>NW_028256864.1:0-2549636 GCF_048593485.1 Apis florea | reverse complement strand
AGAGAACAATAAAAGTGAATAAATACATAAATAAAAATATTGAAAAATTAAAAAATAAATTAAGAAAATAAATTAAGAAATGTGGAAATAAATAAATAAAGAAATAAGGGAACAATTAAATAAGTAAAAATATAAATTAAAAAATAAATCAAGAAATAAATGTGGAAATAAGTAAATTAATAAAAATATAAATTAAAAAATAAATGGTTAAATAAAAAAATATGTATATGATTAAGCAATTAATAAAAATTAATTAAAAAGTAAAATTATTGAGCTATTTATAAATATTAATAAATAATAAAATATATTAAAATTTATAAAAATTAATTAATATATTAAAAATAAATAAATATAATATATATTAAAATATATAATAAATATAAATATATTAAAAATATTAATTAGAATAAGGTTGAAAATTATTTATTATATTAAAAAATTTAATTAAAATATTATAGAATCGATCCACTCGTCAACTAAGTTCGATAAGAAATGATTATTCTGTCGCGATTTGCTTTGTATTTATAGGACGCGGAGATTTACGGAACCATACGTACTTTGCCGATTGCTTTAAAATCGAATTTTCGAATTAAATAATTAATAATTTTTCAAACTTTAGATTTTTATCGTTAATTTATGTACCTAATAATTTATTATAATATTAAATATAATAATTAATTTATATTTTTATAAACCAAGTAGCTGTTTTATGATCTTAATTTTCGAATGTAATAAAAGCCAATAAATAAATAAATTAATTAATTTATATAGAAATGAACAAAGCAACAAGTTTAAAAATAACTCATTAGACAAATATATATACATATATATATATATATATATTTATTAATTTTATTCATTTGTAATATATATATATATATTTATTTATTTAATAATATAAATATATTTAAACATTTATTTTTTTAATTTTGTATTTTTATTTATTTATTTATTTCCATATTTCTTAATTTATTTTCTTAATTTATTTTTTAAATATTTAATTTTTTTATATTATTAACAAATAAATATATATAATAAATAATAAATAAATAAATATATTATTAAATATATTATTAAATAAATAAATAAATATATATATTACAAATGAAGTTGCTGTTTTATGATCTAAATAAAATTAATAAATATATATACATATTTATATATATATATATATGTATATATATTTGTGTAATGAGTTATTTTTAAACTTTTTGCTTTGTTCATTTTTATATAAATTAATTAATTTATTTATTTATTGGCTTTTATTACATTCGAAAATTAAGATCATAAAACAGCTACTTGATTTATAAAAATATAAATTAATTATTATATTTAATATTATAATAAATTATTAGATACATAAATTAATGATAAAAATCTAAAGTTTGAAAAATTATTAATTATTTAATTCGAAAATTCGATTTTAAAGCAATCGGCAAAGTACGTATGGTTCCGTAAATCTCCGCGTCCTATAAATACAAAGCAAATCGCGACGGAATAATCATTTCTTATCGAACTTAGTTGATAAGTGGATCGATTCTATAACATTTTAATTAA
The DNA here is from genome assembly GCF_048593485.1 of Apis florea. Classification (NCBI taxonomy): domain Eukaryota; kingdom Metazoa; phylum Arthropoda; class Insecta; order Hymenoptera; family Apidae; genus Apis; species Apis florea. The sequence goes on along the minus strand of NW_028256864.1, from coordinate 2,548,079 downwards.
ATTTTTTAATATAATAAATAATTTTCAACTTTATTCTAATTAATATTTTTAATATATTTATTATATATATATATATATATATATATATACACATTGTATATTATATATTATATAATATTATTATAATATAATATTATATAATATTATTACTATTATTATATATAATACATATTAATTATTAATATATTAATATATATTATTATTATATTATAATATATATTAATTATATATTATATATATAATTAATAGTCATATGTATTATATATAATTTATTCTTACTTTTTAATTAATTTTTATTAATTGCTTCAAGTTACTTCTACTAATCATATACATATTTTTTTATTTAAACATTTATTTTTTAATTTATATTTTTATTAATTTACTTATTTCCACATTTATTTCTTGATTTATTTTTTAATTTATATTTTTATTTATTTAATTGTTCCCTTATTTCTTTATTTATTTATTTCCACATTTCTTAATTTATTTTCTTAATTTATTTTTTAATTTTTCAATATTTTTATTTATGTATTTATTCACTTTTATTGTTCTCTTTATTTATTTATACATATATTTTATATGTTTATATAAATATTCTTCTTTTGATTTATTTATTTTTATAATTATTTATATATTTAAATATTTATTTTGTATTTTTTTATTTTCATTCTTAATTATTTGTAAATCTATATATTCATTCTTTTATGACAAAAAAAAATCTTTAATATATTGAAAGAATAAATATATATATTAATAAATTGGTGTAAATATAAATGGGTAAAACAATAAAATCTGTAAAAAAGTCAAGAAAGAAATCATTATACAAATGAAATAACAAACATCATACATATAAATAACTAATGAATCCCTTAATTTTGTTCACTTTTATACGTATCAATTCATTTACATATTAAGTTCTTTGATTATTCAATTATTCATATATTTATTTATTCATTTGACTAATGATTCATTTCTAGACATTTTTATTTTGTTTACTTATGTATGTATCAAGTTATTTATATAACTTCTCCTTTAATTATTCATTTAATTATATATATATTCATAAATATTTGCTATTGATTTATTTGTAGACTTTCTGTTTTACTCATTAATATCAAATTATATATTTGTTCATTCCTTTCTTTATTTAATTACTTGTGTATTTATTCATTCATTTTTTTAAGACTTATTTGTAAACTTTTTTGTTTTATTCATTTATATATTTACATTTGATATTTATTAACATTAAATTATTTATATATTTATTCTTTCAAACATTCATTTTTCTCTAGATTTATTTATAGATTTTATATTCTATTCATTTATGTATCATCTAATATGCATAAAAATATGTAGTATCAAAATGTATCAAATGTATAAAGGAATATTTGTTACTTTTAGTTTAATAATTTATATATTTAATCATTCATTTAATAAATAATTAAAGGAGAAGTTATATAAATAACTTGATACACGCATAAGTAAACAAAATAAAAATGTCTAGAAATGAATCATTAGTCAAATGAATAAATAAATATATGAATAATTGAATAATCAAAGAACTTAATATGTAAATGAATTGATACGTATAAAAGTGAACAAAATTAAGGGATTCATTAGTTATTTATATGTATGATGTTTGTTATTTCATTTGTATAATGATTTCTTTCTTGACTTTTTTACAGATTTTATTGTTTTACCCATTTATATTTACATCAATTTATTAATATATATATTTATTCTTTCAATATATTAAAGATTTTTTTTTGTCATAAAAGAATGAATATATAGATTTACAAATAATTAAGAATGAAAATAAAAAAATACAAAATAAATATTTAAATATATAAATAATTATAAAAATAAATAAATCAAAAGAAGAATATTTATATAAACATATAAAATATATGTATAAATAAATAAAGAGAACAATAAAAGTGAATAAATACATAAATAAAAATATTGAAAAATTAAAAAATAAATTAAGAAAATAAATTAAGAAATGTGGAAATAAATAAATAAAGAAATAAGGGAACAATTAAATAAATAAAAATATAAATTAAAAAATAAATCAAGAAATAAATGTGGAAATAAGTAAATTAATAAAAATATAAATTAAAAAATAAATGTTTAAATAAAAAAATATGTATATGATTAGTAGAAGTAACTTGAAGCAATTAATAAAAATTAATTAAAAAGTAAGAATAAATTATATATAATATATATGGCTATTAATTATATATATAATATATAATTAATATATATTATAATATAATAATAATATATATTAATATATTAATAATTAATATGTATTATATATAATAATAGTAATAATATTATATAATATTATATTATAATAATATTATATAATATATAATATACAATGTGTATATATATATATATATATATATATATATATATTAAAAATATTAATTAGAATAAAGTTGAAATTTATTTATTATATTAAAAAATTTAATTAAAATGTTATAGAATCGATCCACTTATCAACTAAGTTTGATAAGAAATGATTATTCCGTCGCGATTTGCTTTGTATTTATAGGACGCGGAGATTTACGGAACCATACGTACTTTGCCGATTGCTTTAAAATCGAATTTTCGAATTAAATAATTAATAATTTTTCAAACTTTAGATTTTTATCATTAATTTATGTATCTAATAATTTATTATAATATTAAATATAATAATTAATTTATATTTTTATAAATCAAGTAGCTGTTTTATGATCTTAATTTTCGAATGTAATAAAAGCCAATAAATAAATAAATTAATTAATTTATATAGAAATGAACAAAGCAAAAAGTTTAGAAATAACTCATTAGACAAATATATATACATATATATATATATATATAAAATATGTATATATATTTATTAATTTTATTTAGATCATAAAACAGCAACTTCATTTGTAATATATATATTTATTTATTTATTTAATAATATATTTAATAATATATTTATTTATTTATTATTTATTATATATATTTATTTATTAATAATATAAAAAAATTAAAAATTTAAAAAATAAATTAAGAAAATAAATTAAGAAATATGGAAATAAATAAATAAATAAAAATACAAAATTAAAAAAATAAATGTTTAAATATATTTATATTATTAAATAAATAAATATATATATATATATTACAAATGAATAAAATTAATAAATATATATATGTATATATATGTATATATATTTGTCTAATGAGTTATTTTTAAACTTGTTGCTTTGTTCATTTCTATATAAATTAATTAATTTATTTATTTATTGGTTTTTATTACATTCGAAAATTAAGATCATAAAACAGCTACTTGGTTTATAAAAATATAAATTAATTATTATATTTAATATTATAATAAATTATTAGGTACATAAATTAATGATAAAAATCTAAAGTTTGAAAAATTATTAATTATTTAATTCGAAAATTCGATTTTAAAGCAATCGGCAAAGTACGTATGGTTCCGTAAATCTCCGCGTCCTATAAATACAAAGCAAATCGCGACAGAATAATCATTTCTTATCGAACTTAGTTGACGAGTGGATCGATTCTATAATATTTTAATTAAATTTTTTAATATAATAAATAATTTTCAACTTTATTCTAATTAATATTTTTAATATATTTATTATATATTTTAATATATTTTAATATTTATAATATTTATAATATTTTAATATATTTATTATATTTTAATATATTTTAATGTTTATAATATTTATAATATTTTAATATATTTATATATATTTTAATATATTATAATATTTATATATATATATATATATATTTATTATATATATATATATATATATTATATATTATATAATATTATATAATATTATTGTAATATAATATTATATAATATTATTATTATTATTATATATAATACATATTAATTATTAATATATTAATATATATTATTATTATATTATAATATATATTAATTATATATTATATATATAATTAATAGTCATATATATTATATATAATTTATTCTTACTTTTTAATTAATTTTTATTAATTGCTTCAAGTTACTTCTACTAATCATATACATATTTTTTTATTTAAACATTTATTTTTTAATTTATATTTTTATTAATTTACTTATTTCCACATTTATTTCTTGATTTATTTTTTAATTTATATTTTTATTTATTTAATTGTTCCCTTATTTCTTTATTTATTTATTTCCACATTTCTTAATTTATTTTCTTAATTTATTTTTTAATTTTTCAATATTTTTATTTATGTATTTATTCACTTTTATTGTTCTCTTTATTTATTTATATATATATTTTATATGTTTATATAAATATTCTTCTTTTGATTTATTTATTTTTATAATTATTTATATATTTAAATATTTATTTTGTATTTTTTTATTTTCATTCTTAACTATTTGTAAATCTATATATTCATTCTTTTATGACAAAACTAATCTTTAATATATTGAAAGAATAAATAAATAAATTAATAAATTGGTGTAAATATAAATGGGTAAAACAATAAAATCTGTAAAAAAGTCAAGAAAGAAATCATTATACAAATGAAATAACAAACATCATACATATAAATAACTAATGAATCCCTTAATTTTGTTCACTTTTATACGTATCAATTCATTTACATATTAAGTTCTTTGATTATTCAATTATTCATATATTTATTTATTCATTTGACTAATGATTCATTTCTAGACATTTTTATTTTGTTTACTTATGTATGTATCAAGTTATTTATATAACTTCTCCTTTAATTATTCATTTAATTATATATATATTCATTTGCTATTGATTTATTTGTAGACTTTCTGTTTTACTCATTAATATCAAATTATATATTTGTTCATTCCTTTCTTTATTTAATTACTTGTGTATTTATTCATTCATTTTTTTAATGACTTATTTGTAAACTTTTTTGTTTTATTCATTTATATATTTACATTTGATATTTATTAACATTAAATTATTTATATATTTATTCTTTCAAACATTCATTTTTCTCTAGATTTATTTATAGATTTTATATTCTATTCATTTATGTATCATCTAATATGCATAAAAATATGTAGTATCAAAATGTATCAAATGTATAAAGGAATATTTGTTACTTTTAGTTTAATAATTTATATATTTAATCATTCATTTAATAAATGACTCAGTTCTAGTTCTTATATATGTATCAAATTATTTATACCTACTTACACTTTTGCTTATTTAAATATTTGTTTATTCCTTTATTCATTCATTTGTTCATAATTTATATCTAAATTTTTATGTCAACTTATAATATATTTATAATAATTATAAAACATTATATAATTACAATATATAAATAAATAAATAAATGGACAAATAAATAATTTAATGCATTCATCAAGTATATATATATATATATATATATATATAACATAAAATAGTAAAGTTTGTACGTAAATCACTTAAACATATAATATATATATAATAAATAAATATATAATTAGTTATACAAGAGTTATGAAGATGAATAAATTTATGAATATATAAATGATCAAAATATAGAAGTCTATATATAAATCACTATATAAATTGTGAATAAAATGTGTGAATAAATATATAAATAATTAAATGACTAAATAAATTTGATATATACATAAATGAACAAAATAAAATGATCTATAAATAAGTCAATATAATAATAAGACAAATGAATTATTAAATATATAAATAAATAGATAAATAAAGAAAGGAATAAATAAATAAACACTTTGATGCGTGTATAGATATATTTAATGAAAAAGTCAATACAGAAATAAATCAATAGACAAATATATAAATATATAAAATATATTTTTATAGACAAATATATAAAATAAAATAATTGAATAAATATATGAATGAAGGAGTAAAAAAGAAAATAAATAATTTGATGCATACATAAAAGAATAAAATAAAAAAGTCTATAAATAAGTTAATAGATAAATGAATTAATGAAAGAATAATTAATAAATATAAATAAGTGAAGGAATAAATAAATAGATAAATTAATTTGATGCATACAATAGAATACAAATAGACATAATTAATGAAGTGTACAAATAAATTATTGCACAAATGAATAAATATATCATATAAATAACCAAAAAAATGAATAAATAAATAAATAAATAGATGTATATTTGAATGAATAGAAAAGAAATATCTATAAAAATGTCTATGAAATCATTAAACAAATTAAATAATTATATTATATAAATAAATATATAAATAATTGTATAAAAAATGATAAATTAAAAAAATTAATTAATTTTATGTGAATATAGATGAGCAATTTAAAGAAATTTATAAAAATATTTAAAAATAAATCATTAGAAAAATGAACAATTAATAAATAAATTCGATAAATCGATAATCGATGAATCGATAATGAATTAATGAATAAATAAATGAATAAAAATATATATAAATATAAGAATTAAAAAAATAAATAATAGATTAAAATTTAATAAAATGCAAGTAAATTAATTTTTTAATTAATATTATTAATTAAAATAAATAAAATATATTATACAATATATTATTATTTCTATAGGATTTCGATTATCGAATCATACAATGCCAGCCAATCAGAAAGCTCCTAAGAAAATTTTGGCGGGAGGGAGTCAGTTTTCTGTGGAAAGTGCTAGTGGGAGGACGTGTCGCAGCCGGCTTCGAAAAAATTCTACTGCGCAGTAAGTAATTTTGATCATATTTTACCATAAAATTTATAAATTATTATCATTTTTGTTTATTTAATAGTTTATTTATTATTATTACATCGAAATTAATTAGTATTTATGACTTTTTTGTGTTTTTTGCATCGATTGTTTCCGTCGAGATTACCGGTATTTCGTGCTTCGTTGAATCGGGATTCGAATTCACTTGTTGCTTCATTTTAGTATAGCTTTTTTATACATTTGTTTCATGATTTTAATTTTTATTTGAAAGAATTTATTCGCTTGATTGTCGTAATGGCTTGGAAAGAAAAATGGTTTGATGGCATTGACATATTACAACGATTTATGACCGATGATTTTCATGTTAATATATCTTTTAACGAATAAATTTATTAGAATAAATTTATTTAGAATAGATTTTTATAATCTTTTTATACATATTAAAACGATTGTGCATAAAGTCAATTTTATTTTATCATATTCGAAATATATCGATATATGCGTATAATATATATAGGTATTATAAACGTATTTTGTTTCTAATGCATCTCTCCATAAAAATATTTATATATTTTTTTTTTCTTTTTCATTCAATGCTCGTTATTCGTTTTCATAATATCGTTTTTTCAAAAATTTGAGAATTCGCGTTATTTGTCACGCTCGATATATTTCGACAGGTTTCGACAGGTTTAGACTTGCCGCGCGCGCATATACCCCACCCCCTCTCCTCCTATTAATTCGTTAACCGAAATAACGACATTTATTCGACGGTTAGAATTTTAGATAAGATTTTAGTTTAGTTTTCATATATATGCCTTTTTTAGATGGAATTTGTGATTTTTGTTTTATTTTAATTGTATGATCGATTAATTTTATTTCATTTCATATATATATTTAAAAAATCTTTTCTTTCGTACAGATTATTACTTGATTACTGGTATAATTTGAAAGGCGGGAAAAATTTCAATATGGACGCCATCGTACTTTTTCAAGAAGTTTGATGTTTCATTTGTGTACTGTATGTATTTATTCTATTTTTATTCGATCGTTTTTATAATATATTTTATCATTTCAAAGTATAATATAATGAATATTTATAATGAACATTCACCATAAATATTAATAGTTTTTTATTAACAATATATATTTTATTCTGTTGTATATGAAATAATCAATCCATAGTTTCTATATATATATATATATATATATATATCCCCCCCTCCCCATTACTAATCAGCTTTATTTCCAGATAATTATTGTGATCGCGCGCAATGCGATCGGTAGATTCAGTGTTTGCTTCGTAATAGTTTTTTTAATATTTTAGAGCACAATAGCTCTAATTAAATTTATTTATCAAAGTCGGTAAATTAGAGTCAGTGTTTTTTCGCCGATTTTAAATTAAACGGACGCGTTAATAGTTTTATATTTTTATTTTCTTTTATTTTTAATATTCGTTTGCGGTACAGACTAGAGTCAGTGCTTCTCGAAAGTAATTATCAGTTTATGAACATTTCTCTTCAATTTTAAAAAATATTTGCGACCGCGTGCAATGCGGTCTGTAGAATCAGTGTTTGTTCCGTAATAGTTTATTTTAATATTTTAGTGCATAATAACTCTAAATTATCATAATTATTCGCGAAACTAGAATCAGTGTTTGTTCGTCGCCTATGTTTTAAATCGACGCGATGGCAGTTGTTTATTTTTTATTTTATTATTTTAAATATTCGTTTTCGGTACAGGGTAGAGTCAGTGTTTCTCGAAGGAATAGGGCTATCATCCATCACGCGAAGAGGTAATTATTTATATATATTTTTTCCAATTCAACTGTTTTATATGATCAGTATTGTGTTTTAATTATAATGTTTCATGTTTTGTTAGAGTTTCCACTTCCTGATAACGACTACTTTGGCGATGACATCTTGGACGACTACGACAATGCAGATTCTTCGCATCTATTGGTGAGTCGCATGCATTTATGTTCCTCCGGTCATTCAATCATGTCGTAGGACGAAAGGTCCTAATCGACACGGATGATTGGTTGTATACGTAGATTTTTGCACGAGCACAATGACCCCGGATATTTACCCGGTGAATAGTAACATTTCTTTCTTTGTGTTTTATTTATTAGATCAGGATAGATCTTCTTGCACGTCGCGTTTTTAATATGATATTGGTAGTTAATATAATATAATATACATGTAGTTATTTTAATATGATTAATATGAACGGTACAAATTAGTTTGATTGTTTATAGTTGAAAATGCTTTCGTAATTATTTCTAAAATAAAGATTAAACAACTATATGAATCGAACTATGAATAACTATATTAATTTAGTAATAAAAACGAATATTGAAATAAACGAGAAATGTTGATTTTAATTAAATCTCTTGTAGTGAAGAATAATGTCCTCCAACTTTGTTATATAATGGATAAAAATATCGATTATACAATAAAATGCATATAATCATTAGTGATATAATAAACAATTTTCAATTTTTCAAAATTTATTTTTCATAGTATGTAATTATTTGATATGTTATAAATTTATAATAAGTATGATTTGAATCAAATTAAAAAATATTTAATTTCCTCCGCAAAAGAGAAATGTATGTAATATTATGTGCAAGAAGATATTTCGCGACAGGTAGATTTCTGAATCAAGGCATGAAGTTTTGCACAGTGACTTTTCATTTTCGAATATATGCTTTGATGAAGAGATCGCCTGAGGTTATTTTCATTAATATTTCATTTAGAGTCAATTATTTTTTATTATTAATTATTATAAATAAACATCTTTTTTATTATATTTTTACTAAAATTAATAATTCAATAATTCATTAAATTTGTTAAGTAATTAAGTATTTATTAAAGAATGAAATAAAATGATATAATTTTAGCCCGTTAAATTCACATTAATACTTTTTTTAGCTCAGGATTTTCAGGTTTAACCCCTTCCATGTCTATTGCCAGGATCTCACTCACGTGCCCAAGTGCTACTTGGGTGAGAGAAAGGCGATGGATATGATGGCCTTAGTTTATAAGCTAATAAACATTTTTTAGCGACTGACGATGCGTTAGTGTATCGTGCACGACGTATTTTCCACATTATGTGTGTGTGGTTAGGCTGTGGAATTGCGTCGTTTTATTTATCATTTCATAACACGATATAACTTGAAATATTTAAAATATTCACGATTTATAGCATTATAATATTTTCAACAACAATATTTGTATGCAATATTATAATTCTTGCTTTCAAATTGTGGTAATGATCAATGATGATAAAATTTTCATGCTACTTTAATAATTTAATTGCCTTAAAAAATACATCCATTTATAAATAAATATTCCTAATCAAAATTAAGATACAAACATGTTTTTATTGCATTATTACGTGCATTTCACGCAATGGTCACTAGCCATCGTCAGTCGATTTCAGAAAAATGGTACGTACAGTTAGAGTGTGCGAGTTGTATGCCAAGCTCGGGTGTCGGAGGCGTCCCGGGACGTTTTCCCTAGTGTAGGCTTTTGCGCCCGAGTATTATGCGTGAGAATCGTAGTATGAATGTGTTGGTATGCCTGTTTTGCCATTTTTTAAATATAGGGTTAGGTAGGATAGGTAGTATACTTCTGGTGTGTGTGTTAATTATAAGTAGGTAGGGCCGGGCAAGTTGTCACAGTCTCTGGTCGGGTAGGCGCGTTTTCGCGTGACAACTTGTTTCAGGAAATATAATTTGAAAAGTCGAGAATGAAGCTGGAATGGAATGCGAATGGAGCATGCCATTCGTATTTGGCTTTATTCATCGATTTTTCGAATTTCCGCGGTCGCGGTCGCGAGGTAAATTCGAAACGAACGTTGCGCTCGAGATTCTGCACGTGTACGATCGACGATCGTAATTGATAGTTGATCGTCTACGCGCACTTAGCTTTCGCGATTTAGTCCTTTTTTTTCTTCTTTTTTTCTTTGATTTGCGATTAGTGAGTCTCGAGCCTAGATTTAAGTTTCAGCGGGCATTGCGCCCGAAGGAGGAAGACCGAAGAGGCCTCGACAAATTGTCGCGAAGAGGGGCTGCAACGAATGGCTTCTCATCTTTTGGATCTGTCGTTTGGGTCCAAAGAATGGGAAGTCATTGTTACTATTTTGTCATTGTGCTCGTTTTAGTATACGTAGTAATTGTTGTTGTGTTGTCCGGCCGATTTGCATGCAGGCCCATCATCCAGATCCAGTCATCACGGGCATCGCGATTTTTTATTAGTGTTGCGTTTTACATTTCGCGTTTGCATTAGCGTTGCGTTGAATGAGAATCGCGTTTGCATTAGTGTTGCGAATTATAATATGTCGCGATTTTTTTTTGTTATAAGTTTCATGTTACAGTTTCTTATAAAATAGTATCATAGTTTATATATTATTATACTCGTTATTAACTTTTCTATTTTTAATTATTAGTAGTTTTCGAATTGTGCAATAATAATGATTTTTATTGAATTTGTTTTAAAAAGTAGCGTAGCGTTGACAAATCAATCGCGTTTTTTCAAGTAGTGTTGCGAATATTGAATATGCCCATATTTCCACTATGATCGTGGAAGTGCTTGTGTTCCTGAATCACCTTAAGTGGCTAAAAAAGCTACAAGGGTGATTGTACGACAGCAACTTCGGGAAGGAGGTTGCATTGGATTTTTCGTCATTAGCGTTGCGTTATTTAAATTGGAGTGCATAGAGTAGTGTTGCGTAAATAATTGATTTTCGCGAATATTTCATTTTTTTTGTCTGTAAATTATAAATCATATAATATTGCTAATATATTAAAGCACTCGTCGCGTTTGATTTCTAAAAAAAATATTAGCTTATTAGCGTTGCGATACAAAATGAACATTCCACTCACGGTTTTTTGCTCGGGTTCGTATCGAGTGGAAGATACTTTTATTTTAATAGCCATTCTGGCTAGTAAAATTCTTTTCTTTTTTCAGCTTTATCACTTTCCTGCCTTTGTTTCAGAAAATATTGCCATGTTATATGTATTTATATAACTTTCCATTCATGTTATTAGAATTCAAATTACACTTGATTAAATGAAAGGACAGATTCCTATTGCGATAACTCATTTTCTCTACTTATTGATAAATTATAATCCAAATTTACTACTACCACGATAGAAAGAAGGGAAATGTAAAAGGCATTCGATACCTTTCATCCCTAGAAGAAGGAAAATTTCTCAACGAGGATATCATATCCGAGACAAATTTTGTTTTATGCACTCGGCGACGTGTGTACAATGTATGGAACAAGGCTTGAACTCTTCGCACGAGGAAAAGGACTCTATATATTTAATCCATTGGACGTTTTACAGCTTCGAGCCGCAGTGTTTACGAGCGAGTAATACCTTAGCCGTTTTATCATATTATAATGATCCCTTTGCCGTGGAAGGATCCGTTTACCAGTCAACCCCTCTTCCTCCATCGATCTCGAGGACCAACCCTTGAAAACTGACCTCTCTGACCAACCCCACGTGCGCGGTGCACAATGGCCTCTTTGTGAGGACCCTCATACGAGTCGACTTCCTGACCAAGAGGACTATTCAGCTTTTCCAAACAATCGTCCTCGGTATTTGAAAACCGTGATTTATTCATTCATAGAAATTTCATTGAACGAACCGGCTCGTTAAAACCGTTTGTTGATAAGCGTTGAAACATTAATTATGCGGTATTATTTCAATGAAGAAAATGGAAATGCTTTTGTTAATTCTTTGTCGGATCGGTGACAGATGGAACATCTTTTGCTTTGAAAGTTATTATTAATTTATTATTATATATATAGATACAATTTTAGAAAATAACCAGGCTGTACCTACTTTTTCACTTTTTCAGATTATATACATATTCGTGAAACGTGATCCTTGCCTCGTATTTCACCCCCGTGTTCTTTGAAATAGGTCTCGTTAAATATTATACCAGCTGCTTGCCATGACTGAAAGATAAAAGGCACAAGAGTAGATAGACTATCTAAAACGCAGATCCTTGATGAAAGTATCGTCGAAAAATGGATTTTCGTAATAAATTAAACGTACATCTTCACATCATCGATCTTGACAACATAACCGCCATTACACAATTACCAATTAAACTAACGAATTTCCTCCATATTCTCTCGAAATACGAAATAAGAATATTTCCCAACAAATTCAACGCGTAAAATCACACGCAAAGTGTGGAACGCTAAACGCTAATAAAATTCGTTTCCCTGGTCGAACAATCATACAATCATCGATTTCACAACAATTCCTCGAGCGAGAATTGCCGAAGGGAACGGTCAAGTGAAGGTTATTGCTTGGAAAACGCGCGCGTTCCAAGCCGAAGCGGGCAACGCGATTTATCGCGATCGCCAGTCCGTTTTTCAGCGAGAGTTTATTAATTCCAGGCCACGAGACAATAGGGCGAAATCCCGTGGACAGGGTGACGGCTCGCGGTCCGCGAACAATGCCAGGAACGGCGACGCGGTGAACGCTGGCAGCCACGGACACTTTGTCACGCAGAAATTGTCCGCGCCGCGGTACACGATGGCGCCGTGCTGGAAGAGGGATGCCCGCCGCCTGTTTCTCGATGCGCGTCGTGCCGGAAATAATTTATCGGCCGCCGCGTCAATAAATAATTCGTACGCCGGTACGGTCGCTTCTTTAAGAAGCGCTAAACCGAGCGCCAGGGTGTGACTCCGGTGTGTGACGCAGCGTGCAACAAAACGACATTAAAATGCACGCCGATGCGCCATTCCCAGGGACGTGCCCTTTCGCGCTCCGTGTTTTTCCCGCCTGTTTACGTCCCTGGGAAACAGGCGAACGAAGAAGGGGGTTGCTTTTGTCGCGCGGGTGAACAAACGCGTGAGAGAAAAACGCACGTTGGTTGGACGCAGGTTTTTTTATCACGATGAGTGATCGATTTTTCTCATTATCGTCCGATAAAAAGGATTGGTTATTTGCGCAAGTTGGTTTCTTTTTTAAGAAAAGTAATTCCATTTCTTTTGTAGCGATTGTAGCGTTTAGGTAAAGAATTTTTGCCGCCGTCTCGTTTCACGCTATCTAAATTCCTAACGGCGGATTCCTGACGAAGCCAGGCCACTCGTCGGCGATCGCTATCTTCTCAGACTCGGTGAAGACAGTCCTGGAAGGCGCTCGCATGAAAAACTGTGACATGCAGCGGCCAGACAACGGCGCACCTCTAAACACGGGCCAAAAGATAAAGAAAGGAGAAAAAACACAAAGGTTAGTATCCCTTGTCCCGCGGAGAGGGAACGAAATGGGCGTCTACTACGCGTCGTCGCAACTAGATTCACATGTGGGTGGCAGACGAGTGACTTGTACTATACAATACCTTTGTACCCGTTGCTGAAAACCTTCTGCATCTGTTTTACAATCCGCATAAATCTACGCGAGATACTTCGGCTGCCTCTCCCTTGTTCTTTGAATCGATCGTACCTTTGAATAAATCATATTTTTAATCTCTTACGTTTCGTAACGCGATATATAATAACACGAAACAATAAACGAGATTTTTATATTGTTCTTACGATTAACGCACTCCGGAATAAAATTCGCACACACATTTCCATACCTACCTTGGTTGGATAGTAAATTATTTACAATCAACCGAATAACTCGCAGAGCGAATTACACACTAAAATTTTTATTTCCCACTGGGACATTACGGAAATACCTCGGCGTAATCTCGCTTTTTACCACCGAGTAAATTCCAAGTCCTGTCGACGGCCAAAAGAATCCCCCGAAAACTAATCACACGGATTAAATACGTCGTATTTCATTCTCGATCCACCGGCCGCGTCTCTTTAATGAAGAAAAAGAGCCGGCCGGGACTCTTATACCCCGGTTTATTTTTCGTTCGACTGACTGACGCGTCGCCGCCGTTTCACGCGCCGAGAGAACAGGGATGAAGATGCATCGTCGTAAATGGTGATTCCTCTCCTCTGGGGGATTTTGTCATTCGCTGTTATTTTATCGTGTCGAGCGTTCGTACGAAATATTTGCGAGTGAGGTGAGTTCGTAAAAGAAAGGGAGCTCTCTTTATGGGAGGACGATGGTAGCCGAGGCGACTCGTTAACCTATTTCGAAGCGGATGGAGAAAAATATGGGTGGACGACGATCCCGGGGAGAGAGGGGTTAAATGCTTTATCGCCTCGTTTCGTGGAACTCTTTGCTCTCGTCAACGAGACGAGAAGGGAAACGCGCCCCGGCCTTCCTTCCTGCATCCCTTCTCGGATACCGTGCCACTTCTATTTCTGGTAGTTCTGTAAATCCCCCTTTTGCCCGGTTGGACGTGTACGTTTCGTACGATTTCAGCACGATCGCACGGCTGCGCCGGTTCTTTCGGGCTAAGGACTCGTTCCTTCTATTTGCGTCCATCTTTCATAAGAGTTATACGCGGAATGAGTCGTCCACGAGTGATTTACGCCGATATTACGTGTAATAAATGGATCCAACGACGATCGCGCGATTTTATTAGGGCTTTAAGACGGATCAAACGAATTCTTTTATAGGCGAAAGCGTTTCAAAGATTTAAACGAGCTTCGTGTGGAAGAAACATATATGTATATGTTCTTTTTTTTTTTTTTTTTTTTTTTACGTTGCTTTATTTTCGAACGTAAATTTCTATTTCCCATATACGCGGATCTTCTATTTTTCAAAGTATTCTCTATTTAACGCGCTTATATCCGCTATTGTACCTGTGTCATTCCGCCTATCATCCTCTCGGCTGCCAACAATAGCAGGACAAACATCTAATACCTAACCATTCATCACCAAAACTCCCTTTCACGTCCACCTTTCATCAAGTACCTCATCAACCACCTCGAGAAACCTACGACTATTATTCACACCGTCTCGACGTACCGACGAGTCGCGGAATCCCTTCAACCACGTTTTCTCCCATCGCCTCTTCCGCGTGTCCCCGTGTTACCAGCTGTTCGCGCCAGCTTTTTGCATCCGCGATTCTCTCGCATCGTCGCCGTTTTCCTCATAACGCGCGCCGGCAGCGGAACGAACGGTGATTTCCATCCGAGAAAATGTTCCCCTCGATGCCATCGAACCGGTTTAACGATGTTTTCCATGCGGTAGTTAACGTCTCCTCCGCGTAGAAGACAGCCGCGCTTTGCTTATGCACACGTCCGCATACCTGCGCAACATCCGCGCGCGAACGCACACGAGCGCACACGTACGCGCGAACACGATAGAAGCGCGGCGGGCAAAACTAGGTAGCCTTGAGGCTCTCCGTTTTCTGCCAGCGAATTTTATCCGGGCATCTGCATGCCAGATACGTTCACCACGCCCCTGCCCCCCGCCGCTTTTATTTAACAGGAGAACCACCGACGTGTGTCATCGATTTGCATAGTCACCGCAGCGATACACAGGTCGGGTTTCTGTCCGTGTATAACCTTGTTTCCAGTCCCGTGGCAGGCATCGCAGCGCGCGCCTCGACGCGCCACCTCGGACACGATCAGGTGTAACCATGTATGACGAGAGTGGTCGTTGTGAGAGCAGCTAGTGACTTTTTCGGGGGAGAGAGAACGCTCTAGTGACGGTTTTTGGGGATACACGTTCGATAGGATTTTCCATGATCGTTCTTTTCCACGATATGACGATTTTCTTAAGGTATGAGAGTGCGACGTGTAATAATCACGATTGAATATCGAAAAGAATCTTTTTGGGGGTTTTTTTCTTTTAACGAAGCAAAAGAATTTTGTTTGTTTACGCGTAACATGGTGCCATGTTTTTTTTTTTTTGAGACGAATTCGTGAAAATGATACTTTCTTTCTTTTTTTTTTGGGAGGGGGAATAATAAAGCAAAGTAATGCACATTTACAAAATCGTTATAATATTTGCCGTATTATTAAAGTGATAAAACGTTCTAAAGCAAACTTAATTGACTTATATATCTATGTGTACTTTGCACGAATGATGGATTTTAATTAACATACCTATAAAACGTGTTTGTAAAGCAACATACTTTCGATATTTTACGAGCAAATAAATCTCATGCCTATGCTATCTACGAACTTTTATTGCATTTGTATCTTTCGAGGAGGACTAACGAGTCCGTAATTGTACAGTTATGCGTCTTCGATCCACAAAGAGCCGAGCATGAATTTCTTTTAATTGTTTCTCGATTACGGCAAAGTCAACACGCGAAAGCGAAAATATTATTTTTTTTTTCTTTTTCTTTTTTTTCCTTTCTTTCTTTCTTTCTCACGAATTACATAATTCCATCGATTTTCGTTTCAAGGTTCACTCGGTCGTCGACTGTTCCGCTGACGACGTCGGCCTAACGTTATTATCAATTATCGTCTCAAAATAAGCTGAACCGCTGTACGCTGGTATTGTAATACATACATCTTTTGTTTATGCTGATAAAATGCCAGTGATAACCGTAATGTGTTGCGACGTTCGCAGTCTGCATAACACTTTGTAACACGCTACTCACAGCTGAGCAATTAATTTATTTATAAATTGAAAATTAATTTTCGAAAGATACATTCTCGTTCCCTTTTCGGAAAATATCACGGTATCGCGGAATTAATTTTTATATATTTACATCGAAAATATATCGTTTCGAATCGAAATGGAATACGTAGAATTTTCTTTTTCCATTTTTATTTTTGTATACCTAGATTAATTATTGTTCGACAACAATTGATACATTTGTTAAGTATATAAATACAAACCGTGTAATTCAACATCTACGATTAGATACCAATTATCTGAACGACGTTGCCTTCCCTCCCTTGCAACTGTTTCCACTTCCTGTCTATTTATCTATTCACTTGCTAATTTATTATAATAAATTTCATTGTATTTTAAATTGTCTCGGCACAACTGAGTTGGTGTGAACTGGGTATTGACAAAAAAGGGAATCGTTTTATGAACGAACCGGTTGGACATCCGATCCTCCGCTTCGAAAGGGCGAAACGAGGGCATCGAAGCTCGCGTATTATAGTAACAACGACGAATTTTTGATAGAGAACGAATTCCTACCTGAAACCACCCACCACATTTCCATTCGTTTCGTGGAAATTTGATGCTGCGTCCCAAAGGGTTGAAAGAAGAACACCAGAAGGGTGAAAAATATTTCTATTGAACGAAATCGAATATTTCTCGTTCGGATAGAACGGTAATACGAATCTTGAATTATTTTCACCGATATAAAATCTTGCTTTAAAATTTCCAATCGAAGGGGAGAAGATTTAGAATTATTATTAATTTTAATTTCTTTTAATTCCTGTATTAAGTCGTAAATCAAGTCGGATCGATTGGAAAAAGGGGATCACGTCACGTGGTGGAACTTGGGCACGTTGATTCCATGTGAATAACAATTCGATCTTTATCAGAATCGTACGTACCGTAGTGTGGGGGAGCTCACGAGGTCGCCAGCAATCGAGAAAGCAACGATTCGTAGCGCTATGCAAATGATGAATTTCTCCCGTGTCCCTTTAAATAAATGCGTTTACTTGAACCTGATTTACGTTGTGACTTACGCACGGTAACGAGGACCCTATTAAACTTTCCTTATTTGTACGTTTCAAATATATTATATCGATTACGAGCGCCGGGGGAAACGTTCAAATAAATTGAAATGTTGCCAACAATGAGACCGTTGTTAGACGCAAGTGTAAAATAATCGTGCAACCTCCAGATGTGAAATTATCATACAAGCTCTTCTAGAGAAATCTCGTAATTGGTTCATCGGCTAGTCTATTCGATAGATTGACGTGAAATATAAACAAAGAATCATCACACTTTGTACTTCTCGCGATGATACTTCTTACGAGACAAAGAAGATTCGTACGTCATCAAAGGGGGAAAATTATTTTTTCGTAATTCAAAATCGATGACAAATGATTTTATTTAAATTTCTGTTCCGTTACTTCGATCTTTGAACCAGAGTATGAAAATGGAAATCGGTGCAAAAGAAGCAGAATCGGTCGTGAAAAATAATCACAATTGGGAATTGAGTGGCAGGGGGAGGGAGTAGAGGCGTCGTCCTTTTATTTTACGGAATATCAGTATCTTGTGAACGGTAAAATTTAATGGGCATCGATTCACAAAAGCGAGACTACGTGTCAGGTTGGTGCGGTCTCGTTCGGCAATGATTCGTTTTCGTGGTGATGGTGCAAACCAGATAGTAGACAGAAGGAGCCAGGAAGATACGATCTTCCGGTAAAAGGAGAAAGAACCCCCCGTAGTGACTTTGAATCTATGGACCCTTTTAAGGTGTCCCTTTGCGGGGCTTGTTCAGTTTGGCTTAGCGTCGGAAACGCAACAAACGATCCTCACAACCGCCCAACGAACCTTCCTCCCTATTAGATCTTCCACTCGTGGCTTGATAAAGATCTAGACGAATCTTGATAAATAATTTTACTGCCATTTTTCTATTTAATTCACGAGTTCGCGATAATTTGCCAACTCCCGTTGAAACACGATTCAAAAGTTCTTTTTATTACATACGTCTCTATTTCCATTTGTCAGAATTATTCATTGTACTGCGTGTTTATGTGTCTATATTACTTGTTGAATTCACTATGCTTTATAAAGGAAGCGTTTTTACTACAATTTAATTTTTCTTATTATATTTTATTATTTATGTAATAACGAGGAGTAATGATTTTAGTGTAATTACAATAATAATTACCAATAATTTATAATTCTCAAGAGTTCACGTAAGATATAATTCAAAGCTTTTTTAATTTCATCTGATACGAATTCCAACCAAGATTACACAATGGTGATCTATGTTTGCGTATAATGTAGTATAATAACATTAATTAAATCCTGTTTGAATAAGATCGTTTCATCAAAGTAGGGAGCATTAAGAAACAGCGATAAACGATAATTAACTACTCTGAGAAGGAGAATTGATACTAAATATGAGATCCCCTCCAGCAATCGACAATACAATCGTATTATCTTCACACTTGGCTTCTCCGGCTGGTTTCCATTGTTTGCCACATCTCGAATCCGCGGAAAGAATGGGTAAGATAGGGAGGTAGGGAGGAAGGAGTTATGTTTATGCGTGATTTAACACCCGCATTTCCATTCGACACTTTCCACGATCGCGAAACTAGCAATACTTCTCTCTGTTTAGTAACCCGCGATACTTGTCATTAACGTTACGGTCGGAACTGAAAAATTCGATTATTTATTGCTCCGTGAAAGACTTTAACCTCGACGTCTCAATGAACGTCACGTAATCGAAAGGACTTTGAACAATTAAAGAAACTCTTCTTTATTATATTATATAATTCCAAAATAACATCCACAATTTTCTCTCGTTATTTTTCATGAGAAATGATGCGAAAATAATTTAAACGCGTGTCCCGCGCGAATTAAAAAATTTTTATCTACGATTTCTCGATCCCACGATTTACACGATTCGTGTGTGCGCGTATAAACAGTAATAAAACGGTTAATATCCGATAAATCGTGTCGGTGACATGGCCAGCAGTGTGTCATCAATCGGTCGCATTGCGAGGAAGATAAAAGAGGGAGAGAAGAGACCGGTTGGCAAAGGTGGGCGCGCGCATCCACCACCGGTTCACGACCCCACTTTCGTTAACTGCTTTTAATTGCCCCATAATTGAGATTAATGGAAAGGCATGCGGGCGCCCATGATATCACCCTCGGCGAATTAAAATTAAACCGTACACGACTTTGTCCCATAAAAGAAACCGCCGCGCTCGTTTGCTTTGAGCTCGTCACGCGATCCTCCGCGGTTCGCGCGGACCAAAGAAATCCCTATATAAAACATCGCGCAATAAAGCTTGATCGTTTTGTCGTTCGTTTCGCAATTTCATGGCGTACGTAAGCTGGAAAGATTCACGTGCTTGGAAGATGGTCACTCGATATCTTCTCTCGAGATCCTCCTCTCTGCTTTTCCAACACCACCCCTCGTTTTGTATTGAGCGACGCCGCCTTTTCGCGACCATGCCGCCGCAAATTGCCCCTGTTATTATTTCATCTAGTGCAGAATGGTGCCAATCGACGGCTTTTCGCGCGATGCGCCGCTGCGTAATAAATTCGAACATTGCGCCTTTTGTAATGTGGATAGGACGAGAGTAATTTTGAATATCCGATGCTGTTGATTCAATTTAATAGTACGAGACTTTAAATATCTATTTACAGTATTTTTTTTACGTGTACGCGTGTTAACGTGGCGATTTAATTGTGCTTTCTCGAAGAATTTGGCGGAAAAAAGAAATTGTTGCCCACGATTATTATCGCGATTTGAACAAGCATGAATAAGCATTTCTTTGGTTGAATGGTTAAATACGGGTATAACGATACGACGGGCGTATGAAAGAATGTCTGGAAGAAAAGTGAAAACAAGAAACGTTCCATGCGAGAAACGTTTTAGACGAGGTCTTACATAAATTCCACAAAGAGATTCACATCGTCGGAATCGTCTCGCGAATATTACACATCTCAACTTTCCCATGAGCACTACAAACAGCCTATCTTTTTATTATATCCATATCTGTCTAGTAACACGTACGTTGCGTGGGAGTGCCCATCACTCCTTTGACTCGGACCAACCACACCGTTGTGGCTCGTAGTGGAGTTCGGGTGTCGCTTATTTCCTCTTTCTTCGTGTTCCTCTTAACGCGCCGGCCTCCTCCTCGAGGGCTCCTTGAAATGGACCGAAATCTCACGTGGCTTTTCATGACGGTCGAGTGGCGCTAGGGGACCACCCGCAAATAACACGTGCCATTAATTTCTAAAAAATGAAGCCCTGAAAAACGATGAAGCCGATTACTTCCACTAATACCATCTTTCCGTTCCTCCGAACGTTCCATAAGAATTCAAAACGACGAGAGCAGAGTATAGCTAGCTGTACTAATTTCAATTTAATAACACGGCGGATATGAATAAATTAAAGGACACGTGAATATGATCGAATAGAAATCGTTCTCTACCTACGTACAACGCGTTGAATGTCAATGAACGATACGACGTCACACCGATCGCGTTCTTGAAACTTGCTCGGGGAATAATCGAGGGAAAAAAGGATAGAAGAGCAGCTGTTCGAAACGTAACAATCAAATTTTGCACACAAAGATCCGTCCAACGCGTGAAACGGAAGAATACAAAGGTGAATCGAGAAACAATAACGTACACTAATTTGGGATACTCTAATATCGGTTCATTGGCCGGTTAAGTCGAAATCGGTCGAGTTAACGCGAATACAGGCTATTAGCACCAACACAGGTTTAAAAGTAAAGTTACTCGAGTCCCGTGACCCCATGTTTCGCCTACGAAACATTGTGGAGTTGCAAGGCGGGAACCCGTTCGAGTGGTAGACCGTGAGGCGACACATCGTTGCTGTGCTCTATTCACTCGAGATAGGGAAAAGACGTTGCATATACATATATATATATATATACGCGTGAGGAGGATATATGTACGTTGTATACTATACACGGCACGTCCATAGGAAACAGCTGAGACCGGGAGAGACGAGTGTTCCCTGGTATGATACATCCACGACGAAATTAATGTCCCAGGATTCTCGGTTCCAAGGACAGGGGCTTGTACGTTTCGAGGACGAAACATTCTATGGCAACGGTGCCACCGACATCCGTGCATTCCGCCGATCGAATGCGATACGATAAATTTTCCTACGAGGCTATACGATGCGTCGGGAAATAGTGGTCGCTTTTAAGGTATTTTGCCTTATCTTGGAAACGCGAATGTTTCGATTTTAACTATTTTAATTGCTGTGCTCGGTTGTTGATAAAATATTAAAAGCCTGGAACTGGAAATTAAATAAAATGGGATAAGGAACGTGTTTCGCCCGACGAGATCGATCAGGGATTAATTTCGTATCGATGGAATACGTATTTATCGCGACACGTAAATTTCCATTGTTAGATGATTATGTATAATGAGGAGAATCGGTGAACTCTCTCGTTCCCTTTAAATAAACAACGTTCTGGACATATAACGTCAACACCCCTCTAAAACTACACCGCGAGATATATTGATTTCCGAGACCGAAGTAATCCTGTTTACTTTCAGACGCGACGAAAAAATGTCAATATAGCACGTAATTAGAGATCCGTCATCCTCCATCCGTGTACTCCATTGTTGGAGGGAGTCAAGCACTTGATAGGATAAATATACATCCAATATATAACGAAGTGAAGCAACAAACAAACGAAACTAGTGTCCTGCGAAACGTTTGGGCGCATGTTGAAAAGCTGCGGCGCCTCCTTCGTCGGCAAACACCCACGCCCGAGTGTAACATGCACTAATACGTCGGTAGTAGCGTACGCGCTCACACGCGTGCTTATGCGTGCACGCCGAAACAACCGTGCGAGAGTTGCAAGCGGGGAACGCATATACGTATCACATTGACGAGTTCCCGCCCGAGTCGGCGGTTGGTCGCTGCTTTGGCAGCTCCTCGTCTCTCTCTCAGGTAGCATGCGAGCACGGGGAAATGAGAGAAAGGGAGAGAGAACGAGATGGAGTCGCGGCGACCAGGACAGAACGGGACGAGGGACAAGCGGATAAGGATGGAGATAAGGGAGCGTGGGAGAGAGATAGGTCGCGTGAGCGAGAGAAAAAATGCAAAGAGGGAAAAAACAGGAAGAGAACGAGGAGAGAGAGAGAGAGAGAGAGAGAGACGGAACGGAGCAACGGTACAAAAGGGGAGAGGAAGATGCATGGAAAACACGATGGCATGAGAAGAAGAGAAGTGGCGGAAGGAAATGAGCGAGAACCGTTGCTACAAAGAGAGATTAGAGAAAGGGTTGGGGAGGGGAGGGGACGGTAAAAAACGGAGGAAAGTAACAAATACCTTGGCGGGAAAGGTTGGTAGGGGACTAAGAAAAGCAGCAGGAAAAAAGAGGAACGAACGGAAAAAGAGTAGAGAGTCGAGAAAGAAGAGGAACGGTGGAAAAGGGACAGAGAAACCGCGTAGAAGAGGAACGGTGTAAGGGAGTGAAAGAAGGCGCGAGAGAGAAAGAAAGAGGGGTAGAGCGCTCGTATGGTCGGTTTGCCGCCTGCCGCGTAGTAGTAGCGTGCCGAGCGAGCAGCAAGCAGTGCCGAACGTCGTCGTCGTTTCTCAGTGTCGCCGCGGCGGTCGTGCCAGACGGTTCTCTTATTCAAGTTTTTCGCGTAATGCGCGCGTAGCGTTCCGTTCCGTTTCGTTTTGTTTCGGTACACGTCAATTCGGTGCAAACGCGCTGGATTAAATTGGATTAAATACGCGGACGCGTCCAGAGGATTATTGACTTGTGACGATCTCGTGTCGTTGCCGGAATCGTCCAGAAAATCCCGCGGAACGAATATATTTTCGAACAGATTTCGTTCAAGGATATCAACGTGATGTGACAACGATTACAACTCTATCGGCGTACTTCGTTCCACGTTTCGGTGTGTCTAATGTAAAAGGGATCCTGATTGGAGCATAGTGTGAACAAGAAAACGTCGAGACTAATCGCAGAACGCGAGTTTGAAAAGTGTAACGACGCCACGTGCTACGCCACCGGCGCCATCGTGAGTTAAACTTCGAATTTCGCGCGATGTTCTATGGTCAAGATTCGTTATCGTGAGCAAGTTTGACACGTTTGAAAAGTGAAAAATCGTGGTTCTCTCTCGTGGTCGTGGAACACACGGCGGGTGGCACATTGTAGCGTGTCTTGTGCCGCGTTTGTACAAGTGGATTTAACCTTGTGATCGAACACGTGGATGCATGCTGCCCTGTCGACGATGCTGTGCTTTTGAACGGCCAACCTGTCTGCACGAAAATTCCAGGTTAGAAATATTTATATTTTTCATTACTTTTTACCTTTTATTATTACTTTGATTGACTATGTATAAATAATAACGTTCGTGGTTATTTTCAAGTCAGTCAATAACTATTCATAATTATTATTGGAGCAATTATGTTAAAAAGTACAAGAATATGGAGTGTATTCTTTAAATATGAAATATAAAGTAAAACGTAGAATGATATAAGAAACAAAATATTTTGTTTACATATTTTTCGATGCTCCAAATTATTCGTGGAATTATGAATAGTTGTCGTGGTCGAAAGTAGTCATAAGTCAAAATTCACGCGAACAATAGGTAGTGTCATTTGTTTTGATGGTTTTCGGAGAAATTCGAAACGAGAATAACATTTGTTTATTGAGATTTTCGGGAAGAACACATATACGTTTCGTATATGTCGAGTTGTCAAACATGGTTGAATGTAGAAAATGATAATCGTATCGATTTATTCCATATTTTAATCTAAATTATAAAATCATTTTATTCGAATATTTCTTAATATTTTTCCTTTAAGTCCATCATGTTATTCGTTGCAATTTCAACGTTATTTATGTTTGACACTCGACATTTAGATCGTTATCCTAGATAACTATCGTTTTATCACTCTTATCATTGGCTCCGTTATCATCTGACATTGACGTTACGTGAATATTACTACCGCGACAGAAAAAAAAAGATATCGATGTAATAAATTGTGAGTATGACACAACTATTTTAAAACAAACGAACACACTATTGATTAAACGTTAACAGTTATTCTTTCGATAGCTATCTAAAATTGTCAATGAAAATCTTTGAAAATCAAATTAAAATTTACTACCGTAGTAAATAACACTTTAATAGATATTTAGCAATTGGGATTCCCTTCAATTCATTCGTGAATCATTCAGAAATAATATCTATATAAAAAGAAATAAATACATAAGTAAATTTTTTTTCTGCTTTAAAAATCATTTAACATTCATTTAATTTGAATATTTTTCTAATATTTCGTAAGATATATTTTCTGGCATATTTATATTGAAATATATATTTTATAAATATATTTTATTAAAAATATTTTATTTAAAATATCATATGTATTATCGGATCTTGAAACGAATAATTTCAAAATAAGTAAACATTGAAATGTAAAATGCAGTAGGAAACCTTTGGACTATTGTCGTTGCATTAAGAAGAGTCAGGTTGATTATGTAACACCGTTCATTATTATTCGAACAATAGCGAATTCTAATTCTGCAGTCATATAATTAACCTTCATTGTCACAACATAATTTTGCCATTGATATTATCGTATTACGAAAATTCGACGAAGTATATTCCATTTTAATAATAAATATTTCCATTTGTACAAAGCTTCTTAATTAGGTTGATTCACGATTAACAATTACGATCGCGATTTTTTATCGCCTTGAAGTGATACTCATCTGAAGTGGAAAAAAAAAAAAATTAATCCGGTTTATTTTTTCAAAAGCTAATAAATAATTCTCCTTCACGAAGTCGATCAATTTACCTTCGATAAATCGATAAATCATAATCATTCGCGGAAGTTTATGCAGATGCTATATTTCAATATTTTTAGAAAAAAAAAAAAATAATAAAAACAATCGATACTTGGCTCGATCGAGGATTAACCTGAAAAATATTACAAAATAACCGCTTCTGTCGACGGAATAAAAAGAATCGCGTTGTTTGCAACGCAGTCAGCCGCGCGAGTTGGCTCTAAACGAGTCGAAGAGAGTTGCTGGCTAGTCGCTGCATAGCGCGCAGCAACGACAAACGGTAGTAGTGGTTGGTAATCGGTCGATTTATCGAACTGCCGATCGGTATCTGCCGACGACTCGTTCGGCGAGTATGCGTGATTCTCGAAGGCGAAATCCTGATTACGATTCCGTTCAATGTCGCAGTGACATCATCGAGGATCATCATCCTCTTGGAATTCCCCTGTCGATTAAATCTGCACGAGTTAACCGCAATCCCTCCTCGTGTTGCACGATATTCAGATTTTTTTCTTATATCCTAGAAAATTTACATTCGAACACTCTTCAAAAGCCTCCATCTGATATTCGTTCGATTGATTTTGTAACAACAGGCATTTTTATCATATTGAAAATTTTCTTCTTCTCAATCCCTTACATAATTTGTCAATATAAATTTTCATTCATCTCTTAGAAACCTTCAGTTGTGAAATTAATACGAGCGGAGGGATCGTTACGTGACAAAGCGCAGATTGATTTTTTTTTTTTTTTTAATAACTGTCCATCAATGCCAAAGGGAATGATTAATATCCGAGTTTTTCGAGTCCATTTCCAATTGTCAAATGGAAGCTCGCCGAGTGAAATCGAAGTGCTCCCGGTTGACCTCCCTTTCCACCATTTATCGCCATTTATCGCGATCTATCAAACATTTGAACGAGTCAGATACGCAGTCGACAAAAAGGGTCTCGATGTCGACAAGAGTTCCGGTATCATTGTAACATACGGCCATAGTGTTCCCTCGCATTATCGCTACGGAGGTAGCCTCATAAGAGTGGCCAAGAGCGAATTGCCGTCATGTTAACCGCGAATGATTGCGAAACAAAAATTCACCGGTATGACAATGGCTTGTAGATTCCATCCAGGGGACCGAGCTATTTTCTGCGAGTCGAAACACACGCGGCGGCGATGCGCAAATTCTGCGAACGTGCCTTGCTTTTAATCAACGATGTTTCGTCATTCGTTGGAGGATCTATTGTTCCCCGTTATGGTGACGCAAAGAGGCCGACTCCGAAATTGAAATTAGAGGAAGCTACACGCATAGGTTGGAAGATTGGCTAATAGACGATTTAGACGAGTTAGAGAAATTTCGAATGGTGAATCGCAAAGTATTCGAAATTTTTAATTAAGAAGGTTGGTTTTCATTGTTTTCATTTTCGAATGACAAAGAATTAGAGGAAGCTACTGTACTTATATATAAATGACGATGAAAAGAATGCTGATAAAGTTGGGCAAATTTTAATTAACAAGAATTTTTTCTCTGCCTTTCGAAAGACTAGCGCCAAGTCACTGTAAATAAAAGATCAAAGATGAAGGATTTATCTTTATTGTATAGGCAGTCGTGCGAGGCAGTAAAATAGATACGACCAAACTGATAAAATAATATAAATAGTGTGAGGTATGTGGAGGTGAAGAATAAATAATATTTGTATTTCTAACGATTTTAATTCATTTTTTTTCTCCACTTTTTAATCGTACAGAGAGACGTCATATCCACATTCTATATATTCATGAAAAATATTAAAAGATATCTATTCTTGTACGTTTCATCAAAGTTTACACGAGAAACAAATTTTAGATCCCAATTTTTTTTTTTTTTCTTTTTCTCGTATAGCGGTTCGCCTGACCGATCGAATTCTTATGGGAAACACGTGCGAGCTACCGCGGATGGGATCACGAAAGTATTTCTCCGGCCATAAATCGCTCTTACGTGATGTTTCCGGCGCGATCGACAGTCTTACCGACTTGTGAATGGCGGCCGAACGTTTATCACCTCCGAATAAACATAATACGCGTGTGTTTTCACTCCGTCGTGTCATATAGATATTCGTGTTTGTCGTATGGAAGACTGGTCGTAACAGAGCGCGTGATAAGAGCGCGATTTCGATTTTTCTATGTTCTTTCCCCTTTTCGGAAACGTCATCGTCAACGGTCATCGATCGATCGATGCACGATTCGAAATAATTGGAAAGCAAACGAGTTCGAGTGTCGTTTGTCTTTATAAAGTGTTATTTCAATTTTCTCCGGTTTACGCAATATTTTAGCGAGTCTCATGTATCAGGTTTTTCAAATATTTATGGTTATTATTAGACGATCAATGGTTTCGCAATACTTCGAAGAGTTAAGAGAGAGGATAGTTAGGAGATGAGAAAATTTTTGCTCATTTATTTCGCTTTTGTAATAGTTCATGGTTAAATAAAGCTTGAACGCAATGCACTTTCAAACGCATACAGAAGACCACGTGGTCAACACGTGTTACGTTCATTCTTTGGCTAGATTACGCCTCTTGGATGTTCTGATTCCGCGCCTGCTGCAGTCTTCGTAGATCCAACCGGAAGCAACGATCTTTTGTTTACAGAATCATTCGTTTTATTTCCGTTTTACTACGTTTTGTACATCCTCGAATTTTGCCATTCTAAATGGAGAAACTGCTTTCAGTTAATTTTGATGCGGTATCTTAATAAAAATAAAATATAATGATAATCGTAAAGAAAGAATCGATTTAAAATCTCCGTGTAATATTCTAATATTAAGATTTCACGATTCTTTGTTTTCCATTCTTTTTTCCTATTCACACTCCTATGCACAGCTGTTTAACATATTCCCACCTTTGGTTTTCTCTACTTCGTATACGCGTATTTTACAATTCATAGCTGACCTAGTTCTCGAACCGACAAAACTCGAATGGTTCGAGAAAGAATATCACAGCTTAGTTGTAACACCACTTTATGTGCCTACTTATTATATTTTCCTTTACAATTTCATTCATAAAATCTGATAGAATCGAATCCGGTAATTCGTCGAAGATAAAGACAATCTACTAGACTAATAAAAACACTTGTAGATATAAAAACACTTGTACGTATAATCACATTCTCTTTAGGAATTCGTATAAAATAATCCGATGTGGTGACAGTGGTGAAAATATCAGGCAAATGTTCATACTCTGCTGGTATTCGCGATCGGATCGCTCTTTTAATGATGAGATTCGTTTTTGCCATAGTTCCGTGGAAATACGTGGTTGGCATTCGCGGTCTTCCTCTCCGCGAAAAACTACATCGTGATTCACGATACGAGCCTCGTGTCGCCGGCCATAATCGAAAAGAACTTTTAACGTCGAACGACGTTAATTGTTTCTTTTTCAGAGATAGAAAATACTGACGATGAATTCGTTTTGGGATCAGCTGTTTCCATCTCTCTATAATTATTAACTCTTACTCTTCTGTTACCCGTAATTTAATGGTATGATGAAATTAGAAGAACAAATTGAACGACAAATAACGACAATAGAACTCGATTTGAAAATCTATAAATCGACAGAAAGGTAAGAAATTTTATATTTTTCGTCTTAAGGTATACCCGGTGTAGGTGTTGCTCATTTCTCTGACGTGGCCTATTTGCTAGATAACCGTGACAACGCTTGCCGGCTTACCACCACGTGTTAAGTTATTTTAAATTCGATTTGAACCCAACCAATTACGTATGCCCTGTGTGTCGATGGCAATCGAGTATTTATTCCTGATCGCCGGAAGTGATGTGTGGTACAGATTGGCAATGTCGAAACCTTTTACGGATAGACATTGTTTGAAACAACAGTTTGCCGAGTTGGATATCTGTCAGGCGATCACCGCGTATAATAGGCTTCCCTTCGACGGGAAAACCGTCAACATTTATCGGCCGATAATTACTTTTTCGAAATGGCTCGAGAACAGCGGTGCCATTTTTTCGAATAACCCCGAGCGATGCTATTCACAAATAGGCATTGTAGAGGAGAAGCTATTTGCTATCCGCTGATTTATGTCCGTGGCTTCAATGGGAACTTTCTTCGATTTAAATGGAAACGCTGAATACGTTCGTGGAACTTCTCGCGCGTCAACGCTTTCAGCAAGGTTGATGCATCGCGTTGAAAAAAAAAAAAAAAAAAAAGGCACGACGAAACCTGTCGAAGCAAATAAACGAGCAAGAAACAGAAGCTATATAATATCGTATTTACAATCGCGAGTATTAATTATCAGCACGATCCTCCCCAATGGAATCTCCGTATTATACAACCTTTTACGTATCCTCTCGATAGGAACGAAAATGGTAACGAAGGGTGTTTCGATAAACGAGAGAGACGCGATAAGGCAATTTTCTTCCATTCACGAGCAATCATCGACAAACCCCTAAGCCTCTTTTCGAAGAAGAGGAAGAAGAATTTACGAAACGGTAGCCGTCCAACGACCCCTGAATTATGCGCGTCAATCCGTTCAGAGGCGTCGATATCTCGCGAAGGAAGCCTTTCAAAGTCGATTACGGGTCGTCTACTCTCCCTTAAGCCAGGCTTGCCTCCCTTCCTATCTGTCATTTATACGGACCTTTGCGCGCCTCTCGCAGAATCGTGCGCATCACCGATCCGTGATTTACATCCCGCGTTTATGAGGCAACGTAAAATCTCGCAGAAGTTTTCGCCGTGCCAGGAGCGCGCCTTCTTCCCCTTCCGTGACCGCTCCTTCCGGTCTTCGCTCCTCTTCCCTCTCGCGTTTCTCTTTCGCCGCCTTTGTTACGGACTGATATATGAAATGTTTACGCGGATTTTATTCTGTTTCTTTTCTTTTTTTTTTTTTTTTTTGAAGCGATCTCTTCGAAAGATAGAGGTTCAACTTTCTTACTGTCGTAATTTCGAGATTAACTGGAATAGCTTTTCGGTTGTTTGGATAACTCGGATGGGGCTACTGTTGTTTGAGTTTGTTTTTTTTTCTTTTTTTTCTTTTATTTTGCTTTACTTTGAAAATATTTCATGTAAAATTGTTCCAATACGATTGGCCAAGGAAGACTAATTGCTCTTGTAATCTTTTTGAGAATTTGATTTTCAGTGACTTCTCAGAGACTGATTTTTCCAAATTTTACATATATATATCTGTATAAAATATTAATTTGTTTAATAAGATATAGAAAGTCAATGGTAGTTAATATATTTTTCTACAAATTCGATTCGTTTGTGTGAGAAATAGATGTGGACAAAATAACAAATAGGTATATTCACGAGATTATTCCACAGAAAGTAATTTTTTCCAATATTTTTCCCAACTACATCGTACAACGTCATTCTTCGCCTGTGTAAATTTTGATTTATCATTCCAGGATTTTTTTTCTTTTATCGAAATCTACAAACGTGCCGTCAGTTGTTTCCATCAGAGTTTCTTCATAGAAATGCCACGTTGAAAATATTTTCTAACCAGAGATATCGTTCAACGTAGGAACCAGAGATACATGCTCGATAAAAAGGTTTCAAAATTCATTGGAAAGCGATCGGCGATTTCAGTGGAAATTGGGGTCAACGGCTCGCCTATCGTTCGGTTTTGCATAAAAATGATTTATTACAGCGGCGACTGTGGCTGAAAAGGAGATATCACGCATCGACATTTCATATTCAGTGCCGCGTTCCTTGCGCTCGCAAAAATGAGACGTCCGTTAATTTTTATGGAACAACACTGACGATGACTGACGCTGGGGAACGGTTAAAGCGCATTCTCCTCCGTCTATCTTTCAATGGTTTATCGTACGGCCGCAGACATCTGTATATCTAGCAGTACGATGTATGAAATATTTATGCGCAACCCGGCCTTTATTCACTTGACATCAATGCGCTTCCCCCTTTCGCGATCCGTTGGTAGCGATGCGTCCACATTATCCGATCGAACGTTTCGTATACAAGCCCAATAATGCTCGGTGAACATTTTTTCTCCCGTCGATAAAAATCTAAACGTTCGCTTCAGATGCGTTTAATCGCCGACCACGAGGGAGAAAAGGAAGATAAAAAAAAAAAAATATACGAGGTCGGTCGCGTCGGTTTCGGGGGTGGGGGGGGGGGAGAGGCCTTGATTTAGGTGGAGAGGAACGGATACGGTTACGAGGCGATGAAATTTTTATTCGACGGAACTCGTTCATAACGCGAAGAAAATTCGGTGGATAAAATATTTCTTTTACGCGAGAAAGGAAGAGCGTGTAGACAATTCTTTCCATATTTCTTGTCTTAAAATAAATCTTTAAATAAAAATTGTTTCAGAAAAATTTGAAGAAAGAAAAATTTTGCTTGAAATCTCTTACGAGTCTGGGACAAGTGTTAAATCGCGTGTAATCAAAATACATCGAAATAAGGAGGAGGGGGTAATAAATCAGGCAGCCTTATGAAATATGGATAACATGTAATTAGCACTTAAATGATTTCGAATCGATTGAATGTGTAATATATGTATAACATTCGTCTATCGTTTCGTCGCGTTTATATTTCAATATTTTAATGTATATATTCACAAGGCGTTAACTCAACGCTCCGCAACGCACCGTTTAGTTTCATTACTTTTTACTTTTTCCCTTTCTGGTAACAAGCGGCTTGCGGTATGAGGTTTAAATATGTTGTAAATTCTACGCTCAACCGATAGGTTTATCGACAAAGAAGAAGGCGCGCGGTGCATCTGAATGTACATACACGTCAGTTCGACCAAGTAATTTATTATTTGAGAAGTATTCGCTGTTAATAAAGTCTGGTACTATGTAGGAAGCTAGGCTGTTCGCGGACCTCGCAAGAAACAATGACTAAAACGATGCAAAATTAACGAGCGTGCCCGAGCAACAAGAGTTTGGAACCGACTTGTCGTTGTCGCTCGTTCCGTTTATTTTTTTCAACCGGATGATGGATACTGATAGTCGAACCGATACTGTACTTCGTATTAAGAATTAATAATAACTCGGGTTTATCGAATTTTTCCATGTTTTTTCCTGTTACATCGAAATTGCATCGAATGAAATCTACGACTGATACAAATCTGAGGAATGTCAAAAATCTACGCGATGGAAATTATTCGAGGATTAAGCTCGAAAATTCTAATTTAATTCACGATTACAATTTTAAACGTACTTAAAGACGTACTTTTATTACGTATTTATACGACAAATTCATAGATTTACTTCAGTTAATTTTAGCAACAAAAGTAACTCCAAAGCCTGACGATTATTAAGTAATCTCATTTATCTTTTTCGAGAAAGGAAGCGCGCCTCGATACGCTTGCCACGATTTCGAACGAATATATATATATTCGCACCTAAGCCCGTACGCAAGCTCGATGAATTATAACCGTGTAAAACTGTGAAACCGATTTTTACCTTTTCTTCGTCGGGCGGCGATGCGATACGTACTTTCTCGTGAATCATATTTGTTTTCCAGGACGGGTCGGGCCGGCCACGATTTTTATTCGCACGCCGATTTCGAAACGTTCGACTTTAGGAAGGATACTTCATCATCGTTCGCGAAACGCGTGCGCGAGAGCGGCAATACGCGCTTTAAAATTATGCCTGACGTGTCTACTACGTACTTTCACGTGGAATTACATAGCCGAACGAGTTCCGTTCAAAGGAGCGTTCGCGTATGTGGCTCGCGTGGCTCTTGCAAAATCGAAACAACGATTCGCGGGACACGTAAATGTCGCTCCCTTTAGGGCAGCACAGATTCGAGATCTCGCTTTCGCCACGAGCGGCAAAAATCTTAAATTGCTCCATCGAATTAATCGTAAAATTCGATTTGTCTTCCGAGGAGGCACTTTTATTTCTGATAATTTTCTGTTTCATCGGGATCTCGAAGATTTTTGTTAGCATTTTTCGTTACAAAAATAGTGGTGAAGTTAAAAGTATGAAAATAGAAATGCAAACGTTACTATTTCATTTGATAAAAATCTCGATATATCTATTGTAAATCTTTTTCATAAAAGATTGGGCCTGGTGTTGTAATTTTTAATAAGGAACAAATTAGTTTAGGATATAAGAAATTGTAGGTAGCATTGCTAAAATTTTCGACAACTTTGGAAACAGTTTTTCAAAATTTTATAATCAAGAAATATATTCATTATTTATTAATTTTACCATTGAATCTTCGTTACAATTTTATAAAATCGATCGTCGAGTGGTAATCTCTTCCCTGCAGAGCATTTTCTTATGATTCAAAGTATGCTAAAATATTCGAAACTTTACTTGGAAATAAAATTAGACAGTCTTTCCTAAAAGAAATCGTAATATTTTCGATCTTCTCGTTTCAATTACTTCCCAAATATTACGGTTCACATTGGAAGACATTGCTCGAAAGCATCGCACAATTGTTGGTCGAATATCTTTGGTCGCTTGCGCAATTCGCTACAGAAGCAGTATAGGAAATTGAAAGCAATTATGGGCAATTAAAGAGCGAGGGTCCATTGTCGCTGTGTCTCAATGAAAGCTTTCTGTCGGCAGTCGTGCATGAAATTAAACAAAAGAGGAAGACATAAAACAAATGCAGTTGCAGATAATCGCGAAAACGTTGTCTTGGTGATTTTCAGACCACAGGAAGTGTGGTAGTTGGAAAGTGTGGGCAGCCTTTCCTTTGATAAAAAGCGAATAATGATATCGTAATATTCAGGTCTTCGAATCTTTCTCGTGAAATAGGAAATGAATCTTTGGACTATGATATAGGCCTTCCTGCATTTCTAGAATCGTCAGCAAAATTAGATTTCTCGGAAGCATACTCGTATCTAATTTAACATTCGTATCGCATCGGGTTCGTAAAGAAAACGTCCAACTTGCGAGCAATAGCAATGAAACATGTTGACTCATGCGTTTATCGAAATCAAGATAAACCATCGATGTTTGACATTTTGTGATATCATCTCGGTTTTCCAATCGTAATTACGAAACTTCGATTTCCCCATAATTATTTGACCTCGAAAGTGAGCCAACAATCAGACCTGATAAAGCGAAATTAATTATCATCGTAGGAAAGGTCGAAGAATTTCTCTTCGAGCGAATTTTTCGAGAAATATAAATAACTCGCCGTTAATCCATCATTCGATGTTTATTAGTTTTCTGTCCAGAGATTTGAGTAAAAATTTTAACGATTAGAAATTAAGAATAAAGCTCAATAATTTATTATTCAAATATTATTCGAGAAAAAAATTAAATTCCCAAGCGTCAATTTTCTCTTTCCGTTGAAATTTCTTAAAAAGTTGGCATCATCATCGTTTCTGTCATTGTTAACAAAATAAACAAACGTGAGACTCTCATCGAGCAAGGATCAAATTAATTTGCGCCCTTGCTCGTGAAAGCATCTATCTAGAAAAAATGGGCGGTATGGGGAAGAAATAAAAGAAAAGTTAGTACGAATCGTGTAGCCTCGAGAAAATGCTCGTGCTTCTAATTAGACAAATAGAGGATCGATGGATCGCGAGGATCGCGAGCGTCGTACGTTCATGTAAAGATCCTTGATATATCTCTCTCTCTCTCTTCGTTCTTCATCCTCGTCCCTCCTCGCGTCCTTATATACATCGAAATCGACCGCGTGTAAAACCAGTTCTGCGACTCTGGAGGATCGCGAGAGGATAGAGCACCTTATACCTCGCATGCACGCGGCTTCTCGAGCAAAATGGTTCACACTGATCACGCTTCATTGTATTTTTCCCGGCCTCACCTTCCTCCACGATCCATCGTGGTGCCCTCCTCTCCGCGGATAGCCTGACCCATTCAGGGGTATCTCCTCGTTTAGCCGCGTATCGTGTGTCGCTTTTACTTAACGGTCGAGGCGAGGAGAGCACCTAAGCGTCGTCGTGTTCCCCGCGTTCCAAAGTGCTTGGAGGAAAGAACTTCTGCAACGCTTTGTCGCTGCCAAGTGTTTTCTCGCGTGACACTCTGTTTTACATCGAAGACGAAGGACGACCCGTCGTTGACGACTTCGGGGTGTTGATTTCCTCGACCTCGCGGTCGATGATGCGAGAGGATATTCGGGAAGGGAGAAAAATATTTTGATAAATTGTAATTCGTTGATATATTTCGCTTCGTCCTATACTATTTTTCCTTCGGAGAGAAAAGTGTATTTTAATACCCATCTTGTTAACGAATGATCGCTCGTAACGAAAGAGGGGAATACAAACATTAGGTTATTTATTCTTGCGTATATAGTCCGTCGATCCTTTGATGTTACTGAGAGAGGAATCTTGTGAAGCTTGTTCGAAAGGAATTCGGAATAAATATTTTTCGCCAGTTGAAGAAATATCAAAACTCTACCTGTCCCCGAAGCATGACCTCTCGTTTCTTTCTTACTCTCGAGGCGAACACGAACACTTTTCTCCCAGTGACATTTCGAACGAGAGTATCGAGCATATTCCATGCGTGCCACCGTTCGGGGCACGCAATTCTACTGGACCTTCGACCGTCAATCGACGTTATGAGAATGTCAGAGCAACAAAGGAACACTGGCGCCGCGCGATTCTTGGTAATTAAAGGGTGGGACAAGGAGGGAGGACGCGAGCTGGAATCTAATCGCGCGGGCAAGCAACAAAGATACGATACGATACGAAATCCTTGGCGTGTCCCGTGGATGCTCTCCCGCTCTTTTCCCCGCTTAAAGCTTAAACAAACACCGCTGTCTGAACCGATTCGAGACACGCCACCGTTTCCTTATTCTCCTGCGGCCGGGGCGACGTGCCGTTTATTTAAATTACTGCAATGGCTCCGCTCTACGGTTGAAACATTTTAATTTCGCATTATGGGAGAAACCTGCGTTTATTTTCCAGACGGATTACTACGGATAATCGTTTGTTATGGGATTACGCGAAAACCCTCTTCCGTGAACCTTTCCCTCCCTTGCATGTTCGAGAAAAGAAGGAACGAAGCGAACGAAGATGTTGTTTTCGCGAGAGTTTTGAAAGAATTTGAAAGAGTTGGAATTTATTTTTGCCGAGAGATAAAATATATACATTGTTAGGTTTTATTTGAGTGGAAATTCGGGAAGTTCGATTTAACAGCGCTTGGGCAAATAATTGTAAAGATTTTTACTTGGAGTAATTACTTAGAGAAATCTTATCGGTATTAGTCTTTGATCTCAATGATTTTTTAATATGTTGTTAGCTTAAGTTAGATTAGATTAGACTGGGTTTTAGTCATGTTTATTGTTACGAGTAAGCTAAACAATAGTTAAATGTATCTTTATTTAATTTTGATTTCAGATGAATTAAGAGAAATTAAATAAGTTGTTCGATGCCAAACAAAAATTTATTTCATTTCTGATTTGACGAATTTTATATTGGGTTTATGTTAGTTAGGTTAAATTAGTTAATAATTAATAACTTTTTAAAGAACAACGTCAAGTTAACATAACATAATACTATTCGATTAATCTTGATAATATATTAAAAAAATCATTGAAATCAAAAATTGATATCTTTTTGTAAATATTTATTTTAGATAGATAATCATTTTATCGATACTATGAAATATAAAATTTTTTTTTTTTAATTCTTTTAAATTTTATCTTTAATTTCGATCTGATAATTACAAGACTTTAAATTACTCGTGTTTGATCAATTAAATTATTTTCAAGCTTTAAGTATTTGTACAAATGAATCGGAGAGACTCTTCTATTGCAATATCATTACTCACATTTCCACCAGATTATTATCATTACAATCTTAATCACTATGATCGTAAAAAATAGTTTTCAGAATCGTCAAAGTCGGATTAATTAGCCAACAATTCACAATTACTCGATGAGAAACCTAAATTTTTAAATGAACGGAAAATTATTTGAAACGTTTAAAAAATTAATCGATATTCATCATTCGTGAAACTATTCATTCGCTGTTCTCTAGTCGCGTCTTCCCTAAAACCTCTCATTAAGTTCTCAAGAGGGTAAATTTAGACGAGGTTAAACTGTAAGTCATGCCTCTGTAATAATCTTCGTCATGTAATCATCTCGATCACGTCGTATTTTCAATATACTCTGAATTCCTCTAAGCGCGCGTCGGGATAATTACACGTTGTACACCGTAATAACATTCAATTAACGATGAAGACGTAATAAGTAACGCAACGTGTCAACATTGTAACGAAGGGAGTTAAGTTAACGATGCCCTAAGTAGCTCGCGTCTTTTATCACTATTAATATTAGGTGTAACATTAATTTTAAAACACGATCGAGTATCCACTATCGTTCCCCCGATCTGTAATTATTATAATAATTTTCGTCGTTTCATTCACTATAGAGCTATATATATATAAAATACAGAAACGTGTAATTAACAGAGACAACCATGTCCAAATAGATCATCGATAGGAGGAAAAAATTCTCGGATAAGAATGTAATAGTTAGACTCGAAGGCGGTTCATAGACCTCGCTAAGAGATAGGTAACCTTGCAAGGCCTCCTGGCAACCTCTCTCTCCCAGCAAGAAGGAACCCGCTACAAGACATTCAATGGAAGGAGACGAGAACTGGAAAGAGGCCTGGTGGCTGCCCAGGACGTATGGATGCTCGCGGTATTTAGCGGCCGTTAAATGGCTCTAAACAGCTCTCATGAAATGGGCAGTTCCAGTCTTCTCTCCTTTCTCTTTCTCGCCACTTTGGCTAGGCGTGGATGCGAGAAGTACCCGCTTGGATACGACCGCCGTTTCGCTCGTTTCGACTTTTGCCGATCACGCTAATCCCGCGAGAGCTCGATCAACGACTGGTCCGAAAATCAAGGCGAAACATTATCGTTGCCACTGCTCTCGTCTCCTTAACGAGTTTATTCTTGGTTTTATAACCGCGATCTCGGCCAAGATTTTACGAATTTCCTCTTGGCAGCAGCGGCTGACTCATATTTACGAACCGAGACGGATGACTTCGAGACATTCCCCGCTCGTTGAATACGGGAGTAGGTAAGAGGCGGGGAGTCAGGATCATTAACAATCCTCTCCTTGGAGCATTCCTCGTCACGCTTTACCGATCGATCAGATGTTCCATCCGCCGGTGTATACAGTCTCTTTGTGCTTTACCAACTTCTTGTTGCGGTAGCCAACAAACGTGACTCAGACTTTATTAGAGATTCCGTTGAACGCGCGGCAAAAAGGTAGCACCGAGCTGCGTTCCCTGTTTTTACATCCTGTTCTTGGCAAAATCGAGAAAAAAAAAAAAGTCTTGCAATGTTGAAAAGCTAGGAAACGGGCCGTCCTCAAACATCGAGAAACTTGTACCCGCTTGTGTCCGGGTTATTCTTGATCCCTCCCTGTTGTCCTTCAATATTTTGCCAAGAGCGTGTGCCAAAAGGAGAAATACGAGGAGGAAAACAATTCGTCCGGCTGTCGATGTGGAGGAAATCAGGAAACCAGCTATCGTCGTCGAGTAGCTCTTTGCCAAGAATATCTACCAAAATGAGAAAACTAGGAAAAGAGTTGTCCGACTGTTGAGAGGCCGTGATGCTAGGCAACCACTCGACTCGACTTAAGAATCCTATATTATGTACGTACGCTTCGACCAGGCTCTACGCTCTTGGCCAACTCGTTCTCCAGGAATATTCGTGAAAAGAATCGCTTCTAAAAACGAACAGCCGTCCATAGGCATCGAATGAAGAATTGTGTGAGTGTAAGTTGATCTTGACCTTTCTTAATCTTCTACTTGAATCACGTTGAATACGCGCCGCAAGGACTATAGTTGCTGGACCCGAAGCGCGGCCAGGTCGGCTACTCCTCGACACTTTAATGCGCGAGGAGGGAACGGTTGTGTGTCGCAATTCGTAACACACTTCGTAATTACCGGTGGGCATTATGGATCGTGCTACTCGAGTTGACGCGATGATTACGGTGCACCGGCGGAAATAAATCGCGTATGCTTGGCCACGGTCCGTGAACAGCCCGCAGCGAGGAGCTGCGATCAGGTAGTGCACCGATTAACAACGCCCCTCTTCGCGCGCGAACTTATCACGGCCGAGATTGAATTTTATCTGGCAACTGTCCAACTTTCGTTGGACAGTTTTCTTGCTCGTCTGACTCGAAGATCCCAGTGTTTTTGTTCTGTCTGGTCTGGTCTCGCCTCTAATCTTCCGCTGTTTCTAATTTACAAGGTAAATTTGGACAGGTTGGTTCTATTTACAGATGCGTTTAGATTTGAACTCATCGATACGGGACTGACAGCAAGTTTAAGAGTATTCGTAGATTATTTGGATCAAAAATTTGTTTATTGTAACTTCTTAACTTTTTGAACTGTAAAATAAATTAAATGAACATTTAATTGAGAGATAGTTCAACTTTTTATAGTAAAAAGCTACTAAGTGTAATAAAACTTACACCATGGTCGAGGGAGGAAGATGTTTATAAATCGTTTCGTCATAACGATTCTTATATCACATTCCAAAGAATGAGATGGCTGTCACGCGCCTCGATATTTCCCCATCGAAACCCAAACGATAAGGAATCCCTCGATTCAAATTTCGAGCGGTCTTACTCTTTTTTTTCGTCCACACGATTCTTCCAAACAACGAACGTCATCCCGTCGATAAACGAAATCGATGCACGAAACGAGCTCGGCTTTCGATTTGAAACTTCGCTCCGATTCAGAGATCGTGCCTATCGCGCGGCAGATGAAGGATCTCTCCTCTTCGACGATGGCATAACGGCATCGAGGCTCACGCATAAGCGGCTCATAACAACGAAGTTTATCTTAACGTGGAACGAAAAGGGGTAGGCCAGTCGTAGAAACCGCATGATTAACTAGCCGTTGGGAAGTACGATTGTGACGGCGAGGTGTCTCTGAACGCGCAGCTTCGCTTAGGAATGGATATATCGTGTACCTCTAATTATTGTCGCTATCACGGCATTTATCATGAGGAGCGTCAGCAAGGGCGGCTAGAGGGAAGCAGTGCATTTAATTCCAATTAGTCGCCGCGATCCGAAACCAGTTTCGAGGCCCCGCCATCGAGGATCCACACTCGATGAGGAACTATTGCCTCTTATTCTCTCCTCGAGATATCCTTCGCACGTGAGAGATACCGCGATTACTCCTCTCCCTCCCTCCGATTTTCCTTTTTCGATCCTTTGCCACCACCGTGCTGTCGCGGTTATCGGTTGTTTCGTAATTTGAATAATTTATGGCCGAGATGGAGATAGAGGAATAGAAAAGAATCCAGCTGGGTGTATGATCAACTGCTTCCGCGCTCTTCATCAATTACATTGGTGCCGGTGCTTTGATACAAGAACCGTTTAGAAACGCTCGTGTAATTATTATTTAGTAATATTGTGAACTTGTCCTGGCCCGAGTCGATATTCGAGACACGAGCATTATACTTTTGTTTGAAGTTCAAAGTGATTCACGTGATCGTACACACGAAGCCGGGAGACACACAAACGGCTCGATGGAAGCAACCTGTCTACCTGTCTCGTTGTACCTTTCATTACTCAACTAAATGTACACAAACGTTTAACGAGTGTTAAACCCATAAAGGTGTTGCTGACATTATGAGCTCGACGCCTCCGCTTCCTCGAGCCGAGATATTCCGTTATTTTCTCAAAGTGGGGTACCCAAGGCGGGCGGGAACGAGATCGATTTCATTTTTTTTCATTCGAGAAAAATCACTCGTTCGAGAAAGGGTATCAACGAATTTCTTCGTTTTTCTTTTTTATTTTTTTATATTATACGTTTAGAGATTGCACTCGAGAGGCAAACAGGATGAACGATACGACGACGCGTGGAATTTTTTTAATCTTGTTTGCTTTTAAATGAAAAAAACCATGCATGGCCTGACGCGCAATCGAATTTTATCTCTCGAAGGATGACTCGCGTGTCATACTTGGTTGCCGTGTCACGCTTTGCATGATGATAGTTTCACTGGCTGGCAAATGGCTATTCGTGACAATAATACGCATGGAAACGGTCGAAAATGACTTTGACATTCCACGACGTTGTTATTTAACCCTCCCGCTCGGAGACGAATGCATTACGCAATCAATACGCCTGGTACCTTGATACAGATACCCCCTCCTCCCCCCCTTCTCCCCCCTTTTCCACGATTAGAATGTGAACCGACCGTGTTGACTTTTACGCGTAATATCGATGGTGTGATCTGGAAATTCATTGGAAAGCCACATCCAAGAAGCGTGACAGAAAAGAACGTT
Organism: Apis florea; assembly: GCF_048593485.1. Taxonomy (NCBI): domain Eukaryota; kingdom Metazoa; phylum Arthropoda; class Insecta; order Hymenoptera; family Apidae; genus Apis; species Apis florea. The sequence continues at coordinate 2,505,855 of NW_028256864.1, read as the reverse complement.
GGATAAAACGCGATGATACGCTGGTAGACCGTGATTCCCCTCCGAGTCGATGAATTCCAGGAATGAATTTACTTTTTTTTATGCCACCCGCATTCCCCCCTCCTGATTTCTATCAGATCTTTTCGAGCAAGCTATTGGAAGATAGACGATGAGAGCACGCAAAGACGTGTAATTCGATCGGTTGTTACTCTTTAAGGATTTCTTAATCTTACTCTCAAGGGAGAAAAAGAGAGAGGAGAAAAAAACAAAACAACTTCAAATTATCATCGTAAACAATGATGTTGAACAAGAAGTGCGAGCATAACCTTATCGTCAAACTCTTGTATCTTTTACACGCGAGTCTGTCTTTTACGCGAAAGCGATCGAACAATAAGCCACAGAAAGAAGCAGCAAAAGCGCACTGGTATGGATCCTCGATCAATCACCCACGCAAAAAAAAAAAAAAAAAAAAAAGTTGGGTATCTCTTGCGGCCAGGGAGGTGACCGTCCTGGTCGTTTCTTCCGTCTGAAGGGACAAGTCGAGTTGCAACCGATTCGACAGGTTGGTACACATAAGGCGTGCCACGGCAGAAAACGGAAGTGAGAGAGAGAGAGAGAGAGACGCAGGAGGGAGCAAGGAAAACGAGATACACAGGGGACGAGAATCCGCGTGACAAGCTTCATCGACCAGTCATGCTTATCGCACACCTTAAGGCTCGTTTGCAAAACAAATTATTGGAAGGATAGTCTGGCGAGGCTGGAGGAGTGTACAAAACGTCTTTTCCATATTTATATACGCAGCGGAGATACAATCGTGCCACGCAGAGGGAAAAATAACACGATATTGTTCTTTTAACCCTGTGTAACGAAGGATTTCTTTGCTCGTGAAAGAAAGATTACAATTGACTGTTAGTTTTATATAGTATCCTCTTTCCTTCGAACATTCACTATTCGATACTTGGAAACTTTTAAACCAATCATTGAAACAATTAAAATACTTCCATCAATACTAATATCCACATCGTCGAACAAAATACAATTTACAAATAGCATAAAATAAAAAACAACCAATTCTTGTAAAATCAGATCGAACCAATCGCAGTATCAACCACAAAACACGAAACGTTCACATTCCTTTCAAACAGCATCAAACGGATTAGCTTCGAAAAGAAAAGGAGAAATCTTGAAAGTGATCGAAGAAGAAACTCGAAAAAAAGAAAAAAGGAAAGAAAGAACAATCCCGTGTTTTCACGCGATTCGATTGCGTAAAATATCAATGTCCTCGCGAGCAAGGTCCCTGGTGATAACGATCGGCATCGATGCACGCACGCGAGACACGCATCGCGCGCAGGTTGGCGAGAGGCGCGGAGCAGGGTGGCTGAGCCGAACGACCGCAATTAACCTTACGTAACTCGTCGAGACTTTCCTGGTGGCCTCACCGGCCGCAAAGATAAACTGCACACAATGCGTGGCACGGAAGGCTGGGTCCCCTGGGAGCTTGAAACGCCTCTCTCGAAACCGGACTGAAACGAGACGTTACTCGCCAAGTCTTCCTCGCCGGCGAATATATCGGGCGATAATTGTTTTTAGTGCCTCCACGCCACCAGGAAGGCGGCCACGCTGGCCACATGCTAATCGAAATCGTAAATCCGACCGATAAGAGAGCAGCTTCGCGGTTCCACGGCTTACAAGCACCGCGTATTTCGTCGCGTGGAACGAAACCTCCCCTCGAGAAGGGAGAGAGAGTTACTTCTCTATGCTTGGTCTATACGGTGCTGCGTTATGATCCGGTTTCGATCGCGGTGGCCTCACATTTTTTCCCCCCTTTGTCTGCTGTCATTAAGCCACATCGTTGGCATATTTTCCTCTCGATGTTTATGGATCGTGCCATGATTCGATCTTGGATGGAACGCGGAAAGTTCTTCCTTTTCGTAACTTCTCGTGACATTGATTTTTAAGCTTTGCGTCGATATTCGTCTGAGATTGGACGGGGATTAAACGCGGTGCAATTTTATTTGTTAGTTGTCGCAACGGTGTCTGATTAAAGGTTGGTACTGGTTGAGTAAGTAATTAGAAGTGGAATTTTATTTATCAATTAAGTAGTTGGAACTTGTCTGATTAGAAATTTAATTTGATTTTTCCAGCACGTGACATTGATTTTTGAGTCGATGTTAATCGAATGCTAATATTTATTTATAAGTTTTCGGGATCGTTTAATGATTGGAATTTTATCTGGCAGTAAAAAAAATCGTCAAGAAATAAACTTGTTCGTATATAATTTGATATTTGAAACGAAACGTCTCGCGAGATCTCTTTTCTTTATCAATAGACGAAACAATACCTCGTCTCGATCTTTAATCATATTTTCTCTAAATTCCATAGTGTCGATGAATAACGAAACTCGAGAGGTCGAACGTGGTTGTCGAAGAAGAAGCGAACTATTTCGGGCGTTGAGATCAAACGCGAGGCAGATGTCGGAAAAACTCGCTTGCGAGTAAAGTAATTGACGCGAGAAAAAAGAAGAGGAATGCGTTTTGGCCGATTTATGCGCCGCGCCGAAACTATTTGCACAAGCGAAAAAAAGCACACGGCGCCCACGGTATCTTTGGACCGAAAGAACGCTGGATAATATGCAGTGTCGTGTTGCTAATAATAGAGAGCACGTATCCACGCGTCTGTCCTGTACGGATATTATTATCGATTCCGTTACAGAGGGAACTGTCCTTAATGTAATGGCACGTTTCCAAAGCGTGTCGAGCTTTGCCGAGAAGGGAAAAGGATATACGCATTAAAGGGATCGATGTTTTATGCGAGGAGGATTTTGACGAATAAATAAATGAGCAATTGATTTTTTCCAGATGAGACGAAGCTTTTAAAAGTCTGTTTCCATGCGCGTTTAATAATTCGATTTCATCGATTGATCGCGAATTTTATTAGATTAGGAATATCTGGTCCTCTTGTACTCGTTTTCTTCTTATCAATAATTCATCTATTATTTTGTTCATTCGCATCGATTCACGTGTCGAACAACGAGCAGAAATAAATAAGTAAAGAATTAAATGAATTTGGGCGCGAAAGTCTCAAGTCTGTAAACCGATCTCAGCACATCGAGAAAAAGGGAAAAATGTTCGTATCGGGAAATCGGGAAGACGAGACAAGTATTGGAGCACTTGGGTAAAATCAGCAGATATTTGCATCTAAACGACGAGTTTATTCGGTGGAGACACGTGTAGACCGTTTATTAATGCGCTTGGAATGCTCGAGTTTTTAAAGCCGTTTGCTGCAAAGATTGTGGCCTGGCGACACAAACGATCCGTGTCTGTCGGCCGTTAACGAACCGCGATCCGCGAGATCCTTTGTCGAGGCGAAGAGGGAGAGAAAGAGAGAGATCGTTGTTCCGCGTTACCTGCACGGTCCGAAGGAATTGCCGGCGAAATTACCGCCGGTGTCCGCTTGACAATGTCGGCGTAGGACGTGGGAATTTGTGGCCGGCGATAGGTCAGCAATGAACGACTATTTAAATAGCTTTGATAGAGGTATCGCGAATGGAATTACGGCGAGCAGTAATATTTCGCATTCAAACTCGGGGAGGAAGTATTTTGTCGTGGATTTTTGTGGCCGATGTAAAGAAAAAATTTTCCCGCTTATTGGCACGCTTTGTACACGCGCTTGGAAATGTTCTTGTGCAAGGAGTGGAATCACAAATTCGCACTCTACTCTTTTGGCACTGTTTTGCGGACAGATAAATTCTCCTTTCTTTTCCCTTCTCTTTATTTGAATATAGATTTATGCATTTTGTACGTTCGAGGGAAATGGTAAATGATAAGTTAAGAGAATTTCTTCATGGTGATCGTAAAGTGAAACGAAAGTATAATTAAAATTTACAACAGGAAAATTTCGAATGGTGTCGTTAAAAGAGCGCTTAGCAAGTTTTATGGCAATTACCATAATGAATCGTATCTTTATTCGACATTCTTCAGCGTGATGACACTCTTTTCTCCTATTTACGAATTTTTTTCTGCGTCTAGAAATAAAATCGTGCACTTGATCTTTCACGATATTCCTTCGCGAGGAGGAGGTAAGCTCTAGTACAGGTGTGCAAACCCAGGTGACCACAAACTCGTTCATTCTTCGGGCTGTTTAGAATGTCCATGTGACAACACCTGCGATTAAACGTGTTTCCATTCCGACAATCAGTGTGTTATACGACGCGATAATTAAAACACTTTCTATCTGCTGTATAAATTGATATTTGAACAGATAAAAGTCGAATAATATTTCTTATCGATTGCTTCGTCAATCAGAAAAAGAAAAATGAAACTTCGTTCAATAGTAATCGATCGTTCAAAGATAACTTTTATTTTGACTTGAAATGATGTATTCAATTATGAACGAAAGAACGAATAGAATTATATGAAAAATTCGGGCTTTTCTTTTGTCTTATTTAAAAAATACACTTAGAAAATTTCTTCGTCAAAGACAAACGTACATGTAATGCATAATAATTCATACATCTTCTTTCAAAGCCGTTTGAAACCAAAAGAAAATTGGATCAAACGTTATTGGGACAATATAATACTGCGTCAATGTATGTCAATGTATGATGATTTGTACCAACTTGAAACGTTCTCAATTAGATATTCATATCGGGAGAATTGGCTGGCCACAGAAGTATATAATAAAAATTAATAAATCGTTTCTTATACTGCAATTGAATTTCGTTTCTTTAAATTCATTCATTCATCAAAAACATGGAAAAGTGTTGATGAAAACGATGAAAATTGTAGGACGAAATTAGATGGAAAACGAAGACCCATTAATCATGTTAATCGTTATCCAACAATTCCTCTTAATTCTTTCCAATCAACCTCGTCCCGCGAGAGAACGCGGCCGACAAGTGAAATTCCATTCGACAACCGCCTGTCACCGAGACGGCGTGGGACGTGGGAATTCGTGGCTCGCGACAGAGAGGCGAGGGGCGTCCGAATGCTTGGCAAATAGTTTCGATACCGATGCATCGATACCTCACCCCGATCGAATGCCATTCTCGACCACGGCCGGTTGATCAGACTCGATTAAAACGGCCTCGAGACGCGTGTCCCCCGTGTCGGTTAGAAATTACTGCTGGATAATTTGCATGGATCCCGCGAGACTTCACACCTGGACGGCCAAGATCGTCGAGGAACACTTGTGTTGGTTGCAAATGTCTGGGAGAAACAGCGCCAAAGCGGCGCCCGAAACCGGGGACAGACAAAGATTTCAAGCGCCAGTTTCTCCAATTCTTTTTATTCTTGTTTATTTATTTTACTTTTCTATCCCCTTCTCTTTTTATTTTCCTCGAAATATATGTATATATACGTATTAGAAGCAAGACACCACTAATCGTATTCCCCCTAATAAATCAACGTCGATCGAGAAACAAGATCTAAGAAACGAGGCGGACTTGGCATTTCAACGTGTGTTTAAATCGTTGCATAAAAATTAATTAAATATGTTGTGTTACCGGCGTCACATGTAGTTAACAGGGACTGTCACAGGACCCGACAGACACATACACAACGGCGAGTGCATGGCTAATCGCTGTTTTGCGGAATCGACTCGAACGTGGTCTGCCTCTCAACGATGCGTAGATACTACTAGAAACGTGTACGCAGTCACGTTGTGTCGGCTCGTTTAATTATCTACACGTATTTTTAATTAGCCGTGATTCAATGTCTCAATTTTACGCGGATGGAATGACGATACGTCCAAGTTTTCACGTTTTATATAATGTAACGCAGCATCACAAGAATTATTCTCTCTTCTCTTTCGTTTGTGCCACCATCACTTTCTAGGATATATTATTACCGCTATCTTCGATCGCTGCCCGAGCACAACCCTTGATCAAAAGTTGGTGGATCGATTAGTTCTACTACGGTGGAGTAGCGAGATGGTATTTGTTGTCACACGAGTGCGAATTATCTGGTCGAAAGTATAATTTATATAATGATTCGATTCTCTATCCTCGCGTTTCAATTTTACGCGGATTTTTCTATTAATAAATCGACTTCGTGCCATTCACGCGGCAAAGGTAAATAGGTGTTTTTATAGCTGTTGTTAACATCTTTATCGTTGCTAAAGATTTTCGCCAACTCATGCTCGATAATTATCGCGAATATTGTATTAGAAGGGGAAGAAAATTCTTTGAATAAACGAAACGATTTTAATCGATTAATCTTCGCGCACAACGGAGTGTCATACATAGTCATCGATCGCAAAAATCTTCGTACCTCGCTTTCTTATAAAAAAATTCATCCGCTGTGAAAATAAAACGTATGATGGATCATATCCCTAGTTTTAGCGTATTTTAAAAAGTAATTTTAAGCATTTTAAGCTTTCTCAAAATGATGATCCATATATAAAATCCATTATAATCTATACACTTGTATAATATATTACGTAAAACAGAATTATTAATAACAGTAATCAATTACTTTAGAAATCAAACTAATTAATTTTATCTCGTGAAAAATTCAAAGCGCGTACACAATTACTCGTCTAGTGTCAATAACATTAACTTATTTATAAATCTCGAATTACCTAATACGTATCGTAACTTTCATATTTATTCATATTATTTCTTTTCATCTCGGTTGAAAGCAGATTTTGTTACGCGTTGGACCAGATTACCGCCGAGTTTCTCGTGAAATCGGTGTGACGTTGCGCGAGCATCATCATTCACCTGTGAAATCACCTGACATATTGGGTGCCGACAGGTTGTTGCGATCCAGACATCCGGCGATTTTCTAATATTACGTCTGCGCCTCGCGGACCGACTCGTGTTCTCATGCATGACTTTATTGTTGGACTGGCCTCGCTGAATGAAACGGCAGTCGTATCATGTCCTATAAGTATATCCCACTTGACTCGGCACAATCGACACACACGATCTCACCGATAGATTCGATCGTGATTCAGGCCACCGATGATAGAGATCCGTTGAACTTTACAAAACGAACGCTGAACTCTGATAATTATTCGTCGATCCATTTGCCGAATATTCGAAACTATTCGAGTTTGAGACGATACGGTTGCATACGATTTATAATTAAATTTTAACCTCCTCGCTCGACCAATCTGGTGGCCTCGTTTTTCACGTATCTTACGCGTAAGCATTGGCATCATCGATTCGGATATGAAATATCAAAAGTGATCCGCTTGGTGGATTAAATTCGCGTAACACGATCGAACGAAATCTGACATTGTTGTGTCTACAACAAATTCTCGATGTTGCGTGTCCACTTACCTATTTCTAAGTTCCTTCGTTCGTTAAGAGTCGAGTTTCTTATAAACACAAAATACATAAATTCTGATAATACGTATTTATGGACGATCGACAAAGTAACAACTGTTCGAAACCGTTTGTGTCAACGTGAAAGCCAGCCGAAAAGAAAAAGAAATCAACGTGACTTCGCACGAGTGAAACGGTTTCAAAATACTTATGAAATCCACGTGTGTACCAACAACAGGCTGTGCCGTAGTTTCTTCGTGGATCGAAACTCGTGTTACGAAACTCGATTGTCGAGGTTAAGCAGAGGAGCAGCAGGAGATGGTTGCGTTAATGGCCAGTCTAATAGTAAAGTGAGACGAGAAGGGGGAGCGTAAAGGGGTGGAAACCGCGGAGGTAATTTCAGATTAGCCTTCTCGCCGAAACGCGAGATATCTGCGAAAATATAATTAGCCCCGGTGACTAACGGCGAACGGTTCTGCTAAATTTATCCAAATGCAATCATAACAGCGCAGGTGGCCATTTTACCCTTTTCAAGTGTTTGACAAGCCGGGATTATACGAGCCGCCGCTACACGAGCCCCGTGGCCAGCAGTGAGTCACACTACTACTAGGGCTAATTATAATCCTTTTGCCTCTAGGTAACCACCACCACAGAGGTGGTTTCTCTCCTTTTGTTCTCCTCTTTCAACCGTTGATTCGTACCTTGAGCGATAATGATATTAATTATCGGCCCATTTCGAAGAGCAAATACGAATCAAAAGGGAAGATGGAAAGGCGTATAAATCACTCGACGATTGAGCGATTTTCGCGTTGTTTGTTTCGCCAAGATTTGAATATTCATTCTCGACTTGTTATGGATATTCGATAATACTTGTCGTAAAAGTTTGGAAAATAAGTCGGTCGAAGATATAGGCCAGACAGCGACATAATTACGAAACGATAACGACGTTATACTTACTTACATGGCGCCACGATACCCAGTTTCGATAACCCACGGTGACCCGAAAATTGAAAGTTGTATCGATGTGCGAACTTTTCTTGCATGCGTTATCGACTCGTTTCAACAATGCACTGATGAGTTGAGTTGATCTCTGTTACAGGTGCAGAAGAAAATGCGCGTGAGGTCAAGGTGACAGTAGAGCATGGAGAGCGTACAAGACAGCGGCGGGTTGTTGCGTGTCGATGGCTCGAAAGGAAGTGTCGCTTCGGGTTTACCCAGCTCGAAAACAGTGAATCAGTTGAAAATAGTGGAAAGTGGTGATGAAAGTGGGAAGATGGTGATCCCAACTAAATCGGAGATGGATCCTTACAAGGAGTTGGAGCTGTATCTCGCCAAAGTCAACGTGAGTCTTTTCACGAAAAAGTTTCTATTTTTATTTTGTCCCGTAAGAGGTAACGATTCTCACGACGAATGAGATTATTCGTTCGTTAGAGTATTAATAGAGAAATATAAATATGCTAGCTGATTTTACGCGGGAATAACGAAGATTCTTTATTATATTTAGCTTTATATCTAGGACAATATCGCTCTTTGATAGTCTTTAATAGCAGTTCAAATGGATCTATTCCATTGCAATTGCCTCGTTTGACCCATTGATACTTTCTCAATCACCAAGAAAATATATTCTTTGTGTTTGCATTTCTAAATTTCTGCTCGCTATTCCTCTTCAAACGTGCTCTCATCGATCGTCCGAGTATTTGCACCAATTTCGAACTAACGAGTTTATCGTCGCTATGATTTAAACGAATATCTTCCCTTCCATTCAACCCCCCTTTTTCATACCGTGAATGCACAAAGAAGCGCCTCGTTGCAAGATTACGACAAAGAATCTTGGATTTCGCGATTTGATAAATTTCAATGAGTATGAGCGACGTTTTTAATGAAGCGTTAATACGATCACATTCTCCAAGGACGAAACTCTTCTTGAACACGACACAACACGGCTCGGTTAGGAATCGATCATCTACATTATCAATGTTCTCGCCGCGTGCACGACAAATTGAACGTGACGCCATGATCGGTACGCGAGATTCCAAAACACGTTTCGCCCATGACCGGCTGGACCCAACCCAACTCGTCGCCTTCTTGTTTCTACATCCTCTCTCGTTTTATTCTTGCCTTGCTCACTTCGGTTATGGTTGTTTTTAGAAGCCTCTACAATGTTAAATGCCTTGAATGACACCCGAAAGTGTAAGCCAGTTTTCGCCTTCGAGGTTTGTCTTTCAACGTCCTATCGGTTTCGGTGACTGACGCAAAGTCGTATTAAATTCTCGTCTCTTCGAAATTCGTTCTCGTCCACTTGGATAGGCAAGGAATTTTGATACCTGTGTACTACGTGTATTCGAACGATACGTAAATAATCTCTCGAGTCTTCGATGTTCGGAGATAAATAAACTTATTAAATAAATATCGCTCCAATGACGTCAATTTTAACAACTATCTGCGCGAAATCAATCCTTTTTTCACCTTACAATTCCATAAATCCATTTTAAAAACTTCTTGTTGTTATTATTTCACTTTTTCCCTTTACCTTTTATATTCTTCGAATAAAATCCGATACAATCCGATTTTAAAAAAAATTACTCCACGCTCATCTTATATTTTTTCCTCCTCTCCCCAAAATATTCTCGTGCAATCAATTCTTATCTTATCGTATAAATAACGCCCCAACACCTAAAACATTCACACTTCTCGAAACGGTTTAACATCTCGCCGTCCAGATCGTATCGGGATCAAACGATTTGCTTATTATCCCGTGATCCCTTCTCTCGATCTGGCCAAATTGGTACACCTGTTCCAGAACCCCGGCCCCTCGGTGTCGAATTTAAAACGGGCGGCGGCTCGACGGGAAAAGCGACCGGTTCCTCCGCAACAGAGTCAAACGCTGTTGTTGCGAATCCAACCAACCACCGGTTGGCAATTATTTGTTGGCGGGGCATGTCGATGCGTCCTTGCAGGCCGCGTGTCCGAGCGGTGATGCATCGATGCATGTCGGCACAGGGCGTCGAGGCGATATTTGCGCGGCGCAAACAAGAAGAGGATCCCGATCACGGGCCGACACACGTTGTTGCACACGCCGCTTCTAAAAGAGTCGACGCGGAAGCGATCCTCCCACTATTTCTATTCGTTACGTGATTCGGGATTTTCTGCCAAGTCTACTACGAGGCACTTTTTTCGTTTTTTTCTTTTTTCGTTTCTGAGAAATGATTAAAAGGAGGAGGTAATAGATAAGAGGAGATTCTGTTTGGATTCTGATTGGTTGAAAGAATGAAATTTTTTTTTTTTTTTTGGAATGGCGAAGGGTTGTTGGATACGTCATTACATAGGAGGAGATATATTATATTATTAGGGGATTTAATAGGATATGTTAGGCATGTTTCTTAAGCAAAGTTTGTTTCGTAATACGGCATTTATCGTATGCCAATTTACAACAAGTGGTAGAATAAATAATCGCGCCAACTGTGATGCTCGTTTTAGTTATATCTATTTTTAGCAAAAAACAATAGACAGTTTTGCGAGGTTTATGGGCAATCAGTGATAGTAAAAGTAAGGAAACGGCGTCGTTTGTTTCGACAAAAGCGAAAATATTCATAACGACTAATCAATTTAAAAATGACAATTGATTTAACAAAAGGATTTAATGCGAAAATTCGAAAAAGAAAAAAAAACTACCGACTCACAATATCAGAATTATCTGTTTAATTTTTCAATGTTTCTCTCGATGATCGAAGAGGCCAAAGAACAATATACACGAGCGCATAGTGGTGTAACGCTTTAATGGCAGATTTCTTTACCATTGGGATACGTGAAAAAGTAATATAAATATTTTTTTAATTGAAAAATCATTTATGCCTTGCACGTTTATTTGCAAATGAATCTTATTTTAAGAACACGCCTCGTACATAAATATTCTACTGTTAAACAATAACTCTCGATCCTTATTTTTTTTTTAATAATCCATTTAAAAAATCCATCTCCTCAAAACATTTAAACGCAATCCAACTTCCATTCCAACCGAATTTACGACCGCACAATTTCGAAAGTATCGCACAACTCGGACTCTCCCTCCCTATGGATCGAGATATTTCATCGAGGTTAAGTATTCAAAGGTCACGTTCCCAAAGTCTTGAGCAATTCTATCCTCCTCCACGTTTTTTTCGATTGCCCGGAAACGACAGCCTTCGCCGACCCCTTTTGAATATTCCAGAAAGGGGTCGAAGGCCAGAGCAGGGCAATAAAAATGACTCGTGGTTTCCACTCGTGTTTCCCTCGTGGAAACGCGATGGACTCGTTGAACCCTCCTCGTTCGCACGATCGCGAGAAAAAGCAAAAACTTCTCCTCGTGTGTCACCGTTTCGTGGCAAAAACCGCGGCAGATCCGTTTAAGTCATCTGTTGCTCAGCTTGTCGTTCGTTGATCGCTCGAACGCCCCTTCTTTCTAGCCGAATGACGCGAAACTGCGCAGCTTTTTTTTTTTTTTTTTTGCTTGGATGGCCTAAGATGGCTTTTGTAACCGTGCTAACTGACACGAAGGATTAATTGTTTCGTGGGTAATTAATTAAGCGGTTACGTCGAACGGCTGGAATTAATTGGACAGATGTTACTCGAGTGCGTCTCTTGACAATACTCGTTCGTATATTGGTAAATGAAGATTATTAGATGTGTAACGTTTAAATGTCTGTTTGGACAGATATTAGTAGTTTTCGTCGTTATTTTCAATAGTTAAAAGAGAACCGGGATTTTGTAGATTTATTGACACGCTCTGTAAAAATCAGAATAGGTTACAAGTTATACGATTTCTGGCAAAAAGTATTCCATTATCGTTTATAAATAGAGTAAAATTGAAGTTGGTTTTCTTGAAAAGTGAGAAGAATTGAAAAGAAGACCAAAGGTTACTTTTTATTTGAACCCGAGGAAAACGATACGTTTTGTAAATTTATATCGATTATTTAATGCAGGAAGAAATAAACAAATAATCGGCATCGAAGGAAAAAGAAAATCTATAGATTTTTAAAGGATAATTAAATATTTTAAGTATTTTAAGTACAAATTAAAAAATGTTTACAATACAATTTAGAATACAAAAAGCTCTTGCGTAATGAAAAATATCCGCCTCGTAATTAATCATACCTCCAACGAACCAATTAAAGTTAAACAAACATTTTATTTAAAGCTTGGAGGTTAAAACGTTATCCCGAATAATGCGCAATTCGCTCGAACTTGGACAACGATTAATTAATGAAAGTAATTCGCCGACAAGTTAGACTAATCGGTTAAATTAATTGGTCGGCGACTGTTGGCCATTTCGAAAGCTTGGCCGAAGAATTCGTTAACTCTCAACATCTTTTACTTTCCTTTTTTTCTCTTTATTCGCGAGAGAAATAATAAATTGGCGCATCCGTTTCGATGAAATCTCGTGGTCAAAGCGCATCGCAACCGGAAAGAGAAGATCAAGGAGATTCTCGTTTCGCGCCAAATTTAGAGACGATCTTCGACGGGTATATCGATGTTTCGAACACTCGATGCTTTTGAGTGGCTCTCCACGAAAATATTTGCGAGAGGATGCAAGTGTAATTCGCGCGAACGATGATTTACATTTCCTGAAACTGTTATTTGCGAAAGAGCCGTGCAACAAAATTGGCAAACAGAAGTCTCTGCCAAACCAATTTTCTTCGGGCTTAGCATAATGAATCGCGCGAGTTTTTAATATCTTTGCAGAAATGGAGTATAATATTTTTATGGATCATAGGAAATGTATCGCGAAGAATAAACATCGCGCGAATTTTTGTCGTTTCCGCAAGCGAAAAGTGCGAAGATCCCTTTCTGGGAATCCGAGCTCCTTAAATAGTTGAATTTCTTTTTTATTGCGTGAAATTACGAGAATTCCACGCGTTTCGTTTGGAGTAATGGAAAATCTACAAATCTTTCTCGTGTTAAAAATTTCTCCTCGCTGGAATTTCTGTCGATGGTCTCTTATAAGGTGATCTTTCATTTTTCTGTCTTTATATAGTACAAACTACTTTCTAGAACGGGTATCTTTAATAGTAAATCGAATCTTGCCGAGCCTTTTGAAGAAACTGCATACCATAGATATTTATAAAAAAAATATATATCTATATATTAATCTCGTTCGTATAAATATTGCACACAGAAAATGCACTCTGCTTGACATATACTGTGAAGAATTCGAATCGATTCACCTAGGCTCCCCCAAATACGATCACACCAATAGCATTCACAATCTCTCTCTGTCTTTATTTCCGTTTCCAGAAAAGTCGAGGAAAGATCTTCTTTCGTGAAACTTTCATGAAACTTCTCCATCCAAGAACGATCATTATTACTTATAACGTTGTCCAGGGTAAATTAATTAAGCGGCGGAAAGGTTGTTCGGGGCGATTATTACCGTCGAGTGTGGCACTCGAGAATGTCGTTCATTGTGTCAGCGATCAGCTTCTATTATTCCTACGCAATTTACGCCTCCGTGAACGCAACCGAGTTACTTGGGATCCGCGTGGGAGGGACAAACCGTGTAACAGATTGGCCGATCACCAGGTTGGAATTATTGCTTAATGATCGTGGAGAAATGTTCGCGGTCGACGATCGCCACCTCTTGATCGTTCAGAGGCTTGGAGACGGCGGCGCAGGTGAGTCAGTAGGTCGGCTGTCGAAAGTGAGCTCGTTTTTTATCGAATCCCCCACGCTGCGAATTTCTTTCTTTTTCTTCCTGTTTGGTCGGAAGAGGTCGGCGTTGAACCATGTCGTACATCGAATTGCCATCTTCCGGGGGAATTTCGTCGAATTTCTCTGGGATGTTGCGAGTGAAAGTTCATTTGAACGGCGAGAGGAAAAACAAGGAATGTCACCGGGGCAGATTTATCGAGGAAACGAAGGTTTAATGCTTTAATCAACGAGCCAGGATTCGATCGTTTTGTTCTTTTCGCTCGCAAAAAAGTTGTATCTCATTTTTACTTTTTGTAGGTAGGAATTTTTTCTAGTAATTTAACGTTTATTCTCTTTCTTTAATTTTATAAATATTTCTCTACTTGTGATACAAATTTATCTCGTTTAACTTCAATTCTCAATTAAAAATTATTGAAAATCACTTAACCGATTTTTTTTTTTAGTTTCATCAATAACTTTGTGACAATCTCTAATCAAAAGTTGTACTTTTTTTTGTTAATAATTAAACTTGCAAGTATCCCTTGACAAAAGTAGACTCGATCTTTCGTTCGAATTAAAAGAAAACTTGGATTTTTGGAAACTGCGATAGAGCGGCAAGAGGAAAGAAAGGATGGAGAATGGGTGTTTTAGGCAGTTCCTCCTTTTCACCGTGCGGAATTTATGACGGCCGATCGTTTTAACCCGGCTCGTGTATAAATCCTGGCAAGCACGTGGCCCGATGTGGAAATCGATTGGTAGTAGTCGGAACGAAAGGTTGTTACATCGGGCACGATGCCCGCCGCATAATTTAGTTACACACGAGCGGCACAACTCTCTCGGCCTGTGATGCGCGTATCCGCGAGAGTTGTTGTAAATCGTTTGACCCTCGGCGACTAAATTACAAAATGATGTCTGCTTTAACCCTGTGCAACGTTTTCTAATAGACGTCTATATAAGAAGACGATTCGACGAACGGTAATGGCAGTAAATGGGATTACAGTCTTCGCGAGGGGGATATTCGAACTATAATCGAATCGATTTTTTCAGATCAGTTCTCATCAGATCCCACTGGTGTTTCGCTTACAAATGATACGATCGTGTCCCTTTTAAGATTCGTTTTATTAAACTCGAAGAGTTTCTCGAGACACGTCATCGTCATAGACGCAGCTGCGAATCGTGCGACATCTGCTCGACGGAGATGCAGCTTGATGCATTAATCCAAGCTTCTTTTGATCGGTGTAATTAGTAAGTCGTTAAACGATCCGTCTTGCTCGATTGAATCGACAACGAATGTTTATTTTTAATACTTAATCGACACAACGAACTTTCTTTCTTATCCAATCATTTCTACCTAAAAAGAATTATTTCCCTTCTCGCTTTTTATCGTATTAGAAAACGAGATATTTCGTATATCGAATATTATTATGTTATACTATCGTTAAGTATGATTTTTGTGATTGAATCGTCGCAATGATATAACAAGACTTACGTAATTATAAACATCGAGATATAAATCCCATTTTCACAAATGCTCATACGACTATTTGTTCCATCGAGCAAGTCGAATCCAACGTAGAATCTCGTTCGACGGCTTAAAATTTCAATCAGCTCGAGGCGCGTCAGGAGACACGAATTTATTCCGCTCGTCCCGCGTGTACGTGTATTATCGAGATCGGAAGATAGGTATGCAGATGGAAACCGCGCGTTTACGCTTCAGGTCGCCGCGTTCCGTTCTGATTATTATCCGCCAACTTGGGCCACGACACGCGCGCTATCGCATCCCTGAACCGCGCGAAACGTATTTGCATTAAGCCATCGTCCGCCAAGATTTCGAATCAACGAGACGAGCTGTGCACAGGGTGGTTCGGAAATAGACGCGATGGAAGCTTGGGCTGCGAAATTAGCAGAATGGGAGGCGGGATCAATGGTGTTTACGAGAATGAATATTTGTTGAGGGCAAGCGCTAGGAATGCTCGAGAGAGTGAAATTATTGGAATGAGACTGAGTTCAGAAACTAAATAATATATATATATATATATATATGGGCAATGAAATTAGCAGAACGAGAGCTTGAAATTTTAAACGAGACCAACCGATGTTCGATAGTTGCTCGCTGACAATGTTGAGGGCAAAATTAGAGGCGTTCGAAACTAATGGAAATTCGAGACTTTGGATTGTTGCTGCGTAGTAAAATTGGGGCTTTGGTCTAATGATATTTAGCAGTTGCTTGTGGATAATGTTACGAGATAAAGTTATGGATACTAAAATTAATAGTGTAGAAAGTTGAGACCGCTGCTATTTGCTAGAATTGAAGCTTGAGACTAACGATGCTTGTATAATGTTGAAGAAAAAGTTATGGGTACGTAAATTGGCAGAACAGGAGCTCGAAACTTTAGTCGGTTCACGTTCTTAATTGCATGTTCTCCTCGTGTTAAAGCATTGATACGTGTTTCTAGATCACCCTATACGTAGAAAATCTCTAAACAGAAAATCGATTTTGACTTGGAGAAACTCGAGGAACTCGTTGCAACCTGAGAACAATTTTTGAGTAAGGGTGGGAGAATGGCGATTGTATGTTAACTTCCATTGCAAGAAAATAATATATTTTGTTTTCGTTCGATTCGAGGAGAGAAATATATTTTCGAATGATTTTCGAGATTATTGGAGGAGGAATAAAGGAATGGTATACACAACATGTAAACGAAATTGGGGACAGGTTGCAATTTGCATAGAGAATATTTGTACTTTGCATGGAACGAGTGGAATTCGTATGCGGGATATGTAGCAAAAAGATTAGCATGCACATTGGTGTATATCCGACGATATCGAAACATCGGGTATCGTAAGGTTGCTGAAATCAGCAGGTATCCGAAATACGAACACCGGAAATCTGAATGCTTTCGTTTCTGGTTTAAATATAGAAATTTGACTCGGGAATATTTCCACCGATTGGTTGGAAATTGACTCCGAAGCAGTCGGAATGAAGTCGTGGATTGTGTTTGGGTAGGCGTGTGACGATTGCTTTTCCCCAGTTCAATGTTAAATTGTTATGAGGCAATGGTAAAGTGGAGAAACAGACTCATTGTTCAGTTAAGTTATTATATTTTCATAATTTCATTTTTTATTACAAGCCATCTCGTAAATAGTTCTGAAAGTTGAATTAAGAATAATAGAAATCGTAATGACTCGGCGAATTATAATTTACGTAAGTAAATTTATTTCTCGAATACGAATAATCGTATCATTCCACAAGTGATTTCGTTTTGAAATTGTAAAGAAATCACTTATTGTAACTTTTTGAAACAAAATTAAATTCGATCACGAGAATTAAACAATATCAATATCGAATCTATTTTTTTTATCTCAGATTAAAAAATTAATATTAAACAAGTTTTTTAATTGAAAAATACAATTAATTTTATCGATATAAGATAATATTACATATGAATACGTATCATTATGAGAATAATCCAATACTCTTTCTAATATTCAATTTGAAAAGAATTAAAAATTATTTTGTTTCGATTACGAATTATAGATACATCAGTTGGCTTGAAATTTATAGTTTATAAAGTATATTTCATCGATATTTACATTTTTATTCCCGATGAGATGGCATAGATCACAGACGCGGAAAGAATCTCCGTTTGGTGGCGAAGAGGCCACCGAAGAGAATTCCAAAGAGTTTCGAGATACCAGGAACCCCCTAGTGTCATCCAGCCGGATGTCATTCCGTATTCCCACATTCCCCTCTGTTGTCGCGCTCAGGCGCCGCATTCTAAGTCTTAGTTTGCTCATATTGCATCCGAAGATTTTATCTCGTGGCGTCGCGCGTCACTCCAGAAGACGATTTATATATGTAGCACGATACATTGGTAGCGGCGAGATCAAGTTCAACGCGAATGTCAATCGATTCAATGGGTGTGCATCGTCTCCATCGAATCGAATCCAAATATCTTTGGAGATATAAATATTTCTATATTACTTCTCTCTTTTTTTTAAATTATGAAATTATGAGATTAGAAAGAACAATCGAATATTTGAAGATTTTTCTTTTTTAGAATTATTATTATATATGTTTAACAAAAATTGTAAAAAAAAAGAACAAAGGATTGAGAGTTTAATTTGATTTTGATCGAGAGAATGATCTGGAATATTTAACTTAACAAATAGTTCAAGTATAGACATTAATCTCTTAAGCAAGGAGAGTTATTTCTATACGATGACGGAATATGTCGTCATACCCATATACTGTTATGACGAAAGATTGTTTCTGTAATTGTGTTCTATTATTTACACGTTCTCTTATATCTAATATATATTTTCATTAGTGCATTTCACTTAAACAAATTAAACTAGTCAATATTTATTGAAGCATCTCGTATTTTTCTCTGCACGATACATTTTAAAATTCGTATTGAGCATAAATAACCTAGTTTAGACTTTAACCACGTTGTACGAAAATATGTCTCTCCGTAAATTATCAAAGATTATAAATTCGCTTGCATTAAGATCACGCAAACCAATTTTTATTTCGATAAAAAAAGAAAAAGAAAAAAAAAAGGATATTTGTCGACCAACGTGCGATTTATCATCAGCAAAAAGCAAAAATTTTCTGTCTATTCACTGTAAATATTTCCTCAAATCCATTTTTACGAGCATCGGTTCCATAATGTTTAACATCAATGGCGAAACGGAATAACAAATCGCGATTTCATGCGAACATTTCAAGAGAATGTATATATATAGGTGGTATTTTATTCATGGCTGGCCGAAAAGCGTAGTAGAAAATATTATGCAAATAATTTCACGGGATTGGCCCTCCTGGAAGATTGCTACCGGTAGATCTTTCCGCGATCGTCGATTTTTAATGATCCACGTTTCGTCCGAACACGCGTGGACGGACGCCTGTTCATCAATCTTTCAGAAAAAAGATGGTTTCGCCGATTTCCACGAAGCCGTATTTTTCGCCCAAACGTTATTCACGTGTCGACTTCGCAACGATTAACATAAGATTTCTCTCGTTTAGAATCGACAACTAGTTTGTCTCTCGTAAAAATGCGAAGAGATACACACACACACACACACACGTATATGTATATTTTATTTGGAAATAAAACGGTGAAATTATAGTGATAGAGACCATTACTGGCTGGGTTAATGGCCAACGAAATTATTAATACTAAACTAATAATTAACGTTAATTTCATTGATATCCTCCCTTATGACCATCATGATAATCAAGAGTGGAATATTAGTTACGAATTAAAGATCAACTTACGTGCTACGTTTAAAATATACATTATAAGGTAATTATAATAATTTACTTTGTCACGTTCCTTTTTAACCACGGTTATAAAGAAGCTGTTTTTATATGATTATTATAGATAAACACACTTAAAATGCGAGAAAAATAAGAATTAATATTAGACAAAAAAATTTGACTTACGAATACCAAGCGTTCGACGCATACACAGATGGTTTTTTTTTTTTTTTTTTTTTTTATAATGTATTTAACTTTATCGAAGAACGTGCAATTATAAAATATAATGATAAAGTTTTTTCATAACTCATACTCTTCTAATCAAATATTCAGATATTTTATTTCTCAAAGGAAAAAGAAAAAAGAAGAAGAAGAAGAAGAAGAAGAAGAAAAAGAAAAATGCAAACTATCATCCAGCAATAACTCTCTCGTTATCTTAATTACATTTAATTCGTAATTGGACCGATACGAGAAAATTCTTTTTTCCTTCCCACATTTTCTCTTTCTAAAATTAATAAAAAGAGCAGTGCAGTTGTTGCGGTAAATTTTACGTAATCGATCGATAAATTTTCCCGTTTCGCTGGAAGCAATTATACCAGACTTTTGATTCATGCTACGCACACATATATATACTAGCCGCGATAATGGAAGGGAAGGCAATAAAAGAGCACTTCGTACAAAGTTGCATCTCGTTCCATGACCGGTATCATTTCCACCGCTACTTGAACACGATCTAATGTCCAGATGTAATTTACACGAGGCGAGGACAGTCGCCGCTCGCTGAGTCACGCATTTATTAGGCCACTTGGAATTACAGCATCCTAATGAGCCTTTCCCTTTATCGTTTTTAATAACTGGCGGTCCTTCGACGTGTCGTTAATTCGTACAATTATCGGAATAAAAAGAAATGGGAAAAGAAAAAAGAGAAAAGAAGGGAAAAAGGTAAACGAGAGAAAATAAGAAAGTACGTATATATATAAAGTGAAACAGAGGTTTCATTGGCCGGGCGTTAATTGGTTCGCTCTTGGTTCCTCTTTATCTTTCGCGTCAGTTGGAATTGACACGTTCATCGCGAGAGTTGGATTCGTAAAAACTCGAAATGGCTCCGTTTCTGTGCAACTTTGCGCTCGATGGAACACGTTATAAAGGTATGCGTGGTAATCTGGCCAATCGCGAATATTCCTGTTGATGCTTCGAGGATAAATAGCGGGGGTTAATTAATACACGGCGAGAAGATACGCGTGCACGTTGTCGATTCTTCGATCGTTTCACGATTTTCAATGCATAATAATGAAAGGTTGACAAAGGCACGAGGCCCGATCTGCATTGAATAGCTGAAATCAGCTTGAACGTTATCACGAAACGCGACGTAAGTACGCGCAGACGTACGTCGATGATTTTTTGCAGCGTAAGTAATTGCCGGTTTGCTATATTAACCGTTTCGTCTTGAAATCGCTTCCTTACTACGGCAGACAACGATTTACATTCACGTTTGATCGCGCGCTTATTCGAGTTTATTTTTTTTTTTTTTTTAGAAAACTAAAAAGAAGAAGAAGAAAGAAATGTTATTTTCAAAAAAATTATTTATCGCCATTTTTAATTCGCGTGGAAAAACTGAATTCGCTTAAAATATATTTCTCTCTATTTTGTTTTCCTTTATTTTTCTATCTACTGGATACAAGTCTATTGCATCTGGCTTGAACTTTGATCTTTCTAACGTTAAGTATACAAACATTAATGATTTATATAACCTCTTCTTCTTCCTCGGTTAATTGTCGTCGTTTCTTCTTTTTCGCGATTATTCATGGATGATCCGACTTTGTTTAAACGTCCGCGCAGAAATCACGTTCGCGGATGTATCGGAGGGAAAGGACGCGTACGGCCTTGGAATTCCTAACGTAACGTTTCAAGTTCGCATGCAAATCTGTGGCACGAGAGGTTTGCGCACGCTCGAAAGAGGGACGTAAATAAAATTGTAACGTGCGAATAACGCGGTATATGGGTAAATAGAGCGCTGGCCGAAAGTAGAGGGAGGTAAAATGTACGAGGTGCACGGGTTCCAAGCGAATTTCTCGTTACCCGTCCACTGAAAATCCCGCTTGAAGTGGTCCCACTTGCCTCGTCTCGTTTCTCTTGTTTCCACGCGTTCGAACAGGTTCAATTCATCGCGTGGAAAAATCGCGTGTTGTATATACTTGTTGCAACTTGTTGTAGAATGTTATTTCTTAAAAGGAGATATTTGTATCTCGGAATTTGAACACGATTCCAAATTTGGGATTTGGATCGATTTCTTGGACGAAAGGGACGTAATTAACGCGATTATGATAAAAATCCAGTTTGACGAGGGGGGTGGGGGGTGGGGGGTGGGGGAAGGAAAAAATTTATCAGCCTCCATAAATCCGGTCCCACGAATGACGAGAAACTCGAATGGAAAGAAACTGGTTACCGTTAAGAAATACAGAGAAACAGATGGCGTTCACCCAGCGATCGGAAGATCAAAGTTCACTCGACGCAAGTTAAGGGACCATCCGCATCGAAACGATCGGAGGACGATTCCTTTCTTCTTCCTCTCCTCTCCTAAGGAGGATCGTTCTTAATTCGACGATGGTTGCCGTTCGATAGAAGCGAACAGCTCCGAAGAATGCCTAATCGGATAATACACATTAATACGCGGCATGATGCTCGGTTAAATTGGCGAAGAATATAAAGAGGGTTTTATCCTTAGAAAGAATCTTCCAATTAGGATAACGAATGGCCAACGAATCCGGTCG
Organism: Apis florea; assembly: GCF_048593485.1. NCBI lineage: Eukaryota > Metazoa > Arthropoda > Insecta > Hymenoptera > Apidae > Apis > Apis florea. The sequence goes on along the minus strand of NW_028256864.1, from coordinate 2,483,912 downwards.
ATTTAGCGGACCCCGTGACCGAGAATTAGCTGTTCGTAGGCGATCACAAACACGCTTACATCACGGTGCCACAACACGCGTGATTGTTAATTTATCCGACGATCGTTCGCCCGACCCTCCCTCGGTCTCCAAAATTCGTTTCCATTGCTCCAAGGTCAAGTGTCTCCGCTCACTTTCCTTTTTTTCTCCCCCCTTCGAGATTTCGGTTAAAATTAAGATTATCGGGAGTGGAAGCGAGTAGGATTACAGAGCGACTAACTTTAGACTCCTTTTACGATGGAATAAAGCAGAAGGATTAGGAATTTCGAGGCCGGCTCTTCGATGAGTTTTGGGTTTCGTTCGTTACGCTCTCTCGAACGTTTAATCCTACGATAACGATGAATTCACGACGATAGATAGAAATTTAAATTGAATATAATTCGAATCTACCTTATTTTAAATATCGCCTATAATATATATATATATAAATTCTAAATAAACAAAGTTCTATCTCGCGAAAAGATACACAAGCGATATAATAATACACCTATTACCTATATATATATATACAATAACAAAAAGGAACATTAATAACCCACACGATGCGAACGCGACATTCATCCGATGGAAAGATACGCGGCTATTAAATACACGTCTAAACAGTTCGATCGTTAATCAAACTCGAGCATATAGATAGATAGGAGAAGTGAAGGTATAGTTTCACCGATCTGTAACTCCGTTTCATTGATATCGATATCATAAAAGAAAAAAAAACAAAGCAAAAAAATAAATAAACGAACGAAAAGTATAACATATATTACGCCGTGATCCACATATTAGCTCCGAGGTTTAATAATGATTTAATAATAAGACCACCCGGGGGGGCCACGAGCGAAAATTAATATTCAACCTTATATCGGGTGCATTATCGACACGACGTTTCGAATGCCGGTTAGCCTTGTTTGTTCGATAGGTTGATTAACACGAGAGCCGCAATTAACCTTGCACTTCAACGGCTGCGCCTCGAGTACCGCAACCTTGCCAGAAATGCAGAATCCTTCTCCGGCCAATGACCGGCAATGTCGTTCCCTCGAATTCCTCAATGACTTCTTTGTACCCAGCCTCTCCTCTCTCGGTACTTTCACTCTTCATCTCGAAGCTCGACCGGACCCAGGTATATACATGTACACACATACATGTATATACCTACACTATGTCCTCCTCGTGTCGGTTCACCGCGAATCGCTGCGTATGCACGCAGCTGCGTGTTGTACAGCGACGTCGTCTCTCCCTCGTGTGCACCCGACTGTCCACACGTGGAAGCCAAGCATTCGAACGTGTGGGAGGAACTGTGGGACTGCCGCACATCCGGTTGGGTGTGTCGGATGCGTTCGAGATTACGTTCGTACCTCGTTAATTTTCAACCCCAAACACGGTTAGAAACACGGTGTTCGATCGGCGGAGAAGATGGAAAGAAACGTTTGATTTTTTTTTTTTTTTTTTTTAAGTTATGCTCGCGATAGGAGGAGCATATTGAATCAGATCAGATTGAATCGTTCGATGCGATTGATTTTTTAGGGAATTTATGAAATTTTCGAAGGAATTTTCATTTCCTTATTGTCGAGGATGAAATAATTTTGTGAAACGAAGTGACTGGCAACTTGAAACGTTTCCCATTGGGAAATCATTGAATGTCGTAGGTAGCTGGCTGTCGGTTAAATGTTACGCTTGTCGAAAGAAGCTTGTACAATTTTGCTGTCTAACACACGGGTAGAAGATTCTTCCGAGAGGAACGTGTCGGGGAGCTTGTTTTCGAAGAATGCGAAAGGAATGCAAAGGTGTTTCGTGCCGCCATTTAAAGGTGTCTTAAAACGAAACTCTGTATTTAAAGACGGGTCTTAAGGAGGGAAAGGAACTCTGGCAATAATTGTATAAACTTGAAACGTAGTAAGAAACAGGCTTAATAAATTTCGGTACGGGTGTTTCGTTGCTTCGTGAAATTGTGGCTCCTCGGGAATGCAAACGTCGATGTTCTGTGTTCGCCATTATTTTACGCGTAGGTTATAAACACGAGTACCGTTGATCGCGAGTCGACACAATTCAGATCAGAAAAATCGATAATTGCTTGATAAAATTGGCCACTTTGCATAAAATTGTTTATTGTATATTCATTACGTCTCTACAATTGGATACATTTGGAGATTTACGATAATTCATGTCGGTTCCCTCGATCAGTCTCGATTTGAATACAACGGGCGCGGGATCTAATCTTGATTCGAAATGGGACAGATTACGCTGGCGGAAAATCACTGTGCACTGGTGGCGGATGTTTTTACCCAACCGTAAAATATTACATCGCGAACGGTTAATTTTATTCCTGTTTATCAATCTTCCTTTTAATATCTTGGATACGCGGTTTAATACGTTTCCAAGTTTTCCAATGAATCTTAATATAGGAGTTTAATTGATTAAAATCACCGATCTTGGATATTTTATTTATTATCGTGTTTAAATATGTTGGATACTTTGCAAAGCAATTTCGATGACTCTTAAATATAAAAAAAATCTCATTATAATACTTGATTAGTTAAGAATACGGACGTTGATTCTAGTATTTGTTAAGTTAACAAATGTTTTATTTATTAATTATTCTTAATTCGTCGAATACTCACTTTGCTCGCGCAATTTCGATGTAGGAAAAAGATCATACAAGTATTTCAAAGAATACTTACCGTACATTAACATAATTAAAAAATAATTGTTGATTCTTTGTGAGTAATATTCTCTCAAGTTTTTGGACACGTTGTTTATATAACTGCTGCACAGTTTTCTTTTTATTTGATATCGATTCAATTGGATCAGAAAATAATAATAATATCAGAAAAATTGAAAGCAAAAGTTCAATCTAATAATATTGAAATACACGAAACAAGCTTTTGAAATTTCAAACAATAATATGAGGCATGTTAAATTTAAACGCGGCCAATATTAATCAAACAATTAGTATACATCAATAGTCTGTGTGAGTAATATTCTACTTACCAATCATCCTTGACTCACAAGTTTTTCAATCATTCTCAACAACAGAAAATACAATCATCTCGCAACTATTTCACAACTATACATCGATCCAATTAACTAAAAAGATCCAACATCGATTCTACCTGCAAATACTCACTTTATTAATCGCCATATGTTCCACACGTTGACGACACGAGCACGAACGACAGCGCGTTCACATCGAACTCGTCGCAGCCACCGATTGTTATTAAAACAAGCAATTGACACCGATTCGCCGTCGACGAAGGCCAAGAATCCATTCTTGCAAATTGTTCCGCGGCTACGTTTCATTGATGAACGAGCACCACTCGACCCGATTCAATTCAAGTGCAAACTTAGTGGAGTATAACGCGTTTCCTCAACGACGCTCGTGTTACGTTATGGTATAAGACCCTCACGGTTGTTCACGCGTGTGCGTGAACACATCTCGAAGCTCTTTATGAATGGAAGAATCCGATGCGTCAGTGAACTCCTGACTCGAATTCAACTCGTTTCCTGGAACGCCACGTCGTACACACGCAAGTTCTGCAGCTGTCACGTGTTGCCGAAAAACGCACTCGACTGGATGGAATGAAGAAGAAGGTCGGGGGGCGGATGGAGGCGCGCAATTGGACGTTCACTTTCGGCGTTTGTTACGTAACGTAATTTGGATATTCGATTCGTCTCGTGTCGTAACGTATATTATGATGATTTTCGACGTGTTGTGCGGCGCGTTGCTTTCGTTTGGAGAAAGGTTTTATTCGGGTTTCGGCTGTAAAGGTATATAACACGCGACGATTTTTGTCAACGTAATAAAGATTCCGCGGTGAATTTTTTTGTATGTAATTTTGTATTTTTTCGTTTTTTGTTTGAAAGTAACAGCACAGATTGTTGTACGTCTCGAAAATGAAAAGTGGTGGAATATTTGAGAAAATCGAAATTGTAACGTTCGTATAATTAATTTTAGAATTTTCTTCAACGCGTGAACACAAATATTCACGAATCTTTGATGACGAGCATATGGAATAGATTCAACTTGATATCTTTATAACACGTTGTACTTTCTCTAATTTTTATTATAAAATATGATTACTACTCATGAATAATGAAACTGAAATGGCATTTTGTATATTTATAAAGGAAGAATATAATGCTCCTCTTCTCAAACTTATCTGTAAATGTGCATTACTTTTCAGCTGATCCTCGTATGTTTACAAAGTTTTTGCAAACAAATATTTTGTAAAATCACACGTATAAAATGTAATCGACGTCAATCGTTCGTTTTCACGTGGAATTCTCGGTATTCAGGAAAGGAAGAAAAAGCAAAAACGACGAAATGGAAAAGAACACGAAGTAAATCTCAATTTTCTCTTATTTTCCGAGCATTGATTCAAGTCAAATTAAAACGTGTAAAAATCGACGTTGAAACAATGATAAATATTTCGTCGATCGTTCCGCCTCTCAGAGAATAGAAGAATCCTCTCATTCTCTGTGCTCGCGAAACGAAGAGAGAGAGAGAGAGAGAGAGAGAGAGAGAGAGAGAGAGAGAGAGAGAGAGAGATATCGACACGTGGAAAACAAAAAGGCGAAAAATTACACGGTCGTCAGAGGGGAACGGATCGCTTTCATCGTTGGCCGCGACGAAGCCGATTACGTCGGCGCTCGACTTACAAATCCGCTCGGGTATTTCCATCTTATCAGCATTGCAAATTGAAAATGCGGTGAGGAGAGACGGGCCAGTCTGACCACCGAGGAAAAGAAAGAAATAAAAAAAAAAGAAGAGAAGAAAGAAAAAAGAAAAAAAGGAGGGGGTGAGGGGAGAGGGAGAAAAAAAGGAAGGAAAGTTTATTCGGCCCCGCGTCGAGATTAATACAACAGAGAGCCAGGCTTCGTTTCGTGGGTTGACTTTTTATAATCGACCATTGTTCCTTTACGGGAAGTCGTTCCGAGGCGTTACATTAATAAAGCATCGAGGAAAGGGAGCCTCGAAGGTAAGGGTTAGTTCTCGAAAAAGCTTTTGCGTTGTTCTAGAAATAGTTTATTGTCGTAACGGTTCCAACTTGAACGGTTCCATTTGAAACGTTATTGGCAACGTAATAAGACCACAGGGGAAGAAGAAGTTTGACGACGAGCTTTGCCCTCTTTTTCGATTACCAGTTTCTTGGTTCGTTATTATTCTTGTGTATCGCGAGATAGTAGGAGTTGCAGTTACGTCGAAAGTATCACGGTGCACGAATGTTTGCGTTATAAAATGTGGCCGAGGAATCTTTCGAAAGTTGTAATTTTATTCTTAAAAAACCTGTTTTCATCGGCACAATTTAGCAAGAGTCGCTTTTCAAAGAACAATCTCTCATCCTCTTTCGATTCTTGTTAAATTCTACCACATTCCTCCATGGATAATAAATGGACGCAGAGTTGTTTGAAAATCAGCTCGTATAAAAATCGCCGCAGAAAGTGTGTAATCTCTCGAAATTCGATTGCTTAAAATTATTCACTCTTTCGATTCTTCTATTCCATTTATTCAAAGAATTCTTTTCATTAAGCACTTCGTTATCACATATATATATGTGTGTGTAATATTGCAAAAATGATTTTTTCTTTAAACAAAAGGAATCCAAGCACCATAATCACACTTTTCACGTCAATCCCTCATAAATTCCACACCTTATTATCCCTTTATTATATACAGCCTTGCAAAAATCACAAAAAATCACAATTCACTTTCCCTAGGAGCGAAACGATGCAAGAATCGTCGAACGATCTTTTGATGTTCACCGAATCCCATCACACTTTCCTCCTTCTTCTCCTCCAAAAAGAAAAACAACGCCACGAACGCTCGATTACCCCTGTTGTATCCAAGGAATCTGTCGATTCTCGTTAAATCGCCTCCAAAGGTATCCACGTAATGAAAAGGACGTATCGTCGCCACTCACGGCTAAAGACCAGTCATTCACGAGTTTCGAACACGGCCCACCGTTTTCTTCCCTCCCCGGTGTGAACGACCTCGTGTACGATCGAAATTAATTCGTCCCTCATCCCCCTTCGGCAACCCCGCTGCTCTTTACTTTAGTACTCCCTTTTTCCTAACCAGCTGCAACGCGGATGTAACTGGCCCGGAGCAGCAGATGCTCGCGGACGTGTGGTTAACTCGGAATTACATCCATTTAGCGGCGTTTCGTGGCCGGCTTTGCGCCTCGCCAATTTGCCTCGAAACGAGACCGCGTCGCCCGATACGCCAGTTCCGGTGTTAATTCGTGTGCGACCGATGTATATCTTGCACGGGTCAACTCACTATAAAGAAGAAGTTTATGGGATGTGGGTGGCAACTGATAAGCGCTTGTTCCACCAGCGCTTCTGCGCGTGGCGAACCGATCCACTTTCTTTACCCGCCTCTCCTGTCTTTCTCCGTCATTTTTGTTTGTTTCTTTTTGAACTCGTTTCGCGATTACAGGGAGAGGGGGTTGGGCATCAGAGTGGGCACAAATGCAAGAAAAGGTACTCGATGGATCGCTACTTGCTATTTGTTTATTAAAAAGTTCAATTAAAAACCTCGTTTAACTATAATTAGCCGAATTTAATGAATCGTCCAATTGAAATTCTCACTCTCAACGGTAATAGCCTCGACGATATATTAAAAAAATCATCAGAATCATCGAATTGCACAACTATACATTGAAATGACTTGTTCGATTCCCAGCCCTCCATATTTAGATACGAATTTCTAATTAACTCGACGTTAGATAGATATCTAAAATGGACGAAATTCCATGCAAGAAGGGTAACGCAATTTACTTGTTTAACAAGCCGATTCGTTTTAATGCGGTCCGGTCAATTATCACGGAATCGTTTTGCGCCACGAGAGCGTGAGCGACGATCCCCTGCGGTTATGACGCAAAAGGAGCAATGTAAACACTGTTTTCGTCGAGGATAAAAATTACGTCAATGACCGGCCGCGCGATAAATTTTCTCCCGAGCTTCTTACGCGACGATCTCCGCGAAGAAAAATATCGTCGTACGTCACGAAAGGGATCGGCCATGATACATATCGCGTGGCTCGAGAATAAGGAGGAGGAATAGGGAGAGAGGAGGGGGTGCGCGCATTTTTTCACGAGTCGAGAGCCGCGACGACACCCACGACGACCACGTCGAAAAGAGAAATCTCGAAGCTAAACTTTGTAGCAACAATTTTGTTCGTGAAACAATGCAAAGCGATTTTGCAACAATTGCCAAAGTTTCGATCATTGTTAAGGCAAATACGAAGATACGAAGGTGGCCTAAGCACGTAGGCGATCGTGAGCGAATGGTGACGTTATGTCATAAGATAGAGATACCACAGCCAGCCCCTCGTTATTTCCATACCGTTTCCTCGGCACGAAGCTGATTCGTGCTACCGAACCACCCTGTTTCCTGCGAGCACGCTCTTTGTCGCGTGCCAAATGCTGTGTTCCGCATCACGGTCGAGCGAAAATCGTTTTAAATCGCGGTAGAGATGCGTGGCTCGATTTTTTGAAGCGCGTTTTCCGAGTGGGCGGCCGCAAACTTGCCTCTATCGATCCGCCGCGTTTGTTGAACCGTTTGTTTTCTCCTCTTTGGAGAGTACGTGTTGTTTAAAGAAATTGTTTAAAGAAATTTGTGAAATATATAATTGTTGATCGATTTTAATTTTAATAGTAGAAGCTCTTTAAACATTAAATTTGAGTAGGACGAATAAATCGTCTTTGTAAAGTTTTTTTGATTGACAAGGATTTGAAAGATCAATTTTGTTTCTTTGAAAGAGAAAAAATTATTATTAATCTTTCATTGGTATTATCAATTTGACAATCTTTTTATCACTATATCTATTTTCGTTCGTTTTATAAATAGGATAATATTTATATATGATGTAATAACAGATGTTTTTCGCATTCTGTGCCAAATGGCGGCCGTAAATCTTAACTCATAGCACGTTCTACAGCGAAATTAATGTACGCGCATTTTTCGAAGGTTGAGTGCATCGTTGACGAAGCAACCGATTACGTTTATAGTTACGTGGAAGATGACACTTGTGGAAAATGTGGAAGAGGAGATGCATTATCTCGGTGCGCTTTCACTGTTTCGTCGTGTCTCTTGCTGACTCTAATAACTTGATAATAATCGCGCTAGATCTGTGTGCGCCGCTCTCCTAAGTGGCGCCAGTTGCCAAGTTTCTGTCATCTATCGGTGTTACAAATCTTGCCAACTGCTCGTCCAAGTGTTTTCGACGATTATTTTCGTTCCGATCGTTTATCGAATTTCATACTTTACTCAACTCCTCGTATACACATCGTTTCGATCAATTTTCATTATACTTCGTACCATACTCTCCACTTCGTGCAATTCGTAAAATTAATCAACACAAAAAATATATAATCCTTGCTCATCCACTCGAAGGGAATAGAATAAATTCTCTAAGAGGTTTTCTCGAAAGGAATCTTAAAAAATATTTTCGCTTATCTCCTCCACCTTACCATATATCTACTCTATCTCTTTAAAATATCGGCTTATCAGTTGCCTCAAGTGCAATTGCATACGACCCTTATCGCAAGCGCACAATTACACGAGAAACTTCGATGCGCTCGATGTCGACCTTGGAAACAGTGAATTACCGCAGAGATGCTAAGAAAGAAAGCAAAGAGTTTCCCCGCAACGAGCTAATCTCGACTTATAGCTATCGCCACGGTTGTCCTCGTACTCGTTGTCACACACGGTTGACATTAACGATCCCTCTTTCTTTCTCCTTCGCAATTTTTCCTCGATAACGGTCTCCTCTGCCCACCTGTTTCCCTATCGCGAGCCCACTGCTCCACCAGGCTGGCAGCGGGCGCGTATTTCAACCATTTCAACCGTGCAATGTACGCACTAGCAACGAGATACACCCCACGGTTCGGCGAAACCGTGTCTCGTGAAATATCTATCGACGTGGAACACTTTATCGGTGGATTTGTCATGCTGGGAACGATAATGTCGTGTACCGCGTTGTTGGGGCACTGGCGTTAGAAAATTCCACTTACTTTGGCCACTTGGAGAGGAAAATGTTCTTCGTTTCTGTGCTCCAATGTGTGGTTTTTCGAGAGAAACGAAAATAATAATTAAAGATGGCAAATTGCGTTTCAGTTCAGAGATTTTTGAAAAATCGTGAAAATGTACAATGTATATATTACGATATCTCTTTCGTTCGTATAAACATTACATATGAAAATCCACAGTTTTATTAACAATTGGAAAAATTAAATTGTTAATAATATCATTAAGGAAAGTTTCTTTCCGTTCGAGTGAATCATCTTTGCCAAGAAATGAATAAAAAATTAGTAAATGAATTACTTTTTCCCCGAACATTTATTATAAGATTACTGATATTATTAAAATCAACGTTATATCGTTATATACGTTATATACGGTATAATTGGAAGAATAAGAGTGGTTGTACGCACAAATTACAAAATCTACTTTTCGCCACATTCGTTACGTATTTCCCTCGTTAGGATTATTTAATAGCAATTGGCGGTTTCACATGAACACCTCGTTTCTCAGATACGCCAAGAAATGCCTATTAGATAGCGTGCACTAATCCTTACTACACGTTTTTCATACACAGCTGCGTGCCAGCCTTTATTACGGCATTAGAAAGTTATGCATACGCTCGCCATTACTTTTCTTGCTCTCTTATCACTGAGAATTACATTCTCGGAAACGATATTATACGCGAGTTATTCAACGCGTTCCCGGTCGCGCGGGAAAATCAACAGCTCGAATAAGAATCTCGAAAATTACGATTATCCGCGAGTGATATCGAATGCCAAGGTTGCACCGGTTTATTCCATCGCTCGTGAGTAATTGCTCGAATAATTTTCGATCCAATTACTATAACCGTTATCGATAAACTTCGAAAGAATTTAATTTCTCGAATGATAAATTTATTACGGCTGGAAGAATATAATTATTGTATTTAATCCCGTTGGAGGGAAATGTAATTTACGCACGGCACGATAATTTATACCGTTTGTTGAACGTTCGGGAAAAAACTTTATAGAGTCTTCGGAATATTCAACACGATCTCGATTTGATCGAATCGAAGATGAAATTCGGTTTGTAATCAATCGTGAGAATACTTTGTATTTCATTGCAATATTGATACAGTGGAATCCCTACATTCGTGTATTTCTATATTTCAATGAAGAAAATCCTTCGATTATTCCTCAATTTCAAAAACTTCTTACTGTCTTTCTTCTGTTTATTTTTTTTTAAATTTCAATTCATTTCTTGAGAAATTTGATATTTTTCTACTAAATTAACTATCATTTATTTTAATTCAAGAACGAAGCGTGCCAAGACTATTATGATTAATATTGCAAGGAGAAAGAAGAATGAAATTTTTTTTTTTCCTGATAAATTATATCGCTTTCAAAGTTGCATTACATACATCATTGGCGTCCGTTAATTCTCGTCAAAGGAACTATCACCACGAGGAGAAAATGCCCGTTTCGCTTTCACGATAATTGGATTAGTTGCGAAATAATAGGAATTATAAAAGCGTGACAGATCAAGGCAAACTCTAACACGGGTACAATTCGCGTTTGTTTGATAGAAATCTTCTAAGCATCGATTGTCAGATTTCAATTCAAACTTTGATACTATTGTTCACTTCCTTCGAGACTATAGATAATAAAATAAATAACGAAACGGTCTGTTTGCATTTCCTGTATTCAGAAATGCTTTACGAATCGTCGATAACCCTGCAAAATTTTCCATCCACGATAAGAAGCGATTGTCAACAATTTCGGTTGGAAATAGAACGTTCCTAGTAGTATTTTATCTCTTTCCCTAAATTCCTCGAAATTCCTGATATTACTCAAAAGTTAAATCGATTAAAACAACGTGTATATTCATTCATTCAGACGAATAATTGAAACTTGATTTCATTTAAATTGATCTTCGTATATCCTTTATTCTTCGATGATTCTGGCTGAAGATAAAATATTTCTAATATTTTTAATTTTATCTTCAAATTTTTTAAATTCTTTTTAAATTGTACAGCTACTCGTTAAATTGATTTAAAAAAATACGTGTATATTTAACTTTTTTTTTAGAACTCGATCTTTCCTATTAATTCTTCTAATTACCCTTGACTCTTTGATTCACAAAATGAAGTGAAATAGTTTAGAAAATCAAAATGAAAACCGATGTTACATATCCTCGAAAGAGGAGGAGACTGTTTATAAAAATTTGTTTTACATGTGCATAGAATTAGCGATTACGAGGAACCAGCAACGAGAATGATCTATCCTTGGCCTACACACGATTCGTTTTATTTTTCTAATCGGGGCCGAAGATTTATTGGCCGACGCATAGATTTTCCTCCCAGATAATGTCGGTCGGTTCAAGGATCAGACACGAAATAATCGCGGACACAGGGGTACGGTGAAGTTCGATCCGCCTGGATTTCTCGGCTCGGACGATTTTTCGATGCATTCACTACCTTTCCACCGTTTATCGTGCCTCCCATCTAATTATTTTCCACTTCGTGCGAGCGGGGCCGACTCGTGTGCTCTATCTACCGTGACGCCGAGAGAGAAACGTGTCGAACATGAGCGCGAGACGTCGCCTTATCGAAGCCTGCCTCTTGTAAAGTGTATGCGAGTCTTTGTCGACGAGCGACGAGTTTCTCGAAAACTTTAATGTAACGATCGTGGCTCGGATAGCGACGATTCGAAACTACAAATTATTCGAGGCACGCGACGAACGGCGCGACGGATTTTTCGCATTTCGGACGAAAGTATCCCCTCGCCGTTGCAGAGGGGAATTAAAAGGCTGTTTTTCATATCTCGACGTCGATAATGATCGTTGTGAAGTCGGGCTCGTTCAATCGATCGACAATTCATTTAATGTGATTTTAATCGGTGACGAAGTGTGTTTAGAATTAATCGGCGACTGAAAATGAAAACGGAATGACACATCGGTCGAAACGAACAATCCAAACTGTGTAAAATCGTCATATCTGTTTAAGCTTCGTTCAGATACTTGGCTTCGATAAAATTTTCTCACCGTTTAACGTTTAATTACGGTTAAAAAATATATAGCTGTATCGTGGTAGCATGTTTTTCGAATCAAAATATTGGTACAATATTGATTAAAATACGACGAGATTTATTCGTTTGATCGTTGACAGCAATGCAAGCGTTACTCGATTATCCTCTAATGGACGATGGTAATTTAACTAATACGCTTAAATTGACGTAAGCTGGTATCTGGGTCGTGGCGTTTTAGAGGGGAACAACGTGTTACAAGAGATTAATTTATCATCGTGGCACAACCCTCTCCTTTCGTCGTTCAATTTCGCGCAACATTTAGACGAGAGAAAAAATTTTCCTGTTCGCAAAGTATCGAGCAAACGTTTCCCGATGACTCGAAATGTCATCGCGTTGTAAACACGCGAAACTGGAAATGAAGATGCTCAACCAGGTGGACACTTAAGGAGAAAGTGCTATATAAGATGCTTCTGGTTGTTGGCATGGTTCGTTTGCTCGCTTAATCGAAGATATATTAATCGTTTGAACGAGTTGCGAATGGAGATAAGGTGAAAGAAGAAGTTTCTTTCTTCGTTCTCGAGTTGAATTTAATCGCGTTGAGATAAAGGGAATGGCGGAGGTGGTGCAATTATCGTGATCGAGACGTAAGGAAAGTTATCGTTTGTGCCTATTTTGCGCTATTCTTTTTCTCGAAGGTACTAATATCGTAGATGGCGCAGCGTTGTTAACCTCGCGTTCGTTCCTTTCCAAGTTTCGATCACACAGATGGCGACAAATATATGTTATAAATGTATCATCGATACGCCTTTTTTTTTAATTTTATAATGCTATAAATTAGACTTACGATTAGAAAGTTAAGAAATCACGCGAACATACCCTAATAAGAGAAATCCTTCAGTCGATTCCCGTGACGAGTGGCGGTTTCGGCTCGAAGATTATGCGTCTCTCTGTTGGTAATGATAGACAGGAAATATTCATTCGTGAAGGATTATTAAGTATAAGATAGGAAGTGAAGATAGGGAGAGAGAGAGAAAGAGAAAGAGAAAGAATCAAGTTAGAATCGTCAAACTAAACATTAACCATTTTTTCCTGTAATTTATTTTTATTATTTCAATATTTGTCCATCTATTCAAATTCTACACATTCTTGTTACTTTATTGCTTCGCTATAATAATAAATAACAAATAATGTAGTTTCTATGCTGCAAGTAGGATTAAAAGATGCGAAAAGCATGGAGGAATGAGATAATGTTTGCATTGTGTTCCCTATATTTATCCACGCACTTTTACGCACTTGTGCCACAGATATATTCGCCTTTACCTCGTCGCGCTATAAATTCGTTCTGGAATTAGAAAGCTGTAAGTTGAATATACATAGAGAAGTGTGCCCTGTCGAAATTTTATCGATTCGTCTGGCAAATAGAAGAATCGGCCGAAGCAAGAATAATAATTGTACGCTATCCAATCGCGTAGATTTTCACCTAGGCATTCTTCCAATTAGGTGAAAAAATGTCGACAGAAGAGGCGTTCTAACCGTCGTGATTGATTAATCGTGAAAATCGGAGAAACACGAAACGAGCGGATCCTTTTAATTTTATTCGCCTTAATTTAGAATCGTTACCTTGGAGCTTTCACGACCAGTTTTCCCACTTCCCGAGCGAAGTTTCATGGAACTTCTTCTCCGCATAGTGAGCACTACATCATCGAAATAAATCCACCCACTTATCCGACGACCGAGCAAAATACGAGCCTCCGCGCATACACGTCTCCAGCGCGCGCAAACAGCGCTTCGTTTCTGCACGCCACACAGGAAAGTCCTGTTGTGGAAGGCACGTGGCCAGACGCGGAGACCTTGGTTGAAGGGTTACAGGCTGGCATTTCTCATTAAAAGCAACTGTGCTCGAGCGGGGAATGTCTCCGGGCATCCTCGTAACTTCTCGTTCCTAACTTTCCTTCCTTGTTCCGCGATAAATAACGCGCCTCCGCCGTGTGTCGGCCCATGCCGAACCGAGCAACAACGACAAAAAAAAGAGAGAAATGCATGACGAATCGGGCCAAGTCTCACCCGATAAGAAAAGGAGAAGAAAATCCATGCCGAATCAAGTGAATTCTTAACTATAAAAGGAGAGAAAAACTCGTGTCGAATCGAATGAAATCTTCAGCACACAAATCAACAAGAAGGAAAGCTTGTATGAATTTCATTTCTCGATCGAAACAGAAGCTCCTAAAATCGGATGAAATCTCTGTCGAGAGAAAGAGAGGGAAATCGAGTGGAGTTTCGATAGGGAAGTCACAAAGAATCGGATAAAAAACAGAGAAAACTCTATAGGGATTCTCGATTAATGAAAGAGAGAGAGAGAGAGAGAGAGAGAGAGAGAGAGAGAGAGAGAGAGAGAGAGAGAGAGAGAGGAGAGGATGAAATCTACGTCAAAACCCGAAATGAATTTTCTCCACGTAGGAAAATAGAGATTTTTCGATCGACAGAGAGAAAGGCATGGTGGAAAGGAAGGGTAGTAAGAATGTGGTATCGCTCTATCAGCGTTCCCTCTTCAGGGTAAAGGCGATGTGATCGGATTATGGCTCGAGGACACGGTTTATTACGCCCGGCGAGAATTTATGCGGCGCGCCGCACTCGCGAATAATTATGCGGGTCACTCTCGAGGGGATTATGTAAGCCGAGAGGCGTTCGTTTTATATAGCCAGGGCTGCTCTCTCTTTCTCCTACCCTCGAGTTTCCTCCCTGCCACGACTTCCTCGATCTTTCTAATCGCATTGTTTATCGTTTCGGGGCACGTCTGGTGGTCGCGCTTGGCGGATTCCAAGAGAGAGGGATATCAATGAACGAGGCTGGGCTACTACCCATTTGTGGGTTTTTCGTGTAGGAGTTCATGCTCCGCTGATCTGTGCACGCCCGCAGCGAATCGCCCGCTTCCTTTTTGCTCCCGTCTTTCTCGCCGCAGAAAGAACTCTTTCGCTCGGGCGCAAGGTTTCCAATGTTTGGCCGATTATTATGTGAATGGCGAGATATTTTCTTCCCGGTTTAACCTTCGAATTTAGCGAACAAGTGAAATTTCACTTCTTGCAAGCAAATTTCTTTCTGATGTGGATAAATTAGGATCAATTAGTTGGGGTATACACACGTTGGTTTCTTCGATGTTTATTTGATAGATTGGTCTTTCGAGTCGAAGGTGAATGAAAGTTTGCTTAAAATTGGACTTGTGTAAAATTTTACGTAAATTGAAATTAGGATTAATAGGTAAGTTGAAGTGTATAAAAATGGTATTGCTCTTTTGGATTAATAGGAGGGAGGACAGATGAAAGTTTATAACAAGAGTTATAGGTGAGTTATTTAAATATTCAAGAACTAATTTGCAGGAGAATTTTAATTATTATTTTTTAACGTCAGAAATTTATTAAATATCGAGAGGAATAGTTCTTTTCGTTATAATTATTACCAAATACACATGTAAATACATTTTATAGATAAAAGAATAAATATATCGCATCATATTACAATCATAAGTTTAAAATACTTTTAGAATATCTATAAGTTTCGTGACTTTATTTCTCTCTACAGAGAAAACATCATCCTTGTTAAAAAAACGCTCAAGTTCTATCACATTTCTGAACCAAAAATGAGCATGTTAATAAAGCACAAAAATTTATTTTCCTTAAATTAACATAGTAAAAGTCGACGTACAATTTTTCCTTACCTTTACAATACTCGTTAGAAAGTTCTTGGATACGGTTTTTCCGATAAACGAGCCTGGTTTTCGATATCTTTACGCGCGGCGACGAAGAGGCGAGAAGAACGCGGGTATTTCGAATTCCTCGGTTGTCAAAAGGATAGTTCGAAGGATACGCCTATAAATCTTTGACACTTTCGCGGGGAGAAATCTTGAAAATAAGCCCTGGACTCACGGGCCTCTCTCCTCCGGCTCGTTTTGTTTTGAGGCAACGTTTGTTGAGTCACTAGTACGTTATGCGGCGATAAAGTGTCGCAATACATCAACCTGCAACAAGTTATCGCCGAACAGGCAGTATTTCTGCCGACGATAATTACTCCTGAACCGGGCATCGTTATTGCTGGGATAGCAATTAGTTCCACATACATGAGCGATTTCTAATTGGGAGTCCATTAAACACGATGCTTGATTATTATTAATTTTTTCTTCTTTCTTTTTTCTTTCGTCTCCTCTCCTAACCGATCTTGTTTGTTGTCGTTCTCGTTTAATGAAAACCGCGATACCAGGGATAACTGTGCATCGAGAATTTCCAAGATGCGACAATTAATCGTTGCGTTTCCAGCGTCTTTTTTCAGAAGAAAGATTGAAAGTTAATTTGCTCGCAATTGGATTTTGACGTCTCAGGAAATATGACGGCTAGAATAATCTATCTGTTATAACGACAAACGTCGTAAACTTTGTTTCAAATTCTCCTTCTTTCTTCTTTAATCCTACAATTAAACGTAAATAATTTGAAAAAAATATTCTCGATTCTTTTCATTTTTAGATCTCGAGATGATTGTTATTAATATCACAAGTACTCGTCTGTGAACTTTTAAAAAAAGATCGTCATTCGTGAAATCCAATACTCTGTAAAAAAAAAAAAAAGTGAGAGAGATTTATCACAATTTGTTTCATCCGTACTTATTCCACTTCTCGAGACACTAACCCATTTTTCAAACAACGAATCTCATTCATGCGATCACTCCGATTACGAGGAAGCTTAGAGCAGCCCATTCCATAAATAGAACACCGCTTGTCAATAGGCTAAAGAGCTTTCCGCCAGCTCGATTAACTATGTTCTTGTTTCCTCTGTACTCTATCTACCATGTCGCGATCGATCAAGAATCGGCCGTGTTCGATCCAATCTCCAGTTTATCGGGATATAGAGTTAACGGTAATCGTTAATTATGAATCTGTCGTTGGTCATCGTTGACATAATTCCTGCGATAAGCTCCGATACATTTTTGGAAAATCTCTATTGCGAGTATTACTCGATCTTATCCTCGTGCTCTCATTTCGTAATACACCTTTGTTCTAATTATAAAACTTCAGAAATCCTCGTGGTGACAAAATTGACGATAAAAAACTAGCTACGATTAATCTGCAAAATCGATTGTTGCGCGATCAATCAACTCGGAATATTCCTTTATAAACGAAAAGGATTCGAACGTTATCTTCGAACGAGGTTCAATTCAAGAAGAACCGTTCAAATTTCTTAGAAACTGTACACGCGCTATATATACGAGTTGCTCAATCGCTTAAAACGAGCCTAAAACAATTATCAAGGTTGACAGCCGGTTACCGAGAGACAAATATCGTACACGGATGTACAACACCGGGGAATCTTGATTATAATATCAACCGATTGATTTATACCGTTCACGAGTGCACATTTTTTACCCAATCGCATGCAACATGCCTGCAGATCCCGCGTTATCGCGCTTATAAATCACTCGATTCCGTCCTAGCGCCGCTTCCTAGAACCCGATCCGGCGAGCCTTCGCGTTTTCCATCTGTATCGAAAAAGATTTTTCACCCGGGAGAGGGAGACCAGAGCGAGCAAGGTGCGAGGACGCTGCCCACTCCTCCTCTGTCCACGATATTTATCGACTACTCTAATGGATATATATTTATCTCGCTGGAGAGAGAGGGAGGGAGAGGGGAAAAAATGAAACGTCGATTACAAATTCTACGGATATTTATAAATAATGCAGACGCCGCCTCGCGCGCGCGCGAGCTTATCTTGTTTACGAGCTCTCTTAATTGCACCAATATTTAACGTGGATGGACAGTTTTAATGCCATCCTAAGCCGCTTTCTAGGATCCGCTTTGACTCACGTCCACCTATCATATTTTGTTACCTTTAAAACCTGTCCTCCGAGATGAGACAGCCGCCCGTTAGAAGAATGGATGATATTGTTTTTACGTTTGAAATGGGGCGTGTTGGGATGGAGTCGATGGAGAAGTATCGTTGGCGATTACGGTGGTTTTGCACGGTTTCGATAAAGTTTAATAAAATTCACACCGAAGAAGCGTTCGAAATTATTGGAAAATGGTGGTGGACAAGCGTGGAAGAATAGCGCAGTGCGTAGCGATGACTCGATACTTGGATCGAAATATGGGCACGCGAAGGAAATACGCCAAGGATTCTTCTTTATCTTCTGTTTCTTGGAAAAGTTTATGACGCATATGTTATTGAATAATGGTAGATCCATTTCCTATTTGTTAATCGATCATCAAAAGCTTCTCAAAAATTCATCGTATGAAAAAAAGAAATAAGGAAATCTTCGTCTATTCTTGCAATACTCGTTTCATCAAGTAATAAAACCTCTCGTGGTTGTTCAGAATATCACGATAATGAGTGTTCAAACGTTTCCTTTTATTTCCAATTCAATAATCATTAATGGAGCGAGCGACAAGATAGCGAAAGAAGAAAAATTCCGAATCCAATCCACCAGAGAGAAACTTCCTGCTCGCCATACTTCATCCCCTCCCAACATCCTGTATTGAACCGGCATACCCACCGAACCAGTGCAAGATAATACATAAGGGGATAATCCTTGACCACCGTTGCGGCTTTCTTCTATTCATAAGTGATTTTTCCATCCATCGTGGGACCGGGGGCGGCGTGCGGTGAGAAGTACCGATACTTATCGATAATTCTAATGGGCCTCTGCCCACCCCGTGATTACGGGGGTCGACGATGAGTTATGGCCGGGGGCCGTGCATCCACGTCCAACCACGCTCTTCCACCGCGTCTTTCGTAACACGGTAACGCGCGAATCGTGCCGCAAATTGACCGATTGGAACTCGGCTAGCAGGTATAACGGCTACTCGGCGTGGATCGATCGATCGGGATCGCGCCCTCCTACACGTATGCACACACCAGGGGCGCATACCAGAGCTGCAGCCGCGCGATCGAGCCTGAAATCGTTCTCTGCACGTGCTGTACGAGCGTTCCACCCGAGAACTGAATTACCCTGCCCCATGAGCGAGGCCCGTTTTCTACGCGACCGTGACGTTTCCGCGTCATCTCTCGATATTCGTATCCCCTTCGAGGATTTCTTCTCTGCGGCAAGATTGTTGGTCGTTTATTTTTTTTTTTTTTTTCTTTTTAAACGAAAAAGTTTCCATCCAAACTTACGAATTCCTCGCGAGTATATGATTTGATTATATATTTGAAGTATCGTGTCGTTGTTTGTATATTATATACTCGTAATTTAGAATGCTCGAAGAAGATGAGTAATATTCTTAAGATTTGATCAAGTTAGATAACTATACTATTTATTTTTTATAATTCCAACATGTAGTATCAATTTTCGAATTATATATAATTTGTTAGCCTAGTTGTCATTTATGGCAGATGTGGTTCAGATAACAAGTAATTCATTTAATTGACGAAATTTTTGATGAAGATGTGGAGATCAACAACGAATGAAGATTAAATTTGATTTAAATTCCCATTCGAGTCGAAAGAGGGAAGTAAATTCTCCGTTAAAGTAGACACGTTCTCTATAATCCTGCATCCTCGGTGAATTTACGACGCAAGATAATCGAATTATTCAGTTTCTTTTGTCAAATACGTTCACGAGCGCGTCAAACTATAATCCGCCGGCTTCTTACTTTCACGTGTAACACGCAGAAAATCCGGACAGTTGGAAGGGCGAAAGGACCGGGCAGTAAATCAGCATGTAAGGGGGCATTGCGCAAGAAACACCTTGCTTCTCAACGACATAATTTCATCACGATTTACTACGTGTTGCCTTGTAACAGGCCGCGTTAGAACCGTTCGAACGACCAGTTGGCCAGTTTAGAGTTTCGTGGTAAAAGATCGCTCTCTCTCCCTCTCCCCCTCTCTTTCTCTCTCTTGGACCCTATAATCGGATCAAACGACGGGGATGCATGGAATATCCGACAACGGGAACTCGTTCCGTGTTCCCGGGGATTAGGAGCGATGTACGCTCGGCTTATCGCGTGTACTCGCCGTGTTTATGGGGAATCGGCGACTCGAAATTTCGAAGAGTAAGGCTCTCGAACGAGCTAACGATCGGTTTCGATCGGGAAAGTGAATAGGGGCAATGCACGCTTAAATCTTGCTTCGTGGGTAAGCATTATTTTTCACACCTTTCGATGATCAAACTTGGATTCGTGTTTATGATTCTTTTTTTTTAAGGGATTTTAAGTTTTGAAGAAAAAATTTGGAAAAATTGTATGGAAAGATTTATGGAGGAAAAAGTAAAAATTCTTTAGATTTGGGAATCGAAATTTTCAGTTGATAAATCAATTGAGAATTTAAACGATAAAAAGATTTTTAAATTATCATTTTCAGAGAATTGCGTAAACTTATAGCTTTTGAATCTTCTAATTTATATTTATATTAGTTATTCGTGAAGATGTAGTGAAAAGAATATTCGCGAATTCAATTAACGTGTTATCAAACTTAAGAACAATTCTATTTAACAATTAATTTATATTAAAAAATAGTAAAAATTTAAGGGTTGATTTCACGGACGATAGATGACATACAACAAATTTTCGTTAAAACCAGGTTTTTCAAACATCGAGGATAACTTTTATGATGGTTGTTTTAGAAAAATTAACCGTGATAAAAGTGAAATTGAAGAGAAATAAAAGCAATTTCAGAAATTGATATGTGAATAATTCTGTTAAGAAATTGCTTTCGTTATTGTTTACTCAAAGCCTTTACGTAATTTCGTAAATTTTCACCGATTACAATTAAAGTGGATCATGGGATTTCCACGGATCATGCGTAATGCGTTTATCGAAGGATACAAGATGAAAATAATTTGAATATATATATTGGAAATGGAGGCGCGCTCTTAGCGACGAACTAGAACGATCGACAATCTCGATTGGCACGGTAACGCTGCACCGTTATGCTATAAATAATTGGTCACGATCGTGGTATCACCAAATCCGCTCGTCTAGACCCTTCTTCGTTCACGATTATGATGGCTTTGTGGGCGGAATCGTTATTTAATTAGAACGACGGTTAGAGCAAAATAACAATATAATTTCAACAATCGCGAAGTCGAAAAATTTGAAATCCTATATCGTCATCGTTACACAGTTCTAATCTTGATGATGATGATATGAAATTGATTTATATATTTAAGATAGATTGGTTTAGAAATTATACTTATGATTCTCCTCGTACTGTCACATCCATTGATTGATCCGATAAATGCCAAGATAACTGTCGATTTTTTATCGAAATTTATTTATCGAACGATCTATCTATCTCAACCTCGATCCAATTTCTTACCTGGCTAATCACCTTTTCTGCCACCTATGAAATCAATCGTTTATCGAAACGATATCTGTCTAAAAGTGTCAACAAAAAGAACAAATTAACCACGATAAATAAATCCGTCCTGTATATATTTTTCTCTCAACCATAAACATAGACCCATAAAACTTAGCTCATATATAATCATCACATCATACCCCACAAATATCCACAATCAATCATCGCGACAAATTCGACGATCTACTACCCTCTTCAAGATGAGTGCCGGATGATAGAAACGGACAAGTTGAAATAATCATAATCCATAACTCGGAAACAAATTCATCGTCGATCCACCTCTCCCCCGTTCCCAAGATAATCCAGATCTCCGATCGAACTGCTCCGGCCACAATAATTCCTGGATCATTAAGCAGGGACATTGTACATAAATCGTTCTCATTAGAAGCCGAATCAGATATCGTGGTCTTCGATCATCGTGCTCGCTATCGGCCCGCGTCCATCGAGGGATCCTCGGCGGCCGGGGAGAGAAAGAAGCAAGCGAAAGGGAGAGAGAGAGAGAGAGAGGTTGTACGAGTAAATTTCCCTCTCATTAAAATCCTTTAATTGCCGGTCAAAGTGGGCACTAATCGGTTCCTATCTTCCTTGCGCGCCGCCCTGAAGGAAAGGCCGCCTCGGCTATTGAAGATGTCCGAGGAGGATCTGCGAGGGAACGGGGAGGAAAAAAGGGGGAGCACGACCAAAACAATCAGCACGGCGCTAATAGGCGTAATTACCTGGGTGTACAGATCGAGCCTGCCAACGATTATCCATCTATTCGTGGCTTGGTCCGCACGAATGCAAAGAGCACGTCCTTTGCGGATCCTACTCGCGATGACACGTAGAAGGGTTTCTTAAAAGAGGGCTTCTGAAGGCTTGGTTTTGTTCTTTAAGGAAGATTTCTTTTTGCAAAAAATTGTGAGATTCGTTTTTCGATCTAAAAACGTAAAATCTTTGGGTTAACTTTCAAATCTTGACAATCTTGTGTTTGTTTCATGATGGAAAAGGTGGAATGTTTTCAACGAAAGGATGGTAATAAACTAAACTCTGTACTGAATAGTTATTGAGAATTTTGGCCAAGGAAAAAAATAGAAAAACCTGGCCAACGTTAAAGCGATCGATGAGTTAAGAGGGCATTATCGCGAACCTGTTTACAACGAAGCAAAAGCTATTTCTAACAAGGGGACGAGAAGATAATTGCATAATTGGTCAGCACTAAAACAAATAAGTTTCTGCATAATGAGTCCATGGCCATGAAATGTAATTACACGTACTTGGTAATCGATAGCGCACGACGCGACACGGTCCACCTTTTATACTTTGTTCCTCGTCGTCCACCGATTTTCTTTACTAAAGAAAAAATTTAATTATCGTTAGTAATTACGGTATATTTGGCCGTCGTATAATAAAGCTTACAATACTTTGTTACGAAGACGGTTAATTTTGAGAAAAAAGTTTGTCGATAATTTTTTCGAGAGAAAATATTCGAAAAGAAATCTGTACCTCGTCAACTTTTTTTTTCGAATCTTATCACCGCGTTACTTGTTGCAAGTTACGATTCCATCCGACGGTTCTTGACGCCTCAGTGTGAAAAGAAACAGATCCTCCAGATCATAGGGGACTCCAATATCTCTCGTACAATTAAATTCTCATCCTGTGCAATTTACGAAATTGTGTGACGAAAGAATTCTTTATTCCTTTTTTTACATTCATTCGTTCAATTCGTCCACGAATAATAAATTTCTTTACTTTAAATTGCACTCAATCAATACTTTTCTCAAATCCCCCGCGATATCGGCGCGCAATTATCGATACCAAAGTCATTCAAAGCATTATTACCAAGCTGGACAGACAATGACCGGAAGGATCGCCATTTCTTTTCCCGATGTCGACGCGAATAAATCGCCAAATAACCCTAATAAACCCGTCCACTTTATTATCGAACGTCCGTTCCTTATTCCACCGGCGTGTCGTTCGCCTCATTGTCCAGAGTGAAACCGCGCATTTATCGTCTTAGGAATCCTTGGCGCGAGTTTTACGAGGCGCGGATATATCGCAAGAGCGGAGCTCGGTACGAGCGATCGAGCAGTCAGATCCCGAATTCGCACGCTAGAATTTTTATAGAACGTCGAGAGAGCTGGCTCCGATACATTTGCATCGTGTACCAGCGCCCGCTCCTTTAAATAGAACGCTCTCGAACGAGCCTTCTCTATAAATCTGCCCCGATAAGAACTTTCGTCATTGAAACGTCGATCCGTTTTTCTGCCTCGAGGCGTGAACGAGAATTTAAAACGGGATCGACACCCTCGATGATCTCACCACCGTTTTCCCACGGTGCGATCGTGGTGAGATCGTTGCACGCGAATTTCGTACGCGAATTTTCACGCGAATTAGAAGGAATGGAAAGTTCATACGCGGTGAAGTTTAACGCTGGTTGGTGGCGTCGTTGGCTCTGCTGGGAACGATTTCGCGTGGATTTGTTACGAGAGCTTACACTTTAGGCAGGTATATATAGTATACGGAATCGATCACAGAAGAATTTATATGAAACGTGTTGTGAATTTTTAAACCATGATAGATAGTATGTAGGAAGCAATTTTTAAAATTTTAAATATTATTTTTATTATTATTTTTTTAATGTAAATTTGTAAAGATGAGATTTTAAATTATGAAATATCGAAGTTTATTTATTAGAATAAGAATATTCAAAATAGAATTTTTTTTGAAATATCATGTGTGACTGACAGTAGTTTTGTTTCCACGGAAATTAATATATCGTTGTATTGAGTGATACTGATTTTGAATACGGATGTGTACGAATGTTTCCAAAATCATAATTATTATTCGAAATAAATCGAAAAGGGAAAGTAACATTGTAAAGCTTCATTTTCAAATGAACAAGTATTCTTCGCTTATTTTCAAAGAATTAATCTTCCTGTCGATAATTCATTCGTATCTAATCGTATTAATCAATATCCCTTGTTCCAAAAATTTCCAAATCTAATTTTTCTCGAAAACGAAAGATTATACTTTTTATTTCATATACAACAATTTCATAGACACCTTGCACGCTTCAACAACTTGCACGAAGGATATTTTTCAGGATCGATTGTTCGCATCCACTTACACACCACGTATTGACAAATTGGGCGATCCTGTCAATCTATCAAGCAAGAACTTCTTGCCGTTATATAAGCTTGGATACGCGCCAGCCGTAATATAAATCATCTCGTTCATCTAGTTCGTAATAAAGATCACCATCTATCCAGATAATAACTCATTCAGCCCTCGTAAACAAGAATTATTCCTCGGGTATATACTGTCATAAACATTAGGCCGGGGTTTATATCACTTGTTTACTCCCTTTTCATTCCATTTCGAAACGACTTCCTCGACCGTCCCATTTAGACCGAGCACAAATAATTCATCATGTCCCTTCACACGATGCACAATTAATCCAAACGTTATCAAAACTACACCGCGCGCTATCACTCGCATAAATCAGTTTGCATCTCGAAATGATTATTCCGTGTGTTGGCCGTGCATGGAATAATCGTTCGCCTCGTACGAGGGACGGTGTCATAAGCGCGCGGCACAGCCGTGTCCTTCTCCAACATCCGCTAGATCGTGTAAACGTGTTCATAGAGAGACACGCGCAAACCTCGTGGACATATCGGGGCGCATGTACGCACGCGTGATACACGTATGCAAGAGAGGTTGTCGGATGCTCGTAAACCGGGACTTTATTGCGTTTTGCGTGCAGTATTTAAGCCTGAATTTATACCTTGTCAGGACTCATTTATACCGGGCGTCGTGGCCGAGCGTAACGACTGCGACTCGTCATTGTTGTGCCGGTAATGCTTAGTTGTAGTAATTAGTTGCGTGCCCGTGATCACGTTGTCTAAATTCTGTGGATGATGCGAGAGATCGTGGGAATAATCGTAGAATAGATCCACGAATCTTCTTGTCGTGTCACGATAGTGGAGAGCTGTTGTTGATTATGGTGATGTATGGTTTTCTTCTTTTTTATATCGTTGATATGGTAGTCTGTCGATGGATCTTTGTATTTTTGTAATATATATATATATATATAATTATTAAAATATACTAAATACAAGTTAGATTGTTCAAGTAATGTATTCTATAAACAAATAATAGTTTAAAGAAATATAAAGTCATATTCTATATGGATCTAACTTCTGTAATATTTCTTATTAAAATATAGAGTCTCCAAACGTTTACAATTACACCATAAATACGTTTTCATCGTTATATGAAGTGATGCAGAAAAGATATTATATTTTGAAGGAATTAAGTTTCCAATAAATCTTCTTGCAATAGGTATAATTATTAAAACAAGCACAAGTCTCGTATTTACAAATTAAAGCATGTTAAGTGAGCAAATTAGATTGTTCTCTTTTCTGTCCCAGGTATTTTCCTTCCAGATTTGCGATCCAACAATGACCCGAATTTTTAAATTTCATGAATGAGCTATTGATTCTTGGCAGACCTTGTAACCATTCTCCCCGTATCCTTTCGATCCTACTAGGTCGAACACTAGTCAACGGCTAACGACGTCCGTGCATTGTCAGCCGGATGGAAGTCTATCCCGATTGCGGATTTTCAACGAAAGGTAAATAATAGTTGCGTAGAATCTCTCCAGGCTGGTGGTCTTTCGATGGAAAGGTGGATCGTGTGTGCTTTCTAGTCGACGAAAGCGATTGAGTCAGTATATTAGTCGAACGAATACTATCTACGTGTAAAATAATAAAGTTCTAATTAGAAGGACGGACAAGTTAAACGACTTTTCAAGAGATAAAATTCTATGGAGTTAAACTTATAATTATCCTAATATATAAATGTCTTAGAATCTACAGACATACAGGGACATTTTATAGACATATATATATATCGCGCTATAAAACTCTAAACTCTATTGGATATTTTTAAACAGGATTTATTTTAGGATTATTAAACAGATTTATTTTAAAGAGGAAACCATTAAATGTAATAGGTCGAGGGATCGAGAGTTCGCGTTTTCTTTCTAGAATTATTAAACATTAATTTCAAAAACGACAAATACATTGATGTCACGAGTAATATAATCGTAATCAAACACAAAAATTGGTATAGAAAAATATCGATTGAAACAGTAATAGAGAATACAGTTCTACACTATTTACATCACTATTTCAATCGCTCTGCTCTTTTCGTATATCACCTTTTGACGTCTAGAATCTTCTTACCTTTCAAAAATGTTCCACGAATATATTATCAACACCCTGTACATTGGGCCCATAAAAGAAGAGCCCGTAACAAACGAGCCGCTCATAAAGGTGTCGGCAATTCCGACCATGTCCATGCCCTGCAGCCAGCCTCGTCCCGGTTATCCGTATCCGCGAAACAGTCGAACGGGATACGTTTCATCCTGGGATCGTGCTCCTGTTTCTCCATTATTCCATATATGTATATATATATACACTCGTTGTTGCCACACGCTCGACACATCCGTCCGATTAACATACGCGATACACGCGTTTAGCGACGTGTTCGCGTGCATGTTGGCCAGCCTTTTCGATACGAAATTGGGTCGTTCGTTGGGCGAGAGACGAGAGAAACACGAGTTTCGACCGGGAAGTAAACGAGATCGTGGAAAAAGAAGAGAAGAGATTCGTGGCGGGCGGAGAAGCAGCGATGCAGATAGCTCGAGATTTATGGGGGCTGTTTTCGAGAGAAGGAGTTCCGATCGGGTTGAAATTGGGGCAAAATTGTCGTCCTTCTGGACGAGGAGGATGTTTCTGGAAGCTGGAAAGCGGAATAAGAAATATTTGATTTAACAAGGAGCGGTGATAAGAGCGGTAATTAAGCGGGAGATATTTTGAGATTTTTGGAGAGAGATATTGTAGTGGACGAAGGAAACTATAGCTGGACGGAATGATCGATGATGATGGAACTTGGTGGATCGACGATAGTGATAGGTTCGAGCTTGTTTTATGGAATATTTTTATACGTCGGCCGAAAATATTCACGTCTCTCCAAATAAATTGAATAAAAAAAATGAGGAAACTGTTTCTACAAATTTCTACGTTTTACGTAGCAAGAATAAAGTATAAAGAAGTATTCGAGATAGTTTTCCAATTTTTAAAGAACATTTTTAGATTGATCGATATAAAAATTTTCTTGGAGAGCTTTATCTGGAATTTATCGTTCCAAGAAATAGGAGGAAAATCAATTAGGAATTATCCGAGATATCTTGGAGCTCCCATAAAAATGTCGTTGGGGAATTATCTTTTAAGAGAGAGAAATCTTCTGACGATGTAGAAGAAGATAGTCTTCCGGATATGTGTACAGGGAATTAATTACGGATTATCTAAAGTATTTCAAGTCTACGATAAAGATGGGCGATCTTAAAAATGGCCGTGCTCGTTAGAAAAAAATAACTTTATCGTATCACTCGAAGTTTTTACAACTTTTCTTAAGCAGGAAAGGGAATATCGTCGCGAGTAAAAACAACAAAATTAATCTCGAGATAGAGAAGTGATATTTTCCTGTCCGGTCGTTAACTGTTGATAATAAAAAGTTTCGATGATAATTGTCGTGGAATGCTGCGACGCGACAGTGAGGAACAATCCATCGAATAATAAAAGGAAAGAAAACGGGGGGGGGGGGGGGATATCGATATATACGCGTAATGGACGGTGTCAAGTGAAAAGTGATCGTTTATCACTATAATCGAATATTTTAATGCACCGCTCTCTGTTACAATAGAATTGTACGGGGAATATAATGGCCACGTACACGTCTCTCGAAACGTATCATTTTATAATTCATAGTTTCTTTGAATTAGCAGCCGATAACTATCACAATGTCGCGGAATTTCAATCGTCGATCTAATATTTTAATCCTGAACACGCTATTCGCCTCTTCTTGAAATCAGAATTTTTTTCAATCAATTATAAATTACCCACGAACTTTAAATATTCTTTAAATAGAAGGGGAAGGGAAACTGTTCCACCAAATGCATTAACCATCGTTTTCTTAATTATCGAGGTTAACGATGACGATATTGCTCAATCGATCCTAGATTGCGGGCATACCCTCTAATTATTATTACGAAGGCGTTGCTCGTTAATCCATCGAGCGTACGATCGCGACTCCTTTGTTTTCTTCCGCGACACGATCGAACGATTGCTCAACCACAGCCGTGTTCTCTTATTATAAAGCGTTCCCTATTCCGTTTTCGATCCGCATCCCGGTTAATAAGAGCCGTGAAAAATCGTTGGGGAAGCGGGTGGAAAGGTTCTGTTGCGCAATTTTCGAACGCGATTATTATTATTATTCTCCACTCCGTTCGTCGGAATAATATCTGCTCACCGAGAGGAGATAATTAAGAGTGTAAAATCGCGGATGAAAGGCGGATAAAAGTTACGTAAGCAAGCTTACACGAGTGTAGGAATAGTTGGACACTTGTTGCTTGCGTAAAAAGGTGTACTAATAGGACGAGAAACGGACCTGTGTGTGGATTAATTGAAGAATTAGCTTGTGCGCGTGTGTTTTTTTTAAACGCAATTCGGACACAACAGGCGAAACAAGAGTCGAACGAAAGAGATTTCGGTGAGATGTATCTTATTTATGGATAGAAAGTAATGCACTATAAGTTCATTTGTACGTATCTGTCTTTATAAGAGGACAAGACGTGTTCGCTTAATCAGAATTCGCCAACTGTAATCGGGTTATAAAATGGAACAAACTTGATAAATTATGCGATATTTCTAATTATATCGTAGAAATTCATCCCTTTCAAATTTCTAATCCACCAATTTCGATATCAAAGTTTAATTAAGATCGAGTACACAATACACTGTTGTGGTAATAATACCACATCGTTTTCCGAGCGGATGACAAAAGGATAAGAATAGAGAGGTGTACAATCAACCGCGTAAATACGAAAATAAACAGGTCGTATCACACCCAGGAGGAGTCAACGACACCCAACAGAGTTCAAACGGGAGATTAAGAAAAGTTGGCACGTTTCCTCGATCGAAGGAATTACCCCTCGGGTTGCCAAATATCGTTGCGTGAGTTGCAAAACCATGACTAATTATGACGGACGAGCAGCGCGAATAAATCATGCGTCGCGACGAAAGAAAATCGGTAGAAAAATGTATGGAAGAGAGGAGCGAAAGAGGAGACTTGATTTCGTTTATCCGCTTGTCACTTCGTTTCACGAACGACTAATCCGTAGCGCGATTGAAACGATGTCGATGCTCGATCAACGGCCGGTTGACAGCTTGTTTAATTTCGCGCTTTCGTTGATCGTCCGTTCGATCCAGCCGATCGGTCAACTCTTTGGTAATTTATAACAGCGCCGCGGGGCGTTGCCGGGATCGTTTCGTAAGCGTGAAAACACTGCCAAAATACGAGAGGACCGACCGGTGTAAATGATGACAAATGGGAAGTTATTAAAGTCGAACAACTTAGTGAGCAAGTTTGCCAGAAGAAAGATTAAGGTTGATGTTAATTTCATTATTGAAAATGTATTTAAAATCCCTTCCGGAGTGGTTATTTTTCTTTTTAATTTTGACATTCGCACGCTTTCGAAAATTTATATACTGGATCTTTATTACGGTTATTTATAATTTCTGTGCAGAATTAAATATTTGTACGGACATATCGATTTTTTTAATTAGCGAGAAGAAAATATTTAAATTCTTCTGGATTATTTTTTAATTCTTGATATGCGTTTGAATTTTATCATTACGAAGAGATTAAAAAAATAATTTATTAAATTATTGCTTTGAGCAGAAATTCTTTTCTTCGCCGAATTAAATATTCATAAATTCTACTTGGATATCTACTTTCATCTATTCTATTTGATCGTTTTAAATTCTTCACAATTTTGTTATTACGAAGAGGTTAAAAAAAAAATATATATATATATCATTTCTACAAAATGACGAAATCCTTAACGATCTTTCATTCCTGTTTCAAGTTCTATCCCTATTTCCTCCGACCCCCCGCCTTCTCCGCGAACACACCGGCATAATACCCTTTTCTTTCAAGCCTTTGGAATCCTTGCTGCTAATGGAGCAGCAACCGATCAACCGAGATTTCCTCAATTACCGTGATTAACCGCACGGTTGCCCAATAGGCGCGAGACCGTGACTAATTATTATAAACGCGACACTTATTAACCGGTGATTACACGCGTAACCCTACAACACATCCGTTTATGTGAATAAGTTTGAGAAAAAAAGCTGTCGCTGTATATAAACTCGCCTTAATATCGTGTATATCAAATGTCATACATTGGTGGCCAATCGTAATCGGGCAACATCGTTGTGAATTTCACGGGGGAAAATTGTTTCGCAATTTCGAGCATTCCTCCCTTCTCGTCTCGACGATTCTTCCTCTTCTTTGTATCCTGCCAACACTTGTTTATCTTAAGTGAGTAATTCGCGATTGGCCAACGACGAAAACAAGGAAAAACAGAATTTTCGTATTCGTACATTATGAAACAAATTGCAATAGATAGTTGCCTATCTATTGTAAACTCACGAGCATTTTAGGAATCGATAAAGTATAAATTCTAAGGAATGTTTATGAGAGGTTTGTGGAATATAATGTAGTTATTTTCTTCTGGGGAGGTTTTTCTTCTCTCACGGTGTTCGCTGGACCGTTTCACAATCGTTGTGCAAGAATGTAATTGGTGCAAAGGCGGCGTTTATTAAGCGTGGATGATTTATCGTGCGCTCTTGTGACGAGAGTAAAAGGGAAAGGGAACCGAGAGTTTGTGCTGGTCCAGGTGGGAAGCCTGACAGGTGTAATTGAATATGATAGGTGTATTAAGATAGTGGAAATGAATTTTGCAGAAAGTTGAAATTTTATCGATAATACTTTCCCCTCAAGTCTTGGGATGACGTGCTCGACAATTTGTTGCACAACAATGGATTAAATATTTCTCGAGAATTATCCTCGATTGGAAGAATTTGCAATTAGCTTACGTTATTTTTTTTTTTTTCCATTATCTATATGTTATCGTTATATTTTCGTTCTTCAACTTCGAAACTTTCCGCTTAATGGATACGTATGGATAAAGTGTGATCGTTTCTTCTTCTGATTTCCTAACTTCGTCGTTTTGATTGAGTAAAACCTTGTAAAAGAAATCGAATGATGTAAAAAGATCATTAAATTCTCGTTTTATATGCAGATTAAGCGGCAATCACTTATAAACAGATGCATACTCGCGTAATTATAGATGCTTTCCCCCCCCTCCTCTTCTTATTAATGCGATTTAAATTTACACTTCTTCTTTAACAAATTTTTTCTCCCTTGCATCATTCTACCTCGAGGAGACACGCGGAACAGATATTGAATTGTGAAACGAAAATTCTCACATTTTAACTTTTACCTGTTCCAACACTCGATTCGACGATTCTCAGTTTAGTACACCGGGTAATATTGACTCCGGATCCGGTTAAAGAAACCTTAGACGTTGTCACAAACATGCATACTGTTTATTCTGTGCACATCAAGCCCCAAGACTGATGTACAGCTCATTCCAAGAGTATAAAACTGAATAGGTAGATACGGTCGGCCGGTCGAGTGACTACTTGGATGCAAAAAAAAAAAAAAAAAAATTTAGAAACGTTTTACCAACATGTGGGTAGGTCACGAGTGGTCTAACGAATGTGGTAGTGCGTTCATAAGCTGTCTCATGAGTGGATTAACAAACGTACCGGTACATTTATGGCAGTTGGTCCTTACAATATGTGGAATGTATGGACGTGTGTTTGAGGAAGCGTATTTTAAGTGTGACAGATTTGAATAGTATTTGGCGACGCGTCCAAGCAAAATTGTCTTCTCGAATGTACAGAATGTAAGTGATATTTTTTTCACATCTTACTTACTCGTACCCTCTCGATCGAAATCCATATATCTCGAAATAAAATACGATGCTCATCTCTGCCTCAAAATATTTTCAATATTTTAATTGCGTGCAATTGTGAATTGTATTAAGAATCATATTATTCTATTTACAGAGTGCGTACATTTACACGTACACGCATCCCTCTGCTCTATTCGAAGCCGACCAAAATCAATTACAACAAACTCGCGCAAAACGTATTTACAATTCCATTCAAGTATCATTTGTACGCACATTTCATGCATTCATCTTCAATGCCTCTCTCGAGCCACAAGCACCAATTACTCGCAACGGGCTCATTAGCCATCGGTCACACGTACGACTATCAAACCTAATTGTTTCCAAGCGAGTAAACGTTGCTCCAAATAGCCTTAACGAGGTATGGTACACTCGCGGTTGTTTACTCGGCGGCAGGTTGTCTCATTAATTACCGCCGCTTGTCGAGTATATATATCCTTTCTTTCTCTTTCTCTCTCTGTTTCTTTTCACGGCAATTCGTCATAATTCATCGACGTTCGATTCCACGTACCCGCCGGGTCTCACTCGTAAAGTCTAGCAACGAATATCGGAGTCGGTGGACGTTAAGCGGTAATCTCCCGATACGATTGCCACTCTTACGACTCGTATACGTTACGTATGCCTCCTCGACGACGATTCCTCGCAATCAGCTGGAGGAAGGGTCATCGACCGACTTAACCGAGCGTGTCACGCGTATAGAACAGAGCGGACAGCCGGCGATTTCTTATTTAAATCACGGCCAGCTTACGAATCATCCTTTATCCATTATTTAGACGATCGGCTTTTTTGATCCAACGTATGTATATTTCACCTTGACGCGTTGATTTGACGGATTGAGTCATGGAATCATCGTCTTACGGAAAGTAGGAAGAGGATGTTGGAGAATTTTATGTTTGTACAAGTTTGAGACGATTTATGTCTTCGTATCAAATTTGAATCGAGAAAGAGATATCTTTTGTAAGGGAGAACATCTTAGTTTTTAGAGCAATGTATTTGATTATAATGGTATGATCGAAGAAATATCGGTGTGATTTTTATATATTTGGAGAGGAGATTTGTATTTGTTGAAATAAAAGAGTATAGGGATTGTGAAATTGACGAAGCCAGTTTTTACTTTTTTTGAAGAAATACTTTATCGACCGGTAACAAAGGAATAAGGATGTAAAGCAGAATTGAAAGAGTATCGTATGATTGATGTAGTAGTAGCGGTGTCATTGAATATTCAATCGAAAGAGCACGTTTCCACCGTGCTATTCTACTTTAATTTCGATGCAATCTCGCTTTACAATACATATATGTATATACAGTACACGTATCGAGCCATCTAAACACCTGCACCGAATGCAGATGTTATCTTTTAAGGTCATATAAAAATTGGATCTACACAACGTGAGTTATCATCACGAGTTATCAGTGTATATCTTTGATTCAACCAAATGAAATCAACTTCTCAGACACGGAACTAATTACTGTAATCCAGCACGAAAAATCATCTCGACTCAAATTCAAACCCAACGTGATCCCAAAGTGACACGTTCCAAAAAAGATTAAGTTCCGCTGGTCCGAGCTCCAAATTCTCTTGTGTCGTTTTCCACCACGCAATCAACCACGCCAATTAGATCAGAAATCTGGCCGAAAGGCGTAGGTAGCGACCGCCTGTGATCTCGTTCCACTTAAACGCGGGCCACGTTTTATATAGAAAAGGAAACCGAGAACGCGTGGAGGGTCAAATGGCACGGGTGCTGTGCACAAAGGCAATATGATCCTTTCGCAAGGAGGATTCTGCAATGTAATCTTGTCGTGATCCTGTGTGGGAAGATCCTCGTGCGGCGATCTTAAGACCGCCTTCTTTCCTTTGTTTTTTTTTTTTATCTTTTCTCTTTTTTTCTTCTCCTCCCTCCCTTCCTCCTTCCTTCTCCCTCTTCTCCTCCTCGGAAGAACGGCTTAGCCGATCTTTCCTCGTCCTCTTCTCTTCGACCACGATGCGCCCATCCTCGTGACGCGTTTCGCCGCTTCCTTTTGCTCGTTCGACGCGTTTTTCGACGTCATTAAGACGGCTTGACAAGCCGTGGAGTGCCTCTTTTCGAGTGTACACACGAGTGTCCTCACCCCGAGGTGATAAGATAATTTCTCTATGGAATTTCGATCAGCATGTGTATCACTAGACTCTCGTTGATACAATTATTGATTGACAAACTTGTGAAAGATCGAATGTCTTTACGAAAACACGTATGGATTCATTTGTAATCTCTTCGTTGGAGGATCTTACTGGATGTAAAATACGAGTTACGAGTTATTTATTGATACTTGTTGATTCTTTTGTCGAATTTT
The DNA here is from genome assembly GCF_048593485.1 of Apis florea. Lineage (NCBI taxonomy): Eukaryota > Metazoa > Arthropoda > Insecta > Hymenoptera > Apidae > Apis > Apis florea. Next base: position 2,449,260 of record NW_028256864.1, on the reverse strand, counting down.
GTTTCCTTTTTTAATGGCATTTTTCGGCGGGTATCGATCTTTGTAGAAATTTTTCTTCTCGAGCGAGCGAAAGAATGAAGCCAATAGGTATATGATTTTGTTAGCAGATGGCGGGATGATCATGATGGTGCGAGTTTCAGTCGGTCAGGTTGGAATCTACGAATCGATCTCAAATTTTCATACCACGCCTCTCCGATTACAGTTTTCCTTGCCGCAACGTTAAAATTTGCACTTATTTTTTGATACAAGAACAGAGTACCTGGATTATTCTAATTAATTAATTTCCACTATGACGCTTAACTTTTTTTTATGATTTTAAATTACTTAGATCGATATTTTATCACAAAAATAATGAATTGTAAAATATAATTCCATAATGATCCGCTGGTTTATTTCTCCAGTTTTCAGAATCTTTAAGAAATGTAAATAGACGTTTTCAAGCGAGAAATTCAGAATCTTGATGGAGAAAGAAGTTCCATCAATAATATTCAATCATAAAAAACAAAATCGACTCTCGATTAATAGTATTACCAATGACCTGAAACAAAATGACTCTGATAAATCGTTGCGTTTAGAGTTTCTTCGATTCGTTCCTCTCTCCGTCTGTTTATCATTCCTAACTCTGCGCAACGATCTCGAAACGCATCGCTTTTTGTCCGAGCATCGTCGTCAAGACTCCTCGCAACCCTCATTAATCCCGATTTATCACGATTCTCTCGACTGCCCCTCTTCCCATCCCTCTCCTCTCGCGAAATTCCAGACATCTGCATCTCGTTTCGCTTTTTCTTCTTAACGAAAGACGTCGGAAAATTGGCCGAAATCCGGGTTTAACTGTACTTTGCCACTCGTGGAAAGTATCATGGGTCGTTCTGTTTCAACAACCATCGAATATAGCTATCTTCGTGTAATAAATATCTCTCCTCTCTTCTCATGATTTCCAGTCGTTGGATGGAAAAATACGAGGCGGGATTTCAAACATTTACCGCATTAACTTCATCCTTCTTTTCTTGAATTTTCGAATTCGGCTCTCCTTTCGTTTTTATCGCTTTAATGGATTGCATTAAGTGATCCTTCGATAGAACGATCATAATACCAATTGAAAAATTGTATCGCTGAAGTTTTCCTTATCTTCGATCTGCATAAATTTCACTACACTTAGACCTGAACGCTTCCCTCGACGAATTATCTATCAGATGCAAACTCCTTTGCGCGAATTCATTCGTCACGAATCCATTCTACGAGGGAAGAGTAACGAGGACGTCGAAATAGTTAAATAAGTCGTCGAATTCGTTTGAAATCGGCACGCGAATCCAAGGTTCTTCTCCCCCCTGTCTTGGCGGGAGGACGAGCCTCTCCGTTTGCGAACAGGAGGCCGTATGATCTCTACGTGGTAGCGCAGACCTCTTGCCAGGAGCCAAGAAACGACAAGTTGCCGTATTAGGACAGGCAGCGGCGCTACCGTCGTCAATAGAATTCCCAATGAGTTTATTGAGAGTTCTCGTTGCGATCGCTCGGTTATGAAACCGTCGAGTTCTGTCGTTGTTGTGTCGTTGTTGTTGTTGTTGCTTCTGCTTCTGTATAGTTGCACGCGTCGAGATCGATGAATTCCAATGTGCAAAAAAAGGGAGAGAAGCTCCGTGGGGAGTTTCACTCGATGAATGGCGGTGCTCATCGAGGGAACATCGGTCTGGAATCGTTCGACAGGGAAAATGGACGACGTCGAAGCTCGATGAATCCACGATCTTAGGATAAACAGCAGTTGGCAAACGAGTCGTGATTGTGATGTAGTGAATTGTACGCGTAATGTTCCGTTTGATCGATTAATTTTAATCGTTTTTCATGGCGTAACTTGTATTCTGATACTTGGACATGGATTTTTGGATATAAGGTTGGTTTTCCATTGTCGAACTAGATTCAATTCAAGATGGTTATTTTATTGCCAGTTTTATCGAAGTATTGTTGCTCGTACGAGGGAAATATTTTGTTATCCGAGAGCTTCTATCTCAATGCGCAATAAATTGGAATTGCGACCTAAATTCTTGATGCCCCCCTAGGTGAACGAAGCAATGTTAAAGTTTCTCGTCTCGGTGGTCTAGATAATACGTGTATCGATAAATATGTTTGATACTTTCATGCGAAATCAGCTTTAAATGGACGGAATGGAAATTCTTGGAACGGGGTTATTACTTTCGAAGCAATAAATGGGCGATATTTTCTTTGATCTTTTTATTCGCGAAGAAGAAGAAAATTTGTTAAAGAAAATACGGATTGTTGAAAAAAATCATAGATCACAAACGGATTGACCATAAAATTCCTTTAAGCGGATGACGAATCGACTCGATTATACCAAACGAAACGAAACGAATTCCATCTTAGAATAAGAAGAAGAAGAAGAAGAAGAAGAAGAAGAAGAAGAAGAAGAAGAAGAAATGGAAGACGAGAAAGAGGAGGGAATCATTTTCAATAAACCACACCCTTTGACGTGGAACCGTGGAGGATATTAGAAGTCAAGCACGTTGTCGTGGATCGTCCTAGAAGAAAGGAGGGAAGGGTTCCATCGGTCACGTACATCCGCATACGTGATACAAGGATTCGAAATTACAAAGATGACGGTGCCTTGATGATGCAATCCACGTAATTCGACTGTATTTTTCTGCAGCTGCTTCCGATGTCCAGGCGTCTTTCTTACTTCCTTCAGCGAATTTATCGAGGATTCCTTCGCAAACGAAGAAGCGGGCCTCCTGGAATATTAATGCTCCGGTTATTTAAAGCGCCTCTGCCCGAAGCTGAAAGCAATAATAGCTTAACCACGCTTTCAATTCGCTGTACACGCATATCGTGCAACCATTAAATTTGAGCGCTTTATCAATTTCTTCGAGGGATAAATTATCGTTCCCATCGAAGGAAGTTGATATCTAAATTGTTATCGTGAGTGAATTGTTGTATTTTCTGGTATTTTTTTTTTGTTCCTATTTAATCATTAACTGTTAACTCTAACAATAGTTCGAAATCATATTCCCTGGAATAATTTATATACAGTTCAAAAATTATTAATCAACAAACAGAAATCAAACTAATCCATACTTTCCACGTGAACGATTGTAATAAACCCGTCAGAAACTTTTAAAATTGCACAACACGTGACTTTTGAATCGTTGTCCCATCGAAGCTAAAGCTAGTCAATTCCGATATCCGAATTATCACAACAACACACGAACGATTCATTATTATTCCTTTCCAATTATCAATCTCTCTACTTCTCATATTTACTTTCACAAAGGATGAACATCACAATGTTTACACATCTAAATCGATCCAATCACCATTCGGAAAAAGTAATTTTCTCTCTAAAATACCAATTAAAAACCCGCCATTTCACGCGCATAAATCTCGCGAGCACGATTTGCAAACCCGTTCGAAAGCTTTTAAAATTTACACAACACGTAGTGGCAAGTGACTTAACCACTCCACTTTAGCGCGCATTCGATCAAACGATCGTCAAGACCTCTTCGCGGGAGCGAAAGCAGAGGCGAGCAGCCGCGATAAGCAGCCGCGTAGCGCGAAATATCGGTGCTTTATCGCGATGCATTCGCCGGCTCGTAAATTCAGTTTTCAGCGGGTGCCTCGGCCGGTAATGTTTATTTATGAGGCGGCCTACAGGGGCGTTCGAGTCGGAATCGTGACCGCGTCGTTACGTCATTTTCCGTGAATGCAACGCCGGGGACACGGATTCACGATGCGCCCCTTTTTCGTCAAATAATTATCGAACGTCCTTACGAAATCCTTGCATAATACCCTACTGGTGATTCACATCTTGTGGTTTCACATGTGCCATTCGATGGAGTACAGTAAGGACGTAACATTTTGGGGCTTGCAATTCGTCTCTTTTAATTTAATCCTTCGGTCGAGGAAGCGAGACATTCTTATCGTTGACCACGATTTTTAACATATCAACTTCCGTTTAGATCGTCTACGCTTCGAAAATCTCTTTGGTTCCATTCGCTTTCTTCCTCTTCCTTCAACAGTCGAGAAACACGTGCAATAGAAATCTGCTCGCTTGAATTCCGTTTCCTGTACTGGAATTCCGTACACGAAACAGAGATATTCCACTTTATATTTTCGGTATCGTTTTCAAGTAGACAGGTGACGAGCCCCGATCTGTGCAAATCGCTCATACAAAGCCGTCGTGTAAAAATACGCCACGAAATCCCAACGACGATCGTTCGCGACGAGGGGGGTGCAAAATAGCGTCTAGACACTCGGCGAAATTGCAAACAAGAAAGTCGTGAGCCGCACCTGCCTCGACGAGCAACGTGTCGCGAGTATAATCAAAAGGGGATGCTTTTAGATTAATCTCGAGGACCGTGACGCGTATTCATCGCGAGTTAACGAGAATATGGTAAATTGAAAAGGAGCGTATCCCCATTTTGGCCGAATGGATCGTTTTCGAGGATGCTCGACAATGTTGCGTTTAATCGCGGTCTAAACGACATCACGATGCACCGGCGCAAATTGCCTAGATATTAACCAGAGGAGGACGATTACCATAATCGTGGTATAATTCAGCTGTTCGGTTAATTAAACCAGATGGCGAATTGAATGGCGCTACTTCGCGACGTTGGGACGGAATTTCGAGGTTAAACTCGAATGGAATTTTGCAGGAGAGATTTTGCGATTTTGCAGCTCTGTTTTTAAACTCTGGCCAACAACGAAAGAACTTTTTTATTTAATCTCTCGAACGAAATATTTCCTCGTGTAAATAAAACGATTCTATTGGATGATATATATGTGTATAATTCAACACGAGATTTTTAAAACATATCCTGCTGACTAAGAAGGAATAAAATATTGCACACGATATTTTTATTCGGATGTATATATTCGAATAATCATCGTACAGAAATAATTACCCGTTCCAAATGCAGCTATTTCGACTTTTAAATAGAAGAAAAATACGCGCTTATTGAATAATTTAAATATTATATACACGCAGGATTGAATCAAACGGATATCACAATATTGACTAACCCATAAGGATCCATCTCCATGTTTCCACTATTAAACACTCCATAAATCGAACGGCGCAACGGTTAAACGCTTGTCCAAAGAATCCTCGCGATGCGAAAGAAATGCTCGAGCCGTGCATACGAATCACGCATACACCACTCGACGATCCTGGAAGGCGCGATGCTTCCGCCCACGTCTTCCCAACAACTTTCGTCCTAGTTGCGGCAAATATTGCGTCAAACCCGAAACGAACAATGGTGTATATACACTCGGGGCTCGTGATAATGATACGAAAATCTCCGATGTTTTCCTACCGATTACGATCTCCAACTATCGGAACAGGGCAATTATCGCGGTTGAATCAACGTTGTCGGTCTCGAAAGCAACGAGATGCACGCGTACTACCCACACACACACAGGACGAGACAATGCGCGGTGGGGCGATAAATAATGCGTGGCAATGGCTGGAACAACGAGAGGAAAGGCGAATAATGGCGATACCCCCCATGCAGCCTCTTCCTCTCGCACGCCTCGCCCTCATCCCGCTTTCTTCCTTCTTCTCGGCCACCGATTTTTACAGTGTAACTCTGGCCGGTGGTAAATTTCGAGGTCTCCGGCTAGAGATAGCATCGAGAACGGTTTTATTGCCATTTTTATGCCCTCCATGGGATCCTTACGGGGGCCTTCTCTCTCGGCTAGGCCCCCTTTTTCGGCTCGCTCGACCGGAAACCTCGCGACAACGTCGTCTTTCATAGGAGGAGGCAACGCGGTCTAACGCGGCTCGAGCTTGTTTTCTGTCGTTCGAGGGGGATAGATGAAGTTGGGGGATAGTTTTGGGGACCGTTGCTCGCGAGTGGGGAAAGTTTGATTAACGGGCAGGCGCGGAATTTAGAGTGTCTGATTTTAAGGGGGTCGTTGATAAATGGAATTTGAATTTTGCCTTGACGGCTTGTTTTTGATTTTTAATGGGCAGGGGGAAGGGTTTGAACATGGGATAGGATGGAAATACGAGACATTTAGTTGTATTATGATCGAAGAAGATAAGCAATTTTCAAAAATGTGCAATTAATCTAAAAAAGTAAAATAAAATAAAATAAGTTGTTCGTCGTAAATTGTGACTTATTATCTGTTCGTATATTAATAATAATATTTCAACAATATCGTACCTCCTTCAAAAATAATAGTGTCTCATATTATTTAAAATAAAAGAGTACTTAAAATTCTATACACATCCTTTTCTCTATTCATTTCAAATTGCTTGGAAAGTTCGAACGCTAAATTTTGCATAAGAAAAGGGCATGCGTTATTAATAGACGGAAAATAAAATTGCGCAACTCGGTGCAACATTTGCAGCTGTCAAAGAATTAAATAATAGTCGAGTTGAAAAGGAGATTTTGCCGTAAATTCGTTAGTTAGGCATTTTCTGCTCTAATGTTTCTCGACGACACCGGTTAACCGTCCGGCCATTAGCGACGAAAGAAATCACGTGTACCCCAGTGATTTCTAATACCGATCTCACTGCGGAGGAAAGGCGCCAACCGCTCGAGCCGAGCTATACAAGGAAACTATACATGAAAATTCAAAGCGAGAACAACAACTCGACACGGGACAGAAGCGGAGGACAAGTCTGTGGTGACGTAACGAGCGAATTACAATAGCGCACGAGGGTTAAAGTATCCTGTACTATTTCTCAATCGCACGTTTCCAACCTACCACTTTCTATCTTTCCCACGCTTTTCGCCGCCATTCATAACGATATCGTTGTTTTTAACGGGGGACTTCGCGCCAAGGAACGGGCAATTTTCACTGTAGACTACCATTCGAGTTATTTACATCGATGCTGGTAATATTAGGTTGGCTAACAACTGTTCCTACTAGCTTGCTAGGAGTCGTTTGTTTCCACTCGCTCATTTTCACGCCTTCCTTATTTTTCCAACAGATTCGTTTGCCCGAATCACGAGGCAATCCTTCTTGCGAAAAGCTTGATTCAGCGTCGTATATCATCATAAATGTTAATTATATCGTTATTCAAGTTAATAGGAAATTTTCGACCGTGATGATTCTAACAGTAATTATCACACTTACTGTTTCTTGCATACTCAAAATTCCAACATCGCACGAGCCAATTAATTATGAAACAAGCCGCCTATTTCTTCTCATCTCCAAATAAGGCACGTCCACTTGCTACGACATCTCGAATATTCGATCGTTTGCAACAAAACTGTATGCAACGTACGTACTTCTTCTCTCACAGTTTTTCCCACAAAGCACGCAGCGTGGAATCGCGAAAGGCGCACTCGGCGGAAAATTATTGCCGCGGTTTAATCTTCGCCCGTTCGCCCCCGGGGGTAAAATTTCCAAGAGCATTCCACTTTGAAACGTGTTGCGTGCGCGCGTGGAACTCATTATCGGCAGCAGGCCGATCGGAGTTGGCCGGCCGGCCAGTCGAAAGAAATAAAAAGAAGGAAACCGATCGACGACGGATTTATGGCCGTTGTCAAACGAAAGCCGAACTTCACCCCCTCCCCCTCGAACGGTTTTCGTCTCGCCGTTTTATTGGTTGGCGCAGGATCGATCGCCTTCGGGATCCTATTATTATCAACCTTCTTCCTTCGCTTCGTCTCTTTTGTCCGCCTCGATGTTGTTGCTTGACGTTTTCATTCGTTTGCTCGTTTGTCGGCGTGGAATGGGATCGCGAAGGGGTTGGAAGATAGCACGGATGGTAAGTAAATAGGTAGGTTCTAACGAGATTCGGATTCATTTTCTTTTTTTTGAATAATTTGTGAGACGATATATATATATATATATAACTTTTTAGTAGTTTTAATAATGCAAAAGAGTCTCATAGATATATATATATAATTAAACAATTGAATCGACGGATAAAAAATCTTATTCTGAATTTTTTAGACTGACAAATACTTTTTTGAATTATTAATTTTACGTTATAAAAGAATAGGAAATATATACGGATTCTTTTCCTTCTTTTTTTCATTTTTTTTTTTTTTTTTTTTTCCCCTTTTAAATTTTCGCGCAGACAAGACGTCCAAACACTAAAACATCTGGATTTACGAGGGAAAGTTAATTGAAAATTTGTCTCGCGCCACGGGCATAGATCTCTCAGAGGTTACCGCGTTTATCCTTTATTTTTAGATTTCGAAATTGCCAGGGAGGCGTGAGAGTTAAGCTAAGATTTAGTGAACAGATGAAAATTCACTTGCCGGTTGAAGAATTGCATCGTGGCTAGAAATACGAGTTGCGGACAAATCTTCTCTTGTATCGCTGTCTATTTAACAAAATTTCGTTCTTGTTGTTATCTATCTGTCTATCTGAATAATTATTTAAATAGTAATCGAATAAAAAATTTTGACACATTTCATAAAGACACAACGATTATTAAAATTGCAACAAAATAAGTTTTTAATTTCTAATTAAAAAAAAAAAAACATTCGTATATTAATCTTTGATATTTTTCATGTTTCCTTTTTTCTGGAGTTTTCTTAATAAACAAGAAGAAGGACGAGAAGAAGACACGAGATTGAAGTTAAAAACGACCCAAAAGAGAGGTTTGGCAAGAACATATTTTCTAGTTGATATATTATGGCAATAAGGCCAATCGTTTCACGGCGAAATTATCAAATGGATCTATCAAAACACGAGGGATAAAACGGATAGGATAAAAAACTCCGTGTATTTTCGTTCACTCCTTTACCGGTTATATTTATGAACTTGAGACGGTCCGAACAGATGTTCATATTTACGAAACATAGTCAGAAGTGGCTCAAAATATCGCGACATCGTTATCCTTACAATGTTTCAACTGGATACCAGTGCCACGAATCAAAATATACTTCTCCGATTCGTGGTTAAAATTTATGCTCCTCCAAAAACACGGCCATCTGCTGCCTTTCTTATTAAATTCATCCGTAAAACAAAATTCTTTGCGAAAATCTTTTCAATAATTATTCAACGAGAAAAAGATACTGGAGTCAGAGTTACCGTTGTATAAGATTTTGTTTGATGATTCTTATTATTCGTCAAAGTTATTGTTAAAAAAAATTTCTTCGAAAGTTCAAGTTTTCAATTAATCGAGTTAAATTAAATTAGATTTTAGTTTTATTCAAATCTACTGCTCAATCGTTGAATTGACTAATAATTGAATGGATTTTTATTTATTTTAATTTTGATTGAAATTAATATCGATTGATTTCTGACTTAATAAAAAAACAATTACGATATTTACAACAAGTTGTAATGATGATATTAAAAAAATCATCGAGTTCAGAGGATGGTATCTTTTCGTTTAAATGTTCATCCAAATCTTGTTGCCTTCTTAATCGAATCGATATCGTACACTGTCGATGATTTTATTTTAAATTATCCTGTAAAATTAATTCCAGATATCCAAAAGAATACACTCCTGTGGAAGGCCATTAGGTCGTTATCGATCGGGATCGGGATGAAAACGCGTGGATGGTGTTCAAATGGAATTGCAAAACAAGAAAATTTACTTTCCGCTGAATTAGAGGCTCGTTCGTTCCTTGAATTCTGAGCCAGGAGTTAAACGAGCGCTCTAATAAGGAAATTCAGCTATCAAAAGTTCCAACAACGCGGATGCCGTGTCCTTTTTCGGTATTGTTGGCAGAACTTATCGTATCGGGGCGAAATCTCGTTTGTATTCGCGGATTTAAAAGGCGGAACAAATTGTCGTGTAGAGATAGTTTGCTACTATTAACGATACAAGAGTATTTACTTAGACTTTTCTTTTTCCTTTGATACTTGGATGAATTCCCTTAGCATCTCTGAAGAAAATTATAGACGAATCTCTGATTCAATATCTCGTTAGGATTTTTTGAAGAAGATATAAATAAAAATTTAATAGAAGATTTTATATTCAATGTGGATGACGTGAAAATACGAATCAATTTTCTGTCTTCTATTATAGCATCTATTATAACTTTCCTTTCACGTTTAGTATCGAATAACTATCAGGGAATTTCTTCTGCAATCACCAACGTTGAATGGCGTCGATCCAAAATTTTCCATAGATATAAGATCTTAAAACATTTATCTCTATATTCATTTTTCATGTAATAAATCTGAAACGGATTATCGAGAAAAAAATAACAATCAACAAAGAACAAATCAAATGGTATTAATAATCCAAAAGAGAATCAATTAAATTATCCGGCAATAAATGCCGATCGGCATAAAGTGGGACAGAATAAATGATGCGAATCGAAAAATAAGGAAAATTGAAAAAAATCCGTGTATGATCTAGTTTTCTTCTATTTCACGAACGTCCACCTTAGTTATCAACGTATAAGAGTTCGGAACATAAATTTTACAAAGCGAAGACCGATAAGGAAGGATCGTTTATCTAAGCGCTTCGAGGAATTGGAGATCGCCTCGATTCGTCGTCTTTCGTGATTATTATTACAGGCGACGAGTTAATTACAATGTTTAAACCGGTACTTTCACCACGTTGGTGGGAACCTCGAGGCCGCGCGTGCTTAGATCCATTGATGATCGATCGATCGGCCATCGATTGCGCCTTTTTCTTCCATTTCTTAAGTGACTTTTGTTGTGACTTATTCCCAATGGAATAAGTGTGTCGAACGCTTTGGTCTCACTTTTTTTTTTTTTTTTTTTTTTTCAGAAGTCGATTGATGATGACGCCTATTGAAAAACGAAGAATTGAATCAAAGCGCGTGTTTATTTATTATTTATAGAATTATCACTCGTACAATCACGGAACGAATCCAAGTATCGTTTTATATATCTCTGAATAATTTATAACGCGCATTATATTCCGATACAGCACCTTTGACTTTTCCGAATTCCAAAGTTCAAGAGTTCGTATTTCGATGTAATTCAAGTAACAATAACAAATTACAAACGAACGAGATCACATTCAGCTGCGGTGCATATATACACGCGTAACAGGATTCATCCTCGATTCCATCTATGCACAAACAAACCGTCGATCCACCACGTATTGCACGTGTAAATAATAAATTGGACCGCGTATCACGTCGATTACTCTCATTGTCAATTCTCCCTCGTCGACGTGGTTACACGCATCTTCCATTCTCTTGGATCCGGATCAAATCCCGACGAAACTGTTTAACACAACCGATCGACACACCGATCCGTCGATTTTTACCACGAACTGCCGCGTTATCGCTGCTTTGGAGCACCGTTAGAACGATTAACGAACCATTGCCGGACGTTGGATCGCGTTTGCACGAAAGTATTAATCACGTGCAAGATCGCCGACCAAGAATAATCGTCCCATTATTTACGATGAACACGTTGGAACCAGTTTAACTTCACGGTTATGCGAATGATAAACGTGCTCCAGATTGGCCAGCCTTTTGGAATCCCACTTTCGTTTGCGGATGGGCCAATCGAGTTGGACCCTCTCCCTCCCTCCCTCTCTCTCTCTCTCGATTCTTATACTTTTCTCCTCGGCTCGTTTTTACGTAATTCCTCGTCGATTTTTATATTGTGCATTTTAATCCCCCCGTTGCGTCACTCTTCTGCTTGCACCGGTTGCATCACCCTTGTTACGTTTCGAGTTGAACTTCGAACGAGTTCCATCTCGGATTATTGAGAAAGTTCGACGGTTGAAAGATGTCGAGCAAAAAAATATCGATCGTGAAGAGGTTTATATTTGAATTCCATTCAAATGGAAATTTCGTGATAGATTCAACTTGTTGATAAATTGTGTTTTTGATAAATTTGGATTGGCGGTTTGGTATCGTTGGTAAAGCAACAAGCAAAAGTAAATAAGTATTAATTCCACGATGGTTACATGATATTTATTTATTGTCTCGTATTTTTTTTTTTTTTTTTTTGATAGATAGTAAATATGAAAGAGGAGGAAATAATGAAAAAATATTTGTCGAAAGGAAATGTGTTCAAGGAAATATTGGATTTTTAAATGATTGGTTATGAAAGTCGGGGGAGAAAAAAGAAAAAAAGGAATCATCGTATGGATAGAAAGTATTACAAGAATTTCTTATACGTAATACTTCTTTGGAAAAGTTGAGTGTTGCATACTTATTCTCGTAGCTATGTACGTAGGTGTCGAGATAAATTTTCGACGGTATTTGAAATCAAAAATTTGATCAGAAGAAATTCGTAATAAATCAAAATTCATCGAATGATTTATCAAAGGCAATGCTGGAATATCTTACTCTCTTGGAATGGTTTATAAAGTGGAGTCGAGGTTAGGAATAAACAGAAACTCTGATCAGTATACCGTTTTGAATTGAACGAAATCGGGTATCGAGTCACTTTACAATAATTCTCACACAATTTATACCGTTGTTTTCTCTGTTCTTCTGTTATTTTTCTATTTTTTTTTTTTTTTTTTCAAGCCCAGTGGGCGGACCAGTTCCATATTTCCGCGCCCACACCAGGCTATTTCGCGTTGCGAAAGGAAATTATTGAGATCGATCTGCTCGCGCTCAGGACGAGCATCCACGTGTGTGGCTCTTCTAAATTCATTTTCATCTCGAATAAGGGAAAGAGAATGAAGTCATCGATCGATTTTGGAAATGTTCTTCGAGATGTTTGAGATAGAATGATTCTTAGAAATTCGAATTCTCTTTAAATTGTCAATCTTATATATTTACGAAGATCGATTAATTTTTCAACAAAAAAATTAACATTTGTTAATTATGTTTCTGCTTTTTCCACAGATATATCGAATTTACTTATAAATACACGAAGAAAATTCGGTGTCTCGTTTGTCTCGATTCTACGAAATTCTTCTTTTCGTAGAATTTGAATAAAACGATCCCATTCGAAACAAATGTATGCATATATCGATGAAGCCGCATGCAAAGGGTCACGATTACAAAACGAATGAAACCTTACGTGTTACGTAAGAATTCAAATATTTTATGTACAGAATCTCGCAAACGGCAAGAAAGTGAAACCGCAAGGAACGAAAGTGAAGTATTTGCCGCAAAATTTCATTCAATTTCGGTCCATTTTCCTTCGACATCGACCAGAAGTTGCAATTATTTTATGTATGTTTTTCAAAATATAAGAAAAAATCCTTAAAGAAGCATGTTAGATTAGAATATTATGAGAAAATCATATTTCATATAAAATTTGTTAAAAACAAATAATAATAATTACCGAAATGGAGGATTTAGAATCATGATCACGGCGTAAAACCGACCAAAGATAGAAAATTAAATTAAATTTATTGAAACTAAACGATATAAAAATAAATCGTTCTCTTCTTAATTTATAAATGCGCGAATATAATCTCTCTGCAAACACTATTCCAAACTTTTAAATCAACGATATTCCACCATCTATTCCTTTATTTCCACGAGAAAATCGAAGGACGAAAGAAAGGAAGAATTAATCGAGAGGCTTAATTATTACAACCGTCGACAGATTCGGCTGAACGCTTCCGAGAGCGACATCGATCGTTCCTCAAGCGTCCGCTCCTCTCACTTTCACTCCCTTCGAGGGAATTTTCAGAGGCTGATATAATTGGATTCGTGACAGTGCTCTCCGCTAATCGGCCGATTTTACGGTGCATTCTTCTCGGAATCAATTTACCATTCTGCTTCTGGGTCACCGCTTTCGGTCGTTTTCCGGGGAACGAGCGTTCTAATCGCGAATACGAAGCCTTGTCGCCGCACTTGGATACCAGTTCCGGACTGGTTTCGACCGCCCCCTCGAGAGACATCCCTCGAAACTGACTGAAACGGGGAAATGGTATCGCTTCTCGGCGAACTTTCTACCTCTGGACGGAATAGAAAGTGAGATTTTTTTTTTTTCTCCCCTCTTCTACGTGTCGCTCGAGAAATAAAGATCGAAGTGGCGCGCGAAGCTGGGCTTCGAGACAGGTGACAAGATCGAGGTAGGGGGAGAAAGAAGTGAATGGAGATCTGTTGGATGTTTTCGTTGGGCGAGTTTGCTCGCGGATCTTGCTTATGCAACGATTTTAGCGATTAGTAAATATTGGCGAATTGAATGGTGAGTTATAGATTCGTTGCATAAGTATATAATTTTCGTAATATCGTGTTGAATTGTTGCCGAATGTTAAATAAATGTTTCGTCAAATTAAACGGAATCGGACGAATGGATCGTATTCATGTTTTTCTCAGTTGGAGTGTTTAGTAATCGTTGGATCGTGATTTCGTGTAAAATTTAACTTAACTTTTAATTATCCAAAGTTTTAAGCTTTATTTGTAAAATTACGATTTAAATTGTAAAATTCACTTCAGAATTCAACTTGTTTAATTGGTAAAGTTCGAATTATTGTATCACTGGAAATCGCGTAGCTCGTGAAACTTTTTACGATCGCTTGTGAATTAGAAATATTTATCCGTAGCAAGGGTAAATAACGAGAGGATTGAAATATCCTCGATTTACAACAAAACTGAAACGGAATAATAAAATGGCAAAACTATTTATCAGAAACTGCGAAGTTTCTAGTAAAATTTTTCAATCTTTCAAGCTTCAAATTAAATATTATATTTTATAACGACTATCTAATCAAAGATATGATTAATAGGAAAGTTATATCATTAAATTTCCTCGAAATCTTATAAAAACCGTATGATAATCGCAATTGGCACTAAGACGATAGAAGCAATAAAAGACCGTGCGTTGAGTCACTCGTCTCGCTTCTAATTGACTCGCCATTTCGTACGGTTAAACTTCTACAACGATCCACCATAAGTACGTTTACGTGTAATCTTTCAATCTAGCCTTACCTTAATACGGCTTGGTTAATCACTCGATGTGGTCGCGTGTAAGCCGAGTAGCCGTGGCATAGGCGCGTAGATCGATTCAAGACTGGAAGCGATAATCCAGGCGCAAATTACCCTTCTCCTCGTTTACCCGACATATTGATTCGGTGATATGCATGCGATTCACTCGTTTTGCATTTCGTGTCGTAGCTTTTTAGCAGTAGTAAATGACTGGAATTCTAGAAATTCTAAATTCAAATCCATTTCTTTTAACATAAAATTATTTAACGACATCTGTTCTGTTTTTTTTGCCGATCTGGATTTAGTATCCCATGACTCTAAAACAAGAATCTTGTATCTAATTTTTTTACTATAATTAACAGAAGTAGAAATTTTATTTAGATTCTATTTCGAATCCATCTGTTTAAAATAAAGTTCTATACGTGTTCTATAATTCTATTTCTTTATGATTTCTTGTTTTTACAAAAGTAAAAATTTGTCGACATTAAAAGAGTAACACGTATATTCAATATATATCTCTTTGAACAATTTTGTACTCTTTTCCATAACTTTATATAAAGTTTTTCTCTGTAAGAGCCATGAGCTGTTTTTTTTTTTTTGTCCTTTTACAATCGTTTACAATCATTTGTCCAACTTTTTACGAAGCAAGTGATGTTGGTTAAAAGATAACTTTTTAACGTGACGTTTTAATGCCATATACGACAAGTTATGCGTTGAATTTACGGGGTGATGATGGTTCTGTATCACGGTGTATACGACTCGAGCGATTTTCTCTTCCCTTGGAAGGCTACCAGCTGTCTAGGCAAACTGTCAGCAACTATACGAGACAGTGTGGCTCTGTGCGTGTTCCGGTAATCGGTGCACTGGTTTCAATCTTGTGCTCACGTGGTTTCAATTCTATCCAGTTTGCGGATTTCTCCTCTTGTTCTGGGAAAATTCGATGCACATTGGATGCTTATTTGGATGCTTTAAAGATTAAAATATTTATTACAATACTCCTCAAAATATTTATTTAAATTTTAGATATTTCTGAACGGAGATTTCTCTTTGATACATTATTTTAATATTTTGAAAATGTTATTCTCCTTGATTAAACGCGATCATTTTCTTTTCATTGTATCTTTCATGTCATTTTGTTTCGATAGAGTCATTAAGAATCAAACTGGATAACTGGTTTTTATTATTATCTTGTCAGTGAATGGAGGAGGCTGTTTGTTAAGGTTACGTAGCCCTTCGTGAGAGCTTCGTCAATGTAGGTGTAATTCTATTGCGTGACCAATTCGTGATTTCCTCTGGTGAAAGTGTTGGTTACTTATATTCCCAGGATTACTGAATTAAAAACTTATGTTTTTCTGACATAAGTGATGATTAAAACGGTGAAAAGAGATAAAGAGATTCTCTCTTTTCTTCGTAAAATTGTGTAAAATTATAATAAAGTTATATAACGTGTAATATATTTCTTATATATTACCTGTATTATATAAAATAAAGTTAAACGAATGATTATTATTAAGTTTAAAAATATGTTTTATTATAGACATAATCTTTATGGAAATCTATAAAACCAACAATTAAAATAATTACATCATAAAATAAAATTTATTTTGCTAAAAAATATTTTTCAAACACAAATTAGTCAAACAAAATGAATCACAATTATTTTAAAATTACTTTTTCTTATTTGAAAAATATAATATTTTTAAAATGTAATAAAAATATTAAAAAAACTCGTCTAATATTTATATTATTCGTTACCTAACGTTATTACTATCAACGTAATCATTTATTCCAAATTATTATTTAAGGAAATTTACAATTAAGAAATTATTTCTCGAACAATCGATTCTCGATCAATTTATCATTTCTCTAAACTCGAAGAACGTTCAAATATCATTACGCAAGAAATTTATTTGAAACAATTATTTCGCTTTGATCGGAATCGAAATAATTCGAATCGAAAATCTCCAATGGAAACCCGCGCTGCTCGATCGGTGTCACCCAGTGATCCTTGAGCAGTGATCGTGCGTGCACGCTCGATCGTGGGTCGCACGCACTCGCGTCTCGATCGTCGAAGATCACGCTTCCTTCGGTGTGTACCTCTGTGTGTTTACCTGAGCCCGACCGCCGTTCGAATGCTTGTTTCCAAGTGTTATTCGATTATGATTGAGCTGTAAATCCCAGCTGGGAAACAATGGGACGAGTTGTTGCTCGCGAGAAGTGGAAACTTTCCAGTGTTAACTCGTCGTGAGACATTAGGGTGAGTCTATCGTAGCTTATAACAAAAAAAAAAAAAAAAAAGGATAATGATTTAATAATTGGAAATTTATTATCATTGAGATTATCGCTCGTTTTCACGATCGATTAAATATTTTTTTCATTGAGATTCATTTCTCGCGATGGAAACTTTTGATTGTTTTTAACGTTGTTCGTTTATATTGATGTGTTTTTGGGAATTACGTTTATATAAGTGGGTGTTAACCAGTTTGACATTTAGGATCATTGGCCTTGTAATTTGACGTTTTTTATGTTGTTTTTTTGTTTCGAGAAATATCGTCGTTGGTGTCTATGCTAATTTGCGATTAATTAATTCATTCGAAGTGAAGCAATCGAATTATATGCTGTCCTCTTTCTCGAGGTTTCGTTACGTTCGTTGAAAATATGTGAATTATTTCATTAATCTTTTGGAGCTTTTTCTTTTAATTCGTCAAAATTGTGAAATGTTGATTATCTTTCAAAGATAGATAACGGTAAAAATATAATGATACGTATCTTTGAACAATGAATGAAAGATTATAGGGAAGAATGTAGAATCAATTTCGTTTCTAATAAGGATCAACAAAGAAGCAAGGAAATTAGTCTTCATCAGTCTTGAATCAAAGCTTAAATAATAAAGTTTAAAATTTTAAACGGATATTTATTGAAAAATGGTGAAAATGAATCACGCGATAACGAAATTTTGACGATGAATATTGGACATTCTGGACGAATATGGAAACATTTTCTCACCGAAAAAATGTGAATAGTCGGTGAATATAAAAGTTATACATGAATACTGTCACAATATTATTTCACTGTATCAATTCTTCTTCTATAAAATCAATTATTATCTACATATACCGTCTAGGAATGAAAGCTCATTGAAAATTATTCTCTCTGCTTTCTACTCGAAGAAAATGAGATCAAATCTTCCAATAAACTCCTTTCTTATCTTTATGCGTACGAAGAAAATTGAGTTGCAATCCAATTAACAACAAAAATCGTATCATTTTATCTCATATTGAAAATTACGAAAATTAAACACACCCTTCTTCTTCGCTGTATTAAAAAGATCATATATTGACGAGAATCTCTGATCTTAAACTTCTCCGCAAGCTCCGATTCTCTACGTCAATTCGATACGAAAAATTCTTCCATGTAAACTCTTAACGCTTAACGAGAACACACGGCTCGAAAACGAAACGTTCGAGGTTGGACGCGCGACCGAGTTCCGCTTGCCTTTTCCGTCGAGGGTTCAAAGGCTCGTATTATCGCAGAATCTCACTCGAGAAGAGCCTACTTCTCGATCGACCCGCTCAGGGAATTTATTATTAATGAATCTATCGGGCCGGCCCCGGGATAATCGATTCCGTAATTGCGCGAACACGGGCCTCGAAAAACGGCTCGGACGGGGATCCATCGTGAGAATCGTGCACTCGACACGCCGTTTTACCGCCGATCCACAGCGTGCACATACACGCGCGATTGGAATTCCTGAAACGCGAATTACTTTAATCGACCGGTTGATGAATCGCTCCCCTCGGATAGAATTTCTATTTTCCGTGGAAAACGTTGCGTAATACCGTTTATTACGAAAGAGACGAGAGAATTTTTTTTCTTAATGGGATGGTATTTCGAGTGGGTGGACCGATACGAAATTATGTATCCGTTCTTTTGGAAACGAGTAGAGTGATATTATTATTATAAGGATAAAGTCGAGAATTGGAAAATTGGAATATTTTATCGAAAGCAATAATTATCTCGTTTTATGCGTGGATTGGATAGTGTGAAATTTTTTTTATCGATTTTTTTTATCATTTTTTAAAATATAATTTCGTGTATAAGGGAAATTTTGAATTATAAAATTTCATATTTAAGTTTTATATAAAAAAAGGTTATATTCGAAAAGAACGACGCGCGTAAATTTCTTATTAAAAATCAGATTTAAATCAGAGATAAATTTCCTTTTGAGATAATGTATAAAAACTTTTGTGATTTTATAATTTTTACGAAATATTTTTTTTTTAATCTTTGCAATTTGACAATATCGAGATATAAAGCACGCTTACGTCCGCTTAAACGCTGTTGGCTGACGCATGAAGATATTATTCGATACGAGTCGAAGAATTATACCCGTAACGAGCAGGAATAATTCATTGGAGAAAACCAACCAACTAATGGCGTTGCAGATGTTACCCGTGATAATTAAAATGACGCGCCAGTACAGGCGGAAAAAAACCGGCGATTACAATAGCGAGTGCACGTAGCCAAAGGAAGAGTCGAGCAAAGCATAGCAATTATTATTTTCTACCTGCAAAAACAATTTCTAATTTTTGGAAATTAACAGTTCAATCTATCTCTAATTTTTCGATGGAACTATATCAAAAATTTCTCACCAAAATTCTTTTAACTCATCGATCCACATTACACAACGCGGATACAATTTACAATAAAAAAAAAAAAAAAATTACATTCGATCGAATTACCAGATCCACAATATCAAAAGGTCAATTAAACTTGACCCAAATTCACGCAGCTTGTGCACCTGCACAATTAATATCAAAATCCAACCGCACAGGGATATATTCCAAAAGTGTTATATACTACACACACGTACTCGCACCAATCCAATGTTAAAATCCGTTTCTCCGTACTCTCGTTCGACCTCGAAACCGAAATCGAGCGTGCACATTACGATCTCGGGTAAATCACCATACCGGATACCGCAGAAGAGCATCGTGATTCGGCGTCGATGATGGATGCCCCGCGTCAACCTGGACGCGGATCAGGAATATCTCTTTCTCCCCCACGGTTTAGAGGTGATCGGCAATTCCTCAAGCGCGACACCTTCGCTCTGGATTCTAGATGCGTCGTTAATCGTAGCTTAGTAGAGCTGACGCGAGACGGGGAAGGTTTCACGGCCAATTAAAGGTGAGCATCGGTTTAACCGCGGTTCAGGCGAGGATCGAGCAGCCGCGGTTGTCGCGGAGGCGAGCGACATAAATCTCGTCCTTCGTGGTTCCAGTTTCTCGAAAGGAGTGAGAGGCGATCGCGATTCTCTCGTTCGCCTGCCATCCCAGATGGCCGATTTACCTATTCGCTCGTTTCGCTCGCCTTTACGCGTTTCCCAGATGTATGTACACTTGTATACACGGCTCTTGAACGAGTTTTCTGTCGATTTTTTTTTTTTTTTTGGTCAACGACGAATCGATCTTTCGTTTATTAAGAAGAGTCAACGATTCTCGATTTTTGGAATTCTTTAAATATGGAAATAAGCGTTTTTCTTTTTGGCCTCGTGAATTATCGTTCGATTGTTAGTGGACAATGTGTTTTATGCTCGCATCTATTGTTGTTACGGTTTATGGAAATGATCTTTTTAGAGAATTAAATTTAAATGCAGACTGCATTTGCGGATTATCAATTTTTTATCGAGGATTATATTCCGCAAATATAAAGAGAGCGTACACTTGTGTAAAAAGAAAAATCAATATCCAAAATATATTTTATTCAATCTTCAGTTACAAATTGCCTTTCGTCAATTAATCTACAAAAGTTTATAAAAAGTCGTTTTCATTAATAATAAAACTGTTTCATATTCTGATTCAAAATTGATTATTTCGGAGTCGATCGTTGCTCTATCGTTAATTCTGGAAAATAATATTGTTATTCTTTCGTGACGAGAAATACGATTGCACGATTCGTTGGGTATATTTTAATTAATTTGATTAATCGAATTAATCGCGGCTCCATCCTTCATTTGTCCCCGACTGTCGCGGCAAACTTCGAGTCTAAACAGTGATTTCGTTCATCCGCGACGAAATTACGAGCGATTTTATTTCCTCACGGAGCTTCGCAACCTGCAATTAACCGGCCGTAAGAAAGTTAAAGGGAATAAGAATTACATCAGTCTGTTGGTGCTCGGTGAGTAGGTGAAAATTCATTGAAACGTAGCCGGTGTTTAGCAATCGTTCGAACCGTACGCGTGTATACCTATTGACGATTTAAAAAACGATCGTGAACTGTAATTACAGGGGAACGTTGTTGTAAAACGCGGAAAATGGTTGTAAACATTATTACGAGATCTTGTAAAACGTTTCGATATTCGCGCGAACGAATTACGATTTTATCATCGCCGAGAATAGGCATTGCTGCTCGGCCAGCATTTCGCTTTTTCGATAATTCACGCGCTTTCGTAAATTGCTCGCTACTCGAATTACTATACATTTTTATTCAGCCCGATAAATTTTTGTTTATTCCATTTATTATCTTATAAATTATAAATTCAAATCTTTCTTCGAGTCAACAGGGAAGGAAAGTGATTCTTTCTTCGAGAATTTTTTCTTAAGTATGTAATATACTCGTAATATCTTCAAATTCAAAACAAGAAAAACAAGGGTAACGTGAATAAAATCCATGATAATGGTCGATAAACGACTTAACTTACAGTTGAAGGGTTAAGAAAAATCTTGGTTCAATTTTCATAACTCATTATCATTCTCGCACGATTCATTAATTCAATGCTGGGGGGCCTGTTGCATCGCGTGTAAGCAAATATAAAAGCACACGAGGTATGTAAACGCGTCACGGGATTAATTTATGGGATAGCCTAAATATAATGTGAGAGTCGAGTCGTGTGGGATCGTAAAAGGGTTGAGGTTCGTTGTCGAGCGAAATAACAACGAAATTGACAACGAGTCCCGTTTGAAAACTCCGTTTCTTGCGTGTGTACGGTCACTTGCAAAAAATTGCAAGGCTCACGTGCGCCGCCATGACATTTGAAGTTTGCGTGGGTTTTTGGCGAACGTTTGGGAGAACACTGTTCGACTTGTTCGATCGTATTCATTAACATTTTAATATTAAACGAACGTGAGATCGAATTTCATTAGGGCTTCCCATCCAAAATTTCTATTCAGAGTTTATTCAAATTTTAATCTTCGTTTATTTGTTTATTTTATTTTTTTTTTTTGTAAATCTAATTTCGAAAAAATATTGAGGATGAATTAAATTTTGCGGACAAAAATTTGCTTTACTACGTCGGATCTGCTATTTTCCTTCGGAAAATTATATTTTAAATAAGCAAAAAATGCAGAACACACTTTTTTCGTATAAAAATTAATTTTCAAGAAATTCGAACTTGAATAATTAATATGTTCAGTTTTGATTTTTTTCAAAAACTGTATTTTTTGCTCATTCTCATACGTGAAATAATCACTATTCGTTCTTATCCAATTAAGAATTAGTTAAGTTAATTTTACTTGTATTTGAAAAATTTTCATATTTGTTCGAAAACGAAGTCTCGTGTGAAAGAAATTTTATATTTTCGTTTTATTTTGAGCCACGGATCTTTCTCAGCCATCTTTCTGATCCCATTTCTACCAGGAATTACGAACCATCCTGTATTATTACATTACTTGTAAATTTTACAAGATTTCCTTTTATCTAAAATTCGCCCTTAAATTCCATTTAACTCTTAACTGTCTGCAGATTTCGTTCAAGGGTGAAATTCGCCTTTGAAGTTGGACGTCAACGGCAGAAGCCGTTCGACGAAATAATCCATGTCTTAGAATAATTTAGAATTGTTCGATGTCAGTGGCCGCGGAGACGATTCGTTGAACCAATTAAAAGGGCCAAATTCTATGCCGTTGACGTCATCAACGTGACGTTTTCAACCGCGTCCCCAACAGTTTTTTCGCTGTTGGGCCGGGCAACAATTTTAAACGAAGGGCGATAAATCAAAATTAAGCGATCCGAGAGGATCCTCGATACGTCGGGGCCGCGGTCGTTCACAAAGAGCAGCTTTATTTAAACGATTTCGGCCGCTTTTCAACCTGCTTTCATATTTCAAAATCGAGTTTAATCGTGAACCAATTTATTCTTTCCTTTTTTTTTTCACGCCGAATATTCGACGCTGTATATACTCTCCTTGAAATCTGCGCCGTGATAAATCTTTGAGGATCGAACGGTATTATTTCCACCCGTGATGAATTTTCCAGTAATTTTTGCGCGTTGCGAATTACCGTGAATTAAACGACAGTGATATATAACTTTGCAAAACAGGGAGGGGAGAAAGTTAGAGCTATGCCCCTATTAAAGAAATATTTCTCGTTTATATTATTATGAAATTGGGTGAAGGTTGGTTGAAAAAGAAATTGGGTTGTTTTTGAAACAACAACGTTTTTTTTTTTTCCTGATTTTATTTTTCGAGCGATCGTTAGAGAATATCGAGAAGAGCAATATGAAACTCGTCCACGCGTGGAAAGTTTCAAATCCTATTTTCTCGCAATTAAAAGTTGATGATGGCATGGCAGAAATAATGACGATGTTTGATTTGAGATAGATGCACGTATCGTATTCACACAGGTGATCGCACATCTGTTTAAAAATTACGTGCGAAAATATATAAATATTTTCCAAATTAAATTATTCGTTCCAGTCTCGTTCTGTAACATTCTTTATTCCATAAGATTTCGAAAATCGATTACTGTTTCGTGCCAAAGCGGGGATCGTTTTATCTTCGACATCGGAAGCAGCTCGATATTCCATAAGAGGTTTTACAACCCGGCTATGAAACGGCCGGCCTTGATTCACCGATAGCCAAATGTTTAAAAGAGCCGAGGATGAGCCGTGATCCTTGGTTTCTCCGTAAAAAGAGTGAAAAGTTGACGAGAAGAGTTCAGATTCCGACGAATTATCCTCTATCTCTTTAATTCAAGGAAAGAACGACTTGGAATGGAATCGAAGAGAAATAGGTGAAGGAAGGTGCGCAATCCTCCTCCCGGAGCCATTACGTAAATCTTTTCATGCGAGTAATGATGATGAATTAATTACCGTGCGCTCATAAAATATTAAATTTAAAAGGATAATTCAAGGGTAATATATAATTACGTAGTAAAAAGTAATAGCATATTAATTCGTTTTAATATGTACGAAAACAATTTGAAATTTATTGATAATTTAAGAGGCATATATAATCGAGCAGTTAAAATTGAAAAAAAAATTTAGTAGTAGTTTATTATCTATTTAATAAAATATAGACAAAATACAATGTATAATTCAAATTTCCTCCGATTATCGGTATTAATTATTTTCGAATCTTATTACTTATAACCTTAATACTATGGCGATTGATTATGCGACACTAGCGCCACGCGACTATTAACTAGTAATATCCAATATATAATGTATTTATTTATTTACATTTTATTAGTTATTTATTATCGAGTTATTATATTTTTCTATAAATATAACAGAGATATATTTTATTGATTTAGTTAGTCATAGTGTTAATAAACAGTTATCGCACACGACAAATCAATAATCTCCCTATTTTTTAGTCTCTGAATCTCTTCACTAATGCAATATTAAATTCCTTCAACAGAATTCATTTACAAAATGGATCATGCTAGATATTTTTTTTTTTCAATTTTAAACAAAACAAACGGCAAATCTGAATTTAAGGATGAAAATAGATTTGAAAATCCTCTTAAATTCATAAATTTATATAAAATATCTAAAATATCTATTTACTCTTCAGTTATACGAGCAATATATTTATTTTAGAAAACAATTATAACAAAAAAGATATAATCGATATAGTTGTACTTCGCATCACGATCTCGGTGTTACGAAGGTTAACACCGGGGACTTTAGGTGCTTGTTAATGGGGGTCACTGCATAAGGCCCACCGTGTATATACGCGTATGGTAAACGATATCTTATCGTTTCGAAGCCACCGGCCGCTCCGGCCATTTTACCCGCCGACGCCTCTCCTGGAACAATGTGTCTCTCCCTCCCCTCGTTAAATGACTTTCACACGGAACCTTATGTCACGTATGGAACGGGGCCTGGACACGAATAAATCATTCCTTTCCGCGGTACGTTCGTGGAATATATCGCTCGGCGTGCCCTGGTTGGATTAGCCGGCGATCGCGATCGGTTTACGATCGATGGCTTTGACTTTGTCGAGCACCTTGACGATTTGCATGATGCATACGTAATGTGGAATGCAGGGGAAAATGATGGTTGCGAGGCGAAGCGTAGCAGTCAGCGGAGTCGAAAGTAGATTATCGTAGGGCGGTTGGAAGGGATTAACAATTTCTGATGAATTTATTATGATACGAAGCAGATATATACGTATAAATTTTATTCCATTTGTACACGATCAGAAATAATAATAATAACGATGATAAAGTTCGATTTATCGTACTCGTTCTATCATAAAATTACAAATGTTGTTTATTAGGATTAATTTGATTATACACATTTGTTTCTATTCGAGAATGGTTACTGCGATTTATTCGCAAATCTATTCTTCGATTATCTAATGTTCGGGCGACGTCATAAAGATTTTCTATCTTTTATGGCGATTGACGTGTATTGTCATGAAATTTTCCAAAAAATGTGAAAGCTATAAAAGAAAGAGTTTTCCGCATATCC
The DNA here is from genome assembly GCF_048593485.1 of Apis florea. Taxonomy (NCBI): domain Eukaryota; kingdom Metazoa; phylum Arthropoda; class Insecta; order Hymenoptera; family Apidae; genus Apis; species Apis florea. The sequence goes on along the minus strand of NW_028256864.1, from coordinate 2,423,812 downwards.
GATTTTGCACGTGTTCAGTATTACAGATGGTGCGTCGATCCTCGTCAATTTCGATTAGAAAAACAAAAAGAAGTCCTCGGTTACACGACCGTTCCTCCTGCTTATCGAAAATCAATAAGGGAATTCTTCTTCAATTTTCTGTACTACATGCGTCGAATCGTCACAAATCGACGGGAATATCGTTGCATCGATATTTTTCCACGGTGACATAAACGTAACAGAAATTTCGTGAAAGAGAGAAATAAAAGAAAAAAGGAAAAAGGGAGGGAAAGAGCGGACGGCCGAAACACTTTCTCGTCGCTAAGAATCAAGAGGAAGGATGATCAACGCCGGGATAGCGATTACACGAGCAGAGCGAAGGGTCGACCGTGCTCCTCTCCACTCTTTCAGCTTTCTATCGGCCATCGACGTAAATTACACGTTGCATTCCCTTGTGTTACGATGCACGCCGGCTATAATCGCATTACGCTTCTGCTCTGCCATCAGGAAGACCATTACGCGCAACCGGGTGCGCGAAGGAGATCGGAAAGGAACTGTATAGTATAATCAAACAAATGCACTCGATTGCAGAGTTTGTAACACATTCTGAAACCGATACGCCGGGACACGGTTTTAAGGTTCGATCATCGAAAAGCTTTTACGTAATTCCCTTCATCGAAAGAGCCGAAAGCGTATTTTTACAGTTGTTGTCGATGCTCCAAGAGGATCGGTATTGAATACGCGCAAGGAATTCCAGTTTGCTTTCCATGGATGGGAAGAATGTATAGGAAAAGTTGATGCATTTTCATAGACGTTTCTTGCTTTTTATTCATAATTTTATGAATAGATGAAATACGTGTTTTGATAATGGTATCATAGATGAAGAAGAGGGGATAAAGTTTTAGGTTTAATCTTTTGTGGTAATTAGTGTCCTTTCAAAAGATGTCAATGTAATAAAATCTGTTAATTTATAAGAAGACGAGATAGTTCGTATGAATTTTTAATGGAATGACACGAAGCTGAGTAATCAAAGTGCCTTTTTCCAATCTTCGAGTGTTTCAAAGTGAAAAGTAATAATATCTTTAATAATAAATTAAGATGAATAATCAATGCTGTAAAATTTTTTAAATAACTAAAAGCGATGCCATTGATAATGGTTGGATAAGATTATTTTTTCTCCGCGAATCAAAGAAATGGGAAAAATTATGAAAATCATTGTCAATTAGCTATCTTTTCGTGAATCACAGATTCCGTAAAGAGATTCTTCGCATTGATAAATCTTCTTCCTTCAAAAGAAAAGACTTGTGTCAATCTGTTAAAATAAATAGTAACGATACCATCGAATTCTATGTTTTATCTTATTCCGTCTACTTGCTTAACCTGTTTTATCGCAACGAAGAATCAAGATGCATCAAACGATTGATTACGATGATTTTTGTTCCATCCGAGGAGCGTTCAATGGCGTTTTACGATGTGATGCAGATATTATAAAATTCCATCCGTTACCCGCACAATTTCTTCAATATACTTGCGTTTAATTAAGAATAATCATTACATTACCGTTATCTTGAATTCATAGATCAGTTTTGTTATAAATCATCGCGAAACAATCAAGTTTTCAATTATAAGACACTATTTTGAAAACCGAAAATTGAACAATTATTTATTTCTTTGATTTAAGAAGAAATTCAATTATTTCTTGAATCTAGGAACAACGCAGAAAACACGATTCTTAAACCTCCTTGCAATTTCAACAATAATTTTATCGAATTTCCAGTTGAAAATTCTTCAATTCGATTAATTAATTAATATCGATAAAGTGACGTGACAAAAACAGAAATAAAATAACTTTCTAACAAAAATTACAATTAATTTTTAATATTATTATTGATATTGCCATTAATAATAAAATTATGGACACGAAGTGAAAACTTCAAGACTTCTCTCTTCTAATATCTTAAATCAACTTGGTAACGTCGATAAAATCGAATTGCTCGTTACTTTATTATCTGATAAAGTAATCTACGGAACAAATATCGTATGTATTATATAAATAACAAATATCTATTTTCAATATACAAAAAAAAAAAAATCATCAAGAGAGGCGTTGCAATAAAACCGGTCAAAGGTGACTTGGTGAATCTGTCTGTGCACTTTCATCGTATCCGGTTTGGGATATAGGCACGAACAGTCGACCGTTTTACGGTCGGAATGGCAGTAAAATATCGCGATATGACAACTGGTGAAAATTTATCGACAAAATTTTTTCCCCTATCGCGGGTATGAACTCGGTCCCGGGGCGAAAAATATCGAAAGAAAGGGAAAGAAGCGGTTCCATGCATCATGTCGGCAGGCAACACGGTTCATTCAAAAAAGTTACTCGAGAAATTGCTTCGATATTTGCTTCGAATTGCGAGAAAACAAGATTTTACTCCTGGTTAACGAAAGAATTTGAGCGAGGGAATATAGAAGTATCTTTTCTTTTTCACAATCTATGGATATTTTTAGAATGCTGTTCTTCTAGATTATAAAATGAACGTATAACGAAGAAATTGTTCGTTTTCTTAAATTTCTTCAATCTTTTTGGTTCAAAAGTAAAAGGATTAAATTGTTATATCATATTATATTTATATAAATAATTTTTATATATATATTATAATACCGCAGTTTGTGTATAATATTCATTCCTTTTTTTACACGATAGAGATAGCAGTTGTGATTTTCTCATTCTTTTTCAAATTGGAACAGGATTTTATTGATCTTTTTATCTCGTGTTAGCAGAGTTTACAACGGAACGACAAGTAACGAAAAAGTAAAGTGAAATCCGATCGATTTTAACGAGTATTACACGATTCCAGAGGATTTCAACGGATACGCTTCTGTATCCGCCCGTTGTCGAACGAAATTGTCTGTTTTTCGTTTTACAATCCACACGGTCCATTGTTTCGGGTTCGATAACGAGAACGATACGGAATGCAATAATAGTATTGGATTTTTGTCCCCCTTTTCAACCTCTTATTGGAATTTCGTGGAATTGTGTCAAAATGCGTGGGAGCAAAGATACAAATAGAAGTCAAATATTGAAAATATGATCGAATGTTCATTTGAATCTTCGTTTCCATATTTTGACACTTCGGCCTGTTCAATCTTTCACAAAGCGGAATTTATTTTCCTCTACAAATTGAAAAATCAATTTGCCATTTTAATAATGAAGAGATATTTATACAAATTTTATACGATTTTATGTTTGTATAAACGTTAAAATTTATTGCCCATTAAAAATTCAAACTACATATTATATATTTTCCATGCCCGTGTGTATGGAATTCAAAGAATTTTTGTAATCAAAAATTAATTAATTTTTAATCGCCTTCTTTCTAATTTTATTATACAGTCAAGAATCTTCTGAGTCAAGTTCAAAGATTTAGGATAGAATACTTTTACTTTGGAATATAAACACGTAGAAATTAATAATGAAATAACTTTTTATATGAAAATATTATTTCATTGATACTATCGAATTTTATTCGACAATTACTTTATAAATTCCAGATTAAAGATTAAAAATTAGAAATTACTACTTGCATATTACAATTTTAAATCAATAGAAGAAAAAGTTATATATATATATATCTATTTCTTGTACAATATTTAATATTCAAATTAATTTATTCATTCAATATCTATTATCATTATACTATTAATATGCACAATATGCATAACATAAGGAAATACTTGTAGCAATGCATACCAAAATTGAAACGACACATAGAATATTAACACGTCTCGATATTTATAGGTATTTTCTTAAAATAAAATACGCAATTATTATCATTCCTCCCGGTTACTCTCGATCTATCTTATTCTTGCATAAGTGATCTGGAAAACTGGCTCTTGCCGCGAAGCTACTGATCTCGAGGACTCGATGACTCGTGTCGTCCCCGGAGTGAATCGCGTTCCAGTTTTCGTTTCGAGATTTAGAACAAGTGCAACGAACGTCGTCTACGTCACGTTTGATCTTCTTGCGTGGCGCCCCGCATTTAACGATATAATCCGCTTGTACTGGACGCCGTGATCGTTTCGCCCAACATGGAAGATTAATGTTTCCACGCGGCCGACTCATCGAACACGCGCGTACCCGCGTGGAATGTCGCAACTTGCGCTCCAACGAGTTTCTGCCTCTCGGTTTTAACAAATTTTAGCCGATCCCTCTCCGCGTTGGGAAATCCACGCCGATCGAGACCTTGATTCCCTTCCAGTAATTCCCGTCCTCGCCGTTCAACGTCTTCTTTGCCTCTAATTAGCGATGGCTCTTTTATTGGGGCTAATCCGACGTGGCCAAGTTAGAGATTATTATCGTGAATAATAATAATTCCGTTTTGAAAACGAAAACGTTGGAAATATGGTAATAGATTCTGTATTTCTATAAAAAATATTTCCAAATAAAAGAATAAATGAAAAAATGGTAGTAGGTGGTTTCAAAGAGATTGTACATGCGTTGATCATTATAAATTTAATGGAAATGTGGTTAAATTTTCAGGTTTTTCGTTTCGATTACTATTATCAGCTAGGGATTTAGCGATGTTCCTTATGATGTCGATTAATATTACACGAGAATTACATTCTGGTATTACGTAATTCTTTCTGTAGTGAAGTTTTAAATTTATATAAAAATAAAATTTTACGAGAACGAGACTTTTATCCAATAACAGATCTAATCCTAATTCGTCCATCTATCAAAGCGACGCGTGATGATTCAGATCACGTCGAAGGCAAGCGTCGAAATGGAATTGATCATCAAAATTCAAAGGCGTACGAGGCAGGCGGCTTTCATCGTGGGAAAGAGAGAGAGAGAGAGAGAGAGAGAGAGAGAGAGAGAGAGAGAGAGAGAGAGAGAGAGAGAGAGAGAAAATTGAAAACGTTGCAGGTCACGGGCTGGTAGGACGAGTCTCGACGATGATTGTTGTGATCCCTAGAGACCGAATGACGTCCCAGTTTTCCACAAACGATCGCTCGGCCGTGTCTCGTTCTGTATGCCCATTCGAAGGGGAAACGATCCTCTTGATTGAAACGTATGGCTCGTTTCGATCGACGAGGATCGGTCGTCATTCATTCAAAGTGGGGAAAGTGTAATGAAAATATCATTTTCTCGAGCGAAACAAAAAACAAAACAAAATAAAAAAAGAGAGAGAGAGAGAGAGAGAGAGAGAAAAACTCGATCTAAAGCCCCTCGTTATTGGAAATAATGCTTAACTTGGTGAAATCAATCAAATCAAATCTTTTCTGGAAGCTGATGGAAATTTAATGGACGCTTTCTTCTAATGCGCGATCGAGATTGAGTTGTCGAATGATTCTGTTACCGGGACAAGCGGATAATTTATGCGCCGCCATGAATCCTCTAATATTCGTTTTATTATCGAGTATTAATCTTACACTAAATCGATGATTATATCTTGTTAGTTTTATTTTTACTGCTACATTGATTCAAGCTATTCTTTCTCAAGCTATCGCGACTCGAAAATATATTATCTTTTAAAAGACGACAACGTTTTCTTTTTTAAAATCGAAGAAAATTATCCTCTTTTCTCGTTCATTTTGACCAATTTTTTAAAGATTTCTCTACACCAATTAAGTCCAATTTTAAAAAAGTTATCACGTTTTGATCGTTTAATTCGTATCCCTGTATGCTTTCACTCATTCGTGCATTATCTCGAATCGACGAAAAAGATCCGTCTAATCGCAGCTATATTAATGATAATACAAATACGATTTCTTCCTCGATTTGATAAATACCTCGACGAAGGCGCTAAATTAATCGCGAAAGTAAAATAAATTGAGGTAACCGCAGGTGGTGTCACATTGAAAAATCCTATTTTCTCTTATCTGGAAACGATGTTCTTGTTCTTCCTTCCTTCCTTCCTTCCTTTCTTCCTTTCTTTCTTTCTTTCTTTTCCTCCTTCTGGCATGGTTCGGGTACGATGACACGGCCCCTGGGAAAATTTCGCGGTAAAGGAAAACTAATGACTGGGGGGACGATCGGTGTCATTAGCGGCCACGCTGTCTCTTCGTGGACATTAATAAAAACTCTAATGGACTGGTCGATGTTGTATATTGGTGACTTTGATGCGGCTCTCGTGCACGGACGACTCCTCACGACCGGATTCCTCTTCTTCTAACGAGCGCGTCCCCGGATATTTCTTTATTAATTTTTCTTCGCCGCATGCCACGACCGTCGCCGGTTAAAGGAGGCCGATTCGGCACGACACACGGTGAAATCCCTCTCTATGTATCGAAAGGTCGCTCCTCGATCTTGTCTTCTCGTCGTCGGATCTCTAATTAATTCGTTTATGTTTGTACTACCCGCCTCGAAACGGTTGACTGATGCGTTACATTCTGCAGCAAGGAAGTTTCATCGAATTCTTGTTTGCTTCTTGTAAACGGTGATCAGGAATTCTTGTAACGTCTGTAGTCCGTGTCTACGTCACTGACTCGCCTCTTTAATATATACAATTGGGAAGGTTGAGAATATTTCTAGGTAAAATAAGTAAAATCTCGCGTGGACAATTATTCGATTGGCAAAATTGATATTTCTAACTTCAAATTTGTTTTGGGTAAATTAGTTTCTTTAATTGGATTTTATAGGCTCCATTTTTGATATTTTCTTCTTCCTTTTTTTTTCTTCTGTTTTCGGTACATTATTTCTCTTTCTCTACATTTTAATTTCAATCCATAAACGTGCTCTATCGTTCTTTCAATTGTTAATCTATCCTCAACCACGCGAAGGAAATATTGCGAACGACCAGCGTACGTGTAAACACAGTTATTTTTAATCGCGCAGGTATCCACACTCCACAAGTTTACAGCGCGGCACGAGTCGAATCATTGGCCGACACGCATTCCCACCTCGAGCGTGTTAAATAACATTTATGTTAATGGGGATAGGTGAGCCAATATCTTTCGAGAGAGGTTAAGATATTGCCGTTTCGTAATCGCCAATCGACTTTGTAGGCGTAACTTCTGTAACGACACTGTGCTTGGATATCTCTATTTGCCAAAGGCGGAAATATACATACATATATATATATATACACGTGAGGAAAAAAAAATCGTGAGAAGTCAATACACGATGATGCACGAGCGGAATCTACGAAGTCGATCAGGACAATGGTGTGTTTAAAGTTTTATCGTTCCACTGTTACGAATTACGTGCATAATAACTGGACAAGACTCGTTTTGCCAATCATTTCACTCCTTTCCTTCTTCTTTATAACGTTTTAACGCGAAGTTCTTCTTCTGTGGATTTCCATGGATTTTCTTCTTTATATATATATATATAACACTGGTAAAAGTCGAGAGACCAATTTCTTTGCTTTGCTAGTTTCTTGAAAATTATAAAATTTAATAGAAGTATGTTTAGAAAGAATTAAATCAGAATTAATTCATCGATGAAATCATAAAATAGAAGAATTGCGTTCACAATAACGGTTGAAACGCTTTTACAATGTTGCCTTTGCGTTTTGTAATTGGTTTTAATTTCGTTTGTGTATATTACTATACTCAGGCTTACCACTTTCCCTCCCTCGATAGAGAAGAGACTTTCCTTTTCGCTTCTCACATTTGTTGTTTAACGGGGAACGGGTTGAATTTATTTTCCATTGTTTCGAACGGATGGAAAGGGGGCTCCTTCGAGGCGCTCCATGGCATTTCGTCTAAAATTTATGCGCTTTAATGCTGAGCCTTCGAACGAAAACGTTTTCAATCATTCGGATAGGCTTCGCTTCATTTGAAGTTGAAAATTATCGGTTATTTGAGCGTATAATCCTGTGATACCTTGCATAATCGTAAAGCACAGCGATATTTAGAAGGGGAAAAAGAAATTAATCCTCGTAATTTGTAACCGGATTTCGCATTATCATGCATCTAAAATATCGCAAATGCGTTTCTCCTCGAGAGGTCACCATTTATCATTAATTTTAATCGCGATTATTTATCGCGAGGATTGAGCAATACGAAGAAACGTTCGATAGAATAGAATTTTTACACGAGTTAAGTTGAAATAAATATCGGAGAGGATGGATAAAAGTTTCGCCTAACCCAATTCGATCGGGAGAGAGAGAGAGAGAGAGAGACAATTAAAGGAAAGTCGGTCGTTTGAATGGGCGCAATGTTTCCATTCGGCTGACACGGAAGTGTTCGTGAATCGTCCTGATTGGGATTGCATTTAATCTCAACCAGACGCACGCCTACAATCGGCATCGCGATTCCATTCTAATATTCTCCATCCATAACGCGCCGCCCGCCGCATTTATCAAACCGATATTTATGCGAAAGCTCCTCGGCCCCCGTGCTTTTAAACGACTGTTTTCTTCCGTGCCCGAGATTGCACGGATAACGAACTGATTAAAGAAACATCCGTGGAATTTTCGACGTGATTGCTTTCGATGGAACGACGATATTGTGATAATAATTTGGGTCGCGAGTTACAACAAATACGTTTCGTTCGATCAAATTGTCAGATCTTTTTTAACGCGATGCCTCGTTAATTCTTTTTTCAAAAATCGATGCGTGCAATGGAGTGAATAACACACGAAGAGTGGGAGATTCATTAATAAGGGAATTTACGAATCAATATGTACAACAATCAAGAAATAATTGAAATGGTGTTCGGAAAATAGTGTTTCGCAAGTCAATCGAAGAACGTAACTCAATTTGATTTACAACTAATGTTGTATGAATTATTGGTAAATGTGATAAAAGTTTGTAAAAAGGCCTATCAAAATTTAACAATGCATTTAATTAACCACCGGCCAATGAACATCTCTCGCGATCCATCGCGATGAAGTCTCGGTATTCGATTCCATCGCAATAAAACCCTAGTTACTTGTCTGGCTGCGGTTTCGCGTTATTATAACCAGCCTGGCGATTAATCATCGGGCACGAGCTTCCCATTGTCCTGACACGGGTGTTGCATTGTGCGCCTCGAGCCAGCGAATGACTTAACGTGGGATATAACGGAGGATATAACTATCACGGCGTTGTCCATCGGATTCTTATCGGTGACTAATCTGTACGTATCCGACGTATCTATCTTTCTACCGTTTAAACGATCGCGTCACACCGCTAATTCTACCCTCGATGCATCGCAACCGTTTAATTCCCGCTTCTGATCATCCTTCGAGGTTGAACGAGAGAAGAAAATTCGTTAAAATTCGGGATTTTATTGCGAAAGTTGCCGATTTGCCGTCGCTGGATCTTGACGATTTTTTGTCGTTGTTTTATAGTTGTTGATGATTGAAAATAGTCTTTGAACAGGAGAAATTATCGAAAGGTATTTTGAGCGTTTATAACTTCGGCCAACGAATGAACGATCATTAGAAGCGTTGAACCTTCCTCTTTAAAGTGGTTTTTTTGTTTATTTCGATACGACTTCCGGTTCTCGAGATATCCTCGTGCAAAGAAAAGGATAATTTTTAATTCAGTATTACTAGCTAGTGGTGCATTTCCAGGAAAAAATATAGATTCGTAATTTCCTTTGGAAACTTTGAATCGTTGTATCTCGATAACCGATTGAAATATCGAGACGAATCGAAAGGAGGCTTCGATGGCAATAACATATATTTTTTAAACGTAATATTTATCATTTCATCTCGATCGATCGAACATTATTTGCAATTAAGTATATCTTCGGTCACTAGAACAAGATATTTGGAGACAAAGGAATGATGTAACTTTAATCAGGATGTTAAATTAAGTTCCGTTGATCGAATGGATCCCAATTCGAACATCAAACGAGCGAAATTTACTTACTGTAAGACACCACGAGCGAGGTAAGGGTGATATCATTCCTCGAGATCGCTCGACATTCATTGCAATCGATATCGTCCCAATGATAGCATGTCCGATCATCTATCGATCGTAAGCTCGTATAAATTGAATTTGCAGTCGGTTAAGGATAAGTCGAAGTCCAATTTCGTGCGGCTGGAGGAAGTGCAATTAAAAAGAAGCGGATGGAGGGTCCCTTTGTGCGGATGGAAAAAGAATTCGCGGGGCAATTTTTCAGTTTCATCTCGAGTTTGATAGATCCTCGGGTTGGCCGGTTAAAAAAAAAAAAAGGAAGGAATCTCTTTAAAAGGAACGCGTGCACGAATATTATACTCGTCCGTTTGATTAATGATAGACGCGCGTATCAACGTGCTGGTATCTTAGCCAGGGGATCGCCTAGCCGCGACTAAGTTTAATCAAGCTTTTCATTACGCGCGCCATAGCGTTTGATAGATGGCGCCCGAAGACGCCATCGAAGGTGATGCGATCTTTGATGCGATCCTCCATGAACGTCGATCCATGAATCGGTCCAATCGATATTCCTACGTATTCGTATTAAACGCGAATTCGAATTGGACGGGTTGATTGCGAGCGAAAATGTTACACCGATGAAAAGGAAAACTTTTAGTCAGAGTTGCAAGGAATGAAATTGATTGCGTTTAATGATTAATGAATTTAAAGACAAAGGAAGATTTATTTTTTTCTCCTCGATACCTTTCTCGTAACGTTGCTCTTCTTGCGGTTCGAAAGTTTTTGACGGATGGAAGTTTAGCCTCGTTCCCATTGGGAGGAAATTAAAGAGTTTTGACAAAGTGTGAAGAACAGCGGAGAAAGTTCGTAATTGAAACGTTGTAATTATCAGGGGAATATAACTTTCGCGTCAGAATTTTAAGCAACTCTCGATGATACGATTCTTAATAATATTATTCCAAATCGAAACTTTTTGAGGAAAATTTAAAACTGTGATAAATATCGTTTACAGGACGTGGTATTTAAAATCATGGTAACACCGGTTGAATTTCATGTTTTCACGTTGGAGGCGCGATACGTAAACATCTCGTTACAACGTTTAGCCAGCAGCCAGACACTAAATCATCATCAATCGGACGAGCTCTCCTCGTTTATTATCGCTTACACAACCTTTTTAACGATTCCAAATCGCTTCTATTATCGGTGTCGAGAGTCAAATACTCGCGGGACCAACTCGAACAGTAGAAAAGTCGAACAAGTGTCGTACGAAGCGAACAGGTTTTCTAAACCTGTACGTGATCGAGGTTAATCGACCCTTGTCCACCTGGGTGAAGATCGGCCCATAAATTAGAGGCATCGCTTTTTTCCACGGCCAGTCGTGGTGTGGAAGGCCATCGTTTGATTTTTCGTTTCGAGATGGAACAACGACCACGTGTCGTCTCTGTCAGACCATTTTATGACGATTTCGACGAGTGGTTCCATTTCTCGCGTCAAGATCGATCCGCCAGTGAAAAGTAAGATTCCTGTCCACAACGAATATCGTGTTTATAAATATTTGTTCGATGTTTCATTTTGACTGATATTTTAACACGGTGGTTGTTACGATGTTATTAACTTGGGAGACGCATCGATTCGCCAGATGGTATTAAATATTGCTACGGTTGCGCGAGATGAGCTTGGAATGAATCGTAATGCCAATGTCGATCCCATCAACTCGTAGTATCGCGCGTTTCCCTTTCGTTTAAATATCGTCGTTTCGCAATCGATCCCAGCGATTTAATTTTCTCTCCGCGATAGAAAGTTTAAAAAGAAACACGGGAAATAATTGCAATGATTATTATTTCTTCTGCACCTCACGGATAATTCTCATATTTCCTTACGCCTTTATTCCAATCAATTATCAGAGATCGTATCAAAAAATACGATATTTTAAAGTTCATTTTACTTTTCGATACGAAAATTGTTGAAATAAAAATGTTTCTTTTTTAATCTGCTTAAATATATTTAAACATAAGAGATATAGATTCAGTCAAATCTGAAGAATCGTTTTAAATTAAACAAGCAGGTTCTCACATCGATAGAAAGATGAAATGAAATATAAAAATTCGCCTTAACACCCTCCTCCTTTATTCCTCCCCTAAACTCTCTCTCGTCATCGTTAACCGATTTTTCCGCCCAACAGGAAGAGATCGGCGAGATCATCGAGTCGGCGCCGTCCACCCCCCTGATCATTACAGACGAGCCAAAGTACCCCACGCAGCCGGCCCCGCCGCCGGCTCGGTACACGCTCGAGCCGTGCCCCACGAAAAGCACGAGAACTCGTCAGAACTCGTGCAGGGGTTGCAACGGCGTGGATGACATCGGCGATTGGTCGAACAGCATCCTGGCCGAGTTCAACACGATAATCGCGAACGAGATCGACGAGCTGACCAGGGAGCTGGAGAGGAGCAAGGAGGAGGCGAGGATCGTGCGTTACAAGGAGCTGTTGAACGAGTTCGGGATATCGGACAGCGAGAGCTCGATCGGCAGCTCGGGCGGCCTCGATCGATCGTCCCGCAACGACGAGATCCGCGGCCGGCGAAATGGAAAGTTGTTCAACGACGAGGCGACGACTGGCTTCCTGTTGAGCCTGGGCTACGTCGAGCCGCCCCCGCCGCGCGATCGCCTCGTCTCGGCGAGGAACGATCGAAGAAAGAGCGGAAGTCTGCCCGAGGATCTGGAACGAGTGGTGGACGAGCGCGCGAGGTATCCGCCTGGCGGCGAAATTCTCGATCTCTCGGGAAGAACGTACGTGGAGGACCGTCTGAACACCTCTAGTCTGCCCTCGAAACTGGACCGTGGACACGGCGAGGAGGAAGCCACGGAGGAAGTCGGTGGGCGCGCCAAGTACCTTGGAAACGATCAACCAAAGAAACACGTAGGGATAAGTTCGAGGGGGGCCGGGGAGGATGAGAAGAAGGGGGCGGCCTGCTCTCGGCTCGGGCCGTGGGACGAGTCGAACGCGAAATTGCCGCCGAGGCAACGCGATGCTCACAGGAAAACGAGCCTCCCCGTGAATTTGACGGGGCAGAAGAGGAGAAGGACGCCGAGGTTGGCGAGAATTCGACGGAACGAGGAGCAGATGATGATGGATCCGGATTACGAGATGGATGGGGAGGACAAGGTGCAGCGGCAACAACTCGGCGGGGGGAGGTCGTTGGACGGTAACGGGCCTAGATCGGCCCCGGTCACGCCAACGGAGGAGAAGAGGTCCCCGTTCTCGAAGATCCTCTGGAAGAAACACGCGCCTGTGTTTCACGAGAGCACGGACGACGTGGTCCTCGTCAGAGTGTCCTCTTTGCCCGACCAGGATTTCCTTCATCTCGACAACGAAGCGTTGCGGGCGAAGAACGGTGGTGGCGGAGGGAAGGAGGGCCTGTCGAAGAAGAGGGCCGTGTCGCCTCTCACCCTGCGCTCGGATATATCCGCGAAACGGTTGTCCGAGTCGGACAAGGACGTGAGGCAGGTGAGTCCCGTGGATTTGAAGAAGTTCTCGCTCTCGAGATCGAGGGGTAACGACGTGGGCGTGAGTTGCGATCTCCCGGAAGACGACAACGTTGGATCCATCGGGAGCGTGGACAGCGGCAAGTTCGAACGGGTGGAGAACGTGGACGTGAAGAAGATATTGGACGAGCAGAATTCCAGATCCGGTTCGGTGAGTATTCACGAGTCCTTTTTTTTTTTCGAGAGAGAGAGAGAATATCGTTGCGAAGCTACAATGTCAGATCTATTTTTTCCCTTAACTTTGAGGATTTCTTTCATTTTATAAAATACTCTTAAATTTTGTTCCATCGAGATGTATCGATCGATAAATTAAGATTAATTTCAACAAGGAATTTAATTGCAAATTTTAATAATTAATTGTTAATAATTATATATTTATGTTAGGATATCAATTAAATGTGTTGATAAATGATAAAATAAAACGAAGAAGAATTGTATGCTAACGATGCTAACGATCTAATTCAAGGATTAATAAAATATTAATCATCTTCGTAGCTTTACAAGAATAAATGGAACGAAATTTCTACGTGAATCGTTGTCAAAGAATTAATTCGCATGTATGAAAATAGATTCCACAACACTGTTAATTTCAAACATAATTTGTGCTCAATAATTTTAATCGAATAAACAGATTTCGCGACAGGAAGGGAAATTATCTAGAAAAATATCTAAAAAAAGCTGAAAGCTGTTTCAAAGAAGTTGTATATTTCTATAAAGGTCATAATTAGATATGTTTCTCGAACTGTTCCACGATAATAACGAGGCGAAATATACTTTCAGCTACCGATTTCTCTTCAATCCCTGTTATCGAAGATCCGAAACGGATCCGGCTCGTGCTGCCCGAACAGCCCGCCAATGGATTCGCTCACTTGTTCCGACATAGCGACGCAAACTTCCCCAGCTATTTCCAGAAGTTTCAGCTTCACATGGGTCAGTGATTGCGACTCCCCGCGAGGTAACTCTCTCAACGTCTGTTCAACCGTTCTTCCTCTTCTCGAATCGTTATTTGAACTCGAAGGTAACTCTGCCCTCGTTTCGACTAATTGTCAATTTAATGAAACTCGATGATCATAAGTTTTATCTCTCGTTACGGGCAAACATTTTTCGTGTAAGGAAAATTAAACGATCCCGTTCGTTATGATTTATATTTTATGAAATAGGAGTTAACGAGGGAATTTATGAAAGTTCATTTAATTGGTAAGAAGTTTTTTAATATAGCGGGGACTTCGTTATTTAAAGTAATGGGGAATAGAGTGGAATGGAACTTTTTCTTAGACGAAGTATTTTGTATTTTGAAGAAAATAATTAAGGATTCTATATATACTTTTTTAATTATCAAATTTTACAATACCAATGATTGTATATTACAATCATTCGCCAATTCTACAAAATACTTTCGTTTTCTAATTTATTAAATATTTTACGTTTCAATAGTTAAATACGTTGCTAATATTAATACGTGAATGTGTCAATTTCAAATAAAGTTTTGCTTTTATTACTATGAAAGAAGAAAAGGCTATTTATATTATTTATATTTAATAGAGATTCGGAAAAACAGATTTCTATTCGTCGTAATTATTTTTGCATCCCAATATCGTATCGCTAAAAAGATTCATTTTTATCATAAATCTACGAAGAATTTCGAAGCGCAAGGCGAGATTATTCTCTCTCGTCTGCAAACCTTAATACAAATGTTCACAGCGGAATCACAGATGGATTCTCAGTCGCTGCAGGACGAGAGCACGTTGGATCCTGCCTCGCCCCAAGACACCGTGGACGACGACAATAGATCGTCCTCGTCGTCTCAAGATCTTCTTCAGAGCATGGACGAGATTTCCTCCGGAAGTATGTCGCCGGATACGACCGACAGAGCATCTCCTCTGGAGAGCGGCATCGGCACCGCCAGTCCTCCTAGAAGCACCGATCGACGGATAGTTAAGCGTAAGTCGATTATCATTCCTCAGAATTATCTCGAGCCTTGCAGTGGTCTCCCTCGAAGACGTTTTTTTATTAACTTGTACATAACCGTGCAATTTGATATGTTCTCGTGGTGGGGGTGAATTTCAGGAAACAATGCATGAATCGTTAATTAAAAAATTAAAAGTAGAAGTGTGTTCACTCATTGTTTGAAATCATTCGAATTTCGTTCTCGTTTCACAAAGTAATCCTATCTATTTACAAATCTTTAATATAGTTAAATTAACAATATCGTTGATACGTTGTTTTAATTTAATGTGTATTTTTTTTTTTTTTTTTTTTAATATTTTGAACAGTAGATTTTTCCTTATAAGGTATTTGGACTATTTTTCGTTTACCTCTTTGATAATTGACGATTAACTCTCGATTAATTTTAATATTCAAATAGTGGTGTTTGGCCTCGTAACTTTAGATTGGATGCTTAGTGCGAATTGTTATTTGTTTATGGCAAGAATGCAATTCGATCAACAACAAATTAATAAACAAAAATGAGAGAGTATTAGTTACACGTCGCAAATAAATATAAAATAAAGAATAATATTACATTTATCCTTTACACTATTACATTATTTATTCAGACATTCCAAATGTTAATTAATATAATTAACAAACAACAAACAAGTTTACACGACAACGAACAATCAAACAAGGAAAGCAAAGGAACAGAATTCGTTAAAATTCTAAATAAAATAATACAATTTATTATTAACTCAATTCAATAATCAATTTTTCCCAACAATTATTTAACACACTGAGATAACCGAAAACTGACATCCCAAATGAAAAATAAAAATTTCCCATTTCGTCGTACTTCGATCCATTATCAATACGATCCTTCAATTCTCACCACTCGAGCCATCATGCCATCATCAAAGAGACGTATTCTCCTCTCGCAGCCCCGTCCTCCGCCAAGTGTCACCGGAAAGAGACCTGGGAGAGGATCCGGCGACGTCCTTCCAAGTTAAACTCGCGGAACGACAAACACTCGCAGGACGTGTGGATCAAACGCGAGAGCGTGCACACCCAGACGAAGGAGAACGACGACCAATATTCCCAGGACGCGGTGGACAGCAGCAGCGGCCTCGACGACACCCTGCCGAGGATCAAACCGCCTCGACCGACCAATCTGCCTCTGTGTGAGTTTCATTAACGACGCGTGGACAGGTGTCGGTCGTGCGTGTGCGAGGGACATGCAAATTGCACGGCTCGAATGCCGATCGTTGTTTCCTTTTTTCTTTTCTTTTTTTCTTTCCTCTCTCTCTCTCTCGAGGGATGCAATATTCGAACAACCACACTTTTGTCTCGCTCGCATTTGCGAAGCAATTAAATGACCCATGGAGAAGAGAAAGTGGGAAAATACTTCGAGTTGGGAGAGAAGGTTTCCAGATGATAATTGGCGTTACTCTCGAGGATGCAAGTGGAAATATATAGAAATGTGTGCGTTGTTGCGGAACAGAGAGATAGGAGAGGGAGTTCTTTTAATAAGCTCGTGAAAATTATTGTGTCTTTTGATTGTGATCGTAAACTGTGAGGATTTATATTGAAAAGGATATTGCGTTAATACGTGATTCGATTACAATTCGTTCAATATCTCTGTGATATAGGCCTGTCCACCACCGCGAGCAGCTCCCTAAGCTCTGGAGAATTGTTGGAGACACCACCTCGAGCACCCTCATCCCCTTCCGCTGCCAGCCTCCAATTGAAACCGGAACCGCTCAGCGTGGAAATGGGTGGGAAGAGTAGCAGTGCACCCTTGTTGGAGAACAACGACACGGAGAAAGCGAATGGGAAGGTGCCGGTAAGTACACTTCCACTCGTCTTTTAGATGTAATAATCAAAATATTTCGATTCTACTTGATTGATTATTGAAAAAAAAAAAACTTGGAGATGAATTTCGAGCGTTTTTACAAATCTTTTTATGGACTATTTATTTTATAATAATTTTCAGATTGAACGAGAACCCTATTAATCCTATTGATCTGAACAAAAGAACCTTTACACTTTTTAATCGTGCAAAATGAGAAAAATCTTGTTCATCTTCCAATCCTAACAAATATTCCCTAGAATACAAATTCCAAAACTTTCCTCGAAATCAACACGATCGATCATAAATCGATTGACAATTATTCATAATTGATAGACCAGGTATGCTCGAGATATTTCTTTAAATATCGATAACAAGGAACGGGTCTAGGAGGAAAAGTATTCAAGTTCGGGATTCAAAGGCGCAGAGCATCGTCCTAGCTTCAATAGGGGGCATTAATCACGTGGCAGCGAAGCGTGTACGGCATTTGGCATCGAGATTACCGAGCTGAGATACGTTGACTCGGGCTGTTGCTCCGTTCGGTGATCCCCGCTTATGGGCCACCATTAGTCTCTGCCCACGTGAACCGTGTATATACGTTGTTGCGTGGCATTGACCATCGGCGTACACGGTATTTGTATTTCACCGCTGCTTGTAACACCGCGTGCGTGTGTGGGCCGGCTCAGGCCATCGTAAGATTGACACTTTGTTGGCACGATGAACCTTAATTTCCCTTTCATGACAGGTATCTACACCTGCTACGGGGCAACGCCGAGTCGCATATCTTGCAAATTAACCGATCCCAGTTGAATTCAATCGGTCGAGCGAGGCTTGTTGCACTCTTGTTCAACGAGCACGTTGATGCCTCGTTTTCGTATGCACGCGCGTGCTCGTTTTACGTCGTTACGGCCAATTTCGACACGGGATTTCGGTGGATTTCTCGTTGCTTGCTCGATCGTTTGCTCGATAATTTCCATGGAAATTGGAGCAATATTACATTTGTTTTACCTCCGTTTTTCTCTTCTTCAAATCAGACAAATTCGTGGTTATAAAGAATTTTTTCATCGGCTACGAGTATTTGCATCTTCTGAATCTTATCATAAAATGATTAACGATGATACAATTTATTAAAATATTTTGTATCAGCTAATTGAAATATCGATTTTCTTTAATTTTGTAGAATATAGATACAAATATTCGGGTCAAACGTCTTTCTCTGAAGAAAAGTAGTTTTCAATTGGAATTGGAAAAAAGTTCAAGAACGTCAAAATCGTTATAATCGGGATACAGATGCGTTTCTTACTTCGAAAATTCGGCGAAAGATGGCTATCCGCGGGTAATCTCGTTCGAGGAAGTGAGCCGGAAGCTAGGGAAATTACAATTACTAGTTCGGAAGTGGAAGTTCCTCGCGGCTATTGAAAACAAGCGTCGAACAAGATTGGCGTTTGCGATCGGATGCTTATCGAGGACGATCGATGTTATCCAGCCCTTGTCGTAAAATTGAAACTTTGTTAGCTAGCAGGTTTTAAATTTTCTTTCGCAGCAGGTCCCCTTCTATTCGATATCTCGATAGTCAATCGGATTTTCTTTAATATTGTAACGTGCATGCACGCTTCGCACACGGATACTTCGAGGGGATGATGAGCTTAATTCTCCTCACCACGGGTATCTCCATTTACTTTGCGGATCGTCGATGTATTTTGCGGATGAGTCGGTAATTACGGATAAGTCGACGATAGTTTTGATAGTCTTCCTTTTTTTCTTTTTTAATTCGCTTTTTATCGACGCGTGTTTCATCAATCTACCCGTAAAATTTTTATTTTTCTCCGTTGTGATCGATCGAATAGGTTTTCAATTTCTGTGAATGTTTATTCTTTTTTTTTTTTATTTTTCATCAATTTTTGAAAAGTGCCCGCAAAAACTTTTATTCGTTTTAATTTTTGATATCTTTAAAATCTTTATATCGAAATTTTTATGAAGTTAGTTTTATTTTTTATTCCTTATCTGTCTTATCTGATGACGTTCAAATAAAATGAGGAAACTTTTAAACGGGTGTAAAAAATATCGTATCTGTTTAAACAAGAGAATACAATTTCCGCTCGAAAATGGAAGGAAGAACGTAAAACGAATGGAGGATCGATAGTTGTTGGAACTGATCGCTAATTTTAGACTCTTCGCCGACCATTTTCACAGTTAATTAGTCGGTTGCAGTTTCTATAGTCTCTTTTTACACCTGGGATTAGTACTTTGTTCCTCATTGATCGTTTTTAATTCCCCTACCTGAAAAAAAATAACCTTTCCCTATCTCATCTCGCGTAATTAATTTTCAAAATTTTTCGAGTACCATCATTATCATACTACGAATATATTCGTTTATGGAAAATTTAATAACGCGTAAAAAATAAAATTTTCATTGTAAGCGAAACAAATCGTTATATTTTAATTTTCATCTCGTTAATAATATTCATAGATACTACGAATTTGCATATTTGTCCAATCTATTAATTAAACATTCAAATGTCATTGATTCTTAAAAAAAAAAAAAAAAAAACATTTTCCATGATTTCGATCCTAGAAAGCGATTTCTAAAACAATTTTTCTCAAATTAACAGTAATTAGGTTAACAAGCGCACCATCTAAAGAAGTACATTTCCCATTTTTAGAACTTAATTCCACGGATAGTTTATAGAGTTATATTTACACCAGGTCTCTAAATCTCTTCCATGTTTATCATACCTGAAACTATTCCACCTAGATATTTCATAATGTCACAATATTATCTCACGCTAGGAAACACTTAAAATCCATCGCATGGAGCAACAATAGTTCATCATTCCCGCACCTATGAACCACGTATTCTCCATCACACGAAAGAAAACGGAAGGCGAACGATCCTCTGTGTCCTGAGGGATGCCATAAATTCTCATTCGTTGACGTTGTATGGGCAAATAGCGTGAGCCAGCTCTATATTTATCCGGAGGAGGATTCTCTTTGATATCGTGACGATCGCCTCGCATTGACACGAGCCACAAAACTTCTTCACCTCCTACAACTTCTTTGAATATTTTCACGCGAGGTATTGAGTAATAGCCGCAATTTATAGGACAATTTCAAAGCGACCCGATAACGATTTTAACCTCGTCGTCGGTGGATGCCCGGTATACGTAAATTGTTCAAGGTCAGCAGCGGTTCTTTGATGCTAAAAACGACCCTTGGCGCTCAGGCCACGAGCCGATATTCTGTACTTGCGCTTCGGCCATTTTTGTCACCGATTATGCCGGGGGAAGAAAATAATGTTCGAACTTTTGCAGCATCGAGAATTGAATTTCGATCGTTTCCATAATTGATAAAATTATTTGATTATCGAATAATTTTAGCTCGATGAATAATAATATTTGTTTGTTTAATGTGCTCTTTTGATTTTAAATATTGAAATCTTGTAATTCCGATTAAGTTATCGTGTAAATAATATTTTTTAAAATATATATATTGTTAGGGTAATTCTTTTTAGATTGTAATATATTGTATTTCTCTTTGGACATGAATAGAATAAATCATTAATTAATAAATGTTATCAATATTATCATTATCGTAGTAGATTCTGATGTAAGAATTATTATATTAGTTGAAGATTGTAAAAGATATTCATTTGTATAGATTTTTAAATATATTGATCAATGGTTGGAATTAAAAAGAAAAGGGAATGTAAAACAATTATACGAATTTAACGAATTTTTTGATTGTCCATTATAATTATTTTTATTGAAAGGTAAATATAATCCTAGTCGATACACTTGAAAAAAATATTAAGCGAAGCTTTCAACTTTGCTACAATTAATTTTCTATGAGTCGTCACGTGCTTTTATATTTTTTAAGATTTTCAAACTTTATTATACACTTTAAAATGAAAAGAAAAAAACTATAATTTTTTCACTAAAAGACAAATTAAATATTTGAGTCAAGTATTGTTTATAATTCTTGTAGTTATAATAATAGAATGATAGAATATATTTAAGAACGTAGTTGATCTGATTTTGCTATCAGTTTTGTAAAATTCTATTCATTTCAATTTTATAAACTATAATTACTACTGAAATAGAAATAAAAAGAAAAATGGTTGCTTGAAACGATAGCAATAATTCATAGCGAACACAGTTTACACGAACTCGTAATATTCTATTCATTCGTCCATATTTTTTTTTTTTTTTATCCTTGAATGAAACGATAAAAAATTGGGTACAAAGTGTGTAAACCAACTGTTATTTACTCGCAATTTATTGATCTGCTTGCGGCTCACCATATTCAGTGTCTATAAATCACAAGTGTATTCCATTGTTACGTTATGGAGTATCAATTGTTAATCGGTATGGACTGGCTTAAAAATAATATTTTAGTTGAAGTAATATTTTTGGTCTTTCGAAGAACAACGTTATTTATAGTTCTAGTCACGGATTTTTATACATTTTTAGTTACATTACGACGCTGAAATACGGTATTATCTTGAAATTGAAATTTACTATTGATTATACGCAACAAAACATTTAAAATTATAGAATAAAGTCAAAAGTTTGGAGAATTAAAAGAATTTATAAGGTATAAACTGTTGTGTCAATATTCAATTTCTGATTTCTCGAATAATTTTTTGATAAATTTAAATTTTCTATGCCTGGAATAAAAATAGAAGGAAATTATGTTTAGAATAGAAATTATGTTACTGCAACAAATTAATATTTGGAAAAAATGAAATATGCATTCTTTTCATCAATTGAATTCATCTCTAAAGTTTCCACGAAAAAAAAAAAAAAGAAAAAAGAAAGTAGAGCAGGAACTGCATAAGAAACACCAAAAAGAAATAGAAGAGGATAGATTTATCAATTGGTTTTCGGTACAATTCCATTGTTGAATGCGCGTTATCAATGAGATGTCGATACACGAGAATTTGCACACGAGTGAGCATCGCCTTGGTAAACACACATTTTCGCGAGATACACGAAGAAGGATCGGCATCTCGATGATAATAAGTGATCAAAGCTAATGGAGCAGTGAGCCATGCTGACATATTAATCGGTCGGTGTCTCTCATGGCTTTAATAACTATCGTGTGTGGGTTGTATGCACGAAAGGACAAGAAGAGAACTTTCAGTAACAGAGAAAAAATCATTGCACCTGTGATGTGGCCGACAAACCTTCAAACAAATTTTCTGAAAAGAGAGATTCCATGTATGAACCTTATAATCTGTGTGTGACGATTTTAATTGAAAATTAATTTATTCGTTGCCTTAATTGTTTAAATAATTATAGAAATAATATGATAACGTGAATCTTATAGACGTGTCCCTATTTCAAATTCATCGATGATTTAAATATCAATATTAACACATTGAATTTAACAATGATATTTATTCTGTTGATATTCCCGTCAATCATCGACGTTTACTTTACATTTATATTTTATTCTCATTATTTCTTGTGCAAAGAAATTAATGTATCGATGAAAAATTATTATCCACAATGGCATAAATGTAATACGTAGGCGAATAAAAAAGTTGGAATTAACGTCGATCAAATGGTGTTGTCGATAAGAATATTTTTAATGAAATGATCGTCCAAGATCATATATCAATCCGATAAAAAGCAAGAATTGTTTAATAATTTAATTTAATTTAACATCATCGGTTGGGATGGAACACAGAAAGATATTGGAAAAAAGTCGATATTAATTTTATGATTCAATTGAAGATTGAAATCAGGAAACAAAGACAAACTTTTACAGATAATTTTTCTTGAATCGTATTATTTGCAATGTATTAAAAAAAAAGAAGAAATTGTATTGATAAAAACAGGAAATAAATTCATGGAATTTTATCGCAATTCTTCTTTGAAGTTATGCAGCTTATAAAAAAAAAAAAAAAAAAAAGAATCGTATCAGCAATTGGTTATTGTTCGAGAAATATTTGAAACCGTGTTCCAATTTTTCTTTTTGAAATTTCTACAATTTAAACGTAATTAAAAGCTCGGTTTATCGGTGAATTTTGCGGTGAAGGACAATTAATTTCGAATATTCTCGTGCACTCGTCTTAAATTTCGTTTCTCCGAAATGCAAATGAAATGCTAAAATGATGCTGCATGCGCATAACAACAACTGTTTCTATTGGAGATTAACAACGTTACATTCATATCGATGATTTTGGTAAAATGCGGTTCCATTTAATAGGATGTATGTATTAAATGCAATGCGATTATACCGAGGTGAATTCGAATTTGCTTTCTAACTTGATTCTATTTGGCGCAATTAAATTATATGACGTTATTTTGATGAACGAAATATCTCTGTAAAGTGAAATCCAAATTAATCTAGAAATCTGAAATAATATTTGTTAATACAACAATTTGTAGTAATTTAAATTAAATTCTTAAAATTCAGAATTGAATTCTTTTTTTTTTTTTCTTTATGGAAAAATTTTCTAAAATCAATATCAATGAAGTAAATGATTTCATGATTTTTTATTCGCAATCTAATCAATTTTTATTATATTCTTGTCGATATTTTTCTCAAAATATCTTTGTCAACATCAAAAGTAATTATCCTTAATAAAATTTCATGCATGCATCTCTTACGAAATTTTGCTCTCCAAACAGTTCAGTGAAGTTTTGAAAGTATGAAAAGTAATAATAGAATACGTGCAATATTAAATGAAATCGATAAAATTGTACGTAGAAAATAATTTGAAATAAAACAATCGTAATCTATAGATTGGAAATTCACATGCTAGCACAATATTTTATATTTTTGTATTTTTCGTGCACAGAAATACAAAATTACAGACGATAATATCGAGTTGTATAAGCCATTTAAATATCGAAAAAAATGATTAAAAAACATGAATAATAAAAAATAGAGATATATCTGTCCACAGATTCGGATAAAATTGAATTCACGAGATCTACAAATGAAGAATATGTTACAAAAAGTTTATTTCATAAATATGAACTATTTTAATATTCCAAGGCGTTGACATTTCAAAGCCTGTTATCCAATCAAACAGAAAGAAAATATCTCTCAGTGATAAAAAATGTCGAAAGAAAATTCATTATTATTTTTAAAATTAATTCTACACCAGAGCTGAATAAAATACCATTTTAATATAATGAATACCGAATAATTTTATTTTGTATAATTTTTTGAAAATGAAATATTTTATTTTATACGAAAAAATTTTTAAATAATAATTGAAAATACCATTTTATTCGGATCTTGAAATATTTAATTTATCTTAATTTGTTTCCTTTATTTTAAATATTATTGCTGAAAGTAATGATTCCTATTGAATACATTTATGAGTATATATTGATTTTCTAATCTCTCTTTATGTATCATGTACTAAAAATGATAATACAACTGTTATTTATATACCATTACAACTTGTCTTCATCTCAACCTCTTTCAATATCTCCACGATAAAAACTCTTAGATTTTAAATCAAAGAGCTGCGTTATTACAAAATATAATAATTTTACTTTATGCCAGATTATTAAAATAGAATATTCAACATTGTGGTTCGTATCGTTAAAGTGAAAATATTTTATTCGTTGAAATTTTACATCTTACTTAAAATACCATTTTATTTAAATGTAATCGTACAATCCAATATTATTATTATTATTTATTCATTCCCCCAAATATTTCCCAACATATTATCTGTCTTCTATTAATCCATCAACACGAATATATTGAAAATTATATACGTTTCGTGCAAAGAACGAAATTAATAAACGCGAATTTAATAACAACGCATCATACCCCCGTCTATTTTCCATAAGGGGAGGAAGGAGGGAGGCGTTTAGAATGTCGCCAACCCACACGTTGTTGCTCTTTTTTTTTTTTTTTTTTTTTTTTTACGAAATTATGCACAATTAAATTAATTAACACACACAACGCGTTAATCGATGAATCGCTTTGCGCCACGGATGGCGCACGGATAAGGTCACGGTCGTACGTTTGTTTCGACGCTGTGTGTTCGATATCTCGACGTATGTAGGTCATGGTTTGACCTCTTCCGCTCTCCCCATTGCCAACCCCGTGGCCATTTTCTCTCCCTTTATTTTTCCTCTCCCCTACGAAGAAGCACGCCCCCACACCGCTTTACTCGCACGTAAAATATGCGATGATGATGCGCGCCCACGTAAATTTCGACGTAGCCAATTAAGCGTCAACACGATTTGAGAAAATGCGCAAATCGGTTGGCCATCAACCGATGCTAATTTTATATAAATTTGCTCGTTACCAGTGAGATTTAATTAATAACTCGGTCGAGGTTGTGCACGTTTTCTTGACGAAATTCTCGGTTTTAATACGAGGATTCGATCGAATTTTAATTTCGTGGAATTTTCTTTGCTTTTTTTTTTTTCCTTTATTATTATTAGTTCGCTCGTCTGCGTTTCTTGAGAAGAAAAAATAGAATATTCAACAAGAACAACAAACGCATCGAAAAATAATAGGAACGAGCGTTTGAAGGAGTATTATCGAGCTAGTTTTTCAACTTGGCTGAGATGTAGAAATGAAACTTCGTTTGAAATGGCAGCGCAAAGTAACAGGAAATTGTTATGCAAATAGGAGGAAATTTACACGTTCAACCTGCTTTACCGTGCATTTTCCTTCGCGAAACGAGAGAAAAGAATAGACGATAACTGCGAAATGAGGATCGTCGTACAAAGAATTCCGTTTTACGATTTTATTCGGGAGGAGTACAAGTACAAGCTTTGATGTACAATTAGGATTGTTTGTCTTTCACTTCACGAAAAATTAAATTCAATCTTGATACGTAAATACTACGAAATAAAAGGAGATCAAATTCGAGTTACGGTATATATTTTCCGAAGCATAGTTTAGAAATTTGATGTTATTCTATAATGAATCTACTTTCAAACTGATCGAATTCTTCCTGTTTGATTGCAGAGTTTGCAGCAGCCACGCTCGCAGTCGGAACGCCAGTTATCAGGTGAGTTTTATTATGTAAGCATACAATTTTGAAATTATTATTTCATAATATTTTTGAGTTGAAATTTTAGTGATCATTTGATATTAATTAATACTCTTGGTTCATTTTTTCTTCCATTTTAATATTTCAAAATATTTTCCATTATTTGCTCGCGTGTCATAATTGCAAATATATTTTAAAAAATAATTTCGAAGCAAACAGAGAAAGAACGAATTCGAAGATATTATTTTGCAATATTATTTCTGACGTTAAACTTTCAAAATTATGTTTCAAACAAATTCGATTGCAAAACGATCAATGATGTTCCAATATGTATACTGATAAATTCAGGAATTCCATTTTACATTCTCTGTCGCTGAATCATTATGAATCCAATATCGAAAGATGAAACAACGCAGCCATATGTCATATCGAATTTTCAAATATACAGGAGGAAACCTGTATAAAACCATGCACCATATTTATTTTCGTAGCTAATTCAAAAAAATTTCACGAACAATTACATTTTACAATTATTCTTCGCCATGTCAAACTTGTTTATCAATAACGTTTTATTATAGATTACGTACATTCTAAAGAATCATCGAATTATTCGAATTATTCATATTCGATTAATTTTGAAGCTGTGCTACAATTTTTTTGATAATCAATTTGGTAAATTACAATGTAATTATTAATAACTTTTTTCGATCACTTTCATCTTTATACTTAGTTATAAATAAAAGATTAAAGTAGAATTATAGGGAATATACCTTGGATATCTATTTACGTTAGTAACAATATTTGTTTTGAATTTGGAATTGATATTACATCGCCAAGAACTAATTATTATTCCTACTAATTAGGAACAACAATATCATACGTATCCATTTCTTGTTATTGTCACTTTAACACTAAACCTACCGACAGTTCTTGCATACTTATTCCTACAGCGTCTAGATAAGACAAAGTACAAATATTTCTTGGAAAAAAAAAAAAAAAAAGAAAGAAACTAAAAGTAAATACTGAAAAATATATTGTATATGCATATTTCAGGAAAAGTCATAAAGTTTGATTGAACTTTAAATATGTTTAAATATGTGAAAAAGTTTGAACGCGTTTAACGTTAAATACTAACAAATACTAACAAAATTATAAACTTTCAAATTCAAGTACACACAGACAGATTACCACAAATTTGGTTGCGCTTGTAATATCAGCGTGTAGAAACTCGTCGCAACCCCTTCTCTCCCCCTTTTTTTTTTCCTTCTTTCGATTCTATTTCCGTCGAGCACTATTTCATTCTTCCCGGCCGGTGATTTATTCGATCGAAGCCCGGCCAATTTGTCGCCCCCGGCGCGAGAATGAAAGTAGCCGGTGCTACACGTCCGCGAGACCCGCAGGTTAATTCTTAATTTCAACCTTGGGGTCAGCGCACCACCTCCCACCGGAAGCCTTAATCACGACCAACGCTCGGCCGTCTCGTTGCTCGAGAAAGCAATTAGCGCTGTCCCGCGAGCTCGTCGATAATTAATTAAACTTTCGCGATCGATCCAGCCGATGTTTCTACGACCGACTCTATCCGATACGCGAGTCGTTCGACTTCTATTAACGTGTTTCACGCGTTTGCGGTTTGCAGATGGAGAAGATTGATAGATTGGTTTTCCAGTTTTTGATCTTTAATGAAATATTATTATTGAGAGGATTGAAGAAGACGTGTGTACTATCGCTCGAAAGTGGATACTTTCGTATTCTGAATAATAGTTCGAGTTTTGTGAAAAGGATTTGTGTACAAAATTATCTTTTGTGTTTAATATAATTTCATGAAGATGATATGGAATGATTTCATTGCTTGAGAGGCTCTTGTATTTGGAAAAAATAATAATAGAAGTAAGCAACGTATATATTTATCTGAGTTTTTTTTAACACGTTAATAAATTAATCTCGTGGTCGATGAAAATATTAATTATCTTTCTGTTATTAACAATCAGTCAGTTCTATTTAATCATACGCGAATTACAATCGAACGAATTTCTCGTTAAAGAGAATTTTTCAACACTTTGTGGTAATTTTGACGAAAACCTTTTTGTGAAAAAGTCTCTTTCGATATGGTATTTTTAAATATTTTGAAATACTCTATTTCGAAACGTAGATTCTTTGATGAGCGAAGTGGAAAGTTGGCGTGGAAATTTGGTACAGAGAGATCGATGAAAGGGCGGAAAGTAGAAGGATCAAAGATACGTGCCACCTGTAGACTCATTCTGCTTTAATCTTCGATCCAACAATATGTCTCGTTTTGCCCCAAAAATAAGCCGATATAGATAAAATTCCTATTGAAATTCACAGTTAATAATAAGAGAAACGAATTGGAATATTATGATTTATGAATATAATTATTATTTGAATAAAAATCAGATTTAAATATTTTATTTTAAATTAACAGAGGAAAGAGTTTAAAATCCTGTTAGTTTACATTTTTATAAATGCATATAATATATCTGTTTTAAATATATATTATTTCTATAGTGATATCAAAAATGAAACTTGTATGGAATCAAGAGGCAATATATTTTCAAAAATCTAACGCATATATAATATTACTCATTTTATATAAATAATTTTAAACCTTATATAATAAAATCATTTCTCCCTTGTTTTTGTTTCTCATGAAATTGCACCGCAAAGATACAGAATGCAATGTAAAAAAGGGGCAGTGTTAATACAGCGTTATATCCATTGTGTTTGCAAGAAGACAAAATGTTCGTATCGAAAAATATTCGAACGTTCAAACGGCTCATAAATTACATCTTCGAGAACATATTCTATCTTTTGCGGAGCAAATATTGACATACATTCATACTGATATATTAGAGAAATTGACGGTCCACGTCGGTGTCATTATCGAAAACATTATTTCATAACACACGGTATCGATCTTCCATCGACGAGAGGAGAAACTAATCTTCTTAATCGAGTCGATACGATTCAAAAGGGGGTGTGTCGATGCGAATTAACGTTGTAAGATTATTCGTTTCCATCCACGGAGCATAAAGATGATATATATCACGCATTTCCGCGCCAAGAATGTGTGTCACCGGATATTATCGATTCAGACGCACGTGTTAGAAAACGCGGACGTCGCGCTCGAATTTGAATATCGGGCCTACAATTATGCAAATTTCACTATGCCCGTGATTTATTGGGATTCTTACGAGGAGAAGGAAGAAAACACGAGGAGAGGAGGCGTATATCATGGTATGGATTACACATTAATGGGAATTTTATTACCATCTTTTCCTTTATTACCTGCTGTTAAATGATGGATGGGGATGTATACCATGCTTTTTTCTTTATTTCAACAATTTTTATTCTCAGTTTTACACGCTTGTTTACGAGTCATGATTTTCTTCATTTGACCCTCGTCGCTGTTTTACAATGAGTGATGGAATTATTACGAACACTTGGAAAATATCGAAAATATTGTTCGAAATTGAGAATGGAATTGAATTTAATTATGCAGTAATTTGATATAAAAACAAATATATGATAATAGTATAAAAAAAGTAAATATATTTTATATTATAATTGCAGTTAGATCCAATATAAAATCAATATTTAAAATTAAAATTACAATCTCTTTTTCTTTAAATTCGAAGATATTACTTTTATTTGATATTTGATCTCAAGCGAATATTACTTTGTATATTTTTAAAATCGTTGAAAAGAAGACAAATATTTTCATTTCCATTCTTCAAGTATTTATAATAATTTTATTATCCACTGTATTATTAGATTTTTACTTTCTCCGGAGTTGATATTATACAAGAAAATTGTGAAAAACGAGTGGAAATTTAACGTATGTTGTTGTTCTAACGAAATGTAAAATTATGATATAATTATACGCGGGAACTATGTTAAATTTGAAACTGTTTGAAATTCAATGAAGTTACAAATCTAGATATTTTGTTAGGAATTGGATAATTTGAATACACGATACAGATTTCGTCCAGCCTATTTTTAGGCTTTGTACGTATATAAACTTTGAACAGCCAGTATAATTTATCGTGAAATGTGTATCGTTCGTGTTTTAAACCAAATTATCGAAGACACTCATTGCTCTTCAACACAATAATTAAAAATCGATACGACGAAGCATGGAGAAAATACACGTAAAGTTTATGCTTCTATGAAAATATATTTTTCAGACAATCGTAATCGAATGATACTTCATTTCCTTGTATTTCAAATAATTTTTTATTCATAAAAAAAAAAAAAAAAATGTTCCTTCAGCATATCTTAAACGAAGCCCTTAAACGTCTCTTTGAAAAAATGGAGCATCAAGTGCAATCAATAGCCTATCGATAATCGAATACTGGAGACAAGTGTCACATTTTTTTTTTTTTTTCAGCATATTTTTGATCTTTGAATTATTTACCTTGGAGATATTTCCCTTTTATACGAAAGAATTATTCCAAGATAATTAAAAGAGACAAAGTTTTTCTTGTAATAACTTCAAACTCATTACAATTTGGAATTTTTACCCGGAATAATAGAGAGATATATATTCGCTTTTTCTGAGAAGAATAATAATTATGTAAAGTAAAATAACATAGTAATAAACTATTCTTTTAATTATTTACAGATTCTATATATTTCTTGTATATATCGATATATCATATACTTCTCATTATCTTTCGTTCTAATATCATGAATGCTTCAGAGTGTCAATACAAAATTAGTATCAATACAGAATGATGATAATAGCAGCAAAATATAATACTCGAAATAATAAAACATTTGAATAGCGGATATGAAAGGTTAAATCGATTATTCCATTTGTGAGAAACGTTTTTTACTGTTAAAGGAAAAGAAAGGAAATAAAAATTTGTTACCATTACCGCCATTGTTAAAAGCCTTTCACAAGTATTTGCATTTAACTCGGTACGACTTCAAGAAAAGCAAGATTGATGATGATGAAATTATACCAGCGTTTGTCATTCTTCCATATTGCAATAACGTGCAGTAACGTGCCCTTTCCCTGCAATATTTCACGTGAATATTTCCTTGTTTCGGGGCATCTAGATATACGTTATTTTTCCTCCTTTCCTCGAGGAAAGGACGGCGCAAGAAACAGGATACATCTTTCTCTGAAGCGCTCTCTGAAACGAATTACCATAATCATAGAGCCGATAAATGTATTAATCACGTTTATCCTGTGTATAAAAAGCTGCCGCCGGTAAATTCTATACTCGTTTTACCTGAAATTAATTATACGAATACGTTCATAAGCCTCAAGGATTATTGTATATACATAGGTTTAAACGAGAAGTGGGTCAAGTCTACTTCAATAAACCTCTGTTAGTGCGATCTCAAATCCTCGTGCGACCAGCTCGCTCGTACATTGATGAATTCAATTGCTGTGCGGTTATTAATCAATTAGCGATTTATACATTTGTCACGCATATATTAATTACCTTGAGCGTCAACTGTGGAAAAATATTTTTATTTTTTTGCGGTCGAGAAATTGATAGGTTTCGTTTTTTTTATTTTTTATTTTTTTTTTTTTGTTGGAAAATGCGAGAAAAGTTGTTCAATTTGTTTTTAATCATTTATCAGGGTTAACGAAAAACGCAATATTACTTTGACGTTTGAAAAATTGGTTTAAAAAGCTTCTTTGTTCGTTTTTTTTTCTTTTCTTTTTTTCTTTTTTCGTTGTCGAAAAATTTCAATGGGTTTTGAAGAAAGTTTTAATCGTGTCGGTGAAATGTTCGAGTTTTTCACTGAGTGATATTATTTTCATAGAACGTTTGAGTTATATAGAAGGTTTTAGAAGATGCTTCGAATCACGATTGGTTATTTTTTAAAATGTATTATACTTATTTCATCTCGTTTTCCTTTTTATTGTTCTTCGAGAGTTTCAACAGGTTTATGATGGAAGATTTAATATGTATCTTATTCAATATACATTATTTTGTATTCTTTTCGATCATCATTATTAAAAAATGCGTTATTTTATATTGTCGTAAAAATAAAAATAATTCCCTTGGTTTTTCGTTTCGTTATATTTGATGAATTACGACTGGTTTATAATGGAAAGTTTTAATCTTACAGATATCCATTTTTACTTAAAGCAAATTCATCTTAGCATACCGAAACAAAATTTATTTTCAGTTTCCTTCATTTATATTTCGGATCACACAAATTTCTGCATAATCGAGGATCTAATTTTCTCAATATCATCAAGAAAATTCAAATTTCTTCCCAACTTGAGTCTATCGTCTTAAGATCTATCGTCGATATTCCAAAGAAACTTTATCAATTGATTAATATTCTCTCCTATAATTATTAATTTATTGATTGACGTAATCATTTTCTTTATTAAACAGAATTATATAATAATTTGAATACCATATCAAGCTTCCTTGAATATAATATAAATAATATCAATTATAAAAAATATCTTATTCCAAAAAAAATTATTTATATTAACATCTACAAATGTTCAATTATTCGTTTGAAAATAAAATTCTCAAGAGATGCAAACTAATTATTAAGAAAATTATTCTTCTTCAGTGAACAATAATTTCCAAAAGGAAATGAATATGAATTTGAATAGAAATTTTGAATGTAATGTGCAAATTTATTTATCCAGGATATCTAACTCGACATGGAAATTCATGAAAATTTTATTATATTACGAATATATAATATTACTACGAGTGTTACGTATAAATATAATTAATCATTCTTTTTTAACCAATCATCTTCGTATAACGCAACAAAATTTCACGAGAATTAATCTATTTATCTGATATAATCTAATATAATCAATATCCTCCCCCTATTTGACAGTAAATAGCGAACCTGTTAATATTAACGAATAGTTCGGCTTAATAATTTTACCGCGAGGAAATTTCACCGCTCCAGAATCGATCCTTCGAAAAAGCGAAAACGCATCGACATGGAAGCTCGTCCCACTCACGCGGATGGTTGGCGCGCGTAGCCCACGTCTCCAACGTGTATCGAGCAGCAGGTGATTTGATCGAGGGAGGAAGAGGGAGAGAAGAAAAAAAAAAGAAAGAAAAAAAAAGGAAAAAGAAAAAGGAGAGAGAGGAAAAAAAAAGTCGAAGAGACGCTTGCGCTGCGGCGGTGACGGCGGCGGCGACGGTGGCTTTCGTCGGCCAATGGAACACGGTGCCAGTCGTCGCTATCACGAGCACCGCGGCGCTGGCCGCAGTTCACCAAGCGGCGTCCACGCGACTCGCGACGCGCGCGTCTCGCTCCTCGAGCTGGTTATGCGGCTTTCGAGAGGGCTTTTCGACGCTTCCTCGAGGCGAACAATCGTCGTCGAACCGTGTGCGCGTTTCTCGTTCGCTCCTCGTCCAATTGTCGTCTTGCTCATTTTTAGGTATTGTATCCGTCGATCAGTGCTCCATGTGAAACGACCGTGATCGATCTTGGCAGAGTATGCATCGAACGGATCATTGATCGAATTTTCTCTATATTTTTTTCCACGGATCTTTGTCCCATGTTTATTGATATAAACGGTATTAATGGTGGTTTTTGAATTCTGATGGATTTTCGTGGAAATGGAAATTTCGCGTGGCAACGCGCCAGTTCTTTCGTTCAGATTGTATGTAATACTTTGTGTTATGTCGTTGATTTTTTTTTTTTTTTTTTTTTTTGGTATGTGGTAGATACCCGAAAATTTGTTGGAATTTAAAATTTCTTTCAGATTGTGTGTTGGGGTAGTGATTATAGGTGGTTGTTTTTCAATTGTATTCTTTGCGCGCCAATTTCTTGGAGGACTATGAGATTCTCATAGGTGCTAGGCTGAATTGATGTCTTCTCTTGCGATTTAGGTGGTTTTAATTGGTGATTCTCTTATTTCTCAATCACTGTGAATTAATTTAAAAGGGATTGAATGAAAATGGGGATATTCACTCTTTATTTTTCGATAGAAATATTTATAATTTTTATATTGAAGTTCATGAGATAGAGTTTGTAATCACTTGACAAATCTTATTATATTATAAGAATAAATTTTCACATCTTAAATGTTGATAATAACGTGAAAATTTTATTTTAAATTTTAAACACGAATGTGAAACGTTGAATTATCTTCTTATGCAAAAGAAAATAATTCCCTCTCTTCGTAATATCGCCTTTGTTTTCTTATGGATATCTCGAATCAGGGAATTCATTTGTTCAAGGTTTCAATTTCAAAAATAGATAAGGCTCAATTATTCCCAGGGGAACACCGATGTTTCTATTGGAAAAATTACATAATATTTTCATGAATAAATTTTATCTTTTCGCATTGTTGAGAAGATTGCTAATTAAATTATCCTAAGACGCATTCCTATTCATTGATCAAACTATACACTATAGTCACACAGATTACGTAACAAGCCGATTAATCGATTTATTAATTAAGAAACCTTTTCTAATTTTATTCCTGGTATAATTCCGGTAACATGCTTACAATCGTTTCTCTTAGGATCTTTTTATTTCGACGAAACTTTTTTAAACGAACCGTTTTTGAGGAAGAAAAATTTCTTTCCTCCTCCTGGTATTTAAATTAATAAGAATGCAAATTTTACATTCTTCTCTCCTTGACACGTTTCAACGAGTTAAAGAATTTTCAACAAAGTGAGCATTAATTATGCAAAGTTAAGGTTGCACGTTAGTCCAAGAGAGGGTATCATAATTAAGGAAAACACAGTTTTTCCCTTGCCGTGCTCGTGTTACCAGCATTCGTGTGTGCAAATAAAAATGTCTAGTCTTCGTGACTAAGGACTTTTACGAAAGCTTTTCTCTCATCTTCAAGCATTCATGAAATTCACAATTACAGCGCAAAGTACAACGTTCGCGAGAAACGAGTCCTGAGGGAATTTCCCTTTCGAGACACGTTAAATGTGCGCAACTTTTGAAATTCGACTCGAATCATTCAACAAATATATTTATTAATCGGATCGGAAATCGATTATATAAATATAAGTAATGAATACTTGTTTTCATCAAAAAATTATTCAAAACTCATTAAAGCATAAACATGTCGATAAATTGATCAAAAATATAAATAGTTGATATTAATTGATAAAAATGATTAAACATTTGATCGATTTGGAGACACAATTTTGCATTGATATTTTTCATATATCGATTTTATTTTATTATTAATCTTATTCGTGTATATATCGAGTATTGGAAAATTCATTGGAAAATAACTAATATGAAATTCTGTGAAATTTGTATTTTAATTAAATTTCAAGTCAATCAATCTCGGTAAATATCTGAGTAAAATTCTATGAAAATCAATTTTATTGTTAATCTTGGTTATAATGGGATCGTTATCGTGTTTTAAAATTTTTAACGAAGAACGGGATTATTTAATGAAGAATTTCTCCGATTACATCGCAATATTTTATATTATTGGCAACGCTTGTTTCTTAGACATAAAGGAAAAGCTTTACAGATTTTGTCGTCATATTAAATAAATGATAAAAGGAGGAAGGAGTTGTGAATCGAAGTATGTTGGCAAATATACACGTATATAAGAAGCACAGCTTATAAAATTCACAAGAGCTCGTGGAGGAAGAGAAGTAATTTTGAATAAGTGAAATGATGTTGAAACAAAAATATTTTTTAATAACGAAAAAGATCGAATCTCGAATCAGCATCAAAGAATAAAAATATTCTTGAAAAAAAATCATCTAATAATATGTACAAAAGTTCATAAAAAATGAAATTGCGTTTAGATAGGAAAAAACAATTGCACTATTTTTCGATAAAAACCTATAAAAGCCATGTGCAACTTTCACGTCGTTCGAAAGGGGACCATTCGAATGGACGAAGTTAAATATATATCCGCGATGAGGTCTACTCGCAGGACCATAAAATATTTACTGTGGCGTGACACGAAGTCAAAGAGGCAGACTTTATTGACAGACGAAACGACGAAGCTTACAAAATTTATCCTCCATTAATTCTCTATCCATTTGCGTTTCATCCCAATTATTCATCGACCGTCTCTCTTCCTGTTAACCGGTCGCGACTTTTATTAAGTCGCTCTCTCGGCTTGATGCATCATCGAGTTTCATGTGCATGTTTCACAAATTTAAATGCTTTCTAGAAACTCGATTGTCATCTATGGGATACCTGAATATTGAATATTGCGAATATTCTATTAGTCTTGAGCTTCGAATCTTGTTAAAAAGATAGTTTGAGAAATATATTTTCAAAGGGAAAATTCTTAGCAGTTTCGAGTTTACGTCGTTTCATTCAGAGAAAATATATTTAATTATTTAATATTTCCATTTTTTCTGTATCTACCTTTGGAAAGATCAGATCTAAGCATTTTTAAGGAATCTGTAAATGATTTATTTCTGAAATAACGAGAATAATTCATGAAATGTTTCGCGTGAAAAATGAATTATTTGCAATTAAGTAATTTATTTTTTATGATTGATAAATTATTTATCATTTAATGCAATTTTCATTATATTAATGTAGCCATTTAAAAGATTAAGAAACGAGTGTCATTCTTCAAATAATCGATTCTTTAATCCATCATTTATTTGTTCAAGTTAGAGAAGATCAATCGAAATGAATCACTCATCGAATAATGATCAATCTTTTTCGAATCATCGTTTAAAATAAATTTTATCCAAGTTTGGAAAAAATACTGACATTTCGTATTAGAAAATATCGGATTCGAGGGATTAGAATTCTGGATCTCAGTCAGAAAATTTCATTCTTGCTAATCTAATTTCCCCGTACAGCCCAACCGCATTTGGTTAGGCTGCACGTAGGCGGGAAATTCAATTTTGTTACTTCATACGATAGAGATGCGCTTCGAACAAACGTCTTTGGTAAAGTTCAAAGGTTTTCCACGAGATGCATCGGTGACGGTGATCACCTATAGACGCTCAACCTCGAACACACTCGAATAAATATCGAACACGAAGATGTTTGGATCTCTCATGCTTTGATATCAGGCCGCATATTTGGAACGAGCAATGCATTTTCAATTATGAATCCTATTGGTAAATCAGAAGTGTTCTATTTTCTTTCTCGTCTCTTGTAAACGATCTCTAGATACGAATCGAATTCTCGTATTCCGTTCCAACTGATCAGTCTAATAAATCGAGAATGAGTCGGATATTATTGATCCAAATCTTATTATCAAAATATATTTTAAATATATTTAAATTACTAAATCAAATCTTTATCTGTACATCT
Source organism: Apis florea (assembly GCF_048593485.1). Taxonomy (NCBI): domain Eukaryota; kingdom Metazoa; phylum Arthropoda; class Insecta; order Hymenoptera; family Apidae; genus Apis; species Apis florea. The sequence continues at coordinate 2,386,496 of NW_028256864.1, read as the reverse complement.
ACCAATTACTTAATCATCCTACTTAACTGTAATTACCTCTACTCCATTACCTAATTTCCCACTAAATTCACTGCACATAAATATTCAACGGACACAATGCGTTTACCAGACTTCAGGATTAAATCCAATTGATATAATCCAATACGTAAGTTTCTCCATTTCGCTCTACTTATCTTTCTCCTTCTTTCTCCTCCCATCATCGATTAATTATCGAGCGGATCACGATCGATTAAATTTCAGTAACTAGTCACCAAGCGAAGCAAACCGTACAGGAAGCGATCTGTCGTTAATTAGCGAAGCTCGATCGAGTTCTCGAATCTGTCGATTATCAAATGACATTTTCGCGACAATATCGAATTAAGATCGATCGTAACTCGATCGTTGTTGTTCGGTATTATAATCTCGCCATTAACGTTTTTGACCACCTCGGCCAATCGCGGAGAAAGGACAGACAAGAAGTCGTATTCAAGTGTTGCACGGCATTGTCTTCGCCTCGATCTCCGTCCAGGTTCTGTTGAAAAGGAAATTCCTCGGTGAGAAAACGTAATTGGCCGACGTCTCGAAAGTAGGCTAATCGGAAGTTGGATACAGTTGCCGGTTGTGATGAGAATGACGATGTTTTACGACAACCAATTGCCGGGAGAAGTCGTTATTTTCAATTAGCGATTTTTAGCAACTGTTGTCATGGGAGAATGATTTAGCAATCGTGCGATCTGCACTCTTTGTTGCGAGTGGAAAATGTGACACGTTTCCTTTCGCAAAAACATGGAAATCTGCTTTAAGTGAAATGGAGTAGTTGGAGAGTTGGTTTTTCGATAATTCTCTCTCTTTTTTTCTAAATAATTTTCTATTCGCTTCGAATAAATACATTTGTTTTTGTTTTTATAATTTTAATAAATAATCCTTCGATTTTAATTTTCTAAGATTGTTGACGCGAAGGATTATTCGATATTTCCAAATATCCAAATGACTGGATATAAATTGATTTATTTGTTCAAGAGATCGGCCCTCTTATTTATAACAAGATTTATTAACGGGTTTTATATCGTCCTAGATTTACAAAACGAGCTGGTTAACGTTTCGAATGCCCCTCTAAATACGAATGAATCAGCATCTGCCAACGTCGAAGGGGCACAGTCCCTTCGAAACGATTACACTTTCGAGAAATTTATATTTTCGGCACGATGGAGGGTTATTTTTACCCGCGTTTGATCGTTCCACCAGTTTAAACTTCATTCCTGACATTTCCACGCTCTTCATTCCTCGTTAGAGTCTCGAAAGGGTTACAAAACCTCAAGTATGCTTTTCAAACCTTTTTCTTCAATTAATCATCATTAAGAATGAAATTTCTTATATTATTTCCAAACTTGTGAAATAATATAATAAATTTGAACATTTATTTACAATTAGATTTATTCGTCTCATCTTCTCCGTACTAAGAATTTATTAATTCTTACCACAGATACGTGGATTTCTTTTTAATCAAACTTCGTTGGATTATTGAAAATAAAGATCTATCATAAATTCAATATATTAATCATCTGTTATAGATATTCTTGCATTTAAGAATTATTTGTTATTAGATTACTCTTCCTCAACAATTAATTATTTCCCTACTTTAATTTATATATTCCTTATTCTTCACGAATTCAATCAAGATTAATATTATTTGAAACGTTTTCTCGTCTCGATTTTTATCCCCCTCATTTTTTTTCTCCAAATAAACGCTCGGATCGTTACACGGGGACAATCGAGCCACGATTTGTCACCGAGTTCTGGTCGAACGCGCTTGAACCTCCTGCCCGACTGACGATTTCACAAGCGTGACCGATTAGACAACCAGTTTTACCGGCTTATAAACAATCCGCAACGAACGATAGCGCTAATCGAGCGTGCGCTGACACCTGTTTCGATCGGCCAGTAAATAACGACGAAAAGAAAGTTATTTGGCACACCGTCCGCGCGACCTGTATCTCTCCCGGCGCAACGACGACACCATGAATATTAATAAGACCCCGTTGCAATTAGTTTCACTGGAAATTGGATTTTAGAAGTTTACTGCTTTGGCTAATGACCATTCGTCACCGAGCTAGAACTTAACTGTTTTCCGCTGATTACCAACTCTCCTTTCTCAAAGAGATATATATTTATATATCTTCTCGACCGGATTATGATCCCCTTTCCGATATAATAATTTTATCACCCGAATCTTCGATGAAAATTCGAAGGATTGTGAAGTTCGATTTACGTTGGTGGCAATTTGTGTGTGGCTCGTTTTGAAATTTTCAAAATGGAAATGGAGGGAGGGCGGGTAGCGAAGGAAGTTTAACGTTAGAGAGAAGGTTTTGGAGGCGTTTGTAACTCTTCGAGCCGATCGAAGGAACGATTTTTATCTTCCAAGGTTCGTTATCGGAGAACACGATACGGTTTTACATGTTCTTCGCGTGTTCATATCGTAGTTCTGGGATAAAAGAAAAGCTCGGATAACCTAATCTCCAAGTGTGTAACTTGTAATCTTTCTGTATCGCGTGGCATTTTTCGCGTGTATCGAACACACCGCTTTCCGGAGAAATCGGTATTCGGGAATAGATAAGCTCATCGACGCTTATTTTCTCTACTCTATCGCGATTAGATTCGAGAAACGAAGTTCGAGAGAGGGAAAAAAAAAAAAAAAGAAATCGACGAAACAAAGTTGTACACGTGAATTTTATACGTGAAAAATAAACTCGTAATTTCACTCGAGATTCCAATAAAAATCCACGCGACAAGAATTTCCAGTCTACAATCTTCTCAGTCGTTTAATCATCGTGGAAAATAAGACTCGAGTCGTAAACACGCTTCTTCTTTTCGTTTTCTTCGAACGAAAAATCCGGTAAGATTCATTGAATCATCCTTCCACGCCTCGAAATTTTCTTTTTCCATTAAGGCGCGAGGAAGGGGGGCCGCAACGAGCGAGGAGCACCCATGTCACCCTAATTCGCTGGCAAGGTGACAATTAGCGGGCGCTGATACGACAAGCGTAAGCAATTAAAGCTAAAGGCTGATTTTTCGGCCGAGTGGAATATCCCCGGAAGTGTCAGGCGACGGTGAACAAGCGCTAATAGCTTCCTCTGTGGCTGTCGCGGTGATAATGCGACAAAGACTCGCTTCACCGGTAGAAAGTGACGGTAATTTGCATAAACTGAACCGGTCGTTTTAATCTCGTTGCCCAATGATCGTTCCACAATCGTTGTCGAAAAATTCGAATGCCTGCTCCTAATCGCCTCCTCCTCCTCCGATGAATTATTCAACAGCGTTTCCGCGATGATAACTGTATCGACGATCCTCGTTAAGTCGTTTATTATCATCTTTCCACGATTTCTTTCCACGATGGATAATTGTTTACTCTCGTTCATCTCGCGGGATTGGTATTCGTTTGTCGATATTTCTTTTTTTTTTTTTTTTTTTAAGATTGTTTCGAGGTTTAAGATCGGTTAGAAGGACACAACACATTTTGGAAACTGTGACAATCGCAGATCGATGAAGTATCGCGAGTTGGCGATAAATATTCATGAGCACGGGATAAATAATAAAGCGTTGCAACGTAATTGATAAGCAGAGAAATTATGAAAGAGTTTTTATTGCTCACATAAAATAAATTATTTTCCTTTGCAAGTTGACTTTCAGTGACCTTGAATTCGAGATCTTTCATACCATAGGTTATTACGCGTGTCCTTAAAACTGTTCTAGTATATGTACAATAACGCAAAAGAAAATATCGTGCCATTTAGAAAAAAATAAGGTTGACGTCTCGTGTGTAACTTTTATCTATCACCTGAAAGGATTAATGCAACTTTGGGATAAATGTATGTATTTTCCTTTCAACAATTGTGATAGATCTTTAAATATCCCTCCGTTTTTTCTGCAGTGTCACTTTTAATTGGTTGAAATTAATTTTCAACGGACAGTTCTCCATATTTTATCCTATAGTTTAATATCGTTGACGATCGATAAAATTACTTAATTGTTAATAAATATTTAATTAATAGCGATAATAAATCAACAAACGTATAATAAAACTCGTTATCCAAATTAGGAAATGAGAATGGAATGAAAGTTCATCGGCAAAGCCGCAAGTTAATTATTCACGAGAGGCGTATCGTCTCGATTTCCGGGCTACGAAGGTTTAACTCGACATATTAAACCGTCTCTGGTAATCGGCTAAAAGTAGTATTAAAGTTGAAAACGAGGGAACGTCGAAAGGGCGCGGTTTTCCTCTTTTTCTTTTTTTCTTTTTTCTTTTTATTTTTCATTCATTTTCCAGATAAACAGATCCGTTTACGTTAATTACAACCCACTATGGAAAAAATTAGATTAGTAAGAAAAACTCGTAGAGAGGCGGGGATGAGTTGAAGGATGGTAATAACTCGCGTAATATAAGAGCAATTGGTATAATTGATCCTCGTAAAGATCGTTTAAAATTTATGGATTCTTAGCGTAAGAAATATATTTTGAAATTTTTCGTCGCTTTTTGCCAGCATAAATTAAGTTATGAGAAATGAATCTCAAGAGATATCTTATTAGGTTTTCTTTCTAAAATATCGTAAGGATTAAAAAGGAAATATATATAATATTAAGTTGTTACAGATGAAGAATGATGAAATTATTCCAATTTTGTTGAAAGCAATATTAATGTGAAACGAAGAGAATTTTTAACTTGATTATTTGGAAAACTTAAGAGATGTACGGATCTTGATCGATTAATTAGAACGATTTTTACAATATTTTTGTTTTCACTTTTATTTTGCCAAATAGATCCAGAATCTTTTTCTTTAAATTCAATTAAATAGCGATTGATGATGCGTTTTCAATAAATTCTTAATTGGGTCATATTAAAAGAAAGACCGTAAAAAATAATAAAATACGATATATAAATTAATACGTACATATGAAATAAAATTTGCAAATAAATTTCATCCAGATCTTTAACTCAAAAAATATACAAAATTACGAATGCTTCTTCCAATTTCTTGATCAAGTGGAAAACTTTAAAAGCTTTAAACATATAGAGAACACGAAATGTTAAATTAATCTATGTGATAAATAATATTTAATAGAACTACATTCTATTTTCATTAGCCTTTTATAATTGCAACTCTCGATACGTTGCCTAACAATCTCAAAATAAATTCTCTTCTGAAGAAAATCGCAATTTACGATATGTGTGACGTTTAATATCCCGAGCGAAGGATCCAAGAATCTACGAAATGATCAATCTCGGTACCAGTATTAACTGAATAAATCGATACGAAAGGGAAAAAATTTCTTCTCTCGAAGGTTGTGCACGCGAGTTGTGTGTACACCATTCGAAAACTCGAACGTGTCGGCCGGCTTGGTGGTCGAGTCGAAAGTTCGATGGCATGATTAACCAATGTCCTCGAGAGATATCGCGACAGGACCTGTTGAAGTCAAGGGTCGGTGATCCAAGTGCTACAAATCGCTCGTTAGTCACCGTGATTACCGCTTTCCTTCGACAATATATACACACCGCGTGTTTGCCGATAAATCTTTCCTCGCGTTTGTCCTCGCCTCGAGTATTGTCGAGCACAGGTCGCGTACGCTTTGTCCGCTTACATCCGGTCGAATTCATTCCTTGCTCGTTCGCAGAATGATTTCTCTTGTCGTTGTTATTCTCTGATAGAATCGTAATGGATTTATTTTGGAAACGCTGTTTGATTTCTCAATTTTATCATTCGATTTTGTTTTAATCGTAATTTTAAAGGAGGTTTTTTTTTTTTTTAATTATAGGCCTTTTTAATCGATCAATCAATCATTGTGATTTTTATTTATTTTAATTATGTCACTATCAAAATTAAATTTAACGTATCGATGGAAAAATTATTTTTTGTATTTCTCGATAATTAAGATACGTTTATTTTAATTAATAACAGTTTCTTATTCCTGAAAGATCAAAGAATTTTTGGCAAAGGAAGATGCTGACTTTATTTTCGAGTTTTATACAATTTTTATTCGAGTAGAAATTATATAAGCAACAAATCAAATTGTTGATGAATTATTTTTCTTACTTGGAATAAATTTATACAGATTTTGTACAGGTATACAATTATTATGCAATTTTACAGTCGAAGTTGGAATTACTGGGAAAGGTGGAAAGTGTCGGTCGCGAATCGTCGTCTCGAATCATTGCACCGAGTCAATATTTGATGGCAAGCAATACAGAGGGTGATATTCGTCTCCTCGAACCTCAAATCCTCGAGAGTTGGAAAAGCGTATTTCGTGGCTGGTACCCGTTTTTCGGTATTCCACTGCTCTTCGACATCATATTTCTATGTTCGCAAATAAACGTCTAGTCGACCACTCGATAAATTTGCTCGACAGTCAGAAGCCGTGTATTCGATCAACAAAGAAAGAATTAGATTTTTTCCCTGTATTTGTCGTGAAAAATGAAGAAATTAAAAATAGAAATTATAAGCATTGTGAAATAAGAGAAGAGAGAAGAGGAAGTTAGAGAATATTGGACAAAATTTATCTTCAAGATTTTTAAAATATCATTTTCATAAAAAATATTTCCAATTGAAATTAAAATTGTATGGTAAAAATTTGAGAGTTAATTTCACGCACTCAAAGAGATTTCCAAAAAAAAAAAAAAAAAATAAAGTAGTCTACTACACGTACAAAAATTTTCATTAAAATTAGATTTTTGTAAATGAAATATGTAAATTCGCTTTGTATACGTATATTTTTACGACTGATTATATATTTTTTCGTTCATCTTTTCATTCAAATACGTTGCATACTCTTCCGTACGATCGATCGAATTAAAAATTTCAAATTTAAAAAAAACCTGTGCTAACTCAAAAACTTTTTTATGAATTTTGACTTCAGTTCAGCTTGCCATTCACGTAAACTTCATCCATTCGATAAACGTAACTTAATGGGATCCAAGGAAGAAACGAAATAAAGTTAAGAATAAAAGTGCAAAATAATGTTTAATTCAACGCGTGTAAATCTTCGAAATGAAAAGAATGCGAGGTGATACGCAATTTTTCATCCCGTACGCAGATAATTTTTCTCGGCCAAAGAGTCTGGCCCATCTTCGAGAATTCTTTCGAACCTCTCTTCGATCGAATGCCGTGAAATTGTTGCAATCGCGTGACATCGGTAAAAGTAGCGACGAATGATCCATGCGCTCTCCAGAAAGAAGAAATTTATCGAGGGACTGATGGACGGAGTTCGAAAGTGTTTCGAAATTCGAAAGCAAAATCGAAATCGTTTAAAAATCTCGAGAGTGAAATCATATCGATACCACCGATATCCTTGGATCGAGACGAGAGAAATGAGAAGTTGGGGAGACACGTGTGTTGGATAAAGAAAGTGAAAGTTTTTTCGTCGTGCAGTGCTGTGAAAGGAAGGGAGGCAGAATCGTTAAGAGAGATACGAGATTTTTAACTGGAAGAAGATCTATAAGATAATCTTTATTTTCGATTCGTTTCAATGTATTCATCGTCGTCGAAAATAATTGAAAGCAAGAAAAAAAAAAACAGTTATCTAAGAGAGCTACTTAAGAATCGATATCTTCGACGTAGGATTACATCGAAAACTGCAACAAGTGGTTCATTCTTCGCGAAGCTGATGGCAAGTTTCTCGAACGTAATTCTTTCGGGATGAAAAAAGTGGGGCAAACACGCCTCGAAAGAGATAATACATTCCCCTCGCATTCGTTACTTTCATCTAGTCATGCAGAGAGATTCTAAACGAACTAAAAATTTAATCTATCCCCTCTCCAATAAATCCACTCGAAAAAGAAGATTATTTTCCAAGAATCCAAGAGAACATCGTGGCTAACATGATTCACGATCGTAGAGGAATTTGTTTCTTCGATGATAAATATCGTTACAATTAAAAATTGCTCGAATTGTTGTTTCTTGTTGTTGAACGGAAGAGATTGAGAATAAGAATCGGCAAAACTGGAGGCGAAAAGGCGGGCGGCGGAGAAATTACAGCGAAAGATTTACCGGAAGATGTCGACCGAGGAAGGTCGATCTTCCACTCCCGCTAATTCCGGTGTGATCGAGGAAACAGGCCACGGTGGCAGCAGAAGAATGTCTCATTTCAAGGAGTACAAGTTCTTCCGGAGCTTCAGCGCCAAGGTGGAGAATTGGCCGATGCGCAAAGCGGAAGCCCTCTGGCGACGGATGCGAGAACGAAAGATCGCAGGTGAGATATACTCGATTATCTCGAGTAAATTTCTCTCTTAAACCCGACTTTATACGTATGTTTATTAATTATGGAGCAAGATTTCTCCCAAGATTTTTTTTTTCTGGGACAACAAACGAACGAAGATTGTAATTTAAGAATTGAAACAAAAAAAAAATGGCAAATGTTTCGACAGAAGTATTATAAATGACGGGTGTCGAGTTTCGAATCCAGGAAATGGATTAATTTTTTCATTTTGTCGGCAATGAGAATATTTCCTTTATTATTACGAAATTACTAATAGAGTGTAATAATATATGAGACCACGTCAAATTATCCAAATAACTCGATACAAGACTAATCATCGTCGTATCGCAACCTACTTACAACTACGATCTCTAAAAATACTCTCCGCATTATCCGTCATTACAACGACATCGAATAACTGTTTACCCGACAAATTAGACATTCATTTATCATCGTACGCATCTATATGTCGCCAAACGAAACGAGTATATACGCGAAACTGTATATACAATTGTGATCCAATAATTTCAGACGTGTGTAAAACACATCTCCTTTTATTCCCAAAAAAATGTGAAACGAATAAACAAACGAGAAAAATTATCGCGCATTATACACTTCAAAACAAATAAAATATTTCCAAAAATATATATATATATATTCGTCAAAATTATCGAGTACACCAGAATCAACTCGTCCTTCGATCCAACACTTTTTAAACACGACTTCGCTTAATCGCGTTTTAATCGGCTCGAATTGATGGTCGAGTGACCCAGGTAATTGGTCGAACGCACGTGCGAATCGATCGCGGAAGCCGGCCATTTCTCCGCGAGAAATGGCGAATTCTCACCACGCATCGCTTCCGTGCCACGCGTAATTACCATTCCGAATAATTGTTCGAGTTAATTATCACGCTCCGAGCGAGGTGTCGATGATATTCCATGCACGGTCAGCTCGCGCACAATGACACGCGAGGGTGAACTGCATTCACCCCGCAAATTCGATCGCAACCCCACCGACTTCTTGTCGATTAGAAATTTGAATTACGCGCGAAGTAATTAGGGAGGAGGTTCGAGGAGGCGCTCAGCTGGCTTCTGCCGGCTGATTAATGCGATACCTTTGGAGAATGATGAAGTTGTCGAGTGTTATCGTACGTGGATATTGGATTACGATGCGATCGGTGGTTTAACGAGATTTGTGAATGGATATATGGATGCTTGGGTGTGGAAATTGTTGTCGTAACGTATTCGGATATTCGAACATTTAATTAAAGAGAAATTTATCTTGATTTATCCTGTTATTTGTGTGTGTATATATACATATAGAATAAAAAGAAATCTTGATTTTTAACGAAAGTTTGTGTATGTAATGGGTTGTTGAACAATTTTTTTATAAGATAAGAAATCTGAAATAAAATCTAAAATTTCACAACTTTTTCTTGTTGTTTCGAATACAATTTTATCCGGGAAATTTTTTTTCACAATGAGAGCGTCGAATATTAAAAATATTTTCCACGCGAAAAGTTTCGATCATTATCTCGGTATTGTAGAGTTATATGCATTGAAAAGAACGAAATAAACATCGAAACTTTGGATTTCAGTTTAATATAAAAAATTGTACGCATCTGTCATGCTTTGCACATACTTTCGTTTAAAAAAAAAAGGATTGTAAAATTTCAATTAATCATTTCAATAAGGATTTTTAAGTTGGACAAATTTTCAAATATAAGTATATATCAATATTCGAATACTTTCGTGTACATGAAAATTACGAATTTATTATACTCGCTTGTTACTTTTTGCAAGATTTTGATAATGGAATTATCACAGTAATATATTGTTGAATATATTCGATACAGGCAACAATATATCGTATTTTTTCAAATTAATTTAACATTCAATTTATTGTATAGACATTATTCGATTATGACTGTAATAACTTCATCTTCGTTTATATCTTTCCATTAGCGTGTAGAACGAATGTTCAACGGATGAAACGTGAAATAAATGACAACGTCAATTTATGCCACTTGCATACATTAAATTAAGCGAAATTCCAAATGGTTTTGAATTATGGATTAAGTTTGGGGGAAAAAATATTACTTCTTAACTTCTTCCTTTTCAATCAATTAAACGTCCTGTGATTGATTCAAAAATTATTTCCATTTGCTAGGTAATTTATATAAATTTCCATTAATTTGATTCATTTCATTCTTGAACAAAAATGTCAAGATTGTTTTATGACAATTCATTATCATTCAATTACAAAAATAACAGAATGTATTGTAAACAAAAAATGATCAAATTTACATTATAAATTTATTCTTACAAATCATTCTAATCTCTTTAATTTTCTTTAAAAACAACTCCCTCACAATAACCATGATAATTCACAAGCTCAAAAATAATAAAATTAAAATACATACATCATACATACATCACAAACTGAAAATAATTGTCAAGCGCCTTTCAACTTCAAAAAACAAAGATCCCAAAGTTTTTTGTACTGTTTCAATTTCATTTTTCTCTCAGGAAACACGTAAAAAAAATTGCATTATCCATTCATGTTTTCGACTTTCATCGGGCACAATGATTCCTCCATGATTTTTGATCTTCCAGTTCTTGACAACAACCTGTTTTGGCAAAATGACGTGTCATGTAAACCAAAGCTCCAAAAATCATCTCATTTATTGTCAAACAATACGAAGAATTACTGAAAAAATTTAATGAATAACTTCGAATGATTCGAATTACTGTAAGACACTAAATTAAAACAAACGTTTAAAACAGAATTCTAATAGTAAAAGTTATAAGCAACAACAATCTTTTTTATCAATGATTGTAAAATGAATTTCATTATCGATATAGAAAGTATTGATTTGATTTGATCACTAATTGTACACCTTAAAATTAAATGAAGCTTTATAAATATTGTTGCAAAGCGAAATTTAGCTTCCGAATGACCCATTTTTCAAAGCCATCAAGGGAAATGAGACGTTACTCGAGAAGGGATCGTCGTACGTGATGACGATGGTCTAAGATTCTTGGAAATCTTTTTTTAGAAGTTTTATGATAGCGATGCTTCGTTTTTCCCCTCCGTGAATAAATCTTTCCTTTCTTTTTTACTTGGTCTTCCCTTTTTGTGGCAAACGAAGAGTCGATTCCTTCGAAATTGTTGATTCAAACTGAAGATTAATTTCTTTGCGATTTTCAATTGGTTTCTTGGAAAATTGTTGATTCACTGTGAAAATTAATTTTCGCGGTATGTTTCAAAATTCAAGATCACTTTATTCGTGATTTATTACTGTTTGCTTCCTTTTGCGGCCAAATTACTTTCTTGGAAAATTGATTTAAACTGGAAATTAATTTTTAGAACGTGTTTTCAATAGTGATTCATTCTGCATTTATTTGTCGAAGAGATTTATACACGATTACAATGCAACAACAATGTAAGTTAATTTTCACGTGATCGTGAAATGTCCAGAGAAGAAGAGAGGGTATTGCTCAAACATATGCATCGTGTTACCATTATTATCAGGATGAAGCTTGTCTGTCGCTGAGACAAATGCGATTGTCCTAGTTTGAAATTAGTTTGGCTTAATAGTAGGTAACGTTATATCGAGGCCAACGTGCCTGTCCTAGTTTGAATTCGATTCCTTAGTCGATTAATTTTCTCTTGAATCGCACGGTAAAATGAATTCAATAACTGATAACAATTGGTGCATCGATTCTCACGATAATTATAAAAGTATAGAGTAAGAGTATAAACAAAAATTTCTTCAATTATTCATCATATATTTTTTTAAATATTCATCTATTTATATTCTTGCTATATTAAAACAAAATCACTCTGCTTAATTCAATTTCGCAACTTTCCTTTTTTTAATATTTTCAAATTATTTCACTTTCACTTCTCGCGAGAAGAGAAGAAGGAAAAATTCGTAGAAATAAAGGAACGATATGATTTATTCGCCTTTCGCAACAATTGCAATCATAAAATACGATACTATAATAAGCATAGTCCTTTCTTATAGTAGAAAGATGTAATCCAAATGTTATAAAATGTTGTTTAAATTTACATGCGATTCAAAGATCACACAGTACGATCAGATTTTTCTTCGAGTCCATCGACAGGCTTGAACGATGAAATCACACATCTCAGTTTAAATTCTCACGATTATATCATATCGGGATAAAGATGATACTCGTCTGTGACACCGATGACCGATAAGATCCCGTCTCGCAAGCTTCCGCCATTGTTGGAACGAAATAACAGCAATTACGAGGGTGTTATCGAGGATTATATCGCGATATAATCATATACAACACGGAATCGTACGATTTTCAGAATATTTTGTCGAAATTTCACACCGATCGTAAAAACTTCCATTGTGGTGCCATTTGCCTGATATTTTTAACCGATAAACTCGCAGTTTTGGACGCCATTTGGCCTCTGTTTTCCACGAATCATTAAAGATAATACCAATCTAGGCTCGAGCAGTTTTTTCTGGAAAATTAAATAATAAATAAAACGATGAATCGTTGGAATAAAAATTTCTCTTAATAACGAAATATCTGTGTGAACTTTAAGAAAAAAAAAAAAAAGAAATTTCAAGTTGACTTCAGAAGAGGGCCTCTACTGAATTATAGAAAAAGGAAAAAGTCGAAATGCGTGGCAGAGCAAAGGGGAATTGCGATGTGCCTCTCGGCAGAAAGATGAAATGTCGTCTATGAGGCTTTGAGAATGAACTGGATGAGAGTAGGACAAACGAAAAGAAGAATATGGATTAAAATGAAGTCCCTGGAAAGGAAAGGCATTGAGGATTTTGTAGAGTGTAATTTGCACTGCGCCTTCAGACGATACGTTGTTGCGACTCTCTGTTAATTTTATTTTCTTTTCTCCCGTTGAACGATGGAAATATTTTAATATTTGACGCGCCAATTATTCAGAGAATAATTATTTAATATTTAATGTGGACCATTTCTTTGTGCACGATTCAAGAATTATAAAAATAACACGATAGAAAGAAACGTGTTTTTAAAATTTTCCTCTATCCAAAAGTAAAATCTTTTGGATTATTTTTATCATGATGAATGGATTAACCATTTTTTTTTTTTTCGAAAGGAAGAAGAGAGAAAACTTTGTAAAAAACATTTCCTTCCAACGATATTCGCAGGATTCTTGCTTTTCCATAACTGTTATTCCATCCGGAGGATATTGTTGCCCCTTCGATCGCTTATGGAATTTTCAGAGAAATCGTGTTTTCCGGCTGTCTGCTCGCTCGAGCTGTCCGAGAAAAACACGCGTTTCTTTTACGACCGCCATGTAGAATCTTGACACTCGCCATGTGTGAAAATACTTTCGAGCGAGCGTATCCTGGTGTAAACACGAACGCGATTTACCAGATGATTTATCTCAGGAAAAGAGGGAACTTTGTAAAATATTTTGATGCGATTGCATTTGCATCTGTATACACTGTCTCCTTTGAGACTCAAGTCTTGTTTGCTCGATTAAAATTAATGGAATATTTTAAATTTCTTTCTATTTCTAAGATTGTACGATAATTTAAGGCAAATATCGAAATCGTATCTCTGAGGAATTTTTTTTTATCATTTTTCTTCAAAACATTAACTATCTTTCAATTATTGAGTTTTTTTTTTTTTATCTTATTACCCCTTATATTCGAGTTTATACTTAACTTGATTGAAAATTCGTTTCAGTTTTTTCTATTTATGATAGAACAGGATAAAATTAATTAAAGAATACTTTCCTTTGAGCAAATTGCTGAGAATTTCAATCGTTTGTTTAAAAAAAATTCTATTTTATCCTTTATAAAAAAAAGAAAGTATAAGTTCACTTGGCCTAATTTTAATTTAAAATCAGCTAAACTAAATTCTTTTTCTAATACAATAAGAAATATCAATATCGACAAAGTTTAATATTTCTAATGATCACAATAATCAAAAAAACCTCGTTTTCCTTTAAACAAATTACTGAAAATATTGATTATTTATTTATTTATCCTTTGTAATAAAAAAAGAAAGTACCAAACAACTCTGCTCCAATCAATTCTTTCTCTTAATTAATTCTTCTCTTAGCAAGAAAAGAAATCGGTGACAATCACGAACGATGTAGTATCACGAGTTCTACATCGAATTCATTTAAATTGTAGAACCAGCTTGCGGAAATTCCATGTGGCTAAAGTCTCACAAAGACGCTGATAATTGCACTTTTCCATTCGATCCATGTATAGTATTATATATATATATATGGGTCAGCCAATGTTTCTGCCAATGTCGCTCTCATCTCGCGCAACGCTGGATTTAATTATTGTTTGACAATATTCGACGCCTCGCTGCCCATCCGAATGGTACTCCAACGAGAGAAATCCTTTATCTGACTCATTTAATTGGAAAGTATCGAGCACGACTCGGAATCTTCTGTTCGGATTTAATGGAACAGAAGGGGGAGGGGGAGGAGGGAGGGGGAGAAAAAGGCAAACGCGCGAGACAGATATACTCGAAACCATTCTTAATTATCGATCGACGTCGCCATATCGAATCGCTTTTCGCCAGCAAATTAGACGGTTTCTACGGTTTTTGAACGTTCTCGATTGAAAGAAAAGAACAGTCCCCTTGTTATTTATTTCCATCGAAATTAATTAAAATTTGAAAGATTTACGGTATAGAAGTTGTACCGAATATTGTACTGTCTTCCAATTCATTATTAATTTATCATAAAGTTTTGTAAAGTTACCCCAAAAAAATGAAATTGTCTTCTAAACTTCTCGAATTAAGAATTTTCTATCACTTTTCTTTTAGAATTGTGAACATCGATATGTTGATCGATAGTTTTTGAGTTATATCTATTTCAATCTCAACAATAATAAATTTTCTATAATTATTTTCATATTTGCTTCTTTACCTATATTTATTAAAATCACTTCTTTATCAACCACTTGGGACTCAAACTTGTCCAAATATTCTTCCACAACTCTTCCTCGCGCTTTTCCAAAAAGAGCTCTCCCTCCTATCGAGTCCACAACTTATATTCATCGATATCGATCCCCTTTTCCTCCCGTATTTATCCCAAATTTTCTTCTGCTCGCTCAAAAAAAAAAAGCTCTCCAAAGCTATCCTATCAAAAAAATTCGAAGAAACTTTCATCGCCTCGACGAGCCTCCATTCGATACCCATTCGCATGGATCGAGCGAGGGGGCGAGAATCGTTCGACTGTGGCGATGGCCTTCACGGTGTTTCGACCACGGGGACCCCCCATCGGTCGCACACATTACGAAACCGGTCGTTCCATTGTCCCGCGTATACAACCCGCTTTATAATACTTTTCATCGCGACAACCCGCAATTATTGCCCCTCGGATTTAAATCCGCGGTTTCGATTTCACCTACGGCCGTATCGAGAGGGGCCCGATAATCGGCCCGCTCCGGGCCTTTCACCGCCGACGAAAGTAGCCAACGAAGTTGCGTGTCTAATAATGGAAAATTCGTAGCCACCACGCTTCGTTTTTCGATGCGCCGCGTCGATTCGTCCCCTCGATAAACGCAAGGGAACAATTAAGGATATGCAATTACCCGTGGGTGCCCGTTTATGGAATCGGTCCAACCGTATAATAACACGGTCTAATGATAGACAAACCGCACCACAATTACTTCGATGAATCTCGATAGCCTTTTATCGCTTTCCACGTGGGCACCGTGTCGTTAACCATCCTTCTTCTCTTTTTTCTATTTTATTTTCGTTTATTCTTGTACTTCTTTTATCCTTTATCGGTTTATCGCCTCTTCTCTCCTTCTTTTCTTCCTTCCTTCCTCTTTTCGCTCTTCTTTCGGCAGAGATCTTGGATCCCCTTTTTGAGGAATCGATTTTTGAGATTTTTCGAGGAAAATGGGTATAATTTAAGGGAAGATACGTAATTTATTATTTATAATTATTATTATATATCGCCAAAATATTATGATTTAAGAAAGTAAGAAATTCTATTGTTACACGAATAATGTTAAACGCTGAATATATATTTTTGTAATAGAAAATAAAAGATTTCCTTTAAGAGAATGATTCTTTTGTTTCAGGCGTAATTATAGATAGCCTTCCTACTTTATAACTAGCTTGTTAACGTATCATTGTCAATAAGTTTGTCCTTTGTATTAGGAGAAAACTGCGCCGATATTTCATTATTCCTTATTTTTCTACGATCTTACATTTTCGAACATTTTCAAATTCAAGGAGGAATTCTTTTGATTAAGAAAATTTTTCACTTAATCCATTTCGTTATTAGTCACGCAAATTCTTTTCCAATAATCTAAGCTTTTGATCCAGCTTTTTCTATAATTCCATGACAAGCAACAAAATCCATACATGGAACGACACGAAAAGATTAAACGAAAACATCAAATGATTCAAATAATCTTTTTTCTCGACCCAGCCCTAACTCGATTATTTCAACACACGCGGCCAAAATAATCTTTCCGCGACCCATAAGCTTGTTTATTTTACCACGAGCCGGGTAACAAAACCTTGTTATTATTATCCACTCCTAAATACTTCCTCTCTCAAGCTTTTCTCGATAGCGAAACGCGATCAAAATGAAGGAGGGCGTCGAGTAGAAATTGCGTAAGCCGGATTGAATGGCCGATAAAGCCTAAATGGAAAATGATTAATCGCGAAACCGATACTTTAATAGAGTGCCGAGAGGAAAGAATTCGTTGATTTAGGTAAGACTTTTAGCTGGCAACGAGCGCGTGCCGAAGGCTATTCCCGTAATCACTGCGCACCGTGCAACGCAATTTCCATCCGCCGGTTTCTACAACCGCGGGATAATTCGATCCGTGTTTACGAACCTTTTGCCGATAGTGAACGTTTTCTACAATTATTTTTTGCACAAAAATATTTCGCAACAATAATATCGGGCCTTTTTCGATTCGAAGATAAATATTTCAGATAAACCCTCCCCTAATAATATATATATTTTTTTTTTGCACGTGAAGCTATTCCTTCGACGCTGGTTGATATCAATTTTCTTGAATTTTGTAGTTATTTTTAACAGAAGGTCAATAAAGAAAAATTGAGATTCATTTATCGTTCTTTAAATCTTTAAAATCAATGGTGAATATTTGGAAATTTTTTATATAAGATAAAAAGAGAATAAGTAGCGAAGAAATTGAGTTTAAAAATAATAATTGGCAAAAAAGATGTAAAATAAAATTTTTCTTTTCTAAATGAATTTAAAATAAAATTCAATGACGAAGAAATATCTATGATTCTTCAACAAAAGTTTGAAACTTTAAAGATAAAGAAAAAAAAAACCACATTCGTAGATTAATTAATTGTATTCAATTGTCGCGTCATCGTCAATGAAGCACTTGACGTCTTACAAAATCGAAGTTAAAGCGGAAAATAAAACTCGTCATAGAAGGTGATCGAATATCCGAGGCGGATTGGAAAACGGGAGGTTGACGAACGGTGTCGGGGCAGTCGTTACGAAACAATGGCCCCCTTGTATCTCCATCAAAAACCTTGGCAAGCGTTTAGCAGATTCAGCGTCGCGATTAAGTCACGATGTGGCCACTTACGTTATCATGCCAAGTCGGAAATTGCACCTGTCGGGCGCAACCAGCTATCGATCCTCGTCGAGGATTAAAACTGTTAGAGCCGATTTACTTTCTATTGGGAAATCGTTACGCTTTCCACGCGTTCCTCCGTTTCGTTCAATAATTCAAACAATGCCGGGAACGTGGATTCCGTTCCAAAAGTCGAATCACAATCCTAAGCTATTGTTCGATCGCATAAACGAATATTTCTTCGTTTCGTTCTTGCGGGTATTTTCTCGTGGGTATTCTGGGTTGTTTTAATTGGTCGAGAGGAAAGCCAAGAAAATATTTTGATTAAATCGGATTGTTTGTTTGTCACAGTTCGTGAACAGTCTGGATTCTATATACGTAACGATTTTGAGTTTATTTTCTTCGGAGATATTTTAATATCGCGCGGCAAAATTGAAAAATAAAAAATTCAGGATTGCATGAGTGGAGTTTTTATTATTTAAAACGAAAGGTTGCATGATTCTTTAAAAATATCGACAATTTTTCTCCATTTTTTCCCAATATCGTTCGCTTTATGCTCTTTGTTTTTATTTATTCTCATTGAGATTTAATTTTTGTGCCATTGTGCGCCTCTAATTGAAAAAAAAAAATTTAAGAAACGGTTATTTCATCGATTCGAATGACACAGATCAATCCTCTCGACAAAATTAGATTAAAAATATAAAATAGATACGAAACGAGAATAACCGCGTAATCTTTCTCGAAGCTCACGAATATCATATTCTGTGTTTATTCGTAGAAACCTATACTTGCCAACTGCATGCGACAAATCTCTTCCCCTGAGTTTAAAATCGATTAATCTGTTTTAAGTTCGAACAGTCACCAGTCAAGAATTTGCCCAATTGTTATTTTACAAGTGTAATGACAAATAGCAATACCACACATCACTCTATTCAATTCCTCTTTCTAATTTCAATTGCAAACATGTTCGAGCAATTCAATATAATATAAAACATCGAACGGAATCAAAAACGCGACTCGAGACAATCGTAGATCGCGAGAGAGTATAGCCGCATCGAGAGGAAACGAGACTCCAAACAATGAGACGGTTAATTAGACAGGGATGGCACGGAGGCGAAACACGCCCCCGATAAACGAGAACAACGCTACCACGGCTAATCGTGGTTTAGAAAGCGCGCGTGTTGGAAGCGAGCCTTGTTTCACACCTGGGAATGCCCTGGCCTTCCAACGACAATGGAGAAGCAGGCGTGGATTTTTCTTCGTGGCATATCTCTCGTGGGAATGTGAGATTAGATGCATCATTTTTCCAATAAAAGTAGAAATCAAATCAAATAGGACGGCAAAATTAACTTCACGTTTCGTGGAAAAATACGAAGAAATGCTGTTACCCTTCTAATAATTTGCTCCATTTTCTTTATCTTTATTGTTATTTCGAGAACGAATTAAGACGAGAGAATTGTTCGTAAATCATGCAATTCGTTGTAGGAGATGAGGCTGACAATTTTGGGTTTTTTATTCAAGTTATAAAATGTATTTGTACTTCGATTGGAAATTAGATTGTTTCGTTATTAAATAGTAGGGGATTTTATTCAAAAAGGATACCGATACCCTTCTTCTCTGATCGTCCACGCGGGGAAGAGTTGTAATTCTTCTGAAAATCGTAACAACGTTCGCTTTCTTCTACGTCGGTGAGCGGCTATTATACGGGCCCTGGATGCAAATTGTCGCATTTATTATGGGACGGGACGGGTATGCATATGAGAGGACCTCTCGCGTTTCGCGGGCGGATACACCCCGTTGATTACGCTTCTTCCGGCTGCCCTTTCTCCTTCGACTTTTGAATTTCACGCCATTGTTGTCCTGGAAGGATACCGCCTCCGGCTCCGTGTCGCGATCCAAAGGAAATACCGTCGGTTTCTTAACATAAAATGTTGGCCACGATTATGAAATCGATTTCGATTGTTCATCGAGAGTGTTTGAGACATTTATTCGAACCTTTTTTGAATTGTAATAGTAAATGTTCTGATGGTTGAGAATCTTGTTATAAAAATAACTGATTTTTCCACTATTTACTATTTTAAAAGATCATTAAAGGAAAATATCAGAATAATTAACTTATTTTTATTTGATTAGTTGATCGATCATAATAATGTATATAAATGTATATAATCTTGCAGATCTTCCAAAAATAAATATATTTATCACGTAATTTATCTTAAAACTCGATTAAAAGTATATTGAAATCAGGAAACTTTGAATCGTTACGACTTCAAAAAGATAGTAAATTCCGATCAACGAATGAACGATCATTAGAAGCAGTGAATCTTCCTTTTTAAAACACTTTTTCATTTATCTCGATACGACTTTTGGCTTCCGAAATATCATCGTTTAAAAAGAAAGTAATTTTTAATAATTTCCTTTGAACCCAGTTAAACGTATTAAAATTAGAAAAACTTCGAACTACTGTAACTCCCTACATACTGACTTCCGGTCAACGAATGAGCGATCATTAGAAGCGCTGAACCTTCCTCTTTAAAATGACTTTTTGTTCATCTCGATACGACTCTTCGTTCCCGAGATATCGTCGTGTAAAGAAAAGGATAATTTTTTCATTGTTACTATCTTTATTCTTGTTGTTTACTCGGATCTCTCGCTCGCACCTCGTCTCATTGACCTATCCCAAATTCCAGACAAGCGTCAGACAAGCGATTCTTGGGAAAACGTAGTGCGCGATTCCTGGAAAAACGTAGTACTCGGGAAAAGAATATAGGTCACGTGATCGCCATTCATAATCCGTGTTAAGCGCTATGCAAACTTTGAATCGTTATATCTCGACAACCAATTAAGATATCGGGGTGAACCAAAAAGTGGCATCAATGGCATGGTTTTCTCTATATTCTAAATAAGTTTTGATGACAAGATTTTTAATTTTTTTCTCATTCACATTTCTTTTACGTAAATGATCGAAGTTTCGTTTGTGAGTTTATAATATTTTTAATAATTTTTCTTTTTTACAATGCATTTCGTAGAGATAAAGAAATTTGTTAAATGATCGGCGATTACAACTATGAAATCGTGGAATTTATTATTATGTTTACGCGCGTCCCGCCTCGCCGACGTGATGTTATCTCGGCCGTTTTCCTTCTACGCGCTTTATCATTATCTTTCCAAGAACTATCATTTTCTGCGAAAATGTGGGAGGAAGGACGAAGTTCAGCCTAGAAAAGCATTTTTTCCCTGGAGGCACATCGAGGCCGATTAATGGTGATTTCAGATAAGAGTAAGATGCGTCCTTCAGATAAGTATCTGAGCAAAGAACGTGCCGGAAATTGGAAGTATTTTCAAAGAGACGGATGTTTATTGTGCAACATCCGCTATTTCCTTATAGTTTTAGGCTATGTGTATCTTTAATAAAAATAAGAAAAAGTTTCAAACAAGGATATTTAACAATTACATTTAACAATTAAATAAACAAAAAATATATAATTATATAAGATTGTAAATTTAAAATAATATCGCGTTGGATAAGAAAAGTTTAATTTTTAAATAAACATTATGAATATACTTGTAATGTATATTCTGAACTCTTATCCCTAGATGGAGGCAACACGCCTTTCTCTCTAGTGTGCTTGGCTCGACGGTTCGAGTATACGCTTCTCTTGCGTATTGACAGATAAAGAAAGATAAATTTGACATTACCTACAACATATATTTAAATATGTTAATAATTTTTTTACAATTTTATACATTTTTTCCGATTAATTAAATATAAAATTAACAAATTAATTAATTTATAAAATCTGTGATTGCTTCGAAGATTCAATAAGAATATGCTCGCGATTCAATTTCAATTTTCCATTTATGCTAGTAATCGAAGAAAATACGCAGAGATAGATTTCGAGGAAAATATAAGTCTTCTCTACTTAAATCAAAATCGAACAATACGCCTCGTGATTCCCCGTCACGGAATTCGAATTTATCGAGTCCCTCTGCTAGGAATCGCTCGCTCGTTCTCGAAGCAAATTGCACTCAAATCCTATCGCTGCCGGTACGTAAAATCACTTGGTGAAGCTTATTGCTCGAAGCTTCGACGCGAGCGTAAAGAGTGCACTAGTGAAATCAGACGAGGAATTACTGCTTCCTTGGCACGATCTCGATTTATTCTCGAGGGAGAAAATTTGATATCTTATTAATATACGAGCAGTAATGTAAATTAATTTATTTATAATACAATTCACTTTATCCATTACTTTATGTTTTTCTTTAATATCTCGTTACGTTCACCAAGTTAAAGTTAAAAAGAGAAGAGATGGCAATTTATCCTTCGCTGTTTTTCTCATTCAAAAAGAAATTACGAGGTGGCAACCGCACTATTTCTCAATGTCCAATTAATAAATCTCTCCGATAAGATCTCACCGCAAACATCGATATTGAATTTACAGAATTTACTTTTAAATGTTTCTCGATGCATTGCAACGAGACACAGGTGTAGTTAAAAAAATAATAACTCGTTCCGTTTCATTCCCTTCTTCAATCATTCGACGTTGTTGACGATTGAATAATCACTTTCTTCGATGTTATTCAAGCATCCATGTTTTTTCCCCTCTCTGCCGCATAGCTGTACACGCGTCCTATATTTATCAGGGGGGAAAAAAGCGACATATCTAAATAGACCACCATCGTTACCTAACTTCGGTCAAGAATAAGTAACAGGCAATAAAATTTCTTTGCATTATTCATGATTCGAGTTAATGCTCGACATACGTGTTCGCTTCGCCGAACGATAAAAACTATTTTCCTCGATCAAAGCATTCGATATAAAATGAGATCGTTCTCAAAAGATCCCGAGTTTCTTTTCCTTTTCTTCTTTCTTCTCGGAATAGAATTTTACCAACCAATTTTGTGAAACGTTAAAATACACAGGAATAATATGAACTTTTTTAAATTTCAATTTTTATTCCATTATATAATTCATCAAAGATGTATACTGGGATTGTTATACATTTTCGTCACATCGTCTTAACTATCATTTCTATATATACGCAATTTCACATGATAATTATTCCCTCCCTCGTTTATAATGCGCAATTTAGAAACATTACGTTACAAGTCAGCAGCGTGAAAGAGCGTTGCTTCCATCTCTTCCAGAATCGTATACATTATACCGAGTGAATATCATCCCGATATCCGAACGATCACGTAATCAATCGAGGCCTCGTTAAAACGTTCGAACCTCTCTTACGGCATTCACTTAGCAACAACCGGCCATTCAATGAAGCGTTACTTTCCACCGCTTTCGCAAACGCAACTGTTCCTCCATCCTATCATTAGACCCGAACCAGAACACCTAATCGCTTCCCCGATCGATTTATACACGCCCTGCTCCCGTATATTATCCGATTTTCCTCCTCTTCGTTTCTTCCTCACTTTTTAATCCACGGATCAACTTTCATTCATAACTCGTTCACGGAAGCGCGAGGGGAACGCTCGTTTCCTGGATAAACGCCGCGTTTTTCGTCCGATCGTCCTTACTTCCGCCGCTCTTCTGGCGAGCTCGATTCGAGAGAGAGGGGGAAGAGGGATGGCAGACGAGTTGTCACGGCAACGTGTGGAAGATGCACGCGCGGCATTTATGGGTCGCGTAAAAAGCCACCGAGTCGCTCGTAAAACGTTGTCCCCTTTAACACGCCTCTCTTTTGTGGATCCGACGAAGGTTATCCCCTGGTATTTATCCCGGTTAATTGAGAGCACGCGATGGAAAGTTGGAGGAAGAAAAGTTTGCTCGATAATTAGAGGTTGGAAAATTGGAATCGCAATTTTAAACTGAAATTATTAAACGTATTCTCTAATTTATATCGCTATGCAGTGTTGTGTTTCGTCATATCCTTTATTCTTTTGCTAAATTTTTTTTTTTTTCTTTAAATTAAGTAACATGATACTGATTTGTGGACTCTCTTGGAATCCAAGAATGCAAAACGTTAGAATCATTCAAAGATAGAAGTCAATCCTCTACATGAGCGCATAAGATTTTGCACTTTGGCATCGTTCGTTTATTCGATCGATCGTTTGCTTCCATCGAGTTCTACGTCACTAAAATCCTTCGTTTCTCGTTTCTTTTTGTTCCAGGTAAGCACCATACGAAAGCACATCGTATCGTGGTAGCAAGTGAAACACTAAATCCCGACGTAAGTACGTTCTACGTTTTAAGACTCATCCAATCACCATAAAATAGTATCCAAGGGCGCGTCGTTACAGGCGGGGGAGGGGGATGTACAATTTGCATTTTCATGGGTCTACGTACGCGCGGGTTATCCACCTTCAAGGTGGACTGCATTTCGACTCGGCGGCGATCAGGATCGTGAAAAATGCGACCTCAAATGGGCACACGAGCTCAGGTGCGCTTTTGTCTTGCGTTTCGCGCGAAAAATTCATTGGGACACGTTTGAAAATACATTTTCAACGCGTGTCGGGTTTTATTGACTTTGATAAAATGAAATTACACGTGTGATAATGATTTATTGAATTTTTGCAATTTGATTTCTTTCTTTTTTCATCAAAGACATCTCAATGAAATTTTTTTATCATTTATAAATTAATACTAATATTATTTTTGCATTATCAGAAGAATGATCTTCCACGATTACGTAAAATCTAAATGATATCAATCAAGAATTGAATTTAAATTATTATAAAAATTGCTCCATTCAAAACCAAATAAAACCAAAGATTCAGCCAATCCTGAAAGACGCTTCCATGTACGATATAATTGAATCAGGATACAGGAAAGAGGGACGCGTATTAGGGTTGACGTTAAGAAGATAGAATGGGCGAGGGATTTGCATAGCTGTTTCAAGAATCGCGGCTTTATGTCCTATTGTTGCGATTTACTTTTATCCAAGTACTCGACGAGTAGGTGTTAGACCTATCTCTCTATATATATCCCATTGAAATAGATCATAAAATTACTTTCACCTGGAAAACACAATAACTCGAGTACACTCGAAATTCTCGCGCATCTTCCATGATCTCTCTCTTCGGTGATCCATTTGAATCCAATTGTCGTGCAATTATCAAACGTACATTGCATTTAATCTCGATTACATTTAACTGTAATCTTTAAAAAAATGATCGAACGATTTCTCCTTTTTCTATCGAAGCTATATATATATAAAGCCAAGTTTCCATTCTCAATGTCGATTTTTTTCCACGTTGGCGCAGAGCAATCGTTTGATGGCGTCACGTTCGATGATCACGTACACGCCATCTCGCGGCCGTGTCAGAATTAGATGGTCAATTTTCCAGACGCGATGATTGCTGGGCAACGATCCAACGCTGCTCGTTCCTCGCGCCGTTACGAGGAAGAAATTAATAATTTCAGTTAATCCCGCTTGATTAATGCGGTATCACGGCTTCCGCGGGCTGCCGAGTGTCCACCTTCGTGATTTACAGCGCGTCTCAATGTTGAAATCTGTGCAAATACGTGGATTCGTATCTCGGTAATTCGCCTTCATAATATTCTTCCTTGATTCAAGGCGATAGTTGATTTTTTTTTTCTTTTTATAAGTGTGAGAAATAGAAATGCAAAGTAAATTTGCTTATTGATAATTAAACTGTGGATTTTTATGCAGTTGGAACAAATATTCAACGTAATAATGTGGAAAATATGTTGTTATCTGAATAAAATTAAGATTACAAGATTATATTTGAAGAACATTGATAAATATTGTAATTAGCGTTGCAACAATTTGTTCAGCTTTTTTCATTCTTTAACTTTAAATTGGTTTCGTTTATTTGAAATAATTAATTTATAGATTATTAACTTATGTTTGTTTCAATTTTTGTATAAATTATTTACTGAATTATTATTATTATTGAATTATTTATTTGTTGTATTTAAAGTATTTAAAGTATATATATTTATATTATATTATTAAATGTAAAACGAAACGTGCAAAAGAAAACTAGATATGCGAAGAACATTTTTTTTCATTTTCCACGTTTCTTAAAAAAGTGAAAATTCTTATGGGAAAAGGAAATACTTATTCGTTTAATTGTAATTAAGTTGACAATTAAAACTTTGCACGATCACACGTGGACATCGATAAAAAAAATTCTATAAGATTTATTTAGATTAAATTTAGCGTATCCTGTAGTAACATTTTTCCGCGTTATCGTTCCCACGCACGTCGTAATCCAAACACTCGTTAAAATCTACAGTTGTGCAGGAGATTGAAGGTACAACAGATACGTTTTACAGCCATTTCGATCTCTCTTCTTCGAACGAATGAGCTTGCAATAAAGAAGAGGAGCCAGCCTCTATAATAATAAAAAAAGAAAAAGTATATTCTTTCGTTATCTGTCTAGGAACGAGGAAGCAATAAAATTAACAATTAATCTTTAAATTTTCACAAATCGAATAATTAGTTTTGATAGAGTCGCGCACGTCTACGTTCAGGAAGAATAGTTTTTTTCTACTGTATAATAACAGTATTTTCATTGATGCACAGTTATTACATAATAAATTATGTGTAGGAAATTGAAGAATCAAGTTGATGATTGATCGATTAAAATGAAGAGAATAATGAGGCAGCTTTTAATAGCTTCTTTTCGATTGTATACCCCTTGATTGTACGTTAATTCCTTCCTCATGATTGATGACCACACTTTTCGCATAATTGGCACGCAATTTGATCGAATTAATGACAAATTGCAATTACATAAAATTCCAGTGTGATTTGCAAATCATTTCACATCTCTGGTGTACGTCTTCTCTACAAAAGAAAATTTTTATCGTCTACAATTGGAGGAGGATAATGGTGTAAGCGCAATTGAAGGAATATATTACTTACAAATTAAAGGCCAATAATCCAATATTGAAAACACTAGAATATAAAAATATACGAAGAAAGTTATTCTTTTCTCAAAATAATTTCGATAACTGACTTACATTTAATTAAATGTAATCTAGAATAATATGTTTCACGACATTTAATTTTCATTTCCAACCATTTTTATTTTATATCATTCATCTTCTCTAGTGTAAAATAACTATATCGATTTGATCAAACGAAAAACATTGAGCGATCGTTTCCTGCCAACAACAAGAAAACAATCCCAAGAAGAAAGCAAAAGGAATTTATAGCAGAATTTTGTTGGAGGTATCGGTGTATTTTAACCCACACACGCTCGATTTCGAATCGCGACGCTAGCGGTTCATTCATTTTACGATGATGCCACGACTCCCACGATTCGATGCCGAGAAAACTGATATTCATCTTCGAGTATAATCTTACACACAAGGGAGGAATTATTCATTCTATTAAGGATCATTGAGATCCACGACTACCGAGGCGGGCTTACGCTTACGTGGAAGAGGAACGACACGTCGTAAAGCGGGAAATAAACGAAATACTGGAAGAAACCGAAGAAGGGGGCACGTCGTTCGAGTTAAACGCGGTTTTCGCAACCGCGAAGTTGGCAGTCGCTCGTTAACCGCTCGTAAAGCTTCACGTTCCTTGCGAACCTCAAAATGAGATTGCTGTTATTAATAGATATTTATTTTACTATTAATAGTAAGTGAATTATATTTGAACTACTATGAAATGAATACTTATATATGTAATATGTTAAAGTATAACATATATAATGAGAATAATATAATGAGAACTTGTTTTAATTAAATCGATTTAGCAATCGATTTTATTCAGCTTCAAATTTCATATAATTGATTTAGATTAATCGCAAAATGTCAAAATTCAATGACGTTTGTGAATATATTTTGAGATTATTAAGTTTGAAGAAACGGAGTTTATTATTTTATATGATAAGATGTGTAGCTTTTGTGAAAATTTTCTTATTACTTTTTCCCTCGTTGAAAATTAAATCACCAGATAGAACTTTGTAAATATTCATACTCGAAACTTTACGCTATGGAAAAATTTTAATTTTATCAAGAAAATCTTCCACGTTTTGAAAAGTTTTCAAACAGAGAAGATTTTAATTGAATACTTTCAACTTCAAATTTTCTTCTCTTGCGTTTTCTTACATCGTTCTAGTATCTGTATCACTTTTAAATCCTCGCAGTAGAGGATTTAAATAAATTTTAACAGCACGTGGACTGGTTGCGCACATCAATGAAACAGTGCGCAAACTTTTATTACATCGAATGTATCCAGGATAAGAAATATAAATGTATCCAATATATATACGCTGTTCGAAAATTACGCAGAACAACAATTTTACAACAATTCCCTCCAGTTTTCAAAGTGATTTAAATTCCAAAATCACCCTACTCCAATCTTATCGGCCGCTCAAACATTCCTCCACAATCTCAATATATCCCTCGACTCGAGCCAATCGAAAGCTTTAACCCATCATCGAGCAACGAACAAAAATGAACAAATACATCACTGGCAGAGAAAAAAGAAACATGCCTCGATCTATTGCGATTCCGAGGCATAAAATCGTCACTGATAGCATCAATTTTGCAGGATGATCTGGCCATCCCTTCATCGTGAAATCAGCTGACCAAACTCGAATATCTTTGACTACCATTTAGTCTTCGACAATTATTCATCCTTTCGCTTTCCTCGCTTTCCCTTTCCATTTGCAATTCTTTTTTTTCTTTCCAATTCTTTTTCGTCTTTTCCGTTCATTTTTCCCCCCTTACGACACAAGAAAGATGGACTGGCAGACAGCGGAGAGGCTGTGTAATCATAATTAGCGACGTTATTAGCGACTCGTGCTTTCGTTTTACCTGCTCTCTCTATACTTGTCGAGGAGGTAAGAGAGGGTTGGTTAAGGATAATTGCTCGACCTGTGGATACCTACTACTGGGCCTGAACTTTCTAGGAGATAGGAGAACAGGCAAGGGAGAAAAATTCGAAAGCGTTCGGAGATTGAGAGACGGAAGATTGAAAGACGACGTCGGCGAGCCTCGATATTGCGGGATTACCGGGGGAATTAATGGACGGGCGGAGGATTTTGTTGGGAGCTGAATGGATGGGAGAGAGCACGGTGATGGAACGTCGTTAGGAATGAAATAATGTGGAATCGTTGCGGAATGTGGAAGGATTCGCGCGACTGGGATGGAAATGTAGCTTGGAGGGAAATTGTTCGTGAATAATTACAAACGCCCGTACGATTTTTTTTCAAGATTAACTGATGAACTTTGAAATTAATTGAATCTAGCGTCCGTTGTTACGATTGTTCAACTTCATTCAATCGTCGGATTAAATAACCCAACTCTTTACAGACACGATATAAACACTTTTCTTACTCAACTTTCGTTCTTACGCATCTTGCGAACGAGAAACAAAAGGAAAAGTGAAAAATTAACGGGGCGACAGGCACGTTAAACGTGGGTCAGATCTAGGAAGGGGATGATAAAAGTGGAAACGAGAGGAGACAGGTTTAGAAATTAAGGATAACGGCCTGTATATGCGTAATGAACGAGATTACTCGGGGCTAGGCTGCGCATGCTTCTCCTCGTACAAAGACACACGAGCAACCCCATAAACCCCGTGGACGGACACTAATGGCGCAATCAACCGGCTGAGGAGGACTGATCGCGACTGATCCCCGTACTTTGCCTTCTTGGCTTCGTGGTAAGATCGTTGCTGGTACACTTCGTCATTTCGACAGTGGCTTGGGAAGAAATAAAAGGTGCAATCTCTCTGTTTAGAAGGTGAATGGGCCACGAGATATTGCGCCTTTACGGTTTATTGCCGGTGGAACGATGAGCTTGTTGTGTGTTCTCGCGTATAATTCTTGGAGGGAACGTTTTTTTTTTTTTTTTTTTTTATTCAAGTGCAAGTAAGTCCTAATTTGAATCGTGGATAGAATTGAGATTAATATAGGTGAGGAAATTTATTCTCCTTCTTTTTTTCAAATGTAATTAACTTTATGATTTATTTCTCGTTCGCAACGAGAGTATAACAATTGAAAAATAATACAACAACCGTACGTTATCGATATGCTCGTATCCTAAACAATATATCCCTCTCTCAAAAATATAATTAATTATAAAAGAAAGAGCCACTTGAGCCATAATTGTCGTTACACAGCTAGAATTTCAATATTTCGATAATAACCTTCAAATCATACAAATATATCCCTCTCTCAAAAATGTAATTAATCGTAAGAGGAAGAGCCACTTGTGAATAATTGTTGTTACAGTTAGAATTTCAATGTTTCTATAATACGAAGAAAATAAGGATCCTTCACCACATAATAGTTCAAATCGTGTTCAATAAATCCATACACCATCGATGCTTTACACCCGAAACAGTAGGAAAGCGGGAAAGATTTCCGCGAGGGAGCAAAGGTAATCGACCCCACAGATTGAAACTATTCTTCCTAGGAAGATTCGTTGTTTACCCACGACACGAATTCACCGATCCGAATAATAAACTTATCCCCCGGTCTGATAATAAACTCTGTCTAACGGGACAGCGTGTTCGGGTCGTAAAGGGTAGGCGAAATATAGAAACAATTCATTTTCGAACACGATCGTAATCCATTTCTTCCGCGATCCGGAAGCGGACAAATTGAAGGCCTCAACAATGACACAGATGGCGCGCACGCATGCGCGCGCACGACAGCCCCCGGCAAACCATTCCGATTATTATAGGCCCATAATTTCCAAGCTTCGTTAGAGAGAGGAGAGCGTGGTTGCTTGCGTTTAAACAGAACTATAGCGTGCCTATTTTACGATCGAGATATATTATGCGAATCCACGATACGTGATTTGCCGCCGCGAATTGTAAATGCGAGCTCTCTCGTGGCGGGAGAGCGGAAATGTCATTCTTTTTATGAGGGGGGAGGAGAGAGGGAACGGGAGAAATCTCTCTAACCTTCTTCCTACGAACGCTATTAAATCTCGATTCATGGTAATTATTATCGTGATTACTGGATCATCGAGGCACGGCGGCGGGCTTGGTCTTTTGCGAAAAGGTCGAAGGCGAATATGGAATACGGAGGGAAGATTGCGCGAATAAAATTGCGTGGGCGGGAATTGAAATTGTTCCCGATATTTCAATTTCGACGGGAGTAATGAAGGAGACTTGCCGAGACTTTTATGGGTGAAACGAAGTTTTGAGGAAGAAGAAGAAGAAAAAAAAAAGTATAATAATTCATGCAATAGTTGTTTCTCAATATAAATAATTTCTTTTCAGAAAATATACAAATTTAGACGGAAATAGAAATATAACTTTTTGGCCTAATTTCATTCAAATTTCTTTTTTCTCATTGGCTGAATCATAGATGTCTCTTTTCTCATTTTTCTTTCCTTGTATTTTATATATTTTCTTAAGATTTTTCTGCTTGAATATATTCGTTACGAAGAAAATCCTGTAGTGCTAATTGCATTTAGAAACATGTGCAAGTAATTGAATACCGATAATGAAGTTTTACTCGGTTCTGCGGTAAAAATGAAATACACTATTGCTTAAAAGGGAAGAGGAAAGTCATAAAATTGAAAGTTTCATTCGCGAGGCGGTAAACGTTAAAACTTCACACCTTCTTCGTTTCAGGTATTGTAGGAAATAACATTGATGATTCAGCTTCCAAGCAAGTTTAATAAAAAAGCTTCCTTACTTTCCGCGTTTTATAACCAATGTCAACATTTAATTTCTAAACTCGTTTTAAACAGAAAGTTTAAAACGTTCTTTTATTTTATTTATTTCTAGAAATTATTTCTCCCTCGGATAAATTTGTATGGAAAAATATTTATTCTCTTTGTGTGGGATGAATATCAATTGAAGGAATAAAAAATTCATACGTTTTTATTTCCAATCATTATTCATCAATTAATTAAATAATTCTATATCTCTTCGATATAACGTAAGTAAGAAAATAAGAAGAATTATAATCTGGAATTTTTGATCATTCGAAAGATGATCGTTGATAATTGTAATTTATAATGGATTCCATTACCGTCGAATAACCATTTCTGATTGAAGGAAAGATTATTTGAAAAAAAAAAAAAAAATAAAATTTTAGTTACGTACGTGTGTTGAGTCAGCGATTCAAAATGCATCTGGACAGATGGAGATTTTTTTCAAGCAGCTGGACGAACATTGTGAATGTAATTCCTTGCCAATTAAGGATTAAGCAATCAAAATGCTTTACGATGTCAGATGTTTCTTGCAATTTTCTATACGAGAAAGAAGAAAAAGACTATTCTCACGTATCTTTTTTTCGTAACAGCGCCTGATATATTTTCATTAAAAATAATAATAACTAATTATCTCTTGCGACAAACTATGTTCACGTAATCGATACGTGAAAATAGAATCCAACGATACATATATTTATTAGATTATTAATATTCGAATCTTAAAAACATATCACAACTCGAATCATATTTATTTAACTGTATTAATTATAACTTCTAAAACAATCGATTAGCATTAGAAATGCTAAATAGAAATTTACATTATTTGGTTTATTTCTATATTCTTCATCACTTGTTCATTTTCAAAATGTGGGCCAATTTTTCGAAACCATTACAAATCGTGCGACAAATCTTCACCTCCCTCAGAGAAGATTCGCCTCTGCCCCGAGACGGATCTCTCGATTGAAACGTTGGTGGAAGAATTCGAACGAATAAGGTCGAAATAACAGGGCGGAACAAGACGTACGGCTCTGTTTAAACGCGCCATTATCGTGGTCGGTATAGATTGGCAAAGGCCGTGTGTAAATGGGATTACGGTATCTCCGGATGCGGCCGACGGTTGCACGGATAATGGACGATCGTATATTACCGAACGTAAATAAACGAACCGGCTGGAACGACGCTTTACACTTCACCGTTCGCCAGTCACGAAGAGAATGCTTTCGCTTTTCGACGACAGGAATTTCAGAGCTCGAATCCCGCCGATTCGAGACGAATTTTATTTTGAAAAGAAGTGGAGGTGAGATTGTAATTTATCTGAGAAGGGTAGGATTTAAGATTGAAATTTAGAATCTCGATAGTTAAAATTTTATCGATAGATAAAAATAATTCAGGGAATTAGGACAGAGTTCGATTATCTTCTGAATTTCAAACGTGTTGAATTCGATGATAAATCCAATGGATTGAAAATTGACGAGAATTCGAATGGAATTTGAGGATTAGAAATTTTTAATTTTTATTTCCTTGTGTGTATGGAATAATGAATTCCATAAATTTTATAAAAATAAAAACTAGCGTATTTCACGCTCTTAGTTTAATTTGTTACACGTTATATTCACACATTTATCTGTCAGGTAGCTTATCCGTAACGTTTGCACAAATTCAGTAGTCGTATACGGGATGAGAAACATCTCATTTACAGGTTTTTACTCGCGCGTCTTTTCTTTCAGATCCATCGATAAGATATCATCGTGGTTCGAGATAGATCGTGTTACGTTTACTTTCTTTTTTTTTTTTTTTTTTTCCCCGATGCAAGTACTAATTAACACGAGGAGGGTATATTTAATGCCCGTCGTGATACGATCTTTGCAAATTGAAAGGATTCGCAAGTTTCGACCGCTAACTAGCGGGAATAACAATCTTATTAACCCACGTTTAATTCTCTTTTTACTTTCACGCCGATCACCGATTGTGCAATTCATTAAAATAGTAGAAAATTAAGAGGAGATAAGTAATCAGTGTTGCTCGAGTAAATTAAGAAAAATAAGTAAATTCAAGATAAAATTTTATTCACGTACATTCATGAAATTAGGTCATTTATAATTTTCGATATTTCTCGCGTGTTTTTAACACTGCGTTCAATAATACTTTTCATTGAATAGTAAATTCTATCAATTTTATTGATACACATATACGATATGTATGGTAAGTTTAGCACGTGATCATACAGATGAAAGTCGTATGATATCTTGGGAGACATACCGTGATGATAATTATTTGACTTTGAGATAACAATCCTGTTAAGATCGTATTCAAATTTTTAAATAGAATCCTATATTTTTATTCTATACATTGCTCTCCGTGATATCGTACAACTTTCATCCGAATATTTTTTTCCTGTTTCTGCTACTTGCTAAATAAGTCATACACACACATATAATTCGTATACGCATTAATAATTCATGTTTTCTTCCTTTGCTTTGATGTCAACGTGTTTATCATAATAACCTTTCCTTTTCTTTTTTTTTTCTTTTCTTCTCAGAACGATTTTCTTTGAATCAGGCAACAACTTGCATTCGATTAATTTTAAACTCCAAATACGTACGTGTCTGAAATAATAATTAATAGATGGATAAAATCAATTTCGTTCAAGCGTTATAAATTATAAATTTATAATCGATCCTAATTTTACCGTCAAAATATATTCGTCATAATATATCCATTTACCAACGTTCGAACACGTTGATTGGTAGAAACGATGGAATAAATTTCGCCGATAACGTTACATGTATATCGCACATCCGTAAAATAAACTCGTCGGGCATAATTGCAAACGCGTGTGGGGGATAGATCGGATAAATGGAAGAAACGGAGCGTGGAACAGCTGTGTGTGTGTGTGTGTGTGTGTGTGTACCGTTTCTTCGATCGTGATCTGTGAGCCTATGCGCGCAGATTCTACAAAGTCATAAACGATATAGAAGTTGTTCAAAGTTATCGGCCGTGTTCGGTATCACGTGCACGTTCATTAATTAATGCACGGGTTAAGCAATGTGGAACGGGTGATCGCGGGCTCGATAGCGGTTCGAATCGCAATAATTTACGAGGTTCCCCCGGATTTTCTTTTTCCCCCCCTTCTTTTTTCCCTCTTTTCTGTTTTTCGCGTGCGCACACACGGTTAATCTATAAATAATCCTCTTACGTTTATTAATATCGCGGGAATGATAATTCCCGTTCGAAATTTACTTTTAAACGATCCGCCGCGTGTACACGCCACGGCCTTACTTATTGTAATCTTTCCGCCCGGATATTTATTAGGCGTGTAATTTTGACACGTGTATACCCAGGTATTCGTGTTTCGACCGGTGTATCGGCGTTCGGTTAATTCCCTCTATAATTCCCGCCGTGGATTATCTTAATGATCGTATTTAAAGAGTCGTTTCGAATTCCCGCGTTTCTACACAAGGTTTTAGAATCGCGAGCGCGCAGACAGGATTAATTAACGGGATGGTCGCCTTTTTTTTTTTTTTTTTTTTTGTTGAAGAGGAAGAAGAATTCATTACCATCTTCCGTCCCTTATAATTAATTATTGCAAATGTGAATAGATAGATCAGAGAGCTTGGTAATTATTATATTCAGCCCTGATTTAATTTTTGTTCTTCCTCTTTTTTCGTAGATCGTTTGATCGATGTTTTTAGTATGGTGATTAGTTTATTGTCTGGGACGTATATTTTATAGAGACTGAATGTTGGATTGTTGTTGTTGTAAAAGAGAGGATCTAAATTTTCTTTTGTTTTCGATATATAATCTTAAAGGATCTTAAATAAATTGTAATAATAATTACAAGATATATGTTTTTTCTTAATTACATAAGCGTTTTTAAAACGCACATCGATACTTCTTCAAATAATAAATTTTTGTAGAAAATGTACAAGACAAAAAAATATCTAAATAAACACGTCAAGACGATATTTGACAAACAACTCCCCTATTGAAGACGAATTCATCAGATACATACGATTCTCGTTCGTGATAATTCCTTAAATTTTTAAAAGATACAATTCAATAATAGTTACTGAAACTTACACACACAGAATCACGTGGAATAACATATTAATCATTGAAACGTCATCGATCACACGATCGTCTTCCTCATCCTTATTAAATTCGCTTGGAACGAGAAATATAGACTGTGACAACGTTACAAAAGTAAAACGATAGAAAAAATGGAAGATTAAATTAAATTTAAAATTAAATTTCCCGCTGGTCGAAAGGATGGCCAGGTACCGAGCAACAACGATCGCTCCTTGGTATCGCGTGACGCGCGTATCCTTGGCATTCGTTGCGCGTTTGCGGGTTCCGTATGTTAATATTTCGCCGGTGAATTAGAGACATGCGCGAATAATTCCCCCGTACGTTTCATACGTGATTGCGGCCGCGACCGGTGGTGTGGTGTAGTGAATCGGCAGGCTTAATCGAGTTTGACGGACGGGGCGTGCCAGGAACCGATTATCGTACGGTGACACGTTATATATCGATCGAGCCGTGTCCCAGGATAAAGTCTATCTCGAGCTTTTTTTCCCCTCTCCTTTTCTCTCGATGTTCACGCGTCGACGGTGCGTGTTCGAGCGTCGATGATCTGGTTCGAAATAACGGTGATTATATCGGATCTGCACGATATATCCCCCTCTCCTCTGCGCGAGAACTGTATCGGATATCGGATGATGAATATCACTTTTATTTTTAGATTTTCGAATTTTTCCTTTTCCTAAGTTGCCTGGAAAGTTGAAGTAATAATATTGCCAAGTTTTTTGGTTCATTGGTTCATCGAGGCAAATGTTATCCCTTGTTGTGTCGTAGCAATGTCTTGTTATTCACTTTTCAGAATTTCTTTCGATAAAAGAATTTAATATTATTTATTCGAGGATTTATGCTAGGGATCAGGAGATCCTAATATCAATGGAATTAATCAATTAATCCAAATCCTCGAATTAAAAATGCATGTAACAATTGTATTATAAATTTGATCATTATTAATTCAGGACCCTGGAGATCTTAATCTTCCATTCGAATTAAAAATCTTATTGATGATCCTAATATTCCTGATCATAAATTAGCTAAAGTAAAATATAGTATTCCAGTATTTTTGTGATTAGTTGACATAAGTCATTTTATAATTAAGATGTAAAAAATAATTTTTTATATCCAATTTTGAAAATTAAAAGTTTAAATTTAACTTGATAGAATAAGAGAGTTCAAGCTTCTTCTTGTACATTCTGAATTCTACGATTTTAAAGATAAATGCAC
The DNA here is from genome assembly GCF_048593485.1 of Apis florea. Taxonomy (NCBI): domain Eukaryota; kingdom Metazoa; phylum Arthropoda; class Insecta; order Hymenoptera; family Apidae; genus Apis; species Apis florea. Next base: position 2,349,780 of record NW_028256864.1, on the reverse strand, counting down.
GATCTATGGCATTTCGCATCGAGTCTTCCGTTTAATTAACGAGCAGTTTTACAGTCGAGATCCCTCCCGCTGTACGCCCTTCTTCCACTTACATAACTCGAGGAGGCAGCCACGGTGGCAAATTCTTCGCGCATGATACCAGTCCTCGTTCGTTCACACGCACCACTTCTAGCCGCTCGATCCATGCGTGCGTGTGGACGGAACAACGCGTTCATTGTCCGTTCCCTTCGTCTCGAGACTTCTTTGCGCCCACTCCTGCGAGATTGAAGCCGCGCGAATAAAAGGGTGGCGATTCGGAATGCCGATTTTTAGCGGTCCCCTCCGGTGTTCCGCGACCGAATACCACCCGTCCTTCCAGACGGCCTCTGAGAACCTTCCACGTGTAATAAATGGGGATAGCCTGGATAGCCTGTAATAAAGCTAAATCGAAACGAGCCGGCGAATAAGTCGAACGCGTGCTCGCGTTTCCAGCCTCCTTGTTGACCGATTCTCTATTTTTTTTCCTTTCCGAAAAAGAAATGGGTGGGTGGATAATTTTCAAAAATTCGTTGGAAAATTAAATATTTTATGATGATTTATCTTTCTTCGAAACGGAAATCTTTCTTCTTTTGAAAAAATATTGCAGCATTTTTAATATTTTTGTATAAATTTGTTGAGATTAGGGAAGGTAGGGATATGAATATAAAAAAAGATGATATTTATATATATTTTCTTAATTAATCGTTAAGAATATTTTATATTATACTATAAGGGAAAGTTAAAGTCGTTCGTGAAAAGTTGATTTCTTAATCACTTGAATTCTTTCTTTTTTAATTGCTTGAATTAACAAGTTTTTACATGGAAAGTTTTACGCAGATCTTCTTTCTCATCTAATATCTCCTTATTATTTATTATTCGCACAAATTAACAACTTTTGTATTGTAACTTTTCTTTCTGCAATCGTATAATATGTTCGTGTTTCAATACGTAAAAATCAAATTTTCAATTTAAATAGAATTTTTCATTTTATTCTAATAATTTTTCGGATTAAATTTTATTATATATTCGCAAATATTCGCGAATATTTACTTACAAATCAAGAAAAGGATTTCGTTGTCTGAAGTATCACGTTTCACAAATTTAAATAAAATTCATTATGAAATTAAATCTATAGATTAGAAGGAACAATCCATTAATATCATAAATGATTTTTATCGTTCGAAAAACGGTTAAAAAATAAAACGGAGAAGGAAGAACCATCAATGTCGACGGCCATTCGAATATTGGATTTTTACAGGTTGAATGTCTCGACGAGGGATTCGAACAGGGTAATAGAAATCCTATGACTCGTATGAAACACCGATAAACTCGAGAAGAATTCGGATATAAATCAATAGGAATACCGGGCATAAATCAATCATGCAAAACGACGAATAAAAATAAAGTCGTGGCTCGTTAAAATGCATTTACAACTCGGCAAATTTCAATGGAAATTTCGCGTAGCGGTCGATACTGCAAAGTTATTTATGCAATTACCGTCTCGTGCGTAAACCCGATTTCACAGGGTGAACCTATTCTGGATATTTTCCAGAACTTTGTAACACCGCTCTGAACTGCGAGAGAAACGTAAATATCATCTTCGTGATTGCGCGAAGTAGAAGAAAAACCTTGGTGGAATTAGTTGAAAACATGTAGATTTTTTTTTTTTATCTAATTTGTTTGAGAACAGATTCTTCTATTGGAATTAACTGTTGTAATCTATTTTATTCTTTCTTTAAACCGATAGAAGAATATTGAGAAACACTTGGAATCATCTTAATTACAATTCAAATAATTATGAATATAAAGATAAATGTAGCATAATAGAAATAAATAGAAGGAAGCATGGAATAGATAAATTATTCTGCATCTCGAGGGAAATAATTATTTACAACAAAATTAAGATTTTTAAATTATAAAAGTGCGCAAAACATTTTTGTTAACGCATAAAGAAATATTCAAAAAATTTTCCACTTCTGTTTTTTTCATGCTAATAACAGTGAATTTCTCGATATTACATACTTTTCCCATATCACTCTCGCCGCTTTCTAATTTCTTAAGTACATATTTCAAATTTCATTTCAATACTTAACACATTGTATGTACCGTGTAAGTAATGTGAACGTTATTCAACGTCAATTTCAAATTAAATTTGATTTCCATTGCTGTGGATTAAGGAAAGACGTCTGTTTACATTCTCGTAAGTGGAGACATATATATATATATATATGTAGATTCGAATAACAAGACAAGAGTGATTCTACTGCTCTGTTAGAAGGGATATTAAATACTCTGATATATTAAATGTTTATAAATGATCTCGATATTCGGTAATTGGGAAATATTAAAGGAAAATAATCTCGATAATTCCTCTAGCTTTTCTCTTCCCTATTTACGATAATTACATTTTCACGTCGGGGAGAAATTGTTTAGAAAATATAGACAGATTATTATATAAATTGCCATTCAACATGCAGATAATCCACTCGTTCTTTAAATATTTCCGTTTAACGCGGTGATTGTTAACGATTCTAAATATAGTGAACTGGTTCTTCGAGACCGTTCGAGAACGTTTGTGTCGAGACTTAATGTTGATTCTTATTAACCTGTCACTTCATAAATTATGCATTTATCGCTATGGATCTATGGAATCTGTTATTTACAAGTGCTTCTGATTTACCGATTCTAGATCACCTTACGATCCAAAGGTAAGGTGCGAGGTAAAAAATCGATATAACGTGTAACGATATCAATCGATATCTCCTTATAGAAATAATTCTCAACGAGCGAGTATCACCGTGAAATATTCGAAGAATTTATGAATCGGAAATCTTTGAATGTTAATTTTTCAAGCTGAATAAATAAAAACCTTTCTAAAAAAAATTGAGAAAGAGTACAACAGAAACTCGTGTAATTCGTTGACTGAAAATCACTTTATTAATTTGTCATTAATGAATTGTTATCGCGAGAATGAAGAGTCGTAAAACATGTAGCTCCAGTTTCGCTATATATTTTTAATTAATACGACGATTTTAATTATGATAGAAATCGGGAGAAGGGGAAAGATGTTGAGCAGAATTCATTATCTCTTATACAGTCAGTCGCGAAACTATATTTTATACTTTAAATAAATGTTTGTTGGCCAACATTACAAAGCATGTTGGTCGTTTTAGAAAACAATTCAATTTACAAAATAGAATCGTAAGTTCCAATATTATCTTTCTTTGAGGATTGATTTCTCATGTTCAAGGATATTTTTTTGCCGAACCATAAATTGCACGTGTCCTATGCATGATTCATTGTATTCTGCACGGAAAAAAAATTTTCATCGAAATCTGACTTCTTTCGAGATACGTAAATTTTCTTGCAAGGTGGCGTATGAATGCTTGCGTGCGACTGCTGTATATTATCTATAATGGAAATATTGTATGGGTCGATCGTTAAAATACCGAGACGCGGTGCATGCGATAATGGCTGATTAAGATGCTTTTGTTTTTATCCGCGGTGGGCCAAAAATGCTGACAAGCGTTACCGAACAAGCCGATTCATTAGAACGGAACGCGAACGATGCAATAATTCAGAGTCGTAAATTAGATAATATTTCCGTTATAGAAACGCGCAGGGGTCGTTCACATCGCGTGTACAAGCGACAAAGAAACATTATAAACGTTAATCGAGCGCCTCTGATGGATTTTTGGAAAATCGTTAATTTTCATAATTAATATGATTAGTAAAGAATAGAATGTTATAATTGTATTATATTATATATAATTGTGAATAAATGATAATAATTAAATAAAATATTTTAACTTGGAAAGATAGACAGCAAAAAAAAAAAAATGGTGAATGCATAAAAGGATCCAAAGGTTAAACGATTTTCATTTTGATTCAGAAAAAAAAAGTTTCATTTTATAATATATTTGAAACCTTTATGATAATCACAGAAAAGATTTACATTACGTTTCCTATTACATTATTCCTTTAAAAAGAAATCCTATTATCACGATTGAACATGACATGGTATTCACGTAAACTTTCAAACGAGATTTATGGAATAATATCGTAGTTGGCTTTTTAAAAGCGAAAATGAGCGGAATTAATGCGATGAAGAACATTGCAAATCCGATATAATAAGATATCACATTGTGTCAGCGAGCAAGATAAATTGTTCAAAAGAATCGATAAAAAGAATTATATTTCGCAATATTTTATTCGTGGAAATGAAATTATATATGCACAAAACGTATCCGATAACAAATTTTAAAATTCTTTTTACTTTACTAAAATGTTCCTTAGCGGAGAAACATTTCCCCGATATAAATACCAATCCAAAGAAAGAATAAATTATACTTCTTCGACTTTCTCAACCAATAAATTAAAATAATCTCCAAATAATTGTTACGTACTATCACTTCTCTTCTCTTCAATATTCAATCAACATATTAAAAACTATACTATAAAAGATACATACGTATCTTTATATACAAAAAAAAAGAAAAGAATAGATACTCGTGGCGCATTCGTATCACATTCAACATCCTCCACCGGCCCTCGTCGCGGATATCTCGAGGAGCAACGTTAATCTCGATATATGGTATCGAGACAATTAAACTCGCGTTCGACGAGGGAAGGGAAGAAACGTGGCTGGCGCACCCTTCAGGCAGCGCACAGTCTCGAAAGGGAGCGAAAAGCTCTTGTGCCGGAGTCGAGAGAGCGGCCGAGAGGGTCCAAGAGTGGTCGTGAACAAAAGGCGGATCCGCTTCTTTTCCATCAAAGTCCAATTACCGCGATAGAACGGAAGGGTCCGTTAAATCTCGCCGGTGCTCCCTTTCTCTCGCCCCTCGTGGCGCGCGAGTCACTGACTCGGATTGATCTCGGTGTCTCGGACGATTCTTCCCTTCCAACACGTGTCGACTTTTACCATACTCTCATATCTTCTTCCACTACCTTCCCTCCCTCTGATAATTAATTATTGCAAATATAAATGGATAGAGGGCTTGATAATTATTCAGCATTCAGTCCTTTTTTTTTTTTATAGATAATATAGAATATACATTTGACGAAACTGAATGAATATTGGATGTAAAATAGAGGGTCTAACATTGTTTTCTTTGTTTTCAATATATGATCTTGAATAAAGGATCTTGAATAAAATTATAATAATAATCACGAGATACATCTTCCATGTTTCAATATCTCGTCCGAATTAGAAGATACGCATCTCATAGAGATCCATCCATCCATCCATCCTCTTGACGATATAATTTCGTAATTGGGTCGCTCGTCGTTAATCGGGGTCCCTTCGAAGCATCCGACAGGTGGGCGCCCGAAATCTCCACCGATCTCACCTCTCGGTTTCCTCGGTCGCCGCCAGCCCTCCCTTCCCCCACGATTACCATAATCACGCGGATTATATATTTAAGCTAATTGCACGCTCCGCTCTTCCTCCACTCCTCCAGCATTAATTCGACGGAAAAAGTCATCGACCGGGCGGAATGCCGCCGATACAGAGCCTTTTATCCGAAGGGGTGGCGTAAGGCCTTTATGGCATAATTAAATAAAGCTTTCTGGACAGGTGCGAGTTTACGCCGGATTCCAAGAATCTGTACGGTTATGGAGATTCGAGATCGCGACCCCGAGGAGCTCCCGAGCTGCATTCGAAGATGGATCGATAATTTTCGTTTCCCTTCCCACGAGGTTTCTAGGAATTTCAATTCTTCAGACGGCTGGGTGATGATAGATATTTATGGGTGGAGGAAAAAGGGTTAATTGGTTGCAAATATACGTTGAAATGTAACTATATTTATTTATTTGATCATCTGATCGTTTCAGCTGAGCTCCTTTTATGTGAATCGTCACCAAGAATTAAGAAATTAATTAATTAGGTATTAAACAATTGTCGCGTTTGCAATTTTATTTACATTTTAAAAGAGATGTGAAATTCTTTTATATGGATATCAATTGAACTGAGAAAATTGAAAGTTGGAGGAATTAGGTAGATTTCTATTATATAGAAATGTGTATGGTAACAAACTGGTTATGCGAACGTGCTTGTCTGTCCGATAAATTCACACAAACGGAATTTAATGTAGATAAGAATGCAGTGATAACAGCAATAATATTTCAATAATATACATTTTAAATTGCCAACACTTAATTGAACAGAAACATGCCATTTATTTGTTGTGAAAATTTGGAAATAAATTCTAATTCTATGGAGTACGAAGTGAAATATTCAAGAGGGTTGAACTTCTTGTTCGTTTATATCTTGTACAAACAGAGAGAGACTCTGTGATCGAGAAGATAATCTTTTATTAGATTGTAAATCAAGCGTTAATGGTTCGTTTCACACGCGAGTTTTAATAGGTTATTTGTGGAACGTACAAGGTAGAACCTTGTACAATTATACAACAAAATGGAAATTAGGAATTCAGAGTAGACGAGGACAAGTTCATATATTTGCAACTTTTTCTCCACTGGATATATGTGTATCAAATATAACGAGATACAGAAGAATTCTTGTTAGGATTACCATGCACAAATGAATAGAAATTATTTGTTTAATTAATAGAATATACGCCGGACAAAATTATAACTTTACGATATTTCGTGATAATCTTATCAATTTTTTTTTAAATTTTATAAAATTTGTCATCTCTTGTCTATTAACCCTCGAGGCTATAGATTATAGACAATTTTATTTTATTTTTCGTATATGGAATAAAATTAAATATTAATATCTCTTGATCTAACGTCTTAAATTGTACGATGAGGAATTTTTACAAAACAATACATATTTTTCCTTATTCCCAACATTCAACTCTCTTGATTTAAAACTGTACTGACCTAACCTTATTACAAGAAACTACTTTACCATATCTTTTCTCTCCGAACGATTTCACCAAACATCCCGATTCTTTTTTTAAAAATCTAAACATTCTCCGTTAGATTTAGATTCAAGAAATTATTCTTTCATCTAAGGATATTATATTTGCGATTAAGATTGTATTAAAAATCGCGGATATCCCCTATCATCCTTTGATCCAAAGATTTCTCCGAAAAGACGTCTCGAAAAGAGAGATCCTCCCCCTCCTATTCCTCGTAAAAATTGCAGATTCTCCGCTCCAAGTGCAAATAAGTCGCGTTAATGCGTTAGCTTCTCTAACCCACGTGAATAACCAGCACCAACAATGTGAAGGTTGTGGCGAGAGAGGAAGTGATGCAAGTGGCGTGCACGATCGTTCCTCGTACCGTGGCCCCCGTGTACACTCGCCGGTTATAAACGCGCGTGTACGCGGTTGCACAGACGTGTCTTTGATGGGTAGACCGATAGACGGCACGGGATTACGTTGCCGCAATCGGCCGGCTGCATTCCAGCCCCGGCAATGTGCCATTGACTCGTGGAAATTATTCAAATAAAATTGTGCAATTACCGGTGCGCGTGCAACGTAACAGGCGCGGTTATGCATCGCGTGTTGCCGAGCTGCCTCGCCTCCGATAAGCGCTCGCATAAATTCGGGAAAAGTCGTGTCGCCCGTTGATTACATTGCCCGATTCTCGCCCCACCGTGTGGGAGCATAATAAAGAAAGAAATCTTGGGGGAGGGATGGATGGAATGAAGATGCGTTTATTTTTGGAAAAGAGATCTTTTTTTTCTCTCGTTTCGTTTAGAACGTTCCGTTTTTTTTTTTAAATTTATTTTTGGTATTTGGAGCATTTAGACGTGTAATGTAAGGAGCCAGTAGTAAAACTGAATTTTTCGCCTGATTTATTATCTCGCGCGATAAATAAAAAGATTTGCACGGGTCTAAAATTAATCGTTAGTTGTTGTAACTTGCTCGCTATAGGTCACTTTATAGCTATGTAAAATAATTGGAACGGAGTAATAAAAAGGCCGTGATAAAATTAACTCCGGTGAAATATTTCGCGTTATTATTATTGCACCCTATTATTCAGCCACTTATTCGAGGCTAAACTTGGAGGACTAACCTCGTAAACCACAATTTTCCGCCCAAAAAAGATTCACGTCGATTTAACATCTAGCCGTTTCTTACAGCTTCGCATTCCTTTCAGAAGCGATATTATCGATGCATCGAATAATTGATTAGATCTCCTCCTCTTCGACGTATTCGTCTTGTACCACCCCCTGCTATACATATATATATAGATCATAATCAAGCGAAATCGATTCGAAACAGTTGGAATAGCATCGAGATATGTATCTCCGCTTATACAAATACGTAGAACAAATTCTCAAACAACGAGAGAGGGTATAGTAACGAAATCTCAGCGGTAATAAAATATTCGCGCTTCCTTTAATACCCGTCTCGAGAACAGATCTCTTCGAGGGATCCGGTTCGTCCAATTAAGCCTGCCCCCGTGGTTTTTTGCAAATATTCCAATTACACGGTTTTTCGTCCATCGACCGCGTGTAATTATGGGTATACTGTTTCGAATGCGAACGCAAATTCCTACGGTGGCGTGGCTTCTTACAACGCTAAGTGATACTTGATTTCTACTTATTGCCTCCCTCTGGCCGGCTTCCAGCGGCGAGTCCTTGGGGGCCTAGCCTACCCGTGGAAGGAGAGAGATCTCAAGGATAAAATTGTTCGTGCGTGGGTACGATGTGTGTATATATATATATATGTACGTACATACACACGCGCGTACACCCTTTCGAAACGATAAATCAAAGGAAATCGTATATCATTTGGTCCGCGAACCAGTTCGAAAGTCGTCTCGTAGAAAACGCGCCAGTATTCCCGATATGCTTCTATGGAAAGTGTTCTGACAAACCCGTGGAAAGAGTGGTTTTTCGTATACGTGAATTCCCGTAGTTGTAAAAAGGGTTTTTTTTACTTGGTGCGAGTTTCCACGTTTATTGGGAAAAGTAGTAGAAAGTTTGATACTCGCGAGGTGGGGTTGGTAAGCGGATTCGATGGAAATGTTAAACGGAAGGCGAAATTTATTGTGTTGATTACGATTCGATTAAATTTAATTAATTAATCGTTCTTTGTATTCGTAAAATCTCATTTTTCTTGAAACGAAAAAGAAAAATCGTGGAAAACGATTCTTATTATTCGAAATAATTCTTCACCATTCATACTCCACGAACTTACTTCAAACGACGCGAAAATATCTAAAATGTGTAATAATTTTCCAATAATTTCTTCAATGTATCGTAAACAACTCGTCTCATTCACCCTTCCAAAAAAAAAAAAAATTCCCTCGCATTATCAATTTCCCAATAATTCCTCTCCAATTTATTATTCCATTGCCCAAAACCCAATCTAACCCAACAGCTTGAAGCGTGCCACAATCATCCTCACCATCATCCATATTCGTCATCCTCCACTCGAGCAGATCTGCGACTCTTAATAAGGACGAGAGGCGAAGGTAAATGTGTGTCACTGGTGTCCATGCCGGTTAACGGCATTTCGTCCCCAGGCTACTATAATAAATAGTAATATTCTATGCACCTCGATGCATCGCGTGGCGCATATGCGTTCTCATGCATAAATATCACCCGTACGTACGGTCCAAGGTGGACGCGGGCAAACCAGAAACGAGACGTGGGTTCGGTCGGCCACGTGTTTCGCTTCTTCCACGCGTCAAGGGTGAACCTTAAGAGCGTACAACCGAAGTGTACACACCGGTCGAGAGGCTGTTCCAGGTATTACGAGTTGGCGCGTATACACAGGCCAATCAATGGGGAATCAGGAACACCGCGTGATGGTCGTTAGAGGAACGCGATCCTCGAGCAACGGATAATTGAATTTCCTCTATTTCTGGACATCTCCTCTGCTATCTTATAAGATTGCGGTGAGACATTAATTTAACGGTCGTGCAAGTAGAGGCCGGTAATTCTATTGTTTCTCGAATCTGGAAGGGAATTTTTCTTTTTCGTCCGATTTTACGTTAGATTGATTTCTGGTTGTATAGTTCTATAGATCTATATAAATGGTATTCTTTACGATTATGCTTTGAAGGTCGATGATACAAATTTTTTTAAACTTAAGACAAGCATTTTTGAGAGTGTTTGTTCTTAATATTGGATTGGAGGTATATTTCACAAAAGTAATCCGAGCTTGAGAGAAGAAATGAGGTAAAAATTAATTACAACGAACGAACGATATAATAAATTAATAATGTATAATAATTGGAAAATTATTAGAATGATAAGAAATGATAACAGGGTGAACTGATAATGAAATCATAATTTGTAATTGAAGTTATGTGATAAAAATTTGGTTCACCACGAATTTTGTACGTACAAATGAGCGACCTTGCAATTCGAGGCTTCAAAGTCTAATTCGCTCCGCTGACTAGACACGATTAGCTTACTTCTCGTTCCGTATTCCGTATCAGATGACAAAGTTCTCCATTTCAAATTAGAAATTCTCTCTGTTACTACCATTGCTTGAAAAATTTCCAACGAAAAGAATCAAAAAAAAAAAAAAATAATAAGATACATCCATTCATCCGCCATTCTTTCCACGTAACTAAAAATTTCTGAATTTTCGTATAAAAATTCTCAAAACTCGTCGAATGAATATAATCGAATGAATATGTTTCCTCTCTGTTTAATTTAATAATAAAACAAAAATTCCTGAAATATTCGACGTTTTGTCCAAAGGGAGCAAACTATTTTCCCACCATAATGGGAACACAAGTTTGCTTTTAAATCGATAGAATTCCCGCAATTCGACGTTCTCACTCACCGTTGAATATTTTCGTGAATCATTCTTTATCTCGAGCATAGAATGCACATTGGTTAGCTGATTCGTGTACCAGCATTAGGAAGCCTCGGTGCACTCGTTAAGCCCGGATTAGTCTGCGAGCAGAAACTTGCGCGGAATGCGGGAACTTCAATCGTCCCGCTCCGAATGCACTTCATGTGAAACGACGTCGGTAAATAAACTTGAATTATCGTCACTCGTTCGTATCGATGATGAAATTGGGTTGAAGTTGTAACGCTTGCTTGTGATCGCCTTTCGTTTCCAATTTATTGGAATATTATTTATTTGGAACTTATTTTCGAGAAAGAAGATATATCGATCAAATTTTTCTTCTTACCTTTTTTGAACATTTCTATTATATGCAATTTGTCCTGTTTAAACGAATTAAAAACTGATTTAAAAAATAATACTACTATATAATTTGTAATCTCCTGAAATCAAGTACATGTGTGTTAAAATTTTGCCAGCATTGCAGTTTCCTCAAGTATCAAGTGACACGCTGATACAAATATAATGATCCAGCATAATATGATAATTATATAAAAAAAAGTCCTAGACTAAGTATTTTTCGTACCCTCTTTGTATTACCATTCTTCTCATATAATAATATACCGATAAAAAGACACGTCCACCTAATTTAAAATTCACATTTCTTCATACTTACAGAAGCTGCTCCGAAATCGAAACGAGCTCGCCATCAAAAACCAAAACAAATCGAATCAGAAAGTCTAATTCATCCCCTTTCCTTCCATTTTCACTTCTGAATCCTTTTAACACCATCTCTACATCTCCCGTCGATTCACGGCCCAATTACAACAATTACGCCTTTGATTAAAATTTGCAGAGCACATAGTAATTTCCTTCGCGCAAAGATCATCGATCTCGCGAAACGCGAGTCGTTTTCCGCCTGAATCGATTTCCAAATTGATACATTTCCCCGATTTCTTTCCAGGTTTCCTCGCTCTCCATCTAAAAATCGATGATTCACCCTTCCTTAATCGCGATGTATCTTCACCAAGCGTTGTTGACCCCTCTCGGTGGAAATTAATAGCCATCCGATTCCATCCGTTGTTGCAGGACCTGATTTTACGATCGCGATGGGAGAGACATTTTTGTGATGAGCCACGGTAGTAAAGTGTTTTTCTTTTTCTTTTCTGTTAGAAGCTGCGCGGAGCGTGCAACTCTTGGCTTCGAAAATTTCTTTTTGCGGTGTCTCGAATATTAAATTATCTTTTGTGTCGTGGAGCGAAGAAGTCATAGTTCGTGGCGTATCTCGTGCTGTGTTTCAATAGTGAGTAGTGTAAATTTCTGGAGCGTGTTGTTTTCCTTTTGAAAATTATTTTTTTCGATCGACAGGGGATTGTGATGCGGCGAATTTTGTGTCGTGGAGCGAAGAAGCTTTGTTTTTGTGGAATGTCGATTTAATTTCTGGAACGCGTTATCTTTCTTTCGTGAAAATTATTTTTAACGAACGATTTGTACTCGAGCTTGATTTCTTTGAAAATCGTGTTTAAATTAAAGTGAGAATTATCGTTACATTGCTGCACATCACAGATTTATTATCCGCATACAGAATTTTATTATCGACAGCTTGAACTGTTACACACGTTTGAAATATCAAAATTCATCGCACGACGAATCGATGACAGATAAAAATTCATGGAATTATTCGAACTTTTAAGCGTCGTGCGTGCATCTATGAATATAGATTTGAATAGTTAAAAAAAATATCGCGAGAAATGTTGAAAAGAAAATTTTGTATAAATATTCAAAATTCTCGTCCGCGGAATGAAGAGTGAAAAAAGGAGGGGGAAATGCAGTGGAATAAAAGAAAATTTTAAGAAAATACATTCATTCCATTCCAAAGGACGAACGAATATTTATGACGAATCGTTCATAAATATCACGACCAAAGACAATGTCGACGACTTGCAACTCGAGCACAGGGGAATGCAAAAGACGCTTGTTATGCGAGAAGTATTTTCGCCACGTAGCTTTATGCATATTTACTCGAAGACACGGAAGACTTAACGGGGTACCAGCGTGGCCACTTGCCATTTCTTGACGTTTTTCACAGGAAATGGGGAGCGTTCGGGATCCATCCATCGATTTTCTCATTTCTCGATCTCTAACAGAAGCCCGGCAAGCAAATGCTCGAAGCATCTCTTTATATTCTTCTCGATAATTTGCAATATCTAAACGTGGCATAAAATACGTCACGCAGAGGAAAACAGACGCGATACGAATAATTCTCGTTTTCAACCAGTTTGTTTGAGAGTAGTGGACAGTTATTTTTATCGAAATGTATATTCCTTAGCTCGAGTAAAATTCTAGTTGCGATATAAATTTTGTATCAAGTGCCTTCCTTTTTTAAAAGGAAAAGAATTTTTTGTGAAACGCTTGTGAAGAATAAAATATAGAAAATTTTAAATATATAAGTATAAAAGAAGACACAGAGATAATATTAATAATTTAATAGAAATCGCAAGAGAAAGAGGCCAAGCCAGGATCAATCGTGATTGAATATTCGATTCCTGTTTATTACATAAATCTCGAATAATTCCTTTTATATATCTCATTTCCAAAAGGATTTCCAGTCACATTTATTTACCAACCGGTTCTCATAAACTTACTACCCGCCGCTGTCGTCTTTTCGCGAAAAACAGCCCGTTTGTTGAACGCGCTTCCTGGAGGAAATCCCTCCGAACAGGCGATTCGTCGAGGGTATCTAATGTCTTCTGGAAGTACGCGGCGCGTACTTGTTTCTCTGTACACGATAAATGGCCGTTATCAGCTGATGGATTTTCAGCGGAAGCTCGGGTGCTTGCCTCTCTCGTTGGTCCCTTTTGGCTCACGGGGTTACTTACGAGCCGCGGTTATTCGCGCTATACTTGCACCTTTTCCGGTAACGGGACCTTATACGCCACGTACAAAATGTAGAAGGAGATATTTTACAGTTACGCGAATATTTCAGAAAATCGCATAACATAGAAAGTTGATGGGACAGCAGCAGCCCCAGGGCAGGGATTATTCTTGCTCTCGCTCGCGCTCCTCCCTCGCGCAAAACCTAGACGAGGCTGTTGTTGATTCCTTCTCGAACGACTCAGGCTGATAATTTATTGGAAACAACAACCTTTCGATTTGGATAGGTTAAATCGATAAGAATATTAATTTAAATGGAGCTAAGAGAGAGAGACTCGTTTTAAGGTTAAGGTTCTGCAAGAAAAGTCAAATTATATATATTCGAGCCTTGTTAATCTTCAGGAAGAAGATTTCTTGGATGACTAAAGCTTGCTATTCCCAGTGTGATAATTTATTAGAAACAACAACAACCTTTCGATTTGATTTAAATGGGGCAAAGAGAGAGAGAGTTGTTTTAAGGTTCTGCAAGAGAAGTCAAATTATAGAAGATTTCTTGGACGACTAAAGCTTGCTATATCTAATGTGATAATTTATTATAATCGTAGAAACAACAACAACCTTTCGATTTGATTTAAATGGGGCAAAGAGAGAGAGAGTTGTTTTAAGGTTCTACAAGAGAAATCAAATTATAGAAGATTTCTTGGACGATTAAAGCTTGCTATATCTAATGTGATAATTTATTATAATCGTAGAAACAAGAACAACCTTTCGATTTGATTTAAATGGGGCAAAGAGAGAGAGAGTTGTTTTAAGATTAAGGTTCTGCAAGAGAAGTCAAATTATAGAAGATTTCTTGGACGACTAAAGCTTGTTATCCCTAATGTGATAATTTATTATAATCGTAGAAACAACAACAACCTTTCGATTTGATTTAAATGGGGCAAAGAGAGAGAGAGAGTTGTTTTAAGGTTCTACAAGAGAAATCAAATTATAGAAGATTTCTTGGACGACTAAAGCTTGCTATACCTAATGTGATAATTTATTATAATCGCAGAAACAACAACAACCTTTCGATTTGATTTAAATGGAGCAAAGAGAGAGAGAGTTGTTTTAAGATTAAGGTTCTGCAAGAGAAGTCAAATTATAGAAGATTTCTTGGACGACTAAAGTTTGCTATATCTAATGTGATAATTTATTATAATCGTAGAAACAACAACAACCTTTCGATTTGATTTAAATGGGGCAAAGAGAGAGAGAGTTGTTTTAAGGTTCTACAAGAGAAATCAAATTATAGAAGATTTCTTGGACGACTAAAGCTTGCTATCCCTAATGTGATAATTTATTATAATCGCAGAAACAACAACAACCTTTCGATTTGATTTAAATGGGGCAAAGAGAGAGAGAGTTGTTTTAAGGTTAAGGTTCTGCAAGAGAAGTCAAATTATATATATTTGAACCTTGTTAATCTTCTTGGACGACTAAGGCTTGCTATTCCTAGTGTGATAATTTATTAGAATCGCAGAAACAACCTTTCGATTTGATTTAAATGAGGCTAAGAGAGTTGTTTTAAGCAGGTTCTGCAAGAGAAGCGTCAAATTAGATATATCTTGGTGGAAATTAGTGGCTCGTTGATCGTCGACAAAATTTAGATACAAAATTGAAATGAAGCAAGCTTTCGAAAAGGAACATGGATCAAGAATAACCTCGAGAGTCAATGACTCTCGGGTCACGGCATCGAAAAACGAATCCTTACACGTCCACGCGCCAAATTCTCTAGAAATTCTAGAAACCATTTGCCGCATAATCCTCTCCGCGACTATCATTAGGCCGCGTTTAATGAAACGCCCTTCCCAACGCGAATTCTCGTCTCGTCGTCTATTTACAGCGGAGCCTAAACATTCGTGAGAGCTCGAGAGAGGGAGAGAGAGAGAGAGATTATCCACGGTCTAAAATCGTGTCCACGGTTCCAGAGAGAGGACCCGCCCTCGAATGACGGAACATTAAGCGATAAACAGGGAGACACGAATCGTTATTCACGGGGATCGCATCAGAAGTGGCTGGTGAATAATTTCGTGCGACACGCATCGGCGCGTCCCCGTCGTCGGGCATTAACATCACCTGAATTCTCGGAAATCATAGTCGAGACACGCCGGTTCTCGTTCCTTTTCTTCTTCTTCTTCTTCTTCTTCTTCTTCTTCTTCTTCTGCTTAAGCGTATTCGTTGTTCTCTGCGTGCGTGCGCGCTTTGTCGTGTATCGTCTTCGATGATGAATGAAACAAAAGGGGTGAAATAAGAGCAAAGACCGTTGCCGTGTTCTAACACGCGTTTGATTTAAGAGAGAGTGCTGGTCAACTTTGTGACACGAATTTCGAATTACAAAAGAGTCGACGCATTAATCATAACGTTGTTTAGGATAAGAGTATCCTCGTGTCGTTCGCTTGTTCCCTCTTTGTCCCATTAATTATTTCCCACCCTCGACGCTATCCTCTCCCCCCCACAGTTTCGTTTTTAGTTCGATGAATAAGCTTCTTCCTTAAAATTAGATTCTTCTATTGATATAATTGTAGAAGTGCAATAATGTCGATCGAAGTTTATTCGTTAAATTACAAATAAATTATGATTCGGACGAAAGAAGACGTTCTCGTTTACCAAATACATCGAAATATATCAAACGTACTTTTACTTATTCCGATGAAATAGATCTCGAATTTTATCTCATTCTCTAATAAAGAAATAAATATCTGAAATCAATTATTCTTCGGATTAAGAATATACGAGCTCCTTATTTAATAATCTCGCTAATTTTCTTTAAATAAAGAATAATTCCGTCGAAAGATCTTTGTTCCGAGAAATAAATAAATAAACTCGAAAAAAAAAAAAGAAAAAAGAAAAGGGTGAGCATGCGTACGATTTAGAAATCGGGATCGCGTTACAACTTTAGGGGAGGGGGGGGGGGGGAGAATAATATCAGGACGAGTTTGCATCTAGATTCTCGGGCCAGCGGTTAGAGACGATGAGAAGAACGTGACCTATATACGGGTAACAAAGCCGAAGGTGCACGTCCTGGGACGGTTGATCGTTCGGATATTAGTTTACCGAGCGGACAGCCTTACACTGCTGGCTTTCGATCGATTAAGGTTACATCCATCAGCGAAGCACGCGCCTTCTGCCCCACATTCGAGGATCGTTTCGTCAAGCATTGTTGTGCCCCTTCGTGATCCTCGTGCGTCGCGGCTTTCATCCTCGCCCGTTCAGAAAGAGGAAAGGATGGAACGCGTTCCCCTCCCTCTCCTGCGCTGCACTCCTTGTTATCCTCCTTTTTCTCGCACGTGTCCGCCATTTGAAAGTCGGTGTGTGCAATTAGTGTTTAACGCGCGGTTTAATTGTAACGCCGAGTTATTTTAAACGGAGACGAGGCGTAGATATTGAGATGAGAATCGTTGGAATTTTAACCGTGAATTTTTAAGTGGATTATGACACGTAGAATTGTTGAAAATTCATTCGTTGTCCCTGAATGAAGAAGCAAAGTGTTTTTCCTTTGGTTGGATTTTATTTGTTATTCGTTATTCAGCCATTAATTTTGTAGCGGATCATTCGTGTGAAAGTATTATCGGATTCGATGTACACACTTTGTTTTATCTTGGAATTATAAATGTTAAATTATATTTACAATGGGGAAAAATATTTCGATATAATCGGGTTGTTTTGACTGGTTGATGATGCGACGTGTACGAGTCACTCAAACGACATGATCATGTTCTTTATTATCATAAATAAAAAGAAGTAACGATGATGTTGTAAATATTATAAATTTGCGTTCGCAGATTTCGATTATTTATTTCATCGTTGTAATAAATAACCTTGGATGTAAATCATTTGTATTTTCTTTTTTTTTTTTTTTTTCGTATCGGGATAATGAATATTGAGAAATTGATAAAAAGTAAAATTGATCGATTTAGCGTCTGGAATGCTCAATTATACGCGCATAACCTGTCCCTTGCCAGTCTGCTTATCTTAACCATTGATCTTTATGATTTCGAGCCGCGATATCTTGTATTAAAATATATATTATACGAAAGACATGTCGTACGCTCATTTTCAACGATACTTGTTTCTCGTTTACAAAAGAAAATATATAATCACTTTCTCTTGAATCGAAAGAAAACTTCCGACATATGAAAATACAAGAATATTCTTCAGGATATATATATATATATATATATAAAATTCTAATTTCTCTCCAGGCATCACGACCTAAATACACATATTCAGAATCCAAAAACGTTGGCGCAGAGTTATCACAGAATACACATCCAAAAATATCAGAATACCTGGAACCGACCGTTTAGAATATCAAAACAACTCCGCCCTCAACGCCCCTTGACCGAAACCATCCTCACTTCTCCGTGGAGCGTACGTGAATGTATCAAGATGCACGCGTCGTAAGCGGTCGGGTCATGCGTCGATTATCAAATCGAAAGAAGGCGTCCCCGAAAACCTTTGGTCCTTTGTCGTTCGTTCCTCGTGGCACGTAGGCACCTAGACTCCTCGTCGAATTCTTATTCGTCCCTGTTGAACGACCTTGCACGGCACGCAGGTAGAATAACAGTCCCTTTCTACCTCCTTCGAACATCCGAATTCCAGAGGATCCTTTATCTGGCCGCCTCAGCGATTCGAGGATCCGGTTGAAGCTCGGTTTACGGTGACGGACGAATAATTTGAAATGCAAATTTTGAGATGGTGGTGATGTATGAAAATAATATAGGTTAATCCAACAAAATGGTTAATTATTTACTTATCAAGTGAGACGATAATTATTGTCCTATATTTTAGCCTGTAATAAGATTAAATGTGGGTGGCATGAGCTGTAAGAGTCAAACTTTTTGAGATTGAATTATTATATTATAGGTTGACTGATTTATCAAAAGTTTTGAGATAATGTAGATAATTATATATTGCTCTATATTTTATACTCTATATATTTTTATATTTCTATATAAAACAATCAAACTATTAAATTAAGATAAATTATTTGACTTCAAGAATGTTAAATATTAATATTAAGCGTCAAAATTAATGATTGTTCATTTCAAGAAGTTTGATCTTTGATAATAAGTGGTCCATTGTTTGTCGGTGGCGATGGTTGTCGGTGTAGACTGGCCTTAAAATCTTCTCCTACTCTTAGAGTCTCTCGAGAGTCCTCCAGATGGAACCACGCGTATACTGTTGAATTTTATGCGCGATGCCCTTTCTAAATTCTGTTTGGGTATCATAGTCGAGGGAGATCCTCATCCCTTCGGAATAGAAGGAACAAAAAAAAAGGAGAGGAGAATGTTTAAGCACGAATTTATCTCGTGAACCGGTTTATAAATGTGCGCCACAGTGGCTTGCAATTTGCCTAATGCGGGATAATGTTCGAGTTCTTTGATGATGCTTTCGTAGACATTGATACATTCGTAGATTAATGCTAGAATATAAAAGGATTCGAGAATGGGCGAATTTGAAATTTTTGGAATTGAAGGATAATTTTACACGTGGAAATTTATGAAGAGAAATTAAATGAACACCTTGCTCTATTATTGAAATTTTAATTTATAAAATGTATATAAAAATTATTCAACCGGGGATAAATTGTGAAGTGAAATTAATATTTATTACACATATATATATATATGAAATTATTTCAGATTTTATATTCATCCTTTTAAGTAAGTTATTGGAAATTTTTAAATTTCACGGAAGAGTTAAAGAATTATTCAGCTTCGTAAAATTTAAAAAACAAAATTTTTGTAAACCAAATATTGAATAATTTAATCGTTTTAAACAATTATCGAAACTTTTGTATTTGCAAATTTTTCAAATTAAAACGAAACGCTCAGTTTTTCCCACTCGAATATCTTCTTATTTACATTTCTCGTCTCCTCTTGTTCAGAAATTAAAATATAAATATATAAATCGAATCATTTAAATCACGACTATCTGTTAAGAAACAATTTTTCATACACGTTAATATATCTAATTAAAATACTTAATACTTTATTCTTCCTGTTAAACTATATCTTCCTAATCATTTTATCATTCTCAATTTCCAATTTATTAATTTACAAATTTATCATTGTTGCGATACTCAGAAATATTGTTACAACATTGTTAAAATGCGATAAATTATAACGGAATCTTCCCTCTTCTTTCGAAGCAATTTTGCTTCGCGTTATTATGCTCTACTCGTCGTTCGCTCGCTTCGTGACGAGATACATCATTTTGCAACGTAGTTGATCGTGTCGTTTATCATCCCTCGGCGAACGATGCACACAAGTATCGTGTGTCTTTGATACGATTGATCGTGGACGGAAAGAAATTTGTCAGTGACGAAAATCCATGATGGATATTTTATAGAGAGATTCGAAATAATTACCCGATGACTAATTTGAATTTGGAAATATCATAAATATCATTGGCTCCATTGATTCGTTCAGAGTTAAAGAGAAACGACATGGCGGATTTTTATCCCATTCACTCGGATCCAAATTATTGGACGATTTCAGAGAATTTCGAGGAAAACTTGCGCCAAACGACGGGCAATAAAGTTGCAACGCGAGATTTATTCGATTGTTCGAGGTAGAATGAAGTTTTCCCCCGAATTTCCCTTTTATTTGTGCGATAAAGATGGATTCGAGGAAATCATTCAATATAAATAGAAAACCGTGTGTTATTGCGTAGATAAAATTTTATCGAAAGAATTATATTATACATTACTTCTCTTTCATTGCTCCAACTTCCGATTCTAAATATATATACATTCTCCAACAACTTCTTACTCTACGAATTCGAATAATTATATTTCTCGAGGAGACATTGCAAAGAGCAATTATCTCCGACCAGATTACGTGTCGAAGCTTCAATCGTTCCAACACACAATTAAAAACGTTATGAAACAACGACTTGTATCGCGCAACGAAAATTACGAGTTGCATTATCGCAACTCGTTGGCCAGGAATCTGTAAAAAGAATTCAATCGATCCATCATACCCCAATGCATTAAGGGAATTCAGGGGGGAAAGAATAATTCTCGCAAAGAAAACGCGTGTGCTTTTGCCGTTACGAGAAATGGTATCGTTACCATTGGACGAGAACTAAAGCAAGCCGCATTAATTATCGTGAAATAATAACGGCTGGTGGAAGGAAAGAGAGAAGGAAGGATAATTTTACACGCGAGACGATAATTAGCGGCGCGATCGAGGGTTGAGGGAAAATTAATTCAATCGAGGCGATATCGAGGAGACACGGAGGCGAAAGTGAACCTTTTGAAACGCGAGTTTCCAGCTGTCTCCAGCCTATTTTCTAATTCATTATCGTTAATTGCACGCGAGCGGAGAGGAAAGTCGGCTCGCCAACCAAAGACACGCTTAATTGTGAAATTAATTAATTGGCAGATATCGATGCGTCTTCGGTCTACGAGAAATCGAAGGGGAGACAGAATAGCCTCGACTATGCTGCGATCGAAAATTATATTGGCGTGCTCGCTTGGCGAGAAAGGTGATTCGAACACGATTCCATTATTTTTTAATCGAGCTTCCACCGTGAACAAGTTGCTCTCTCAATCGAGAACGAATCGAGGAAAATAGAATCCGATATTAATAACATCGTGACAATTTATAATTATAGAATGAACTCCAAGAAAGAGGGAAGGTTAAGTGTTCCTCTTCATTTAAATTCATTCTCTGCAAATAATTCCTTCATGATCGAAATATTAATAAAAATTCACTCTCTTTATGCTTCACAATTATGATCAGACGTCGTATCACAAACGCACAATCACAGAAGATGATAGTCACTGACACTGCAAAGCACCCACGCGCTGCAACGATAGCCTAGAAACTATCTAGTCGACTCGATCTTCCGTGATTGGCCTTAAGGAAATCCTTAATCCTTGAGACTCTCACAGGAAGGATCCTCTTGGATTCGTGTCCATATTTTTCCATCCCTCTGCAACGATCGTTTGCGGTCACCGGTAGGAGTCAATCGGTGTCCGCTTAACTGGCCCAATCATTATCGTATTAGCGCGAGATGTGCAAAGAGTTTTCGAGCAAGGACTGGAGAAGAACGATCCCTATGATCGCGTGGGCCTTCTCTTTGAAACGCACGCTTCGTAGATCTTCTTCGAAAGGTCTTGGCAGATAATGCGTGGTTTTATCTTACGGCCAGGTTTCTCGATATTTCGTCATCGATATCTTCGAACGATCGTGGCGATAAGGGTTTCCCTTCTTCCGGTACTTTGGAAGAGAGAGGAGGAATTCTTGGATGGAGGTGCACTTTTGTTTTCGTGGAAGCTTTCGTTTCGAAGAATTTCTTGCTTTGTTGGAGAGAGTTGTTTTTCAATAATCGATTCGAAATATGCAAGTAAAGGATTTTATTTCGGTGCATCGTTAAATTTTTACTTTTGAAGCTCGGTTGTAATTGTTATTCGTGCAGATTTAAAAGGAAGTTATATCAAACTGACTATGTTGTTTGTATTATGAATTCTTTACTTGTCGTTTAATATCTTTTTTCTTGTCGAATTTTTATATTCACTTACAATGAAGAGTTTATATAACTCTTTTATTAACTTCGAGTCTTTGTATTATGAATTAATTCCATTATCGTTTAAACAAATATATATCTATAATTATAGATTTTTTAACTATTCTTTTCATGCTTACTTAACATATTAAGTAATTTTCTATTGAAATACAAATGAATATGTCGTCTTAGAAGACAAATATAAAAAAAATATATATAAGTGACTTTAATTTTAGTTTTCAATTTTAATTTCAAACAAGAATAATATTCTTAATAATATTTCTTTTTATTGACTCGACCTTTTCATATTCATATTTCTACAATGAATAAATCTTTTTCTTAAGTATAAACTGTACGAATATAAGATTCGATCGAATTTATATAAGACTCAATCCCCCTCTATTACAACCGAGCTGGAATTATAACGAAAACTGAAATGATTATTAAAAAAATCGAATAGAAGATCGTTCGAGCTTAAATTAAATTCTTCGTTAATATTCGATTCACGAGCGTGATAATCGTTGTCAGTTGCGCATCGGAATAGCATCGGAATAATGTCGTCCCGTCTCATAACTGGGCGAATATTTTTTTCTCCTCCGAGCGAGACAGAATTGAAATCGATGAAAAGAAATATGAGGGGGGAAAAAAAAGGAAAATTCGCAACGAGATAATTGGATTGGCAGATTTCGTTCGTGATTTCACGCCCACGTGGCAAATTACACGCTTTCGGTAATTAACAAGTTTAACCGATCGTTTAAAACTCACCGGTGTGTACTTTCACTGACTGGCAATTTGCTGTACCTTTCGAGTCCTGGTCGTTTGCGTGGAATGATAATTTTACGGCTCTTTCGTCCGCGGCTAACATTGATACGCACGATGCCGTTTTAGAAAAAACGTTTCAAAGTAAAAAATAAGATCCGGGGACGAGAGTTGTTATTCTCAAGTTAGTCGAGAAAGATTGTAGCTTTTTCAAAAAAAAGAAAAAAGAGAAAAAAACTTGGATGGAAATCGTTGATTTCAAACTATTCGTTCGATTAATTTAATTGCCATTTGGCGATGGAGAACATCTTGTCGTTTCTTCGGGCTGAATTTATTTGAAATGTAGAAATTTCTCGATGAAACGAATATTTGCTACGAAACTTTTGCTGAATATATTATACTGTAATTATGATATATTGTATTATGATAATTAGTGGAATGCTGCTGCTGCTTACCCGACTTTAACCTTCGCTTCATGCAAATTTATCCTCTTTCGCTTGTGAAAAACGTGAAAAAAAAGTTGACGATTAAAGAAACGCGTTATTCTTCTACGAGAATAATATTGTACAAATGATACATCGATTAATTAATACGATGGAATCTTCTGAAGAACGGATGAATATTAAATATTAAGAATTAACGAAAAAAAGGAATAATGAATTCTCGAATTTATATATAATTCAATTGTATCGTGTAGAAACAATCTTCTTCACAAATAACAATTTATTTAACACCTTCACCTATATGGCTCTTCATCATCAGATTCAGAGCATCCATCAGCGGCCATCGACGACATTAAAACACTTGCCGGTCGATCGTTTTTTCTCTCGTCTGCTCGCACCGTGAAAAACCGCTCGAAGAATCTCAAGAGTCACTTCTCCCCCGAAGAGGGGGCCTCCTTTGATCAAACCGTGAATCCATTTCGACCGGTGGCCAAACCGACTCGGTAGCCGCCGCTGGCCATAATGGATTACATAAAAAGCACGAAAATAGGCCCGTCAATCGGGCCATCATCGGTTCGAGCGACCATTGGATGGAAGCTGGGGCGCATCCTGCGTCAGAGCGACGTCAATGCTTCTCAGCCTGGGTCGACGAACCCAGGAGGAGAGGCGCATCCAACGGCGTTATTTTCAACGGCCGACTATAAAGCTCGCTCACACGCGAATCTCGCTCTCACGCGGAATCTCGACCGGCGAAAAACCCTCTCTCGAGAAGAATCTGAGAAGAGAAGAAAAGAAAATGAATAAAGAGGAAAGGAAAAAAAAAAAAAAAAAAAAGAATTGGAGAAAAAAAAGATCGATTCGCGTTCCTGACGGATTTAGAAATTGGACGATGCGCGTGGAACTGTGCGAAAATTGTTTAGACTGGAAGCCGAATTTCGCAGGATTAAGCGGATCCCCAACTCGAATCTACGTGACTGGTTCGTGAAACGAGATCGAAATGAGAGTTAGTCTAGAGAATTGATTTACGAGTGAGATTTTGCTGGGTTTTTCTTTTTTTCTTTTAGTCTCGAGATTTTCCTGTTAAACGTGTCGCGAGGAATGTTGATTTTTCACGATGGAAATCGTTGTAGAATAATCGATGAACTCTCGCAATTTTTTAAACTTTCTCCCCTTGATTGCGTAGCGTACGATTTGATAGAGAAGATGACGGGTAACGTTAGGTTGAATATTTACGTTGAAGAGATTTATTCGTACGATTGCCATCGTTTATATATAATTTTATAATTATTTCACGATTATTAACGATCTATTATTTTTTTTCTTTCAAATAATATCGATATCGATATCGAAGTTAATTATGAAACGACGAGGATAAAATGCTTATCGCGCTTACGCTTGCCTCGCGATAAAGTATAGCGTGTCGATTGACGAGATTCAAATTTAGCCGGGCCAAATTCGATTCGTGGAAACGCGGAGGCGTGTGCGTGCGCGCGCGCGCGCTCAAAGTGCTGAAATAAAAGTTTCACCGGGAAACATTTCGAGCGCGAAACGTCTTTTTATGCGACAGGGAAACTTATATAGAATGGAAACAATAATAATTCGATGACGCAATTGGGCCTCTTCGGTCTCGCCGATTCGTTTCACCCGCGACAGCGTGTCGTCGCCTATACGTACGTATATATTTCCATCAAACCGAACTTTACTCTTGTAAATATATATTATTTCGTGTTCTTTCCAGTTTTTTTTTTTTTTTTTTTTTTTTTTGTTTTTCTTGTAGGCGTTTTTCCAGCCATCGATAATCTCGAACAGACGTCACCCTTGGATTCATTCGATAATAATAATAATTAATAACTCGAGTCCAATAAATATAATTGCTCAAATTTTTTTGAAACGAATTTCGAGAAGAAACGAATTGCAGGTTATCAAAAATTTTGGAAAAAAGTTGGGATATCTTAATAACACGTGTATTTTATTGTTCGGCAAATTTCTAAAATAATTGTAAAACAATTTCTTCGATAACAATTGAAATATCAATGTCTAAACAGAGCCAGGGATACGACTATAAAGTGTTAAAATTACATAAAATAACACCTTGTGTAAAGGAAACAAACATTGGTTACTATTTCACACTTAATCAGCGTAACACTACTAAAACGTTCACTTAAACATCTCCATACAATCGAATAATAGAAACCTGTCGCGAGATACGTGCTGTAAAAGGAACTTGATCGCGTCATCGTGGTTTCCCATCGAAATCACCGATGTTTATCGTTGGAATATAGTCATCCAACCGATTGCTAAATGCATGTAAACGAGCGGTACCGCAAGAAGAAACATTTAAGCGAGAATTTACGAATGTAACGGTACACTTGTTAGCTTGCCGCTTGCGATTTATGGCTTTACCCAACTCGAAAGAATCGCAAATTCCCCTAGGAGTCCGGGGCCCCTAGACCACGAGTTATAAAAACGAGCGTTGCGCGCGCATCCTGAAAGAAACTCGGCGGATAAAATGGCCTTTGTGGTAACGCGGCCAATAATGGCGGCGTTAAGGCGCGAAAAACAAATATTTCGCGGTTGAAACGGTCCGTTTGGCGTTAACAAGTGGCCGCCAGTTGTGCGTTCACGAAACGTATCGAATATCTTGCGAATGTTCCGTCCAAATTAACGGATCGTTCTTTATTTACAGAGGATGAAGGATTTATTTTAAAAGCATGATTTATCAGCCGTTTTATATAGACTCTTGACGCTCGTTTATTTTTCCCCCGATGATTTTTGAAATAATTATTTCTGAAACATTTTCTGAATATATTCCTGCACTAAATTTCACTCTTTTGGAACGGAGCTAATTTAATTTCCTACGTAAAATCGTTTTTTACGTAAAAAAAAAAAAAAAAAAAAAAAAAACAAAGAAAGAAACAACAATATCTCTGTTAAAATTGGTTATCTTGACAAAAATTCCAATATCGGGAATATATATAATTTCAAACAAAGGAAATTCAATAAAACGATTATTCTAAAATACAAATCCCCGCGTAAAAACAATATTTCTTATTATCCGTCGATAATTCTATTTTCGCGTTTCTTTATCGTATTCCCCCTTTCTACGTACGTATAAATTCTACGTACGTGGAGGAAAGGTAGAAAATTCCACGTATTCGAACGAGGCTTGGAAAAAGGTTTCCCCACGTCGGTGTCGGGGACGTGCACGGGCGCATTATCCTTCGACGTTACGAGAGCCAGAGCCAGGGTATACGAGGCAGCTTCTTTTATGGCGCATGACAAGCTGCAAAAGGAAATCGATCGTGATTGGACTCGTTTTCGGAGATCTCGACGAGGCACACGCGTCATTCCCGCACGATGACATCGCAGAACGTGACGCAGATTCAGATAATTTCTATCGGTTGGTTGTTGGCTACGTACGTGCGTACAGCTTGTCCGTGTGACGATGATTTATTGCGCGTAGAAACGCGTAAACGGTGCTAATCCTCCTGTGCAGCCGCAAAGTCAATATTTGCTCGAGGCGATCGCGTTTTCTAAGTTTTCGAAAAGATTTTTACTTTTTTCCAATGCGAAAGTTTTCCAAATGATATTTCTTTTTTTATTGAAAAGTTATCTTGTCCAGGGATATTGATGAAAACGATGGAGCAAGTTTCTCCAAAGAGGTTTGCTCAGTTTTTTTAAATTTTGTAATGTATTTGGGAAATGAGTCGCGCGAGGCGCGTGAATACAAATTCTTATCTCTGAATTATTGCTGGATAAGAGAAATAAACGGAGGATGGGAAAAGATGTTTATTTGCTCCTTTCGAAATTGCTTCTCGTGGAAAGAGGTGGTAAGCAATATTTATATAAAATTGGTGATAAATTGAAGAATTCGTCACAGTATCGAATCGATAACTTTCCCTTTCCGTTTCTTTTAAAATTTAAAATTTAACCTGTCTAGAAAGTTGAATTGCAGGGGAGATGTAATTTAAAAAAAAAAAATATTAACAATTACCTATTAATTAGAAATTCTCACTTTTTACCGATTAATTATTCTTATTCCCAACTTATAGCCCATAGCAAATCTTATTAATTTCGCTTCGAGAAGTTTTGAAATTTCTACATCATTTATATCGATAAAACTGTCGTCGTCGTCGTCGTCGTCGTCGTCGTCGTCGTCGAGCACACAGCGAAATAATAATAATAATGTAAAGATTTTGCGAAAAATCCTCGGTAAAGATTCAGGAAAGCGTGTCAAGCGCCTAGGATGTTGTATTCTTTCGCGAGCATTGTGAAAGATCGTAGCGAAGTTCAGCGACGCGAAATACCGGCTCTCGTTTCACGGCTGGCGAATCCTTGTAATCGTCACACTTGGACCGTGTCCTCTTCCTCGTAGGAATCGTTCGTAGCCTATTCGACATCGTACACACGATTCTACAGTTCCCCCTCTTTATCTTCGTCCAGAATTTTAGAATTTCATTCCACAAAAGAACGATCGAATAATTTCGACGAAAAATTCATCGAGCCGAACCAATTGATCATTAATCTCAAACTCTAAAATAATTCCACCATAATGAACTTCCAAAATGGAATTTCCATCGAACCGAAATTATTCTCAAACCCCTCCATTCCTTCCAAAAAAAAGGAAACCTCGAGATCTCCTCCTACACCGTCCAACGTAAACGATCCCTCAGGATCTTTTAGGTGTTCGCCGATCGAGGATCTGGCGCCACTGCGCTCTCCCTCCCCTTTAACCAACTCTCTCACTTCCTGATGCGCGCGAATCATTCCCGACCGGACTGATTTACGACACGTCGGAGAGCTTTCGGCTCTCCCGAAATAGCCTGGACCGTTTAACAGAAACAAACGCCGTTTATAAATGCCTCCTCCTCCTCCTCCTCCTCCTCTCTTGATGCATTGTTGAGAAAATACAGGCCGAGGAAGGCGAGGTGACGTCACTGGCTCACGCCGCCACCACCATCGCCACCACAGAGAACTGGTTGGGTCGTCTTATTTGTTTAGGTTCGCGTCCATTCGCAGGGCGTCATCCCTTAAGCCCCTTGATTATTTTATTGCCGATCCTGCGGGCGTAAGAAACACCCGACCGTGGCTCGAACTGGTGGTCAACGGCTTCGTGAAAGCCAACAGATACCCCTTTGTGCTCGCCTCTCTATTATTAGAACGGGCGAGAGCGAGTAGAGAATATTTCGAAGCGTTGTTAGTACATAAAATAAGGGGAAGCTTGGGGCGAAAGTGAGGGTTGATGGCGGTTTATAATGGCGATGTTTCCCTGGCGTTTTAGAGATTTGTACGTCAGCGTGATACCTCGGGTATTATCGATTTGCGTGATGAGGTGAGAAGAGTTTGGGGAACGTTCGTTTCCTTTTTTTCTTTCTTTTTTTTTTATGGAAATTTTGCGATCTTTTATTACGAAGAATTTAATATGGATCTAATTTAGATTATCAAGATATAGAAGAAGTATACGAAAATATCCTGTCAAATGTGACAAAAGTATTCTCAAAGTTAATTTGTAATTAGAAACAAATTTTAAGTTTGATGATGTAATGTATGAGTTACCCTATTAATTTAAAAACAAATTTTGAATCGTTGAATAATTATTTTAGATCGTTGATTATTTGCTTTACGTTATAGCGAATCCTTTAGAGAATCAAAGTTCGATTTTGCCAAAAGATATCCGTTAATGGAGTCACTTAGACACTGTTTGTTTAGGTTGTTTTGGCTCCCTCGCACACGATCTCTCAGAATTCGCAAGGGAGAAGAAAATCTTGCGTTCCGTTTGATCAGGGACCTTTTCCTCCGATCTTTTCCTCCCGTGTTCCCTATATTTATTTAAGAGGGGAAAGCGGACGATCGAGCTGTTTGCACGGGATCTATATTTGCGAGTCGTGTCATAGATCTCTTTGCTCCTCGACTTGCTTTCACGACGCTTTTGACAAAGATCTAAGAGACAATTGACATGCCACTTTTACAAACAAACGATCGCCAATTATAAAGATTTTATAATTGTTAATCCAAATTAAATTGCAACGAGCAAGTTCTAACTTTTCGAAAAATTCCTCTGAGAAGATTTTTCATTTTTCTTGTTCTTCTTGATTGATTTAGATAGAACGATCAGTAAAAAATATATATATATATAACACACGTGTTTTTCTAAGGATTTAAATTACCCTCATAGCCACGCGGCTTAATAACGAGAGAAATTCGCCATTGAACGATGGCTCCACGTGTAGTCTTTGAACGATTAGCATGGGCCACTAATGATCACGGTATTAAACATACAAATTGGGGGGCTCTCTGAACCATCGTGTGCACGTGCAGGATTTTTTTTTTTTTTTTTTTCGTTTTCGTGCCTCCTGAAAAGAATTCAAGCAAATCGAATCGAATGTCTGTTTGAAAATTGTTACTTTGATAAAATCAAAAAGGAAAAATTGTGAATTCGATAGAGGAATAAATTTTCCTTTCAAGCTCGCGATTTCGAAGGTTGTGCACGCTTTCTGCACGCGTTTTGCGCGCACGTGCGTAAGCGCGTTGCAACCGCATCGATGGCTCTCGAGGCTTTTGTCGCAAAGTTTCCTGTACGATCGTTTTTCAGACATTTGGGTCAAGGCTCCTTCAGACTCAACGAGCACGATAATTTATGAAGTTGAATCGATTAGCCCGATATTTTAGGGGGGACGGATCGTGAAGGGAATCGTGGCAAATGGAGTGTGCCCTTTTGTCCCGCATTCCGTCATTTTTTTTCCCTTTCTCCTCCCCCTTTTCTTGCCAGTTTCTGAAAGGATTACCGTGGATGGCCACGTGTTCTTTTTCTGCATTCTTAGCACGTAATGTAATCGTGACAGTTTGTTGGATGATTGAACATGCAAGGCTTTACTTTGACAGTTAGAGAGCGTGAAATTGTGTTGTGTAATCTTTGTTACAAATTTGTTTATGAAATAGAATACCAAGCGAAGAGGAGGAGACCGTGTCGAAGAAGAAAAATAAAACATTATCGTACAATAACACAAGTTTAAATAAAGATTAAAAATTGAAATAAACGTTCGCGACAAATGAAGAATCTTTTATAAAATTCATTTTGAAAAGTATCTAATATATTGGAATTTCTAACTATTCTGTTGGATTAAGTATTGGATTAAAGATAATTCGTAGAATTGATTTTAAAAATTATCTTAAGAATTTATTTATTCATTTAAAAGTTTTGTAGGAGAATGAACTTTTAATAATTTAACAATTGAAGAAAAGAAAAATATTCAGAAGATCAATTTTGAAATAATAAAATTAAGATCAAGTTTTCAGATTCTTCGTATAAGATATTTCTATTAAAATAATTTTTTTTTTTTTTAAATTAGTAATATAATAAAATTTTCACTCGAAATCTTCTTCGAAAAATAATACATAAAACTCTAATGTAGCTATAATTTTCAAAAGTTCACATATAGAAAAGATTGACATCGCTTTTCTTGTATCGAACGTTCGTATCACATGTAAATCGATGAAACTCTTCCTCGAGAGGGATGTTTACACCAGAATGAAGTGCGATCATCCGTGTGACGATAGGAAAAGGCAGAGCGAGAGAGCGACAAACAGAGAGAAAGAGAGAGAAGAAGGGGGCTTTGTCGAAGGTTCGGGGCATTGATTTTCAATAGGTCAATCGTGGAACCAGCTGACAACGTTTACAGGATAGCACTCGTCGGATCAGCCCACACGTGCTTTTGTCGACGGAGTTTTGGTTAACCTCGTCACTTGTCCCGATAATTCGACGCAAACTCGTCGCGTGAACGGAGCTCGTGTGCTCGTCGAGAACGAAAGGTTACACGTGCCGTAAATCAGAATGCTCGTAAATACGAAATTTCATAAACTTTCTTGATAATTGAGCGAAAATGTTTTCGAGCATTTTCACGGGTCAAAACGGTGGTGTCAAACTTCCCTTGAATGGGCGCCGAAATCCTTTTATGTTGAAAACATCCCTCGTGAAATGAATTTTGGAAATTGTTCAAGGTATTGGAATTTTGTTGAAAATTTTCCGCACAATTCTCTTATGGGGAATTATAAAATTCATTTTGAAAAGTATCTAATATATTGGAATTTCTAACTATTCTTTTGGATAAGTATTGGATTAAAAATAATTCGTTGATTTATTATAAATTATTTAAGAATTTATTTATTCATCTAAGAGTTTTGCAGGAACTTTTATTAATTAAACGTTTAACAATTGAAAAAGAAGAATATTTAGAGGATCAACTTTGAAATAATAAAATTAAGATCGAGTTTTCTTTATATAAGATATTTCTATTAAAATAACTTTTTTTTTTAAGTTATTAAAGATAATATAATAAAATTTTTAACAACTATTTCAGATTAAAATTAGATTAGATTTATGTTACTCTCCTCTTAACGTAAGATTCAATCCCCATATACTATTTTCTAAATATATTCCATTCCAAAACATTTCAGATTATCATTTACTTGGAAAAAAAAGAATATTTCAAACTTTCAACATTTATAAAAATATTTAATACAAATCAATAAAAAATCTTTAGTGCGCATCCTCTGATTTTAAGAGAGCAAGTTCATCACTTCAATCCTTAAATTTGTTTTCTTCGCATATCTGATGATAAATAAAAGAAAAATACAATCTCTTAATTCCACCCTTTAGTATTAAAAAATTTCGATTTTTAATAATTTTATTCGCCACATATTTTTGACACGCGTCGTTGAAGTTCTCGTCCTTGGAATGCAAAATTTTCAGATGAATAAAATATGAGAATAAATTACAAGCAGATTATTCTTGCGTCAATCCACGCTCGCGGGAAGAATTGTGATCGAAGATCCGACGTCGTCTGTTAAAACGAGCCAATGAATTTTTCCTCCGCTAATTAAAGGATTTGCACCGTGAAACACCTCGTCCACCATGTTATTTCTTGTCACGCGCATCCGTAACGAACAGGCCGGTTGCTATTTTTACTCGTTTACAATTCTCTCTGCTGGAAATATATACAAATTGTAGTATAGGAATTCCGCGAACAATGTTACGAAAAATAATATCGTGCGAGACGATTGACTGATGATAAATTTCCATTAATCTCAAGTATAATCAGTCTAAATATTTGCTAAATCGTTCATTCGAGAAGAAGATACGCACGTATGATTAACAATTAAATCTTTATTAACTAAAGGAATTAATCGAAACAAGAGTATCTATTGAAAAACAAATTATTCAATCAGATTTATTTACAAAAAAAAACAAAAAATCATCGAGAAAATCATCAGATTCGAAGGGAGGATAACTCACGCGTGTGAAACAGCTCGTTCGTCCAACGTTGATAAAGGCGTCCATCGAACGGTCCATTTTTATCGGTATTCCAGAAACGGGATGAAACAGCGCACGAAATGCTGGAAACGTTGCTCTGGAAAACGGTATATAATGTCATCGTGAGCGCACATCGAAACCTGAACAACCCTTTTCCGTTCTTTTTCTAAAATTAGCCGCGTATAAACAAGCGGCTGATCAATGATTCAGGCGTCGTTCAGTCTCTTTGTGCCAAGTGCGCGCCGGGGAAGAGGTACTCGAAGCTTTACAAATACACCTCTCGCGCCACCACCGGGCGAGGCTTCTATTTTAATTCGGTTTCGATCCTTCTATCCCTTTATTTAGACCTGGGCTGCCTTCGAACGTGGTGAAAAAAAAAAAAAAACGCGTTCCACCCGAAAGTAACGAGTTTAATTTCCCTTCCAATTCGCTTCGAAACGATTAATTGTCCCCTTTTGGGGTATCTGCCCTTCGTTTATTATGCTCCTTTAAAATATAGTTTATATCCAGGTTAGCATATTGGGAATTTTAATTAATTCGCAGTTGTGGTTTTTTTATTTAATTTCATGATGAAATATCTTAGTGCAAAAATGTGTCGCGCTAAGTTGTTGGATTGATAGATCATATTGACATTTACCTGACCTTTGGCAAAGAGTGGTTTGCCAAAGGGAGATCCCGAGTGAATTTTCTAACAAGAACTTATATGCGCGTTATATCGATTAATTTTTAAATCCTGTGTAAACATTTCCTTCTTTTAAACATTTTCAAATGAATTTCTTCGAGAACCTGTTTTAATCGCCGCTCTTATTAAAAACACCGTCTCCACTTTGTACTCGTTAAAAGCAAAGGTAAAATATAAAATTTCCATTTCTCGCGAAAAGTCTGTATAACTCGCGTCTCAACGAAGATTATACGATCTCGTTTAACGTCTCGAGATAAGCAGGTCTCGTTTATAAGCAAATATTTACAGAATGAATCCGAGTTACAAAGAGAAGGAAAAAGGTTTAAAAGAGATTGAAATCATCGCGCAGAGGTGTAAGCATTTACGCACGGTGATTCCATTTTCAAAGGATTAAGAAAAAAGGAAGAGTTGGACGGCAGCAATGCAACCGCAGCCGGTTTACAGCTCGTTGGCAACCTTGTTGCGAACGTTGACAGCCACGATGGTGTTCGTACAGGGATTTGACATTTCTCGGTTAGGCTTGGCTCGCAGACGAGCAAATAGGTTGACAGCAGCGCATTTGATACCGCAAGCTTGTAGCAAGCTTCTGACAAACGATTCATCGCCGATGGATCGCCTCGATGGAATTCGTTCGGGTTTAATGAAAACGAGAACTGTGCGACCTTCAGGCCCGTAATACACCGCGTAATATACGCTCAACAGGCTGTATCACAACCGTTGACTCGCGTTCACTGTTAATTCGACGTGTGAAGGGATTTGGAGGGGTGATTAGGCGAATATTTTTACGAGTGGGTGCAGCTTGAATGAGATATGGTGAATAATATTATATACTATCCTTCTTTCTCTCCTCTTGCTTTGTGTATCTTTTCCCTTCTCAACATTGCTTTTATTGAAATTTGTTTATTTAAATTTAACGTATAGTCGAATCTTCTTTCCGTATTTAGAAGAGAAAAAGTTATAAGATAAAGTCGAGAAGAAGATTGTATATGTTTCTCTCGAATTTAAAGAGTTGAATAATTTTTTTTCAAAATTTTGAAATTCTCGTGCGATTTAAATCAAAGAATTCGAAGATTGTATCAACAATATATGCACTTGATCCTCTTTTCGTTTTAAAATCGACCATCGTCTTTCAACTTCCGCCTTCCCGTCAACGAGCGTCTTTCATTCGATCAGTGAACGGTTTCCTCTTCGACAGACAAGTCGTCGCCACGTATGGAGCATCGAGGTCAAACATCAAATCCCACATGGAATTCGATGCTTTTTGCTTCGAGAATGAACGGATAAAATTACGCAACCGATATAATCAAATTTATTTCTTCAATTTTCCTCCTGGATTTGGACGATTTAAAATAGTTCTGGTGACCAATGTCAATTCATTATGTAACAAAAATCATTCAACTTAAATCATCCCTTTTGATTTCACTAATTTTCCAGCAATAAAATTCAACATCACATTCTTTTAATTTCACTGATTTTCAAAATTCAAACTCTTCCTTCCACGATTCGAGAGGAGATTTCGTTGAGGGATTCGATGTTGCGAGGATTCTCCCTCGATTTCCTGGCGTTTCGTTGCTTAAGACTATTATCTTAGCTCTAACATTCATTCATTGGCACGTGCACCACCCAATGTCATCACAGCAATTTTCATCATGGCAATCTGTGCACGATTACAGGCTTTGCAGAGAGGGAATAATATTCCTCGATTAATTGGTGCAGAAAAGGAAAGCGTATTCGAATCTGTATTGGAAGTGTCGATGCGTAGATTATTTTGTTTTCATTTGCGTAGAATTTGTATCATTGGAGTTTGTGTATTGTTGTTAAATAGTGTATAAAAGTGAGTGTAGAGATCGAATAGGACGAATTTGAATTTGGATTAGAAACATCGATCGGTGTTCGCTGGTTTATTTTGGTTTCGTGTATCTGAATAACAACGTACAACGTGTTGTGACTCGTAATTGTTTTGGATCGAGTTTGTGAAGAAGAAATATATGGATGAATATGGAAGAGGAGAATCGTGTTAGTGGGTATTGAAACATAGGAATATCGAACGTGAAAGTTTTGTAGAACGAATGTGAAAAATGTGAAGAACATCGTTATTTTTGAAGTGGTGTAAGCAGGGAAGACATTGATTGTTCGATTGTGGAATTGGAAAGTCGTGACATTTGAAGGATCGTGTTCCACTCTAAGTTAGATCGCGAGAAACTCTTTTCTTACGTTCACCTTGAATTGTTGAAATAGGTGCTTCTGGAAATATGCAAGATGACTTGTCTAGAAATTCAAGGAAGGAGCTTAAATCTTGTATTGTTTTGTTACTCCTTGAAGTATATTTGATATTTCTGATAAGATAATAATACGTTTCTATTTCGTTCTTATTTTAAGAAAGTATTTCGAAAGGATTTATTCAGATTGCGAATATTTATTCATAAATGAGGAAATTAGATTCGAAATTATAGACGAAACAATAATCGACGTTTAATACAAATAATATCGGATAATACAAACGGAATAATTAACGTCGAGATCAATATTTGTACAATCGAGTTGCGTATGATTAACAAATATAACCAAAAGTGATCAAATTTCATAGCCAGTTTTCACTTGCGAAACAGCAATAACGATATTTACGAATTACGTACTCTAATTCCTGCTCAAAATAAATTTCCACAAATTTTCAACCGTATATCAAAATTCTACAATTCTACAATTATAAATCTTTCAATCTTTAACTAATATTTCCCCAATAAATTTAATCAATCAACTCTTAATCCAGCGTAAAATTGCTACATAAATATCGCTAATCGTGCAAATTTTTAAATCGTTGGAATTCTTATATATACGTGTGTGTGTGTGTGTGTGTGTGTGGAATATATTTTAATGGATTGCACTGCCCCAAAGGGTGCGGCCCACACGTGACGATAATGATAGTCGCGTTCCTTTCACGAGAAACCGCGAAAAGTAGGAAACTCGTTGTATGCATACGTGTGCCGTTGAAACGGGTAATAAGTCCGTATGGGTTCTTTCAATTGGGCCATGACTCTTAGCCTCGGTTTTCAATGAGTTGATTGTAGCTCGTCTCGCGTGCATGTTACCAGTTTCGATCCTAGACACGCTAGAAAGTTTCTCTGGACTACTCCTCTTTCTCACTTTTCTTTACTCACAGTCTTCTTCTTTATAACTTATAGAATTTATGAATCGAGATTTATGTATTCTTTCTCTTACTTTTTCAGACTTGTGTCTGAAAAGAAATATCGAAACGTTATCATAGACGTTATATTTATTTTAGACTATTTAATTATATTGAATATTCGAAATTTTAAGTAGGGATTATAAAAATTGTATTTATAAATATTTTTATTATTATTCTTTTTTTTTTTATAAATATATTAAGGTGTATATCGGTATCCAAGCTGTCGAAAGCAATCGGCGTTAACAACGAAATCGTTCGAAACAATGGTACAGGAAGGCTAGTATTGCGGATGCGCAAGAGTACTTCCTGTTGAGGTTGAATGGTGCAATTCAAACGTAGCCAATAACTCTCGTGTTTTATTTCAATCCGGACGGGCAGCAATCATCGAAGTGGGCTAAGAATCACGGGACTCTCGATGATCTTGAACTCTCGGAATGGCTATCCTATCCCGATTATCGTCGGCGTGCAAAATACAGCTTCTCGTAGAGAAGATTACAAATAAGAAAAATTATTATGATACGACGAGGTCGTATAAATCTGCATGGGAGAAGGAAAATTATACATTTTTATGTCTTTTGATATTTCAAATGGGACGTAAACGAAAACCATAATCTCTTTCGGCTGTGTAGAATCCTGACGAAGAATACTCCGCCATAATTTTCGCTGTGTTTAACATTGTGATAGAAATAAATAATCCTTCGAAACGATTCCTATTTTCACAATCATCCAAAATTCATCTCACACGTGAACTTCGATCTTATTGCTGACTATTTTAAAAAAAATATAAAATTTACTTCTATACAACGAAACTATATGTTAAAAACTTCGTACGTAGACATCGAATTCCAGATATTAGATTAATATAACTTATTTTCAATGTAGTTTCAATCATCGTTTCTAAATAATCAGCCACATTAGACTACATTGTTTCATCTATAAAAAAATTAAAAATTATTTCAATTATTTCAAGACAATTTCTGATAGCTGATTAAGATTAAGATTATATTGAATCACTGAAATTTTTTATTATTATTACCTCGAGAATAACTAATAAATCAACTTTTCCCCTGTTAATCTAAATTTTTCGATTATCACGATCTTTGTCCATTTACAGTTTTAATTTACACATTTACACAAAGCATCGTGCAATACGAAAGCCCCCATTTCGAAACGGAATAAAGCAACGAAAAAAGGGTGGAGCCGATTATATTAGAGCAATTACCCGATGTTGAAACACGCGCTCACGGTTGCATCAACGCTTTTGTGCATCGCGTCTGGTATTTCCAGAGTGAATTACACGATGCACACAAGTCGACGATCGCGATAACGAAGCGGCAGGCCGGTTAATTAGACGCTGACCGATGGACAATTAGGCTGTTGGCCGATCATAATATCGCGAATTTACCGGCCGACAATTATAACATTGTTAACACCCTACCTTCCTTCTCTGTTCCAGGTATGTAATGATGCCGAATGATGCGCAACTTTTCTAGCTGTGAAACGTGTGAGTAGATAGAAAGATAATTGTTTCTGAAGCATTTACGAAAAAGAAAGCTAGCCAAATGATCAGACTCGCTCGCAATTTTGATTCCATATTGCACACTTTGATTTACTTGCAAAATAATTATTAAAATAACACCGTTACAATAATTATTAGAGATTAATTCCATTTCTGGCATTTTGTTAAATGATTAATTAGAATCAGAGGAGACGAGGTATATTTGGGATATCTAAAAAATTATCAACATTATCTTCAATGGATAATTTGTTAATAATCGATGATGTTTGAGTAATTTTCAAAAGTTTCTCGGAATATATTCAATGAAAATAATTTTATGGGTTCATATTGAAATATTTTGAAAATATCAGAGTATAAAATGAAGTAATATGGAATATTAAGAGCTATGCTATTAATAAAAGATGAAATATTGATTGGTTGTATTTAAGACAAATTTTTATTAACCGATGTTTCAAATGTTATTCAAGTATTTTTGCAATTGCGCCTGCAATTATTATTATACTCGAACAAATCGATATCCCAAATACCGCTGCTTGCGTTATTGCCGCAAAAAAAAAAAAAAAAGAAGAGGCTCGAACGTAGCAATTTACGCGATAAATTCTATTTAGAAATCCACATTTACGTATTTACGACTGTCAAAACCTCACTCAAGCCTCGCTCGATGGCAAAATAACACGCTCCAAGCGAAACGTCAAATTCCCATCTCTCTCTCTTTCAATCTCTTCCCCTTCCCAATAGAATCTTAGAGGAAAAACGATTAGCTTAAGATATGATTCTAGCACAATGGCGTTCGATTATTCGCGCGAAACATTCGAGGTCGGCTGGAAAAAGGGGAGGAAAGGTCGGGAAAGACGGAGTCGTGTTACTAGGTGTTCCCCGGCTCTGTTCCAGGCGGAATTAATGCCCACGTGGAAATCGATACCGCGGCTAAGAGGCGCTCGTTTCGAAATTTATGCGCGATCGCATCCGTCATTCGCCACCTACGAATTTCTAGGGAAAGCCGATACACATCGGCCCGTCCCACTTCGACGCCGGTGAAAACGAGAGCATTGTGTGGAGAGCGACGGGGTGGTCGACCGGGCGGATATGGGATGAGGTTGTTACACGGAGAAAATGGCGCTGTGAGTGAATCGAGGGATTGTGCAACGCGGTGTTGGACAGAAAATGGGTTTGCATTGTGTGTGTGTACGTTTTTCCATCCTTGAGAGATGGATATGGACTGGTTTCGCGACTGGTCAGAAATAATTATTTGAGTTTACGTTATTAATTATTTCCTTTCCTTTCGTTTCGTTACGTTTGTCCATGGTTGAAGTTTAGAAATTGTCGGTATATCGTCGTTATTTCACTCTTCGAAGTATTCCTGATACACTGTACTGTAGAGACAAAAGGGATGCGGCGTAAATAAACGGAGATGAAAAATATATCTCACATATATTTCCCCGGCAACCCTTGAACTTTGACACTTGCAACTTCGTTTCAGGTCGTCGAGGCGAATGAGACCGTCGGTTTAATATTCTTCCGAAGCTTTATTATAACGAACGTTATAATGGGGGAAATGGGAACGAAAAAGAAGAGGAAATGGGGGAGAGACTTGTACTTGTGCATTCGTTATTTTCATTTCGACACTTGCGCTCGTTTTTTTTTTTTTTTTTTACAACCTTTATTCTTCTTCTTTCGGCAAATTCGATTTAAGAAAATGTGTGCAGAATTCAATCAATTCGATAATTCTAAATTAACTCGTAAAAGAAACTTATTCAACTCTTAATAAAATGATCATTTACAACAGCTTAATCCAAACTGTCTTCCGTTAATAACTTTTCGTTAATAAACAACGAAACTTTTATCGAGTGTGAAAACCTTGAAGCAGTCATCGAAGCAGCTTTTCGTAAATAATTTACCCTTGATGATTTCAACTTTTAAAGGATTGTACGAAAGATACATATTTTGCTGCTCAAACAAAAAAAAGCCTTAATCAATTGTTACAAATTTAATACGAAGAAAAACAATAATCTATTTCTACAATATTGGCACATCGAATCGTTTTACACAATCATTTTATACGAGAAGGAACGAGAAGTTTCTGAATTTATTATTTTCACAGGTATAAATCTTGGAAACCCGTGATGGGAAACAGGACGAAAGCCGCGGCGCTTCCGCCGAGTTACTTAGTTACACCCACGTGCGATCCTTAAAGGATTAATACATTGCGAAAGCCGCGTACACGCATGAATCTGGTCTTTATGAGCTCGAGGCCTCAAGTGTGGCCGGGTGGTCCCGAATTTTGCCGGCGCCACGTTACGTGTCGAGCCATCTGCATCGCTCGCCCCGGGCCGATATACGTGTTATGCTAATTGTTCCGAATACGCCGCCATAAATATTTTTTATTACGTTTCACCGCGGACAAAGAGGCAGATCGTACACGAGAAAAAGTTTACAGCTGCCGTTTTGAATCATTGTGTCACACTGATCGTGAATTTTCCTCTCTAAAAATCGTGTTGTATCATACACCATTGACCAAACATTTCAATTCGAAATGTTGAATAACACGTAATAAGAGAATTTACCTGGCTTATTTCTTTTATCTTTCGTATCAAAAATCAAAATCAAACCTAACCTCAAAAAATCGGCCACGCATTCCACTGCTATCTTAACCTCTCTCGCCGAAAAGGATAATAACGGAGAAACGAGACCCGGGGAAGAAAATCTAATTCCCCCTTAGAGCCAGCCTCTTCCCCATGTATCGTTGCATCTTACGAGCGAGCCAAGATACCCGGCGATTTCATTGTAGCCTGCTCTTGTATCTAAATTAAGCGCCGTGTCGCACAATCGTGGCCGTACGCGGAAACGTAACATTTGTCGCGCTTAATTTGCCGGCGTCCCGATTAAAGAACGTGGAGCGTGGTTTTCTTTCGCCTCTTTATCGAAGCCACGAGGCCTTAACGAGGCGAGGAGAGCTACCAAACCGCTGATACCGTTCGAATTAGAGAGCATAGAGCGGCGAGGGATCAGATAAGCGCCGGGGCTCTTTATTGGCCGCCAATTACGGCCGCATACGTCCAATATGGTGGCGCTTTACCGTTGATCCTCAATTAGTAAAACTCGCCGAGTTTTCTTCCCCCCTCCCCGTTCTCGATCCCTGAGAAAATCGGGAAAAATGGATATATCTTTGGCGAGGAGACGCGTATCTCTCCTCCTCGCGGTAATTAAGAATCCACGAGTGACGTTTTACCGTTGCTCGACCGTTGTTTCGCTTCTTGTCTCGCGTGAGCTGGATTTCGGTCTTGTTGCTTTTCGGAACGGGAGCAGCTCGGGTTTGGGGGAACGTGAGAGAGGTTTCGAGGTGTGATTAAGAGGATAGATACGATGGAGGCTGTTGAATTAATTTGGACCAAGTTTTTCGTTATTAGTAATCGGATCAGTTTATGAATTGTTCTGCTTCTTTTCATTCGTCGTTGATAAAAGCTTCGCGTCCCCGATAAAATTCGCAACGAGCTCGATCACGGAATAAGTTTCACCGAGTTTTCGCGCGGCAAACCAGTACTCTCGATCCACCAACTTCATTACGTTGAATAATTATGAGCTGCGAGAAAATCCGGTTTCCATGGGATTGGAAATTGAGAAAGAAACGCCGAGAGGAAAAAAGGGAGGGAAGAAAGAAGGAAAAAGAAAGAAAGAAATGGAGGTAGATGGCAGGCTCGATACCGCTTCCAGGACTCGTTCTCTTCCCCCTCGAAAATATCGGGGCTTAATTTATGCCCCGTAATAGCACCGTCTCTAATTCCGCTCCGTAGAATGCGGCTATGCGATCAGCAGCTTCTTTTAAAACGGCGGCGGCGGAACCAACACGCCGATGCTTGCGTGCGCCTCGCTCGAGTTCGACGAAGGCTCCGGATAGCGAGGGCCGCGTATATTCGCGCGGGAACACGATAGCAGCAACCCCCTTGATTTATTTAAATCGAAAGCGTGCCATTAATCTAGCGCGAAACGGTGCCGGAGCGTAGCACGACGCTGGTAACGAACTCTCTCTCCCCTTAGAAAAGACTCTCGATCGTGCGTGGTAACACGGTTCGTCGTCGAGTTATTCAACGCTTTGCGATTGATAGTTGGCCGAATTTTTGACGGTTTCACGATTCGATGGATGATTAATTAGAAGGAGTAACAGTTTCGTTGGAAATGTTGAAAGGTGTTGAGTTTTGTTTGATCGTGAATAAGTATTTTCGGTGGATGGATGATGATTAATGGGTCGATAGTAGTCTTTGGTTGTTGGAAATGTTCGAAGATGTTGAGTTTTGTTTGATGGTGAATAAGGCGAATTTTTGGTGGATGGATGGCTTTGGTTGTTGGAAATGTTTGAAAGTGTTGAGTTTTGTTTGATCGTGAATAAGGTGAATTTTTGGTGAATGTATGATGATTAATGGGTCGATAGTAGTAGTCTTTGGTTGTTGGAAATGTTTGAAGATGTTGAGTTTTGTTTGATGGTGAATAAGAGGAATTTTTGCTGGATGGATGGCTTTGGTTGTTGGAAATGTTTGAAGGTGTTGAGTTTTGTTTGATCGTGAATAAGGTGAATTTTTGGTGAATGGATGGCTTTGGAAATGTTTGAAAGTGTTGAGTTTTGTTTGATCGTGAATAAGGTGAATTTTTGGTGAATGGATGATGATATGGTTGATGATATGTTGAATTGTTTGATCCTGGTAGAGAATGAAGTGAAGATGATGAATGATTAATAGGAAGAAACAAAGATTTTGAACTTTTCGTGAGGCGTAGATATAAAATTATGTGATAATTCTAATGTATTATGGTAGGGAAAAAGAGAATTCAATTGTATTCAAGATAAATATTCTGTGTACGTTCGCTCGTTCGTTGTGTTTCGTAATAGATTTTCAGAATACCGACTTCACTTTTAATTGGGATAATTTCTTTCCATGGCATTTAAATCGACTTATCTCAATCTAGCAAATTACCGCATTCACTGAACAACGAGATGGCCGATAAATTCTCAAACTGTAGCAAGTTTAAATATTATTTCAACAGCGTTCGAGTAAGAAACGAGAGGCAAACTTTATTTCAATATATACCAAAATACAATTCAAGTTTTAATTCTATTCTTAATCCCATTATGATTTATTCAGAACTCGTTTTCAAGATTGCGTATCCTTTTCTTTCTCAAACTTTCCAAGTAAGTAAAACTCGCCAAGTTTCGCGGCAAGATATCCATAATTTAAACGTAAACAACTCGAACAAACTTTCAAACGTCGATTACTCAACATTACTCGCAACAATTAGATCGAGAATAAAAACACGATTCGCAATCCAATCGAATCCGAGGAAAAACCTTGTTCAAACCTCTTCCGAAACGAAGGACAAATTTATAAATAAACAAAATGAGAAAGAATAATCGTCGTCCATCCCACGGAAGTCGCCACGTTAGAGACAATACACGTACACGATCCCTTGATTCCAGATAACTCGAATCGAGGAAAAAATCGGGATCCCTTCGCCTGGTGGCTCGCGTGCTATTTTAAACGGTACGTTACGTTACGAGACACGCCGCTCGCGCGTATATATATATATACACATGCACGTGTACATCTCATTTGAATATGCGTACACGCAAGTGGCCGAGCGCGGCGAGACGGTCCGCGACACGCCGGCCTCCGTTTACTAATGAACTGTATTATTCGCGATATACACCCGGCCGGATTTGCATTAACACGGCTTTTATTGCATTTCATTAAACCGCCTCTTAGAAGCGCCACGGGCACCGACGGCCAGCCACGAGGGTTCGTCGATCGCCCGAGTACCAAGTTCCCTTTAATCCTGACTAATTGCCCGGGCCCCCGATAACCAACCACCTCTCCGTTTGCGCCTCCATTCGTCGCCACCTCGAATTATCATCGCGAGAAAAATGATCGATTTTTAATCAACGAGCATTGATTGATTCCTTTTCCTGCTTCGAGGAAAGTAAAAATTTTGTGAAGCGTATATAATACGTAGTTGAAAGAGGTTCGATGGTCTTCTGATCGTACAACAATTATACGCAAGGATAGCGAATTCGTTCCTGTCCAATACGATACCCAATTAAATCATCCAAATTCCACACCAATTTCATCTAATCGGATATTACGCGTGGCCAACCGCGCCCATTCATTTCTCATTAGCCATCCAATCCACTTCCAGAACTCGCATTGCCAAAATTCCCGCTGGAACTTTCTCTTCTCGCGCGTGTTTAATGCGCGTATATATGCATATATATGTACAGGGTGTGCTATAACAACCGGTGACGTGATTATACCGATGAAAATATGGGATAAAATTTTTTTTCAAGATTTAGACGAATAACGATAGAACGATTCTCTGATCGAATTAATTTTGACAGAGGGGGAGGGAAGCACGTTCGATTTCACGGTTCCGTGATCTCTCCTAGCATTCAGATCTTACGTGGGATTAATCATTGTCAACATCGGCTTGTCGAATTGTTCGGACAAATTCGTAGCGAGCTTTCAATGCGTCGTTTGCCGGAAGCACGAAACACAAGGTATCACGTCGTCTCTAAGGTAAGGACAGCAGTGCCCGGCTTGGATCTCGTGAAACGGTGTGGAATCGGTGCCACGAGGAATGGAACAGAAACCCGCCGCCCGAGCGAAAAAGAATCGACGGCGACAAGTACCGTTAAGCCTCTAATTATCAGTCTAGTT
Organism: Apis florea; assembly: GCF_048593485.1. Taxonomy (NCBI): domain Eukaryota; kingdom Metazoa; phylum Arthropoda; class Insecta; order Hymenoptera; family Apidae; genus Apis; species Apis florea. The sequence continues at coordinate 2,305,004 of NW_028256864.1, read as the reverse complement.
TCTCATAAATCAACTGACCGCGCCGCTGTCACGTAACGTAGCGCCGTTCCCGTGTACCACAGCGGCAGAAAATTTCTTTACAAGTCGTAACTGTGACTCATTAGCGCCGCCTTTTCACAAGGATCGGCTGGAAACGAAGGCCGATAATGCCTTCGCTTGGTTGTTTAGAGGCTGTGCTCGTCGTTTTATTTCGCCTTCGTTCCATTGTTCCTCCTGTGTTGTCCTCTTGTTAGCGCTCGAATTAGGGATATTTGCGAGGAGGGAGGGATTCGATCCGCCCTTTCATTTCCCTGCTTCTTGCGACACGGGTTTTGGATCTTGAATCTTGACGATACCGCTTGATTTCAGAAAAGAAATTCTCGCGCGAGTTTCTCTGAGTTTCAAGTTTCTCTAAAAGGATTAACTATTAACTGAAATTTATTGAAAAGATGCAACTTTTTGGATTTTGAATATTGATGTTGTTCACATGGATTTAACATGGTCCAGAATTAGCATTTGCAAGAGATTTAAATAAAACTTTATTATCGATGGCACGAATATTTTTAATCTTTCGAACTGTTACGCACTCGGTTATGAAAAGTTGCCAAAAAAAAAAATAAAATAAAAAAAATAAAAGATATTATGAATTATATAACGAATTGGCAAGAAGTAGTATTTTTTTTTTCTACTCGAAATGAAAACGTCATTTTTACCATTTTTCTCGGCAATTGGTCATAATAGGGATTCTTCTCTACCCTTCTCTTCCCTTAAGCGGACGTAAATTCAAGTTTTGCGCTTTTAAAGATATTTATCAAGATTTTTATTTTCCCGCTGTCACGGTAACCGCGCATTAATCGACGCATAAATCACCGTCTTGTCGTTGCCTCGTTACGATTGCCGTAATATTTTTTAACGCACAACGAGAAGGATATAAAAAAATAGCGTGGAATCGACGCGCACCGTCCTCCTTGTAATTTTAGCCTGTCTGTTTCGACGATGAAATACGATTGCCGCGTATTTCGGACGAAAGTCTTGCGGCTTAAGGCGCGTTTAGACCACCACCGCAACATTGTGAACACATTTGGGCCTTGTCGGGACAAAAATAAATTTTCACTTTCTATCCTGAAACCGAACGTCAAACTTTTAATTGAACAATTTAAATAATATCGGAATAAATATTATAACAGACGTAGCAGTTATTAGTTATTTTTTGAATTGGATTAACAAACAAATGTGAACGTTAGAAAAGGAGATGATTGATCGAGAAACGATAGCACGATAGCAATTTAATATTTCTCTCTCTTTTTTTTTTTTTTTTAGAAAAGATACAAGAATTCGTTAATTCCGTGGATCAAAATGCGATCACGAATAAATACTTCGTTCGAGGTCGCAAACGTAAGAAGGAACAATCGAGTCCTACGATTCAGAGTCTTTTCGATTCGCATCGTACGGAAAGAGAAAGTGAGATAAATTTCTTAATAGCCGTTCTATTATAATACCGGGAGACAATTAACAGATACGCATAAAACAACAGTAAAATGTTGCGACTCGAGAGACAGGGGACACACAAGTTCAAAATCGACCAATAGGGGGGGAGTCTGGGACTAGTTCAACTTTCCTACGCGTGTTGGGCCCTGATTTATCGAGTTGCCTGTGGACGTTTGCATTCAATTAAACCGTATGAATTCTCCAATCTTTGAACTTTTGAAAAAGCGGGCGGCGGACCGCTTCAAAAGGCATAAATCTCGGGCCACTTAAGTGTCCTTTTAAAATTTACCCGCGCTCGAATCGCGGGCATTACTCATTAGATCCGCGTCGTCTAAACGCGGCTTTAACCCCCAACGCGAGTCGAAATATCATTGAGCGCCGCCGTAAATCATGCTGGCACGCACTAAATTGCCGAGTCCCATTTTGCCGCGGCGGAGGAAACGACAATCGGGCTAACTCGGAGGGGTGGGGAGGGGACTTTGTGATTTATCTCGCGAAAATGATCATAGTTTGGCCATCTGAAATTTTTTTTATTTATACTCGACAAAGTATTTTTCGTACTTGATACAAATTATGAATTTGAGATATTTAAGGATATTTAATCAAATAAAATAACAATTTTTTTTCCAGCGTTACAATTATAATTATATAACTATATTTCAAGATTATATTTAAATAAAATAGAAATCTCTGTGTGTATATACGTATATAATACACACATTTTGCATCTCGTTAGATGAACTTCGGGCTCGCGAGCAATGAATTTTTCTCTTTAAAAATTTTTCTCTCGAAGGGTATAAAATAAAAACTTAGCTTTATAATTCACGAATAACACGCGATCATTCCCCTCCCGAATTGCCCAATTTCCACCAAGTTGAAAACAAAGTCATAACCGTCACGACACGTCTCACCAAAAAATACGCATCTTGAATGGAGCCAACTGCGCAATATTCGCCGAACCGAAGAAACGAACATGGAAATTCGTTCGTTATTCTCTCTCTCTCTCTCTCTTCACTGCAATCCCTCTTAAAGTGGCGCGCACACATCGTCACGCACTCGTGGATCCACACGTGGATCGGCTCTGCGAAAGATGGAATCGGCATGCGCGATATCCGAGAGGGTAGCGAATCGGCTCGGTTTCAGCGGAATAATGGAGTATCCTCCCGGCCGGTGTTGCAATAATGATACAGCTACATCGGCAGGATACGTGTTTATCTTGCTCGATTGAATCCACCGATGAAAAATCACGGTTAGGTTGATGATCGTCCAGTGGTGATGATTGGAATCGAGTAAACGGGCTCCGCCATTATCGCGGTTTATATTGTCAATGCGCCGGGTCCACGCTTTCGCGAATACCGTGGGAAGAGAGGGGTAATAAGAAAGAATGGCTCGCGCCTGCCTTCCTCGTTCGTCTCCCGTGCATGCCTCTGTAGAAATTCGTAAGCGGGGTTGCTTCTTTTATTCGTCATTTTTGCTCGCTCGTTTTGATCCTTCTTTTTCGATCGTTTTATTCTTTCTCTCTCTCTCTCTCTCTGTCCGAGGCCGAGCCGGATGGGTCTGCCCTCGTCTCGTTTGCGCGCTCTTTGGAGAGCTGGTTCGTGACTCGAATCGAAAATAATCCGGGAAAAAACGGCGAAAGGAACCGATCGAAGCTGAGTTTCGGGAAGATCCAAGATGGCGTGGACGACGACAGGGGGATGGCGATTTAGAGTAAAGCTGTATGGGTTTTTTTATTGTAATTTAACGTTAGTTTTCGATAATCGTTTTTTTTTTTTTTTTTTTTTAGGAATTTGTTTGTGTTTCTCTATGTGCAAATATGGATAAAATTTAATAAATTCGTTTGGATAATGCGTGATATACGAAGATGTTCAGAAGTTGATCAATGTAAGTGTAAGTCACATTCTGTGAAAATGATTTATATAATTAAAGAAACTTTTTATTATTCAAATTTCCAAATCAACAAATCAATTAAATAATTCAACTTCAACAGCTTGATATTGACTTGATTGATTTATTAAATTGAAAATTATATAAGTTATTTAGAGTTATTATAATGTAACTTACACTGAATATAAAGATTTAAAGATGTGGGTTAATAATCGTTTATTTATAACACAAAAGGATGTATATGTATATTTATCATAAATTTCGCAGCAACTACCATACCTTCCTAGTTTTCCATCTGCATAAAGTATAGAATACACAAGGTTCGATAAATAACTGATGAATCTCCATAATTGCAGTGAAAATTTAACAAAATTTCAGAAATACACGATAATTCGTAAGATGTCTTTTTGATAAATTGCAACAGCCGCGGAAACGTTCGATGCATTTTACAGTCTAAATCCCCGTATCGGTAAATACGGTTGGGAAAGTAATTCCCGGAATCGTTAGTTACGATTCAGAGCTCGTCGTTCCAGCGAACCTCAACGTTTCGTCTTACGCTTCCGCCAGAAAGTCTTTTCTTGAACTCTGGAACTGGAACACGAGAAATGCCGCTCATTTCTTTCGTTCCTCGAAGAATGGATTCCGATATTATTACATAGGACTTTGCCATCTTAAAGAGAATCCTCGTCGTTAGATGAGGATATTCGACATATCTTTTAGAATCAACAAACAAGATGGAATTATTATTCATTTTAATCGAATAACTGGGATCGTATTGGAAATTTATTATTGATCTTAGTATTATATGAAAAATATTTTTCATTTTTACTGACCCCTTTAATTGAAAAGCCTTCGCGTAAATATGATGGTATATTTTAGAATGTAATTAAAGAGGGTGAACGGATTTTTTGGAATTAAAAATAAATACTTGACATTAAATTTAAATTATCTTAACTAGAGAGATTATTATATTTTTCAATTTGCAATAAAAGTGGATAAAATGTATCTTCCAATCGAGCAGCCATTTGTATCGGTAAGAAAAATGCGCAAATAATGCTTGGCGCCAATGACAATCCAGCCAAAAATATAACAATAAAAGCAAGTATCATATTGTCTGCAGACGCAGAAAAGGCTACAATCATCTTATTAACCTGATAAAACAGTCAGACTTTGCACATCTTTTTATACGTTGTAAAACAGGATGTCTCGAGTGTGAATGCTCCCTCGAGCAATCTAGTCAATCACATCACGAGAATGTTTTTTTCTTTCTTTCTTTCTTTCCTTCTTTCTTTCCCCCAAAGTAACGATGCAACACATGCATACGATATATTCCTCTACAAAGGTCAAAGAAATATGCCACGAGAGTTTGAGCCCGCAACCGTGCCTGTCAAAACTATTAACTTCAATGTGCCAACGTGGGAATGCCGTGACTCTCGATGGACCGCTACAATCACTTACCCAGAAACCGTAACTACTTAGCGTACAATGGTAACTGCGAAAGAATGTATGCGAACCCGTTAAGATTTTATCTTTTTAAGTGAAATCAGCGTAATATCGTTTAATCGTTACTTTCATCATTTTGTGAAAGAAAAATTTCTTCTTCAACAAACTTTTTCTTCGAATATTGAAGTACGATTTTTTATATTTTAAAATTTCGATCTATATGAATTTGAAAAAGGAAAAAAGAGGAGAATATTTTCGATCTCGACCGAAAGAGATAGATATTTATCGGGCACGTTTTAAAACGGTGAATAGATAGTTGATTTCGATGTTTCGAAAGGGTGAGTTCGACGGATTGGATCGTGGCGTTGAATGGAGGTATCCATTAGCTTGAAGCTTGAATAGAATTTTTAGACCTCTGTCGCGAGTCTCCTCCATTCGGATCGAGTATTTTTTTTTTTCTCTCCTTCTCCCCTTTTTCCAAGTAGGCGCTCGGTATCGGGTTCGTCGATGCCTTTAAGTAAATGAGACTGTATACGGTTAGCGGAACGTAGCGCGACTGTCACCGTGAATAATTATTCAGGACAATGGAGAAAGCCTTGGCAGCTGCCTATAATCGCAATATCTCCGTGACAAACACCCACATATTGTCGTCGAACGATCTATGACGAGGCGGAAACGCGTGTTGTGTACTTTCGAGCGGTAATTATTCCTCCTCGAGCAGGAATTCTGCGCGTGATCCGCAGAATGGGAAATTTTCTACAATTTGGAGAGAAAAGTTATTTCACAAGTGTCGATTGTATTATCGTCGAAAGAAATTCATTCGTGGCCGTTACGTAATTGAATTACAACGAATTAGTTGGATTCGAAGCGAAGAGGGGTAAAATTAATTTGAGCAGACAAACGTAACCTCTCATGAACTATGGGTTGAGGAAGATAGCAGAGCTGCTGCCATCTTTTTCGTATCGCGTTTTTAAAATTTCCTCAATCAAGTATCGAAGCTTTTCGAGTAAAAATTCATTAATTATAGAACCAATATCACGAGCATTATCGCGGTTAAGGATGGAACAAAGAGTCCGATTGGAGGCATCATTAACGTCGAATCTTCTAGTTGCATAAGTTCCGCCCGTTGGCCCGGAAACCACGCTCTTCGAGCCGCTCGTTTATCGGCCACGTGACGTGCTGGCTGTCAAGAGTATCGGGAGCAGTGCGATAAAAATTCTCGTACGTCTCATCGAACACGATATTCCGATAATTCAAGCGTGGAAATACCAAGCACCACCCACGCTTTAAGAGACTTTGCCCGCTTATTGTTACTAGAACCGCGATTCGAAATTTTTCCACATGCTTGGGGCAGGTGGTAAAACGCTTGACACTTCCTCACCGCTTCGACCAACCTGATTAATTTAACGACGAATTTGAATATTCGTAATGGATAGATTCGATGGATTATTCATAACGATTATTAATCGTTGTTTAACCGTTCATAATTGTTCGATTTCACGATTATTCGAAGAGAAATGATAAATTCGGTAAAGTTGTGAAGTTGTTGACAGAGGTCAGAAGTGTTTGTGATGACTTTGTGCGGATACATTTCGACAATTATCGGTGTTAAATCGTACGGTGTGAAACGATCTAGACGATTTTATGGAACGATTTGATACATTATAGAAGAAAAAAAGGAAAAGAAGATGACAGTTTGAAGTGATATGACTAATTACTTGTTTATTATATTAGAATGATCTTGATTAACCGATCTTAATTATCATCAATCACGGGCAAGCTACGGCCAAACGAAAGTCGAGGCCAATTTTTCAACGTCCAAAGAACAGAATGATTTATCTTGAATCCAATTAGTACGTTTATAAGGATATCTATGAGTTACCGTTAATAACTTGTTACCTCAGTTTCTCACGTCGTGAAACTGAACTTCTTTCGTTGCTCTTATAATTATTACGTAATTTATTAATCTCTGGGAAGGGAGAGGGGAGGGGGGGCTTCGTGGCATACCTTCTTAATTATATCCTCTCACCTTAAAACATCGCCTGAAAGTAATAGGTAGCACAACGTATCCTCTAATCGTTGGTATTAAGTAGCTTCCCGTGTTGCCCATTAATTTCTTCGATTAGCGAGCCCAATATATTACTAATGGTTATTTGCTATACGATAATATTCGCAATTTTACAAAATGAAATCGTTCAGATAAGAATATAACGAGAAATAAAACATATCTCTCTGAATTATTTTTAAATAAATAACATCGAATATTTTGAATATTTTAAATAGATTTTTAAGAAAATTTCAAATTTAAATTTCTTTGGCTGGCAATAAAAATATCGAAAGAACGAAATTCGAAACTGGTGACAAAGAGACGTATCCGATTTTTCCTTTGCGTTCGGTAAAAAATTGTCGTCAGCATTCGCAATCGTTTTGGATTTTCTTTCACTTTTCGTCTTCTTTACAATTTTTCTTTCTTTTTTTTTTTTTTTCTTTACTTATTCACCTTTATTCTTTGGAACGCTGATATATTGGTGGGATTGAGTTTTAATTTTAATTGAAAATAATTTTTCTCTTCTCAATTTTCGTTGTAATCTATGATAAATGTGTCAATTCGTTGAAAATAACCTATTGCATTCTAAAAAAAAAAAAAAAAAAGAATGACGTGTGAAGTGAATCGTATGCAAAATAATAACATCTATTCACAAAACAATACGATACGAAAAGCGAAACAATCAACGGTTGGCTCTTTGATTCGAACGAATTACCAGCGGGCAAAAACCCGTTTGTGCACACCTGTCGGTCGCAGATTGAAAGCCCTCCCTGTATTGTCCAAATTCGATCGTTCAAAGTTCATCGCGCTCTGGAGAAAATTGTAGTTGTGGCCGTTGTAATTCGACTTCGTCGAAAAGCCTTGTCGTCGCCGTGTAATTTTCCATCGTTGGAAAGCCGGCCGTGTGCCTTATTCGGCCTGTATGAATGGCAACCGCGAAAAATTGGCGATTACAGAAAACGTTTTCTAGGCGGCCGCGTTGTTGATTGTTTTCCATTTTCTCTTGAATGGATCGTGAGATGATTTTCAGAAAATTGTAGGGGCAGGGGAGGTAGCAATTGGCAAAGCGAAATTTAGGTCGATTAGGCAAGACAAGATTCAACGGCGAAACGATATTCCATCGATTCGATTATCGAAGCAAAATAACATTGTACTTGTAATGTGTGAAATTTTAAAGTTTCAAGAAGTAATGATAGTGGTAAATAAATGTGAATTGGTTAAAAAAAATTTTCTCTAAATTATCGAGGTAAAACTTTAAACAAAATTGGCAAGATAGAATTTAATTCACGATTAATTTAAAATTCGTAATTAGAAATTGTAATAAATTTGTTTTCTGATTGATTAGCAAAACGTATTCGTAAATGTAGTTGAAATTTAGAGGACACAGAGTCATGTATCTGAGACAGATACGGTATTGTTTACGCAAAGGTTACTCGGGTAGCATATCATTTCTCGGTTGGCAGTAAGGAAACACTTGTACACTCGTTCCTCTTCTCTTCATAAGGTTCACATTTAACCTTTAATTCGAGGTATTGATTTTTTTTTTCTCTCTCTCCTTCATTTCCCCTCTTTTTTTTATAGTATAATATTAATAGCGTTAATAAAACACTAGATTAATTGATAAGACTATTAATACACGCCCGGTAAGAATTTAGGATTAAATATTATTATAAATTATTTATTGTGCATATTTCTTCTGTAAAATTAAATTCTCCCTTCACGAGGTTGTAACATTTTTTTTATAAAAACGATGAACAGAGTTATTTGCCTTTAAGCGAATCTCCAAGAATCTTAAAATAGTCGGGAACTTGTTCCGTATTTTTTATTTATAAATCCTCGTTAAAATAGATTCAATTTTTTGCAAGGTTTATCAAGGTACACTGATTATAAATAATTTATTTACTTGCTTGTTTACGGTATTATTCTCTCGTAAAAATAAGATATAGGATACAAATATAAAAATAAACTTATTGGACGTCAAATATGAACGACGTAAGGACTCCCCTCCTCTTTATTTTTTAATATTAAATAAAATCGACAAAATTTAAAAGAAAAATATATATATATATATTTTTTTAAACACGAATATCTTATTGAATTTGTGACTTGAATAAGTGACTTCGAATTAACGGAAGTAAACATCGATAAGAAATAATCGGTGCATTGGCAATGGAATGATAACGAATAAGGGAAAAAACGAGTTTACGATCGATCATTGACGTGAAACGGAGTTTTTTTCCTCTGTTAAATAATATCAACGAATCATTCGAACAACTTAACCTTAAAATTCATCAAAATATAGGTTATGTTATGCTTTCGACCTACCATCGTTGACAAATAAATCGTTCTTGAATTTAATTCAGAGAAGAATAATTAAAATTTACAACAACAAATGTTTAATTTTCTTAATTATGATTTGTTCCAACGAGCGAATAGATGTTTTTAATTCTTGAATCAGTGGGGCACGAGCTACTTTTTTAATCTATATCTGAGTTATGGATATATAAATATTATTTATGTCGAGAGAGATATGGATCAAAAGTGGCCCGATTTTATTGAACGAAGGTTAACATTCTTTTCCCACTCTTGTATTATTATTCGTTTTACGAGCTCAAAGTATCGGTAAAAAAAAAAAAGTAATTGAACGGTATACACTCGTTATTAGTGAGTGGGCCGCAATGAAAAGGTTAATCAGACCCTAACTAAAATTTCATTCCAACGGACTTCTGCTGCAAGCGATCGTATCTCTTCCTTCTCGTTCCCCTCCTCCCTTTCTTGATACGTCATTGACTCGTTAACAGGACTTTGTCGAATCGAATTTCGACTCCTTTGAACCTCGAGTGGAAAGCTCGAACGAAAGTTTTTTTCGTAGCTCACTTTTTTCTCCAAGACTGATTGCTCGATAAACACCTTGACGAATTGATAATTGATCGTCCGAAATTTTGAAGAGAAAAGATCATCTGTTACGTGTGGCTCGCGTTTAAAATCGAGAGATCGAGGTGTGCTATCTCGTTTTATTATTCGTGACAGAAGGAGAAAGAAAAGTATTCGAGGTATTCGTACACGAAGTATATGAAGTTGCTTCGGGGTTGGAGATACGAGGTTCGTGTGATTCATGGTTGGTGTTTCGAGAATTATAGAGTTTCTCTGTCGAAATAAGAGAGAGGCTCGTATCTTGATAATAAATTACTCAAGAAAATTATCAGAACAATTCTTCTTCGATTAAATTCAATTTCAATAAATTACAATATTACAATCTATTCCGTGTAAAAATGATCAAAAATTAATATTAACGTTAACCTCTCTTCTCTTCTCTCAATTCCATTAAATTCTCAACCGTATTTCCTATATTTCATTACCATGCTTGCATCCTCCTGTGCGAGCTTCAAACTAAAAGTTAAATCCGCAAAAAAGCCCTTGAAACTTGAAACGTGAAAAGCGTGCAGCACCAACGGTAATAAAAATTGTCCAATAACTTCGTATCTAATAAAAATTCCAAAAAAAAAAAAAAACACGTTTCCATTAAATTCTCCTCTCGATACACATTTTCCACCGCCACTCTCGACTTCGCGCCAAACTCGAGTTACCTCTCAAGAAGAAATCCTCCTTGTCAAGTTTATTAGAAACCCCCCAAAGATTCGAGACTTTGGCAGCTAATAAAAAAAAAAAAAAAAAAGAAATCGGCCAATAACTTGGTGAAAATTCCGCTCCACCAGCCTGGAATCGGAGAGGGAGAAGAAACCCTCGCGGCACCCTGGAAGGGGTGCTAATTTTACCTGACGACACCGCAAAACGGGTGTCGGCTGGCGAAGGGAGAAGATGGTGAATAGACGGGACACGACGAAGACTCGCCGTGAAAAGGGGACACTTGCGCGGGCATTGTGGGGCTACCGTGTGCGCACACGCCGTCCCCCATTGTGTCTCATTGTTGTCCGGGAAGAAAAGGAAGGCAAGCCGGTACACTCGATACGAGTCGCCAATGCGAAACGGCCTTTACTCCAGGGACGGTTACGTGTACGCTCGCCCTTCGGAATGCGCGCATATGTGTATATATGGCGAAGGAGAAAAAAAAATTCTTCGACCTCTTTATTCTTGGTTTTTCGATTTTCCTTCGAGCATTTCTTCTTTTTCTTTTCTTATATTAATTTATTATCGTACTGTTACGATTATATAATCGTGTAATTTAAAACAATTGCGTAATTGTATCGTTATTAATTGGATTTTATTTTCCTTCGAGCTCGTTATTACAACGATTGTTACATTCCTCGAATATACAATAACACGTACTTTGGTTATTTTCTGCAATCTATTTTTGAAGCGAAGTTTTTGGTTAGAAAGAAGAAAAATTTTTTGAAATATTTCATAAGCATTATGGTTTTTTTATAAAGAGTTTAATGAATGGAATTACATGTGTAATTATTATTAATGAATGAGAGTAATATTTTCTCTGGTTCAAGATATTCCTAAAAAGTTTTCATTCGACCGATAATTTCAACGATATATATATAGATGCAATATTTCGATGTCGAAATATAACTTCTTTGAAAGTCCTCTAATTTAGTAAGTACCGCCCCATTAAACTAATGAAGTACTAAATATATTCATCTTCTCGGAACGCGTTCAGCGTAGAAGTGCAGTGCAAATCATAAAAAAAGGGGGAAAAAAGGTCCGGTGAACTATGCAAAGAAGCAAACCGGTTCTGTGGGTTCCAAATCTCCATAGGGCAGGACCGAGTTTCTCCTCTTTATTTTCCCTTTTTTTTTTTTTTCGCCATTCCCTTCTTTTTTTCCCCTCCTTTCCTTTCTCTCATCTTTATCACCGTGACGACACATCCTACGCTACGCTTCACCTTATACTAGTTCCAACGAGTGGTAGTGTCTTTTACACCCTGCTGATCAGCATATTTCGGCTCCGCGGCAATCTTTTGCTTAACTAAGCATAATGCGAGATTATCTCTCGAAGGAATCGTAAAGTTAAAAAAGAAAAAAAAGAAAAATAGGTGGCCTTAGAGCGTCTTCGTGTCCTTATACGTACATTAATACGCTTCGTGTTCCAAGCTTTCTTTGTTTTTCCTTCCAATCGTTCGCTTCAATGATCAAAGAATATATAATACAATATAGTTTTATTCTTTTTCAAATTGAACTTCTCTTCTTCTTTTCTTCAAATTAAACTTAACCTACAACACAGAAATATAACATGAAATACTTTCAAATTATCATTTACATCACACATCGATCGATTCGACATCCTACGATGCTGCTCCTTCCACCTCTTCTCTCGTTACGCAACACACGCTGTTGGAATACAATATCTGATCACGTCTTCCGCACAAAACTTATCGAAGGGTGTTCGAAAATTACGCTGGCCACTTTTCAAGGGATGAACACGCCCCCCTTTTTTTTTCAAGGAACCAAGCGTTTATCGGTATGTCCTCGAGCGTCCATCATCGAGCGAGACGATGCCATCATAACGTCTCATGCGCCCCGCTGATCAGTTTTGAGTGGTGAGTCGATTCATCGGCTGGCCTCCTGGTAAAATACCAAGAGAATTCGTATTCCGAGGAGATAAATCTGTGCCGACCGATGGCAGCAAAGATGAGCCGGAAAAAGAATAAGAAGAGGAGCACGCCAAGAGGAAGGGCCACGCCTTTGTCCCGATACGTCCACCGATCTTTCACCAAGAAGACGCAAGAAAAAGAAGATCGAGGTCTCCCCTAGTCTTTGAAGCCTGGATAAACGGGCCAACTTCATCGATATGCCTCTTCTTGTTGAAGAATCGCTCTCTGCCTGTTCTTCTTCTTCTTTATTGTAAGCTCGAGTTTAAGCTGATACGAAAGTTTGAGTTGGAGAAGTTTGTTTCGAGATGGTATAGTTGATGACAGAAATGCGAATTTGAGTTCGAGTTGGAGAGCGATTATTGATTTGATATTCGTGTTGTGTGGATTGTTCTCTGTGAGTTGATGTTTGAAAAGGTGTGGCAAAGTTGATGTAAAAGTGTGAATTTGAGTTTGAATTTCACTTGTTATGAAATTTTGAGATTGAATTTGAGTTGATCGAAGAATGGCTGATAGAAATTTGTAATGCTGCGTAATTGTTTTTAAGTTTGAGTTGGGAGCAAAAAAAAAATTATTTGAATTAATTTGAATTAAGTAGGATGGAAGTAAGTCTTTTTTGATTATTTTGAATATTGAGAAAGTATTGAAACGAAGTGATAAATTATGAATAAAAATAAATTGTAGTATTTTGCACAGTATTTGTTTGGTTTGTGTTAGTTGAAAGGAATTTTATAACGTAACGTAGTTGAGAAAAATTCTTCCAAGAGGATCAGTAGAGATCCATGATGATTCATAAAACTGTATGAAAGAAAGAAGAAAGAAAGAAAAGAATTAATATCAGTCTTGTTCTTCTATGATGATTTGTAGGTACGAATAAAACGAGAGTAGAGTACTTGAGAAGATCATTAAACGAAATGTGAAGTAAGAAAAGTGCTTGACTGATTTAAAAAAAAAATTCATATTACAACGTCATTTTACAACAAGGAAGTATATTAATTAACGTGTCTCTATAATTAAATTAAATTGAATTAATCGATTCAAACTTATAAAATTTAATTTTTAACCGATATTTGCCGTGAAATTTATTTATTCATAGGGAATTTTTATCGCCATTTTTATTAATCATTTCGAAAATTAATCAAGCAAAAAGACTGAAAAGATACGATAACAACCGTCGTTTCTCGATTAGGAAGCGAATAGCTAGAAAGTGAAACGATATAATTAAATATATCGTAAAATCCAAGCTATCGGTATTTTTTCTCTACTCCACTTTTTCTTTTTACAATGCTTCCCTCTTCGAACGAAACTATAGACGAATTAAGAGAAAGAGTTAATTGCTCGAACGAATTGAAAGTAACAGTTGATTTTTTTCATTCAGTTGCTTCCAAGTTTCTTCATTTTCCCGGAAGCTGGAGGCGAAGTTTCTTTCCACGTGCAACGTTCTAACTTGGCTTCGCGAGTTCTTTCAACCTTATAATCGCCTTATAAAAGTGCGGGACCGCCTGTTCCCTTTCATATTTCGCAACAAGCATCGCCGGTAACGTGCACTTTCGAGTCATCCAATATTTGTAAATCATGGTTCGAATCGAGTTTCTCCTTATAATACCTCAACCGCCCTTACCGACATTTTCATAATTAATAATTTAATCGAGATTTCGATCGTTCCTTCCTTTGAATAAATTTATTTCTTCTTTTACGTTACAAGCGTAATTAATTTTCAACGTTGTATCAAAGATTGACGTTTTCGTTCAAAACAAATTTTAATTATATATTCTGTGTATATTCGAGTTATATTTTCTCTTCTTTATCATCATCGTGTCGTATTGCAGAATAATCGATCAGATTAATAATGAAATGCGTTAAGCAGAGATTATAAACTCTTTATCTGGAAATTTTATGTTTTTCTTTTTTTATTATTCGGAAAAGAGAAAAAGATATTGTTCGTCTGATTTTTTTTATTATAAAATAGAGTTAAAAAATCGTGGAATGAAAGTTTACAAGCGTATTAACTCATCTCAAAGAAGACGTAAATCATTGCTAAGCACACCTACGCTGATAATGGATTTCGTCGGCCTCGAATGCATAATTCCGGTTTCACAAATGACATGCCAAGATAATTAGCGAGAATAGAGTAGTATAAGAGTGTTGTAACCATATATGCGTCAATTGCTATCAAGAATAATTTTTTTTTTTTTTTCGATTGGTTTTCTTCGAAATCTGAGAATTTTCGAAAATTTTACATATCCAATATAAAAAGAGTTAAAATTATATTTTTTTTTCATGGAATTATTCTGAGAATTTTAGATATTTTATAGTATATCTTATATTTTAAATATTTCATATGTTTGATATAAATTATTAATATTATTTTCTTAATAAAAATATTTTTTTTATTAAAACGATAATGTATTAGAATTTTAACATTTTAATGCCAGAGGATGTAAATTGACGTTTTTTGTCTTTCAAACGTTGCTGACGGCAGATACGAAATTTTTTTATTTCTTATTTTTGAGATGTGAGATGCGAATCGATATTTTTAATTTTTAAGAGTTGATAAAAAAAGATGTTTCAATTTTTTACTTTTTTAAATTAATTTGAAAAAATACGATTTATATGTATTTTGATATCTTCGAAACATCGAAACAATGTTAACAATATTCCTATATTTTTAAACTTTTGAAATATTGCGTCAAATAAATTATTAATATTCTTTTGAATATTATTAATTTAACTTTTACATATAATCTTTAATATCCGATATAACGAGAGAGAAATATAAGGCTGCAAATATTTAAAAAATCTTTTGTATTTTAATATCACAAGTTAAATATATATTACAACATATAAGTTGTAAATTATTTGCAACAATGTTTTTTTTTTAAAATTCAAGCAAACGATAAAGACAGAAGTAGAAAAAGACAAGAGCAGAGGATCGTTTTTGGGATAATTCTTGGAAGTTGAAAATAAACGAAGCGTTCCTCGGGATCGAGGGCACGTCAGAGCCTTGGCGCACGCGAGAGGGTGTGGCAACCACGAGCGAAGAGGAAACGCGCGTTCACCGACAGCCCATGAATTTCCGGTCCATTTAAGTCTCTGAATTGCTTTGGAACCGTATTGTTTCACGTCGCATTTTATGCCGCTTTAAAAATTTGCACGCTGTCGAACCGGGCTCCGGTTTTCCTTCGCCTTTAATAATACGATACTTTACATAAAACGTGGTATATAAAACACGATATCGCGAGGAATAAAAATAAAAAAAAAAAAAAAACCTAGGCGGGCACAGTTGAAAAAAAAAAAAAGAAAAAAACCCAGGCATTTTAATGAAACGAGTAACGACGGTGTAATTTTATTCAAAGAATATATTATTCATAATTTTTCCTTTCTTTCTTCATTTGCATATCAAATTTATTCCATATCTTTTCATCGAATATATAAGTTGCGAAAAAAGAATAATACAATCTTTCCCTTTTCTCTCTTTAATATTGCGAAACATTTTTATATCCCCTATTATTCTCCTTGCGATTTAGAAGACTTACTTCTTTAAAGTAATCAAATCCTTTTTTTCGCTCATTCTTTCGCCACTTCGTTCTGGTCCACACCTACCCTTGTTGTCTGGAGGATAAATATAATTACGAAGGGGGGGACAATTATTTCGACAGAAGGATCGAGATCAACGCGTTTGAAGTTACATATGTAGAAACCGAGGCGCCACGAGGTAGTTACGAAAACGCGAATCACTTCCAGAACACAGTGCGATCATGTTAGCGGTTAAAGGAACTCATTAGAGTAACGTTTATGCAATGGAAGGTCATAAACAGCGTACAACGTTGCCATATATCACTGAACAAAGGTTGAGTTGTCGAGGAACGGGGACGAATTGCAAAAGAACATTCAGTAATGGGCGCGGGTAGATAATCTCGCATTCTAGAAGTGGTAATAAACCAATGAAAATGATAACTAAATACGCAGAGATCGAGACCAACTTTGCTTCGTCTCTTCACCCTCTTCCGCATCTTTCGCTCGCATACTTCTTTCTTTATATCGATTCGATAAAATTCTCCGTTTAACCCTTCGACTCTAAATAGTAGAAACATTTTAGAAAATTTCTTCTCTCATCGTTTCTAGTCTCTGATTTTCGATATAGATACGATAGATATTATTAGGTGTACGTTCAATCTTTCACAGTCGATGAATTTTTTAATAACATGCTTTTTGCGCGATGAAGATGAATTTTAGATTTTAGAAATTTCTAGAATGTTTGCGAAAGGATTAAATGAACCGTTCACGAAAACGTGTGAAATACGTTCCACAATATTGAAGTATGAGTTATAACGTTTTCGCGATATGAAATTTGTGGAACGTGAAAAATTTGTGAAAGCTTTAAAAATGGATCGAATCTGGTTCTATGAAATGTTGAAATATGAGAAAAAAGGGATGGAATTATAATTTTTTTTTTTTTCTTTTATATATAAATATTTGAACGAGGAATGGACTCGATTATGGAAATGAAGCGTGATCGAAATTTTAAGCAAATAATCGGTCGTTCAGATTTAGGGTTCTTTCTAAATGACAGGGCACCGCGGAATACTTAAGTGTAATTTTCTGCAAAGTGATTTCTCTCTCTCCCTGTCTCTCTTTCTTTTTCAACCCGGCTCACATTAATTCCGTGTATTATTAAGAAAATTGCCGTGCGAAGGTAGAAGATTTTTTAACATTTGCACGGTTATTTAATCTCAATAGTAATTCACCCACGCCACGACCGTGTTAATCGCAATGGAGATTTGTACAATGGAGCAAAGTTCATTCGTTGGGTTCCCGATTCCCCTCTTTCCCGTATAATTACGATAATCCCAACGTTAAATTGAAATCAAATTAAATAAGAGAAAAGTCGAAGGTTCTGGAAAATTAATATTAACAAAGCATTGGAAACAAACATCATATTTTACGTGTTTGAAATTGATCATTTTTATCACGACCATTTACAATTGAAAGTGTTTTCGCGCTTACGCGAAAGAAAAATTCCTCTTTCTTCGCGAGGAAGGAAGAGAAGAGAAGAGAAGATTGTACGTATGTTCCTCTTTATGCTACTCGAGGATTTGAAGGCAATTGGAGGGCACTTAGAACCGAGACACTTCATTTGCATCTCTATAAGTCGCAGACACTGCATCTATGTACACGTGAGTTCGAGGCAACGAGACGTTGAACCCACGTGTTTTCGTTGGATTCTGTTCTACTACTAAATTTCGCGTACGTGTTTCCATTGTTATATCAACAAGATATCAACAAGATATCGTCGTTAAGGGAAAATTGTTAGAAATTAACAAATTAACGAATTGCACGAATTTCCATCTCGCATAATTTGCAGATTGTGCGATTTCGTCGATATAACTAACGCCATTCTTAAGTTACTTATTAATTGTTACTTATGAATTACACAATTATTAATGTAACTTGACCGGGGAAACATTTGAATTCAATCAAATTTAAAAAAAAGACACAAATTTGAAAAGAACGAATTCAACTAAACAAAATATTTAAAAAAAGAAGCATCTATTTTTCCACGATAAAACACATTTTATTTAGAAATCTCCCAATTGGAAATCGATCGAAATAAAATTCAAAAAAAAGGGAACCAAAATTTGTCCACGAAGAATAGGAAAACCTGGACCACGAAAATTCGAAATCTTTTTTCCCCGAGCCGCGTATAAATTAACGAAAACAAGTGTCGGTGTCAACGGAACAAGCTTCGAGCTATTAAAATCGTTGTTAAGAGGACACTTGGTGACTCTTGGCGCCGCATCAACAATACATCGCCTCTTTTGCAGTTACGCTCTCCACTCCACCACGTGTTTTCCCGGTAACAAGGGAGCGCGACCATTCCGATGTCTCGTATGCAAATAGCCGGCCGGAGAGGAGGAATCGACATTGATCTCGTTTTTCAGAAAAGGCTGGCAACGTTCGTGCACAGCCTTTTCGCCTTTCCTCGGCGAACAGACGTTAATTAAATGACGCGTACGATCGACAGCCCTCCCTCGTTATTGAAACGAGGGGCTTTTTGCATTGAGCGAAAGCGACACGTATCGGAATGATGATTAAGTAAGCGGAAGTGTTGGACGGCTGCTCGATTCCGGGGGAGTATTGTCGTTCATTGATTCCATTCTCTGTCTACTTTGTTAACGAAATGTAGGAAGAATTCGTGCCGCCTCCTACGCGAGACACGTGGATTTCTAACTGGAGATGAGGGAGGAGAAGTTTTGGAATGCAGTTGAGAGGGCTAGTTTGTGTTACTTGTAATAATAATGTTGCAAATGTTTTGCAAAGGGAAATTTTTGAATTTAAAAAACAGGGAAAGATTGAAGATAGATCATATCGTTTGTGATATCGTGTTTCGTAGAGATTTTATGTTTAATTAAGACGTATAAATGTATTTGTGATCGATTTGAACGTATTTGAAGAATTTGTTTATTCTAATTAAAGAATATTTCATTTATTTCGACAAGTTTTAAGTTTTTAAAACGGATGCAGTTTGCTTTTTTCTTACTATTTAAAGTATTAAAATTAAAAATACTTAAAATTAAGAATATTTGGTTTAGTTTCAGATTGTAATTGATTAAAGAACAGAATTTCAATATATTGAAAATAATAAAAAATATTTGCTTTTTTTAAAAGCTGAAGATTAAAAAAAAAAAAAAAAGAAACACGCTTCCATCAGATTTTGTTATGGCAGAGAATCGAAAAATACAAACGTGAAAATATTCTGTTTGTGTTTTTTCGCATTCTAAAATTTTTAGAAAACTCATCTTCTATCTTTTAAATTCGACCAAACCATTCGAATCCTTTTAGCGGAATTAATCAAACTTTCATACTTATCGAACCTTGTAAACCTTTGACCTATCAGAACTTTTCAACTTCGAGTTTCGAACGAACTTCTTTGAAAAGTTATTTTACGTTTAAGCGTAGCCAGCATGCATAGAAAAATAACGATAATGTTGTTACACGCGAAATCTCCCGTCACGAACAATTATTTCAGTGAAAATCACTTTTCACGACGCACGTCAATATAATCGTTAGAGAATCATTTATACAAATCAAAAAACTATTTTTCGCATTATTTCTTTCTAGAAAATTAATAACGATGCAAAAGTACCAGATTGTAAAACGAAAATATTTAAATCTCTAATAGTAACAAATGTTCACCCACTTTTTTTTAATATTCATAGGCTGAAAAAATATATAAACTATTTCATCTATTGTAATGTAACTTTGCAATATATTAGAGAAAGAAATAGCAATATAACTTCCCGTGTTTGTACGATGATAAATGATAAACTATTGCTCTCTTTTTCTCAATTTATATGTAAAGAAACACGCATCAAATAGTGTATTATTAATAAGAAATATAATTATAGACTTAAGTTAAGAATTAAAACTTTTCAACAAATATAAAATTTTCGTGCATCATCCAACAGTCAAAACTATTTCAAAGGATGACTGTTCCGTTACATTTAACGCAACAAATGACGGAAATCGCGATGCAGGGGAAACGTCTGCATGGAAAAACAGAGTGTGAGATCGAGGAAGAAACGGGTTGATGAAAACGGGTGGGAAAAACAGGGTCCGTGGTGAATGAGGATATGCGTAAAGAAACATTTGGAACGAGCTTTCTGTCCACGCTTGACGCAACGTGCAGGGGTTAAGCAATGGTGTTTACGGTCGACTTTTGACGTCAGGATCGAAGTAGGTCGGCATTAAAAGCTGGTGCACGTTCGATGGAAAAGTCACGGGCGGCGAATATCGCGGCGTTTTATGCGACAGATCGAGAATCGAAGGGCGAAAAGAGCTTTTTCTCTCCGTGTCCCACTATTCGCGATTCTCCATGGACTTTTGTCGCGTGGCCAGAAATTTCGTTTCTGACCGAATTTTTTCGTTCCTTTATTTTATGGAATACAGGAAATTTGATAACACGCGAGAAAAATTACGTTTCATATGGGATAAAAAACTCTTTTCTAACTCTTTTCTTTGTTCAAAAATATTAATTTTTTACCTCGTATTTTCCTCCTTAATTTATTCAATTCCTTGTAAAATCTTATAATAAATTCAATCACCGATACGAAGATCATCGAGTGTAGACAGATCTGAATGAAAGAAAAGATAGGCGAAATGTATAGAAATGAATTGAAATTTCGCGGCATTTTCGAGGGTTTTAATCCAGTAGTGATTCATCCTCGTCCCCCGGGGAGACGGATGGTACGGAAATCCAACACGTCAAAATAATACGGCTTTGCGGTAGGTCGCCGTCTGAGAGTTCCAGCTATGTTCTGAATAAAGCGGCACGTAGGTGTGTCACTTCGTGCGGAATAAAAGACTCGTACGGTACCGCAGCCCAGTGTATATACTGCCCTTTCGTAAGGAGATTTGCTTTTTACGCAATCCAGAAACCAGAAGGCGAGAAGCGGCTCTGCCTTCCAAACCGATCGTTGAACTGGACCGAGAAATGAAATCTTTTTTTTCAACTATTTTTTTTATGGCGTTGTAGCTGAAGAGACGAGAATGATTTGTATTTCGGCGAGCGGGACATTTTTTAAAAGTTTTTAAAATTCGTGGAAAAAAATATTTAACGTTGAATATCGCGTAATTTGCGAAATTTTATTTCGAAGAACATCGAGAAGTTCGATTAAATTTAAAAGTGTCGTGTAAAAAAAGAATTCTCTAATCTTTCTAAAATTGAACTCCTTCGTGTGACAACCAAGAGATTAATGGTTTTGTAGCTGTTTGTAATATTCTTTAAACGTTTATTCTTGAAACGAATTCTATCGAAACCGTATGCTAAATGATATATTACTCTTGATAAAATTTTACTTTCTTTGCAATAAACTTTCTATTTCTTGGAGCTTTTATCATAATCTTTATTTTATATACATATGTACACTTGGTGATAACTGTGTCATTACAAACTTCCTCGTTCTCATTAATCAATAAAGTAAACTAAATTCAATGAAAATAAAGAGTAAATTGTTATCTTAAGATTGAATATTTCTCCAAAGGAATAATAAATTTGATATAGAAATATAATAAATCGTACATTGACGTTCTATTTTAGTTAAAATTCGTGATTTAACATACATTGGTTAAAGCATAACAGAGTTCATTGTTTAAAATCATCTATGTGAATTTATTGAGAACATAACCATGCAATTTTCAGATAAAATTTACAATCAATTAAATATTCATTGAAAATTAAAAACTAATAAACTAATTTGCGATGATTCAGATGTATTTCTACAATTAAATATTATGAATTTGTAGAAATATAGATATATAATTATACTAATACATAAAGAAATTATAACCATGGACAAAAATATTTCTTTTACGCTATATGATTTAAATTATATTTTGAACTTCAATTAAAATATACTTTCTGCTTTTATATTCAGTATGCAATGTATAAGAAAATTATTCACCATGCTTTTTCAACTATCAAAATATCCAAAAGTATCCGCATAGTTTTAATATACGTAAAGACAATAAATTTGGAATTAATTAATTTGATTTGTTTGGTAGTTCTGCTATAAAGAAAAACATTTGTCATTCACTCTCATAGTTTCACATAACGCAGGCCAAAGGCCAAGAAAAGGCTCTTAACCCGTCACTCACCTTTTGCACCATTCTCGAAGAAGCCCAACGAAACCTTTAAAACTATATTTATTTAAGCCTATTCGCACAACAACACATTTTTCTCTTCTTTCATGGTTCTAACGAAATACGACACGAACGCTCAATTCCATTCCACCAATTAATAAACTTCTATCGACCCAACAAATCAAATTCCTATTTTTCTCTCAAGCTACATTCAAAACATCAAAAATTGAAGAATAGTCGATATTATAAATATAAAAGCAGTTATAAATGCTTAAAAATTTCGTTTCTCACGTTTTTCACGGATAATTAATCAATAATGGCAAACCACGAATCACAGCTCGTTTCGTTGGGCGCCAAATTCAAATTTCTCCCCACCGAAATCGTAGTGACGAGTATCGATTTCTGATAAAAATAACTGTAAATCCTTCTTAATAAACCCTGCATACATTTTTTCGATGATCCTTGAATCGCATCTAAGCGCGCCAAATTCAAATTCCCCTCGTTCAACAATCGTTCCCGATGAGAACGATAAAAACGACAATTAATCCGAGAACAGATCGCGATCCACGAAGCACATAGTGCGCTCGGTGTCGTGCGCCACGTTCGAAGAATCTCTCGACGACGATCGAGAGGGGAAATAAAGACGTTAACCTCTCTCGCTCGCTCGCTCTCCTCTCCCTCGCTCCGTGCATCGGCCGCTGTGTAAAACCCGCGGGCACAGGCTTCCCGCTGTTCGGGAAATCGATAAATTCACCGGGGCGATATCGATAGTGATAGCTGCCTACGTTTTATCGCGCGACGATGCGCGATCGCATCGATACCGCGCCACTATGAATCCTCTTTTTCGCCACGGCGGGTGGCCGAGGGCTCCCTGAAAGGTAGAAACGGGCTGCTCGACACCGCCTTCCTCCTTATTTTCCATTTGTCCATCCACGGTTTTTCTTATTCTCGAATCGTTGAAGACGCGTCTGCACTTGTTGCGTATTCGACGTTGAGGATTGGCGTTCATCGTAGGTGATTAAAATAAAATCGTATTTAGTGTCTTTTTTTTTTTTTTTTTTTTTTAATAAATTTAGGTTGTAGATCAAAGAAGGTTTGAATATTTTTTTTTAATGAATTTTAAGAAATGGAAGGGTGTTATGATAAATAGGAGATGATAGGAGGGCAAAATGATTTATAATTATGTATTATACGTCATCCATCGTTTCGTATCATCGTGGTGATATATGAAAGAGAGATTTTGTTTCTTTTGTGACGGAAATAAGCGAACGGTAAAGCAAATGCTACGCTTCCTACGTCCAAGGTTGCTTATAATTGGATATTGTGTCATTCCTTTGATGCGATGATGATAAACCGACAGTGGGTAATGGATACATTTGAAAGTAAAATTCTTTGAGAATTGTTTTCAATAATATTTCTCACAAATATATAGGCATTGCTGCTTTGTTGTGCTCGATTCGAATTTCACGGCCTGAAACGCGTGAAACGAATTCACTCTTTCGTCAAATCAAATTCAAATTCGTTTAAGTAAAAAAAATTAGAATTTCTCCAATTTTAGTCTGCATGCATTTAATCTAGAGGCACAAAGAGGAAGATACGAGTTCTTCTCCAGTAAAAATAAAATTGGAGCAATTTTTTACTAAATGGATAGTCTCTAGAATTGGTCTCAGTCATCTTTTTGTAGAATATGTAAAGAAAAATTGGAACAATTCCAATTTTTACCAAGATCTCCAAATTGACTTTATTTATCCATCCACATTTTACTTATCTGAAATTCTTACAATTTAAGGATGATTTGATGTGCAAAAGAACGAGTTTGAAATTCAAATTCTGAAATGAAATAATATAAAGTTATGATGAAACTAAAATAAAATATTAAAAAACGTATTATCGTATTTTTTTTTTTTTTTTTTTCGTAATTCTATCTTATTACATCATTGCGGCAAATCTGTTCTCGTTTCCGATTCATCGATGTTTCATGGGAATTTCGCTATTGCCACGTCCGACCAATTAATCATACCAGGAAGTGAATGAATCGATCTTGAAAAACGATATCTGATTCCGATTCGTGTAGAAATTGCTGTAAACATTCTTCCGTGTCGCATGATATTTTTCATTTTGATATTGTTAATTTGACGCGCAAGAAAAATTATTAAAAGCTTGGAATCTATTTGATTATATCTAAAATTTTGTTGGGGAATTTTGTTGGTTATTCATATTCATCTTTTTTACAAATAAATTGAGAAGAATATTATTCTTAACGAGTGGAGACATAAATATAAATAATGAGAACAGTATCGAATCTAAGAGAATTTTAAAAAGAAATTTCGAAATATTCGAGGAGAAAGAACGATCGAGACGATTGCATCTGGAATCTTAATGTTAATTGAAGGATAAAATTAAAAGGAAAAGTTTGAGGAAAAATTTTTCGAATCGAACAAAAAACATTGATTTATTCTTCTCGCTCGGAAAACGAATAAGAAACGACACTGTTTCATTCTTTCGATTCTTTCAATCGGAAAAGTTATCTGAAACGAGCCGCGTATCTAATCTTCGACGAGTTAAACGACGAGATGCCAAATAGGTTATGAATGAGCATAGTTCAGTAGCACTTTATTTCTTATCGTAAAAACATTCCATTGTCAACATCTCTTGTTCTTTCATCATTCATTCTTTTCATTCACGAGTTATTGTTTACACGAGATAATAAACGCGACATATTTTCATTCTTCGATAAAATTCGCGGGAAATATTGTTAGTCGATTCGCGAATAATCTCGAAAACTTTTCAATTTGATTCTCTTCTTCTTTTTTCCTTTTTTTTTTCTCTCTCTGATCTAAATTATTGATATCACTTATCTTATTTCGTTTTACTTGCCTCTAAATCAAACGATTATTCAATGATAATTTTTCCACCCACTTCAAAAAGATTAATCTTTTCAATATTTAATAAATATTTTAACAAACGTGTCGCAATCATTCATAGACTTCACGAAGAAAAAGATTGATCTCCTTCCCAACGAGAGAACACTCTTATAACAAATAATTAATTCAATTCATCTCTTTTGATCCATTCTTCATCCATCACAATTGATCATCTTCACACGTAATGAATATTTTAATAATCATATCGCTATCTTTCATAAACTTTACAGCCAGAAAAATTAATTTTCCTTCCAAATGAATTATTTTGAACAATCAATACGAACCTCCTTAATAACCTTATAATATAATAAATAAACAATTTAAACAATTAAACAATTTTCCTATAAACTTCACAGTAAAAGAATTAATCTCCCGTTCAATAAAAATCACCCTCCCAAGATCAATACCTTTCGAATCGATTCCAAAGCATCGAATCTTTATAAATACAATAAAATAAATGATTTTAATAATCAGATCGCAATTCTTTGAAAGAGGTAGATCCTTCTTCCATACGAATTCTCTACTGCCAAGAAAAAAGAAGAAAAAAGAGAAGAAACGACACAAATACTCAGAGTTCCAGCGCGCCGATCGATCATTCGACCTAGTCGCAAATAAATTCCTGCCTCCTTTTAGCGACTCTCCATCCCTCTGTAAAGGAAAACTACGTCCATTCCTCCCCCCCTCCCTTGTCTCCCAGCCTGCAGCTAAGCGCTGCATTCCTTTAAGCGCGAGTTTTTCGCATCTCCTTGTCAGCCAAGGTATCTCGTCTCGCATTAATGAAGGGAGCACCCGTTTTCGTCGTGGTCGACGCTTTTTCTGACGAGGCCTTCATTCACCAAACGGGCAGAGTCGCGCGCAGGCCAAACCGAGTGTGGAATCCCAAGCCGTTAATGATCAGAATGTTTGTTCATGTAAATAAGGATCCCCTTTTTCTTTCGCACGCCTCGCTCGAAACGAGTTTATCGCCACCTGGGGCTCTGGATACCGCCGATAACGACTCCAGTGGCCCCTTTCAATTCATGAATTGGGTGGAAGAAAAAAAAAAAAAAAAAAAAAGAAATGGTGTTTGCGTGTTTCGCAGAATTACGATTTTCTAGGATAGCAGTAGGATGTGATTATAAAGAGATTAGATGTATTTGATAAGTTACTCTATTTGTTTCAAAAATTCTTGGAATGATTTTAAGATAAAGAGATTTTAAAAATTCAAAGTTCAAATGTTTTGGATGTTTTGATACTCGTTGAAGATTTCTTTTAGCTAATGGAGATTTTCTTTTTTTCTGTTGCAGAAATCGAAGCACAAGAGGCTTGCAAATGGTTGAGGGCCGCTGGTTTTCCACAATATGCGCAGATGTATGAGGGTAAGTTGAACTTAACATTTATTAAATACTGGAGTGTAAATACTCTTTTTACGATCCGTAGAAAAGTATCTGTCATCTATTTTCCTTCGTAACCTCATATTATATTCCGAACAAAAAAGAAAGTATATACAAGCAGAGCTTCTTCTCTTTAAACAGTACCAAAAATAATTCTACATTAAATAGAACAACACGATCTAAATCTTCAATCATCATTGTACAAAGGAGATGGATTTACAAGCGTATATTCGAGTCGAATAAACTACGCCCGGAATAATAGAACCTGTCATCGATAAAATCTAAATCTTCGACGTTTAAAGCAACCCTCTCGAATTGAAACCGTGTAATTAAAATGAAAGACGACCTCCGCCAGGGGTGAACGCTCGTTATTTCCAACGATTCCAATTTACTTTCAATTCACTGCGGCGATGATCAATACGATCCTTCAGAAAATCCTCTTTGCTGCCTTCTTCGTTCTCCGCGAGGCATAGAGAGCTGTCAACCGTTGTCCAGATCGGGCAAGATTATCGTTTAAAGATGTTTCACGAAATTCGAGCGCCCCCTCGTCTCACCGCCATGTGGTTCTTTTCAAGCCGCCATTTTTCGTCTACCAAGGGTCACGTATATAGCGAAAAATGTGTCACTCGAAATCGTTTGAAAGAGATATTGTCGACTTTTGGGGATTCGAGGTAAACCGCGTCATTAGGGATTAGTGCTTCTTTCTTTTAACTTAATCCTCTTCGAAATCATGTTTGAGCCATTTCTCTTTTCATTATTTCGATCCTTGTTCTCCTTTTCTTGAAATTTGTTGAAAAATTTAACGGTTTAAATATTAGCAAATCGATTTTTTGGGAGGGGAATTTTTAAGAAGTCTAGAATAAAATAAAATAATACACGCAACAACAGAGTTGATAAATTTCATAATTCGGTAAATGAATTCGACGCTTTTACTTCAATATTTTCCAGAGCCTCGATTAAAATATTTATAACACGGATACAAAAACTGGATCACCGTGACAGACACGAATACCTCGAATCGCTAATGAAATATTGCTGAATTATACAGCGGATTGTCGTCGCCTGTCCAATCGATCACGTAGACAAATTTGTTTTCGAAGAAAAATCGCGTGCGGTGACGCATGTGTCACGCATCACGTGGACCCCCTCCCCCCCCCCTCCCCCCTTACGGGGGAAAAAAACGTGGCAGGTTTGGAAAAATAAGGGAATCGGTCGGAGCGCGTAGTCTTACAATATCCTTTTAAACGCGAGGAATCGTCAGTTGGAGACGAGAGGGTGGTCCAAGGGACCACCAAAGCGGTCGTATGTGAATGTTTTCGATGGCGGTCCTCCCCCCCTCTCCGTGTACGTGAGATTTTTACTAATATCCACGGCCTCGGAAACAAAGGTCTGCCTGTTTCAATTTTGTTTTTTGTCCGGCATACGTACCTCCATAATAATAATAATATTAGAGTATAAATTTCAAGATCTCATTGTTCCACGGCCTTCGACCAAATGAATTGAACCACCCGTTTCATTTGCAATTCATCGAGATCGCCCGATGAAAAGATGAAAAGAGTAAGTAAGTTCCCCTACACTTTCGATTATTAATACCTTCGAAATTTCCACACACGCCTTTCCAATAAGCCAATTTTTCCATATTTAATACATCGTACGAACGTAGCAATACACGAGCAAATTTTGAAATCTCTTCGCGCAAATCCCAAGATAAACGTGAACAACTATCAGCGTTCAATTCAATTTTCTTCCTTCTCGTTCCATGACGAGAGGGAAAATTATCCAAATCTCCCAAACGAAAACGGGTTTCGCTCGCGAATCGCCATAGATCGGTCCAAAAAATAGACGCGGGGCAGAGGCCAGGCAAATAGACACAGGGATGAAACAATGACTCGCTAATGACGCGGTAAGAAGAACAACGTGGCACTGCTGGTGGAAGAAAGAGCGAGAAAGGCGCAATAACGAACGCATTGTTGGCAGCCGCCGCGACAAAGGGGTCATTATGATAAGTATTAACACGTCCCGGACGCATCGGCCTGTCCCTTAATAAGTTGCTCGTGTCGCGATTCGACTCGCCTCTGCCCACGTGTCGCTCTCCTCGTGTTCAGCGATTTTTCTGCTACCGGATGACATTCTTCGGCGGGATGTTGTTTCTTCTGTCTTCCTTCTCTCGCCAAGTCTTTCGAGTTAAAAATTTTCAAATTCACTTTTGCGACTCGTTAAAATGTTTCCACATTTCTTCTTTGGATATTGATCACGATTCTTTGAAATTAGGATCTTATTCCTGTTCTAAATCCTATTCTAGAGCCTATTTCGATCATTCTCTCCAACATATTCTGTGACTTTTTTTCGAGATTGGCTATGAAAGTGTAATCATAAGCAAACAATTGATCGTAAATCAATGTTATTAAATATTGAAAATTGTGGTAGAAGGAAGTTATTTATTTATCGAATTTAAGTATAATTACGAGATAATTTGACGAGACTTTTCAACGAAATATCGTTCTTCGACAATTGAAAAAAGAAAAGGGAGGGAAATAAATAATCCGGTAATTTTTTTCGAGCAAACCTTATAAGCAACGTATAAGTAGTACATCACGAGATGCAGACCATAAATTCACGAAACAACTTTACGAAAGGAGCAACTTTTCACATCTCCGATAAGGATCTTCAGACGGACCAAACAACCCATAAGGAAAAAGAAAAAAAAAAAAAATAAAGAATCTTACCAAACTTCCCGTTTAACTTTCCTCCTCGACCAATTATCAACCTTTCTATCCTCGACGAACCCACACACGCGTCCAAAGTCAAACCACTTCGCCGCCAATCTCACACTTTCTAGCTCTCGAGATCCTCCTTTCCCCAAAAATTCTTCTGAACCTCCTAAAAGTGGAGCAAACGGAATATAAATATATCTCTCTTTTATCTAACCGTCCATTGGATACATTGTATCGACGATGGTGTCGTGTTCGAGGCTAAAGTCTGCGTGGTAGCATCGGGCCAGGTGTAGAGGAGAAATACAGAGGAGACGAGGACTAATAACTCGTGTTCCGCGGTCATTAAAGTCTCCTTGGCCACGGTAATTTCACCTTCTTTCTTCAATTTCGCGAGCAACAATCGGCTCGAGGGATGATTAACGAGCCGGCTATTATTTTTCAACCGATTTATCCGCTCTCGAATTTCTCGACTGTCGAACGACTTCTGGCGTCCACCCGCCGCGCGAGATTTATGCGGTGCTGAAAGATTTCGAGCACGAATTAGTAGGCCGCGATAAATTTTCTCTCCCGTCTCGTTTATTTAAATCAATTTCGATCGATCTCCCGAGGCTATGTTTAACACCTGAGGCCTCGAGTATTATTCGGTTTATAGTTCAGTATCGTGAGAATGGAGCGAACTTTCGGTTTCGTTTTGGGTTAAAATAGCCTGAAAGATCGTTGTATCTACGTATTTTCGTGGTTCAAATTTGTTGGAAGTTTAGGTTTCGAGTTGTTTAAGTAAAATATTTGAACGACACATTTATGAGGCGTAGGCGGAGGTCTGAGAAATTTTCATATATTTGATCTTTTTTAAAAAAAAGTGCGGTCCATGAACCGAATGGAGGTTCACTTTCTATAAAAGTAAAATGGTAAAATTGTTATGAATGATAGATAGTGATGTAACGATTTAATAAGATTAGTATGTGAAAAGATATGAGGAAATTTATGATATTTTAATATCATGAAATAAAATTATATTATTTAATAAATAACGAACGAATATTTGATGGAATGAATTTTGTTCTATCTATCAATTGTTTGACGTAAAGTGTCACGAAAATGCTATAAATGTCACAATTTTAGTACTTCCGTATACTAAATTACTTGTGCCAAAATTGTGTCACAATGAATCAATTTACTCGTCTATTCGTGTTTAAATTATGTTGTAATAAAGCAACGAAATTACAAATCAAAAGTTGTCATCACATGTAATCTTCCTCGATATTAATTCGCTCGAACTTTGAAATAGACAAGTCGCGTATTGGCAAACGAGGAATATTTATCGAAAAGCTCACACAAGCTGGCAAAAGTTCAAGCTCCTTCCGCGAATTCGTCTAGTTTCCATTGTGTGATCATCCTCTTATGATAAATATACGAGTGAATAATACGTGGACAAGAAAGTCCATAGTGTTAGTGTTTTAAATCCTGATCATTGCAAACTTTTTTTCGAATTTTATTTTAAAATTCTACACGATTTAAAATTTAAATTGAATATCATTCTTCTTCGATTTCTTTGAAACACTTTGAAGAGCGAGTTAAGTGAAAAATGATTTCGAACGAATTCGATATCGAATAAAGAATTTGTAATTGTTTTAAACTTTACTTTAAAAATTGTTTTACGTTATTACGCAATGTTAGATAACGAATGGAATTACATCGAAAAGCACTTTGCATGAAAATTCCATTATAAAACGAACATTTATGTATAAAAAAAACTTAATTCTCCACATTTTCCTTTACAAATTTTTAAATTTAAAAAATTCATACAAGGTTGGTGTCAGATATTTCAAAACCTAAAATTTAACCAAAATAAAAATCAAAATTACATAGTTTGACAATGTCCACATACAAGATCTTCCTTACTCGAACCTGACAGTGAAACGTATTTTCTTCCACACAGATATTTCATTAAAAAACACAATTTTTCCTGAATTTACATCTTTAAAGTTTTTCCACAATTATTCGTACTTTATCTGCTTCCATAACCGCATAATAAATAGTTGTAAATAGATTCTCACGCGTGGCTTTATAACTCTCTATCAAAAGAGCTTTATTTAGCTTAAATAAAAAAAAAAAGAGAAAAAAATTTAAAGCGTACGTCATACAGATCTATTTTAAAGCTCAATTTAAAACCTAAAAAGCCCGTAATAATACCTCGCCTCGCCCTTCCCAAAATCGACGAAACAAAACTCAACCCCTAAAATTCACCCACCCATTCTCTCTTTAACCCCACCCCCCACACATATATATATATATATATACATACATATATCCCCTTTAAAGAGAGAAAATGCACAAGAAGCTTGTTAAGAAGGTTGGCGAACAACCGACGACACTGTTCCATTCCCTCGAAATAGCGCGTGTTCGAGCGAAGGCGCGGTCGAGCGTTCATCCGTGCGATGAAAAGCCGTCTGTCGGACGGTATCCATCCGTCGCTAATTAATGCACACGTGGATTAACCGTGGATCGCGTGTAACTGCAGCGTTGCGGGCCGCGGAAAGTATCGAGTCACGCCTCTCCTTCCTCGTTTCCATTATATTAATCAAACGAGCCGATGCGTCGGGTCCCCTTCCCCCTCCAACGGTTATTGTTCGAGTAAACGTGAAGTATAGGCGCCGACGTCCCGTGAAATTCGGCTGAGAAATCGCGGAAATAGCGTCGCCTAGATTTTTCGTATTCGTGGCCAACAACAAGGACGGCGGGCGCCGATTTCTCCGGAATTGGGCTAATGAGACGATCGGGCTCGATTACGATCGATCGGGCCTCGATTTCTCGCCCCTCTTTTCTCCCTCCCCCTCTGTCTTTTATATACGTGAATTACGTGGGAGAGGTAGGTGGTGGATAAATCCGGTTCCAGCCCTTTTGTCACGAGTGTGACGAATGAATACGCTTTTCAAGGCGGAATGTTAGGGGTTAGAAGAAGGATCGAGGTTAAGTAGATTTTTCGATTTCGATCGGTGAATTTTGAAGAGGAATGGAAAATTCGAGCGATTGATTCGAATTTGGTGAAGTAATCGGTTGGACGTTGATTGAAATCTCGTAATGGGAGAGGAATAATAAGGGAGAGAATTTTCTAATTATCTTATTAGAGATAGAAAGAAGAAATTTTGATAAATTATCTTATACAGTTTTACAGTTCGGATCCGGGGCTTTTGTCCTGGATTAATGAATAACCTAATAATGTCGTTCTCGTTGGCACGCGTTCAAACGAGTCATTTTACATTTGGAATGATATTATCAACGGACGTCACGTAGCCGGCATTAAAATAAGAAAAATCGTTTTCTTCCCGGTCCCGATCGGTTCAGAACGGAGCATTAATTGAAAAATCATTGGACAGGTTTACGATTCTCGAAATCATTATTACGGCACGGATAAAATGTCCTACGGCTAGTTCGTAGTAGCAGCCATTTGATAAAAATAAACGCAAGAAGAAACGGAAACGGTACATCTCGGTGCTCGGTGCTATTTAAAATCTAAGCATTAAAAAAAATGATGCCCTAGTTTATTGGTGTGACGTGTAGAGATGGGCTCGGAAAAAGACTCGGAGCATCGTAAATTTATCAAATCAACGCGCTCCCACGAGATCCAAAATTCAATCGCACCATGGTAATTTTCCGTTACTTTCACGCGTATTTTCTTGGAACGATTCCGAGAATACTACTTCCTTAGCTGATTTGTACGGACACCTGAATGGTCCGCTGAGAGAATGAAATCCATAAACTCGTGGAAAGTATATCTGTTTTCGCGGCCAACGGTAAATAAAAATCATCCTCCACGTGAAATTGTCCATTTATATATACCCCGTGAACAATAAGACTTCCCCCCTTTTTTTTCTTATCGCGAACAATACTTCCAATGTATCCTTCGATTCGAATCTATTATATATCGTTTAAAACCGTGAAATGCCGCATTTTTTTTAAAGATAAAATCTTAAAACTAGAGAAGTTAATTAGTTGTTCAGATTCTTGTAATTGCAAAAGAATGTGCGGACACTCTTGGGGAAATTAATTTAATTAATGGTTTTTATCCCAATTGGAAATATTATTATATAATTAATCACAGTTTACATAATAAACACATCGTAATAAGCGCATAAACATTCCATTTATAAATCCAATTATTCGCTACAGCGCAACATATCTCTTCCCCGCGTAATCGTCACCACGCATCTCTTGCAACCAGACAGCCGTTTCAGCGCCTCGAAAAATTGACATGAAAAATGCATCTAGAAGTCACATCAATAATAAATGATCCGGTTCCGCCAATAATCTTCATTCCTCCTCTCAAAGATAATTGATATATGAATCTCAGAGCCTGCCTGCGACCCACCATGCCAGCGTTTCCCGGGACCACCGTAGAGTTAAAAAAAAAAAATATATATATATATATATAACAAAATTACAACGATCAATCTCACCCGTAAAAAATATATATATAAAATACTCGTAATAAAACGACGATCAATCACGTATATTCCAACGTGTCTCTCCACGGTGCACCATAACCTGTACGTGAGCGACGGTGGCGCCGATGGCCCAGTTTTTCTCGGCGGTCGCCATCCAAAGCTCGCTCCGCGTCACGTGAGCTGCATCTTTTCGGAGACCACCGTGCCGTGTCGTGGCGAGAATAAATACTTACGACTCTCGATGCTCGGTGACAGGTGGTCGTAGTTACGAGGTTTTCCAACTCGAATTCACGATTACCCGTGAAATCGAACTCGTTCGCCTAAAAGGAGCAGCCTACCTTTGCAAAAAAGTAATTCCAATTCCAAAGTCGGTCTAAAATTAGGCGCGGAGTCGCGGTTGTAGTCACGATTCACGAAACAAGAGCGATGTCGGAAGCACGTGCTGCCCTTTCTCGCTCGTTTCTCGAGCGAGTTGGAACACGGCCAGCCAGAACTTCTTTTATTCTATTCCAATTCTCGCTCGTGTCGTGTTCCTACTCCCTCCAACTCTTCTTTCCTTGTCCCTCTCGTCGTATGAAAATCGGTGGATCGTCCCTGGCGGCCAGACACCCGGTCTGTTACCGGGAATCGCGAATGGCACGCGAAACAGCTGTCGGCAACGACGATTTCCGGGGACGACGGTTAATTAGATAGTTGTGTTTTCGAAGAACGTGAATAGAACCGTTCATGGAAACCGGATGTTAAGGGAAGCGAACGTTTCCCCGTGGATCGTCGCCATGTTTCTGGGGTATTTGCGCGTGGAGAATACTCGGCTATGATTAAGAGCAAGCTGGACGATTATTATTCTGCGACTTGCGCGGCTCGTTACCGAGGCGGGCCTTTCCACCGCGATGGCAAATA
Organism: Apis florea; assembly: GCF_048593485.1. Lineage (NCBI taxonomy): Eukaryota > Metazoa > Arthropoda > Insecta > Hymenoptera > Apidae > Apis > Apis florea. The sequence continues at coordinate 2,270,608 of NW_028256864.1, read as the reverse complement.
CAAATTAGCACATGGATCGGTGGCCTTTGCGTTTACCCTGGTTGGAACGTCATTAACCGGGTCTTTGGAACCGTTTAATTCAACTCCATCTTCCCATGTTAATTGGGACACCTTGTGGAAATTGTGGGCTTGTGGAATAGGCGAACAAATTCGCGTAATAATCACTCGGATTAATCGTTTCCGTGTTTGGAATTGCAAATTTTGTTATCAAGTGGTGAACAAACAGATGAATACCTGTTCAGAATGTTCTATCGTATAGTAATACTGTACTTCGAAAAAAGAAATTAAATTTCAAAAAGATATTATTTTATTCTATTTTAAATAATATATAAAGTATTGTTAACAAAAACACTTCGAGTTAAATCTGATGCAAAATCGGCTAGTTAAATGGGTGTTTATTCAATATTGATTTCAAGTGAAATTGAGTCAGATTAACAACTTTCTAACAAACAACGACTACAAATTAAAATTGCTATTCAGTGTAATTGTTGACAATATAAATTCATCGAGAGATTGAAATGTGATATCTTCTTGTAAATATTCTCTAAAAATAGAAACGTATTAAATCAAGCTTCAAGTTCTTCAAATCCATTTACTTCGCTTTATTTTGGTTTGTTCTAATAGATTCTAATAATTCTAAGTTTCCTAGAGAAGACTCGTTCCCCGAATTTTCAGGTTGATTCCACAAACTTTACAGAAATATATATAATCGCAGGATGGTTGAAAGAGGTGCGGATGAAAGGGAAATTCGGAACAGCGATGATTATTTAAACTAACCAGTTGTTACGTTCTAGCCGGCCGAAACAGGACGTCCTAGTTAGCCACGACCTCATGAAACATATATATATATATATATATATATGGTTATGACTTACAAGATTCGCCAGAGCGAAAAGTGGAGTGCATACTCTCAGAGTGTTCACAGAGGAGCTAGTGTTCGCGTTTTTTTTGAACTGAAAAAAAAAAAAAATATTATTCGTGAAATTTTATGTAAATTGTCCCGCGTAAATAATTAGCAGGAGAGATGGTGGAGATTTATCAAAATTCACGGTTAATGCGAAATTGATTAGATCAACGGTATGTTTCGTACTTTCTCAGAGTGAAAATTCTGCTGATGGAAACGATTAGGGAATGAAAAGCATTTCCCAAGGTGAAATTAAGTAATTAACCGGTATCTTAAGGATTAATTAAAATAATAATATGAATCCCCTTAAAATATATTTCCAATTTGATCTTTTGTATAAATTGAAGTACAAATTGAAGTGAAAGCGTGAAATTTCGAAAATGCATCAATGCATTTAGCGCTTGGTCGTTTATATTAAAATATCTACTATAAAGTTATCAGCATTCGATAAAAAATTTGAATTTCTCGGTTAAATTTATTCAATCGTATAAAACACGTAATTGTAACGCAGTGTAAAAAAAAAAAAAAAAAAAAAACGCATTTAATAATATTCCTTCCTCCTCATTTACCAAATCTTTGACGTCCCATTTATCATTCATCACAATTCACAAACGATAATTGAACGCGTCTTCGACAACCCATTCCCCGACATTTAGATTTCTATTAAACCTTTTTGCTTAACAAGCAAAAATTCCAAATTCCCGTCGAGTCATTTCACGCATATCGCGAAATCCTCCCATCATTTTATCAATGTTCATCCGTCCAATATCAATACACACCTGTGTGTGTATATATAATTATCTCTCCGCCATTTTCACGAACATCCTTCGTCATTCCACGAACGTAGTGTTCGCAAAGATATATCATCCCCGCTTCGATTTTCCATCGAATGATACACGTCACGACAGAGGGGAAAGTGGGTGAAGGTTTCACCCAGGGCGAGAATTCTTTCACAAAACATTTTGCACATTGAGATTATTATTGTAACCGGGGATGTTTACCACCCGCTTTATTTCCGACAAAGCCCCCTTCCCTCCCCCCTCTTTCCGCGATCTAAGCAACAATAACAATTTCGTTCCAGTTTTCGATGCCGATAATTCGCCGATAAACAACCATTCGTTCTCCTCCACTTCCAATTGGGTCGGCCGTGTCAAATCGTATCCAAGGTTATAGGCGTAAAGCGAAACAAAGAAAGATTCGTTCCCTCGCGTTTCAATATTCGCGCGTTTGGCATGCGCGATTCATTCCAATATTGACACTGATAAATTACGTTGAACTTGATGACTTTTTTGTTACCGCACCGGATTGTTACGTCCGCTTTTACAAATAGCCGACCCTGCACGGAGGACGTCATTAAATTTAGATTTTGAAGGCGAACTCTCTCGCGCGGGAAGAAGCGTGTCCAATCGCTTCGAGTTACTTCGGCATCGTTACTTAATATTTTTCTTTTTTTTTTCTTTTTTCTTTTTCCTTTTTTAAATCGCGTTGCGTGACGCTGAATCGTAGGTCGTTTGCGTGTTGCGACCACGAATGGGATCAAGGGTTGGAAGAGGTGTCGAAGGGGGAAATTCACTTGGGATGCGATGTTTTTTAATTATCCGGACAAATTCTTTGCTTGACACGAATTAAATTAAAAAAAAAAAAAAGAAACGAGCTTCGGTCAAGTTGGATTTAATCGGTATAAGTTTGCGTGATGAGTCATAATTGCGTGCACTTATTGGTGTAGGGCGATAATTGTGGCGGCGATATTAGTCAGGCGATTGGAATAATATTGGTGAAAATTTCGAACATAATGCGCATTATTAATTGTAATAATTCATGAAACCAGTAAAATTTAACAATTATGAATTAATCAAGCGATCCGAGCAAAATCGATCGAATCAAACGATCGAGTAAGTTGAGATGAAATATTAATTAAAAGAGCAGAATGGTGCAATAATAATAAATCTGCGAAATGAATCAAGTGAAATTAAATATTGGTATCTTGGGATGAGTAATTGATTAATAATATTATTATTATTATTGACAAGATAAGAGAAGAATAAGGTTTTACAAGTTTAGTAAGTTTAGAGAGGGAATAATCGTAATGAATTGTAATAAATGGTTGGTCTACGTGACCGATCCCCTAAAATGCCACTAATCGCTGAAGACGTTTCAACGTTTTTATCTTTGGGCCACTGGCCTTTTGTTACTTACTCTCCATCATCGGAACAGATGATAATGAGAGATAGGATCGATACCTAATCCAACCGTTGCTTGCACGTACAATGTTCCATGTGTACACGATTACTCAGTACTCAGATGTTGTTGATTCCTGTTCTGACGTATTTCATTTCTTCTTAACGATGCAAATTGTCGTCATTGTTTTGTCTTCCGTGACTGATAAACTCGAGCTCTATCATGTAAGCATTATTAGTAAGCGTTATTGTATACCATTGTCGAACTTTTCGAGAGATCTGTTTGAAAAAAGTATTATTATAAAACGTGGGATTAAAATTGTTAGTTTCGTGATCGATGAAAATCATTTTTCATCGATGGAAACGGATATTTTTTAAAAATGCATCGTACTTTTATCGATATAAGCGATATGTAATTATGTATTACAAAAAATAAAGCAATTGACAATTAAATTGTTGAACAGAAATTGGTGTCTAGATAGTGTCGACGATTCATTTAGAAAGATTTATTTAATTCGATCGATCGTCGTATGGAGAGTTGAACTGTTTCTTCTATTTTATTTTAAAAACTGTTCATTTCCGTGAAAAAAAAATAAACTAAGCTTTTTTATGCCTCGGCCTCCAGAAAATTCTCGAAATGACAAATTTGAAAATTAAATATTTTGCTTGAACGATAGTGTACAGCGTTTGTGACGTTTTTGTCGCTAATTGTACTTTTATAATATTTGTTCAACATGTCATTTAGCCACGTACACATCTACTTGTACCGTCTCATAGACGCACACATCCATCGAAAGATCTCTGATACTGATTAAATTTATTTGAATTAAGATTTCTTTGAATCGGTTCCAAATATATTTAGAATTGGAATAGAATCTTTTATGCTGTTATTAAAACAGAAGAAAAACAATTTTCAATAATTTTATCAATCTAATTTATCAATCTTTGAATTATTCGTTTTAGATTAATCTTAGATCACACATCGATCTCCTTTTCCACGTTTTTTTTTTTTTTACGAGAAGATCCACATTCGTTAAAGAAAAAATAAAGACGGCAACAAAACTTTCGAAATTCGAAATAAAGGGAAGAAAGACTTGAGGATAAACCGATTCCCTAAGGGATGAGACGGAAGAGAAAAAAAATAAAAGAACGATATTAAACCGCGAATTGATTATTTTTACGCCGAGCCGATCGATCAAGAAATGGGAAAAAAGAAGAAGAAGAAGAAGAAGAAGAAGAAAAAAAGCAACGTAACTGAAAATGCGATTTATGCGAGGTTGTTTGCCAGGTTTTGCCGTCTGTAAAAAGCGTGGAGGAGGAACGATGTGTTTTGCAGCAAGGATTTCAGACGTAAATATTTGAAAATCGTAAAGCGATAAAAGTCGCGCGATAGAAAGATGGCCTCGTCATCGACGATTGTGCGCCCGTGTCGGATAAACAAAAAGGCGATACGTAAAGTCTCGTACATCGTGGATATGATCAATTTCCAGCTTACAACTCCGCCCGTAATTGCGAATTTTGCCGTTAACATCCATCGTGATTACACGCGTTTCGCGAAGTACCATTGTAATACTGCGCGATATTTATGACGAGGCTTGTAACCTCTTCTTCTCGATGTTCCTGTCAGTGTCCAGGGGAATCATTTACGAACGATTTTTCGATTTCAATCGGGCGAGATCGGAGATAGCGTTTGCAACAGCTTTCGTTTCTTTTTCTTCTTCTTCTTCTTCTTCTTCTTCTTCTTTTACATACATTTGCAAAGTTGCAAAACCTGTCTGTAAAAAATCATTGTGATCTTATCTGAAGAATTTATCCGTCTATCCGTTGTGTAATAGCAATTTTATAAAATCGATGATAATTCGTATAATGGTTTTTTAACGCTCGTCATAAAAGTAATGCGAATGTTTGTCGAGATTTTAGATGGATATATCGAGATACATGGCAAATTGTGAAAAAAGGGGAAAAAAATAAAGAAGTAAGTGTAAGTGCGATTATATTTATTTGTATTTCTTTTCGAACGAAAATAAATTCTTTGATGCAAACGAACGGCAAACCGGGGGATAAGTAAATATACATAGGGTGTTTTATAATACGTAAGTTCGTTTCAATGATGAGCGGAGGACGGAGAAGCGATGAAAAAAGATCGTATATATCGTATTTGACCTTCTTTTCGAGTTGTGGCCATTTTTGTACTGCAATAATACGCAGCTGGCGTCTTGTACGAGAAAAGGTGGAATCGGCCATCTTTGACCAGAAATAAATCTCTGCGAAGCAGAGTTACGGAATAAATTTCGTTTTCTCAATTTTTCAAAATTTTCAACGTGTTTTAACGAAAATAATCGAAAGTCGCTTATTAAAATTTTTAAACGTTCGAATAAGCTATGATGAAAAGTTACATCTCAAAAATGAGCCATCTGACATTCATTTTAGAAATGGGTCTTACCACTCCGGTATATGATACACACAAACGGTGAACGTTATAGTAATGTACAGGGTGTCCTCGAAACAAATAACAATTTTTTTCGTTAAAAATTTTTTTTATTCAAGAAAATCGAGTTTTGGAAAAACTTCGTATAGAAATATACAATAAATTTTAAAATTTTTAATCTAAATTATTAAACATAAGGTAAACATGATTTACTTGAAAACGAAGGCTTTAAAAATTTATTCTTTCGCCCTTTTTACGTTATTTCTTTTCTTTTCTTTTCTACACGAGTCCTATGATTTCGAAGACAAGAATTAACCACCGTATCACTTATCTAATCTACCTTCTTTCATTACTTGCCAACCAATAACTCGAGCCCTGCAACCTACAATATTAAAACGCAGTTCGGAGCAAAATCGATCGAAGTATTAGCGTAATGGCCGGCGCGGCATAAATTCGAGCCGTTGCGTTCACGAAGGATCGGAAGAAAAACGAACTGCTGCTGGCGGTCGTTAAATAACAACGGTTCGTGGAAGCGGAGAAACGAGCAGTGTAACCCGGTTCTCTGGATCAAATTCACGAATCATCGTTCGCGGACACGTATTCTCTTTTCCTCCTCGCCTTCTTCTTCCGGGTCGTGAGTTGCAAGAAAAGAAACGCGGGAAATGTATATATATATATATATACAGTTGCGCATCAGTTCGGCGACGAAACCTATGAAACGAGGAACAGATGCTCGCGCGAGCACCGAAATAGACGCCTCCACAGGCGTGCAATATATTTTTGTTCGATTTCGCGCGCAAACGAGTCCTAAGAAATTAACTTGAAACGACCTGCAACCGAGTTATGGATCTGAAAATGCAGAAAACAGATAATATATTATATTTTTTTGAACGCTGTTATATACATTATACGTCAGAGAATATGTCAAGATTAGGAAAAAGGATGAAGGATTGAACTTTGTTGAAAAATAGATCGATGGATCAGAGAATTAGGTCGAAAGAAGGAATAGAATTGAATATTAAATAAACTTGACACTGTATTGGGCAGAGACTGTATTTCTTCTATAATTGGACAATGTTTATTTTTAGTAGATCCATGACACTTGGAAAGGAATTATATTATCACTTTTCTCCATGGTGTATTTTAGATTCATTTCTACGATCCGTGCGTTAAAATGCGCATTACAGGTTATAAAGCGTGATGGTAGGAATCGGTAAACCAAATCCCAAATGATTCATGGGAGCGAATAGTCACTTTCATCGGGGAAAGCGGATCGTTTCTGCGAAAAGCTTAACGCGAGACAGGTATACGTTCCTGTTTCTTCTCCGCAACGAAAGAGGGAGCACACTGTTCTTTTTCACCGGATACTTTGATCTTTGTTAATTTAGACCGCTCGCGTCTCGGGATTACGCGGCAGTATTTTCTTTTTTCCAGAGAAATTTAGTGGCTACAAACATTGGAAATGAAACAGAGAAGGATTTCTTTCTTTCTTTTTTTCTTTTTTTCTTTTTCCTTTTGAGCTATTGTCACGTTTGATTATTTCGTTTCCTCGTTTCTTAACGTGAAAAGCGATGACTTTTCACGAAGTAATAGCGTTAGAATCACAGAAAGATTTTTTTTTTTTTTTTTGAAACAGAAGTTGAAGATTAAAGGAATTGGGAAATACCAAGTTTGCTTCCTGTATTGAAATTTTTATACTCGAATATTCGTTTACGAATTCATTATCATCTACGTGTCAAATCAAATGTCAACTACTTATCTTTATCCACATTATATATTTCCTTCGTTAATGTTACGATTTTACGAGATACGAGAGAACCGACAATCTGTGACAATCGTTCGACGATTCGATTGGATAATTGGAAATAAAAATTGCGATACATGCTTAGTCTCTGTTTACCACTGTTGTTACTCTTCGAAACAATATTATCCGACAAAAGGGAGCAGCAAGGGACGAGGAAAAATCCTGGATCGTTCCTTGTCCAACCGGCCTATCCTAAGCTGATTAAGTCGTCCTCGAGGAGACTTACATCCCCTTGTCGTGCGAATAATTTTCCACCGCCCTCCAACCCAATTCCTTTTCTTTTCGGATCCCACGCGTGGTTCTCGCATCGCGACAAAGTAATCTCGGCCGAGATAAATTATTCGTCGCGCGGCGAAAATGCAAATTCGCCGGTGGGCGAGGGAGGCAATTTATACGCGGCCTGCCGCGGATACTTTGCACTGGCACTTAAGTGGCCAATCTCTTTCACGTACACGCGCGAATCACCGTTCTAGCTAATTTATACGACTGCGTCTCGCGCCACCGACGCTCACCGAGACGTTGTAACGCAATCTTGGAAAATCTTCTTGGACGCTGATTTTCTTCGATTGACTTAAACTGATGTCTCTTTTGTGTCTCAATATCTTTGTAATTTGTTCCTAGAAACAAATTAATTTTCAATTTTCAATATTAAAGGAATATTATAAGAATTTCGAAATAACGTTGAAAATCTAACAAACTTTCCGTGGAAATAGCCGTGAAGACCCCGTACAATCGTTCGGATCCGGGGTTCACAAGCTAAGATGCACGGACATTGACATATTTGGCTTTTCTAAATGTTTCTATTAAAGTAGAACTTCCATTATCGAGACTATAATAGAGAATTTTTATAATAGAATATATATATTTTTTTGTACATTTCTGCTTTCTAATTTCTTAACTGTTTTAATAATTAATTTATGTTTATTTATTGATAAAGAAAGATATCTATTTATTATATTGTTGGAAGATAATGTACAGTTTGGATATTAACATGTTCGATTAATTGAATTAATAAATGTAGATGAGAAATGTAATTAATAAATGATTTATTAATTGAATTCCTTATTATTAGTTATGTGTGCCATATTTTCGCATTGGTAACTTTATAGTACAACACAATTTCCATTTGAAGCTATCGTTCTCGGATTTCTTACGCGTCCTCTAATAAAAATCTAGAGACGTACTACGATATCCTAGGAATGTGAAGGTCGTTTTCGTTCGAAGATACTTTATTACTTGTCATACTTCGTTTTCTCTCGAGTCCTAAATCTTAGTCTAACCTTAAAAAAACGTTATTCTTTTAAATTACCACTGCGATTACATCTGGTTTTGAAATAAAAATTCACAACGTTGCCTATAATGAGAAACTTATAACAAGAGATCGTTTCAAGTGGAAACACGAGAAATGCACCTCGTGTCCATTGAATAGACATTTGTAATTCCTAGAAGCTTCGAGATCAAGATCAATATTACAGTTTATACTATTTATACTACCTTCCAACACGATATTGTTTCTTATACAATTGACTAATTTTTACTTTTCCATGATTCCATCGCGATATAAAATGAAATTAAAACATGTTGATGGTTAGATAATAATAACCTAATCACAAATAATAAAAATGTTTAAATTTCGTGAAATTTATGATATTTGAAATCGAAATTAAACTTGCATTATGTGTAGAAAAATATCAACGTGTTTAATAAATATCTCTATGCGTTTCAAGAATACCAAACTTTTCAACAAATCTCAAAATCCCAAAAGATCCCATAGGAAAAACGCGCGAGAGAGGAGGGGCGATGAAACGTCACGTTTCCTTATTAGTTACCGGAGTTTCTGCGAGCAAAAACACGTGGCTCGGCCGTGATACGATGATTTTTGCGCGCCAAAAAGGACAAAATGGCCCGTCACCTCGCCTCGTTCATCAAAATGACGTCGATGCAAGCTCGATGACTCGATCACCTTACAACGGTGACAATCTCTGCCGCTCAACCGCTTCTTTTCTCGCGTGAGTAACGCACCCTTGAAAGTCTGGAGAGTCACGTGACACCGTAGACACACCGTGGTCGCGTTTTTAAAGCTGGTAAAACGGAGTCTTGAAAATATAATCGTGGCCGCGCCGCTTTTGCCACTGACGTCACGAGGGCTCGCGATAGAACACGAGACTCGCCAGAATCCACCTATGATGCTCTTCAGCTTCGAGTGGACGGACCTGTCCTTATCCGGCTTGGATAAGATACGCGCCTTTTTTCTCCCCTCGAGAGAATTCCACTTTGGTATGTGGTTGGATATTTCTACGTTTAAAATTTCGATCTGAAAATGGTAAAAATTGAAAAACCTGTATGGACATTCATGTTTTCTTCTTCTTCTTTTGAATCATTTTAGTATTTTAGTATTTTAATGCATGAATATTTATTCTGCATTTTTACAATTTCGATTTGGAAATGAAATTTGCAACGTCGAAGATCATCGCTAAAGTATTATTCGAATGTGTTCGAGTAATTTTTTCTTTTTTTTTTTTATTTCGTAGAAAATTGTGATATTGGTATTATTATCACAAAGATTTCTGTTTCAAAGGTTTTGAAGATTCTTTAACACGATGGTATAGCAATGTTATCTTTCGCTCTGTCAAGCAACATAAAAATCGAACAGGTATGGGCGCGTGTGGGTGTATCCGCGTAGGCGCGCGGTTCGCTTTTTGAAAACAATGCATTTTGAATATATTATTACAGATTGGAGCATCCGCGTTTATTCGATCGTTTAATTGAAAAATAGAATCGAATTATTCTCGATAAAATTTTATAATATCATTCAAATTTGCCGCGTAAAAACAAAAGCGAACCCCGACTGGAGAAAGAATCACAGAATGAAATGCATATTTCCAAATGCATGAAGATTGCAACCGTTCCAGTTTCACATTTATATATGGATATTAATCAATGAATTGTCATCTGAGAGGGAAACGTCTCCTGCAACGTTACGACTTCTTCCTCCGCGTTAGGAACAACAGGGAGGTTATTTCGGGCGATGACATTGAGCCCTGGCGAAAAAATGAAAAGAAAAAAAAAATGAAAACGCACACGGTTCTACGACACCCGAACTGCGTCGCAACGAGAAGCCCTACTTCTATATTCGTCGTAACGAATTACTTTACGCGCCGGATTAATGCAAACCGTCCCGCTACGTGCGAGCTGATGACTACGTTGAAAGGACAAAGAGTGAGATTTTGTCGGCTTCAAACTGGCTGCTGATTATACCCTTGGCTTTCCCGTGACAAAAAATTATCGTAAATAAGTCGCGATAATCGAGGCTAACCTTTTTCAAGTTCGACGAAGTGATGAAAATATTTGTAAAATCAAATTAACAAACCGAAACAAACGATCATCTCTATCATGTTTTAAAAAGAAGAAGAAGAAGAAGAAGAAGAAGAAGAAGAAGAAGAAGATGTCCATGGAATTCTGGATCAGATGGAATCGAATAAAATACAAGTGAAATTTTGAAACACCTTACCTTACGTCTAATTTTCATTGGCCGAAAAGTAAGACCCCTTATTTGCGCAACGTTCGCACCCTTTCGAAAAGTATCCAGTGTCCAAAAAGCGGAGGGGTTTCCGCCTGTTGAAGGGGCTTCAGATAGCGATCGAAACGGTCCCGAAATTTACTCCCTGTAAATTATATCCCTGTTAAAAATCGGTGATCCAGCCGGATCAAAGGGAGGGAAGCCGCGGTTTGGTGGGCTCGTGCGGGGCTGGTTGAGCCGCGTCGCGATCCAGGTGTCTGTTCACGCGTTTCTGCGGCGGAATCGTGATCCAGGCCGGATTAAACGAGGGCTGGACACGCCTTCGGAATTCCGGATCGTCGCGATTTCCTAGGTAGATGCACGGCTTGGACCGCGGCCAAGAGAAGCCCGTGCTCCTCTCCTGCTTTGCCAACGTCGAAAAGGTCCTCGACAAGGTTCTTACCGAGAAATGCGCTTCACCGACGCGCATGCACTCGCCCGGGGTGGGAGGAATATTAAGGGAATATTTTCATAGTGATTCGCCGTCTTCTTGATGGACGGTTTGTTGAGACGGTTTATCGCGTTCATACAGGCAACCACGGCTCCAGCGCAAGATGGATTTTCGTTTCTCCTTTTCCAAATCGTATCATTTCTTATTTAGAATTAAGGAAATCAAGACAATAATGTATTCACCTTCTTAAATACGAGTGCAAAGGGTTAATATTCGTCTTCAATATGATTTGTATTCAAGACAAGAGAATCTTCGTTCTTAATAGATCAATATCAAGCTTGAAATATAATACAAACGATGCTGAATTGACAACAAGCCAAGAAATGCAATTAAAATTCCCGCAAAACTCGCAGCAAACTCGCGTTCATTCACAAAGGAAGGGCGCGTGGCGCGAAATTCGATGATACACCAACACGATCGTTAATGAAATGATTCGCCTTTGCGAAAGGGCGCGTCTTTGTCGACGTTTGACGCATCTGTTGGGGGTGAGCCAAGCACGAAAACGTGGCCTGCACCGCGGCCGCACCTGGATAAACCGCTTGCCGTCGTCCCGCTGCCAACGCGCACAAAGCAACGCCCGTGATGAGTGGCTTTGGAAAATTACCGTTGCCAAATGGAATCGACCTTCCTTAATGCGTCTCGATGGTAAACCGTTGCCGTTTCCGTGAAACGAAACGCCTTTGTCGCGCCACCCTCGCGTTGTAGGTGGCCGATTTCCTGCTCGAGCGGGCCAAGCTAATTGAATCGCTTCCGTTTAGAGATTCAGAAAGTAAAGAAAGGATCTCTGGATATTCATGGTTAATTATCATCGATTATACAAACTGGAAGAGGAAACGAATTATCGAGGCGAAATACGTATACGGAGAAACGTGGACAAACCTCTCGAGCCAATCTAAGCATTATGGATTCACGTGGCATTGTCTGGAATATCAAATCAGAAGGGAGTCTGGCATCGGATCGGAATGGCAATCGCGCGACGATGTCGATGAACGACGGCGATGTAGGGATGTACGCTGCAACGAATTCTTCCTTTTTCATCTATCGAATTCGTTTGAAAATGTTTGAAAAGGTTCGTCGAAACAGGGAAGGAGGATATTATTGCGCGGGAGACGCTTTGAATGAAATCCGCGAACGAGGCGGAGCGAGCGACAGCGACGGACAGGCGGTCTTAATCACGTCCGGGCCGAAAAGGGAGCGGGCGGCTACGAAAATAGTCGGCCAGGTTCCCCTTTGAGGCTCGTGGCGATGAAAAGCCCGTGTCGTGGCTCGTAATCGATGGCTCGCGGCCCAACACCGCCATAAATTTGAACAGAATTTCGCGAGAAACGCGGAAATCGTCGCGAGAACGCGAATTCTCTCTCCTCCCTGAGAATTCGTAAAATTAACACGAGGCTTATATATAATTTCAACGTTATTAACAACCGTTGTAAAGACATTCAAGATCGAAGATTGTTACAGTCAATTGTGACGGATCTACTTATAACTCGGATAACTTCGTTTTAGGTTGAGGATCCATGAAATAATCTTGGAGAATAAAAATAACCGGTCTTATCTTGGTGGAAGAAATCCGATTGTATCGGATATAAACCTTCTTATCTGAGATAGTTCTTATTAAAAAAAAAAAAAAAAAAAAAAAAAGGGCATCTTCTTTTTTCCTCCGTGAATGAAACGGTCGATTTTTTATCGACATCTGATAATGACGCCCCCTCCAACACCGACGGTTCAACGACCCGTGTGACCCAAAGGTGCTTCGAAGTTTCCGTCCGTACCTTTTGTGAAGATTCCCCTCAACGGAGAGAACCGGCCATTGAACGCGAGAGACCCGCGATGAGGAACGTGAGACCTCACACAAATGCTTCTTTCTCCCTATTAGCTTATACAATTAGTCGAGCCTTAAATTTTGACCTTTGCCGACCTTGAGGTACCTTGGAAAGCGTGGGTCGTTGAACCGATCTTGATAGGCGACCGAAAGTGTATACGTTTGAAAGGTGAAGGGAAATATATTTTGCGCAATTTTACCTTTATCCATGTATCTTTCCAAGCATTTAAGAAAATTGGAATTATCTATCTTAAAGAGAATTTTCGTAAAAATTCAAAATTCTAAAAAAAAAAAAAAAAAAAACAAATCTAGCCATCGATAAGACGACGAGCAAAAATCAACAATTTCGAAAATACGATTCCTCGTAGCGCGTAGGGGCGTAATTAATTTCCAAGAGGGACGCACAGTTTCTCAAAGGCCCGATTCCACGAACGCCGGTGTCCACCGGCTCTCGTGGTAGGTGGGCCAGCGGGCGTCTCTCCGCATCGAGATGAGAACGGATATCGCGCTTTCCGCCACGGAATATCATCGTTGCCACGTCGGCCGCTTCTGACTCCTCTCGTACCCTGCTCGTCGATGGAGCGAGAAATTCGCGCGGACGTGTTCACCAGCTGCCGCGTCTGTCCCCGGCGACCGCTTCCTTGGAGGTCGATCAGATCTGTCCCGATTCACCCTCGAACGCCACTCGAACCGGCCCCGATATCGCGATCATCGTTAGACCTGATGCATCGCGTGTTACTCCATTTGCTATGTGTGTTTTCTCGCTCGTCTCTCAAGGCGCGTCGTCTCCACTTGTTGCTAATGCCTTGTTGTCGAATATCGTTTATCGACGCGACGATAAACCGTGCAATCGTATAGAGGGAAGAACATAGAGGGATATTTTGTTCTTTTTTTGGGAAGCCATTTAGAGATAAATGGCAAAAGGTTTGAGGAGTTTCTGCGTGGAAAATGGTAAAAGTATCGTGGAATTTTGTTTGTATGCAGGTTTTATTATTGTGTATAAGATAGTGTCGATTTGTGCCTTTTCTGAATCAGGATAGATTCTTATGTAAACGTATCTCTATAACGTGTATTTAAAATTTCTCGGAAAATTTTAATTACATACTCGATCGAGTCGATCTCGTGTTTCTATCAATTTGTCGTTTCATAATAAAAGACAGGAATGGTTAATACTAGAGAGACTACGATTATACACTGTAATGTAACTTGTCCTCTTTCTTTAAAGATCGGTAAATAAACTAAAATGAATTAACGAACGGCTAGTAGAGACTTTCTATTACGATCGAAATGATATATATATATATATATAAAACGTTGAACATTGAACAAAAGAAAGATAATTATTAACGTTTGAGCTCGTGGTTCATAGTTATCGTAATACGAGGTACAATCATCGTCAGAATTATCAATACCGCGTAGATAGATCAAAATCTTTGTGTCTCATATTTCTCTGCCTCATTTCATATTCATATATCCTTTCCTCCGTGCATGATTTTATCCCCATATCTGTATACATCAAAATGGGGATATATATATATACATATATACCTTGAATAGAATAAAGTGGATACACATCTTCACACAGCAGCTTCCGTTTACTTTTCGCGTCTTGCTACCGTTTAGGCACCGCTATTTTTACTGGAGAATTCTCGAGACGATTCAATATTTGGTTAAAAGTAGTGGGCCTCTTGGTAGTCGGATCATTTGCACGAACGTCGAAATGATCGAAAAGTTATTTGGATTTTGGGGTAATCGATCGGATGGTTGATGGAAAAGTAACGAAGTTTTTCTTCTGGATTATCTTATCTTATCTGCGAATTTTAGAGATTCAGATTTCTTCTTGGAAGAGTTTCCTTCTTTTTCTATTTTTTCTTTTTTCTTTTTTTTTTTTCCCCGTGAAATGGACGCTTTTAGCTCGGTCGATAATTAGTTATTTTCGTTCATTGGTTATAGCGGGGGATGAGTAATAGGATTCGGTGGAAAAGAGGTTGCGTTTGTCAAACTGTCAAACGTATATTAGCGGCCAAGAAGATTGGTATCAGTCTCTCAGTTGTGGGTGTGTATTAAATCTTTGGCAAACTTCATCGTATATCGCCGATCTTTCCGTAATATTTCTAATATTTTTTTTCATCCCAGTATTTTATGAGAATGATAATTTTAATTCGATTCTTATTCAATGCGATTCACGATATAGAATAAAATATCGATCGATATTCTCGTTTTATCCTCAACAAATCTGTCGAATCAAACTTAGATTTATTTATCCTATTTTCCACAAAATTATAAATCTAATTCCATTTCCAACTCGAAGTGAAAAAAGTAATTATCGTCAACCGATATGTCAACCGATACCGAGAGAAAGATCAGCCTGTCCAAATATCTCTCGATTCTTCCTCGCGACAAACTCGAAGAACAAGGCGCGTCTAAGAATCAGAATGTCCCGTCGATTCCTCGAAGGGCTCATCGTTCACCGTGTAGTTGGAATTGCAAGGCACGAGTCGCGAGTCGATCACTTATCGATCGTATCGATCGGCGAGAAGGGGCCTCCCCGTGTGTATTTACCGCGAAATCCCGGATCGTTTGCTGTAAATCGTTTAATCGACACCTCGCGTGTCCCGGGACCAACACAAGGTGGATCTTTAAGGGCCATCGATCACTGGCTCGTTGCGAGGACTAACAATGGATCCCGCTATCGTTCGATCTTCCTCGAGGATGACCTGATGGATACTCTCCTCGCGACCAGCCGTGCACGCCGGTGGCTGCCATGCATATATCGCTATACCTGACCGCAGATCTCACGTGTACGCATATACATATATATTCACGTGAAATTTGCTTCCGAATCAACGCCACGCCGTCCTCCCTTGAATGCTAATGCCGATTTTCTTCGAAATTGCAGCTGCGCCCAACTGACAGCCCGCCGATTAATGCGTTTTCTGACTTTCGTTTCCGATATGATCGCGCCATGTCGAGAAGTTTTATTACGCGAGAAATTATTATTATTAGAAATTAACGAGTTTGATAGTTGTTATTTAAATATTGCTCGCTTTTACTTTTTTTTTATTATCAATGTTTGTCGAGAGAGAGAGAGAGAGAGAGAGAGATTTTGTCGAGTAGAGTAGGGTGTAAAAAGCGTATAACGATGTCTTTGGAATTTTTGAGGACGAGGATGCTTGGTGTCGAAATTTTTACCGGTTAAAAGATTGTTGTAATATTAGCGTGTTTAATAATAAACCCGAGTGTTAAAGTTAGATCAAGTTTATTTTAGGAGCAGCCTTGGAGTACGGCGGCAGCTATAATTAAGGAAACGCAAAAATTGGTTCGTTTACCCTGAAACGCATCACGGGAAACCTGACGTTGCATCACGATCTCGAGAAATATCGGGCTCCATCTTACTCGTCTTCCCTCTCCTCGTAATATATTTTTATCGAACGTTCCGTTTCTTACTTTTGCCTCGCCATGAAATTCTTTCACTCTTCCCTCCCTTCTCCCATAGAAAA
This sequence comes from Apis florea, assembly GCF_048593485.1. Taxonomy (NCBI): domain Eukaryota; kingdom Metazoa; phylum Arthropoda; class Insecta; order Hymenoptera; family Apidae; genus Apis; species Apis florea. Next base: position 2,253,966 of record NW_028256864.1, on the reverse strand, counting down.
TGATTCAGCTCTTGATACATTTTCAAAAGCATGTACAAACTTTCCTATCGAAATACTGTTCTGTTTCGCGTAAAAGCGTGAAGAAAGAGAAAAGAGGGGAAAAGTTCACGATCCATGAAGAAGAAACTAGACCGAGATATCTTTTGAAAGAAAAAGAATTTTCACACCAGATAACCACCAAACCCTTTTAACCAAAGAAATTAAGCAAAAGTGAAATTGATCTTTATGAATCTGTCATCTAGATCCTCTTCACTCACACCAACAATCAGAAAAGAATAAAAAAAAATGAAAGAAAAATCGATCTCTCTAATACAGAAAAATAAGTTCGAGCTACGGAGAAACGATCCTCTCCTCGTCACAACCTTTCCCTCCGCGAAATCGTGGAAAGCGAGTTGGCGCGAAAATTGACGGCGCGGAACGCAGCGAACTCGAGCACAGGGCATGCACCCGTGAAATGCTTCGGTTGCATCTCCCCACCTCTGCCGTGCCCTCCGCATCCACAGGGTACACACAGGGTGCCCCACCACAACGGGTAACTTGACAAACACACATTCGTACACATTTATAGGCAGCCAGGCGTCCTCCGCCTCGTCCCTCTTTCAAGACAGCTGCCCCACGGGTACGGGTCCTCCCCACCAGGCCTCCATCACGCTACGTTTCGTGCCTGTGGAGTTTCTTCGTGCTTCGAGCTTCTCTTCTATACCAGTGCTACGCGCCGACGACCGCTAGTCGAAAGGCAACCGGTGGAGGAGCTGTTACCGCTCCTACGTTTCGAGTTGCTTCTGATTCGTCTCGATCGACACTCTTATCTTTCCATTCCTCGCCGAACTGATCGTGTGCCGAACCGAAACGCAATATTCCGGGGCAAATATCGATTCGAGAAGTGATACAACTCGATACGTATCCCTTTATTGGACGTATAACACGCGCGATCGATCGCGTACCGTTAATTTCCCGAGTGTTTTCCATGTACTTGGAGCATAAGGGTAAATATTTCGAGCTCGTATTGACAATGATATCGAGAAGTGGCTTGTTATCTCGAATTATTTCGAAAGGTTGTTCCACGTGGAATATATCCACACATTTTCGATGATACGCTACGCGACAGAGTGTTAGTATTATTATTGCAGTTTGGATCAGTGAACTGTATTAAGTCCTGGAAATCGAGAGCAGCACGTGATATTTGTGCCACATTTTGGTGAACGATAACACCCCGGACTGGAGTGACAGTAGTAGCGGTAGTAGTAGTAGTAGTAAACGACGCGGAGTATATCGATCCGAAGTGCGGGAAAACTATGCCGCAAACGTTGCCCTGCCGGTCGTGTTGGTTTTAGATCACGTATACCAGTCGCTGGCCGACCGACAACCGGAAGAGGAGCCGCGTCAATTACCACGGCCGCCAGTTTGTCTGACAGTAATTCCTCCCGGTCTCTGTACCCGTGTTTCTCTCTCCTCTGTCCTCGGTGTATCGCGTTATCTCGAGGAAAAATAGGGAACAGAAATGCTGTTATTCGAACGAACGTGTATCGCGTTATTCGTTCAACAGCTGTTCAACAGATAGTGAACTCGTTGTTTTGCAGTCCAACGGTGGATTCTTGGGAGGAACATTGTTGGTGATTTTTTTCTCTCGATGTTCCCCTCGATATATATATTCGAACAGAGTAGTCATTCGGATATTTCAGTTTCGTAAACGGGAAAACAGGTGGAAGACACGAGCGAGGGGATAAAGGACGAATCGATGAATCGTGGATCGGGAAGAGGGATCGTGGGTTATTTGAGAGCCGCGAATCTGGCCGCGATCGCGTCGAGCGCGATCGATCGTTGGCGCAGGTTGGTGGTGGAAGTTCTCGAAGGCGAAATGCGATCGAATCGCGGCAAGTTTGCACAAGGCTCGTCGGGTGATCGATAAAAGCGAGGCGCGACACGATAGATTGGACGCTCGATGAATGGAAGAATGGTAGCCATGAGTAGAGTGGAATTTTTCACGTTCGTGCGCGACTGAAGAATAAGCTGTTTGCCGAGGAGAAGGAGGAGGAGGAGGAATCGAGCGAGCCACGAATGTGTCGACACTGTCACGCAGGAAACATGAAAGGTAAACATAACGATTTTCTAATGGCTTGGAAATTGGTGTATTGGAAATTTTGTCTAACCTGATTGAGCAGCATTCGCGTGTTTGAACGATTCCTACGAATGGTGACGCATTTCGAAATATCTATTTCGAACGTTTCGTAATAGTTTTGAAAATTAGATATTATGGATCCGGAAAATTTTCAGTGTAATACGCAAAGTCTTAGTCTGAAACGGTGAAATTACAAATTGGATATTATCAAATTTCTCGTTAGATTTCCCGTTTTTAAGCTTCTAAACTTCTCGAAATAATCAAGTTATTTTCCACGTTCGTTCGATTCGTATTTGCATACGAAATCGACTATCTGTTTTCTTTCTTTTTTTTTTTTTTTTTTTCCCCACTCCCGAATAATGTTTTCCTGGTGATATAAACTTGGTCGAAGCTTGGTCGAATCGGTTAGATCCGGAGCGTGAATCGGGATCAGAAGATTGGCCGACACACGATGCGCGCTTGGCAGGCCTGATAAAGTTGGCAGGCGGTTCGGTTTCGATGCTCGTTCGGTGGCTCGAACCGTGGCCTTATCTTCGCCCGTTTTTTTCGTAATTGAAGTCTGTATTTGCATCGCAAACACAGCGAGAAAGCTGGCCGAGTATATCCGGGCCCGGTGTCGCCGATATGTTTCAAACTAATTTTACAACTGTCGCCGAAGTGTGTATATATATATAACACGCTTGTTTACATTGCAACGCGAAAAATTGGAGTAGGAATTTTATATAACATCCGTGTCGATTGTAGACGATTGGTTTTGTCGAATTATTTTCTCTACGATCGATCATCGTAATTCTTCGTATTTTTGCTATTTTTCTTTCTTTATTTCTTGCGATTTGGTATTTTTCACGATTATAATAACGTCGTTGTATTTTTAAACTCTTGCAATTTTAATAACGTCGTGGAAAATATTATCCGTGAAACTGAATTGCTCGTCATTCAAACTCTATGGCTATTGCACTGGTATAGCGATAAAAATAAAAGAACGAAAATTAATTGATAATACGATGACTAAAACGCACGTTATCTATGCACAATACTGGTATCTTTATATAATGTAGCTACGTAACCTTAGCTAATTTCTGTCTTTATACAGTCACGTAATTGTAACAATTAATTAAAAGTGTTTCAACCTTCGTGAATAATTTAAAAAAAAAAAAAAAACGTTCTCGATAATCGATATCCATACATTATAAATTATAATATATATAAAAATTTCTTCTCTTCGAAATAGAATCGAAGTGGATCCATCCCTCCCCCACTATCGCTATCGAAGAAATCGTCTTGGAAAGCATTTTTCGTTCGCTCTCGTCGACGTCTCGATTCGCACGCACGGTTTCGTTCACTCGTTGTAATTCACACTCGACACCTCGGGCGTACACGTGTCGTTCCACATGCAAATCGATTTACGATACCGTGCCCCGCGTTTCGCATTTTTATCGCGGCGAGATGAACGACACCGAAAAGACCCGATACAAGACTCGTCTCGAGAAGTATAACGGTCGACGTGTACGCACACGTGACATGGACCACGGTGCAGAAGACGTTCCAAACCGTGCGTTATCTTCCGTTTGTTATCGGAATTTTTGCGAGATAAGCCGCGCACAGACACCGCATATGGGTGTACATATAAGTTCCACAAGGATTTTCAGGCTGCAGTTGTATGTCAGGCCATAAGTCAACGGATATTTCTTTGTTTCGAGCATTATTCGTTCGACGAATATTCGTGGAACGATACGGAATCGGTTATAGAGATATATATATATATTGAGTAGACTATTCTTTAATGGATACATTTTTGGAAAATAAAAATAAAATTTCAGCAAGAAATGTTTCGTAGGAAAAAAGTAATTATTCAAAGTATTTGCAGTCGGTCACAAAAATTTAGACATAATTGTACTGATTTTTTCGTATCATCTATCCAATGATTTCGATGACATATTAATTTCATAAACTGTACGAAAATGAACGCTTCGTTCATCTTATCTAAAAAAAAAGAAACTTATTCCACGATTTTTCGACCTCTTCAGAGCCATCGAATCACTTTACCATCCTCACCAAGATTTACATCTTATCTTCCACGCGCATCCGTCGTATACGACCGGTTAAATCTCGCGTCATAAACGCGACACAAATTCCATCTTACCCTAAATCCGCTAAACGTTCGAGCGACTTAACGACGGAGAGATGTGGGCGTGAAACGTCGAGCGCGGCAATCGATGGCGACGTCGTCGTCGAGAAGTCACCGTTTAATTAGATTGCTCGATTCGCGAATGAAATCATGGTCGCGAAGGGAGGAGAGGAGAGGAGATCCGTGAACAATCTCTCGCTTTGTGCGTGTGTGGGTGTAACCATAGCGCGAATCGAAGGCTTAAAAATAAGAAGATTGGCCTTCGCCGCGGTGATCTCGCGGTTTCCTCGCCATCCTACGATCGCGTCTTCCGCGTGGCGTGCACAGGTGTCGGGTATATGGATGACGATCTCGAACGATCGACTTTGTTACGTAAAGGAAAGGAGCGGAGTTTGCAGAAGAGTTTGCACGAGAAGATGGAATCGGTAAGATTCGATTATCGTGAGAGAATGATCGTAGCTGCCAAGAAGTATCTGTGTTAAATGAACGTGGTGGTTGGACAACGTTGGTTTGAATAATGTAGGTCTAGAAAAGTTGGTACATTAATCCTTAAAGACGCAAGATAATGAAATTTGGTTTGTTATTCTTGTAAATTCTAATCAATGTTAATGAACTTTTATTTTACTTTTTATTTTAATAAAATTGAGCGAAACTTATCAAGCTGAGTTATTATTAATCAATAAATTAATAATTTTAATTAGTATGCTCGAATAATAATTTATTCGTACATAACACGAGCCTTCGTTCATCAGTGAATTTAATTACTCGATGCTTCGAATAATAAATTATTCAAATAATATATCGAGAATCTCTGGAAGATAAAATTCGAGAAGATTTAATTTCTTTCCTCTGGAAAAATATTTTTGAAAGGAATCGCAAAGAATCGTCATCGTTTCCATTTCAGCTCGCCTCGTTTACTTACGTATTCGTCCGTGAATTAACGCGGTTAATTCGAACGCTGTCACCACGCGGAGACTTGAACGAGCGAACTGTGTGTCGGCGATACGCTTGGAGACGTCGATTACAGGCGTTTGAAGCCGGCTTTTCGAGAATGAATCGCTCGGTGGATGAATTGTCCCGACACGCGGTAGCTCTTTGGACGGTAGCGCGGATGATGCGCGTGAAACGACGTTGGGAAACATTACGACAGTGGCTGATGTAATTACTCTTCTCAAATGTTGGCGTGAATGAGACGGTGTCGCCAGGATAATAGACGTGAAATTGAATCGACGTCCTTCCTTTTTTCGTTCAATCCGCCCAAAAATTTAATTTCATATTGTATCCTCGCTTCCTACGTACACATTTCGCCAACGTGTAAAAACTCGCGTATAATTGACGGATTAAAAATTAACGAAAAACTCGAAGAGTTTTGGTGAACTTTGAAGCGTGACCTGAAAATTCGGTAGTAGAACAAGGCCGCAAAATCTGATCTGAGTCATTCGCAACTCGAAAATTCGCGCAATACATGACGTAAGTTTTATCGGTTTATCGATGATCAAGAGTTATCCGATAATTCCACCACGCGTTGCGTGGATTCAAAGGTCGAGGACCGATCATTCTGCGTTCGAGCTTGGATCAAAACCCTCTTTTCTTTCTATTTCTTAGAACCGCTTACTTCGTAAATCCTTTGATTAACCCTGTCTGAAGATTTTGGCCCAAACATGAATAGCATTGAAAATCGAGCCAAACATCGCAAAGTATAAATTAACTTTACATCTCAACCAAAATGTTTTCGGAAACATCATACCACAGGGCTTTTATTAATTTTCCTATTGATTCAAGCATGTAATTTCTATTAAAGTATTGTTATTTATGTACTTTTGAAACTGTTATTTATTAAAAAAAATAATAGATTTATTATATATATACAAAAGCAAAAAGAATTACTCGTATTGCAATTGTTTTCGAGCATCTCTGCGTTGAGTCCGGATTTCGTCGAGCTAAATGGCACGAGAAAGGGTTAAACGAAGATTTGAAATATTCAATATTTATAACGCGAATGTCGAGCAGAAAGTTAACGCGAGGCTTGTATGATAGGCAATTTAAGGCGGTGGAATAGAGTGGTCACGGTATTAACGACTGCCTGTGAAACCGACAACCGTCGAAAATCGTGCTCGTGCCCCGACTCGACGTCTGTCATCCGGAATTAGTTCCGGCATCCATCGCCAAACTATTTATATAACACCACCGAAAATACAAACTTGGCGATCTCATCGAACGAGGCTCTTTCACCGCCGTTTTTCCCAAGAGAGGCGAGAAGGAGGACTTCGATCTCGACGAAATGCTCGGCCGATTCACGGAGTTTAAATTTTCTTAACTGTTTCACGCCCCATTAAACGCACGCACCCTGTTCTCCTCACCGCCCATTCATTCCACGCGGCAGGTAACAAACGTCCTCGCGGCGTGATGCAATCCTCCAAGGTTAAACTTTGCTCCGTGAAAAAATGCTCCCCTCGTTCCGTATACGCGTGCTGGAATACATACCGAGTGTCTCTCTCGAGTGTCGTTCTTCGTTCATTAATTTCAACAATATGTTCGTTAAGCATCGATTAAATTTAATTTGAATTCATTCTTAATATGTGATAATAGCGATCGAAATATATTAGGCTGAAATCAATGCTCTCAAAGCTTCGTTACATTTCCTTATTAATCGTGAGAAAATGCTTGACAAATCAACTTCATCTTCCGTTTCTTTTTTCAACTCCATCCAATTCCGTTTCGACCCTTCGAAAAGATCCCTGGAACAGTTGCATTGCTCCGAGAGCAACAACGCGGATATAAACACACGGTCGATTCACGGTGCTCGATCCACGGGAGGACGTTTGACGTGGCTCGGGTCGTTAGAAACACGCCCTTACGACATTAGCTTCGCACGGTGAGTCAGTAGAGCTGACCGTTGCTCGGGTCGAGGCACCCATAAACATGTCCTGTGCAATGCAGCCGGACAGGCGACACTGCGGTGCGTTGCAGCGACCCAGATGCCAAAAGCGGGAGAGAAGGTATGGCGCAACTCGCTAAATAACAGGTTCTACCCTAACCGCAGACCGTCGTTCCCTCTCCTATCCCCTGGGCGCGGGATACCGCGACCGGTATTAATATTTATAAATGCCACTGCGGTGGTAATCGTTTCCGTGGTATTTCTGATTGCCGAGGATGCCCCTCCCTTTTTTTTTTTTTTTTTTCCTCTTCTTCTTCTTCCTCCTCGTCGCCTCGATTGAAAGGCGCGCGCGACCGATACACGCACACACTCCCCGGGAGTAAAATTCTCGAGGCAAGTGGATATTAAATAACGAACGTAAACTGTTACTGTTTAAATAGTGAAAGTTACTGCACGTCGGTTTTACACCGCGCTTCGAGAAATATCCTCGAAAGTAAAAACAACACTTGGGAGAGTTTTTCTCTTATGTTTATTTCTTATAAGTAAGTTTTTTTCGAAACTTGTATTGTAATTTGCCTCGAAATTTACACGCAGGTGTTATCGCGTTGTTTGAAATATATCTATAGAAAGTTTCCTTCTTCTTCTTCTTCTTCTTCTTCTTTATTCGAGGCGATTCTCCAGGCGTTCGATTTTCAAGAGCAATCAGTGTGTAAATAAATGATGGGAGCCGTTGCTACCGAGGAGCACGTCCCTCGTGTAGCACAGCTGGACAAGACACACGCGGCGAGATCGGTTGTTGCAACAACCCAGATGCCAAATGCAGAGGAAAGAATGGTTGGCAAGTTTCTAAATAAAAGGCCGCTACCCTCGACCGCAGGAATGTTTTGCACGACGAGATCCCGTGGTAAAAAGTTACGAAACTACGGTGACTATTTTTAGACGATCGACAGGAGGGCAGAGAGCATAAGAGAGTAGCAGCGGCGGCAGCATGGAATAGTGATGGCGATTTCAGCAACGTTACGATTTCCTGTAGCAATGCTCGGGTCGTGTCCGCCTTCGTCGTGATCGCTTATCGCCGCCTCTTATCAACGTGGTTTCTCTCAACTCTTTTGAAATATTCATTGTTCGAATGAATATCTTACCTTCGCCGCGCTCCCCACTTGATAAATGTGCCCGGGATGAATTTATGGTATACGTGAATTTTACAATTACAATTAAACGAAAAAAATCGAAAAATTCGTCTCTCGTGCAAAAATTCGCCAAGATTGCGAGAATATATGTTGTGGATGATAGGCCAATCGATTTGCATTCGGGAAAGAGTCGATCTGACATTTAATAGTTCTATCAACGAATAATAGTTCTGTGAATAAATAACGTGTGTAGCTTGTTGTTACAGGGAAAAATTATTTTTTCGTTTTATAATTTTCTTCTATGATAGCCAGGATTTCTGGGAGTCATAGCGGTGTAAGTTGTTTCTCGTTTGTTATTATAAGCAAAGGAATATATTTTATTACGAAGAAACAGAAGGATCATCGAGAAAAAGATCAAAGCCTCGCGTGACACAGCATTGCGCAACAAGGTTAACTCTGGAATTAAAATCTGAGAATTTACCAGATCCAGAAAAGTCGAATTTTTTTATTTGTTTCGTAAAAGTTTAGTTTTGGATATATTTACGTCATTTCGATTTCAGCAACGCGTGTTACAAACACACTTCTACTTCGTCAAAAGTTGTTAAAATTCCAGCAACGCATAAATTATCATAAACACACATCATGACAGTTTCTAATAACGTATTCGTTAATTTGAAAATAAAAATAGTTAAATTATTATATCAATTTCGTATATTCAATTCGTGTATTATTTCTTTGTTTTGATTTCACGCTTAAAGCTTAAAGCGTATTATGATTTCCTATAATCCGTTTCCAAGAAGTTGTCGGTTTACATTCGTGTTCGATACGTCGTACGACTTTTCGTCGAACAAATCCCCACTACGATTTATAATTTCGTGTCGCGGTGTATCATTCTATTATCGAAAATCGAGCTGGTAGGACGCTTTGCGCGATTACTCGTTCCGTGAAATATATTTCTTTCCATAGTAATTTTTTTACGGAAACAAATCTTCACCGAATCGTACCGCGATTCCAGCAATACGGAAATTGGAATTCTAATTCAAACAATTCCAGCAACGCGTAAATTATTATAAACACTTACAATTCTAATAACGCATACTCAAACAAATTTCTACAATTTTATAATCGCACGCAATTCCAATAATTCCAGCAACGCGTATCGCAATCCCGTCAAATTGTATCGTGATTCCGAAAAAAAGAATTAGAGACACCGCAATTCCAGCGATGCACGGTCGAAGCAAAATTATTCCACCACACGCCATCGATTCCAGCCTCTTCTAAATAATCCTAGAATTCCAACAACGTAAACCCAAACAAAAGCATCCAAAGCTCGATCGACCACCCCTCTCCGCCCGCTAAAACGGAGCGAGCCGCTCGTAAATCAGCCGCGGCGTACAAGTTCGCGTTACGGTTCAACCGGCGTACGGTTCTAAGGTTAACGACAGAGAGCGTGCAGCTACCGGCGTTCGGCTGAAAACATCAAACCGGAGGCGTCGAAACGAGCGCGGGGTAACCGTTTCGCTCGATGCAACCGCGCCACGGGATCGTTCGAAAACGTGATAATTCCAGCGGGAGGAGAGAGAATAGCGTTGCGGAAACGAATCGAAACCGATCTCTCTCGCTCGGTTGGAGGGGCTCGCGTGAGAAAATCCACGCTCCTCTTCGAGGGCGTTCTCGAGGAGGCCCTCTCCTCGTTGCACCGGTTCCAGCCACGGCAAAACAAACGCGTTTCCAAGGGGAGAAGAAGGGGCGGGGAGGAGCCAGTTCCTTCGTATTAACGCTGTGTGTGCCGATCGTACAACTCTCGAGACGGCCTCTCACGATCGGAGCGCACTATGAATAGTAACTAATTGACCCAGTTGAACTCCGCTCGGCCGGCGCGAAACCGCGATATAAATATCGATACTAAGGGAGATTCGATTGGTCGAGATGTGCGATTTTTGTTTCGTCGGTGGGTGGAAATATTGAATATCGTTTGAAGAGGACACAAGCTTGGGTTGCCTGCGTGCAAATCTTTTCACGCGGGAAATGAAAATGGTGGAAATCTCGTATTCGAGGTTTCGTTTTTTTTTTTTTAAAAGAGAAAATGTTTCTTTCGTCGTTATTGTCGTGAGGTAATTTTGCAAAACGGTTAAATAAAAGTGTGCGTGGATAGATTGTTGAGGTAGGGAAAATGTGCGATATCGTTAAGCTTTCGCGAGGGAAAAATTTAATAATCATTTTCTGCACGAGTGAGAAAAACTTGTGCTACATGAAGAAGATGAAAGCAAGATGGAAGAGAAAAGAGAAGTCGTATCAGAAGACCTTCTTGATTTCTTTTTGAAGTTTCTTTTTTCGTTTTAACGATGTTGCAGCGAGATCAAAACCCGTAAGAAGATCTTCTATCGTGGAACAGCGGCACAATCATTTGATTCAAGATGTTTGCAAGAACACGGTGAGAATGAAAAAAGTAGACGGTTTCAAAGATATTATCATACTTTTTTATTATTAGTAAAATATTAAATATATTTAGAACTCTAGGATAAAAATTGTTCCATTGCCCACTTTCTTTTTAATGTTCTAAAATATTTGAGAAAAAAATATTATATATAAATAATATAAATTCTATTTGAATTTTCTCACCGTGATTTTATTCAAATCTTCATTGATTAAGTCAGGAACAGTATCATGAATGGGCAGTATCGTCCGTGAGAATCGAGTTACGAAAGGATAGATGAACGAGATCATATTTAAACCAGTTTCGGTTTCAGTGAAATCTATAATATAGATATACTCTGCTCACTACAATCTTCGTTTCGTATGTTTTAGCTTCGATTTAAAAAAGTCGGACGAGCAAAACGATACCATCAAACGATGGTTTGTCGAAGAATCGAGTTACAAGATTCGGGGAGATGAGAGGACGCATTCGATCTGCTATTTAGAAACGAGTTTCGATTTCGATGGTTTTCCTGTGTTTGATCACATGTTCCACGTAATACGCGTTTGCATTTGTCCCTTTTTCCAAACGTTATTCCACAGACTCTGCTCTGCGCCTCGGAAGAAGTCTCGTCTCCGCTCCAATCAAGCGTAACAGAATTTCTTTCCCCGCTCGTAAAACTCTTTGCATACGAAATCGCGAGCGTACAATTTTTATCGGCTGCTGCTATCTATCTTTAGCCGTACCATTTTTTAACCTTCTTCCTAGAAATAAAACCCCGCAACCATTATATTTAGCATAATCGCGCGTGCTCTCGAATATATTTGAAAAACCATTGAAACGCGTGCGCAAACATTGAATTTCTTGTTCCCCCGAGTTATTATCTCGAATTCCTTCGGAACCTGTTCCAAAACCTGTGCCTTTGGGAAAAAAAATCAATCGATTTTTAGCGAGAAATAAAACGATTTACACGATATTTCAACGTGATCAAACACGATCAAACTCGCCTCCATTTACATTTCTATTCCCCGTCTTAAAGGAATTTAACATTTACGCAAAAAAAAAAAAAAAAAAAAAAGAGAAATTTGAAAAAGAAATTTCCCAATTCGGATCCAGATCGTTCCGATAAACGATTCTTAAAGGAAGGAGAGATCTAAAAAGATCGAGGGACACGCAGAAGGCCTTCCCAAATAACTCGGCTTACCGAAGATTTATATATCGATCATCCCCGCTGCGCGATGACCCACTTCTCCCGATCGCGCGTGCAACTCGCGAGAAGGATCGGGGCAGAAGTTAATTAAGTTACCATCTCAACGATTCTCTCAATAAAATGCGTCGAACGATCCATGATTCACGACACGATCGATGAGAAAAATTCTCGCGGAGCAGCGTTGACGTCATACGCGCGTTTATGGCTCGTGTTCATTGAATCTCGCTCGATCACGTGACGAAAAAAAGAATCTACGCAATCGACTTAGTCGATATTTCTTTTCCTTTTGGAGAGGCGTTCTCTCGCAGGTGGGGGAAGTATATCCGAAGTGTGCCGAATATTTGTTCGATGAGAAAAAAATAAATAAGATAAACGTTGGGACGATTATCTCCTGTTGCGCAAAGTAACAGGAAATCAAAGATTCGTTCTCTCTTTCTGGTATCTGTTTTCGAGGCACGTTGGTGTCGCACCTGGCGAATCGGTGTTCCACAAGTCTAGACAACTTTAATTTGAGGAGTGTTTTACGCGCGAAAGGAAAGAGAATATTTTACGATGATGCTCGTGTTGATGTAAGTGTTACGTTCACTTACGTTCGTGCCTCTCACACTCGTCGAATCAAACTCACGGCCAACGGGATGCCTGTTTCATTCTTAATAATACGTTGGAACGAAATTCGATTGTTAGTTATAATATCATAGAACAATTTTTCGATATACTCTTCTCAAAAACTCTTCGTCTTTGTTTAAAAATTTTCCATCTTTAAAATTACCCACTAAGATTGCATACAGATCGCAAGATCGATCCCTTCCATCGTATTTCGTCGATCATCGTCGAAATCGACCGCTTATTCGAGTTATCGATCGCACTAATAACAGCCGGGAGTGAGCGAGGGAAACCGAGCGGCCGCGGATGCTAATTGATACGTCAGGCGAGGCGGTGAACGGCAACGAGAGGTTTCCTTCGCAGAATGGCCGGCAATTAGTACATCCAGGAAGCGGGAGCGTAATCGAGCAATCGTTAACGTTAATCTATCGATCGTGCACCAAGAGTTAGTCTTGGCCAACGATTTCGTTATGATCACGATGCGCCTCGTTTATCCTTACTTTAATCCAACACCACCACCACCACCACCACCGTGATCGCGTGGAGAATTGAAAAAGCAGATTACCGCGTAACAAGTCGATACCGGTTAATCGTTAACCGATCTAACCGATTGATTTATTCAGTTAGAAAGTGGACGTTAAAAGTGTTCTCTCCTCCTCCTCCTCTTCTTCTTGCTCCTCGAAAGTTGTAAATAACGCGCGTATCTTTTAGAGATGTTCAGAGAATCGAGATTTGAGGAATGGTTGTGAAGGGATGTTTCGATAGTTTCCTAGAAAAAAAAAAATTAGTCGAGGGGAGGGGGAGCAGGACACGTTCCTTTATTAAAACACTTTCGTGTTCACCTCGTTCGAGAGGGTGATCCCAACTGTTGAATCATTTATCACAGAGAAAGTGGATACCGATCTCGGGAAGGGTTTTCATATTAATGAGTTCATCGAAAGTGGTTCCAGGGCGTATGTAAATCCCGTTTACGTCACGTCCACGTAGCGTAGTTTAAATTTCCTGATTATCGCGGGATAGGGGGTGAGGGGGAGAGGGGGAGACGAATAGGAGAGCGAGGCCGTTGCTATTAAACCCACCATGAGTGGCGAGACTTTTGTGGAGAAAGTACCGTTACACGTCGACGTCATAATTGTAATAAAATCAAGGTGGATGAGCGAAGCGGTGAAACGAGATAGAGTGGACTCTATTAAATTTTCGAATAATGAAGTTTAATGTTTTGATCACCCGAGGATCCAGATGCTCGTCTAATAACAACTTATCCTCGCTTTACACGGCAATCGTTTAAAATTAACGACGTATAATTCTGCGGTAATTCTTTCAAACGTTCTCTTATTGTGTACAAATGTTACCATGGATGTTACCAGATAATTAACTTCCGAGAAATCACTAGGATTTAAAACGCGGAAGTACGAAATACTCTCTAATGTGATAAACGATGGAAAAAGTCTCCTACAGATTTCTCCTGGTTAATTTCTCGAAATTTCTCTGGTTTTAACAAGGAGATTTCATTCTTCTTCGCGTTTCTTAGAATCTTTCGAACGGTGTATCCAATTGAAAGAAACAAATTTATTTGCCTCTCCTCTACTTCCAGCTATCCTTCATCCTTCGTGGCAAGTGATTGTGCGCGATATTTCGTATCGTATCGTTCTCGAAAAAGATTTCACCTTCGTCAAATTGTAACACGTTTGATCATCGTCCACTCAAAATTTTCATATAATGTTTTACCTCTCAAAATTGTGTTATAATATTACGATCTTTCGTAAAGAAAAAAATTAGAATCGTAAATAATACAATTTGTGAACGAAATTTAATTGCAAATTTTATAATACATGTAATGTATTCTATTATTTTTTACTATCCATGACCAGGCTTAGAGAATTTATTTAAAACATTTATTCATTACAGTAATTGATTTAAAGAGAAAAATAGATAGATATCTGAGGAAAAAATATAATGTAATAATTGAAATAGAAAAAGAAGTTTATATACGTATTTAATAATCGATAAAAATATTCTTTCAATTATTTCAGTAATGAAACGAGCTTAGAGATTTCTTGTTCCTCTTCAATTTTGCAGGAGAAAGAAAAGAAGCGGAAAAATCGCTTCATCGATCGAAAGAAACTGTATTATTCCGGTTTAATGAATCGCCTCGATCGACTAGCCGAGAGATCATAGATCCGAGATCTGGTTCAAAAGATCTGGGTCGTCGTTGCGCAAGCCGCTATGGAGGCCATCCGAAGTTTCGACGCGGCATCCGCGACTGTATATTCACTGTTGTCTCGAGACAAAAGGGGACAGAGACGGATGGCCGCTGTGAGAACGAAAGAATAATGTCACCTGCGCCTCGAGACTGCACGAAATTTCGGGTGAAAGCCGATAAGGGATAAAATAACGGTACGGCGAAACGTATCGACGCTTCGCGAGCTGGATCTCGAGGAAAAGAAGAAAAAAAAGGAGTCGCACAAAAGCCTCCTTTCCCCCCCCCCCCTCTCTCTCTTTCTCCCTCGCCTCACCAGAGTACGATTCTTTACGGTTTTCGGCGATACTTATCCACGTATCTTGCCTTTCCTCGAATTTACCTGTAAGGAGAAACACGGTTGTCCGGTGGAAGGTTTGAGATATTGTTCGTGCAACCAGAAACTTGCGGTTAGAATGGCAAGAATCGTTTTCATTAGAGAGTTACTTTTCTATTTTTAGAGAAAAAGTTTCGTTTGTTTGTTGAAAGTTTGTTGGATCTTTTCTAATTGGAAAATTTGAAATTTTATGTCTGTTTGTTGATAGAGTCGAATATATTCGAATTTTTGTAAATAAAGGTAAAGAATATTATCTCATCAAAAAGATAGAATTTTTCGAATCGTTTTGCAAGTCGAAGTTTTTTTTAGAGAAAAGAAAAGCTGTACACCTGTTTATCCATTTTCGAGAGATTATCGATCGATTCGTAACGTAATTAGACGGCAAATTAGGTTCGAAACAGCGGCGTGGAAAGTTCGACAGCCAGCTCCCCGGGGTGTAATTTACACCCGGATCATTAATCAAACGATTGAAACTTGCGAATCACTGGCGAAAAAAAAAAAAAAAGGAACGATCGACTTTCGAACACGCAGGCACAGTGTATTGGACACAGCAGAAACGAAGAATCTTGAATGGGGGCCTGGCCAGTGTCCATTTAGCTTGCGGGCATTAATCTCCTCGTAAACTCGATGGGCCCATAAAATGCTGGCCGCAACCATTGTCCCGGCCCGTAGATGCTCTTCTATTTTTCCGAGGGGGCGACTCGTTTAAATTCAATTAGAGACGAAGAAGGGTACGCGTGGTTTTAATTGATTCTACTGGCCATTACTTCGATTAGACCGAGGTACACGTAGAACGATAAACACAGGTTTCTCGACACGAGAATTATGAGATCGTTTCGATGATTAATAAAAGGATCTTAATATTTTCGATTAAAATCGCGTTGAAAGTGCGCGTGTTTCTTTCCTTTCTTTTTCTTTTTTCCAATGTGCAAATTATCTTATTCGAATCCTTTAAATTAGAATTTAAATCAATCGCGAATTTGTTAACGTTTCTTTTCTGCCTCTTCCAGATTACCAATTCCCGATAGACGTATCTGGCGTAGCCAAGGACCACCCCTTCCTCGAGACTGATTCCCTGCAGAGTCTGTTTCGACGATTGCACGCTCTTAATCGATGCGCCAATATGAAGATCGACACTCACCATACGCACAGCACTAGTCACAGCAAAAGTGTAAGTAATAATTTCTTTTTCACATCCTTCGAATGGATAAATAAACAAACTTATAGATCGATTTAAAAGAAATGGTCGAAGGGATACGTCGTAATTTTCCAAAGTCGAAAATAAATTGGAAGGAAACGTGTTCTACGGCATTGTGGCAATATCGCTGGTTATCTTGGGTTAAATTTCTCCTCGTGTATCTTTCGCATATTTCCTTGCTCCTTCCTTCCAGAATATTTTCGTTGCTCGAATGAGATCCTTTTCAAGAGATCCTTTATCGGTAGAGAAATTTTTCAAAGAGAAACTACTAGAGTCGAGATCGGGAATATTACGATAAAGTGGATGCCGCCACGAGGGTTTCTCTACCTAAAACGCGGTTCTAAGAATCTTAACGTTTACGGGCCAGGGGGTGGATCCTTTTTCAAGGATCCCTTCCTCTGAACTTCCGGATTATCTGTTTGAACGATGTCTCTCTCGAAATTTTGGGAAAGTCGCTTTGTCGCTCCGGCTTCCGAAAGGATTCGTCATCCGAGGCGTTCCTCGCGCGTCACCTGAGCAATCTCATGATTCTCCGAGTGCCGCGGGAATGTCAAATATTTGACGTTTATCTCGGATCTTCCAGAGCGTGAATTCGTATCGCAAAGTGTTATATTCTTCTCGAATAGCTGTTTCTACGCCGTCGAGAGATAACAGGTTGCTGATAACAGTCTGTTCAAAAATAATTTCGGACGATTGTACGTTTTTGTTGGAAAAGAAAACGTTTGCAACTCCGTTGATTGCGCGGATATGCAATGGGCTCGCATACACGGCCGGTTCCTCTGTCGAATGTTGCGCGAGGACAGTCCGTAAAATTCGTATTATAGAGAAAGGTATCGGGAGATTGAACATTATTGTTTAAATGCGAGTTGAAGAAAGAGAATTTAAAATACGTTCCTTTATTCGAAAGTAGAAAGCAGGGAATGTACATCGGGGAATAAAATTAAAAATCTTTCGCTCTTTCTTGAAAATCATTAAGAGGAAAAAATTAAATTTCCTAGCGGTATCGCCTTTATACGAATATCGCCTGGGCGTTAATTAACACATTCACCGCCGGCCGTATTTCAACCAACTTTCCATTTACGTCAATTAGATTCTACACTAAAATATTGAATTTAAGAACGAGCCGCGATGAATATCTCTCGTGATCCCTTGTTAATTTCATTATTCTACAATTAATATATTATTTTAAATTAACGATTAAAAATTCCCGCGCCGGTACCTCTATAACCGCAATTGGCCACGGATATTAACGCGTGACTTTTATGATTGCCATCGAAAATAACAGCGATGGCATAAGATCGATATCGAAATTATTTTAAAACTTGTAAAATGAATAAGCTGTTATATTTAACAACGTTAGCAAATCGTGTAAAAGATTTTACTTTTTAATAAGAAATTACGCGTAAAATGACAGCGTGTTGGGATAAAATACGTGGAAAATACGTTATCGCGAAATGTTAAAAATACCTTTTCACGAATTTTCATGCAATGCACAGATGCAATGGCGTCGATACTATGATTCCATCCTCGACCATTTCCCCACGGCAACTGAAATTCCAACGACCCATAGTTTCGTCATTCCGCCAAACAGCGATGGCATCGGCGAGTTACGCCTCGTTATCTCGAATCTCTTTCACCATCGACTAATTGCAGGCCCATAGCTATCGGGATTCAACGAGTTATGACACGTTTCCAACGCGTATGGTCATTGTTATGCGGGTCCCTCGGCCGTCTTGTGCTATTCTTACGATTTGTTTGAGGACGTACGTACGGATGGAATAACAACTAACGAATGTCACGTGACCAGGATAAGACTCGAGTTAATTATCGTGGAAAGTGTTGGCAGCCATGATGGAACGGCGACGATGACCGTCGGAAAATAACTCTCGAGCCCGATCTTCCTTCCAGATTGAATAATTGAATTCATCCCCGAGTCGATTGATTTTTTATTTTAATTCGATGACGAATTTCTTTTTTTGAAAGGCGATCTTCGATCTTGATGGAATTACCTTTCGAGTCGTGCAATTTATCAAGAGAAAGAAAGATAAAGATTTCCCCTAATGTCCAAGTTAATTTAAATAATTTAATCGATGCCGATAACAGGGACTATAATGGCCGAAGCAATCAAGAGTTTGAAAAATTCTAGATTTACTTCGTACGGTATATGTTTCATTTGGCACTTTCACTTTTGTCTTAAGGCTTAAAACAATTTAATTATACACACCGACGACGAATCCATAATATACAAAATCTATCAAGGCTCTCGAAGATTTCCAATTATATTCGAAATCCCATTACTATACATATTGTTGACGAGTTTTTCTTATTTGGCACACGGAGGGAAAAAAATTTTAAAGAAAATTTATGTGAAAGCGAGAATTGTACGTGGTGAATATACACGATTGGTGTCATGGAACTCGTAAAGATCATACCGAAAGAAATGTCCTCCGTTGATTATTGTTCAGCCTTCTCAAGCAGGAAGTGTTCCAAAATTACACAATGAGAGAACGGGCGCTACGCGCATTCGCCTCGCAAATCAGAGTTAAAAGCGTTTTGTTGCAAGCTTAAATCAATTATACGCAACCCCCACCTTTCGTCCGTAGGGCCCGCCCGATTAAGATCACGAGGATCAATCCGTGCTATCTCAAGAGAGAAAATTACTCGGATCCATTCACGCGCCTCACTCGTAACAATCGCACAAAGGAGAGGAACGATTGAATTCATTGTGACTGATCCCTGATTGCTGCTACTTTTTTCTCCTTTCAATCCCCTTCATTTTATTTCCAGAGAATAATTTCCCGTATTATCGATCCTCCATCGACTCAATAATTAAATTAATTTTTCCAAGTTATTTCAAATATTTATTCGCCATGCTTTCGTATTAACATTCGAGGATTACGTGGAATTTAAACATCGTTCGAAATATCCTTGTGCTCCCTCCTTTCCCTTCGAGAAACTTATTTTTCTCTCGATCTACCCAATTTCCTAAAAAGAAATACAAATTAATAATAATAATAATAATAATAATAAAGTCGAAAACATCGAAGCAAGGAAAGAAAGGAAGAAAAAAATGGCGACGATTCCACTCTCCTCCGCGTTATTGACGAAAAATCGGCGGAACCGGTAATAAAGCTTTCTTGGCCGGTTGTCGGCGCGTTACGCGGCCCAACAACGATCGATAGATGGTCGGCGTTCGCGGAGATCGGGGACTTTCATGCCCATAAACGGTCCCACCGGGCCCGCGCGTTCTACTCGCTATTAGTGAGCCGCTCACACGTGCGTAGACACGCGCGCAGCTGCAACAAGTGTCGGTGCTCTCACCGGAAGCGAGTGGACACCGCGTTAGCGTTATGCGTGCTCGTGTATTTAATAAATAGAAAATGTCGCGGAGTCTCTCTCGCGTGAAATGGCCGACAAGTGTACGCGGGCTTCTCTGTGGCCGCAGAGAGTGAGCAGAGAGAGAGAGAGAGAGAGAGAGAGAGAGAGAGAGAGAGAGAGAAAAAAGCGCTTGTATACGCGGGAATATTTTTCGAGCGGGGTCTCCCTAGATGGAGAGAAAGCACGTTGAGCGCGTTTATGGTATTAAACGCGTGGCATACGAAATCATTCGATATATCGTTTTTTTTTTTTTTTTTTTTTTTGCGGACAATTGCAACACGGGACGGGAGAATCGATCATAATTGACGTGATTTTTGAGCCGGAATGCGTGTGCGAGAGAGCATAGGTGTGCGACGAGAGAGTAGGTACAGGTTGGTGGAAGAGATATATGGTGATAAAATTGCTTAACTATTAAATTTATGTACGTTCGTAATTGTTACGAGTTCTGGCATTATTGGAATTTGAGGACAAATGGAAGATAATTTATGGAAGAGATATAAGAGTAGTAAGTGTTAATTGTGAAGTTGGATATGTATACGTAAAATTCTTAGAAATTTTCTTGTGGACAAACTAGTGACCTAAATCATAAATAATGTACAAAACTATTAAATTTTATGAAGTAGGTAAATTATTATCTGTACTTCTCGAGAAAATAGCTGCGATATTTATGACTTTTAGATTTAATTCTTAGCGTATTGGATCAATATTGTTCCACGAGACGTTTCTTTTTAAACTTGTCGAGAATATTTTTCTTTCTTTTTTCTCTTTTATTCTCGTTTTATCGTCGCATTGACCCGATTCTCAAACGTGGCCTATCGATCCATGACGTGACCTTGAGAATTCACTATTATCAACTCGCCGTGATTACTGACTCTGCAAATTCGTCGATCGTAATTCTCATTTGAAAGCAAATTTTTCACGGCCGAACGAGCTCGTTCAAGGTATCTGCAAACAATCGTCGAGTATCGAATACGGGCAAAAATAGTCCTTGACTTTATATTTAGATGGGTTCGAATTAATCGCGAAAATTAATTGAGCGTGACATCGAAAACTACTCGATAAATTGTATATATATATATATATATTAATGGTCCTTAATGAAATTTCATTTCATTAACAAATTCACTTGCTTCGACTGAATTAACGAATTGATTTTGTCTCTGCGAGTATCGAATAAATATTTAAATGTATATTAATTCGAATAATTAAATAGATATGATCTTAATATTTTATAAAATAATTCATTCTACGAATTGACGATACAAATACAGAAATCTTAACGTAAAATACTTTCTACTTCTCATTCTTTCATAGAATCACGACTCAAACAATCAAAATTTCATTTCTACCAAATCCTTCATACGCGTGAAATTCGATGCGGTACAAAATCTTCTTCGTCAAAATCTCTGATAACCGAGATGCTATCTTCGCTCGACAAAAGACACGCGCCAAAAGGTACGTTTTACTTTCGAGCACGGAATCACGGAAGGCTTCTCAGCTTATGCGCTGTTCCATTGAAACGCACGTGCCGCCCGTGGCACTGTATCGACTAATCAGCCATTTCGTAAGGAATGCTCGTTTCGCGGAACGTTTCACGAGAAAACACGTCAACGCCAGGGGCCTCGACTTTTGCTTTCGCAAGGCGTACACCGTTCCGGTGGATGATCGTCTCCACGTGTGCAGCACCTCGTTCGCGCTGCTTTCACCTATAATAGAGCTTTGCCTCGGTCACGGGTGCAAGGTCGTGGCTTCGTTTTTCGATTGTCGAAATTAATAGGCGCCCAGGACTCGGATCGGGGAGAAAGTTAGAGACGCGGAGTGTTTCGTCGTGTATCCCTTCTGGGAATCGGATGTTCGATCATCGTCGGAAAAAAGAGAAAGGATCCGGGATATATTCGTGTGTTGCCAAACAGGAATACACGTCGATCAAGAATACTGGTTCGACGGGTGAATTTTATCTTTCTAAGTAGTAATGACTGTGATATTTTTTTCCTTCTCATCTCGATGATTTTGTACATCATAAGTTTTTTCACGAATATCTCGAAAACTTGTTGAAATAAGCGAGCTGATAATCCTGATTTTCCTCTTTATTCCATGTAATTACCACTTCGAGTTATTTCATTACTTGTTAAATTTTCTCCAAAGTAATTTTCTTTTTACTTCATTTTTACATACACCCTGTATTATCTTTCCACGAATCATTCGATACGTTCGCAAAAGCACGGATATCGGCTCAACTCATCTCTCCACCAGCCAGCTTCGCTCGCTGAAACCAGGAAAAGAAACTTCCTTTCAAATTTTATCAGACAATCGTCTACTTTCCGACCCATTCGTCCGTACACTCGTGGATAGAATCGGGGGACTTTCGCTGTCAGACCGTGCACCTTTCGCCTGCTCTTCCAGCAATCTTCGTCCCTGCGAGAACAGTCGAGGAGACGAGGCCCATCCTCGTCCCAGTAAAACCGAAATCCGACGTGGGATCGATCGGCGGTAATTACCATCGAAACGGTTCGATTTACGATCGTGTATCAAAGCGTCCCACTTGGGACGGGTTCGAAAGTAATTTGACGGTTAGCCCGGCGAACTTCCTGGAAACGGGGAAGTGGATCGTGGCTGGGGAGACATGGCGCGCATACGTGTTGCGGGAAACCTTTGAACCCGCGCTTTCCTTCACCTCGTTTCACACAGCCAGACGGAATTCGATGAATTTGAGACGGCAATGCCGGGCATTCGCTCGTTTCTGAATGCTACGCTACGCGTCGTTGACCTTTTCACGCGCGTCAGGTGCGAGATAGCGTCCATGACGTCTCCTTGTTATTGCTGTTTATTTGTACGTGTTCCTTTGCACGTACGTGGAAACTCCGTCACTGTGTTAATTATACGTGATTTTAATTTTCTAAATCGTTAAATAGTTCGAACACTCTCGTGATTAACAGAATACTCGTAATGCTAATTTATATTCAAATATTACCGGGATATTCGAATATCCAAATTATTCTATTTGGCTTTCTATTCGCCCCTTTTTCTATTCGAGCGTTCCAAATATTCTTGTAATTAACATTTCTAGCAATGTCTGTAGATTTTTTCATGCGATCCAAGCATTTTAATATTTCTTTATATCCGTATATTATTACTCAATAATTCAAAAAAAACATTCTAATACTCAGAAATTAAACGTTCTAACTATTTATACGATCCAATGATCCGGATTACGAAATAATCGATCGAACGAACTTTTGTAACCACCTGTACGCGTTCACAGTTGGATGAATCGAATATTCGCAGATGGGAAAGTTAATTAAGATCGTTTGGCCATGAGATGAGCCGAAAGTGAAAGTGAAAGCTCGGCCGTCGATTTAGATATTGCACAGAGCGTGTTTGTGGATCGGGTGATGTTGAGATTCGCACAATTAAATCAATATCAAGGTTCGTAAATAAGGAAGAAAAAGTAACGAGCCCACCGTTATTATTATTAATTAGTCTTTAACGAAGGCAACTCGATAATACAATAAATTCAGCTGTTCGAATCCAAGAGAACTCAATTTCACTTTTCTACGTCTAAGTATGAAATGCCTCCTGTTGGCCTCCCCGTTAACCAATTAAGAGAACCAGTTCTAATCCTGATTACTTGTCTTTTTTTTTTTTTTTCCTTTTCTAAATCAAGTCAATCACATATCCACAACGATCATTGAAATCCTTACAATCAACCTTTCCCTGTGCCTTAATTAATAATATAACTGTATCCAGCTCTCTCTTCGGATCGATATTTAAAATATTTAACAAAAGTAATAGCGAATAAAGCATATCATCCTCCCTTCCAACAAAATCATGGAAACTCTCTTAATTAATCTCTGGTTGCAAAAGCCAAGTCCCATGCACTATCCTCTCTCTCTCTCTCCCTCCTTTTCCATCTCCTGTTTTCGAGAAACACGTCTCTAAGGTTGCGGAGACAGCGCGCAGAGACAGAGGAGGAGAGGTAATTGCAGACGCGGAATTGCGAAGGTTTCGAGGTGTACGTGGAGGATGACGGAGGAGCAGCAGTGTGTGCGCACGATGACAGTCGCTCGTCGCCGCGTAAAAGCTGGAAACTGGTTCGGTACACGCGAGACCCTGCTGAAAGTCGAGGCCTGGCAGACTGCGCGGCACGGCTGCCAGTTGCACCTGCATCGTTCGATTGCGCAAATGCACGCCTGCTGCATACTAGAGCGTGATGAAATCCGCTCCGTGACGTTCCGAGAAGCGCGAGTTTCGAAGTTTCTAGTCTTTTTCTTTTTCTTTTTCTTTTTTTTTTTTTTTTTTTTTCTCTTTCAAATTCTTCTCTTCCCTCGAATGTTCACGCTCGAGCCGAGGGAAAGTGTAATAACGGCCGTGAAAAATAGAATCGCGAGATCTATTTTGCAATAATAGGTGGTGGAGAAGGAATGGTGAAGAAGGTGAGTTTGGTGATACGAATTTCCAAGTGATTCCCCCCCTCCCCCCACTTTTTTTTTTGTTTTTAGTTTTTGGAACAAGGGAATTGGGGCGCGGAGAATTTTTATTTTCTGTCCAAGGTTATTGTTGTTGCGACACTCTGTAGCCTCCGTCGTGAACGTTCGAAGTTCTACGACGGTGAACGAGTATGGTTAAATTTATTATTTACGTTAGAAGATGTAGAATCGATTAATTTTAATGAGACACGATTCGAAAGATTTTATCATTGGCAACGATCGAATATTTATTTATTGGCAAATAATATTGGCCAGACGAGGGAAGATTGAACGAACGTTGGTCGTAAATTATTGTTTCGCAGTTTTTTTTTTTTTTTCTCTTTCTTTTTCACCACGACCGTGATTGACGAAATTTCCGTTTCGAACGGAAGGAAACGGCAACAGATGGGCGACCGAGTTTCGTTTCGATGGTTGGGAGTATCAACGCGTATCGAGCGCAGGAACAGAAATAGTCATGAGTTTGAAACGTCGGGAGCCGATTTTAATCGAAAACGGCTCGATTTTTGCATCGTGATAAATTGCCGATGAATATTCATCAGTACGGGGAAAAAGGTATCCAGTTAGCAGTGGCGAAGTAACACGAAGATCGAGTGTCTCGCCGCTTTAAGCTACGACGTGGATTAATGGAAACTCGTAAACCTCTCGTATGCTGGAATCGAAAAACTAAACGATCCAAACTCGAAAACAAAGCTGTTGTACATGTAGTAAACATACATATATTCGAAATCGTTCCGAAAATTCCTATTTTTTTCGTGACAGAAAAAAAAAAAAAGAAGAAGAAATTGAAAGCTCTCCTGTTGACCTCGCCTATAATTCTATATTCTCTTTTCCATTCTATTTCTATTCTACCAGAACATTCCAAACTTACTTCACTTTTCACCTTGTAACCCTTTCTTTCAAAGCTTCTCCGTACTATAAATCGCGATTAAAAAAAAAAAAAAGGAACAAAGTTTTACAAAGTTTCTTCCTCGTGTAATAAATCTTCGAACCCACCTGACGCGACATCCCAATATTTCACCGTCACGATCGATAAATCTTCAAAAACATCTGAATATTGCGGACGAAAATACGAAAACAAAAAAGAAAAAAGAGAAAGAGAGTTATTTCAACGAGAGAGACAGAGAGCTCTTGGCTCGTTGCAAAATATAATACGAGGTTTTTGCGGTGTCGCGCGATTTATACAGGCGATCGGCGCGTTCACGCGTCGCGTCGCGTCGCGCGGATCGAGAACCAGAGTGGCCGTACTAGGAGAAAAAGTACTCCGGCAAGCGGATACTGGTATCGCCGGCAGAAACGGGCTGAAACGGGCCACGGGACAGTCGCGTTCGTTCGCGCGAATTTATGGCAACCGGTTTACTCCGATTGACGAAGGAATGTCGGCTGCCGTTGCGCCTGTCAACCTGCCCGAGGACCGACCCCAGCAGCAGCTTCTTCGAGCGCGGCTAATTTCGGATTAATCCTCGATAGTCGTGGAACGTCGTTACAGTTATCCATGATAATCGAGGAGAGGCAATGTTTCGAGTTTTTGGATGAGATGGTTTTGGTCTACGATGGAATTATATGTGGAGAATAGATTGTGGGGGGAATTAGATAGTTGGAATTGATTTTCCTAGTTATATTTAAATTTTGGCACGCGGATCTTTAGTAATTATTAGAATCTGAAACTTGATAAAATTTTGTTACGTATCGTCATGCCACATTTTGGGAATCCTCTATATATCGTGTGATCAAATGAAACTATTCGATAGAAATATGGTATGTGATATTCGAACGTGTTGAAAAATAGATTTTTCGATACATTCTTTTAGTAGAGCCCTGGTTAATTTTTCAGAAAATATAATGCCGACAATTCGAGCATCCAAAGTCGAAGGAATATAAATACATAGAAATATTCCTAAGAGAAAGAACGACAAAGTAATTCTTTTTATAATTAATAATATATTTTAATAATCGAGCATTTGAATTTAATTTTCCAAAGGAAGTTTAACAGAGTTGATCGTGTAATCATCGACAGATCGGTTGATTATAAAATTAACGCCACCAGGTATCCAATAAAACGATCCTGGTGCATGATCACAGGATACGCTTCCGTTCTTGGAACACCGTGTACGCTCTCATCACGTTTGCAAAAAACGAAAAAAAAAAAAAAAAAAGAAAAAGAAAAAAATAGCAGGAAATAATTTTCGATTTCCCAGATCGTACAGCTTTCCTAATAATTGCACGTTCTTCCTCTAATTGCGATCGTATTAAGAACGAGGCGCTCGAAACTTTCTTATACTCGATTATATCATTGGGCATTGGCTTAAATTCGACGGAAATCGTCGAAAGCGTGCCATTTTTCGTTGTTTCGATCGTTTCTCCCTCGTGGAAAGTGCCCGATCGAAGCTCCTCTCCCCTCGATCGAGAGAAAAAAATTTTCGAGCCGAACCTTGGCAAAGGCAATGAAGCTACGGCACATTTTTGCCACGCGGTGTGCAATGTATCATTTAACTGGAAGCGGTCATTAATGGTCGTAAATATAAATGTACGGTGTGGGCCGATTCCGAATGTAGACGAGAGCAATATTTAATAATAATAAAGTAAGATGGAAAAAAAAAAAGAGAGAAGAAATACAAATTTGGGCTTCGTGTCTTAATCCTTGACGTACGAAATTGAACGTGGATGCTGTATGGCAGGTGTGTACAATCGAACAGTAGGTCGCAGGTGGGCCTGTAATCCTTTCTCACCCGTGCTTCATGAACTTTATTATATTTTTCCCATTCGAACTGATGCATAAAACTGTTACCGTTTTATCAGACTAGGCCTGAAACCCCCTTAATCGGTCGTATAATTTAAGACCCCCGACTAATAAAATCGGATAATTGCAGATAATTGAGCCCATTCGCCATTAGCCGGAACGTATCATTATGTATCCGCCTTTTACAGGTCGCAGCAACGATTTTCACGAATACGTCCGCCCACAGCGTTCTAAGCGTTAACGGTCCCCTCGATTCCGATTAACTCGCGATCCACATAGATTAACCGCTCATTGCCACGCGTCTCGTTTTCGTTTATTTCTCTACCCACACGTATCCATTTCCAATCTCTTGATTCAGGCCAAAACGTATCATTACATTGTCTCGTTCTCTCATAAATGTTCGCGCGTGCATACATACATTTCTATGCCGGACCGTTATAATGATCCGCAGAAGCGTAGGCCTAGTTGGATCTAGTTTTTAGCGGTGCGTTGCACGAGTTTCGCACCTGTACGATCACGCGACTCCTCGCCTAGAATAGTTGGACGCTCGAGGAAACTTAAACTGCGAGATGCGCATCCCGCATGGCCTGCATAATTGGATCGTGGCTCGCTCACGTCTCCCATACCAATTCAAACGCTCTTTCCCTATCTTCTATCCTCCACCGATCTCTCCTCTCGTTCGTCCTCGCGATGAGAATTTCATTATTGGGAGGACGCGTCAGAGATGTGTTTTCCTTTTTTTTTTTTTTTCTTAATTCTTCTTAAAGTTAATCGAGGATCGGTTGATCGATGTTTTCGTGTCAAGAAGAAAGGATCGTTTTCTCCTTGTCGCTGTTTCTTGCTCGCAATCGTCGTTTTCGATATCGCCATGCCATGCGTTGGGAGGGACGTTTGTTTGAGTTCTTTTCTTTGGAGAAAGTTTCGTCAAACTTTGTGTTCAACGATGATCCTCTACTTTTTAGAACGCCATCCTTCGTTTCGACGAACACGAATGTTGGAAAACGGGCAGATTTTATTGAAAGAAGAAGAGGGACGCGTGCATGCCAGAAAATTCCGCGCTTACGCCCGATAAAATCCACGAGCACCCCTTATCGCGGAACACGGGGATCGCGATAGCGGAGGTCAGGCTTAACCGGCCGATAAAACGATCGATCGACCGCCAATAAGCCTGACAACTTTGTTCGACGTGGTTTATCGTCCCGTCCCAACTCTTACAGGACTCTTTTAACCTCCATTTCCAGTCTCCAGCCAGGGGATTAGTAGAGGAACCGCGTAGATGGTCGGAAATATGGAGAAGTATCCGTGACCGGTTGTGTGTACGTGTCAAACGGCCGAGACGATATAACAGGTTTAACTTAATTTCGTGAAAATATCGCGTCGGCTTATCTGAGTGTGCCATTCCAGATACGTTGGCGCTCGCCGCGCCGATTGCACGGTATTAAAACGGTTCTCTCTCTTTCTCTCCCTCCACGCGGTTGATTTAAGTAAAACCGCGTATCGCGGTCTTCATCTCGGTGTGACTTACGCTAATTGGCTTCTGAACGGTCCGATGGAAATTTATGGTAATACGCCGGCTCGCCCGCGACCACGCTAACGATACCCGCACTCTGCGGGCACACACGTTGAGCTTCGTCTTTGGATCGACCGGCTGTCTAGGATGCGTGCAGAAGGAGCTTTTGATAATCGTGGCCAAATAAAGCAGCGAGATATGACGGCCGTTGGTGGTAATTGGACCGATCTCTGCGACAACAGAATCTTTCTAGAACGTTTCTGGCGATATTTTCGATCGAAAAGTAGGGGAATTTGTAGAAAAGAGGCTATTGTTCGAGCGTTCGATAACACGATTCCGATGGTATTTCGGTGGAATTCGTGGAACTGCATCAACGAGGATTGAGAAATTTCGATTGGTAGGAATTTTTCGTGTTATTTTAACGGCGTGTCGCGGTGGCCATTTCTCGACCAGGTGGTCCGGTGTTAATCGCATTCTGCGCGATTTGGAAAGAAATTCCAAAGTTTGCCTCGAGTCTGTTTGTTCGTGTTGCGCAACGCGAGATGTTTAGAGAGACCGTGTACTTTGGGAACGATAGGGATAACGATCTTGCTTATCCTCTACTTGGCTGCACTCGAAAGTGAACGTTCGAGATCGAACAGTGTTGCTCGATAAAGAGAAACTTACTCCCTCGGTTGCAAATAACTGCTGAAAACAAAATCGTTCAGACCGATCTTGAAAAATTTCTTCATTAGAAGAGAAGGAACAATTCGTTCGCACGAAACTAAAGTATCGATCCGAGAGATCTCTGCTAGATCAATTTCGAGCCGAACAAGGTGATCCGGCAATTTCTCTCCAAAACGGAGCGAAAATTGAACAACGGCCGGTTCGATCGGATCGTGAAAAGGCGCGATTCAGCTTTCCCTCGCGACGGGAAGAAGAGGGTCGGCCTCTCTGTTCCGTTTCGGCTGGCCAGCTGGCTCCAGGCTGCGTGGCACGAACAAGTGTCACGCACGGCCTCGGGCGGCACGAGCACCGCGAAATGATTTCACCGTGAGAGAGTTGCGAGAGAGGTCTCGAGAAATGTGGCCGCCAGACAGCGTGGCGTCGTCGCCGGTCGTCGTGCCACGGCAAAGACGTTTTCTTCTTCGCGTGTACAACACCGTGGAGCCGGAACTCGGCCCGCCATCGCGGGGATGAAGACACGGCACGGTTCGAGAGGAGGAGGAGGAGGAGGAGGAGGAGGAGGAAGAAGTTGAAATTGAAATGAAGGAGAGGCGGTTTGAATGATGATGGGATCGCGATATTGAGTTTTGTAATGAGTCGAGGTTGGGATTGGCGTTTTCGAGCGGGATTGAATTGAAGTCGGCGGTTAAAGTTTTTGTATTCTTAATTCCTGGTATAATTCGGGGATAACAGAGTTTGTTGGTTTAAGCAAATTGAAAGGAAATATAGAATTTGATATTTAATCCGGTTATTAACGTCAGTTTCATTCTCGCTTGTAAAATCAGTAATATAATATTTGCAAATTAATTTTGTCCTAGGTTCATTTTCTATTATATACGGAATTTGAATTTAGATTTTGGAATAATTAAAGAGGGATGAAATATTGTGTTTAATTTCTTCTTCCTCTTTTTTCTCTCTATTTTTTTGTTTGCTGAATATTTTTCCCGAAAATTTATCGGTAAATGTTCGAAATATTCCATTCGATTCGAAAGCGGACAAAGATTTATTTATTTAATCGTTTGTTTCATTCATCGTTGCTAATGGAATTAATGGCTTAATGAAAAACCAAATAAAATGGACGAGTAAGAAAAATGCAATCGGTCAATTATGAATCTATCTGTATATCATATCTATACTCGTTACATAAATTTTGAAACGTTTTATAATTTATCCCTAGTTTGCTCGCGTGTCAACGTTCCATAGTATTTGCCTCGAACATTTTTTTCTTTTTATTTATCCAGTCGTTTCGATAAGTGCAGACCGGAAATCCGTCTGTTACACGCGGCGCAATTAATCCTGCATTGATCTAAACTGAATCTTAACTAGAGCAAATCAAACAAGTTCTCTCGTTAAACTCACGACCACGCGGATACGATAAAACACGCGATAGCGAGAGTAATAAAGGAGCGAAGTAATGAAATCAACGATTTACTCGTAACTAATTCTGCCGCATTAAAGCACGTGTTTTTTCTCGATTCAAAACTGCACCAAGGTCTCTGGAATTTCTTACTTCTCTCTCGATCGCGCTTCTTGATTTTCATTTACGCTTATTCCACGCACAATCTCTATTATTTAAACAGAGAATCGAATCTCTCCCGTGAAACCGTACTCGAAGAAAATAAATCTCTCCCGTATTCCGCGCCGAACGTATTAAATATTCCTTCCACCACACCCCTTTATCAACAACTGATGAAATTCAAATTGGAAAATTACCCGCGCCACGCTTCTAATCTCGAGCCTTAAAGGAGGCGCTCGAAACCTTGTCCTCTAATCCATGGCCGTGGTCTAATCGGACACGAAGAGGCAGAGTTTGCATGCCTGTTGGACGATATCGAACAGAGAGGTTCTATTTTTGACCAAATGAAACAGGCCACGTACACACCGGCGTGGAATTTTGCATTAGCGGATAACCGTCGAAATTAGCAAGCTCATTCGCCGATATCGGCGAAATTTGCATCCCCGTGATACCGTAACACGGGCGTTGGAGGAGGCTAAGTTGCTCGTACGCTCCTTATGGCCGATTAACGTAAAAGCGTCTCCTCTATTTACGAGGAGCGAACTAGCCGGCGCGGGAACAGATGGAAATTGGATCGTGAAACGGGCACTCGGTGGCTGAACAGAGGAGCGAGAGGATGGACGAGATCGAGCCCGATCCGTCGATCAACGTCTCGAGATCTAGATCTGGTTAAATGAGGATTTAGTTCTTGCGAAGGTGGCCTCGCAACGTACGTGTGTAAGTTCATTAAGGAGAGATGGAGGCTGCTGGTTTCTTCTTCTCGGATCGATCGAGCCCTTTTTTTTTTGTGGATTGGATGCATTTATTTATTTGTCGTTGTTCGTTTCGTCGATCTTTTTTTTCGTAATGGAATTTGTAAAATGTTGGTATTGCGATGAAAATGTGGATACGAAAGAGTATTCTCTTAAATCGATCCTCTGTTTCTGGCGAAGAATATTTGTTTATTTTTTTTTTTTGGATGTTGTTAAATCGGTTGGTTTTAAGTGGAGAATTTTTACTTATTTTTTGTTAATTTTTGGATATGACGAATTTGGAAGAAATGTCGAAATTAAATTTGTTAAGGAACTTTTTGATCGTTAAATATTATGAACGAAATGTAGTAAAATTTAATAATCCTACGTTTTTATTTTAATAGTTTAAAGTATCCTCGTATCCATATTCGTATCTTCCATAACGTTAATTCCCTTTAATGTAATAATTTTGTTTTATAGGATATAATTTCGGGCCGAAGAGTCGAAAATTGAACAAGTTATTACAGAGAATTTATCGGAGAGAATCACGTGATAATTCGACGATCGATTTGTATCTTCGATGGATTACCAGTAATTCTTCGAGAATTTGAATATTCGATCACGAAAACGAGGGCTGATCCTTAATAACTGGTTAAATGCCCCGATTACGTGCCGTTAATCGACCAATCAGAACGTGGTTCTATCAGGATTTAACTCTCATAAAGATTTTATGACTAACATTTAACGAGTTCTTGTTAGAAACAGAAATCGTGTCACCTATTATTTGCATTATTCTTTGATGTTCTTTTTCTTCTTGGGAATATAATATTTTCATATCCTACGAAAGTAATCGAAGAAAAAGTTTCAAGATTTTAGATCTACAACTATTTTTAAAATTACATAGGAAATTGTCTTAATTAAACCCAACTCTTCCTAAATTGAGGAAGTTAATTAAATGCGATAACGCGAAATTTTTTAATTGAGGAAATTAATTAATAGGAATATCATACAACTATTTTAATTGCGTTATTAATAATTATACTTAATTCCTCTCTTAAAATGTTGCTTCGTATATTCGAATCTAAGAAAATTTGCATTTTGATTTCCTCTTTTAATTTATCGAATAACTTCACTGGAAACAAGCTCAAACAATTTGTACAACGAACGATATCCTTCGGTTAGAGCGGAATTCACGTCTCGTATTCTCGGATTGGCGCAATCGCCTGTTGTTCGAGAATAATACCGGATGTGCGAGAAGCAGACAAGGCCAACTATTCCGTGACTATATAATTAATGGCATTAGATTAAATAATTTTCTTCAAGCTGCTCGTAGAAAACACTTGTATTCTCTTCTAATGCATTTAACTCGATCGAAATTTTACTTTAACAATGCGCCTTGATTCATTCAACTTCGAATTTTGCACGAAACAGAGTTTCAGAACACCTATCTCCACCGATATTTCATTTAAATTATCCTTCATTTAACAAACGCTCGTTGGCTTATCTCCAAAATTTCATCGGCCAACGCTTCTACACCTAAACAGCACAACGTTTACATGACACTGTGAGGATCTATCCATCCGAAAATCAAGAATCCGCCACGAGAGACGGATAAATCAAAGAAAACTCTTTTCCCTACTCCACCTCTCCTCGAGCTACGTTTAAAACACGAAGGGATCCTATCCGTCGTTTCCGTTGGAAAATGGAGCGGAAATGTTTATCGGCGCACAGTTGTCGCCGGATCTGAAATAATGAAAATGCTCGGTCGAGAGGCGAATCGAAGGCCGCAAAAACAGGTCGCGTCCAGCTTGGAAATCCAGATCTGGTCCGCGGTTAATTGCCACTCACGAGGCTGAACCGTGATCCATCGTCTTTGTCCTCCTCAACGTCCCGTGAATCGAGGAGGGGGAGGAGAAGGAGGAGAGCCTCCTCGAACCGTACGATTCCCGGAGGCTCGTTACTGAATCACGATTGTCAATGAAGAAATCCGCGGCCAGCCAGCCAGCCGGAGGAGGAGCAAACCGCGATGGAAATTCATGGAATGTCGTTCTCCTCTATTTCTTTGCCCTCCCCCCCCCCCCTCCTCTTGGTACAAACGATACCATACTTTCGAACAGGGGGAATTTCAACCGGGCAGAATCGATGAGGCTCGTGAGAAGCGTACGCCGTTTTTGTTCTCACAATTCGTTCGGCTCGCTCTTGTTTCGAGACGAGTCGAGACGAGACGACACTGCGCGAATTCACCGCGGCTGGCTCCGAGTGCCATAATAAAAATCGGCTTGGATGTCGTGATTTAAAATGCTGATAACCAACTTTTCAACCCTTGTTCGAGTCTCTTCGCGATTTCGATCTTTTGAGAAATATTTTGTTGAGAATGATTATTATTAGGAGCGATTAACTCTTGTTGAATTTTGAATAAATGGTGGATAAGGTAAATGACGACAATTTGAAGTTGGATCTTAAATGGATATCGATGTATATATTTTGAGTGGTGCGATATTTTCGTGAAATTCTTAGCTCGAATGGAAAGTTGAAGCTGGACCATATAAAAGCAGTATGGCAGTGAGCGCGTGAACCACTTAATGTCATGACTGTGACTTATACGGGCACGGTCGACGCGCTCCTCATTTGGCAGGTTGCTCCCTTCAACCAGTGCTCTTTGCAGATCCAAATCGCGGCCCCTTGTGCATCGAGAATTATCTCTTCTCTTTTCATCGAATCTACGAAAGCGATAATAAAGATTTCGCGAAGAACCCACTCGAGGAGGACACGTTCGAAAAAATACTTTCCAACTTTCCATCCACGCCAACTTCCTCTCTTTTACTAACTAACTTATTCACGAATCTCTCGAATCATTTATCTCCCCGCATCAGATATCCATATTATCTCCCGTCAAAAAAATCCCGTATCCGAGATTGACACAAGCGCGTGGCCCTTTTAAAGAGGCTGACAAAAGGATTTTTAACGAGGACCGCGTTATTTCATTCGACTTTTCCATCTCGCTTCTCTTTCCTCAACGAAGAAGAAGAAAGTGTATACCCGAGCTAGAAACGAAACGTCGAGAGACACAGGAGAGAGAGAGAGAGAGAGAGAGGAATGGAGCGAGCCTTTCGCGCGTTTCTTCGGCCAGAAATATATTACCAGTTCAAAGGGAGCGATCCGTTGGTCCGATGGACCAATTACATGGGAGATCGGGAGAACGAAGGCAAGGTTTAATTGATACTTGACGCGCGGGAGGGCCACGAGCAAGGGTTCCCCTTTTAACGAGGCTGAACGGCTATCTGGGTCATTGTACCGTGATCGCATTCTAAATTCGGAGTGCAACGAACGTGCGCGACTTTTGTTCCAAGCGTTCGGGATCGGTCGGGTTGGCGATTTATCCCCAATCGTGCGGGAAACAACGAGGTATAGTAGGATGCCTGCGTTAGAAATTTTGGAGAAACTATCGTGGATATTTATATACGCGGGAACTTTGATGTTTCGAGAGTTTAGCTCGGTTTAGTTATCGGGTGGAAGTTGTTGGTCTTTCGATACTTGTTTGGATCGCAAGCGTGGTTGGTTAAATCTCGTGGTGTTGATTTATAGCGTGAAAAGGAAAGGAGAGGCGGTTTAAAATATCTCTTTCACGCGAACATCCTCGAATCCAACGTGAAATAATACAACGAAGATATCCGAATAGAATCTTCGATTATTAGAACTTTCTCATTCGATATGCTCCGTACGAAAATGAAAAATTAAATCATCCTTTATCACCAATATTCATTCAATATTTCGCGGCGATTCGTTTCGCGCCGCACGTCCGCACGCTGAAATCGAATAATTCCCATTCAACGGGCGCGGCCGATAATGCGAATCGATTCCGGAAACATCGATCGTCGGGTCTAAATATATAATTGGGGAGCGTGGGGGTGGATTTTATCCACGCTGGACGCTAGGCGCACGTAACGGCAGGCAGTTAAAAAAGAAGGATAAACTAACATTCGCGCAGAATAAATAGTAGAAGCCCATAAAACTCGCACGAAACACTGTACGTTTTACGAGTCCATTCCCGAGACCATTGTCACGCGTAAAACAAGCCAGGGTTTGTTCAACCTGCCTAGACGGAAGTGACGTCGCGGCAACGTGGGGCGACACGGCTCGTTGGACCCCGCGCGCGGAAATAACTCACGTACGGGAATCGTCACGTCGCGTGGTAACACGATGGAAACACAGAAATGCGCAGATACGCAAACGTGTAAGTGGCGGATCGCCGATAATCGTACGCGAAACAAGGAGGATCCGCCTCCTCCGGTTTGTCCTTGGGGGGATATAAGGTTCCCAGCAAGGTTCAGGACCAGTCATGGGACAACAAGGGTGTACGCGAGACACGTTTCCA
The DNA here is from genome assembly GCF_048593485.1 of Apis florea. Taxonomy (NCBI): domain Eukaryota; kingdom Metazoa; phylum Arthropoda; class Insecta; order Hymenoptera; family Apidae; genus Apis; species Apis florea. The sequence goes on along the minus strand of NW_028256864.1, from coordinate 2,218,269 downwards.
CACCGTGCTGGGAGAATTACTGCTCGTCAACGTGCCTCTCGATAATTTCGTTCGAGGAATATATAGGGGGCATTGAAGAGCGAGGGGTTTAAAATTTTAAGGGCTTATTGTAGTCTTTGAGATGGCGAGTCTTAAATTTTTCTCGAGCCGAGAATTCCTTTCACGCGGTATTTATTGTAATTGGTTGGAATTTAAGCTTTGTTTTTTGTCCCTCCCCCCCCCCTCTCTCCCTCTCTCCCTCCCTCTCCTCTCTTCTTTTTTTATTGCGTTCGTGCAAAAAAAAAAAAAGAAAAAAGAAAAAAGAAAGATCGTAATAAGAGATCGTAATGTTGTTAAGTATTATTTTGTTTAATAATTAATTATCTGGTTATTATACAGGGTTCTTGAGCTACCTAGCTTTTCTTCTTCTAAATACATGGTACTTGTAGCGATGTAAAAGTTACTAGAAGATATCTATACTCGTCGTTAATCCGTTTCTAGAAATCTTTTTCTATAAAAATTAACGAAGAAAGAATAATGATAATAATACTGTTCTCAACGTCGAACCGAGTCGAAACACAAATAAATTTAAGCAGAAGTTGATTTTTATCGAGAAACCAATCATAGAAAATGAACCATGCGGTAAAAAAATTTTCGACGTGGAATGAAGAAGAACTTTCACCGTATTTGCGTCACATTTTTACGATGAAATTAAGTCAAATGGTCCGAAAGATAACTCGATGACTCGATTGGAATTGAAACTAGTACGAAGAAGAAATTTCCCCCCCCCCCCCCCCAACTCCGACCTATATATATTTCCTCTTTAAATTAATTCGAGGACTTGTAAGCGTCAATGTCATCGTTTCCAACTAAGATTTAACGAGGAGTAATCGTTCGAGTTTTTCATCTAGCACACAACGACTGCGAAATTATTACAGCGTCCAATTGGATGATCGACTGGCAACTAGATCGTCTGGAAACGCATCGACGATTCGAAAAATCTATTCCGGTCGGTTTATTCTTAACAGATATCCCATTTCTGCATTGCCGCGTATTTTTAACCGTGGCCCACATCCGAGCTCGTTGATTATTTCCTCGCGTAATCGAATAGCCTCGTCTCTTCTCGTTTCGTGACGTTCATCGACGAGAAATAAAAAAGAGGAGGTTGAGAGAGAGAGAGAGAGAGAGAAGAAATGGAGAAAAATAGAGAAGAAAAGAAACAGAAGCCCCGGCATTTCTCTGCGTTTACGAAAGCTATGTGGCCACTTTGCGTGTCATTTCATCGCGTTTCCCTTTCCTCGAACGCTCTGGTAATTCTTTTTAACGATCTTACTGACCGGCGCCGCGATTAAAATTTATCACCGTAATAACGTTACACCCTGAGAGAGGGGAAAAAAAAAATATAGACGCACGTTGCTAGCGTAAATATTCATAAATACCCTCGCTCTATTTGCTACCACAGCCATTAAGGTCCCCAGCCTTTTAAGACGTGATAAGCTTACCGCGGAATGATTGGTTGGCCGTAAGTGAATCTGTTATTTATATTTCTATTAGTGCACCGCTGTGCCTCTCCATTCAACGTTAAATTTCTACGTTACGTCAAAGGAAAGGAAAAGTGTGATTTTACGGATATATAGCAGTTGATCAGAAATTCTATCGAAATTCTATCCTCTTCTTCACGCTGAAAATAAATCGTTAAACCGATGATCGTAATTGATGAGATTACTTAAAAATCGATTTTTCTTTTTACACCTCACGTAACAAAATAAAATCCTCGTAATAACATAGCATCATTAGCATCCAAGATTTTCTATAAAATTTTTTTTGTCATCCTTCCTTCCAAAAAAAAAAAGATACCACAAGCAAAATACCAAGAATCAGCCGCAAAGAAAATTCTCCTCAAGATCCCTCGAGTTCGTCCGCGAAAGCAGAGAGAGAGAGAGAACGGTACATGCATCGATTAGACGAGTCGTCTCGAATTCGTCGGCGTAGCGGGACAGCTTCCATTATGTCTTCATGAATCGAATGCCGCGAAATGGAATGGAAAAATGGCGGGTATGGTTGGGTCGTGATTCTCAACTCCTCCTCCCTCCCGTCCAGGAAGAGTTTAGCTGGTTGAGCCACGATGCCACCGCCGATGGAAACCGTGCGAAGAGGCGCGAGGTGAAATCCGGTCCATTGTCATGTGGCCGAGGATCACGTAAGGTCACACACTCCCGGAGCCCTACGTGGAAACAACAAAGGCGTCAAGTTTCGTAACGAGCGACAGAGTGTCGGTTTTATTGTTAGAAAACGGACTGGCTCTTCGTCCGGAGGAACACCGTTTCGGTTTAGTCATCCGTGGCCTCGATCCGAAGACGTTCCTTCCAGTCGAATCCCACGATCCGTTGCCACGCTGATAAGCGGCTCGGTTGTGTGAGAATCTCGAGGAATGCGTTTTCAGGCATTGGCTCGTTAATTTGTGTCCATGATTCGTATTCTTTTTCTTTTTTAAATATATGACCTGTCGTTTCTATCTATTATAAAGTGAAGAAATATCAATCTTCCCGAGTGAGCCTTAGTTTTGTGTATCTAAATTAATACGATTGATAGGGTCACTCTTGATTAGGAATGGAAAGCATGTAAGATTTGTGAAGATGTAGTTTACATTGTCGAGACGAAGAATATTTGTTAGAATTTTAAACAAGTTATAAGGTGTAAGGTTTTGAGCAAATTTTTCCTTACAAAAGTGTGTAACCAGAAATCACTCTTAATTTATTTATTTACAAAAGAGAGTTCTGCTAATTTGTAAACACGCACGTTTACGCAACTCTCCTTTCTCTTTTCTTCTTCTTCGTACGTGTCTCTTCGAGTACAATCACTCGGAATTAGCTTTGTGAAAAAAGAAGAGCGGGATCGACGTTTCATTTCTATTTTAAACGTTGTTAAAATTTAAATCTGATTAAAAACGGAGCGTAAAACGCGATTGCTTGAAAAAAAAAATAATAATATCGATTTTTACGCAAGAAATTCACGCCTTTTTCCTCTTGCGCGTGCCGGAAGAATCATTCATCTTCCACAGCTTACGTACAGTGTCACAGCCGATTGCGAGAGATCGTAGGTAAAAGCAGCCGAGCTCGGAACGCTTTCTACAATTAATTACAACGCACGATAGCGTCCTCTACGGTGGTCCTTAATTTGTCGCTACATCAAACGCAAATTGATTATCAACTGGTGCCACTGGTGGCCGCTAAACATTCGCTACGAGTCGTTAATCTCGCACGAAACGTTTCTCCTCATTCTCGAATCGTACGAGTCCGACCACCGTACGTATCATGAGTCACGTCTCCTCTGAATCGCGTCATTAGTTCGTTGTAATCTTCCACCAGTCTCTTTCTTGCACCCGTAATAAAGCAAGCAGAGAGAAAGAAACAGAGAGAGAAAGAGGGGGGGAGAGAAAAAATAACAAGTTGGAATTAGCCACCAAGTTTGGATCACGACACAGCGCGTAATTTGAAATTTATCGAGGTCTAGACTCGATCCTACGATCCTCAAAACGAAATCGTATCGTCGTCTGCATCGTTGGCCGCGGGCGAAAGAAAGAACGAAAGAAGGAGGAGGAAGGATTCTTTTCCTCGGTTTATGACCGGCACGGGTCGTTACTTATGCAAATGAGATGCGCGATTAAGGCCGCGCGTTTCGTAACTTTCCCTTTAATTAAGGGCACCGTTTTCGTAATCCGCTCACCTCGCTTCTTCTCCTTTAATTCCTCGCAGGGTGGCGGCGATGATTCGGACGAAGATACACAGTGCGCCCTCAGCGAGAATTGGACGTTCGAGAAGAAAACGAGGCGCTGGTCCCGCGTGTGCGACGTGACGCAGGCGAACGTGGAGAGGTTGCAGGCGATCGCCGGGCAGACGGTGCAATCCGAGGAGGATTCTCTGGAGGATCGGCTGGAGGCCGAGGAGGCCGAGGACACGATGCTGGACACGCTCAGATACAGCAGCCTGCCACCTGGCACGCTTCCCGACGAGATCGGGCCGAGATTTCGCAGAACCGGGTCCGAGAGGCTGAGGGACGGGGCCAAAGCGTTCCTCAGGCGGGTCGAGTCGTTGAAATCACGGCGGCGAAAGCACCAGAATCGCGACGGGATCGTGATCAGCGGCCCCCAAATCGTGGACGTGATATCGATGCAGGAGAAGATGAAGGAGCTGAACTGCGTGGACGTGTCGCTGACGGGGCCAGCGCCCGTCTCCTTCAACGATCTTCTGCCTGGCTCGCCCCTTCACGCGCCCGGATCCCCCGTCACGCTGCCCGCGTCCCCCTATCACCTTCCTCCCTCGCCCCTGGCCAACGCGCCCAGCCCGTTCGGCGACGATTCGTCGAGTTATTGCTCGGACGGGTCGCAAGGAGGTGGCCCCACGCCCACGCCGACACGAACCAAGATGAACCGGGCGAGAAGGTTCTTGCACCGGGGCCGGGAGGATCAAGGGGCGTTCAGCGACTCCGAGTGTCAGCCTACCAGTTGGCGGCACAGGTATTTCAGAGACGCGAACAGCAATCATGCCAAGGTGTTGGAATACGTGACTGCCCATCCCCAAAGCCCCAAGGATTCGCCGACCAAAACTCCCATAAACAGCCGCGGTGGGAGCCTGAATCTTGGGAAGGAGTCGCAGAGGTACAGGGACAAGTTGTCGCAGGGCCAGAATCAGGAGAGGTACAAGGAGGACAAGGTGGCCGCTTTGAAGAGGGAGGACAAGATGCACAAGAGTTTCAGGCATCGTGACGACTCTTACAGGGAGGGGAAACCTTTGTCGAAGGAGGTGACGGTTTACAGGGAGAAATCGAGATCGAGGAGCTCGGAGCTGGCCGGAAGTCAAGAGAGCAGCTCGACGGTTGCCAGCCGTGATTCGGATCAGGAGGAGGATTCGCCCAGGCACAAGGGTACCGTTGTCAGGTGGCACAGTTTCCAGAGGGGGTCCCTGTACCCCGAACCGCTCGATCCACTGTGTCCACGGGCCATGGCCTCGATGTCGTGCGGCCAACTCTTGGTGCTCAGGAAGTTGGCACTGTTGAAGTTGACCGCGTGCATGGAACGATATTGCCCGACTCATCGCACCGGCTGGAACTGGGAGCTGCCCAAGTTCATCAGGAAGATAAAGACGCCCGATTACAAGGACAAGACGGTGTTCGGGGTACCGTTGCTGTTGTCCCTGCAGAGAACCGGCCAGGCCTTGCCAAAGTGTATTCAGATCGCGCTCAGATGGCTGAGAGCGAACGCCCTCGACCAGGTTGGGATCTTCAGGAAGAGCGGGGTCAAGTCGAGGATACAGAAATTGAAAATGATGACCGAAACTTTGGGGGACAACATCAATTTCGACGGCCAGCAGGCCTTCGACGTGGCCGACCTCGTGAAACAGTACTTCAGAGAATTGCCGGAAGCTCTGTTGACCAACAAATTGTCCGAGACGTTCATCGCTATCTTCCAACGTGAGTAGTTTCAGCTAGAATATTCTTGGTCGTCGTATCGTCTTCGAATCGATCGATGATTTATCGACGAAAGACGATTAAGAGGTGGAGCGGATAATTACAGGTGTGTCGATAATTGTGTTGCAGACGTACCTGTTAAGCTGCGGCCGGACGCGGTGCAATGCGTGCTCCTTCTTCTGCCAGACGAGCATCGGGAGGCGTTGGAGACTCTGCTCGATTTCTTGAACCACGTAGCGAGCAACGCTCCCTACAACCAAATGACAGCCTCGAACCTGGCCGTGTGCCTGGCACCGAGCCTGTTCCACTTCAACCACAGTAACACGAACGTGACCAACAGGTCGAGCAGCGTATCGCCACGTAGGAGAAAGACCGTGGGCATTCCCGATCAGAGGGAACTGTCGGAAAACAAAGCCGCTCACGACTGTCTTCTGTATCTGGTCAAGATGCATCGTGAATTATTCATGGTGAGTGGCTCGATGCCGAACGTCCAGGTCGTTCGAGAGGAGTCGTTCATCCGTCGTCTCGAAACGGCGATTCTGATCAAATTCGAATTCGAGATATATATTTATATATGTATATACACATCCTCGCGAGTCGAAAAGGAAATACGAGTTGATTCTTTTCTTCTCTTGGTTCCGCCAGGTTTCTTCGGATATGTTGACGCAGTGTCATTTTAATTATATGGAAGAAAGCGTGCCGGTCGCCTTGGAGGAACTGGGATCTGAACTGAAGCAAGATTGGAGAGGATACCTTTACGCGTGTACCACAGCTTTGTTGAAAGAAGCGCGCGAGAAGTATGTATTATACTCGAAGATACACTCCTCTCTGAATTTTTTTTACAAAGAATATTAATCTTTTCCTTTCTGTTCGCAGAAGTCGAGGATGGGTCACTGTGAACAATCCAGCCGACAGTACGGTAGAAATGGCATACAAGAAAGTGGGTGACGGACATCCACTTCGACTGTGGCGAGTGTCGACTGAGGTTGAAGCTCCACCGAACGAGCTTCTTCATCGTGTACTGAGGGAAAGGCATATCTGGGATCCTCAGCTTTTGAAGTATAGATTGGTCGCCAAGCTGGACACCAACGTGGAGGTCTTTCAATACGCCACCGGGAACATGAGTCCTCTTCCTGCCAGGGATTATTGTGTGCTAAGGTGTGTGTTTGAATTTATTCTCAACACCGATATTGAATCGAATAGGCGAAATAATGACAAATGAGCAAAAGTGATTTATAAAGAGTTGTTGTAAAAGAGGGAGAATAGAATAGATTGTTGTTATGTTATGTAACGTTGCTGCATTGCATGCAGATCCTGGCGTAACGATTTCCCCAAAGGGGCCTGCGTCATCGTAGAAACGTCCGTCGAACATCCGGATGCTCCTGTTATGCTTGGTGGAACACGTGGTATTGTTTTAGCATCGCGCTATCTCATCGAACCTTGCGGTAGTGGTAAATCACGGATCATGCACCTTTCCAGAGTGGATACAAAGTACGTATATCTTCTTTTTAGTTCACTTTCGTTATTGAGAATTCTTACTTAGTTTCTTCTCACTAATGTCTGTCTTCGTTTTTCTTTCTTTTTTTTTTTTTTTGCAGAGGACGCACTCCAGAATGGTATAACAAAAGCTACGGTCACCTTGCTGCCCTTCACCTCAGTAAAATTCGCAATTCGTTCAAGCACACGACAGATGGCCCCGAGAGTAAAGTCTGAGAGGAAGCAACCGTGCAACGATCACCGTTGCACGGTCCTTACACGACTCTAGAGGAACAGGATGATCAAAATCAGGAACACAGGATCCTAAAGGATGTGCGACAGGTTCAACCCACCATTGACGAGGAATAAAAGAAACATCGATGGTCGTATCCAACTTCATCAATACCATGACCAAGAATTTAAAGGATATTGAAGAAAATAATGGATCTACGAGAAAAATTCTCAACTCGTTATCGAAGATGAACCCCATCGCGCGTTTCTCGAGTTGATTAAAACAATACTTATAAAAGAAAATAGAGGAAGCGAAATAGCGAAAAAAAAAAAAAGAAGAGAAAGAAAAAACAAGAAACGTTAACGATACCATGCACAAGCTTTAATCGATGTGAAGCAATTTTTGTTGAAGCCTGAGATGTATAGCGTTAGACCTCGAATTATTACTATTATTAACCATGTTGTTAGAGGATGAAAAAGAAAAGAATTTATTGTTATCGTAATTATAAAATTCTCTCTGTTTGACGTTTTATTGTCCAAGGATCTTGCCGTCCAGTGATCGTGAAAGTCGTTAAAAAAAAAAAAAAAAAAGAAAAAAAAAAAGAAATGGCAGGAGACCGAATTAAAATGGGCTAGTACATGTTTCCCCCCTGTGTATGTAGGATATAATATATTATTTTTACAAGTATCCATAATCCGATGTTATATCGCTAATCGAAGTTCCGCGAACGAAGCTTTTATCCTCGGCGATAACAAATATAATAGAATTTCGTCGAAGTAAGAAGAAGAATGCTGCTACCCTTAACGAGTAAACCGATGCCTTCTCGATGGTTAACTAGATGATTTTAATAATCGTATCGATTGAAATATATACGCGAAGCATGTAAAAGAAAAAGAAAAAAAAGAAAAAAAAGAAAAAAAAGAAAAAAGGACGTAAAAATATTTTTCGATCGTAGTTATGCTACAAAATGCAGTCTGTGTATTTTCCGCGTCGCACGATGTTTTAATCTCACCAAATGATATATAAGCGAATATTAGATAGGAGAAAGAAGTCGCGCACAATATTATATTTCACCGTTATAGCGTATAAGAAATCCCTATTTTGTATGTTTCTTTCGGACCAAATGCCAATTTTTCTATTGTATCATATCACGCTGTTGTATCGAGAACATGGTTCTTTTAGAACGATTCTTTTTGTAAATGTCACGACGATTTAGACGACCAGGAGAAACCGTGTGTAAATTATTCGTACGTTATTATATGGGTACGCATTATACAACGTGTGTATGCGTGTATATTCTCTATTTATATACAACAAAGAAAAAAAGAAAAAAAGAAAAAAAAAAAAGAAAAGAAAGATTGACACAAAACGAGAAACAACCGTCGTTCAATGCGTTCTGCTTGTGCGTTCCAATGTTTCCAAATTGCGTTTTTTTTATCAGATGGTCGTAAATTACGTCCCTCCCCAATCACATGTACCCTATTATTCACGATTAATCCGATTTAATCGAGCAATGCGAAAGGATTTTGAGTAAACGTGTAAGTTCTCGCGCCTTTCGCGTAAGGGCGTTTAAACCAATTTAAACCTCGTGTTAATTAAGCAATCGTCATTGTCACATTCTTATATCGATGTTGAAGCGTTGAAAAAAAATTTGTCACAGAGTTTATTGTTAATTGTCCACTCTGAAATTGTAAATGTGAATTCGGCGGTTTCGGGAAACTGTTTTCTCGGCCAGTCGACCATTTAACACGAAATCGTCGTTGTTTCGAAATAACGTTCGTGCATGCACCATGATTAACGCATATATATAGGGACCACCTTCGTTCGGACCCCCCCTTCATCCCCCCGCTAAAAACACCGTAGAATAAAACGATAATAAGAAGGAAGGAAGTATGATATATACCGGATCGAGAAGAGAAACGACCTGGATAAAAAGATACACCTCATCGAATTATAAGTGTATTTTAACATAATACTAGTCAACTTACAATTTAGATGAAGTTTAACGAATACGGATATAAGTGTATAGATTTTTATTCTACGAACGTTACGTCGAGAATATTTAATTATTATTATTATTATTATTATTATTATTATATTAATATTATTATTATAATATTATTGATATAAAGTAATTATATATGGAGAAGAAAGAAATATATCGATGATATTTTTGTGTCCAAAAAACGCCAGTAGGGAGCACGAATGAATGAAAAAGTGTATGTGAGTGTGTGTATGCGCGTGTTTGAGAGAGAGAGAAAGAGAGGAAAAGAGAAAAATGAAGAGAGAGAGAGAGAGAGAGAACACACGTCTGCATGTTTCTCCGTTATTTGTAACGATATATGACCGTCTTTATTCTTGTAATCCGTGTTTCACTAGAATGTAAATATGTATATTATACAATAATGAAACACGATTATATACTCATTAAACGAGATCGTTTTATTTTGTATACCTTATTTGCTCGTGCATATTTAATTATACCTCTGTAAAGTGTATTCTTCGGAAACAAGAAGTGATCAGACACGTAAGTTATTAGTTTCTAGTTGTGCAACGGACAACAGATGCAGTTAAAAGCGGTTTATCGCATTTCGAGCTGTTTAATCGATACTTCGTGTTACCAAGAACAATACGTCAGTGTTACTGTTCACGTTCGTGCCACGATCCTGCCGTTTCTCGATCATCTTGCCGGATATAAGCCGCTATTTTCGCTTATTACCGTTGTACAACACGTGCTTTTTACAATATCGCATAGATAAACTTTTCAATTGCAGTTGAACAATCAATTTTGGTGTTTTTTTTTTTTTTTTAATCATCGTTTGATTGACGTAAAGTAATTTATTATATATTGGACTAGCTTATCAAAAGGTAACCTTTTAATCAATATTACAAGTTTACTTATCATTAGTTTATTAATCTTCAAAAATTCAGAATGTTAATGGATTATGATTAAAATAGAAAATCTTTTCATTCGTTCTATTCGTAACTAAATCTTATTATAATCGTAATGACAATATCTAATCCATTCAAACTATCATTGAACACAAGTAAAGTTCATCTCACGTTAGTTTTACTTCTTTAAAATAAGATGAAATATATATTAAAGGTAGGAGCCAAAGTCAATCACTTGTGAACCTATACTTTGTTCCAAGCTTTCCGAGAAAATGGTTCGATTGCACGTGAAAAAAGGCGAGGAGAGCCATTTTCTGTACGATACTCACGTGGAGGCTCGGGTTGAAGACATTATATACGACATTACCATCATTTACAACGGCCGACTGAAGGTTTCAAGAATATGTTACGGTAATGATCCCTTGTATCTCGAACGAGAGTGAATCGGGTCGAGAAAGATGACATATCTAATAACGTGGCAAAAGAAAACCTGTCCGCCTATCCGTGAAAGTTGCACTTTATTTAGGCACGGACGGCCACAGGCTCGCGAGATAAGTGGTATAAACTGTCTCGAGGTAACAGCGTGCAACACATTATTATCATGGCCTTTTTTTATTTTCACGTCTGTGCAACGTCGGCCATTCGAACAATTTTATCAGGAATTACCCATCCAATGCCAATGATTTTATTAACGATAACGAGTTTACGTATCCCTTCATTTATTCTTCGATTATGCCATTAATCCAATGACGCGTTTTAATCCTGCTTATATATTGCCGCTTATTTATTCATTTTCATTAAAGTAGAAAAGGTTTACGTCTCTATCCTGCTTTGATCCTTCGCTATTTTCAGAGAAGAATTCCATTTTTTATTTTGATGAACACTCAAGAGATTTTATTTATATAGAGTTATATTTTATAAATATTCTACTGAATAATATGAGGAGGGTTTACTACAGAAAATTGCTGCATAATATAAAATAGCTTCATTTTCTACCTTGTTTGTTATTTATACTTTATTTGTTTGTTTTTATATATGTTGTTTGATTATGGTATAAGAACTGTTACCGACAGTTTAATTTTTTTAAAAACGTGATTATTAAGTTTTAAGTTTTATTATTAAGATTTCACGAAGAGAAATAGATGTAAAAAAATATTTCATAATAATTTTCACCCAACAATCGATCGCTCTTCCACGAAATCATGAATAGGTTCAAAAGAAGAAAAAAAAAATAATTTTATTATTAAATTATATTATTATATTATTAAATTCTCAATCAATGATCATGATAAATTTACGAAATTACGAATACTTATGTGATTGCATGTATACCCTAGCACAAATTCTTATAGATTTCGAAAATATTTCTCGCGTTCTTAAAGTAGACCTTGGTTCCTATGCAATTGGAACACACTAACGTATGAAATCCATTAATAATTATCTCTCGGAGAAAACTTCACCTGCGGCTCGTAATAATACCGCGTAATAAGAAGATCGAGTTTATGAATCCATCCATCGTGGCCGCAGTGTGATATTAGTCACACGTCGCGGCGGGATAGTAATTACGCAAAATTACGCTTAACCGTGTACTTGTACATATTCTTTCGAAAAATAGAAATCGAGGAATTGATCAAGCACGGCACCATGCTGCCTCATAATATGATGGGACTTACCGACGAACAGGTTGAAGAATTGAAGCTCAAGGATGAATGGGGTGAAAAATGTGTACCGATGGGCGGTTGGACCTTCAACAAGGATGTTATTGGTACGTAGAAACAAATCACTTTTAACACTTTGACACTTTTAAGACACTCGACGGACGACTGATTAAAATTCGGAATGTCGGAACGAGCGCGAAAAATTCGGCAAGATTCGGGTAGGATCGGGTTGCGCGCGTCGCCGACAGTTCGTCTAACTTCGGTTCGGCTCGGCAAAAATCGGGCGTTCGAAAACGCGCGAGACAGTATTGTGAACAAAGAGAAAAGGAAGGATCTGTCATTATTCGTACGTGATTAATTTTTAATTTGTGCTCGTTTTGATATATAATACATAATTCATCTACCTTTTGTTCATCTATTTCTAAAATGTAAGTACAAAATCATATAAATTATTTAATACTTTAGTTTCTCATAATTAATCTAAAGTAGTTGAATGTTTAACTCATAGTTTTCTATTAATCATATAGAATATAGTTTTGATAGGTTAATTATATCATATATTATGATATATATTTCAATTATGCATACATATCTAGTTTTTTCTTGATTGAAACGATACACTGAATGATATTGTAAATAAATATTCTTAAGTATATGACAATTTTTACGAACACTTAACCTTAATCTTCATTGTTATATATTTGTATCTATTTGAAGTAAAGCAAAAAAATTTTTATGCTATATGTTCTGCTTTTACGATATTTACTAAGTAAATAATTTAAATCATAAAAAAGATAATCATTTTTTAGATCATGTGGTTATTTTAGTAAGTAACCAAAAGATTAATCTCGTGTACACATAAGAAGTATATAACGTGTATTTTCAATGTACATAAGAAGGATTAACGATGCAGTTTATTTTATGTTGATCTAAACAGCTATGCTTAAGGCTCATGCAAATGTATAGTTATCGGAAATACTATGTGCGATGTAGACAAGAAATTGGCTTAACCAGAATTTTTGTTGTCTCGAATGGGCTTGTAATGGTAGCATTAATTGCTCGCCAGTCTCGGACGGAATATAACCACAAGCGATTTCCATGTTTCAGGTCGGAGAAATGGCAAACAACCTAACACGAAAATGCAGGAGGTCTTGAAGAAAACGATCGAGGAGGCACGAGCTATGGTTTCGAAGGTAATTACCTTGTGTCTGTGTGTGTTCCTCGTTTCTCGTTTTTATACTACTCGAGAATAGATTATTCCTATTTTCGTTTTATGCATTATACTAACGTGTTTCTGTAATGTTTTTTGTCATTTTGTTATTTATAGAAATTGATACAGCAAGAGAAATTGGTGACGCAGAAAACAGTCCAAGAAGCATTAGACATTCTCAGAGGTGCTGTGATGATCGTTTATCCAATGGGACTTCCGCCTCATGATGTCATTCAACAAGAATTCGAGAACACGGAGGATTTGAGCGGAACTCAAGCATCGCTAGAGGTAATAATTATTAAGTTATAATTCTTAAGTTAAAATTGTATCAAATATTTATAGCATTTGAACTTTATTATAATTTTTAAAAAAAATTTTGGGAATCATTGTTTTCTATAATTTTAATACTCAGAGCTGATGATTTATTATTATAGGTCATCGACGTGCAATTGGCACAACTTTGGTTCTCAGGAAAAGAAATGATAATAGGAAAAAAATTAAAGGATTATTTGGGGATGAATGAAAAGACAAAAATCATTGTGAAACTGCAGAAAAGGGGAGCTGGAAAACCTGCTCGTGAACCATTGATGTCAGAAGAAGAACGGAAACAACTAATGCTGCATGCTTACAGACGTCAAGAACAGCTTAAGGTAAGTGAATTTTTCATTTTGTTGATAAAGTAGTTTTCTTCTTTATACATATATCGAGAGATAACTTTCGAATTTTAAATCTACATTTTTTGCTTATAATTTTATAGTTATATCTATAATTTTTAAATTTAAAATTTTAATAATCTTTTAATTTTTTGAATCGATAATTTATAGACATTTTAAAATCATAATTTTAATAGTATAAGAGAACTTTAAAGAGATATGTAAAATAAAACAAAAATTTAACATAGATCATAGATAGTGTATATATAAAATTTTATTTGTGATTATATTTTATTTATTATTTTAATGTATTAGCAGATGATAATAGTTATTGAATAATCATTAGTTAATTAATTTTACATTATAAACATACTAAATATATATTAAATAATTATTAAAATATTTACATAAAAGAAGAAAGCTATTTTGTAATTATATTTTGCATGCTAACTAAAATATTCACTGATGGTAAATATAAGATATCCTTTCATCTTGCAGGTAAGTTTTTAAATATTTTTTTTTACCATACAATATAATTATTGTATATTATTTTATATTTGGATACACAATATGTCACATAACAAATGGTTTATTATAAATAATTATCACATAGAATATATATTTTAATGCAAATATTAAACTAAATACTTACAATGAATTATATTAATTTATCAAAAAATTTAAATGTTCAATAATTTATGTGAATATTTTATTTATTATCCTTATTTATTTTGACTGAATGAAATATATTTAGCAATATTTCATTTAACGATATATCATCATTATTGATTTGCGCGCATAGACGTATTTTATTATCGATCATCAATGTTCTTTTTAAAGTAGGTTAATTCATTTCAGATACAGCCCATGAAATAATGAATAAGAAATATGTGCTGTTAAATAGTTATTTTTATTTTATATCACATTTACAGGCTGTATAATTTTAACATACCATGAACATTTTTATCTATATTTTTGTAAAAACAACTATTAATTATATTCTATTAGGTATTATTATTATATCATTCGATTAATTGGATTTCATGTGAAACCAATTCCAAAATCAATAATTTAAAAATTCTTTCAAAATTTATCCTATTGCGTTCACAGAATTGTAATTTTATATTATGTATATTTCATTCGAATAACATAAAACTTTTATTGCGTGAGATAAATCAATATACATTGAATTCAACATATACAATAAATAAGGAAATTTCGTCAGAAATATAAGAGTTCCATGTTTAAGGAATATTCATGCTAGTTGAACGAACTCGTCAAACGATTCTTCTATTTCTGTTATCGATCAATAGCTATAATTGCGTGATTTCCATTTATGTTACCAGGTACATTCAACCATGACCTATCAATAATAGAATTTGTCTTTGGTCATCCCTCTTTTGCATTGATATGTATTTCACTTTGTTCAAGTTCATTCTAATTTAGTTTCTAATTCAGTTTGTAAATAATTTTACGTAATACTTTACGTGATATCCAATAGTGTAATTATTTCTTTATACATTTCATTATCATATCATACTTCGTTTCCATTTAATAAATTATTCTTATTCGATATTTCACGTTTCTCGTGCTCGTAATTTTCTCAAAATAAATTTTGTATATTTCTTTACTGTAGCACAGCTATGTTAAAATAAAATCCAACTTCTTAATAATGCTTTGAATTCAAAGTTGAATATTTAATAAAAAACAATAAGCTTTTAATGAATACACTGAAAATTCTGTATTCATTAAACTACATTTATTACGAGAGATCCTTTATACGTAACAAATTAACGAGTACGATAAGAAACGATCTATATAATGAAAGATATTAAAAATATCCTTTTTTCTTAACAAAATAAATAATTTTTTTTAACACGTACTATTCTTAAAACATTTAAACGGTAGTAATATTGCAACGGTATTGTTAATTGAGCACGTAATTATCTCGAAAATAATTAATTCTGTCTCGTCAGGTTTCATTATTATTGTATACAATATTATATTGTAACAATATAATCTTGTTATTTTTCACAAAGTAATAATTGTCATTACGTTTATTATTTTGTTCGTTTGAAATTTTACATTCACGTAATTTGCAGTTGTAAAAAAAATTAAAAATTCTTCGATCGATAGAAAAAGAAAGAAATTCTTTTTTAAGCATTTGGTGTTAACGTATCTACATGTGTGTAGATTTCGTCAAGGTCTTTGATTACATTAGTGTATCGATCTGATGCTTTCGAGTAAGGTCTGAACTTTATCTGGTGTAAAGATGCTTTTTCTTTCGAGGTCATTCAAATTACCACTATATTAAAGGAGTAAAAAAGAGAGAAGGAAACGATGAAAGGATAGGAAAAATGAATAAATATTGTTCGATTGGTTGACATGTTGATCTGACACGATCTGAACGTACTCGATCTCTCGACCTAATTTCAAGCTTGATGATTGTCAATGGAACTTGATTTTGTTTCCTTTTTGATTAAGGTGATAGGTAATTAACGTTGGATTTTTAGCCCAGTGAATTTTATAAATAGAAAAAGTAGAGCAATCGTCGATATTATCGACGTAATTAATAAACTCGTAGATATAATATTATTTTTTTCCTTGAATATTATTAAAATTTATTAAATTTATAAATGTATCGTATGAAAAAAGAAATTTATTTACCGTATAATTGATCATTACATAAATATAATCATTCTATTCTTTGAAACGTGTCCTCGAGAAGAATTACGGTAAAACACGCAAACAATTGCAATGTTATTGCGCTTTTATTCAATATTTGCTTTAAAGAAGAAAGTCTTTTAAAGAATTTTATTATTAAATCGACTTATCCCTGATACTTGAACTGTATGAATACTTTCGAATTGTAATTGAAAAGATGATTTATAATGTAGAGAGAAAGAATTTTATCTAGATTCGTACAGCTGGAGAACACGCGATGTGAATATACGAATAAAGATATATTATTTATTTCCATGCATGCTACGATTTTGATCGTATCGTGGATTTCATTAATTTGTATTCGAATTTATTCAAGAAGTATTCTTCATCTCAATATTTTTATTTCTATTTTTAAATGTCTATAAAATTGCAATTCAATTTATAGTATATATTTCTTTTTGCAATTCTATATTGTTTTTCAATTTCATCTCTATAAAGTTATTTTTTAGACGTGCAAATTAATTATCGTATCTTTTAATAACATCTTCGATCGCGTGCATATTCACCCTCAATGCAATGCATAACAAATCATTTCTTTAATAAGCATTTCTCGCACGTAATGAAACTGCTATTTACCTTTTAATACCCGCTTTTTCCTTCGATCTTTATTGAATGTGTAGAGAGAATATTTTTATGCATTTAATTTCTTCTTTAGCAGGCTAAAGAAAAGAAAAAAACGAAGTATGAAATAAAAAGGATCTAAAAATTTTTAGTAAACAATTATTTTATTATAAACGACACATATAAGTTGTCATTATCTCATACATATATATCATTACAAATATATTCAGACGATAAACGGATATAACATAAATATATATCATATATATATATATATTATTTATTTGTACAAGTACAGATCTATTCGAATTGTTTTTGTTTTTTATTATTATTATTATTATTTTAGACGCAGTTCACTTAACCCTTTCGCTGTTTTAACTCGATACATTCAAAAAATTCATTTGACTCATCTTTTCTCCAAGTTTAGTTTATATAACAATTATATAAATTTATAGTTGATTCGAGCTCCTCTATTTTATTGTTCCCATTTGATATTTATTCATTTTTTGTACAGAGATTTTCCCCAAGTAAGAATAGTTTTCAAATAGATTCATGGTGATTTATAGCGAAAGAGTTACGCTATATTCGAAGACACGAGTGATTATAGTTTATCGATTTTAGCATAAACGGAAGAAGGCACATAGAAATTTATTATGAATCTGAAAATTTGTCGCTCTATTCTTTGTCCGTATATTATATTTTGTTGAGAATACAGTATTCTTTCTTTTCTTTTTTTTTTTTCTACATTTAATTTTCACAGCTTATAATGTACAGTATTTCGTAAACGCAAGAAAAAAATAGATAAATTACAATTACTTCAAACAGAGATTTTGATAATCGAAAAGAAAAAAAAAAAAAAAAAGGAAAAGATCGTGTTTTAAACAAATTTGCTTAAAATTTTGATACCATTACTAGCGATACTATTAATTTTATATCAAATTTAATGATCTAAATTCGCTTAAACCGGTATTGACATATTACAACAGGTATTTCAAATTGTATTACATAACGTGATTAACAATGGATAGCTTGAAGCTGCAATTGCTGAATGACACATTTATTCGCGTAACAGCTACCATACTTGTTCCTGATCAATATACACGTTATATTTACATTTGTTTCGTAAATAGAAATTTTTATGTTGGAGAATGGTGTCGTTCATTCAATTGATACTGCTACTCATTAAATTGTGAATAAAGCAAAATTTACCACGAATAATTTCCGTATAAAATTCCGTATCATAATAATATACCGATACCATATACTCGATTTCAAAAAGCTAAATAAAAAAAAAATCGAATGTCTAATGATTAATTTTCAATTATGCAATTATCGCAAATGAAGGGCACCATTGATTTCCCTATAGAAAATCGTAGCGTTCGAAATATTAGTAAAATAATAAATCGTTATTTAATCCTTACTAGTTTATACTCTATATTTTGCTTCACAACACTATCAAAGTGTGAAATATAATGTGTACGTTCGTTGACAGTCGAAACTCGAGATCAACCGAGGTTAAATCGGTTTCAGTGTACGCTCGAAAACTGGAAACCTAACGAATAACTTCTACAGAATAAATTCTAATCTACCTTACACACCGAAAGCATCATTATGGCATTTTTCCATCGTGCCTTAAATTATCAGCAACGGAGAAACACGAATTTTTTTTTTTTTTTTTTTTTTTTACAATTAACAGATTAATAATACTCTATCGTATTGTTGCGCGAGTTGATGTCTCGTTTTCATTTGAAAATTGTCTCCTCTTCTTTCCCTTCCCTCCCCCATTCTACGAGATCTATTATTTGTACATCAAGAAAATATTTATCGCGTGTATTCTTTAACTATTTACGAAATTTAATACGAAGCTTCTTTCTTTGATCGTGAATTTTCAATTAAGTCAATTCTTAGAAGTAAGTCTTATCGTTAATTTTTAAAAAAAACTTTCTTCATCGAAGGCGAAGTAAAAGGTACTTTCTTTAATTGGGATATTTAAGAAATCTGACTTTTTAAGAATTATTATGTTAATATTGTGGATTGAATATCGCGTTAGCTCAAATATTCAAAGTAGAATCATTCAAGGCATCGGTGATGACGTAAATATTCATAAGAAGTATACAAATGTTCGATTAAATAATTATTTGATCTTTTTCACTGCGGATTTAAAAGCATGAAAATCAATTTTCTGTGAAAATTATAATAATTTTCAATAATGATTTTAATCAATCAGAATGATATTTTATTTATTCATTGAATAAATAATTGAGAAATTTGAATATTATAATTAAAATATTTTTTATTCTTTTAAAATTCTATCAAAAATTAAAACATATTAAAAATCATACAGAGTTTGTTGAACACATCCGCAGTGAAAGTGTTCGATTTACTTTGGCCCCTAATATGGGTGATTTCTAAAACCTTTTTCTCGCACCTCAATTTCTTTTTTTTTTTTTTTTTTTTTTTCATCGGGAAGACGATCCAATATCCTTTCGATTCATTCTGAAATTTTGTTTTCGATACACGCCCAACAGAGAAATTTATTTCTCATTGGAAATATTTGTGCTGCGCCAAGGACTTTAATTTTCCTCTTTGGACGAGTGATAAAATTCCTATACGGGGATCGAATAATATCGAAAACAATAAAATATTCACTTCGAACACATATATATTGTGCGCTCGTACGGAAACTGCACGAAGAGAACGCATGTTACAAATCGCCAATTGATCGATAATATTCCAATCGAATTCAACAACTCGACCGATTTGCTCGATTTGTCTCGACACGTAATAAAATCTGATGGATTAAAAACGATTATGCTCATCGAAGAAAAGAAAAGAAAAAAATAAATAAAGATCAGTCTTTCTGTTTAAAAAAATTTTATCAATCACAATTAAATCACTTGTACCCTTTGTTCTTATGTAGTTTGATTTAAAATACGATATCTTTGATCGTCAATTGTATTATTTCACATTTTTATAAAAGTATTATATAGCGATTAATCGAGTCGATGATCGTTTTTCGAAAAGCGTTCAATCAATTCGTTCGTAAACAGTGCGATACAGCTGAAGCGTTTGCACAATCGAAAACTGCACGATTTAGTTCGTCTCTTTTCATATCAGTCGATTTCACACAAAGAAATACACGTATGTCGGTCAATTTCACATAGAAGAATACACTTTTTATTGTTCCACAAACAACAACAACAACAAAGAATAATCAGCTTTTAACAGTTTTATATATACAGTGAACAATTCAGGGAAAAATTCTCAATGAATCTCAAATGAATTTATTCTACGTATAAAAAAGAAAAAAACGTAGAATCAAATTTCTTTTTTCTCGTTTAGATAGATTTTCGAGAATTGTCCCCGACAAACAGATCTCAAACGACCTCGAAAGAAAAATTTATTCCACCTTGTTTTTTAACCATATGCTTCCCGAACATTTTTATTACTCACTGCAATTAAACTCCATCCCCGACGTAAACGACGTCCACCAAGCGAATTCAACAATTGCCAAGAAACAATTGTTCCATCAAGCTCACATCGTGTCCCCGCGAAGGGAGACGTGATAATCATCGTGATTCAAAAAGAATCCTCGGCTTCGTCCGTGTCGATCAATGGCACCCTCTCGTAACGGAGCACGGTGCTCGCCCCAGACGCCTTAAACTGCTAAAGCGCCATGCTTTTGATCTCGTTCTCGTTCATCTGGCCTTGAGACGAGGAGGGTGTTGCCTCGACCAGCCCTTCGTCCTCGCCCTCGACCTCTTGCTTGTCCACGCAGTAGCGGCAACGCATCTTCGCGTCGTCGCCCACCTGCACCGATCGCGTTATCACGATCAGGGTGGTGAGGCTGATGACGAACAGGCCGGACGGCACGATGATGGCGATCAGCAATTCCGTCCGCGTTTTGTTCAGGTCGAAACGTGCCACGACTAGCAGTGAGTTATTCTGAAACAAATGGCATTAAGAAGTCGCGCGGGAAATATCGGGAATACTCCGAGGAAACGACGCACATCTGATCTCAGTTATGATTTTCTTCTCCAACATGTGGAAGCATACGTTGTGGGAAAATTAGAGATTTTCTTTAAAATTGTATTTCTAACGTTATTCTGAGAAGAAATTATTTCAGGATGGATTCGTGATTGTTAATCAATGCGTGTCCAGAATTTGTTTTGGTTATGAATTTTATTTTTTCAATTTTGAAAAGAGTTGGAGGAAAGTTGGAGATGTGTAAATTAGAATTGTATTTGTTTTATAATGGAATGAAAAGTCTTGGCGATGCTGCTCCTTTTTGAATTTTTTGAAAATGAGCGCACGATAAAATTAGAAAAATCTTTTACGCATCTTAATTATTTTTGTTTAATTATTTTGTGACAAATGGAGTTGGAAGTGATATAGCGGATGAACGTTGAGTAATCGTCCTTGTGATGGCTTGTGACTTGCAATAAACAACGCGCATATTCTTCGCTTATCCTTATCTACGATATCCTTCAAATTTTTGCAAGGTAATACGAGTTATTGTGGAACAAATTGTATAATTGCAATTGCTTCGATGACTGACTGTTAATAAATAGAAAACGATTTCATGCGATCTATTTTTATTATTTCGTTACGATTCTCTTTCAAATTTTTGAAAAGAAATGGAGGGCTGAACACCGAAAATTCTTATCTTATCTTTCGTAAATATTTTATTGGATAGAAATCTATTTTCTTTTATCGTATGCTATTTTCTTTTATCTTTCTTGTCAATTACACAATGGTAAATAAACTGTATCTTGATGACAATATCAATAAACTAGATTCAAATGATATTTACACTCTAATTATATTTATTGATTTCAAACGTATATACATATGTGTGCATAGTTATTTTATACTATGTCTGTTTTGATATGTATATTAGTATTGTATAATGATATACAATAATTTATGATTTCTTTCGTGCACTTGACTACGTCCCTTTATTGGGAAGAATGTTAAAAACATTGCAATGACGTTTTAAGAATGCGAAGGCATAGATACCGAGAGAAAAGCTTCTTAAGAAATTCAAGATCTAGGTTAGTAATGGAACGAATACTTAATGAAAAATGAAATAGCTTCCTCATAGAATTTTCTCTCTGTCGGTCACTTTGGTTTCTTTATATTCGCCCTATCTTTTTCAAAGGAATTCCACGTGAAATATAGTTTAATTTCAACGGACAATCTCTTTCATTAGATTTGTGGAATTTTTAAGATGTTTGAATAAATAATAAAAATTGTACAACGATCCAATTTTTATATATATATATATATTCCATTCTCACATTAGAAAAATTTCGTAGAAAAATATCAAGAAATAAATTATTATTCTTTGAAAAACAATAATTAAATATTATAACTTGGAATTCATATTTCATACATCAATCTTCGATTGCTAATTAATTATTATATGTTACACGCAATATTCGGATATTTCAAATATTATCTTCCATAATTTATTCCACATTATATCATGTATTCACCCGAAATATATCGACGAATAGTTTAACAGCAACGATCACGTTTGAAATATTTCATTTGAAACATTTTCAATGATGCAATCGCGCACGAGACGATATGAATAAAATATATATGCTGGTAGGTCCAGCATATTCACGAATCTTCACACGAAATTCGAGGCTTTCCGAATCATGAATCACGGGAAAATTTAGTGCAAAAATAATAATAATAATAATTAAATGCACTGCACTTCGTTGGATTCTGTAATTTAATTCACGAAAAAAAAAAAAAAAAAAAAGAAAAACAAACGAGAGAGTCGATCGTTAAAAATTGCCGTGACATTTCAGAGAATAATTTCAAGATTCAATTAAGGAAAACCGAACGAGGAACGCGGCAAAGGAATGTATTTTTCATTGAAAAAAAATAGAAATGAAAGATACAAAAGTGGTGGGCAAAACAGAATTTCACTCGAATCGTTCATTAAATCTCCTGCTGCCTTGTTTCGAATAAAATAATCATTGCATAACTAGTTTCATGTATATATATATATTCGTAGAAAAATTAGAAGACGTTTTCATTGTGGTAATTTTTGTTCGTTGTTGCATGCTAAAGTGATAATTTAATTTCGAGAAAATTTATTGTAATTCTAGTTGCGTAATTTTTCCCTCGACTAAAAGTTTCATTTCGTTCTATATCCATTCTATGAAAGTTATGTAACGACTTGAAACGTAGCGAATGGTATTATCAAGTTCGAAATTTGATTAGACGGAGATGAAAGCATCGAGTTGTTTTTCTAATGGAATTAATCTATTGTAGCGCCACGAGCACACTGGATATATTTTGTTTCGAGCTTTATAAAGCTTCTTAAAATAATATTTGTTTTAGAGTTAAAGTAAAGGCAAGAAATGATACAATTTTTTTTTTTTTTTCCGTTTTAATAACAGATATCAAAAATATTATTAGAAATCTCTTTATGAAATTGTTCCTTGTAGTTTTCTCATAAATCAGAAAATTACGTAAATTATGAAACACTCTTTTTAAATTGAAACTCATGCAAAAATGGTAGCTCGAAGCAACAGGTTCTTAATTTAACATTGCAGAAATATTCACGGAATATCTAAATACATTTACCGATAAAAATTAAACGACAAATTTATCTTATATTTTTTTATCCTCTGAGATGAATAGATTGATAACTAAAAATAACGTAGAGAAATAAACAATATAATTATTTTTTAAATATATATGCAATAAATACTAATTAAAGATTACAAGATAGAAAGAAACTCGTATCGATTTGTCTCTTGTAACTTTTGTAAGCGAATATATCTAAATAAATTACACATTATACAAAAAAAAAAAATTAGTTTAACTTTCAAAACAATGAAATTCAAAGAAGAATTGGGATACCTTGTTGTAGTAACAGGGATATCTACTCTGCGCCGTCTGATTGTCGCCATCTCGGCCGTGAGTGGCGAGGAAATCTTTACATTCCCCTTTTAGGGTATTGACGCAACCCTCGAAATTGATGTAGAGGCGAGAACTGTTGTAGATCGTGAGGGATCGTTGCGCAGGTACATAGATATTCGTAGGATCCACTGGATATTGCAAACTCTTCTCGTATATGTTCAGAAAACTCGTGAAGTTGATGGTCGGTTGAGGTAATGGGATCTCCTTTAACAAGGTGCCGTTCACGCAGTCCTGTGTCCTACGAAAGAGAGAGAGAGAAAAACACGATCTACGAAACGAGATTTAAGATATCGAGAAAACGGGGTCCTATCCTTTCGAGAATGATAAATTTTTGATGAATATTTACGAAACGAAAGATTGATCGTAAAAGGAATAATGTTTTATATAGGAATAAAAAGATTCTCGTAGAACTTATTTTACATATATTTTATAAGAAGAAGTTTTCTAGTTTTTTCGATAGAGAGAATTTTTTTGAGAATTGGAATGTAAATAAGAATATAAAAAAAAAACTTTATTATCCTTGAATATAAAGCGTACTTATTTCTTGGACGATTTTATTATTTTTTTTTATCGTTTATGTAACAAAGAACGAATCCAAATAGCATATTTTTATCAGATATTTATTATACGTGAGCTCGATTGATATTTTTTATAAATGGATACATCGTATACATGCATATGAATGCTTGTAACATTGTAGAATATAATATATTGTTCGTATCAGAAAACAATGTTACCTACGATTTTCCATCTTATATTTTTCTTTAAGTTATTATTGTTGCAACATTTTCATTCTCGTGCCGCATTTCGTTTTAAAAACAAATTGTCGAGGAGGATCCCTGCCTATCTTTTTCGATAAAACCTTACTTTCGTGAATAAAATTCGTTCCGAGAAAAATCTCGTGTTCCTCGATCGCGAGTGCACATTTCTCGAAACGACCATTTTTTATAGGATGTTTCATTGTAAAATTTTTCCCCGCTTGTCGATCGTTTCGCCCTCTCGTGTGGGCGTTCATCGATGTAAAAGGAGAGGAAATATCGAAATAAAAGAAACGCGAAGAAAAACTTGAAGATAGAAGTGAATCGGGGGATAGAGCCGCAGGATCAATGGTTGCCATGGAAATACCCTCGTTGGCGTCTTCTAAACCCTATGAAGGAAAATGCATGTACACCACGTGTCCGTGAGAAGTAAAAGAAATTTTGTAGGGATACAATTGTATTGTACAATTAAAGGAGAATTGCAATAGGCTCTGTTCGAATAAATTAACCTTTAATCTTATAGTTTATCGCGATAAAGCTCGCGAGGGACAAAGCTCGAGAAAAATTGGTATTCAACCGATCTTTATCGACCAAAATTTTTCATTTAATTTTCGATTTCGATTAAAGATCGAATACAATGATATAATTCAACATGAATTTCAATTTATTAATTCGCATAGAATCGTGTATGAAAGTGAATGCGATTCAAACACGAACGAATATGAATTATAAGAATAATTCTCTTTTTTTGCACATGCGTTATTTCACGCTCAAATAATTTTCAATCGGGGGCTTTGCAGATCATTCTAAGAACGTTGGTGGAATCCAATATTGATTTCGTAAAGGGTAGCATTGGAACATTATCGTACAGGTTTATAGAATTAAACGTGGAATCCAGCTTCTCATTTATTCATTGTAAACTTTCTTCTCTTATCTCGTCGTTCATTTTTTTTTTTTTTTTTGAGAACTTGGAAATCATAAATATGAAAAAAGAAATATGAAAGGAATGTGCAAAATACACGAGAAGAACTTTGTCCATTTGCAAGCATTGATTTCAATACGACGTGAAGTATTATCAAAGTCTTCGAGTCGTTTTCTTCGTTATCAGATTCATTCAGACAAAATATTAGAAATATTTTTTCTTCTACTTTTATTTTTTACTCTTTTCTTCCCTGATTAAAAAAGTCAGGTTTACGTTTGATTTTTGCTCGTCCCCATTCGATATTTATTCAAACTTTTTTAATTTGATAGTTAATATCATTTCTCATTATATTGAATTGTAAAACTTTTTCTTAAAATTATATCATTTTAACACTTATTTAAGTTGACGTATATTGAATTAAATCTATTATATTTAACACATACGCGCGACTGTTTGCACTCTCACGTCTTAATTACGTCGTCAGACAGCTCTCGAGCTTGCTTGAAAGCGCTATATACAATCCTTTCGCCGGATTTGCATTCGAAATCTCGGTTGTCGCGATAAAATGGCGTCATTAAGTAGTATCGACTCAACTACTGGCACGACAGCATGCAACAGTTTAATTCCTTGTTATTAGAACTCGAAGTTATGTCATCGTGGTCATTTTAACTATTTGCTCTTTGCTTTTATATATAAGAAGTTAAATTTTTAATTATGAATTTTAATGGGTTGGGATTTAATTAAATTAAAATGTTTTTCAAATACCGAACGAAATGCAAAGAGAGAGAGAGAGAGAGAGAGAGAGAATGAAAACATGTAAATGAAAGGAAAGATTTATAAAATATTCAACAAAAGATACTTCCCAGAATTAACTTCATCATATTTTAAATTTTATTCACGAACAGCTATTTATTTATTTTTTACATCGAAGACCAATTAAAATTTACTTTGCAACAACAATCTACTCTTATTTTTATAATAATTACACTTCAATTTCTCAAATAGTTTAATTTCAAAAATATTAATCCTTTTCATTAGCAACAAATTTGTTTTTTTTTTTTTTTAAAGATGTTCAAATTTGATTTAAAAATTATGGAAACCGAAATAAAACTTCGACTACTAATAAGAATTAATAATCACAAGTTTAACGTTTTATCAAATTCAAACAAAATTCATGTCGAATAAAATTTCAACTATTTGCATAATTATTAATAATCCTCGACTAACACTCACCTTAAGTCGTTCATCTTCTTGTCCACCGCCAAACAGCTAACAATAATGCTCCCGTTTCGATCCTCCCAAAATTGGTCAGGCGTGGCTAACCTGACGCCAGGCAGATTTCCATTCGCTTTGTTCAGCGCCAGGCCGCGTTCGCATTTCGCTGTGACGATGTTGTCATCCTGCATAAGGAACACGTTCACATCCGACGTGACGATATCGGGACAATAACGATCGCAGCTGAACGGGCTCTTGATTTTCGTGCATCTCGAGTTGTGACAGCTGAAGAAGCCGTTCAGTTTCATGTTGTCCTTCTCGCTGTCCACGACAATGCCATCAGCCTTGTAATGGCACAACATCAACTCGCTTATGTTTATGCAGTGGCCAAGGCTGCAGTTAAATAAGCCGGAAAGCACGCTGCATTCACTGCCGTTGTTGCAATTGTATTTTTTAAGAGAAGCCGTGTTCACCTGAAAAGAGATTAAAAAAGGGAGTTGCTTTGGTTTCAATGATTCGAATTATATCACGTCAAAATTTCGTTTTAGGTTAGAAAAGTCACGCGATCACTTCTCTTCATTCTCACGCAGAAGAAACTCACTCGGGTGTCATTTATATTCCTCCATTTGACGTGTGTTTCTTTTGGATAGAAATTTTATGATTGATGTATATATATATATCTAATTCTATATTAGCTTCATTACCATTGTCACGTTTCATATAAGCTCTTGGATAAATGAAAAAATCAAATTTTCAACTTCATAATTCTTAGCTTCCATTATAGAATAATAAAAAATTCAATTTCTTCTTTTTTTTCCCTCTTTTGTTCACACTTACTTTACAAAAATTCATAGGAATTCGTGAAAAAATGTTCGATCTTCGGATCACGATGTTTATAAAAGTAAAAATTTTCTGCATCGTTGCGAACAAAAAATTCAAACAAATCCGCGAAAAACGGTTTTATTTTGAATCACGATGCGTGAGAGATGATCGATAAAAGGTGTGGCAGGCGAGTAGGATACGCCATTAGAAAGTAATTCAAGACGAAGCCGATCGTGAAAGCGTTACGTATTGGATAACCAAGTTAGCGCATCGAAGCAATTGGTTCGCCTATCTGTGTTCATTACATTAGTATTTCATTATATTAATTTAGATCAGCATCGACGTATTTACAGCTTTATCATCCATTTAACAGCAAAACAACGCGTTTGCAGCACGAAAACCATTTTTACAAACAAATTTTAAAATTTCAATCCAAATTCTTTCTTTCATTTTCTCATCTCTATACAGATTTACATAATGCAATTGGATTCTTGAATTTTATTAATTTTTCAACGATCGTATTTGTCAATTTCTAATTATCAAGTGTGTTGTTATAGATATTTCTCTGATTTGTAACAGTTGTAGAATTCGCAAAATACAGTTTTAACAATATGAATAAATCGATACTTTTGTCTGCTGACTATCGGCTATTTAATGGGCAATGATTTTAATTCTTGGAAATATTGTTCGCGTTTACTTCCGTCAAAAAAATTCCGAACAACGAACATTTTCACATCAAATACAATCAGTCATCTGTACTCGATGCCATTCTCTCTTTTTGCACTTTTTTTACAAATGCGGATAATCTTTTTAGAACGCGCCCCTATTCACGTTTAACTCTTTTTATCTATTTTCTTTTTTCACAAAATATTTCAGAATTATATTACAATGAAATCGAAAGAAGAATAAAATTTCGTTGAAAAATCTTTGTTGAATATATCAAAAAAACAATATCAAGGAACAGTAGTAAAGTATTGAATTGCCTTGTGAATTATTAGAATTCAATTTTCTCGAAATTTTTCGTTTATTTTTTAAACGAATCAATAGAATTAATTTCTTATGATATTATCCGATTCTTCTCGGAAGATTGTTGTATCCTCCTTTTCGATTCACTTTCGCATACAAAATCACTCTTTTGCACCGTCCATCGTGCGTGGTAACGAAAATTCCGGGTCATAAAATGGCACGAGAGGGTTAAAACGCTCTCCATCTCTCCTCTCACTGGTGTAATCAGATTTTTTCCCCCCGTTAATTCCATTAGAGCAACGTTCATCGAACTACTTGTACTCGGATTAATTAAAGACGCGGCTGCCCTTTGTGCGAGCTGTTCCATCGATTTTCTCGGCGAGAGAAACGCGCGAAAGATCCGAGAAATTTTCACGGTGGCGAAAACGATCGTCGAACGAACACCAATTCGAACGATAAAGAAGGGGAAAAAGAAAAAAGAAAAAAGGAAAAAAAACGACAAGTGGGCGAGAGAAATGGACTTTGAAGTTGACAACGATGGGAATAAAATTCTGAAAAAGTCGAGTCCATCGTCGATAACGGTGATCTTCGCGGATGGCGTTCGTTCGAACCTTTTATCGCGTGCATTTGATCACTTCCGGTTGGTATTGTTGGCCGCGGAACAAACGAAGAAAATGGAGGTCTGAAGCCAACGCGTTCGACGCGCGGGAAATAACGAGATTGCAATTTCTCTAATTACTTCGCGAGCGGAGCTAATACTGAAACGGGAGAAAGAGCACGTTGAGAGTAAAGCCTCGTGGCCTTATTTGTTCGGCGGGGGGAAAGGATATTTTTAGAACAGAAAAAAAGAAAAAAAAAACGCTCAGACACACCTATTTCATAGTTCATAGTCATAGATATAATAATGGAAAATTGTTGGGATCTTAGCAATTTTCTGCCGATCCGTAAAATTTATTCTTCAGCACGATGCTGCGGGAAGCACAGTTCTGGGAGAACGTTATTCAGATCAATTTATTCCGCGCCGCATCTCTCCAGAGAGATGGAACTATTTGCTCGTTCGAGGCGTGTTACACTTACTAGTAAGAGGAATTCGGGAAGATTATTACGCGGAGAGATGCTTGGACGAAACGGGAAGATCGATGTGTGAAAAATTTAAAGAACGTTTGGAGGATATAGAAAAACGTGTTTTAGCCTTTCTCACTTTTGTCTCAATTTTGATAACTCTAAGTAAACTTGATTGAACACAGTCTATCCGCTTATTATAAAAAAAAAAATGTTCGATAATTCAAATAATGAGAATGTAACTAAAAATTAAATTTTCATTTTTTATATCGTACACTTTGTAGAATTAAAAATTTATATTTGTATAACAAAGATTAAAATGAGTTTCTTACAATTCCTTAAAACTCTTTGGCTCGTTCTATTCCATTATAATAAGAAAATTAAACTTGTAAATATACATTTTCTTATACATTAATATAATTAAATTATATTAATATAAGGTTGTCGTGGATGTAACGAGATATTGACCATTTAACTGCATAAATGTAAAGTTTGATATGCGTTTTATCGGAATAACTTTTTTATCGCAAAGCAGTTTATAACGTGGGGCGCATGTGAATTAAAGGAGCATGTGAACTGGTCGTAAAACGTGTCTGACCGTATACGCTCTTATTCCCCTTACACGCTATTCCATCCTATTAGTTTAAATCTATCATCGATTTCTCGTCGATTTCCGGCCGATATATAAAAAAACAATATTTCGATAAAATTGTATATTGAAATTTTATATATATATATAAAAAATTCACCAACGAGAAATCAAAAATCGAGGTATCCAGTGACTGACCTGCGGGCAAGATATGCTGCTGAATTTCGTGCAATTTTCGAAAACGATGTCTGTCCCATTCCTTCTTACGGTCGCGTGGATCTGAGGGCAGAATCCTGTGGTTCTTGTCAAGCACCACTCCCCGCAACTCGCCCAACCGCAATTATTAGTTAAGGTGGTGTTAACGGTTTGGCACATGACCGGATCGGGATCGATCCCCGCGTGAAAAGCTCTGGAAATTAATTGAGCCCCCGTCGTTAATATTTTCGCCTGGGAGTGGTTTTGAATTTTGCATGACGGCCGCGCGAGGGATACTCCCTCACGCCGATGAATTTGTTGATATCGCGTTAATATCCGACGTACGTAGTTTCGAAAGATATTTTTTTTTCTTTTTTTTTTTTTTTTTT
Source organism: Apis florea (assembly GCF_048593485.1). Taxonomy (NCBI): domain Eukaryota; kingdom Metazoa; phylum Arthropoda; class Insecta; order Hymenoptera; family Apidae; genus Apis; species Apis florea. The sequence continues at coordinate 2,187,555 of NW_028256864.1, read as the reverse complement.
TTTTTGCGACCGAACATCGAAAATAGATATAGGAAATGTGTAGCGGATCGATCACGTAATATATGATTCATAACGGGTAGAGAAGATTAAGAGGAGGCATTTTGCAATGTAAAACCTCAACTTTGACCTATGCGTTGAATGATATTACACGAATGATCGTGATCGAACGTTCCTCGAATTGCGAAGATTTATCGTTAGATTATCGCGTTGTAACGAATTGCCCTGGCAAATTACATCGGCCATGGTGTGTCCATGTGTATTAGCAAATTATTGCGATTAATCTTTTAAATTATTGACATTATCCTTTGGTGGCTTTCGAGGAATAACGGAAAAAGGAGAAATTACCAGTGTGGTATGGATTTGTTCAATTATAAATACACGCGAATATTTCTTTTTTTCGTGCTATCATCGGGATATCTGTAATACAACTTTAGTTTTAATACTCACTCTACTCTTTTTCTTTTTATCTTATCTCGTTTTTACTTTAACGATTCGCAAAATAATAAACTCAAATTATCAGTTGTGAAATAAATAGCGTGGTAATTGAGCAATTAGAATAAAAATTGCAACATCTTGGATAGATATTGCACCGACAATAGATACACGTTACTGGAACGGAAATAATAAAAAAAGGAAAAAAGAAAAATAAGAGAATCGATCTTCTTTTATTAATTTCTTCTAATTCTTGAATAACAACATGAATAAATTCGAGATTCGACATTTTCTAAAATCATAATTCACTTCGACACAAGAATTTCCCGCTTCCACTTCGAGGGTTAAAAGAGCTCGGGATCATAGAGCGCGAGTTATAGATTTCCCGTGGAAATTGAGGCCGGACAAAGTCGTAACTTAATTACTATCGGCCTTGGCCAATTAATCGATGCAAAGCCTTGTCCGTTTACCTGTGGGACGGCATATAGATCGCCACGCTTAGATAAACCAACGCGACACAACTGATCACAATGGTGAACTGACAGAAGCAGATACTCCCGCATATCCTGCGATCCTGTTCCGGTATCAGCCGGCGTTTATGCTTTCGACCCATCGCGAGCCAACCAATCGGACACCTGCCACTTTCCACCCTTCCTCTTCCCAACGCTAATTTCTGAACGAATTAACCCAAGTCTCTTCTCTCGTCAAGTTTGGACCCGTTTCAAGCCCGACGATTTCTCGGCTCGCTCGTCACGAATCGTTCTCTCTTCGACAGGGGCCAATTCTCTGTTTTTTCGTCGTCGACAAAACGTCCACAGTTCATCGAGATTCGTTCGTGGGATCGGTCTTTGAGGAGGCGATGACGGCTGTCTGTTTAGACTCGCTTCCTGGAAAGAAAACGCAATCTATATCAGTTGTGACGTTGATCGATACGGATTGTTGATGCGTCTTAAGAGAGATGTAAATTTTTTTCTTTTTTTTTTTTGTACTTTAACAAGCTTCTTTTGAGAATATGAATTATTAATATTGAAATTTAATTATTTATGCAGTAAAATAGATATTTATATTAGGTCGTAGGTTATTCTAGCGTTAAAATATTGAATGGATTAATGTTCCTTGTACAAATATAATAGAAAGCTTGGTAAGTGATAACGTTATTTCGTTTCAATTTTTATTTCTTTTATTCCTCTCTGAAATATAAAATGACGATTTTTGATCAATATTTTTTCTTATTTAAAAAAAAAAAAATAATACTTCGCAACAATATGCACGTTAGATATATATATAAGAAATATACATTTAGTCTACTTCCCAAATTTAATCATCTCATCTTCTAAAACAAATATTCACAAATTCACTTAATCCATCAATCATTGAGGAGAGATTTATTACAATTAACCCATGAAAATTGACCCATTATCCTCGTCAGTTGTCTCGTTTTAAATCGCAAAAGGGCGGATGGTTATTTCCATCTATCGGTTAATTACTTTCGCGCGAAAGGATCGAGAAACAAGGTATGGAGAGATCTGTAATTTAATTTACGATTCCGGATATTCCATGAATTATTCTCGAGGAAAGTTTCCCTCGGTTCTTGAATTTTCCAAGCCTTCGATCCCGTTCCACAACAGGTGTCTCAAGCGAGGAATATTCTTCTCGGAAACACGATTTATCGATTCTACAAAAATTCTACCGACTCGAATCCTCTATCTTCTTCGTGTCCCCTGGATCGAAGCACGCTCCTATAAAATAAAAAAAGAAGTTCGTCCTCGGTTTAAGTGATATCACTCCAAGTATGAAAGGTCGCGTGGAGCATTGATTTTCCGGTTATGTAAGGTGGTTGATTTTACATAAATGTCCGGCACGATCGAACACGTACGCGAAAAAACATCATCGGTCGCTTCGCCATGTTGGATAAATAAAATTGAAGTAAAATTTCGACGAAAGTGTAGAACAACGCACAAGCTTGAAACTTTCTATCGATTTAGCTTGGAAGCTCTCCGTTTTACACGCGGTGGTCCCCTCGTTGAGGAATCATATCGCGATGCTCTCGTAGCCTTTCGGCCAATCGATTTTCGACTCATCGTTCCTACGAATCCTCGTGAATATCAAAGAATATCTCGGAAATTATCGATTCGAAAGAACAAGTGTGCGTGTGTGAGGAACGCCCGTTTCCACGAATGTTCGTATTTTTCGTGAAACGAAGGGAAACATTCGTATTGATAGGGAAAAAGAAATGGATTTTGGGGGAGGTTGTGGAAATTTTCCTCGGCTTGTTTGTGAAATAGGAATTGATTTTATGGATTTATTTATTTATATGATTCTAAAATTATTGCCTAGACAAATTACGTATCTCGAGATCTTTTTTTTTTTTTTTTTTTTTTTACTTGGCGCTACTACCGGCGTATCAAATTTAACGCTGTTAAGGCAATTACCGGATTTTAACTTTATTAGGTGCAGCGTTAGTGTAAACAGATGCACTCCATCGGATGACGTGCAATTAGATACTCGTAATCCTATTACAGCGTAAGGGACGATCGCTTAACGGCCATTCGAAAATAATACATATCGATTCATGGAAACTTTCAAACTCTGATAAACTGTACTGTGCATCCTAAGGTTTCTTGAGTATTCTCACGCGAACATGATCTGACGATGCTTAAGGTTGATTTCGAAGGGAATTTGAAAAGGCCAATCGTTGTCAGTGTACGCGAATATTTATGATTCGTGTGATGCGATGATCTATCTCTTTGAGATTTTCGATTCCAAAGTATAGATGCAAAAATCTAATGATAGCACGATAGAGCTAATTTTGCTGTATATTTTCTAAAATAAAAAATAGATAGGTGTAAAAAAAGATCGATGTAAGATTGTATAATAGCTAATAAATCTATTCTTAAGCGTTGAAAAATTGAACTTTTCCTTTTTTTATCGAAGGCATCCGCTTGGATGAAAATTACCGGCGATGAACTTTGATTATAATTATAGCAATAAAATTTTAATCCAATACAGATAAAAAAAAGTAATGCAAATAAATATCATTACACATCGATCCGGGGAAAGATATTTAAAAATGAATTTAATATTAACGAGTTAATTTAGAAACGAAATTATTTTATATATCTATCGTATTCTATACTTGTCTATTATATTGATATGAGATACATGAAAATTCAAACACGCGATTAATATAAACTTTGAATCCTACAAACTATTAGGGACAGCAAATACGTTCTCTAAACGGTGTTACAACAACACAATTTACTATGAAAACGTGTCCACGATATACGTTTCATCGTTTACTTTTAAGTCTATCGAGACTTTTGAGACTTAAATGTCACATATTCAGTCGAGGACGTCCTAGTGAATACCATTTCTTTTTTTATTTTTAGAAATCGACTTGACTTCTCTATATCCAGGTCCAAACTACGTATCAATATTAAACAAGAAACCAAGAACAGGGTTTCCAATTATAATTTGCATCGAGCACGATCAAACAACGTGGTAAAATTAAATTAAATACAAAAAATTCCACTTATTATTATATTCATACGTAAATTTTACCTGCTCCTCGGCAGCAAATCACCGATACCACTTGAAATCCACCAAAATTCACTCGTATTGTTCCCTCGCGCGGCGATATCGCGCGATATCCCTCGATATCTATCGATATCGGCTCGCTCGCGGGCAAAAATCTTCTCACTTTCAGACACGAGAGATCGAGACGAAATATATCGGTCAATAACGATATGCACCGAATTCCGGATTCTCATTTCCATCCATCTTCCTCGATGTCATTGCTTCTTTCCCCGTGGTGCGTTGACATACAATGTCTCCGGTTCGGTATGTCAGCGTCGAACGACCACGAGGCAATCCGGATGACTGTTTGAAAACAAGTCTGCCCGTCGAGTGTATGGCTGGCCAGCTCTCCCATACCCGAGTTTGCGCACCGCGTTTATGGTGGCTCTCCGATGTGGAAGAACGATACGCAGAAGAGCCACCCTCGAAACGACTGTTTCTCCTTAACGAAGTAAGACTTCGTGTGTGGATAAGCTGATTAATTGGAAGCGGATTATATGTCGATTTGCTGACATTTTGAGTACGTATTCGAGAATGTTGATGAATGGTGGTTGGTTTTGAAGCTTTTGTTTTGGCAGGAAGTTAATTAATTTCGATTATGGCACGAGTAAAGGTTTTGACGAATATTACGAGTTTTTTAATGAATTGTTTCTCCTACGTTTGCATACGATTTCGTGTGGATAAACTGATTAATTAGGAATGGATCAGATCGAGTATGTTTTAGAGATATTTTTCGAATGTTTCTCGAAAGAAGAGTAATTTTGTTCAGTGATTCATTTGTAATAAGTAATTTGTTAGATAATAGCAGTAATAATAAAGTTTTTATGCTGATTGGTTTCTTTGGTGTTATTTTGTCTTTACACAATGTTGCGAATTTTTTGAGATAATAGCTTTAATGACACTTTGTTTATTAGATTATAATCGCCTATGACTGTTTTTTCCTTTTTAAATACACGAATATTAATTAGATAAATTAATTAGAGATTGCATGAATGTTTTTTAATACATTTGTGCTTAAGAATTGTGTTGGAGATGATTAGGTAAATTTCCAGTATTTGAAAGAAGCTAATTGTGTAGCAATTTTAGTAAGTTTCTTAGATCGAGCATAGATAATAGTAAATTGAATCTTTTTGCATTATCTAATTCTTTGTGTGTAATTAACCTGCTGTTGTAAATTGTTATTTAATTAAGTTGAAGTTAATGAATCATCATACTAAAAGTTTTATTACTGAATATGATCCATATTGAATTAGAAGAATTTATTTTTATATATATTTATTATTTTTTTTTAAATATATATTTAGAAATCTTATATTACGCAAATGAGTATTTTCTAGTGTTTCTTTAAATTTAACGGGAATCAATTTACGAAGGTGTGAAGTAAATCTTGTAAGTAGTTATATAGCTTAATAACCAGTATTATATAATATAAAATAAATTTTGATATATTTTGTCGATAAATTTTAATAATATTAGAAAATTATGCAAATTATAATTTTATTATTTTACGTCCAATTGTATTACATTCTCATTATTAATAACAATGTCGCAGTAACAAAACGTACACAATTTGAATATTTACACATTGCGTCTCGCAATGTAATTGCAATTTAATTATTGCACGTGACTTGTAACAATAATTTCCATCTAGTTAGTAAGTTTCTCGCTCTCTGGTGTAATTGCATAATGCACCAAACAATTCGCTAACCAGCGAGAGTTATAATTTCACCACAGTTTGAATAGTTTAATGCAGCATAAAGTTTGTTCAAGTTTCGAGGAGTTGCAAGAAGCATCGTAATATCAATATAAATTTTCTAAGCAATCGTTGTCTTAACAGATTTACAAACTTTCTTGTGTCGGAAGCTTGATTGATATCGGTGATATCAAATTATTGGATCGAAGATTCGCCTCGTAAAGATATTTTTTTATATTATAAATTTTCCTTTCAATAACGCGTTTTTCATAAAATTTTCAATTTAATGATTCATCCGTGAAAGATTAACTTTTCGTTTATTGGACATTTCGACACAATATTTTTCGAAGGCTTAGGAAGGATCGAGCACGAAACACATACACGTATGTATATTAAAGCTTAAAAGCTTTTTCAAAGTGATTGCTACATGACTATGTACATTATTCGCAAAATAAATGCACGACGCTCAAATATAAAATGCATTGTTTCATATAGATATAAAAAAATTTCATCGAATTGCTCCGAGGTAAAGAATTTTTTAGCAATTCCGTGAATTGCTTCGCTCGAATAACACGATCGATGTAATTCTGAAAAGAGGAGGAAACGAAATCTGAAGGCAAAAAAGGATAGTAAAAAAAAAAAAAAAAAAAGTGACTTAATTTGTCCCAAAGAGAAAAATCGACTGTATTTAACAGAAAACGTGTTTCTGTATATTTCAAACGAAATATCGTACAATCTTTTATTTACAATAGTCCGTTAGTATCGCAGAACGAGTACGTTTTATATAATATATTATATACAATGTATGTATATATATATATATATATATATATATATATATATATATATATATATATATACTCAAGACTTACAATGGTACGCACGAAGCTGTGAACAATTTTTTCCCTCTTAGATCTAATAAATTTCTCGATTAAAGAACCGGGAAGCTTTCTCGAAGAGCATTTTCTTCATTTTTTATTTGTATTTTTTTTCTTTTTTTAATTTATTTATTTCTTATTTTTCGTACCGTACAGAATTCGTCAATTGAGAAAGATATTGTTAATAGGTAAGATAGAAAGAGAGAGGAAAGAGAGGAGAGACGAAGTAGAAAATGATGAGAGGGGTCGCTATCGTCTAAATGTCGTAGTTGTAGTTCAAAGTCGTGAAAGAAGGAGGAAAGAAAATTAGTTGTTGAAAAATAGAAAGGGAAAAGGCGATAAATGGCTTAACTATATGTATAGTGCAGGTACATTAGAATTAATTAAATAACATGCGATAGAGCATATTATACACAAGTATCGATAGAAATAGAGATTTTACAATTAATCGCCGCTTTCTAATCTGTAACCGTCTATGCAATTTCCTTTTATCTTCCACACGGTTTCGCTATTGCTCGCAGATTATTAATTTCTTGATTATTAATTTAAATTACGAGTGGTCGATATTTCTTTTTTATTATTGTTATTATTATTTATCCTTTATAATATATTTATAACTTTTACCACGAATCAACTCGTCCTCAATTTTATATCACTTTTAATGCAATACACTTCTCATTTTCCTAGAATTTTGGTATTTAATCTATCTAATTTTATCGACGTCTTCTCCCGCGACCGATGATTTCTACAATACGATTTCCTTTTCAACACGATGATCATTCGCTAGGTTCTTCTAATCGACTAATTGGCACTAAACCGATCTGATATGAGAGATATGGAAACGCTTGAAGTTTGAACGTGCTCTTCCTACTTGGATGGACTTTCCAATCGAAACATACGAATTTACGAATTTTTGTGCTTTAATTCCCGAAACGATTGATCGAGCACGATGAATTGTTTAATCGAAATATAATCGAAATAGTTAATAAACGATCGCTTCGATGATTTATCGATTGAAGAGAGATGATAAATATTTAATAATGCCACTTAAAATTTCTCGTATTATCGATCGTTGATAAATTTGAATCACATTGAAAATCGAAGGGCTCAAAGGAAAATTGGCACGAGTGACTAAATTTATATATTCAGATGGATTTTTGAAGCTATTACGTTATTGTAGAATTTATATATATAGAATCAAAGGATTCTAAGCGTGAGCCATGTTCTAAAAGAAGATATATATAAGAATCAGTGTTCAATTTTCGATTAAATTAATTTTAATCCTGATTTTGGAAAAGAATGCGCTCGAATCATTTTTCCATTGAGCAGCTCGATTAATATCATCGTTTCTAAATCTCGTTCGTTTTTTCTCCAATTCCTTTCTCTTCGCCTCATCTTTTATCAACCTTTTATCATCATCGTTTCGTAAATCGAGCGCCTTTGAGCAAAAATTTCACGCGACGCGGATAAAGGACGCAAGAGAGAAGATCTCGTAAATATAGAACGGTGGAACGACGTTGAAATTTGAAAAGCGCGCCAAACGATCCGCCGATCGATCGCCGGTCACGCGCAAAACGGAAATCGATTAGCAAGCTTCGAGTGGGGAATGAGTGCCGAAACGCAGGCTTCCGTTGGGATTCGCCCTCTCGAGGCGAATCATTCCAACACGTTGCCTAGAGTAAGGCCGAGTAAAGGATTCACAACCATTCTAGATGTACAGGCTCGCGATTTAGCTTCCATGCGCTTCGAAACAACGTAGCCTCTCCCACCGCCATTCCAATTTCGATTCAAAATTCAATTATTCGTACGTTATTATTACAAATTGTATTCGTACCTTCGAAATTTATATAATTTATATAATACTTCTATATAATTATTTATATAATAATTTCGCCAAAGAAACATAGGATAATGAGAACTCTCGATTATCGTGTTATTAATTAATTGATATAAATTTTTTTCTTACTTAAAATATCATATTTTGATTATCATATTTTATGGAATTTAAATTGAATTTATCTTGTTTCAAATGAGAGACTTTAATTCGAACAAGGATCTCTCTCAAGAATCGAATCGTCTCTCAATTGTTGATCTTTAACTCTAATAATACCAAATTTGATTAATCATTCTCTCGCATAGAATATAAACATTACCTTAGAAATGTAATATGTCGAAAATTGTAAAATTATAGTATATGGTGAAATTATTGCGTTTATTTCTCCTTTATTTTTTAAATTTCTTATTAAAATTAACGATGTGCGTTAGAGATATTCGATTTCTAAGGTTACGTTCATTTTTCGAGGCGAAAGAATTAATTTTTAAGGATTTCTATAAATCGAAATAGGAGGAATTATTGCTGATCAATTCTCTCTCTAATTTACACACGTTGTTTCGCAGCTTGTGGGAACACGGATCGCTCGTCCCTTTCGAAAAACCGAAACTGAAAAAAACCGATATCTACAGCTATAAACTACGTATAACGCACGTGCACGCGTGCTTTATTATGCAAATATCCTTCGTTCGTTCCTAACTAGAACCACGACGCGACTTGCGTCCGCGTAAAAAATTTGTAACAATCGTAATCGTATCGATCATTAATATTCACAGACTTAACACCTTACGGGCTAAAACTTAAATCTATGAGTTTTATATTCCTTTTTTATATTCTCTGGTGCGAAGACATATCCTGGAGGCCATCGCGTCATCGCCTTCATCATTCCTTGCGTTTCCAATTACCGATCGCTTCGAAATTTTATTAATTTAGCTACGATTCCTCCCCTCCCCTCCTGTTGCAAAAATAGCAATGATCTAATCTTCGCGTATATTCTTCTCTTAACCTTAAACAATTTTGCAACGTGTGAAAGCACTATGATCCACGATTTTTTTTTTATTTTATCTTTTTCATTTTTTTATTATTATTATTTTTTTTTTTTTTAATTTTTATTTTGATATATTTTTCACCGTCGAAAAAATATCCTCTCTCCTTCTCCCCTTATCTTCACGATCTCTGACACGAATGTTCACATCCTCGATTCATCGAACATTCGAAGTAGAAATAGAAACGCTGAAATGGTATGTACTGGCGCGTACATGTCGCGTGACACGAGCCTGCACAGGATTTTGATTTCTTTTCTTACTTTCGTTCGAAACGAATCGACGAATCGATCGTTTCTTTTTCTCCGACAAACGTTAACAAAACGGAACGTTTCTCGATCACTTAATCGTGGGCGCAGATCTGGGTAAAATGATATTTTATGTAATTCAATTTAATTTTCATTTTAATTAACATTTTCAAACGATGCAATTTTATCGAATTATCGTAAAACGTTAAAGCAACATTGTATCGCGGGATACAAATTAATCCGTGCTGCTTTTTTAAAAACACTTCGTTTCCAATATTCTTTTTCGTTTTATTTTATTTTAGTTTTCTTTTTTTTTTTTTTTTTTTCTTTTACATAATTTCAAACGTCATCTTACCCGAGTCTGGATAAACATGACTTAAAAATACAGTACATCATTTATCCTATTACGAATGAATGCTGCTTTTTTTTTTTTTTTTTAATCGTGCCACTTGAATACTTTGTTCCTTACGTTTAAAGTTATCACGTTGTAGGAAGGCGCACCTTGTTGCAATTTCTCGTACGGAATACTGGTAGATGATCGAGACTGAGCTTTATTCTCACCGTGCCTTGCCTTATAAATTCACGAGAGCCCATTTATTATTGCGTTTCGCGGTATAAAAATTTCGATTACGCGTCTCGACATCGGAAAAGGAAAGAAAAAACATCGCATTTTCTGTACAATTATAGAGGTTAATCATTTTTTTTTCCTTGGGGTGTAACTCGGTGTAAAAATATCGCAGACATTCTTCAGGTTTAATTCGATCGTTTTGGAAAATATTTTCGATGTACGGTCCCGCGATTCAAACTTCGAAATTCGTATTGCGATTCATCGCGGGACAAGTCTTTAGAAAAAGGAATTTTTATATAACATCTCGTAATAAACGTATATATTATGTATAATATTAATTTTGATTTATTGCAAAATTGTGTGAGGGATATCGGGTCGTTACAGATGAAATAGCCGAAGAAAAAAATTTTAACGATATTTTAACATTAATTAAAATTTCTTTGGATACTTGTCGAAATTTAAAGTTAAGTTGAATTCAATATAATAATTCACATCGTATTCTGCAAGCTTTAAATCGCGCGTAAATATGCATAATTCGTTAAAAAGGTTTAGCTCGAATTTTTTAAACGATCTTTTTCTTCTCTCTTTTTTAAATCGGCCATGTCATATGCTGCAACTTAATAATCCATTTATTAAGGACCGTCATAAGAATGGTCCAAACGATATCCAAAGGAGCAAAATTATTTACCAATTCTCCTTTAACGAAAGCAATTAAGCTCGAAGTGCAGTGTATCGCAGTGGATTAAGATCAATCGATAAACGGTAGAAATCGGAAATGGAAACGTTAAACGTAAATGCATTTATCTTCGTTGCTGGAAGTTTCCCTAACGCTGCTATTGCTTTCGAACGATTAATTTTAGAACGTAAATAACGGGGATTATTTTTCAGTAATTCTTTCGGCGTCACTCCCGCGCTGGGGGGTGAGCCCTTGGCAGCAGTCAGTATTCCTCCTCGTCCTCCTCGAACTCGTCCTCTCCCAGAATACTGTACGAATGCAACAGAAAACTTGCAATAGAAAATACAGCAGGGCCTCTTTGTCGAATTGCTTTACTGGAACATTGCTTCGAGGAAAATTAAAACCCGACAAACAACAATTTTTCAACGATATTATTATCATTAATCTTAATTTTCTGGAATTTTAATTTGATCGATATTTTTATTTTTAAGTAAGTAATTGATCAATGATTAAACGTATCGTGTTGTAATTTAGTTGCTTGGTAACAATTGAAATCGAAAAAAGACATTCCAAATTTATTAAATTTTGCATAGCAATTCCTCGAAGCAATTCTAAAACGTAGGTGAGGTATAGGTTCTTCTAGCCACACTGGGCACTGCATACATACACGTTACTTACTCTTCCTTCCTTGCGTACTTGTCAATCAAGTTGCGGCCTGGTCCTCCGCAAGTCTTGCCCATCGGTGGACAATACCAATAGCATAATACACCGAGGGACACTCCGAAAAGAACTGTAGGCACTACCAAGGCTAGCACTAGATGCCTCAGATTCTCATCCCAAGAGTACCTGATTAGAAAGTTAAAAAGAGATCAATAAATATGTATATATAACGTAAAACAAATACGTAAAATAATTTTGCAGTTCAACAGATAAAAAAATGGAATTTCCAACAAACAAACTCGTTATTAACGATTAAATACTCGAAAAAATACGTTCCTACACGAGAAGATGCAAATCTTGAGTTGAAAATTATAGCAGCAACTGCGTATAACCTCGATTAAACACGACACGTTTCGTGTTTCCGCCTGCCAACTTCTGTCACGAATGGAACAGCCTTATTGATTATATACCTTGCAACGACAGTCTCCGGATGCGTTCTGCTGTAATAACAAGGGAATATTTTCCCCATGTTCGAGTATCCATACTTCTTGGCGAAGTCGGAACAGTTCACCCTGGGCGGGTAACCGCAGCCTTCCGTGTTCACGAAAAATTTCGTGTCCGAAACGTCCCACGGGATGGAGCCCAACGGTTTCGCTATGAATTCATCGAACGACAGCCTCGTGTAGTTCACTCTGATCTGATGGCAACGAAGCGCGGCGCTGGTACAACCTGCAAAATCCAAAACGTTAGATCTCTATGATCTAAATTCAAGTTCGAAGTTGATGAGCTGGCCGGATACTACCTTCTCTACAACTTGCCCACGAGCAATTCTTCAATCCCTCGGCGTAAACGTGGTCGGTGACGACACAGGCGACGGCGTGTGGAGAAAAGTCGGCCAGGATCGTGGTTACCGCCGGTTCCACGACGAACGGGATCAGAAAAAGGAAGGCGAAGACGGCAAGTATGGCCGTGGTACCCAGGCAGAGGGAGGTGTAGAATTTAGCTTTCTCCACCAGAGTCACCACCTCCACCACAGGAAGCACCCCGCCTATGGTGCTGGACTTGGTGTCCTCTTCCTGGGCGCCCATGATCACCGTCGACTCGTCGGAATCAATGATTGCTGTATTGTACGGGCCGCTTGGACCCTTCTTCCTTCAAAAACTTGAGAAACTGCCCTCCTCTCGCCTCTGGTTATGGATATTAATCGATGATTGTTGCTTAGAAATTATTTCTCTTTCCACGGATTCTCTATTTCTTTTTTTGGTAGCTTGGAATTCGAATTGAACGAATCGTCAGGCTCTTATTTTGTTTTTTCTTTTTTTTTTTTTTTTTCTTTTTTCCCTCCACTGTAAGTAAGTAGATGATGAACGATAAGCTTCGATTGATTGTTTCGTTTAATTAATTAATACGGCAAGCGTGTGTGCGGCTCGAATACTTTCAAAACATGCACTCTGAAGCGAGACGGGTCTATATCATAAGATCTGTCTAGTAGGCTAGTATGCCAGTGGTGCAGTGGTGGTGGTGGTTGGGATCGATCATTTACCAGCAAGGCACGTCCTTCGATTCGCAAAGTGGTTTCTTTTTTTTTTCATGTAGTGTTTGTAGTGTGATTACAATAAGAGTTGCTTAGCCTCGATACAAAGAGCTATATGTAATAAGTGGTTCTTATCTACTGTCACGGCGAATCAATCAGAAGGGGGACACTTAAAAAGCTACCGACGAATGTTGTGTCACGTGTAAAAGACGCCGAATTATTTCTCTTGTTCCTTTCTTTCTTTTTTTTTTGTTTTTTTTTGTTTTTTTTTCTTTTTTAATTCCTTTTCCGTAGTTACGTTCTCCGTCGTTTATTCCGAAAAAAAATGATTGGTCGATCCGGTCCAAATTCAAGATCCTTTTCCTTCTTGTCAGCAGAAGAGAGACAGGCGAGAGCTGCGTCGTACGAACTTTTCAAAGCGATTCATCCGCGCACGCTCTGTTTCTTGTCCAGCGACGCGGATATTTTGAGAAAAAAAGCACGTGCGCTCTCGAAAGTTTGCTTTTTATCTTTTTCTTTTCTTTTCTTTTTTTTTTCTGTGCAGGCAGTGCGAGTAGAAAAAATCCTGTTGCTTTCTTTTTTTCCTTTTTTTTTTTTTTTTTTCCGGTACTTGTTCTTGACCGCTTGCTCTCTCTCTTTCTTCTTCTTCCTTTTTCCTTTCTTTTTTTTCTTTTTTACTTGATTTTTTTTTTCAAAGATAGTTTCGCGCTTTTTGCAGAAGTATTGGAATGTTTTGTAGATTTTGTATTTTTTTGCAAGATGAGAATTTTAACCACGCGTTCCCCCCCTCCCCACACCTTAATAATGCCCGCGCAGGGAGAATATCGACTGACGAGCCGGACTCTCCTCCAGGAGGGGAATGCCTGTGAACAGAGAGAAAAATTTCAACGGTGAACAAAAATTCCGTTCGATCGTCGATAGAATTCGTTGATTTCGAATAAAATTATTCACAGTTTTTACGTAACGAATCGTTTCGTAACGTTTTATCGACACGATAACTCTACATTGGTAATTGTGTAACGATAGTGCAGCAAATTTCGTGCATTCGCGTCGATGCTCTTTATCCTCTTTATCCAGAGGATGACTTTAAAACGACGTCTATTCGAACGACACGGATACAAGCCGCCCTATATGCACCCTGTCAACCCTAATCTGTCTCGTTTAACGTGTATTCTTACGTGACGGATCTCAGAGCGCCATAGCGGAGTTTCCTCCGCCAGCATCCCCTAGGTTACCCGAAGCGCTCTTCTCCATCGACGAGAGTGCGCCAACTGTGCCCTTGAATCTCATCTTGGCGTCATCCCCGACGACCACCGTCTTCTGGCAAAAGATCAACGTCAGGCAGCTGACCACGAACAGGATGCTGGGCAACAGCAACGCGATCAGGAACTCCTTGTACGTATTCTCCAAATTGAAGCGGGACACGACGATCCCCGTGTTGCTCTCGGCGTAATAACACGGGAATCTGGCTCTCGCGTTATGATCCGACCCGTCTTTCCCGTACTCGTGAAGAAACTCCTTGCACTCCTCCCTCAAAGTGTTCACGCAACCCTCGAGATTGATCAACAGACGGCTCTCGTTCGCTATGATGAGATCCTGTTCAGGTGGCGCGACCATCCTCGTCTCGTCCAACGGCTTCGTAGCGAATATGTTGAGGTAGGAGAGATAGGTGAAGTTGGTGAGATCGGTGAGCAGATCCTTCTCCAACACGGACCCGTTTATACAATCGACAGCCTCGACACCGAGGGTCGAGTTGAATATACCGTAGCACGAGGCCATCATCACGTCTCCCCGATCCTCGTGCCATATCTCTCGGTTCGTTTGCACGTCTATGGCTCTCTCGCATTGGCTCAGATAAACCTTGTCCCCTGTCAACAGGATCATGTTCTTGTTCCTCGTCGGTATATCGACGCATCTACGGTCGCAGTTGTACGGCGTCCTGATACGCTCGCACGTCCCACGATTGCAATTGAACAGGCCGTCTATGTCTATGCAGGTTATCTTGCCCCGCCTCCCCGAGCACTTCATAGGCGGGTCGGTGTCGTGGAATATGCACTCGAACGCGTCCGTTATGTTGATGCACACCCCGGACGAGCAATTGAACGTGCCCGTCAGATTTCGACACTCGTCCGCGATGCACTTCGATTTCTTCGCGTTCTCCTGGTCGATCCCGTAGCAAGTCTTGTTCGTTGTGTTGGTGCAGTTGGCCAACAGAATAGTGGAACCGTTTCTGCGTAGATTCACGTGGATCTGGACGCAGGGGCCGGACGTTTTCGAAAGGCACCACTCCCCGCAGCTGCCCCATTCACAGTTGTCCGCGTTCACAGCGCGTATGGTCGTGCACATCACCGGCACCTCGCTTATCCCCGATTGAAACGCCCTAGTGCTCGGCATGTAGATGGCCACGGTCAGGTAGACAAGAGCGACCGAGGAGAGGACCGCCGTCATCTGGCAGATGCAGATCGTCCCGCAGATCCGCCCGTCCTGCGGCGGGATCACCAAGTTCTCCACTGGCACTTGCTTAGGCATCTCTTCGATTCGATCACCAACGGCGTGTCGAGGGAACGATCGATCCTGGCGAGGTTTACATCGTTATTACTTCTTCGTGCTCTTCCAAAATTTCGTCCTCTCTTCGTCTTCTTTCTCTTAGACTTGGAAGAGATCGTAGCTAAGAGGTGTGCACAACGTTCTATCGATGCATAGAAGGGTTTTTTTTTATAGAGTGTACGTACCAGCGAGGATCCCTTCCATGGAAACGAAAGCTTGTGTCAAATCAACAATCCTCCATTGTGTAACGTTTGTTTGTCCAGCTGTCGGTCGATCGATCTTTGCCTATCCCCTTTGTTTTATCGTTGCAACACTTGCTTTGGTCCCTTCGGATGGATGGATCGCTTCGTCGAGCTTCGCCAGATGCGTCGAGAGGGATGTTTGAGAAGGGAAGCTTAAGGTCAGGCCAACCTCCGCATCTCGAGAGGAGATATTCGCGTCAGATGTTTCTCGCGAATTCGTGGCACGATGCTCTTTTTGCTCGGCAGGAGACGAGGCTGGCCGCGCGCGTGTTCTGGTTTCGCGTTCGCTTTGCGCCTCGTGTAAGGTGCGCGGCTCGAAAGCTCGAAACGACGCGCATCGATCGATGCCTCGCGCGTGCGCCTCTTCGAACTGCAACGACGCCGTGTACTGCCGCATTTGACGTCATCGATGTACCCTCGTGCCATCGGGAGAATCTCTCTGGTAAAGGATAATCGTCCAGAGATGGCGGGATCCGGTTGATCCGCCGTCTTAATTGAATTCGTATCTTCCGATTGATGAAAAATTTTGATGAACAAGTTTTCTTATTCTCTTGTTGTTCGATGAACGTTCTCTTCGTTGAACGAAGAACGAATCACTATTTAATAATCGAAGCAATTGAATTTTAGATGTTTTTGTGGATGTCTTTGTAATTATAGGTTATATCACTGTATTATATCATATTGTAGATTTCTTTTTCTAGTAGATTTTTCTGCGAGAATTAAAATAATCGGTCAATTTGCGATACTTTTTTACTCATAATTCGTGACTCGTAAGTTTTCATCATTAACTCAAATATTATTTTAATTGTACAACAAAGTATGGCATGTTGTGCACGCAAATACAACTTGTCGTTTAAACTTTATTCGAATATGTATATATTGGATGAAACTGGGTCGAAGATTCATCGTTGAGAATAGATGCATTATTGATTACAATTATTTTTCAAATCAGAAATTTCAATCTGTTGAATATTCATTTTAAATTTTCTTTGGTTTCGACGAAACAAAAAGTTTTCATCGAAGATTCGAAAACGAACTTGGATTTCTCGTATTTCTGTGTCATAAAATTTTACATCAATCTATTGGAACATCTAGTTTCAAACGTTTTATGGAAAATCATATTTTTATCGTGTATTTCATTTCTTAGAATGCGAATTGTCATGCAACGTAGTCATTTTAATAATCTATCTTTCGTGATATCGACGCGACAAAACGCGAACGAACAATTCGGAATTTTTATTTTACGCTTTTAAATTTAAAAAAAGGAAATTAATAAATACGAATCACGTGGGTAAAGTGCAATTAATTAAGGGAAAATAATTTCCCTTCACGACGCGCAATCAGGTCAGTTTTTCCTTCGAGATTATCGGTGGTGCGCGATACTAACCACCGCAACTGTGACACAGTTTCCCTCGCCATAGGGCTTTCAAGGCAGGTGACACAGTTCGAAGAGCGGGGGGACACAAGTAGAGAAGACAAAAAGCACCAAGTTCAAAGCATAATTAATTGCTTTGAATATAATTAAATATAAAAACCTTTTACCCCTTCAATTTTTTCTATCCCCTTTTAATTCCTCTAACAATATTTTTCAATCTAACCGCTTTCAATTCGAAAATTCAATATACAATTTCGTTTGCTGATGACTTATCACGGCTAAATTTTTCTTCGCTTAATTTTCTAATTAATACGGAAAACTCGACAATTGCCGCAATTACACCACTCTCGTAGCCACGCTCCTTCTACTTTTCTCGACTGGAAAAAGAAAAAAAAGAAATTTTCAAAAAACCCTACTTCGTGGCCCTTCTTTTTTTTCCCTTCCATCGCGGAAATTACCAGAGATCGCGATAATACATTCGTTCCCGCGAAACTGCTTAATTATCAGCCCGCGTTTTTCCATAACATGTACGCTCCAGTTTTTTAATTCCCGCCAAGTCGATGCCGCCGATGAGGTTGTGACACAGTTTCCTCACCGTGGCTAGGACCTTCGTTGGCGGGCTGACACAGTTCCAGGCGAAGGTAACGGAGAGAGAGAAAGAGAGAGAGAGAGGAGACCTGGAAGGGGTGAAAAAAAAAAAAAAGAAGGAAGAGGGAGGATGAAGTAGAAGGCACGACGCGTTAGCACGTAATGTAGTTTATCGAGCGTTACCCGCAGACGGTGTGGCACCTGCTGTTTTACGCCTTCTTCCTCGAGATCTTGGTCACTCGCGTCTATTACCTGCAATTCCATTACCGGGAAGTGCTTAAAAAGTGTTTTTCCAATTTTTGTTTCCCCCTCATTCTTGATTTTTTAATCAAAGAAAATTTCTTTGATCGCTTCATGGTAATTTATATGTTCATTTGGTTGAATTTGTCGAGTTGAAGTTAGTCTTGAAGAATATTTTATAATATCGTCGTTAGATCGTTAATTGCAGACAAAATGATCGAACGGTCTAACAGATGTACAGTTGTTGGCCAACTATTATTTTTCTTAATTAAAACATATATAAGTATATATTAATAATTTGTTTCCCCACTTTTTGGGTTCCAAACTTGTCCTGTTTCCAAATAGCTTTGCCAAATATCGAAAAATTTTGTCTTTATATAAGTTAATATGATAATTAATAAAATTCGTGATTGAATTATACCCAAGCCTTTTAAATTTTAAAAGCACGAAGGATATTAAAAATTGCCAGCGATTCTAAATTTCGACCGACCAATCGAGCTACAAATTCCCAATATATTTTAATTTCCTCTACATCGCGTGTAAACGTTCAAAAACGAAACGTTAAATTTTACTCCAAACTTCCTTTGTGTTTCCTTTGTGTTAAACGAGAAGGCCATTTCCCCCTCTCCCCTCCCTTTACTTTTCTCCGTTTCCTGCATCCTTTTTGTCGCGTCGCGGCGCTCGTTAAACGAAACACGACACTTTCGTGCCCTCTCCGCCGCATAAATATTTCGGGCCAATTCCACGCCGTTCCCTCCGATTTCCCAGACTCGAGAACCGTACGCGAGGAAAAGTACACTCGGCTGCTGCTCGGTTTTTCTTTTTTTTTTTTTTTTTTTTTTTTTCCCCTCCTCCACCCCCTTTTTTTTCTCTCTCCTCCCTGTTTCGCGCGGCAATTTTCTTCGGGCAAGGCGAGCATACGTTTACTTGGCGGTGCGAGGTTTTCGTTTGAAACGCTTGGAACGCTTCGGGGAGAAGCGAGAAATTTCTATTGCCGCCTTTTCCCTGCCAGAAAGGGTAGAATGATTGTATCGCCCCGTTCTCGATTGTTATTGTTATTTATTGAACAGCTGACGACTTAAGGGAATCCATCCCTGCGTGGATTACGATATCGATCATCGCGAATCGATGAAAAGGTGGTCGCGGTAGACTTTTGTCTAGGAAATTGTAATTTTTATGATTGTAGAACGCGTAGAAGGAAGGGAGGGAGGGAAGGAGGGGTGATTGAATGAGTTTTAAGCGTATGGAAGTGGGACGAGAAAGTGGAATGAAAGTATAATAACGGTACTTTCTTTCGATTGTAGAGGTAGTGATAATGAAGTAAGAAAAATTTTAAATGTAAAACTTGAAACCTAATTTTGTTATATATTTTTTATTTTTTTTTTTTCTTTTCAAAAGATTCCTTTAATTACGTTCAAAATTATAGAAGAAGGAATATCATACAAATTTCGGAAGTTATTTATCGTTATTTTTTAATTAAGAGAATTAAAATTCATTAGAACAGACTGTAAAATTGAGAAAGTATTTTTCATTCGCACAATTTTAAAATAAAATTTTAAGAAAATTATGAAAGGAATGAAAATAAAAGTGTGGAAGCAAGGTTTAAATATTATTTTATATCAAAATGAAAAAAAAAAAAAACAGATAATCAAGAACACGATGCACTTGTACTACTTCAATCACACATGTGATCTCATCGATCTAATCCAATCAACTTCTGTCTCCTACGCGTTACACAACATAAACTCAAACCAAAAGCTCCGAAAACGAAAAAAACCTACAATTTCAACTACGAACGAATCTTTCTCCATCAATTTTAATATTAACTTTTATCCACTATCGAAATCCACGCCATTTTATTTTACCACCATTAAAAACCCATAAAATACACCCTAAAATACACACGCCGAAATTAGAAACGAGTTTTATATTAAACGCGAATGCACGACGTTTTATCACCACGTGCTGCGTCCAAGAATAACCCAGTCGATCGATCGGTTAACGATCGCCTACTACCTAGCTTTGCACTAAATCAGCTGCACCTCGTTACAGAGATTACACCTTTGGGCATCGCCACCAACGAAACGAAATCGATCAAATTCAAATAACGAAATAACGTTTCAGATCTCGGCCAAGGAATATCAACGCTCCTTCGCGACAGAATCAAAAACACGAATCGCGCGCTTTTCGTCCTGAGATCTGAATGGAACTCGATTCGAACCGATCACCGACGAATCGCGATAAATATCGCTCAATCGGGCCGATCAACAACCACCTGTCAAACGTGTGCACGTTGTTTACAGGCTCTGCTCGAAGAGGCAGAGTCGCAGCGATCGGCCGAGCACGCACGGTTCTCGCCGCAGTGCCGCTAATCCGCTCGAAACATGTTCTCGACGCGGGGAACCGGGATGAAAAGCGTTTGCACGGGCGTGCACCCGTCAACTGATCGGTACTTACGTGAAACGGCGACGGATCAGCTGGTGGAAGAAGCCCCTGGAAAATCCGCTTTCCGCAGTCTCTCCCTGGTCTTCCTGAGGGAAACAAATATGGCGGTGCGCTACCAGTGGAGCTGCGATGGCTCCACCTCGTTGTTGCCGTATCGTACCAGAAAATCAATACTCCTGTTGCCCACCAATACCGAGGCTTTTTCCTCGAAACTCCCGCTCTCACGTCCACTGGCAACGATATCTTCCGAGGAGCTATACAGGACTGTACAGGAATATATAGCGATAGAGGAATTTCTTTCTCTCGTTTTATCCTCGATCTCCCTCGCTCTCTGTCCCTCGATCGTTCGCCCATCCTCGATGGGTTTGTATCCCTTCCGCCTCTGTCGTTACGCTTCGTTCAACGGTGGGAAAAAGTGGCCTGAATGGGAATCGGAAAATCAGATTTCCTGATCCCGTTAACCGGCCTCGAGTGCTATCGTTCCTATTGTCGCCCTCGGTTTACCACTGTTTCTGCTGTTTCTTTCTCTCTCTCTCTCTCTCTCTCTCTCTCTCTTTCTCTCGTGATCGATAGCCAGGGGCGAAATGCTTCTCTTTCTTATTGGATCCGTGTCGAAGGGCGTGATGATCGATCGATCCTCCTCGTTTTTCAACCATTCGATTTCGATTTCGGATGGAACCAAGACAGGGCTCTGATTAAAGTTTCTGCAACAATGGAAGTGGAAGTTAGCCTGCATTCTCACCGTTGTCACGGTGGTAGTTTTAACGGAAGGGGAGGAGGGGAGTGATATCGATCCGACAGTCGATGCGATGGAATTCGATTCTGCGGCATTTTTTTTCCCCCCCATTTTCAATTCGCGCGGTGATGTGGCTGCGGGGGTGAGTGGGGATAATCAGATGGAGAATAATGAAAATTACTTGGAGTACGGTTGGTTTTTTTCTTTTTTTTTAATTAATTAATCTTCGAGATAGGTTTAATTAGCCGCGAGTTTCGGATTCGAAGGACTTTAAACAGCCAGTTTTTTTTTTTTTTTTTTTGTATTAGACAGTTTGGTTAAAGTACTCACAGGGTTGTTTCGTTATGATTGAAATTCGCAATTGCTTCTTTTCTTTAATCTTTGAAAAATTCTCCGATAATTCTTTATAAAGATAAAGATCATAGTGAGAATGATGAGATGTAATTCAATTTTACTTTGATAAATACTCATTTATTTTCGCTTAAAAGTGAAATAAAATTTTATGAAGTTTCATCGTTGCCTCTCGGATTGGAAATAACTAATAAATAATATTACGGATAAAAACTAGTGTTCGTCTTTTCTCGCGTCGGTGAGACACGCGCCTTTCCATTCATTCATAAATCGACGACGACAGGATGTAAATAAGAAACAATTATATTCCTTCCATAAACTTTACTTTCCTTCGTATCGAGAAATTTAAAATATAAACAAAATACAAATTGGAAACCTGGTGGAAATATCCTTCAATACCGTAATCAATATTCGTAGTGTTCGACCGTCGGATTATACAAAATATTTATGTATATATCCCGCCAATCGAGAGAGTTCGCCTCGTGCTTTCATTACCATTTCACCGTTGGAAGTGGAAGAAACCAGACATCAATATCCTCAGAAATTGTTTCCGCGAGAGGAACATTCGTCTTTCAATTTTTACACTGTTTTGCGAGAAATTTTCAATATCTCGTTCCATTCGTTTCTTTCCTTCTGCGACGAAAGAGGAAAATAATTTGTTTCCAATAATTTGTTTGCGTCCAAAGCCCAAACAAACTATCATGACTTCGTTTCATTTCGTGCAAGGTAATAAATCTTGTAATAAACCGTGTCTTTCCGTATGAAAAGAGGAATCCAATTTATACGTATGTTTTTGTTGTGTAATGTTTGAGTTTAGATTAGATTAGAAGTTAAGTTAGGCTAGATAATGAATGGAAGGAATATTCGAAGATTAAATGCGTAACTGAGATTATGTTCGCTTAACTTAATCGTAACTTCGTTAATTCTGAAACTGATGCAAATATTCGATCAAGACTTGGCTGGTGAGAAATATGGAAATGCAAAAGACACAATGATTGGAAAGTGATCGATCGATCAAATGATGATTCAATTGCAACATGGAATAGATCCATCAAATAGATCCATCTCCTGTGTAAATCCAAGTGAAATATAATAAAGAAAATTGGTTTTATAATTTTCGAAGTACTATTTATGAATAAAAGTATCGAGAGAAGCTTTATTACGATTGCCTCATGTCCCTAGTTTCTTTTTTTTTTTTTTGTTTTGTTTTTCGAGCGGAAAACAGACGAATAAAAGAGGCGAAAAACGATGCCTCCGGCGATTAATCAACACCGACTTTGTCTACGGTTTTTTTTTCGTCGTTGGAAATATTCCCCGAGTTCTTATTATTGGTGACAGAGTGGTTGCAATGATTATTTTTTAACCCCACCACGACTTTCCAATTTGTACGTCCCAATTTTGATTTATTAACAAAGAGTGTGATCAGTGTTTCAAGAAAAATTTTAGCCACGTTGAAATTGAAAAATGTAAAATTAATTATCTTGTAATATCTTTATTTTCTACTTTTTTTTTTTTTTTGATTTATTTTATTTTATCTTTGATTTATTTTATCTAGAAAAGGAAATAACGGAAACGTCTTCCTCTTTATCGAGATGTGGCATATAATCATTGGGAAATTGTGTAAAAACGTATTGAAAGATCGATCATCAAAAGATAAAAAAAAAAAACAAACAACTTCATCGAGGAAGATTATATTTGTTATAAATCAATAATTTCAATCTTTCGATCTATCTCTCGAAAGATTCTCGACATTTTTCTCCGCCGGACAGAAATTCTTTTTAAATTTATTTACCTCCGTTCCGTCGACATCCTCTCCACTCCACAATGTATTTCAGTGAAAATTTTTACCGAGTAAACGTGCACATGGAGTTGCAAAAAATAAATAGGACTCGAGGAATCATGAAATTGCAGCGAGTATATCGATGACTTAATTTCTTCCGTCTCCGTTTCGTTTCTTTGCACGGTGAATAATAACCAATTGGCAAGGCCGGCGGTTGCTTCTGCAGTAAGAAAATAAATTAGACCAGTTGGTTCACGTGCCAAAGAAATTGGCGTTGAAACCTCCTGAGAATTGGTGTTTCGTGTGGAGGTTTCCGTGGGCTCACAAATACAATCGATATGGTAAACGATGCACGTGTGTAGGAGAGGTAATACTTTTAGTGTTGAGAAAATTCGGGGAAGGCGTACATCAGTGCGAAAATAAGAACCTGTCTCGTCGTTTTTGCGATCGCTTTTTCCGTATTTCCTTTTCAAGCTGACACGTGACGGAAAGAAAGAGAAGGATTTCAATATTGTTTCCGAATATTTGCATATAAGTAGCTTTGTTCATAAGTAATTAAAAACAGTTGCGAATAAAATAAGGTGAAATTGACAAAATTAGAAAAAAAATTTTTAAGAATTCTTATATGTTTCATTTCGAATTTTATTGTTAGATACAGTTTTTGGCCGAAAAATTAGAACCATTCGAGATTTTTTTAGTTTTTTCGTTTTTACCTAATAAAATCTAAAGACCTAAATGAGATCGTAAATTGCAAATTTTATTAATTATTAGTGTATTTTATACACACATAAATTTTATATCTCTCATCATTCAATATAAATCCAATTGAGAGTGTCTGAATTATACATGAAATATCAAACTTTTCTAAGTTTTTTAATTCATAGCTATAAAACGAGATTTCATTTTTCATCTATGATAATCGATTTATTTTCCACCATAAGTATTATTTTTTAAAATAGATATCTCTAGAATATCGTGGAAGAATTTGTTATAAATACATATATATTTCCGCTCACAATTAAATAGAAAATTTTACTTTCTTTTTCTTTCCTAAAGAAAATACATTTTTTTTTACAACTCAAAACACTTATTTCATCCCGTAATCATGGTCGACGCAAATTTCTCGTAAATTTTAAACGGACACACCGTTACGCCGTAATCGTAATGATTGCGGGGCGAAATAACATAATCCAGGCGTTTAATGGCGCGATGAATTTCAGCCATAATGTATCATACGTTGTATCCCACGAATCCCCACATTTCTATCGCGCGAGGATAATAAAATCAGCGAGGACAATTTCACAAGAACACGGTGATTTGTCACAGCGAGAAACATTCGAGTCCAATCCGGCTGTAATCGCTCGCTTTTGCAACTCGCAGGAATATAAAACGCGGCTCTCTCGGTTCACAATTATTATCGTTGTTGAATTACACGATCGAATCACGAGGTGTATCGGCCGCGTTTTTATTTATGATTTAATGAAACTATTCATCGTCCCAAGAATTATGCTTTCGTGTATAGATACCGTGTCCAAACCATTTCTTCGCCAATGGTTCGTGAATGTGAATCGATAGGGAAACAAAAACTCCTCGTTCGAGCATCGTCGAGCACAACCGCCGAAATTAAATCAGTAACTATTCTCAATCGTTTTTTTTTATGGAAAATCGCGTTTATTCATTGAATCATTGTGGTGGTAATTGGCGAAAACTGTCAGAATTTCTCTTGCTCCAGGAATTTTCAATGGGGACGATATTTTGATTGGGAAAAGACAAAGGAGAGAATCAAAATAAAACACCGCGAGAAACGAAATGTTTACGAGTTTTCTTAAAAAGAATGACCGAGGTGAAGAAAAAGAAGAGCGTTTGGGATAGAGTGGTTTATCGTGTGAATGAGAATACGTGGCCACCCAAGGATTTGATTTCTTTTTTGAATGATGAAAAATGATGCGTTTAGAAACGCAGAAAGATAGCAGAAAGCACGCATGAGACAGCCTTGAGTCAAAATTATTAAATATTTATATTTTACGTTCTTAAATACAACCAAAAACTTTTATGTTATTTATTATCTTTTCTTACATAAAATAATTGTTTCTTCCATTTAAAATTGAAATGTGAGAACGCAAAGGGGATATGCAAAAGTATAGATTAATTTAAACACGTCGCCTCAGAAATTATATCCTCTTCAACGATTTCGAAATCCTTAGAAAAAAAAGGAACTCAAAAGTTATTATTATTAAAAGGATCCACCGTACAGAATCTTTTTTTAATCGTTGCTCTTGTTGCACTTGTCACTGCCACGTCCACCTCGCGCTCCCACCTAATTGCAGTTGAACCATGCTTAGCTTAGCTCTAGATTTATCGGCGTCATTTGCATTTGACGCATCGCGTAATGTATGCAGATTTTCCGTGAAATCAGTTACACGGAACTCCCGGATGGAAATTCATCTTGCTCTCCGAATGATCAACGAGTTTCGCTCTATGCAAACGATAGATTTATCCCGTGTGCATTGCGAATTGTATTTAATCAGGATGAAGGAAGGGGAGGAGGAGAGGGGAGAAAACGTAAAGATACAAAGAGAAAATGTGTCGAGTTCGAGATGAGAAAGACAGCGAAAAGTTATCGGTGGCGAGCAAATGGGAAGACCATTTGCTGCTGTCGAAGACCTGATAATGTCATTTGCATCTGACACGCTGCCAGTTAACTGCGTGAATTATCGATAAATTCAATGGACATTACGGGGAATGTCCCATATTTGTATAGCGTGCCGGCCACTGACTTGAAACATACGTAAGCCTACGTTATTCACTTTTTACGCTTACTACTCTTCTATTGAATTTCTCTCGTGGAGAAATATTAAAAACCGTCTTCTCGATCTGCCTAACGTCAGAATTTAATCGTGAATATCTCCTTCTACGTTAACGAAATCATACTTCATCGACAGAGAAAAGAAGAAAGGCCATCGAGATGGACAGAGACACAATCACAATTAACACGAAGGATATAACAAACAGTGTGTCACTCGTATCGGATACTCGTGAAGGATTATCGACAAATCCGTGGAAACAACGTGCACGGATGCGAGGAGAAAGACGGTTTGGCCCACATTTCGTTTGGCTCATTGGCTCCCGGCCAATTTTCCCGAGGAGCCCATCACCCTAAGAACAAATCAAGCCTCTCTGGAACGACACCAGGTTAAATTGTTAAGGCCAATCTTTTCTCTGTCACCGCGACTTCCGAGCCGCTTCTCTCAAAGCGCGTTTCTCACAATGGCGATTCATCCCCTTTGTGAAATCCGCCTCGCGCTCGCCGTCCGCCGCAGGCTTGAAAATCGCTCGGGTCAAAGAGGCGTTTATTCGCGATGAGGAAGAATCGCGAATTCGCGGAAAGAGAGAGAGAGAGAGAGAGATAGAGGGAAAGTCGAGCCAGTTCCAACGGCATCGATCCGGGATCAGACAGTGTGGCAGTCATTCGTCACATCCGGCGAACAGCTACGAGGCGAATACTCGAAATTCATTGTGGATTATTACCAAAATTCCTGACATTCTTGCCTAAGCCTTGTTGACTTCCACGCACGTGATTCGTCGCGAGCCGCGCACGGAATTTCGGCCAGTATTATATTATTGCGTTCTGAACAGTTGTCTTGCCGCTTCCGTGTCGTCGAATTTTTATCGGCGGGATTGATTTTTTAGTTCTTTTCTGGGATCGCACGAATCTTTATTGTGAAAGAAACGATGCGAGTTGCGATCGATGAAGAGGAAATTATTTATGATCGAGTGTTTTATAAGAGCGATGTGTAAGAGTAAAAGAATGATCTCTGATGTTTGATCTATGATTAACAATAAATAATAATTTAAAACGGGGCAAGAATTTGATTTATATAATGATCTTTATTTAACAATAAGAACAATAGATCCGCTTCTTCTTTTCATTCGTATCGAATCTTCCTTTGGAAATTACACGTACAAATTACAAGATTCGTTGGCCAACAAAAGAGTTTAAAAGCTAGTTAAAAGTTGTTAGTTTCTCGAGACCGATCTTCTTTTTCGTATACCGTGAAATAATTAAAGGGGAGCTCGCCCGTTGAAGTTTCCCTCGGATTAAAATCGACGAGGAAGATGACTCTTTGTGTAATTATTCTTTAATGAATTCTCTCGCTGCATCGATTCGGGCTATCAAACACCGCAAAAAAAGATATTTCCGTAGTAAAAGAAGAAATATAAAACGAAAAGAACAAGTGAAAGACTCTGATTAGACGAAATTCATCCTTTAATTCAAATTGGAAAACAATTGTAAATAGGAATAAAAAATTTAAATGTTAATTTTATAAATTAACATAAAATTATTTGCTCGAAATGCCATTTTACAAACGTTACTCGATATGAATGAATCAGGAAACTTCTGTGTAAACACGTTCTACTTATGGAAACTCTCGGCTGACCATATCTTCCTTGTACTACTGAAGTCAGAGTTTGTTTAGCTTTCGCCATAGTGTAACGAGTTTCTACGATAAAGCAGCAGATGTTATAACACTGACGGCAACACGTATCGTTCTACAATGATATGATTCTGAAATTTCGTGCCCTTAATGCATTAACTGGCTGTTTTATTCGAAAACTAGCACACGTCACTGACTGCTCTAAGAATAAGATGAAAATGCAAGTAAGTTTAATTAATTTCATTCGTATATATTTCTCTGCCATTCAAGAAAATTTATACAAAACTGTAATAAAGATATATTAAATTCCTTTTCTATCGATTCGTTTACGCGACTAAAACGACTATAAATCTTGCCTCTCGTTCAATTTTACGACCATTATATCACAAAAATCTACTATACGTATATATATAATATACATAAGATAATATTATACATAAGAAGGAATTCCAGTAGTAGTTCAAGTGTCACATTGATCAGCCGTAACACGAAACAATTACTTTCTTGAAATACGTACGATAAAACAGGGTGAGTCGTAAAACTACGCATAAACATTCAGAATCAGAAGGTTCACGATTCCAATTTCTCCCATTTGCAAACGTTTCGAGGGAGAAACGAGCAAAGGAGTTGACAGTAACAGGCGACAAACACGTTGTTTACATATTCTATGCAGTTGGCGGAACGATCGAACGAGCACACGTTTCCTTTATACGTGGATCCCTCGAAATAATTGTTATGGGAAGGTAGGGGATGACTTACTTTCTTATTACGGTTAATCCATTAGATTCTTCGAAAACAACGTAAGCAAATATAAACAAATATATATATATAAACGTTCCTCGATTCCTTGAACGAATGAAACTTGATGACAGTTTAACGAGCAAAAGAGAACACGACGATCGTGCATTCTCCCTCTAAATATTATATCTGAACACTGAAAGGAAGGATAAACGTCTCATTAGTCCAATTTATTCGAAAACGCCGAGGAGTTATTTGTTGAGATGAAATGGAATGGATATTATTCGATGTTCTTTTTTTTTTTTTTTTTTTTTTTGACTAATCCAACGAGGACTAGTTCTTTGTTAATCGATTTAATGGAATTTTTCTTTTAGAGAGAAAATGAACGAGGTAAAGTAAGAAAAAAGTGTATAAATATTTTCTTATAGCAGTAGTAATAACTATTTGGAAAAACTATATTTATTTTATCTATAGGTCGATGATATTACGATGGATTTTATATGGATCGAAAATGTAGAATAAAATATTTTAAAATTTAATATTTCATCGTTGAGTAAATCAAGTTTGAAAATTTTTCAAACACAAGTGAAATTAGCTGATTCGGAGATACGAACTATCGATAGGTGAAATGAAGTTTTATCGTCGTTTTAAATTCTCGTTTTTTTTTTTAAAATCAGTTTTTTTATATCAAATCATGAAATATAATTTTCTCTAAAACTAATTTTTATAATAAAAAGTTATTCTATATTTCTTTTTATGTTCGTATCAATTTTTACTATACATTGATCATCTTCAATAATCAATAATTTGACTCTCTCTTCGTTTCATTATATTAAAATATCATCCATTTTATATATTAAAGAAAGTATCCTCACACGTTGGATCATTCGTCCAATTATCCAATTTTTATCTTATATTAATTATCTTCGGTAATCTGACTCTTTTTTTACAATCTTTATATTAAAATAATGCATAACGAAACAAACATATTATTAATTTCGTGATATAATTTATGATTAAATAAATCAATGGTGTAATTTATACATAGACAGATCATCCCATGCAATTTTTACAATATACATTAATCATCTTTAATGTCAGTTCACGACTTGCATTCCACAGATACAGAAAAATTGATTCTCGCTTTCGTAAGAAAGAAGAAGAAGAAGAAAAAAGAGGAAACGAATATCGCTGTAACGATATACGGAATGATCAAGTGGTTAGAAGTATTCTATCCATGCGGCCTGCCTCAGTAAAGAAACAAACGTAGCTAGTTTCGAGTGCAGAGTTCGAGGGTGTACTTCACTTTCAATACGAAGAGGTGAAGCGGATCATCGGGAGAAGGTTCGTTACGACATTGTTCCCAAAGTGCAACGTCCTGTCCGCTTGTTTTCATCGATCTACCCGACCTGTTGTTAGAGACTAAACACTTAGTCACTTGATATTCGAGTGCTAACGAACGACGAGTAGAAAGAAAGCCTCCTCTTTCGAACGAAAAATTATCGGTCGAGAAGCACGAAAGAAACTTGTGTTCTAATGCGAGGATCGTGATGTTTCCAAGCTCAAATCGTTTATTCGACGATTATTCGGTGAAATTGAATTCATTCGTACATACATTGAGCCTCAATGATGTGAAATTTTCTGTGTGTTATACTAATAACACTTTTAACTGTTCCAAATTGGCAATAACGAGATTGAATATCGAAAATGAGATTATGATTGGCAGAAGGGAAATACAATGAGGGAGGATGAAATTATAATTAGTCGAAATAAGTTTTAAAGATTTACGAAATGGTATTAGAGGGACTATAAGATAATGTCACCCATGTTCAATCAAGGGTGAATGACATTGGATAATTGTTTCATCGTCACATTGAAACTGGTACGATACGATTCGCGTGTTACGGTGATCAGGCCACGTTTTAACACCGCATGGAATAATTCTCGAGTTTGAAACACGGGGAAAATCGGCAATTCTCAGAAATTCGTAGCCGTGATATCGTGATACAACCACGTTTCGCTGCTCAGAATGGGTTTACTTTGTTGGCTTTTGTAAAGTGATTAAAAGCGGTGAATGATACGAGTAACATTTTGTTTCTCCGGCAGTTTTGGTATCAGTGAAATGTTAGAGTTGGTGATTTATCGTGGTTACTTTTAGACCGGGAATAAATATTAAATAACGAAGATTTTGATCTGTGTGCAATGTCGATAGTTCTAACAATGATTTCAGATATTATGGCAAGTAAAATATTCGTTTATTATTTTCGTATTTTTAAAAGAACAGAAAAGATAAGTTATATTATCATAGTTAAAGTATATTGATGAAGGTACGAAGTATTCGTGTTTTTGATTATGATACGATGAAAGAGACGAATTGATAGAAATATATTTGATTTTAATTGTAATATAATTAATTTATTTTCCGAAGATTTTAAAGACAAATTATAACGAATATTGTTGTCTACCATTGCTAATTATATCCGTTATTATTGTGCGGATGCGGAATGTATAATTTATTATATTATATAAAATAATAACAATTATAAAATTATAAAACGGTTATTATAAATCCCCATGCATTTCACTGATTTCAAAACCGAGATTTCGCAATTATCTCTCAGGAGAAATATTGCTCGTATCATTTACTGCCCTTAATCAGTTTACAAAACTCAAAATAAAACAATAATAAATTGTTCGTCTAATTGCGATTGTTTTATTATATTTGACACTATCTTTATAATTTATTTCTCTCAAAAGTAATCTCGTTATACGAATTAATCGTTTAGAAAAAGTAAAAGAATGAAAAATTCTATAATATTTATTTTTATGCAACACATTCCACACGAAAAGTTAATTACTGATAAATTCATTTCAATCACAATGTTAAAAGCAATGAAGGAACGAACTTTTACTGGATAGTGAATAAACGAAGAATATTCTTTCCATAATTTAACATTTAATTTCGGTCCACTTTTCAATTAGTGTTTTCGAAGTGGTTTCATCCTGTTATCGACGGACAATCAAATTAATACGAAGATTCCTATATAGATGGTCCATAAGTGAAACGCTATTCCTGAGAGAAAAGATCGATTTACAGTGCCGGACAAACTAATTTCTCAGCCTCGTCTGGAGCATAGCTGCACCAGGGCTAACCTCGTTATACGATTTACAACTGTTCCAAACTCCCTCCTAG
The DNA here is from genome assembly GCF_048593485.1 of Apis florea. Lineage (NCBI taxonomy): Eukaryota > Metazoa > Arthropoda > Insecta > Hymenoptera > Apidae > Apis > Apis florea. The sequence continues at coordinate 2,155,745 of NW_028256864.1, read as the reverse complement.
ACCGGTTTCTTTCTTATTGGTTTCTGCCCGCGGCTCCAGGGCTGCATCAGCATTAGGTCATTAGGGAAACCCTGGAGGGTTGCATGTGCGATCTTGGACAATTTTCCAATTTCTTCCAACTCATTTTAATCCGAAAGATAAAAACTTGTCTCATTATCAAATCATATTTTTCTAGAGATCCCACGCCTCTTGCAGATTTTCACGAAGCGTCTTTGGTTAAATTTTTCAATCCTATTATTTTTAATTCTAATAGATCTTATATCATTGTGTTACGAAACAAATTTCCAATTTGTTCAAAAAAGATGTGAGAGATTCGTTGCAGAATTTCATCGTGTAGTAATCTCATGAAATGTGATGTCTGACGCAGCATAATCTAATGAATTTTTCTCGCATTTAAGAAATTCTTTTAGCAATAAATTTTCCAATAATTTTTCACTTATACTTATCTTTGCTCATTTGATTTCGAGTTTAATAGCATATTCTCGGCTCTGCCCAATCGCATAATTTCGTATCCACGGTTCAATCTAATCCCTGCAGTGGTGTTATGTAAATTAGCAAGCATCAATGGCCGGTTATCGATAAGCACGTTGTAACACGACCTTAAACATCAGACATCTATTAAAATATCTTGGCTAATTTCCAATGAACTTGGTCGTCTATATGCAAACCAGCCTGGTATTTTATCAAACCGATAAAAAAAGAAACAACCGAAATTCCACAAATTTTGTCGACCTTTCTAGACAAAAAAAAAAAAACGGGGGCGTTTGTTAAGAGAATAGATAGCAATGTCTGAGGAATGAATCATTTGGAATGGTCACGAGCAAAACCTCGATGGGTTGGCGTTAAATCATGCTGGTTGTTTTCACGAAACTTGGTAAACCAATTCCACCATTTCCGGTCGTGAATTACGAGAAATAACGTCTCTTTAACTTCAATCACGATCTTATTATGACTCTCTCTCGTCCAATATTGTCCTTCTATCGATCCTTACGTATGGAAAATTTTGCCGAACGAATTAAAGCTTCGATAATTGGATCGTGTCCATTTGTAATTCTTATCTGTTTAAATTTTACAAGTCGATTTAAAAGGAAGTCAAATTTTAACACAACATTAAGTTCAATCATTCCAAATTTCTTTTATTCAAGCATATTCGAAAAAAGAAAAATTCATTCCAGAAGAAGTATAAACGAATTCACAAATGTTTTTTTGCCCCTTAAATTTACCCTTAAATTCTTAATCTCTCAAGTGTATAAAATAATTTAAAGAAAAAAAAAAGAACACTTGCTAATGGAATTTTCACAAAGATTAGATTCATTTTCAGAAACAATGAAAACACAAATTTAAAAGATAAATTGGGTAACAAAAATTTGTTTCTATGAAATAATAACTATACATCTCCTTGCACACGTAGCTAGCTACACTGATTTCTACCAAGCAATGAAAATTCGCGGCCAAAATAAAAAATAAAAAAAACGCGAGATATATCTGGCATTATCCAAACGACATTGCTCGCACGCGTTAACAGCGATACACAGACGAAGAGGGACAGAGAGAGGGAGTGGAAGAAACAAACAAGGGAGGGAAAGAAAAAAAAAGAGCGGCGGATGATGACAATGGAAGCGCAAGGTCGTGAAAACAAGAAGCAGGAAGGCGTAGAAGATGAGACGAGGCATAGGCAGGGGACGCCCTGGTGTCGGCTTTGAGCGTGGTCGGTTGGCGGCGTCGACGGCGGCGGCAGCGGCGGTCGATGCCACCAGATGCCACTGTGGCGCTGTCGTCGCTCGAAAATAAGCTCGCCCAAAAGCTCGGCCGACTGCAGTAGCCCGGCATCCGTCGGCGCCGCGGCCAGGACGAAAATTTCCCGCGGTATTCCACCGTCGTTGTCGTGTGAACCTCGCCGATGGGAGCTCGACACTGATCGAGGAGAAGACCGACTTGACAATCGATCATCGTCGTCGGGGATCGTCCCGCGAGGGGAGAGGAATCGTCAAGGGAAAATATTGGGGGAGTGGAGAGGAGAGATACATCGAAGGGAACGACGACCATGAGGCGGCAGCCACGACCAGTGGACTGAAAGTTGTGCTGGCCCGTTATTCCTCCCTCTTCTTCCTTCCGATTATTCTTATCCTGGCCAGAGCTGTGCGGTTCGGAGAAAGAGCGGGTTCGATCGAGGCGCGGTGATTCGCGAGATCGCGCGACAAATGTGCACGGGGGTGGACAGTGTGACATAGTGCGGCGACGAAGAGCGACGGGGAGGGAGGGAAAGGCCCTGTGTGAGCGAGAAGAACGCGGGAAGAGGAGGAGGTGGGACAGGATGCGGGGGCACAGGAAGAGGGCGCAGAGCCCCGACGATTTCTCTTCTTCTTCATAGGGGGTACGGTTCCTTTCCTTTCCTTTCCTTTTTTTTTTTTTTTTTTTTTTACTCGCGAAAGCAATCGAGCTTTCTCTTCCTTTTCGGTTGATCGAGGTGTATCGCGGCACCCAGCCTTGTGGAGCTTCTTCACGGAGAATGGACGGGTCAGGGGGTGGTGGTCGTGGTGGTGGTCGCGATTCAAACCGTGTCGCGTACACCCTGTCTGTACAATCCCGCGGTGATACGTCTCTATCTAATAATAGATGAGAATAACAGTCGAGTGGAACGAGTGGGATTTTTAGAAGATCTTTAAGAATCATTGGCCCAGTTTCGAACGACGGTTCCTATTGAATGTCCCTCGAATTTCCTCCAAAGAGGGATGGATTTTCGGCAACACGTGAAACTTCTCGTGGATCCGTATAAAACCTTTCGATACTCGGAAATCCAAGAGACGGTAGTCGAAAATCTTCAATTAAATTTCCGTAGGTGAGAAGGATACTCGAGATCCTCCTCCATTGAGAAAGGCCAACTGAAGGGGGAAGGGAGGAAAGAGGAGGGAGGGAGGGGGGGGAGGGGGATGCGCGAACTCGCGAATTAAAAAAGAACACCCGTGCATGTACTAATTGCTGGTTAACGAGGCAGGCCTGACTGCTTCCATTTGCAAACGGTGACGCATCTCCCCTCGCAGATTGGATCCTTTCGTAATCAACGTGGACAGTTAATGCGAGGCATGTTGATTTACGTCAAGTGCCTCTGTAAATGCAAACCGTCCCTCCTCCCCTTCTCCACCCATCGCCCACCGCTTTGTCGTGAAAGGGTTGGCGCGGGACAATTTGATCATTCCGGGTAGAGAATGGGCTTGTCGTAATCCAAATCTGTGAATCGAGGTAAAATTTCATCACGAAAGGAAAATATGTTCTTATTATTTCGATATCGAACAGTTCGAGCGATTCTCGAATTAGATATTTGAAATTGAATTTTTCGAGAGCTTGTTTCGTTTCTCGAGTCACTTTGAATTTTATTAAGAGATGAAAAAATTAAAGTCGAGTCGAGTCGAGTTGAAAAATTCCAGATATTTAAAGAAGATGAGAAAGAAGAAGTTGGTTAAACGTAATTCGATGAATTTCTCCATACGTGAGAAACTTTCTTTGTCGTTGGTAAAAGGGATTTCTAAATTTGTGGTACTTGGTAGTTTCAGTGTCAAGGGAACGTTAAAATAATGACTCGTCCGTGTAATAAGTGTTGCGGTAAAAGATAAAAAGTTGTAGAAGATCTAAATATAAACTGGAATTCTCTTTTTCCACTGCGAGGCAGTCGCCGTATGAAAGTGGGCAAAAATGTAAAATGACAAAGGACACCGATGAGGATGATTTCACACAAAACACTCCTTTGAGCTATCTCTCTCTTTCTCTCTTCGTCTTCCTCCCCTCCCCCCCTCTCTCTCTCCCTCCCTCTCTCTGCGTCTAGCTTGAGTTTTTTTCTGACGTAACTTGCCGGCACGAGGCACGTCGAGTCAATAAAGGAACACAGAGCACTTTGTGGCCGTGAAATCTAGTTTCTTTGCACTGCAAACCGAAAATCGAACGGGGAAAAATGTTATTTTCGATAACACTTTGAGTATATCTTTTTCCCTATAACGTATCCTGTTTTGTTTAACATTTTTTGTTTCGTTTGAACGTGACAAAAGAACAGCTTAGAAATTTTCTTGTTTACCGTTATTAAGATATCTCGTAAATAATTTCATTCTTCCCCTTCAACTTTTTTCAAGTCAAGTAGTCCTTTCTTTTCTCAAGGAAAGTTATTCACTAGACGAATACCTGTTTGTTAATCCTATTTGTTATTTGTTCGTGTTCAAAGTCTTATCGATGGAAAATTGAAAAGTTGAACTTAGATAAATTTTCCCGTCATCAAAGAAATCAAAGCACTTTAACGTAAATCCAACGTACATTCTTCCAACGCTTAATTAAACCGGACAATTTGATCAAATTTGAAAAAAAAAAATTGCACGATTTCCTCAGAACGAAAGGAAGCGAATAAACTTTCCATCTTCTCCTAATCAACCTATTAATCTTCAACGCTATTAATTTCACCACTATCGCACAATTACGAGCAGGAAAACCACCTTGAACATCCATCCCCTTGCCACGCGGTGATCCCTTCGACCATCGCTCTTCCCAGAAGTTTATAAATAGCGATCGTCATAAACGTCCAGATAATACTTACCCCCATTTAAGCGCGAGCAGAAGCAGATGGAAGCAGAGACTCACGGGCGGAAGAGGCCGAGCCACGCGAAAGCTTTTAAGTTTTATCTCCATAAAGCTAGCGCTCCGTAAATCAGGGCAATCCAATAAAACAAATCCGTAGTTTGCGGCCCAAAGTGCGCGGAACCGTCGAGTGTAGTTAAACTTCCGTTACTCGCCTGTGAGCGAGCGCGAAGAGGGCAGAGGATGAGGAAATAAGATAGATAGAGAGAGAGAGAGAGGAAAAGAGGAGAAGCGGGAGGGGATGGAACGACGTGTTTGGTAGATTCTCTCGAGGGATTTGTTAAAAGGAGTTTGCGCGACGCAGGGCGTTTATCGAGGGATTTTAAGGACAGGCTACGCCCGTTGAGATACGCGAGTCGTTTTGTCATTTTGAGAAACACTGTTCACGTTTCACTGTCGTTCACGAAACGCTCGCCTCATCGTGATTCGGGGGGGAAGTTTATTGGATTCACCGGTGGAAACTTATAAAAAAGAAACTTATAAAAGTGTAAATCGTGACATTCTTTTTCCTCTTCGATTTCTGTCGATTGATTCGATTTTCGTCGTGTATATCGAGTTTTTTTAGTTTGTATTGAGTTGTTTTAAAGAGGGTGGTTTGCCGATTCGTGGTACAAATAATGTCAGGAAGATTTTATGACTCAAAATAAAATGAATAAATAGTAGAGTGAGAATAGTTAATTTTTTTATATGGTGAAAATAAGTAAAGAATGTAGAATAAAATTGTATCACGTTAAATCCTTGTTTTTAAAGAATAAAAATTGAATATAATATTAAGAATAATTTGCTTAGATTTTATTAGAATAACCTTCTTCAAATAGTTTCATATATTATATTAATTTCACTTGTATTTGAACATTTTTCAAACAATTTCATTATTCTTGTCTTTCGTCTTATTTCGAGCCATAGAATCTTCCTGATCTCATTTCTACCATAAATTACTCTATTTTTATACAATTTTGCTATTTATTTTGTACGTAATAATTCGAAAGAATTTTTCTATGTCTCGGATCTCGTTCTAAAATTTTAACTGGATTTAATCTCGTTTGTGACAATAATACTTTAACAGTCTCTCTCCTCGATTGAATTTTTTTATTTATTACACAATGCATAATCCGTTTACGTGTACTTTAACGCGTTGCAGAAAGCTAGAAAAGAGTTCATAGAATGTTTGATTACGGAGAAAATTTTTTTATCTTGTCATAGCTTGGTCGAGTTTGAAATCCATTCGTTGAAAGTGCTCGTGGAACTCGTTTGAACTTTGTCGGCCCGAATCAAACTTTCCCGAAAAAGCAACGTCTCGATAGATGGAACGTCGTAAAAGTTTCGAGCACAACGAGATCCAAATAGAATTAATCCACGGGCTCTATTATGGAGGACGTGAATGGAAAGCTCGTGTATCGCGTCGTTGGCCCATTGTTATGGTAATTTCTTACGGCTAATACTATGAAATTGGCACGTGCCTTTTGGATAAATGGCGGATTGGAGAATGGCGAATGATAATTCGAGAATAACAGGGGCTTCGTATCATTTGCAAGATAATAAGGTGACCGAGGTATTCCAATTTTCTCTTTAAATTTATTATGATTTAAGAATTTAAGAATATTTGACAAGAGATTTGTTTGATTATTTTTGCACATTTTTTTTTCTTTTCTTTGACGTTTATCGAAACAAAAATATTTTGCTCATAGAAATATTCGAGCAGAGCAGATCTTGAGAGCGTAATCGATATCGCCTCGAGAATCGCACAGCTTCCGGGAAGATTTATCGAATCCCAGTATAGAAAGCTCCGTTTCAAACTACCGGGATCGAAATATAGGAATCACTTGTACAAAGTGAAAAGTCACGGTAGGAATTGCTTTCGGATTTTTATTGCGCCTCGATAAATTTTGCTTGGAAACAAGAAAGAAAGCTTCGGCTCGCTATTCTCTTATAGTTCGATATATACATATATATTCCTTTCTCTAAGATTTTACGAAACCAATCGAGATAAATTCTTGATTGAATTAAAAGTTCAAGGAACATCTTGATTTGGATCAATTAACATCTAACAACAAAGTGACGGTATCGTCTCAGAGATAATCTTTCTATCCCTTCTAAAAACTTTCATAAATTCTGCCCTAGAAGATAAAGTCCACTGAAGGAGTGATCAAAATATTCAATCGATCGAAACTGGATCAATTCTAAATCTATCAGAAACCAGTCCAAATCCAGCATCGTCTCAACAGAGAAAGCTCGATCGCTCGAAACGCGATAAAGTGTAGTAAAGGGGTGGTTGGGGATGTGTGAAACACGAGACGAATTCGCAGATCGTTTCGCCTCATCGACGTCCAACGTGACGACGGTCAGCGAGCACGCCGAGGACGACGACGACGTCAACTAGGTGCATCCCTGAAACGAGCACTGCCGTTTGTTCTCCGAGATGGCGGAGGAAAAGGAGAAGCAGACGTTCCTGCAGAAGCTGCTGTTCTACACGACCGCGTTCTTCATCCTCCTCAGCACCTTCAGCCTCTTTGCCTTCCTCTTCTTGGTCCCCTTCGTCATCGACCCCGCCTTCACCACCATCTTCATGCAGTTCGACACTCGGCCAGCCGAGTGTATCACTGTCAACGTTGAGTCAAGGAGAGGTGAACAATCGTCGCATCTCAAACATCGTCAAACCTCTTTCGTCCGATCGGTGTTTTGCTTTCGTTGTGTCGTTGCATGAGAACTTAACTCCCCCCACCCCTATTCTTTCTCTTTCTCTTTCTCGGTTAGAGAACCACTTTTTTCTATTATCTTGAAGAGACCGGACTCTTTCTCCCTCACCATTCGTGAACCACGAAGTTTGAATCGATTGAGTCTTGGAAAGATGTGAGTCTTTGAAAGTTGTTTCATTTTGTTGGATTCTATACGTGAGTTATTCGATATATACTTCGATATAATGATGTGGTAGCTTGTATGTTTTATTCCTTTTGGATATATATATAGTTGAGATGAAGGTGGAAGTATATTGTTTTATGTTTGACGTTGGATATGTAGATTTTAAGAGATTATTTCAGGCTTTTGTCAATAGCGTCCTGTTAATTCTTATGAATTTCTTATTTCGTTACTAGTTATTATAGTGGATTTGTATTGTTTAATTTCATATACTTTATGGAATATTTTTTTAATAATTTTTTCCATTTCAACACGTTTCATTACATTAATTGTAGATTCTTTCAAAGCGTTGCTCTGAATCGTTTTTTTCTTATACTCGTTATTTTTCTATTCTCTCTCGTACTTTCTCGATAATTCCTCATATATGTGTTCGATGGTGTGTGAGATTAAGTATCATGTAGCTGTATGTGTACTGATTGTATGTTTGATGTGCATTAAGCAATGTAAAGGAGTATTAGGAATAATACTGTACTTGCTTTAACAAAGATGCACGATACACGTTGATATCAAACATCGGAAATATTTCTCTTTTATGCAATTTTATTATATTTCACATTTCGCATCAAAATATTTATAATTCATGAAATAAATATTATAGTAATGGTTAAAATGCTTTGTATAAAATAATTTATTCAAAGGATAATTAATTATTTACGACTCCTTATACATTATTCAATGATACATTTGACACATTTGAAGGAAATATTTCTACTTCTTAATGTCAAACGATAATTTCGATAAATCCTTTATGAAACGATCAACCAATGAAATGATGAACTTCTAATTTGACCAATTAGAAGCAAAATCGATCTATGAATTAATTAAATCAACAAGACAGAAAGCCTTCGATGTCTTCAATTTGAAGCTTTCTTCAATGACAAATTTTACAAATACAAGACTGCGATTAAGTTCGTGATTAATTTCCATCCAACGTGGAATATCATAAATAGAAATTGAGCATCCTTTTGTATATACATATATGTATACATCTTTTAAAATGTATACTAAAGAAAATGTATAATTCTGAATTTCTCTTCACAAACTATAATCTCTTCAAAATTTCTATCAAAAAAAAATCTATCGAATCTATATTTTTTTTTTCTTCTTCTATCCAACAACCAGAAACACGACAGAAGTGTGAGATAGGATCGAAAATATGTATTCTTATCCGCCAATAAAGGCGGGATATGCGTAGAAGGAGTGTATAAATCGATTCTTTCCAATTCACGAAATAGGGTCATCCCCGGAATATACGATTTGCATGAATGATTGAGAAAACTATTTCGAGCGGAGTCGTATAACGAGGGCTGTTTTGATAGACAGACGGTCCTCGCACGATGAATTTAATATCCCGTGTCGGAGGCAATGACATTTAATTTAATATTCAAACTGTACGATTCCGGATTTACAGTCGAGAGAGATTTTCTTTTTTTTTTTTTTTTTTTTTTATTCGTTGATTATTCAAAGAAAGAGGCAGAAATGTATCCACGAAGGGGACATGATGTTTTATGAAAAGGCGACACGACGTTGAAGTTATTTCTGTCTCGTTCCGGAACGATAGATCCCATATTCGTTGGAAAAATAATCGATATTTAATTAATACTTTACTCTCGTCCAACGAGATATGGAAAGGAATCTGCAAAAGCATCCGAAATACGAGATATTATATCTCTTCAAGACAAATATGGTTATCGTAACGCTATTTATGCAAATCGATATGTTTCTGATGATTATTCATTTCAACAAGCGTTTGATATCTCGAGTAGGCAAATATTATTCCCCATAACAGACGTGTCATTTTTATACGCTTTTATAACTGTTGTTGTGTTGTGCCTTATTGATTTACATCGTTACAACGCCCACTTGATTTTAAAAAAAGAACGAAGAAGAACAAATAGTATGGGAGGAGAGGGGGGGGGGGGGAATAATAAAAAGTAAACGATCCTTTCGTTTTAAAACAAGAAAAACTAAAGTTACTTATATACTTTGTATATCTGTATTTTATTTCTAAAATAGAAATAAATTTCTAAAAGTGGAAATAATAGAATATCGATCATATCGAATTAATTAAGGGAAAAATAAGCAAATAATCGGCCAAGAAAGATCAATGAAAGTTTAACGATATGAAACATGAAACAATTAAAAATTAACAAAATAAATTACATTATAATGAAATAAATTAATCGCTTTAATTCGAACCAAACTTTTGACTGAACAATTTTTTAATTTTTTTTCAAATTGTTCAATTTTTTTCACTTTTATCTCGCATGAAATGTGTACAAACATATTTTAATCGAGGATAATAAGAAGAACAAGATATCGATATTCCCATTCGATCAGTTTGAGATTTCCGTTTGTATTTTCAACAGATACACCGGTGTTGATTTTCATGGAAACAAGATTTAAATAGAAGGGTTAAAACGAGAGGGAGAAGTGGTCGATAGGTCGGGAGAGCTTTCTGGGCTGTTGAAACGTTGAAACTTCGTGTGACGGAGCAGCCAACGTTCAATGCCGTCAATCAAATTTTTCGAGTACATTGAAAAACCACGCGACAGTTATAATTCTCTTTAACAATGTTTCGATAAACCGTACGAATCCTCTTTTTGCCTCTTTTATCCAGAAAATCGTATTTTCGAGTCGTGATAAGCGGATGTATCGTTGATCTTTCATCGAGATTTCCTTTTTTTTTTTTTTTTTATGAATAATTCAATGCTTGAACGATATGAAAATTATTTTGACGTTTGTGTAAATAATTCGTTGGGATATTTACGGATGACGGTATCGATTGCCATTGAAAACGCATCATTTTGCTGACCCCTTTGAATATTTGATCGTTATAAAACATTCGATCAATCTTTGCTGAATTATAAATACAAGGTTCCTGCTTATTTATAAATTTTAACAATAAAGAAGAATCGTAACCAACAGTAATAACAATAATTAAAATTATTGTACATAAATTATTAACAATTAAAATACCTTTATAAATACTGTTTCTAAACTTCAACCAAATTTCTAAAAATATTCATAATAGCATGTTAATATAAGTTATACAGAGAATAAATTGCGCAATAAAAGTCTAATGAATAGAGGATTAAATTTTACCAAGATTAAATAAAGGCCAACAAATCGTCTTTCTCCTCCGTAAAATATAAAATTCCAATTATAATCTCAATAATTCCCCAAAAACCTTCAAACTCCTTCATTGAAAACTTAAAAAATACATTTTATAGATTTACACCGCTTGTATATACAATTACGTCATTGTACTAAAAATTTCATTTTTGAAATCTGATTACTATGAGCTACAAACATGAAAGATACTGAAGTACTTGATGTTGAAATAAAAATTGTCTTTCCTCCAAACAACATTCTTAAGAAAACAAAATTCCAATTGTACAGACTATAATAGTTCTCCAAACCTCGAAATCCTTATCTGCATTGAAAACGATTGTTAGGGATCGATGACCCTTGACCAAACACAAAATTCCAATTGTATATATGTATATAATGTATATAATAATTCCTCAAACCTTAAAAATTATTCTCAATCTCATTAATAACTGTTAAGAGTTAATATTCCATCTTTCTTTCATTCTTTGCCACAAAAAAAAGAAACAAAACAAAATTTCAATTGTACAGTCTGCAATCATTCCTTAATTCCTTCGAATCGTCGTCCGCATTGCATTGGAAACGATCGTTAAGGGTTGACATTTCCTTCGTCTCGACCAAACAGAGACCGTTCCCTCTAATTAACGTCTAGACATGTCGGCGGAAAATTATGCGTGTCTCGAATCCATACACGTATCGACGCGAGCGATCGCGACAAGAAACGGGTCTGCAAATTGTGCTCGTCCCCCCGGAAGCTTCGGTAAACGACGACGTTATCGATATATCGACGTAATAGCGCCGTTAAAGAGGCACTAGACGGAGACTGAGGGCTAAGATCGACGCAACTGGTGTCTTTGTATTCACAGCCGGTATTCGAGCCGGTCTCGAGCAATCTGAACGTGTGCCCACCCCTGTGCCTACACTCTCTGTGTTCCCTCTTTCGTCACCCTCGTGCTTACACTTCAGGTCCTCTGTCGAATGCCAGCGGCCGTATACGCTGCAGGTATTCTCTTACGATCGAGTGTTCCGACGTCTGCTTCGAGATGCACATGCAGCGCGGGGTTCTATGTACAGTGGCTCTCAAAAGTATTGACACATCTTTTAAAATCTTTTTTTCTTTTTTCTTTTTTTTTTTTTTTTTTTTTTTTAAATTGAACGTAACAACTCGACAACTTGTTTTGGGAAATTGGAAGGATTATTAAGTTTATTGGACGACGTATGAAAAAAAATTTTGGAAAAATTGGAATTGATTTGGAATAATCGAAAAGAAAATAGTGAAGGTTATTTTTTCTTTTCAACTTTGTTGTGTGTACGGTCAATCGGACAATTTTTTATATACGTATAGTTTTAAGAAAAAGTTTATTTAACTATAATAATACATGAAAATTTTGGTGAAAATTTATGTATGTGTAGAGGTATAATGAATTATATTATGTATTTATATTTTTTGACAGAAAATCTCAAAATCATGTTCTAAAGTTTTGTGCTGTTTTTTATCCTTCAAATACAATTTTGCTCTAGATTACTTTTTCATAATAAAGAGAGATAGAGTATTAAAACCTGGACTATGTTTTATGTACTAAAATTTTTCCTCTATCATGCGTCGTTACAAAGTTATATTTAAAAATATGAAAAAAATAACTGAAACCTTTTAAGATTGATTTCAACCTTTCAAAGTGATATTTGGCTAAAAAAATTGCTCTATGTTATTAAGGGATTTTACGGATAATTAAACTTAAATAATTTTCTTAATTATTGAAAAATGTTAATTCATTCTGAATTAATACAAGTTTATAATTTAATTGTAATTGCGAAATGTGAAATATGAATTAAAAAATTAAAATCACAAATTTGTATTACGCTTTAACAAATACTTTTAAAATTTTCTTAATACTCTTGAATTCATCAAATTTACAAAATTAAATTATTTAAATATATATCGTCTCGTTTTTTAAAATATATAATGAAATTTCACAATGAGTACACGTACACTAAATTGCAATTCCCAATTCTTCCAACGTTGTTGCATATATGTATATGTGTATGTGCGAATGAGTTTCGTTTCTCTGAACACTATATATCATATTGATCTCCGTTACTATTTCATATTCTATTAATCGTTATGGTTTCCTATTCTCTGTAAACTCATATCTATATCGCACTTTTGGTCTTCTCTATTATTCATGCTCGTTCAAATGATTCACTTGATTAAATTGCAACTTTTTTTCATTAAATCTGATATAAATTTTTAAACGTATCTTTAAACGTGTCTGTGCACATATACACACATTCGAGTCCTTGAATACGTATTTATTTCGTTCGTTAAAGCATAATAAAATTTATTGAAACGAATTCCATAAAAAATTTACATGTAAATTGAAAGATGATTAAAAATTTTAATTATTGAAATATTGTGAAACGTCTTATAGCTTAATATATTCTACAATTCTCGTTATTCGCGTTATCTCGTTAATTGTCACCTCGAAGATTTGTCATTCAATGATAATGTTGTTCGGCACCTCAACTGCAATTGATAACGATAATTATACCAGCCAAGATTATTTCACATAGATATCTCGTAATAGGATTTTACCGAGAACACGAATTTGCTCAAGGAAGAAAATGCATGAAGTTAGATTACATTCATCCCCCTACACGAGAGCAACTTTGCAATCATGGTTAGTTAACGATTCGGATTAACCATCAACATGAATACGAGTATAGTGATAATTAAGATTTCTGTCTAAGTTACGCACAATATTCAGAAATAAACTGATCGTTCAATTTTTTCTAATTTGAAAATCACTCGAAATCTCCACTACCATTATTTTTAAAAATATTATTTTATTAAACATTTCATTAATTGTTCGATGAAACAAATTTTTCATCGAACGAATCTCGCTAAATTTATTAATTTAATTTCGAAATTTTCGCACTGTGACTGGCCATATGAGCCACCACCAGTTAAAATCGTAATGATGTGCATTTTAAAACTTCGGAAATTGGACATTATCCAAAAGCTGTGACGACTACATCATTGCTAGAGTTTTCCTCTATGAAAGTTTCGAGGAGGAAGAGGAGGTCAGGGCAAGGATTTCTAAGTTGCCTCAGGGACCATGTTAAAAACTTTTTGCTATAGTTTCCTTGTTCTCAAGATTCTCGAAGAAGTCACCATGCATTTTTCTCTTCCCTGGTCAACTTCACCTTCTCGTCTTCTGATCCTGTTTCTTCAACGATTTATGCGCTTCGATTCTTTTAGTCGACACTCACCCCATACGTGTCTCTCAACTTCTCCTATCTTCGTTTGTCTCTTATTGTCTCGTGTAACACGATGCACGTCGAAAAATTGTATCTTTTGTCACATTTTGTAAATGTAATTCAATTTAAGTTTGCTGCCGTTTCAATTTTCAATTTACTTAATAAATTTGAAACAATTGACAGTACTTTTTTTATCTTGAAAATTTAAATCATGTGTTAGTAAGTTTTATGTATATTAAGATTTTTAGATTTAAACAAGGCATGTCCTAAATGTTCACTATAAGCTGAGATAAAAAATCAGACTTTTTTCTTCGCGCGTTGTCTAGTAAATTAATTCTAACATCTCAAAAAAATTCGAGCGGTTTCATCCAATATTAAAAAAGTTATTTGAAGGGCGTGCAAATACTTTTCACCCCTCGTTGAAACAACAGCAAACTGCAGAAGAAGATTCACAAGTATCCATTTTTCAATCTCTCGAACATCTCTCACCCCCAAGAAAGGAAATCACAAATTTCGAATTTAAACTCTTCGATCTTCTATCTCCCCCTACCCCTTACGGATGCATAACCCATCATTTTTTCGGCGTGCACCAGTCTCTGTCGTGATCTAGCCTCTTCGTTGTCTGCTCCCCGTCAAATCCTCGTCACTGACGAGTGCCTCCTCATCAACGTAAAGCCCATGAACGATCCGTTGAGTCCAGGTACGAGCAACTGCTCATGGACGTCCTGTAGAGAGGGTTGCACCAAGGAGCTGTACGATTGCACGCAAATACGCGTCAACTACAAGCTACCGACTAATACGTCCGAGGATAGCGATGGACAGGGTGAGGGAGGCGGAGCGGTAGGAGGTGTCGAGGATGACGAAGACAGCACGACGATGGAAAAACCGCGTTACGACCGCTCCCTAAGGGAGTACGATTACGTCGAGGACCTTGACGAGGATTTCGCCGAGGACGACGAAGCAGGACTGCCGAAACCCTTTCCTACAGGTATAGAACAACGTGCTCGGCTGTTACGTTTCTCAGTTCGAGCCGAATAATCTTACAAAATTTCGGTCGAATCTTTATTGTAGTTGATTCGATGTAATTAATGATTGTATTAGAGGTATTTATGAGAGTGTTAGTTTCCGGTATCTACGTTGAATTTCATTGTTGTTAAGAAGATAATAGGGAAATGTGTCGTTTGGTGGAAACTGCGCTGAATGTTTAAGACGAAGGTTTCTTAAAATTTCTCTCTCTGTCTTTATTGGATGAAACGATAAATATGGAAGGAAGTTTCTTTTTTATTATTATTATTTTATTAATCTTTCACTGTTGATTGAGAAAATTTGTACGATTCGATACGATATTCTGTTGAATAAGTCATGCGGGGTTATATATTCGGGAGAAAAATTCTTTTTTGTTATAGAAAAGTACATTTTTTTATTTCATATTTGATATTTAATTAGGTAATTCATTTCGAAAAGTTATTGTACTTGGATTAATTGAAAGTAACTTTGCAAGAGAAATTACTTTCAACTTATCATTTCATTTTTAAATTGGACGTACATTTATCTGAGAAAAAGGCAAAAAATTATAAAACAATATATGTTGTTGATTGTTTAAATTCTATATAAAACTATCATAAAGAAACACGAACGAATTTACTGCACAACTTAGCACAAATCTAACTTCAAAGATTAATGAAAGTTCGGCATAGTTTTTAATTATTCCACTCTCAGCCAGAAACTCGTGCTCCAATGCGCAAATAATACAAACTCGCATGCGACGAACCATCGACAACCCCGCACGACAGTTGAATTTCAATTTCTAAATGTCAGGGAGCGTAGATCTCGAAAGCGAAAGCGTTCCACTAACGAAACAGGAAAATTCGTTGTCGTTCGAACACTCGAATTGATCGAACGCTGTCGCTCGAAGCGACGCTAACAATGTCCACCATTTTCATTTCCTCTCCTCGATGGAAATGCTTGTCGACGAGACGGTGAGGCGACTGGATGATAACGAGGCGAAGTTCGCAGGGCTCATGGGCAACGACTCCGAGTGGTACTTCACCGGGGCCAAGCTGTTCCCCAACGTAAAAGGCTGTGGATACCCTCCAATGCTGAATTGCAGTATTTTCTACCGGCAGTACGCCATCATAGGGCAGAACTTTAGCTGTTACTACTCGAAAGTGGACCCCGGGATAGTCATCAGCGACCTCGACATGTGGCAGGTCTCTCTACAATTTTCTATCTTTCCTTTCTTACTTTTATAAGCAGATATTTGATAGAAAAGGTACCACTCTTGATTTTCATTTTTTTTTTTTTTTTTATGTGAAAGTTTCACTCGTTGCTTAAAGTTAAAAATTAATCTGAATATAAACAAGATGTAGAAACTAGATGTAAGAAGTTGAATAAATTTTTCTCTCTGGCATCGATTAATTTCAATCAGAATTAAATAAATACTCGATTTAAATTCGCTTTGGATTAATTTTTTTTAATCTATCGGAGAGTGATATCTTTTTGTAAACAATTATCCTATTTTCATACCCTGTAATGATTTCATATATATGATTCAATTTTTGTTTCGCGTTTGCATAAAAAATAAAGGAGGATTCTTTCTTGTTTGCATCCTAAGTTCTTTGCTGTTTTTGAAAGTTTAATGGAATGAGATGGAAAAAGTTGAAAGTAGATTTCTACCTGGTATTACATATCTATATATAAAGAATGTGGATGATAACAGTTTTTCCTGAATCTTGATCTTACGAAGAAATAAAATTGAAAAGTAAGGCATAGTATCGAGATCTGTATATCCAAAATGCAAATAGGAACAAATAACGAAGAAGCAAGAGTAGAGTATTACAAGTTTCTTTCGAATTTGAGCCTCGCAAATATTCGAATCCCAGTATATTCTCTTTTTCCCCTTAGTTTCCATAAACGTTATCTACAATCACTCTGTTGCTCGAGCAAAAAGTTTATCTCTTAACTTCTTTCCTCGAACCTCTTCCAACCAATTGAAAAACCACTCGTTAAATATTATTATGGAATAAAATCAAATGCAGAATCGTCAAGTTTTCCGTCTACGCATCAAAATCAATAATCACTTATGA
Source organism: Apis florea (assembly GCF_048593485.1). NCBI lineage: Eukaryota > Metazoa > Arthropoda > Insecta > Hymenoptera > Apidae > Apis > Apis florea. The sequence goes on along the minus strand of NW_028256864.1, from coordinate 2,138,757 downwards.
ATGCAAAAACCTGGCAACAAGAATCTTCACGAACGCCTTATATCTCCTCTTCGATCAAAAAGGGATGCATTTCACAGACACCAAAACATCTCGAAACAGAGCATTGGAAATAAGTTTTGCTCGATAAATCCTCAAAGATTTCACCAGAATTTTCAATACCATATTGATTTCTGATCTATCCACGATGGATCCAGCCAATTGCCATTATGGAAATCGAGAGGGATCGAATGTCGTCGTGCCTTTGGGTTCGAACTGTAACCAGGTTACTGAATTTCAAACGCCGGTACTTGCACGTACAAGTCACGCGAAACTACGTCTCTCTACGTGTTGTGCGACTTTCGTACGAGTTTACCGTCTTCGTGAATCGATACTGCAGGTGCCTATCGAGGGCATAACACATTATGCAGGGGAGCAACAACGTTCCCTTCTCCTCTGTAAATAGGTATAAAGTGCATACGTAACAGTGCTCGTTATTAACCGAGATCGGTATCCGTTTTAATTGGGACACAAAGATCCTCAAACTCGGAGTAATTGATGGCGGTTGCATGAAGCAGGCGTTACAATAGGGAGAAAGAACGAAGGAAGAATTGTCTCGCGACTGTTGTTATCAAGGAAATTGGAAAGCATGAGAAAAACAAAGAGGAGAATGTAATTGCATAATGGAATATTGGCAATTTGATTCTTTGAAGCTGAAATTGGGGGCTGCTTTCGACATTTCGCGTGAATCAGATAAAGGAAAAGACAAAGGAGAGAGAGAGAGAGAGTTTAAGAATTGAAGAGCAACGAATGGCGAATTTAAAAAAAAAAAAGAAATTAATCATCTGACGAATAATCCTGATTTTAAAGAAGAAACAGGCGTTGGAGGGAGCGATCCATCGGTATCTCGGCGCGGAAAACGATTTTCCGTCGGCACTGGAATTCCGTTACGTTTACGGAAACGTAGCCGCCTGCACAGCGACGAACAATGCATTTCAAGTAGGCTGAATGCCCTGCCCGACGACAAAGACGGGAACCGTCGTTGAAACTCGTGCCGCGCGGCCAGGAAAGAAAAGAAAATTTCTCGCCCGCCCGCTCTTCAGCCGCGGTTCCAATTGAAATCCATGCGAACGAGGAAGGGGAGAGAAACGTGGCGGGAGGGTTGTAAGAGGGAGAAGGATGGAACGAGCACTCTTACAAAGCGACGACAATATTTTTTGGCGCGGGTACGCGTGTCAATTATTCGTAAATTAATGACACCCTCGAGATACGATATTTGACGCCATCAAATTCTAAAGTTTGGGGCGAAAACATGGATCGAGAGAGATGAGATTTTTATTTCTCTCCTCCTTTTTAATCATGCTTCTAATGGACTAGTGGTGGCAAGATCGAGATTTTGGAAGAATTGTTATCTCTTTCATTCGCTATTAGTAATTTTTGATTTACTTTGCGAACGAATGTCGCTTAAAATAAAATGAAATTATGTTTCAATGTGTATAATATTTATAGTAAAGATTGTTATTATTCTATTAACATTTAAGTAATTTTTAATTTAATCATCTATTTTTACTTGTAAAGAATACTTGTTGAAACGAGTTAACTGATGTGTTAACATTTTACGAAATATTTCAATAATCCTTCCAATTAATTTCCTTAACTAATTACTCTGCGTTGATACTTTCGAGAGAAATTCGATAAAAATCTAGGAGGGGAAAAATTCCATCCACGGATTTAAAACGTTCCTTGCAATAAATTTTTCGCGATCCACTTCGAAATCTCTGTCCGCGCGCAAGAATTCCCCTCGGAATAGCGAAACTTGAGAGGGGAAAGAGTGTTCAGTTCGTTGAGGCAACGTGGCTCCATTCGTGACGTGTTCTACCCGCAGGTGTACATGAATCTGGTGTACGCGATGGCGATTCCGATACCGTCTTTCATAATCTCGGTGATATATCTCACCATCGCCTACTTCAAGATCTACAACGAAGACGAGGTGGTCCTCGTGGGCGGGGAGGAGGGCGAGGAGGGCGGGGAGGGCGAAGGGAGTAACGCGACACCCCTGCCACTGACGAGCGGCGCCCTTACGCCCGGCAGCGAGGCTTTCAGGGAAGACCTAGCGAGCTTTGGGCATCAGCTGAAGGTCGCCATGGCCGACGACATCAGCAGGGAAAGCCTGGATGGGATACCAAACTCGTACTCCATTCAGGGGTAAGCGTTAACCCGACAGATATCAAAGATATTCTTTTCTTTTTTTCCTATGTGTTTTGTTTCAGTTGCGTTTTAGTTTCTCTCTCTTTCTCACTCTCTTAGCCTCTTTTCTTCCTCCTCTCGTCCTTGCTTGCAAAATTTTCTTTTCCACGGAGAAAAATGTGTTGTATGTTTCGAAGGGTACGAGAACTCGTTCGAAGAAGTTTGAAGTTGAAGGGGTTCTGGAAGGGGTTTGGTGTATGTATTTTAAAGAGAATAGTTGGAAGTTTGATGATATTCGAATTAATTTCACCAAGTACGCGTTGATTAGAAATTATGTATAATTCTTACGAAAAAAAATAATGATCGATTTCTTGTGAAAGATAAATATTTCATATCTTTTTCTCTATTTCTGTAAAATATGGAATATTTTATAATCGAGTATATATATTTATCGAAAGCGCGCATTTGAACATCATTATTCTCGTTGTTACGAGTAATAACGTTATAACGCCACAGCTAATGATCAGGATTCAGTCAAACGAAAATAAACGTTGTTAATGGGACACTTGGATGGCTTTAGGCGATTCACCTTGGTATTCAGAATATCGCGTTATTTGGAACCGCCGAGGCTTCTAGTCAATCTAGCAGCAGAAAATAGATGCTTTAAAAGAATCGTTAATTCTAAGCAGATAATCGTTTTAACAACGAGATTTCGAGATCGTGCATGAGCAATTTTCCTGGCAATTTACTCCTCCTCTGTAGAAGAAAAAAAAAAAAAAAAAAAAGAATGTGTCAACCAAGATTTATACACGTTATAATCGAATAAAACTTCTTACGTGCCACGCTCAGAATAGAAATATTCAAATTGTGGTTATACAACAGTTAATTGCCTTTTCGCGTAAGGTTTGAAGAAATTCATAAGCTGATGTTCTTTAGAAGTTTTTTCCGTTCCATTTGACGGAAACTTCGAACTGGTGACGCCAACTATACAATTCCCTCCCTATTCACCGAACGAAAATAGGAAACCTGGAAAATTATAATCCTGCAGAATGTTCGCAATTACGCCCATTGTCGCTTGCGACAACCTTCTATACGAGGGCTTTAAAGTGTATTAGATGCTTTATAGAGATTGAATTCCTTGATGAATTTTATATTATCACTTTGCCCCTGTATTGTACCCTGTGCATCGAAAAAATAAGTATGACAATATTATTTTTATTGACGCGTGTCACGAAGAATTGTGCATCTTTCCCTTTCTATTTAGAAAAAAAATTCTTGCATCGAAAACTGTTACATGAGACACGTCGCCCCTTCGTTTACGAAAAGGAACAAAATATATATTCATCACCATTGCATTCGCATCATCTATAAAGAAAATTTCTTTATCGAATTCCGATACAACCCTCCTCCTGGAAAAAAATTACACCGCCAAGCAAAATCCATCCAACACGTTTCTACCATCGAAATCTGCAAAAACGTAATCCTCGTTTTTTATCCTCTCCCCCTCCTCCTCGAAACTTCACGTTTCTCGCATTTAACTCGCACGCTTTTCGATTCGATCACCGTGAGAAACCATCATCCGAGATTCCTCCATGCCGATGATCGAAAAACCGGATGCGGAGAAATGCTCGTCCTCGTGGTGGAAAATAGTCTATCGAGCGGCCTTTGTGCCCGAGAACAGGCATAAAACACGGTGTCGTGTATAAATATCCACGGCGCACGGTCACCGAGCACGATAAAGCGTCGATATCGGATGATTACGCGGTCAATTTCACCGTTGGACCGCGACAAACCGAAGATATCCTATCATCAGGATAACGTGAACGTTGCAGCACCGAATTCGATTAGCCTTATATCGAATCGGATCTATAGCTTCGAAATTTCACCACCGATCCGGCTTACTTCCTGTTACACGATTTAACCCCTTTGTACGTCGTGTCTATCGCCAATCTATTTTCTCGAGTTTCAGACGGAGTTTTACTCGGCGGTTGACGGTTTTCGGTTTACATTTTTTGGTGCGTTATTGGCACGTTTGATCATCGTGATTTGTGTAATGAGACAAATACTGAGGGGATATTTTGAATGGAAGTAATTTTTGATATGTTGATGGGATAATTGCAATAGTGTTGGAAGGACTTGATATACATTTTTGAAAGAAATTTTATTTCTTTTTATTTTTGATTTTAGAAAAATTTAGAGGGGAATGTGAGAATTTGTGGATTTGTGATAATATAAAATTATAGTATTTATAAATTTCAGAACAAAAAAATAATTATAACTATTTATAAAATAGTTATTTTCTACAGTTTTTATATCTTTTCTGTTAGAAAAAATGTTAGAATTTTCTTACTATAAGCTTCTTCTAACTTCATTTTGTAAATTGCGCTTGTTCCTTCTATTTGCAAAATACTATATCAGGAACAAAATTGTCATGATAGATAAAGTGTGTTAAATAAAATCTGCAACTATTGCAATAATTTATTAAATAAAGGGTAAATAGTTTATTATAATAAAACAAAAAAAATGCGAATACGATTATCTTTGTGGAGGGAAGGGACGATGAAATACAGACAATGAGAATTTGATCCAATTTTGTTATGTGAAACGAGCGTTCAAATGCTTTTGAAATACGAAAACATGGTAACGATGTTAACCAGAAAATTTGCAACCTGAACGTTTGAACGTCGCTTATTATTTACCGTGTCCCTGCAAAATTAATCTGTAAGGTTAATTGGAAAACTTAACGAGCGATTGCAATACTAATATCTCCAGTAAACTAAAATTCATAATTTTCTAAATATATAGAAAATAAATATATTAGTTATTTTTAAAAAAAAATATATTTCCTTTTGTGACAACTTTTTTGTCGCCTCTACAATGGAATATTAATATTTCATACAAAATAAATATAGATACACGTTTTAATTTCTATCACAAATGATGGTAATTAAAAGTTTCGACAAATCGAAACATTTTATAAGTACATTTCTAAAAACATTTCGTTGAACGTTTGCAAAAGGCAATTCTGCTCTTTTATGTTCATCACGAAATAAATACTTTGTTTCTATAATTTATTTGTAGACACAGTTATCATCGAGAGACAGGTATTATCGTATGTGAACAATAGAACGATTGTTATAGCTTCGATAATGGAATAATATATGAATCTTTTTCTACGATAATGTTTGTGACGAATTGAAATAGAATTTTGTGTACGCAATAAAAACGTGGCAAAAGCACGGTCAAGTGATTATTTTTCTTTTTTTTTGGATGTTTTTTTGGATGTTTGTCAATTAATTCATTCCTCTATAAATATTTTTCTTATTTGTATTACTTCTTTTTTTATATCAAATATTTTTGATATCATAAACGTATTGAATTTTATTTATAATTCGATGAAACGAAAAAATTCAAATAATTTTCACGAAGATATTTTCCATTCAATTTAACTTAAACAAAATTAATTGTAGAAAATTTTATTCCATTAAAATAATTCAATACTTACGTTGAATTCTTCTTTTTTTGATCTTTTAAATCTCAAAAACATATCCCATAAATTTGCAAAGTCTTGTACAATAGATGGTCACAGATAGTTTTCCTCTTAAGAAAACGTTAATCTTCATCGATTTTCTTCCTCGTCGATTATAACTTCCTAGCTGAGATGAGAAAACTGGACGATTCTTTGCTCGATCTTCGTGGTGAAAATACGAAAGTATGAAATTACGCAGTTCGCGTAAATAGTGGAAGTTCCAGTTGACGTAGTAATAGGAAACTTTATTTGCCAGACTACGAGTCGCCTGAGTTTTTCCTGAGCTGAGCTATAAATGGAAGGGTGCTTTGACTCGAAAGAATTATACGAAAGCGCCGACATGAACGGAAATTATGATTTGCTTTTTGCTGTTCGATTATCGGGGAGGGATTGTAAGGAATATATAGTAAAGTATAACACGAAATTTTCTCAATTAAATGAGAATTTTAATTTCCAGAGTGGATTTGGATTAAATGAATTAATTTAAAAATTATAATCTTTCAATTAATATATCAGTCTGATTGTAATTGTTTCATTCTACTTGTTTTATCATGACTAGGCTATAGAGTTTTATGCAGCTAAAATATAAATTTCAAATATCGAATTAATATTCAAAAATAATATTTCATATTATTCAAGATATATATCAAACTATGTAAAATATCAATAATTTTATTACATAAATTTGTCATATAATTGTTATAATTATATAATTTACTTGTGAAAAATTATCGTTCTACAAAATATCATATAATATGCATATAACTTGTTATCTATCTAATATACAAAGTATCTTAAAAATATGGTAATTTTATTATAAGTGGAATAAACTATATTTAAACAAATATAATAAATTTTTCACTTTGTCGATAAATATAATATATTAATTCAATTTACACGCTCCAATCAAATTCATATATCGTTCTTTAAAAAAAGAATTCAGTAATGCAGAAATTATTTTCGAAAAATATAACGATGAAATGATACGGAATAGAACATGATGCTGATGAAATGCTCAAAAACTTGGTAACTGCAATGCTAGATATATTATTAATGGAGCCAAATCTCACTCTGAGTTTCATGTTTCCATAGAGAGTGTGCTTAAATGGAAAACGAACAAGGTGGCGTCTTGCAGTCTGTGAAATCGATGAATTACTACAGAATGGTTCAAAACTTATGCTACTTTATACAATTCGCAATACTTCTCTAGTGAGAAAATAATATCATAAATTTGAATCATGAATCAATTTTATTTCTCATATATACTTTTTCATATCTCATTCGTTTCCATTTATTTGTTGCGTATCGTGCATTATGCATCGAATCGAACTTTCCTTTTGAGAGGCCCTGTATTTCTTGAGAGCGATGTCTAGAAATTCCCTTCCATGCATCTTCGTCGTATCGTACGCGCGCACATTGTATGAATGAACGTGAATATTTGTCTTCTGATATTAAACCAGAGATTTCGTGGGAAACCAAGGTATAGAAATTCGATACGTGATTTATTACTTATGTACAAAGAGAATATTTCATTAAATATTATAATCGTCACTAATATCGCGATAAATTATAGAAGAAGAATTAATTATTCGTATCTCTCTTTCTCTCGGAAAAATTAAATTTTACAAATATAAGAAGATTACGTTTCATCGAATTTTTAATCGTTATTGCGCCTTTAGAAACATAGGGAAGGGAATCTTTTCTTTCAGGTTCATTGTTACCTCTTCAGTTTTATTGAGGGGGAAAAAAAAAAGAAAAGAAAAGGTATCGTGCAGAAAGAAGATGATCGAACAAAGCGGGGAAAGATAATAGCGTTGTCGGCTTGCCAAAAACTGCTACTGAACCTTTCAAAGAGTTTTTTTTCCTTAAGGGTATCTCACGGTTACTTGTCGTGCAAACTGCGCGAACAATCGAATTCAAAAGCAACTTGAACCTCAAAGTAAGAAATCTAAACAATTTTTTATTATTATTCTCTGTAATTATACAATTTCAATCGATAAAGGGTTAAATTAATTCTCTTTTAATACGAATAAGATAAAGTCAAAATTTTAACGCACATATTGTTAAAAATTAATTTGAAGAGTAATTTTTATTTTTAACAGAGATTGCCAATATATATTAAAAACTTGAAGATAATCTATCAAAGTGACCTAAAAGTTTCAAAATGAATTAACAACAGGAACAAATTTCATGAAATTGATACTTTCATCGCCCTTTGAAGTTTCGTTTCTACGTATTTCTATGTAAATTGGATCGATAGAATTGGATGGATAGAATTTCGACGATATTTTTATTGGTTTTAATGAATTGATATCAATCACGATTCGAAACCAAAAACAATGGCGAATGTAGCGATCATGCGAAGTCTGAACTTTTCTTAAATGACGCGCTTTAAAGAGGCAATCCTTGATTTGAATCTGTTCATCAAAGATTCGAATGCTTTTTGGAATTGGTGCTAATTGGAAATTCCCATCGGGTTTTCGGTGTCCCACGACGATCAATTTACCTGCCACGATGTAATTAATTTCTCTTACGTATCAGAATTCGAAGCATAATTAATTTTGGCCACGATACCATTAATTAATTCCCAATTGGATTGGATTCTTTTTTCGGAGATCGAGACATGTTCGTTAGAAATGATTATTGTGTGGAAGTACAACGAAAATATTATAGTTTATACCGATTTTGAGATATATTAATTATCCAAAAGTTTGAGTGCAAGTTTCATTTATTTAATATCAAAAATTATTGCGTCTCTGCATCTATCGCTACTTTAAGATCGATCGATTATTGAAATATTCCCTTATAAATAAAGTTTAAATTTAATTTTTAATTGTTAATCATCAATTTTTATAGTAATTTATTTTACTTTTCCATTAATTAATCTTCAACTCTATTTACAATTCGTTAAACTAGCTAATCTAAATCAAACATGGTCGTATATTATCAGAAATTATGCGAAACCATACGTTTAGTTTATTTGTGACAACCAGAAACACGATGCATAAACGACAATACCAGGTTCTCTCCTGTTTCTGGATACACATTCACGTGTTTATTTAAGATTATCCATTGAATTCAATTACCATCGCACGATGCACTAATATAAACGTGTCATTCTATTTATAAACAGAGGACAATGATTAACACAGTTATTTAAAAAGTTATTTAATTGAGATTCCAATTTTAATTTTATTATAATTTCTCAATTTCTTACAAGATTAAAAAGAATAATTTTTATATAAAAAAAGAAATATAATCTTGGATTTATTTTTCTTATATGACCAGGAGTAATTAATCTATGATGAAATCAACACGTACCATCATTAGTTATGAATCTACCTCTATATGAGATGCGTGAGTGAGGTCACTTGCGAGGCTAAGCAAGGACGCAGGCATCGATTCTGACCTAACCACCTCTACCCCCAGCTTATAATTCCAACAACCTCACCTCCTATTTCCTCCTCTTTCTACTCTTATCCCTTATCCGTCCGCCCGATTGAGAAACTCTGCTATTTTCTTCGACTTACTAAATATTCCTCGTATCACAGGTCATCCACTTCTATATCCTTACATTAATATCGAAAATTGCAATAAATTAATATTCAATTAGAAGAAATCTCAGATTTCTTAAATTGCCATTTATAATTTTTCTTTAATTAAAATAAAGTATAAGATATAAATTTTAAAGATTAGATAAAGTCAAATTTTGTGTAATATATTTTATATCACACAGAAGTGGATCGCTCACATATTTGCAAACATTTATCGAATAAAATCAATTTATTACTAAAAATAATAATCGTGCAATCATAGAACAGAACGTATATGGCGTATCCCTCTGACCAATTTCTATAAAACAATCAGTAATGCAGGAATACATTGTTATCCCTTAATAATTTCAAAATCATAATCATCGATTGATTTACCAATCATTCTTTCTAAAAAATCTCAAATCTCTCTGACGTACAAAAACTCATCAAATAATAAAAAAAAAAAAAAAAAAATCGTCCAACCTTCCCTGAATCAACATCTTTGTCTGATCCAGCATCTGAACATTTTCAATGTCTATAATATAATAAAATACTGTGTTTTAATATATGAAATTGCTCGTTAGGGTAACACGATCGATAGCGTTGTCCTCGTTGAACGTTAAAGTGGCCTCGGCTCTGGCATCTTGCCTGTACACCACCTCCTTACATTTACACACTCTATCCAATTTCAAACATTTATTTTAAACATTTTCTTCTCTCTCCCTCTCTCTTTTCCTTTCTCTCTTTTTCTCTTTCTCTCTCTCTCTCTCTCTTTCTCTCGTTATCTTCCAATTTGACGATTCCGCCACTACCTTCTAATTTCCGTTCGATCGATGTATCGAGCACAGGTGTAACATTACCAGAGGAAATAACGTGTTGTCGAGCGAATTGATAATCGATAACCGCGTACAATTTTGAAGATTTTCAACGTCGAACACCGTGTACACATTTTGATCAATAATACGGCATCACTTTGCGTTGGTCTGGTTTCGATGCGAACAGCAAGTAGAGCATGCGCCCGATAAACATTATAAAGGATCTGGTGTCACCTTTTCAAAACGGTTAATCGTTTTAACTTCGCGCCGTTCCTTCCCTTTTTTTATTTTTCTCTCACTGTTTTTTTTTCTTTTTTTTTTTTCGTGCTCGTTTTATTTCGGATAAATGAGCGATGGAATTTCGTCGTGTAAAATTTTGAAGAGAGTGGTAAATTGAGAATTCGCGATATGTGATGTGAATATTATGTATTTTGAGAGTATCGTTCCAATGGAATTTTTTATTTCAATCGTTCAACATCCAGAAATTTGCAAATTTATCGTGGTACTCTATACTCTACGTCGAACGAACGAAAGTCACATCGTGCTTTAACGTTACGTGTTAAAAATAGATTAGGCGTGTGAACGTGGCTTATTGTCCCCAAACAATTGCTCTTCTAATATTCATGAATCGCTTTCCGGTGAATTTTCTTTCCTTCCTTTAATTTAAGGAAAAATTAGGACAGAGAGGTGTTAAATTTGGAACAATATGGGACGTGTAAGATCGAATAAAAATAACGATATCTAACTCCGAGAAAATGAATTTTTTTTCTTCATATCTTATGGAGTTTCCTTGGAGGTCCTCTTCCCTGGTATTCGAGACGAGATTACGAGCATTCATTTGCTGCATAACTGTTTAAGACGATCGGCAAACTTGGATTATCTCTCGATCCTCATCGTCGATGAGCTTCTTACAGGCATTAAAGAGTTCTTTCTGAGAGACACGTTATTCAAATCGATGATGAAATTATTCTCATGACAATAAAATTATAGGGATCATCGTAAATATTATCCGTTTCAAGAAGATTTGAGAAAATTTTTTTTATCTATTTCCCAAAGATAAGACTTTCGAAGATTATTTTTTAAAAATCATTTTTTTTAATCCCTTCGAAAAGAATGATAAATATGTGCACGAAAGAGGAATTAATTTTTAAATTTACACCTTCTACATGTTATAGCTCTCTATTCTTCTAAAGGTAATTAATTATTATTATTATTATTTATTATCATAATTTGCTATCCGCAAAAAAATACTTCGCCGAACGCTTCGAATAGTTTTGCTTTTTTTCAATAAACTAACACACACACATATACGAAATCATCGACGACACGTTTGACCAATACAAATATACCTGTTTCAGAAACTTGAGCAAGACGATGACGACCAGTATCTCGACTCCCCCTGGGCCGACGGCGGCAGTCTGAAGCGTCACTTTCAAGGTCTGAACAACATCTCCTGGAAACCGCATTAAGCGGTGCCCCAAGAACGGGATCTAGAAAAGAAGAGAGAAAGAGAGAGCGAGAGAGAGAGAGAGAGAGAGAGAGAGACGAAAAGAAAAATAATTTTTCTTCAACACAGCTTGTTCAAGTCGTCGATCGCGAATACAGCCAATATTCTCTCACCGACTACCGAAAATGGAGAACGAGAATTAAAAGAATAATAATAGGGGAAAAAAAAGAAAAGAAGAAGAAGAAATCGTAGCTTCAGATATTTCCACGGATACCACGGAGTGTAAACCAGTGGTGCACGATGCTCAATGTAAGAGTTTCGGAAGGAAACGGGCGTCGATTTGCGTCCAATTAAAAAAAAAAATATATATATATATATATTATAAAAAAAGAATTTTAAAAAAGAAAGAAAAATAGAAATAAAAAAAAAAATTCATCGGCGTTCTCTCCTCAAAAGCGTAAAAATTCACGGATTTAACCAATCGATTCAGGATGATTCGTTCACGAAATAATAGAGAGAGAGAGAGAGAGAGAGAGAGAGAGAGAGAGAGAGAGAGAGAGAGAGAGAGAGAGAGAGAGAGAAAGAATGTTTTAATATTATAATATATGCCACAACGCTATCGCATAATACTGTCCCACACCGTGTACGCGCTAATTATTATCCAATAGAGATATATAACGATATTTTGTGACAGACTTTTTTCTACTCGACAACCGCCCCCGTGGAACAGCCACCTCCCCGGGCCCCGCTGATCGATTAATCCGTCAGTGGCTCGTGTTTTTAGTACGGTTCCCGATCGTGGTCGGAAACCGAGGTCGAACGATCGGCCGCTTGGCGAGGATCCAGCGAGGAAACATCACATTTGGATTCGTTGCCGATATTCCGCCGCCTCTCTTGGGTCTCGTCGTATCGTAAAGGGCACTTTCTGCATCGGAGAGAGAGAGAGAGAGAGAGAAATTTGCAAAGATGAATTCCGTGAGAGTCACATTCGAAACATCCTTCCCTCCACTTTGATCGACTACAAACTGCTACGTAAAATACGTTCCATTCGAAAAATAACCTAACGAACGAAGAAAACGAAAGGTGTGTTCGAGGTTGTGTAGTTGAATTTGTCTCCAACACATTCGACAAAATAACCCTCTACGAACGAAGGAAACGAAAGGTGTGTTCGAGGTTGTGTAGTTGAATTTGTCTCTATCGGTAGAAGTATCTTTCGATCCTTTTGGAAGCACCCCCTACGGTGCCTCGACACCCCGTGACAAGCGAATTTTCCTCCATGCGGTTCGTATAATAATTATCCTCATTGAAGAAGCCTGAAGTGGAAATACAAGATGGAAGTGGAGTCGTTTCCTAAGGGTTGAACGTTGAACCCGGTCGATTCGATCGCCAAGAGCGATGATATGTATAATGGCCATACACACGCGATAGAATCCGTGATAGAAATCGAAGCAATTCCTGCCCATCTTTCCACGTGTGCCCGATCGAACACACACCGTATCCCTTTTCTGCACAACTCTGGCTGACTGGACTTGGGTTATTCGTTGAAAGATAAAAATTAAAGGAAAAAAAAAAAAGAAAAAAAAAATAGAAACGAAGATTGAATCGCTGAAGAGGAGAGAAACCGAAATTGCGCGAAGAAAAGATGGTGATTAAAACTCAAAGGTGGACTAAAAAAGATTAAAACGAGTAAATTAATGAATTAAGATTATCGAGTTAACAAGTATTACTAAGTTAATCTGCTTGCTGTGTGATCATGACGCGCATCCGAGACACGCCACTCCACGTGCATCGTAGACGAATCAGAAGAGAACCACGCAACTGTATCGATACACCTACTGTCTCTCTCTATCACGTACACATTTATTAAAATACACACACACACAAACATACACAGGTACGTGTACACGTCCGTCTCACTGTGGGATACACACGCTTCTTTTCGTGAATCCGAAATTGTCCGCTTCGAGGGTGTGTTCTCGCTGCTGCCACCCACCCCTCACCCCCTTTTCTCTTACATCGATTCGATAGATAATCCGCATTTCTTTCGAGAAGCGTAATTTTCAGCGATTGATAGATGTTGATTCGTGCTCGGACTATTACATCAGTTCGTACTACTGAACTTCACTCTGTTTCTTAGAACGATTGGATTTTTTTGATCGATGGATGGTCGCACAACGTGGATACATATATTTTTTGCATTATAAAATGTTGAACATGTATTTTTAAGAAAGAAATTTAAAGAAAGGATGAGAATTAATTTGGGACAAAATTCTTTAATTATTTGTAGAATTTGCAATTCTCTTCTATATATATATATATATCCGGATTGGAAATTCTACAATGACTTGTTAACTTGTTAAAAAATCGGCTTAAGAAAATTGTACGATCGAAATTCAAACTATTTTTATTAAGGGAATATCGAGTAATATCCTATCGAACCCGATATCGATATAATTCAGAGCACGAATCACTGCTGTGCGAGATATTGCGTATTGTCACGGATATATCTTTGCGCCACGGAAAAGTGCAATTTTTTTTTTCCTTTTCTTAGGGGTGGTTTGTCGGGTCACGTTTGTCGATAGGAAGGAACGAGAAGATTTGTTCCCGCTGGTATTACCTCTGTTAAATAGCACAGGCGAAAACGCTGCACGCAACATTATTTTTTAAAATAGATAGATTTCGAATTTGCTGGCGGAAAATTCATCCGCGTGATCACGCGAAGGAGCACAAGGGTGTTACTTGCGCAGATGGTGAAACAAGTAACAGTAGTTTTTTCGCGGCCTCGTTGCTGCGCGTGAATCGATACGAGTGGCGCAGGACAGGCGAACCTTCACCCCTGAAATCGATGGGTAAAAATTGATGGGTAAAATAATTTTTCACACACCCTTGAACCTCGAAGTAACAATAATTGTTGTATTGTAATTTTCGATTAGTTCGATTCATTCGTTTGTGAATTGTCCTAATATATTTAATGTGACGATGATGGGATACATTTTTTTTTTGAAGGATATTTAGAGGGTTGACAAGTATTATTCATTTTGTAACGTTTGTTTATCGTTAGTCTAAACTAGTGTCTAGAGTATTCATAGACTTGTAAGTAAGGATACACGTTTGTCGAATTGTCCACTCGGTTAAATTAATTTTCTTGCGAGAAATGTTATTTTTAATTTGTCTAATCGACCAAACAAATCGTATTCTCCTCATACGAAATTGATTTTCCACGCCTGAAACACAATCGCTGATTCGGACGATTTCGATCGAATTGGACGGAAAAAAAACGAGAGAGGAAAAATAGCATAGCGAAAAATATATAAGAACATTCTTTCTCGAGACGATTGATTATTATGGTGCTTGATCCGAAAAAAATATTTAAAGATATCTTTGTAATTAGGAATAATAATTTTCAACGTGTTCCATACATAATCATCGAAATCTCTCTGAGATGATGATCCCTCGCGTGTGATTCTCATTCGACGCGACGTCATTTTTCCAAAATTTGTTTAACACGTGAACGAACACGTATGTACACGTGTGTACGAAAATTTGTTACACCCATACAACATCTGCAACACGCGTGTACACACACACACACACACACACACACACACATATACACGAATATACACACTAATAATCTATGGAAAGAAATAATAATTGAATTGTTTTTATGGATTAAGAACAAGTTGTCTGTGATCTACAATAATTAAAAGAATATTTAATAAGTATTAACATGGTAAATGCATAATTGACATGTCGATAATGTCGAACGAATCGGTTTTAGGGAATTAATAAATTAATATTAGAGAAACAAATATTGAGATGAAATGGGGAGGAAGAGTTGCGGATGAAAAAAAGAGAAAGAAAAAAATATGGGATAATGTTGGGGGTTGATCTCTCGCGTTGACGGATACGAAAGAGCAATACGAAAGAATAGAAGAGGATGGGGAGAGAGAAATCGATAACGAAAAACGATTATCGCATTAACGACGTCATCACAAAGAAATTCTAGAGAAGAGGTATATTATATAAATACATATATATATATATATATAAACATTAAATAAATAAAGAAAGAAAAATAGAGATTTAAAAAAAAAAAATGGAGCACGCCATGTCTAAACAATATGTAATCGCTGCTGTTAATCAGTAATAATTCGCGATATATAAAGAGAAGAGGAGGGGAAAAATCAATTTGTGCGTGCTGCGTTCGAAGTACCGATTAAAAAAAATACTAACACAAAAAATTATATAAATAAATATAATAATAATAAAAAAAAAAATAAATAAATATATATATATGGCACTTGACCGTCGCGGCTAAAAAAGAAAAAAAAAAGTACATAGGATAGATAGATTTATAGAAGCGCAAAAAGAAAAAAAAAAAAACACCAAAAATCGTTCCTTCCACCCGCTCCGGCCGTGTATTTGATTATCGATTTTAAAATATATCGCATCTCATATAAAAGTCAAAGAAAAGCTCTGCGAACTTGTAAGCGCACCTCAGAATGCAATTAGTATGCCGTTTTAACTAAAAAAAAAAGAGAGAGAAAGAGAGAGAGAGAAATAAGATACGGAGAGATGTGTAGTCGAACGGAAGCAAGTTGAGGGGAGAAAAGAAGAAACGGGGGATATGAATAGGAGATTTGAAAGAATGAATAAAAGAGATTGATATTTAAAAAAAAAAAAAAAGCCACAATCACCGAGTAATAAGTTGTTCAACGAGCGTTGCGAAAGATGTTCGAGATAATTTTTGTACAGTTTTGGCACACATGAGAACGTGCAACATCGTCGTCTTTATATTTATGTACAACATTCAATTATTATAAATTTTCGATATTATTACAAAAACTATGATCGATTTCGTGTGAAAGTGTATATGGCTTTTTCTGCGGTTAACAATAAAATGTTGTCAAAGCTTTTTTCACGAGATATATATACATACATATTTCACTCAAACATTTGATATTTATCTGTTGATTCATATATCCTTCCCTTATTCCCTTATTATATAAAATATAATTTAAAAGGAGAAAAAAAAAATCTTTTATTTGTCGCATCGATTATCCGGATTATTGTTAATATCAAAAAAGAATCGCAATTCCTCGTTTAAAAACAAAATTTCTCGATTATAAAATTGAACAAAAATATGAAACAGTACAAGGCATACGAAAATAAAAATTATATTTATTTTAGCATTTAATCAGTAAGTTGAAAAGAAGATAGACAGAGAACAATTAGTGGGAGAAGGACAGAAATAGGGTAAAAATTCGGGAATCAGCGCCATCTCCAGAGTGCCGCAAACGAAACTAACAAAGTAAGGACAGAAAATAGTTTGAGAAGGATAGAGATATGTAAGAATTGACTTTTAGCGCCATCTCTTGAGTACTAAGATATCTAAAAACAATATACGTTTTGAATTCATTTAATAGATGGCGCCAGTTGTTAATTTTTACTATTTTATCCCACTTGAAAGGTACCTGTAATAATCAAGAGATGGCGCCAATCTTTAATTCTTACTACCTTATCCTACCTTTGAAAAGTATTTTCAATAATCAAGAGATGGCGCCATTCTTTAATTCTTACTACCTTATCCTACTTTTAAAAAGTACCTTTAATAATCAAAAGATGGCGCTGAAAGTCAATTCTTACTTATCTCTATCCTTTTCCAACTATTTTCTGTCCTTATTTTGTTAGTTTCGTTTGCGGCACTCTGGAGATGGCGCTAATCGTTAATTCTTACTATTTTATCCCACTTTTGAAAAGTACCTTTAATAATCAAGAGATGGCGCCATTCTTTAATTCTTCTACCTTATCCTACTTTTAAAAAGTGCCTTTAATTATCGAGAGATGGCGCTGAATGTCAATTCTTACATATCTCTATCCTTCTCTAACTATTTTCTGTCCTTACTTTGTTAGTTTCGTTTGCGGCACTCTGGAGATGGCGCTGATTCCCGAATTTTTACCCTATTTCTGTCCTTCTCCCACTAATTGTTCTCTGTCTATCTTCTTTTCAACCTATTATATATCGATAAGTATATTAAATTCCATGGTTAGAATTAAATAAAATGAACAAGAAATATTTTATTAATGAAAATATATAATCCAAATTGATAAGTATGAAAAATTAAATATTAATATATCCTAATGCTCTTCTCAAAATATATCTTTTTAATACAAAATCATTAAATTTAATCAAAAATTACCACTACAAAAAGAATTCAACATTTTGAAAATTTTAAGAAGATTTTACGTGCAATCATTATTATACTTACTTATTTATAAAATTTTTGCTATAAAAAATCGTAATTTTAACTCTTACTCATCTGATAATCGTAGCTCAACAGACAAGATCACTTTCTCCCAATATTATATCGATAACTGCTTAAAAAGTTGCCTACAGATTTCTAATAAATATTTTTAAATATAAAATATTACAATTCTCAATTATACTTTCAATTTATTAATTTTCTCAATTAATCGATTATTAATCGATATAATAATTCGTTAAATTTATTTTACTTCAAAAAATCCCTTACCATTAATAATCATTTTAAAAAATCAAAGAAATAATTTATTTTTAATTATTATTGATCATTCAATAAAAGTGGCGGACAACGCTCTGGTTACTCGATTTATAAATTTTTCGTTCAATCAACTTTTGCATATACAAAATCACACGAAATCGACGAATTATAAACAATTACGTTTCAATTACGATATTATTAACACACGGTACATCTTCTAAGAAGGTAAATGAAACGAACCTCGATATAGATGCCCTTGGATTCTCTCTCACATTCGTACCTTCAACTCGCACATATTCAAGATCCATTATGAGCTGTAGGCATGTCGAAATTATCATACATATTGGCTGGTCAGATGCCGACTCGGAGATACCCGCCACAGGTTGAAACGTCCGATTATTTAAACAAACCCGCGCGATACGATCGAGGTCTGCGGTCACACCCATCTTACCGTGGCGGGGACCACGTGGAATTCTTCCACACGAGAAATTCACCGATTAAACACGGTTAAACATTGTCGACGAATTTACTCGATAACAACGATAAATATCTAAATCCCACATAATTCAATCCCCATTTTTATTAACCGCGACTAATACTATTCTCACGCGCATATAACTTTGCAAAATTATATCATTTGCGCACAAAGTAAGGCAAATGAAAAATAACAGAATTCAAAGATGGTGAAAAATTTTAAAAAGCAAATACTACTATATTTCGCATTTGGCAAATCGCGCAGAGTGTGTCGGTTGGCCCGCTGCACAATTGCACGTGAAATGACGCACGCGTGGTCACGGCCCACCCCCCGTGACGAGAGGGTAGCACCGTGATCGTTTCGATTTCCCTTCGTGCACGCGGCGAAATTAAACGTCTCGTGCGAGCATTACACGCTCCTCACTTTCGCATATGAATAATAAAGGAGACGGTAATGCGTGAGCTCGACACCCTTATTCGGCTCTTAACCGAGTCGGCGTGCCTCACGGCCGCGGCTTCGCCTGATAATTTATGCATAAATCTCGCGCGCCAATTCATCATTAACCATCTACAACCAGCTTTAAAACGACGACATCAAACGGATAATATTAATGAATTTATTACGACTGTATGTCCATTCTCACGGGTTTCCCTCCTTGCGTGGTAATTGAATTTAATTTATCTAATTACGACGAATTTAATAAAATTCGTAACCAACCAACGAATCGATTTTTTCAATTTTCCAAAAAATCTCTACTCCACCTCATAAATATATGAAAAAAAAAAAAAAGAAATCAAGCGATACTTTTAAATATCCACCTTTCTTGAAAACAATCAATGAAATCGAAACACCTATAAAACGCTCGCGATTCGAACATCCGTCGATCCATCCGTCATCTGTCGATCATCGATTAGACGAATTTCCTGGAAGCGGTCGATTTCTACGCGAAACGCAATTAAAATCGACGCGTCCACGATCCACGTCCTCCGATACGTCTCTCTCCCCTCCCCTCCCTTACGCATTCAATTCGTACGTGGAAAATGCCGGAGGACGGTATTAAATAAGTACAAAAAGGTAACAGACTGACAATGAGCGACGTACGTGGCCGCGAGGGTGGTGGGGACGGGGAGGGGAGGGGGGGAGAAGGCACGGCGCTACGGGGGCGTGTTGATATGCAGACGGCGTGCGTCGCGGCGGCATTGGCGAGCAAAGAGCATCGGGCCTCGGTTACGAAACGATTCTCGAAATACGGGATCGGATAGCGGAATACCAGTAGCCAGCACTGTCTTCACGAGCCGATAAATTTTCAACTGGATAGATGGATTCGGTGGAAGAGGAAGCGGTGCCCTTTGACTCGCTTTCCCCCCTCCCCCACCTTTCAATTTCCCGGAGGACGGTGCGATTTCGTGTACGTACAGTTCGTGCGATCGAAACTTTTTGTTGGATTAACATTCAGATCAATATTAAGGGAAGATTGAAAGAAATCGAAGGAATCGAGATTGCTCCATGAAATATCCCATAGCGATAAGCAATGGGTTTGAGAGTAGCTCAAGTCGTGAGAAACAGTCGTTGAGCAAACGAGAAACAAATGTGACGTAATCCAACGGGATGGGAGCAAAATTATAAATAATTTATTACGCGCTGTTTTTAACGAGTACACCTTTAATTCGTGTACAACGACGAATCTCTCCTTTCCCTAATTTTATTTTCCACCAGTAGTTCCCACCCACGTAGAAATCGTGTCACGCCTGTGCAGAAAGAAAGAAAGTCAGCGATGATGAGGGAACCGATAACCGAAGCCAACAACTGCACTGTTTCCATCCTATCCACGCGGGAGGAATCGGGCGGGCGCTCGATTTCTGCCAGGTCATCGAGTCTCGTTTACAGAAAGGACGGTTGATCGGCAAAACGAAGAAGATCTCGAGTGGCTGACCCTCGAGCGATACGCCCACTCGATACCGCGATCTGATCCACGAACAAATCCCCGACGACGAATCGATCTGATTCGCTGTTTTCTTGCTAGCGGTACGCGTGTGAAATGAATACGCGATTTCTCTTGCTGTTCCCATTCCTGAATACTTTATCGCGTCTCCCCTTGAACGATCTCCAGAAGAGTTCCAAAGTTCCGGCACGTTCGACTTCGGTTTTTGGAAAGTTTGCTTTTCTTCGTTGTTTTCTCCTATCTTTCTCTTTTTTCTTTCTCTTTCTTTTTTTTTTTATTGTTCGTGGTTGGATCGAATTGGAATAAAATTTTTCAAGCTTGATCTTTGGAGAGATATAGGTTCGTTTAAAGGAGAAGAGAGAGAAGAAATTGTAAGAAATTGGAGAAAATTTGGCTGTCGAAAGACATTTCGTTTCATTCAAATTCAGAAGATGTAAGAAAATTTAAAAGAAACATCATGGATGTTAAATGGATCTGGTAATAAAATTAATTAATTAGAATATTGGGAGTTTTAAATGGAGCTGGTGATAAAATAAGGATTTTATTCTTATCGAAGAAATAAATATAATGCAAGGCTTTTCGTTCGTATTATTTCTAACGGTGTAAATTTTTATTTGAGACGTGATTTGAGATTGTGGTCAAAGCAGCGTAATAAAAAAGATGGTTTATAGCATTATTACCGATAGGCAACGTTCTTTACATCTGGAATTATATAAATGATCGCTAAATATACCGCGAAATATCGATTCGGAAGAAAAATATAATAAGAGAATATCGCGGTCGAAGGGAATTGAAGAAGCAAGAATCGAAGAAATGGAAGTTCCATCTCATAAAGAATGAAAATTAATAAGAGGAAATAGAGCATATAAAATTTAATTACAGTTCTTCTGACAGAAGTTATATAATATCTCACGTTTTCTGTAAATCTGTGTCATCGAGTCCATTATTAAATACGTATCAAAGAAAGATAGAATTGAAGAAACCTACTTGAAAAATTACTTTTTAAATGCGCTTAATTTAACTAGAATTTGATTCTCTCCATATTCTCAACGTATCATATCTATCATTCATGATCCCTTCCATATCTTCCACTTATTTATGAAAAATAAAGTTTGAATGTACACGATCAAAGAAACGAAGAATTTAAACAGCCAATATTTTTTAAACACAAACGTTTTGCACACATCTCCGATTAAAATCTCGCCTAGCTAACCTCCAATTCCATTTGTCACCAATTTGTCCCAAATCGATTTTTCCCACCTTTCCTCCACGATTCTTCCAATCCTTCCAAAAAGGAAAATAATACAAAATCGCGGTGGCCCAAACAACACGAAGTTATACAAAACGCGGCGCGCTGACTCGAGCGTTTACTCGCCGCCGGTGTGCGTCTCCACCCACTTTATCCCTGCTTACAGCTGCGGACCGGACTCTGGTTTTCCACAGCAACCCCCCGCACGCTTCCTTTCCTTCCCCTCCTTTCCGGGTTCCGCGTGTCCCCGAGGAGGAGAGAATCGTTCTGCGGCCTGGGTCGATCTTTCGGGCGCGGTGGCAATAAAAAACAGTCCAGTCAGCGGGGCGTGGATCGCCGATGGCACCACCACCACCACCACCATCCCCGCACGGATGGTTCGTTCGTTGCCTGGCTCGCGGGCAATCGGCTTGACCCCCGCGAAAGGGGGCAGGCGAGGGTGCAATCCGGGACGCTGTTGCGTTTCCTCTTCGAGAAATGCGAAGGAAGGGAACGAACGAATTTGCTATTTTGTGTGAGAAATGGAAAAGGCGGGTATTTATTATTATGTAGCAGAGAAATGATATTTATTCTGTTCCAGTCTCTGTTAATTGTTCGTTGCTTGTATCGAGGAGATTCTGAAAATTTGTGAATTTATTTTGATGGATGAAACCTTGTTTGATATCGTTTAAGAAGAATAAGTGATGATATTGGTTAAAATTTTATAATTGAAAAAAAATTTACAATTTTTTGACAAACTTTTCACTAAATAATTTTAAAAACTTATATAATAAATCATTATTAAAATTGTTTTTAATTATTTTATTCGATCCTAAGTTTAATTATTTAATCATAAATCGAGATTTAGAAGTTCGGAGGTTCGTTGTGAGATAATAGTTAAGTTTTCTGATGATGTGATTAATTGCAATTCTTGTGAATCACGTTACTGTTCACTCACATTATGGGGTGATTATAATTCTGAAAATAATTCGAGATCAATTAGGAAAAACGAATTTTTTAAATTATTAAATTTATACAAAATGTTCACGAAATAATATGTATATATATATATATATTTTTTTTTTTAATAAGAATGCATTGAGGAAGGAACAAAGACAATGAATTTTAAATTTCTGCACTCCTGGCAATTGTCCACGATATCAGAAAGAGGAGGTTCCCTTGCGAGCTTTGATTCGACTCTTCGACTTTCTCGATATCGTAAATTCGTATCGAAAGCTGGAAGAAGCAACTCAGGGGCTATATATGGTTAAAAGTTCGAGGAAAATATTGAAAATTGTGCGAGAAAGGAGAGTTAGACTCGATTTAAAAGCGGAAATGCTTAAAATAATTAAAATGTCACTTAATAAAATAAAATGTCCCATTTAATCAATTAAACTATTCGTGAAAAATTAATTTGATCTTATTCATCAATGAAATTGAAAAATCAAACTCTGTTTCGATTATGATACGCCGTTTTAGTTTAGCCAACGACATTAATTAATTAACGCTTCCATTAACAATTTGAATACTTCCATTCAAACTTCTTCTTCTTCTAATAATAAACCAATCCTCTTCTACCGATAATTCAAAATAACACACCTATTTCCAAATATATCCTATTTCTATCCAATCTCGATCCTCTTCTTCCTCGCACACTTTCAATAATTTTCAATGAAACTACCCCCAACTAACTAAACTTTTACAAATCTTCAACAAACAATTTTCTTTTTTTTTTTTTTTTACTTTAAAGAAACCATGCATTTTTTCCACTTGCCAAAATAATTCCCCCTCAACCTAACCCCAAAATTCTCCAATCACCTTCGAAACCAACTTCCTTCCACCCGAACCTCTCCACCGAGTTAATCAACCCCGTCAAACTCGAACCCGGGGCTCGCAGCGGTCCGAAAATAAGCGGCAACTTCCGGCTCCGCTTCGTAAGGGCGAGAGAATTACCCCTAATCGGGTGGAAGATAGAGAGCCAACCGATCCAATCGAGAACACAGCCACCGACGATCGAATCGGGCGAGATCCCGTGTCGATGGATGCCCAGTTTTCGCGGCACGAGGGGGGTCGGATATCGGCGTGGATCGGGGGTCGTGGAGGGGTGCGGCCTCGTCGCCGGTAGCCGAGATATCGGTATCAACGCGGTGTAATCAGCGAACCACGCCCATCAGCCGCTATACCCGCTCCGTTCCGCCCACTACGGCAATTACACCCTCGAGTCACCCACTGGAGGGGAACATTAAA
The DNA here is from genome assembly GCF_048593485.1 of Apis florea. NCBI lineage: Eukaryota > Metazoa > Arthropoda > Insecta > Hymenoptera > Apidae > Apis > Apis florea. The sequence continues at coordinate 2,114,854 of NW_028256864.1, read as the reverse complement.
CTCCGTTTCCATGCCCCGGCCCTCCCTCGCCCAGCTCCTCGCCTCTTCGGGTCTCATTCGCTCGCTCCACGGCCACCGTACTCCTCCTCTCGCCCCCTGGAGGCAGACAGGCTGCACGAGCGGCGTGCACAACCGATGCTCGCCTTTTTCACCCTCTTTTTCTTTCCTTTCTTTTTTTCTTTTCTCGAACTCGGCGACCAAGGTGGCTTGCACGGTTTACGAGTAGGCGCGGTAATGAGACCGATTAACGGGAAAGGAACGTCCTCTCTCGCGTGATTTCACGTTCGTTGTTTGTTGCGTGCGCGGACGTGACTTGATTGCCGCGGTTTTCGAAGCGGAGGAACGACGGGCGGGATGATCGGTCGAGCGGTTAAGGGTTGGTCGCGGATCCAACGAGACTGAGAGATCTTTATCGAGAAATTTTTCTATGGTGCATGAATTTTGGTTTCTCAGCTTTTGTGTATATTTGTAAGAGAAAAGAGATAATTTAGTAGAAAATGCTTCTGTAATTAGGATTTGAAAGGGGGATGCTTCTATCGGGTTTAATGAAAAATTTTGTAGAATCGAGAGATTGGAAGTTTCATCGTTATCGGGTGATTATTAAAATAGGGCAAAATTTTTCTCTCCTAGTTCCATCGAGAAGATTGAAAATAGAGATTGAAAATTTAAGGAAAAGTGAATCAAATTTAGGATTATTGAGCGGGAAGGTTGGAATTTTAAATAACACGCTGGTAATTGAGAATAAATTGCTCTATCCGGTGTCAATAATATCGATGTGATAAATTTAACTTTTTTAATCGAGTTCGCGAAAAGAAGAATTGAATTTTTAAACAATTTGTTTCACAGATTTAAAAGATTAATTCAAAAGAATTGCGGGAATGAAACAAAACACACTGACACGAGATTAGATTTCTTGGCAAGATTAAGAGAAGTGTACGGGCGAAACTGAATTCTCACACCCGCACGGAACGAGAGTGGCAAATAACAAACGATGAAACTAACGCGGTCTATTTCCCACACTCGGCACTGCACTCGAGCGCCGGGAGATTTTCCCATTTTCCCCAATAGGGCCGTGAAATTGAGCAGACAAATCGCAGCTCGAGAGAGCGAGACGAATTTCACCGGTCTGTGCCCTCTGTATCCAACGTCTGTCACCTTCTATTTGCAGATCTCTTTCCCCCTTGTTTCCAACTGTTATTAGTGGAACAGATTAATTCATTCTAGCTGTCCACTCGTGAAAATGTTCATCCACTTTATATTGTTCAGAAAATATTAAAAAAAAAAAAAAATAAAACAAAACGATCCTCAAACATTTAACACTTTTCAATTCCATCCATTTATATATATATTTGCAAAAATGTCACAATCTGTCTAGATATTCCAAGCGTCTCATCACGCTCTGTTATCTCCATTAAGATCCATTAAATTCGCTCGATAATCGATGCTCCATTCCACCGGATAGTCGAAAACATCCGCAATCGGGCTATCAATATATACGGTTCCGTGCCAGTGACTGTTCCAGAACGGATATCCGCGGCGAGGGATTATTAGTTTTCCGCTCTTGGAAGCGGTGTTTTCATCGAGCGGACATATAACGCAGGAAAAGAGAGAGAGAGAGAAGGAGAGGGAAAGAGAGAGGATAGTATAGAGAACGTCTAGGCCGTACGTTACGGTCTGGGGGAGCCGCTTCTCTGTCCTACGGTAGGCGTGGTTGAAATCACGAGATGATTTATCCTTTGCGAAGCGGTAACTGCCGAGATCCTCGGCTAAACGACCACGGTCCTTCGTGTATTAACCGTAATGCACTCTGCCGTTACCATTGTGCGCACTGTATATAACTATACCTACCCTTGGCCAGGATCTTGCACAACCCCTCGTCCAAGGCTCTTTCTCATTTAGCCGCGTGGATCATTCTCCTTTACCTTCTGGACCACGTTACTCGTCCGTTTAAAGTGGTTGTCACGAATATCTAGTATTGTAAGAGATTTTTTTTCTTGAGGAAGAAAACTGAATTTATTTAAAATTTCTTGTTATTATTAATTTTGTTCCCAAATGATGTGAGATGCTAATCGATTTTTATAATATCATTCGATTCTAACGGCGCAATGCCCGGTTTTGCTGCACAAATATCGAATTAGGATTGTCAGAACAGTGCAAATAATAATATACGGGAAGAAAATTACAACCATGATACCTTCCGTACATTAAACCGATACTCCACACACTTTGAACCCTACCCTATTGTGTCCCATAATTTCTTTCCCCCGACGTAACGCCCCAAGCTAAAGTCACTGCATGATTTTGCCCGATCCTTCCTACGTTAATGCGCGTGAGATGCATCGAACGTATTATTGATATTCGTGTAGTCGCAAATGTTGATCGATTAGGCGTCGCGCGAGCTACGTGTAATTTATATATTTCGACGAAAAGAGACATGTCAGAATTTTGACAAGAGAAAACTCGACAATACTGCTTGATAATCAACATATATAAAAATTGCTACGATAAAACGTCTCTTAATATTGTTAAATACTATCTACGATCAGAGATTAATCAAATTTCATTTGAAGTATATTTTTAATTCTAGAAACTACATCTTACCCCTTTACTTCTTTTACTTCTTCATCTACAAATCAGCTTCCAGTGTCGTCGTTTTTTTTTTTTCTTACCCCAATCGCTAACCGTAATCGATTTTCGAGTTGTTTTGACAATTACGTCGAGTCAGATTTCTCGAAGGGGTTCCCTTTTGTCGGCTCCCAAACGAGATCGGTGTCTCCCATGGGATCCACCTTGACGTGGAAAATTGCAGGCTGCACACCACAGGCGGGGTAGGTATTTTCGCAGACTACGGCGCGTGCTTCGTGGAGAGAGCATGGAAAAAATCTGGCCCCATGCACACCTCCCTTGAACGCCTCGTAGGCGTGACCCCATATGCCACTTTCAGCCGTGCAACCTAACCGCTCGTCGATATGCATTGGCGCATTGTGCCAGCTAATTTGCCCCAAGGTTGAAAAGAATTTCTTGAAGAATTTGGCAGATGTAGCTTCTTTCCTCGTCGATTCTTCGTTCACGAATAAAAGTGATTTTCTTTCTTCTTTCTTCTTGCAAGAAAGAAGATATTTATCAAACGTGTCTGAGCAATATGTTGTGAACGAAGTTTTGTTTTCTATTGTATTAGAAAAATTGGATCGAGAAAGTTCTTGAGTTTTTCGTTGAATTTCAATTGAAATACAAGGTGTTATTTTATTAGCAGAACGAGTCGTTAATAATTTTTAAAGAATTTTAAGGAATTTATATATATAACTTTCGAAAAGTCATCATATTACAAGCGTCTTTGAAGATACTTATTATAATATCGTTGACGCCATAAAGCTGGGGATCAATGATATGGTATGCATTCACAGGAACACGATATTTCACATGATATTCGCACGTTTTTTATTGCCTTTTCGATATACACTTTCGCCGTTCTTCCGCTCCACGTGATACAGCTGCACGCTCGATCGATTCATCGTGCCACCACTAGTTTTGGAGCAAAGACTCGCTTAAACGTATAAGGAAATTATCTTACAAGTACAACCTACGACCCCTGTTCGGGAGAATATAGCGTCCAGATAGTACGTTGTGTGCGAAAGCTATTTACACAATCATTTTTCATCAAGGGTGGGTTACACTTATTTACAAATTGATCTCGATCGTGGTAGAAAATATTGGACGATTTTGGAATAATTTCGATGGATCACGAGGAGGTAGAAAGAATCGAACGATGGAAGAGATAATACCGTTGAAATCGAAGGCATCACAGATTCCCAAGAATTTCGTTATTCGAGTCAGCATAATAAATCACTTGCACGATTCTCTCTTTTTACTTTTCCATCGTTCAAAGATATTCTTCCTCGTGATTCATCCTCTCAGAGTAATATCCAGATCACTATACAACTGGTGATTCATCGACAATCTTCACTCATTCATTTCAAATCAACGTTCCTGTCAATCTTTCCGACATCCCTCCTCGTTAAATAACCAAAAAAAAAAAATCTTACGCGATTCTCATCACGCATCTCCAATTAATATCAACACAATTCACTTCTTAGCTTTCACTACCTGCCGGAAGAGCTAAGTCCACCGCGATGAGAGGGAACCGTGAAAGCTCTCAGTCCAACACCGACACCGATTCCAACTCCGCTGCTCAAAGGACTCTGGACCTGGCCACTCAGATTAATGGACGAATTGACCAATCCGAGAGCATCTCCTAGAACGGACGAGGATGCGCTGGAACTGGGATTCTCGGCGGTTGGCCTGACCCTCGGTGGCCTGGCACACTTCTCCAAGTGATGGTGGTGAGATCTGACCGCCAGTCTGCTAACGTGAACAGGAATCGGAACGACGATCCTGGTACCATTCCCAGAATGTTGGCCGGCAGCACCGTTATGCCTGTTCGAGGCACCAGGTGTCGCCAGGCTGTTCGCCCCGGATCCGACACCACCTCCGCTCAACCCTGCCTTCACTCTTTTCCACTTGGCTCTCCGATTTTGAAACCAGATTTTCACCTGGACCTCAGACAATTTCAACGCGTGGGCGATGTGAGATCTCTCGGTGAGGCTGAGGTATTTCTTCGCGTGGAATTCTCGTTCCAATTCCAATAATTGTTCAGAGGTGAAGGCTGTTCGCCTTCGCCTGGCCTTGTTGCTGCTGGATCCGCTTGTGGACGTGCCTTGCCCATTTTCCAGGGATCCACCGGGGCTCACGTTGCTCGACGCGTTGCTGGACATCGTGTCGGTCGCATCGTGGCCCTCCCCGGTCACGCTTAGTCCTCCGCCTTCGTCCTCGCTGTCCGCTGAGGCGCGACCATTCTCTGAACCTGGAATCAAGGTGTGCACGATGAAGAAATTGTTTCTTAAATGCGAATTGAACGGAAGATTATCGGCTGTCAGGAAGTTTTGAAAATTTCTCCTTTATTTTCTACCGATGGAAGTTTGAAAAAACGTATTTTCAATTGATTCGTGATTTGTCATTGAGCGGCCGAACAATTGCATCGGTATTCGATAGAATTAATTGGAATTAACAGCAATACAGTTTGAGAAGAAGAAAAAGATTTAATATGCGGGACATGCAACTGCCTCGACCATAAAGCGTATGTCTCTCGATCGAAGTTTCGCTTCCTGACTCTGTTATTTTCCACGTGTTCTATTCTCTTTTCCCTTGGTCTCTTACGAGCCAGCTGAACACCCCACTTATAGTAAACGGCGAGGAACAAAGTATTGTTTTATTATTTCACCGCGTTTTATACACTTTAGTTGATGTACAAATAAAATATTAATGAGCCTCGAATGAAAAAGTTTCCTTTCGTAATGGTAATGGTGAAGTGAGAAATTCTAGGAAGAAATGTGTTCAAGTCTTGATAAAACTTTTAATCGATGACTATAGGTTATTCGGAATCGTTATTTAGATATCAAAGCTCTTTATAAAAATTATTTATCATAGTGCCACAAAACGCGATCAATGCGCGAAACTTGAAAAATACGAGCAATATAAAACAGAAATAAAAAAAATACGAATATATATAAAGTTTTTTGTTTAAAGTTATTATGCTTATCAATTTTTCAAAGCTTACCATGGTTCCAAATTATTATTACTAAGAAACAATTTCTACAATCATAATTGTTTTGTACATTTATCAATTTCAATATAAAATTTTCAACGTGTATATAATTTATATAAATCTACGTTATTCCATTTTGAAAGATGACCGAATACTTTTTACCAAAAATTGTATATTATGAGCAATATCGAATCAAAGAGACCATGATCGTCATTATCGATCCAAAAATCTCCGATATCACGACCAGACATGAATAACCATCGTGGAAAACTCGCTTCCTACAACAATCATTTACAAGTTGTCGAGATTATAGCTTCCGCCTTCTTTTATTCATTTTCGTTGTTTACGACCGTTCCGCGCGTATACACTCGATACAACGTGCAACATCGAGTTTCTGCGACGAAGTTACCTCGCCGGGGGTTTGATGCACCCGTACGTTTATTAATTCAAAGAGTTTCGATTGAATGGGCCATACGCTTCCGCGAACGAGAGAGACGGGACCGCGATGCACACCGTGGACAAACGTTCGGGCGTTGTCCCCTAGTGGTCTTTACATTTTATACGATACCGAAGATTGAAGACTGATCGATCGCTGAAACGATACCGTTACATCTCTATTCCGCGCTCTTTCCTCGCCATTAACTTTGTATAGAGCAATTGCTCGATTCCAGAAGACGTGTTCTATGTTTAGGAAATCGACATTTAACCTATCGGATCTGGCGCGTCAATTGACGCGGGATAGTGATATTTAAACGTTATTAAATTTAATCGTTCAAATTGTCGCAATAGTTAATATAACTCTTTTATAACTCTTTTTGAAGAAATTCAACGATAGATGTAAAGATCGTGTAGAAGATGTAAACGAAGCTTGGAAATTTTTATTTTTGGATGATATTGTGAATGAATGTATTTGTTTTTTTCAAAGTGAATTGAAGTTGAGGTGGTTATATTTAAGGTAGCAACAATTGTAAATGTTAAAATTAACAATTATATTCTAATTCGATTTAAAAATTATATAAAAAAATTCATTGCTTGCGATTATCACTATGATATGCAGTGAAACATGCAGTAAGTACAGTTGTCTATACTAGCTGTGAGTGCACCAAGATATTGGCGATTCGCCAATTCGAGGTTCGATCCGGTTCCTGCACCCGTCGGAATGGCGCTGTACTCGCGGAACTATACATCTTTATGATATATTCTCGTCGAGTGAAAATGGAAACAGATATATCTCTTCAAATTTTTTTTTTTTTTTTTTACTATCATCACATAAAAATTGTCACATTTTGTCCATAATAGATAAAAAAATCATTGTTCTTCTTCTTCTTTTTTTTTTTTTTTTTCCTAAAGGCGAGTGAAACTCGTGCATGAATTTCACTGGCAACAATTGCTATAACGTAGTTCGATAAACTGTAATATCCCTTCTGCGATTGTAAAGTAATCATTTCGAGAGTTTTATGACAGAGAAGACATCGAGCTATTATCTTATGCTACGTTCACGGTATTTACGGTTTGAAATAGAATTAGTTATGTAATAAGATGCCTTTTTATTCAGTTCCACCGATTGCTTTATCGCTCTGAAACTTGGAAATTTCCCTTTAACTCATTATCCTATTTTTTCTATTTTACTGTTCTTCTTTTTTTTTTTCTTTTAATCATTGAATTTCTGAAATGTATTGGATGTTCATTATATATTTTTTCTTGTTTATATACGTAAAGTATATATTTCTATCATTTCCAGAAGTAAATAAATTGCATCGATGATCGTCAGATTTGGAAACAATATCATTTAATCGATATCACGAAAAGAAATTTCATACTGTCGATATTACGATATCATCGAGCTTTAAATATTCACACACACACACACACACACACACAAGGACATATCTAGGTTATATCCATGCATTTGATATAGATTATTCATTGAACTTGCTATTAACAAGATAATTTTACTGTGAATTGATTCTCGACATAAATATTAAACCGACAAAACGGAACAGAAACTACATGCATTTTTTAATATTTCGTAAAAATTCTTAGACAATTGGATTTTAATTTAATCAAAAGTAATTATCGATAAATCGATATGGACGATCTGTATTTAGTCAATTCTTTATTTTGCGAGACCATTAACTGGTTCGACTAATCGAAGGGTCCAATTCAGATCGTGCTGCTCCCCTTGGACAAGTTTTTTTTCGTCAGAATTCGGTTTCTTCTTGGGAATGAAGCATTGCAAAACGACCCCTCCTTTGCCGTGTTGCTCGCCATAGGGATCACGATGGGTAATGAATAAGAAAAAAATCGAGATTCTGCTGGAAAAGCAGAAAAAAAATCTGTTCTCGCTTTGCTTTGATAATAAAAGAAATATCGATCAGGAAAAGTTTGCGAATGATTTTCTTTATAATTAATATCTAAATATAATTTAACAAATTAATGATTATTATGTATTTCTTTGTGTTATATTAAATTTCAGTTCTTATAGATATAATTCTTCCTAATCGATATCTCGACAAATTTCAGTTAAACTTGCGATCGATGCGACTAAATGTTATTTGGCACAGCTATTGAATAAATCATACTGTTTAACGAGCAGACGAAATCGTTTAGTGAAGTCGTGAAGTTGATTGCTCAGATTCAATGAAGTTAATGTAAGAAATTCTTAATGAGAACGAAAAGTCACTGAAGTGGCACAGAAATCGCGTTTACTTTTGTTTTAATCTTTTATTTGAAAAGAAACCTTCTCCAATAAGATAAAAAATGAAAACTTCTTTCAATTAAGAAATTTAGATATAATACAAATAAATTTTAGAAATTGTATGTAAATTTAAATTGTTCTTTATAAAAAGGGAAAAAAGGATTTTCTCTTAATATTTTAAAAAGAAGAATAAATTTCAGAATTTTTCGATTCTTGTCAAATATACAATATAAAATAAGTGCACGTTATCTCTCGAGAGCAAAATAAATATTTAAAGATAAATGCAAATAAAAACTCGAAAATATTGAGGAAAAGCATTCATCAAGTGTGAACCAGATTAGAAAATAAATCTGTCAAATCTCTGCTCGACTTTTCCATTTAATAGAACGAGAATTAATACATATATCAATCTTTGAAAAATCTTTATGCACGTCGTTTCAATTCATTTCGAACATTTATCAGATGAAACGAATTTTTTAAGATTCTATAAATTGTCTAAAATTCAAAAGATCTCATTCATACTACTATCAAATAATTATTCATTGGATAATTTCATTTAATTCACGATCGATATATTTTATTTATATTCATAACTTTATTCATCCGTAACGTTTCTTTAATACAATTAATTTTCTGCATCACTTTTCAGTGCAGTGTCTATCACTTTCCTTAATGAAGGGAAATTCCATTAAAAAATTTTCAGATATATACAATTCTTGAAAATTGTTATCATTTCATCTTCGTGAATAACTTTATACCATTCATATATGAATAATTAAAAATAGATTTATTAAAATCTACACATTCTTTTATTATTCCATTATTTCGTATCCTTTGATTTAATAAGATTCTTTGTAAAAATTTATTATTAAAAATGTTAAAATAGAAGCGAATATTAATAAATGGAATTTTTCACTTATATTTCATTTATTTTAATTTAAAAAAAAAATACACACTTACGTATACATTTGGCAAAATTTCAGATGAATAAAATTAAAAATAAAAATTTTGCTTTGAAAAATTCCAAACGGAAACAGGATTCATTCATATATTCGATCTATTGCGAGCTGAATGACACAATTAGATAAAAATTTCATTAGCGAGATTGAAACCGTTTTAAGACTCGCGGTTCGTTTAAAGCGGTCCAGACACCACGCAAATAGAATTATATGATCGATCGTCTCTTAAATGAAAATCACATAAAATGTACGTGACAATTCGCTGAATGAATGAAAATGTCGGTTAGAAAATCTGTTAGAAATCTAAAAACAAATGTTGAATAAAATTCATTCAAAAAAAAAAAGAAAGAAATTTGCTTCTAAGAAAAACAATAATCAAAATTTTCTCCAATGATATTAAATCAAAACAAACCAATGATAAACAAAAAATTACGAGAGAGAGAAAGAGAGAGAGAGAGAGAGAGGAGTTATATACCAGTTTGACCTCAGAGAGAGAGAGAGAGAGACTCATACATATGTCACGAACGTAATACATCGAGGCGGTTCGATCACAGTAAGAACTTCCTCCATTGAAACCTCTTTATATACAATGGTTACATGGCGACGAGTGGAAAAAATAAAAAAAAAAGAAAAGAAGAAAAAAAAAGGCATAAAACGATAAAACCGACGGGAGCAGCAGAGAGAACGAACCGAACCAGGAGAAAACGATTCAGGTGGATCGTTTCCGATGTACTAAGGGGCTAAGAATAGAGAGAGGGCGATACGTCTCCCGATCGGTGTGTTCGTCGTAACGATCGGCACACCGGTTCGGCACGGTGCGTCATAAATGACCGATGACAGATTCCTCGAAGCCATTTCGTTGCGCATACGAAATCGCCTCGGTCGGCGGTACATCAATAAAAAGTGATCGGCCACGAATAAATGCGCGCGACTTCGTCGATCGCCCGTTCGCCCCCGCGCCGCCTTCGGAAATACGTGATCGGCGAGTTTCGACTTTCCATCGAACACATCGGCCTCCCCTCCATCGGCCGAACAACCGTCGCGACCCATTACGGACCTGTACGAAACAATTAGGCGGTTGCGTTTCTCGACCTCTTGGAGAGGAGAAATTTCCAATTTGCTTTGGATATTATTGTTTTAACTTGGATATGATAGAACTTGCAGTGTGGTAGTAAGATTTGTTTTATTAATTAGTAGTTTTGTATTGGTAGTATTGTTTTATGTAAGAAATCAGGAGAATATTGAATATTTTTACATCTAACTCGAACGTAGAGGAACGAATCTAATTGTAATGCGTAGTATTTTTGAAGAAGAAAGAAAAATTGTTCAGGGAAGAGGGAAGATATTTGCGTAGGCGCAAAATTTGCATAAGCGTCCACAATCCAATTATAATTGGAATATCATATCATGGAGGTCATTCTAATTAACAAGTTAATCGAGGGTTAAATTAATTTGCGTTGGTGGTTCTTCGATCATTCCATGCAGCGTATTTCAGAGAAGGAAAGGGATAATAAATTGGACGAAATGGGAACGAAAAGTGATTAGTAAGCAAGCAACGTATTACGTGACTTCGTTGATTCGTGATCAGAGTTCATTAACTCGAATAATACTCTTTGGAGCAATTATAATCTTCAATTTAGTCAACAGTTACCTGAAAAGGTACTTATCCTTTCATAAATTATTTTTACAAATTTTAAATAATAATCTTTCTCTCTAAAATTAAAAAAAAAAAAGAAGAAGAAGAAATAAAATGACAAGTGACAAATGAAGTTCAAAAATTTCCATCGTCTTTTCCTTCCCAACGAAGGGCAAGGAAAAGGAAAGCGTCAGCTGTGTCACAGCGAGAAACGCGAATCGAAAAAAATCGCGATGAATCGCGTTTAAGGATTCCAGGAGCGTATCCTCGACTACGATCGCAGTCGCCACGATCGAAGCCGGCAAAGGGCCCGAGATCCACAGTAGCGTGCATAAATTATAGCGTCCCAAAGTCAAATCTCATACAGCTCGCACACATCTGTAAAATTCCGTACGCACACGCGCTTAAGTACGTGATACGGTACTCGGTGAATCCTGGCCGAATTTCAAACGGCGGGCGAACATTCGACGAAGAACCCCTGTTCCTCGAACAGAAGGGCGATGTTCGGAAATTTCTTCGATCCGATCGATAATTTGTCGTATATATTTTTCCGTGAAATCGATGAAAAAATCGTCTACGTACGAGAAAAATTCGTAGGAATTTTTTTAAACGAATAAAGCCGTTCTATGATGATCGATCTCTTGCAATTTTATAAGCGTGGGTAAAGAGATATCTATTGAACGTGCTAATGAATATCTGATGATTTTCCAAACTTATTACATTGAAGAGAATCGAGGATACACTCTTGATAAACGGATTTATCATCGTTCTAATAATAAGATAAGATTCTCGATCGATCGTTCAATTGCTAATTGCTGCCGTGTTTCGTCAGTCCTAGAAATAATTGAAACGATCACTCCCGCATCCTGTTAACACTAACAACCGTCAGACATCGAGCTATGGTATAGAGCTCGCCCGTGCCTCGAATATAGAATTACCTATGGCTGTAAGTTAATAGCAGAATATAAATAAATAGGTATTTCACGATCCCGTTTGCACGTCGGTGCAGTGGTTAATAAACCATCGAAGAATCGAAGATGTTCAATCTCGTAGTACGTGTAACGTGACATTACATCATCGATAATATTTATCTAATTCGAAAATCATAAATGAATCGAAAACAACGAATGAATAACAGTGAAAATTGATAAAATTAAATTCATAAAAATCTAATGTCCACTTATTAAAAATCGTTCGAAAAGTAAAAATTGCTTATTCTGAAAAAAAAAAAAGAAATTCAGAAAAATACATACTGCGAATTCTATTTTATTTAATCATATATAACCTGAACTTACCGTGTCTCGATTTAGAAAGATCGTGAGCAGGTGATGCCGGTGAATCGATACTACCATCGTCCTCGCTGTCTGTGAAACTGGTCGAGCCACGATGATTTGAACCACGGTGACAAGGGGTCGGATAAGCCGCGCCTTGAAGGTGATTCGTCCCTGGACCGAGATGTTGCGACAACCGATTCTGATAAAGATCCTGATGAGACGGATAACTGGCGGAGGTATGCGCTGGTAACATTGGGACACCGGAAGTCCCGCCGCTGCCGTACATCCGCATCGGTAGCCATGCACCGTACAAACCGAGCGGCACTCCGAAACCTGGAACCACGAAAAATTAATCAATTAATCAATTTGCTCTGAAGAAATTTATAAGTCGAATAAGTAGTTCAATTTATAAATTAGTTTAATATTAATTTTATTAATTTTTTCTATAATTGTTTTTTAATAAATAATGTACATGATTACATAATTTATAGTATCGCCCTATTTTGACACGCATATAATGCAGATAATAGTTTCTATGAATAACGCTCGAATATCGTACGAAATCAAATGTCACGATGAAGTATTATTTTGATTTTTATCCGCGACGATTTATTTTTAAAAAACGATCTACGAGAATTGCAATGTCGTATAAATCTGAATCTTATTACATTCTTAAGATGACGTTCAGAGGAATTTATTTTAAGTAAACTTCATTCCCCGGAAAAAGTAGGGCGTTCACGGATTAAATTATGCATGCTACATCCGGTAATTACAAGATTCAGAATGAAAACGAGGTTGTATATGTAACGGATAATTAATTGATGAAATTTGTATTTTATTTCGTATTCTATAAATTTATATATAAATAATAAATATTTAATAATAAATATTTTCCTATTTCTTGAGGAATTAAATTATCAATACGGACAATAATATAATGAATATCAAATAAGTAGTTTTATTCTAATAATTTGATTTTAAAATGCAGCTATATTGAATAAAATATACATCTCGTGTGTAAATACGAAAATGAATAAAATTTTATAAATTTTTCATTATATGATATAATAAGAATAATTGAGAAATATTACAAATATAATTAATATATTTGAATGTTTAACAGAGAATGAATGAATAGAAAAATCAGAATAATTGACCCCACCACGCGATATAATTATGCAAGATAAGGAAGTAATCTATTATACATTACAATAATCGATTATACACGTTGCTATACCATGATATGTCCCGATAGTTGATTGTGCATTCATAATCTAATTTGCACAGCTACATCTATTACATCATAACAGCTATCACGACTAAGATAAATAATATAACACTATATATATAAAACTATCTAAAAGAATTCTAACAATTTTATAAGAATATCATATAAAACAATATATGTTAATATTTTTCCTCCAATTTTCTATAAATTTTACAAGAATTCTTCAATATTCTACAAGGAGAAGAAGAAGAAGAAGAAATAATTTGAGCATGCGAGTTTGAAACACAAACCAACCAGGAGGAAGTGCACTGGCAGCCGCGGTCGCCAAATAGTGTCTCTGATAAAGATATTCCCTATCTCGATCAGAATCTTCTTCGTTTTCGTTTATTCTCTCTCCTTGATTCCCTGAATCGCAGCTTCCCTTCTGTGTGCCGCAATTACCGATCAAACTCTCGATCGTGAAAGGTTTCGGCGTTGGTCGCCGTTGCAATTTCGATTCTCCGATCGAAGATTCGAGTTCGTCGGTCGCTGATCCGACATCCAATTCCGTTTCCTCTACGTTGGAATCCATCTCTCTCTCTCTCTCTCTCTCTCTCTCTCTCTTTCTCTCTCTTTTTCGAAATTTCGCGACAATAAACGATCTATCGTTTCATGATTCGACGATTGTTACAATTCCTTCCTCCGATATGTTCTGAATCTTCTGAATTACGTAATATCAGATGATAGCAAGTAATATTTTTTTCAGATTTGTTCGATATTCTATACAATTGTTTCTTAATAGTTAATATCCAATTATATTTTAATAATGATATAGAATCGGTTTGAAGTGGTTTTATGATTATAAAATTCGATATGAATATTTATTGCTCCATTAAAAGTGAATTAATGAATTCTAACGAGGCTTCTCGGTGCAAAAATTTCATTAAAATTGAATTATTTAAATAACACAGTGTACCGTTATTTTGTAACAGCCAGTTCTATAATCATGCGTACATTAAAAGCTTTTTATACGTGCATCAATAAGTCCATCGTGAAAATATTTTCATTACTGTGAAATTACTTATTCCTAACAAATATATCTTCTCGTTTGCACTATAATATATGTATTATTTTAATTTTCTTACCAGATATCGATTTTAAAATTCATGTTAATGTATATTTTTTGATACACTGAACTTACTGGTTACGAATACCATGACATTCAAGTTCATAGAATATTTTAAATTGATCATCATATATTTAACTTTTCTTGATTACTTAGTTTAAAAATCTTCAAATAGCACAGAAATTTAACAATTCTATATATCAATTCAGACTAAATTCTCGTATTCTTCCTTTCAAAGACAGCAGTTTAACTCGCTATATAATTGATTCCAGTTCCTCGAACACGAAGTCCCAATTTCATCACTTTGTAAAATTTCAATTTCACCTTTTAGTATCTCAAAGAAAACTTTCCGTTAAATCACAAAATCCAAGTTCTCCAATCTTACTCCTCTCCTCCTCCACAAACGTTCACCTTCCCTCCAAAAGATCTTCCTCTCCAAAAACCTCCACTTCCTCACTCCGAATCACAGTTTCGTTCCAACCAAGATCTTCCATTCGCCCTAAAACCCAATATACTCCAAAAGTTTCCAGAATCACGAAAACGGAACAGAAACGGCACTCGAACCACAAGTATTTAAAACGCGGATTCGACCCCTTCCCCCGTTCACCTTTTCGTCGCCGTGACGAGGGAACGCGTGTGTACGCGTTTCCAAACACGAGCAAAGGAATCGGAGGGGGTGAGAAGAGGTAGAGAGAGAGAGAAAAAAAAAAGCACGTGGAGAAGACCGCACGGGGCACAAGTCGACGGGCAACTGGCGGCCGGCGGCGAGCCGCATTTCAATTGCTGGGCCACGTCCGTGACGCGCCGACTCGCGGCGGCGTGGCAGCTGGCGTGGCCGCGTAACCGCACGGACGCGGTTCAGCCGCGTCCCTGATTGGTCGCTGAGCGAGCCAACTGCGTTCGCGGACGCGCCTACCGATCCGTGGGCCGCCATCTTGCTACCGTAGCCGCTTTTGTCCTTACGCGCTCGCGATCCGCCGGCGTGATCGAGCTTGGACCAAGGATGAATTTCACCTGCACCGTGGCCCTGGATAGTCTGGCATCGATTCAACGTTAATTGCCGCCTGTGACGGACAAAATCGTTCCTGTGTAGAGTTATATAGGGACAGCTTGGTTCTCGTCCTTCTCGAGGAATTTCTGATATTTCCTCGTTTAACGAGAACAGCGGTCTGGAAAATTCTCGCTTACTTTTATCGTTATCTATTCCGTAATAAAATCACAAAATTACAATGAAGAACATTGAAAAAAGAATATCGATATCTATTGTGTTCTAGAGAAACACATATCGAAATATCATTTATTGAGAAATTGTGAATGACAGAAGACGAATCATGCATTAAGATATTTTCGATGACGAGTATTAGATTGTTTGATAAGTATTGAAGCATTTTTTTTTTCGAGAAAAATATGATAAATATTGGAATATAGAGGCGAATGAATGCAAAGCTTTCGACGATTATTTCCTCTTCGATTATCGTTTCTAAATCCTCTTCATCTCGGATCTTAAATAGAATTCTGAAGGATGAAAGTCGAAGCCGAGGAAAGTTTTAGACAAGATTGATTCTTGTGTTGAGCAAACACGATCCCGATGACGTCGAGCGGATTGACACCGAGAAGGGTACATCATTATCCTTCTAGTGGATTGGCTCGCGTCAAGATCGGCACGGATAGCCGTGCTCGTTAAGGAAACGTGGTGCGGGGGTGGCGTGGTGAGCAACCTAATGGAAGACACGTTCATCGGCGGCTCTCGCGGTCGAACGATAAAAATACGAGAGGGACGCGGTTGGTGGGCTTATGGTAAACGTGCACCGTGCTGAAAGCTGAGCTGCCTCGTTAACGCTGATCACTCATACTGCATACTCGTTATGACGTAAATACACCCACGTGACCGGTCTAATAACGCGTCGATTATGCACGCGAGTCGGCCCACCCGAAATAGCTCGGACCCATTGCAACGGATTTTGATGAATGTTAATTCGATGAGTAAGAACGGTGGCCAATAATTGTTAAGGAATCGTATTATCGATAAATTTTTTTTTTTTTTGAAATGTGAATAAAACTTTTCTTGTTATTGTTGATCTTTAAACTAAAGTGATATTGTAAAGAAGATACACACAGCTCGGTGAAATTTAAAATTAATAAAATTTCTATTAGCTTGATATCCTATGAATAAAGTAATGAACGATTATCATTGATCTTGAAGATATCCGAAATTCGACAATCATCTTTCTTAATATGCAGTTGGAACATGTTAGAACATGTTTTTAAATTATTGTTATGATATATTGTATTTTTTAAGAAAAAAATCATAATATCCGTGTTGTTTTCCAAGGATTAAGATAAGGAAAAAAGGAAAAGATGAACAAAGGATGCAATTACTTACCGGCGCATAATTTCTCGTTCGTCACAGAAGAACCTCGTGGCAGGTTACACCCATTCATCGTTTCTTCTGTTTGTAGGCGTTTCCAAGCTGGCTAATCGGTACATCACGCTAATAGTGACGCTATTTTGGCACTCGTTAACATGACACCAGTCTAATTGAGCTTCTAACAGAATCTAAAGTTAAACGGCTGGTCGTTATACAAGGCCCATGTATCTTCCAGCTTGTTGCGACAACGATCTTTTAAAGAGATAAAAAATTTATTTTCTATCCTCAATTCATTTACGTTTAAGAGATATAATATAATATTTCTGGAATTTTCATTCCTTCATTTTATACGGAAATAGTTTCATTCGATGATAATTGAATTAAGTGAATATTACGAGTCTTTATTCTTAGAGATTTCAATGGTCTTTAAATACGGTGAATATGGTTGGTCTATGAGATGCTGTCAGAAGAAGTTTATCGTGCGAGGAAAACCATTTGGACGAAAGTTGTTCGTGTGACAACGAAGCGGAAATGAGTATCGACCGGATCTGCAGAGGAATACGGGGCTGACAAAATAGCGCTTAACGGGTTGTAAAACAAGATGAAAGTGTTGTAAATAAAATCCACGAAACTGTCGAAACGTAATTAAAAGACGAATTTCTCTGAAATTTGAGCGTGGAAAAGTTCTAAATATAAATTTACATTCTCCAATTATACTCTGATTCTTCAATCAAATTACAATATATCTATCTATTTTTCTATTTTATTTTTATAAATATTTCAAACCACTATCCATATATATTTCAATATTAATAATCCATGTTTAAAAATATTCTAATTAAATCCAACCAATAATTTCCATTCGTATCTCTATTTAGAAAATGATAGATAAAATATTGGATAAGTTACTTACTATTCAAATCAACAAACAAAAACATACTGCCAATATAGTACTAACATCTATTAACATCTACTAACATAGTAGATAATTTTAAATACAAATATCTCCATCGGGACATCCGCACTCGAAAAAAATTGTAAAACTAGAATTCTCGGTTGAAATTTACACAACATTCATTTCTGTCAACGTTTCTCGCCGTTTCACGCGTGTTGACATCACGAGGCACGGATTTTCCCCAGCGCTAGCGTAAGACGCGCGCAAGGAGATTCAGACACGAATACTCAGACGGCCCTAAATCTTGTCTCGGTGGTCTCCCCTTTATTTTACTTCGCGGAGGCGTCGTTCTTGCAGATCTTTCGTTACGCACGTGTGAACGGAAGCGTCGACTCTTAAACGCCTCGGTTCTTAAGCACGCCGCGGTAAAAGTATGGCTTTTAATTGCCTGATGTTTCGTCGGCCATATGGAAGGACACAATATACAATATTGTTGGGATATAAGAATGATTTAATTGGAAAAGAGTTAATGGAATGTTGTGTAAATCGCATTTTCTAAAAATGATTTACGCGATTGAAAAATCTGTTTGAATTTTTAAGCAATAAATTAATTAACTCGAGAAAACTATCTACAAGTAGTTTCTTGATTTGTCAAAATTTGAACAATAAAGAGATTTAAATATATATAACGACGAATTATTATTATATAAGGAGAAGAGAGAAATAATAGAAAGGATTATGACTAAGATTTTTATAAAACTTCTATCAAATTCTTATCATTTTTAAAATGAAATAAAGAGTAAGAAGAAATAATATATTTTAATAAGATTGGAATAGATTCTCGGGAATAAATTAGGTAGAAGAATTTAAATCTTACACGAATAGAAGGATACCGTATACATTTGACGGTTCATTTTCCTTCCACCACTCTCTTCCTTTTATCTTTCTCGCGCAATTTCTCCTTCTTCCCCATCCCCCTTCTTTCTCGCTCTCCATTTCTTCATTTTCCTCTATTTACGAGGAATATCACTCTCCAATTTCTTCTTTTAATTTACAACTTAATGGCTCGTTTATAGCTCACCACGACTTACAACGAGACATTGTACCAAACCTTAACCAAAATCCTTGACCTTCCTTTCCAAACGATCCTTTACACAGACAATTAAATTTGAATTCACCACACAACAACCGTTTAAACCACCAAAATTTAAGATTACTCAACATCTTCCAATACAATCTTTAATTAATCATCTCTACTGTTAAAACCTACTGTCAAATTATTTTCAAAACTCTGAATCCGCTATTCCATGATTCAATTCCTATTCCACGAAGGGACAGGTTGCTCTCACAACCAGGCACAACGAGGCACGCGAATCCATGAAACAGAAAAAAAAGGAACGCGAGGGAAAGATTTCCCTTCTCAAAAGAAGAGCGTCGCGCCTGCGTTTCCAAAGATAGCGGCCAGCAAAGAGGGGAAAAACGCGGATGGAAAGGGTGTAGAATCCGCGATTGGCGGCTCGACATTAAATCCGCCGCGAGGAAAACAGCTACGAACGCAGAGGGTGCAGAAATCGATGGTTAGCAAATTGGTGGGCGTCGTGAAAACCGAGAAACCGCGCACATAGTAATGGATCGAGCAGGGTTTCTCGATGGTAGTGGCGGCAAATTGTACACGATGGAGGATAGGTATCGCGAAACCTAATCCAACTTCGTGTCGTAACGAGAACATCTGATGAGTTAGGGAACCATTATGGAGCCGAAATCGTTGGTGGTCTCGTAATCGTTGGGGTTTCCATGGCATGCATCACGGACATGCTACATTGCCGGGAACGTTGGACGGTTTTATAGCGCTCGAATGATGCATTTCAATGGTGCAGGTGCATCATTTGAAAATAATCTGTAATTTGTGAAAGATAAATTCTCTAATAATTTCTAACAATAATGAAATATATAGCGTGTAAAAAGGAAAAGAAGAAGAAGATGAGTGTGGTTTGTGCTTGTAACAAATTCAGATAGATACCTCAAAAGAGGGGGAAGCTTTTTGTTACGAAACATGCGAGCAAATATGGACGTACTGTATATATGTAATACTACATATTAATGACATATCGCTGACATCGATAAGGCTTGTTAAAAATTTTTAAAAATGTACATGGAAAATTTTTTCACTGTTCAAATTTCCACTTTTCAAAACCAATTATTAAATTATTAAAGCTATTACTCAACTGATCCGTCAATTAAAAATATATACAATAATTTTTAACTGTGCAAGTTATTTTCAAAGAATGTGTAATCTCTTTATTCGTTCGATAAAAGCAAATTTTGAAATTCTTCAAGTTGTGTCCCACTCGATCATTAAATATTCGCGCACGAAAGCTTGCCCTCGCGAGAATACAACAAAAGATTTCTCTGATTCACGCGAGAATGCGGTGAAAAAAAGATACCCGCTTAAACTAATAGCGAGCGTTTTCGTTGAGACGTTAAACGGGTGCCCGATGCCTAAATCACGTTAACCGTACGGGACATGACTAAACGGGTGCTATCTTGAGAGGAAGACCGAGAGAAGTGGCGAACGTCCTCGGCACTAAACGGGACGTGGTTTCAATTATGCGTGAAATGAAGGCGGCGATGCGTGCGTACGCTTGCCGACAGGCGGCACGGACGCGCGTATGCCACGTCGCGGGTGTAGTTGCGCTCGTAGAAAGAGCTTAAAACGTCCACGCGGTTCTGAATAATCGCCAAAGTGTATGTAATCGGCTTCTAATTGCGCGTGGAAACTACGCTCATTTGTGAAACGGGATTTATCGGGCGTAATCAAGATTTCCAGGTCCACGGGGCGAAAATTTGACAAAATTTTGCACGCGTATAATTTTCTAATCTTCCTTATTTTAATTTGTAGCATTGTATTCTTTTTTCCCTCGATCGAGATTATTATTTTTTCAAAATAAAATAATTTGGATTACCTTCTTAATGATTCAAGATATAAAATTTGAAATATTGGATGGAAACAATGATTGGGAAAAATTTTTTCGCTAAATAACGATTGCAGAACGTGTGTCACGTTTCACGTGATGGACATTAAAAACAACTACGCGACGAAGACGTCACGGTACACACGCACACACGAGTCAAATCAAGATAATCTTTCCGCCTCGTCCATGGAACAGAAGCGTGTATGCATATGTGGTTTGACGAGGGGGAGCCGAGCAGGAACGTAGATGGCATTCCTCTAATTTGTCGGCACGACTTTGTCGGCTAATCAATCGAGTTCGTGATTACCATGCGTCGCGAGAGGTTAACCACGATGAGGTTCCTCACTTTTTCGTGCCGTGTCTGTCTATCTACGCGTAATCATAGTTGGAAAGTGTGAACGCGCGCCCATCTATACGAACGATTGATTTGAACAACTTGATGAATCAATTGTTGATATTGATTATAAAATGAGTCGAGCGTTGTTGTCTATCGAGTATTTTTGTTTATTTTACGATAGATAATTGATTATAATTAAACGAATATATGTGAATATAAATATAAAGATGGAAGAGGTTGTCGAAGAAACGATTAAAAATCTCTCGTTACTTCTCGTCTTTGTTAATAAATCGATCGGAAGAGAGGGAAGCGCAAAACTCTCGCTGTTAATCTCCGCGTTTACTTAAACGGAGCACAGCTGGCCGACTAATTAATTTTTTCTCATCGGAGGCTATCGGCAGGGAAGAATATGTACATGATGTCGTCGGTGTACTTCAAAGCGATCGGCAGTCGCATTCGGATGGAAGGGGACAAGTCAAACAGCTCGACGTTCAAAGAGACGGACTTTTTTATGGGATAATCTTCTACCTCTTGCTGCTCTTTTTCTCGTTTTACCTAACAACCAGCAAGTATGAATAGATATTTGTGATGTAAAGATACATGACTCTGTACGTTAATTATACTTGTCCTTACTACGCTATTGAATAATACAATACCTGGATAAATTCTAGACTCCCTGTTAATCTTTTCAACAGTTTTAATTTGAAATTTAATATGATAATTGTTGAACGTTACGCTTAATTTTTAATCTAATTGTCTTCTAATTATCTCAACTCGATTTTGATCTTCGAAAAACGTGATATTAAACACGATGTGAAAAAAAAAAAGTGAAAGTGAAGGGGAGTAATGGAATCGAGTAAAAATAGTGGGATGAATATCCGGCTGTCCGAAACAAGCCTAAATACGTCTCGAAAATATTCTATGGCGTAACGGGCGAATGGTACAAAGGATTCGGCGGAAACGTCGGGTATACGACTGAATCCTACAAATAATCCCGTCGAAGTGTCGCCACGCTTCGATGGACACATAAATGCCGTGCTCGTTCGGGCATGAGTTTCTTGCCTCTCTCGAGAATCGCCCACGCTGATTTCTTTGTCTCTCTGTTATCGGGATCAGAAATCGAATTTTAACGATATTTTCACAGTGGATGAAGAATCTGTTAGCTTAGCGCGCTTTCGTTCTTGAGTTTTTTTTACAAAGGAAAATATCATCGTTGTTATTCGATGATGAGTTATGAACAGTGTGCGCGCGTGAAGAAAACATGTACAACAAATGATACAAGATCAAAAATGATTATGAAATTTTCGATCGAATACGCGAATTTCTCGGTGTTGGCGTGTGTAAGGGCGGTTTGTAACACGAGATCCCTTTATCGAAACGAAAATGCATACGCAGAGCAGAGAGAAGGGTGTAGGAATAGCGAATTCATGAAAGTATTAAAATGCAAAGGGCATAAAATATATTTGAAAGTTAAATACGAGTCAAGTGGCGTCCCCGATAGGGTGTAACCAAACTCTGACGTAGTCAGAGCCCCTTCTTCCCATTCTTCTTGTATTCGTCGTGTTTCGATGGTTTTGGCAACCTTGCGCTGAGAATATTTTCCCAAACCACTGTTCAAAACACTATCCCAAAGATACCCAGAAGTCACTATTTTTCAAAACCAGACTTCGAACAATCTTTTCTTCCAAAAGAAGAAAAAGAAAACGAGAGGGAAACTTATCAAAAACCTATTTTTCACCCTCAACCGCCTATTATTACCAGAACTGGCGCTCTCCAAATTTTTTTTCACCGCTCCATCAACCATCGAGGATCGGCGATGCTTTCCTACTCGAGCAGGGCGTACAATGGCCGCGCGATTCCCGAGGATTCCCCGACTCGTGTACAAGGAGGAGAGGGTTTAGGGGGGCAGGGGGCCTCTATTGTTCCGGTGTAGCCTTAATGCGCGCCGTTGTAAACAGCGTTACAATGGAATAACTTCGTTAGCATAATCGCGTCACAGAGTCGCCTGGCGCCCCCTGCCTCTCCCGCTCCACTGCACCCCTTTTGGATTTTACGGGTGGTTTCCCCCCGGACGGCCTCGTGGGCGGACCCGATCCGATCCGCTGCCGCGTTTAACCGTCGCTCCAGTATTATTCATTGTCGCGATTGAATCGTTTATCTCGTCGGATGGCCGCGCGACGGGATCCCGACGACACGACACCGATCGTATACACGGCATCGACACGGATCTCTCGACGATGGGCGACGATTTGATCGCTAAATGGGGTTAAACGACCCGTCCACGTTATGAATATCCCAACATCCCGCGATCATGACTCGCGAAGATTTCGATCGCGTCAGGATTCGTCGAGTCATCTGTCTTTCGATTCCTCGTCGAATGAAAGCGGTGAAACGCGTCGATTAATTTTATGACCGTGATGGATAATTTGGTCGATTTGACAAGTTGGAATAGTGTGTAGATCGTAGAGATCGTTTGTTGAATAAAGTAATGATAATTTGAATTTTAACTTTCTATAAGTAATATTTCCACGCAAAAGAAGATAATTCGATTTTGAAATGTGCAAAGTAATGAATTACAAGTTGTATAAAGTAAAATTTTTACGCGTGGCTAAAGAACACGCGTGTTGTATCTAAGAAAAAAGTTGTTTTTTTTCACTCGATACAAATTGTCAAAGTATAATCCAAAGATGATTTATACCTTTCACGTGACATGGCATTATGGGGATAGTATTATACTTATAAATCGATAGACAATAAAATTTTGACTAAACAAGGTTGATCAAGCAATAAGCTGAAGATAATCACGAGACGAATCAACGTTTCCCTAGTTAATTACGTGAAATTATCCCGCCAGGCGAGATCGAATTAATTCTACGCGCGATCCCGCCGGCGTACATGACATTTTTCGCCCTCCAGTCTTCGCTCGCGTTCACAATGGAAATGTTAAGCGAATCGTGGATTCGCAACGCTCGTCACTCTTGTTCGTCTCTCGACAAAGCGGTTCTCCCGTGTCCGCGAACGTCAATTTAAGCGCAAGGGCGCCGTGAGTTGCTTGACACGTTGACGACCGCCGCCATCGTTGATGGAAAGATGATCGAGAACCGTCCTCGAGGGACTGTCTATCGGTGGCGTAAATCGTTATACGATAACTATTCCACGAATTATTGGCGGATCGTTTTAATTCCGTTTTCCTCGATTCTCGTTCCTTCGACGATAAAACTTTTTCATAGCGGGTATTGTAATTTCAAAGTAACTTTTTCTTTTTAAGGGAGGAAGCATGATTTTTATAAATTTTTACACGAAGAATTCTATTGCGCAGAGTTATTTTCGCAAAGGATTGAATCGTATAATTAAACTTTTATTTAATTATAAATTCGCATAAGATTGAATCCGTGAAGTTATTTCCTTTGTTACTGTTATCGTCGAATTGTTCTTGTTGATTCAAATAATAGTTAAATTCGAGTCATTGCTAAAAAAAAGAAAGTCATCAATGACGAATTCGTTCTAGCGGGGATGAAGGAAACCCACACAAATTCGTGGCTGTTGCTCCATTAGGGACTTTTCCCCGGTCGCCCGTCGTCGTACTGATTTCTGGCTTCTCCCAGCGCGACGAAAAATAATCTCTTTTCTTCTCGTCTCTCCCTTCTAGGCTAGAACGCCCGCTGCGGACGTCAAAATATGACAGCTCTCTCGGGTCACCACTTTCCGCGACAAGAGTTGCGTTCAAGGGGGTTGCGACGAGCGATCATTAAAATAAAGTGGCGCTCGAAACCACCACAGTGCTCTTAACTGCGTTTTCCGTTCATATATCCTTCCAGGAAGATCAACTTTTAGTTTAAATATTATTATTCTCCACGAACGTTCGAACGTTCACTTTTCAAAGAAAAATATCAAATGCACATTTTATTTCCTTTTCCACTCCACACAGAATATTATATAAACTTCTTTGTTGACACAAGATCGATAAAATAAATCACATAAATTGTAAAATCTAATTAATTAAATGTGCAACATTCTTTTATTTTGAATACTTGACTATGTTGAATAAATAAAATGAGTTTATTTGGTAAAATAAATAAATTGTTTGATTTGTTTGAATGTTGCCGCAATAAAATGTCACTCACCACGACTCGATTACGAAGTTAATTTGGATAAATAATACAGTGACTCGATTTCGCATATTTACGGCTTAAATGGGTGTCGCAATGAGAACCACTGTGTGGTACGCGGTTAAGCTGACGGAAACGGTAAATGGTTCGCATCCAACCCCCTCAACGAGACGCTAATTCATATTCATAGGTGTAGCGTTTAGTATTGTGCCGCTGTGATTCTCCGGAGAGTTTGCCCGAAGAAGAACGTCGGGAAGGAGAAACATCAAGTTACATTAACTTGTCGCGTTATCATTGCGCATAAATTCATTGATATTTCGTACGTCCTTCGCAATTTTCAGTCTTTTTAAAAAAAAAAGTATACTTTTTATACTTATTTGCGAATGTTATGAAATTAATTAATTATTTAAGGCGAGATAATAAAACGATAAAATGAATTGTATTTAAAAATCTCATTGAATCTGATTTGTAAGAATTTCATGTAATTAGTTTGCATGCGAGATATATTTCATAGAATAAGTAAATATGATCTTTTGATTGACGTAAATCGATGTAGAAGTAGTAAAGTTTTGACGATAATTTGAAGTTACTAACAAAAATCGAGAATTTATTTCAAAATAGGTAATCGTTCTGCCATCTGTTAACAGGGCAGGGAATTAAACTATCTCATATGTCTATCACTAATATAGATTGGAGGATATGTGTGAATATAATACAATATCACAAATCATTTATTATTATTCTTATATTTTTCTTTGTTACGTACTAGATAAATATAAATTTTTCTTGAAATATTATTATATAATAACATTTCAATTATAAAATTTTATATAAAAAATGTATTTGTAAGTAAATAAAAATATATTAATAAGAAATTATTTACTAATAATGCTAATTATAAATACTCTCAATTGTTACGTTAAGTAATTTACAATTACTTTGAGTAAATTACAACGAGGATTATTTAATAATATATTATATATCTGATATCAAAATGTTAATAATTTATTATATAATAATAATACTTCTATAATAAGCATAATATATAAATAAAATAAAAAAAATTAGATTTTAAATTTTATCTACGAATTTTAATGTAATAAACGTTTAGCAGAATAAGTTTAAAACCGAATATAAATATTTTTTGCATTTTTAAATCATATATATATAAATAATTTACCTAGTAATGCAGTAAATTATATTCCTCCTTCATTTTTATTTGGCTTTACATTAGCTTTACGAATATGATGATAGCTTGGTAAGATTTTTAATAAAAATTCTATTTGACTTATTGGAGGCTGTAAATAATAAAATATGAAATTATATATACTTCAAATGTCATTTATGATATAATCTAAAATTCAATAGAAACTTACATATGGTTTATCGTGCATTTCTCTACGTTGACACTCATTACCATAAATTATGGTATTTTCAGGTATTATATCTGGTTCTGTTAATGAACACGATGCTCCAATAATACAACCATTGGTCAGTTCAATTTCTCGACCCACATGTGCTATAAACACAAAAAGTACAATTGTACTTAAAACACATATATATAAAATATATATAAATAATTTTTTTATTAATATATATTAACCTTTGCTTTCTAAAATATTATTATCTCCAACTTTAAATGCTTCACAAGTACAATCAGTCTCAAATACATTATAACTGCCTATTATTTGTACGGGAATTGTTGCTGGTTCTGGAGTATCTGGTGGTAACCTAGAACAAAATGATCAAATATTTTATTTTAATATGAAAAAAAAAAAAAGAGTATGATTGATAAGTATGTCTGAAATTACCTATTTGCTATAGTTGCCATTTCTTCTATAATGTTTCCTTCACCTATTATGATCGGTCCAGCTTCTGCAATGATACTTGCTCTTGGATGAATTATAGTTTTTGGTCCAATAGTGATGTCCCCTTTTAATATACTTTCCTCGCATACTAAAGCTCCTACTGCTATTTTTACACTGCAGAAAGATTCATATATCTCTATTTTATAATACAGTACTGACTTAACCTCAAATAAGGTAAATATCTTGATTTAATAGATGTATTATACGATATATTATAAATTTTTTCTAATAAATAAAGAAAAAAATGTTACTAAAATATAAATATATAAATAAAATAATGATAAATTTTGTGAATTTTCTCACTTTGTACGACGACTGACAAATGAACTCATCGTAGCGATTAACACTTGTACTTGTAACGCCATCCTTGATGATTTTCATGTACTACTTACCGCGGATTTTTTGAAACTTAAACTCATAAATTTGTATTAATATTAAATGTATAGATATATAATAATTAACGTAAGAATTATTATATAATATAATAGATATAGATCATAAAATCTATTGTAAAATTTATAAATAATGTTGAAAATTTCATTTCGTTAAATTTTTTCATTTTATTAAATTGTATTTTAAATCTATAAAATTTTCTAAATAAAATTTTTATTTCAAAATGATTAGGAACAGACATTAAAAATTTACTAATTAAGATTAATAAATAAATAATAGAATTAAAAATATAAAAAGAAATAATAAAGTATAAAAAATTATTATCAAATAATGTTCACATTTTAAAATTTCTTTCTTCTCATTTATTTAATTTATTATTCTTGCTGAAAAATAAAAGAAACAATATAATAAAAATATAATAAAAAATAATGAGCAATGTAATAAAATAATGAAAGAGAAAATAAAATTTGTAAGGAAGACAACGTAATTGATATAATGACAAGTCTGCCTTGAAAGGAACCTTAAGAGGAAATGCTTAAAAAGGATTAAGAAAATTGAGAGAGGGGGATTAATGTGAACAAGGTAAGTCGATAGCGCGTGAACCGCGCCATCCTAAAGAACATAACTCTTTCACTCGTTTTTTCTTTTTTTTTTTTTTTTTAATCGATATTTAATATAACTCTATATTATCCGTCAACTTTTATTTATTATATATATATTTTTATATATTATATATTATAAAATTTAACTCCAAATTGCGATAATAACGTCTAATTGCAACGTGCGTGCGCGTGTACGTGTTGCGCCTTTGTGTGTGTGTGTTTTGCATTAATTTTTTTCTTTAATTCTCCCTTTCTCTCGCTCTCTCGCTTCCTCACTTTCTCTCTTCCATTCGTTTCGTTTTTTGTGATTATTATTATTCTTTTTTTTTTTTATTTTTATTTTTATTTTTTTTTTTTAATATTATTTTGTCTCTTAAACCGTACATCGGGTTATCTCCGACGTCTAAGTAATGTAATTGTTTTCTGTATCAGTGTCAATGTATTCGCCTGTATGTATGTATGTACTTATGTATATGTTGTACCTGTGTTTTGTACGCTGTGTACATATGGGTGGGTCGGTGGTTGTGGGTGAACGATTACAGGTGGTAATGTATCTTGCACTCGCGCGTACGTGACTGTGTACGTGTTTTTTTTTTTTTTTTTCTTTATCTACAGTTAAACGAATTCTACGCACTTACTCGTTAATCGGCAGAATAATATGCATTTCTTAATTTCGCTATAAGTATATTTAAACCGTCCGAAAACGTGTCAGTCGGCGCACCGTGACGGATTCGCCATCGCTCTCGTCGAGCCTTCTTCCATTCCAATTTGTTCCTATTTCTTTTATACTCTCATACTTGCCCTTTTTTTTTATAATATAAACTCAACACTCGATCCTCTCTCTCTCTCTCTCTCTCTCTCTCTCTCTCTCTCTCTCTCTCTCTCTCTTTCTCTCCCTTTTCCTTTTTTCCCTATATTCCATTTCTCGCATCTATGACGTTTCAATAAATAACACCTTGTATGAGAAAACACATTTCCCTCTTCCACTTTCGAACAATCATCGCCACGTTTCTCTTTATTTGTTATTCACCGTTACTTTTCCTTTATATTCATTTATTTCCACTCGACACGTCGCTCGACTCATTCGAAGGATTCGAAGTGATGATTAAAATCCGAATAATCCCTTAAGCAGCGTGTCCTTGGGCAATACAATTAAATGGACGCGGTGAACGATATATTATATATAAACGTTGATGTAACATGATGTGAATCGTTTTTTTCTCTTCTTTTTTTTTTTCTCTCTCTTTTTTCTTTTATTCTTAGCATCGCGAATACAAAAAATGCGCTCGATTATCTCGTTCGATGAACGATGAATTCGTATTATTGTTGGGCCGCCGCTTGAGGGATTAAACGTCACGCTAAATTACAATAAAGAGAAGAGGATTTTTGTTACGAGGCGAGGACGATACTTTACCGTGAAGAAAAAACTTATCTTATAAACTTTGTTAAAGTTTAAACTACAGTCACGCTACGCGGTCTGCTAAGCTGCGCTAAAAATGTGGGACACTTTTATAACTGTAAAGTATCGGCGACGCTCCCGGTACGCTACGAAACTCGAAACTTAGCGGCTTAAAAACTCGACTAAACCCGACGTTCTCGATAATTGGCGTTCGTTATTACAAGCAGAAAGAACGCTATATAATTGAATAATCGCTCGCCGCCATTTTTGTCTTCAATTTGGCGCCACAATGAACACGAACGTTTGAAATTTTTTTTTTTCGTTTGTATCAAGATTCAAAAAACAGTCGGATATTTAAGGGCACCAGGATCACCAGTAGAATTTATTACATTAATATTATAACCATTTCATGGAATTAATTTTCGACTAACGAAATTTTTCTATTATTCGCTTGACTCGAATTTTCTTTTTTTTTTTTTTATAATAACAACTTTGATCAAAATTCGTGTCCTAGAGATTATTATTTCGTCTTTTTTCTTTCGCGAGAAGAGAATACACGTATAAAACACTATTTATTCAACTATACAACATCCTCTGCCCAATGTCGACGACACGGTCACACGATCCGAGAGATCGCAGATCGATCGAGTCGCAAAGAACGTCGCAAACGCAATTAACTC
Source organism: Apis florea (assembly GCF_048593485.1). NCBI lineage: Eukaryota > Metazoa > Arthropoda > Insecta > Hymenoptera > Apidae > Apis > Apis florea. The sequence goes on along the minus strand of NW_028256864.1, from coordinate 2,084,729 downwards.
ACGGGGAACACGAGATTCTCGAGTATGGTTCCTCGATGATCGATCGATCATGTTCTTAGAATTTATCGAAGTTAGAAATTTTCTCGTATAATGAAAAGTTGAAAACGCGGGACCGAAATTATCGATTCGTGATCGTGAAGCGCGTTACCCGATCGTTACTCGCGTTCCTCTTAAAGCGTCTATAACGATAATTCGCCAACGATAATTCGTGTTTTTTGACGACCAAACCGTCTGCGTCTTTTAAAAAACGGTCGGCCTTACGTTTAATTAATATCTAACTAACGAGTTAACGTGTGTGTCTTCAACCGGAATCGTTGATCGCGTACAAAAAACGGACTTAACAGCGAAGTGAAACGTGCGGCCGCAACAAACGACGTCTCTCGAAAAAGGAAAGCCTATTGGTCGTTGATCGTCATCACATTGATATATATTGAATCCACGAAGTGTCTCTTCACGATCATTTATACAGTCCGTGCATCGAGCATCGGGGCCAAAACGATTTCCGTAATCCCTTTCGTTGTCGAGAATTTGCGTTCGTTCATTCATTGTATCGAGATTAAATTTGTATTTTATCTTTTGGATTTTTTTTTTTTTTTTGGTCGTAGCGATGAAAGGGACGAACATTCATGTACGATCCTTTTGTCGGTCTAGTTAATATTTCGTTTTTTTTTTTTCTTTTTGCTTTTAAAAGTCTGGGAAAAGGTTTATTCGATATGAAATTGACGGGGTATTTGTACGTTTGAAATGCACGATAAGCGATTTTATAATAAATTAAAACGACAGAAATTTAATTCTTTGCACTTTTGTTCCGTGTTGTTCATAAAATTACAATACAGTTCCATACAGTTTTCGTTTCTTTCTGAAAGTAGTATGTTTTATCAAGCACTTACAAGATTATTTTGTACAAAAGACAAGAAGCTTAACGTTATCGACAATCTAAGATATATCTAAGATAGTCTTTGCCTCTAACTAGAAACTATTCTTTCATAGGAAGAAAATGAAGAAACACGTAAAATAAAAGCGCAAAGAATCAATAAATTATCGAATAAAATTACCTACGAGTTCTAATATACAAATCCCAATACATATTATATAATTACACTAAATTCGCTAATTGTATCACATATAATGTTTTCGACATTTTCCAAAAATCACATCTCTCGTTTCAAGAGTAAAATACTACGTAATAGCCGGATTTATATAGCAAGGTTTCAATTTGGTTAAAAAAAAAAAAAAAAATCTATATTTCTTTTAACTCTTGAATTGTTGGAAAATTAAAAAAAAAAAAAAAGGAAGAAAGAAATAATATCAAAGTATCGACGATTACATTATTGCAATAAGAAGGAGGAAAGCGCACGATCGTCCGGAATGTCACGGAAATCGGATTGGCGTATTACGCTCGTGGCATCGTGGCACGATGGATGATTTATCAGCCAGTGGTGTATGTATTTCGCCCGGCCGACGAAAGCGAGGAAAGCCGGTAACGGTGCGTAAAAAACGCTTCGAGAGGCTTCACCGCGGCGATGGATATTATTATTTAGTTAAGAAGTACGTGTTTTACGTATAAAGAGACGCGTCATACAGTGCCGTACAGTACCAAAACGTTTATAATGCGCACATAATGTTACCTCGATTTAATCTCTATCTACGCGCTCGCGCAGACATCGTGTATGTAAAAGTGTTCCATTTTAGTCGTATTTCTTTTTTTAGTCTCGCTGCAGGTGTGTGTATATCGTGTGTATGTATCCGTGTGCCTGTGTTCCTCATACTTTTTTTTTCTTTTTCTGTTTTTTTTTTTCTTTTTTCCTTTCATTATATTTCCACGTGTTGCGTCCGTGAGCCGGCCAGGCCGATCCAGGGACAAAAGTTCCTTTTTTTTTTTTACTTTTTTTATTTATTTTATCTTTATTTTTATATATATATAATATGTCTCTCTAACACTTTTCCTTTTTTTTCTTTCCATTTCTGTTTCATCTTTTTTTTTTTACCATTTTTTGCCATTTCTTAAATCTTCTCTTTAAGCACAAGGGACCGTCGAATCTTGGCCGCGCCGTCGGAATTGTGATCTTGTTTCTTTCTTTTTTTTTTTCCACCCTTTTAATTATTATTATTTTTTTCTTTAATATGTATATATATTTATGATATTTATATATATGAGTGTATGTTTATACATATTATAGAGTCTCTAAAGTAGCTCAGAGAGGGAACTATGCGAACCACTAACGCGAAGTTGTACACAGCGTGGCCGGCTGATCATCGCATCGATGTCTCTTCTTTTTTTTTTTTTTATTTTGTTCGTCTCTTTTTTTTTCTTTTCGCTTCCAATTTTATATTATTCACTTTTTCTTCTGTCTTGATTCGTTATTTTTTATTTTTATTTTTTTTCTTTTATTTCTCTCGATCAACGTCTGTAACAAAAATGTGAAATGACTCGACTCGACTCGACATCGATGCGATTCCCAGCCATGCTCCACACCATGACACGACTTCGTCGACACGACGCTATTTCGTTCGGGTAATTCTTCACTTTTTTTTTTTTTTTTTTGCACCGTTTGCGTTTATTTAAATGTATAATCGGTTTGCTATGACGCGAACGACGGCCCGACCAACATTCTCCCGTACATCGCCAGTCCCCCCGTAATATAGATATATGTATATATTGTATAGGTCGTCCGTGGACCGTACTGGCAGGGCCCTTAATTAACCACTTTTTTTTTTTTCTTTATTTTAATTAATACAATATATATACTTCTTTATATGTGTATCATCATCATCATCATCATCATAACAACCGATATTTCTCAGTTTTCTCTCTCTCGTTTAATTTTATTATATCACGCAGCTATCTAACTCTCTCCCATTCGATCCTCTCTCCTCCTCTATTCTTGCATTTCTTCTCTATTTTATTTTCTTTTTTTCTTTTTTCCCTGTCGTATCGTTTTTTGTCACTCTCTTTCTCGCTCCCATTCGCGCTTCTCGTCTCTCTCTCACACGCACGCAATCGTATCACGCGTTTTCTCTCTCAAGCTTCGTCACACTTTCTCTCTCTCTCTCTCTCTCTCTCTCTATATATATATATATATATAATATATTTTATATCTGTATATATATATATATGTATATATATATATATTTGTATGTATATTTATATATATATGCATATATATATATATATATATATACACATATATATATATATATATATATATATATATATATATATACTTCTATATATCTTTCATATATATACTTTATGTTGCTTTTTATGTATACTTTATATATAACAATGTTATGTTTATTTAAGGCCCAATACGTTCTTTACGAAGGAAATAATCTGCAACAGAAAGGAGACGAATATACGGTTAAACGCTTGTACCTCTTTTGCTCCCTGTCGTAAGCACCGCGAGTATAGAACTATTCAGTCGATAGAGATGAGTCCGAGTGTTTTTTTTTTCTTTTTCTTTTCTTTTTATTTCGTGAGTGTTTCTTTTCTCTCTCTTTCTTTCTCTCTCTCTCTTTTTCTGCGTATTTTGTCATTCAGAGTTATTCTTTTCCCATCCTCTCTCTCTCTCTCTCTCTCTCTCTCGACGTCACTTCCGGACGCGACGATTCGTATCAAGGCTAAAAGAACGCAAGTAGATGTGTCCCGATATGATCAGACAGAGCGAAACGAATCGTTTCCTTCAACAACACTTTAAACGGTTAATATTCTTCGTCCAAATCGAATCGATTGTACAATAAAACTACGGAATATCGTTCATTTTATAATTATTTTAACAACATTGTATTTGAGAAAGAAAAATAGTCCTTATTGTTCAAGAATCGAATTTCTTTCCTCGAAGATTTCATCGATGCGTTTAATTTTATTCATCGCAATTCACTTTTGGACGAAGAACAATTTTCTTTTTTTTTTTTTTTTTATCATTACAAAATTTTAATTTTTCGCAAGGCTTATATAATCGATTAAATTTGGAATATAAACATAGAACGTTTTTAACTACCAAATATAAAAACGACTTTTCTCGGTGACGCTTATTTTTTTTATCTGTAAAAATTATTGCCAAAATTCGTGTCTGGCTGTCATCTATCTACCGTTCTGATTGCCTCGACGTGTCCTACGCTTTTCTTTCACGCCGTTCCTCCTACGATCCTGAGTTCGTTTTTTTTTTTTTTTGCACGCCATCGTGTCTCAACGCTCCCTAGGAAGGATCGCTGTAGATCAGAAGAAACAAGTAACTTTCGCACAAAAAAAAAAAAAAAAATCTGAAACTTCTTGTGATCTACTCAACGCGTAATAAAGCCTACCAGACTTTCAGAAATCCTTTTTTCGTAACATTTTGATAAAACAAATTAAACACACGATAGATCGTTTCGAATTAATTTATACAATATGTACAAGCGCAAGATTTTTAGTTTACAATTACATACATGCATCAGAATTCGAAATTGAGTTTGGAATGAGCCCGACAAGAAAAGTTATTAAAATGTTGAATTAATTTTTCAAGGAAAAATTGAAAGTTATCACGTTTTGTCTGGCAAATAATTTGAAACAATAATTTTTCCTATGTTTTCGACTTTTTTTTAAAATGTAAGTAAGTTAAGTGACTACGATACGAAAAGTGATGTATCATAACTTCCAATGTTGTTATTTTCTTTAAAAAAATTCAATTCAACATCTGGTTAACTTTCCTCGTCGAAATGAAGGATAATTAAATTACCCTCGAGTAGCGAATAACAAGAACATCCTTATATTTACTAATTACAGACTTTCACAGGTTAGAAAAAGCACGTGCATCACGTATAACGAATAAATCGCTTATAATACTTTTTATTATTTCTTACAAAAAGTTGTCCTTCGTCGGAACGTTTGAACGTGTGTATAATTCAAAATTTCTTTTTCTTTACACAATAATGTATCGTTTCGTGTAGTAACAATTAAGGGGAGGAAAAAACATAAAAAAGGAGAAAAAAAAAAAAGTAACGTTATCAGTTTTGAGAACGTAACAGGCTTTGAGAATATGTTGGTTAACATCTTATGTTATTATTTCGAGAAGAACCCATAACACGTAATTGAAAGTAGAAAAACCCAGTAGACTCTATTTTATTCGTACATTCTATTTCCCTTTCTATTTTTTCTTTCAGAAACACCAAGATCTTTGCGGAAGAAATAGAAAAAAGAAAAAAAAAAAAGAAGAGGTGAGAAAACAAGAAAGAACGAAAGAAAGAGGATCTTAACGCCTGAATTATCCTACGACGATTTTTGTGCACGACGATTTGTACGAAAGGAAGAAAAGAAAGCGAAGATTTTTAAAAAAGAGAAACGGGGAGAGAATAATGATAAAATAAAAAAGATATTAATAATCGCAATAAAAATAGTAATAATAATAATAATAATAATAACAGTAACGATAATAATAATAATAATAATAATAATAATAATAATAATAATAATAATAGTTGTAATTATTATATAATAGTAATAGTAACGGCATTAGGACGCAGTAATAGTTTCTGACCGAGAAAAAAGGAATATAACGTTACGGGTTCTTTCTTTTTCTTCTCTTTATATATATATATATATATATATATATATATATATAAAACAAAGAATCGAAGGATGGGTGGGGGGAGGGGAGGGTCAGGGGAAGAAAGAAAAACAAAACGAAGAAATTTACAACGATCGCAAATTAACAACAATCAATATCAGTTACTTGTTTCCCCGCTCGAAATATCGATTTTTCAAAGCCGGCCCGGCCTCGCGTGTATAATTCAAGATCCGAAGCATAACGAGCTCCAAACGAAGTCGGTTGTTTGGGCAATCGTGAAATCGGGTTGCGCAGGTCTCTTTACGGATAAGATTAAAGATTATTGTATTATCTCGGTTATGAAACGGCCCTGCTCTATCGTTCATACACAGTTTTCATCGTAGATGCCGAAACGAGAATTTATGTACAACACATTGCGTGAGAGTAACCAGAACAACCATACCTTCGTCTTCGAATCGCGATTCGATCGATTTGCCGTCCGTAACACTCGATTCGAGGATCTTAATTATGGGCTGGAATCGAAGGGGTTGAAGAAAGATCGTGCAAACACGACATCCATATGCTCCTCTCTTCGAAAAAGACGTAATAATTCTCTTTGTATATATGCTCTTTCAGTATACTCTTTTCTCGATTAAAAAGAAAAAAATTTCATAAATTAAAAACGTTATCTACGAAAAATTAAATTTCATCTAATTCCCTCTTTTCTCGAATAATAATCTTTTTCTCGATCCTCGAAGACTGTTTTTTAACATAATTTCGGATGGATGACAGCTTCCAAGGATTATATAAACGGACGTAAATTTTCAACGAGGTACGATAATTTTATAAAAGTAATCGAAGCAAAGAAGAAAGGGAAGAAGAAACGAGAAGAGAAAAGAAACGCGAAAGAAAAAACAGCCTCTCACTACTCGCACCACGAATTCTTCGAACCCTTCGAGACGCTTCTCGCTCGTCAATCGGCCCCAAAAAAGCACGTGCTTTCCAGCGACTTCCTAGGTAGCAAACGACGCGCAGCCATCTTTCGTCGAATAACGCATCGCCATCTCCGAATTTTAATCTCTCTCTTTCTTTCTCTCTCTCTCTCTCTCTCTCTCTCTCTCTCTCTCTCTCTCTCTCTCTCTCTCTCTCTCTCTCTCTCTCTCCCCGTTCTTTCATTTTCGTTTTTCCTTATTTTCCGGACGGTGGAACTCACCTTGACAGAGCAAGGCCCGGCGCTACTCGCGTACCGCTTTGTTCGTCAGCGTCGGGACGCCCTGCGCCGCGTCGATCGTTCAGCTGTCGACGCTGAAAAGCTCTTTGTGAAGGGCCGGGAACTCGAGGTGCGGCTGGGACCGTTTGAACTTCGCCAGGGCGTCCATGTGCAACAGGGAGATCTCGCGGAGCTGTGGTATCTTGGCGAGGATCGCGTCGCACACCGTCACGTCGCCCTTTATGGGCGACACGTGGTTACGATCCAGCTCCGACCTGAGCGCCCTGATCACCGCCTGAGACAGTCTCGTGATTTCCGCGAGCCCTTTCAGCCCCGGCCGATCTGAAACGTTATTTTCGAATATGTTTATTTCTATGACATCGCATATGGAAACAGGGTATCTCGATGTTTGAATCCAAAATGTTGTGTTGCCACATTTGACACATTGTAAAAAGTATATCGTACGGTGAATTTCGTTTTTTTAGTTGAGCGATTTTTGTGAGGAATACAAATTAATACGATAATAATTTTTTCAAGAAGTCTTTTTAAATTTGACCAAATGCAACACGAGATTGTTTAAAAAAAATCTTAAGCACAATTTTATTCTCGACCGTGTTGATTATATTTTAAAATTTATCAACTTGATTTTCTATCAATTTAAACGATCTTTATCCTTCTATTCTTGTTTGATCAGTCATGTTGTATCCGAAACGATTATAATCCCCGAGCAAAAGCGAAAGCTTAAAATCACAGAAATTGTTTACTTCGTCTCCGTCTTGTATTCGTCTTCGTTACTTTTGCCGAGTTGTTGCTGGTCGAGGGGAGGAGGGATAGAAGGGGGAAACGAGATGCTTCCGTCGAACGAGTATTTATAAGCGACGATTAATTTTGTGGAGGAGAGTTGTGACGAAATGGGACGAATTAAGCGGGCTGAAGATAATTAGGGGACCGTGTTCCTGGATAATTTTAGAGAGTGAATCAGGGGACAAAGAGAAGAATGGCGGGAACTTGATATCGTGATATTTATATATACAGTAATATCGAGTAATTTAAATGGAAAGATAATCCTTTTCCAATCGAAAGTTATTTTTGATTTTCTATGCATTTCTTTGCCCGATGATTATTTTAGACTCGATTTTTCTTTCGTGAACACTGCGTGATTAATTAATCGCGATGATTTCAATATCATCCTCTTCCCAGTTATCGAATCGATTATATCGTTGAAGATACTCGACTTTGAAATGAATAAATTCTTTTGACTTTTAAAGAGCACGAAAGCATCAAAGATCGTAATTGCATTTATTCAGCTTAACGAGACGCTACTATTTCTTCTCCATTTTTCTTTTTTTCTTTTTTTTTTTTTTTTTTTTTTTTTACATAAAAAAGAATCCCGTGATGTATTCATGATCGATCGACTGTAAAAAAGATACAACCAAGATACCTTTGATTAACGACAAGTGTTATACACGATTGAAAAAAGAAAACGATTTTTTTTGAAAGCATAACTAACCGGGGCTAAGGAGAACCGCTGCACTGTAAAGAGCCAGCTCTGTTTCCGTAAGCTTCAATTCGGCAATACTCCTGGCCAACTCAAACACGCAAGAGACAAGCTTCATTTCCGCCGTATCTGTCGTGTAAAACGCGTCCTGAGGCAACATAGTGTCACCGTAAAGGACACAGTTCTGCTGGAGATCGAGGTACCTGCTCATACGTAGCACAGCCAACTCGAAGGAACCTGAAAGCATCGTACAGTGATCCATAATCTGCTAGTAATAATTGAAATAGTAAGCAATTTAGCAAATTTATTTTCTAAAAATTGATCCGTTCGTTGATTTATACTCGACAACAGGAACAAAAGCTTGTCTGTGTTAAATTTATATGGCAATCTAAACAGTCATGAAAAAAAATATTGAAATTCTTGTTAACAGTCAGCTCAATGATTACGCGGCGTGGAATTAGACTTTTATCTGCCCGCTTGTTACAGTTTTTCTTCCTCCCAAGATAAGACGCACGACTACGCGAATATTTATTTAACTCGAGTAATATTTAGCTTTAACAATATTTTTTAATAACACACGCGGGATTCACATTTGCACAATTTCTTCTTCGTTTCCCTTCTCTGTTGAGAATAATTGATTTCTCTTGGATTAATTATCATACGTTAAAAATCTGACAAAACAAATAAACAAATTTACACTTGATTTATAAAGCTAGATGATAAAAATCGATGATGGAATCGATGTCTCTGGCACGTCTTCTTCGAAAGAGGAATAACTAAATTCAGATCACACTTACCAGCCTTTAATAGAACAATCTGGTCGTCCTGCGAGAGCTTCATGAATCCAGGAACCATCTTGGCGAACTCGATGATCTGCTGGATAACGGTGGTTAGTTTTTGGGCACACTCGAGCCAGAGCTGCTCGTGCGCCATGTTCTTGTAGTAGATCAATCTGGAGAGGTCGTGCGGCTTCCGGAAAGATTCCTGGATCTGTTCCGTCGACAGCAGACACGTTCTTGCGTGTGCATCCGCTATCGTTTTTGAGAGCAGCTCGCTGATCTGTGCCGGATCTACGAAAATTCATCGGAGAGACGGGTTGAAATCTTGCTCCTTAAAAAGTTTCATCCAGCATAATCGAAATGAATATCCAAACAATCATATTCTACGTATCGAAATGACTATTATAAAATATATATGTATAACACAGAGAAAAGAATTGTCAATTTTTGTGAATAACGTATAACATGAATAATCGAATATACATATGTATAATATATTAAGCGACAGTTAAAAGAAGAAAAAAAATTCTACTTTGGTTAGTCGATTGTTTTTTTAATTTTTAAAAATGACGCGATTTATGCAATCGTATGCTATACTTTTACAAGTTAGAATGCAATGATTCGAAATGAGAGAGCACGTTTTCCAGGTTAAGATCACGAGAGCTAATATGGGCGGTCGAAACTTAGGATCTGGTCGGTTCTAGATCTCTATAATTACCGCACTTTCAAACTACATTATCGCCACAGTTTACCAGACCCATTTCACTTTGGCTCTCAAGACCGGGAACTTTAAACAATTCCAACAGTTTGACGCGAATCGCCACCGAGAAATTCAAACCCTTTCATTCAATCTCCTCTCGAATCAACCGGCCATCCTTTATCCTCGTTTCCTTGTCCATAATTATGGGAACATCGATCAAATGCATCCTGCTATTTACCTCGACAGAGTTTCCGTACAATTTATATTTAGGTTTTAATTATAGGATGTTTAAACTTCCAATAAAACGATGCATTCTAACCTAATATACCAGATAAACTTCTTCGTGCAGAGTATGGAACCCAGATAACTTTGTCTTCCCGACCAAAAAAATTCTCCCGAAATTTCTCTCAAATTCATCGTTCAGAAACACAGAGAAAACGTACTCTCCCATCGACGACGAAAAAGAAGAAGAAGAAGAAGAAGAAGAAGAAAAAATACAAAATACAAAATAAAAACACCGATCGGTTCGATTCACGAGCCGAGAAAAAAAAATCAGAATGTATCTCAAACCGTAACAAAAAAAAAAAAAAAAGAAAAAAAAGAAAAAGAAAAGAGAAACGAAAGAAAAAGCACGACACATGCCCATGCAAAGGGACACAAACGTAACCTCACATCTCGCATGGGACATACTGGGCAGACTCGGCACTTCGTCGTCCTCGGATGGATTGCTGACCCTCTGTTGCTGACCGCTCAGAAAGGTCGTCGAGTCGACCATCGTGTACGAGCCGTGGCCCAAGCTGGCCAGCTCGACGGTGGTCTCTTGCTTAACAGCAACGATTCCACCCCCGCTCAGGGAGCCGGCACCGCCGCCGCCACCGGCGGCCGCACCGCCCCCGGTGCCAGAACCGCTCCCTCCACCACCCGAGCCACCACCACCGGATCCACCACCATTACCACCGCCACCACCGCCACCACCGCCTCCGCCGCCGCTACTACCACCACCACCGCCACCACCACCACCACCACCACCACCCCCCGTGCTGCTTCCGGTCGTCGAGGCAGACAGCGACTTCCCTGGTACGCGAAAAGTCAAAGGTTCACTCGGTCTATGCACCCTCTTTGCCGCCACCTTCCTACTGCGCGCGTATTTTTCTCCTTTTCTCTCTCTTTTCGTCTCTACGTGTTATTTTTCATCTTTCTTTCTTTCTTTTCGCTATCTTTCCCCTAAGCGACAAATCATACGGATAAAACGCGAGATCCTCGAGTTTTTGGTCGAATGGAATCGGCTCGCAGAGGATAGGGGGATACGTAGGGATTTGCTGCGGGATCTTTACGGATGAAACTTTTCGTTGCACACACACGATCGATCCCGTCTTTTTTGAATTTGGAATTTAAAAATTGTTTTTTCTTTTTTTCTATGCGTTAGTGAATTAAACAAGTGTCGTTGTAATTAGAACTGTGCAAGGCGAAAGTATGTATTATTCGAGGCTTGGAAGAAGAGTCTAAGGAATGTGTATTCAAACGGATGAAACGAGCGAATCTCTTGCTCGTGTATCGTCGTCCTTTTAATCTTCTTCTCAGCTCTGAATAGCATAGAGTATACGTAAGATTTTATGTTAAAGAAGTGAATCTTTTATACGGAGATTAATTAACAGAGTGATCAGTGATTCGCATGCATTTACGAGGGTCACGGCTTTTTAAATGTTTTTTAAAAGTAGCTTTTCAAACTCAATTTCTATCTTTATGATCGTTACTTGAAGACACGCGATATCAATATTAACATTCACCGAATGCGTCTCGTTCAGTCAACTGGCAGCAGTGATAAACACAGTAATTGTATCAGCCGCGTGCTACTAAAAGGGACCAGTACTACTTGGCGCTGCTTGTTCATCGATTGACATCTTGTTACCACTCTTTCGTTAACAATAAACTTCAATGGAACTATAAAGTAACGGGTTGGCTCGGCTTCAGCTACGTTTGCCAGTCGGCCAGATTCACGTTCGATCAAAATTGAAAATGTGTGTATCGCGTCAAAATTTCCGTATTATTAACGTATCTTTTATCTTTTATATGTGAAAATACAGAAATCGTTTTTTTTTTTTGAGAAGAATTTCACCAGTGATAGATTCGATTTTAAAGATCAAGTTTCATCTCGATATTTGGATTTCTTTTCACTGTACATTGGAAGATTCAAGCGGAAGGAAAACGGACAGATTGAAAGATTGAGCAGAATTCAGCATTGAGAGATTCAGAAACGTACGTATCCCCATTTTTCAAATTATATAATATTTAATAACCTATTATTGATTATTTATATCTCTTGTAAACGAAATCAAGAATTTCTCCAAACTTTTTTGAAAAAAGTTTCAGAACCCGATATCCAAATATTTCTTTCTCGTTCTTCTCGGAAAGAGAGAGAAAGACAGACAGACAGACAGACAGAGAGAGAGAGAGAGAGAGAGAGAGAAAGAGGGATAAATTAAAATACTCACCGGTGGTGACCACGCTGGGAAGTACCCCAGCCGCTGTGACAGCGGAGGGCGTATCAGGGGCGACAGTGTCCGCGACCTGCGTCTGCGTCGGTCGTGGATCGTAGGTCGTCGTGCTGTCGACGTAGTCGGCGCTAAGCTCGTAGTTCGTCATCGCTTGATGATTGTAATAACCCGACCCGCCCGTGCCGGGGCCAGGGGAAGCGTATTCACTACCGCCATACGTATACCTGCGCCCACAAATCGAGATGAGGATAAAAACTTCCTGTCCAATTGACCGTTACGAGTTTAATTGATGATTATCGATGTAATGACATTTTACTTGTTATAAGAATATATATTAATACTTGTTAATATTTATGAAAAAAGTAGAAAATGTTCGTATAATATTCGAGGAACGAGGGTGTTATATTTGTCGTTGATGTTTTAGAATCGCTCACCCGCCATTGAAAGGATGATGCTGATCCGAACTGCTTGGGGTCTGATGTTCAAACACACTGCTGTCGGGCGCAGTCTCGGAGGCCGCTCTCATTTGTGCCTTGTGGAACCTAACTTCGTCCTCGACCTTCTCCCGCTGCTTCTTCGACATGCGCCCGAATTTAACGGCTGGAAAGAAGAATAACGCACAGTGTAAATGTCCACTCGAATTCTTATAACATACCAAAAAGTTATATATGTACATAATAATTTAATTAAATTGAAAACGCGAGAAGAAAATCTTTCAATTTAGGATCCACGTACGTATTTACTCGTCATAAAAATCACTATACATCTCTTTAACGACAGATCCAAATGATTTTCCTTTCGACAACAATTTCTCTTTTCCACCAACGCCATACAAAAGCCGAGCACGCACTAAATCAACCGGGATCGTCGATTTTGAACGTTTCTCCCACCATCGCGTTTCGATCGTTTTGCATAGACGCGTCGCCCGGAATTGAATTGATCGTGTTGTGCGCGGGTTAATTGGATGGCGATCGATCCGATCAAACTTGGGAAGAGTGTGACTTTAACGAAGATCGAGGATCGATCGTGCATGCTCCCGTTTATAAAGTGGACGGGAGAGAAACGCCACGAAAGAAACTGTTCTGATTCGAGGAACGCGGAAGTTCTTTGCATCTCGTCGTTACTTCTTCGCCGTCGTTATCGCCCGGCTCGGGATGCACCCACCCATCCCAGTGACGTCACCGCAGCAGCTCACCGACACCAGCGCGAGCCGACAGTAGGGAGAGCGCGCGCACGAACGCGCGATACGACTACGTCACGCGAAGCGTTCAACAACCGCTAGAACCTGAATCGTCTTCGTATTCCTTTTTCTTCCGTGTTCTCCAGTTTCTCAAGTTCATTCGCGAGTTCAGAGACGAGACGCGCCTATTTTCAAACGAGCCATTGTTGCCGCGGCTTCCGATACGAAAATTGATCCCGCTTCCGGGGAGGAGGAGGAATTTGAATCCGTCCGATTTAAAAGTCGCGTGAAATGAAAGGAGCTGGGTGAAAATGGATTTATCGATTAATCGAATCGAAGGTTTGGAATTGATTCGTTTAATCAGTCGTGGGAGTTTTTTGTTTGGATTCATTTTAAGTTTAAGAAAGATTAGGTAAGACTGTAATGGACGAGATGGACGACACGTATGTTTAAAAGAACGGTGTTAGATTCGTTTTAACGATCTCCATTTACTCGATCGAGCGCTTTCGTGCAGGATTTCAAAGTGTTAAAAATAGATCCAATTGTGAGAATCCTATGAGCGAATCGAAAGAGGGCGGACGGACTCTGTTCCAATTCATAAGAAAACGATTCAGATACGCTTCTACGAATAAATCTTTTGGTGAATAATTTTTTTCATTCCGGAAAAACATGGATCGTAACACGGTACAACTTAAATCTTTCCGATAAGTAACCATTATTTCCTCTCTCTGTCTAAAAACCTACGATTTTATAAAATTTCAAGATACGACCAAAAAGAAAAAAAAAACACTTACTTCACCGATCCATGCTTCCCGACAAATTAAAAAAGAAAAGACATCTTGGATGAATCCAAACAGATCCTAATCCGTCCAAAATCCGCATCGCATTAATCAAATCCCAACTCCATCCCTCTCCCTTCTCCTCCCTCATTCACGCTCCAAAAACCGAATCTTGGCGCCAGATTCAGAGGCAAGGCAGCGCGCCCTCCCTTCGAACTCTCTCTCCCTCGAACTCTCAACGAAAATCTCGGATCCGTTTGCTCGGCGACACACGCGTCACTTCACGCACACCGACTTCGTGATGTATAAGGGCGGAGGGGACGGGGAGTTAGCGCGAGGAAAAGATCCTCCACAACGGTTTGTGAACGAGAAACTGGTGAAAAGGAGGGAGAGAGAGAGAGAGAGAGAGAGGGGCAGAGGCGAGTCTCTCGCGACCGTCAGCTGCCAGCTGAAACCGCTATCGGGATCGCGCGAGAGAGAGAGAGAGAAAAGCGGCTGGACGAAGAGGTAGAAGCGGAGGGTGATCGACCGAACGTGGCGAATGAGGGACAGAGAGGGCGAACGGGGGCTCGCGGCGATAAGACGAGGACGGAACGAGGCAGGCGAAAGAGGCTCGAGAGGGAGGGAAGGAGGGAGAGAGAGAGATGACAACAGGAAGAGTATGCGCGCGCGCTACCGGTAGCACACGATGCACACGAGCGTGTGTACGAGAGAGAGAGAGAGGACTACTGGCTCCTTATCAACCGCAGAGCAAATACTCGCTGTGCGAGAGCGAGACCGCGAGAGAGAAGCGATTATCGAGGCGGGGATTCGGTCTCGTTCGGTGATCCGCGCCAGGGTGGAGATTCGCTCTCGTTCGCATCGAACGCTTCGCGCCGCGTTTTCACGAGAGTCGAGGAGGAGTCGTGGGCCACGAGGTGCGCGAGGCCGGCAGGCACACCTCCTCTGCGCTGCGAGATTCGACGAATGGGGACGTCAATGACCTCGCGGAGCGTTCCGGCTGGTGAGGTGTTCGACAGCGTTTCGGTTTTGACAGCGGGGAGAGCGGTGGAGGGGAAGAGAGAGAGGTCGGAGGGGGAAGTTGAGAATGCGAAGAAGGTTCGAGGAGAGGGAAGGAGTGTATCGAGGATGCGTAATTAATTTATGGCCGATCGAATGAGTTATGGCTGGATAGACGGCTGTCCTTACGTATTTGGTATCGGGAGAGAATTCCATGGAAGAGAATTTCTTGGAAGTTGTCGCTTGTTTTGTCCAGTTTCAGAATATTACTCGTGACCCGACCTCCGTTCGGATCCGGCGCGTGAAGGGTTTGTTCTTGATCTAGGAAGAATCTGTATAAATGCATCCTTCTTTACTTCCGTTACTATTTTCTTCTTTTTATTTCTTCTTACTGTTTACGAGGCAAATGATCACGAGGCTTCTGGGAAAAGGTTTTTTCGAGAAGGCTAATAAGAAATCTTGAGATATCCGAGTTGGAAGAGCGATCGTACCGCGAAACGCGATTTTTATTAGAATTTCGCTGCGTTTAAAAACGGAGGAAACATTCGAGGAAATGAGCTGGTGAATTCAAAGGTGAACGGCTGATTAACGGTTAAAGGCGCAGATTTCAGATCGATCGATCGATAAATGTTATTTTAATCTGTCGATTAGAGGAGGATGTTATCCGATAAGCGGCATAAACGAGAGGAAGACCGATTGAATCCTTATCGGGCATTTGCAAACAATCGAGAAGATGGTCGATTATCGAAAAATCAACCAACCTGTACGAGATGGGATATTTTCGACTAAAAAAGTCTAAAAGAGAAAAATGTTGTACACCGAGAGGAACAATCTTCATAATTTTATGAAGCTAGCTCTAAGAAATGTCAAACGATGTGTAGAAAACTAAAGAAAAAAAAAAAAGAAAACACGAAAGGCAAAGTTCATTCTTTCGTATCAAAAGCAGCTGGCGCGATTTCATTCAGACACAACCGCAATGTCCTGCTTTTCGGCTGCGGCACTTATCGAACGTGGCTTTTTATCTGACAGGCAGAAATCTGAAAATTCAGCGAGTGTTCATTAAAAAACTTTACGAGCACTCGCAAAAAAGCGAAACTGTCGAAACAACCTCTGTGGAACACTTCAACACTCGTAGAATCGTGCTTTAAAACGCTATTAAACAATTTCGAATCCTTTTCCAAAATTCCTCTCTTCAAATTCACTCTTAATAATTACGCGTCTTGCGATTCATTTTCATAATGTACAAAGAAACTTTCTCAAAAAAAAAAAAAAAAATAATAATTTATCTTCCAAGAATTCAGAATTCCTGCTTCCATTCATGAAATCGTCATCGAAATGTCAAAATCTTGGAAACTTGGAGAGCAACCTGCTTCCACATTATCGAAACGCAAACGTTAAACCCCAGGAACGTCGTTAAACGTGTCCAAGACATCTCGTGTACACTCTAGGCCCGATAAGGTGCAAGCAACTCGGTAAGAGGCCTAGCTGCATCGAGAGGAGAGCGAAAGAGCGAGAGGGAGGAAGGCGTGCGGGGGTGTTGAGACGCGGAGGGGGGATCGGGTCGAGAGGAGGGCTGGACAGCCTCCGATAAAGGGTCGTACACCCCGAGCGGCACGCGTGGCCGCTGCTATCCCTGTGTATCTGATTTGACGAGTCTCCTTCTCTCTCTCTCTCTCTTCTTCGCCCGTCCTTCTCTGTCGTTTCATCGCGACGATTCGAATGTTTACGAGCCGTGTGTCGTCATGGTAATGCGTGGAACGCGTAAATTTGCGAAATTTCGTATCGACCGAAACGAGTGAAATTGGAAAAACGTTTCCCTCTGAAAATCTCTCCCAAATATATATATATATACACATCCGATCAGATCATTGTGACACTTGTGTTTCACGTGAATTGGCTTTTGTTGAAATTTCACTTTAACGTCGTTTCATAGGGAACAATGGATTCGGATGGGATAATACAATGCATGGCCAATTTGCGTTATCGAAACGTTGAAGTTGTTTCTTCGTTTCTCCCCCTCCCCCCGATGAAATATCTTTCTTTTTTTTTTTTATTTTAGACACACGAACTGTTCGTACGCAAACATATTGATAATTTTTACGGAACGTTCGCGCCTGTGTCGAAAGTATAAATCGTATGTATTATGATGTATAAGCTGTGCAAACAAGCAGCACACGTTAACTGTATATTTCATGAATATGAATCGTGACACCGAATGAGATATAGATACGAAAAATAGTGTATAGGGATAGGGATCGAGTCGTGATATAAATTCTCGTTTCGCAATTCATCAATCTTGCCGCGTTCGTGGTGGCAATGACAGAAGGCACGTAATACACAATTTACGTGTCGTGTAATTTCAACCGAGCGATAATTCGTTCGAAACAAAGAAATTTCTTTTTCATATATCGAACGCTTCTCTTCGCGTTTTGTTGCATCGTTTGTTTCTCCTATGCGCGACACTCGTGCAATAAGCATATTATCGTATACAGTTCACTTTTGTTTGTCAATTCCTTCCTCTCTCCGTCCCCGCTCGCGGCTGTAGATAATAAAAATCGAACGATCCCTCGCGGCGTATCTAAAATTGCATTAGAACGCGAAGATTCTGAATCAAGAGCGAAAACACGATTCGACCGTCCTCGATAAATTTTTTAACAGAGAAACAATAAAATGTGAGAAACACTTCATATTCGTCGCAAATCATCGAAAGAAAATGAAAAATAAAAGAGACATTCGTTTCTCTATCTATTTTCCTTCCCGTATGTTTGTAAATATTCGAATTTAATAAAAATCGAAAAAAACAAAAAAAAAAGGAAATTTATAACACAAAGAATATGATATTATTAATACCAATTTTTCAGAATAAACACTCGCGTTCGATATAATGATCCAACGGATATAGATTGCTCATCGGATCGGCATCGTTTCCCAAGCGACGATCGTTACGTTTTTTTTTCTCTCGTTAAAGGATTATTGCGAGTTCTCTCTCGGACAACCTTGAAGCTCTTCGAGAAAACGGAGGCTCGGATACGCAGCACTCACCATCTCTAGACATGCCGAGGCGTAGGCACTTTTGCAACCGACAGTACTGGCACCGGTTTCTGTTTACACGGTCGACCACGCAATTCTTGTTCCGCGGACATTGATAGTTGACGACCGACGACTGGGACCGCCTGAAGAAGCCTTTGCAGCCCTCGCAGGTGATCACGCCATAATGAACACCGCTGCTCTTGTCGCCACACACCTTGCACGGGATTATTTCGATCTGGGCTGAAATCAAAAAACGGGAGAAAAAGGGTTAAATTCGTGATCGCTCTGGTAATTGAGAATCGGCGTGGCCCGTTCACTTTCGTTTCGTTTCTCTTGCTCGATCTACATCGATTCTAAATTTTGTAAGATGTGGTTTTTTTTTCTTTTTAGATTAAAAGATTCTCAATGTTTTAATTTCTTCTTGTAGTTAAAATTCTCTTACAATTCGATCGAAAGATATTGATATCCAAAGTTCATGTATGTAAATATATAGAAATCAGTTAAAAAATAAAATTGAGCAAAGAGATGAAAATATTCGGAATCATCGGTATTTTCGAAGAGGAAAAGAGGAAGAATTAAATTTGGCTTTCAAAATTTGTATGATGTTTTTATTGTACATCAAAAATACACGTCTCGAAGACGTCTATTATAAGATAAAAGAATTATATAAAATTCTTAACGCAATTCACGTTCCAAGTTCGAGATTTCCAATTGATCCTCGACTGTTCCAAAATCCAAAATACAAAAGTTCTACCTATCAGTTTATTTTCCCTTTCGTCATTTCTCGATAGCGCGTAATCAAAGGCCGAATCCGTCCGCCGTTTTACACGCTGCCACTTTATTCCTGGCTCGTCGAAGTTCATCACACCATCGGTCGTTCTCTAGTATATTTATGGATAACCTTTCCGATTGGGGGACAATACTAGACGGCTGATTCCATCGCGATGCAACCGCGGCAAAGTGTGTATCAAAACGCTGTATCCATAAGTTGTGTCTTGTGATTCGAGAAGTTCGAAGATTTCGTATCGCTTTATAATGCAGCAACGATAACAACGCGAGCGATAAAACGAGCGTAAGTTTTCACTCGTGGAAAATCAGAAGACTCACAGAAAGGAACACGTAGCCGCTTCATTCATTCAGCAGGCAGAAAGACACCATTCATGCACAAGTGTTTCTGTAAATTGCAATTGCTTATCCCCGGATGTTCTCTCCCATCGAATCTTAGAAATCGTCTCTCTAAAAAGATATCCTTGTCTCGATGAGGAAAAACGTTAACTGAAGATTCGCGTTAAAATTCTATTTCCTCCATTGTGCAAGCAATAACACGCGGACAAGAGGAGGATATAATACGAGATTTCCTCTCGTTCCAAGCAAGGGAATTATTTTCGGCAAGTATTTCATATCGATTTAAAAAAAAGAAAAAGCTACAGATTCCAATATTGATTTGCCTTATTTCGTTCTATTTCGAGACTAAGATCACATTCAATATATATTATATAAATAATAGCAGATAAAATTCAGATAAAATTATCGGCATAACAAACTTGATTTAACGAGATATTCTTATTTTTCTATTCGACGTTACAAATAAAATCGAATCGTGTTCGCCAACGATAAGAGAAAAAGATTCGCAAGATCCTATCAAATATACAGATCCTGTATTACACGAGTATCGATTGTGCGAAGAGAAGAAGAAGAAAAAAAAGAAATAGTTGAAATTCGTCATACAAAATTTATCATATCTCAACGAGTACCTCGTATAGAATTGACTTGTAGCCTACGATCGTCCAACAGTGTATTTTCCGGACTTCCGGGGGTTTGCACTGGTACCCTTGTTCTCGTTTCCGGTGGCTGAGGACTCGTACTGTCCGCCCCCCAACTTGGCCCACCGAACGTTGAGAGACTTCCCTCCATTTACGTTCCACACTATGGTGTTTCATTTAAAAAATCTGCCCGCCAACGTTCCTCGCGCGTGTACAATATATATAGTTTTTCTCGTTTTTTCCACGATCGGCTCGGCTTGTATCTCTTCTAGCCATTCATCGTTCACATAAGCGTGTAACAGTTCACATAACACTGCCGTTACACAGGTCCCACAACAGCGTAGCGTTTCAACTTTTCACAGTCTTTCCATCGAAAACAATCGTGAACAGTTTCCACAACTCGGTCATACGGACGAGAGAGCGTTCCATCGATCGTGAGATCGAACGTAAATGAATGAACGAAGAACAGGAGGAGGGGGGTTTAGGATGTCCCGGAGAGAATTTTCCGGTCTAAAGAGGATCGAACAGAATTAACCGATCGATCGAGAAGCTGCGCCCAATCATCGAGAGAGCGCACCTCCTCGAGTGTCCACAACTCATATTATTAACGATTCCCTCGAAATGTTGCGAAACGTAGTTATTCTTCGCAACGCTTCTCTGCTGAAATTACGTATTATCATTATTGTTCGAGGCTGCCCTCTGAAAATCTTCGTTCCAACGATTTCCAGCCGGAGGATCCTATTTATACACGCCTTCTAACCTGGATTTCGACCAAGAATACACCCTGATCCCTACACCGTGAACCTCAACCCCTAAATCAATCGCGGCTTACAGGCCTCGCTCTCGAACGCTCCATCGGACACGGAATGCGCGCGACAAATTCCTGTCTCGAGTTTAAACCGCATCGATCACCTCGTCTTCTCCTTCGTCCACGAGTGTTCAACCTAACCGCTTGTTTTATATATATATGTATCAAATCGAAATAATCCATCCTGTTACAGGTCTGGGGGAGGGGGCAGAAATTTTGCGAGAAAGATCGAGGAGCACGGTAGAACGAGGAAAGAGCGCGATGGAACGTAGGAAAAGAGTAGAAATGCGGCTGCTGCAGTGGCTCCCGTTGCCCTCTATTTTCGTTCTCAGCTCGGTAATGCGGCGACTATATCGCGAGGGCGCTAAAGCAAGACAGAAGAAAGAGGGTGTGCACGAAGAAGAGAACCGGCATGGAGGGGAACGACGTTCTCGTGTGTTCGTATATGCATATGACGTAGATACACTATATATACACATAAATGTATCTCTGTATGAATTCGTACATCCGATACATTCGCGTATCTACAATTGGTCACGCAAACCTACTCGCTTGCGTTACGTACATTTTATGAAAAATTATAAATTTCGAAGCGATTGGTAAATTAATTAATCAAACGTGTTCTAGAATAATAGACTAATAATCTAGGAATTGAACAAAATGTATAAAAGATATAGCTGGACACTTTTGTGCTCTGTATATATATATACACATACATACATGTAGTTACAAAGTAGATACGTATGCTACATACGTACATATATATATATGTATATTCGCGCGCACGTGTGTCCGTTGGTAGAGGCGACTACCGTATTGGAGCGAGGAGGATTCGGTGCTGGCCGTGTCTGTATATCGTGGTTCTCTCGTCCGACAACTCTAGCGCCACGAGTAGCGTCGAGGCGCTTGCACCATACGGTCGAACATTACATAACCGAGAACGATGAACCCAGAGTACAGTCACCCGGCACGCTCGCATCTTTGATGTGCGTCATGCCGTTGCCTCGAGGAGAGTGCACAGCGCCGGCTACTATATACATACCCCGGAACTCCCGAAATCGAAGCCACTTTGTTGCACTTTTGTGCGCGCTCCCCTCCTTTCTTCTCCCTCGTATGCACGAATCGTGGCAAATACCGTGGAATGGAGGAAAAGCGAGAGATTCCGTGTTTCTTTCGATGTTTCTCGAGACTGATTACGAAAATTACGGAATCTGTCTTATTAACGGAGTTATCGAAATTGCTGAGCTTTGGAATTATTTTACGAACGTCGTGCCGAACGTAACCGGAAGAAAATATCCGTATATACACGGTTGTGGTTGTGTCTATGAATTCCGATGAAATTCCAATTACGAAAGAGGGATGGAAAATATGTAGGGAGGAGAATACGTAGGAACGAAGGCTCGAGTCGAATTTCTGTTAAGGTTTCTTCGTTGTCGAAATCAAAACCAATCTAGTAGTGATCTCTATCGATAATGCGCATCAGGATAAATGAATCGAAATGATGGACAACGAAAGGATATCATTACGATGTCGAAATTAAATAGCGTAACTTCCTGAATTCCTTTCATGTATTAAGATTTCCACAGGCAGAGATGAACGATAGATAGATTCGGAGGAACTAGAAGGAGGCAAATAGTGGAAGGAGCACGTTGCACCCGGAACTCTCGAAGCTTAATCGTCGCATACGTGTTCTTAAGCGGTTTTAGAGTTGAAGATTTTAAAAACGAGAGTCAGTGAAAGTAATACCGCATGGTTAACGAAATTTCAATTCAATTCCTAGTTTTGTTTTGGATTGGTCGTATTAAGAGATAATTCAGAGCGAGGGAGAATGACCTTAACCCCTTTAAAATAGACGTTATGAGTATAAAAAAAAAAAAAAGGGATTTTATTTAGAAATGTGAATTACGATTTGTCATTAGCGATGAATAAGTAAAATAAGAATTAAAGCAAGTGTATACACAACTTGCAAGTCACATGGCATTGCACAGAGGGTTTAAGTGCCGGACGGATGAATCGGCAAGTCATCAGAGCTTTACGACACGAAGTAGAAAGGGAATGATCAAAATAAATAAAATGTCTTTCGTTTGAAGAGGCTATTACGAACGTCTATCATCGGCAGAAACATTAAAAGTCACTAACTTGGGACGTGTAGTAGTTCGAAACTACCGTTACAACTTCCGGTGAAATCTGAGAACACAAGATGACATCAAACCAAATTAAATCGATACCAATTTAATATTCGTTGTTTCGAAACGAACGAATATTAATTCGCCGAGTCGAGTCGCGAACCGGAATACCGAATTAATCCTGAATAAATCCTTTTGCGTAATTTTGTACACAGCTCGTAGATAACGATCGAAATGGCATCAGAGGATGCTTCGATGAATCGATCGAAATTAACGACACGAACCCGTGAACACGTTTCCCGGGTTTATATCGTAACACGTCATTCACCTACGTTAACGATCTCTTATTTACGATTGCTCGAAGCAATTAGTTGTTCCTGACGACATACGAAAGAACGGTCGTATATCTCTTTGTCCTTACGTAAGGCGTGCTTTCTTTAGAGTGTGAATCGAATGGACGAGAAGAGAAATTCGACGGAGAATATTCAATCGACATCGACGTCAAGCCTATATTTCACTTTGTACGCTGCTGTTCCCCCGACCGGATCATCCGACGAATGAAATTCCCTACTTTGCACAGAATACGGTAGAAAGTGGTCAAAGATACCGACTATTACCGTCAGACGTGAACTCGCATCTCGACAGCGTGAAAATTGGGAACGCAAGTGGCGGCTTTGGTGGATAGTCGATGGCATGGAATACCAATCGAGAGAAACTTACTTACTTATTTACCGTTGACAAAGTGAAAAACAAGGAACGAGATTCGTGGTCACGCAAGCGAACAACACATCGGGCCAAACTCTAACCGAGTTGTAATATCCAATTGTCACGGAGCGCGTAATCAGAGGACCGCTATCTCACTGACATCTATCGTTCAAACGATAAATACCAGCGATAGAATATCCCAAGTACGTCTACCTAACACGTCCACCACAATTCTGTCAATCTTTCAATTCGATTTACCATTTACGGATATGGACGCGTAGCGAGTCAAAACTGTTCAATCGAGGGAAGCACCACGTTTCGCGATCATTTTCGAATTCTCATCCATCGTGTTCCAAAGAAGCTTGGCATGAACCGTTCACAAATAGCCGATCGTTTTCATCGCGACAGAAACTCCCACACCGCACGAGGTAGGCGCGCGCGAATCGTCGCTAGGAGCCGCGCAAGCGCCGCATGTAAAACGTAATGTGTACACGTACAGAGTACGCGTGTGTATATACACGGTTGAACGCCGCGCACACCGACACACTCGCACTTGGACACACCGGGAAACGGTATACACAGACGAGGAGGAGGTCGCGCGTTTTCCACCTGGAGCCTTTCCAGCCACGATGATATGATCACTTTGTTGGCTGCACTTAACACGCACGAAATGCGAGGTTGAACGGCGGGGCAAGCTTGTCCCGGTAACACATCCCCGACACGATCATCGTTCTCCTCTTCCTTGTGTTTCCGTCGTCACGTTCGACAATCGTACGCGAACACCGAGTTTCTTGGTGAAATTTCGAGACGCGAAGAAGCGAAGCGTCTCGAACCGTGCACGGTGCACCCGAGAAGAGGTGACGAGCAGAGTGCTGGAGCAACGGTCACGGGAGACAGAGAAAGGGGAGAAAGGAGAATGGAGAGTGCGAAGAAAGAAAGGAAGAGGGCCGAACGAGGAAAATGCTGGTGTAACGCGAGCGGAGAAACGACGGAGGCGAACGTACTCCTCGGCCAAGCGGGACCACTGGCACGCACGCATGCACGCGCCCGCACGCAAGCACGCACGCACACGTGCACTCATGTACGAGAGCGCACACGTAGTCACGATGCCTCCACGTTTCCTTCCTCCGCGGTAATTTCGGGAGTCTCGCGCACCAACGCGTACACCGCAACGATCCAATCGGCCGCCCGAATCGAGCGGCAAAAGCGACACGCGGTACGCGTTCGTTATCCGATGTCACGCGGCCACGCTTCCTGCTACGGGCCCGGCGGGGAAAACTCGCGGAAACACCGTGCGACTGGCGCATTAGAATATTTCGGGGGTTTGATGAACCTCGCGGCTGTACGAAGAACCCGAGTCACTGGTGAAGAAAGGAGGCGAACAAAGGACGGAGATAATGGAACGGACAAAGACGGAAAAACGAGCGAGCCGTTGGGGCGGAGGGGAAAGAAACAAAGAAAAGTAGGGGAAGGAGATATAACGACAAAGATAGAAAAAAAGAGTATGAGAGGGAGAGGGAGAAGAGCGGGAGTAACCGGGGGGGAAAAAAGGCACCGAAGAAGTAAAGGCAGATAGATAGAGAGGGAGGTGGTGATAAAAAAAGACGGAAACAGAAAAAAGGGGGGATATATGCGGGAGGAAGAAAAAGAAGGAGCATTAGAAGCGAAGCAAGAGAGAGGAAGAGAGAGAGAGGTGTTTTTCGGGGACCGGCGTTAGCGAGTTGGCATCTCACAATATGTCAGAACTCCCCGCGCTCCCCCACCAACGAATGACGCTGCGTCGGGTCACTGAACTGTGCGCGCCTCCGCCGATGATGGCCGAGTGCCTCACCCTTCGCTCTCCCCACCTTACTCTTTCGCCCCCACCACCCGCGCAACACGATCATTGCCGAGAACAACCGAGCTGTGCCGACTAACGAATCTACGCTACGATCGCCGACTGCGCAACTGCGAACGGTCACGGAAACGCACGATGCAGATCACGAGCGCGTAAGGCGGGCTTTCCGATCTCCGTCCCGTGCGGCGCGGCACGTTAACTTTATTAGCGCGGCTTGTTAAGGGCACACCGGCTCCTAAATACACGTGCGTATCGTGTTTCCCTCGACGATGCTCGGAAACCGCCGCCTCGGAAAGTTTGTCTTGGGGAAGGAGAGAGGCGTCGTCGTTTCTACAACCGCCGCGACTAATTAAAGAACCACGATGGTTTTCCGTTTGCTCCCGCCGTTTACGATTTTAACTTTGATTGAGTAGTTGTGGCGCGACGCAGCCGCGTCCGCGAGCGAATGGTTGAAATTGGAAACGGGGATAATGGATTTAGAGATTCCTTTTGATTTCGGGCCGCGTTTTACGAGCATTTTTTTAAAATAATAAATGAGAATGAAACGAGCATTTTTTATCGGCATTAAGATTCGATAAAAATATAGATATGTCATTTTTGTGAGATGTAATTTTAGTTCCCCCGAGGAATTAAAGAATGCTTGACGGATACGGTTATGAAATATCGTATCCGTTAAAAGCGTTCGGAAATTGTCTGCTTCGTTCATTACCGCAAGGACTTTTATTAAGTGTAATAACGTAAATTTTTACGTTATAAGTTTTACATAACCTTGATTCGATATTCGCACGAGCAACTTTTCTACGCTTGCATGGGCGGAATGCAAGACTTACTCGACTCTAAGTTCTCATATTTCACAATTTCTTTTTCAATCGAACTATTGCATCTCCGACCACAGCGGGATTGCTACACGGTGCGTAACAATCGGTTTTAATTTATATTCAGTGTTAATGCGATTCCACGATCGACGTACGCTTTAGGCATTTGTGCCAAGGTCACTTTCATTTTTGTGCCGAGCATAATGCACTTAATGCAACGTGCACCGCCTGCCCATTGAAAGCATTTTGATTCAACGCTCGGTCCTTTTTCACGCGCTATTGCATTTTCCATTCCCGATCCTGCCAGTTGCAATGCAATCAATGTCTCGAAGTTCAAGCATAAACAATTACACTACGTTCAACACAATGTATTCCCTTACTTACAACCTGTCGCTTGTGTCAAACAACAATAGCTCGCAACGATACACAAATAAAAAGGAAAACGCAATTTCTTCATCCATCTTTGACTCCCTCATTGAAATTATCATCACGAGGCGTCTTCGTCCTTCCACGTCCTCTCTCTTCTCCACTTAACAACCATACATCCATACCTTTTCCAGAGAAACCTCACTACCCCTCTTTCCCCCACTACGTTACTCCATTTGGCCCTCTGTCCCAACATGAATTTTCAAGTTATTGCCTCTTTCCTTGCTCCACCATCTCCACCTAAATCTTTCCCTCGCGCATACATCATCCTCTTCTACCCTTCTACGTATTTCTTTCTCACCCCTAACTTCCCCTCCCCGGCCCCTATCGCCGAATAACTCCTTCAGTGGTTCGCTCTTTCTCTTGGACACGCGCACGGCTCTCCCCACCACCGACCGACTCCTCCCCACCCTCCGCCACCTTGTTTTCCATCCTTCTTCCTCGTCGAGCGCCTCGCGCTCTCTCTCTCTCTCTCTCCCTCCCTCCGCTTCCACCCCCTCTTACTCCACCACGTATTATTGTCTCTGCCCCCGCGATCCCCCCCCGAGCATCGCCTCCTCTCACTTCTAGCCGTTCCCTCGGTCGTCCTCCCCCTCCACCCGTGTCCCTTTCGCTCCTTCTCTCATTTATTGCATAACCGTGCACGAGGTTGCCAACCTGCGCCGCGTAATACTCTATAAATACGTTTCGCAAATAAATAATCGCGCCGGCGATATGTCTCTTTGCGCCGTTCCAGCGGCGTTCGATCGGACACCGGCGACGTCGCCATTGCCACGCCATTGGAATTTACACGATGAAATGGGCCGATAGCTGAACCCTGATAAGCGTATATACCCCTTCTCCCCCCCCCCCCGTCGATAACGATGCCGTGCATGCCTCGGAATACACGTATGCACGCGCGAGAGATGCGTGCACGCATCCGGCGTAATACACCGAAGTGACGCCCAACGTTTCTCTTTCTTGGGTAAACGAGATGTACGTGGACGATGCGTGTTGTACGTGGATATCAGCCTTTCTGCCTTCGGGCAGGATCCCGTGACGAATGATGGCAATGCTAATCGATTTGCTCGTTCCTCCGTGTTATGTAATTCGGGAATTTGGTCCGTTGTTTGCCTCTCTTGACACCTACGATGATCGATACTCTTTTTTCATCGAGCGCTTGGTTTTATTGGTGAAATAAAATCCCGTTCGACTATCGACTCGATTGATAAACTTGATGATACAAACAATGTAAACAATGTAGCAACGGTGTAACTACCCAATATTCGGCCGTTACACGGAATAAGATTGGAAATCTCTGAAAAAAACTTTGAAAGGTTCCGGTTGAGAGACGCTAAGTTACGTAACGAGAGAACCTCCAAAGCCACTTTACAATGCAAACCTGTTTCAGTTTCGTTCCCTTTGCCTTTACGTTCGCGCCACTATTCGCCAATTCGGCGTTACACTCGGCAACAGAAGAAGAAGAAGAAGAAGAAGAAGAAGAAGAAGAAAAAGAAGAAGATCGTAACGTTTCGCTCGAATGCCCGTTTATGTATATCTCGAGGTCGAAAGGCTGAGCCGTAAATGGCGAAAAATCGGCCTGATCCAGGCCTGCCACCGATGAACTCGAGAATTGCGAACGATGAGACGCCGTGAGCCAATCGCGGGCACGCCGGCGATCAGCTGTCGGGTAAATTTACACCAGGTGAATCAGAACTGTTCGTGGCGTAGGAACGTGTATCGCAAGGCGTTTCCACGAGAGACGAGAGATGCACAAGGGAAGGGGGGAGGGGGATGTCGAAACAGCTTTGATCGGCCGTAACTCCGTTAAGCCCGAAGACTTGGCGCAAATTACTCGGCCGAAGTTGATGTTTATTTCCATGACACTTAGGAACTCGCTGCGAAGTTTGTTGTCCTCTCGCGGCCCTGCTAAATGATGTCAGACATCGTACAACAAGGAAATGGCCGGGTGACAGCGTTAATTTGCGTTGTCTTGTGCGATACTCTCTGTTGGAAGACCAATCGTCTTCGGTAACAAGATGCAGATGCTTGTTTTGGACGACAAGTAGAAAGTTTCGTAAGAGTTGCATAATTTGTACCTTTTTGAAAAAAAGAAAAATGAAAGTTCGTTTATTAATAAATTTATTATCTAAGTTTCTAAACTGATTAATTCGAGATAATCTTATATTTTTTCGATCTTATTTCTAATCTTAATGTTTATCATAAAAATCGTATGGTAAATCTCTTTTTCGTTAAAAATAAAGGAAAGAAAAAAAATTGGCGCCTCGTTAGATTTACTCGAAACGAAATTATATTTTCTTCAAATCGTTCCAAACGGCATCAACATTACGTAACTGAATACAATACTGTTCAAAGAGTGTCGTGGTAAACTTTCGTCACTACAATTAGAACGTTTCATCTGGCAGATCTACCGGTACCGTGATGCACCTGCGCCATTGGGAAGAGTTAAAATTTCGTGCGGCCTTTTGAACCGCGTCGACTCATCGCCGCTTATCGTGTATCTGCGCTCATTCGAAAAACGACAGCTTGATTGCACTCCGTTTATCCAAATATTCTCCTCTTTTTTATTACTTTCTCCTCGCTTCTCATTCCGCGCAGCAGACATCGGTCGTTGCGTGCAGCCGCTGAAGCGAGCGCGCGCGCGCGCGCGCGCTTGTCGTCGGGAGTTGTGCGAGTGGCGTGAATCTCAGAATGAATGTAGGTCAGGCTATAGAATAATCAGTATGGAGGTAGGTTCTTATGAACGAGTGCAAGCGTTCCGCACGCTTTTAATATTTCCCTTCTTTCTGGCGACGTCGTCGACACGCCACACATTCGCGGAAACGGCCGCGAATAGACCGAAAGTATTCTGCAAGGCGTCGCGATTGACAAACGATCGCGTCCCGTTCGGTTGCATCGTCCAGATTCTATCGAGGTTATCGATAAAATGTTTCCTATCGTTTGTTATCTCGTGCGGAGACAACATGTTGTTTGATGTGTGCATTACTGCAATATTGGTAAAGAGGGAAAAAAAAAAAAAAAAAAAGGAAAAAAATATCTGAGAGAAATCTTTCGATGGAATAGCAGAAAGGTTTACCATCGAACGAGGAAGATATCCGATATGTTTAAGTCGAGGCGAGAAAAGTTTGGAACCGATAAGATAATAAACTAACTGCAGCTACCAATTTAACCCGTACAGTTTGCAATTTCGTGGAATTCGAATCGAACGTCGTAGTACGGACACATCCACTGGTAAGATAACCGAACGCGTGGAGAGTCACAGAGATCTGTTTTCATCGCTTACGCCCATGCATTGCCGCCTAAATATACGCGAGACAAAATATAGCGAGATGATCTTCGGAAATAAGGAACTGGCTACACGGCCGGGAATATCCCACGCAATACGAATTTTATCAAAACAACACACCTAATGCATTTGACTTTCCGATTGTTTCGTTTTTACTACGCCTATGCAGTCTCCATGACTAGTGTTGCACAGGATAAAATGTAACGCGATAAAAGGCAACCGGTGCGATCTGCGAGAATGACCGATCTCGTGGATTACGTAATGCTTTGACGCGAGTATACGAGATGCAAACGGCCCTTGGGGCCACGCAATGCGCAACTGCGAAGGAGTCTCGCACGGTCGCACAAACAAGAATGACCGTTACAGTTTCCTTAAGCGAATTCAGATGTGGCAATGCTTGCGACACTTTGATGCCGGCATGGACATGGCACGGTATAGCGCGGCGGTCGATCGACGTTGCCGACCGGTGCCAAAATCGCTCGAAAAGATTTTTGAATTTGGGCCGGGCCGGACGCGAATAGCTCGGAAATACATCTACCGATTCAATCGGTTAAACATTGTCTTCCGTTTCTCCCGACCATTCATTATGTATTTTCGTCGCACGCAGTCTGCTGCGAACACGTACATCGCGGATAAATTGTGGCCCGTTACGCACACGGGTTTAACGCGTCACCTATGCGTCAGTGCATCGGTCGTGGATACGGTACTGATTTGCATCTGTTCGTCGTACGATTCTAACAACGACGCGATTCGCATCTCTATGTCACTTTGTGAATCGTTCGATATTTTTTCATTTGTCAGCAAACTTCGTGCCGCACGACTCGAGGCCAACGACTCTTTGTCAATACTCGTCGAAATTTGAATAGAAGTTCCCGCAGTTTCCAGTTTTGGTTGTGAGAATCGATCGCTAATGTTACGTGTATTTCGCGCTACGTCACGCATGCCTAGCGACAGTATATCTTCCAACGACATCTATTAATCGAGATCCGAAAGCTTCTTCGATCTCTCGAATCTCGAAAAAGTCGCCATCAGTTTGTATAAACGAAGTGTATTGTGCTCTTCCCGTTGCCATTTATTTCGTTATAGACGATGTTATCTACTTGTGTTAGCGTTTCGATTTTACAAACGTGGACGCGCGTGATTCTATCGAGAGCGCGTTTATCCTATAAACGGCAACTAATAGCCACGCTATATCTCTCGGCGTCGATTCGATCGCGAGTTAACGTCCATTACCGTGTTGCCTGTACCGCCGCAGTTAAATGTGTAAGCACCTTTTCGAAAAGGACATTTCGCAGCCTACTGACTACGCTCACCGTGCTTCGCGGCTTCCCTTGTGCTTCTGGAGAGCCAACGAAAAGCTCCGACGGGTTTCTCATGCGAGAAAAGTCAACGTTTTTCCAGCGGTCAATACGAGAAGCTAACTGGCGACCGGGTGTCGGAAGGTTAGTAACTTGGTCAACGGTGAACGACCGAGGGAGGGAACTGCGCATGCGCCAGTACGCCGGTGACCCAGATGCGCGCAACGTGATTGCCGCTCGGCCGTTCTCGCCGATTCTCGGCGACCCTCGGGGCCTCTCGCGGTCGCCTCGCGGTTGACCCACATCGCTGCTACTCGCGGCACTCGCTACCACTCGCGCGCTGTTCGCGCCATTCCCTCTCTCTCTTTTTCTTTCTTTTTCCCCTCTTCTCGACTTACTCACTCGTTCTTTCTTTCTGTCTGGGATTTATCGATGCGCTTCTCCTTTGCACCGACTCCCTTTTGAATATCCCGCGAGAATTGGATAGTTTCGATGATAAGAACGATAACGATAAATGATAGGTGTTAATTTGAAGGAAATTGTATGATACGTCGATTGTTAATTAGAATATACGTCCTTTAAAGTTTGAAAGAAGTAACAGAGGATTTAAGAAAGTAGAGGTTACATTGATAAATCGAGGGTTGTCTGATATCGGTTCTATTAACTGGTTATTAAGGGAAAAAATACTGTTAAATAGAAAATGTATGTTAAAATTTGAAATAAGTCAAATATTCTTTAGTTTCACGCTGTGTAAAAAAGAGTTGGAAAAATGTCAGGATTATTCAATGCAAAATTCGTTAGGGAGAAAAAAGAGTTATGAATTTCGTAATTAGAAGATACCCGTTGGAAAAAAAGAATACTGGAAGGACGTGTGCAACGATAATTTAAAAAATTCGGAAGCCGGTACTACTCGTGATTCGAGGAAAATTGGAGGGTCCGAGAGAATCTCTGAAATATGAAAAGGCACGTACGGTGTGTCTGTACTTGAAACTGACTCACTGAAGCGTTGCTCACTCGTGACTACCACTCGTCTGAATTCCACTATCTTTTTGCTCCTGTCGGGTGTCAATGTTGTTTTACCATCAAGATTTAGGCACGATATTTTTACAAGTTCTTTTAAGTTCTTATCTTTCAATTCGTTAACCTTACCATTGAACCAATAACGACTTTATTATAAAAATCATAAAAATTATCATTTACATAATCATCGATCCTAAGAAAAATAATTTTTAAGTCTCATTTATAACCTTACATTTCATCGCCTGACATTTATCTATTTTATTATATCTGATTTGAACGATCGCATACGAGAAAAAACTCGCACGTTCGCGAGGTATTTCTTCCAATAGTACAATTTGCACAATATTCGCACCTACGTACGAAAGAATGTCGAAAGGAGTCGTAACACCTTGAACACCATCGCGGTATCGCGTACGGTTAACAATATTAATGACAGCGTCCGATAATTGTTAGAAACCGACGGGTTCAGTTATTAATCGCCAGTTCTCGATTACGTTTCACGACACCTTTATCTGTCGACATTATCTCTCGCTTCCCTTCTCTTTTTTTTTTCTTTCTTTCATTTTCCTTTTTTTTTTTTTTTTTTCGATGTCTGGCGTATGCTCGCTTTTCACCTCGCAGTCGATGCCCGTCATTTAAAGTTACGGCATATTGATTTTA
Organism: Apis florea; assembly: GCF_048593485.1. NCBI lineage: Eukaryota > Metazoa > Arthropoda > Insecta > Hymenoptera > Apidae > Apis > Apis florea. The sequence goes on along the minus strand of NW_028256864.1, from coordinate 2,051,790 downwards.
ATGCGGCACTCTCTCGCGTTCACCAAACACGAATCTCGTTCGTAAAGAGGAAGAGAGAGAAAGAGTATGCGTGTGTATATGAGAGAGAGAGAGAGAGAAAGGTAGCCAGTTGCAACCGAAGAAATTAATTCCTTTCAGCTTTGTCGTCCCTTTTTCCGGGGATCCCGTTTGAAGAATATCCGTAATGAAGTTCATTTCGTCCCCAAGGAAACGGCACGGAGGGGACTTTAGCTTTCGAGTGGCTCTGAAGAGCCGACCATCCTTCAACCTTCTTTCCTCACTCGGTCCTTCTCTCTTTATTTTTCTTTCTTCCTTTTTTTTTCTCTCTCCCCCCCCCCCCTTTTCGTTCAGTGGTAAACTAACGAGCCGAACGTAATAAAAGCATTCGATGCGAACAGAGAGCAATTGATGGCTCTTTCCTTCTTTTTTCTTTTTTTTTTTTCCTTCCTTCTTTTTTCACAGTTTTTGTAAACTGATGAGAGCTTATAAAAGTCGGTTAATAGTCGGGCAGGAAACTTGCGTCGAAACTTGTCGCGCAATTGAAACGTCTTTGTCGCGAAGTGGCGCAACGGCGACGATTTACATCCAGCCAGTGAAACATGCTCGTCATTTAGTTCCGTTTATTTTTAGTCCGCACGCGGCTGCGGCGCGTACAATAGCCTTTATTCGATTTGACGAAAGACCGGCACGCGTCACACGTTTTCCGGAATGCTTCCAGTGAAATTTAGAAAGCACGCCCGCATCTGCACGATCGCTGTCACACGCTGAATATGCATCGTACAACGAGTCGATACGTGGCCGCATACGCTCGTAACAATGAGGGATGCTTCGAGGATTCTCCTCGTTTTTTAATCGCGCCTCCTCTTTTTTTTTCTTCTTTTTTTTTTTCACCGTGAATCGCGTTTTTCTCGCCGATACCAAGCTTATATCGTCCATTCGACGATTTCACAATAAATTTTTATTCATTTTTGCATCGTTGTGCATTTTTTCAAGAGTCTCGTAAATAACGATGATCCCAAATTATGTTCCTAAAGAAAATTGACGAAAGGCTCGATACAAAAATTCGAAAGAAAAGAAATTTGTTTCAAACTTTTTCACGGAGGTGTTGTACGTTTCCATTCGCGATGTCAGGATGGGAGTCTGGCACGTTTAAATTGATCAGAGCCAATCCATTAACACCTTCGATCGATCCAATCATAAAAAATTCATTATTTAACGCGTTAATCGACACTTTTGCGTTAATCCACTTACCCCGTCGACTTTCATCGGATGGTTTTAACGGACGGTTTTAATGAATAGACAAATCGCCAGAGATCAGCCACATGCAAGAATCAAAAATCACTCCCTCCTATATACTCAATCTTACTTCCTCGGTTTAATTACCGGAAAACAGGGCTGGCAGTGATAATCGAGCAAAAAAAAAAATAAAAATAAAAATAAAAAAAAGAAGAGTCGATTAATCGGCTAACCGATACCCCTTCTGCACGGTTCTACGCGATCGAAACGGTTAATTGGCCGGACGAATCGGTCGATTAATCGATTAACCGATCGAACGGTGCGCCTCTGTTACTCTGCTAAAACGGTTCTCGATCAGCGGAACTGATTCGAGAATTATACTACCACGTGTCTTCGCCGCTCGCTTTAATTGCTCCCTTGATCGTTAAGCTCGAAACTGTGCGAATATTGCTGCACGATCGTCGTGTAGCATACGAGGTATTGCATTCACGTGCGCTGCTACTGGCTGCTTCGTCGGTGCATCGAAATGTCACGATTCGAGTTGCAAGGAGGAATCAATTTCCGTTTTGCATTTACACGAAGCCTCTGTTCGCTCGTTTTCTTCGCATACGATACGATCCGTGCGATGCTCGACGCTCGTTTTTGACACGTGTCACGGCGGTGAACTTGCATATTTGCAAGGCAGGCATTTTCATTTAAATGGTAAACAAGTGGAGTCGTGAAACATTCCCAATCGCGAGAAGGAATGCCACTGGTTCTGATATTGTTGATATCGTCACTATAACACGTATTAATTACAATCGTTAATGAGGCGGTATCAGGGCACGGGTTATTAGTGTTAAATCAACGTAAACGACATAATTAAACGCGATTTATAGCGCAACTTTGAACGAGACCTATCGTAGAATTTGCATTTCGTTGCAAATTCTGTATGCATTCGTGAACGTAAACGATCTCTTGATCTCTGATTTACAACGTTTTATTCTGGAAAAGATAAGTAAGTAGATTCGACGTGCATACCATCAGCACAAACGAAATATGACTCGAATAAGGATCGTCTTGCGAAATTCACTTCACCAAGTAGTCGAGAAATAACTTTCCGAAATGTATCGCGGCAGTCAGTATTCGAAACTACGACTATAAATTTTTCTAAATCTCCGCTCTCAAACTTTGCCGCTGAACGTTCTTTCACGAGATATCAAAACTTTACACGAACTCCCCGAAACTTCTCTTATCTTATCTCCTTCCCTAAATTTTTTCCTACGCGAGAAACTCCCTACAGATATTCATTTTGCACCATCAATTAAATCGATCTAAAAACCATCCTCTTTAATTTCGGGAATTCCAATTTTCCCCTGAAAAGAAACGAGCTACCAAAAATAACTTTATCCAAAGATCGGATACCAATTTTTCCCTATTTCAAACTTCCACGTGTCACGTGTTACTATATCGCAGCCAACCACCTTCCAGCTAAATTCTCGTCTGCGATGGTATCGCTCTCGTCCACGAGAGTCGATTTTCACGTTTCTCGCTCGTTAATCGCGAGATTTACGGGAGGGCGACGCGGATCGTGCGTGCGCGCCTCTCCTCCTCGCGATTTCGCATTCGTAGCGCGACCTGGTGCGCGCAATAACCGCGCGCAAACTGTTTGGGACAGGATGGGACACGCGATTCATCGAACGCGCGCGCACGTATTTATAGCGGGCCGAGTTTCCACGAACACTTTTCCTGGCGATGGATCCTGACAGCGAAAGCCAGCCAACTCGAGCGAATTGCTTGGCTGTTTGGGATTCTTTGCGGCGAACCGTGTCTCGCCTCGAGACGATGAGGTTATTATTGTTGTTTTTTTTTTATTACGACGATGATGATGATGAGGAGGAGGTGGAGGATGAGGAGGGTGGTGATTCATTTGGACGCTTGATTGGGATGATTGATCTCTTCGCCGGGGATGCTCGAGAATAGATTTGTGGATGTTGTTGCGTGGATATTGTTGGAAAAGGAGAAGTATTTTTAGACATCTTTGTGGAAAGGATGGAGCAAGAGTTAAAGGTGATAGCGGTGAGTAAATGCGTTGGTGTGTGTATATATATATATTGTTGGTTTATATATAATTTTAGCCCTATTCGTTTTAACGCAATATAATATCGGCGTTTAAGGATTAAAGTAGTCCTAATTGACGATTGAATGAATTTTCGGAAGAAGAAGAAGAAGAAGAAGGGGAATTTACGGAGTTGTAAGAGAATAAATAAATAAATTCGATAAGGAGCGTAATCAATTATAATTGCATGTATTTATTAACTTTGTAAAAGAAATTGGCCGATAGTCGTGATCGATATCTGATGATCCAAGTTCCAGTTCTGTAACGGGATGAATAAAATTGGACGGCGAAGTTTTGAATTTCAACTCAAACGTATTCAAATGAAATCTCGATACTTTTGAATGCTAATTAATCACAAGTGAAAAGAAAGCTAAATTACTCGCCGATAATTTTTATTTAAATAATAAAGCGAAATCATTCCTCGCCGCGGATGTATAATAGAATTTTTCAATCTCTATTTCCACTGCCAAAGAGACTTCGATTTCACGATAATTACTATTTTAATCAATTTTTTAATTATCATTTGTGAAACTTTTTCGAATTATTTTTCGAGCAAAATTAAACTGAGAGAGAGAGAGAGAGAGAGAGAAATAAATGGATGTTCGTTTTAACAATTTAAATACCACTTAAACCCGAAGATAAGCCGGCGCATTCATGAAATGAGTTAGCAAGCGTATTATGAGTAAAACTTGAAGTCGTTCATCGAAATTGGGCTGCGAATATCACGTCTCATAACCATAACATTAACTCAGTGTTTCGTGCAATAGCCGCAGAGAGAAAAGCCGGTACACGCAATGCGTCTATTAAAACGCACCGCTTTATTAGTACTTATCCAGTAAACTATTATTTAAACGTAAGAAAACGAATCACCGTGCTTGGTATTATGCAACATATTACCCGCGTGAAAATAAAGCTGAAAAAGCGTGCAGAATAATTAAGATGCCCTTATCTACCGTTCTTAACGACCGGATTAAGAAATCACACGTTTCGTTCGGATGAAAAAGAAAATACAAGTTGCTCCCTTGCCTTCTGCCTATATTCGTCAAATCGAGTTAAAAACCGTCCATTTACAATTCTAATAATAACGACATTTACAATCCTCCACCACTTTTTCACGATTTAATCCCCAACGCAAATACCTATCGAAGCGAACGTCTTACCTTCAAATTTCTTTTCCAAAGAAGAAGACTTACCCGTCTCAATTTTTCACACAAACGCGATTCAAACATTCAAACATTTTTAAGCCCCTCCACTCCAACGTTTCAATTTTTTAAAACTCAAATTATCCTCCACATCCATTCGTTGTAAAATAAAAAGAAATAGAGTTGAAAATTCATTAAATCATTTACTTTCGAACACTTTTGGTTGACGGTAGCAAAGCTTTCACGAATACAAAGCGTTGTGCCCGTGAAATGTGACAACGTTATTCACGTATCATAAAGTTGCCAGATTATCTGGATGCGAGCGCGAGCATTACGAAGCTCCTATGTAAAATTGCAATCAACGTTGCGCCGATCGTTCGCCTACGACTAGTCGATTCTCACATATCTACATACCTAATCCGCCTACGTCTCGCTCCCGCCGTGCTCTCACGCTTTATTTCATGCGAATCATTGTGCCGAGCCCGAGAACGAAAAGAAGAAAGGGGAGAGTGAAAAGTGAAAAAAAAAAAAAAAAAAGAAAGGAGACCGTATTTAACGTTTCCCTCGATTTTATCGTTGCACGTTCCTTTTCCTTGGGAATCATGAACGCGCCAATACCGATATTTGCAATTGGTATCGATATTGAATTGCGTAATGGCGCGCTTGTGAACTTTCGCAAGGTGTATCGCGCGTGTTTATCGTTTTTCGCGCGGAAATTTCTTTTTTTTTTTTTTTTTTCGTTATACACGTTACGAGTAGTATTTTCTCCTCGAATTTTCCACTCGAATTTAATGGACGGATCAATTAATTTTCATTATCAATTCGAAGTTCGGGAAAAGAGATTATCTGGGAGAAGGTTGGAGAATTTGTAAAATTATCGTCGTGTACATGGCAAGGAAGTTCTGTTCGCGATATTTTTATCTCGAAATTATGCTTTCTAAAAATAGGTTTAAATACGATGAGAAGGATTGGGAAAAGAACAAAAAAAAAAAAAAAAAAAAACCCGAGTTATTTGTGTAAAGGAATTATATTATAACGTTTCAACGAATAAGAAAAGAAAGAAAGGGGGGAAAAGGAAAACAGTGTATAAAGCGATGTTTGCTTTCGTCCGTTTTATTATATCGTCTAGCGATCGTCCAACTACCACGTATAATATTTTAAGCGCGGTATGCGATAATAAAAGTAGAAACTAAACAATTATTTTATTGGTCTGCTTAAAGCTTACTTACATCACTCGCTGTTCATCACATCTTTCGTCCTGTAATATCTTCTGTGCGCGATTGAAATATTAAAAAGAGAGAGAGAGAAAAAAAAAGGGGAAAAAAGACTATTAAAATAATTATCTCGGCTCGAAAATGTACATAACCGAGACGAGAAAAGTATCGTACGTCGGCGAGCACATAAAGTTATCAGTCTAATATTAGATATTGATCCACGCGTGTCTGTTCACGTGGGTCTGTATCCGCTGGAAAAATCTAATATTTCACTGGTAATGTGTAACGGGTCCATTAATACGATTACGCGGACGAAAATTAATGCGCCTCGGTGCTATCTCGGTTGCACGACACGGGACAACGTCTTCGATAATTAAATTCATCGAGGATGGGAAATCATTTAATCATAATTAATTAATCGTGGTAAAAGATTAATCATTAATTCTCGCGCGAAAAGTATTATATTTCGGCATACCGAGATACCGAATATTTTATAAACTATTTATTATTTTGGTTGGTATAAAGAAGAGACCACGATTTTTCATTTCGCGGTGTTATTTCGCAAACTCGAGAAATAACTCGAATGAGCCGGGTAAATGTCCGACTTGTACGGGGTGAGAACAAAGGTGCTTCTATTGATTATCTCAAAATAACTCGCACGGACTTAGTAATCACGCCGGAGGAACGACAACGGGTCAATCTTGTAACAGCTATATACCTTTCATATCCGGAAGTCTCGCGACGTTGCCCAACGATGGATAATCGTGTCATCCATATGTCAATCATATAGAGTTATTAATTTCTACCAATTTTTCCTTCTTGTCCGTATTTTCATCCCCTTCAAAAATAATCCCAATTTACTTCTAATCGATCCAGGATCGATCGAGTTTCCTAAAATTTTCTTTCGATTAAACGCTCTCAAACTAAAATATACACGTCGTCTCAAATTATTTTCAATTTCCTCCCCCAATGGGGGAGAGGGTGATTTTCTTTTTAGAAGGGAACGCGAAATTCTAAAAAAATTCATTAAAAGGTACGAAACAGCATCGCGAAAAAGCACATTCTTGCACGCGATGTTTACAACGTGTTTTCCCCGTCCGATTTTTCCGTTTTTCGTTGATACATCAATGCGGCTCTCGGGGTTCTCGGTCGTGGACTTGGAGATATTTAGAGCGGAGGCTAACGGCGGTAGATCAGGCGAGTGGAGCAACAAAACTGCGGGTAGAAATCGTTCGAGTAGAAATAGAAACGAAATAGAAGGTTTAGCGAGAATACAAAGATCTTCAGTTGAAGAGAACATATATATATATACGCGCGTAGAACTATGTGTGTACGGAAATTTTTCAAAGGAACGAAGGAGGTAAGGATAAAAGTCGGCGCTTTAAAAGAGCGCGCAAGAGATGTTTAACATTTCCCCGGTGAGAATGGATTGAGATATGAATTTTGAAAAACGCAATCACGGCCACCTTGTTTACCTTGAAAATTTTACCTCTGACCGACTGACCCGCATCCCTTCGTTCCCACTCCGATATCCTCCCTGTACACCTCTGATATCTTTGAGATTCAAATCGCGATGGAACGCCGCTAATATAAAATTCCCAAATTTCCTTTCATTTCCAAAACGTTCCCTCTCGCGGGAGGAACAAAGAAAACTCGCAATTTTCTGAAGTTGAAGTTCTTCCGTTCGAGGAGGCGAGCGTATTGTTTCAACATCGTCTATGCGTTTATCTAACTGTTTGAAACGACCACGGCATCGAAGAAAGTCGAGTGGAAAGCGGACAATGACGGGACGTGCACGCGCCGATTACATGATAGGCTAGTTGTACAATTCGACAAATCGATGAATACGCTCCTCAAAGAGGAATACACATATATGTATATAACGTTATCTGGCCGTGCGTGTATCGCGTAATTCGGGTTGAGCGAGGCGACAGTCTGGAATGGGATCGGAACGGGGGGATGACAATGTGGATGATCCTGAGGCGATCGTGTTACGTAAAAGGGAGCGCGATAACGTTGCGGCATAACGAGCAGAGAGCTTTTTTCCCGGTCCCCGGTGACCAGGTTTTACGTACGTGGACGCGTAGAAGAATCGCGGAACAGGCGAGTTAAAAAAAGCCTTCCTTCTTTCTTGGCCGGCCGCTTTCATCCGCGAATCTCCCGGCTTCGTTTGCATGCACAGAGACGCGCAGTTTTGTAATCGTTGAATACGGTAAGAGGAGTTTGCTTTACTTTCCACTGCAGGTAATTATTTGAATGGTGGCAGGATCGCTTTGTAGCTGATTGCAGTACTTATTTTAGTTCAGACGGTGTGTAGTTTATTGTTCGTAGTATGCTTAGCTCGTGGAGATTGTTACGCGAACGCTTGATAATTAATATCTTCCTCTCTCTGAAATTTTTCTCGATACTTTTCGCCGTTAACGATAAAACGAACGATCAAATAATCAACAAGCAACGCAACGCAAGTCGCGATAAATTTTCAAAAATAATATATCGGGTTATTCGTTCGAAATAGTCCCGCTTTTCTTAAATAGTCCTCCATTTTAAAATAAACTCTTTTACAACCTCCTCAAACGTTTTATGGATTCCGCATCTCGAATCCATCCTATCCAAATAAAAAAGAAAAAAAAGAGGGAAGAAAAGGGGGGAGGGGAGGGGAGGGTGAAGAGGAAAGAACGATTATCCACTCGAAACGAATCATTCAACGCACCGCCTCGGGCGCATTGGGAGAAGGGTGTCGAAAAATCGAGGCGGGGTGGCGCCCCTCCCTGCCCGTCCATCGAAGGCGAAGACGAAAGTCGAGGAAAGTGCCGCGACGATGACGATACCAACGCGTGTGTTGTGCCGCGAAACTCGAAGAAGGGACTTCCAATTCGCACTGGTGGGAGAGTGGAAATACTAGGCTCGAGCGAAACAGAGAGAGAGAGAGGTCTCGCGTTACGACAGAGATCGATCGACTCGAAGAAAGAGATAAAAGCTGTCGTCGGTCGAGGAGGAAGGAACGTGATAGAAAACGGCGAGAAGCGACGAGTGAAGAGTGCATACACACGAATAGACAGACAGAGAGAGAGAGAGAGAGAGAGAGAGAGAGAGGAGAAGGAGGAGGAGGAAAAACGGCTGCGGGGAGAAAAGTGCAGAGGGAGGAAGACGCGGGGAAAAACGTGGTGAAAGAGGGAGTTGGGGAGGCAGACGCGGGATGGAGGAAAAAAGAGGGTCGAGAAAAAGATGGGTGACCAGGGCGCGCGAGAGAGAGAGAGAGAGAGAGGGAAGGAAGAGGGGAGGGCGAAGGATGGGAGGGGAAGGGGAGTTGTGCGCGCATCGGCGTGCACTGCACAGTGCATGCACCTCCGAGAGGTGTGGGTGAGATACGCGCTTGTGTTGGCACGAGCGTGTAACTGGGTCGCGGGTTCGACAACTTCAGCCAAGGCTGCTCAAGCAGCGGTTCTCAGTCCGGCGGTTTTCTATATCCAGCGATTTCGCCGCCGATTCGTTCTCGAATCTCTTCGTTCTTTTTTTTTTCTATTACTTTTTCTTCGCTCGATTTTTCTGGACGTAAGAGGAAGAAATTTTTCGACGTTGCACGTCACGTCGAATCGTGTTCGATTTTTGCGCGTTTTTCTTCGATTTTTCTCTTTTTCGAAATTGAGGAGGCTCGAAGTTTTCCCTTTCCCTCCCCCCCTTTCCCTAAATTGGGCGAAAGACGCGTGGCGAGATCCGAGATGCTCGCGCCGAGAGACGTCCAACTGCGTTTTATATTTCACATCCGCCGCGAATTACGGTAAAAATAACCGGTCGCGGGCACGCGTTTCGCGGAGGATACGTCGATCGATACGATCCACCGCGCGAGCTTCCCTTGCCCAGACTTAATTGAGGAAACACGATGCCGCGAACGTTCTCCTACACTTTTTTCTTCTCCCTTTCTCTCTCTCCCCTTACGTTCTCTATTCCTCCACTGTCCTATCCTAGGCAACCCGATCGAGCGAGCAAAAACCGCCCTAACATTGTTCACAACTTCTCTCGACGCGATTCCGCTGTTACGCGTAACTACGTTTTCTTCTTTTTTTTTTTTTTTTCTCTTTACAACGATCGAGAAACCATTCGAATCTTATTTCGATGAAAAGCCGCTTACTTCCTCTTCTTGGAGATTCTTCTAAACCGCATAACACGGCGTATTATCATTATTCGTTATTATTACATTATTACATAAATGATGCGAGGAGGTAGGAGATTTAGGATGATCGAAGGAGAAGGAAAGGTACGCGTCGTTTCTCGGCGATAGACTTTCGCCGTTTGGGAGGGATTTGGAAGAAGAAGAAGATCGAAAGTGGCACGTCGGTAGCGTGAGTTTCCACGTCTAGGGTTACCTTGGCAGCGTGATTTAACGAGGCTTGGCGCAAAACAACGAGAGCCGCTTTAAGGAGACGGAACACCGTGAATGCAGCGGGAAACTTTGCGTCACGCCGCGCATTATCATGAAAGCACGCTCTTTTTATTGGTCCGCCGCCGCCGCGCTATTGGAGATCGACGACACGGTTGTCGGTATTGTTCAACGACGTTAAGCGTGGTCGCTCATCTAACCGGCAAACCAATGGAAATAAATGTTATGTACGTGGTCGTGCAATAAGTTCCTGTCCCTCGATACGAAATGATTTTATCGTACTCGGACTCGTAAATTTAAACTCGTTATTGTTTCAACGGAGTCCATCGTTTTCTTGGTTCGCTTAGGTTGCGTTTTCATGATTGGTAAATAGTCGCATGTGTGCAAATTATTTTACACGCGTGTTGTAAAATTCATGAATTTATATTTTCAGAGGCGCTGGATAAAATATTTTCAACGATCGATTGGTTAAAGATTAAAACAACGTGAACGAAGGTTAAAAGTTTCGAGTATAATCGATCTATTGGATCGTCTATTTGAATTTAAAAGAAAAGATTTTACAAATTTTACAAATTTTACAAATTGATGACGTCGATCAGTGATTCGAGCCGATTTTAAAATCGAATTCACTCGTAGAATTGCGAAACTTTATTACGCGAGATATTTATAAATATCTTGAACGTACAGTTTTTTTTTTCTTTATCTCTTTTATTAACGATTAAAAAAAAACTGTGCGCAACTCTGATTAGCGCAGGCGTAAACTCGTTGAATCTTAGATGCTATCTAAAATAATCTGAATATATACGCTTCTATAGCAGTTAGTTGATCGTTTCCTCCACTTTATTGCCACGTTAAAAAGTATTGCTGAAATTGAGCGAACGCAACGCCTCCTTCCTTGAACGTGCAATTCCCGATAAATCACAGATCGCGTTCCGACCTTCGCGTTTTTCCACCTTCGAAGCGATCAAAGAAGGTTCTCTCTCGTTCGCAATAATCCGAACCTTTCACGGATTATTTTAATTTTGCCAAATATCCAACTTCCTGCTCGGATTAACCGGATTCGAATATTTGGGCAGAGAAGGAAGCTGATCGATCGAACAAGTAATAAAGTTATTCGTGAAAAGTAACGAGACGAAAGTAAAAGGAGTAAAGAAGTGTATACACCCTATGAAAGCCTCGACTCGCATAGTTTTTTCATCATGTCGCGTAACTGGAACGCGTATGATCGAAGAATCGAAGAAGGAATTCCTTTCGAGCGTAGAAATATTAATATTAAGCAAGCCTTTCGTGCTTTACGCGAAATATCCGAGAAATAAGTTTTATTCTATTCACCACGCGATATATCCGTTTGATGTAAAGGATAAACAATATAAATTCAAATTAAAATACGAGTGGAGTGTCCGGAGGATACGACGAATGAAAAAAAGAAATTTTTACACAATCGATATTATCGTAAATTATTGAAAAAAAAAAAAAATTATTATTGGCAAAGGTTTCCCAACTTCGACCTACTAATTACGCGTAACAATAATCATCACAGTGTTTTATTATCGTCGATACGCGTGGTAATTAATTAATTCTCCAAGAACGTTCTGTAATAATGCACCATAATTGTTCACATCTAATGAGCTTAATGCTTTGTTAGTCTTTGCACGAGACACGTTCACGGGAACGAATTAAAATACATCCTCGTGTAAAAATTCCGTGATAATCAAAATATATATATATATATATATATCAAAACTGAACTCATCGCTCGTAGATATTTTCGCTTCCCATATTATCTTTTCTTTTTCTTGCGTTTTCACAATTTTTCTACGTTGCTCTTCACCTTTTCGAGGAGAAAAAAAAAACGTCCAAGCTGCATCCGTTCCCTTCCCTCTCGACAGTCTTTCATTTACGTAACGTCAACGCGTTATTTCACCATTTGGCCCTCAATGGGTTACAAGAAGATTTATAACGGTTCATAGTTCGCCGAGTGTGGACGGCGGCGTTGCGCGAGGCGAAATCTGCATGGCGCGGGTTGCGTCATCGCGCGTTTTTGCGCTCGAACGCGAGTTTTCCTCCTTCGTTCGGAACGCGTACCAAACGCCGCTCGTTGTTTACGCGTCGGATCCGGCCGTCGTACACGCAGGATGCGATTACGTAAAGCATCGCATCGAGACCCTCTCTCTTTTCCACCGGTGATCGAATGGAAACTGTTAACTTTTATAAATAAGAAGGATACCCGCTGAACTTCTAACATTTAAATCAATCTTCTTTTTCCTCGCTCCCCGCGGATTAAAATCTCTTCGTGAATTTGAAATACGCGCGAAAACGCGATCGATCTAATTGTAACGGAGGGAGAGGGTGGAGGGGGAGGGCCGTTTCGACAATTTCTTTTATTTATTTCAGTTAGAATGGTGGAAATTGAGAAAGGTAAATTAATTATCTAAGTATCTATTTTGCATATTTCGCGTGTAAACGATCGGCAATTAAGGTGGTGTCGTGAAAATAAATAGTTGTACGTGATTGCGTGTATTTACTATCTCAATATAATTAACGATAGTAATTCTGTCAAAAACGATTTTTCAATAATCGTAAAACAAAAAATATGAAATCCATAATATTGTTTTTTTTTTTAAAAGGTTCGTTAATTACAAAAGAGTTGAAAATCTAATGAATCCTGAGTATCTTCTAATATTCTAATCGCGAACGGAGCGGCGCTATATCGTTCGAGCGACGATACGCGAATGCCGCGAGTTTGTTTACTGTCGACGAGGACCGCTTTTATTTCTAATTCGAACGACATTCGAGACATCTCGTTCCTAATATCGTGTATAAATATCGTGCTCGAGGAAATATATTGTTGATCTCACGGTTCTATTTCTAAAAAAAGAAAAAAACAAAATAACCCTTTACGTGCAACGATACAACGAAATAATAATTTCAATAAATTTTTCACTCCGTTTCTATAATTGTCAATTGTTACATGCACGAGAATTCTCTATTGTGTGACAATTTCTATATTCTAATTGTGAAAAAAATTCGTTGACGTTATTGCATTCCTCACTAAAATTATTTCGCGGTCGAAAACCCGCTCGATGATAAAAATTCGAGCAGTTTCTGCTTTTTCTCTTTTTAAATCGATCTAGGAAAGCGCCAACTGTCCGCGTACTCGAGCGCGAAATCGCGCGCGCCGCGACGAAACCCGCAGCGTCGCGACGCGGCCTCCGGGTAAACACGACGATCGATTTCTCTCCACCCTGCCCTGCCCTGCCCAGCCCAACTTCTCACCACGCTACCCTCTAAGGAGTTGCAGAAAGTTTTCAGTGCCGCGCTTCTCCTCTTATTTCCACCTTTTTTTCTTCTTCTTCTTTCTTCATTCTCATTTTTGCTATTCTTCTTTTTTCTCTCTTTCGAGTTTCCTCGGGGAAAGATTTCGAGGAGAAGGGTAACCAGGACTTGATCGAACTTTAATTATACGCAACGATGACGTGCGCGCGATATAATTGTTTCGTTACGTAACACGTTGGAGTTGAGTGGTCGGGGAGTGGAGGGGCTGGATGGACGACGTTTGGGGAAAATATTGCGTTCGGTGTGAGTTTAAAGAGGACTTTTCTAGAAGAATGTCTCTTCGTTACATCCTTGGTGATAAATATTAGGATGGGGGAAAAGTTGAAATACGAAACTTGTGAAAATTACTTTCGAGCGAAGGATCTTTTTTAAGCTCTCTCTCGCGAACGTGTAAATAATTCATCAAATTTATAATTTTATTCGCAATCATTCTCAATTAAACAATGTATAATTACATTTTCTACATTGTTATTTCAATTATTACAATATCTATTTAATTTTAGCTCGATGTTGGTAACGGGTTTCAAGTTTAAAAAAAAAAGGGATGTTTCCGTATGTTAATACTCAGCAATTTTTGAATTTCGATGGATATTTTATTAGAACTTTTCCATATTCTTCGAATTTTTAAACGATTCGAGCGAATCGAAAGTGCTATCACGATTTTACTCTTTAAACATCGATGAACAAACATTGATACCACAAAGACGATTTCCGGGATATTTATTAGAAGCAAGAAAAAGAAAAAAATTATTTTCTTACGATACGATGCGTCGACTATACATTCGTCGGATTTTTCGTATTTATAATAAAATTATTCTTCGATATAGACGTGTGTGCACCTCTTTGAAATTTCATTTTTTTTCCCACACTTTTTTAGGACGAATACTCTAAAAATACGGGGAAACCGTTAGATCAGCGCCACGAGGCATTATTCTAACTTTACAATTCGTGTCGGAACGCCGCAAACTTTAATGATCACGGTTGTATGGTGATCACGTCATAGCAAAGAGTCAAGTCGTAGTCATACTCGTCGGACTCGCCTTACGCAATCTTATCGTCCGTCTCGTACCGAGCTCACTCACCATCGTGCCTTCACTCCTTTGTCTTTTTCCACATTCGGCCATTTTTCACGATATTTATACACAACTTTATGAAATATTACACAGATGTATCCTGTTATTAAAATTTTTGCTGCTAGATTTACGACTTTATTTAAAGATTTGTTCGAATTGTAAAATATTATGCGAATGTAATAAATTTTACATTGCAAAAGAAAAAAGAAAAATCCACAATTTCTAATATTATTGAACAAAAATTCTTACTGATCATAGAAGCTAATCTCCGTATATTTTGAACGATCTTGCTCGTTTGAATCGTTATTTTTTTTTTTTTTATCTTCATCGAATTCAAATTCTTTGTCCAATTCGTCTGTTCGCGAAAAGGCTTTTTCTCCCCCGTCGAAAAAATCGAACGAATCATAGTCGAACGGGCTCGACGGGTTGCGAAATAAATTCAGTGGCAAAAAGTGTTAGCCGTGTTTTGCGGCCGGCATTGTTACATTTTTAAACGATCGAGAAGAAAATAAGGAACGAATAAAAGGGAAGAACGAACGGTCGAAATCGTCGTGCACGTGTGCAATGCCACATTGCATAACACACTGCACCCAATTCTTTCCTTCTTTGTTCCATTCCTGTGTTTTACCTTATGACGTGACACCTGCTCTTGCACCGCTGTCGTGTATTCCTTTCTCTCTCTTTCTCTTTCCTCCGCAAATCGGTACGACTTTTTCCTCTTTTTCGAGCATTATATATTCGCGTTTCTGGTTCACATTTACGTCCCATCATCACTAGCGCGGTCCACCAACCCATTTTTCCAGTTTAGACTAGAGATACGTCCGTCTTTTATTATTCTCTCTCTCTTCTTCCCCCCCCCCTCCTCTTTGGAAGTGAAGAGCTTTCGCGAAACACGATGTTTCAAAGGGAGAAGACAGAAGGCAGAACAACCGAAGAATTCGCCGGAGCGCGATTAATCGATGGAAACAAGTGCGAATTCGTGAATGGATGAACGCGATACGGAAAAATCGTAACCTTTGAGAGAAGCCTAGATCGCTTTAACGGTGGAAAAAAAAAAAAAGAAAAAATATCAAAAATTTCCACGATTCTCAAATTACTAATTACCAGCGAGATAAAATCGTCGTAAAAGTTCTCGGCCAATTAGAAGAAGCGTGACGATTATATAAAACGCTTCTGGATACGATATATCTAACTAAACTCGCGCAAAGAATCTAACCGAAGCTATCTCGAAACGTCTTTAAAACGCACGAATATTATCCCGAACGATCGATACGAAACAAACGAAAACTCGTTTCCATATATATATATATATCCTCGCGAAGGTGCTGGTTGAAAAAAAAAATTAGCGGATCGAATTGGAAACACGTTGAGCACGATACACGCTAATGAGTCTAACGACTCGCCGGCCGAGGCGCAGATACGCATTCGAATGGACACATCTAAATTGGTAACGAGTGGTGTGACGAGCCAAGAGTGCCGTTTTTGCCGCGATGGTGCCCTACATCGAATCGTGGCGACGTGGCAATGGGCCGACTCGGGAATCGCCGGTCGATAATCTTTCTTCCTATCACCGCCTTCCTGCCGCCACGCTTCAATATCGAGCTTTTCCCCACCTCGTGATAACGCGCCTCGCCTTGTTATTCCAATCCGTTTCGCCACGGGCCACGTGGTATTCCACTTTTTTGTGACTCACCTGTTAAACCGCGTAAAGACGGGTAAAGATAGAAACGATGTAGTGCGATGTTAAAATTCAAACGGGCGAGTATTGTGAAGGGATGGACGAAGGTGTATTGGCGGAGGTGATAGTGGTTTTTTTTTTTTTTTTTTTTAGTTTCGTAGTTTTTAAGGTATAAGATAATGACGGCGAGAAAGAGTCGATATTGTCGATCGAGTTCTTGTTGCAAGGATTTTCACTCGTTGCTCGGAAAGTATTATTTTCATTATTGCTTGTGGATTATCGCGAAATATTTTACTATTTGAGGAGTGTTTACCTTTCCTTTTTTTAAATAACTTTTTGCGAACGTCATAGAAGATTGGATATCTCTTCAAATATATTTCCTAATCGATTAACAATGTTTAACGTGTTTGGTGATGCAAACGGGAATGATTCTATGTCGAAATAAAATTTTTTCACTCGAGGCTTTATTTTCCGGTAGAACAAGTTTGAAACATTTTCAAGTAGTCAACTGAAATTGACTATTTATTGATTAGATACCACTAAACGATAGATATATTATTCTACATGTGAAAATAAACAAGAAAAATGTATAAAATTTTTTGAAAAATAATCATTGTTTCTTTTTTCCAGAGAAAAAAATCGATTTTGAAATACGTACAATTACCAAACTCACCGTGCGATCGGTGAATTTTCGAATTCAATTTTCTTGAAAATTAACTTTAAAGAAAAATGAATTTTTAAATAAAATTTTAAAAAAAATGAATTTTTGAATAAAGAAAAATTTATCCTACATTTTTTTGCTTATTTTCGCACGGTAATTGCACAGTATCGATAGTTCATTCGTATCTAATCTGACAACGTACAATGGCCAATTTTAGTTCTAATTTTGTTTATCCTCTTTTACTCTTTTTTTCGAGAACGAAGCCTCGAATGAAAAAATTTTATTCCACTCATCCTTCCCTATAGAATCACCCCACGAAAACACAACCATCAATTCCTTCGCATAATTTTCCCATACATATTCTTCCTCGAACAAGAATCACTCCGTCACGATCCCCTCTGGCGATTCTGTAATTTCGCACCATCGAATCGCATTAACGGATCATCGATCGATAATTAAAGAAACGATAAGAGAGAATTCAACTTCGCTTCGATCCTTCCTTCCTTCCTTCCTTCTTTATAGCAAAAAAGTACTCTCAAGATGCACGTGGTGCACTGGTCGATATCACGGTTGAAGACGATCTCTGAGGGTGCAAAGGTTAAAAACGTGATCGCGAGTGGAAGCGCGCCGTGCCGGCCCGACAATGGGTTCCGCGATATCGAGATATCCTGCTTTAAGGAGATTCAGCCCCCCACCAGTCAGACAACCGCCGTATACCGTGTCCTTTCCGCGATTCCCTCGTCGACGAAAAGGCACCGCCGCTTGTTTCTCACCTATTCGCATATCCAATATCGGCTTGACCTATGGCCGATGGCGTATCGAGGCGTACGTGCCGTTGCCGGTGGTGGGTTCGGTATTTACCCAGGAATTCGTTCCTTCGACATGGTATTCGTGGACGTTTTCCAGCTTCGCTGGAAATTTCTATAATATAACCACGTAATGTAACGAGGAGGGCGATAAAAGATGGGGTGAGAATTTGTATCAGAATCGAAAGTGGTGCGTTTAGAAATATCGTGGTAAATTTATATGGGATGTTGTTAATTAAATTAGAGAATGGAATAATTTTAAGGAGGTGTTATTATATGAATTTTTCCAAGTTGGGATATTTTCTCTTGTTTACTTGTTTGTTTGGAGAAGAAGAAAGAAGTACGTTTGGCTGGTACGAAAATGAGTTAGAAACTCAGAATCACGTTAAAACGTTGAAGATAGAATTATCGTGTTTGTGCATTTGTGAATATGGATAGAACGCTCGTTAATGTCTGTGCATTTTAGATAGCTCGAGTAGACACATTTAACGAATTTATACTGCGAATAAATTAATCGAGATAATACGGTTATTATACATAATTCGTTAGAATAATGAATGTATACCGAGAAGATGAGAGATTGAAAAGAGATTTAAAACGTGATTAAAAATAATTCGTAAATTCGTAATTATAATATATTCGATATAGATAACGTGTCGCGTAAAAAAAAATTTTAAAAATATCCGAATAAAAGATATTTATATTCAACTCGTATAATGTAATTTATTCGGTTATCATCATTTTACTCGATATATTATAACATTTCTGTGATATAATATTACACATCGTCAAAGTAACCATTGTGCAGAAATTTGAAAATCGTTTGGACGACCAATATCCTGTTCGAATAAATATATTATAATATGCACCGATTAGCCCAAACATTTCGATCGAGCTACGATATCACAATATTTCGATGCAATTGTATTATTGAATTGCATAATTCGTTACGATACATTAAATACGTGATATAACGTACAGCCACAACAGCGTGTCAATATTTCTTTTCCCACAAGTAGCAACAAAGTGGTAAATATTTGATATCCGTCCCGTGGGTATTTATAAATACGATATCAACGTCCTATTACATCTTCGTGTCTCGATTTGTCGAATCATCTATTCCCATTCGTTTCATCGTTCAATTATCTCCGTCGTTTATGCACGCCTCGTCGCTCAATCGGTTTTTATCTGTTACGAAACAAACAACGTCCGCGGCGCATGTAAGTCGCTGCATTACACCCGACCAACAATAAATCCTCGATGAATCGATTCCAATTCGAGAACCGCGGCCCTAGAATAATCCGATTTATGAAAAATCCCGCTAAGCGAAATTCTATATACGATTTCACTTTCGTCGAAGGTGATGAAAAAAAACCAAAACCAAAAAAAAAATTCATCGTCGTATCAAAAAAAAAACCTCGGTATCGATCCGTCTGCGCGTCAATCTCCCTCTCTCTCTCTCTCTCTCTCTCTCTCTCGCTCTTCGTGAAACCGTCCACTCCGATGAAATCCTCCGAGTCGTTAAAGTCGCATCGGGCGAACAACGCGCGTCCATTAAAAGGCAACAAGAACAAGAGGAGGGAGGGAGGAGGGAGGAGGAAAAAAGAGGAGAGAAAGGAGAACAGAAAAATAGGAGGAAAAAACTGGAGACGGGGAGGGGAGGAAGGGATGGTGGGAGAAAAAAAAAAAAGGAAGAAAAGAAAAGAGGAGGAGAAGAAACGATGAGAAGAAAGGAGCTCGACCATTGTCCGCCGTTTCCACGACAAAGCTCGTGCTCTCGAACGATGAGAAAACGTTGCACGTGCGAGAGCAGCAGCTCGTATCGACGTCTGCGCCGCGGAACGGCGTAGCATACGTCATCAACGATGCCACGACTAAGCCACGACCACGACACGACGACGACGACGACGACGACGACGACGACGACGACAACATCGTCGTCGTGGTTGGCGACGCGAGGTTGAGCTTCGGCTGCACGGGCGCGCGGCTATCGATTTGGGAACCCACGCTTCCGTTTCTCCTCCTGTCCTCTACCGCGCCTCACCCTTCTGCAACTGCAGCTGCAGCTGCAGCACCAGCAGCTTCGCTGCGACCCAACCCTCGCAGCGCCTGATACTTCAACTACCCCTACCCTTGCTCTGTATCTTCCTACTACGACTCCTCTCCTTCTCGCCTCTTTCACTCTCTCTCTCTCTCTCTCTCTCTTCCATCTCCATCGTTCTCCGATTTCGAGCGTTTCCTTTTGCGCTTCTTTCTTTCTTTCTTTCTTTCTTCCTCGCTACGCCTATAGCGCGCACGATTTTAAAGAGTAGGTGTTCCTCTTTCTTTTCCTCGACCGCCTCCTCCCTGCCACCCTCTCCTTCCTTCCGCCCGCTACTGTATCCCTACCCAGCGATTCTTTCGTTCACCCCCTCCTTCCTTTCCACCTTCGAGGCTTCCGTATTCCTCTCCCCCGAGTTCCAGTTATGTGAATAATGAAGGGCTTAGAAGTCGAATAATTAATATCTTTTTAAGCGGCGTCGTTGAACGGATCTCCCGGCCCGTGGCGCGTTTGTTTTAATGGGCCGTCTTCACGGACGACGACAGTACTCCCTTATAAATGATTAAGAGATGATTAACCGTGGCAGACTACGTTCTACGAAATTCACAATGTTTCGCGCGCGCGTGTATTTTTTTTTTTTTTTTTTCTTTTTAAGTTTGCGTAGACTTGGAATACCTTCTTTTTTTTTCTTTTCTTTTCTTCTTCTTCTTTTTTCCTCCTCGCTGCACACCACGATATCGAATCGCCAGAAATTTAAATAATCGTGGCGAATTATTCTTCGTCCGCGTTTATAAGATATATAACGTCTTTTCCTTTCCTTTCCCTCGTCACGTTTTAATTGCAATCGGATGCCGCTATATCTCACGATCAAGTGGAATATTATTTCGAAAACTTTATTACACGCAAAATTAGCCCGAACGTATATATATATTATCGTGTCCAAAACAATGATATAATCCTGGCTTGGTTTTGTAATTTAATTCGACCTATTACGAACGAATCTCCTTTTAACGAAAGGTGACGACTAATTTTCGCTTCGAAATTAAACAGCTCGAAGTTTATTATCCTTGTTAAGCACATATAAATTATCGAGATACAGAAACGAGTATAACATTTTCCGCTCAACGTTATTTCGATTCGATCGAAATATATATAATTCAGATCGATCGATCCCGTGCAGTGAGAAAACGTACTTACGTACTTTGAATCGAAATTGTTCGTCGCATATTTGTCGACCGATCCACCGAATAATTATTCACGCAGTCGAAGAAACACGATATGCTGTCCCCTTAACGGTGCACGTATGCCACCCGTCATTCAAAGATCATCGACCTTATAGACTGTCGCGATACGATAAGATTATAGTAATAGGTACGACTACTGTAAGTAGGTAAACGTTTGACTCTACACAGAGCCGCGGGGCATAGAGCCACTATCGCTCGGCTGCTTTCAGGAAAATATATTAAACGTTACGAAAGCTTCGAGGGGTTTACAAACGGTTTACGTTTTTCCAACGTTTTCTACCAATGGGCAAAGCGAAACCAGCGGCGCATACTTGACTTATCTTTCAACGAAAATGGAATATCGGATGGGTGCGCTTACGTAACCGTTGTTGCTTTAATAAATTTTATATAAATCATTCCCTGGTATCTCGTAAGAAAATCTAAATTTTACCCACGTGAAAATTCTAATTATCGAACAAATAAACAAAATATATCGTAAATACTTGGGTTATATTATAAACACGATTCGACAGATTGTGGAATTACGTCTGTTTGAAAATTAGAACTTAATTTAAATCTTGTTCAAATTCCTCCGCGAAGAATTAAATTTAAATCGATGTTGTAGACACGTACGTATACATTGTTCGTTTGAAAAAATGATAATGTCAAGTTTAATAAATTGCAAACATGGGAGTAGGCATGAAAGGAGCAGGCCGCATTCTTGCCGTGGGCAGGCACGGTACAGTGATTGAGAATCCGTTTAATCATCGCCGTTTAAGAGTTGGCCGGTCGACTAGTTTGGTAGAAAGTTCGACAACCACGCGATCATAATAGCACGATAAGTATGAATCGGGGAGTGATCACGGCAAAACGACGGACGTGGATCGATTTCGTAACGACAACCTTCGAACCCGTTCGACGACTGTGAAAACACGGGGAGAGGACCAAGGATTGCCCTGGTTGTGAACACCGTTCACCGCTTTGGCTTTCACTCGTGAAGGAAAAAGAAGAAAAAAAATTACGAGAAACCCCGCCGACGACAAAGCCGACGAAATATTTAAGGCCTGCCGGTGGAAATAATCCTGTCTCCAATTAAATCCGATTTATACGTTCGTTCATTTTCACTCTCAGGATTACGAATTGAGAAACTGGGGATCGATGATTCTCAACACTTTTATCA
Organism: Apis florea; assembly: GCF_048593485.1. Classification (NCBI taxonomy): domain Eukaryota; kingdom Metazoa; phylum Arthropoda; class Insecta; order Hymenoptera; family Apidae; genus Apis; species Apis florea. The sequence continues at coordinate 2,029,724 of NW_028256864.1, read as the reverse complement.
ACACTTTGTTCGATGATGTGTACAATGAAACATATGACGATACATATGATATATAATGTCGTGATTAAATCATTAATCGTGGAATTATTGATGCAAGATTCTTGAGAAAGTTGAGAATTTCTTCTTTAAAGAAAGAAGGAATTATTTTGAATTTTCATGCTTCTTTGTTCTACGAGCACAATCGATACGCGATGCGAGATCAACAATTACTGTGACAAGTAATAGCGACGATATAATGGAACCTCTTTGAAGAGCTGGTTGCGAAACAACGCAATTTATTCCTTCGACGAACGAAATTACTTAATTTCCTGAACCATCGTTCCCAAAACGTTCACTACGTTTCGTTAATAAGCCATCGTTATTAGATATCTTCTTCTTCTTCTTCTTCTTTTTCTTCGCGGATGAGACTCGTGAGTCTGAAGTCATCGCAGTCGCGGCATATCGTTATCAGTTGTAGCTCTCGAATCGAGCGACACGCACGGAAAGTGCGCTATTATTTGATTTTATTATAACGACGATCTGACTAATGCCATAAAATTATTGGCTCGGGTCGAAGGTTGCCAATCGAGTTGCGAAATCGATGCACAATTGTGCGTCTGTCGATTTCTTCGAACGCAACAATGTTCGATCGAATAGATTTTCAACAAATCTGCTACTTTTCTGCAATTTTCTTTTCGTAATTAAATCATGTAATTTTTTTTTATTCCCTTTATTTTTAATTTTCTTCCTCTATGAATTGTTAACCACTTTAAACGAAAAATATCCAAAAATATTAATGTAACGTGTCTGTTTAATAAATTTCGAACGTTAAAGTGTAATCGATAATTACCACCTGAGAATAATTCGTAACGGTATAATTAATGTGCTTCAAACGAGTATATATTCAATGGCTTATATGCATTTTATCTAACGTTATAATCATAATTATGTTGATAAAAATAATTTATGTTTGTGGAAAAAAATAGGGAAAATGAATTAATTTTTTCAAATGACATTATAATTACAATAGATAAACTGTAACGCTGATCATATTGTCATGTACTGATATATCCTTCGATCTTACCAAGTTTCTTGCACTTACGTTACGCGAATTATATTTTAAACGCGTGCTTGCATCCAATGGATTGAAAATTTATTAAATTATCGTGAAATTTATTGAACTTAGTTCGCTTTTAAATATCCGCCAATACTTTGACCCCAAACTTGTTAAATGTTAATTTTTCGCGGTTTAGTAAATATTTCCCGATAATTTTCCTACCTTTCATTTTCATTATCCGACGTATAAGAGAAATTCTTATAACAAAACTGACTTTAAGCCTCAAACTGTATCGCTCGCTAAAACAACTGATACCAACTTGATACTTCTTGAAAAAGTTGCCAATTGTTGAATATATTTCCATCCTACTTTAACGAAAGATCGTCGAAAATAATATCACGTCAGATTAATCAGTTTTCGAGTCCAACTTGCTTAGTCAGAATACAAGATTTCGAACAAAATTAATGTAATTCTCCTCGATCCTCCCCAAAACGTTTCATTTTATCGAGGAATGGAGCTGGATAATCCAGAAATCGTGGCCGATTTGGAAGCGGCGCGAAATTTGTTTTCTCGTCGTCGCGAATCCTCGACGACATTACGAGCCGACGTTACGGGCGTTCTTCTTACGAAGCGTTTTGCGCAACCCGCTCTTACGTGGGTACTTTCGCTTTGCATAATTTACTCGCCGCGTTTCGATCGCCGTGTATTCGTATTCGGGACGGCTATGACGACTCTCCGCGACATCGTTCACTCGCTTTTGAAACCGTCTCTTTGGCTATTTCGAACCGACCGTTCCCCTCTCCTCCTTCTCCTCCTCGAATTCGTGGAAATTCGCGACGTCAGCCTCCCGCGACGCGATTTCTGCGTGGCTTCGAGATAATAATCTCTTTCTTCGAGCGGTTCTTTTCGCTGTTTCTCCATCAGCGCGCGGCTGGTATAGCGATTGGTTGGATAGACGGGACGAAAAGGTAGGGAGGAGAGGTTTGATCGTTGGTTCGCCAAAGTTTGATCGACGATTCGCTTATTCGAGCGGTCGTCGTTTCGGGGTTGATCGATTAAAGGTTGATAACCTTTTAACTCGTTTAATTAATCGACAGGCCGAAGCGTGCGCGATTTTTCTCGGCTCATTATGGGACAAGGAAGCGGGTCGTATAAACATTTTTATATTTAGAAATGTTCGAGTATTGTTTGCAAATGAGGTGAAATTTCTTTCGTATTTCTTATGCGTTTATTTTAAATTTGAATTTAAAATTGAAATTGAGTTTTTGCATCTTCCTTTTTTTTTTCTTTTCTAAACGAAAATTAACAATCTTGAATTATTTTCGAGGATTTTTTTGGGGAAAGGAATTTGCTTGATCTCTGTTTCGACAAGAATATTATAGAAACGAAAAAAAAAAAAAAAAAAGAAGGAAAAAGAGGAGGATGATTCGATGTTCAGAGACGATTTTTAAAAAGAAACTCGTGTGACACGCTTGACGAATCTGTGCTTTCCAGTGTGTATTTGTATTCGGCACGGTGCGCGATTCGCGACGTCGTAAAAGCAATTTTGAAACGTTTCAGCGTATCCTTGCTGCCGGTTTCTAAACGATTTCCTTTTCTGTATTTCTCTCTTTCTCTCTTTCTCTCTCTCTTTGTCTGGAATATTTTCACCAATGAACTTTAATATAAACATTTTTCGACGATCCTCCCGTAGAAACTATCGAAGAGTACGTACAACACGTGTGTACGTATTCCTCGACAAATATAATCTTTTATTTCCTCCACGATCTCCATGATCTAATCTAGAATAATCTTTAATCCTCCCATTTTTTTTTAAATAAACGTCATCAATCCCCATCCAACGAAAAAACTAGATTCTTCTTCGTTCCATTCGTTTTTCACATTTCAAAAGAAAAAATTGTTCCTTTTGATTAAAAATACAGACGAATAAATAATAAAAGAACAGAGATTCGGCAAGATTTAGCCGAAATTCAATTGCCATACGATACCCATCGTAATTCGCCGCAAATCTTCGGTTAACGATCGTTTGCCGTGCTTGCGTAAATCACGATACATATTTAACGGGCTCATATATATATATATACATATCGGCCGATTATCTGATTGCCCGATCATTTCGGGAGTTGCATCAATCGCACGGCCTGATGTTTGAGATCAATCCCGCCAATCTCGCGCGATAACAGGATCGAATAATCGGCAACAACGTTGTTTACGGGGCAATTCGGGGCAATTCGTTTATCGGCCATTGTTGAAATAGCGGCGGTGGAAAAAAGCGCGGGAAATTCGAATGGGCAGTTTTTACGAACGGATGACGTAACCTGGCGGGGCGAACGTAATGAAATTAACTCGGGACGAAAGCACCGTGTAAATAATGTAAAACGACGTTTCAATGTTTCACCGTGGAGAGCTGCTCCGCGAAATTTCACCGCGAAACTTTCGCGCTGGATTCGTATTGAAATTATGAAAGCGCCGCGAATGGGATTCGCGCGAACAAATCGGCGTCCACTGGCGGAATACGGAATTAATAAGAATATTTCATCTCTTTTTCCTTTCCTCTCGATCCTCTCCTCCTTTTTTCTTTTTTATCTTCGAACTTTATCGTCATCCAAGCTAAAATTTACCTTTCGAGTTAGCGATCGTTAAGCAGCGTCGTTAAAGTTAAGCGTGGATTTTCGGTGTCTGGCGACGAATCGTCTAATCTACTGCCAGTAAAGCCCACGTGCAAAGTGAACGGTCGGACGCGCGCGGAATCAACGAATCCCCTCCCTCCTCCGCTCGCTGCAAATTCTGCAGGTTCGCGAACTTTGAACGTGCGAAACGCTGCGTTACGTAAGCGCAGCGTTTATCGAGTTTATCATGGATTCTCGAACCGAAATATTTTTACTCTTACTTATATAAATAGCGAGCGAACGATAATTCTGAAATTATTTTAAAACTTCATGCCGAAGGTTAAAAAATTTCAATCCTAAAGTCGATCTTAAAAGTTAAAATCTATCTATTTAGAATTCTGTGTTTGGAAACGAAAAGAAAAAAAAAAAAAAAAGAAAAGAAACCACGCACACACACGCGTATCCTCCTCCTCCATACGCACGGTAGCCAGGGAACAAGCCGAGATACTACAAGCCAGGAGCGCATTATTCTTCAAAAGGACGTTATGTAAACTTCACGGCGATTCCGTTCAACGGTTCTCCGACACGAGCGGAATTAGAAAATTCACGTTAGGCCATCACGAGCCGGCCCCACGTACACGCGTGATTCTTTTTCCTTAAGATCGCGTATACAATGGTCGTGGTTGTCGTGGGAACGTAACGTTTCTACGCACGACATACTTACATATATATATACGCACACACGCACACAAGCACACATCACAGAAAGCATAACGGAGCTTTTTCGTTACCTTTTATGCTCCCGGACGAGGTATGGGGCGTCTGCGGTGCGTGCGAGGTCAAAGGTAACGGCGAGCCCGAGGAGGTCGCGGAGTGTTCCAGCTTGGAACTCACCGCGCTCCACATCTCGAACATGTTGAACGCCGTGGTGATGGCCTTTAGTCACTTCCAGGCTGCTACTACCGTAGATCACCCGGCGCCCTTTGCAAGCCCGGCGTAACATCCGCCGCGGCGCTCCGCGACGCCACTCGAACGGAGGAGGCCTTCGCCGAGCTCGACGTGTTTGATCCCCACGGATGTTTCGACCGGTCCGATTTCCACGTGTTCCCTCGTAATAATATCTCGGTCCATGTATCACTCGTGAATCGTGGCGGCTCGATACGCGGTGTCCGATCGTCGATCTCTTGTTTATATTATAATTGTTATTATTATTGTTATTATTGTTATTATTGTTATTATTATTATTTGTTGTTGTTGTTGTTATGATATATCGCGCGGGTTGTACTACGATGCACCACCACTGTGTGTAACAATAACAATTAATCGTTACTAGGCTAGGATATTTTTATTTTTTTTTTATTTTTTTTTTTATTTTTTTATTTTTTTTTTTCCTTCTTTTTGGATAACCCAGAAAGAACTTCTTTTGACACGTTCGCGATTCTACGTATTCACGTGATCTATCGATCGATTATTTTTAACTCTTGTTAACCCGGCGCCGAACTAATAAGTCGCTTCGTCGTCAAATATTGTCGAATCGATGTCGAATGATCGAGTTAAGAAAATTAACTATCTTCTTACACTCTTTCCGCTACTACTTCCCTATTTACCGATTTAATTACTAAGCTCGATATTTCGATTTTTGTTACGCACTTTGCTAAACGGCACTGACTGTTGAAACCCCCTTCTTCCTTCCTCTTCTTCCTCTTCTTCTTTTTTAATATACACTGTTACTATTATTATTATTATTATTATTATTATTATTATTATTATTATTATGTATAGATAAATATATAGAGATGTATCACTTTCGGTATCGCGAACCGATAATCAAGCGTACGAGCAACAACAACATCAACAAGAAAACGCTTCCTCTCTCCGTCCTCTCTTCTCACCGGTATTACGTCGACACCGTTTCGTCCATCGTCATCGTCCACTTCCGTCTCCACCTCCTCTTCCGCCTCCTCCACGCCACCCCGACTCGACCTACGCCACTGCGTGACACGGTTTACCGCGTATCACCTCTCTACTGTTATTAGTATAGTCAGCACCTTGGCTAATGAACGTCCTACCGAGCGGCCGGCCCAGGCCTTAATCGCCTCGAAGCCGAAGAACACCGTGCCGACTCGCCGCCGTCGTCCACGCTACGATCGTGTCCCTTGCTTTCTTTGCCGCTTGCACCTCGCGTGACATGGCGCCACAGGCGTCTCGCGTTCGAAGATCTGCAAACAGTCTCGTCAGCATCTCTCGATCCACCAAATCGATCCCTCGTCGCCGTTTCGCCCGATACTGCGATTCTCCAATTTAGATTTGCATAGATCGGAAGAAGGTGAAACCGATCGAAAATTAATACGCGGTCGTTGAAACGATTCAAGTTTTTTAGGAGTAGATTTGTGGAAGTGGGAGAGAGAGAGAGAAAGTTTTATTATGAAAGAATTTCCTACGAAATCTAATTTAAATTTCACTTATAACTTCGCACTTTCTTCGATTTCTCTCGATCGTTTACCCCCCCGAAGTTTCGAAATATATATTTCCTCGCAGGTAAGAAAGCGAACGGGGATTAAACGGGAGAGTAATCGCGTGACACAGGGGTGGGGAGAGATAACAATTACACGGGCCACGTGTACGCAAGATGTAAAAAGAGAGTCACGCGAGAAGAGAAGTGAGAGGTGTAAGAGGATAGGATAAACCAGAGGCGACACGCACGTGTTTCGAGACGAGGGTATCGTGTTCGGCACGTTGACGTGTTCATCTATTCGCATATGCTTCTTGTGCACTTGTGTGTACCAGCAACGCCCGACACCGTTAAATCGCGAATTTAATTAACACGTTGCATCCCATTAAGAGCAGGTTAAATGGGAAAAGGAAAAGCTGCGAAAGCACTACTCTTCGTATTTATTGCACAATTATATGGATATTGCGATCCATCGTCCGATCATTTCAGAATTACGGAAAAATTTCACGGAAAATTCGTGAAGATCAGGCCAGAAAGAAGAGAGTCGCGACGAAAATTTTGAAAGAAACAGTGAATAGAGTTCGTCGTCGTCGAATCGTTTGTTGCTGCCAGCAAAAAAGAAAAAAAAAAAGAAGAAGAATGGAAAAACTTCCCTGGAAATCGCGAAAAGAATGGAATTGTTGGGGATGAAACAGCCCCAAGTCGCATAACCGCAGAACGTGGTCGATCGGTCACGATTTGACACGAAAATTCAGACATGTGCGCATCGATCGTTGCATTTCCGTACACGGGCTGTTCCCCTTTAATCCTGCCGCGTTGCAAGTACGAGAGAGCTCGTGTCGAGGGGAACCGCACTTTGCTATCGAGCGAACCTCGCAACCGAGCGACCACCAGCCGAGCCTGCCTTGCCTTGCCTATCCACCCACCCACCTATATACTCGTCCACACACACACACACACACACACACACACACACACGAGACGTGTATATGAATATATATATATATATTCAGGCAGGTTGGGAGAGCACATCCACCGACATAAAGCCTATTCCGTGCTTTCATGCCGCTTTACATTGCCCGTGCCTCTCCAGGGCAGGGTGGGATCCACCGTGGAAGGAAGCGTCGCGGTGATGTGCCCACACTCGCGATTCCACTCGCTATGTACACAGCTCTGTGCATGTAACGAGAATAAATGTGCACCAGGGTGTATACACGTCGTGCACATCCGATATACAGGGTGGACTCGTCACCATACGAACGAAAATTATCGAAATTACGACTGTAATAAATGGTTGGTTTAACTACCCTTTTTCTATGAACGAACGCGCCTCCTTGAACTTCTATTAATCCTGCATCAAAAGATTAGGCGAGATTAGACTGATAAATAAAAAATACACAATTTTTTTCCTATTCTTTTTATCTCTTTCCTACTATTACGAATAATGGTTAAATATATAGTTCGCAATTATATTCAGAAACGAAGGTTTCTGTTATAAAAAAAATTTTCTCCCTGTCATATCGCGAATTCCAAACCACTCTGTATATGTGCGATTTTTTTGTGTGCACCTGTATATATACACGATATATACGCCAGAAAGAGAAAGAGAGAGGGAGAGAAGAGGCCTCTGTACATGCAAGGTGTTCGTCATTTACGTCGCGCTGGTACGGCGAAGGCGAGTATATACACCTATACATAGGCGACACAGTGCGCCCGTGTAATGAACTGTGTCACCGTGATTCGTGCGCGAACAGGGATGTGCACGTGTGTTATACACTCGGTGTATACGGCTACGTACGTTACGCAATAACTGCGACGAAAGCGCGCGCAACAAAAAAAAAAAAAATCGCGACTCCCTTATGTGCGTACCGCGTATGTACGTAAATACGACGACGACCGGTGCACACCGGAGTTCACTAATGAACCGTATCGCTACTATATTTAGTGCACGGGTAAACACGCCGACACGCTAATCCCGTGGACACTGGCACGCACTCGGTATCATTGTATAATCGGGCAAAAAAAGAAAAACACCTTATATACATTCTTGTGCACGATTCGCGTATATATATATACATACACATTCGTACACGTACGATTTTGGACGTATCCACACGTATACACGTTTATACATAGTGTTCGAAATAAAGAGAGAAGCCCATTGCACGCGACCTACACAACAAGCGAATAGCGAACCCGCTATTATATACGATTTGCACGGGTAGAGAGGAGAGAAAGAGGAGGCGTAGGCACGGTACGTCGGACAAAGGAGGATAGGTAGAGAAAGAGAGTGGGCACGGTGGGAATGAAGGAAGGAAGGAAGAACGGAAGGAATGAGGGAGAGATAAAGAGGGAGACAGTGTACCGTAGTACGGGCTACATTCTGCCGGCCCCACTAGCCCACTGACTCGATGCACTCCTCGTTCCTTCTCTCCCTCTCCTCCGCACACGCTCTTCTTCCCCCTTTTCTCGCTCTATTCTGCGCGGCTAGCGGGTCTCCTCGTTCGCCACGCGTCCCGTCCAACATGCACGTTTGTATCGCGTGTATATATGTGTGTGTGTGATAGCGTGTGCACACGGTGATACACATCTGTACACCGCTCTATCCCTCCGCTATACATTCCCTCGGCCGAGTGTTGTTGCTCGAGTTCCGTGACGGTGTGCAACGCCTCTATCGATGAAATGGGGTGATAATGAACCGTTAACCCCTTTCGCGACCCAATGCGCGCGAGTTTTTACGAATAACTCTCCGTGCCACGATCCGATACAGATATAGTACGTGCTATAATACGTGTTTTTATCTTTGTTTATCCGTCCAATTGTGCAATTCTTTCGAGATGATATAGTTTTTAATCGAGCCCTCGTCGTTTATTCCTTTTCTCTCGAAATATCGATCGGTTTATATGTCGGCCGATACAACGCTTTCACTTTCTTTTTGCAGCTTCGCCTCTTGAATATTTTCTACGGTTTCTTTTCACCGTGGCGGAGGAAACACGTTTCCAATTCTCCGCAAACTGAAATAAAATTTATTCCCTCGATGTCCGTAATTATCAACAAAAATTTTCCGCCAATCTCTACATCGTCAACTCCAACGGTCCCCCAATTTCTATCGCTTCCATTATCGCGCGGTTAGCAGTTGCCTGTCTCGCGTAAACTCGCGATTGGTCTTCGTTAGCCCTGTAATTTCGCGGTAGCGACTTGCAGTACGGATCTGCAAATTTGTATCTCCAATTACAATGCACCCTGATTATCATTATCATAATCATCAAAATATATATTTTCTCAACGAAGTTAAGCGAAAAACGATGTTTAATCTTGAAATCAGAAATTATTATCGATTAATTCCGTTTCCTTGTATCCGCGTGATCGAAAGCGAAAAAGGCGGGTCGAATCTACGCTAAAGCGTTCCTGCGGCAGTTCGTAAACTATAGCCGATGTAACCACGTATGTGTGTGTGTGTGTGTATCCCCGGTGCAAGCGTGTGTGTATCTGTGAATTACTTTCGCCCCGGGGGGCATCGCATCTTATTTAGGTCGTGTACACCGAGCGTATACTTTGGTTCTGGCACGAGCGTGACGCCGTTATTACGGCATCGCCGCTGCTGCTGTTGTTCCCCGCATAGAGGAACACGCAGGTGATGATACCCTAAGCGCATCGAGTTTAAACTCGCGCGAGTTTCGCCGTTTTCATCGCCGATCATGGTAAGATGGATGACGAGTTTTCAAGGCGACGCGTCGATCAGTATACGGCGGACAGGTGGCGAGATTAATGGGGAGAGGGAGTATTGTGAATTGTTTGTCGGGGTGGATGCACGAAATATGAACGTATGTATATATGTACGTAAGTGTTGCGAAATTTTTTCGAATCTTGTTTCGATTTTGAATTTTGTTTCGCGTCCTGTATACGTTGCGTTCGATGATTAATGACGATTATTCGCGTTTTTCACGCGAAGGAAAGCGAAGGTAGTCGTTGAAGAGAATATTTTAAGAGAAGATCATAAATAAAGAAGCGGAACAAACGTTGTTACGCGTTCCACATCTAAAAGTTGAATAGTTTAATCGGCCTTATTGAAAGATAATTATAGGCAATTTAAAAGAAGTAGGCAGAAAATATAGGCGTGTACTTCCAATCTCTTTAAAATTCTTTCTTTTACCTCTGTACGGTTAAAACATTTCGATTACACGTACCAGTCGTAGAATTTTAATGCGCCTACCTTATCCCATAGTAAACACTAGTTAACTCCCTCAGACCTCAATAATGCAGATCGTTAGAATAGATTAGAAATGTTTTCGTTAACTTTGTTGCAAAAAGAATCTCGAAAAGAGGAATCTCGAGTGAACTTTTTTTTCTGTTTGTTAGTGAACTTTTAAACAAAAAAAAAAAAAAAAAAATCAAGAAGAATCTTAAAAGAGATGTTTACCACGTTATAAATTACGCAATGGCGCAAAAAGATCGTGGCGAGAAATTGTTAAAAACTTTTTTTTTTTTCTCTTTTTACAATATAATCATACATCGCATTTCATTTACAGATGCGAAAGTAATGACAGATATATATATATATATATGTATCGTTTCGATCGGAAGTAACGTCCCGGCCATAAAGCTATTTCTAGTCGACAATCGCGAAAGGAATACGTTAACAACAGTTTCGATTGTACTACCTTTGCAGATAAATTTTTCCCCCCGTTTCACATCGCGGCACGTGGGTATTTCCGCTTGCATCATTCCGAGTGCATCGTTAGAAGATAAGAAAATTACGATATTCCATCCCTTATGGATTTAATGTGCTCCAACGAGAATTATGCCTTTTTAATTGCGATCCACGTGACGCCTCTTGAAAAGTCAACGACACGAAGCCGCGTAACAAGTGGGGCAAAAATATTTATCGAAAATGAGAAAACGATCGTCGATGATCCCGGCCGATAATACAATTAAAAAACGTTTTAGGGAAAAATTGATTTTAAGTACATTTATCTCGGAAGAAAAATTTCGAAAATTGTCCTATTTAATTACGATTCTCGGTTAACCAATTTTCAAACGTGTTATCAACGAGAAAATCTTAGATCCTTCGTTTCTCATACGAATGGCTCGCGTGAAAAGGTAACTTTTACAGAAAGCAAGTCGATACGAAGCGACTTAAAAAAGGAAACTACGTCTGAATCCAATTAACCATCTTTAAACATTTGCCCAACATTCTCGTAAATTTGGATCACAAGGTTCCAATCTCCTCTCGATGAATATAACTTCTCCCATACTAACATGCTCTCGTATTGCAAGATCCTTTAAAATCTATCACCGTTTCGAACACCAAACACAAGAAACCAAATCAACGATCCATCTCTCGTCGATCATCAACCTCTCAATTTTTCTCAAAAATCGATCGACCAACTATTGCAAAAAAAAAAAAACTCTCTCAATTCTTCTCGCCTCGTCTTCCTTACCCCGTGTTTCCTTTCTTTCTCGGCGAACGGCCGCGGAAAGGAAAGGCGTCGTGTATCGTGTTGCGCGTCAAAAATCGAGATGAGAACCCGCGCTTTCCCGTTCGCCTGCGTGCGTTGCCAACGCGCATGCACACGTCGAGCGCAGGCGCGCGTGCGAGCACACCGCACGCACGCAACCACGCACTCACACGTCCAAGCGTGTCGCCGCGCGCGCAACGTAGGTATTACTTAATAATATCCATAACCGGGAGGTAAATGGGAGTGAGTGGGCGGGACGGGGGTAGGGAAAGACAGCGGCCGGGCGCGAGGAAGAAGGAAAACGAAGGCGAGAGAGAGAAAGAGGGAGCAGCGAGAGAGAAACATTCACGACCGCGTGAAACGGCCGGGGGAAAGGGAATAAATAACGTTGAGACGTTGACGCGAAAAGAGAGGTAAAGAGAACGGTAAAGATAGATGGTTAAAAAGAGAGAAAGCGGAAAATGGAAGTTGGAAAGGGAAGGGTCTCGAATTTCATTCGGACGTGGGCCTCCTCCCGAGCCGAGAATCTTGCCAGTAAAGTGACAAATGGCACGGTAAACAAGCGGGAAGCTATATAGATCGTAGGAGATCACGATCTATCGAGACCCTCTCTCCCATCGTTCAGTGTAATCGATGCTAAAAATATCGATCGAAAAACGTCACTTGCATCTCGATCGTCGTGCCCCACATACCACGAAAAATTTCCAAACGAAACGCGAACCTCCCCTTACCCTATAAACATATATATATATATATATATATATACTGGGTTGGGAGGATCGTACGAGGGGAGGGCGATCCTGCTTAGGTTTAATTATTATCAGAATCGAGCGAAACGACGCGAGGGAAAATGTGGAATAATAACAGCAAGAAGTAAGAAATAAGATGGTGAAAACCCACCACTCTACGCACAAGCTGCCCTCCAGAGATGCCAACCGGTGCACGGATATATATACATATATATACATATATATATATATCCCTTTTGATTCCAAATTCACCACCACCCGACGAAATCGATCCTTTCTTTTTTTTTTTTCCTCTCCCTTATCACAGAAATTCAACCCTGTCACAATAGCGGCGTCGTGTGTGTCGAGGCCGGTGGTCTCGACGCATCGTTCACTTTCACTTGGTTGAGACCGGGCCACGGGATGCACACCACACGCTTCCAAAGCACGGGGTGAGACAACACAACTCGCTCGTGCGTCGTGGAAACGTCGATACTCCTTTTCTTCTTCTTCTTCTTTTTCTTCTTCTTCTTCTCCTTCCCCTCCTCCTCTCGCGCGGCGCGACTCTCTCACGAGATCTCGAGATCAACACGGTGTGTCCGATGGCTAAAACCGCCCGCTACGATTCCTTCCACAACGATTCCTTCCTTCCTCCTCCGCGACCGAGCGTCGACGGTCGTGTTGGGGCGTCGACTGACACTCGGGGACAGTCACGACCCCATCCCTCCGACTTTCCACGCACGAGGATCCCTGAGTCCGCGATCGAGCCGAGCCGACAAAGGGGATGACTCCGTTGTCTCGCGTGCCATCGGTTCTCCACGATCCACGCCCGATTTCAACCCCTACCTCCGTCCAACGTGTATCACTCACCACTCGCGATTTTTACCTTTTCTTCCCCCTTAACCCCTTCAATTATATCTTATCTACGTACATATATATGTATATATATATATATACATTCGTGTGTACATAGAATCTTCTTTCCTTCCTTAGATAACTCTAATATATAATTATACACGCGTATTGTAGGCACGACAATTTAAAGCACTCGATTCGATCGTGTATATGTATGTACATATATATATACATATATATATATACACACATATATATATATATATATATAAAAGCCTCCGTAACACGTTCTCCAAACGCTGGGTACGATCTGGCCGCGTGTCGTTACATCGGTCGCGAGAGAGGAAACCTCACACTTTGCACACGAACGTTATTTAAAGACCGGTAAAAAGAGAGCCGTGCCGTTTCTGATGTAACTGTCCCTTGAACGTGACGAACACAGTACTTGCGCTACCGTGGCTCCGGGTTGACTGGTGCGCGCCGCGCAAGACCGGAGAGAGCCAGCCCCACCGTGTCGCTATCGCCCTCTCGCTCGGTCCTACCGTGTCTCTCCCTCCGTACGGCCGAAGGGAGCGAGAGAGAAAAAGAGGGAAAGCGTGTGGAGCGAGGAGGAGCGAGGAGGGCTCGGGAGAAAGAGAGAGAGAGAGAGATGGAGCGAGGGAGGGGGCACGGAGTGGGGTGATGGGACGTGATAGGGAGACTCTCCGCGGAGGGGGAGGAGGGAGAATCGAAAGGGACGGGGAGGGTGAGAGAGAAGAGAAAGAGAAAGAGGAAGCGAGAGAGAGGAGAGAGAGAGAGAGAAAAGATCAAGCAGAGCGCCGGAGGGACAAATGGACGAGGAGCATACTGTGTGTGTGTGTGTGTGTGTGTGTGTGTGTGTGTGTGTGTGTGATGTATATGTGGTTATCTGTCCTTAAAGAAAAGGCCGAGAGGGATGAACGAAATGATGGAAAAAATATATATATATATATATATGTACAGTGAGAAGACGCGGGATGGTTTTCGACCGGTCGCGAACACAGCACCCCGCGACGCGAGTGATTGTTGTAAACAGGAAAGGGTAGGTTGGCGTAGGTCGTCCCCCTGGCCTCCTTTTTCCTCCATGTGATCGCTCGAGTTTTCGAGCCGGTAGTCGAGAGAGAAAGGGGGGGTGGACGTTCTTTGTGAAAATTCGTCTGTGACGGGTGGAGAGAGAGGGGTTGAAGATGAGGTTTGCGCGTTTCGAATGGATTTTCGTCAAATGCGAGAGGTTTTTAAGAATTCCTCTTCTTTTTTTTTTTTTTTTTTTCTTTGTTTTTTTCGACGACGGAAGGAAGAAGAGAAAGTGAAAACGGAGGAAGTGGAAGAGGGATGGAGGTACAATGGAAGTGTGGATACTTAGGAGTTCAAAAGAGCTTAAAAAAAAAAAAAAAAAAAAGGAGGGGGTGAACGAGGGAAGCATCGACAAAGTGTACGAAGAAACGAGATGCTTTTCGCCGTGGCCGTAAATATAAAGTACTGTGCGGTCACAAAAGAAAGGGAGGATTCTCAAAGGGGGAGAAGAGAAGCAGGTTGAGGTTGGTTGGTCTTCTTCTCTTATTTTCTTCTTCTTCTTCTTCTTCTTCTTCTTCTTCTTCTCTTTTACTTTTCCTTTTTTTCTTTTTTTTTTTTCTTCTCTTCAACGTTTGCCTCTCATTACGTTTTCGTCATCACGATGATGACACGAGGTAAGAAGCTGTCGACGCTCGAGATCCGGAACTTGTCTCGTTCCTGAGGATTTCCGGAAGGGAAATTAATTTGCTCTCGCGACGAGCGTTTAATTTATAACCCTTGAACATCGCGAAGTCTTGCGTGCGAGGAATGTACCGAGAGAAGTACGAGGACACCAGGAAGAGATAAAAACAACTTCTTTATCTTCTTCACTGCCGTTAATAAAAGGAAAAGGGAGGGATTATCGGTTAAGGAATTTTGCAGGTTATCCTGTAAAAAATTCTTCCTATATATATATATATATCCTCGAGCACGAAAGAAGCTTTAGAGATAAGATGCATGTTTAAAGGGAAACAAGTGAAGCGATATCAGATCAAATCGAAAAGAAATATACGAGTATGGAAACTTGTACAGGGGATGCGCGTGTCGAAGAAGTAGAGATGTGTAAGTTTAACGTAGGACGTTATGCACGAGATATTTTATATTTTACATTATTAATTGCAAACGGATTAAAATTTCTTTCTTTAAATTCAACAATGAATTTTATTAATGTCCTTTAACGAGTTTCGATTTTATGCGGTTGAAAAGTATCCTCGATTTACCACGATGTTATTAAATCTCGCCCAAAAGCGTCAAAATAAAAACCTTCCGGTTTGCATTAAAATTCATTCGCGAAAGTTAAACTCGTCAGACGAAATCAACGATTCATCGCAAGAAGGGACGCGCCATTTTCATCCCCAAAGGCGGGCAGTTGGCCCGTTGAAACATTGATATTAATAAAAGAAAAGTGAATTTTTCAACGTGGAATGGAGGACTCGCGAAATTTCGAACAAGACGAATGGAAAAGGAAAGCAAAAAAAAAAAAAAAAAGAGAGAAAAAGAAAAAAGAAAACGAAACAAAATTCGCCCATTCGCGAGAAACGAATGAAGTTAAAGGAAGGGAAGCTCGCACGTGAAAGGAGAGACCCGTTGAAAAAGGGAGGAAAGAAGCAGGAAACCATGAAGAGCCTCGGCCAGAGATCGTGGCGCGGTGCATTGAGAGAAAAGGAAAGCGAAACAGGGTCACGTTAGGATAGGTCACTCACCCTCACTTCCCAGTTACCATTATTTGTTTTGCATTGAAACCGATAAAACTTTCAGACTTAAATAAGACCGATTGGTATCACGCTTTTCCTTCGAGGAGGAGGAGCGCGTTAAGCTCGTCCAATAAAAAAAAGATTTAAAGGGATCTTTATCGTGTTTCCTTAAATAAGAATTCCGCGCGATCTTCGCGGGAAAATTGAATTTTCACAAAGTTTCCATTGTGTATCGAGGGCCGATGAGAGAATGAAATTTCTTCTCGATTCGCAAATTGCTCGGCTACGAGATGCAAGAAGTTCCTCTTCAGAAGTTCGATCGGGACGAAAAGGCAGCCTCAATTACGATGGACGAATGTACGATAAATAGAAAAGTTCCAGCTTGAATATTATACAAGTTCGCCCCTCTAGAAAATGGCAGACAGGAGGCAGGCAGGGGGAGGGAGGAGCGGGGAAAAAAGAGGGAACGAATAAAATTGCTTGGCGTAGCGTGCAACGAGGACATACCTCGGTCATACTTTTCCAGAATTATAATTTAGCATGAAGTTAACTTCGGACGAGTACAAACGCTCCTTTCTTCCTTTCTTTCTTCTCTCGTTCTCTCTTCCACTCGCCTTCCTTCTTCTCTCTCTCTCTCTCTCTCTCTCTCCCTTCTTCTTTTTCTCCGGAGACATTGACTCTTTAATACGGAAGAAAGAGAGCTGAAAAATGACGGTAGAAAGTGGAAGAGCCCAAGGCTTCCAGCCGCAAATGCAAATGTCCTACGGCTCGCTGTAAATGCAACCATAGAAGGGTAGACAGCGTTTCACCCTTCTCTCTCTCTCTCTCTCTCTCTCTCTCTCTCTCTCTACATCATAGCCACAATTATAACGTTTTCTCAGTAGACACGCGTTGGCCTAAGTCCATGCATTCGTACTCCTCGACCAAACGTCCCTCTAATCTCATTTCATCGCGCTAAAAGAAATTTAATCGATCGAAAGCATAGAATCTAACATTCAAAAGTTTAAGCATCAAATTTTTCCACTTTAATTTTTCATCGATTTTAGCACCCTCATCCCTTACACCGTTCCAATTTAAATTCCCCGAGAATTTCGCGAATCGTTGTTTTCCTCTCCGACGTCGAGGGCGGCGCACGCACTCCGTCGATCGATCCTCGGCCGAGGATCGATCGGCAAGGGATGACGACTGGGTAGGCGTTGCGTAGCTCGCCGTGAGGTAAGGCGTATTGCCCATCGTGTGGCCGGCACCGTTAACGCTAATCAGGAGTGCAGAGGCTGCGTCGAATACAAAGAGGGCCGGCCGTTGTTCGGCCGCACGATCTGAATTAACTCGCGAACGCGGAACCGGGCGTGCAACCACGCCGACGAGAATGCAAAGAGGTGGCGGGCCGGCCGTTTCTTTTGCGAACATAACGCGGAACGGTACCTGTTCCTTCGTACGTTCGTAAAGCGATGAAAGATTCGCAAGGCGGCTTCGTGAATACCGAAACGTGGGAGATAAAAGGGAACAGGATCTTTCCTTTTTTCAAGCCTCGGCTTTTTCTTCTTCTTTTTTTCTCGAATCTTCTCCAAGGATTCTTTTTCCGTGATTTGTCGCGTTTCGAGTATGCGAGTATTGGTAATGGGGTATGCGTTAAATAACGATAAGGACGAAGCAGAAAGGATTGTGTGTGAGTAGAGTTTTAGCTGGTTGGAAAAGTAGGTGGGTTGTCGGCTTTTCCGTCGATTTTACTGCGCAATGGATACGTAGAATCGTTCATTTGCTCGGAATAAATTAAGTATCTTTACATTTGCAGATAATGTATCGGAAGTGGTTCTATTTTGTGTCAATTTAAACGATAAAACCGGTTTTTCTTTTTTAAAGACAGTTACAATTATATGGATAAAACGATAAAATTCCATTCCATATTTCATCTTTTTCGAAAAACAAAATCCAATCTAAACTATTGCGTTTTATTTTATTTTATTTTATTTTTCTTCTTTTTTTTTTTGTTTCACTTTAAAAATATTCCATCGAATTTCCCAAAGGGAATCATCAATTATTTATCCCCGCTATTCCATACCGCTCGTTGTGAATTTTTCGAACGCACAGCCCGTTCGAAAAAGAGCAAAATCGATAACAATATAACGTGTATAAATGCGACCGTTCTCGAATTTCCGGCCGCAGCCTATATCCCTATAAAAATGTTTTTTATTCAAAAATATAAATACATCCAGTTGCAATAAACAACAGTGTATCTCTCGAAACACGCTGTACACGTGATGGACAGTACCGCTATAAATTCAACGTTATTTCGGACCGGGGGGAGTCCCGGAGTATCATGTGACATGTGTAGCAGAAAGGCGGCGCAAAGATGGAGTTGCAGGATCCATCGCGTCGTGGAACTTTGCAATAATAGAAAGTAACAATAATTTAGTCTTCAGATATTACATTTCTTCGTTGTCCTTCACGGTCATTATCGCCTCGATGGATCGATCCGTTTGAAAAACCGTTTTAAACAACTTCGAAGATGGCGACGAAATTCTATTTCTCGTGTGTTACGTTTCCGTTTCTGGTCTCGTGTGTGCTCGGAGCCGTAACTTCACGAGCGATAAAATAACTGTTTCACAGCTTAAACGCTGTGAATCATACAGGGATCAAGATTCAAGGGAGACGAAAGTTATTCTACAATTAAGTTGAATAAACTAAACCTGGTAGAGTTGGGGATAGAGGGTAAATATTGAGATGTCTTGTGAAATTTATGTATTTTATATGTTGAAATTTTGTAAAAGAGCGTTCAATTTAAAAGTGAGTTAGAGTTTTATATATATGTATAAATCGAACGAAACTCTGATGTCTATGTATTCTCCACTTGCACTTTATTTCTTATGAACTTTTTAGTTCTTTTAAGTCTCTTTTACCTCTGCCTCTTATACTTCGCGTTTTACGTTTTACTCCTTGACTCCCTTCCTTTGACCCTACGCTCTCTGTCCCACCTAGAGTCGACGTTTTAAAAGCATATTTTACTTCTTTATTTCTTATCGTGGTTAAGAAACACGCTTCCATTAATTTATATTCTGATTTCTCTTTATTCCCGATTCGTCTATTTTCCTGTGTGTGATAATTTTATTGGGAGCAAGTACGTGTGAGTTTCTTTTTTTTTTTTTTTTTTTTGGATAAAATTTCCTAAAAAGGAAATAAAGGAAGGAAAATACATTTAAACACTTCGTTTCGTGTTACGTTGCAAAGTATTCTTAAAAATAAGTAAATTGTAAACCATTAAAGAAATAGTGAAATAACACGTAAAAGTTAAAAGTTATGTAAAAATAATTATTGAAAATAATTAAGATAAAATGTGTGCAAGAATAAAACATTATAGATAAACCAAAAAATTAAAAATGATAATGACGAAAAAATAGTAGCAATATCTCTGGCAACAATTCAATTTATAGAGTGTAGATTTAATAAAAGGATTAAAAAAATTACGGATTGCTGCCACCGTTTCATAAAAATCTTTGTTATTCAAACACATCTAAAATATATAATTTTTTATAATTATTCTCTTATAATTATTCGCTGGTGCATTATAATTCTAAATAGATAGACAGATAAATAATCCTAAAATCCTTTAATTGTTAATTATTGTTAATAGAGTAGCTTTATAATTCTCTATCGGAAGAATTTAAAAAGTTTTAGTCACTATTATATTCGTTTAAAAATTAACAAGAATGTCGTGTAACGTATAATACAAGTAAAACAAACGAGGCACATTTGGAATATCTAAAAAAACATTATCTAATTTATAATATCGTAAGAGGTATGACCCTGTTAACTAATGGGATTTATGTAAAAATTGTAATTTTAATATTTTAATTTGTAGAGGAAATGTCAAAAATTTTTCAGCAAGTATTCAGTCAGTTGAAATCATAGTTAAAATATGTAACTGAAAACGTTAAAATAAATCATTTAATCTACTCATTTGCATCTTAATTTCCACGGTATCGTATGAATTTTGCAAAATTATTCCAGGAATATAAAATGTAACACGAGATTTTTTGTTTCAATGCTAATTCAGAGTGTTGAAAATAACGATAATTCAAAATAATTTGAATAAAGAATATTTCAAGACCCGTGTTATTCAGATTAGTAAATGATGAGGAGACATCGATTAACCAACTTAACAAACAGAATAATTAACCGTAAGCTGTATTTAATGAAGATTTTGACGAACAACTAGCCGATTATGTCGTAATGGAGAATAAATTTTGACCGAGGAGTGAAAAGACAATATTTATCTAATATTATAATTTCTTATTGTGTTTTCGTATTTCATTAGATCGTATTTCATAAGAAGTTTTAACAAAACATTCAATCTTTTTAATCCTTTACAAAGAAGATTTTAATTTTAAAATTAATTATATTATCCCAAATTAAATAAAATCTTGCTTTTTTTCAAATTAAACCAAAGTTTCATATATCATTTATGTTTTTTTTAATATTAATCAAAGTTGCCTCGCGCCTATAATTTCACTTGTGTTTCTCAATCCGTGCGACAATTTTTCATTCCTCTTCTAAACGAGAATATAAAATCCAAATACCGCATTCTCTTCGTTCAATCCTCCATAGAATCGCGCATCTAATCGAAATTAGAATCGAATAACAGTTTGTTCGATCACCCTGAACAGGATATCGACACTCGATATGGTACCGTTAGGTCCTCCTCCATCTTTCTCGTGTCGATCTCATTGTCGTTTACTAGCGCATTATACTAAAATTTCGGGTGTACAGGTACGTGGGAAGATACGGCTCGATCTGTATTCGAGAACAGGATTCCTATTATTGCGAAGGCAAAGAGACGAACCGGTAAGGTTACCTTACCGATCGAGATGAATGAAAGTGAAAAAAACTCGAGGAAGAGGGGGCGGGGAGGGGGGGGAGGGGAGGAAAGAAGATATCATCGAGTCATCGCGCCTCTCGTATCGTTTTTCGTATGATTTTTTTTTTCTTTTTTTTTTTTTTTTTTTCAATAACAACGAAAGGTTTTCCGCCACGCGGAAAGAGGGGATGCTCTTTATTGTGCCCTCGAACCTCTTCTCTCCACAGCCTTGCGGCGCATGTTCTTCCGACCGTTGTGTCGTATCGTTCGAAAGGAAGAGACGTGTCTATGGAATATTTCGTTCTTTTCGTCGATGTTGTTTCTCGAATTTACATCGCTCACAAATTTCCGTTCACAATTCTTTTTTCTTAACATTAATTCGATTGGTAAAATGAAATACGACTTACTCGCAGATGATTACTTGTGTAAAATATCGATAACGTTCTTTCAATGGATGATTGGATAATTTAATCGTTTTCACTTGTACATACGTATTTAAAATACTTGAGAAACTGAACACGATAACAAGATAATACTGGCCGGATTCGAATTATCGGAAAATATCGAAATGCAAAGGTTATTCCCTGGTTGCTTGCGAGAAAAATTGAAAGCTTCATCGAAGCGGTCTATCATCGATTCATCGGGAGATAATCCGAAATTTATGAGATGATATGAAGGCGATACGCAAGAGGGATACGTAGGGCGCTATCTAATAGATAGATTGAACAACTGAAAATCCACGGTTGATCGGTTGTGTCGTGAAGTGGCGATTATCAGCAACGATAACGCCGATTCGGCTTATATAAATCGGTTAGAAAGTTCCACACTTCCGGCTGTGTACGCGCGTGTGTCTGAAGAGATTGCTTAATTCCTTCTTTCGCTGTTATG
This sequence comes from Apis florea, assembly GCF_048593485.1. NCBI lineage: Eukaryota > Metazoa > Arthropoda > Insecta > Hymenoptera > Apidae > Apis > Apis florea. Next base: position 2,008,077 of record NW_028256864.1, on the reverse strand, counting down.
GAGATAGCCGGCCCAGAGCTATCGTGGAAACGAACGAATTTGGTTTCGAGACCCTGACGCGTGTGCCTGTTTACCGGTTCTACCCGGCGCGCGGTGAAACGACGGATTACAGTTATTCACACGCGGTCACTGTCAATGACCCGTGGCTCCAACGTTCCTCACTGTCCACAGAAAACCAATCAGCCGGCTAATGGATACGTGCACTCGTCGTAGGATCAATTAAGCAAATGGAAGATCAGAAATTTTCACTCTTCAGGAAAAGGAAATCCGTTTCACTCTCTCTCTCTCTCTCTCTGGGAAGAAGAGAGGGGATGAAAAAATGAAAGAAAAAAATAATTAACAAGAATAGGAAGATTTGAGAAATTTCGAAATAATACGATTATTTCATTGGAAAAGATAGCTTTTAAATTTTTGTTCGTGTACAACAGACTTACAGATGATGGATCCGAATGTAAAAGAGCATGGGCGAAAAGGAGCAGCAAACTGTCATGGAAAAATGGCTGGAAGGAAACGGCTCGGTTGCACAAAGAGCAACGCCCCTTTCAATCAACTAAAACATAGCAGAAGCCGCGACACGATCGACTCGAAAAAAAAAAAGAAAGAAAGAAAGAAAGAAAGAATAATCCCTGAGAACAATTATAGTAGCTTCCGAAGCTTTTCGACGTTGGATCTCCCAACTTCGACAAACGGAACAGGCTTTCTCTCTCTCTCTCTCTCTCTCTCTCTCTCTCCTTTCTTCGTTTCACGTCTCGTAATTCCTCGCTCGTTACTCGTTAATCAGCCAAGAGTGTAGTCAAAGCAGTACCGCTTTGGGAGGGAAGAAAGGAAAAGAAAACCAGGAGGAGGGAGAGAGAATAGGTAGGGAAAAAAAAAACGACGAAAAATTAATAGAAAGGGAAAGAGAGGAGGCGAAAGTATGATCGAGAGGAGCGAAGAAGTCTCGCGTTGCCAAAGGCTTGGACCGTTGGGGGAGGAGAGAAGAGGAGAGTGCACTTTCCGTCTTTTCTCGTGTTCGAGAGAGAACACGCCTGGCGGTGTGCAACCGGCGGAGCGAGGAAAAGGACGGGTAGACGCGAAGGGACACGTGTCGGAGCGAGATAGAGCGACGAAACGAAGCGATCGATAGGTATATATATATATATATACGTGTATGTACGCGTTATGCATATGGACGCGATCGATGCGGGCCTAGGCGGTATGAGAATGAGCGATATATAGGTACGTAGGTAGGTAGGTAGGTAGGTTGGTAGACCATTGAAAGCGTGCAGGGATGTACCGTTAGCCGCGTCACCCGCCGATATATGACTATGCCCATTGAAATTCCTGTCGTCACCCGAAAACGAGCAGCTCTCCTCGTTCGAATTGCTCGGCGAAAGATCGTGCAATCGGTCGCTGTCGTTCCACGATTCTCGTAGCGAGGGACGAGGAGTCCTATCTCGTCGAAAATTTTATTACAAAAGAGTTGCGAGCTTCGAGGGATGGCAATCGATACGTACGCGACAAATCCAATTTTTTTGAAACAGCTGCGTCTTCGAGTTATTTTCTCGGGGAAGAAGAATTCGAATAACTTTAAACTACGTGGCTCGGTTGTTTCGCGTATCTTTGAGAGAAATTTTTACTTGGCTCTCTTTAGAGAGAGGAGGAGAGAGATAGATAAAAATGTATTTCGTACGAACCAATAATCGATACGCGTGCTCGAACAGATTCGGATTGTTTGCACGGTAAAAACAGGATCTCGTGATCGGCTTACTCGTGAAAGTATTATGTATTAATCCGGTGACTTCATCGCGATTTTTTAGGAACCAGAAATGTTTGCCAACGCATTATTACTTTTCACTTATTATCATAATGTGTATATATATATATATATATATAGAACTGTTTCGTGACCTTTCACGAAGTATATATTTCAAACTGGAATTTTTTTATTCATCATACGTGCAGCTTATTAGTTATTGTTTATCGAAATTCGATTTGTCCGTTCGTTTAATTATATTCAACGGAAATTATCATCCGTTCACAAGGGATCATAAAGTCTCCTCATCGGTCTACGCTCTGAAATTCATTGCCATTCGCAAGCTACGGTACCTGTTCCTGCGAAATGAATCGAGACATTGTCGTAGGCAGCTTTCTCGTGAACAGGCGGGTTCATTGCGCCGTTTCGGCACTGTTACGAGGCGCGAGGTGAAATTTACAGCGACCACGGTCGTAAATTAAGTTGCGACGAACGCGGGTTCGATCCCAGGCCTTGGCTCTCTTCGAGGCCTGGTCAATTCTTGCTTCTCACGAGGAACAGCCTCCGATCTTTCGACTTTCCCTCGTATACGCCATATTTCTTTTTTTTTTTTTTTTTTTTGCCAAAGTTTTCCTGCGAATATTGCTGCTCGCCTTATCTGTCCTCCTCCTTGTCTCTCTTTCTCGGCTCGATTTATGGTCGATCGTCGATCTTTGGTTTCGGTATGATCTCTTTGCGTCCATTTAGAGGATTTTAAGGATTCCGGCCTTTCATGAATCTTCTCTTTTATGAGAATTTTTTTTTTTTTGCCATCGTAATAATAATAATCTTGTCTAAAATTTGGCGCGAAATTAATATTAAAGGAAAATTTAGCACGCGAGGAGGGGAGGATCCACAGAGTTTCCTGGTTGCATATAGGCGATAGGCCGGTGAAAAATGAAAAAAAAAAAAAAAAAAAAAAAAGAAAAGGTGCAGTACAGGAGGGGGGGGAGGAGTGAAGCAAGAGATGGAAAGAGAGGAAGAGAAAGGGAGTATATATTTAGTCCGAGTTGGAGCGGTGCCAAGCTCATCAACGAAAATGAAATCTGGGTCTCTCTCTTTCTTTCCCTTTTCCTCCCACCCTCTGTCCATCCCTCTCTCGTCCACTCCTCTTTCTCTCATTCCTATCTTGCTCCGTCGCCGCTTCTGGTCTCCTCTCGCCGGGGTGGATCGTCGCCGATGCTAAAACGTCGCCCACTCGATATATGCACGCGACCTGCACCAGAGTCAGAGAATTCGACTGTTGCCCTTCCCTTCTCGTCCACGCTCCTCTGTTTTATACGCTTTCAAGCCCCGCTGAAACGCAAATTTCCGCCGCGATGAAGGCGGTTTATAAAGCGAAAAGCGCGCGGCTCGTTCCATTTAAGGGTGGTTTCGGGACACGAGGATGGGCTGGGATGGTTGAAGATACTACCAGAGATACTAGAAAGGTTTTCTCGAATTTCCTGCTCCATCGTCGATTCGTGACTCTCTTTCGCTGGTTTTGCGGAATTTCTTTCCTTTTTTTTTTTTTTTTTTTTTTTATGGACGAGGAATGAAAAGAAATTGTCGTCGATCAATCGATGGATTCGTTATAATACACGGTCGATGATGAGATCGAAACATCATCGTGGCACGATTCGTGGCAAGCGTCAAGATATTATTTTCCCGATACGGCCACCTCTGTCGAAGGGCAGGAATTGGACAACGTGCAATTATCGTATAATCGGTCGTTACGCGCCCGAATAAAACGTATTAACGTGTTATGTAACTGTCCTCACGTAACATGGCTCCTTTTCTCGGTGGTGCGCCAGTTCATTTCGAGAAAGAAAGCGAACTTGGTATAAATATACTGTGCAAAGAATGTACTTAATCATAGATGAAAATCTTACCGTAATATCAAAGGTAAAGGTACCAAGCTTCGTTACAATATTCGACATACGAAGTTTCTATTTAATTTCAATTTGCTCACCATCAAAAAAAAAAAAAAAGAGAATAACAGATTTAAATATTCCTTAATCCAAAATTATTCTCATAAAATTATGTCCAATGATTCCCAACAAATCAACTTTGCTCTTCCCATAATTTGCCCTACGACAGTGAGGGTAAAGACGCTGGTTTTTGCGAGTTGCGCAACACACCGACTCGTATCGGCTGTTGTTCGGCAACCGGCCAAAGCGAGCGACGAAAAGGAGAGGAGAAGAGAAGGAGGAAAAAAACGAAGAAGAAGAAGAAGAAGAAGAAGAAGAAAAGGGAGCGACGAGGTTGTGGGCCCGGGCCCGGAAACGATTCGGGTGCCGCAGGCGGGGAAAGCGACGACTAACTTGACAGATGGTTTTCTCCCTTCGCGCGTTCACCGGCGTTAAGACCGCCATTGGCGGACCCGCGGGTGAACATAGCATGCGAATCGATTACTCCATTCTTATTTCGAACGTTGTAATTTTTCTCTCTGATGAGCTCGGATGGATGAACGAAGGAGGGCCGCTTTTGTAAGCGTATATTTTATAATCCGTGTTCATCACTCTGATATTCGAGGTGAAAAGAATAGATGAGAAAAATGTTCGCGCCAAGAGGATAGCTATTTTGAAGAAATTATTGTATTTTAATATTTTTGTGACGACGTATAAATTTTTAATAAATTGTAAACTACGTAAAATACGTGAAAAGAGTGGGCATACAAACAGTTTTGATATTATCGATTTGACGTCATCATTGTAAAGGAAAATATGGATAAAGTCTATTTCAGTTTGTAATTTCTATCCGGAATAATCCGATATGCGGATAAATCTTATTATCATTCCATTTATTATTCCAAATTTAAGATTCCAAATTTCATTATATTATATCGGATGGATCTTGATTAGATTATCCTCCGATCTAATAATAATTATATTTTCTATATCATGTTCCACAAACTCAAACAAAATTTCATCGTGCGATTATGTCGTGTCTATTTGAAGAGTAAAGAAGAACAAAAAATTATAAGATATTATAAGATTATTACGTTTAAACACGAATTAATAATTAGCTCGATAAATAATTGGTAAAAGCGTTTAAGTTTTCGAGAGATTTGAAAATGGATACAGTTTGATCCGATTTTCGTTTCGAAAATCGGGCGAAACGAACAATTGTCCGGTTTGTTCCTCGATACGACCCCATCGATCTTTACTCGTCAAGCTTTAAGTGCATCAGCTCGCCGAACGAATTTGTTTACTTTGAATTTGAATGAATCGATTCTGCTCGATATCGAATTCAAACATAGCGGGGTTTGTTACCCGAATTCGAGTGTATCGATTGTCCCGGCCGACATCCCGGGGGCTGGAAACTCTCAGCCGTTCCTTGATACACCGAATACCGAGCATTAGAACTCTGTTTGCCGTTAAACTCGAGCGAATCGATATTCTTTTGACAGGCCAAGTCCACCGAATGGGCGGAATGAAAATGGAATACGCGATTTTACACCAAGTCCTTTCTCTTCTTCTCCATCCTCGCTCGAGTCCCAGGGGCGGTATTAACGATTATCGACAACTTGTCGATAAGATATCGATACCGTCGGCCCATCGATAACGTATTAACGCATCGATAGAAGAGATTTTTTTTTTCTTTTTTTTTTTAACCGTATATCGCGACGCTCAGGTGAACTTGGATCAACAAACTTGTTCTTTTGTTTTTGAAGAATTTCTGATTACGTAACGGATGCCAACTTTCCAAGTTAGATGCAATATTCGTGCCCGCCTTTCAAATATTTATTAACAGCATCTTCGCTATAAATTTATAACGTACGAATGCGCGTCATCGTGATTTCGTCAATCTTCTCGATTAATTTGGAATCGTCCCGTTTTTACGACGATTTTTACGACATCGTGAACTTGCTCCTATCCGCGCACGTTTCGCAATAATAACGATTTATGATAATACGCCACCTTTCTCGAATTAATTTTTTTCTCTTCTCTCTCTCTCTCTCTTTGCAACGTTGCAACTGGTGAAACCTAATTACGCGGATCACACATCGCAGTTGCGTAAAATTTAGCTTATAACGCGTGATTGCATCTTGTGTATATATATTTTTTCCCGTCGATTTTTTTGCCCAGGAAAAGAACCTGTTGCGAGCGAGGCGAGGCCTGCTACGCCTCGAGTTCGCGTCAACCGAAGTGTGATGTTCGCGATGCGTATAGTGCGGCCAGCGCCGCACAATGTAGAACGATCTAATTGAGCTATTCGCAAACTTGCAACTCGTCCACACGTATTAGTCATCGCGGCGAGCGCTGTGTTGTTCCATAAATAGATATGAAGTGTTTTTTTTTTTTTTTTTTTTCGCCAGTTCCGTTGTATCAACTGATACATTATTCAGCTGTCTCTTCAGTTTCGCCGTTTGGAAAATATCGTGGGAATTGAAATTGAATAGATTTGAATTATTGTGAGAATTTTTATATACGAGATTTCAATGGATTTTTCTGCTCTTTAATGTATTCCACTGTTTCATCAGTGGAATATTTCTGTCGATATACATATTCATGATACGCAACAGTGTAGCGTATTATCCGTATTCGTGATCAATGATATTTTATAAGAATTAAAAAAAAAAAAAAAAAAAAAAAACGTCGAAAGTGTGCCGAGACAAGTGTGCGTTTAAAAAAAAGAAAATTTGTACTCACTGATCCAGTTTCGAACTTGGAAAAGGAAGACTTCGAAAAAAAATTTATTTTCAATATATTGGAATTTTTATTTTTATCATTCCAAGTTTATGAAACAACGTAGAAGAAGAAAAAATAGGAATACGAATACGCTCGTTACGAGTTCCTTCTTTTCTCTCTCTCTCTCTCTCTCTTTACACGATCTAACACAGAGACGAGATTTTTTTTGCACGCCTTATATGGCACGATCAGCGATCGCGTTGCGCAAACCTTTTAATACGGAGTGCTTGCATTTTATCGTTCCCCGATCTTTCTCCGCGCGTTTTGCCGCGGGCGAAGCCTCGAGCCGGGTGTAAACCATCAAACCGATGCTGCCAATTTAGCATAACTTACAATTGACGACGTAATGCCTTTTGATTTGCGCGCCCTCTCCAACGCGGCTGCGCGGAACAGCCCGCCATAAAACGAAATTACCGATGATTTATATATATATATATAAACGCGTCCTAAGATTAATTTCATTCCGATATCTCGATATATCTTAACACCTCGTTAAACTCGATACGTCTATTGAACAATTATTAATAACGAGTAACCACGTGTTATCGAGTTTCGGTAAATTATATGGAATTGGGATGGAAAGATAATAATGGAAAGATGTAGGAAGAGGTTGAATTTTGAATTTTAATGCCGATATTTCTATCGAGGAAATAAAACTGAACAAACAAATAAGTAATCTTTTCCGTTCCCCAGTTTCAATTTCAATAACCTCTTCGAAGATAGAGAAAGAGTGAGAGAATTCCATTGGTTGGCCGAAGAAAAATTAACTGAACTCGATCGCATCTAACTAACATCCTGTTTAAAAACTGGCGCGAAATATTTCAGAGAATAAACAAAAATGCCTGAATTAATCCCATAATGAATTTGCCCAACTGGATCGTTTAAATCGGCCACCGCAGAACGGCTTAAACGCTGAAAATAAGCGGGATAATAATTTGAGAGATGTATTATGTAATGGTTTAATGATTCGCGAACCTGTAACGCTCGCAAAGAGCACCGGCTTGTTGCGCGGCGTGGAGGGGAAATCATTGATACCGGCGCGAAGAGGAAAATTTATCCTCGTCCTCGAGCAACGTCCCCGAGGACAGTGAGAGTACAGCTTGCATTGGCTGCACGCGTGCGTGCGCTCGCATGCAATGCGCGTCGTCGAACGCGACTCGATGCGAAATTTCAAGTTTTCGACTCATTGTTCTTTCTATTTTTGATTTTGTCTTTCTAACTCTCTTTCCAATCATGAAGATGGTTTTTCAGTCACGTTTCAACAAAGATTTTGTCATTGTGTGTTTTCTTCTTATCTGCATCCATTCTTTCCTATTCCTTTCTCGCCATGTGTAAAGCTGGACTTTACACTCGGATTTCGTAACGTCTGCATCACGCACACGTTTTGCATCACGTATCTTTTTATTTTTTTTTTTTTTTCTTTTATCGAAGCCGTTTCAGACACCTTTTTCCATCGCTTTTTACTACTGTCGTGTCGTTACATATATCGGTGCATATCATTTATTTTCCATCTTACGTAAATTCTAATCTAAAAAGCCTCCCTTTTATTCTCTCGAAAAATCGAAAAATCGCAAGCGAACGGATTGTTAAATTTCCCCGAGGAATATTTTCACGGCGCCGTGCTCCGCTCCAAGTTAACGAAGACGTTGTAACAACGATGCGACACCCGTCATTCTACGCATGTTTCGATTCCAAATAAATCCGTGGATCGCAATCCTTCGCGTTTTGCTACTCTGTTCCAAGCGTTAGGAAAGTTACATAGTTGTGAAATAAATTCGTGACCGGACTGCCAGGTGACTTGGATCCGTTGTTGAACACCGAACGCTGCTCATCCGCTCCCCTGAATTATACATTTTTATCCAGTGTGGATGCAAAGGGAGGGAACACCATCATGGGGGCAGGGAAGGGGGGGACTTTAACGAGATGTATCGGTGTTATTTTCGTTGATTCCGTGAAAGTACTCACCGGTGTGAAAGAAATGTTCTTGCTTGCGTTGCGAACGCCGTGGAAAATCGGGAGGGCGAGAAACTTACCTGAAAAATAAGAGAAGAAAAGAAAGGTGAAGAGACGTGCGTGTGATATAAAGAAAAATATTGAATATACAAGCAATTGAGCAACGGCTGTAATTAGAGAAATTAAATTTTGATTCGCCAGGAATTTGTTCAGGCTTGCAACGTTAACGAGCCAGCGAATCTCGCTATGATTTATTTATACACACAATGGTAAACGGTAATTTTTTATTCCGACAATCGCAAATTGCACCTCTCCCTCTGCAAGTCGTTCGTTACGATTAATTTAGCTTCTTGTTATTCCAAGAAAAATTCCAACTTTTTAATTTAATAGGAAAAAAACAAATACGAAGGAGATAAATTCTTTTAAATTTTCCTTTCCAAGTCGAATGGCACGATATATCTTAAATTTTCATCAATTCGTCTGCTCGAAAACTCGAATTCATCGGGCATATTCTCGATCTTCTGCTACGTTTTTCAATTTGATTTTCAATTTTACACGAAAGATCGTCAAGATAAAAATGTTCTTTGTATATTTTAAAAATAATTTTCTTAATGTTATATCAATTATACCATATTTAATTTATATTCATATATCAACGCACATTGCGATTTTTATTATTCAATCAATCGAGTTTATAGTGGAGCAAAAGTGTCCACATTGTGACATTTTTTATAACGAGTAATAACATAGCCAAGGACAATTAACTTTTTGAATATTTATCATAATGTAAGCAAAGTGGAATAGCGGAGAAGAGTATAAGCTTATCAATTAAAATAACTTTTAAAATTGGATCAAACAAATCGAATATTTCTGAGAAATTAGAAGAATTTGAAAGATTTTCGAAAATTAAATTTCAAAATCGGTTCATATACGAAATCAAAAAATGTGCAAATTTGTTACGAAAGTTTTGAAAAACTACCGATTTTCGCTATTTTTCAATTATTTATAGCTCATAACAATGTTAACCGATTTCGAACACGAAATTTTCAACACTGATATATAACTGATATAAATCTACGAAACGTATTTTTCCAATTTTCTTAATTACTGCTAAAAACTTCTTCAAAATTTTTTCCATACGTTACGCAGTAAACTAACTTTCTAACTTTTCGAAAAGATTTTCAAAAAAGCTTAAAAAACTTGTTGTACGAAGATACCGTTAACACTAACGATCGTCAAATGAAAAAATAAAATCAACTATATATAATCTTCCTCGTTTTTAATTATCAGGAATACTTCAATGGATATTTTTAACTCTCTCCAATAATCTTAAACGAATCCCTAAAGATCCTTAAAACGTATCCGTTTCCACGGGTGAAAAAATCGTCTCGAGATGTTCCGATCCAAATCTAAGAAGAAGAAAAAAGACCTGATCGCCACAGATATTATTTGCATGCAGCGGCGATCGTTCCCATCGAACGCGTACGTTTTCCCGTCGAAACGTTCCTTTCATTGCCGTTCCCGTTCGTGCGAAGAAAAGACTTGGTCGCACGTCGCGAACACAGCTTCGAGCTATTATTACGCGCTCATTTACAACCCCCCTCCGGCCCCCTTGTTACCGCGGGCAAAGAACAAAACGGAAGCTCGGTCTTTTACAAGAAAGAGGCAGCGCGGCACTCGTGGTGGAGGCCTCCGAGAGTGGCTCCACGGTGCCGTGGAGCCGGCGTTCCCGTCTCGGTTGATGTGAAACGAAGTTTTTTAAAAGGCACCGTCATGCAACTATCAACGTGCATCGCCGAGGCCTTCTCGTTTCTTTGCGTTTGTTCGCCTCTGGCCGAGAGGCCGTGCACGGCTCCTAACGTAAGGAGCGATTGTTGTCGGCAATAGGCCTGTCGCAATCGGAAGTTTCGTCTTGCAACCGTCGCTCGCCCGTTTCGCTTCGGTACGCCGCGAGAGCCAACAATCCCGCTCCAACGATTCACCGGAATCGGCCACGGAGAGACCATCTCTCGATGAACATCTCTCGAAAGAGAGAGAGAGAGAGAGAGACGGAGATCCGTTGTACAGGATTTCCTACCGTTTCTTCCTTTTTTTTTTTTCAGCGAGTGGGATGGCAGCGGGTTTGTTCGAGCAAGTTGGGATAACTGGAGCACCGAGAATTTTACGTTTTCTTTTCTTTTTTTAATAACGGATTATAAGAGGATCTTGAAATATTTACCAGGTTTGAACACTTTCTTCCGAAGTTTTTCGGTTTTATTATCGCATATCGTAGATTTGGCGTTGATCTAATTTTATCTTCTTCCAGTTGGATCAGGTCTTTGAGTGACCTGATGATTTGAATTGGTGGTATAAGTTAATTTTGGAGATACGTTATTTTTATTCACATTTGAGAATTTAAATTTGCGGCCGATTTAAATCTAATCTGATATTCAGCTTCGACAAAGTTCAAAGTTTCAACGTTGGTTTAGTTTTTGGAATAGGCGCGCGTATCGAGCCGCGATTAAGATGAGAAAAGTGGAGTATCGTTTATATTTCATCGCGTATAAAATTCCAAAGTTCCAAAATTTGCATGAACGGAGATAGGGAAATGAATATACGGTAGAGGAGGAGAATATCGAGTGAACGAACTTTTTCGACTCGGAGTTCTCCCAGGGTTCTTTGGGATTTATTGAATAATCATCTACCTGATCGATCGAATGCACGGTAACCTGCGTCAGCTTTGAGCCGGAAAAATTTATCATTCAGGAAAATGGAATTGAAAAGAAGCTAAATGCGGACAATCCGTTACGCTTCTAATAAAAATCGTTAAACTCAAAATAGGCGTGCTCGATACGAGTTTAATCGGACTTTGCCCTGATTTATAAGCCAATGGAAAATAGGTCTCGGATCGTTAACCACTCGGGAGTCCTTGAGCGTATAAGGCGTTTTATACTCCGAGTAAACGATCGAGGGAAAGTCACAATAGTTAGTTTACGATATACCAAAGGCGTAACTATCTTCTAACCGCGTAACCGTACACATTACGCTTGTTCCAATCGAACATTGTCACCACTTTTTTTCCACAACTTCTTAAATTTACATATCTACAACACATCCTTCGACTAACGTATATTTAAACGCGATCCATTATCATATTTCATTTATAATATATATTCAAAACTCGTATCTATAAATTAAAAACGCTTCCGCGAAACGTTTTCAAATTCTTATCTCTGTTACTCCAATTTATCAAAAAAATTCCGGAAAAATAGAGGAAATTTTGTCATAATACGTTCCCGTGGGCCCGCGAATTTCAAAAATCGTATTCGAATACGGGAATTCCCACCAATAAAAACGTCGAAACGGGGCGGTTGACTATGGCGCCACTCGGACGAGGCGCAGCTTAGTCGGTAAAGTTGAGCATCGACGATAACTTCACGCGAGTTATCAACGTGCCCGGTCGATACAAACGTGCCGTTCTCCGCACGCCGGTCGGCGTCATAAGATTGGCCCACGATGATGGCAGCGTTGGCAGCGTCATCTGACGTGGTATTCGGTAGCACGGCGCGCGGCCGGCCTTGCAAGGCTGCAGGCCATCGAACTCTTGGCCTACTGCCGCGCCACGTAATACGTGTATACGATGCGCGAGAACGAGGATAACCGGCATGCGAGAGGGAAAAAGGACGAACGATCCGGTGGGAGCGGTCTTCCAACTCTGAAAACCTGGGTGTAGAGGGGTGAGCGAGGCCAGTGCCGTACGATCGAGGTGTCCGACCACTCGAGACACCGCTCTCGAACAGATATACGAGGCAGATATTCGAAATTTCGTCTCGACAGAGACAATCGAGTACGAACAACACTTCGAGCGAAATCGAAAAATTCCAAATTGTCGGAACGATTTGAAATGTTTCGATATCAGATAATCGCCTTTACAAATATGGTACATGGTACTATATATAAAAATTTCAAATAAAATTAGCTTGCCGTTCGAAGAAAGATTCGCATCACGATTATTTTTTGCTCGCACAGCAACGGCTTAATTTGAATTTTAATCGAATTACGTGCATTATAGCCAAATAATCAAACGGATATCTATCAATCCTTCAAGAGGGATAGCTTCGAATCATAGCATCCTTCATCGTGAATCCCAAAAATTTATATCTCTGTATTAAACGAACACGAACCGCCAAATTAGAGCAAATAAAACGATTAATCGGATTGATCGGCAAGCATCAATATCGCTTCGGTACCATAATGGCGGCGCTCGAAACGCCCGTTCGGTTATTCGGCACGTTTATTCCTCAATATTCCCCCGTCATTCACGGCATTCCTGTGTGTGACGCATCTATATATATATATATATATATAAAAAAGCTTTCAGCCGGTGGATGGTTTCGTCCTATAAACGAGGGGGGGAAGGGAATAAGAATGCACGGAGGAAAAAGGGGAGGAAGTAGTGACGTCACCACGAGGAATTTCATCATATAGCTAGAATGCAAGGTATCAGTCGGTTTTAAGCGCGCTACGGGAGGCCAAACCGTGCCACGGTCGTGCTTCGAAGCGGGGCTTCCCTGTCGGACGCACTTTTACCCTACATAGCACTGTATAAGCTCGTTAACGAGACGAATCTCGCGCGCAAAACCTGACTCTCGTAAGCGGGGAATTAAATTGGCGGGAGTGTGAATTACACAGGCGCATCGAAGGAAACCCTTGTTCGCGATTTGCCGTCGTTTTTTTTTTTCGAAAAATTTAAGTTTTCAAGCGTTTTTCAAGTGGAAATATCTGTGTTTTAAGATTAAAAATAAAATGCGATTTCATATTTTTTTCGTTCTCTTCAATGGGGAAAAGTTCTCCAAGGGAATGTCGAAGATTCAAATTAAACGTGATTAAAGTGTTCTTGGGAGAGATACGTGTTAAAAAAGGAAAAGGAAACCCTTTCCTTTCGAAATGCATATCTCGATTGAATGTAACCGAATTGTAAACAGACCCGATACACGAAAGTGCACTCTGCCTCGTCAGAATTTCCTCTCCCTCCCTCCTCGGTATCTTCCCGTCCGTTTACGTCTATTTACCAAACTGGGCTCGAATCGCTTGACGTGTGCTACTTGCCCGCCTCGTTTGATGCGTCCCGAAGGAAATGCGCGCCAACCCTTGAAATAAAACGGTGGCATAAATGTTTCCTCCAAGTTTCGCCGTTCAAACTTTATTAAACCTTTCTCGTCCAACGCGAACTTCATCCAAGTTCATCGGTTTAAAGAAAAAAATAAATATAATTCAAACTCTGATTGAGCGACAAGAAATATCAGTATGAATTAAAATGAATAGGATATGATCCACTGGACTTTTTAATCGATTATCCTCCAATCGATTACTTCCATGATATTTTCGAAAATAGTAATTGCGTCGTTTCAACAAAGAATCCTTCATAAAACGAGTACCTGGTGGATCTGTGTAAAATTAATTGCATCGACGAAGGAAAGGGGATTGGATCGGGGTTTCCAATTCAAAAATTCACAGGATGGATGTTAATACACGATCGTGCATTGATGTATTAATTTTTAATTTCGTATGGTATTATAATATGGCCGTGTATATAATAGGTGTCAGGAAACGATAAACGATAAACACTGATAGAATATATACATTCATATATGAATAACGTAGATTCGTTACGTGTGCGGATACAAGCAGTTAATGGCAAAGTGCCTGACCTCGTAACCCTCAGACCCTCGACAGATGCACTTGTGTGATTAATACGATGGACACGTTGTTTTCAAGCCTCCCTTAAATCGGGATGCGCACCAGAAACATTGGATTCGCGATGTAATCTCGATATAATTCGGTTTTTCTATTTTAAAAATGTAAAACTCTGTCCCATGAATATTTAATTCCTCGCCTCGTGACGTTGAGTCACAACTCGTGACGCGATTCAATAAAGTAAATATTTCTTGTGGAAAAATTTAATTTAGATTCTGATTTTAATTTCAATAGTGAGTCGCAAAAATACTCGTGCGCCATAAGCGAATTTAAGTAATAAATTGCGTTATCAAATTGTGGACAATAATTTCTAAATGTTGTTTTGTGCGAAACATTTGAATATGTATATCATAATATATTGGTTTTATATATATATAAATCAATTTCTTATTAATCACTTCTAGACAAAATCTAAAGTTTCAGTATTATTTTTGTTATTCAAATGTAATGCAAGATAAAGCAAAAATATTAAAATTTAACGTTGCGTTATTCCATTATAAAAAATATTTCCAATTGAAATTGTGCAAAAATTTGAAGAACAAAAAATAAATTGGTCTACATATAACCCATTATGCTCTGAATATACAAAAATTTTCATTAAAATCAGATTTTTATATAAAAACTGTTTGTACAAAAGGAAATTAATCATTGTAAAATTGAATAAATTAATAACATAATATCTGAATTTGTTTCTATTATTTATAGAAATGACGAGAGATGTTATTTTTGCGCATTTCTGTTCAAAAGGGATAATGAAAAGAAATTCGTTCCCTTCGGTATTTTATTTGCACAGTATCCTCATCTCGCAAAAATTCTTTTCCACAATAAAAATAAATGAATCTTTGTAAAAATCTATCTTTGTCCCTCCATTTTGAAACAATCCGCGGGACTGTTTATCGACTGAGCGTTAATCGCGCTAAATTATACAAATTGGTGTTAATTCGACCTTTGGAACCACAGGGATTTTAATGCTTGAAAACAACAGAATCAAGTATTCCCTTTCTTTTGGCGTCGGGATTATTTAAAACATAGTGTGAAATGTATAAATAATTTTGGTTGGTTTCAAATTTGTTCACCATATTGCAGACAATATGATTCATTTTTTAATATTAGTACAGTTTTATCGAAAAACTATTATCTATTTCAAATTAAAAATCGAGTTTCTTAATAAGCATCATTTAGGGATAATAACATTTGTTACTATATTATTTTCTTTCTACTTACACCAAATAAATTTACACGATTACACAGTCATTTCACGTGCAATGGGCCATTAATATAGTTTTATAATTAAATACCGAACTGATATAAATTATTTAAAATATCTAAATCCCTTATAAAAAAAAAAAAACATATAAACTCCCCGATTATCGTATGTCAATAGTATATACGGAACGCATGCGATAAATAGCAAAATGCCTGACCTCGTAACCCGTAGATCAGAGAGATGCGTTTGGCGATTTGAGCATGATGCATTTACAGGTAGGCTAGCGACGTAGAAAGCAGCGCACAATAAAGATAAAGCTGTAGAAAACACAGGAGAAACCTTAACCTACGTCAATTTCAGGCGGTGAAATGATTCATTGCCTGAAATCGCCTTTCTTACATAACCGACAACCAATCTGTGATAATTAAACCCGGGACGCTTTAGACAATTTCACGAGAATTGATTATTATTCCGTTAAACGATATTCGACGAATAAGCAACGAAATCGTTGACGCCGTGGCTTTTACCGGCAACGAAAAATAACTCATTCTCGATCCCAGAAAAGAAAGAAAGAAAAAAAGAAATGATAAATATCGCGCTTGCGAAACAACGGATGAGAATAATTCCGCGTTCGAATTTGAAAAATATTACCCTCGAAAAAACTTTTTCCCTCCGTTGTTTTCCTTCAAAACCGAGTAAAAATATATATATATATATATATCACGATCGAGGAACGATAAAACGAAAATAATTAAAACCGCAAAAAGAATTGATATTACGTATATGACTCGAATCCTCGAAAGCCGTAACGAATGGCGCACAAGGATGGAATGCATGCTTGTAAAAATCAACGAGCGGTAGGTCGTTAATACAACGGTACAAACCACTAACAAGGCTTGCTCGCGTGGATTCGGCGTTGAGCAAATATTACGAGCGATACGCCCCTGTACGCCCATGAATGGTTAACGAACGGCGAATATTACGACAAATATTGGCTCGTAAAGTTTCTCATGATACCGGACACGGAGCCCGCGAACCGTCTGGCCTCCTAACCTCTAGACCCGACGCGAGAAACGTGCAAGTAGCCGAGAGATGAGCGCCCTCGCGCGAACAACTGCGCGCACTCGAAGCCTTCCTTTTTCCGTTACGCGTAATACGCGTGCATGACGACAAGCTGTTAGTCGGTGGAAGGCGATTAAAACGGCGCTTTTAACGCGCGAAAGCTTGAATGCACGGCTCGGATAATATCGTAATAACAAGCGTCTGAAGAATCGGTTAACTGTGGTTCTAGCACCCATCCCAGCCAACCGGTTCCATTATCTTCCCGAACCCATGTGTGAGCCGTGGAAAAAGCGGTGTATTACGATAACATAGGACCGTCAAAGCGCTACCAGAAAGTACTGTTAAGTAATATTTCGTGTCAATGATTGGGTTGACTGGCGGATAAACAATGGCTGATTATATATAATCTCGTGGATTCGAGAGGATCGGTTAATATGATGCTTTTGTATATTGATGCGGACGAATGCTGCCAGGTTATATAAAATATTAAGCGATAATATGTACGACGTTTTTAATAGTACAATTTTCGAAAAATAATATTTTCTTTAATTATCCATTTCGTTTCACGTAGAGAAGAAAGATATTAATCTCGAATCGTGTCATTAAATTTCAAAGCTCCATTCTAATCATACAATAACTTTTCCAGCTTATTCTTTTTCATGAAATGGATAATAGTGCTTTCAAAATAGTGCATCCTTCTTCAAAGACGAAACAAGAAATTCATAATTCTTCTCATTTAAAGGAAAAAGAGGAAACAATGTGTGTTTTAACAAATCGAATGATATAAATTCCTCAAATTCGAATTTAAATTTCCGAAAACGGAATTTCCCGCGGAATATTATCTCCATAATTCTCCCTCGATTCACCGATGTAAACGCAAAGCGTAAAAACCGAGCCACGCATCGGCCGCGATACTACGCGATACAACAGCGGTTACCCACAACTCGTAACAATGAATCAAGCGCTAATGTAAACGGAACTGGCCGGTTCGCGGGATAAGAAGTCTCTACGCGTGCACAAGAAGAAACAGTGAACACGGTAACCCTCGCATAAATCCATCTCGCATCCTCCTCGGTGTACGCGCCTTGGGGATCGCAATTTTTCCACGGTTCGACGAATTCGCGGCGCAAACCGTTTCCCTTCCAGTCGAGCGCGCCGCGTGCTTCAAAGAGAACGGTGAGACAGCACGTGGTGGGTATACTCGCGGATCAACCGAGGTAACGGTGTCCGGTAACCGCGTCAGAGCCGGTGCTAGCGGTACTCGAAAGCGTTCCGTTACTCGACCGACAGATCCGCTAACGCGACTCTCGCGCTCTCTCCTTCCCTCCTCCGTGCACCGCTCCTTCTTCCCCTTTCCCTGTATACCCGCCGTGGGATGAGAAGCGTGCACGAAAAGCGGCGGCATATCGGCCCACCTCTCTCTGTGTACAAACTCGCGACGAGTAATGGGCCTTCATTACGCGAACGACGCGAACAACCGTCGTCTCTACCCTCCTCGTCGCATTGATTTATATATAAGTATTTACACGTGGATCGATTGAGAATAAGATTTGTGTCGTTTTTTCTTATTCGTATTGAAAGAGAGGTCTCTGTCTCTGTGAAATTGTTAGAGAGAAATTTTTTTCTTTTCGTTTCGAAATTTAGAGGTTTGATTTGTAGTAAATATTGGATTCTGCTCGATTTCGTAGAGATTGAGAGTAAGGGTAAGAGACAGATTCGTATCGTTTTTTTATTAATTTCAGGGAGGTTTGAAAAAAGAGTGGCTTCTTGTGAAATTATTAGATAAAAAACACTAATTAGAAGGATATTTCTTTTAACTAACGTTTTTAAAACTGTGATTTGCATTAAAATATTAAGTAAGTTGTATTCCTATCTAATTAATGGATTCGTTATCACCATTTAAAAAGAAACATTTTGATTATCTTAATTTCGCATAATGTAAAAATAAAAAATATAAAAATATAATATCTTCTAAATTAAATAATTAAATTTTACGAACATACATATTTATGTGATAATGAATATTATCTTAATTTATATAATTTAATGTATTCTTAGCTAATTAATTTAATTTAAATTACTTACTAATCCAGTTAAGAGTATATCTCTCATATATATTTCCAAAGTATCTTTTTCTTTCCTTTTTATTTTTATTATTTTTTTTCTCTTTATTTTCGTTTAACAACGAGAATACCGGGCAGTACATTTGAGCAATGGAAACTTTCTACCAATCTTGTTGCATCATTTTTTTCAATTTAAAAATGATTCAGCAACAAAAATCTATCTATCCGTCGGTCAAACAACATAATCGTGCAATTCCCATAGCATTATTAATTGGGAATTTGCGAAATTGAATTTCTTCCATTTGAAATTTTACGTAACCGGATCGAGAAACTGCCTCAACCCTTGCCATCCCCCCTCCCCCCAGTTCAATGGAATCAATTACTCCGCGATCATTCGACCAGATCGGAATTAATTTCGTTAATTAAAACGTGACGCGATATCGCAGGAATTCCCTGGGAAACATTACGCATCCGACATTGATCCGTTTCAGCTGGCTATGCGCCACGTAATGGTCCCTCGATACAGATATCGCTATGTCGAGAGCATCCCAAACTTTCGCTTATACATCATAATAAGTGTTTAATACCATTAAAATACGATCTTGACACTTGCGATAGCGAGGAACAGAAATTTCTTTCGAACTTCTTTTTCTTTTTTTTTTTTTTTTTTCTTTTTTTATGATCCGACAACTATATATCGAGATGGTAAACAGTTTTTTCATATGAAAGTAGTTTCACAGAGAAAGTATAGATTTTTTTATTGGTCCATTTTTAATATCAGAACGAATTCAACGAGCAATAAAGTATTGCATCTATAGCTTTACGAAAAGAAATGGACGAAGGTCGAGTTGAGATAAATCAGAGATAATCTTTGACTCGCTGCGTTCGTTAAATTTGCCAAAAATCCTACTCCTTTCTTTTTCGATGATGTTTCATATAATACGACAAAGATAAGTATTTAAATCGCCATATTCCATTTTTCGCATTATCCGATTAAAAAATGAACGGATGGGACGGGTCGTCGATCGGTGTAATACTCATTTTCCACGCCGCCGTGTCGATTTGGACGATTTGAAAATGCATGGTAAAAAAAAGAGAGAGAGAGAGAGAATAATAAAAGAAGACGCGAAAAACGAGCATCGCACCGATCGATAATCGATATTTCGAAAAAGTTGAACGTTGAAGAAAACGAATTGCTTTAATCGAATACAACAGAAACGAATCTAATTAAAGATGCCGATAGATCTTAAGTGCGATCTACCGGAAGGTCTCGATCGTTTCCTATTCGTACCTGTGCCCGTGATCGGTGGTGACGCCAACTGCGAGCTGCTTATATCCGGCGGTTGTTGATTCTGTTGCGTTTGTTGCTGTTGTTGCGACTGTTGCTGCTGTTGCTGCGGGCTATTCGCGGCCACCTGCACGCTACCCGGGCTCGCCGCGCTTTCCGCCATTTTTTTCTCTTTCTCTCTATCTCTTTCTCCCCCGTTTCGATTTCACGGCACCGTGTCTCTCTTTCTCTTCTCTTCCTTTTTTTCCTTCCCTTTTCAAATCTTCACGACGACATTTTCTTCCACCGCTCGAGGGATGAGAAACGCGATTCGAACGCGATCGGTCCGTCACACCGTTTCCGAGCTCGACGCGACGAGTAGATGTCGGACGAATCGGATCAGACACACGTTTTCGATAATATCGGTGTGCAGGTAGAAAAATTGTTGTCCCTGCCTCGTTGTACCTGCGCACACCGCCCGTTTCTGCTCGATTAACGAATTTCTTCGCACCGTTCGATCACAGAATCTGTTCTTCTTTTTTCTTCTTCTTCTTCTTCTTCTTCTTTCTTTTTCTCCTATTTCTCATATATCTCGAGATATGATATTTCTCGTTTTAAAATGTCTTTTGTTATTGTTATTATTGTTATTATCGTTTATCCTCCTCGTAGATACGCTCGACCTTGGACAAATTTCGCTTTTGATTCCTTCTTCTTGTGGTTCTTTATTCCCGATGACTTTCCCTCTCTCTCTCTCTCTCTCTCTCTCCCTCTCTTATCGCGCCACCCCACACGTTTTACGATCAGGCTATTGTCAACGGCCTGAACCAGCACGTCGCGCTCTTACAAAGAGAAAATTCCCCGAAGGTTGCCACGTAATTCCGTTTCACGTCGGTGGACGTTGCCACGGCTTCGAATCGCGATCCGGATGCCATCTCTTCCGCGAAACGAGATTAAAGATGCACTGTCAAGGGCCGCCAATTCCGTGCGCGCACCGTGTTCGATCGATCGCGATGTCGACCTGGTAAAAGTTCGACGATTAGGTTGGCAACCTGGTGAACGGTTGACTCCTCTCGAAGAGATCGAATCAGCGTTCCTCATGCATCGAGGCATGGAGAGACCATGGTCGATCGATTTTTATTCGTATTCTCTTCCTGTTACACGTCGAGAAGTCTTTGGATACGAGTTTCCATGGATCTCGAGATACGGATAAGGAACGTTTCGATAAAAATTTCTTCTTCTTCTTCTTCGTGGATTTTTTCGAGTCTTGCTTCGTCCCCTTTTTTGAAAACGAAAGGGAACAAGAAAGGTGAAAATATAGGACACGCCCAAGCGAAAAACCGCGAAAAATCAGGGAAGCTTACGAGGTAACGATGTATATGTTTCTTCGTCGATCAGTCGAGAGAGGAGAAATAATCTCGAGGCACTGTTTATCGTATCGATCGCGGTAGCGTTGTCGACCTTCGTTACTTTCCGACGAGGAAGAGTTCGACCGTTTCACGATCTCTTTCGCGATAAGACGGGAGGGGAAAGAAAGTGGAAATAATTGGATTATGAGATAAAAATTTGCGAGGAACGGGATAACGATTTCGCGTACGAAATAATTTCGCGTATAATCAATTAGATAATCAGTCGAGAAAGGCATAAAATCTTTTTTTTTTTTTTTTTAGGCACTCTTCACCTTGTATTCATCGATACCCTCGATCGAAACTAAGAAAATAAGAAAGAAGATCGAGATTAATATACACACACACATATATATATATATATCATTGAACACGGCTTGCTATTATAATATAATAACAACGAAAGTAAACAAAATTTCCAAACAGAGAGAATTGAAAATACGAAAGGGCAAAGGGGATAGAGAGTCTCGATTTAGAAATAGATTAGTTTACGATTAGAACGATCAGTCAGAAGTACCGAAAATGAAAATATTATATATATTTTTTTTTTAGGCACTCGTTTGTCGCTTTATACATACGCGTGTGTTTACATTATACATGTATGTATAATGTACATATACGTAGATATATGATAACATCGATATCGATCCTCTCGAGCGTTACCCCTGCCAGTGGAGGGAGACACGAAATGGAATTACGAATTGGCCGACGCGGCACGCCAACAAACGCAGGGCGGTAGAAAAGCTGGAACAAGGGTGGAAAGAAAAACGGGCAGAGAGGGTAGCAGGAGTGGAGCGACGAGTCGATAGGTCAGTGGGTCTCGTTCAAAGAACGACTCTCTTCGATTCACCCGCGCTCGTCCGTACGCGCAGCCACGTCGTCCCTCCTGCCTTTTAACACCGCTTCCTCCACCTCGGTCGGTGTCCTCCTCCTGATCGACGGCGATTCTGCCTATTTCGATTTCGTGCGGTATTAACGAAACTGGATGTCGAGGGAACGAGAAAAGGAAAAAGAAAAATTAAAAAAAAAAAGAAAACAGGAAACAGAAGAGGAAAATGGAAAAGAAAAATGCGCGGTGGTGGCGAGGCGGTGGGAGAGGTGGGGCACTCAGTCGATAGGTCAGTAGGTCTCGTTCAGAGAACTGTTCTTCGAGGGAGTTTCATCCAGTTCGCACTTTCAGTTTCAATGTCTCTGCCCCGTTAATCCGGATACACTAATTATCGACCCATACGAACGAGAGTCTGTAGGTCAGTTTTTTTTTTTCTTCCTTTTTTTTTAGTCTCGTTTAAAACGTATTATACGCGTCACTGGAGAAAGGGATATATATATATATATATTTATATACATACACGTATATATACGTGTATATAAAAGACACAATTAAATCACAAGTTTTTAGAAATAAAAAAAAAAGAAAACACTTTTGCACGATCAGAACTGGTTATTCCGTGTTATTGATAGCTGATCGATCGATTTGGCGAGGGTTGCATTAGCTTGCTGCTAATTGTTTGTGTGTATACATTCGATGATGGTTGGACAGACGGATCGAGGTGGGTTCGATGGGTGGGCGATCCAAAAATCTCAAGGAGCGAGGTGCACGCGTTTATGCGCGACCTTCGCCACGACTAATTCGGTAGCTACGGTCTTCGGTCGATATTCCGTTAACAACCAGCCTCGTCGTTCAACACGACGTCGTGCAACGCAGCGAAACAATTCGATACCCGCGTTTCCCGTTCCTTCACATTTCGCCTCGTCCCGATTGTCCACCCTTCGATCGGTTTCCTTCATCGGACGCACTCGCGAAACGAATTATCCTCACGTTCTTCAGTTTCAGTTTCAACGGTGTTCTTCAGGTGAGCGGGGCGATAGGGGGGGAGGGGGGAGGGAGGGAGGGGAGGGGAAGAAAGAAAGAAAGAAAAGAACGATGACACGAAATAGGACCTCTGGATTTGAATCAAATCGAACGAAACGAGAGTTCAATCATTCGACCAAACTTCGCCTTTCCCTTAAATAATTGCACGGATCACTGAGCATAATCATAATCATACGTTCGAATAATATTCCCCCGATCCATTGTCCAATCATTCGTTGCCCGGATCCAAGTGTCGATTCCCATGATTTTCAACGCACGAGAGGCATATCCAAAGAATAGAGGTCCAGGATAGATTTCAGATCGCTACGATCTTGGACGAGGAAAACGAGCGGATCTCCCCTCGACTTGGCCTCGTGGGCTTTACGTCATTGTCGTCTCCGTCATCCTGAACGCTCGTTGATACGTGATCGTCCGTCCCTTCGATTCTTCTTCGCAGAAACACACCACGATACCACGGAAACAACACACGTACGAGAACCCGCGCGCGTCGATAGTGTCACGGACGGGGATCACCCTCGATTCACTTCGAAAATAAGCTCGTGCTTGTGTCGTTTCGGAGCCGAACGTCTCGTTTCGGCTATGCACTTCACGGGGAACCAGTGGCTCGAGCTTAAAGCGGCCGTCAGCAGATGGCAGCCGGTGTTGAGCCACCGTTTACTACCACCACCCCGCCCGGGGTAACACCGATCCACGCAGAGTTTTCCCTCGTAGCTCGATGATCGCGGCAACCCTCTTGTCAACATAGCCTGGACGACAACGGAGGACCGGTCACTGGCTGGACGCCATTCCCTCTTCGTCCAACCGATCGATTTTATGGGGGATCACATCGCGGTGGATGGAAATTACCCGAAATATATATCGAAATGTTCTATATCCCGAGGCCAGCGGAAGAGGTTGAGTTTCATTGGTTCACAACGCGATTCAGGGATGATACGCGCACGCGCCACCACTGCGCGCTCTGGCTGGTGTATCCGTTCGATCCGTTACCAGCCTGTATTCCTCGGTCGGATAGACCGTTCCAACGAGCAGACAGGGTTATATTCGTCTCTTATATTTTTTTAATTATTAATTATTCATGGTAATTCGCGCAGGAATTTTCACGCGGAGGATCTTCTTCTCGAGTGGGGAAAATTATATTTTCGTAATTGTATGGAGATGAGACGGAGATGAGGAGGAAAGGATTGTCGATAGACGAAGAATCGTGTCCCTTTAAGGTGAGGCTGATTATACGATATATATATATATATATATATATATATTTGTCCTGGCTCCTACTGCTTTTTCCTTTTCTTTCCTTCGATTTGGATTTTTAGGTCGATATTTTTGACATTTTGACAGGAATCCTATTTTCGAATGTAGACGAAAATTTTTAATCAATGTGAGGGTGAGAATTCGTGCGTAAACAATTCTATTTCATCTCCCAATGAAATTATCGAGCAAAGTTAATCAATTATTAACGTGTATTAATAATTATCAACAAATAATAGGTTAACTTATTTTAATTGAAGTTTAAATTTTTTTATTTTCATTTAGACACAATTAATCTTTGATAATCGATCTTATTCTCAACAAATCTAACAAATGCATAAATAAAGTGGCAAAAAAGAAAACGAAATTTATTGTAGACCTACGTTTTCGTTAGAAACTGAAGTTATATCATTAAAAATAAAAAGAATTAAGGAAAATAAATGCATCGAAGATCTTTCTTATCTCTCTTCATCAAAGTGTTCAACTTAATCCTTTACCCAATCAATAATTTAGAAATAAAAGATTAATTAGCATACAGATTCGTTAGTTACGACGTGCTCGGCTAAATTTGCATAGCGTTTTTAATCGGCAAATAAAATAATCTTTTTCGCGCCATCTCGTTCCCAAATTCGCTCCAAGAACGAATTTCCAATCGAGCGGGCCCCCGAATAACAATTTCTAAAAACAAGCCAACAAGCCTTTACGTATCATCGGTTATAATTATTTGCACGTAAACGCGCGTGCAACGACACGTCGTGTCCCGTGTTTCATCGTCTCCGTGCCATTGAATTTATCGCTACCGTTATACACCTTTCGACTGGATCCCCGCCTCTCGTCGCCCGTTTGAGTTAAAGCGCCGCTCGGTATAATACACAAGCGAGGGGCCCTCAACCGTCCAACACTCTCCTCGCTCTCTTCGGGGCCCGACACGAGCCGCTGCATTTTCAGAACGGTACTCCTAACTGTATCTTACATACGTATATACAACGTATATACGTGTATACGTCTGTTGATGCTCACCTGTCGGTATCGGGCACCCGCGCATACCGATCGAGGAAACGAGGGAAAACCTCGTTGAACCCGGGATGATCGAGAGATGACGAATTCGAGATTGTGTGTCGGTCGAGGGAACCGAGGGAATTTTTAATTCGCACATTCGTCTTTGGATTGGATTGTGTAGCAGTATTGAAACGTGAAACCGTTGATCGGGTATCCTGTGTCGTGAGGATAATTTGACATTGGTCGAGATCGATGTTTAATCAGAGAAAGGTAAGAAAGGGTAAGGATGGGTTGATGGAACTTTTGATCTCGTATTTTGCATCGGGTGAAGAAAATGTTTCGTGTTGACGATGGATAGGATTGGATATTATTTTTAGAAAGTAGGTATTGGATACGTGAATTACTCAAGAGACTCTCTTGAGTAAAATAACTCGAAGGAATCATTCGTATGAGATTGAAACGTTTGATCTTTCATCGGGTGAAGAAAATTTTGGTCGACGCTTTGAAATCCGCTCGAATATTAACTTAATACATGTTATAGCGTTGTGGAATAGAATTTATCTGGAAGAAGAGGGTGGTATCGATCTCGAATCGAAAGGAGAGAACTCTGATATTCAAGATAAACTCCATTTTTCAACCCCTTCCTATACCTATTTACGTTACAAGCCACGTTACACGTTCCAGTTAAAGCGAATTGAATTTTCCAAGGCCTGGCTCCTCCAAGGAAGGAATTTAAACTGTAGCCGGCCGATAAATACATACGCTTCACGAGTTCATCCTTTTACAAATCCTTTGTTAGCCCAAGATTTTCTCATTACGCCGAGCCCGGCTGCTAATTTATTCGTACACGAGAAGCAATCACGGGAGGAAACGGTTAGTCATCGTTCAACGATCCTCCTCTCCCTCCCCACCCCCCCCGCCCTCCTCCCTCTCCCCTCCCCCGATTTGAATGAGACGCGACGAGTCTCGGCATCGAGAACGTTGCATACAATTAAGGAACAATCACAGGCGTGCATTGAAATATACGACGATCGAAGATTGAGGGAGAGAATCGGGATTTTGAACCGTTAATCGTTTTTAGTATACCGCTTCAATGAGCCGCACGAAGCGAAACACGGATCGAGGGGGAGGGAAGGAGTGGAACAAGGAGAAAGAGGAGGAAGGAAAGAAAGAGAGAGAGAGAGAGAGAGGAGGAATTCTTGGCTGGTTCGAGTCGAACAACGTGTAGCGGATCTTCTACGCAGGTATACAAGTAAGTACGTACGTGCGGGTCGCGTGTAGGGATACTCACGTAATGTAGGCCCGTTCCAGGAGATACCGTAAGACCTTGCTGTTACGTCACTAGAAGCCACGTGATTAGGAGAAAAAGGATACCGGCGAGAAGGGAGACGAGAAAACGGAAACTCTGCCCTCGGGCTGAGCACGCTTCGTGCCCCGTTCTTGGAAATTTGTGAATTTGTATAATTTCCTTAATCCTTTTCGACTCTTTTTTCTTTATTGCTTTGTTTCTTATTTTTTTCCTGCGTTGTCATGTTATTTGAAAATTGAAATTTGTCTTTTTTTTTTTATCTTTCTCTTTCTAAGCTTCGAAGTTTAGAAATTCGAAGATGCATCTTGATGTTCTCTTAATCCTCTTTCTTTCTTTTTAAGAACGAATTTTAATTTTCAAGGTTTAATTTAAAACTTCGAGTATGAAGTGTTAGTTTCTCTTTCTCTTTTCTCATTCTTGAATTGTATTTTTTTGTTTTTGAAATTGAAAGACACAATTTGAATGTTCCTTTAGCTTTTTTTTTTTTCCCTCTTTTCATTTTTGAGCATTACTGCGTTTTCGAAATTTCGAAAGAAAGAAAGTGTTCCTTTAATCTTTTCCTTTTTCATTAATTTTTTTCTCTTTTAATTTTCAGAACAGTTGAAACAGTTTCGAAATTGTATAATAATTTTTAAAATTCTCTTTTTAAGCTGGAAATTTCTTTACCGCCAATTTAAGTGGAGTTGGAGTTGATTTAACATAAAGCTATAAAATGATCGCAATTACAGTGGTTCCAGCCATTTTCAGAATCAGAACACAAGGGTCGAAAATGATTATCCAGCTGTTCCATGCTGAAACGTTTCTAAAATAAGAGGCGCTTATGTGAAGTTATAATTACGTGTCTGTAGAGGTTACCAGTAAATTTAGATATGCAAAGTGGGCTAAACGATCTCAGGTTGAGCTCTACTACTTTAAATAAAATCTATCTGTATAAAGTGTAACAATACTTATACGTCAATTTTACGAGCGTTTGAATAAAATATTCCTTTACAATCTTCTCGATACGTTCCATATATACCTTTTCTAAATACAGCAAATCCTTCATTTATTTTCATTTTATTCGACACTGCAATTCCTCCTTTATTAAATTATATTAAAAAATAAACATTTCGATCAAATTATTATACATCGTGATAAAACATCGGTTGCTTATTATCGAAACCAACTGTGTTATCAATACTTGTCTTGTCCCTCTAACTTAGAAAAATTTTATTGCCATTGCACTCGCTTCCTTCCATAACGCAAACAAAACGTTCAACGTTATACTTCTTCTTCGCGACAAAAACTTCCCCCGAAACGGAATACCGTTCCTTTCGACGAAACGATGCGTCACACGCACATTTCGTAAGTGGCAACGTTTATTTCGTCACGTATACGATGACTGCGTTCACGTGAAATAATCAGCCCTTCCAAATCCCTCCTCCCCTCCCTACCCCTTTTTTTTCCTTCCCTTCCACGCGATCCATCGACGCAGTCCACGTGTTTCTATCTGCGGTCAGTGCACCTTGCTGCACGTACCGAGGCCATTTACCGAAGGTCCACGTAACACGGCCACGCTTAATAATCTTTTCTCTCGTGGATCGTCAACCTTGTGTTGACGTAGATGGAGAAAAGGATAGGGAAGAGGCGGGAACCGAGGAGATAGGTGGTCAGAGATCAGTGGATTCCTTCCACTGGGGTGTCTAAGCTTCTGACAGGGTGATTAATCAAAATAAGCGTTCTCGAAGCGGGGTTTAAGTTCGTGTTATGTCACATCACAACACTGGTTTCTCGTTTACTCGATGATTATATCTCCTATATCTTGTTTAGAGAATGGGGCGTTGGAATTGCATAATGGAGGGGATAAGTAGGGATGTTATCAATTCGTAAATGGAGTTAAGTATAATAGATGATCAAATTATAATTATGAACGCTTGGAAGAATGGAAATGAAAAGGTATTAGTAATGTGTGGAGAAGTTATACAGGGAAAATTAATATTTTCGAATCCGAATTAAATCGTCGAAGCAGATTGCAATGATATGTATCGAAGGTGACGATATACTTTTCTAATTTTAAAAATTGATTTTGCAATTCTACGTTATACAGCTACGACTGTGAAAATGTAAATCTGCCTTACTGTTTAATATTTTTTTAATATTCATCAATCAAATTGTATACGTTCACTTTTCACTTTGGAATCTGTTTATTATAGAATTATTATTGCATACAATTTCCATTCTCAATAAAACAAATTGAATAAATGATAATTTCATAATAATTTATTATAGAAAAGATTTGTTTCGAGTATTTTTTATTGTCAATCCTATGAACATAGATTATACATATTTTTATTTTGAAAATTGAAATTTAATCAATTGTCGATATATATTCCCTTATTCTACTTTTATCGATTTCAATTAATATCCTTAACATGTGTAAAATTTCAAAATTCTCTTTTGAATAATATTCGCGAGAAAGATAATCTATTCAATATTTTATCCCATCGCGTGATAAAAGATAAAGATATAAAGATTGAAAACGCTTATGCATGAAATAAGCAATACGAATAATGAACGTCAATAAGAATGAAATCGGAGACAAAAAGATGCACGTGAGCCGAGTTCATAGATCATTCATCCTCTAATTAAATACCATGCCGATGCAAATATACACGTCGGTGCTTCGTGTCGATGACACGTGTTAATGGAACGCTTAGCTTATTGTTGATTCATGATACGGAAGTGCAACGCGCGGATGAAAAAGCTTAATTCGCACCTCCTTTTCGTCGCCTTTCCTTTAAAAGAAAACGCTGACCTTTCCCTTCAGAGGTATTACCTCATACCGTATCGTGTTTATATTCCCCGTAAAAAAAAAAAAAGAAAAAGAAAAAAAAAATCGTTTCGAATTCCAACAGTTTTTATTTCGTAAAAACAACGCCGAACGTTGATACGTTCAATCTGAATGCAAATTGAATAAAAAGTTAAAAAATAACAAGAAAATATCCATTACGTGACACTCTTCCAAAATCCAAAACGATACACATGCATCCCGATTCTCAATCTGAATGCAAATGGAATAAAAATTGAATAAAAGAAAACAAACATTTATCTTTCCTCCATCCATCCTTCCTAACTTGAATTGAAAAATTGAATATCATCATTAAAAAATATCATTAAATTGTACGACGCAACAGTGTGAGAGTAACGTTTATCTCATTAACTCTCTTATTAATTCTCCCAAATTAAATACAAAAATATCTCTTACATACTTCGTTCTATTCCCATTTCTCAGACGATCGAGATAACCCTGTTAACCCAGTCGCTTCTCTTCACACCTACCCTACTCGCCTCAAACGCAACAATTCCATTCTCGCGTGTTACTAGCAGGTCGATCAGCTCATTCGTGGAGGAACGAATAAGACGGCGGGGGGAGGTAAAAAAGGCGCGGAGGCCCTAGGAAGAAGCTCAAAGGTTCACGGCCGGGTGGTTGGTTTTAAATCAGGCAGGTAAGGTGGTTGGACGGGGAAGAGACATCACTCGCCACGTGGTGGCTCGAGGGTCATTGTCCTGCGGCCGAGCTTTGTCGAGGTGAATCGAGCCAAGGGGACCAAGGCGCTTGTTCGAAAAAGTTCCCGCTGCTTTCGCCTCTCTTTCAATAGCTAGACGTTGCCCGTGGACATTCGCTTTGTTCGTTCGCGTTGCCTTTTATAAACCGTATTTCGTGAATTTCGTGGTCGGGGCGCCGCTGATTCCGATCCCACCGACGTCTTCCTGTCTCGAGCAGGAGGATGTTGGCTTAATGATATCCGTATGCCTATAACGTGTCGATTTGTCATTGGCTAACATTTGATTTCCGACTTCGTGGAACGGGTCCTAGATTTCGTTCCCCGAAACGCGAGAATGTGTTTTCGAGAATTTGCGGGGAAATTATATATGCGGAGAAATTCCGCGTTTGATCGCTGAATCTTGTTTATGCAAATATGTTGCTTACGCGTTGAAAGTTGTTAGTTTTAGCTTTTTTCTTCTTTTTTCTTTTTTTTTTCGAATATAACATTCAATGTAATTCATTTAATTAGTAAATTTTAATATAAAATAATCCTTTTTTTTTTCTTTTGGAGAAATTTATTTAAAATGATAATATGTCGATTTATAAAGTAAATTATTCGCCTCATTATCGTTTCATTTGATAATTTTTTTTAAGAAACAGCTGATAAAATATTTTCCATTTCTTCAAAATTAAAAATTATCGAATAAACTTCAGAAGAGACCTTCCCCCTCGAGTTACGCGAAATTAAAAAGAAGCGGATGGACAAGCAATTATGATGCAACAACCGTTTCCAAAAATTCTGACGAGAGCAGCACTCTACTCTTGCTTTCGTGGAGGGTCGGCCGGCGAATTCCTAGCCAATTACGAAGGCGGGCATTATCGGCGGATAGTGGAACAAACAACGGGCGTAGAAAAAGAGCCGACGTGATTGTAAATTTCTTTTTTTTTTTACGAGCAGATAGAGAGGGCTGTTGAGTTTCGGCCGTTGCGAGGACGGGCAGGCCGAAGCCGAGCGAGCGAGCGAGCGTGTAGCACCTGCGGTCGACGACCCTTGCGGTGCTATCGAATACCTGCCGACACGACGATCCGCTCGTTTGCTCGCTCGCGACCGCCTCGCTCTTTTGGTGGCCCGTCCGATACTTCGCTCGTGAAGTTGATTAAAGGAGAAAGAGGAGGAGCGAAAGAAAAAGGAATAAGGGGATCGCGAGTGTATATCGTGAAGATGGATTGAAGAACGGGCGAGAAGTGGCCGATAAGGATATTTTTGTCGGGTTCCTGATCCATGGAACTGTCCCTGGGATGAACGAGGAGGAGGAGGAGAGGAGCCAATCTGGTGGATTCGAGCATGTTCTCGAAGTAGGTAATGGATGAATAATGGAGGTAAGGGAGGAAGAAGAAAATAATTTTGAGGGGGAATAATAATCGGTATTTTTGCCAAGTGTATCCTTTTATGTAAATTTATACCTATCTACGTGTGTATATGGAAATTGAATAGATAAGAAGTAATTTCAGAGTTGAATAGAGAGAGTTTAAAAAAATAGTTTGACAATCTATTGAATTCTGAAACGTACGTTTCTTTTTCAGGGATCTTCGAATTATAACGAATAATAAGACACGATGTATGCAGTTCATTCAACCAAACCGTTATAGCGAGATTCAATGCGTTGGATATATGTATAAAGATTTAAAAAAAAAAAAGAAAAAGAAAAGCCTGTCCTCTCATAAATATATTCTTTCATAAAACGATTCATTATAAATTAATAAAAAAATTCTCTTGTTACTAATCAAATTTTTTTTATTAGATTATTACCGATCATTGGTGATTAAATTGGAATGTAATTATTTTTCAAATAATACGTTTCGATCCAGCTCGATCGCCAGGACGAGATTAAAGATTTATAGTTTAGGAATATTCTTCGAAATCTCGTGCGTAAGCGCGTAAGCAGATCCGGTGAAATCGGATTTGTTCTCGATTACGCGCGTTACCTGCGCGTTGATGCGCAATTAAGTTGCATCAATTTTGAATTAGAAAACGCGTTACAGCATCCGGCAATACCTATTCACGATCGTTTCAAAGCGCGAAGCGAAAAGAAAAAAACACAGAGAAGAGAAGGAGAAGAAAAAGCATCACCGCAAATTTTTCTTTTCGCTCACGATCGACGAGGTGTGAAATTCAATAAACCCGAAATGTCATTACAGGCCAAGAGATTTAAGCATGCACCTGGTAAAAACTTCTCGAGGCGGTGTTACAAGTTGTGCGCGTTTGGCAAGCAAGCTGACACGACTGGATTCAAATTTACGAGCAAGCACCGAGCCAAGATTTTCGCGCCGTCCACGGAATTGTCTATATCCATCCATCCATCCATCCATCCATCCGTGATTGCGAATCATATTTGCATCGAAGAAAATTTGCCTCGCCAATAATTTTATTAAGCGAGGTGTTTACACTAGGAACGGCAAATAAATCCTGGGGAACATCGAACATCGGGCGTGTGTGTGTGTGTGTGTTGCCAACACAAACGCATACGCGCGCGTACATACACCGACCCGGTTCAATGAACTCCCACTCGATCTTCTCTCCGAGAGAAGTTGAAGAATTAATACCGAACGAAAACCTTGAAAACCCGGTGTCTACCCTTAACCAAGCGAGCCACGATTATCAAGATTAAATGCGCACGTAACAGGGTCTCCCGCGTAGTTAAAACGGAGATGATTTAAGGCCATTGAAGAGGTGTTCGAACTAGGAACTGGGTGCGAGAGAGAGAGAGAGAGAGAAAGAGAGAGAGATGAATTATTTCCACGGTGGAAAGAGGTGAATAAGTCGGGGATAATTGCGGGGACAATAATTGAATCCAAGCGTTACGGAATTAAAGAACAATCTTTCCACCACTCTGTGCAGCGATCTACGTGTAGCGATCTCAACTTCAACCACTCGACGAGCGTTTAGATCGTTGAACTTGTGCGTTAGACCTTTCCCTTGCTCAGGTTCAAAAACCCGCGTTAATCTCCGAGTAAGAGGATTATTTTCGTCAGGTGAATCACGACCATGGTATGACGATTGCGCGACAAAACGCAATACTTGGAAAAAAAGAAAAAAGAGAGTAATATTTGCACCCATTTCTTTCGAGTGTTTATATAACTTCGAATGATGTATCTTCTGAATATTCGTTTAAAATTGTCAGGCAAAAAATATCTAGCCTTGCGTGAAAATTTATAAAAATCACTTCTTGTATAATCGTTGTTTTCCAGCATACAATATATTTACAATATATTCGTGTCTCTCCAATGAATTAAACAAAAATTAAACGCAAATGCGAAAGATGATACAACAGATAAGTCTGAAAGGGTCAGTTTTCCTTAACGAAATAAATAATTTCATCCAATAACGAACCAAATTCTCGACCTGAAAAAAAAAAAAAAAGAAAAGAAAAACGAGATCGAGAAAACGAGCGTTTAGCATCGATCAAGCTGGGTTAGATCGTTGAACCTTCCGACCTTCCCTCTCCTCCTTCCCTCCTCTTTCTCCTGCCTAACCGAATCGATATTCAAGGAGAACCTTGAAAAGACCCTACTACCACCTTCACTCGGTCGGCTCTGCATCGAGAGAGAGACTCCTAAGACCTAGAAGTGTCGGAAGAGGCATGGTCCACGACGGCCAGGAAGAACAGTGGGGGGAGTAGATTGTAGGGGGAGTAGGAAGAGAACGGAGGGGGAGTAGTAAGAAACAGCTGGTGGGTTGAACGAGCCTCGAGTTCAATGACTGGAGAACGAAGGAGCAAGCCGGGTTTCGAGTTAGGTAGGTAGGTAGGTAGGTAGGTAGATAGGTAGGCAAGCGGAGAGACACGTTTACCTGCGTAGACGCACACGTTTCGCCGCGGATGCGGGGGTATGCGTATTAAAAAATGATCGTTCCCATGAGTCACGTGTGTTGTTATGCATATATGCGCATCTGGTATCAAAATTTTTCGCCCATTTTCAGGAGTCGATTAACGTCTTTCTGGAAGATTCTTTTGGAAAATCAATGTTCTTCTCGAGAGAATCGTAGCGATATTATCTATTTTTAATACACGTTCGAACACATTTTGCTATGTTCGTAACAAAATTTAATATTAACATATCTATAATAATCGGATTGCTAATTGGCTATCAAATTCGCATATAGTGACGTAAAATATACACGTCAATTGTATCCCTGCGCAACACGTAGATCAAAGTCACGTCCAGGCATTGATTCTTTCGGAACAACGGAATCCGCTGTGACTCATGATTTCCATGATTGGGCTCATCGCGTGGATCGTTTTACGCTGACACGAAACCGAAATTACCGTTGAGTTCGCGAGTTTTGCATCGAGCCGTGGAACGAGCTCGCGTCAGCAAGCCTCCAGATCTTTGTCTCCTCGCCGTGGAATGTCGCGAGAACTCTTTCAGATGGCTTTGTTTTCACGACGAGATCGCACATCGAGATATTAAACTTCTCTCGAACACGGCTGCGTTTTAACCGGATGTGATACTTCTGAAATGTTCGAGGGAGAAAGAATTAGCATTGAGAAACATGGATTTGAACGATTGAAGATTAAAGAAGGATATTCATTTCCTTGTTATACTCCAATTTCCAAGAGTCGTGAGTTATATTTCAATCCTGAAAATAAAATTTAGATATTGAATATCGAAGAATATTCTTGTTGAGGAAAGAAGTTGAAGAAAAAAATGCCGGGTCGAAGTACCGTGACAATTTCGTCACCCACGTCGATGACACTATTGTATGCGTGATTACACGGAAGAGGGTGGGGACAGTTAAAATTCGATGTGAGACATTTACGAACGATCGCGCATGAGGCCTGCCATAACGGTACCTTGGAACGTAATTTTGGGCAGAGCCACCCAACCACTTGTACAACCTCGGTTCATTGCCTACTATCCGCCTTCCTGTTTCCCCACAATCGATTTCTCTCGTGCTGTCATTTTTTTTACCGAGTCGTCAAGCTTCTTATTTGCATAAGAACAACACCACCAAGCTGAATTCTGTAACCGTCTCCAACCTGTTAATCGACGAGAAATCGTTGAAATGAATAATAAACCGCAACGATATGTTACAAGTGATCATCAAAAGAGAGGAGAAAGTAAGTAATATAATTGGAATTGCTAAGGAGAGGGGGGGGGGGAGGAAAAATCAATGCAACAGAAGACAGAATTCTTCAGAACTCAGATTACGGAATTCCAGCCGACCTACCTGCACCACGATGTAACTCACGTCTACGTAAATGAGTTCGTTCACGTTCGAGGCGAACCGCCTAGCCATCGACGTGTGTATCCAGCGTACGTGAATACCATTGATGGTCCCAAAGTCAAGAGCCACGGGAGGCTCGCTCACGTATCTTGCGTAATATCTTACGAGAATTCATAAACCCGTATTCCACGTAACAGAGCTTCCACGTGATGTATAGACCCATCACGTGCAAGCATACCTTCGTATCTCGAGGAAACGAAGATCGTTAACCGTACCACTGAATATCTTTGCCCGCGAAGACATCTTATATAAGCGATTAACATCGATTAAATTTCTCTCTAACACGATTATCCGGAATCAACGAATTTTATTCGTAACACTTTTCCACTTCCACGCTCGAACAACAATATTATTCGAATACCAAATAGTTTGATTCACGCTTTGCTTTCAATCGAATATAAAATCGTAAAGTAAAGCCACGCTGCGCACGGAATCGGCGGGAAGACGAGCAATATGATCGAGGTACCAGCAGTTCGTCAGGTCCGCGTTTATGTAAATGACGGGGCGGGCGGGCGAGGAGGCGCTTTAGTCACCGGAATCCGGACTTGGCCGGTCGTGGCATCGCGGGTACCACGAAAAGAGTACCTGGTGGCCCGTGAGAGAGAGCGTGTACACACGTAGAGGAGGCATGTACACCGGTGTGCGTGAACCGGGCTCGTACGTGTTAAGCCTCGTACGTGTACACCGCCGTGGGTTCGACGACCTTAGCTTTTGTTCGTGTCCCAAGTGGCGAGCCTCGTCGACGCTTAGCTCGAAAAAACGACAGTGGGCGCCGGCCCTCGTCACAAACTAAAATCCACTGCCGGCCGTGCCCGGTTAGGTAATCGATCGCAACGCCCTTACGTTTACCAAGGTCTTTGCCACCTGTCACAGGAAGAGTATCTCGCTTTCTTACCTGCTTTCCTCCCTTCCCTCTTTCTCCTTCCCTTTCTCCCTCGCTCTTAATCCCCTACCATTACACCCACGTCCTCTCTTTTCCTCCATTTCCCGGGAGAGACAGTACTTTTTCTCTCTCCCTCTCTTTATGGCTCTCTTTGTCGTTTGGATCCAAGCAAGGCGGATATCTCGAACGAGCGAGAGGAAAGGAGAGGAAGGATTTTAAAAATCCTCGGTCATACTTGGTTCCTCGTGCACTTCCTCGAGCGTAGGATCGATCGGCAGGGTCGATGATCTCGCGGTTACGCGTTCACGAAGGTCGTTGAATAATTCGTACAGGCGTCGAACTGTAGGCGAGATCCTGAACGATTTAATTTTTCGAACGAGCTCGATCGGGGGGAAAAAAAAAATTACGAGATGCAAAGTCTCGAGGTGAGATCCCTGGAAAATTGCAACTTTCGATTTCCCTTGGCTCCCTTTTCCTCGTAACTCTGAGACGAGAGAGTGTTGGAAACGAGTGTTCGTGATTGTTAAAACTTGTTAAGGAGCCGCGAAGATCGAAATTGACGCGAGGGAAATCGATAAAATGATCGATCGGGTTTTTGAATTAGAATTACACGAAGAAGAAGATCTGGAAAAGGATCTGGTCTCGAGTCTAGGAACCAGAAGCGTGCCTCGCTGACTGACTCGCGTTCCTTGTCAGTGTGTTACTGACCTCGAGTGACCCTGCTATCGCGACCGTAACTCCGCGTACTGTTAGCTTCCACAAATATATGTATTTATTTCTCTGGTAGGTCAATACTTGGCGCAGGTTTTAACTTTGTCCGGTTAAAAATGCCACTTTTATTTACAATTTTAATCGAACCGATCGAACCATATTTTTCGAGAAATTATTCAAACGTTACGAATATTAATTACTTATTTTATACCGTCTCGTTGTGAATATTGCCGTGAAGTCAGAGTATCGAACGTTTTGATAAAAAGATTTAATATTTCTCTTTCTTTCTTTTTCTTTTTTTTTTTCTTTTTTTTTTTAAAGACTGTAATTTATTTAAAAATATTCGATAATTAACCGAATTGCGATTTAATTGCGCGTATAATTGATTATAAGTATGTAGATCCGTTTAAAAAACAGGTAAGAGAATTGAATTCCCGTTTAATCGTCAGTGTGTTACTGACCTCGAGTGACCCTGCCATCGTGGCCACAACACCGCGTACTGTTACCCCGTGCAAATGTATTTGCTACTCGAGCCGCGTGACGAACATTTCGATCTAAACTGTGCGGAATAAAGATCGATCGTTCTTTTTTTAGACGTGCCATTCGCCGAATTCGAAAGATCAAAATTTTGTCCAAGGGGGAATCGCGATATCATATTCCATTTCGATACGATGCATAAGAAATGAAAGAAAAAAAAAAAAAAAGAAACGCACAGATGCAACAAAACTCCATTTATGCGATAAAAATTCAACGATGCCTTCCTCCAAATATGATTTCTCGTTCATCGTATTCGAATAAGTAAGGGAAAGCTACGTTTGATTAAAAATTTTTGGTTTGAAAATAAATGAAATATTCGGATAAACGGAGCTTCGTCGAGGTAAGAAATCGATTCGAAGAGAAAATAAAATTGACATTTGTGACGCATCAAATGTCAAGCTCGTTCTACTCACCTCTTATGGTGCTGGGCATCTTGGTCCGAGATCACATATCCTGATATCCAAAACGATATATCTCCGTTTCACACGTTTCGTTTCGTTTTTTTTTTTTTTTTTTTCCCACTATTTTGCACTGATCCGATCAATCACAATCTCGATCAACGAAACCTCGTGTTTCTCTGTTTTCGACACTGAATCGCACCCCTACACCTTTTTCACCGAGACACGTCGTCCACGATAGTCGGCTAGTGTCAAACGACGCGCTTCCAACGCATCACGACGCCAGGCGTCGTCGTTTTCGCACATCCGCGATAATCGCAAGTGTCAGGCACGTTCACTACAAATCCCTGTCCATCGATCGTCGATCTCAACGTTTCCTCTTATATTCATGCGTACAATTTTCCCTTTTTTCTTTTTTTTCTTCTTCTTCGCAACGATATTTTGACAACAAGATCTCTTTCCTCTCCTCCAATCCCAGGTCTCGAGAAGTGTGTGAGAAAAAAGTAGTCTGACAGAGATATCAATCCCCGGTCGAGCACTTTTGCTTCAATATCCTTGCACTGGCGTATTTTCCAAAAATGAATCACGCTTTTCGCTCGTTATCCTGTTAAAAAATCACGATTCGTACGAAATCTTCACCTTCGAAAGAAATCCGAATGTCGCGGTCGCCCCTAGCAGATTATCACCAAGCTGATCATCCACAACAATGGCGGCGGCTTCGACAATGGTACCAAAAACTTGCTACGCGTTGATCACGAACGATGCACGGTGGCTGTCAAACGACGCGTGTCGAGCCAGATCGGAGAACGATGATCGTGAAGAAGCAATTCTATCATCAGGCTCTTATTAATTACAAGATCAATAACCAGGTACCACTTGAAAATACTTAAATACGACGATTCTGTCAAACCTTCTTCGAAATCATCGAACGCGACGCTTCGAGTTGACGATTAATCCAGTAACGAAATAAATCTTGGTATCACGAAAATTTTTGGTTCGTTCGAGCTTTGTCCCGCTTTGTCCTGTGAACCAAGGTTCGGCGGTGGTCCGGTGGTGGTAGCCGGTGAGTGACTCTACCGTGGCGCGGAGATCCACAGGTGCTCGCACGGTGCCTCGTACCCTTACCACTACCACCAACCCCCTCCCCTCTATCGTGGCTACTCTTCCGCCTCCACCACCTTCTCTCGTACCCCTACCAAGCCTGTACTTCACCGCGACGGAACCTCTCTTCTTCGCATAGTGGTATCGTCGTCTCTCTCTCTCTCTTCCTCTTCATCTCCCCCTCACCGCGAGAGGAGAAGAGCCACGGTGTGTTCTTCTTCCTTTTCTTCGCCCATCACTTTTTCTTCCTTCTCCTCTTCTTCCTCCGGGCCGGCGAGCAACGCTCGCTCGCCTTCCTTCTCGCCTCTTTCGTCCGGTTTTTACTTTATCCCGACGAGAGCACCGATCACTCGTCTCTGTTCCTTCACGGTGGCCACAGTGTTTTCCTCTTCCGCGAGACGGCCTCGCCGGCTGCACCGTTCACCGTTATTCCTACGGCACCCTCTTCGCATTCCTCCCCTTCTTCTCCTTCTCGTTTCGTCCCCTCGCGATGCCCTTCCCTCGGAATGAAAAGGAAACGCGATTTAGATACCGGATCGTTTCTTCCTCTCCTCCCTTTCTTTCTTTAATTTTACGGGTCTGCTCTCCTCCGTTAAGAATAGCAGGTTTTGATCGAATATTCGAATTTCCAATTAATTTATAAATGGGGAATGCAGGTGCGCTCGTTTCGATAGTACGTTTTCGGTTCAGAGATTCGGTCGTGTAGAGTCGCACGGTGGACTGTTAACTCCGTTGCCCGGTTAATTAAGCGTCGAGCGGAGTTTAACGATTCCGCGGGTGAATTAAAATTCAAAGGCCTAGCCACGATGGATTTTTCGAGTGAACGCCTCGTTGGTACAGTTATCGCAAAACGAGTATATATATATATATACGATTCTTAAAGAAGGCCACAAGTTGATTAATCCACTAATTCCTAGCGTACATCGCCCCCTCTAATGAATTGTTCGCGTAATGCCAATTAGCCGCGTGAGGAATCTTAGCGGTATCAAAATCATGCACTGCGAAAAAAGATGGAACGAGACACGCAGATTTTAATCTAAATAAGACTCGGCTGCCTGCTACCGTATTAGAACACTTCACTCGGTTTTTCTTCTTTCCTCGCCTCGCGTGTGCTCCACGAGGTTTTTTTCGTTTTTTCAACGTTATTCGCATCTATTTTTTGTTAATCTCGAGATGCGATTTTATCAAAATGTTTTTCTTTTTAATCGTTTGAAATCGATGAAATCGTTATATATTTATCCGTTAAATTTTTACGAGATGTTAAATAAAAATAAAGGAAATAGTACGTATTGATTCCACATAAGCTACGTTCGAAATAATTTTCCTTCCATCTGTCTGTCAATTTGAAGCTTTTATTTTATCGAAATGTCTAATAGCTTTATTTTAATATCGATCAATCCATTTATCATTAATCTTAATTCAATCGAATAAATATTTCAATCGTCTAGATATATTTTTTTAGTGATAAATAACAATAATAATTCACCAACAAATAAAAACATTTTGCAAGATACAATTTACTTCTTCGTAAATTTTCATTCGAATCTATCTTTCCTCTATATCATAATTATCAATTAACTCATATTAAGATATTTAAATCCAATCCAATTCTTTACCATCAATAAGAATAATTCGAGATAATATCTCTCTAACTCATCATCGATTCGGTCACCAATCAAGTTATCAACACGTCTCTCAATCGTTGAAAGGGATATATCCTGATATCCCGGAAGCGAGTCGCTATATCCCGGAAGTTAGCATTAATATCGGTGCGATATATACGACACACACACACACACACATACGCACACAGGTTCACCGCATTGTTAAAACTTCGGATTCGATCGAATCGACAACCATGTGGAAAGATATTTAACAAATCCGCAGATTTGCAATAATCCAAAGAGTCGAGGAATCGCTGAGGCCAAGCCTGACTGCCTGCCGGCCGAACGTGAATATTCCAATGGTCATTGACCTCGGGCCGGTCTTTGGCGCCGAACCCAAGGCTAGCCTGGCTCTCGTAAAGTGGGAGAGCTACAGGTATTTAGTTATAGAAGCGTGGTGCTCAGCAATTTTCGGCAAAATCGCGAGGGGATAGACGCGGAACGGAATCGAGGCTTGAAGAAAAAAAGGCTTGCTGCGCCCGATTCTCGCGCCCTCTGTTCGCGGGAGAGAAAAAAAGAGATGTCAGAAAATCAATTGGACACGATTGATCACGTTGCACGACATACCCTGCTCCGCTCGAGATACGATTCTATAACGGCCGGTGACCGTTAGGTATTCGTTGAAAGTCGTTTTTCTTTCTTTCTTTTGGAAATTTATCGCTCGCGACGGAAACGTATAATTAGAAACCGAACGTATCATCGACCAGCCATCATCGTCTCTCCGTTTTATGGATTTTAACGCACGAGACGTGAAATCATATCTGAAATATTCTTTTCGTCGTCGATTTTTTTTTTCCTACGAGATATAAATTTGTGAAAATTTATATTACGATTAAATACAGATATAATACCCGATCTTGATATCTGGGTGAAGGCGATAAAGATTTTCGTAGAATATTTATTTTCGAGAAATTTTTCTAGAAAGTTTTTTTGGCTCCAATCGTTTATCACCTCGCAGGACACATTCACGCGTCCACGATCTTCGATCTTGGTTACGATAAACTTGCTACTCCTCGACGATATTGTCGCAGGAAACAAGCCGGAAGCTACGATCGATCGTAACCAAGCGCAACCTCGTTAGAACGGCCTGGAGACACGCTACCGGTCCCAATCCTCGTCCAAAAAATGATTCTGGCCGTTCCCCTATCTATCTTCTCTCGTCTCTTCTTCAAAATATCGATGTTAAACCCGATCCTCGTTCCCTTTTTGCATAATTCTTCTTTTGAAATTTCTTTCAAAATCGTTCGCGGAACATCCTATACGCGTCTTTTTCTTCTCGTTAACGTAAGCGAGTAAAATTTTAGTTTTATTCAACGACGTTACGGGACGTGTTTCACTTCCTGTCGGTTAAAGACGTTCCAGCCAAGTTCTAGCACACCATAATTGGTACTTTCCTATTCCCGGCGCGTTCCTGGGTTTAAAGAATTGCGTAAATACCGATGGGATCCCTCGAAATCCATTGTCTCGCCCGTGGCAACGTCGATTTTCCAATTTTCTCGGTTTTTTACCATTTGTCACGGAAAAGATAATTTCGTCGCGGTTAGCAAGAAACTTTCCATTGAATCATTTTCTTGGAAAATGGAATTTTGGTCACCGCGAGAAAAACTTTTTCCGTCCTTCCGACTCCAGCCCGACTTCTCGTCGCCTCTGATCGTTCCCTTACTTTTAAACAATTATTCGCATTGTAATTAGAAACACACGAGAAGTTTTTTGCCTTTTCTCCTACCTTCTTCGCTTCCTCGATATTCACACATCCTTCGTCTTTATATTCCCGTAATTTTTTAAAAATCTTTTTCACGTAAGAATCGTTGTGCCGCTCATTTTAATATTCGTATCTTTCGTAAAATTATCGAGCATGGAAGGATGGAATACAACGTATGTATAGTGCATTCCAAACATCCGAATACCGTACCAGTCGAAACGTTCTTCGATCGTTGAGGCGTGTCGGCCCAAGTCAAGCGTGACCAAAAAGTGATTCGTGGTGTTTTAGACGCAGTGTAATTGTTCCATTGTAGGACGGGAATAAAAGCGATTTAACGCGTGAGACGATGGAAACGAGATAAATGATAGTTTGTCGCGTTTATCCTATTGTTATTATTCCAGACGTTTGTCACAACTTTAACTTATTTATTTAGCAATTTCATTGTAAATATAACACGATCAAAGTGTCGTTCACGATGTACAAAAATATTTTAACTGTTCCATTAAATTGTATACGAGAAATATACGTGTATATGTATATACATAGACTAATTTATGAATATTGGAACGCTTGTTGTTGTCTCTGACGGATGAAAAATCAATTCAGATCAACGTTTATACGATTATTTTTGTTACTTTTTCCCCAATTACCACAAAGTATCACGAAGACAGTAATTAAGTAACACCTTAATACATATAAGCATACGTGTTACGAGCAGTGAGTTAACAAAAATTACATCAAGTATCCATCACGTTAAAAAAAATGCCTCGACTGTGATGGCTTAACGGTTGCATCACCAACTCTGTAAGTGCCATTATGTATGCATTCGTAATTGCCTCCGCGTCCTCGAAGTTTCAGGTCCAGAGTCAAGAACCCTGAGGCTAGACTTCAACAAGTGGGTCCACATCCATTCCCACTTCATCTTTCTTCGAATGGGAGCTAACCTCTATGGCGTCCAGGTGCGTCAACGTTCGTGTATACACGTCGTCGTACATAGGCGTAGGAGTCGCTTAAATAGAAGTCCTGTTGTTTGCCAACGTACTCGTACAACATTTTTGATATCGGTACACCGATCTCGAGTTTCTTGCCGCGTTATATTTCTCACAATGCTTAATTTCGCTGATCGATGATCAATAAACTTGGATCCCTGCACGGATGGATACGAAATATCCCCCCTCTTTTTATTTCGCACTTCTCCAACGATTTCTAATCTAAAATCCTGCACAACTCTGACAGCCATTTTGCACTTTTATCCGTTCGGATTTATTATTTTTGACAGAGATTTATACACGGGTGTCTATCCCTTTTACGATTAAAAAGCGAGGGATTAAACTTGGCCTCGATTCCTCGCCAATTTAAACGCCAATCCTGGCCAATTGCGTCCACCTTGCGTTCATTCTTGTCAATTGTAAATACGCCTTACAGTCGTATTTATTACACGTTCATTAATAAATTAATCGATCGGGAGTGTGTCTGGATGGGGGGAGCGGAATCACATCGTCAAAGTCGCGAATAGAAATCGGGTGACGCGATAAGTGCGTAATTGAATTCATTAGGGTGAATTCGTTCGAGGATGCCGCTTAATTACCATTCCCGAGGATCGATTGTATTATTTGTTGTGACGAACTCTCGCCCGTTATTCCAATTAGTCTCGTTTGAATAATATCGAGAATATCGTATCCCCCTATCGTACTTCGCCCCATCGTGGGTGCATCGTCGATAAATAAACCAGGAAAAAGTTGAAAGTTGATGAAGTGGCGGCTTACGATACCGGTTTTCAGGAAGTATCGTCGGGGATCAGGATGGATTTTCGTTCACCGTAAATCCGTCGGATAAATCAAAACAAACAAACGAGAATTTCCGGATCTGTTTTGCTCGCCTATTTTCGCGATTGTTTATAATCCGATTTTAATACG
Organism: Apis florea; assembly: GCF_048593485.1. Taxonomy (NCBI): domain Eukaryota; kingdom Metazoa; phylum Arthropoda; class Insecta; order Hymenoptera; family Apidae; genus Apis; species Apis florea. Next base: position 1,963,785 of record NW_028256864.1, on the reverse strand, counting down.
TTGCAAGCTTACCTACCAGCCTTTGAATCCTCTTCATAAAATCCGGCTGCGTGTTTACGATCGATGGCGCACGTGGGCGGCGTGCAACAGAATGAAAGTACCGGTTGCAGTTTGCAACCAGCAAGCCGTGATGCGATTCGATAAACCGAACTTCGGCGAAGTTGTGAAAGCCATTGGCATTGAAACGAAACGGTCTTTCCTTTCGCGAAAATTCGAAATTTTTCAATTAAGCGAAAACTTTGGAAATTCGACGATAGGGGATGGAAGGTTGGAAGTTATCCAAAATTTCATCGATGGAAAATGAAAAATGTTTCGGATGCACGATCTGGAAATTATTTATGCGAGCAAAGGGAAGAAAATTCGAATTGATTTAAGAGATATATATATATATAGAGAGAGAGAGAGAGAATTGCAAAATTTTTATTAGAATATATCGATGAAGGGGTGAAATCATCCCTTGGAATATCAATTCTATTTCTTAAATATAATTTCGTACGAGATAGAGGAAAATATTGTATAAAACACAAAAAAAAAATGATAAAAATTTGATTCCATTGTATTCAAGGAGATTCTCTATCGAAAAATAAATAAATTGCTTTATGAATAATCCATTCGCGTCTATATTCACAAATTTTTCATTAAAATCGGATTCAAAATAAATGAATTTCCTTGTAAGATAACGTATAAAGAGTTTTGTAACTAATTGTTTTAATATCAGATTGAAATATGATGAGCGTACGATAGAACGAGGCTTTAAAAATTATCCAATGGAAACAACGAAAATTAGAAGAATTAAATTGAATTGAAGGAAGCCAAAATACTGCAATGCAATAATCACCTTATTAACTCTTTGCGGTACAAATTCTTAGAGTAAAAAGAATCCCAAGTTACGCGAATTTTATTTTATTTTAATTAAAATACATTTAAACTCAAACGATACAAAAAAATGATACAAATAAAATAAGCAAAATTAAAAAATAAATCAAATAAATATTCCATTATACAATCGTATTGAAAAGATAGAACGTATCCTCAATTTCTTATCTCCATCGATTTTCTTAAAAAATCTCATGATAAAATTTTTCGTACAATTTTTCCTTCCCTCTTCACCAATAAATATTCAAAAGTAGCCCTCGATAAGCCCTCCTGAAAATCAAATGATCAAAATAAGCCGAACGAAAGGAACCAAAAAAAAAAAAAAAAAAAGAAACCTGCACGAGGGGGGTTATTCCACGATTACGTCCACCCTGTCCTCGATGTTTTCCATTTTCTAGCCACGCGTGTGTGTGCGCGCGGTCGATCACGCATGTGGGCGTACGATTGGATAGTGGTACCGGACGCGGGTTATACGAATACCGCGCGAGCGAGCAAACGAACGGCTTGCAACGGTAAAACGTAACCGTTGTGCCCCCGACTGCGAGAGAGGCCGGTGTCGTCGTGAGAGAGCGGGTCGGGGAGGGATCTCGATGATGTAAGAGGAGGGGGAGGGAGGAGAGCGTCGATGATGGTGTGTGGAGGGGAAATCGACGATGTAACACTGCCACATAGCGGTACAGCATCCCCACCGTTCGTAAAATCATCCTTCTCCGAGGTTCACGGACACTCGTAATTCGTCGCTATCCCCATCGTGGTTGGTATCCCCGCTCGATCGTTTTCTTTTCCTTTCTTCCCACCTCTTTCTTTCTCGTTCCTTTTGAATTTCTATGAAACACCGGGGACCGGTATTATCGAGCAATAGCCCCTAGAACCGGTACTCGGTGCCGGTAATCTTATCTATTAAAGCAGTCAATACGTGGAGGGATACGTTTTGTTCTATTAGCGAGGGACGTAGTCGTCGTCCTGCCTCTTCGATCGCGATGAATCACGCATTTTTCCCTGGAGACACTTGGACTCCAGCGTAGGAAGATCCTGTCCTGTGGAACGATTGTCGTATGGATGGATCGGTTCCGCTTCCCTGTTCCCTGAGAAACTTTTGACTTTCCTTAATCGTCTAGCGACAATTTATAACGATATTGGCAAACCGCGAAATCTAGGTTATGAATTTTCCCTTTTAAAGCGCCTTTTGAAGAAATTCGAATTCGCTTCGGACAGATCGAAGATTTTATTCTTTCGATCCCCTCGCGAGCAAAAATAACGGATAAAATTGTTTAGGAGAGAGATGATTTGGAATAATGTGTATACGTAGGTATTATCGTTTTTTTTTTTTTTAGTGTCAAAGGTGAATGAAAATTGGAGAAATTGGTGGGAGAAGTTTCGAAACGAGATGGATACACCGGGGCATGTAAAGCGAACTATTTGCAACGATAGAGGAGAAATCGCGTCTGGGTGATGTTGCAACGTGTAATTTCGGGGATGGACCGATATTATTGATGAGTTCGATTCTTCGAATCGATCAGGAATAATATCCGAACGGTGCGGGATACGAGACGGGGGGTGAGAGGGAAATTACGACGCCCACGGCAATCAACGGTACATTGCACTCCGCTGGTAATGCCCTCCGCTGCGTAAGTACGTATAACAATATACGTTAAATAACAGGTTTACGTATAAACAAGCAGAGTTCGGCAATCAAAGCGTGTACGCGGCAGCGCGTCGAAAATTCACTCGTGTAACCGATCGAACGGCCTAAGAAATATTTGATTGCCTGTCCAGTTATTCGCGTTATTTTCATGCCGCGAACTCGCTGAACACGTTGGCAAATTTACATTTTACGTAAACGTTGAATGAAACACGATTAAATCGTGTTGGTGATAGAAAATAAATGCATCGAGATGTATGTACGTATATTTATGTACATCTTGTTGAGAGATGAAATTTTTATTAAAGTCGAATGTAAAAAAATAATGAATCACAGATATCGATATTAATTATCGAGATTGATTCGTATCTTTGAAATTTATTATTATTAATTTATTTTAATTTTCAATATACGTCAAAGTTGATATAAAAAAAAAAGGGGGAAGAAAAAATTATGATCGTTTAATACCCATCTGAGTAAATATTGATTGACGTTCAATTAAAAAGATTTATTAAATATAATATAATTAAATAAACTAAATGCATTTCGAATCGATTCGTACTTTTGAAATTTTAAATGTTCGGTAAATATATTAACGATACGATATTTAAAGTATATGCATGAATCTTAATTGACGTTTAAAATTAAATAATTTATCGAACGAAATGAATTGTATATACGAATGTACTTTTAAATTTTTTAATACTCGATATATTAAAAATCGATGTATATTCACAGGAAAAATAACCTGCATTTCGATTGACGTTTAATCAAATAAATAATCATTGAACAAATATCAGCTGTTTGTTTAAGACTCGGATTAATTAGAGGTCCTATAAATGATTTACGGGAAATTTTTAACGAACGAGTTTCAATGAATCGGTGCAAATTAGTGTAACCAAGATGTATAACATCGTGATCCTATGTACAATTAATTGGTATTTTCAGCCTTGTAATTATCGTGTTGAGTTTCGATGCTCTGCTGGTTGCGTGTATACGATTATTATCCGTGATTATGGAAAATCGCTGAGATATTAGAGTTACAACGTTTTGAACGTCTACTCGGGGAATCGGCAAAATTAGGATAAAAATATTGATACGTAGATATGTTTATATCGAATAAATAAATAATTAAATATTAGATAACACGGAATATTGTTTGATACAAGCGTTATTTGCATTTATTTATTCGAAAGAATACTTTTTAGATAATTAGCAAATAATTTTTTTGTTTCGAACTCATTGTGTGACAAAAAATTTTAATTTCGTTCGTTTGAAATATTGAAATGCGAAAAGTTCATTGACAATTAGAGGGATGTGTTGTAAATATTTGAAAGATTTTGAAGAGCTTGGTGCCGTCAGTGGGCGGTGAATGGAATTTAAACACGAGTAAGCAAAGCGCGGTAATGCAGTGCGAGGAAGGTTTTTCAAGTAGATGTAGGATCTACTTGATCAGCCGCTGATAACGCAGAAACGCGAGCGTTCCATTTCGTTTGAAATTAAAATTATTCCTTACCAATTGAACTGAATATTAAAAACTGAATATAAATTTTAAACAAATATCTGTCACAAAAGTATAAAATACATAAAATAAAACAAAACATGATAGGTAAAATCTTGTTCGAGAATAATGAAAATTTTATTTCTTTTATATATTCCATGTACATTAATTTTTATGTATCATTTATGAAAATTTGGAAGAAATCGCTCAACTCATCCAACTAACTAAAGTAACAATTTTTCTATTGAATTTTCGGAATCAAAAAGAACGATAAATTCACGATTTTAATCACCACATTACGAAGTAAAATAATTCCAAAAGAAAATCTTTGAAAATTAGAATTAACAAAAAAAGAAAGAAAAGATACATGGTTAAAAAAAATTAATTAAAAATAAAAAATTAAGTATATCTAATATTTTTATATACATATCCATTTGTACAAACTGATATATGATTCTGTATAACTTTATCTCCAGATAAAACTTTTTACAATACAAGACAATACACATGTCCGTTATATGTATTTAAAAATTAATCAGATCTTATACCATACCAGATAATTATCTTCTATCTACATTTCTCGAAAAAGAAACAAGAGAATTCGAGAAAATAAATTGGGATTTTGAAAAAATCGTCGCGATTTCTTAAAATCGTAAAGTCATTGAAATTGTCCCTTGTTTTGTCTTCGGCTACGCTTGCGCTAAAGCAGCTAGTTACTTAGCGCGTCTCTATATAAAAGCGGCCACTTGTTGAACGACTTGCATTCCACCGATTCTCCTCAACCGTGGATATATCTATTTTTCGGCCCCATATACCATTTTTCGTGTCGTCTAAAAAGTGTTCTCTCTGAAGACATTTATCTGGAAAATTCGCCTTTTCATTCCTCTTTCGATCGCGCCGATTCTTGCTGCTCCCGTTCATCCTTTGCGACTCTGAAGATTCCCAACAGGTAAGAATCTCGTGCAAATTATTTTGCAACGATAAAATTTCTATTTTCTTGGCAAGTTTTTTCAATTTAAAAATAATTTTTAGAAACAATTAATCAAAGATTATAAAAGATTATCTTCGAAGCAAAGATTACCTTTCTTTTCTTTAAAATTTTAAAAGGAAATTTTGCAAATAATTATATATAAAAATTGTATAATAAGTATAATAATTATATAAAGTTGTTTCTGCATATTACAGAAACAATAAAAGAAATTAGTTTGAAACAAGTCAAACGATTCAAAAAAATTTTTTCCCTTATTTTTCACTATTCGTGTCCTAATTGCATCGATTAAAAATTTCATGGATCAAATAAAATTTTTGTCAAAATCATAATCAACTGTTCATAAGGATACATCGGTTTATTGTATCGGCAATGATTTAGCTAAGAGGGCTAAGAGGGAATCTGGTGATACGATTTTTATCTGCCGATGGCTCGTGTCGTGCATAAGCAGTCCGCATCGCTGATAAATCCTTCGAATCGCGCACGAATACTGAAAGCTACGGGAAATTACAAAAGTCGGAAACGGAAACGGTAGAAGGACGAGCTTTTAATATCGTCGAGCGTCATTCTGGCTTAAGCTCGAGATCCTCGTGACTGTCGATGTTCGATTTTCCATTTTACACCTTTACCGGACTCGGCGATCTTTTATTTTCTCATCGGTGTGTAATCACCGAGCGATAACGTCTTGATCGCGTTCTACTAGTCATCTTTCCTCCGAAAGAATCTATTGTCGACGATACTTGAATGAATAACATATTCCATAGACGCGATATATTGACGTATGAGAAAGATGATTAAATAATATTTTTCAAAAAGTATTTATTAAAATACATCTTTTCCATTTAATTATTATCATGCATTATTTGATTGATAAACGTAATTTGAACTTCTTAGATCGGTCGGCCCGTGTCAGCCATCTTAAATTTTCGGTTATCTAAAATTTCGGTCTTACTTCTTGGAAGATAGAAATAGTAGTGGACTTCCTCGTGAGCGAGATGTTCTGTTTCTCGAAACAAGATTAAGTAGTGACTGTCCATTTGACTTAATGCTAAAACACTGACTTAGAATGTTACACGTGTTGTTATAGATTTTTCGCGCACATGATTTCTTTCTTTTTTTCACTTTTTCTATTCTCTTTCGATTCAATAGAATACAATGGTTTAATATTCATTATATTAATTAATTTTTTATGGATTATAAAAATAAGAAAGAGAAAAATAACAAATAATATTATAATGTATAATATTTTGCGATACAGGAGAAATATAATGATAACGGTTAATTAATCATCAAAAAATTCATGACAGAAAGAAAATGAATTTCTATATTTTTCAAATACCACGTGTAATTCTAGCATTTACGATTCTGAGAAATATTAAATTTATTCAATTTAATGTCCAACACTAAGCACTAATAAGTCATCTCACGCAATAGGATTGAAAAAAAAAAGAAAAGAATAATAAAAATTTCCGAGAATAGTAAGAAAGGTAATAGAAGAATATTATACGTAATGTATAAGATTATGGTGTGGCATAGTAATGGGTTAAAAAGAGTCAAAAGTCAGTTTTTTAAAAAAATTTAATATTTTAAAATTATGTTATATCATTATATATTAAATTTAATATTTTATATTTTTTTGTTTAATGTTTAAAAAAAATTCTTTTTGCTAGATGATATAATATTCAAAATTTCAAAATCCAAAATATTCACATCTATTCACACTATCAATAATTGTATGATCAAATATAAGTAAAATTTAGAAAAATTCAATTAATTATTGTAAATATATAGATTATTAAAATATAGAACTGAATTATAGTTTTACATTATATTAGTAGACTTATTTGAATTTTTTTTTTACATTTTTAAATATATATTTGTTAATATACAAATAATGCAAGATTTGTACAACAATTAACAAAAATTTTATTAAGGTTTTGAAAAAAATTGATTAAAAATAATTAAAAGTAGATATTAGATTTGTTCCATATGAAAATTTAGATTATTGCTAAAAAGATCGTATAAATTTTAAATAATTTCCTGCCATTCTTTGTTTCGATTTTAATAAATTAGAAAGAGTTTTAAAAATATAAAATCATATATTTTCATTGCTTGTGAACTTTATTTATTATTGTTAAAAAAAAACAGTACAAGTATCATTTTTTCACGATATTCTGCACAATTGAAATATTAAATCTATCAAAAACCTATGCTTTCAAATTTGATTTTTCGCCATTTTTTCTCATTTAAAGAAGAATTTGAAAGATGCTGAATCAGATGTTTGTGATTGCACGAATCTTATTTATTATTATTATTAATATCTCTTATAAATAACAATAAAATACCTATCATAAAAATTATGACGTTTTTTGAAAAAAAAAATACAAATACCATTTCCAGACAATAAATTCACAATATAATTCACTATTGAATTTATCTTAATCTCGAACCTTTAATGCCAAATTCTATTATATTATCGGCTACCTTCGAATTTTATGATTTTCATAAAATTGCCACACAAATTTTGACTTTTGGCAACTATTTCTCGGTTTCTAGCCCATTGCTGGATGATCGAATCCAGGAAAACGTACGATCTATGTAGTTCTAGGCCGCGTGGAGCCTTGTGACACTAGCCTAATAAGCTCTGGGCCCATGTGACAAGCGATCGATGATGAATCCGTACAAATTATCTCCAAGTACCTGTCGTAGCATTAAAGTTCGACGCTAGGTCAACACGCATAAGCGTATCTGCTCGGCACTCAAATCCGCTGCGTCGTTACGGCTAAGCTTCCGCGAAACAAGTCGCGAGTTACCCGTTTCCGACATTCGACACGATCATTAATTAATTAAACACATCGACACATGCGCCTGATACGGTGCCATCGAAATTTTGAAATTTGGCTGCTGTGAGGATCAACTGGTGAGCGAGAATCAATCGTTCAAAGTGTGTGCGAATTTCTCGCGTTGATTCGAAATTTATTTGGAAAGGGGAGAAGGATTTTAGTAATCTTCTCTTTTATCTAGTTTTTATCTAGTCATTGTTTGGTTTTTAAGTTGATGTTTAATTAACTTAAATGAATGATCGTGATTATTGGTTTAATATAAAGATAAAAGATCTTGCGATGAAAACTATGAAATTTTAAAATTATGAAAAATAATTTTTTTTTTTGCTCTTGAATTTATAGTTATAATTTTATGGTTCGAGCACAGATTTTGAGAATGAAATATTAAACATATTGCTTGGATCTCAATTGATCCAAGTCAGAATGAGTTAATTTCACGGAAACGTGTATTACAGTGTGACAATTGATTTCGTTGCAGATAATATGAATCTAGAAGAATATCGCAAACATGGTAAGTAATAAACTTTATTTTCATTATAACGCATGCCAAATAGCACGTAAATTTATCGAATCACACTCATCAAAGAATTCATTGATTCTAATTCTTGCTTATTCCATATTCCTGTGCATCTTTGCGTGTAACTATTTTTCGAACCCTTAGAAATATTTTGTACATTTTGTAATCTCATCGCGTGTGTAAATACACGTGCGTGAAACGAGCAACTTACAAAGCGATGGAATAGGTTCCTTTACGCATTAAAACGATACCAATAAAAAGGGATCACCATAGGGGAGAGTGAGTCTATGGGAAGTTTATGGATACGATAGTGTTTCCAATACGGGCCAGATGCAGTCTTTACAATCTAAATCTCTGAATCCTAGGCAAAGCATCCCTTTTTCCTTAAATCCAATTTCGTGAGAAAAATCGATCTCTATGTTCGTTTATTTCGTCTTTCAAAGGTCAATAAAATTGACGCTTACGGAAATCTTTATTGCGATTCGATTTTAAATTTGGAAGGAAATTTAATTTGAAACAAGAAAACAAGTGTATGGATTTTTTTTTTGGACGAATGGTTTAAGATTAAATAAATGTTACGAATTTGTTGTACACTGAAATGTGATTTAGAAATGGTTAAATAACACGAATCGAATCTTTTTGTGATGGCTACGTCAATTGGAAGCGAAACAAAGATGTTATTCGGAAGGAAGAATTCGTCTGCACAAATATTTTCCTCCAATATACTTAAGATAGACTCCTCTAAATAGAGAAAACCAAAGATAATCGGTTTTTCCATCGGGCTTAATAATTGATCTTTCTTGAAGATAGTCTTCGAACTCTTTAATCGCTTTGAAATGTTAATAAAACTTTGAGCTTGTAAAAAAATTTGACATACTTTGAAGAGGAAAAAACACTAGGTTTGAAGAATATTAAAAATATTTGGATTTTGTTTTAAAATATTTTATTTGTTATAATTTATTTTCTTTATTTTAAATGTTCTTATTATTCTTAACTTTTTATTCAATTATCTCAGTTTAAAGATTTTTTAGCTTTGATGGACTGATTTTATGTCGTTGAAAAAGCACATCAAAGATAAAAATTTTGTAATTTTTTTATGTATGGATAGTTAAACAGAAAATAAAACAAAAAATGTGTCAAATGACATAGTTTTATTCAATAAAATAGTACTTTTTAAGTACTTTTTTGAATTATTGCTAAGATAAAAAATTACATCACTCAATTACATTACATAAGTAATGCAGTTTCTCAAAGTATTAAAACGATGTAAAAAAACAAACTTCATCATAAATATCTTTTAAAATCATTAAAACTTTACTTCTTAATTTTTTTCAACATCTCGACGGTAAAAACTTTTAAATTTTCAAAAATAAATCACAACCATAGGATGATTTAAAACTTTAAGTAAAATTAAAAAGTATTGTCTTTTATATTAAATATTTAAGGTGAAATATTTTATTTTGTGATTTAAATTATTAAAATGAAAATATATTATTTTTAAAATTTCTCGCCTATATTTAAAATAATATTTTATTTAAACCGAATAAAATCTAAGATAATATATAATATTTCAAATATTTATCTCACCAAATATTACGCATCTCTGTAGAAATATTATCTTAACGTTTGATAATAAAAACATAAATTATAAAAATATTACTTTAACATTCAATAATAGGAGGCAAAAATGTGATAGAAGCCATACACGAACGGAACTTTGTTAAATCTAAAAATGAATCCCAATCGATTCCAATGTTAAAACAGTATTATATTTATTAAAATAAATTATTTAAAAAATAATTGTTATTCGAAATAATCATAATGTTACTTTACTTGAATGTGCAAAATAATTTTTCTTCAGATTATTTTTTCTTTATTTAAAACTTATTTGAAACGATTTCTTTTTTTATTCAAACATTCCTTCAAATAAAATCTCAAATATTTTCCAATTCTATCAGCATCATATCGATTGAAATACAAATTTTCAATTACAACTATAAAAAATTATTCCCAAAAATAAAAATAACGAAGCGAAATGATCATTTTATTTGAAGTAAAATATGAAACCCGTAATTCTGTCCCGCGATTTCGAATCGTCAGGAAAAGAAATGGTGGACTACATCGCCGATTATCTAGAGAACATTCGATCTCGCCGCGTTTATCCCGCGGTTTCGCCGGGTTATCTGAGAAACATTCTTCCATCGTCGGCACCTGTGAACGGCGAGTCATGGGAGGACATATTCGCGGACATCGAAAGGTGCATCATGCCAGGGGTCACGCATTGGCAGAGTCCGCACATGCACGCCTATTTTCCGGCCCTGAATTCACCTGCAAGCCTGCTGGCCGACATGCTGGCCGACGCGATCAATTGTCTTGGATTTACTTGGGTAAGAACAACAATACAAATATCACGCACACGTGGGGAGGGAAATGGTTCAGTTTTGTCGAGCTTTCTCTCGTGTCGATTTTAAATTGTGCCGTATATGTTATATATTTATTGATTGACATTAAATTAGAAATATACTTTTCAATGAGCCTGGATTAAATAACTAGCATAGCTGCGAGAAGATGAATGTTAAAATGGATCGTCACGATCTTTGACAGATGAAAATAATAGATCCACTCCGTTTTAAGGAGTGGAGAAACTTCCTTACTTATGACCTAACTTCGTGCTATTCAAATTTTGTCTAGTATTAAGTATTAATACACGAGCTTTCCATTGTTAACGTTCGGTGAAGGAAGTTTTAATTACATGTCTCTAAATTTGGATGATGTGTACGAATTTATTATTAATTTAAAAAAAAAAAAAGAAGGAAGCAATAAAGATGCTAATTACAAAGCTTCGATTAATTTAAGAGATTAAACAATTTTTTTAATAACAAAGAAACGAAATACGGGGGATTTAAACTATAGGACAATACGTTTCTATGAATTTTCCATTGCATGAAATCATGAATCTCTCGCATTCGTGTATTTTAAAAGGCTTCGAGCCCTGCGTGCACGGAGCTAGAGACAATCGTAATGAACTGGCTGGGTAAAATGATTGGGCTGCCAGAAGAATTCTTGCATCGTCCAGGAGGATCGGGAGGCGGTGGCGTGATACAAACAACCGCATCAGAAGCCACTCTCGTTTGCTTGCTCGCAGCAAGGACTCGGGCCATTAGAGATGTGCAACAAAACGAGCCAGATCGTTTACCAGCTGAGATTAATTCGCGTCTTGTCGCGTATTGCTCCGACCAGGTACATGTTCTCTCTTTAAATGACACGAGCTTATTTTCCTAAGAGTATTCCAAGAATACATTTCTGAATTATCGAAGTAACTCATCCTTTTCATCTCTTATTTATCTCTCTCGTTATTTAAGCATCGTTTTAATTTCTTAAAGAACAGATTTATGATTGTACATTTTTTTCTTTTCTTTTTTTTTTTAATTGAAACGATTTTTTATTCAACGAATATTATATGATAATTGATTGAATTTTATAGGCTCATTCCAGCGTGGAGAAAGCTGGATTAATAGGTCTGGTACGAATGAAATACATCGAATCTGATGACGAATTAAGTATGAGAGGGGAAACATTACTCGAAGCAATAACTCAAGACAGAGCTGATGGTTTACTTCCCTTTTTTGTGAGTACTCTGTTTGAGAAATTTTTTTTTTAAATAGAATCTATCCACTATAAATTAGTATAAGTAGTAACAACATATATTTGAAAATTTATCAGATCAATTACGAGATATGTACATACAATACATGTCATAAAAGAAATAATTCATTAAGGAGAAATATTTATATTTTACTTTCGTACGAATTAACATCATTAGACTGATATTGCAATACAAAATAATCAGCCCGTCAATTAACCTTGCTTGACTACAGTAGTTATAATAAAAAATAAAGTAGACATGACGTGGCAAGGCGGATTGTATTCTTCCTAGTTGGCCCCTAAGGACATCGACGACCAATCCTTTATTTTTCAGGACAATAAATTCAATATACAAAGAAAAGTAGGTTTTATTACGATGCTAAAGATGTTTCAATCCGGATATTTTTAGATAGAACGAAAAGTTGCAATAAACTCGATGGACAAATTCATTTCGAAATTTGTACTGTAAAAATTAAAAAAACTTTATTACTGAATTTTAAATTTCGTTTCGTTCGTTTACCAAGGTTTGCGCTACTTTGGGTACAACTGGTGCGTGTGCTTTCGATAATCTGAAAGAAGTCGGTCAAGTGTGTAAGTAAAATAAAAAATTGTACTTAGTTGGATATATTTTTAAATTTTTAAAAGTGAATCAATGAAATTTATAATCGTTTCGCTTAATTAAAACAGGTGAACAAAACGGACTCTGGTTACACGTGGACGCGGCTTACGCAGGCAGTGCATTTGTGTGCCCTGAATTCCGTGGTTGGCTTAAAGGAATAGAATACGCCGATTCAATTGCCTTCAATCCTAGCAAATGGCTGATGGTGCATTTCGACTGCACCGCTATGTGGTGAGTCGAAAATTTTAATTCATGATTTATATTTGTTATTAAGAAAAAAAAAAAAAAAGAAAGAAAGAATTATTATAAGAAGATAATAAAAGAATGGAAATTGATGAATTCGCAAATGATTATAGATTAAAAGATAAATTCGTAAGCACGAAAGATTATCGTTTTTCGTCGTCGTTAGCACGTTTTATAGATTGAACTGCGGATGCAGAATGGGTTTTTTCATTCTTCCTGCAATTTCCGTCGATTCGTTCGGCCGACCTACCATAATTTATAATCTTTGGAATTGATGTTTGAGTTAAAATTGATAGTGCAGAGGTCAATTAATGAAAAAAATTCATCGTTTTAATAATAAATATTCTTATGAAAAACTTTTATAATAATCTAATTAATATCTAAATAATTGCTTAACGGTGCAAAAAACATTCGAATGAATTGCCATATAATATAAAATACTAATAACTAAAATATAATTCTTGACCAAAAATTAAAACCACTCATAATTTTCAACATTTTTTAATAAAATTTAAAGACTTGAATAAAATTTAATTGCAATTATTTATGTATTTCACATATATTAATAATTTATATGTTATGATACATAATATTTTATTATTTTTCATTATACTCTCAATGAGCTCAATATGAATCCAATTAAAAATTAAAAATGCATCGTTAATCGCCACATTAACTGATTTAAAAAAAAAAATTCTGGATATTTTGAAAAAATTACTTATATATATTTTTTACTTAATTAATAAAAGTAGTGATTAATAAAAATTATTATTAAATTTTAAATTAAAAACGAAAAATATTGAAAATTGTAAGTAATCGTAAAACTGTAATATGCATTGTAATAAATTTTTCGATTGAAATAAATTATATTCCAAGAAAATATTTATTCCTTATAATCTTTATAAACGAAATAAAATATAAAATTAATGACTAATTTCTAACAATATCCTTACAGGGTGAAAAGTAGTCAAGCATTGCACAGAACGTTTAACGTGGATCCATTGTATTTGAAGCATGAAAACTCAGGTAACAGAATCGCATTTGATATTACGTATTAAATCAAATGGGATATTCTATTAAATAAGACATTTTATCTACTTACAGGTCTTGCTATTGATTACATGGTATACAATCATATAAGTTCGATAGATATTATCAACCTTACTTAATGAAATCATTTTATGATATATACGATGTACATATAAATTATTTCTTATTTATAATTTTAGCACTGGCAAATCCCATTATCAAAGAGATTCAGAGCATTGAAATTGTGGTTCGTCATTAGAAATTACGGAATCACTGGCCTTCAGAAGCATATTCGCGAGGTTTCTATTACATCATAACTTTCTGCGTGTTAAAAAATTGTGATTATATTCCGCCCCCTCCGCTCGATTTTCGTCCCTTTTTAATTCCATTTTTAAAAATATATCATGTTTTATTGCAAAAATTTGCACGTTTTAAGTAATACCTTCAAAATTTTTAATTCTGAAAATTTCGTTCAAATATTCGAATGATAAATTTCAGGGGGTAAGATTGGCACAAAAATTCGAGGCGCTAGTTTTGGCAGACGCGCGCTTCGAAATTCCAGCAACAAGGCATTTGGGGCTGGTTGTGTTTCGCCTTCGAGGAGAGAACAGTTTGACAGAACGTTTGTTAAAGAAGATGAATTCGAGGGGTCGGGTGCATTGTGTTCCAGCTGCTTTGCATGGAAAATATGTAATTCGATTTACCGTCACTTCGACTAAGTGAGTGTCTAAAAAGATGATCGAATGATAAAAAAGGGAAATTTTCTCTTTGAAAAGAGTTATTCCAAACGAAAATTTCTTGAACTTCGATTCTAGCACGACCAATGAGGATATCTTGAGAGATTGGGCCGAGATACGAAGTACAGCGAATGAAATTTTGGATGATGATACGATTTCACCTGTACGGGCAAAAGTTCCTCTTGCAGGTAACAGAGAAACAACAAATAGATTGATATATTAATTTCTTCGATTTTTAAAATGTAGAGGTAAATATTGTGCATGCATATTGTACGCCATTCTAATATAATTGTATCAAGTAGAAATTTTTTTTTTTTTATTAAAGATACAACGTTGTTCTAGAATTGAAACGTATTTTAGATTTTGAAGTATATATATATATATATTATAAACAAATTTATTTTTGTTTTTTGTAATTTGTATATTATTTTATTCAAAATACACGCTGAATAATTGATAAGAATAATAATAAGCAATTGTATTTCTAATCACTTTGTTTTGTTTTTTTTTCTCTCTCTCTCTCTCTCCCTTTTCTCATAAAAATGCATGTCTATGATTTTTGGAACACAGAAAGCTCAGGTAAGACGAGTTTCCAAATATTCACGTATTTAATTTTCATATTTTTTAATTTTATATCTTGCTTCTTTTTTTTTTTTTTTTCGATTATTGCATTACAGTACAAGGAGTAGAAATGTTAAATTGATACGATGTTATTGAGTTGAAAGTTTTAATTTTCAGACACACGAGAAAAGAATGAAAATTTTGGTACAAGTTTGTTATTGGCTAATTCCCCAATGTCACCGAAAATCGTAAATGGCAGCTTCGCTGCAATATACGATACCGCGGACGTGTTCGAGGAATGCACGAAGGCTTTTGGCCAATTACGACTCGAGGCTAGAGACAGCCCAGGTAAATAAAATCCAATCTCTCCTCCTAATTTGAACGATAGATAACTTCTAATTCTGATCTGAAGCCATGCGTCGTCGAATTCGAGGAATACTTATGTCAGGAAAACAATTCTCCCTGGATTCCCGTATGGATCTCGTACAGGTAATAATAGAATAGGATGAAATAATTTTAATACTTTAAGCTAATAAAAATCAATATATTTTTAAAAGAAAAATTGTCTGTATCAACATAAACACAAATTACTTTAGGGCTACGCTTGTTGCCGTCCAGCTATAGAAATGGCCACTGAATTGCCATTACAGGAGGACGAAGACGTTGGAATCGCCGAAACAAGATCCGATGCTAATCAATCTAGCAATGGCAAGTACAACATTGAATTAAAATGTAGAAAAAAAACAGTTGTCTCTAACAATCTCTCTTCCATTATGTACGTAGATGATCTCGATAAATGTTCAATCGGCCAACAAGAGTCGCAGAATGTTGCCGAGAAAACGGAAAAATCGTTAAAAAGGCAAACATCCAAGTCTCTCTCGAACTACGCCGTAAATGGTTCCGTGAAAATCGGTTCTCAAGACTGCTCGAATACTCTAACGTCCATGTTATCGACAGAAGGTAATCTTCCAAGGAGCGAAACAATAGCCGCGATCGGTCATCGCGGTTCGTACACCGACGATTTACCGATGATACAAAGCGAGAATCTTTGTAAAGGGGATAACGTAGAGAACGTGACTGTCTGCAGGAAATGCGGCCATTGTATGAAAAATAAAGAATAAAGAAATTAGCCGAATAAAACGTAACTGTTGTTATCGCGACTGTGTATACATTCCTTCGATGGAATTCTATGTTCTTCAGATTTAAACACTACCAATTGTTGAAGAGAAAGTAATCAACCGCGATAATAAATCTAAATTTATCGTCTGAATCCTTTCTGAATGTTTTTCTTCCTTTCGTTCCTCCTCCTCTGTCTCTTTTCATCAATATGACACGGATAATTATACGCAAGATTTTATACGGAAAAATAAGTCGAAAAGAAGAATGACATTTTTTTTTTTTTTTTTTCGTTTTCAAATAAATCAGGACGTTCGAGGACGTTCAAGGACATGTCACGAGGCTTATATAAAAGGAAAAATTTGTTAGAGATTTTTTTCAATGGAAAGAACAAGTTCAATGATATAATATAAATTTTATTGCGAATTCTGATATGATATGACAACAAATCTGACCAATAGTAGGCCACGTAGGTTACTTTCACTTTCCAAATCTTTGGAAAAACGTATCACGAGCGCAACTCGATCTATCTCTAATTCTTTTTTTTTTTTTGTTTTTCTTTTTTTAACAATTCCTTCCCTTCGCAAAAATTCTTTCGTCGTTTAATAATAATTAATTCGCGTGAGGAAAATATATCACTTTGATATTATAATACATCAATAATTTTCTTCTTATCTATAAAACGATATAAAGAGAAAAGGAAAGCTTATATATATATATGTACACATAGATATATATTTTCCTTCATTGAGATACGTCAACAAAGTATCGCTTGTTTTCACCTGATACTCGCATTTATATATCTCACATTTAACAATTAAATCGCGATTCATATATATATATATATATATATATATACCATTTTTAATCGTATCAACAATCGTTAAATTACAATATGCCCTTACAACTTTCTATCACCTCTAATTTCTGAACACGTTTCTTCTATGGCGTTTGTAACGATCCATATATTGTCCATTAATCTTTAACTACAACTGGAACAATCTATCATATCGCACCATTCTCGATTAACTCGTTCAGCGTTTCAAAAGCTCGCATGGATAAGTAACATTATTTTGTTCTAAAATATTCAATAAAATATCTATGTCATTACGCGTCTCTATATAATTTCTTTCACATTTTGAATCACGCGAAAATTTATAATATATATATCCCATATTTGCCGGAATATATTACCTATTTAAAAAAGGAATCGATGAGTCCAATTTTTTTCTTCTTCTTCTTCTTTTTTTTTTTCTTCCCTTTTTCTATTACCCTCTTGATTTCGATTTTACCTACCACACGGGTCTCTTAACACTACGTGCTCAAAATACTGACTCAAAACGCGACTCGCATGTTTTATAGCTAAACGATGCTTAACGCTATCCCATGATCCGCTATCGTAATAATCTGGTAAAAAAATTAACAAACGCTAGGGCAAGTAATACGTTCGCTCGTCTCACTTGGTTAGTTTAAAGCGAGAGAACACGATGAGCTTGTTTGCTAAGCTCGATATATATTGGTTAAAATTTTGTTTACTAATACAATGACACTGTTCAAAGGGCATTTCGCTATATCAAAGTCAAACTCTCGATTAATCTTTCAATTATTCATTATTCATCGAGAAATTATATTATATTATTACTCCGTAGAGGCAACGATATGTGCATCGAGGAAAATTATTTTTCACTCTATCACCTGCTGATTTCTCATTCCTATCTTCTCGTTAAGAAGGTGCTGCCGTGACAACACAATAATTCTATAAACCTATATTTTATTCTGTAAAAAAGAAAAATGTTTTAATCTTTTGTGAACACATCGTGAACAATGTGAACAAAACAAGCTTATCGCCCTAACTTAAGCTTATCCACGCTTATTCAAAACAATATTTAATTAATTAATCAATCTTCGTCACGATTAAAATACAATTAAAGGGTATACAAGCAACAAAAATAATCGATATTCCATTTCCTTATGAACTGGATATTCATCTCTTCACTCTTTATAAACATTATTATTATCATTCGAAACAACAATAATATAAGAAATTCATATGCGTTATAGGCAACAATCGACGAGCTTGAAACAAAATCGTGTCCGTATGGAGCTAACTAGGGGACAACGAAATCACGTGCCAAAAAAAGTATAATCGAAAAACGCTACTTTACCATCGAAACATCATTTCATGCCATCGTATATAATAATAATAAATAATAATAATAATAATAATAATAATAATAACAACAATAATAATAATAATAATAATAATAATAATAATAATAATAATAATAATAATAATAATAATAGATAATAATAATAATAATAATAATAATAATAATAATAATAGATAATAATAATAGATAATATCAAATCTTTTTTTAATAAAATCAACTGAACTGACACATGAACGAAGAGCCAACAAGTGGTAAAAAAAAAAAATAAATAAATAAACATTTCGGGGCAACGATCATACAAAATCGATACACATCGATACACGTGGAGACATAAGGGAGGATTGTTGACACTTGCATCGTAAAATATATATTGATCATACGTCATTCAATCCATGGCGAATGTTCATCATCAAACATCGAGATAAAAAGTGTTTCAGAGCGTATGTGATACATAAGATTGGCATCTTGTCGGCGCAATCGTAACACATCGATCTTTGAACAGAGACAAATTTTGTGTGTGTACATCGAATAAAATGAATATCACCTCGATTCTTATGCAAGCACTTGGACTATTAGCTTTTCGTGTAAACAGGCGGGTAAAGTAAAGTAAAGTATCGATCCCATTGTGTCATTTTTTTGTTCTCATGAAGCTGAAACTGAAACAGTCTCGATCGAGGTGAACGTGATCTCTGATGCTTCTGACGTTCTGAAACATTGTTAAAATTTTCATCGTTAAAAGTACACAATTGTACGAGAGTGAGAGAGAGAGAGAGAGCGAGAGAAAAAAAAGAAATTCGATCATCCAAAATAGAAGTTCGGTTAGTTAAAATCCGGTTCAAGTTCGATCGAGCTGTTTAAGATTCGCCTCAGCGCATCCGCCATTACTTCGCATGGTAGTATATAGTTGTATCGGTAGCGTTACGTGGATACTTTCCAGCTGCGAGGCCAAACTTAAAAATGGAGATTCACTCGTGTTACATGCTGACGTCAGTGTTGTCATTGCTGCTCCCCTCTCTTGCCTGTCGCATTCTTTCTCTAGCCATGCTTTTGCATTTTTTTCTTTTTTTTTTAATCTTGACAATAACACGAATGACGAAAATCAAGTTGGGAAAATCGGATTGGGGAAGGAAGAAAGAAAAAGAAAGGAAGGAAGGAAGAAATTCTCTTTACACACAGAAAAAAAATAATCTCTTCGATTGAACGACCAATACCTCCCTTACCAGAACGACACGACATTTCTCAACAATCATCCTCCATATCTTCCATATCGCTCCAATCCATAGAGGAGTGGATCCATAGAGCTAGTGGATCGGTCGCGCAATGACAAACTGGAAATAAAAAGGATAGCAGACAGATAGAAGAGAAACGCATAAGTGAAATTAAAATGTTGTAGAGAATAGAGAAGGTAGAGCCTCGCAGCCGCGCGTGCGATAATGAACAAATGACGCGACACGAGCCGCATGGCTTGCCAGAGAAACACCGGTTGGCTCGCTTTCACTCAAGCAAGCACCGAAGCTTGTTTGGCAAGAGGCTTCACACAGGAAGCCTCTCTGTGAGGACATGCGCGTTCAACTTGGCCGTGCCAGCCATATCACTGAGACAAGATATGCCACCTTTTTAGTCGCCTCTCGGGCAGCGTGTCGCCTCAAAGCTGATCTCAAAAATCGTACGAGTCGTTGGTCGTGTTTCGCCGATCGAGCTCCTCGCTGCGTGCTGCATAATAATAACAACGGAGTTACGACACGAGTCGCGGTAACCCCGACTTCCGGCAAGCCTGAAAGCGCCCCTGATTGTTAAAATGATGGCGTGGCACGATCGAAGCTGAAGGCCCACGTTGTGCTTTTTTTCTGTTAGTTCGATCTGCCTCGCGTTTCATTCGTCGGGGTGGAAGGTTTTTGTGTTACAGAGGGTTGTTCTTGTTTTTGAGAGCCGGGCCTCGTTCGGGAAACGGACAAATCAAATCTCATTTATTAATAACAATGGTTTCGTTTCTATCAATTTTCCGAAAAAAATGACAATTTGGAGAGATAGTTTGAATGGAATGTCTGTTTCCTGTTCGAAGCGGCGACTACACGGGATACCCAGATTTTTTCGCAGAATCACTAAGTAACAGATTCATGCAAGTGTCATGCAAGGTGTTTACTGCATTGCGACACGAAAGTCGCGGGACAGAGGAAAATAAGGGGCGCGTGACGATAAGGTCTAGGCGATTCCGATTGAGCAAAGCTTTCTCGTCCAGGGGAAGGGGTTGTCATTTAGAGTTTCCTCTGCCGTGACTTTCAAACCACACTGTTACTGAAAAGTGCTACGGTCCATGCTCGAGTTCTCTTCATTCTACGTGTGGAAACACACTTCTGTTAGATATGTAGTTGCAAAACTCACTAATACTACCGTGTGGTACCATGCGCGTGTGTGCTGTTCCACGATCTATTCATCGTTATTTTCAAAACGGTTGAGTAATCGTTGAACGATCTTCATCTTTCGTTCTCTTTTTTCTTTCTTTAACTGTTATGAAATTAAAATGTATCAATTATTTGTTGAAACTTCAAGATATCGAGACAAGTAATAAAATGCGTGTAAATATAACGATTGCAATACTTATTAAAGATCATTGAGATGAAATGAAAAATATTCGAATAGTTAAAGTTTCCAATAACTGGCCAATAATCGAAACTTGATGTATCGATCGAGACAAACCACACGCGCTCGATTCCAACAACTGGAAAAAACGTAGAACAACTCGAAAAATCTGCTGATGCATCGATCCTCGCCGATTCCAGTCCAGTTGCTTTTCTCACGATGTTGTTCTCAGATGGGCATGCGGCCAGATCGTGGTGATCTACTTATAAGCTCCATTCTCGTTTCGCTATTTTTTATGCACGGCGCGCAAAACATCAATGTCTCGTAAAAAAATGGCAAATGGATAAACATATAAAGGGGCAATCAGTGACGAAGAATCCCTTAATGCAAGAGTCATTGTGACACATGGTGGATAAGAAACAGAGAATGTTGTCGAAAATGTTGACCATATTTGCACTATCGTGACAGAGATTGATCAAAAATCCGTATTTTTTTTGAATGAATTTGTTAAAACTGTTTAAAAGAGAAACTAGCATCATCTAATCATCTTGTAAAATGATCTCCAATTTATGTTCGTATCAAAATTTGAATTTGAACATTTTGGAATTCTTTTTTTTTTTTTAAATTTTTAAAACAGAACTTTTGATTAATAACGCTATCTTTCCATTTCATCTTTCCATGTCAAACCTCTTCTCTAAAGTTCTCTTCTCTAAAGTATTCGCAAATATGGACGTTCATCGCGTCTGTTTCTTTTCTTCCGCGTCACAATTCGTTTCATTCTTCGTCACTTGAACAATTTTGCCTGGAGAAAGTCCATCATTCCCAGTGCAAGGTGTGGGGAAGCGGTAAAACGTGTGAGATAAATATAGCTATTTAATATACACATTAAACTCCTATGATCTTGCAATGATCGAACAACGCTGCAAACACTGTACCTACTGTATCTTTTTTTCTTTTTTTTTTTTTCACATTCGCTCAGTCGAAAGTGACATGAGTCTATGGACACATGGAAACACATAGATTGATCAAGACAGTAAGAAGTTTGAATGAAAAACATTCCAAAAATATCACGAAATTACGACGAACTATAACTATTTTTATCGCACGTTATCAGGAGCAGCTCGATTCGATCGTCAAGATGTTTGTGTGTTCTAACAACAGGGAACGAAATGTTCGAAACTTTTAGAGAATAAATGAGCAAGGATTGAAGAAGGGAAAAGAAGTTTTTTTTTAATTCTAATCTAATCTAAGATGCATCAGATTCACTTGAGGGCTAAACGGGTCAACGAATAGCGTCGGTAATAATAATTATTCTTAAATGGACATGCAGCAAACCTGTCGTCAATTAAAAATAATTCGTGATCGACAAATCATCGCGGAGAATAATGCATCACGAAATCGCGTGAGAACTTTTTTTCTACGCGGCTCTATAATACACGATTTTCCTCTTGGCAGTTAAAATTTCACTCTACTCTCTGTTTCGTGAATGAATTTAAAAAAATCATTCGTGATAATTTACATCGAATTATATAATTTCAAATACTTTTGACGATTCTAAAAAAATCAAAACCGAATACTTTTTCCAATTTCGTTAAAAAGGAGCCGTGAATCGAAAAGAAAAAAAAAAGGGAGACGTAAAATCGTGGTGACAATGACGAGAGAAAAAGAGAGAGAGACGAATGATTTATCTACACGAAACACGGTCAAGATTTTTCGCTACTGTTTATACCGAAGAAGGGATCGGGACGAGCGATGCAAAACAATCTTCGAAAAGGAAAAAAAAAAAAGAAGAGGATCCTTAAGTCGATCAACGAATCATTAAAATTTTACAATTGAAATTGCTAGATCTTGCATTGCTAGATGCACAATCGACAGATCCTCCTCCTTTTTCTACGACAAAGACACGTATCGACGATCGTTCGTTTGCAACAGGAGGGGGGGAGGGGGGAGGTTAATGTGAATAGGGGTACATTATCGCTCGTCCCGAGCGGAATTCTCAGTCGCTGGTTAGAACTAAAATTCTACGGAGGATATGATCGGAATCACTGGCGGGTGAATCGAGTTAAATTAGTGTTATACGACGTGACCATTGCAACGTTCTACAAAGCAAGCTGGGGCTCCTAAGATGACCGAGCGTAGTACAAGGATGGTCGACAGGATCAGCAGGAGTGCGGGATTCGAACACGAGGTCGGGGAGACACGATTGCACATATCCTCCTCACAGAAACACATGTGACCAGTGCCGGTACTTTCCATCATGCACACGTGATCCACCATGAATAAGTTTATCTGTAGCTGCGAAGTGCAGGTCCGCCTCACGCTCTCATACGCTGCGAACAGAGACGAGGGATTATTCGGTGATTGTCCAGTGGTTAAAAATTTTTAAAAACACAAGTAACAACTTGTGTGTGTATATGAATAATGAAATTGAGAGTCGAGAAATGTTAAGTAATAACAATGGGATGTGTAAGAATTAGAAAAGAAATTATAAAGAGAATATTATAATAATTTAATTTTTTTTTAATTTTTTCCATTCCCTCTGTGCATTTAATTGTGAGATGTCACAATTAATATTAATCGTTCAAATGGAAAAATAATTATTTCTTGTGAGAAATTACTTACGCGACCTTGCGTTGCGAACCATCTTCACGCAACATCCATTGCAAGTCATAAGAGGCGGTTGATCCCTGGGAAGTGCGGTGTAATTGAAAGGATCCTTGCATCTGAAATCCGTCCACGAGTCGCATTCGTAGCAATAAATAGAACGAGCTGTAAAAAAAGGACAACAATGAAACGCAACGTTCATCTTCTGAATTAGGTTTCTAAATTTGTGAATAATAGATAAAAATAGAAAAATATTGAAGCGCCGATTAATTATCCGATATAAAATTAATTTTCTCAAAATACTACGTTCTCTTAATCGTAGAAAAAGAAGTAGAAAAATTGTCTGAAAAGACAAAGTGAATAGAAAATTATATTTATATATAATGTGGATAGCAGAAAATTAATTATAATTTATAATTAAATTGTTAAAAAAAAAATGAATAAAAGAGGAGGAAAAAAATTAATAGTGTGAACGAATCTTGAGAGCAGCAAGCTTGAGTGAAACAATGTTGACAGATAAGAAGAGATGATAACAATGAAGTGAAATTGATTGAATTTGATCACTTACTCTGGCACTCCGCGCGACAGACGGTGGCAACCGCAAGTACAATTGCCGCTGAAACGAAACATTGGCCACTGCTTTAGACGATGACAACGATGATATTTGCTGCAAATGTCTACGAAATGATAATCATTAACAGGAAAAAAAAGAAGAGTGCACACTGCTAGAACTACCCGCTATTTTTCCTATTGCTACTACCTTCGCTATTTGCAACGACTATATTCATCGTTATGGTTGCATCTAAAAAAAAATTTTACGTAGTGACTACACACACTTAAATATCTTGATATCTAAATATTTTATCGATTAGTAGTAGAACGATCAATACGATAATTGAAATAGTTGAATCTCTATCGATATATTCATAATAATTAATTAATTGTTTGATATGAAAAAAAAAATTTAATAAAGTCACTTTCGATGTTTTGATCTTAATTTTGACCTGGCTAAAATATCTAGATATCTCGATACTCGAAATCTTAATTGAAATAGTATAAGAATTCTAATAGTAATAGACTAGTATTATAGTACGTAGTACATATTATTAGTCGATGCTGCTCTTCGAATTAATCTGATTTTCTGTCAAATATAAGGACTATAAGATAGGCTTCGATGTAAAAAGAATGGTCACTAATTTTAAATAAAACGTATAATAGATTCGACCGACTCTAGTATATGAAAGTAGAATAAGTCAATAGTTTACGACTTACGTGTCGTACTTCCTTGATTCTCCATATTATAAATTATTAATGACACGAACAATATTTTCTCATGCACATTTTATTATTAACAGTACGTATTCTGATTTTGAACTATGAGTAAGAATTTGTTCAATCAAATGTAATAAACAACGATTCACGACCATTCATCGAAACTTATACCATTTTTTTTTTATCAATTTGTAGAAACTAACTGGTACGTACCTCGTGCACAGGGGCAGCGATCGTACGCGTGAATACTAATATAATTAATTCTAAAATATCGTTTTTTTAAAAAAAGAAGAAAAAAATAAGTCTGTATATAGATATAATATATATATATATATATATATATATATAAAATATATATATATATGTACATAATCTATGAGAATAACAAAAAAGAAGTTACAAAATTATTTTAACATTGTTGAGGATAAAAGTAATCTTTTCGAAAAAAAAAAAATTTTAAATTCAACGAAAATCCTTAAACTTTAGCTGAAATTACATCTCATTTTAATTAATTTATTTCTAACGATTTGCATTCCACTTTAAGGCTTCTCAAATATTTCGTAACATTTCAATTTAATTTAATTTTAGGATAAAACTTTTATGCACAACAATGTATCCGTCCATCCTTATTTATGCTTCACTTTTTCTCGCTACGTTTCCTTCTGTTTTCGTCGTTTGCACACTCACCCCCGAATAGTGCGCTTGATCACCTCCAAAACAATCGATAAAGCATTGTCCATTCGTATCTAACTATTCAGGCATTTGTTATTGTTTTGAAAAGAAAATTCTAGTAGATCAGAATAATAATTCGGTATAAAGCGATAAATAATTTTTCGTATATCCTCTTTTCTTTCGTTTTTCCTTCCCTTTTCTTTCTTTTCTCATTCCATTTCGAACTCATCGAACCGTAAAATATTAAAATATTTTTTTTTTTATTAATTTACTTGTATTGGAAAATTACGAGCAAAAAACATTAATTACCAGATATTCAATACTCGATAGAAGAAATATCAATACATGGAGTAAGCGATTACGATTAAATGCTGCGTTATAAATCAAACGAAGATAAATTTACTAGCACAAATATAGTAAATACAATAAATATACAACAGCTCTATTATTACAATTATTTAATAGATATACAATTATAAGATTATATACTTGTTTCGAATAATCGATCAAAAATATGAATATATTCAAAACAGGAAAAAAGATTTCGTTTTACGTTAAATCAATGAATAGATTCAACTACAACAGTATCAATCTATCACAATAAATGTATAAATTTTCAAAAACACATTAAACAATCACTAATTACAGAAACAGTGTGTAAAAAAACTTGTAATGCAAAATTTTCGCTTAAATCTTCGCGCGTGTGTGTTTTTCTGTATAATTTCGTGCTTATGTATGTCGATTAAATATGTGCCTGAGAGATTCATTTCACAACGAAACGAATAAATAATGAATACGATTTCAAAAAGGAGATACGTGTAACGTTTTTTTGATAAACAATTGGTAAACAAGAATCGGTGTAGAAATAGAAAGAAGAAAAAGAAATCCTTAGGAAAACTCACCCCCTATCAAGTAATTCGGCAACATGTTTCCAGTACGATAGTTTTCCATTTATTTCCTGTACAACCTCATGCCGTGTCACGAGCTTATCCCTACGGTGAAAATTCGTTTTTGATACAATTCAAGGAGTTGCATTCGCCTGTCAGGCGATCGACTGAAAATGAAAAAAAGGTAAAATGAGAAAAAAGTTTTATTGGCGTTTTTTATTCATTTCTCGTTGACATCTTGGTTGGCTGCTTCTAATTACGTAGCGTAATTGAGGAAGAAAGCGTGATAGAACTGAAATAGAATCGCCAATTTTAGAAAATCGATATGTCGGATGCGTTTATTCAATCTTCTCTGTAAAATTATGAAGGCTTTGAATCGAAAGCATTTGAATTTATAATTAGAAATGGGGGAGACGAATTAAATTAAGAATAGACACTATTGCAAGTGAAGTTAAATTGTCAATAATGTTGTAAATTAAAAAAAATATTTTTTAATCATTTACACTTTACAACGTAAAATGATCAATATAATTCATATCAAAAAATATATTTACATCGAATCATTATCAAAAATATTGAAGTTTATCAAATTAAGCTTCAAAGCAAGACGATATAAATTTAATAATTATCTTTTATTGATGAAACAATGCACAATATGTCGCTGCAACGACGCGAGAAAATTTATAATTATTTTAAAAATATTAACATATCCCGATTTTTATTCTAATTTCTTCTACAATTTTTTAAAATTACTAGAGGAAGAAATAAATGATTAGCTAGGGAAAAGCATGAGAAATTGGATTAAAAATTTTTTAGAAAAGATCATACATGTTATGGAATGGTAATATTATGGCAATTATTTATTATTTATACTGTTTTTTTTTTTTTGTAAGGAAGAAATAATTTTTGATAAGTTTAGATTTAATATGATATCAATTTATTAAAATTTCATTATTTTAACAAATTATAAAAAAATTAGGGATGTAAATTTTCTTGGCACATGTTGTTAATTACAAGTAGTATTCGGGTCAGTACATTCTGGCTTTCATGCAATCTTGCGGCAAATAAGACTGCAGCACATAATCGAGCCAACAAAATATCACATATTCTCGTTTTACGAATATAAGCTTACCTAGTTTTGAAATTTGTCAAATTTAAAAATTAATAAGATAATACATAAGCTTAACTTATTATTTAGCTTATTTAGCTTAACTTAAAATGAAATGATTATTACTCTGATTATTAATTTTTCTATGAAATAAACAATAATAGTACTGAATTATAAGTAATCCAAATTTATGAATTTAATCATCAAATTTGCATGATTTGTAAAATATTCGATTTGTAATTTGTACTTTGCACATAGTTTGTTGAAAAATAGATTTTTCATATCTCGAAATAATTAGATAACAAAATGATTTTCTAAGAAATCTGCAAATAGTTCATAACAAAATAACAAAAATAAAATACTTTGTGCATCATCTTTTCTTCAATGTCGATTCGCCAAGCCAATTGCGTTATTCCACAAAAGCGATAATAAGCGACTAATCTATTAAAAAATATTTTCATCCTACGTTTCCCGCCAATTATTTTTTTCGACAATCTGAAATTTGCAAAGATGATAGTACAGCAAATTTATTCTATCATCTATGAATTATTATATGGATAATTTTCTCGATGCACTCAAGAATTCACAATAATGACACAATAATCTTTCTACGAAAAGCAAAAAAGCAAGGTACAAGCTAAGAATAAATTTCTTCATTATCTCTGTTAAAAATTCCCATCCTCTAATTTACCATGCATGCGTTTCAACAATTCAAAATATTCTATCATACTAAAATCTCAAAAAATTCTTCAATTATATCATTATTATAAACTTAAATCTTTCCAGCAAAAAGTAAAATAACGTGAATAACCCGTTTGTATGTGCAACCTAAAAAGATTTTTTTATACGGCAAGATGATTTACCTTCGTTATAATGCGTCGACGAAGATTTTTGGTCCTTTTGTAACCGTGTGAAACATAAATTTTCGAAGGGTTAAGCGAGAATGAAGAATTCTCAGAAACGAATTGTTGATTTCGAATTTGTGGGATTGACGCAATGCCACGAGAACGAACGATCGTCCCAGCGTGGATCGTGTCTTCCGTCACAATGTCGCGGTTTCATCTTCCTGCCAGGCATTCATTCGAGCACAACGCCACGGTGCCCCGTGATGGATCCGACAGGGAAAAGAATCCTGAAATAATTTCAAAACGAAAAGATTCGACGTCAATGAAAATCGTCGTGCCGTGTAACTGGCTTCGTTTTTCGTCAGGAAACGAATAATAATTATTTATGACGGAGGAAAACGACTTTGCAAGGGAAGTATTCAATTTGTTTTAATTGAACGCGACATTCAAAACGTAATGTGAATGTCGAATTTAACGAAACGTTTAAAATACGTTTGTTGGACGAGATCTTGTGATTTATAGATCTTTTCCAGCAATTGTTCAATATTTTTAATATTTTAATTTATATAATTTACCTCGATGAAGTTTACGCTTTAAAAGTTTAATATTTTTTTTTTCTTGTTCGTTCTTAGCATGATTTCTTTTTATAAAAATGTTCAACGATCAAATTAATATAAAATGTTTATATTATTTCTCGCGAAATATTGAAGAATAATTCTGATCCTTCTTCCAAATAAAAGTACAAAAATGTATAAATACAACATATGATATTTATAATATTACATTGATAATATATTTATATAATATTCTGGTGAAAAATCGTTTTTCTTTGAAAATTATTATTTTTGATATCATCGTTTCGAAAAGAAAAAATTCGTTTGATTGAAAATAATTCACAGCTGTGTTAAATATCAATAAATCTCGTCTCTAAATAAATTTACACTTTATGCATGATGGCACATAATATATAATTTTATATAAAACTTCGAAACTGAGAATATGTGACAAAGCAATTAATCAATTTAGGAGGCAATACAAGTGTATATGTATATAACGATTGGTTAAACGGCTTGCTATCAAGCAATACAAATGTTTGCGTAATAATTGATAAAATAGCCACTTGATGTATGAGATACGTAATGGAAAATTCTCGTGAGAAATGTATACATACATACGTCATAGCGCGCAGTAAATATTTCATGCAAAAAAAAGATGCTGATGGAACGAATTAAACGAATTAAATGTTTTATACAAATGTTATATTCAATTTTACCAATTTATATTAGTCAAATAAGTTTACGTGTGAATAATATTTACCTTATTTTTTTTCAAGAATTAAGATATTAATAATGATCAAGATTTGGACACCTGTTGCTCAAGATAACGTGCAAATCTTATTAATTTTTGATATTGATATTTTATAAAAGAAATGCTGCATTTATAAGTAAATATTTTTTTTTTTTTTTTTTTTGCTTTTAGTAAATGTAAACTATAATTTATTTGAAATTTTTTTTTAATTAGTTTAAAAAAATTTAGAATTTTAAAAATTAATTTTGATAATAATTCAAAAAGATGTTTATATTGGCGGTAAAAGAAATCACGATAATGCAATTTTGAATCCGATTTTAACTTGTATTTTTACAGATTTTTACTCTCTTTTAATGTCTTCAATGTCTACAATACGTGAAAATATCACTATGTTAAAGTAAAATTATTATTTATATAATTCTGAACACTTTTTCTACATAAACTCACATAGATATTTTCCTAGCCTAATCCAATAATTAAATAATTTGTTATATATTCATAAGTGAGACTCGTGGTATTATCTAAGATCAAATTGACTTATGAACTGACCAAAGAAAAAACTAAATATAAAAATCACGAGATAAATTCTTGATAGGATAACAATAATATATCATAAGGAATAATAAATCATAACATAAGATAAACATAAATAAAATTTCCCTATTTCACAACCAACTTTATCCATTACTATGAAAGTAATAAAAGATTTATTTATTAATAATTATAATTTCTTCGATAGACTTTAACGATCAAATGATATTTTTTAATTACATCGAAATATTACATGAATGACTTCCTCAACAACGATACAAAAAATCAACACGTTGTTCTCGAATAAAAATTGAGAAAACCTGAATGATAAAGAGCACGAGATCGCCATATATAATATTCGATATTAAACATACCATTTCGAGATACAACAATTAATTCTATAACCCCTCCTCTCGAGCAACGAAAAAAGAAAAAAAAAAGTAACAGCATAAAGTAACGAACCAATT
This sequence comes from Apis florea, assembly GCF_048593485.1. Classification (NCBI taxonomy): domain Eukaryota; kingdom Metazoa; phylum Arthropoda; class Insecta; order Hymenoptera; family Apidae; genus Apis; species Apis florea. The sequence continues at coordinate 1,933,023 of NW_028256864.1, read as the reverse complement.
AACGAACGACAAAGAAGAAAAATACTATTCAAAACAAAGTGGATTAATTTAAGAATCAAATAAAAAACAGAACATGATTAAGTTACGATTAACATGCACACGATTTTAATATTACAGGTTTCTTACACAAATTTAACACTATACGTTCCAATAGACACGTTAAAATTATTAGCTATCCTTGAAGCACATGCACACACAGCAGAATCAACCCCTTTAACGAACAAATCACGAATAAAACGAGTCGAGAAACCATTCGTCGATAAAAATATGAAATAAGATCGTTCGTTTTTGTATTTTCATCAATACGTACACGATTCGTGAGGAGAAGATCCGGAATGGTCAATCGTTCAAAGGAACCGGAAACTCGGCGAAGATTAGAGGAACGCTAATTTCCAAGATTTGGTTCCCCTCGACCAGATCCGACCGTCACTATCGTCGATAAATACGCGTACTCTTGTCGATTTATGTGATCACTGCAACACCAGCATGGCGGAGGACGATTCCATGTAGAAGAAGGACGTATGCGGTGTAAAAACAAGTGCAGTGGTTGCGACTACGCTAGCGTGTTTAAGCGTCGCGAGGCGTCGCGGCGCAGTCTGTGAAGCGCCACCCGAATCGCGCAATCGGATAGAGGCGAAGTGCGGATCCAGGTCGATCAATATGACGGGTCAGCAGTCGTTGCCTCATGCTTACATTGCGGCAAGAGTATGTTGGACGGACTATGAGAAATACACAGAGACGGTGGGAAACAGGGAGTAAGAGGGGCGGGAGGAGGAGACATTTCACGTTTGCGCTGTGGAAAATAGCATCGAGTGTTTTTCATTTCCATTAAACAAACATGCACGTGCACGAAATATTGAAATTACATACGAATAAGAGAAGGTAGAATCTTATATGATTTTTATGGCTTCGTATTTTCCTTTTAAATATATGTTTTAATTCAAGCTGGAAAGATTATACATATTTTAAAAATCTTCATTGAATGTAGTATTTACCTGTAGTCTATCTATCCGCAAATATTTATATTATCGATATAATTGCTAGTGTAATTGCTAGTGTTGATTAATTGTAAATTTAGTTGTTACAGTTAATCTAATCTATTTCTTGAGTGTATTGTAAATTGTAAAGCGAGCATATTGGGAAAGCAAAAGTGGGAGAAGAAGAAAGATAGAATAAAAATATTGAAATTAGTATCATCTTTAAAATGCCGTTAATAAATCACAGTAAGGGAAGATAGCAAATTGCTGAAGAAGATAGAGATACTAAGAATTGATCTTCAGTGACATCTTGTGAGTAGAAATAACATCTTTTTAAAGATCTTTTTAAAAATAAAGCACTCGAAAGATAGCACTGATTATCAATTCTTAATTTATCTTTTTTCTACATTCAAAAGATGGCGTTAATAATAAATTCTTAATTTATTTTTTTTTTAATTCAAAAGATGACGCTAATAATAAATTCTTAATTTATTTTTTTCAAAACTCAAAAGATGGCACTAATAATAAATTCTTAATTTGTCTTATTCCTGAAACTCGAGAGATGGCGCTAGTTATAAATCCTTGGTTTATCTTATTTCCGAAACTCGTGAGATGGCGCTAGTTATAAATTCTTGATTTATCTTTTTTGAAACTCGAGAGATGGCGTTAGTTATAAATTCTTAATTTATACTTTTTTCTGAACTCGAGAGATGGCACTAGTTATAAATTCTTAATTTATCTTATTCCTAAAACTCGAGAGATGGCGCTAGTTATAAATCCTTGATTTATCTTATTTCCGAAACTCGAGAGATGGCGATAGTTATAAATTCTTGATTTATCCTTTTTCTGAAACTTAAAAGATGGTGTTAATTATCAATTCTTAATTTATTCCGCTTTACTATACAATGAAATTCTGATAATATATTATAGCTAATTGTAATAATAATCATTGATAATGATAAATACAATATATAAAAAGTACTTATATAATTATAAAGTATTACTTTTTTCTTTAAATTTATTCTTTAAAATGCTAAAAGTGAATATACAATTTATATAATAAGCTATGTATATATACAAATATACATATAATTAATTATCTTTAAATTTTTAAAGATAATTTCTCTACATAATGATCAATATATTTTTATTTAATGTTATATATTTATATATAATTTTATATATATTTGATAAGTTTTTTATTTTATTATTTTTTTTATTTTTTGAAATTTAAAATGAATCGATTTAATTATAAAATTCATTTAATTGAAATTACGTTATGAATTAAGAAATTAAATAAAATGTATAATAAAATAATAATATAATAAATTTCAAACAAAATAATGATATTTTTCCAGATTTTTAAAAATGTATTATTTAAAATATAATGCATATATATATATATACATAAAACTGTATTTGTAATTTTCAAAGAATAAAAATAACTTTTTACGTTAAATATATTTAAGAAATTTAAATTTTTATGAATAAAAAAAAAAGAAAAGAAGTTTATTCGAATAATTTCAAAAATTAATAATTTAAAAATTGTTTAGATAATCAAATATTAACAGATAATTTTATTAACAGATAATTAACAAATAGAAATTAACAGATATTCTATCGAAAATCATTGATTTAATAAAATATACAGTAATTAATAGTATAGAATTTTTTTTATGATTATATAATAATTTATTCTCCTATACTCTGTTTATTTGTAATTTCAAATTAAAATTTAATTTCAAATCAAAACGACGAATATTGTAATCTTATTCTACATTGAATTGTTAATATTGAGAATGACGCTCAAATGATAATAGGGTTTTCTAGAATTCGGAACTATCTGAAGTATAAAAATGTATTAAATAATAAATTTTGTAGCTCATAGATAAAATGTTTTTGGCAAAATTTTGATTTTAGCTTTCGAATCGCTTCATATTTTTTTTTTTTTTTCAAATATCAGATTTTCTGAAATATAGCCGATTTTACCAATTTTACAAGAATTCTTGAATTCGTTACTTTAAATTTTAAAAGGCATATGAAAACGTCTGATTTTTTTAGATGAATGGTATTTCACAACATGAATATATTCTATGCAATGAAAAATTTGTTTTGTATGTCGTTACTAAATATAAGAATTTATTTATATCGATTTTATCTGAATAATAATTTTCACAATAATTCATAATAACTCATGTGTCCCAAATGTATTTTCGAAAATCTCTATTTTCTTTTAATTTTGTTAATAACTTTATTTTATCGCGCATTTATTGAATTTATTTCTTTAAAGAAATGTTTTTAACACTCAAAAGATGGTGTTGGCAGTCAATTATTCTATCTCTGTCATATTATTTACTATTCTTATCTATTCTTGTTCTTGATGTATGATCATATAGAATATCAATTGAACATACTTTCATGATTTGTATTTCGAAATTACAATTACAATCTTAATTTTTAATATAAAAAATATAAAAAATTATATTTCGTCTTTATAATAATTTTAAAAAACATAATATATTCTGATTTATAATGCTATCTCATCAAAATATTAATTTGTCATATTATTATATATATCGAATTTTTTAAAATTATTTCTTATAAAAAAATAAGATAGATAAAATGCGATGCATTAATATTTATATGTCATAAAAATTTCTCAATTTGTAAAATTGATCTGCAATTATTGTCATGAATATATATACTTAACCTTACATTTACTTTATATCTAACCTTTCTGATGTTGATTATGTTACTTAATTTTTTTAAATACAGCATATAATAGTTTCTATCGAGGTTGTTCTTTGTTATAAAAATTGATGGTCCTGAGAAGGACCGATTTGTTATTTTTAAATAGATGAAAAGCAAAATTATGCTTTCTTCTCAGTTTTTTTAGGCAATAAAACTGCTTGAATATTAGGCAGAACACCACCTTGTGCAATTGTAACTCCAGATAAAAGTTTGTTCAGCTCCTCGTCATTCCTGATAGCAAGTTGTAAATGCCGTGGAATAATCCTAGTCTTTTTATTATCTCTGGCTGCATTTCCAGCCAATTCTAAAACTTCGGCAGCCAAATATTCCATAACAGCTGCCAAGTAAACAGGTGCACCCGCACCAACACGTTCTGCGTAGTTGCCTTTACGAAGTAATCTATGTATTCGGCCGACAGGAAATTGCAAGCCTGCTCTATTTGATCGAGATTTTGCCTTTCCTTTAATTTTTCCACCTTTTCCACGTCCAGACATATTTGCTTCTCAAAGTTATTTGAAGGATATTATAAAATCAACGAAAGTACCTCTTTCAATTGCAAACCAAAAGTGATGGCACAGTCCCCAATGCGTTCCCTTTTACGTATTCTACGCGGGCAGCGCTCGACCTATCATGAGCCGCGTTGCAGTTAACAGCCTCTGATTGGTGCATTGCTGCTACATACTCACTGTTACTGCTGTGACGCGACATAAATCGTATTTCGGTAGTTAATAATAACATGTCTTGGAAGCATCAGTAAGTTTCTACCTGTCTATAAAACCACTTAAATTTCCTTCTGGAAAATCTAAATCAATCTACAAAATGAAAACAATAGTTTTTATCATGAAAAAAAAAAATTAAATATTTTGGATATAAAATTCATTCTTTAGAATCAAAAACATAATATGACATATTTCTTCTTACAAAAATTATTCGTTTTTATATTCGCTTCTATTATCAAAAAACAAACTTAGAATAGATATAAAAATAAAGAAACTTAATGGGAAATTGAGAAAAGAAAAGAAATATTGAAATAAGCGTTTTTTTCGATAATCAAGCTGAAAGAATCAAATTTATAAATAGATAATGGAATAATTAGAAATAACAATTCTAAATATGAATAGTAATGATTAATAATTTGAATAATCGAAATTCATAATAATTGATTCGAATTATCCACATTATTTAATATAAATAAAAATCATTAAATTATATATTATTTAAATTATGTTAGAAATAAATATAAAATATAAAAAAAATAATATAAAAAAATAATGTTGAAAATTTGAATGTAATTATATTAAAAATGAACATAAAAAAAATTATATTGAATCTTTTCGACTATATTTTGATCACATATTTTTTTTATGTACATACTTTTTTGAAATATCTATTTTTAATCTATTTTTAAAATAAATCCCATAATTATCTGAAATTTTTTTTATACAATATTCGCTATTTAAATATCAAATGATAAAACCAATTCGAATATTAGAATTACTTCAATTTGCTGTCTTTTTCATTGAATTACAAATCTGATTTTTTTAATCACATTAACAGTTCAAATTTTAATGAAAATTAAATACCACATAACAAATAATGGCATTTTAGATTTTGAAACTAAATAAGATTTGTCAGTATAACTGTTTCTGAACAAAATTCAAAATCGTTTCTTTACTTTGAAAAACAAATTTTTTTAGTTTAATCCAATTTGTATTCAAAATAAAAAAAATTAATTTTAAATAATTAAAATATTTAACTTTATTTAATTTTAATTAATATATTTAATAAAAAATAAAAAAAAAATTTTTAATTTTAAAAATTTTAAGCTATTGTACCATTATTTATTATAAAACTTACATAAAATCCTCATCACTTCTCAAAAAATTCAAATAATTTTTTTTGATATTAAATTTCTTTTTTATATATATATAAAAATCAAATTTTAATTTTTCAAACCACTAAATTTAACGTACTTGAAACTTTCTAAGATTCCTCGGTAGATGTCGCAAAGTACGACACAAATACATTCAAACAGATGTATACCTTTCCCCCTCTCCTTATGTTGGCAACAAAATTTTTTCAGAATTCTCTTATATAATATTATATACAATTATTAATAATATTAGATAATTACAATTTTATATTAAAAAAAAATAATCAAATAATTTAAATCTTCTGAAAATTAATTATAAAATATTTCTTGTTATCAAAATTATTGTTAATATAATATAAATATAAATAATTATTTGAATTAATCAATTATAATTTCTGTGTTATAAAATTTATCTAATAATATTCATTAAATCGTATGAAAAAGCATGATTTCAATATTATATTTCTGCATACACAGTAACACTCTTCCCCCTCCAGTATATGCTCAACCAATCAGGAGTTTCCAACCGAGAATCGCATAGCATAAAAAGTGGAAGACAGACGCGCTGGAGCGCATTTTACGTTTTACAATTACGTTGAACGCGTCGTTGAAAGTTCTTAGTTTCGATTAGAATACAATGGCTCGTACCAAACAAACCGCACGTAAATCAACTGGTGGAAAGGCGCCACGTAAACAATTGGCGACTAAAGCTGCTCGTAAGAGTGCTCCTGCTACTGGTGGAGTGAAGAAACCTCATCGTTACAGGCCTGGAACTGTAGCGCTTCGTGAAATTCGACGATATCAAAAAAGCACTGAACTTCTAATCCGAAAATTGCCATTTCAACGTTTAGTTCGTGAAATTGCTCAAGATTTCAAGACAGATTTAAGATTCCAGAGTTCTGCTGTCATGGCTCTCCAAGAAGCTAGCGAAGCTTATCTCGTTGGTTTATTTGAAGATACCAATCTATGTGCGATTCACGCCAAACGTGTTACGATCATGCCGAAAGACATTCAGTTGGCTCGTCGTATTCGTGGAGAAAGAGCTTAAATTGCTACTTTTTAAAAATAAACAATCGGCCCTTTTTAGGGCCAAAATTTTGTATAATGTGGCAACTCTATGTTCTTATTTATGCTTAATTGACTAATATATTAAAGTTATTTTTCTATTTTTATATTAAATTTAAAGTTTAATCTGAGTAATAATATAATATATATTCTATATATTATATATTATAGTATAAAATAGATAATATATATATAAAATATATTATAGCATAAAATATAGTATAAAATAAATAATATAATATGTGTATATATATATATATATTATATAAAATAGAAATAATAAGAATAAATACCATTTTTAAAATTAGACTCAAATAATTCGATCTTTACGATTCGATTTTCAATTTTTATTTATAACAGTAATAGTTCTCTACTACTGCAAACAGTTCTCTCTACTGCAAAATATTGAAAGATTTAAAATTCATGATTAAAATTATATAGTCAAATGTTCTATAGGTAATAATATTTATAGGTTTTCGACAGAATATATTCGTTGTCATATATTCATGTGTTTTTAGGTACGAAATGCAAATTTTTTCTTGTTGCACAATACATGTCCTAAGTATTTGTATATATTATTGATATATTAAAATTTCTTATAAAAGATAATACAAAAAAGAACTTTTTTTCCTGATTATAAAATTTAGATATTTTGTTTATTGTAGAATTTCTTTGTTTTGAGAAATTTTAAAACTTGACTAAATGGTTATTTTATTGATGTTATTGTATGATATAAATATTTTCTTGATCTTTCTTGGTTTGATATTAAACAAATCATTTTGAATTATCCTATTAATCCTATTAAATTACAAAGTTTTAAGCATTTGAATATTTGAAGTGCGAGTGGTCACATGTTTTCTTCAATTTGAGGTTAAATGAATCACCACATTTCAATTTACTAAACAATATAATAATAGGAAAAAAGTTTGAATACACAGGAAAATAAAGAAATCTTCACTTATATGACATAAATAACTACAACAGTAATATAATCGATGTTGAACAATTTAGGATATTTGAAAATTCCTTCAGCCACACGCAAGAAATATTATATTTAAAAAATTGGAAAACAAAAATTCATAAAAAAACATTAAAAATAAATTATAAACTTAATATATATTTTAAATTATATAATACTTAGTATATATATATTAAACTATTATAATGATAAAAAATAAATGATATATAAAACTCGTATACATAATTTTTACAATATTCAATAACTTTCACGAACATTCATTTATGAGAATTTTTTCTACTAATACCAAAGAATTCTTTAAATTTAAAATTCATAAAGCTCCATTAACATATTTAATTTCTAAAATATTATACATTATAACATTTAATTCAAATTAAAAAGAAATTTTTTAATATATTATATGAAAACATTTAAAAAAAAGATCAAAAGAAAGAAAAAAAATTTGATTAAACATTTAATATTCAACATTCGATAAAACATTCAATTATTGATTAATAATATTAATTATATATACTATATTGATGATTTTATTTCAAGCCATTCAGAATTTTCAAGACATTGAGTTGAAAAAAAAAAGATCATTCACAAGGTTTCATATTTGGAAACATTAAAAGGAAACCATTGAATTAACCTAAACAAACAAAATAAGACAAAGTATAAAGAGAAATAGTAACAGTATTCTTAGTACATCAAAACTACAAACCTCAAAACATACTATAACCTAATACTGGACTTATTGAATCAATCTATACATACATGCTAGTAATAGTAATAAAAGCAATACACATTCCATTCAAAATCAATTATATATTAGAGGAAAAATAATTTAAATGTTTAAAATGTATGATTCTTATTTTATTACCAAAAGAAATTTTTAATAATTAATGAAAAAAATCGAATTAAATAATTTCATATACAACATATAATACAGTTCTGAATTATATGAATTACAATGAATGCAGTAAATCTTTTGTAAATATAGACAATATCATTATATGTCTATAATAGAAGGAAAGGTTCCTTCGCTTACCGTTAATCGTTTAAGAGTTCTCAATCCATTTTGTGGCATTTCTTACTTCTATTGAACCACTGAAAATAAATAGAATAAATATATTGATGATATACACATAATTATTATTTATAAAATTATAATCTGATTTTTTATTATATATATTTTTTTATCAAATTTATATATATTGCATTTTTATCAAAAATACAAAAATAAAATACAAAATTGTCTATTATTGTATATATAAACTATTTAAAAATTTATATTTTTAATGAATATTTACCTACCTAAAACGAAATTTATGGAGTTTTTATGTTTTATTAAAATGCAGCGAAAAATAAAATTATTCAAACAAGAAAATTTGTATAAATGTAAAAAATATATTTCAAATCAATAATATATATATATATATATATATATTTTTAAATGATGTATTATAACAGATAAATTCAAATATATATCTATAATAAATCTTTCCAATCCTATATAGAAAAGACATTTCAAAAAGTGTATTAAATTTCTTTCATTTTGATTTTTTTCATTCATCTTATAATCTGACAAATAAAATATAAAATATAAAAATCTTTTTATATTTTATAAAAATAATTATTATCTCTTAAATGTGAGAATTATTTATAAAAATTATTCATTAAAATTTAATCATTGTTTTACAATTCTAAAAACGTTCGATTATTAATTATTAAAAATTTAATTTTTCACTTATAAATAAAAAACATAATTTTTTTTAACATAATAAAATTAAACATAATATTTTTAATATAATTATGTATTTAATTTTAATTAAATTTTGAAAATGACATTAATGTTAAAATATTTTTAATATAAAAAATAATTATCTTTATATTCTCTTTTCATATGTGCACTGTGAACCATGCAACATCTGCTATTTTGGCGGGAATCGGTCGATAGCTTAAGGTAGGGGAGCAGTTGTGCAGCACTCCTTCGTTAGATTCCCTAGCACTATCTTCAATGTACAGCATGGCTAGAAACATTATAGTTTAAAATTCACCATCTTTTTTTTACTTCTGTATAAAACTCTAATGTAACTTGAAATATATCTTATAAAACGTGCAATGCAAAATAAAATTTATGTATATACACAATATTTTTCCAAAACTATAATTTGTAATCAAAATTATAATCAACACATTCAATTAGATGTGTCTTTATCATTTGAATATGATATTCAAATAAATAAGTCAATCGAATTAAAAATTCAACTGAAGTAAGTTATTTTCGTATAAAATAATGATAATTTGTTCGTAATAAATAAAAAAGAGATTGTTCCTCGTATAAAAGATTTAGTGGCCCTGAAAAGGGCCATTTGGATGTAGTGGATAGTATTTAAAAATAATTATTTTTTTGCTGGTGACTTGACTGTTTTTGGTGCCGCAGCTTTCTTCGGTTTAGGAGTCCTGGTTTTAGCTGCTGGTGCCTTAGCAGTCTTTTTAGCTTTTGACATGCTTTTGGCTTCAGAAGCAGCTTTAGGTTTTGCTGCAGCTACCTTGGATGCGCTCTTTTTTGCTGGTGCTGGTTTCTTTTCGACAGCAGCTTTCTTTGGTGTTGCTGGCTTCTTAGCGGGAGCAGTTTTCTTAGAAACAGTCTTTTTTTCGACCCACTGTGTCTTTTTCGGTACAGATTTCTTTGTTGGATGTGGAACTTTCTTGGTCTTCGAACTCTCAGAATTCTTTCCAGTAGAAAGCTTAAAAGATCCAGATGCTCCTTTGCCTTTTGTTTGAACCACAGTGCCAGATGTCACGGCGGATTTCAAATATCTTTTGATGAACGGGGCAAATTTTTCCCCATCGACTTTATAAGTGGAGGCGATATATTTTTTTATCGCCTGCAAAGACGATCCTTTGCGATCCTTTAACTCCTTGATAGCAGCGTTAACCATCTCAGAGGTTGGAGGATGAGATGCCTTCTCACGTTGTGCCTTCGATTTGCTCTTTGATGGTTTCTTCGCCGGAGCCGTTGGATTTTCAGCAGCTTCGACTGCAGTACTGCCAGAATTTGCTTTGTCTTCCATTTTTGTGGAATTACTTCAACAATAACGGATAAAAAGTTTATACAAAGTGCCTGGAGGTAGCTAGACCAACAATGATGCTCTTGCTTTAATGGTAGTTAGCTTTGGCTGTGAGCGGTGTTCTTTCTTAAGCGCGGACCATGGAGAGAGTCCTACCCAATATGTCGGATGCCGCGATTCCATGACAGCGAAGAAGCGGTAAATATACCTTTACTTTTGTGCTTTGTTTTTCTAAATTACATACGTGTTAATAAGTAATCGTTGTGCAAAAATATAGCTGCGTGTGTGCACTTTTATATACTTATTGATTTTTATGTATATTCATTCGTTAAAGCAAAATATTGCGCCGTTCAACGAAGTCCGTCTTTTCGAAGCGATAGAACATCGTGTAGAAAAAGTTAAAAATCTAAACATTTACGCGAAAATTGGCATGATACTTATATAGAAAATTGTAAAAAAAGGACTGCTGCTAATTTATATTCAATCATTTGCATCCAACTTACAACGGATACTTAAAAAACTTGCTTGATATTCGATCGCTTAGTGATGTATAACATGAACCGCGAATGTTCTATCGTTGGATTAATATCAATTCCCATGGATGTGTGAAATATTCCATTTATGTATCTAGAATTAATTTTTATTACATCTTTCATATTTTTAGTATTCTCAAATGAGATTTGATGACATTTAATTTTATTTAATTGTTTTTATTTGCTGTTCTTTTTCTGATGGAGATCGTGATAGTATGTACAGGGAATCTGATTCAGAATATTACTTATAAGTACTAATATAAAAATATTCTTATTAAAATTGCTTATTTTACGCTTTAATTCGTTTTATCATAATTTAAATTTGAATTAAAAAATTTAATCATAATTTTATATAACAATGTAACAATTTTATATAAACAGGAAATAATATTATTTTCTTTCAGAATAGTACTTTTAGATAATTTTATATCATATGTATGTGTTTTATAATACTTTTATTATAAAAATACTCATTCTTATGCAATAGTACTAATTAATAATATTAATTAATAGTTTGTTAAAGCATATTTTACACATCTTTCATTTAATTTCCTCTTTCTAATACCATAGAATATAAAAGTTTTAAAATTATAAAGAAGCTATATAATTTTTTATTATTAATGATTTATTCAAAAAAGAGAAATAATTTCTTTCATGTAATTATTTTATATTAAAATATGATCTTTTAAACTTTATGAAGTTTTAAATTTATTTATATTGTAATATATACAAAATTGAAAAAATATATTAATTTATTTTGATAATATATATTTGTATAATTCAAAAAATAATATTATACTAGAGTAAATAATTTAGAATTTAGAACAATGACAGATTTTCATAAATATTCAATTTATAAAACATGATAAAAAAGTTTGCGATCAGAGTCCGAACTTGAGGGAGTTGTATAAACTACAGGACACGTCATCATTGATTCGCTTGTTGAGTTAGGAGGAGAATCTTCTATATTCTGTGCTTCAGAAAAAGATAATACAGTTTCTAAGTTGAATATTTCATTTAAGCATTAAATAGCGTATATAATGTGTAAATTTTTATATTTTTATTATTTTTTCTTATTTATGAATTATTTTTCTATATAATTTTTTTGTATATCAATTTGTTAGTTCATCAAAAAATTTAAGTATGGACGGCACGTTAAAGTCATAGGTTCTGACATCTAGCGTAAGAAATTTCTACTTTTAATGCTAAAAATTTAAAATATAAATAACATATAACTAAAAAGAAGCTATAATAAATTTATTTTATAATTTTTTAAACAACTTCCATCATTTAATAATTTTTTATTGTTACATTTATTGTGCACGAATAAGCTTTAATCTTGTCTACCAATCAAATTTCATGTTGAGAAGCGACAGTGGAACCATCTATACAGAAACCATTATTATAATGGTTCATCAATGATAGAATTTCAAAATAAGTATCAATATTAAATAAACTTCATACATTAACTAACAAATTTATACTATATATATTTTTTTATTAAACAATATTTTTTATGAACTAGAATTGTATCGCAATTTTTTTATCCAAATTATTGTGAAATTAATCCTAGATAGCATTGTATAACTTAACATATATTTTGAAAAATTTTATTTTGTCTTATCATTGTGCCATGTATTTCATCAATTACCAATATGAAGATAATTAAATGACTTATGAATAATATTATGGATAATAGTTATTAGTTCAGATTTTAAATTAAATCAATTAATTTAGAATCAATTCTAATCTTTTCTTTTCGTATGTAAATAAAATTTTACTTACAGAAAGTTAATATTTCTAATAATTTTTAATTTTCTTTTTTTAATTGAAAATCGAAAACTATCAGTATCATTCTAACCTGAAATTCTATTTGATGGAATGAGGTTATACTAAGAATTATTATCAAACTTATATTAATTGCAATAAATGTAATGTTTTTATGTCCTTGGCAACTATTCTATAAATTTTTTAATGATGATATTTATCTATTTTTGTAATTTCTATGAATTCTTTATAAGAAATATATAAAATATTAGAAATTGAAGTATTTAGCGAATTTACATCATTGATCGTGACATCGAATGTTCCTCATATGAACTGCGCAAGTCAAAGCACTGCAAAACACCGCGGAAAACAATTAGAAAAATGATTTAGATATTTTCTATTAATTTTTATTATATTTACAAAATGATTCGTTATGACAAAGTACTCTGCTTCTTTAAAATGAAATAATTCTGTTTAAATTTTGAAATATTCTACAAATATGATATTTTTAATATAAACAAGAGTATAATTTCTTGATTATTCAACACAACATACTTTTATCATAATTATTTAGGATTCAATGGAAAATATTCGGGTTAAAAAATATTCAATAATGAGTTACAACCAAGTTGTTTAACGTTATGAGAATATTGTTGGCCCTGAGAAGGGCCGATGATTTATAAGACGCTGTAGCGTTTATTTTGAACTGGTGTACTTGGTGACGGCTTTAGTACCCTCAGAAACAGCGTGTTTAGCTAATTCACCAGGCAACAAAAGCCTGACAGCAGTTTGGATTTCCCGAGAAGTGATGGTAGATCTCTTGTTGTAATGTGCTAAACGTGAAGCTTCGGCCGCAATACGCTCAAAAACATCATTTACAAAGCTGTTCATGATGCTCATGGCTTTACTGGAAATTCCAGTATCAGGATGGACTTGCTTCAACACCTTGTAGATGTAGATAGCATAACTTTCCTTCCTCCTCCTCTTCTTTTTCTTATCAGACTTGCTAATATTCTTCTGAGCTTTACCAGCTTTCTTCACAGCTTTTCCGCTTGCTTTAGGTGGCATCTTCGCAACTTGATCGTAGACTTGAAATGCACTCGACTGTTGTGAGAATTCAAGACTGAATGTCGGAACGCAGTGGAGGCGCGCTATTTAGCTTGAAACGTGGCACCAGCAGCGCACCAATCACGTGCGAGCTCGCGCGCCATTGGTTGGTTTGAGTTCGTAACGGCTGGCTTATAAAGAATACGTTTTTCCTGTAAGCGGCATATTTCTCTCACGTCTGTTCGAGTGCATTTGTGGTACTTCTTACTCTAAGTTCACGCAAAACATGTCTGGCCGAGGTAAAGGTGGTAAAGCTAAGGGAAAGGCGAAGTCTCGTTCCAACAGAGCTGGTTTGCAATTCCCTGTTGGTCGTATTCATAGACTTCTTCGCAAAGGAAATTACGCAGAACGTGTCGGTGCAGGAGCACCAGTGTATTTAGCAGCCGTTATGGAATATTTGGCTGCTGAAGTGTTGGAATTGGCGGGAAATGCTGCTCGTGATAATAAAAAAACCAGAATTATACCTCGTCATCTTCAACTTGCTATCCGTAATGATGAAGAATTAAATAAATTACTTTCTGGAGTAACTATTGCTCAAGGTGGTGTTTTACCAAATATTCAAGCAGTTTTATTGCCAAAGAAGACTGAAAAAAAAGCTTAACCGTATAAACATCGATATAAATGGCCCTTTTTAGGGCCACAATTTTTTAAAACGAAGGAATTTCTCATCTGATTCATAATTAAATAGAATATATTTTTATGTAATAAAAAATAAGAAATAGAAGTATAAATAAAGATATTCAAAGATAGAATTATACATATTTAAACATATTTAAGATAATTATCGAAAATAGGATTTGATATAGAAATTAAAATTTTATGAAATTATTTTTAATACAATAAAAGCAATATATCTGTATTTTTAGACTACTGATTAATTTAAATCGTATCTATTTTTAAAAAATCTTATCTAAATTTTTTTTGTAAGTATAATAACTTTTAATACAGAACGTTAATTCCATATTTCGATTTAGTTAACAAATTATTAATATTTTGTCAAATTAAATATAATTGATAATGTTTTATATTATAAGTCATTTTATAAATTATTATACAATAGATTATTATACAATAATAAGAATTGCAATCATAAATTATCAAAATAAAATCCAGATAAAAGAAATATTTTTATTGAAAATAAAAAAATAATTACAATGTATAATTATATATTATATAATATATGTTATATAATGTAATATTTATATTATAATTATAATATATATGTATATAATATATAATATAATATATCATCTTTCTTTTTTGTCTAATTTATTAAATAATATTTGTAATTTTTTTTATATTTAATATGATTAGTAAAATATTAGATTCTTAAATTGTAATAATATAATATTGAATATTCTTATTATTTTTTATGCGTTGATTATTATTTTACAAAAAATGATCCTCTTACATCATAATATGATCTATTTTTTGAAAAATTTTAATATTTATAATATTCAATAACTGCTTTTTCATTCTAAATCTTATGATAATAGAAAATTCATTTTGTTTTAATATAAAATCATATTTTATTCTATTATTTTTTTTATATATATTTGTTTTTTTACTTATACTATAATTTATAAAGTTAATTAATTATAAATTATATATAGTATAGATATATTAAACATGGCAATATAGATAATTATAGTAAATAGAAAAATTGAATAAAATATTTTCTAAAATCTAATTTTATTTTTATTTTTGAAAATCTTTTATTGCATTAATGAACATTATTAAAGATTTATAGAAATTATACGTTAAAAATTATGCGTTCAATTTAATTTTAATTCAAAAACTTCATGATAGCTAGAAATAAAAATAAAAGAAGGGATAGGTATAATATTCAATGAAAGGTCTGATTTCGTACATAAAAGAACATGGAGCAGATGTTCGACACAGATGTTCTTTTCTCTGTAGGGGAACGTTATATATCTAAAATTGCAAAAGATTTGAGTAGTAGCTACTTCACTATAAATAATATAGTTACGAATTTTTATTATTATAGAAAATTATTATTGCAAATAACAATGAATAACAGAATCATAAAAAAAAATTTTAAATTATAATCTAATAAAAATAATAATAATAATCTAATAAAATAAATAAACATTGAGTAAGAGCAGACTTGAATATCGTATCTAAAAAAAAACTCACGTAAATATTCTGTCAAGAACGAAGGTTTATAGTTACCACTGAGTATTTGAATAATATATAATTCTAACCATGAATTTTCCTATAGAAAATTGTTGCAATGAAAAATAGAAATCGAAGATTATGAACTCTCGATTGATTTCTGTATATTTGAAGTTTATATCTTATTTACTAATTAATATAAATATATCGATTATATAATATAGGAAATTTTTTAATAAATAAAATATATAAATTTTTATAAGAAATGAACGTTAAGTTGCTACATTAGATAAAATTTTGGCCCTAAAAAGGGCCGATTTGTTGTTTTTAAAAAGGCTCTACAATTAGGCTCTTTCTCCACGAATACGACGAGCCAACTGTATGTCCTTCGGCATGATTGTGACACGTTTAGCATGAATTGCACATAGGTTAGTATCTTCAAATAAACCAACGAGATAAGCTTCGCTGGCTTCTTGAAGAGCCATGACAGCAGAGCTTTGGAATCTTAAATCTGTCTTGAAATCTTGAGCAATTTCACGAACCAAACGTTGGAATGGTAATTTTCGGATTAGAAGTTCGGTGCTTTTTTGATATCGTCGAATTTCACGGAGTGCTACAGTTCCAGGCCTGTAACGATGAGGTTTCTTCACTCCACCAGTAGCAGGAGCACTCTTACGAGCAGCTTTAGTCGCCAATTGTTTACGTGGCGCCTTTCCACCAGTTGATTTACGTGCGGTTTGTTTGGTACGAGCCATTGTTTCTTTAAGTGAAACTAAAAACTTGCATAGATACGTTCAACATAAAGGTAAAACACAAAATGCGCTCGAGCAAGAGAACGCTTCCCCTTTTATTGAGTACGATTCTCAGTTCGTACTTTCTGATTGGTCGAACGTCGAGTGGTGGGGAAACTGGTCTGCTGTCGGCATAAAAGCGCGTGCAAGCGAGCATTCGGTA
Source organism: Apis florea (assembly GCF_048593485.1). Classification (NCBI taxonomy): domain Eukaryota; kingdom Metazoa; phylum Arthropoda; class Insecta; order Hymenoptera; family Apidae; genus Apis; species Apis florea. The sequence goes on along the minus strand of NW_028256864.1, from coordinate 1,915,825 downwards.
GACATTGAGTTGTTGTTCATCGAGCTATTCTGATCAAGTTTCGCTATGACTGGCCGTGGAAAGGGTGGAAAAGGTTTGGGAAAGGGAGGAGCAAAGCGTCATAGAAAGGTTTTGCGTGATAACATCCAAGGTATTACCAAACCAGCCATTCGTCGTCTTGCTCGTCGTGGTGGTGTGAAGCGTATTTCTGGATTGATCTACGAAGAAACACGAGGTGTATTGAAGGTATTCTTGGAAAATGTTATCCGAGATGCCGTCACTTACACTGAACATGCCAAGAGGAAGACTGTAACTGCCATGGATGTAGTTTACGCTTTGAAGCGTCAAGGAAGAACCCTTTACGGTTTTGGTGGTTAATTGGTGCTCCATCGCTGCATTTACAAAACAAACGGCCCTTTTCAGGGCCATCAAATCTTTCAAATGTATGGAATTCTCTCTATTTCAAATTGTTTATTATTATATCTTTATTATTAATCTTTTGTGAATCGATAAAGTCGATTTATTTGATGAATGAATTTTATTATTTTATTATCTTAAATGTTCACATTATTTTTCTTATATTCAAACATACCAATAAATATTTTTGTTATATTCTATGTTTTTTTATATCTTCAAACATATTAATAAATATAATATATTAAATAACATTATCTTGATTTATAAGCTTTTCTTAGAATAATGACGCATAATGTATTCCAAATATAAAATATCGTATGAATTACGATTTATAAAATGATAAAAAATGAATACAAAAGAATTTAAAACATTGATCAGGATTATATGAAGGCATTTTTATAGAATTACCTTTATTTTTTTAATATACATATATCTTAAAATATTTTATATTTTTGGAATAAAATTATTTTATATTTTCCTGTTTTGTTTTTTTAATTTATTGTAAAAACATTTACAATTTACATTTTTTATTTATGAATGAATTATTGTTAGTTACAATTAATATTTTTTTTTAGTAAAATCCTGAAATAATATATACAATAACTGAATCTTGTTTTTTAAGAATGTTGTCAATGATATATGATTTTTTTATGATATACAATCTTGTTATATTTTTGTCTTTATTATGTAGTATTGGGTGTGGCTATAGTAGATGATCGTTATTTATTACATATATTAATTTATATTGTCATTATGTATTAGACATTAGTTAGAATTGATGTAGATAGTATTGAAAGTTGAAGATTAATAAAATAATTATCCTAAAATAACTATCTCTAAAGTTTTCATAGATTGTAATTTTAACCAATCAGAACATATATAACTAAATTTTAGGTTAGGTTGATCATTTTTAAATATATAACGATAAATATATTCATTAAAATTTTATATAAATTTTTATAATTTTATATATCAATTTTTATATTTTTATTTAAAATGTAGAACGAAAAATTTTAATTATTTGAATGATATCTCGAGAAAAGTTGATTTAAATTAAGAAAAAAAAATTATCGATTATTGAATATTTGAATAGTAATACAGTGTTCTTTATTTGACAGCTAATATTCGTAGTAACGTTAGATAGTTTTATCACAATGAGTAAATGAAATTAGTTTTTATGAATGAAATTAATTTAATAAGTTCCAACAATCTTTGCATTTATTGTTATGTGTAATTTTTTTCTGACTTATATTGTATAAAATCGTGTACTGTCTGAGTTATATATATTTTCTTTATGATGTAGGTTATGTTCAAATTTTATATTAGTTCAAAATTGATTCAAAAAGGTTAAGAAATGATATTTTAATACTATATTCTTTTTTATAGCATATCTTTACAATAAATAATTGTCTAAAATGTCAGATGACGAAGATTTGGTTTATGTTAAGAAACAAAAAACTGTTCATTATGGATCGCTTGAAGAAGCAGAGCGTGCTAGATTGGCCGCTGTGGCGGAATCCTCCGAAGAAGAAAAAGATACCACAACTTTGGGAGACAATGTCAACAATGTTGCTACATTGGCAAATATTCATATATCAAATGAATATATGGAATTGGAAGATGAAATGTCCAAAGATAGACAAGCTCTCTTAGAAGAATTTGAACGTAGAAAGAAAGCTCGTCAAATCAATGTATCTACTGATGATTCAGAAGTAAAAAGAAATTTAAGACAATTAGGAGAACCTATTTGTTTGTTTGGTGAAGGTCCTGCAGATAGGAGGACAAGATTAAGAGAATTATTAGCTAATTTAGGTGAAGATGCAATTAAGAAAAAACATGAAGAAGAGGAAAAACCTTCTCATCCAATTGAAAGAGATACAGAAACAACATGGTATCATGAAGGACCAGAATCTCTTCAAATAGCACGATCTTGGATAGCTAGTAAATATAAAATATTATTATAATATATTAGAATTTTTTTTATATTTTATTGTATGTATGTAATATTTTTATTTATTTGATAGCATATTCATTGCCTAGAGCAAAAGCTAGATTGGACAAAGCAAGGCAGGATTTGGAATTGCCAACAGCCACACGTACAGCACGTCGTCAAGAACTTTTGAAAAAATTGCAAGCATTAACAATTTATTGTTCCCAAATTGGAGATACTAGGCCAATTTCTTTTTGTCAATTCAGTCCAAATTCCAAAGTGCTTGCTACAGCTTCATGGTCAGGCTTATGTAAACTATGGTCTGTACCTGACTGTACTTTGTTAAGAACACTTAAAGGACATACTTGTAATGTTGGCTGCATTGTTTTTCATCCAAAAGCTACTATTGCTGAAGAAGTGGTAGGAGAAAGAACTGGACAAACTTGCGTATTGGCATCCTGTGCTTCAGATGGTATATAGATTTCCTTATTACATAACAAATTATAATACAAAATAGAATAGAATACTTTTTTAATATACAGGAACTGTAAAATTATGGAGTGGTGGATTTGGAGAGGAACCTTTAGCTGAAGTTGAAGGACATGAACCACACAGAGTTTCAAGATTAGCATTTCATCCATCTGGTAGATTTCTTGGAACATGTTGTTATGATGCATCTTGGAGACTTTGGGATTTGGAACAGCAAGCAGAAGTCTTACATCAGGAAGGTCATGCTAGAGCTGTACATTGTATTAGGTAAAATATTTAAAATCATAATATATCATGATATTTAATATTATACAAAGGACAATTGTTCAATTCTTTATTGATTTCTAGTTTTCAAGGTGATGGCAGTGTAAGTGCCACAGGTGGTCACGATTCTTTTGGTCGAGTATGGGATCTTCGCACAGGACGGTGTATTATGTTTATGGAAGGCCATTTAAAATCTATTTTTGGCATTGATTTTTCTCCAAATGGATTTCATATAGCAACAGCAAGTGAAGACAATACTTGTAAAATATGGGATTTACGAAAAAGATCTTGTGTGTACACAATACCGGCACATACAAACCTCTTATCAGATGTAAAATATCAAAGGATAGAAGGACAATACCTAGTCACAGCATCGTATGATAATACTGCCAAAATATGGTCGAATAAGACTTGGCAACCACTTAAAACATTACCAGGTCACGATGGTAAAGTTATGTCTGTCGATATTTCTCCCGATCATAGATTCATCGGGACCAGTTCATACGATCGAACATTTAAATTATGGGCACCCGAAAACATGTAAAAAGACTTCGTTAAATAAAAAAATATATTATAATTTTAATTAAAGAAAAATATATTTCAAGAAGACATCATTTTTGTACTATAGGAAGAGTAAACATATAAGTAATAAACATATTCCTTTTAATTAGGTGACTCATCTTATTGATTTTCTTCTTTTCTCTTTCTTTTTAAACTGTACATTGTTTTACCATAATATATTTCATCGTTTCTGATAAGAAATATTTACTATACGATGACAAAGAAAGAGAGTTCTTTAACTATTCATGAAATTATTCTTGTAAATATTGTGATCGGACTCTGTACTCAGAGGTTTGCTGTCCGATTGCAGTTTTGCGTCATTGCTGATAAACATAATTACGCTTTTACTTTATTAACAAACTTGATGATAAATTTTCATAATAATCAAGTATTTAAAAGTATTTAAATGTTTCTTCTTAACGATAAGACCTCATCTTGTATTTATAACAAATCTTATAAAAGAACGGTTTTATTCATATTTTTATAATCGAAAAGGAAAACTACAATGCAATAAAATTTAGGATACAAATAGGATACAAATTTAAGATACAAATTTAGAATACAAATTTATCGACGATATATTTGTGTAATTTTAAATTAATTATATATATTAGTTTGTTTTTATTTATCTTGAAGTTTTAACATTCTTTGGTTTATTAAAAAATAGGAAAGAATTATGTTTTGACGAATGGTAGAACATATTTTTCTAAAATTTCATTTCTGGCAGTACCTTTTCAAGTAATACTCTATAAACAAAACTAGAATCACATAATAAATGTAATATATTCTACAAATAATTGACGTATTTTTATTCGTTTCAATTAATTTAACAACATTATTAAACTAACAATGATTTATGTGCATGTGTGTGATTTTTTTATCGAACTAAAGGATCTTCGCGAAAGATAGATGTCATTATTTTTTGTGGAATCTTACACATTTCTGTTTAATTAAATTTCTAATTATATCTAAACATTTGAACGATGAATAATTAAAAGTTAACAAACAAAATATTTGTAAGCTATAATCTCAATCGTTTTGCGATCCAATCGAAAATAGAACGATTTTTTTTTGATGATTCTTCTCGACGTAAAATCTTCCGAATCACGAAAGCGAAGATTCCGATATCTATAGATTGTTTCGACTTAATTCATTCAGATTCATTGAGAGGTAAAGATTGATGGAGCCAAACCTCACCACCCTCTCCAAAATCTGCAGCTGCATGTCCATTACCTTGCAATACCCATTTTGTAGTCAACAATCCATCCACTCCCACTGGACCGCGTGCGTGAATTCGTGCAGTGGAAATTCCAACCTGTTGTAATAATTAGAAATTATAATATAAAAATTTATATTTTCTTTATTAAAAAAGTGTAGTCGAGAATATTTTGATTGATTTTTAAATTTATGATTTGTTCGATAATTTATGCTATTTTTTATTTGATAAGACATCAAGAAAAGATGTTATAGATCAATTAAAATCACAAAAGATATCATAAAATGATATTGGAAATTTTTTCTTCCTAATGAAAAAATATTTTTTTATTGTATATATATTTAACATAAACATTTTGAAATCATCTCATTTTATAATATAATATATCATTTTTTGAATCTATCGGGAATAATATTCTTATCTTGCTTCAAGTGTTAAAGAAAAATTGTTTTCAAATAAAAAAACCTCATTCTTCCAATAATGACACGCTCTCGTTTATAAATACAATCTACTTTCATTATGGTTTAATTATATCAACGTGTCAACCATCTTGTATGCAATATTTCAGTCTCTTCTTCGATTTCTTTCTCTGCGAGCAAAAAATTCATAAAATCGAAACTTTTTAAAATTCAAAAGATTTAAATTTTTTAAAAATCTTAAAACTTCTTATTATTTTTGTGATTCGAAATTCTTAAAATCCAAATAGAGAATAATTTATATAATTTAAATAATTAAATTAATTCGATTTTAGATTCTTTTTAATTTATTAACTTCTTTCATTTTAATTCTTGACAAAACAAATATCTCTTACAAAAAAAAGTAAACGTTTCAAGAATTTCAAGTTTCGACAATTTCGAATCGAGTTTTCTAAATTGAAAAATTTGGGTCTCAATCCATTTCTAATTTTATTGACTCACCTCGGCACCAAGACCAAATCTATAACCATCGGAGAATCGAGTACTGGCATTGTGGAAAACGCACGCACTGTCCACTTCTCTCTGGAAATGGGTGGCTCTTTCTTTATTCTCGGTAACAATGCAATCCGTATGTCCACTGCCATATTTGTGAATATGATTTATTGCATCCTCGATATCTGATACGACCTCGATTGCACACTCAAGTGCGCCGTACTCGGTCTTCATACTTTTCGCAGCTGGTGGTCCGAATGTCAATTGTTTCCTTAGTTTCGGCCCGGAATTAACTTTTACCTAAAATATGACATGATTAAATACAATAATAAGAATTCATTCGTACCAATTATTATTTCCTTTATATCAAAGACACGACTGACAAATTCTCTCATCGAATAACGAAATGAATGTAAAATTATTTTATTCTTAATTTAAAACTGCAATGATAAAATGATTATTAAATATCTCAAAGATCTTGATCTTTTCTATATAAATTATCGAATTTACACATTCGTGCCTCTGAAACGATATCTCATCATTAATTTTCTCACTCCTTCCTTTTGCAGCATACTGCACACATCGTTGAAAAAGCTATTTTTCATATGACTTTCGTGAATAAGCAATGTCTCCATAGCGTTGCAAGCAGCAGGGTAATCGCATTTCGAGTCTCTGATGATCTTTAGAGCTTTAACAAGATCCGCATCTCTATCCACATACACGTGACAGATACCTTCCGCGTGTCCCAATACGGGAATGTGTTTCGATTGTTCCTGAATGCTACGAACAAGATCTGAGCTACCTCGAGGAATTACGAGATCTATGTGTTTTCCCATCGATAATAAATCACCGACGTCCTCCCTGGTCGAAATTAAAGATATCGCGTTGGCAGCACCAACCGGGCCCAGTGCCTCCTTTACCAACTCCATTAAATATTTATTGCTGTTAGTCGCTTCTTTGCCTCCTTTCAAAAGGAGGCCATTAGCGCTGGACATCGCTAATGCCGCTACCTGAGGTAAACTGTCGGGCCGTGATTCAAAAATCACCAACAATACACCGATGGGTACAGTTATCTGTCTCAATTCCAGACCCTCGGCCAGTTTTGTCCTTCTAAGCACGCGACCCACATTCGTTAAGGAATCATTGGCAATTTGTCGCAAACCAGAGCTCAAAGACTTCAGTTTGGCGGGTGTTAACGAGAGACGAGAAAGTAAAGCTTTCGCCAGACCAGTTTTCTCCGCAGCCTCAAGATCCTTTCTGTTAGCCTCCAATATTTCCTTTTGCCGTGATTCGAGGAGATCAGCTAACGCGTTGATACAGCTTGCTCGTTCCTCTGGTCGAAGAGCTTGCAGTGTTCGGCTTCCAGTTCGAGCTAAAGATATATAATCACATGTATATATTTAGGTTTGTGTTTTGTAAAGGATGATTCTTTGATTATTAGAAATTTCTCATGTAATAATCGATCAGTCAGCGACAAAATATTGATATCGATAGATTATCGAAGTATTACTCGCAATGAAAAATGTTTCATAAAAAATTTTCATTAGATAAGTGTTGAGACAAGTATTATTAATTCTTTCGTGAACGCGTAAAATTCAACTTTATTTTTTTAAATAGAATATATATTTTTTATACATTCATTTAAAAGAATTAATAACATAAATATATATACTACTTGATAGACGTACCGATATTCAACTTTTATTTGAAACATTTTTCACTGAGTAATGAGTAATATTATTAAGAAAACTAGATACCATTAGATACAATAAGATATCGTTATAAATAGAGATATATGGCATAAATACTTATAAAATAGAGTTGTAACAATATTCAACCGAGCAAAGAATCATTTTATGTAAGAAGGGTAATAGAAAGGATACCGTTATAATGGTAATTTTTACTTTTTAGAAATAACTGTACCTTAAAAAATTTTGACCTGGAGACAAAATTCGATGTCATTTATTTTAGGATGATTAGAATTATTTTATATACCTATATTCCAAACATCATCATATAACATATTCTAAACACCTGAACTTAAAACCATAAATAGTAAATAAGTAATAAATAAATCATGTTATTACTGATATTTTCCTAAATTTATTTTTAAATATTTTTTACTATAATGTAATAAAGCAATAAAAGTTACGGTTGTTGAATGGATACATATATAATTATTCTTGAAAGAAATACAATGTTGGTAACGCATCGGCTATTCAAACGGTTTCTTTCGAAAGGATATATCAAATAAGTTTTAATGGAATCTGATTCTGATAAAAATTACTCGAAGTAGTAACGAGAATAGAAATATATTTTCATTCAAAGAAGCTCCTAAAAGAATATTTAACTACTTTTCTTTTCACCTACTTTTTCAATGGCCAACCATGTTGACCAAAACTTGTTCTAACTGAATATACTTTACACGAATAACGTGACATTTTTCTATATCTTAGAAGAGCGCGGTATGTGTCGCGGATAATTGTACAATGGCCACGATACAGCAGCCGGTAAGCCGTTTCATTTCTGCCTTCGATAATCGATGACCTATATTGCTATGGTCGGTAGAACAAAATGACGCTACTGACCGATCCCTTTACGAAAAAAAAACTACCGCGTGCAAACGCAATAATCTCGATCGACTTTTCTTTTTTAAATAAAAACAAAAAAAGATCGATCTCGTAAATTGCCTCATGGATTGAAAATAAAACTATTTAAGCAATTTTATGTTCGATATTTATAGAATATTTTCAAATAACTTTTTATTATTTTTACTCCATATAAATGTTTTTTTAAATCTTTTTAAATATTCAAATAATTTGAATCAGTCGATTTCCCTCCTTTACCGATATAAGGTAAAGAAAATTTAAGAAATTAATATATCGCGGAATAGTAATATATTAATTAAACGCTTTCAAATATGCAGCAATGCAATAATATTAAAATAAACGAATGTCAAAACTTATTAAAAATGACAATAGCGATTCTCTGAAAAACTTTGTAATCCTCTTGTGAATTTGCAATGCACAGAAATCCACTACTTAAAAGACCCATCCACTTAAAACATTTAAGACACTTAAGAAAGTTTTGCTATAATATAAAAATCCTTCTTACCTTCTTCAGCGACAACCTCTACAGGTGTGGAAATTTCGGTCGTCTGTGTGAAGAAAGTACCTATTTTTCTCCCAGATAAAATATTCTTTATAGCTTTTTCTTGAGTTCCATTGCAAATTACTACGGAGACACCTCGATCAAGAGCCCAAAGTGCTGCATTAACTTTCGCATCCATGCCACCGGTACCGACCTTCGATTTTTGCCCAAATTTAATCGTGTCTCTAAGATCCATGCTAAACGTATGCAGCATTTTGGCGCCATCTTGCCAAGGAGGCAGATTGTAAATGCCATCTACATCGCTCATCAAGATTAACAAGTCCGCTTGAATCTCGGCGGCCAACATGGCGGCCAAAGAATCGTTGTCCTTGATGGAAATTCCTCTTCTTCCACCGCTTCCAGCCACTTCCTCGTCAACGTGTGGCGGAGGTGATACCGCGTCGTTGGTATTGATTATGGGGACTATGTTCAAGCTGAGCAATTCGCTCAGGGTGCTGAACAAGTTATTACGGGTCTCCTCGTTGTAGAAATCCGGTTTGGTGACCAATACTTGGGCCAGTTTCACACCGTATTGGGCGAACATGGCGTCGTACAGCGACATCAGACCCGATTGACCCACCGCGGCTGCTGCTCTAGGTTCCAAAGGAGTGCCTGTGTGAACATTAGATCGAAATTACTGTTGATCGTGTACAACAAACAGCATTTTTAAGTGAATGGTTTTTGTTTATGGTCTTTTGGAGCTCGTCCAAACTCAATTGACTGCGCTCATCGATAACGCGTTTCAAGTGTAGCAATTTTTCTCTTTGAAGGATTAACGTACATAAAGATGATGAACGATAAAAGTTTTTAGTAATTTTTTATAACAAAACAGTTAGTTGATTTTGAACCAACTGAATAATAGAGAAGTTAATATTATGAAATATGAAATAGAGAAGATTTTGATTTATACAATAATGACGCTTAACAATGATAAAATTTAAATAAAATAGAGATTACAATGATTTCTTAATTATCGTTGTCGATAATTAAATGTCTTTTTGTTAATTTGAACAATTATTTTGTGCTTTTCACTTATAATAATCATAATATCATATATATAATAAATTATAATCATATTGTATTTGCCATTTATAAAACATTTATAAAATTTACAAAATACTTTTAATTGTTCTACTTATTCTATTCTAGTTTTCACTATGTAAAATTCTTATATTATTTTTAAAATTTTTATCAATTTATTTAATTTTGATCTAATTTAGAAAAAGTGAAAAATTCACAGGTTTCATAAGATTTATTAATATTTATATTTAGGCAGATTATTTAATAGGAAATTTTTCTAAAGTTATTCGTTTGATCATTTTATTTATTATTATAAATTTTTCTACATCAAAAAACAAAAATAGTATTTCTAATCCTCTATTATTAGTAGAATTTATAACAGTTAGAATAGTTAAAGTTAAATTATTAGAATAATTAGATGATTAAAACGAAATATAACTTATCACACATCAACTCAAATATTTATTTATTATATTTTTGCAATTCCATTGTATTTCCTTTACCAAAAATCTATATATATTCTTCATGTATTAGGGAACAAGGAGTGCTAGAAAAATATCGATGATCATTTTGGACCATTCGCGCAAATGTTCAAATTCAGGAAGGAATAATAAAAAATAAGGGTTATATTTTCCCAGCAATTTCTGTCTATCGCGTTCGATTGTTGCTTTCCTCGAAAACAGGAATTACCACGAATGTTTTCCTGAGCAAATAGAATCTCGAAGGAATTGCCGGTAAAAGAATTGGGCGGGTTGCGGTTGTTAGTTTAACCTACATAGAAGAACCGGACATTGTCAACTTGCCGAGCAGTCCCCGGATAACCGGAAGTACTTCTGAAACGTTATGACGCGTCCTCTATCGTGAAGGTCTAACATTTCGTACGTACTACGAAATTTACGAGTCCCTGTATCGATTTCTCTTTCACACGCTGCTATATGAATGCCCATGAAAAAGGAAATACCTTTAGAACGTGGTTAACGTAACCGGAATTTTCTTGCTTATGGTAGATATTGCAAGTCGTTTGTTCTTTACAAAGAAAATAAGATTGCTCCAGGGTAATGTAGATTATTTACCATCCTTTTATTCGCAAAGTTCTTTCGTACAATAATTGTGTGATACGATTTAATTGGTTTTTAAAATTTTTCTTAGTTTTCTAGATTTCGTGCAATTCACAGATACACTATCATTAATTCATAAATATTTGGACACATTGATGGTAATAGTATTGGAATTTTACGAAAATACAAAGATTAGACAAGTATATGTTAGAATTAAATATAGGATTTATCGATTTTTATATGCAAGATTTTATATTTATCAATGAGAGATTTAATGTTAGTAAATTTTAATCATCATATAAATAGAAATGATGTATATGTAGATATTATAAAAATTTGTATATAATATTTTATTAGATGTATAATTTACAGAGAAATATTTTCGAAACAGATTCGAAGGATTCATGGAATCCATCCAATTTATATTCTAAATATTAGAGATACAATATCGAATATATTTTTGCAAATATTTAAATCCAAGCGATGATTATATATACATAACTTAATAAAAAAAAGTTATTTAGAATGTTGACAACATATTTATGTTAACAACATATTTCAAGGTCATTGATGAAGTGTAAACAATCTTTCGTAAACAATCACCATAATAATGTAATATAATAATAGCGAAAAATTCGTATCACTGAGGAATGCAATTTTAAAAAAAAACCTTTTTTATTTATTAATTAGATATTGTATATATTGTAAATAATATTTGTTATATATAAATTTATATTTTAATAATTATCTAAATTGAACAATTTGAAAAAGTACAATTCCTTAAATAAGAAGAAACATGATATACTTTCCAAGTTAATTTCATAATTTAAAATTATTCTACTATATATAGATATCAATCATGAAGGATAAATCATCGTATATCATTCTGTATTAAAATTAAAATCCCAAGATAAATATCCAAATATTTTTGAATGATAGTGTAAATATATATCACTCATTTCATTATACGATTCTTTTCTTTATTAAATGATTCAATCGTGTTCATCCGTAAAAACCGCGATTCTCACCAATCAAGCAAATTGTACGTTTTCCATCGGAGGAAAAGATTTATACTCGGGCAATTTAATCGTCATAACTTGCTGGCATTATTCGGTCGATCGATTCACCGCAGTCAATTAAAATAAAAATGAGATATTATTTTTCTCGCGTTTCGTATCAGACGGCTCCTTTAATTATATAATATTAATTAATGGAGGGAAGAATATGATATATAGAAATGTAAATACAAAGGGAAGCGCAACGACTTCCGAAGTTCGTGTAAATTCGAATACGTTTTAGTTATATGTACCTACTCGAGACTCATTAGCGCGCCAAGTATAAAGGAACCAGGATTACGAGTGAAAAAAAGTATAACCGGAGGGGATCGTGTATTCTAATTTATATTTCACTGATAACAATGAAATTCGTGGTGGATTGAGTCTTGGGTCGAATTACTGCCAGATATCCGGGTCATAGTGTAGATAATATTGTCGTCGAAATATTTATTTTATTCGATATTGTAATGAGAATTATGTGTAAAGTTCTTTGGTTCTTTCTACAACTCCAAAATTTCCAGACTTATTTTAATTAAGTTTGGAGAAAACTTTGAATGCGAACGAGTTGATTTTATGTGAAATTCATGTCAAATTTATTATTTTTGAAATGAAAAATAATAATTCATATTTGTTAACAAAGAGAAAAGAATATATTATTGGTATGATTAAATATGATTCACAAAAATTGAATCTGAAGTTTTGAGATTTCGAAATTTTTGAAACTCTCGAAATTCAAACCGTTTAGAATATTTATTATTTTTTTAAACTATATATAATAAAAATTGATAGATATATATCCAAAGATTTTATTAATAAAAAAAAATCTTAACAAATTTTCATTTCGAAAACAATTTTTTTCCATATTAACTATTATAATAAACTTGTATTAATTAAAATCAGTCTAAAATATAAAAACAAATCCAATAGAATTATTATTATTATTATTATTATTAAATAAAAGTAAATCCATATTGTCGCAATATTTTTCTAAATTATTATCTGCTTAAATTTCAAAAGTTTTAAAGAAAAGTATGGAATCTTTTTTGAAAATTTTTAGTTTCGAGGTTTCAAAGGTTTCGAGTGCTTCGTCTCTAAGGAAAAAACAATTAACGTGTATATTTGGAATTATACCCGAGCGTTTTCTCATGTGGCCGCCAGGACTCAGCGTTTCCCTCATTGATAAGGACATCAACAGTTCCTGGGCGAGTTTCTGTTTGCCGAATGCGACCGCTCCGCTAGTTACCATAATACATTCACGACCTCCGTTTTGGCACTCGGCTACCTGTTCGACTATGGACGCCAACCGACCCAGTGCCAGTCCGTGTTCGTCCTCCCTCGTGATAACGGCGCTGCCCAATTTCACCACCAAACGTCTGGTGTAATTCAACTGGCTGCGGTCGTTGAACATCGTTGCCTTTCGAGGCCCTTCTGTCGTCTGCAATTCTCTACGTGAGTCCACTCTACTCTTCAAAAATTAACCGATTAAATCGTTTCGATCGAAATGGGATACAGCGCGAAATTAGAGAAATTTTTGAAAGGATTTCTTCTTCAATTTAATAACGTTTGGTGTTATATTTTTTACTTGATTTTATTTCTGTATATCGTAAGAAGAGATTTTAAAATTTAACTTTTCATATTAAATCATATTGCGTATACGAACAATGTAATTACTTAATTAATTGTTAATCTTTAGAGATAAGTGAGATAATGAGTAAATCATAAGATTCGTTCGAAAAATTGATACTTACGTACATGTATGTTAAATATTCCATTTAAATCGATTTATCTAAATATTTTAGAAATTATATTGATGATATTGAAAAATATTTTTTATAATAATAGGGAAATTTGATATAAAAGACTTTTTCTAAATTCTGATATGGAGATTAATTTTCGATATCGTCAATTCAAGATATTTAGATAGATTGATTTAAATGGAACTTTGTATATACAACACATATTTATATAATATATACATATAAATAAATATATATAGTTGTATATAATAATTCTTATTAAGTCTTTTGCCAAGAATCACTATAATAGATTTTTGACGATCCTCTAAAGGATTAAATAAATATATATTTTCAATAAAATAAATTATTAAATTTTAATACAATATGTCCTCTTTACGAAAACATTTTAAAGAAATATTTCTTCATTATTAATAATTGATAAAAAAGAATTTTTTCCACAGCTTCTGAAAAATTTGAAAGGATTAATTGTTATAAAGGCTATCATTTTTTGAAACATACGTGATTACATTTGTGTATCGCAAGGCACACGTTATTCATCAAGGACAGTCATTAAAATGTAAAGCAAGGATCTTTCCATTTGCAAATGAAAAGCCTCGAAACGATTTCTATACTTTTTCCCACATTCGTGGCGACGATGGGAATGTTTCGCTTTTAAGGCTTTCAAGGTGAGTTAATTTGCGTGCACTTTATCTAATTCCTCGTTGCGTCAAACGAATTTTATTCTTAGCTTTTCACATGCAACCGAGCGAAACTCATAAAGATCATTCGATGATCCTTTGATCGCTTTTATTGAATTATCAGTGTAACATCTATGATCGTGTGTGTTTTACAATCGTTCAAATTCTCGAATGTTATCTTTATGTATAATACTTTGATCGAGAATCGAAAAATTCCCGGCCGCCAATTTCTATTCGATTGCCACTCGACATACTTTCATGCGTACACGTGTAATCACTTCCACTTCTAGATCTATCAATTATAGAAAAAAAAAAAAAAAAAAAAAAAGAAAACATCTGTTTACGAGTGCTTATTACGAGTTCAATGTTAAAGAAATTTTTGTAAGAATTCAAAATTAAAAAAATTATTGGAAGCATAATGGCACACGAAAGAAACGAAAAGAGACAAAGAAAGAGAAGAGGGAGGGGAAAAAAAACAAAAAAGAAAAATTAAAAATCGTAGATGAATGTGCAATTTTGTTTCCTGTTTAATACCTGTTTTCATTAATCTCCGTTGACGGAATTGCGGCGAATGAATTATTCATCCGAAAAAACAATTGATCTGTCACCGACAGCAATTTGCCACGTTTCATTATATTTTTAGTCCTCTGTGCATTCCCCTGTCTTCCTCGTTCCTAGACCCAATTTCCGCTCGTCTCCTAAAGCTATGCAATTCCTCTCCCTTTAAGATCTTGCGGGGAATCATTTTTCAATGACACATTATCGATTCCGTTCCGACGTAGATTCCATCGTAGGTTTCATAAGCTGTGGATCGCTGATTAAGTGTTATAAATCATATTGTACCGCCTCTCTTATCTTTACTTTCCAAGTTTCGCAGTTCGTTTCCAGCTACAATCAATTTTTAATCCTATCGTCGAATAGAATGGATTAAAAATTGGATCTTGATACGATGTCTTGATGATCTAATGAAATTATTGCATTACTCTTTTTTTTTTATCGATAGAACACGTCAACGAATTTTCTTGAATCATTTTGTGATCTGACCTGTTGATCTATCTCAGAATCTCTAAAAATATATCGATTCTCGTGGAGGGATGTGGCGCGGGAATCGATATTATCCATAATACAGAAATATTCGAACATCACGCGAATGATATCGACGATCATTTCTCGTCACCGTGGTGTTCGTATCGTGACTGGATCGTGATTAAATGACGATTGATAAAACGTCTGATTCTTATCGTATCTTGGATTCTCTCGTCGAGAGAGAATGAAATGGCGTGATTTTTTTTCAGAATGGATTCAGAATAATATCGTTTTAATATCGATCTTGACATTGTTTTTTTTTTATCTTTTCTTTGTTTCAATTCTCGATATGAGATAAATGTTTAATCTTTTTTTTTTCGATAAATCGATCAATTGAAATTTTAACACGGAGACAAGAAAATATTTATTCTGTAATCGATTGTATTGTAATTATAGTACTGTATAAGCAGATAATGAGCAGCAAATTTTGAAATAAATTGAAACAAATAGTAAAATGTAGAAAATCAAAATATTTTCATAAGCAGATATTAATTGAAGGTATTATTCTTGATGATGCCTTGATGTTTAATTATGTTATATTAATTTTCAATTTATTGTAATAATATCAGAGTTACTTCAAATTGATATTTCTATAATGTAATTTAAAATACGAATATTTGAAATTTATTTCTTCAATATATAACATTTACTTCAAAGAAAAATTTATTATAGCAAAATTCTTTATCATTTGAAAAAAAAATAGAATTATTTATTTTCTATTCGAATGAATAATAAAAAATCTATTTTCTCCAGCTCTGACTAAACGTTGCACGGAAGAACAGGATGATCGAACGTACACAACGAGTGCAAATGTGAACGATATTTATAATTCGGTGATTGCGTGTTGTGCATGTGTATAAGCGAGATATCACTTGTATTATGTATTCGTGATAACGTTGTTGTTACATTTATGACGGTAAAGCCAATTAAACTGGCGATCTTTGAAATCGAACGATGCATTTTGCATTTAAAAGCCCGTTTAACGCGTTCGTTGCTGTTTGTTGTTAGAAAATTATCGAAATGCGGCCGGAAGCAACATATATGCATGTTATGCGACGTCTACGCGGTTTTATTTATGTTCACGTTTCAAATCTATATGCGATAAATAATTTTCATTATTATCTCGTTCTGAAAATCATTGTCGAGTGACATAACGCAGTGGAAAGTTTTGTTACTTGACATTATTTAACGAGAAAATTACATAAATAACGAAGCAGTTTAGAAAATTATATTTATACTGTTTAACAAAACTATATTTATATCGACTTAAACATTTCGAGTCGTATTATTTTAAAGTTTTTAATCTTAATTGAAAAATGATCTATTTCTAAAATACTTTATGAAATTTATTGTACACGCGCGCGAGAAATCATTAATGCATTAGCAATTAAATGATTTATTAGTCACTCAGTCTTATTTCTTATTTGATTTTCATAAAAATAATTGTTTGTTACATATTTTAATATGATTGTTATTACAATATTGTTTAATATTTGTTTCAACAACAAATTTTTGTTTACGAAATAAACGTTATTTTCTCAAATAATAAAGTCTTCAATTTATTATTTTCCCAAATATTATCATTTTCTCTCTCTCCCTCTCTTTTTCTCTCTTCGTTTGATCAAATAAGTAAAGTCAACATCAATTGAAATACTTATCAAATAATGATTAAAACTGTATCTGTAAATAAGTTCTTCGAAAAAATTGTTTTTAAATTATCATTCGAAATTTTGCCCAAGGTCTGTTCCATATCGTTTCAATCGCACAAACATTGTATATATATTTTTTCCTTTCAAAAATTTCAAGAAACAACTCTTGCCTAGATTTCATTCACGTCAAACAAACATCTTCGAGATTTGATCGTTTTATGTAATTAGGAAAAATTTTTCTCCATCGAGGACTCCATGTTCGATTCGAAAGGCACGCACGAGGGTGTTAAAAATTGGATCGGCGATGCAGAAGTTAACCAATCGCCTGGATCGTCCGGTCAGATCGATCGATCTGGTTTCTGGGAAGAAATGAAAGGCGAAAAATAAGAAAAATTGCACGTACTACTTGTTCGGGTACCCTCGGCCCCGAGGAGGACGAAGCCAATCTCCTTGGAAAACATCCAAGTTTACTGGATCTCAATAGTAACAACCTCGCGTACATGGCTGCCTCTTGAACTTCCTTCCTCCTTGCTTACGTTTCGCACAAGCACGACACTATTACGATTTCCTAATCGAACGAACGTCACGCGATCACTACTCGTGCGTCCTTTTCTCGACGAAGGAGAGAACTGGTGGCGGGGGAGGAGGGACGGGAAGAGAGCGAGATAGGCAAGAATGAAGGAGAAGCGTGGATTTAATTATCGATCGAGAGATTGGTATCTTGGGATGGAAATTCTATCGGGAGGCGAAGAGAGAAGATCCTGGATGAAATTCTTTTAGCTTTTTCCTGCTCTCGCTACGGAGGGATCTCGAGATGAGAAAAGAAGAGAGAAGAACGAAAGAAGGAAGTCGAGAAGAGGATTGGATTCGAGCATAGACCTCGGTAGCGAGGTGGAGCGGTCGCCACGATGGTCAACGACGCACTACTACTCGCTGCTAGTCGAAATCGCGGCAGAAAACGATGTCGACGTTATCACGAGAGCGAAGATTAAGAGGCTTATCCTCGCTCAAAAAATGTGACTCGAGCGTAAAAGTGGGAGGAGGAGGGAGAAGTTTCCTTCCCCGGAAATCGTGACAATTTTAAATATCGATTTCCTAAAACCTCGTGCATGACGCCAGCCTCGTGCAGAATCCAATTTCTTTATGTGTTCTTTAAGATACATAAAGAAATCGCGTAATACGTAATATATAGCAACGGCAGTAGCATTGGCAGCATGAATCGGTGAACTTTGACTCGTGAATTGAGCAAACAGAATTGCTATCTAACTTGCGTTTGACTCATTCTTTTCACCACTCGGCGTCCGTTGTGCTCCTCTTATGTATGCGTGCGATAGATTCGTATATATGGTAATTTCTACCACAAATGAATATTGGGAATCTGTTGTGTGCACGTGTGTGAAAGGAGAGAGATCGATCACGAGTTGGACGTTTGTTTTCGTGGCCTTGGTAAATAGTCTATTTGCATTCTCTATTTAATAGAAACTCGTGGCTCGTTGAGGTTATGTACGGTTATCAAACCGTGGCGATAGAGATCGCGTCCACCGATTTTATTATTATTATTTATATATTTTGAAATTAAAGTTTTTTTATTTCATCGGATGATATGGTGTTTTCAATACGATAAAATATCGCGTCATTTAAAAGAAACGTTGGCAGACGTACGAAAAAGTTCTTGATCTACCTTTTCAATTATGCAGGATGTTCATCTTCGCGTACATCTTCGTGGTGGAATACGAGGAGACGAAGATAAGAAAATATTTTTCAAATATGCTTCGTAGTATTGTTAAATAGTGGATGAAACGTCAAGTTGTTCTGGAAAATGCGTATGAAAAATATCGCTGCCTCTTTCGTTGTCTCCTTCATGAGAAAAGAGAAATATCAGTTGATACTATAAATAAGATATAGGGCGACATCGACATAATTATGAGAATCATATAATATATAATCGCGGATAATTGCATGGAAAAGAGTGAAAAGATTGAGAGAAAAAGATGTAAGAAATTAACTATACCGTTTTAACATGGTTTTATTTTAAAGTTATATGTTGACTTTATGATACGATTATAAAGAATTGGATTAAAGAGAAAAATTCTTTTTTTCGAAAATACTTATAAGTTTTCAGTTTTCGAAAAAAAATGGATAACAATAATTGAATTTGAAAGATTACAGAGATCACAGAGACGAGGTAACTAAAGGATCGTAGAATAAGAATACTTATTTAATAACTTAGGAAATAAAAAATAAAATTATATTATGTGTAAAAATGTGTGTCACGAATGATTGCGTGGCACTATAGGAATGTAAGAAAGCTTTATCTCTTTAAAATTTTTATCTTATTTTATGTTTGTTGTATCAATATTGTTACTATTCTTGTATGTATTCTTTAAGAGTTGTTTTTCATACATGCATTTTTACCTTGATTTTAAGGCAACTTTTTTGATGGTTACTTTTTATTCTGTTTTCTTCAGAATAATTGAAAAATTCTTTTCATATTTTGCTATTAATTTATACAAATAATTTAATCTTTCAAAATTTAACAATAGAAATTTTAGAAATTTTATTAATTATTCCTATAAATATCGTTAAAGGAAAACAATCATTTTATCATCAGATTAAAACTTATTTAAAAAATTTAAAAAATTTAAAATCAATTAACACAAGAAAGATTGATAAATTTAATAATGATTTCAATAGAATACGATGAATGAAAAATTAAATATCAAAGAACTTATTCAAAATTTTGCCAGAAAAGTTCTATTACAAGAATTACAAAAATAATAAAAGTATTTAAATGCTTTTGTGTTTTGTTTACTTAAATTATATCTATTTTTACAATTAAAAACAATCAATTAATGCTAAATATTAAAATAATAATACTTTTAAAGATATCATATATATTCTTATAAAGAATGTTAATCACCTTAGTATTAGTTCTAATTCTCTAAGGAAAAAATTCTTCACATTGTTCGAATATCTGCCATATTCAACTCTTCATTATTTATTTGTAAAAGTAAAAAATTAAGAATAAAGAAAAAGAAAAGAAGAGAGAACGATGGTTTTCGATCTTCTAGTGAACTTATCAATAAACCTTCCTGGCAGGCTTTAGTTTAACTAAACAGAATGAATTCTAAAACGAAGGCCTGGAGGCAATGGTAAATTTAGAGAAGGTAACTCCATTTACCGAAACAATAAGGAATATACGTATTGTTCACATCTAACCGAAACAAGTTGATAAGAATTTTAGATAGTCGATCAATTTGTAGTTTGTATAGAGCGATTTCTAGGCCAAATCGAATCGAACGAAAGAGATTTAGAAATATCATTACGAGGAAACTTTTGACATATTTTCTTTGATAATGATAATTTAAGCGATATGTACGAGTTGATTTGCCTTATTGTTGAGCATTGCTTTAATCTAAAACAATCAATGGTTTTATTTATCTCAGAGAGAAGAGTTTGTAATTGTTTCAATGTTTCAATTTTATCGAGTTCTTAGTTTTAGCAAGTTTAGCTATTAGGATAGAAAGAAGTGATATAGTGGGTGTTATGCAAGATATGAAATATTCCATCGCCGTCACCACAAAGTTATACAATTTCAGCAGGTTTTGTCCTAGGTCCTAATTAAAATTCGCACAAACAGCTAGGACGTTAGCTGAAAGATAATCGTATTGGATAGATTTTCCAAGCTGTTCGTGATTCAATGTAATCGCTATCGAACAGTAAAAAAAAAAGGGAAACGGTTGATCCTGCATTTTCGTCGTTGTTGCAAAAAGGAACAGATTCGTGCGATTGAAATTCATTTCGTCTTTTTCTGTATTCGTATTTTTTCATTTTTTTTGGAGGGAAGAATATTAGAATTCGAATTTAAAGAGCACGATGGAGAAGAGATAAAAACTGAGAACATTTCAGAAGAGATAAAAAAATTTATCAATCTTTATTTCGTGAAATTCTTCTTTATTATAGTTATAGCTTTTTGTTCTAACGGTATTCGCTTATGGGTTTGCAACGAGTAAGAAAACGATGGTTTATCGATATTCGTCTCTTCTAAAGTTCGAGGTTGCATTGGAATACGAAGATTTCCCTGTAAAAATAAGTTTCATCGATGTCTGAGACACGATCGTGGAATAGTGTTATTCCACGTTGGCTGCCGGGGCGAGTAATCCTTTCATGGAAAGTGTGCCCCTGAAAGATGGCAATGAAGAGGATCGTTGGGGATCGAAGAAAAGAGGCGGGAATAGAAGACGACATACATCGTTGTCAATGACATCGACTCGTGCAAAGAGTATATCGCCTTACAATTTCTCGATGTAGCTAAAGTTTATTTTCCACATGGTTACAATAAATTCGTGTATTTTTCCTGGGCTATCAATTTTCGTTCGAATTACGTTTCAAGGAAGAAAAATATATAATATGCGCACAGTATACGAAACATTTGATCCCTCATGTTTCTTTTGTTTCAAGCTTTTTAAGTACTTTCTGTTTGCTTGCATCCGTGCTTTCAATATTCAATACAGTATAAAATCAAAACAAACCATATTGAATATTCATTGAGCGTTCGCTCGAAACGTTAATTCGATCGACATAATTCTTGTATGTATTAAAACGCGTATTAAACATTTATCAATAATATTAATATTATTATGAGGATAGGATTAATTTACTCGTTCTCTGATCCAAATATTCAATTTGGTGTACAATTGATTATGGAAAAAGTGTAAAAGATGATTGAAATTGATAGAATGCATAAAATATTAATATTGGTGTTATGGTGGCGCAAATAAAAAAATATAAGTAAAGTTTTTGCTATTTATGATTCCTGATTCTCTTCCTAAGCGAATAAAATTATTGTTCTCTATAATAATATTTGAATCAATATAATAATTAATTTCATTATCAAATTCTATATATATTGTCGCAAAAAATTATTATTTTCATTAATTTTATAAATTTTTATTCAATATTATATAATAATTTAATTTGTTTTCGACAAATAATGTTTCTTACTATATAGAAATAATTTTTAAATAGAAAAAGTTCGGATTAAATTTTAAATAAATCAAAAAAATTATTTTGCAAGAATTTTTAATCTGTTTATAATATGAACATTGTTTTATAATTATTTTATAATATGAACATTGTTTGAAAGTAAACTTAATGATTGCCATATAGATAAATAAATAAATAAATAAATATGATTTATGATAAATAACGATAATAAATATTTTTTATTTGTCATATAAATATAAAAAGACATAATTTGATTTTTTATTAGTGAGTAAACAAAAACAAATGAAAATAGTTACAGGACAATTTAATATACTATAGATTAATTTACTAATAATGTTTATGATTATACTTTTCCATTGAGATATATTTATAAAAACATTTTTATTTTTTTATCTTTTCTTAAGAAATTTATTTTTAAATAATATTCTATTGGATTCAAATCAACTCTGAATCATTGTAACTACTGAATATTCTCTTCTTCAAAAAAACTTTGTAATAGTTGCAGCTTTATGAATTCATTATTGCCTTATTAAAAAGTGAAATTATTTCATGTCCCATTTTAATTGCAAAATCAAATAAATCCACTTTCAATATCTCTACATATTTATCTCTACTACTGTTAAATTATCAATAATAATTACTAAATTAATCCTCCTGAAATATCTCTGAATTATTTTAACTATATTTTATAATCATCTTTATATTACTCTTTTTAAAAGCTTTTTCTATTTTTCTTCATACATAATAATTTATTATCTTTTAATATTTCAAATTCTGTTATTCCATATTATGTTTCTTTAAAAGTTTATCAGTTTATTTCATATACAAGTTTTAATAGTTTTAAAAGTTTCGTAGTTTTAATTTATTTAGATTTAATTTAATAGACATTATATTTATTGTTGACTTAGAATGAGAGTAAAGAAAAAATACCATATATACCATATTATAAATAATAATATAAAAAATAGGGATTAAATAAAAAATACGTTAAATAAAAAAACAAATGTTTAAAAATACGTTCAAAAAATTGATTAATTAAAATTTTAAAGCTAACACTTGAAAAATTAATTTTATAAAAATTATTTTTTTACACATAGAATTTGAAAGATTAACTTTATTGACGTGATATATTAAGAAGATATAATCAAATAAATATCTTTAATTTTTTTTATAAACTTTTGAATACATTATTTGATAATAAGAGCTTTAAAAAATATGTTCAATTAAAATTAAACGAATTTATCCCCTTACAAACAATTTTATTTCAAAATTTAACAATTTTTAAAAATTTAATAAAAACGAATTTCAAAAATATATTCAATTTCACAATTTTCACATATAACAATTTTTCACTGCGTCACATAAATATCTGTTACATGTATGGCATATTGTTATTTTGTTTATTTTCCTGTATTTTTCATAGTTATTGCAGCATTATATTATATTTTATATATTGATGACAGCATCTGCGTCCATCTTCAAATTACACAAATAATAGACAAGAGGACATTTTGTATTCATCCCCGGATTTTTATTTTTTTTTTTTAATTTTCCTCACATTTCTATGAAAGAATATCCTCATATAAAAAAACATTCTTACATAAAATATAATTTTTTCAAAGTATTTATAATTATATTTTAATATACATTTATTATATAACAATTCTAAAAATATCAAATAAAGGATATTAGCATTAATTATACAATTTTTATATTTCTTTTTTATCTTAATATACTTAATATTTCCATTAGAATTTTCATTAAAATTCTAATGGAACACGATTCTTCGTGGTTTAACCAAATACTCCGGATATTCGATTATGTTCGTTTCGATTATCGCTCGTAAGAATCGTCAGCGATCTTAAATCATGTCAGCGAGCAATATCGATTAGTAGCAACGTGATACGCGGCTGTTTATCATTCCCACTGTCGAATTCATTGTTCCTAGCGAGAATACTTATTCATCATTTTGGCCGATGATTTGACTCGATGGATGACAAGATTTATCTACTCGCCTAGTGTATCGGGAAGAGATGAGAAACAAATATCATTTGTCGATTTCTCTTAATTAGTGTGTTTGATAAACAGACGATATAGGCCGAGTTAAACGTTTCCGTAAACAGTTGGGCACGCGTGTTGCGCGTGACTGTAATTGCCGATAAAAATAATTGACTGCATTCGTCATCGTGTTTAAACGTGGTCTCGTGCTCGCTCTTTGGCGATTACGTAGTGTTACGTGGCAAGAGATAGGCTAATTTTTCAATTTTTCATTTTTAATTAAATTATTTGGATAAAATATTAATATTTATCATTTCTGTCTAAGACATATTTTATTCGATTAATAGATAATCAATCTATTAATGTTCTCTGCATTCGAAGAAGCATACATCCGATGTTTCGATTGCTGCTGTCATCTGCCGATGAAATGTTCAGATATTGCACTTTAAATTGTTTTTTTACTTGTTTAACATTAATAATAACATTATGAGTTAATTATTGATGCATGTATTGTTTTTAGGTGAATTTTGTCGAAATCTTTGATGATATATTTATTTTGTTTTGTTATAAATAATACTATTAACAATGATTGGTCAATTAACAATTTGAAAAATAATTTTTATGACTGTAATATTCGTTATAATTAGTTTTTTAAAGAAAATGTATCAAAGTCATTGTATCATTATATAATAAAATAAATAAAATTTAATGATACAATGTTCATAAAATTGCATTGTTAATATAAAATATTAATTATCTTTCAATCTTTTCCACGTCTTAATAATAAATTAAAGATTTTTTAATTAATTAAATATAAATTATATCATTATAAATTTAAATATGAAATTATTTTTCTGACAACAAAATAATAATTTAAAACTATAGTATAAAAACAATAAAAACTTAGATATAAAATTTAGATTATACAAAAATATATAAAAACTTAATAAATCAACTTCAAATATTTACTCGGTTTGATTCGAATGTTTTTCTTGATGTTAAATTATTTATATTTAAAAAAAAATATTGTTGCAACAGATAATGCAATAAGAAAACATTAAAAGATTAATTAATCATTTATACCAGTAATTATATAAAGTGTAAAAACAAGATCTTTAAAAAAAAATATAGTTATGTACTATTACGTAGTTAATTTTTCGATAAACACTATTAATTTTCCAGTAATCAATGCAATCACGATATCAGAAGCAAATAACTGGCATAATGGAATCACTTCTTTTTTTGGTTTTCTATTAACATATATAGCATACATATAGATGCAATGTTATTAATAATTAGTCAATCTAATTTATACGTAACCAGTCTCTAACTTGGTCTCTATACCAATATTTATGTATGGAATTACAAAGAGAAATTCTATGAAGTTTGCTCGAAGGTGAATTGTCGAAGGTAATTTTTATTTTCCCGAAGTAGATCCCGAAGTTTATGGACAAACTGAAGGGAAAATTGGAAGAATGGTTGACATTTTGAGGAAAAATTTCTTTGTCACGTAAAGACGATGACAGGAGAGAAGAAGAGTGAAGAGATCCCTTTATTCTCTTTTTCTATGATTTATATTGTGGCTGAAATATTACACCGAAAGTTGCGTTCGACAACACGCGAAGGTGTGAGAATACGAAGGGGAGGAATCATTGAAGAAGGGGGTTGAAAGGGAACGAGCAATCGTTCGCGAAAATACACGACCGTCAGAAGCATTCTATTGAGCTTTGTGTTCGATTATAACGTACACGGAAACGTACGAGGACAGGCGATTGTGAATCTATGTGGAAAAACAAGAAACGTGGATGATATATCTTTATATTGTTCAAAATAAACGGTCATTTAAACGAAATGAAACGAAAGTTTTTAAATAATTTGAAAATATTTTTTAATCTCGTCTATTAATATTTTTTAAGATTAATTATTTTTCATGTTCTTTTTTTTTCATTTTTTCTAGAATTGTCAAAAAATGAAAGAGATAAATTATCACATTTACTTCTAATTTTTCATGATTTAAAAATTTAATTATTAACATTGAAACTTTACTAAATTTTTATACTAAAATGCAACGAAATCTTTGTTTTATTAATTGTTACAATATTATTTTTGAACTGTTTCTTGAATTTTCTGTAATGAAAATGAATGAATTGCATTATTTATTGCAGAATAATATAATAAATAATTATTGGAATGATTTATAAAACATAAATTAAGATTTAACTTTTATTTCAAATATATAGTTATATTTAATTACGTCAATTTACTTAGGTCAAGCATTTTATCTATAGATATAAAGACAAAGTAACCAAGACTTTTATCCCAAACGTCCAATTCGATTTCATCGTGAATGAAAGCTCGAGGATACAAAGGAAAGAGCTACGAATTACAAAAAAAAAAAAAAGACAGATATAAAAACAAAAAGGAAAATAAAAAAAGCGAGCAAGAACAAGAAAGGTGAAAAAAACGAAGACATCGGGGATGTCTTTTGTTCCTTATTTAAAACAAAGTAATCCGCAAAAAACAGAATAAGAGTTTTGAAAGCTATTTAAACTTAAACCTCCCCCCTCCCCAGTACCCATCCGTTGTTTCATCGTCAATGGACCGCCGGTGGATTCGCTTAAAAATTAAGAAAACGTTCCACGGATAAGGATAACGGGTTGCATTCTATCCCTACGTTTCTACTTCAGTTTTTCTAGGATAGAAAAATTCCCGCGAGAGGAATGTTCTTTTTGAAAAGGGGGAACGGGCAAGTTTCACGATAAATCCTATCTCGATCTCATTGTTTCCTGTCTCTAGCCTGTCTAAGAGGAGATCGTCTATATTTGTTTAGACGAAATTCCGCGAATACAAAGAGCAGAGCTAGTGATTACGGGCGAAAAAGCGGCGCTCGGACGGGGCCTCCGCGAATAAAAACCCGCTTTTCATTTTCTATTCCCCGCATTTTCCTAGACATGCTATTCAGACGTGGGCCGCTCCTTTAATTCGCGCAAGCATCGCGATAGAACGCTGGTAATATTTATTGCCGGGAGAGCAGAAAAGATTGTGCCAGAAAGAGGAATAGAAAAACAATTCTTATAATAACGCTCCGATCGAAGATGACGTGGTAAGATGAAGATAGAGATTTGCTTATTCTCGTTCGATACCATTTCGATATCGAGATTCGTGTGCTTTTTTCGCGATTTCTTTCAATTAATCTTCGTTAATTGTATTATAACGAAGTTACGAAACGTTGTGACAAAAGAATATTATTATATGTTTCAAAATTGTGTATAATAATAACTATATTGTATTATCGATATCGTATAGTTTTTGACACATCTATAAAAAAAATTAATAAGTAAAAAAAGCTTTATTGAAAAGTTATTACTCGAAGTATTTTTTTTTTAATAATAATTTTCAACAAAATAAAAATTTAACAATATTATCGATAATTTGTTAATTAATTATCAATATTTATCGATAACACAATTCTAATATGCATATCTGTTTATTACAATTTTATTAAATTGATCGTTCTTTAATATAAGAATTAAAATTTTTGTTTTTACTTAATAGAAGCATAAACTTCATCTGTTATTAACACATTGTACACATTGTTTCTTACAATAAGCGATAATGAAGAACGTTAACTTTTCATAACGATAAGTTACTATATTCGATTCTATTACTATTGTTCGTAAATTTATATAATAACAGATTATCTCTCAGAATATTTTCGCAATGTAAACTTTTCCTATTAATTAACTTATCGTTTATTTACGTAAAAAAATTCTATGTGCCTAAACGCTGCTTACAACGCTTATACATTTTTAACACAGAACCGATTGGATAACTCTATTTCACTAAGATATATCCGTACAACGATACAATCTCTCATGCATCTTGATGTCTGAATATTAAACGTGAGTCACTAAGTAAATCTTTCATACGTGACCTGTCGTATCGATGAAAAAAGCGGGAACCGTAAAGGCGACCGTTTTCTTAAGAAAAACCGGCACACTTACAATTTAGGATTACCAAGTATACTCAAAAGTCACGTTGAAAGTTACATTTCATAACCTGGTCGCGCGCACGTATAGCCGCCAACGTGGGATAAAGAGAGAGAGAGAGAGAGAGAGAGAGTGAGGCGAGAGTGAAGAGAAGAAAAAAGAAGAAGAAGAAGAAGGAAAGAAAAGGAAATAGGTAGTAGCAGGAAGCGGGGAAACAGAAGCAAGTAAAATTGCAGCGAATTGTTGCGTATTCTGGTCTCCACGACCCCTTGGCAAGCAACAAAAGCCTCCGGAAATCCCTGCCCCGAGCCAGGAGCTCAAGCAAACAGAAGATTCATCGAATTAAACTTGGGGGAGGAGAAGAGTGGGTAGTTTAACCACGCGTTTTTGAGAGATGTACTTTTGAGACACGAGCGTGACACCGGCGAGCACGAGAAGAAAGCCTTCTTCACCTGGTGGGGGATAAAGACAAAAATAAAAAAAAAAAAAATAAAAGAGCAAAAAAAAAAATGGTACGATTTATGATAAGAAGAATTAGGGAAGAAGGAGGGAGCGAAGCGTGGAGGAAGAAGCAGGCGCGAAAGAAATGAAGGAAGAGGAAAAAGCGGGAGAGAGGGTGAGAGGAGGGGACAAGCCGATGAGGCGGACAAGAAGAAAGAGGGCATACGCTTTTTTTTTTTTTTCCCCCCTTTTTTTTCAGAAAACGCCGCCCCCCAGATCTTCCTCTCACCCTCTCCAATCCCTTCTGCATCCTCTTCCTTCTCCCTCGCTCCGTTTTTTCCCAATTCCGACAGCTCTACGAGAAGAATTTCGTCGGACAGGGGGGGGAATCCGCGCGCATGTGCCGCGGGGGTGGCTGCCTCGAGGACGTAGCAGCGAGTCGGAGACAACGAGAGGAAGTGGGAAAGAGTGGAGAGCAGTGGATGCAGGCCTGTGAGAGGAATAAGGACGAGGAGGGGTGTGCGCGAGAAGGGGGGTAATACGTGTGAGAGTACCCTGAAGAGTGGCGTCGGTAGTACGGGTGGTGGGAGGAGGGGAAGCGCGAGGGGCAAGAGGCGACCGTTCACGTCTTTTCGACGTCGACGCAACCCCGTTGGCGCAGAATAGCTGCTCAGTGCTCGTCGAACGGCGCTGTGTTGCGACGGGACCATGCCGCCGCGCCCTGCACCACCGATCAACCGATCTCAGGTACGCGAGACACATTATCATTCCCGAGATATCGATACCATTTCATTAAAGAAATCATTCATTCCCGAACGAATGACGTGGTTCCGGTGTTTTCCCACTTTTTCCTCCTTTCGTGATCTTCGGGGAAACGTGTTCAAGATAGATCGCGTCTCACGAGAGTGAGATAAATCTGTTTCTCTGTGGGGGAGTCGAGAGTCGATGCTCGTTCTCTCTTGTTGGCAATTTGTGTGCGGCGTCGTGTGATGTTTCGTTTTTGATAAAAAAAAAAAAAAAAAAGAAAAAGTTCGAATATCTTGATTAGAGGAGAGAGAAAAAGAGAGAGAGAAAGAGAGAAAGAGAGTGTGCGAGGAAACTTTTTTCTTTCCTGTTCGTCGCTTTTCACTGTACTTTCTGTTATGATTTTGGTGCGGTTTGGTGAACGAGCGAAGGAGCCACGCGAGAGAGAGAAACCTCGAGTTATTTTTTCTTTTTTGGTGAAACTTGTTGTTCGCTACGTATCCTCGCGTGGATACGACACGAGGATCGATCCAGGCATCGATTGTACGATCCTCTACGTACGTGGCGAGAGAAGAGATTTAGAACGCGTTTACACGCGTCCCCTTTTCCGTTGTTCCGTGGGATTCGTTACAGGGTTACGCGCAATCATCGGCCAGCTATCGACTGATTATAAAAAAAATAAGGAGGAGAGAGAAAATTATTATCAATATAAGAGGAACCAAGATGCGTTTCCACTCCTCTTTCTTTCTTTTTTTCGTCTTCTTCCAAGAGATGCTTCCTTTTGTTTCTCGTTTTACCCGACAATTCGTAATATAACACCACGACCTTCGCATCGAATACCATCCACTTAAAATAGTTTCGATCGAGTCTTCGAAAAAAGAGCGTCAACGGAACTCGGAAACGTGATGTCTTAATCCATCGAGGGAATCGAGATAGAAAGCGAGACAGGGAGAAAAAGAGAGGGAGAGAGAGAGAGAGAGGTGTTGTTTGTCTCTGGAGAGCTTTCACGGTATCTCACCGAAGGGGGATGAACCGAAAATACTTTTTGGCGGAGAATATGAAGTGAATCCTTGATCAGTTTGCGACTTTTTGATTACTCTCGTCTCGTTACATGTACGTATTGTGCACGACGACATGTAAAATAATTAAAATAGTTTTGTGTTGCCCGTCGATTTTCTCGCGTGTGTCTATGTGTATATATATATATATATATGTCGAAGATCAAAGAAACGCAAAGAGAGTGGATTACCAGTATGTTCGCATAAAGGGATGCTTTTGATAAAGGTGCCGCTTAGACGGTTTACCTCATTTTCACGCCAGTGGGGACCGATATTTTTCATTTTCCTCCCCCCGTTTTATGGTGGTCTCTCTTTGCCTAAGTGCATGCCGCGTGGCCGACCTTGTTTTAAATGAAGCCTCATTAATTAAATATGTATATATATATATTTAATTAGTACACGCAGCGGCTGTGTGCTATCGAAATATTTGTCTCGAGTTCTTCAGAGAATGGCTACATTATTGGCAGAAAGTTTTGTTGTTGCCCATCCCTCCGCAATTTCTCTGAAGTAGGCAGTTTGCGTTTCAGTGGGCTCTGTTCGACGCTCTTGGCTTCGGCGAAAAGTTAAATTAATGGAAAATGAAGGGAACAGAATTCATTGAAAAGTTGAAGTATTTAGTCGATCGCTTAAAGATATTGGTTTTCTTCGATCGAGGAAAGTAGGAGAGTTTTACCTCCTCTTTGATCGGCCTCGTAACTTTCTTACACTGTAACGTAACTTATTCTTGCGAGCCATAAATAATAATCGCCGGCTCTTCTCGAGGGAAGAAAATAAGATAGAATTAAGCTAATTAACGTGGCTATGCAACAATCCGTTTTCGATGAACAATCGGTTTTCTCGGAGCCGATCAATCGAAGCGCCAATAAGTTGCTCAAACTGTTCTTTAAACGCGGAGCGATTTAATTCCGTGCTATTTCTCAAGAACGCGAGCTATATTCCTGATGACGTATCGACGTGATGGAAAACCGTTTTCTTCGTTCTCCTCGACCGTGGATGAAAAAAAAGAAAAAAAAAAAAAAAAGCGACGCGCTGAAATAACAGAAAAATATGGAACATCTCGGCTATAGTAATGTCATAAGGAAAATATACATGTTATAAGAACGATATATAAAGTGGATTTATTGTCGTTCAAAATATACGAGACTAACTATTGTTAACACGTCTCTCATTGGTACAAACTCTCTTTATTATCCAAGTTTACGAGAAATTTTGTATCCAAACTATAAATTGCACCACGTGCACGTTTAAAACATTATCGTTCGAATTCTATTGTTCGTCAATCGTTATTTTCCTTTCGTGATCACGAAATAAGAAACGAGTACACGGAACGTGATGAGAAGCGACGACGAAAACAAAACACGTGAGAGAAGAAAAGGGGGTTAGAAGAAAGGAAAAGGAACATCTTGCAGTGTTCCTTTTTCGCTTCGTTGTGCTTTGGTGCTCGTGATACGCACGTCTGCACGTCTATCTCGACGAGCACGGAACAGATATATCATTGTTATGGGTTGGAATATTTTTCGTCGACAGGAAATAATGCTCGTACCATTTTGTCTCGTTAGGAGGACAATCCCTGTACCTATTCTTGCGTGTCACTTGTGCCTTTTATACCCGCCAGGATTAATGG
The DNA here is from genome assembly GCF_048593485.1 of Apis florea. Classification (NCBI taxonomy): domain Eukaryota; kingdom Metazoa; phylum Arthropoda; class Insecta; order Hymenoptera; family Apidae; genus Apis; species Apis florea. Next base: position 1,883,748 of record NW_028256864.1, on the reverse strand, counting down.
TATAAAAAAAGAGGAGATACTTTTCGGTTAACCAATCACGAGAACTGTATTCCATGAAACAAAGTTCAGCTCTTCTAGTGGCATTACTTAAAAATGGAGGGGAAAAAAAAAGTTAGTGAAAAGGAGAGAAACAATGGTTTCAATCGATAACTGAAAACTTTTCTTGATCATTTGTGCGTTGATTCCTCTTTTAAATTTCGCCAAAGTTCTATATCGATGAGAAGACTATTGTAGCAGTTGATATTCGATTGCGTCGTTTGTTTTTTTTCTTTTGAAATTTTATTATTATTTTTCATGGTTTCGTGCGAAAATTTCTTTTCGTTTGAGATCATCATCGGGAAATCGGTATATCAGTAAGTAAAATATTGTAGAAAAGTATGTTGTTCGATTAAAAATCATGTTTTGTTTGTCGTTTATTTCTATTTTCAAAAAGAGATAGGGGGATCTTATCTCTTAAATCTTCGTCAGCCATTCGGCGAAAAACAATTGTGGGTATTGATGTTTGATGAACATTGTGTTGTTTTCTGTCTATTCTAGAGTTTTATTACTATTTTCAAAAATAGATAGGAGAGGAAAAGGCAGATTTCAGCTGATACGAAATTTATAAATTCGTATTTTGATCGTCATATTGATGATAGTGAAACATGAAAAATCGTATTATTTTTTGTCTTTTAAAATTTTATTATTTCTTCGAAAATGGATAGAGAAAGAAAAGAAAAGCGATTTTAAACTGACACGAAACTTTTCTTGCTCGTTTGTACCTGATTCTCCTTTTAAATCAGAAGATCGTCATATCGATGAAAGAACTATTGTAAGGATTGATAAAAATCGTCTCGTTCATTTAAATGTTCGTGCATTTAACGAGTTCAACAGCAGAATTGTGCATACTTTATATAAATTTGTCAAAGTACAATATTTTCTCTAGAATGTAATAATAATCCATTAAATATTACAAATTTGGAAATAATTTTATAGATGTATAACAACTCGTTTAATAGAAATTTATTTTGTATCATCAGATACAATTTACATTTCTAATTATATTACAAAGAGTAACGCTTGTAACTGGTAATTGAGATAATAGGAACTCAGCTAAAATTCAAATATCATATATCTAAATGAAGTTTATATAAGTGAATTTTGAAGTGCATTAGATTAGCCATAAAACAAAACATGAATTTTGCTAATATTATTTAAATTCAAAGAAGGTATTAACATTATAATTTCTTGTACTTTTGAAATAAATAAATTTTAAGTGAATAACAGTGTACAGTAAACAGCTTACCAAGTTTAATCGAATATCAGATTACAAGGAAATGTCTCATCTAAATGTGAATGACAGAATCATTAATGTAGCAAAAAGTAGAATAAAGCGAAATATGTTTGCATATAATGTAATGTTTCTCTCTAGATAAAAAATATGAACGAAAAGATATGACATGAATTTTGACAGCCAAATAAAATATTTCGTAATCATGATAATTATTTTTTTTAACTCAAAGTATCGAAGAATCATTATAATATAAGAAAAATATTGAATAGTTGTTACACTGTATTTTGATTGAAGTGTAAATATTTTTATAAAATAACTCATATGTAAGTATTATGTGGATATCTATATATAGAAAAAAACGAAAGTATTTATTTAGTAATATTTGTTGCTCTTTAAAATCATTGATTGAATTTATAAATCAGTGATAGATTGAATGGTAATAAGAACTGGAAAATTCCATGAATTTCCAATACGAAAAAAAGAAACTTATATATTTATGACTTTTATTCGTTTTTAAATTTAACTTTAATATTTTTCATTATTACATTTTTAATTATACGTATTATTCACATTCCTTAATATTTTATATCAATTATTAATTTTCGTTTAAAAAAAAATTAAGATTTTGCAATGTTAGGGTGATTTTTGAGCGAATATTTCACTTTATCCTGTGATTTTACTCAAAAGCGATATTTCAATACCTCTAGAAAATTGTATTTTTCTTTGTAAATATCTTATTATCTCACTTACTCACTTAAGATTTTTACACAGGATAAATTTTATTTTTGCCTCAGCAAAAATTCAAAATTAATTTTCAATTTACCCTACTTCCTTTCGCAGCAAAAGTCTGGAGAAAGAACGCGCAAAAAGTGTACGTACAGTTTTACAATATTTGCTTGCAATATAAAGCTGAAACAATTTAAACATCGATGTAAGACTACATTATCATAAAACAATTTATTTCTCCTCGCTCAAACCAAACCATCACCCTCTCGTAAACCTGATATTATTCGTTCAATGTCAATAAATACGAGACGTTTCGAAACGTTAAATCAATCCGCGGGAATATTTTGCCATGAAATCGGCGCAATCAGAGCAACTTTAGATCATCGTTATTCCTTAATAACCCGGGGCTTGTTTAATAAATATTTCCCACGGCGATATTCAAGCGGATGTTGGATAGGATTTCGCGCGACCTGAAATTTCCACCACCATGTTTCCACCACGATGAACCGAGTTTTTTATATATCGCGAGCTCCCTGATTGCGTGAGCCCGTTAGGCTTCGATAAATATGCATTCGTCGCCCTCTCTCTCTTTTTTTTCTTCTTCTTCTTTTTTTTTTTTTTTTTCACTCCCTCTCACCCCCTGCGAGAGAAGGTTTTGCAACGAGTGTTCCGAGCTGTTGGTGAATTTTCGCCTTGCAAGGGGAGAACGGCATAGGTTATTGATTATCGTGAATGGCTTTATAAATAACCGATCGTGTAGGAGCAGTTGCCGGACGACGCGTAAATATCGCGCTTGCCGGGGGGGTTGATTCTTTAAAATCGCCGCGCGCGCCACCATAGAAAAAGAGAGTATCGAGAGTGCGAGATGAAATCCGGGCCGCGTGTTTGATCGATACCCAATTCGTCTTGAATTCTTATTTCGTTACTTTTATCGCTCGTGACAGATTGTCCCGTGGAGGATAAATAGGCAACTCGCGAGACTCGTAATTTAAAGAGAGAGAGAGTTGGGCAAATTGATGATTAAGCATTGATTGAAGAAGAAGAAGAAAGGATAATCATAACGATCGTGATTATTAATCGAGTAAATCATCATCGGTAATTCGGTATCGGTAATTGTAGTACGCGTGCAAAAAGGAAATTTACAGGGGTAGGAAAATGTAATGAAATTTTTCGAAGAAGCGTATTCATAGCTAAAATAGTTTTTAGAAACTCGCTGGAGAAAATTGCTTCGTCACGAATTTTTCGATTTTGAGAATAACATCGTTCGAACCACTTCGTACATTTTGTTTGCGAACAATAACTAAATTTAAATATTATCGATCGATATTCATTGATAGAAAAAGTTTTTTTTTTTTTTATATAACTTACCTCTGCCATTTTCAGCTTCTATCGTAGAGATTATTGTCGTAATATATAATAATAATAAATGTAACAAAAGTGGATTAAATAAAATGTTTAGAGCGAAAGTTGTATTAAAAGCATAATAATAAAATAAATAAACGATTTATCGTTCTAAAATTTCGTAAATAATAAATATCTATTTTTGAGAAAATATTCATGGTATTCTTGTTACGAATAACTTATGAGACAACTCATCGTCTCATCATTAATAATTATTAAATCATGATTTTCCATTGCGAATAGTGTTTAATTATGATTTATATTCTCTTCATAATTGATCAATTATCAAACAATCAATAATCATGATTAATATAATGATTTCGCATTAATTACAATCGTCGATCAAATTACATTTTGCCCAATTTCGCGCCTAAAACTCTATTTACACAACTCGATTTTGTTTGTTACAATCAATCTGGAACGATATTCGGAGGAAAATTCTCCTCGTGAAAACTCGATCTTTCGGATTAACCGACTGGCCGATATTAAATTCTTTTACGGCCATGATTTTTTCTTATTTCCTCCGTGTTCTTTCCTCTGTGTACATAAATGGTGTCCAGAGATGAAAAGCTTTCTTTCTTTCTTCCTTTTTTTTTTCTTTCGTTAGAAGAGAGGCTAAATGAATCTTTAAATTCTAGTTTAATCGAGAGAGTGAATATCAATTTTTTATCAATTAACGGGACTGAAAGCCGCGAGTGCTCGTCGCTCCGGTATCCGGGGCTCTTATTTACGTAACGAGTCGCGCTCTGTTAAATTTCCTGAGAAATAAGGGCGTAAACAGTGTCGTGTTTTGCGTCAGTTAAAATAGCTTTAATAAGGTAAGTGGCAACTCGAGTGTCTCATCGGCTGTTGCCGTATAGATCATCGTCGATTGTACTTGAGCGGAACCATTTTCTGTACCATTGATCTTCATTTCGATCTTCGTAAAACAATTTAAATGGAATAATTAACGAACACGCACGATATAATCTGAGAACACCCTGGTAGACAAAAACCCGGTTAAAGCCCCTTTGCTCGAAAATATATCAAAGGAAACGAATCTGAATTAATAATCTCAATAATTATAGCAGCAACCTACGTAGAGACTAAAGAAATAATTGATGTAATGCGAACGTAAATATTTATTGCTGCGTGAAACGCGTGTACATTATGCATACTCGCCCGTATTTCATCGCCTTTGCTTCCTTTTCTATTAAATTCGCTGAATCGTTCAGTGGCACAGGCTAATTTCCCCCTTTTTTAGGACGCTGGCTTATTCTCGTAATCGGTTTATCTCTTGGAATATCAGGAAGTTATTCTAAAACAGAAGAGATATCAAATAAATTATCAAGGAGAAAACTTTTTTTTGCCTTGTGTTTCTTCCTCTTTACACGATAATAGAAAAATACACGACAAAAGAATTATGCGTAAAATTTGTAGAAAACGATGTTCCAGGTAGTTGCAAATAATTGTTGAATTTTAAAATTGCGCGTGTAATGGATTACATTTGAAATTATGCATTTCCGCGAGTAGCTACTGTGCTAAATTAGAGTAAATTAGCGAAGAACTTTAGAAAAGCTTTTTGTAATATTCGTAGATGAAAATTTCTTGTTCTGATCTCATTCTCGTAAGATTTATTTATTCATTTTTTTTTTTTAAACTCGAATAACTATCTCTAGAAATTTGTTCTTCTTCCAATAAAGTTTTCCAGTTAAGCAATATAAAAATGATTATTTAAAAATTTGTTTTCCACATTTCTTCCATCTTCTCCTTTCCTTTCTTCATTACACTCGATAATCATTGATACATCACAGTATAATAACACAGGGGATAAAAAAATATCCATGATTGATAAAAGTTCGATTCGACGGACGAGATCGCGATTGTTAACTAAGCCCCTCGAAATCTTCGTGTTTGTATGGAAAAGTCAAAGGTAGACAATAGAAAGTCAATGATTTACCAAACTTCAGAGGATATAAACCCGCGTGACATTTTGTGCTCGATAATAAATGAAAAGGACCATCCTGTACAATTTCTAAGTCGATGGAACTACCCTCGTCGATTTCCCCCTTTCCCCTTCAGGGATGAGAATTTCCAATATCGTTGCTTATGAAGATACAGATTAATAGTCGAGGTTTTTGATCATGTTTCGTCTTTGTGGAAGCCGTGGAAGCAGCTAGCCGCAATTTCTTTTTTCCGATTGGCCGCGTCGGATATGCAAATGGCGGTCGACGTAACCTTCCCTCCCTAATTCAACAAGCGGTCGCATAAATTTCACGTAATGGCAGGCAATTACAGGATAATAGTGCGATCGTGCCTAACACTGACTGGTGTGGACAGGTCATAAAAATGAAACGCGTAATTATACACGATTTAGGGAAAAAATTCACTTCTATAAAAGCTATGAGCGTCGATCTTTCTTTTTTTTTTTTTTTTTTTTCTATTTTCGCGCACGCGAGACCGTTCTTTTTCGCTGGAAATTTTTTTTCCTCTTGGATTAAAACTGCTTCATTCGCGAATTTCTTATCTTGTTTCTATTTGTAAAATAAATGTATGCTGAAAAAAGAAAAAGAAAAAGTATTTGTACATACTGTTATTTTCTAATGACGCGTTTTTATCATGTTCCATATTTTACTTTCGTCAAATTTAATCATATGAAAGCGTTTATTAAATAATAACTATACAAGATTAGAAGAAAAAAGTGAAGCTGGGGCTGAAATGAATCGAAAATAAAGCACTTTGTTAATCAAATTTGAAAATTTTTCACACATGATTGAAATTGATTAATTGGATAAATCGATAAGATGGAATAGGCAAAGAAGAACATATACCAGTAATCAAGGAACCATTTTTAAAATTCAATCCCATCGAAAATTTAATTTCTAAGCGAAGAAAAAAAATTTATTCCATATTTTCCTCCCCTATCGATAATTCATTGTTCTTAATCGAGAAGTAGAATCAATTTCACTTGTACTTAAAAATTTTTCTCGGAAACGAAACTTTGAAGAATGAAAAAAATTTTATTCCGTATATTTTCGATTTAGTTTTTCACATAGAATCAATCTTTACTTTCTACAATGTACAAACTTCTTCTATATGATGATAAAATCATCATAAAATGCTATAATAAATATAACGATGTGCGAATACTTTTATATACAGCTATATATATATACTCGAGATGAATTTTTCACGTATCTGAAAAAGGACTTCACGCTTACGGATCAAACTTACTTCACTTGAAGGCATCACATTGAAGTTCGGTTGAAACCAGGTGTTCGATGGATATTCTTTTTATTCCCTTCTCCCTTTCTTTTCCATCCACTTTTCTTTCTCTCTCTTTTTTTTTTCTCAATAAAACGATCGTAAATTCAACGCTGCGTCGCGCACAAGATTGCCCGCCTCTTTACAACGATAATCCGCCTGCTTTGGAGTACCAATCGGCCGTGATGTAAGCGTAAAATGATTAATTAGAGTGCACAGAAGCGTGGAAGAAGCGCGGGAAACTGTCCGCCTCGTTTGTGGGAGGAGGTTTCCTTTAATTAAAACGCATGCATGCATCGTTTGCTTTTCCTTTTTCTCTCTTTTCATAATTGTACACACAAATTAAAACGTGTTTTAAAATTGTCGTTAATTCCAACACCCTACATTAATTGACTATCCCATTCACCGTTAATTAAATCTTCGTCATTTCACGCGTTAAATCGTTATTGTCGTCTCTCCTTTTTTTCGCCACCTCATTTGCCCTCAACGAGATCGCCTTTGCTTTGGGAATCGCAGTCGAATTTCGAAATCGAACTCGTCTTTCATCTTTTTCCTTTTTTCAACACCGAAATAAAAGTGAGAATTGTGTTTCAAGAACGGGGAGAGTATTCGCGCTCGACTTCCGCGCGACAGTCGCGCCTCTTTCTCCCTCGTTGTAATAACAGAAAAATCTCTCGCATCGCCACGACACCTGTCTTCATCCCAAACCTTTCCTCCTCCGTTCCACGCAAACCTTGAAAAACATTCTCTCTTTCGATCTCTTTCGAAATACTTTCCCAGCCCTCCTCTTTAACACGCGATGCTTTCAACCATCGGCCAGAGAGATATTTAGAGAATACATGCTACCACGTTCCGCCACGCTTTAACGCGCCGCCTTTCCCAAACGTTGGAAATTTTCCAGATGCCGCCCATCCTCCCAAATTCGCCATGAAATTCGTAATGCAAAGGCGTATATATCCAATATACGATTCGATTCCAATATCATCGGGGGAGGAGGGGCAGTAACGAGCACGTGGGGGAGAAGGGTCACGCGATCTTATTATTCGTAAGTTATAGTTGGAAACTAGAGATTTTGCAGTTTCACCGGGTGATATTCAACGGGCGAAAATTTGCAAGGTAAACCCATATTCGTGGAACAGATTCTGCGAGGAGGGTCCATTCACGCACGGGTTACGATAATAGTATGGAAAATTGGCCGAGTGAATATCGTGTGAAAAGGGAGGGAGCGTTGAAAAATCGATGGAAGCTGGAGGAAGAAAGGGCGACAGGTTGGGCCGAAAATGTTGCGGACACACTCGATTTGCCATTATCCCGCCACGAGGAGAAAATGTCACGCTTCGTGCTCCCGTTATTGACGCGAGAACCGTTCTTAATCGCGAATTTAACTTGTAGGAGGGGCCGAATACCAATCGTCCTTCCATTTCCGTAAGTGCTTAATCGGTCGGAAATGAATCGCGATATTCAATCTGCATCGTGATACTGGATACCCTGATATATATGTCCAAAGTATACTTTGAATATGGAAGAAATCGTATTCGAGATCGACCGTCTGCACCCCGAAAATTACTATGAATTTTAAAATAAACTATGATGTTCCCGGTGAATTCATCGAGAGTTCTGTTGAAACAAAAAAGGAAAAAGTTTATTCTTTATATATTTCGGGATGTCAGTTGTATCGGCATTGTAGATTAATTTTGATACGCTACGAAAGATATTGAAGTGATGGAGAGAGATGATGGATTAGGTCTGGTTTTATTGGATCTATCTCATGGTGTTTCATAGACCATAGTGGATGGACAGCGTAGGGAATTAAAAGTAAATGGTAAAAATGTACGTGTTAAATTTTATTTTTCAAAGAAAAAAGATTATTAAGACGATATCTATAATCTGAAATGTAACAAGATATGTAAAGAATATTCGAATATATATATTATTCGTTACATTTATGTGTTAATTATATTAATATTTAATTGATCTTAATTTTAATAACGCTAATTTCTTGGTATGGAGTTGGAATTTCATATTGTGAATTAATTTTTGCATAGACGATATTCACAAAATTTAAAACGATGAATATAATTTATTTGCTCGCTAGTGATTAAAGAAGAAGAACCAGTGTATAACGCTCCTTTTCCAGTTTGAAAAATATTCTGTTTCTTTAATTGTTGCAACGAGAAACAAAACATTGTTTTTATTTCTTCCTGTAAATTTTCTTTTAGACATCCGTTCTTTTTAATTATTCTTTTGTATTAATAACATTTTGCCATTTATACATTATTATTAATTATTTAATTTTCTATTTTTACCATTTCAAATAAATATTTAATTGTATATTTCAATATATAATTATCTACTATATCTTAAAATAAATATTCTTATATAAACGTTATTCTTATTGTTTAACATTTCAATAACGAGTATTAAAATATTTTTATAGAGACAGAGAGAAGACAAACAATAAAGCAAGTATAACAATTTCTTTCCAATGGTATATTGATTGGCGAGCATGTATCATTACATTCTAATGTATTCGTATTTTAACAGAAGAAACTTTTTTGAGAAATATCTTATATGTACATTTACGTGTTATATAAAGAATGTGCGATAAAAAAAAAATAATTACAAGATTATAACGCACAATGTATTTCTCTTAGTTGATGGAGTTGATTGAAAATTTTCTAGTATCGAAATTACTACTAGAGTCAGTATCTGACAGCGGCAATAATAGCCTCGATAATAGACCGCGTTTTATTTTTCAATTACTTGGAGAAGATACAAGAGATTGTATCGTAAGTTTCAAACATAATAAACTTGAGGAAAAAAAAAAAGAAAACGAACAAATTGTCTTGTAATACTTATGATCGAAAACCTGTGCCTCAACTAGGGAATTGTTTTAAAAGATAGAACATTGTAAAACCAGAGGCGGGTCCAGGAGCCATTTTTAACAGAAACGTGTAAATATATATAGACAATTTTTCAACCTTTTTTTTTTTTACACGATTTGAAATTCTATATTTTAGTAAAAACTTGGAATAGTTAGTGTTAAAATCAGTAAAATTAAAATAAAATAAAAAATTTTTATCTTTCAATGCAATTTTTTTAACAACACGAAATTGGATACATTTATCATTAAATCTTTTTAAAATAGAGACGTTCCCTCTTCTTCTAGAAAGAATAGAAATTGTAGTAATTCAAGTTTCAATTTTATTACAAAACGAATCGAATTGTGTAAAACGCCGTGAAATATAAATATACGATATAATAAATTAATCTTCTTTTAAGCACGTCTCATCGTACACCGTCACAATTTTTCGTTCTAAAAAATCCGTCCATTAACCACGAAGTTGATGAAACGCGATGTTAAACAACTCTCAGAGTGCAAAGCTTTAATCCAATATCACGACGCGTTAACGGAGCGCATAACGAAGCCAACGAATTACAGTTGAAATACGGGTTGGAAAAATTCCATCCTGAGTGGTTGCAGCCATCAAGGCGCTTATCTACCGACGAACAGCCGTAGTTTACTTTACGTATGTTAAGGAAACATTAATTTGGCCGCAAAAGTTTGCATTGCATCGGTGTTCCGCAACGTATCCGAGTTGTCGGGCACGGTTAACCTGTGTATACGTCACATTTGTCCCTTGTGCCGATCCTCCCTCCCCCCCTTGCGCTTCCGCGGTTACCATCTCTCGATGGGGCGTGGGTTTTCGTTAGTTTCTTGCAACAGCCGGCGCGGAACGCGTTAGCGGTTCGACGTTACGAGATTATAACGACGTATACGGAAATTTCTGGGGAAATTTCTCGATACCATTAAACGCGAGAACTCTCCGTTAACTTAAATATCGAACTTTCCAACGATGATAACTACTCGTCGCTTTAACACGATCAACACGCGCACACACACACACACACACGCGAGTGACGAGCTCGTGTCCTCGTGTCCCTGTTTAACCTGCCCCTTGCCTGTTTTCGTTCGTGTGCCTACGCCAATTTCATTCATTAGTCCTAAATTCGTCGAGTTTATGATTGCCAAACAGTTGTTGATCCCCGCTCGGAATAGTCCGCGTTCCTGATTTTCATCCGTGTTTGCCCGACAAGTTGACACAACGCGCTCTCCGAGGTATCAACCCTCGGTTAACTGCGTTTATTTAATGTTTGACAACGTTTGAGAACGCTTACTAGATTTCTTTGTCGCTTTAATCCTCCCCGAGAAAATTAATCGCGCTGTTTGCCGGAATACAAAGGGATTGAACGGAATGGTGTTAAATACTCGAGAGGACGCGATCTTTCTCATGAAGACGAGTTTAGAGTTTTCTCACTTTGCATTTCGTTTAAAGAAATATAAAGTAATTTCGATCTTTATTTTTTAATTAATTAACGTAGAATAAAATTCATTTGTAATGTGACAATAAAATGAAATTTAGTTTTGTGATGTGCATCTAGGATGATCATGAAGATTATTACAAAGTGATCGGTGAGTAGTAAAGTAGAGTTTCTATTTTTAATGGACAGGATGAACGATTTATTTACAACGTAATTTGTTCAATAATAATCAACCAACAATTTATGCAATTTTTCTATATAATAGAAAAGTTTGAAAAAAAGTTTTTTTCTACGAAAAGATGAATTTGGAATCTGAAAATGATCATGAAGCAAACATCCGCAAAAAAGCATATAGGTGAAAAGTTGGATTTACTTTAAATGATACAAAAGCCAAAACAAACTAAATTCGAATTAGGTGACATTTTGAGAATTAGTGAATTGAATTCAATTATCGAGCAAGTGTAAATATTCCAGCTTTCATTGAATATTCTATGAATCAATTAATGAATTAATTTAATTCTATGAATTGCGATGAATATCCAAAATGAAAAAGTATAAATGAATAGGTATTCAAATAACACAATTTTGCTTGTAATCGCGCTAGCAAAAATATCTTTTGAATTTGAATGATGAGCATTTTAATCAAATATATTGAAATTATTATAAGTGTTTTTTAGAATAACAAATCTGAAAATTATTACATTTACATCTTTCTGTTTGTTAAACTTGTTGACTCAACTTCAATATTCACTATTTCTGCTAATACTTTGAGGATCAAAGAATCGAATTTAATCATTGAACATTTTCTTCGCATTCACAACAATGAGTGAATCATCCACGACGAATGTCCAGAAATCTAGAAAAGCGCATAATTTGCCCGAAATACTCCAGGTTTCTCTGTGCACGGGATCATAGAAAGTGAAAAAGTGTAAATTTGGCTTAAGGATTCACGAAGCTTCACGCTTAAAATGGGCATTGAATTTTAATAACCCGCTTCTCCTACGAGTTTCATCCTCTTACTCGAAAATCGAGGTGAAAGGATCATCCACGATTCGCTTTAACTTTGCTTTAAATTTGTTCCGAAACCGACGTCGTTCGATGCTCCTATTTTCGAAACACTTCCGACGAGCGAGCCGGTTTCGTCTTGGTTACTCCTTTTCCTTACACCTGGCGGGTCAAAGTTAAATCGCGCCTACCCCTCCAACTACGGTTTGTTTGTAAATCGACGCTTTGAACTTGAGACGTCGCCACCCCAACGATAGCTAAAAGCCCTTTATGTAATTAGAGAGAGCGAAAACGTTGATCGCCTCGTATCCTTGACACGAGTTTCTTTTAAAAACTTTCGCTTGTCGTTTCGAATACGTACAAGTTTTTCAAATTTTCCTCCTATTTTCCTTTGCTTTCGTCATTCCTTATCTTTACAATTATGATTACAATTATGAAAAGAAAAGGAATATGAGGATAAATATTTGGTTTAATGATAATATCGTTCTAGTTATTTTTAACGAGCTAAAGATACATATATATCTATAATATAATTGGGTAGCTTTGATACCCAATAATAAATAAATAAATAAATAAATAAATAAATTAGTATGAATTAAACGAAAAAATCATGAAGCTGATGAAATAAATTGGAACTCTTATTATGTGAATAATAATATATGCTTATATAATTTTCTTCTCTCAGCGAATGGAGTTCTGCTAATTCTTCGTTTTACTTCTTAAATTTCAATTAAAAAACACGATATTGTATCATGAAATTGTTGCTATTATAACTTATCTTCTTTGAAAATTATAAAATGAATAAGAAGAAACTTTGTATAAACATAGAACGTCCGTTAAATCTTAATAAACGATAATTTACAATCTTCAATTTACTTAAGTTTTAATCATTGTTAAAGATCTCATTGTTATATATACATATAAATCTTAATGTTCCATATTTCTTTCTAATGTCTCATGTTTCCACCTTCATTCTATCAGCTTTCTATTATTTTTCTTACGTCCAAGTTTTCATTGTTGTGATATCAAGGATGAATCAATAAAAAATCGACACGATCAATAGATCTGTTTTTTTTAATGCCGCGAACGAAAAAGTTCGAGATTCAACGTTCCATAAATAAATTGATTTTCAAATCAAAACCTTGATCCTCAAACTGGAATAAAATGTTTAATATATTTTTTAAAAATTTAAAATCCAATTTATTCCCTTTCCAATGCTACCAATCCCATTTATCTAAATCAATTTTGATACAATCGAGAGATAACGAATTTAAACGTTAGTTTTTTATCGACTTATTTTGACGCTCGCAGTTCAATCACAACGCATGCTCGAAAAACTCGAAGTTTTCGCGCGCCCGGCCATGTTACGAAAATATATTTTCCACGAGGGGTTATAGAATTACGAAATAGCTTGCGTGCCCGCCAAATTACTCTGTAAAATTAATAATGGCGTGGAAATTAATTATTTCGCTCATCTCGATGATAAACGGTGATAAATGTCGCTTTGAACACGAATTCCTAAACGCATGGCGGCACGCCACAACCCTTTTTCGCCGTTTTCCTTTCTTAGATTGCCTCACCTTCGTGTTCGACGATCACAATCGACGCGGCATCGAATTTTCATCCAAAAACAGTCGCGAAACAGGTCGACCCTTTATTGAAAATGAAATTGTATTCACAATTGTAATATTGTTTCTACAGAGAGGCGGGAAAGCTACTCATTTTTGGCAACAAAATCGCCTCGGCTTATTTCGCGACACGGATTTTCGCAGAAAAAGTTTTGTTTATGCGGAGAAAATGTTTCGTCACGTTTCACTCTGCGTAAATATTAAATTCAGATTAAAGTTGACTGGTCTCGATTTAATTTTGTTCCCCTGTTTGTATAATAATAATTAATTAATGATTTTAGTAAATCTTGTATTCAATAAAACAAATTTTTCTTAAGTTGTATACTATCGATACAAAGTAACTATAAAATAATAAAAATTTAAACTGCTTTTTTACAATGAAGAAATAATGTAATCTCATAATTTTGTTTGTGAAAAATAATTAAATATAATTTACTCATTGATACATATATAGTATTATATTTCATAGTGATAGAATTACTGACACAATTTGTAAAAATAAAAACGAAAGAAAGATAATAAATAAGTATATTTTTTTAAAAATAATAACTTTTAGAAATATATATGAAATTCCAAATAATTGTTATATAATATATTTTTATTGTTTCTGATCTTAAACTATAATAAAATTCTTTTACAATAAAAAAAACAAATAAAGTAAATATTAAAAAATAATATTTCTTCAATGCATTTTATTATTAAATTATTTTTTGGTAAATGATGATCAATAAAGTAAATGACAATGATAAAATAAAATTGGTTCGAGGTTAAACAGACCTGAACAAAATTAATATTTCACTGGAAAGGAATACAAATTTTCTGATCGTCTCTACGTTTCTTGTCTTTGATTCGTCTCAACGTTTTATCGAAAGAGCAGAATGTCAAGATTAAAAGTATTTCATTGGAAAGAGATACAAGATTGACAAGAATTTTCTAATTGCCTTTATTTCTCTGACTTTGATTCATTTTTCATTTCAACCCTTTACGTGAACGTGTCTATCCACTTGAGGGTAAACTTCTCTACTCCGGCAATGTTTTATCTGTTAAACTATCCAAGAAAGGTTTTGCTCACGCGAAATTACTTCGTTTCCTCGGTAATACCATGAACTTTTATCTTTCCAAGGTGAATCGTTCGTTCATCGAAATTTATTCCACTTTATAGTCGCTATGGTGGATGCATAATAGAATGGAGACAATGCGTATTCCAACGACTATGAAAATAATAAGAAGAAAAAAAAAAAAGAAAAAAGTTGCGAGATCACTATGAAACTGAAACATCGTATCAACTATAATAGTATGCCTCAAAATGGGAAGCCATTTTGTCGATTATTCCATTTTTCGAAATGGCCACCTTCGCGATTCGCCTCCGTTTTATATCCTCTTTTTTGTTCCTTGAATTAGTAACGATCGATGAAATGTTTCGAGATCAAAAAAATTCAAGAAGAGGTTCTTTAGAACAGTTGTTCGTTCGAGATGAGCTTCGTGAAATGTGAAGAGGCGGATTTATTCGCGCGAATAATTATTGTACGTTAACGAAGAAATCGGAAGAAGCTCGCGGACAGATAGGAATGTTTTAACGGATGAGATATATTAAAGAAGCCCCAACTCATTACTGAAATTATGATTTTAATTACTGGAACGCGCCGTATTCAAAGATATACACTACTTTCGAAACAATCGCGTGATTGCAATTCCTGTCTCGTTTACCATTAACTTCTATTACAATTTTCAAATTCTATTCATTCAGTTTTTTTTTTTTTTTTAATTGAGTTTGAATTGTAGTCAAAACGAGGGAAAAAATAGGAATTTGGAGAAAATATGGAGAGAATATGAAATTTATTATAAAAATTCTTATACGAAAGAATTTTCCTATTTATTGGATTATTGTGGCAGAAAAATTTTGATTATTACGTGTAAATAAAAAAAGGAGAGCGAAGAAAGTATTCTCGCAAAAGTATTCTCTAATAATGAATGCATGAAATTGATACAATTTTAATTTTACAAGATTAAAATATATATTGAATTAAATTATGATGAAATAAAGTTAAGATATTTTACTCATAAAAAAATTAATTATGGAATATTGTAAGATCTTTATCAAATTAAAAATTATCGCAATTATGACAAAGATAAATCACTTTTTGATGCCTTTTTCATGTACTTAATTCATTCA
Organism: Apis florea; assembly: GCF_048593485.1. Classification (NCBI taxonomy): domain Eukaryota; kingdom Metazoa; phylum Arthropoda; class Insecta; order Hymenoptera; family Apidae; genus Apis; species Apis florea. The sequence goes on along the minus strand of NW_028256864.1, from coordinate 1,867,976 downwards.
TTCATTCATTATTTTCAAATGATGAATGAGATCAAGACAACAATATTCTTTATTGAAAAATTTCTATTATAATCTTGATCATTGTGTTATCAATTGTTCCCGACATGCTTTTCTACTTAAATCATAAATTTCAGTAATAAGGTGTATAAAAATGATGAATAACAATCACTATTTACATTTAAAAAGATAATTCAAATTAAAAATTAGAAAAAGAAAGATGAATATATTTGTACAAAAAATATTTGTATCACAATTTTAAACCATTAAAGAAAAGTGACTTTTGCAGTATCGAAAAATGATTTTATTATATGTCCATTGCATATCTATACTGCTAAAATATATGTATATTTTAAATGTTCAAATCATCATATATCCAAATCTATATTGTTCATTTGCTGCAATAATTAATATAGAAATAACTGTTTCTATATTTTCTACTTTCTGATACAGCTTTCAAATATATTGTATTTCATAAAATGTAAAATTTTAACGCTTTGACTTTTCATAAAAATTGGGAACACTCAAATTCATTTTTCTTAAAATCGTAATTTTCGCGTCATGTTTTTATTGCAGCAAATAAGCGATATGTTTTATGAAATTGAACGTGTCACATTCACGTCATGTTACTTTTGTCTCGTTTATGCTGATCGATGAAAATGGGATTTAATCATTTTATAATGTATCTACAAATTTTTTTTACTAACATTTGAATCGTGCGAAAAAGAAAAGATTAGAATTTACATTGAAACTATGGCACTTCGTTCACGATCCATTTTTCAATCGAACGATGTGCTCCGCAGTTGGCACGGATGTTAAATGGAGGTGTAATATATTTCAGGGTGAAATATCGAGTCAACTCTTTTTTATCCAGGAACGAAGTTCAGTTTCTTATGTTAAATCCATTTCCGCCGTTGAGGAAGATTAAATATTCGCTTTATATGTACGAATAAATGAGAAAAGTTATTCGAACGGATCAAACGTGGATTCAAAGTAAAAAAAAAAAAAAAAAAAACGAAAATTGATTCGATTGATCTTTCGACTAGGATAAATGACCCAGTTACCTTCAAGTAATGCTTCAATAATCGATTAATTTTTTAAAACTTTTTTTCGAAATATGCATTGAAAATATTATTTCGAGAAATATATGTAATTCGAATTATATTTCTTTTATTTTTTTTTTTTTAATAATTTATCTAGAAAAAATAGTAAACACGGAGAAATAATTAATGAATTAAAGAATAAATTCTTTACAAATTTTAAGTCTAAACAAAAGATTATTCAAAAACTTTTAAATCATCATATAAATTTACATAAATATCGGTAGAAAATATTCGATCATTTTTTAAAATTTATTGATCGATACAAATCTACGAAACGTATCGTTTAACTTCTCAGATAAAAGAAAAAAATTATAAAAAGCGATGTTTATTATTTCCTTCGCGATTTCCTCAACATTTTTTTCTTATCTATACAAACTAATTCTTCCAACTTTTCAAAACCAAAATCAAAATCCAATTTTAAAGATCGAAACTACTTTCTTCCAACGATTATATTCCTTACAAATTCTTCTTCCCAAGAGACAAATCGACGAAATATACTGTATATCCATAATCGCGGAAGCGACAGTTTTGTTTTCTACGTCTAACAGATTGATCGACTACATCTGTCATTGTCTTGTCTGCTCGTTTCCGCTTCGCAATCCATACTTTACTCGTTCGAAGAAACGCATAAACCCAGTATGTATCGTTGCAGAGATGCTATTTTAGGACGATTGAATGCTGGTTTCATCTGGATCCATTATCAGATACCCGGTCGCCTGCTATCAATGGCATTGTCGTGACGTAGCGGATACGAGATAAGTAGCGACTAATAACGCGTAATACGATCACTTCGCAGAAAATAATACCATCGAGTATATTTCCGTAAATATTATTTCTAATCTTATTAATTTTTGTTTGCTCTGAATACCTCCCTCCCTCTCTCTCTCTCTCTCTCTCTCTCTCTCTCTCTCTCTCTCTTTCTCTTCATTATTACACTCAATCGACGCACGCAATCGCACACAATGATTCGAAAAGTAAATCTTTGTCGTTGATGGAAGCGCCATCGTGCAAGCACTATTCATTGCTTGGACATTAAACTGCGAAATCGAGTAATTATAGGTTAACAAGACATGTATTGGACATTAAGTAGTCACGGTGGAACGCGGGGGATTTGTCAGATGCAAGTAGTAATGGATCGTCAATGTCAGTCGAGGCGAGGTTATAGCATTGGGATTTAGCAGATGGCAAACAGTAACATGGAACGTATCGCGGCCTGTCCTTCCTAGTTAGTGCTCATTCGTCATTAAAGGATTCCTTTACAATTATCGCCTATCGAAAATCCACGCTCGATATCCGTGCTTAGCCACGAATGGAAATTCACTGTCGCCGTTGCGACGTTCAACGAAAAGACTGCAGGCACCGGTTGTAATTATAAACTCGCATCCGATAATTTAAATTTCACCGTATAGGATTAACTGCAATTTAATTCCGTAAAAAAAAAAAAAGAAAAAAAAAAAGTACTTTGATGTAGTTCGCCTTTGCATCGAAAGCTTTTCAGTTCGTTGGAAAATATATTCATTTCATACTTTTCGATCTCTCTCTCTCTCTTTGCGGTCTCTAACTTATATTATTTTTATCCGCGTATAAATTATCGGACTATTTGCTAATTTAATGAACGAATAAACTTATTTACTCTATTAACGCATAACGCGAATTTCTTTTTTTCTTTTTTTTAATATCGTAATTATAAATTTTTAAGAATAATGCTTTATACAGCAGAAGATTTGTTTTATACAAAATAAATTTCCTTCTTTGTTGTAGGTAATTCTATTTTTTATTTCAATTGTAAATCGTTGAATTTTGAAAAAAATGAAAGTATTTATTTTCAAAATGAATCTAGATTTTCGAGTTAAGAAAATTTTTCTTTTAAAATTACGCGTAACATTAATGAGGTTGTAAGAAAATATTTTTTTAAGGAAATGTAATACTCTCATCAACAGCTCGCGAGAAATGTTCCTCTAATTTAAACCTTGCATTTCCATCAACTTTCGAAGCACTATCTTGACTTTAAAATTTCTGCTTCAATCCGTGGCTCTATTTAGAAAAATTTTTTCCAATTCTACAATCAGACGAAATGACGTTGTATAGAATTATATCATTCAATAATATTTTCTTATTTATTATTGTTTAGTATTTTACAGTGTTAACAATAGTTCAAAATAGATTTATATTAAAATCTCTTCATATCAGAGTATAATATAAATATGTGAATTCTTTATTTGAATAATTAGAATTATAGAAACATTATCTCTTTATAAATTAAATTCAATAAATTAAACATTGTTTTATAATCAAATTGAAGTTTGAAAAATAAATATTGATCTTAATAATTATTTTCTGAACATTAAAGTTCCATAATCGATAAAAAATATTTCTTTCTCTTTAAATTGCAAGATAATTATTTTGTTCCATACTGTGTGAAAATAAATATTATGATATAATTAAATATTCCTGTTTGACTATAAGATCTTTCCTCTTTTGTGACCAGATCTTCAAAAAACATTATATTATTTATTTAAACAGATAATATAACATTAAGTCATTTCTAACTTTCATAATTTTTTTGACAGCAATATATCTGCGATAATTACTGAAAAGATTTAACATGATCATTAATCACTGCTTGTTAAATACTTCTCATTCCTATTCTAATTCCTATCACGAATCATCCAAAACGGAAAAAAAAAAAAACAACAGCAGACAAATTAATTGCTTTCGATCATTTCTTTACAATCGTTATTGATAATATCTTTTATAATATTTTGAAACGTATTTTAAGTCTGTGAGGATTATATGGATAATAATCTAGATAAATTCTTAATTGCTCGACTTATCAACAACTTGCTTTTCTTTAAAAAAGAAAAACAATTTGATTACAATTGTAATCTCTCGTATCAAAATACATTTAACGGAATTATACCCTCGTATGAAAGTTGAATTTTTCCTCTCGTTGAAATTTCTACTTCAACGGTCGAGCCTTCTCTGTTGCCTTTTAAGAAGTCATTTCTCAGCCTCTCCGGTGGCTCGTAAATGCCGTTTCGTAACTAACGAAGCAGCAATGCTGCTTTTATAAAGATCGTGAACACCATTACCTCATTCCATGAATATAAACTAAGCGAAAGCTGCGTTACTTGCACGGCTATTCGAGAATAAAATTATTGGGGGAGGGGGAGGAGGAGGGGGGGAAAAAAAATACGAACATCTCGCAAATTTTGAAGTAGGACGACATTGGAAAAAGTCTGAGTGAACGGTGAAATGGTTGTCCGATTATTTTACAGACCTTCGTCGAAGAAACTACGAGAAAACAATCGCCGTCTGTTTTCTTTAGTTGCATGCTCGATCGGACGAAAAATTGCTCCGCCAGACTGAGAAATTGTATCGACAGATTCGTGGTATATCCTTCTCCCGCGAATTTCGACAGACGAAATAGAAAAGTATTTGCCAAAAAGTCACTGATCATCCTTTCTTTCATAACCATAGCTCGTTCTTTTGGTTCGCCACAAATGCATACCGTTTTTTTTTATAGAAATAAATAGAAATTGTAGAAAGAAGATGATAATAATGATAAATTAGAAAAGATTTTTTTATAAAATATATTTATACAGATAGTAATTATATTATAAATATAACGCCTGTATCTATATTATAGATAATAATTATTGAGTCGATAAGTAAAGTTTGGAGTATATTTTGTATAAAGGCGCGTAATTCATTGATTTATTGCTTTATCAATAAAAAAATGAAAACAAAACATTGACAGTAGACAAAAAAATAGTTAATTATTCTGTGTTATTCTATTGCACAATACATATTATACGGAGAACATAAATATACATTTGCAATAAATTTTATCAGTTTATTTGATCAGCAAACTAAAACTTTCACCAAACAATGCATAATATTTTGTTATATCACGCGTAATAATTCAAAAGTGGTCTGAATTTGTCATGTCTCTTTTGTTACAAGATTTTCAATTATAATTTATAGAGGAAACTCGGGTAAACGAGTTAACATCGTTGCCAAAACATTTACAAAGTGCGATAATACAAATAATATCTTGAAAGAGTTTATAGAATTGATTATTAAAATTGTCAGCATTTTAATTTTAAGAAAATGTGATATAATTTTCGATTAAACTTAATAAGCGCAATTTTTACGATCTCTCTCAAAAACGACAAAACGAATAAGTCGGAAAATCATTCTCCTGTATAGAAATTTCGACAATTTCGAAACGATCCTCACCTTAATCCTAACTGTTTGATATCCGTACGAGCAATACGTGGGCCATTTCTTATTTAAATTCGTTCCATAAATCATGCTCCTTCTTTACATTTTCAACGATTGAAATTGTCGATGCATTATATAGAAAATCGATATCGAACACGGTAGCAAGGTTAACCGTGTTTATCGTCGAAACGTCTAAATCGATCGGAACGAAAGGATGGGAAGAAAGGAGCACACTGGATAATAAGATTTAGAATGCGTCATTCCCATGTTTCCACGGATTCCGCACACGCAAAATGTGTCTACTTTCCACTGTATTTTCCAATGAAAATATTCCGGGATATTTGTGTCCTCCTCTCTGTCTCCGGCCCGCATTTCGCCAAACTATGTTGCGCATTCGTATCCGTCGATATCCGCCTTGTGTGTACATTTTCGAGCAAATATGTTTGAGGAACGAGTCTCGAGAGAGTTGCGAGCCCACGTGGGAAACGATTGCGCGTTTCGGGGACGATGCTCGAATGGCAAATGGTTGACTGAATTTAACCCCCGTTGAAATGACACCAATGCTTTCTCATGTCTATTCTATCTATAATCAATATAGCTTCTTCTGTTCATTTTTCTATTTTTTTTTTTTAACGTTAATTAATTTCTATTCAAACTCTACGAAAATGTTTCGCATTTACCTTTTTTTCAATGGTAGATAGATGTGACAAAGAGGATGATTTGTACATGTTTTTTCGTACAAACTTATGATGATAGGTTTTTCTGTGACTAGAAGTCCATAAATTCTTCTTATTGAAAAGTTATGCTACCAAAAATACGATGATACACTTTGTTCTCTTGTTCTATATTGTAGAACATCGATTATCCAAATTCTAGAATATCGATTATTTAGTTATCTTAATATAGTACGAACATATATCCATTTAGATAATACGAATAGATTATACGTATTTACCTATCTAATAACGTACATTAATTACTTTGAATAATCGATGTCCTATTATACAGAGTAAGATGTGTAAACGTTTGTGCTATTCGTTGATAGAAGATATAGAGATTTTTTTTTTATTTGTATATTGATTCATTGTAGTAAATACATCTATTGATTCTAATTTCCTTTCAATTAAATTTACAGTAAATCAATAATATATCGATACAAGATATATTAGGTGTTTAATAAATAATACAAATATTGAAAGGAAGGTTACACTTTGAAATGAAAATATTTATGATTGTAAAAGATATTTATACGATATTATCATAACGTGTATATATTTATTAATTAAATGTAAATATATGATATTTTATATCAATTTGTAGTATTTTTTTTATATTTATACAAAAATTTGAGTTGAAATAGAATAGAAATGAAATTAAAAACGAAATATAGAATTTTATAAAGAAAATATTTTTACAACATATTTTTTGACTTTGTGTTATATGATATTTCAATTTTATCTTTATCTATACGATTTATTAGTGAACCTGAAATATCCTATTTATTGCATACGAGACTTAAATAATATTAAAATTACAAGACAGTTGAAGCTATTCGAGATTGCACGCTACACATCGTCTAGTATTGCAAGGATACCCAATTCTGATTCTGATTGATTGGAATTAATTGATTCTGAGTCTCTCGAACGAGACTAACCGAATTATCGACTATGTCTCCCTATCGAGACTATACTAAATCAACAATGAGTGGACTTTGCCGTATGGCCGCATAACTTTACTAAACTGAATTACTGAATTGAACTCAAGTTGAATCTTTGTCTGAACTTCGTTTTCTTCTACTGCAGGAATCAGTTTCTTAGTTGAGAGTCGAGAGTCTCTCTCCAAGATCTTTTGATTAATCAGTTTTCTTAAAAACAATATTCCAACTTTTGAGAAATTTTCTCTAGGCCTGACAATTGGCTCTCGTGCCTTCAATTACTTATCCTTTGACAGCGCATGATTCTTAAAGAATCGATTTAGAAATAATGTGTAACCAGATACAACATAATGAAAGAATGCTTTGCTAATTTTAGTTCTCTCCATAGAGTTTATCTGTAAATATAAGTGATTTCTTTTCTGCTTTATTTTTAGTTATGTTAAATATTGTAGTAATATTTTAAATATTATATTCCCAACATTTTTTCTACTGATTAGGAAGTAAAATGACAATTTTTTTATTTTCAAAATTTACAATGATAATGTCATGATTTTTTTTTAAATTAATACCAATTTTTTGTTTTACTTTGATACTATGATAATATAATAATCAAATGGATTCAACGGTCTATGTAATACGTGATACGAGTATGCTTCCATGTTACATAAGATTATAATATAACATATGTTAATATATTCATAGAATATCTTTGGTGAGTATATTCTATATAGGATTCAGATCATTCAGATCAAATGCAAAAGTTGCAATACAAAAATGTCGGTCGAGGCTTATTTATTAAGTTATAAGTAATTTAAGTTTGCGTTGGACGAAACGAGGCGAGAACAAAATACGACGACAATTTAACAGAACGATCTTATTCTATTTCGTTCAACGAAAAATAAGTCAGTAAGCTTTGATTGACATTTTTCTATCTTAACTTTCACGTTTATTTTCCTTTTTAAAGAATTTTTCCACGAGTAGATCCACATAATGCATGTATTATATTATACATTGATGTATGTACATTAACGAGATACATTTCTGTACAGACATGTATATTGAAATATGTAAGTTTTAATCAAATTCATACAATTCATTATCAAATTTTATTAATCAAATACAATTACGAACAATTACAACTGTTTGAATTTAAATCAGTATACATGAATACAATTCGCATTATTATTCACACTTTTTATTTACTAAGATAAGGAAAATTCGTCGATTAAATTGCGTCATTATGGTATCTCGTGCCAAAAATATATATATTGAAACAAGAAGTCACGATGATGCGGATAATGGGAGGAGATAAGAGAGATACAAAGCGTGTTCGAATCTTCATTCCTTGGGCTATTATACAAGCGGGAAGACACGTGTATGTAATATTCTTTTTCATCCTTCTTTCGCATAAACAACGTGACGTAAATCGCGAAGATCAGTTTCATTATTTTTAACAAGTTTTTTTCTCTCTGTTTTCCCCTCAAGAGAAATTTATCATTCGCCACATATCCCCGGGCTTGGCAGAGGCTAAAAATCGATATCCTCTTGATCCGCTTAACGCGACATCGCCAGCTTAGCCACGAAATCTCGAGATATCCTCTAATGATAGACTGTTTTATCACGATAAAACCGAGTCCCTGTTTCCCGCGTAAGATCACGCACGTCGAGGGCGTTGACGCTCGCTCAAAGAGAGAACTTACAGAGTTGTTTACAGATTTTTCGATATTCGACGACGTATCCCGGTTTTCGCTCACAAACTCCTTTAACAAAATCCTACGGCTGAATCCAGACTCCTGATTGGAAGTATCCTTGCTCCCTTCCTATCCTGCTGCCTGTCTATCCGTGGTATTCGGCTCCTTAACTTTTTCCTCGCGCTGCAGAGGCGGAGAAAAGGAAGTCGTATCTCGGGACCTCGTAAATGAACGTCTCAGCCTCCGCTTTCCACATCCGTTTTACGAAGTAAATAATAAATGCGACGCTCGCCCCTCTTCCACCATTCTTATTTACCGTGTTTTTTCGCCTCTTTTCACCGTGCACGCCGTTTATTATTTCGTTCGTTTCGTAGAATTTTCTCTTTTTTCGAATTCGGAATTCAAGAATTTCGGTTTTCTTTTTTTTTTTTTATCAAGTTGATAACAGAAGAAAATTAAATTAAGTCAGGTCACTCTTGGGACTTGGCATGGCCTGGTAAGGGTGCGTTGTCCTTTATTTCGAACGGAAGTGAGAAGAACTCGTGGAACTTTTAATACGATTTTAATCGAGATATTATGGCGGCTTAAGTTATCAGCAGATTGTGGATTTTTATGCAAAATTGTGGTGTTTAATGGAACGAAGAAATTGTTGTATGATCATTCTCTATTGTGAAATTTAATCTTTCAGATTTTCGTGGAAAAGATTATTTCTTCTCTTATTTCGTTAAAATTCATTTTGACATTTTAGATTATATTTTCTTTAATCCAATCAAATTTCAAATCTAATTCAAATTTTCTTATCCAAAATTATTTTCACGTAATAGAAACGTTTTATTCGCCGGAGTGAAAATTAAATTTATAAAAACAATAATTTTTTAAATTATTCACCGTCCAAATATAAATTTATTAATCAGATTTAGATTTTAACAGCTCGAATATTACAAAAATTTTTATTCAGAAGTTCGAATGAATAGCAAAAAGGAATTTTACTCCTACGTTTTATTCCGCCCTAGTTTTCAAATATTCAACTAATACGCGGGAAATATCGTGTATTATTTAAAATATACACCAAAAAAATATTTGAGATATTTAACAATATTATATTTATTATTTAACAGATACATATAATGGATGTTCTCTTTTAACGATTAATTCTTCGATACAATTCGTATTGACTAACAAAAAGGCGATTTTAAAAAAAAAAAATAAAACAATCCGTGTGCTTGAAGTAACCATAGACGGAGTCGGACAATTATTTAATAGAACAAAAGATGTTCGATCGATTTACAGAATTGACAAATGGCGCGTTGCAGAAACACTTTTGAAGAGGATAGGTCGCGATTCCTTTTCGGCTTCCTCTACTTCCCATTAGAGGGGTGGTTCGTTCAATATCGGCGAACTCCGAGAATTTCATTTTCCGGTGGAAGCTTGCCAGCAACACTCCCACGCTCAATGTCGCGTGGCTTAAATACACCCTCCGCATCGTCCACAGGTTTTTACCCTCCGTACGTCCCTTTTTTCCCCCCCGTATAAATCGAATCATCGGGAATCGTGATGGTGTAAAAACGATGAACTGTGCACGAGTTCGGTGTGAATAACTTATGCAGATTCCAGTTTTCAAAGCTTGGAAGGAAGATGATAGTTTTTTAGGAATTTAGGTAAAATTTAGTTAACGTGAATTTGGAGGATAAAATATGTTATATGAGCCGTTCTAATTTCTTGGAAGTATTATAGAATTTTATATGGAAATATTTTCTTTAAAATAGTCAGAAACAAACGATTCTCTTTTGTTTTTATTAATAAATTTTTCCAGGTTCGAATTTATCCAGGTGTTAAGAGAATATGTGATTTCGTGGAATTTTTGTTGAAAGGTATTCTCGTGGGATAGATAAATTTAAAATCTTTTAATAAAAGTTTCGTGGAAATATATTATTTTAAAATGCTTATTAGAACGAGTTCCTAATAAGATAAAATTACCAAATATATTTGTAGAATAAAAGATAAATATTGCTGTAATATTTATCGAATCTTATATTATCTGATGATAATTTGAAAACTATTTTCGCAAGTATAATAATTACTCGATGCTTAATGAATTAATTGTCTATTTATTTACATATCAAGCATATTCAATTATATTACACATCGTAAATAGATTAGATGAAATAACAAGTGATTCTAAAAAGAAAGAAGTTGAATTGGAATTCAAGTAATCGAATCTATTTAAATCCATTTCTTTCTCGTGAATGATAAAAATTGCCACATTTATATCGTCTTTTTATCGGCCCTTCACAATGTTCCATGCTCAAAGCGAATAACGCATGGGGCTTTTCTCGGCAAATTTATCACCGGTGCTGTTTGTAATTTCTTCTAATAGAGTTTGAATACAAGAGTTATTGCATTCGGTGATGAAAACGGAGCTGTAATTGCATTGTTATTAATGTCGTTGGAAAATTGTGACGCTAATTGTTGCAAAGGTGCAAGGTTTGCTTACTGACTTCATAATAGATGCGCAGTATTAACAGTGAGGTGTGAAAACGAGTTCTTCGTTTCACCTTTCTCTCTCTCTCTCTCTCTCTCTCTCTCTATTTTTCGTGCAAACTCTCGTGAAAAGGGGAAACGTAGAGTTGAAAAAAAAGAAATGTTTTCGAGGTGTCGAAACGTGTCACGGCGAGAGTGGAATCATTCTTGTTTTCATGCTCATGTTGAATTATATGCGTTATTGGAAGAAATTAAGAGTATTTTGGTTTATTCGCACGTGAAATCCTCCAGTTTTAAATTCGTCGACCAGATTTCGCACGATCAGTTGATTTCGATATTTTTAATCGATTATGAATTGCAGGAGGGTATATGCTCAACGAGCGTAATTTTAAATCCGTGTTTCGTTTTAAGAATGGGATAAAATCTTATGCCAATTATAGATAAAAACATTATTTTTTTAAAAATTAAAAAGAGAAACGCAGAAGTAATTAAATTAATATAATTTCTAAGATAAAGCTTAAATTAGATTAAGCTTAGGATTAGATTTAAAAATGAAAAAAAAAAAAAAAAAAAAAAAGAAATATTCGTTGAAAATATTACGACAAATCGTAATTAATGTTCGCAAATTTTTTTGTTTTTAATTTTATTCTCAAATAACAATAAATAAACGTGGTATAAGCATAAATATAATATTTACATAACGTTTTCATCGTGCGTATGTAAATATTTTTTGCCACACTTTTTGCCATTATTTAATTCACCACTTAGTGCAAAAATTTATGTGCATTAAAATTTGCCAACTGTATAAATAGTAAAAAAAACAATTAATTCGATAAACTGTTGTGAAAAAAATGTAAAAAGAAAAAATTTCTTTCGCTTCACGATGCGTGAATATTAATGTGAGTCACGTATTTTGCGAAACAATATAATTTATCTATTTACGTTCTACCAGCTAGTGGTTATCTAATCAGAGACTAATGAAATGATGACATTTGTATAAAAAGCTATGTTGTGTTATGAAAAATTAGGAAGAGAAAATTAGAATAATCTGTCTTATCTTATACAATTTCATATATTTCATTTTAATTGATATTTCTCTCATTTCTCAACAATTTTTCCAGAAAAAAAATAATGAACAAAAAACAAGAACAAAAATTAATAAAATTCTTTTATAAATATTAATGCAAAAAAAAAAAAAGAAAATTAAGAAATATCACCAAATTTGTAACTTGTTATCAAACATTGCGTGGTAATAATTCACAGCTATCGTCTTGGAAGCGGATCGTTTTGCGAAATGACTCGCTTTAAAATTTCACGATTAATATAATAAACGTGAGAGTTTTGTTTCTCGTTCGTTTTAGTTAATTATACTTTATTATGTTACTGCCAACTGTTTTTCCACACCATTGAAACCTTTTGCCTCGTTAAATTCACGAATAAGAGAAAAAAAAAAAAAAAAAAACATTTAACAGAGTTTCCACAGACAAAAGGTTAATTAAATTTCGAATTTTGTTTCGATCCCTATCGGGGAATCGGATGTGTCCCCCTATTTTTTTCGATGATCGATTCGAGCCGAGACCGGCCTCGTCGGAGGGGGCGTTCCGTTTTCTTTGTGGCGAAAAACAAAGTGGCGGGCTCGACTCGGCTCATTAAGTTGGTGTTTGACATTTCGGTTATCAAAGGGAATTTCGAAATGAGAGGAACGTCTTGGAACTTTTAGCGGGGCGGATTTTCAGACAAAAATGTCGGCAAAGGAGGATTTGAAAAACTTAGACGAAGGCTTTTCATCCGTCGTGGTCGAGGAAACACCTAGCATTGAACCAGTTCCCCTTTGCCGTAGGAAATTGCGTGAAATGTACCGAACGTTTTAATGGTACCTGAAATATCAAAAGGAATATTGTTTAATGTGATTCGCGAAGGAAAAATCCAGTTCGACGTTCGTCAGGGAAGTGCTTTATTCGATCTCGACGATTTGCAAGGGTTTAACAAGGCGGAAGAAAAATCGGAATGGAAATTTTCTTTGACGACAGGCGGAGGCTTTGCCTCGTAATTCTCCACCTGGTTCGTTAATGTAAAATGATGGGTGAAGAAATGAACGGGACAAAAGTAGAATGAGAGCTTTCAAGACATTTACGAGAGAGAGAGAGAGAGAGAGAGGATTGCAGTTCAATTTGCGGGTTATCACGATCGACACACGACGATTACACAACGAGGATACAACAACGATTTTACGAATTCGAAAATTTTCCCGAAAACGTGTTTGCACCATCCGAAAAATGGCAATAACGTCAATCACTCGATACCGTTTACCAAACGTGAATGATTGCGATGATTGGGACCGAGTTATATAACGATTCGGGTTATAAATTTTATTTACAATGTTTTATTCTCGCCTCTTATCCAACGTTGTCGATACGATTTCGATATTATAGGAATTAATATGGAAAAATTATCGTTAATGGCCGTGGACGGGATGAATAAACAATATTCCGTTTGTGCTCTCGTTCCTGCTAATTTATCGCGTCGTTGCAGCGTAACCAACTTTCCAACCAGCCAACGGTTGTAGTAAACGTGTAAATAATACATAAACGTTTTCCTCCATTGTGGTATTTCCGTGTTAGTGATCGAATATGTAAACCGAGTTTAATGCAACTGAGAAATTATATTACCCCGCCATTTACCCGATCGATATCGATGGGGGTACGTATTAATTAACACTTCGTATTAATTAACAGATGGTGGTAAATAGAAATCATATCGAGCAAAAAGGTTTATCGATATTTTGCGATTATAATTACACGTGTGGTGGCGATAAAATTAGGGAATAATTCGACAGTTTAATCGAGTAATCGTAAAAATTCTTCTAAAGTTGGAAACTTTATGGGATTTCGAACAATATCGAATATTTATGAAGTAATTTTGTAAGGTTAACGAATAAGTTATCGGGCAGATTCCCTCGTGTTTTTCGAATCTTTAGCTTTATCGACTTTTGCAGTCAAACCTTCAGCTACGATTAATCGTGGGATCAAGTAAATCGCAAGTAGATTAATTGATTTTGACAGTATAATAAAGTTTCAAAGAATTTTGGAATAATTTATCATCGAAATTTTTGATGTCAAATGTAAAAAAAAATATGATGCGTTTTCGATTTTTCGTGGTTAATTTATCGTGATAATTTAAAATATGAAAAATGTACAATTATTCTTAAGGTTTGTTCAAATCTCTCTTGAGAGGGTTAACAGATTGGTTTCGAATTTTTTAAAAGTATTTCAAAGGGAAGGGGCTTTTTATTTTCACTAAAAGCTCATCACGACAGAAACCTTTATGAATTCAAAAGTGAAAAAAAACAAAAAAAAGAGAATCTATTTTTAAATAGAATTTTAAATAGTTTTGAAACTTCAAATATCTACCTCATTAGATATTCTCTATTCATTTAAAGTCAGTTACTTTTCACGGTAGTTATTTTTGTGCACAATAATGGATTAATAAATAATTACTTAATAACCATTCTCTTTATTTTCTTTAATTTGCTTCAAAAAAACATTATTTTTAAATAAATGCAAAAATAATTAGAATAATTATTATCTAAAATTGTAAAAATTTATAATTCTATTATGATTCTATATTAAAACGCTAACAAACAGATCTTCGAAACTTCCCAACGCTCATTCTGATATTCGAAAAGTCGATGATAAATGCATATGAAGATTTAAATTTTATCATCAATCGCAACTTACACATTAAAGATAATCTTCAATCCCAAACAATCGCTCTATTTACTTTCCTTCCGCTAGTAGGGTAAACTTAACAACAGTGGAGATCTTCATTTCCGGCCGCATCGCTGTTCTCGAAACAAGTGAGTGCTTACAGACTTGTGCAGAGATCCCCTCCCGCCAACTTGGATAGCTTTCACGACTGTGAAAATAATTAGGGATTCTAAGCTATTGCACAATAGTATTAATTGTACAATATGTATAGCAGTCTCGCCAAAGATTACCCGAGGGATCCTCGTTAATTCTTCCAATGTTACTCCTCCAAGTATCGCGTGGGAAGAGAATTGTTAAGACATTTAATAAAAGGATGTAAAGTGGAGTTGCGAGAGTGTCGTTTTTAAGAGAAACTTAGAGTACTTGGAGGACCTTTGGGATTCTATATTTCTTAGAATATTTCGGCATGGAAACGTAATCTCGAGACGACATTTTCCAATTGACAATTTTCTACACTCGTAAAAATTTATTATGAAATCGCAGATCCGTTTTCTTCGGAATACGTACTTTTATGCACTTTTGTGTATTTCCTCTTCGACTCAACTCGAGGAATTTTTCTTAAATTTGGAGAGATATATATAATCAGATGATTCCTTGCGTGTAGAATTGTGATTATTGATTATTATCAGTTAAGAGTTTCTACGTTCTTCTTATTTGTAACAAGTTGCAATAAAAATAAATTTTACTTAAGCTATTTCTATTAATTCTTATAATTATTTTCATCTGTTATCGATATTTTAACGATATTATCGATATTACGTGCCTCATCGAGGAACAAAAATTGAAGAAAAATCAGAAAACTCAACTTTGCACCTTGAATTGATAGAATCTTCGAGCTATTAGATCCTTTCTTTTAAATTGTTTCTCAACTTGAACTCCCAATCTTTATTAGCAATCTCAAAGGGGTTAACACGAGGTCCCTTCTCTCCTCAAAAAGGGAGATCGGACATCGCAAGAATCTCTCCCTCGATGTATGTATTCATTTCGTTGATTCGAGCTGCTTCGATACGGTGTCGAATGCAAAAGCGTATCGACGCTCGTTTCGGGTCCTTCTCGGGTGCGCATTCTTCCGGAACTGGGTTAAGACCCGAATTAAATTTTCCCTTACCGTCGGCTGCGAAATCCTGTTCGTTTGCATCGAAGGTGAAACGAAATTTCCGAACCGCTGGCGTTGAAACGCGCCCCGGTGAAACACCACCCTTTCACCCTGGTAACGCGTTTCCGACCGACGAAGCTGCCACGTTTAATCCGAACAGGATCGCTAAACTTGACCCTGCGAAACGAGACCCGTTAATCGATGTCCCGGAGAAAACATATATACGTTTATAGATTATGGCGTTTATATTACAGTTGAAAGTTTTCTCAAGTTGAGATACCGATCACTCGACCAGATTTATACAGGGTGGTGAAAAGAAAAATGTAACAAATCGAAAACTCGATTGTTTATTTTTTTGTTTTCGTGTTTAAATCGATGATTGATTGATTGTTCATTGATTATTCTCGCATTCGATGTACATATCTTGGTGGCAATTTTTCACGGATATTTTATCGAAATTGGACGCAGCACGCAAATAATTCGAAAAAGAATTTTCGAAAGAGGTCCAAGTGGAAGAAGTCATTCAATCATGATGCTGATATAAAACAAAAAATGATTATATCTTGAAAATTGTCGAGATTTCGATTTGTGTTTATTAAGGCTTTTTTTTAGAACACCTTGTATATTATTGTGGAAATCATCTTGATTTATTATCGAAGAATATGTCGGTTTTATGTACGGTTGGATGATATCAAGAAGAGGAAAATCTAATTTGAAAGAGAAAGAGAAGCAATTATCTATCTGTATGTCAGTTGTTATGAAAGGGTATTAAGATAGTAGATAGTAGATAGTAGTAGAAATGAATTAAGAGATAGAAAGAAATTCTTTTGTTTGCAACAATTTTTATTTTCTTTTTAATATTTCGAGGCAATGTCTCTCCCTTTTTAAATTGCAATTTCTAAATAATTTGTGATTTCTCTAAATCTATAATTCTCGATTGTAGAATAAGATAAATTTAACGAAGAAAATATATTAAAGAGAAGTATTTCATAATTTTAATTTAATATTTCAATATTTCTTTTAATACAAACTCATTTTTCATGATATCATGTTAATTGATCATAAAAAGCACATTTTATTATTAGTTTTCTGTAGTATGTAAATATCTATTCCATCTATAATTTATAAGAAAATGATTTTATAGCAATGGAATGATTTTTGGATATAAATTAATGAATTAAATACGATGAAATGTTAAGATACATTGATTAATACATTCAAAAAATATATTTGATTTTTACATATGCTTTACTAAGTCTACAAAAAAATTAATCCATCCAACTGTATGAATCATTTTTCACTATAAATAATAATGGTAAATCAATTTATCATTTTTAAGCAAACTTTTAAACGAATATTGTAATATTGTCACGTTTAATTGTCCTTCCATTTTTTATTCATGTAAGAAAAATAGAAGGAAAAAGAAGAAATGTGATTGTGTATAAAATGTATAAATAATTTTATAATAAGATACAAGATAATAAGTAATCAGATTTATGATCAAAAGATAATGATTAATTGTTAATGAAAACTAAAGTTAAGGATTGAAATCAGTATTAGGAATTCGGTTA
Source organism: Apis florea (assembly GCF_048593485.1). NCBI lineage: Eukaryota > Metazoa > Arthropoda > Insecta > Hymenoptera > Apidae > Apis > Apis florea. The sequence continues at coordinate 1,850,389 of NW_028256864.1, read as the reverse complement.
GCAATCAGAGTTGGAAGCAATCAGTTAGTCTATACTTGGTAATCAAGTAGTATTCAGATTCATGTTAGTCGGTTACTGATCAAGCAGGATTAATTAATGTAAGAGGAGCTCGTTAGGCTTTAAACAATCCTGATTGATCAACAGTTTCATAAGTTGTAACGGTTTGAAATTTATTTCAAGTATTTATACAGATACTTAAAACAACAATACGTTTCAGAAATATGATTGCAATACAATGATATTATATAAATAAAAATAATTATTTGTATTTAATAATAATTCGTAAATAACAATATTATTAAAAAAACGTAAATATTATAATTACATATATATTATTATATCAAGATACTTTTGGCTTAAAACATAAATTTAATCTAGAACATAAATAAAAATTCAAAAAGAAGCGTACTTTATCATATCTTAGTTTATCATAGTTATAAATTTATCATAACTTAGTTATAAATACTTTTATTTTTTAGAATTTTATAAGATTGTACGATAAGAATTAATTGTGTAAAAGAAAAAGATATCAAGTTTATAACTGTGATATTAAAAAAGTAAATTTACGAATCGAACTATACTTTATTATGAAAATAGAATAAATCCATTTCTGGTAAAAATTTAAAGAAAATGAAAAATTTATTATAATTTGGCATGAACTTTTTACTTGTAAATAATTTCCTTATTATATTTTAAGATATCAATATTCTTTTATCAATATTAAATTCTTTAATTGGCATTGAACGTTCGTTTATTTTGAAAGTGGAGCAAGTCCACTTTTCGTGATCTAATTAAATACCGAATAAAGCTAAAGAGTAAAATTGTGTAGTATACAGGAAAAAGTCGTAATGAAGCCCTAGTTTTTTTATTGTTATTTCAAAATTAATGCATTTAAATGATTTAAATTTGATTTTAATTTGATTTCCTTTTCACATACGTATAAAAAGAAAAACATTTAATTACAAATATCTGTTTAATAAACTTGATATTATTATTATTTTTCTTACGAAGTACGAACTATGACATTACTAATATAAATGTAAGCAATAGTAAATGTAATGTTACAAATTTTTTTGTATCAAAAATTTTTGTGAAATTTATTATTACAAACTATCTTAACTAATGATATATATATAAAGAATTAAGATTTCACGAAAATGTTTAAAAGACTGAATATAATGTTTGAATTATATCTTTTTCATTTTGCTAAACAATATATTCCAATATTAAATTACAGATATCACTTTAATATTGATTTCATCGAAGATTTCCAATTTACCAGCATTTTCAACATTATCTCCTTTTCCTCTACAAAAAGAACAAATTTATAACATTTTACAATTACATTTAAATAAACAAAATCTAATCCAAAATCTATAATAAAAGTAAAACAATTGAGATTAAATAATACTTTCTTATTCTTACACAAAATATTTACTATATATATCCTGTGCATATAAACAAAGTTAATTTTAAAATGAATTTACACATCTGTCCATCTGTCCATTCATGGAAAGTGAATTAAACTATCGCTATTCTTCAATAACATTTTTAATCTCGATCGAGAGATGTGCATCGAATACAAGAAAGACCAGATTTACATCCTGATAAATGATTCAATCCATCTATCCATCTATTGATCAATACGTTTACATTTAAAATTAACATATTTACGTTGTTTTATGAAGTATACACAAGCATTTCAATCCCGAGATCGTAAAATAAATACGAATCGGACGAAAGCTCGAATCGATGGTCTAAATCTAAATAATAGAGAGAGAGAAAGAGAAAGAGAGAGAGAGAGAGAGAGAGAAAGAGAATCAGAACTGGATTCGAATTAGAATCGGCGCGAATCGATCCGGCGGAAGATAAATCACCGCCAGTCATTTATAGTTTTATTGGGCCAATTTTTCTGTTGTCTCGTTGCTTCGTCCGACAGAACGAATATAAATCCAATTCGTTGTCACGAGTCGTTACGTTGCTCGCTTCCCTCCGAGAGAGAAATTCGATTTCGCGTTTCGATCGACGAAACGTTAACGCCGATTAAACCTCGTAAACTTCACACCCTCCTCAAGAATTATCTTGTCTCACCTCCTTCTTATTATCTTTTTTTTTTTTTCCTATCTTTCTCTTTTTCTGCGCAGACGACATAGTCCACGATAGGAATTGATGATCCGCTCTGGCTCGACAACCCGTCAAAATTGATCGATCGAAGGATCGATTACCGGAAACAGACGACCAAAAATGTGACGCTTGGTGTGCGCTCGACGGCTCGGGGCTCGAACAGAGAAGACTGGACGACTATTGGGAGCGTGACGTTGGATTGACGGTGAGTGTTATCATCCCCGGTTATCCTTCCCTCCCCTGGAAAAACTAAAGAACTTTATTAAATTGCCAATCATTCCTTTCGAAACCGCGTTTCCAACCTCCTCCTCCTCCTCCTCTCCCTTTCAATTTACAATCCCGCTCGCTTTAACCTTTATCGACTGCATATTATCGACATTTTATTATTGCCGTTCATCACATCCTAAAAATTTCAGTTGCTCGCGACGAACCGTCAACAATTTCACCGATTTCATTCATCGATCCTTCGTCCAATTTTTTTTTTAATACAGTGTGTATAACATGAATATCAAGAAGCGTGGGGATCGAACAGTCAATTCCTTTAATGTATTCACAGTTTCGATGCGCAGAGGAAATATATTAGGGGATTTGACGCAGCCGTACAGCTTTTAAGCTGTATGGAATGAAATTTAATGGAGTAAAATTAAACGGTATCGAGTAGATGTTTGATTTGTGTAAATAAATACGAAAATTGCAAAGTCATCTCGCATCGATTTTATTCTTGTTATTTTATACAGATATGTGTTCGATGTTTTCATCAATGATGTTGAAAATCGATCGGTTTCTTTTACACGATTAATATTAGATTTAAAATTGATCAAGTAGAGATGTGGAGAATAGGAAAAAAGATATTTCATCCGATTTCGATATCTTCGTTTTCTCGGTGTTGTAAAAGTTGAATAAGGTGTTATTAATTTTTTCATGAGTGGATGCGTAAAGTTCATACGAAAGTCAACTTTGTTTCCTTAAGTGAATCAATACGGCTCTATTCTCTATAAAAAAAGAAACATTAATTCATATATGTCTAACAATTAATATTCTATATACGAGAAGTTTTACAAGATTGAAATTGAAATATCTCTTAAACTGATAATTTTTAAACATACAAGAACTCTTTTACATATGAAAAAATAGAATCAATATGTTTCTCTCAACATCATTTATCTAAAACAAGATGACTTTGAAATCTTAAAAACATGTTTCCTAATCAAATAGATCCCCATCGATTATTTAAAGTAACTCGATAATAGCGTGAGTTCAATTTTAAGTTACACTATGAAAGTTGGCTTCCAATTCCATTCCAATTCCAATAATGGTTCGATTGTGTAATTTATTATTGATCATCGTGCTTCCCTAAAGCCTATAAAATATCGTTTTCGTAGTTCTTCGTCTAAATTATAGTCTGAATTTCGCGTTTCCATCCCAAACAAGGCAAAGACGAAGAGAAGAATATTAAGCTTCAACAACTTCAATTTCATTGAATATAATTTGGATTTCGAACAATTTCCTTATCGTTAGTTTCGCCCGATCGCACTTGAATTATTCAAAAGAATCACTTGATACAATTAAGATAATCAAGATGAACAAGGCCCTCGTCACGCGACAATATTCTGAATGAAATATCGTAACTCTTTAACGCGCTATGGGTTAAAATCGGTTGTGAAACCGACACGAAACGACATTCCACGCTTGCTTCACAATCCCAGAACGGAGATGGAAGTTGCTCTTTTTTTTTTTTTTTTACAACTAGATGATTAATCACCGAGAGTTATTTCATCTCTCGTTGCCGCGAAAAACTCGGCTGGTTACGTGGCGATAAACGTTCGAAATGAAATAAAATAAGATAGAATAAAAGCAGAGAGGACAAAAAGGAAAAATCGTTTGTCGCCCGGTATCCCGTTTGAAAAATCCTCTTGTTGTCCGGCCGCAGCCGTGGCCATTAATCGAAGCTGTAATTGGAGGTTTAATTCGTCACTTGGAGCGTGTATAATGGGGAGCGGTGCATATTCGATGATTTAAATCGCGGAACACTCGTCACGGTAACCCCTTTATCCGCCCTATTGTGCAGTCAATTGTCTGTGCTCTGTTTTACGTAAAATACGTTTCTTATTCGCCATACATTATTTCGACATATTTCTTTTTAATCGTCCCGGTGTTATATACACGATAAAGTGGAGAATCGGGGAAAGAATCGGATTATTTTTTAGTTTTAGCGAGAAGGATTCCCTTTTAAATCTTCTTCCCCCTTTTTTTTTTTTTTAAGCTAAAGATTTTGAAGGTTTTAATTTTTCTTATATTATCGATCATTCTTGTCTTATTATTTAAATTTATTAATTTTTTGAAGAAATTAATGTAACGATGTGAACACAATGTTAATATGCAGAAGAAAGTTACTATTGATGAGAATAATAATTTTAATAAGTGGCTGATCTTGAAGAATAATCGATTAAAAATTATTTTAGCAGAAATTGAATATTTAAATGTATAGGATACATAATCTAAATAAAAATCTGTAAGTGAGTATAATTCATAATTAGAGAAGGCAACTTTTATTCTCCATTAGAATTCATACGTAGCAGAAAACGAATTTTTGTTGCATACTACGCGTCGTTCCATTTCATTGTGCAATTTTCCCTGGAACACGAATTGTTCTCTATTAGAAATAACAAAAAAGAAAGAAAAAAAGAAAAAAAAAAAAGAATTTTGTCCTCGCGTTACGCATTCCTCGATGCAATTTTCCTCGAAACACGAATTCTCGAGGCACGTGTCACGTGTTAAATATTAATTCCTCCGTTGAAAAGTTCAGTTAATTCGAATAAGAAAGTTCAATTAGAATTTAAAACGGAGAAAATAATTAATATATTATGTAAAAACGATCGAATAATAATTTAGAAATAATTTTATTCAAAATGAGGATAAGGACTTCTTCGTTTCCTCGAAACCTTTCAGCTTTCTTCGACGATTTTCCGCGAAATTTTTCCGGAATCACGAAAAACTGGTGAAACAGTGGCGGTAATCGCACACGATCGGGTTTCTCTCTAACGTGGCTCGGCTCTAACGGCCCTCGAAAATTTCGGAATAGTTGAAACCGTGACCCGGTTCACCGACGAAGTCGATGTAACGTACGAATGCTCTCTCATGTTCGAGTCAATTAAGCTTTATCGATTGCCTCCGCGACAAAGACAAACCCAGAACCCTGCTCGAACGTTTGATGTATTCCCTGGTCAAGCTCGACATTTATTCTTACTTTATTAACACGAGTCGCATCGTGTTCTCGAATCACGATCGCCGTTTCGAAAATTCATCCGTTTATTGATTGATGGATCGTTCCGTGAAAAGATTCGAATAAAGTTTGCCACGTGTTATAGTTTGAACGCTTGAATTTCGATTAGGCTATTCGAAATCTGCTTTAATGACCGGCAGGAATAGCGAGTCTGTTGAAACAATGGCGATTCGCAAAATGGTTTATCGCGACTGTGACAAATGGGAATCGTGTTAATTACCCGTCAGAATAGGGGATTAGGGTTAGATAGGGCGAGGGTATCGAGGAAGGATTTGCATCTTGAATTATAGTATTCTTGAAACGAAGGCAGATGTTTTTCTTTCTTCATATAGCACAGCATCATAAAAGTGGTCAATCACCATTTTCGATAAACATAATGTAATTTTAAAATTATATTAAATTTCAAATAAGTAGGTTCTTTTTCTGTGTCATATATTGGATAGTTCATTTGTCACCCAATTAATTGGTAGTTAGCTAATTTTATTTGTGTTTTTTGAAAAATTGTCAAATTTGATTTTAATTGAAAACAAAGCTTCAAATGAAAAAAATTTTTGCGATTTGTGGTTGCACGTAGAATCATCTTTTCTTCCAATCGATTGTTCGCGGGCCACTTTGTATAAAGGACTATTGATTGAAATATCGAAATATATAAATGAAATATTGAAGATATATAAATTACAATTTGGAAATTTAATTAATTACAAATTAAATTAAATTATAAATATATCAAAATGTCAAAATGTCTTATGAACAAGGTAATTCATAAATACATATCCTTCCAAGGGATGAATCTGAAATAAATAAAAAAAGTAATATACTGTGTAATCTTTAATTTTCGAGTCAAGAATGATTAAAAAAAATTGCTATGTTTTATTCTACTATTCTTGAAGATCTTCGTTAGATCTCTATTTTTTGAAATATTTGATGTCTATTCGAAAAATATAAATGTCTATTCTTTTGCACAATATTAACTATTTAACAAATTATAAATCTAAGTTATAGAATTTTCTTTTACAATTCAACAATGTATATCGAATAAGATAATCAGATTACTTATCACTTGCAAAAGAAAGTATTCTAAGTATTTCTAAAAAATTCTAAAAGTTATGATACTACAAGGTAGTATCGTTAATTATTTATAATTTGGAAACTAATCTACATATAAGATATAAGTTATCTGGGAAAATAAATTAATGATGAGCATGAATATGAAAATTGTAAATAAATATGATAAATATTTTATTAATGAATTGATTTTTTAATAAATTGTGGTTCTTTATTAATGAATAAATAAAAACAATTAGAAATGCATAATTTATTCATTACAGCTTTCATTATTGAAAACTAGATCAAAGATAAATATTTGAAATTCAAAATTGATATTAAATATTATATATTTCGGTAAAACTGATAGCAAACGTGGTATTTTTTCGTTTATATTATAGTTTTAAGGTGATTTAATATATTAAGGATTAATTTATTAATAATAATTATGTTTATATTATTCTCACTCAGAATTTAAGATATTTATTCAAAAATATTTTTATTTTCTTTATCACTTTTGACAAATTTCTTTTTCAATTATTGGATTTAAATCAGAATTCTACGAAGCTTATTATTGTTTTCAAAAAATTTCACTTTTTATATAATCTTTAGATTTGTCGTATAAAAAAAAATCTTCCAAAATCGAATTAATTTCCTTTCGATACCTATTATTTAATTGCTATCAATTTATCATTAATAATTATTAAATTGTCTAATAATTCTCAATTATACCCATATTTTATGATCATTTGTACATTACATCATTTTACTTTCTAAAAGCTTTTTCTCCGTTTTTCTCCATACGCAATATCATTTATTATCATTTGATATCTTAAACTTTGATTCAACACTCCGTACAATGTTTCTTCAAAAGTTCATCGGTTCGTTTAAACGTTCACATGCAAACTTTAATCGATTTTCAGCAATGATTTACTTGAAAGTTAAAAATTTAACTTATTTTTCGAGATGATTGTACATTCACATTACATTTTTTTACTTCAACTTCATTTATGAAGTATCTCGACATGTATCTCTGAATCACTTTATACAATAATAGGACGAGAATTTCGAGGAAATTTAAAAACCGGTTGAAGAAAGTCACGTAATTCGTCCAACGAAGAACCGCTTTGAAGGTTGGTCTTTAGCGTGAGCTTTATCGCGAAAAGCAATAAAGAAACCACGAACAGGTCAACGTATACTTGGTTTTCTTCGTTCTATATTTATTTTGACTCTCTCTCTTTCTCTCTCTTTTTCTTTCCCTTTATTCGACAGTCGAAAAAGATACGCAGTCCTTTTATACACGTGTATATACATATATATATATATAACATATATAATATATATACACCATTCCGTGAATGAGTATGCGCCTTAAAGCCTTGCCCCATTTTTATCCCGGATGCAGTGTAATTCTCCTTTCTGATTCTCGTCTTCATCTTTCCCTTTCTGATTCGTCAACTTTTCATTTTCCTCGTGAGGCGTCGCTTATCTGATTCAATATCCTTTTCGCGGTTAAAGTTGGGAAAGTGGTGGAGGGGGGAAAAAAGGATGGATACGAGGGTGGCGGGAATAAATTGAGTTTTTAAAGAAAATATGTGTGAAAGTAGAAGAAAAGTGAGAACGAACGAAGTGACGACGGATCCGCGTTTTCGCCTAAGATTCTTTCCCAATGCACTCTCTTCAATTGGTATTATTTTTCAATAAAATTGATCTATTGTGTCAACGTAGAAAGTGATTCGTCGATAAAACAGTTCGTTTCCGGTTCGACGGAAAGTATATTCTCCCTTACAATGAGAAAAATCTCGATTATTACATATTTTTATTTTTGCCTTCTTCTCTTGTCGTGTGATTTCATATGATAAGGAAAAGAAAATGGAATTTTTTTCACAGAAACAACACGAAGGAAGAAAACGTATCCTTAAAAAGAATCACCGTGTTAAAGGATTTTAAGCGCTACAACTTGCGAAGTTGCATCCATTTTTTTCCCGCGGATTCTTTCCATTTGGTGTGGTTACTTTAAAAAACGTATCCTCTCTCTCTCTCTCTCTCTCTCTCTGATCGATGAAACGCGGCAAATTCCTTTGCGTTTGGAAAGTAGGCCAGTTTGCAAGACAGATTGAAATGAAACGGATGTACGAATATTAATAACGAAATAGATTGATCACGACTGTATACATTTCTGTCGATTTCTAAAATAAAAAGGTCTTGGAGAAAGTAAGCAGTAGGAGAATGTAAGAGAATCAAAAGTAATATTTTTGACTTTTTCGAAATACGATGACTTACGAACTATGAAATTTACAGTAAAATTTCTTGATAATCTTACATTATTTATTTATCTGACATTATTGGAAAAAGTCTGTTCTTATTGTCTATTATTGGAAAAAAACAAAATTATTATTACGAAGACAATATTATAAATAGTGTAGATAAAAAATTAAAATTTTATTGGATTAAATTATAGTATTAAATGAAACGAAACTATGAAAGTATGCATAAAGAATGTACTTGTATATCGCAATTATTATTATTTTATATCATTTTTATTCATATTTATCATGTTATATATAAATTATTTTTTGATGTCCGGTTCTTGTATTGCAATATACAATATTTTTATCTACTTTGATGTTATAATTTCCAATTAGAATTGCATTAGGACATCTGTTTTATAATCATGCTTTTAAATCATAAATTTTCATTAAGATGCATGAAGATGCTAATTAACGATCGATATTTAAAAAGTTTTCTATCTTCTTAGACAGAAAATTAAAAAAAAAAAAAAAAAAAAAGAAGAAGAAGAATATATTTAAACAGAAAATGTTTATATCACAATTTTAAAACGAACATTAAGCCAATTTATGATAATGTAAAAAATTTATATTATTTCTTGCCTGTATTCATATTGCTACAATTTACAATTTGTAGCTAAAATAAATATTCATTTTTTAATTATAGTTATATTATGTTCCACATTATACTTTGTTATATGAATTTATTGAAGCATAAACTTGTAATCCTTATAATAGATGGTCATATAATTCCTTTCATCAGTTATGCAATCCGTAACAATTTATCTTCATACATGAAAAAATATTTCACGAAATTGCAAATTTTCTTCAAGCTCAATTAACATTAAAAATAATCAGAATCCTGTCATTCGAATACACAAAATTTTCCTTAAAATTTAATTTTCCATCATATATTCGTCGTTATAGCTACGACGTTAATCCTTCTTCGATATTTTCTTTAACTCAGCTGTTTACTCTCGATTTCTACGTTAGATACTTTCGATTCCATTCTCCCTTCCACCGCGCCTATAGAGAAAAAGAAAGGAGAGGAGGATTTTTCTTTTCTCGAAAATGCACGCACCGCTTTTTCCACTTTCCTCATCGCGCCGTAGGAAATGTTGCCTTCCAAGTCGCAGATGAAGAACACACAATTCGCATGCACTGTCGGCGAGAGAACAGTAGCGTCGACCATCCTGTTATTTTAAAAGGAGGAATACAGGTGACACGAAGGAGAAGAAAAGAAAAGATTATGGGCCGCGTCGCGATGCACCTTTTCGAATGTGAATGTTTCATGAAAGTCGCGTCACCGGAAAATTCATGAAACACGTTCCTTCCTTCGTTCGCGGAGAAAAATTCGAATCGGTATTGTGCGTCTCTGTTTCGTTGGTTTCGATTTTCTACGCGAGAATCGTACTCTTATTTTCAACCCTATATAGCGCTCTTCTTAAATAAAACTCCTCTAAATTAAACCACTTTCTCTTATTTTCTTTATTTTCGTTCGAACGTTAACCCCATCGCGATACTATTTTATTATGAAATTGATTTTCTAAATGGATTCTTCTTAATTCTCGAAATAGAAATTTCTTAATAAAGATATTTGCAGTTATCATCATATTATGATGATTCTTTTTCAATTGCTTTTCGTTCTTCTTTCTATATTTATTCATAAGAGATTGAAATATAATAATTGAATTATAAAATATAATAAAAATCAAAAATGACGACGAATAAAAAAAAATTAATTGCAATAATGATATCGTGAGATTATAATTTATTTCAAAATCACGTTCGTTATAGATATTCGTGTGTTAATATATTATACTGTTTTCTCGTTATTATTTTTGCTATTACAATGATATCACGTAAAATAACATAAACGAGAATAATTTATTCCAAACTTGTGTTCATTATAGATAGCAGCCATTCATATATGTTAATATATTATGTTATTTTCTCGTTGCCTTATTTACTTTTGCTATTACAATGATTTCACGTAAAATAACATAAACGAAAATAATTTATTCCAAACTCAATGTTCATTATGGATAGCGATGGCATTCGTATTTCGATATTGATTATACTTATTTATTTTTACTACTAATTACAATGATTTCATTCGTAAAATAAGATAAATTTAATAACAGATAAAAAAAAAATATATATATATAAGGACATATGATATTCATATTATAAATTTAATTTGTTATAATTAAATGTTGCATTTTCACGAGTTAATTATATTACGTTTATTGTTATATTTTGATTTAATGAGGAAAGTTGTTTGTATCGTTTGTTGTTTAATATCGTTCGTTACGATGTCACATCTCTGTAATGATGAAAATTGACAAAAATAAAATCGAATTAACTTCATTTTTATCATACTATTTCATTTTAATTTCTTAGAAAGTTCCTGTTTCATATTAATTATTTAATTACTTTACAGTTTCAGAAGCACGTGTTAATTATTTCGTAAAAAAATGTTATTAAAGTCATGCACATCCTGTACGAATATTTAAAATGCATATTTTCTTCAATACATTTATATTTTTTAATTCCTCTAAAACATATACAGTAGCTGCACTTGAGTAGCTCTCTTTTTGCACAATATTTTTTTATGCAATTCAAATAAAATATTTTTCAACTGCATCTCCATATACATGGGTGGATTAAAACTATTGAAATTTAAATTCGAAAAACACGAGACTTCTTCAATTTTTGCAATCATATAATTTTGAATTCAATTTATCTGATCATAGAATGTATATTTTTTGAGCTTTAAATTTCGTATTTTTATCATTCAATAATTATCATATTATACACGTATTAAGAATACATGTTAAAAGAAAGTTAAAATTTTCATTGAGAAAAATGTTTGAATCAATTGAACTGCTCAAGTATAAATCAAATTTAATAGATGTGCATACGTTTTTAGATTTATTCGAATATGATGCAAAAATATTACGATTCAATAACATTTTTCACTCAAGTAAAATTTTCCTTTTCTAATTGTTAATTATAAAATATTACAATTTCAGTCATGTTTCCCTTAAGTAAGTTAAATACAAAAGTGATAAATAACGTTTGCATTGATATTACGAGTATGCTATATTAAGAACGTGATCTATATTTAGATTAGATATCTTATCGTTTATTTTTATAAATTCAAAAATAGATACAATGGAATTAATAGAATACACAAAAAAGAATGCGCAAAAATATTGATGGAAATTTAAATTACTAATTGAATTTTATTAAGAGAGGGAACGATTTAAATTAAAACGATCAGAAAATTTCTCTTGGTGAGATTCTCTGAAAAAAACTATTCCACGATCATTCCAATTTACAGAGAAAGAGAGTATTGTATTACCGCCTTTTCTTCCTTTTTTATTCAACCGAATCGTCGATCAAAGAATCGAATTTTCTTAATATTTTTTTCGCTCGAGCAAAGCTGTTCGTAAAGTAATCCGGTTGTTGATTGCCGCAAGTAAGACGGTAGTTTGGAAGTTGTTCAAAAAGTTTTTGTACATTTCCGATAACGAAATTTATCGTGACTGCGTGCGGAAAGGAAATCAAGGGAATCGAATCCGGCCACGATTTCTTTGGAGATTTGGGAAAACTTTGCCGTGGTACAAATCGACTGCTCAAACTTGAAATCGGTATTCGGCGGAAAATCGAACCCCCCGCCCGAAAATCAAATTCCAATAACGTTAAATCGTCCTCCTCAGCATTATTTCCGGCCTTCTTCCTCCAGTTTCCTTCCAGATCCTCCTCGCGTTTGTTGTTTAAAAAAAAAAAAAAAAAAAAGGAAAAAAGATATGAGGGTGGATCGAAAAGTTTTGCCTTCATTTCAGATAAAAAAATGAACGGATAGACATATCTTTGTATAAAACAATTGAGACGAAGAAACTTTTATTCTTAAAGTTACATATTTATTTTTGTAATCCATTCATGAAGAAATTTTTAACGAAATATCTTTCGTTTAGCTTCGAAAACTAAAATGGAAATCACTAGATATCAAGTTCCTATACGATGGATGTGGATTTCGAGAAAAAGACGCATTGATCTTTGTATAAACAGATTACGAAACTGTGTACAGTGGATGATGATTAAAAAAAATTAAAGTACATCATTTTGAAAATAAGAAATAAAGATTCCTTTTTACCTCGTTGTCTTGATCTAAAGATATATCTTTCTGTTTATTTTTTATTTAAATAAAGATTATAAATATTCTTTTGTCCCAATCAAATTGAGATTCTTGAGAGATTAGTAAATTATGAAAAATAGGATTTTCTTTTTTTTTTTCGAGCAACGTAAGTTGTCGATGAACGATCGAAACAATCGTCCTTGATTCTCCGTTTCTTCAGGAAATCATTAAGCCGTTTTGCACGCGAGTTCCTCGGAGGATGAGATTATGCGATGATTAGCAAACTGGCCGAGTTGAGCTTACAAACAACTGCGAAAGAAGTCTGAAATTACTTTGAACAGTTTTGTCAATCGTGTATGAATTTCATATTTAAAACTTTTAAGAACATTTCAGAGTTTCATTAAGTAATAGATGTATTGCCAAGAAAGTTGTCTTGGAAAGACTTAAGAAAGAAATTTTCATCGTGAATTTTATAAACATTTTTTTTTTCTTTTTGGAAATTTCTTTTTGTAATTGAAGCGAGTAGATATGCGCACAATATGTGCAATTCTTCTTTCATCTATCACGCATTTTTAATTTTAATTGTCAATATTCATATTCAATTGTTCGTAGACAAGCAAGAAAAGAAGAAGATTTTTATAAATAGTTATTTATTTTAACATGTTTTATCATGTTTCAATTTGAAAAATTGAGATAATTTCTTCTTTATTTTGAAAATATTTGAAAAATTTTGAATTATTGCAGCTATATGATAAAATAAATAATATGTTTACTTCGCTTCTTTACAAACTGGTGAATATGATTATTGAAACATAAAATTAGATTAGATTTAGAATCGTGCATCCATTGTCTTTATAATTATAATGTGTTCACAAAGTATTTTTAATTTGGATATGAAAATATCTCGCATAATTCTCTTTCTTCTAAATCATTATACGCATACAGTATAATATAATTCTTGTTAAATTTAAATATAATCCTATCTCTACTTCTGAATTGTTAAAAAGAAAGAGAGTCGAAAAAGAGATTTTCATTTCCTGAATTCGGGGTTTTTATAAAATTGAAATTTATAATTTTAAATTAAATCAAGCGAGAATAGTTTAACGAATAAAAGTTTTTTCCTTACACTTCTCATATTTTCCATTTCACAAAAGGCGATAAAACATTCTTGCTTATATATAATATATTTTATAATATAATTATATATTATATTTGAAGGATAACATTAAGCGCGTTTCGTTAATCAACTAATTTCCCTAAGTAATTCCTGTTCGAATTGAAACGGTTCTCGGATACCTTGAGGGCTTAATCAATTCAGGTCATATTACTTCTTCCTCTAAATATTTTACAAATTAATCTTAATCTAAATATTCGAATAAATCGAGATAAACGAGGGACGGGAGAAAAGAAAAAGAAAAAGAAAATTCTTCCAAAAGGCAAGGAATTTTTTCTTTATCCATCTGATTAATAACATCTTCAGAAAGGATAAGAATAAGAATTCGAGATAAACGAAGCAATAATAAAGTTTTCCCTTAATAAGATCAATGGAATTCTTTTATCGAAAAATTTTTCATTGAATTATGTTTAATAAATATATCGATAAATTATATTAAACAAATACGTAGAATTAAATTTTTCATTCAAGTGTATAATTAATAAGAATCTAAGGCTTGATAAATAATTATGGATCCTCGTTTTCCACCTGATCTTATTATTCTATTTTTTTTCTTTTTTATTATACATTTTTGTCATCACTTGCAATTACATGATATTACATGCAAGAAGCGTGGAAAAGCGAGTATTGTACCGATTAACGATCGGTTGATATTCAATTTTCAATTGGACAACACTTTTGGAAAAGACTTTAAGATTTGCAATTAGTCTTTTAATGGGAGACGTTTATTGTCGGCAAGAAAGCGGGCGGGATTTGAAAAGTTTCGAGCAGTCCTTGAAAATTTTCAGCCTCTAGCGAGCAGCCTCAATTGTGACCCTCAAGAAACAGGAAATACGTTCAAAAGTGCATGAATGCGGGAACATACTTGGCTGCGTCACGCTATGCTATGCCATATCACGCCAGGCCACGTGAAATGGAATGCATTGATTATCTGCGAGCTTATCTCACGCTTCACGAACTTTTACCATTTAAGCTTACACCCCGCAACATCCTACGAAATTGCGGAGTAATTAACATGTTACTTAATCGTAGTTACTTGTCGTCCCCAAAAATCTCATCTCTTTTTGCGAGATATTTGCGAATATCTGTTGAATGCTGCATTATTTTCTCTATTTATTATCTCCGTTTATTCATCCTTTAGATAAAGGAAGGATTGGATTCAATCGAATCGAAAAGTCCAAAACTGAGAGAATCGCTGAGAGTGTTGAGGTTAATTGCATTATTATTCCACACGATGCGTCATCTCCATTTACACGAATTCAATACTTATCAATACTTATTTAATAAATTACATTCGTAGTTGGATATATTATGTGTTCTTAGAAGGATTTTTGATCTTAATTTTCTATATTAATTAATTAAGAGTTGTTGCAATATCTAGGCTAAGGAAAAAGACATCTTTTTTTAAATTTGTATAACTATAAAACCAAATATGGTATGTACGATCCTATTAATCGTTTTTTTTTTACATTTTGTAATAATTATGTGGATATTTTTATTATTATTATTGAATAATTGAATTTTTCTTCTCTGGAAAATCTTCCTTTTCTTCGAAGCCAGTATGAATCTGAACTTTGTTGCTTCGTACCCTGCATTGTTCATTTATAATTTTGTCTTTCTCCAAGTTTGGTAGAAAGATTCACTCGTCCAAACTTCTCCTCTCGTTGCGATATCAAGGAAAAGTTTAAAGTAGAGGATCGCACGTTTGTCGACATACAAGGACACGTTTTATGTTACTTAATAATATAAAGCTAGTAGCTGGAACCAGACTAGCTGTAAGATATCCATGAAACATCCATAAAATATTTAGATTATACTTAGATTGTCTATTTACAACGTTTTAGATAATTTTTATTTTTGTGTGAAAATTAAGAGAAATTTATTCAATTTTATTTATAATTATTTTTTATACATTTTATTATATTTTTTTAGTTATTTTTATTCTTGTTATAATAATAAATTTATTTATTGTGAATTCGAAATAAAAATAATGTAATATAAAAAACTAATAATGTTAGTTACAATAATAATATTTTTAATTTAAATGTTGATAATCAGAAAATATATTTTTAAAGAAAATAAGTAATTAATGTTTTTTTTTAATTTTATTCCATATAAAAATAGAAAATTATTCGAAACACGTTATGAAAACGTAGATAATAACTCATAGAGCATTGGTGTAGCTCCGATATCTCATCCAGATACCAACTATTAACTCTATATATATTATTAAATGACATATGTATCTTTATATTCGATATATTATACTATTATAGACAAAAAGTTGAATATTTGTTCCAACTAATAACATTAAAGTTATTTTATTATTGATTTAAATTTCGTATAAGAATATGCATATATGATTATACAAGTTTAATGAAAATATCACATACAATGTATTATCTTGAACAGTTTTCTAATATCTAATTTACTGTTTATTCGTTGTCTTTTCAAAAAATTGCAAAATATCCTGTTTCATTTTTGAAGACATAAGTATATTAATTTAAAAGAAATAATCAAAATATTGAATCTGTACACAAATCACAAGCAATATGATCAAAAAAATTGCTGTCGATATTGGAAAAGAAAAAATATTTCACAAACTTTTCCTCTATATAAATATATTTTTCTTCTTTTTACAAGCATCGTAAATATTCGCGGAAATATCAACTTTGTTACTTTATCCTCCACATTGTTTATTCATCATTCTTGTCCAAGTATTGAAAGATTTACTCGTTCAATCCTGTCATTGCAACGAAAAATTTTCGAAAAATCCAAAATTGAGGAACAAACGCAAAGATGCATTTTTACAAGGAAGCACGAATTCCTTCGGACATGCGAACATCTGCGGTCTCGCAACGGGGAATTACGGTTGTTCTGTTTACAACGTTTGTTCTAAGTTCTTTCTTTCAGCTGATTTATCGCAGTTTTAACAAATTCCACGATATTACCCTCGTGACAACTTTCCCTGTATAGCGGAAGATGACCACTGTTTCCACGAACGACGCCATTGCACATCTGCCGAGACGTTTTGATTCGGGGACATAAATACTGGAAATCTTCTTTCCCTCTTCCTAGGTAATAACCGGGATGCCGTGTATTTTTTACGAAGGTATCCTTCTTTCCAAAGAAGTTAGGAAAATTTTCTTCGAGGAAAAGCCTCGAAGGAAACAAAAGTGGAATACGAAATGAAGTATCTCTCTCTCTTTCTTCCCTTCGTTTCAAAAAATTTCAAAGAAATGAATTTTAAACGATTGAGAGCGAGAATCACCAGAGTATTTCAAACGAGCTGGCTAAACTAAGAGCTTAGCTCAGACTATTTAAAATTCGCTCTAGTAGTTTCCTCGTTACCTGTTCGTCCGTTATCGAGTCAATTGTAGAAGCGAGCATAAAACCGGTTTCGTTCGAGTTCGTGATTTAAACGCGCGATGCAACGTTGTTAGAAAGGCAATGTTTAATCCTTGCAAATGGTCAGTTGACTCCTCTCTTCCTCTCTCTTCCTCTCTCTCTTGTTCGTTCACTCGTTCATTCACTCGCTCGATCGTTCACTTACTCGTTCTACGTGTCAAATGGCACGATTGATTCATAACGTGTCCCAGAACGATAAATCAACGCGAGCAACGCATCGCCGACCGCAATGATTAATTGGCTACAGTTTCATTGTAATTCATAAATAGTTACAGAAGATGGAAAAGGTGTTCCAGAGAGTTCTGCGCGCGTCAATATTATTTGGTGTGTTTCGCATGTTTGGGTGGTGGGGAGAACCGAGTCGATTATAAATAGCAACACGATAACTACAACGTTCCGTTTGCTTGTAGAGTTATTACTACCGAATTGTGTATTGGGCGAGAAACAACGAACATTTTGTTTCCGATATAATACAACAAATTCGAATTTCAAAACCTGGTACACGATCCATCAAGTTTCGATGACGTCCGTTTTTATCCACGTTTTCCGTATTTCTGATTCTTCTATGGACTCGTGTCCATAGAACCGAAATTTGCCGATCGCGTTCGGTTATGTTCGTAGCTTTTCGCGTTTAACCAAAGCTTTAATAAAAGCGTTGGATACTCTCTGCGGTCGGTGCACAAAGGTTGTGCCAGTCGTTTCAATTTGAGTAGAATAATTGCACAAAAAACAATAATCAAGGTTTCATGTTTGAAAAGAAGAACATGTTAAATTCATGTTTTTTTTATTGTTTGTTTGATGAGAAAATTACGTCAATTTTTAATTATTTATGATAATTTATGATAATTTCTTATTTAAATTTAGAAATTAATTTATGTAAAACAGTTGTTGTAATTAAACATGAGATATTTTTATTTTAAAATATTTATATTGTTCATTTACTGCAACAATATCAAATCTCAAATGAAGTTTTTAATTATTAATACGTTAATTATGTTTGACGAGTGTATGTTCCTCGTAAAGAAATATAAATAATTTGTTTGAATTGTGAGTGTATTCGAAATTCATGCGAAATTAAAAGATCATAGTTTTCTATTGGAATTAAAATTTTAATGAAAACTAAAAAGAAAATATTCGTAAATTTTAGAATATTTTATCGAAATGAAAAAAGGAACAAAAAATAAAAAAATTCATTCAAAAAGAATTGCATATAGCATGATTGATGAAATATTTTTCAAATATTGCGTATGGATTTTTGTCCATATATCTATCTTGTTTTCCAAAAAATTCTGCAGAAACAAATTAAATTTCTAATTTATCTATTTAACTTTTTCTGTGAGTTCTTTTTTTCGTTTTTTAATAAAGAAATTATTAATTAATATTTAAATTTATGTATATGTATGTAATAATACCAATGGATTAAAACAATAAAATTACTGATTTTTGCAAACATTAACTGTAATATAATTTTGTTATAATTTAAATAAATTTTATAAGAAATATACTCTCATTTTTTAATTTTAATTACACACACAGAGATATACATTTCTGGAATAAAATTGCTTAATTAACAAGTTAATATAGAGAGAGAACCATCGTTTTGTATTTTTTACTAGAATTTTATAAATTCAATTTTTAAATATTAAATTCAAATGACTATGACTAAATGTCTATTTCTGTCTAATCTTGATTTAATTAAATTTCATTATCAAATTTTAAATTACAAGGCAGATCTTGATTTGGCAAACAATTATTATTAAAGAATGGACAATAAAATTATTGATATTTGTAATTAAACAATATCTTCTAGTAAATTAATAATAATAATTTTAAAATTGAATAAATTATCTATAATAAATTAATTTATATTTTCATTTGTAAAGATTACTTTATTTTCTCACTCAATTCAATATTTTAAGAAAAATTATCTTGCTTGCTCCAAACTTAAAAGATGGAAGAAATATTCAAATAATTTATAGTTGCAATATATATTCGATTCTGTGATTCATTATTCATTACGTACACCGTTATCCCGCATTGCTCTCGAAAACTTTTCGCATACCAATTGTTATTGAAAGGGTCAAGCCGAATATATGACCAATGTTCGCACGACAGAAAAATTCAAGTGGTTTAAACATTCAGCTTCCTCTTATACGCGGTAAACCTACATTTCTATGGTAATTTCTCCAATTTCGCATTGTATTATTCGCTTCATGTACAACGCACCATTCCATCGAAAATATTATCAAAATATTTCATTATATCTCGAGAACGTTCCAACACGAAATTAGTTTTTCACCATTTGCAATTACAGTATACAGTAAAACGATTTTGATTATCCGAACTAATTTGTCTGGATAAATTCTTCTGGATAATCGGTCAAGAAGGACATTTAGAAATTAAAACAATTAAAAAAATTAAACGATTTTCAAATAAATAGGTACAAAAATGTTACATAAACACACATTTTATAAAAAAATTATGATGAAAATGTGAAATTTGAAAGGAATATAACAATGAAGTATGAGTTATTAAACAATATTTAATATCAAAATTACTATCGATAAGAACAATAGTTATTAAATAAAAATTAATATTAATTTAATGACTATAAATTAGTAAACTACATAAAACTAAATGTAAATATCCCTTTGAATTTTTGTTTATAAATTTTTAATAAAGCATTAACAACAAACCATCTACATTTGTATAATACATTTTTTACTTATTTAGATATTCCATAAAATATAAATTGACAAAATTTGATACCTTAATATCTGAAACACCTTCTATAAAAGAATATATATATCCAATAAGATACATTAATTTAAATGCATTCTTGATTATATCGATCCAATCACTAACGAATTATTTTCATTATCTTTACGCGTGTATCTTCGATTTATCTGGACGTGATAACAAAAATCGAAGACAAACCAAATATTTTTCCAGTCCCAGATCTTTCTCATGATGTTTCTCGCGATGTGCACGTTCGAGAAAAAAAAAAAATTTACAAGAAGAAGAGCAAGAGACGAACTTTCGTGGAGGAAGATGCAGAATATTGGGTGAAAGGGGTGTTGGTGATTGTTCGAGGAACCGGAAATGAAACGAATCGGTGTCGCACGGTGGACGTAAAGAATGAGAAAATGATCGTGAGAAAGTTTTAGTTGTCCGAGCTCCTCTTTAATCCAGGGATAATTGCGCTTTCCGGAACATCTTTTTCTCTATGCGAAGTCGGATGCGTGGCGCTCCATCAAAAGTTCTTACGTTCGCCACCAACTGTACTGAAATCGCATTGTTCCAAGATCTTCTTATTAATCCCGTGGAATCTGTAAGACTTCAAAAGAGATAGAGAAGTAATTACCTATCAGCGTGAGGATGAAAGAGTAGTGGGATAATAGAAGGTAGAAATGTAGGAGGAGGAGGTTGAAATTTTTTCGTGCGCATTCAGATTGCAATAATTTTAAAAAACCTTTTGTCTTTTTAATTCTAGAATAAGTAGAAGAATTTTTATTGCCCTTTATAATAATACAATCCGCGATTCCTTTTCTTAAATTCTTTCTTCTGTATAGGCTAAATTAAATTCAAATAAAATAAAAAAAAAATATTAAGATAAGTGTTTCAAAATATAATTTTAATTTAATATTTTAGTATCTCTTCTAATACACGTAATTGATTTTTAAACATAAATCAATATTAATTAATATTAACTTAAACTTTTTTGCAAAAAGTTTCAAACTTTTCTCTTTACAGATGACGTGAATCAAGATGAATCATATTATATGTTTAATATATTTAAAAATATTTTTAATATAATTAAATGTATTAAGATGATAGAGGATTCTATTTTTCTATAGAATAATTTCGAATTAACTACGATAAAAGGAATAAATGATAAAACTGTCAATTAAAAATAATCCGTGCTCTTTCATATTGTCTTAAAAAGCAATCCATACGATTGAGTTACAAAATATTCAAAACTTTAGACTAAAATATAAATAAAAAAAGGATTTAGATCTTGTAATTCAAACTCTTTGATGAGAATATCGATAAAAACGGATGGAATTTTCTTTCTTTTTTTTTTTTTTTTTTTTACAATCTTTTTCACTCCTCGTAGATTTGTATTATTTTTACTCTTTTTTATACTCTCTTTACACTCCTTCGAAGCACAAATCGTAGAGCATTCGTGCGGAACCTCTGGGACAAGAGGGTTTCGTTTCCGTCAACTTAATTAACATTCTGTGCGCTGTGAATGTCGAGCGACGAGGGCTACCTTGTTCCACCCAGGGACCCAGTAGAATTTTAAGGAGATAAATGTTTTCTTGACATTGGTGAATTTTTACTCTGATTCACTCGATCGATTCGAACGAGAACCCTTAAAACTCGTCTCGAATCCTGTTTTATATTCTAAGCTTGTTTTCGTGGAAGCCCATCGAGATTGAAATGTAAAAGGACGAGAGATTCGAATTGTGTATTCGAATTGTTTTTTCAATCTTCAAATTATTCGATTAAGCCCTCGTAACGTGGTATAAGAGTATCAGTAGAATTTTTAACAATTATCACGAACGAATTATTACCAATTCCAAATCTTTCAACCGCTTTATTCGATTATCTTCGTGTAAAAAACGTGTCGTGTAATTTCCACAATGAGATCAACTGAAACAATTTCTGTCTTCGTTAATAATCGTTCGCGAAATGAACAGACGAATCGTTAAATATTGAAACAATAATAGAGGTTCTCTTCGTCGTCAGATTATTCCATTAGAAAGGAGTCCATTCAGCTGTCTGAAAAGGAGATGTTAATTTAGACATGGGCCGATTACTTTTGCACGAAGTAGATTAGATTATTTTTATTATTAACGAATCTTTAATCATCTTCTTTCGTGAAACGTGATTTTGCAAGTTTTGACAAATTTTTTTCTTTTTTTTTTTTTTTTTTCATTCCATCACGAACGTTATAAAGTTCTCGCGGATGCTTTTGCGCCAAAATAAGAACATCGATTAGGCAGAAAACAATGGGGAGCCCGATAATTCTGCGCGTCGTTAATCCTCTTCGTCAATCTGGAAACTTGAAAAGTTTTTTTCTCGCAATAATGCAATAATGGTGTAACAATAGATATACAGTAGCAAAAGTAGTATTATTTATACGTTGTTAAAAAGAAATTTACGTATTTTTTTATAGAGCAAAGAAAATAACAAAGTTAAAATTTCGAATAAAGTTATATTAAGTTAATAATTTTATTTTAAATGCTCGAATTATATTTATTCATAGTTATTATAATTGATGTATAAGTTTCATATGAACTCAGCTGTTCACAGTTATCTGCGGTTTTGAATAACAAATTTATTGAAATAACATTATTTTCAATTATTTAACCGTTAAAATTTTGCCCATCTCTGATGTATAAGAGTATAATAAGTTATACATAGATCAATTTATTTTTCCACGAAAAATCTGTTTGAATGCGTAAAATCAATCATGAAATTTTCACCATTTTTTCACGTTTTGTGTACAATTTCAATAAATATTTCAATTTCAATGGAAATATTCTTTATGACGGAATAATAATAAATAATGTATCAAAACTCGAATATTGAATATTTTATACTTTGACATTTTATCTCTATCCCGTAATTATATTTAAAAAAACGAGAATAATATTATACTGAAACTCTAAGAATCGATATTTCATTAATAAAAAAAATTGCTCCTTACGTGTATAAAAAAAAAAATTGATTTCGACGATACAAACTTATCATTGAATGAAAGTATACGAAAATTTTGATCATTTGCAATGCACACAATTTAGAGAGTTCGAAAAATAGCTACATAGATTTCTTTTATCGAGAAATCGGACATAAATAAGTCTTTATAATAAATCGTGAAAATGTTTTATGGAGCGAGGGATGGAAATCATTTCAGCACCGATCGAGAATATTCTTCGCCCATAAATCGGCCGTTGCGATATCCTCGGTGATGTAATGACTACGAACAAGATCTATCAACTAGGATCAGACGAATTTCGATTAAATAACTTCGAACAAAGCTATATATATATATGTGTGTACGACTTAATTACTCGAATCACGAGTTAAACGCAATCACACGCATGGAAAGTTTTCAGCGGTATCGTGCTTGATAATCTGATATCTATTAACGCTTCAATTACCATATTCGGAATTGCATTTGCTCAATCGGTAAACAAGTAACGCGCGGCAAACACGCGAGCCGTCCTTTAATTTCAAGCACGCGTGATACGTGTTTCGACCGTATGTCGAATTTACTTAGACTCCATACACGTGTGTACCATATACTTCTCTTTGTTAATTGAGCTTTCATTCTCGGCGAACAATAGGCGAGATAATTTAAATAATATTACACGAATACATATACTGTTAAAAATCAATATACGATAATTCTGCTTTATATCTCTGTGAAATCAATCAATTAAAATTGTGGAAAACTTGTAATTTCAATTAAATTTTTATTAAAATATTTTAATTTTATTATAAGATAATGTATATTCCGTGTAATGTTCACGGAAGATCGATTCAAAGTAAAAATTGATACACGAAGATGTCGGTTGATTAAGTTATAAGTAGTTTAAGTAGATTATTTTATTTCTGCTTCATTTCGTTCAAACATGAATTATTCAATAAATAACTTAATAAATAAGCCTCGATATTTTTATATTTATTTTAAATCTTTTCGAACTAATCCCCCCATAAATATATTAATATCGTGCACGTAAATAATTTTATGAACAAGTATACGTTTATTTGTTCAAAATTGTATATCAAGATTTATTGTGGAAACACAGTGCTTCATAAATACATTATGAAGCACGAGAAACATTGAATAGGATCGACAGAAAATTACAAATTAATTTATAGTGTAGTAATTAATGTACACAATTTATATTCAATAATAATTTGGTGTAATATAATAATTAATTTATTCATTAATTAATTTATTTATCTATGATTTTGATTTCTGAAGTTGCATACAGGTGACACGTGTTATTATTCGGTTATTACCAGATGTGCCAGAAATTATTATTTTACATATCTATTATAATGTTATTGAATCAATTGCTTTTAATGGATAGATTGACTTCAACGCTTCTCTTAGTTAATAGAAACAAATATTGTATTTATTTAACACGTATAAATTTTTTTTGCACAACGAATGATTGAATAATGACGAGATTTATCTCAATAACATATTATATATATAATAATATATGTATCTCAGGATAGCCAAATATTAATACAAATCATCATGTACATCTTTCTTAGAGAAATTATAAAGAAATTATAAAAAAGCAATTCAAGCAACCATTCAAAAATATTTCCCAATACGATGCTTTCCTTTAAAGATAAAGATTAATCGCTGTTGCTGAAATGTAATCAAAAATTTAAGAACACAAATTTTTCATTAGCGAATGATTCGTTTTAGAAATATATACATATATATATATATTCCATCATTGTCAGAGACCTAACCGTTAATATCCAGCCGCACAATACAATATGTCTTCTTTTGTATATGTAACAAAAGGGAATCTTTTTTACATCCGCTGACTTTATCGGTTTCGGTGATTAGACTGAATGTAATATTTCCCGGTGCTCTAAATTCCAAAGGTCATACAACAAAACTTTTTTAATTCTTCCAAGATTTTTATCTCGGTGTTACATATACGTACACGAAATCTCATAAGATATCAAGTTTATTATTTATGTGTCGTTTTCAGTTCAGTTCTTCGAGGTAATATCAACGGCGAAACGGACGACTAAAGAAGCTATTTTTACCTACTTTCGAAAACGAGCCGCAGTTGCACTTTTTTTTCTTCTTTTTTTTTTTTTTTTTATCACGAGGCAAGAAGAAAATTATTAAAAGCGACGGATACTTGTTTCTTGTACGCTTTTTCCCGAGGAAACTTGAACTATTTCGCGTAATGAAGGGAAAAAAAGTGAGTCTCTTTACGAAAATGCGCTTACTAGTTATTCTCTTTCGAGAGAGAAAAAAAGAAGAAAGAAAAAAGAAGAAAAGAAAAGAAATGATGGTGAAAAGGAGAAGAGTATTCACAGCTATATCTTTATTCGATGTTCACTCGCGATGCTCTAAATAATTTAACGTTATTATCTTTATAAAGAGCAATAACTTCTCCTCGACAAATGACTATGTACGGACGACTGTGTAAATGCTTTTCGAAATACGAGCACGTAGCGAGCACAGTGCTCGACCGTGTGAACTCTACCAACTCTTTTAATTCATGATATAATTTTATACTTTTCAACGTGTAGATATATATATATATATATAATACAGGGAGTGAAGAATGTATTATATTTTGCAATTAATTTTGGTTTATAAATATTATACAAGAATTATACGAATATATAAATGTTCATTTTATTTTTTTTGGTGTAAGAAGTCTTAAAATAGTAATATATAAAAACGTCCAATGAAAAAGTTTGAGAAATTTCATATGGGCAATGCTGGATGAACATAAATATTACGGATTTTACAGAACTTTTTATTTTTTTTTAATAAAATCAAACAAAATTTGACTACAATACAAATTGGGATAATAATACGAGATACTTATTTTTAAGGGAAATATAAGTTAAAAAATTATATATAATATAACACTGTCAGAATAATTTATTTCGTTTGCTAACAAAGTTAAATCTCTCCTATTTCTATCGATTTCACCATATCATTTTCCCTCTATTATGATCAAAAAGCAGGAATATTTTAAATCTTGATTAATACTACGATTATTATAATACGACTTATTCTTTTTCTTTTCGCTTGAACAATTAAAAAGAAAGATATAATTACCATAACAACTTTCTAATCACGATATATTAAATACGATCATTATCAAAACTCTCAAATATCGAATCTCAATGTCTCACATTTTTATTCTTTATAAAATGGAAATAACGAATAAACTTATTCGGACGGCAACGTGATTTATCTCTTCCTTCGATTATAACCCATTTCCTATTACACTGAAATCGAGTAATAATTAAATCGTCCGTAAGAAAATCTTCCTCGCCAATATCACCGTATCAATATCACCGATTTAATACCCCTCCCCGCAGAAATTAAAATGGTAACGAACTTTACTTTCAAGCTCACTCAATTATCCTTGATTACCGACCATTTATTTTCCTTGCGTCTTTAAACGTCCCGGTAATTAAATCCAATTTCCTGATTACAACTTGATTTTCCAAAGCCGTCGCTTTTCATGCTGGGCGCAGGAGGCAGCCATCAGAAAATAATGAGTTTGCATCGCGACTCGTGACGTGAAATGATCGACAAAACCACCATTGGAAACACGTGCTCGTGGATCGTTCGTTCGACGCCCGTGTTATTCCCTGTCTAGCCCAGTTACGGGCCATCCGCGCCATTTACACCGGAAGTATACAGCTAGGGAGGAGGAGGAGGGGGTTAAATTAGCGGCAAATCTAAAGTCTGTATTGGCTGGCGGTCGGATTACACGGTGTACGCGAGGGTATTGCTAATGGAACTACCCTCGTCGAAACTTTGTCGGCTCTCTGTTGCCCAAAGCAAATTACGATCGGTCCCAGAAAGCTCGTTTTCGTTCAAACATTCGCGTGGGTTTGCAATTGCGCGTGTTCAGAACGGCTGCGCACTCGTTTCTTACGGATCCTCGTCTCTCGATTTTATCTTACCTCGAGCTATTATAAGGGAGGATGGTTCATAGTGATGGAGGTTTTTGATAGAAGGTCCAGAAGGATGATGCTTCTATGCAAAGTAAGATGATGGTAACTGGATTACGTAACTGTGAAATATTAATATACGCACTCGTGAGTTGTGTCGAAGATGGTGAAATGTGAAACGATTTTTCTTGAATTTTATTTTTTTACAAAGGGATAATTTAGAGAAATTCTATATATTGGAAATGTTTATGATGATATATTTATAGAATACTGTTTATGATAAATTCATGAGATATTTACTTTCTTGTTCTTTGATCTAAGAAATTTTGCAAATAAAAAAAATGGTAAATCTTACGAAACTTGAGAATTTTTTATTTCTTTGATATAATAATCATATAATATTTATATACATTTCATTCTATCCAAAGTTTTAAATTATTTCATTTCTTTTCTTTTTTCTTGGTATTCAAGTGAAGTATTGAAATCTGTTTTACTATTCAATCAATAGATTTCAATTTGTTTCATTTTATAATTTTAATACCTATCGATATTTTAAAATTAAAATTATAATACAATAATTTACCTATTTTGATTCTGTTCTGAAAAATCACGAAATGAACGAGAATAAATTCCATTTTTAATTATGTTCGGGTAATTGCACATATGTAAAATCCAAAAAACATAAAATATTCATTGAACAAAAAGACATTAACGATTGTTGTAAAAAGTTGTAGCAATCTCCATTTTAATCCATTTTAATCATCGTTAAAAATCTTATCATGTATAGATCTTGATCAACGTTGGTTTTTCATATTCATTATTTTCGCACCTCATCTCATATTTCTCTAAAGTGATATTTCATATTCATAAAGTTTTATTTCTAAGATTGATTAAAAATCAATGTAGGTTAATTGGATTTAGTTGGATGATATAAAATAAGACAATTTTTCTTTTCATATGGATTTAAACAACAAGCTGTAAACGCAATTATTTTTAGAAGATTAAAAAAATAAATAAATATTTGTTATACGCTTGTTGCGAATGAAAATGATTTAATAAATTTAATTGAATTTCGAATTATAAGATAATACCTGTCATCTAGAAAGGAAGTAATAAAATTATTAAGTGCATAAATTATACAAACATATCTCAAACAAACATAATGAAAATTCAATTATTTTTAAATCGAAACACATTTTTATTAAATTAATCTACTTTCTCGCCAGCACAGTATGCACGAAATAAAGGAAGAAATAATTTTCTATGAAACCTAGTGGATTACATTCGAATCAGGTCGAGAGTTATTTCCCTCTCAAATTGTATAATTTTTCTCACCGACTATATAAAAGTTACCTTTACTACCAAAATAACATCGTTCAATGTCAATACTAAATATCTAAGAGCCCTCACACGATTTATAAATTATAACACGTACGAAATGCGCTTATGGGCCGCTTGATATTCTCTGTTTCTCGATCTCCTCGCTCTCAATCCTTCTTATCCGGATTCCTACATATCCCTCATCTCACGTGCTCCACCGTCTTTTCCCTCCTGCTTCGTAATCTCTTCTTATCTCGCTTCAAATTTCTTTCCTCTTTTCTCTCCTGCTTCTTCCATTTCTCTTCTCCTTTTAATCCTTTTATATACTCTCTCTCTCTCTCTCTTATCGTTGCTGTTTCGAGACTTCATCGAACACTCTCGACATTCGAAACGATCGTTTTGTTCACACATCACTGTTCGATTAGCCTATTTATTACATCTGTCGTATATATACCTACGGCATACATTTTCGCTCGGTCGATATCACACGCTCATTCTTCCGCTTATTACGTTTACAAATGCTTCCTCAATGACAACGAATAGTTAACAGTTTGCTCCAAGCGGCTAATGCACTGTTTAGCATACATAGCTTCCTATCAGCACGTATCGTTCAGTGATGCAACGCGATACGATTTTCTGTGCCTGTATTATCATTCCTGCGTCATTCGTCAATCAAAACGGAACACGATGAAACGTTTCTTGATTTAAATGTGACGCGATTCGAATCGGTACAGTTACAGAGTGCTTCGTATCAATTTAAAGCTAGCGTGTATATCATTGAAAAATTGTTGGAGACTAACTTTTTTTAACTTTTAGAAAAATTGGTCGATTTGAATGAATAGATTAATTGAGAGTAGTTAGTATACACGCACTATCATTTGTTATCGTTATCAAGTCGCAAAAATACAGCTTGACACAACTGTCAGGATACATATAATAATGATATCGATCGTATCGTATATGCAATTCACAGGTCGTTGTTTATTTAATAGAAATGGATAGAAATGATATAAGATCGTTGGTGTAATGTATTCACACGTGTCAACAGCATATATCATTTTTCATATACAAGATGTTAAGAACTATTACTACGTTTAAAAAATATTTTGATTATATTAATTTCATGTAAAGTTGTAACTATATTATTATTATTAAATTATTATTTATAATACATAATAATCATTTTGAATACAATAATTTTCAGAAATATTAATAAATATAATATATCCATCGAAACAAAACACAAAAGTCGATGCATAAAAAATATCGCTTGAGATTTATTTGTTAAGTTTGTCGATCATCAGATACTGAAACAAGATCTATCTCCGTCTCGCTTTATTTAACGCAAACTTATTTATTAAATTGCTTGCCTCGATTTTGTATTCTTATTTACGCTTATTTCATTTTCTAAAATCGAAAGACGTTTCATGAATATATCAACATCTTGTATATTTCATCGACAAAATAAAATGGACAAACATTTGTTGTCGCCATGTCAGATGGAAAATATTCAAATTGCTAATGAAACGATACAAATGCCGTACCAATATCGTTGATATTGCAAGTTTATTAAAATGTGCATATAATGTGTGATTACTAACTAATATTAATATAAATATATTGTTCAGTAATAAACATTTCTATATATAAATATATTATTTAGTTTCATTTGTTTGATCGAAAATACTATTTCGTTCGAATAACAAACAAATACTACTTTATTTAAATTTCGATTGAAAAACAATGGATGACAAATAAGAGATATAAATTTATTAAACACATTAATCTCGTTCCAAATCATAAATGTAAAACGTCAGAAATTTACTTTATTTTAATATTTCTTAAAACTCACTGTCGATCTTATATAATTATAACACAGAGAGATTCGTTCCTCTCGCGATCTCGCAAAAATGTAATCGAATTAATCTTCACCGATTAAGGCCTCGATTAAACGTGAATCCGATTCGATCTCACCTGTAAATCGAGCACAAATCCTCGTAGCGAGGATTGATCTCGCCTTTGGAGACGAGGGCTGGAGCAGAAAGGTCGGAGGGGAGGGTATTAAAAATTACGAAGACAACGAAGCGGCGCGTCTTCCTGTTTGCACAGCTCTCCGACTTCCTCGAAGTTCATTTCTCGCCGGGCCGACCTATTCTTTCCACCTCGAAATGTTAATGACGAATGAACCATGTATCGTATCTCCACGACAAAGGGGAGGAGATCGAAACGAATCGATTAACGTTTTCACACGTGGGAAAGTCGAGGGGGAGTACCGTTGGCGGATCAAAGATTTTTCGAAACGAGAACGAATTTATCTCGAGTGTCGCCTTTTCACCATCCTCTGTCTCTGAAATGAAACGGTTAAAAAGCTCGTTTCGAGTTCGAACCGCTCGCACATAAATTCTATCCCCGCGTATATATATCGCGAGAAAATGCATTCGGTCGGATCATTGATTCGAAGGAAGTGGAAACGTTTCCCTGTTTCGCTCCATCCGTTTTTGTATTATCCGCTTGGCTCGCGACAAGGATTCCAAAGATCCTCGGACAGAGACGAATCTCTTTATCCTTGCCAGTTCACGCTTCCTTCCTTCCGGATCGACGCGAATGCTCGCTTCGATGCTGGAATCTCGATTGCTTCCACCCTCAATGGTGTATCTCTTTATCGAGAACTGTGAAACTTTCGCAGAGTAAACGGCTCTTCGCCGTATCCTTCTTACGGGTACAATAAGAACTTTCCACTTTGCGTTAAGTGTATTCTTTTTCTTCTTCTTCTTCTTCTTCTTCCTCTTTCTTTACAACGTTTGACGTGTAACGGTTTCCTTGTGTAATCGATTGTCAAATGGATGATCGACAAAGTTGTTTCGAACGTGCATGCTCGAGATCTCGTTTATTTTTCGTCAATATCAAGGATATTCACCTTTTTTCCTCCTTTACTTCCGTTTCTCAAGAATCAAGGTGTTGCTGCGTGTCAAGTTGTTTAGATTACAGAATCTTTTGTAGTTACAAATAATAAAAATTGATATATTTGGTCACTATTCTAGAAGAACGGAACGATGAAAATCTTAAAAGAGTAAAGAAAAAAAATTTTTGAGAGAATCTGCTATTAATTTTTAGTTTAGTTCTTTTTATTCGTCGCGTAATAAAAATTTTTGTTTTGAAAATGCTCTCCACTCATATTTTGCATCATATTTTTAAGAAGTTTTTCGATGCGGGTCGTGACACAATGAAACATTCACTGACCAACTTTGAATTTGATAGTCACCAACACCCACTTATTTTGATATATGGAGAGGGTTAGCACGGGGTATTGCCAGGTCGACGAAGTTTGGTTGGGAAAAGTGTCAAGTTTAGTTGAACATGGTCGTGAAAGGTATCAAGAATTTATGACACTTGTCGCTATTGAGGATACAAATGTCTGTGTTCTCCGTTTTTTTTTCTCTTTTTTTTTTTTATATTCGATGCTCGCAACACTTCGGTGACATTTTCTCGTAGGATTTGATCTATCACAATGCCTTCAATGTATTTCGTGTGTATTTTTAATAAAACCGATATTTAATAATAATAATTCGTGCTTTGATCGTTATTCTTTATCTTTGGATGACTTTGCTATAAATATCTAGAATTTGTTTCTTTGAATCAGTTAATAAGTGAGTAAATCTTAAATATTCTCGAAATTGAATTCATATCGGCGAAGTTACTATAATACACGTATGAAATAATATTAATAGTTAATAAAATTTGTAATTTTTTAAACGGATATCATGTAGAATATTATTAATCTAGCACATTCACGTAGCTTAATCTAACTAGCTTAATCAAAGATAAACGCTATTTATTTAAAATATATTCAATTAAAATATTTTCTAATTAAACAAAAAAATTATAAGAAAATAATTCGTTACAATTAGACAAGCATCGTTATGATTTCCATCGAAATCAGGCTCACTAAAGTCTCTTTTATTTTACGAGCAATAATCGAGTAATAAATTGTTTCATTACGTCATCACGGACATGCGATCCGAACACGGGAAGAAATTTATCGTATGAATAATAATCCGAGAAAAAAAAAAAAATGCCAAATATCCGGTCGTTTGATACGACGAGATATCGAACGGCCGATAAACAGCCCCCGTGTATATGCGCGCTCCAGCTTGCAGCTATTTTTATTCATTACTCTCGGCCCGTCGGCAGGTGTGTTTGAGCGAAGAAAGACGGGCGAGAAAATGGATCTCTGCCCCGGCCATTTAAAATATCGATCGAAATGTAACACGCCGCGGAATCTATTAACCGTTTTGCCCGCCAATATCGTATTCTCGATCTTAAAGCCCGGATTGAATTGCGGCACAGTGGAATTTCGAACAAGTGGAGCATGCCTGCATTCGGCCGCGGATCATTGCCGATAATAATTCCCTCCCCCAAGTTTTCGAGGGGGAGGGGGGAGGGGGGGAGAGGTGAATGCAAAAGGGGAATTGGGACATGAAATCGAAGGGAATCGACTTTGCCGACCTGTGTTCCATCGTGTAGATGTTTGTTAAAAGTCTGGGGGATGAAACTTGGAAAATTCAGAGAGATATGAGAATCGAGGAGAATCGACTTTAGGTGTTCTTTTGTTTCATAGGGAATGGACGGTGAAATGTACGTAGGAGGATGATGATTTCAAGGGGAAATGAAATTTGGAGAATTCGGAGGAAAGGACTCGAATTTGTCCTTTCTCGTTTCATCTGGGGGAAAAAAAAAAAAAGAAAAATGAATGGAAGTTAGAAAATTCTCGGAGAAATATGAAATTATATGAAGAGAATCGACTTTACGCATTCTCTGTTTCATGGTGAAAGAGAGAACGGATGCTTGTCGAGATGTAGAGAACGAATGAATGACTCAGGGATGAAATTTGGAAAATTCGGACGAGAGGAGGGAATGACTTTATCCTTTGTTTCATTGCGCATAGTATGAATACTTGTTAAAATTCGGGGATAATTGATATGATGAAATTTGGAAAATTCAGAGGTGGGAATGAAATCAAAGAGGATCGACTTTACGATTTTGTTTTATGCTCGCATAGCGAGAATTTGTTTGTTAAAATAATTGATACGAGGATAAAATTTAGAAAATTCAGGAAATCGAAACTGAACCGAGTTTATGCCCCGTTTCATCCTGCATTGTTGCAAATATTTGTATAAAATTTAAAAAACAATGGTTCAGAAGTATTTAGAAAATTTTGTGAAACGTGAATCGGGAAAAAACTCTTTTTTTTTTTTTTTTTTTAATCCTCTTTGTTCCATCGTATCTTTTATTTCCTTATTTCCTTTTTCAACTTTATCCTCCATTTTATCGCAGATTATATATTAAAATCTAGAGAATAATTTCTCATCCGTTTCATCGCGTCTTCCACGTTTTTTCTTAGATCTGTCTTTATTTAAATTTAAAAGAAATTTATGGAGATCGATTTTATTTCAATGTACATCGTGTATTTGTTAAAATGTAGAATCACGAATGGGATCAGGAATGAAATTTAGAAAATTCAGAGGATGCAGGAATGGATGCAGAAAACCGATCACGTTTCATAGCGTGAACATGTTCTCATTCGAGTCTCGGAAATCGTGTGATTTTTATTCTAAAAATTGGATACAGGATTTTACCTGAAAATAGAAAATATCCGCATGAAGTATCTTTAAGTACAGTGTCGCCTAAATATAGAATATTCTCTCGAGCATTTTAAATTTCTCTTAGCACTTTTTTCAAGAAACTACATCCCCTTGAAAAAGCACATTATATAACATAAAAATACATTCGCTTTTTCCATGCGAAAATATACAGGGAGTACAGAG
Source organism: Apis florea (assembly GCF_048593485.1). Taxonomy (NCBI): domain Eukaryota; kingdom Metazoa; phylum Arthropoda; class Insecta; order Hymenoptera; family Apidae; genus Apis; species Apis florea. The sequence continues at coordinate 1,816,083 of NW_028256864.1, read as the reverse complement.
AAATGAAGGGACGAAAGGAGGGAGAAAAAGAGATACGGGAAATTTGCCTATTCAAAAATTCTTATCGTTCCACGTCCTTTTAATTTAAATTTTGATGAAATGAACCGAATATCTATCTATTCTATACGAATCCTATACTAAACTCGAAAAAGGATGTGCATCAAGCGTAATTCAATTGTGATCTCGATTGCTGAGCTTGTTTGTTTGCCGAATCACTCGATAAAGACAGTTAAAAACTTCGCCGTGTAACATATTCGAGTTATTAAAACAAATCGTTTATCCCATCCTTTAAATGCTCTCGCGATCTTTTCCTTCCTTCCAACTCGATTATTCCAAGCAGAAAAAAAAAAAAAAAAAAAAAAAACAATTTCCAGCGAAAATACTTTCTCCCCCTCTTTACCACCAATGTTGTTTCGCGGTCCCCTTCCTTATTTGCCTGCTTGCCCAGCTAGTTTCGGTTTCCTCGGATTATTCTTTCCATTAACGAACCTTCCTTCCCATTTTCTTCGAGCGAGGAAAGAGAAAACACGGTTGAAACCGTGTTACCGTGTGCGTAAACTCGAAAAGTTTACCTCGAAAAACTTTCTCACCCCCCTCGTGGCGGTGAGAAAGAGAATATAGGGGTTGAGAAACGAGTCGAGTAATCAAGGAGGAGGCGAGAAGGCGTTTAAAAGGATGACGCAAAGCTTAGAAAGCTTACGCATTTGGGAAAATTTTAGTGTCACCGATCAAGGATTACCTTTCGCTCGGATCATTTTGATCCGTCGCGTGTAAAATCGTAAAAGAAGGAGGGGAAAAAATAGGCGGACGGAAGAGAAAGGCAAAATACCTCCGCAGTAGGATTTACAGAGAGAGAGAGACACTTAAAACCAGCATTATTTTCCATATGGCCTTTCAAACGATCACTTTGAAAAGTATGATTGAACGCGGCGCGCGCGTCTCGAAGCAAAGCGTTTAGCGCTTCGATTGATGAAAGAGGGATTGCAACGAGTCATTGTAATCTTGGAACGACGCGTTTATGAATCAATCTTAACCCTTATCGATCCTCTTTCTTTTATATTTTCAACTCGTTCGCAAAAGAACTCCAAACTAAGTGGTAAAAAGACGACGAGTGTTGCGAATAAGCGTGTCTCTTCGATATTTTTGCGTAAGGATAACTTCATCCAAAATATAATTATCGCTCGATATATCCATTACTTGTCGAAACATTTCTAGATGCACGAGAAAATATATTTTCCTTTACAAATTGGAAAGGAGACCAACATATAAACCTCGCTAATTAGACCTTATTTCCCCTTGCAAACGGATAATCAGGCACGGATGGAAATTTAGCTTAGATCGGAAGAAAACTCTTGTTTAATCGGACGTAGAAATAACGAGCGCCCATTGTTCCAGAGAGCGGGCTCGACGACATGAACTCGAGCGGGGAGTCAGGCGGGACGATGACCGAGGACTACGAGGTGCCAGGCTGCGGCCCGCAGGAGGAGGAGACAGGCTCGAACCTGCCCGTTTGGGAAGCCGCGGCCGCCTCCCTCACGCTGGGCTTCCTCGTCTTGGCCACGGTGCTGGGGAACGCGCTTGTCATCCTGAGCGTGTTCACCTACAGGCCCCTTCGAATCGTTCAGAACTTCTTCATCGTTTCTCTGGCTGTCGCTGACCTGGCCGTCGCGATCCTCGTGATGCCGTTCAACGTCGCCTACCTCCTCCTCGGCAAGTGGATATTCGGCATACACCTGTGCAAACTCTGGCTAACCTGCGACGTGCTTTGCTGCACGGCGAGCATACTGAATCTTTGCGCGATCGCCCTCGACCGTTACTGGGCGATCACGGATCCCATCAATTACGCCCAGAAACGCACCCTGAAGAGGGTTCTGGCGACCATAGCTGGGGTGTGGATCCTGTCAGGCGCGATCAGCTCGCCGCCCCTCGCCGGTTGGAACGACTGGCCCGAGGAGTTGGAGCCGGGTACGCCATGCCAGTTGACCAGAAGGCAGGGGTACGTGATCTACTCGTCCCTGGGCTCGTTCTTCATCCCGTTGCTGTTGATGAGCCTCGTCTATCTCGAGATATTCCTCGCGACGAGGAGGCGGCTGAGGGAGCGCGCCAGGCAGAGCAGGATAAACGCTGTCCAGTCGACCAGGCACCGCGAGGCGGACGACGCCGAGGAATCCGTGAGCTCGGAGACGAATCACAACGAGAGGTCGACGCCTCGGTCGCACGCGAAACCCTCGTTGATCGACGACGAGCCGACCGAGGTGACGTTGGGCGGCGGTGGCACCTCGTCCTCGAGGCGGGCGACTACGGGGAGCAGGGCACCGGCCACCACGACGACCGTGTACCAATTCATCGAGGAGCGGCAGAGGATCTCGTTGTCGAAGGAGAGGCGAGCCGCGAGGACGCTGGGCGTGATTATGGGCGTGTTCGTCGTTTGCTGGTTACCCTTCTTTCTCATGTACGTGATCGTGCCGTTCTGCCCGGCTTGTTGCCCCTCGGATCGTATGGTCTACTTCATCACGTGGCTCGGTTACGTGAACAGCGCTCTCAACCCCCTCATCTACACGATCTTCAATCTCGACTACAGGAGAGCGTTCAGAAGGTTGTTGCGCATCCGTTGAGTCTGCAACGCTTGTTATCGCATCTGTTACGAAATTGTGGGAAATTGTTCCCGAAAAACGCTCGTCGAGAAACGGGATTGGTCGTCGAGAGGATTTTGTCGAGGATGATCGAAACGTTTGTTGGGAAGAAGCCAAGTCGAGTCAAGGATATTCTTCGAGTTGCGTACAAAAAGTCGTTATTTTTCGCGGGGGGAGAAGGAAGAAAAGTGTAAAATATCGCGTCCATTTTCGTCGAGACAAAAGAGAGTCGCGAGCGAAGCGATTAAGCGATCGAAGAGCGAGCATCTGATAGTCTAATTTAGCGAGGATATTCGCTCCCAGAAGAGTCGTTCCATTAAACTTGTTCCATTAATCCTGCGAAGCGCGCGGCCAGGAATTTTAAGGAAATGAAGTCGCCGCCCCTGTTCGATTGTCCTATACCTCATTTCATCCGTCGTTACGCGTTTGAGTTTGGCTCAACGATAATTCACCGCTATCTTCGATCAGTCATGAATAATGGAAAATCGGCTCGAATTCGATCGCCGCAACTCGGTCGTCTCGTTTCGAACGAGCAAGATCTTCGAACGAATTGAACGGAGGAGGAGGTTGTGGTGGAACAGGCGTCGTGTAAAAATTCGATCTCGACGTCGAGTCTGATCGTTCCATTTCCTAAGGAGCCTTGTAAAATATTGCTCTCCCGAGAATATTCGAATATTCTTGATGAATCGGTGTGGAATATGGCGAGCCTCTTTAAATTTCTTTCGCCCAGCTTCCACCTCTTTCGTTGCATAAGAGATGGGATCGCGTGGTTAGGTTAGGTTGTTGCGCGTGAAACGTTGCCAAATTTATTACTAAACGTGAAAATTCAACGCGGTTGAACGCGATTCAACGTGGAATCTCCAAGTGTTAATTATTCGACATGTAAATCTTGATCATTGGTGTAAAAAAATTCAAGTTAGATTCACCAGTCTTTCAGCGAGTAAATAATCTATCAAGAATTCGATAGAATTTCATCTGCAACAGCCTAATTTCGACGCAAGATGGACGGCCAAGACTGCTTCTCGTCGCCAATCTCAATAGCCGAGCAGAGAAATTCACGTTTACGAATAGGAATTTTCTACGAAACCGACCAAGACTCCAGTTAAGATGTTTTAGAAGATAGAATTTACGTATCCTAGGTGGTGTACAAGCACGTGTGTACGTTGTATTTCACCTAAATGTCGGTGGCGCACAAGGTGATTACAACCCGTTCGGCGGTCTTTTAATAGAGAAAATCGAGCGGGTGTTTTATTCGTGGAACAATGGGGACAGTTACCCTCCTCCTGATGGCCGATGATCATTCTGTTAAGCAGTCCTCGTGAAAAAGAACGTTTTGTTTGATGTCGGCTGCTTGCTTCCTCGATTGCAATCTTTCCATTCTTCAAAGATGAATTCTTCCGGGCGGAGTGTCCGTGAGATTCATGGCCGTAAAGACAGCCAATTGGAAATCTCGATTCGACAGATTGTAACCGAGTCAAGGTTGTTTCTTCTTGAGAGAGTAAATGCGTTTTTTTTTCTCTTTCTCTTATTTTATAATCTCTTAATTAATCACAGCTTTGCATAGTTCTACTTTTTTGATCACCAGAATTTTTCTGTATTAAATTGTATCGTACATTTTATTTATAATTACGTATTGTGCAAAATTTTGTCTATTTAAGATTAATTTTATTGATTAACTGAAAATTATTCTTGTCATACAAGTACGTATTTCACGGTCTTTTTCGATTTAAATCCCCTGTTTTAAAATTAATTAGAACATACAGTTTTTGGTCAAAAAGATTAGGATCACTCACGCATTTTTAACACTTTTTTTTTTTGTTTTTAGTAAAATTTAAAGACCTAAACGAAATTATTCACGCGTATAAAAAGAATCATTAAAAAATTATTAAACAAACATAAATACAATAATACAAACCGATAAATCAAGTTATATGAATAAAAGCACGAAAAATGTTGAAAATCGAACGATCCTAATTTCCTTTTTTTTTTTCCGATCAAAAAGTGTAAACGCGGGGCATAATTTCCACAATTTTTGATTCTACGATCCTATAATGAATGCACATCGATCGATTCGTTCGAAATTTCAAATCGACGGACAAAATCGATTTTCTGGACACGAGAGAATTCTCTCTCGTGTTCTCCCCCGAGCAAGCAAGCAAGATCACGGTGTAACGGACAAGTAGTTCTCGTTACGTGGATAGTCGTGGTGTAGTTGGTCGATTTTTCTTGGAAAGCGTACTGGCGTGACCGGTCCGCGAGGAAAAACTTTCTCAGGAGAAGGAACATCGATCATCGGGAGGAGGGGAAACTAGAGGCGAAGAATTCCGTTTTTTCTTCTTCTTTTTTTTCTTTCTTTCTTAGCAACGACCGTGGGATATCCCTGAATGTGCGGAGTAGACAGTTACCTAATCCCGTTCATTATCAATCGCGAACACGGTTGTGAATATCGAATGGCAGAAGGGAAATCCAAGGAATTCGGAATTGGGAGAAGGCGTGAGAAAAGAGGGAAGGACAAAAAAAAAGGGGAAGGGGGGGGAGAAAATTATAAGTCGCAGAAGCTACACGCCACAGTGTCGAGAAGAAAGAAAATGGTGGAACGACGAACGACGGTCTGCATGTATCTCTCTGTATAAAAAATTACATTTAAGTCGCCTCCAATCTTCTTCCCATTGACACGCAGTTTAAAGCGCACACGAATCGTGTACAGAGCGCGTTCGCGCGCGAGCCGAATACAAAAAGTTGGCTCTTCGTGCATCGGCCGTTCGTCGGCGATGCGTTGGAAAAAAAGGAAAAAAAAAAAAAACGAAAAAAAAAATCATTCTCTAATGGGGGGAGGGGGAAAAAAAACGAGAGAGAAAAAAAAAAGAAAAAAGTATACAAAAAAAAAAAAAAAAAAAAATATTCCTCGACACATATCGAAGATTGAAAGATCGCCAACAACGTGAAAATCGCCATCGTTTTATTAAGCGCGATGATTCAGGTGGTAATAATATAACGCGCGACGAATCAGTTGCTCGTTAATAGGGCATCGAGGACAATGGGTTTACCCGGCTGACGTGCCGTCGATGATCGGATTCGCGCGCGTCGTTTGTCTCGTATGCGTCGAATGATCGAAGCACGAGGAGTTAAATTAAAACGAGTCGTTACCGATTAACGAGGGAATAGGTGACATGTTTGCCGTCCCCTCGAGTGCCGCGCCAAATCAAATGAAGAAACGAAGCGCGAAGGTAAAAAAAAAAAAGAGAGAAAAAAAAAAGAAAGAAAAAAGAAGAGAGAGAGAAAAGTAATGGAGGAAGAGGAGGAGGGGGGAGGGAGTAGGGGAAGAAGAAAGAGAAAACAAGAAGGATAAACGTGGGTAGGGAGCGTGTGTAACTCGTAGATAGGTAACTCGTGTGTGAAAGGAGATCGCGCGAAAGGTGGTGTTCGAAAAAAACCACCTCGACCTCGTCACCACAGGGCGCTTTATAATAAGGTTGTGATAAGGTTGTGAGAAACAAGTTCGTAGCCGTGCTACGAACACCACAAGATTTTTAATTATTAGGTTAGACAAATGAGCATTACTTTATTCGTGGCACTGTCCAAACGCGGCACGGAATTCCTATCCAAGAGAGGATTAAACGCGACGCTTGAACAATTTTAAACTGGACTCGGTCGGTTGAGGCCGAGCTCGAGCTCGCGTTTCCTTTTAAGTAAGTGAAATTGTTAAAATTCCTAAATTTCTTTTCTTTCTTTTCCTCTCCTTTCATTCCGCTCTCTTTGCTTCTTTCTCGACATCGTGTCGTCAAGGTTACCGCCTTCTTTCATTTCCCTTCTAAAAATGGCCAACTTTTTTTTTTTCTATTCGCGTTATTTTTTTTCTTTTTCTTCCCTTCCCCCCCCCCCCGCCCCTCCGTTTACACGCGTACCTCCCTTTTCATAGTGGCAAACTCTGTTAACAGTGACAGTGACTATTACGACACTCACATTCTCGGAACGAAGTGCTCGTAAAATGTGAGCTGTACAGTTGCTGCTCCCTTCCTCCTCTATTAAACTTGTAAACGAGGGGGTCAGGGAAATCGGTTATCGCAAATTTTCTCCATCGCTGCTTTTACCATCGATCGAATACGTTCAACGATCGAGGAACGATCTCGTCAAATTCAATGATCAGCGCGATTATTCCTTCCCTTTGTCTACGTTTCAGCAATTTTCCACCAATTTTTCGCCACTCTCATTATCATTTTGATAAAATTGTCTCTCCTGTATTATATAACCATCTGCGAATTGGATTAAAACACTTTTATTTCACTTTCAATTTTTCTTCTTTCGCTCGTTATCTCTTTTCTTTTCCTTTCTTTCTTTTTTTTTTTTAACGAATATTTAAAATATTTCAGCAACACGTGTTTCAACGCGTCCGCATTTAAAAACGGCTGGCAATCAATACGTGATACCCGCATCCGTAAAAAAAAAAAAAAAATCCCATGCGAAATTTGTTTCGAGGCAATTTCCCTATCATTCGTTTTTCTATCGAAGAAGAACGAAAGAAATACGCGGGGCGAAAAATAGGAAATGGAAAGAGAGAAGGAAAAATAAATAAATAAATAAATAAATAAATAAAAATTGGGGAAAAAAATATTTCGGATAAAAAAATATTTCGTTCTGATATATCGCGTTTTTTAGTCGATACGAGAATAGTTTCCATTTATACGTTCCTTTCTTTTTTTTTTTTTTTTTTTTTTTTTGATGAATTCTATACGTGTTTTTCGAATTCCTCGAATCTTTGTCCTCGTGTCACGAACGAACACCGCTAAAATTAGTATTGCGTGTCGTGAAGCAATTAGAAAGTTGTTTGAAAGATGCTTGCCCGTATCAGCCGATTCGTTTCGTTCGTTTCAGTTAATTCCCGTATCAGTTTGTAACGATTGCCATGTTTCTTTCGTTTATTTTATCGATAACGTAAACGGCCCGTTTGATGAACATTTATTGAAAATTTCCAATCAATTTGATGGATATTTTTTAATTTATTTTCCACTGTGATTCGATTAATTAGTTTTCTAGATCCATTCTTTTCTCGGCAAATTATTGAAAAAAGGTATATATAATACAGGAGAAAATCTTTGTCGCGTTTATCAGATGAATTTCCAATAAGAAAGTATTATTTCATTCATTTATTCTTAATTTTTCATGATATTTTTAGAAATTTGTATTTTTACGCATAACTTTTTATATTATCATAATACAATGAACTTTTTATTTTAGTAGCCTCTCATTAATCATAGTTTTATTAGTAGATATATTTTCTTATTATACAAATTTTCAATCTTTTTTAGAGATTAAAATTTATGAAAAATTGATCATTTTGTTTATTATTATTATTATTTTTTTTTTTTAACAAGTCATTAAATAAAAACTTGATCAAATAAAGTTTTACTTATCTATTTCTAATTCTTAATGCAGAAACTTAATAATTTTTATACTATAGTACAATAATTTATTTATTTTAATAAACTTTTATTCTTAATATTATTACATTCTTTATTACGAGAATAGATAAATTATTGTAATTTATTATAATTTCAGATGAATCAGATTTGGCTAAAAATTTTTTTAAATAACAGTTTGAAAATAATTGTTTTAAATAATGTTATTTTCAATTAAAATTTTCTTTACTTGATCAATTAAAAGAATTCGATATAATTCAATCATTTCTTAATGGAAAACTCATCCCTTTTCAGAACTATATTGAACAATAAATAATAATCATACTAATAAACATGTAACAATGGCAAATAACCAATAATTTATTTCGTGAAACGTTAAACGAATAATTTCATCGCTTCCTCGCTTTCTTTTCTTTACAATCCTTAAACAATTAACTCGTCGCAACTGGCCGATTTATTCTTGCCTTATGGCGAACGATAAACTCTTTTTTACCATCGGCCAGTAATCGAACGATCGGCGCGAAATTTTGAATTATCCCCTCTTCAAATTTTCCTTCCCTTCTGTTTCTTCTTCCTTTTTATCTTTGCGTCATTATTACCATTCTATAACATTCTCTAATTTAATCATCTTTCCACGTCCTCGGCTAATTCGATACAAACGATGTGCTTCTTTCCTCGGTCGAGGAAGATTAAAGTCCGTCCCCTGTATAATACGTTGCTTGTATGCGTTCCAATTACTTTCTACACGATTTTTTTTCCACACGATTCTTTTCTCAAGTGTACAAAAGTGTAACGTATCTAGTTTGAAAAGTTTTATCGAGGTTGCGTTTGAACGATTGTTGAACTCCTCTCTCGATCGTTCTTGGATGGGAAGTTCGGCAGTGCGTAGAGATATTATTGTACTACATGATATATTATACATTAAACCATTACATTTACTTACATACATCCATATTAGCAGGTTGATTTTCGAGCAATCGTTTCGCGGATCGACGAATTAATTACTTCATCCATTTTTCCATCTCTCTCTCTCTCTCTCTCTCTCTCTCTCTCTCTCTCTCTCTCTCTCTCTCTTCCATTCCTCTTTTCCTCTATCCTATCTATATATCCTCCTTTTCTTTTTTTGTATACTTTGCAAAGTATACAGAGTCGAGATATTTTTGAGAAATTCTGTCCGAAATTCGCGGGCTTTTCCCGCGCTGCTGTTTTTTATAGTCGTTTATCGTCAAAAAAAAAGAAAAAAGGAAAACGAAGTACATAATTGCAGATTGATCCGCGAAACGCTGACGACGATTATTATATTATAACGATAATATGAATTATTACGTAAAAAGGAGAAAAAAAAAGAAAAAAAAAAAAAATTGGGCCTGGTCGCCCAAATCGAGAGAAAACACTACGCTAGATACGTATAACATATACATAAATATATTATATATATATATATATTATATATACACATCTAGTTATATCGAACTAATACTCCATTGGTTGTGATTTACAAGTATAGCAATACAGGAGCTCGAGTCCCGCGGCCTGGAGCTTCCCTCTCCGAACGAATTTATATAGATTGAACGCGCGACCAAATTTTCGGGGATGTTTGAACATGTCAACGAGGATGTTAATTTGAAAAGATTTGTCTTCTAATTTATCCCCTCGTCCGTGTTCGTTAAAAGTGGACAGTGAGCCAGCGAAATAATTTAAGATTGTTACATATACGTTTTTAACCATCGGTTGCATTCGTTTTGTGCGTTCGTAAAAAAAAAAAAAAAAAAAAAAGAAGAAAAAGAAAGAAAAGAAAGATATCCTCGAAAATAGATGTCGCCTCGTTCGTTATATATACAAAAATTAGCCTGGAAACGACAAACGCGTGCACTTTTTCATATCAAATGGGGGAAATATTTTTATTTTCGGCTTTTTGATGTTAATTAAATATCCACGCGCGAGCATGGATGGCGAAATAAATCGTTAACGAGGTTAAACCCCGTCCCCCCCGTGTTTCAACTTTGTTGGTATAAAAAAATTTCAGAAACCTTGCCCGAAACCTTCTCTCAACGGGCGAAAATTTGTTTTGAATTTCGGTTGATGATCCTCGCAATCCATCCGGTTCATTACCGGATGTTGTTCGTTAATTTGAGAAGAGAGAATTTTCTTCTCCTACTCGAGGCTATCGATCGATATTAACCACGAATATTACTCGAACAATCGAACTGGAATCCATTTCCAACGCGAGTCAGTCAATTTCGGAGCGCGTGTATCCACATTTGCTCCGATCATAATCTCTGTGTACATACGTTGAAAAAGAAAATTCGCAAAGTTCACGAAACGAATCATCATGGAAAAAGTGATATCTGAGAAAATGAGAACGGATCTGAAAATTGGCAAGAAACAACAACGACAAGATAAATAATTTAAAGAAATTTTCTAATAGACGAATGAGAAACAGTTATTTTTAAAATGTTAAATAAAAAAACAAATAATTCTGTAATAAATTCATTTCTTTTCTTTACTCTTCTTTAAGAATATTAAATCGAAAACTTTTTATTGTTTGATATCTGCACATTATATTTCAGCATACTGCAAATTTTTGTTGCTCTACAAATGGCTTTCTTTATTTCATAAAACCAAAAATAATTTTAGAAGTAACTGTAACGTACGCTCATGTTTTTTTTTTTTTAAAAAACGTCCCTTCATTCATTGATGTAAATAAACAACAAATTATCGGTCGTATAACGAATCGAATTCACCTAGTTTAATTTAAGAGGGAAGGGAGAGGAAACGCTCCGGTCGCGTCCCGGAAGCACGGACCATCGAGTGTTCATGTGAGCCTGCCGCTTGAGTAAATAATAAAGTGTAAATATTAAAATAAAATTGATGAACAATTCAAAACCAAATGCATTCGTGTACGAATGTGGAGAGCGCAGTGTATGAATGGTAAAAATCTGTCGAAACGACTGTCGATCCTCTTCTCTGACGCGAGGAAACCTTGTTAAACCAGAAGCGAAAAAAATCTGTGTCGATCTACTATTGCGAAAGATGCAGTGGAATTTCCACACGGAACCATTCTTGCGATTTTTTAAACGTTTCACCCCTATTCAATCTTCGTTATGTGTTTGCTCTTAATTCGAAGAGAGAGAGAGAGAGAGAGGGGGAGAGAGAGGGAGAAAAAAGATGAAGGAAAGAGAAAAGAGAAAAACGAGAGAAGGAAATAATAAAAAGGAAAACCAGACGAGAATTTTCAACTTCGCACGAAATTCGTTACTTCTCGACCGTGTATACCACTCTGTATGTCATCCATGAAGCTCCAATATCGCAAAGTGCCCTTCGCGGTGAATCACTTTAATTATTTTCAAGCCGAAAGTACCGCATATCTGATTTCCATATTTCGTATTTCACGTTTCTCGTGGATTAACCGTGCACAAATACCACCACCTATGCGGCTCTCGGTCCAATTTCGCGACTTTTAAACTTTCGTTTCAGTTCGTGATCCTTAAACAAACACGCCAAGTGTGACAAGTCTTGAAATTTAATTTGCCATCTCTTTCTTTCGCAACCCTGTCTTTTTCTAATAATAATTTACGTTTATTTCGCACCAATCGAATTAAACTTTCGCCGGTGTATCATTCATTATCACGAGCAATGATGAACATTTATTATTTATTTATTTATCTGCCCATCATGATATATTATAATGTGTTCGTCTCGAGAATGATTACTCGGTATCATCTATTTGAGATGTATTTTAATTTTATTTTTTATAATTATTACATGTTATGTGTAATGTGAAATACATAATAACGAAATTGGGATTCAATTCAATTGGGATAATTTGTCAAATCTTCCTAAATTATTATTTGATTTATGCAAGTTTCGTTCCAGTTTTAATTTATTCATCCAATTTTTGAATATAGAAGATTTTTATACAGTCAAGTTGATTCTCGAACACAACACTGTTTTCTTCTTCTTTTTTAAAGTCATCTATACCAAATTATATTTCATTTATAGGCACACAATTTCTACATGAATTTGTTAATTTATTAAGATTTTCTATTAATATAAGAATATATGTACGTAATTTTAGATATACACGTATAAATACATAGTATATGTACAAAATATAACTTTCAATATTATACAGAGATCTTATAAATTTTTATATAAATTCTCAAGAAGTTGATCTTACTATTTATGTCGTTTGAGAGTCAACTTAATTCTATACATTATCGGTAAGTATTTCATCACAGGATATTAATCCCTAATTTATCGATTGAAATGAAAAATTACTAAATAATCCATCATTTTTTATACTCTCGCAAAATTGAAATATCACCACAAGAAATCTATTTAAAAGTGTTGAATACTCGTGAACAATAGTACATCTTTAAACCGTAAATTCATGCCTGGAGAATGAACGTGTTACATCTTCTATCCACCGTCAAGGCATAAATATTTTTAATCACTTCTCTTCCATTTCTAATCTTAATTACACGCTCTCTCCTTGAAAGATTAAAAAATAGCTGAGAAAAAAAAAATAAAAATAAATAAAAAACGCGCTTATTATCCATTTAGAACAATGGTTCCCTGTCGAAATTCCACGCGTCTCTCGTGCGAATGAAAAATGAGAAGGAAATAAAAAATCAGAACGAGAAAAAACGAAATTATATATATATATATCCATAAATACACACGCACACGCATCACACCAATATGTAGCAGTAAAATGTAGAATGTCCTTTTTTTCGGATGTGATTAATCTCCTGAAAGCACCTCCATTCTCTCGAGCTCGTCTACGTGCACACAGAATTATTGTAGGAAAAATCAAAACTAAAGTATAGTGTAGTACGGTTGCCAAAGCTTCTCGTTGAGGGATAAAATCAGGCTGTGCTTTATCCGCACCAAAGTTTGCGACTTTTGCGGTGTTTGTACACGGTACATCTCGCCGGCAAAAGTAAACGTTCATCGAGTTCGTTTCACTCTTTTCCCGCTCTGTCCATCCACAGAGTGATCGTGACGAATTATTGTTTTTACTTTATGATTTCCTTTTTTTTTTTTTTTATCCAAGTTTTAACCGTTTGCACTCAGAAACGTTTTTTTAAAACGTTCTACCCTGCCAAATTTAAGAATAAAAATTGTACAATTTTGGGTTTAATATGAGCGAGAGATATAAACGAGGTTTGCATTTCCATTTCCATTTCCGTGATATTTTACGATGTGTTATTTTTGAAATTTCAATTCCACCGAGAACAAAGAGTAGGTTTCTTTTTTTTTTTATAAAATTTATATTGTAGAAATAATTTGGTTGGTTAAAAAATTTGTATTGAATAGCGTAAAAAGTCACTTTAATTTGACATAATTAAATAGTAGAAGCTTACTTATCCAGAGTTGTAAGCAATTTAAGTTCGTCTTAGATGAGACAGACACAAGATAGAGACATCTCCTTTAATCCAACGAAAAATTAAATTGCTTGTAACTATAAATATAACGAATAATCGATCTTAATCGATCAATTTTTGTATATCATTTTTCTTTCTTTCTGCCTTCAACATCTACTTAAATCTAAAATATCGATCCTCCAACTGCGTTCCACGAATACACCAACGCAATATATGTTATCAAGATATTATTCATTCATATTCGTTCGCTAAATATTAATTCCTGATCATCGGTAATTTCATTGTCGAAGAATCCCCAATTCTTTGCAGTTGTTTTCTATTTTTCCACTATGTTCTTTATATTAAAACGTGGCTTTCCCCCCCCCCCCCAAAAAAAAAAAAATTCCTCTCCACGTATCAAGATTAATTTACACCACACAATACCCGACATTCCGAGTGCAAACGGTGAACGTCGATTGTATATCCTATATAAACGAATTCGAGGGTTGGCCACGATTCAATGCCGCCCACGTATTACCCAGGTATTTGAAAATCCGCACGCGCGTAATAATCGCGACAACGAGACAATAGAACGTAATCCCCCTTCAGGGAGCAACGCGGTATTCGCCCCGCCATTATTAATAATCTGATTTGAATAATCTCGTCCCATGAAAAGCAATCTTATCGTGTCTCGTTATCGTTTCAAAAACGATCGTTTGATAAATATTACATTACATCGTCACCCTCGTTCTCAGGGTATCGAAGTCGGTTATCGAAGGAGAGGGGCACCATTTTTAAAACACCATTTTACTTCTAATTGCTGACATTAAAAAAAGGTTAATTGTCCGTGGTTATAAATGTACTGGAGATACTATTAATCTCTTTCTACAATTACGTGTTTTTTCTTTTTTTTTTTTTTAGAAACGTGTATTATTTTGCCTCTTTTATGAATTGGTTGACATTTATGAAAGGTGTAATAAAAAAAGAGAATAACGTTGTTATAATTATTAGGTAATTATTGCATTGAAAATATTTATCTTGTCGTCGTATATATTAGGTTATCAATTAATCTAAATTGACTTTTTTATTTTGATATTTAGAGAGAGTATAAATATTTTTCGATTGCCAAAAGATTTTATTGAACTTCTTTTCTATTATTTTGTTTATACCTTTTCTTATATTCTATCTGTATTAACATCTGTATAACAATTCATAAAATTTGGCAAACAAATTGAACCATCTGAACCGTTAAACTCATATTAAGAAATAATCCATAAATAAATATCTGTTCAGATGTAATAAGAAAGAGGTAACAAATATCGTTTTGCAAAAGAAAAAGATGATTTTTCGATACACGTTCCTTTCATGCCCATTCCCTCCCATCCCCTAAATCCAAAACTCGAGTCTAATCACTCGTGGCAAGATTTAAGGGGTAGGACTTTACCGTGCAATTTTATTCGAGCTCGAGAGCTAACCTTTCGCGCGTTGCATGCACTGAATCGCCGACAAATCGTCCGCCGGAATTATTGGAGCCTTTCGTTTACCCGCGTTCCACGATCGGTCGCGTGTTGGCCGGGCAACGCTCACTTTTCTTTTGTAACGGAAATAAAGGGAACCCGACATTATTATTATAGCGTGTCGAACTCGAAAGTTCGTTCGAATATCCCCTTTTGTTGTAGCCCTGGAATTTCACTTAAGGAATAATATTCCGCGGATCTCGTTTGTCGAAATTCACTCGCCCCTTTGGGGCGAGTGCATTACGAAAGTTTCGCAACAGCGGATTGTTTCACGCTTGGCAAACGAGTGACGAAATGCACGGTATCCTTGGAATGAAACGATATTTGGAACGATCGAGGATCGTGCAGCCGGAACGGAAGAAATTCAATTGTTACAACAATTTTTGAATTGAACAATCGTGTTGCCAGAATATCTTTTGTTCGTGAAAAATATATATTATTTTTCTTATAGAGATATTTATAAGTAGAAGTTTTGATGATAATGTTAAAATGCTTCTACTAGAATTGCTTGTTATTGTTTCGAAATTTTGATAAAACGAAATAAGAATAAATTATGTTTTATTATTTATCGTAAAAAGAAGAACCAAATATATATAGTTTCCAAATATAAAAAAATTTTCCAAAAATTAAAATACAGAGTTATTTATAATTATATAGTAATTATTACGTGGAAATATATGTTTTTTTCAATTATTTTGCTGAAAAGAATATATAACGTTACGATATTTGAACTAGAAATGAATATTTCGTCGATTGATACAGGATTTTGCAAATGAACTTTTCTTTGAAGTGATGATGAGATAAATAAGATTTTTAATGTTTATATTGAAATTTCTATCTTTTATTTTCGATAAACAATAAATGATATTTGCTCGTGATTTAAATATGAAAGAAATAATATTTTCAAATAATGGAATTATTAAATAGAAGAATAATTTCAAGTTTTCTCCAGTTTTAATTATTCCATATTAATTTTATAAACAATCTCTTTAAAATTACCATAAACGAATCTCTCTCTCTCTCTCTCTCTCTCTCTCTAGCTGCAGTTTTTCATTACATCTGCACCTCAAATCAACATATTATCGAATTATGCAAAAACAATCCATGTTATTTCCTATCCGCGTAATACATCAAGCTTCTCGTTAAAGGATGAAACATTTTTTAAACAAATTGCTTTCGCGTTTATTTACAAATCTATCATCCTTATTTTTCCATACAATTACCATCAATCCGAAAAAACTTTCCATCGTCGTTTGCTTTCGTTCGGTTAAAAACTTTGTAATCAAATTTTTCGTCTCGATTGAAAAACATCCGAACAAAATCGAGCTTCTCCAATTTCCTCCTCTTTCGTTGTTTCATCCGAAAATTAATTCGTCGAGATTTCATTTCGCCTTCTTTAAATTCTCATCCAAAAAATTTCATTCGATCGGCGATTACTCTCGATTAACCAACGTACAAGATTAACGAGAAAAGAAAATTTTTTCAACCGCCAACCCCAATATTTATGCACGACCAACTCAAACCGCTGTCTAGTTTTTTTCACCCTCCTCCGTTTTCAGCGATTTTCTTCCATAAAACTGCTGAAATTCATTTTTTTTTTCGAGATCTATTTTTATACATCGTCGTGTACATGCGTTGAAAAAAAGAGAGAGAAACAGGAAGGGAAACAGAAAGAAAGGAGAACAGGGAAAATGAAGTCGAAATATGCATAGAGATGACCGGTGCCGGGTTCAATGAAAAATACATGAGCGCTCCCCCGAGGAAACTTCGTTATCGAGGTAAGTTGTAAAATCCACGCGAGCCGAGTGCTCGCTAATGTCTCTGATTAATGTTTTATGCATAGCGTGGCCACTTTTTTCCGCCTAGCTTTCCAGTTTGGAAATCACTTCTGTCTCGTTGGACGATTGAAAACTACCCAATTTATATTTAACTTCCCCACTTTATGAATCCCTGCTATATATATTCTTCCGCTCTATCTTCCTTGGCAAAAACGAACGTCTCGTGTACAAACAACGAAACGAAGATTCGAAAAAAATTCGACAAAAGGGACGACCCCTCCGCGAGCAGATAAAACGTGTATACATATATATTTCGATCCTATATATTTTCCCCCTCGTTATCCGTGCCCTCGTACACGCGTGGTATTTCTGCATAACACAAAGTACACAGGAAACACAGTTGCAATTACCTCCCTCGAGTGTACCCCTGTAAAACCCCTTTGCAATTCCGAAAGATAATTGCAAATGCCAGTCCGCTCTCGGGGCTTGCAAACAGTCCTGTTCGTCACAAAGGGTCCCCGTGAAACCCTAAAGTAACGAGCGGCTATTTCTAACGTTCGCCCTTAATAGTTCTCGAGGAAACAGGCCTGTACACCTCACCTACACTTTTTCACGCAAAAAAAAAAAAAAAAAAAAAAATACAAGCGCGAACCAACAACTCGTGATAAGAAACTCGCTTTCAGTTCTCTTTAAGGGAGCTCTCGTGTGCCCCTTTGAACCGGCCTCCCGTCCAATCTCCCGATCCACGCCTCTCCCGATCTCGATACGTTTCTCGAACACATTTCCGAAGTCATCGTCCAAGTGGAATTACGCCGCCACGCGATCGAAACTGGTGAAAATCGTGCAGATCGCGATACGGAAGGAGAAAGAAGAAGAAGAAGAAGAAGAAGAAAGAAAAGCAACGGGTTTTCTGCCCCCGTTTTCTCGCATCGCGGTCTCCCTAATGAAACTTTCTCCCTTCCAGAGATCTAGATAGGTGGGTAGGTGCGAAGCTGCTCTTTCATTTTCGTTCCCGGCGTCGGCCATTGTTTTAATGCCCATTGAAACCGCCCCCGGGGGGTCTGTGGCCACGATCTCGATGGCTCCTTTTCAATAATTCAATGACCGACCTTTCCTTTCCTTTCCTCCCCCCCCCCCCATTATTGTATTTTTCCAAAGCAGCTGGAATATCGTGATGGGGCGTGAGTTTTAAATTGTTCTCTTAATTCGAGAATAGTGTGCACGATGAGAAAATTTTATTTTATTTTCTCGTCGTAGTCGCGGGAAGTGTATGGAGAAATTTAGAGGAGGGGAGGGGGGGTTTTATTCGGTAAAAATAATTATTTCTAATCTCTCTAAGTTGAACAGCGAAGAAAATTATTGAAATATTTTTTTAAAGTTATGATTTCGACGAATGAAAAATTCTTCTTTCCAGGTTTAATTGATTGGTACACGTGGATCCACGTGGATGACTCGAGAAGAATTTCAAGAGTATATGAAAATGTTTGACATTTTCATTTTGCCAATTCTGTGCCAACATTACGCGAGGAAAATGCATGCAATTTTAAATGCAATCTAATCCCGATCAATTTTAAGGCTCAACAATTATTTATAATATATTTATGATATATTGTGTTTTGTTAAACTTATTATTTAATAATAGAATAGTTGAAAATTTTCAATCAATCGTAATTCGATCTTTTCATTGGAACGATAAAAATTCTAATTAATTAATAAAATATTTAATATACGGATAAAATAAGAATTGCTTTTAATTAAATTCAACATTCAATTCTCGTCTATAGCCATGATTCCGATTTCCTTTTCAATACAATTCAATGTAGTTCAATGATCAACCATTTCTTTTTTCTATTGTATTTTTTCCAAGTAATTGGAATGTCACGAACAGATATGATTTTTTTAAATTATTTTCTTAATACCTAACGTGCAACTTTGATAAATAAAACGACTGATAAAAAAGTTTTTCATTTCAACAATGCTCGATTATATATAGAAAAATCAATAATTGAAAGGAATAAATAATTTGACTGGTGTTATGATTTTTTTTTTAATTCAACAAATTGTTCAATCTATTTTGTTCATTGAAAAATTTTTTAAATGGCAAAATTTCTAAAAGTAAAGTTAATATTTTAAACACCATTTTAATTAAAAATAGAATATTCTTTTCAAAAGATATTAAAAATCTATTATTCTTTTATTTGAAAAAAACCCAATTGCATAAATAAGTAATAAAATGTATAAATATTAATAAAAAGAGAACTGTTTTCAGTTAAATTCTATACAACTCGTGGTCTATAGTCACGATCGATGGTTTCTTTTCAATTATAATTCAATAACCTTTTCTTCTTCTTTTTTTTTTTTATTAGATTTATTCTTTTCAGCATAATTTAAATATAACAAACAAGTATAATTTTTTTAATATAATTCTTGATTATTATCGGATGAAAAATTTTGACGAAAGAAATATAGAAAATAAATTCAATAGAATAATTTTCCATTTTGCTTGATGAGAAAAAAATTATAAATATTGAAATTGTAAAAATCACAATTTTTCTCCAACAATTCTCGATAATTCAGATTTTACATATACAATAATAACAGATCTTAAAAGATTTATAACTCTTGTATCAACTTTTCAGATTTATGGAGAAATAATTCTAAATACAACTTTAAGTCTCAACAATTTACTCTATTAGAATCTGTAAGAATCTAACAGAATTAAAATTTTCAATCACGATTCGATTTTCCCATTCGAAAAAGACTGCTTTTAAATTTTATATATCCCGTGTGCAATATTAATTTTTATTTGAAGTGATCTACATTTGTATCAAGAAATTATTCTTGGAATAATTAATAAGAGGTAAGCGCTTTGAAAACAGATGTAAATAATAAATTATCTATCATTGCAGATGCATAATCACCCACTATCGTACAATTTTACCAGCCAAGGACAATTTACCTGTTTATTATTACGACATAATTTACGATATAACGTCGCAACTAAAAAAGAAAAAAATGTAATTCCAATAAAAAGAGCCTAATACATATATGCATAAATATTACGTAAAATACAAGGAATGCAGGAGGTTGTTTGGAAACCTTGGCAACAGGGCAGTAAATTACCGATACAATGGTGAATTACAGCATGAAAGTAGCGATAAACTAGAGTTTATCTGGATACCGACCTCGGTGTCGAGCTACCGGCGTTAAGTGCACAAGAATTGATTGGTCCTTGATACCGGTTTATTAAATTTTTCCATGAATTCACGACTCTGCTGGACGATCTATCTACAGATCTCCTCGTATCTCGGTTGAAATTTGATAACCCTTTCTTAATCCCTATCAAAATTTTCATATATATATATTTTCATTTATCTATATAAAAATTTTAACTACAGTTCTTCGACTCAAATCCTCACCTCGATTCCAATCCACTCACAAGTTTATATATCGTTCCTTGAGAACGATCGTTCACGTCGAAACTGATTCTACGCTCGTAAATCGTTGCGGCGAGCAGCTGGAAACTGGGAAACGTTTCGGTGAATCGAATTAGGTGGCGGCGAGCAGTATTATTAAATACTTTGAATTCATGGGGTTGCCACAGGGCGGTCTACCGAGCATGATTCGGTCGAAAATTATGCTGCCTCGACGCTTAAGTCGGCCTGTAACACCCAATCGAACAGCAGTTTCCATTTCGCTCATGCCTCTGACAGATACGCCGTGAAATAGGTGTACGTTCGTTCGTTCTCTCGTGCCCTTGGCCCAATGCCTCGTTAATCATTCTCAATGAAGTTCCAGTTTACGCGGGAGTTAAAATTCTTCGCCAATATTCCCGGCGCGTAAATGAGAAATAGTTTTTATCGCCCCGTCAGAAAATCAATATTCGCGATTTCTGGAGGATCAACCAGTTTCGCGGAGGAGGGGAATAAATTGATGACGATGACAGTCTTTATTTCCATTATTGTTAGCATGCGTAGAACGAGCGTGCCTCGTGCAACGGTATATGATATTTTTTTTTTTTTTTCATTGATTTTACACGTGCCGTAGTAGTTGCCGTTAAAATTATGCGACTTTCATAAATCATTCAGATAAGGGAGATCTCATAGAGAGACAAAGTTTGCTAAATGAAATAACGATAATTTTCTTGACTTGGTAGATCAAATCTAAGTAATATATGTATATATATATATATATATATATATATATGTATTTGTTCTTTGCAAAATTCTAAAATATTATGAATAATTCTAAGATACGTGCAAAATATATGGTCGAAAATGAACGGTATTCGATGATATTCGGATGTTTTTTTTTTAATAATAGACTGGGAATTTTTATGCATTTAAACAAAATCTGTTCAAGTATTCGATTAAACACGTAGAAAATATTTGTTATGTAAAATAAATACGAAATTATATAGCTTGTATCTGTAATATACAATAATTTTTTCATAATTTTCTGATGTAAATTGATATCTCTTATTCATAAATTTAAAAAAAAAAATTATTCCACGCTACAAAACGTATTTAGAATAAGCAGAATACATTTTAGAATTTGCATTATTTTCTTTAATTACATATTGCTGTTGTTAACAATGTATCATTCAATATGTAATAATAAAATCTATTTAAAATGTGTGCTTGCATAAAAATTCACAGCTAATACAAACACACAAAAATCCATCTTTTCAAACTGCAATCTCAATTAATTCGCTTTTAAATTCCAAATACGAAATGGTAACCTTCATAAAAGCGTGCTACCATATAGTGTAATGCACATACCATATTCGACAAACATCACCCCTATATTTGCTTTTATACGAAAACTCAGATATTCGCTAGACACTCGAGAAAAATGTCATCCGCATACTATGTCGTAAATTCCAGAATCGACACGTTTTGATCCTTTTCGTTGGCTTTCATCGCGTGATGCGGCCGGTTTTTGCAATACCACTTTGCACTTTGAATTTCGACTGTATCGTGGACGAGAAGAGACGCTTGTTTAAAAAGATTATATATACATACATATACAAGTCTCCACTACTAGTGAAAGTGGAATAAACGAACGACGATTTAACGACGAAGGAGAATAAAATTCATCGAGATCGCGATTTTTGATTAATTTCAATTAGAGCAACGAGGGGGGAGGGTGATACCGATCGGAAATATAATATTCATAGAAAGTGCACATGAGCACTGTCGATGAAGCTTGGCTTGACACGCGCCAAGATTGTCCTTCTTTCTCTCTCTCTCTCTCTCTCTCTCTTATCTGCCTCTCTTCTCTTATCACGAGAGAAATTATTTATCGAAAATTCGCGCGAACGAGAACGGCAAACGTTTTGTGTACTGCATCAATTCTCGATATTACGTAAACGAGTTTAATTTGTGGCTAATGAAAATGAAAATGGGGTGAAATATCGCTTTTCAACGGGTGTTTCAAATCAGTGTGAAAAATGTAGTAGAAATTTGAGAATGATGATTTTTTTTTTAATATCAAGATCATCGTTGAATCTATCTTGAGTATAAATTAATCGATGCTAAGTTTAATAATTTCGTCTAAAATCGAAATTAAGTAAAAATTTATTCAATCGTTGTGACTTGATGATTTGCATTAAGTTTGATCTAATTTTTTTAATTTAGCCGACTATCGATCGTTGAAGAAACATTTTTATTGTAATAACGAACGACAATTTAAGTAAAAATTATTTACAAGTCTTTACTACTATTCAGAATGATAATTGATATTGTTTCGAAAATAATTATCTTGAAATTTTAAACAAACGGCGGATATAAGAATGAAGAAAAAGACGATTTGTTTCATTAAAAAATATTAATCAGGAGGAAAGTAGGGAAAGATGATATCATCGTTTCGAATCTTCAAAGATCAAATGTGATTCGACTTAAGGAGGTTCTAATTACTAGTTCTCTTTCTCTTTCTCCAAAGTAATGTCGTTTTGATAATGAAAATCCATTCGACGATGGAAAGGCGGGAAGGCGAGGAGTGTTCCGTCAAGGACTTCATTTTTATCCGTAGAACCTCTGTCTTTCTCTTCCATCCCTCCACACCTATCACTTTCTCTTTCTGTCTCCTCCATCCAACTAGCTTCGAACAGACGCACAGCCACGGAGACAATATCATACGTCGGGAAAATCGAAGAATGGGAAGCAACAAACGTATCTATATATATATATACATATATATATATATATATATATATATATATATATATATATATATACATATATATATATGCATGTCAAGGTGCCCCAATTTGCGTACGAATACGTGGAAAAAGCTCGGCTGTGATTTACAATACGGCGCCTAAGTATAGTACCCGGCATTGTTGGGAAAGAAATACTTTGTGTAAAAACAAAAAAAAAAAAAAAAAAAAAAAAGCGAACGAAACCGAGACACGAGAACGGGGGAGACGAAGAAAGGGGAGAAGAAAGGGGGACAGAAGGGGGTGGAAGAAGTAGCGGAGCAGGTAAGCTTTCACTGTGGCATTCACGCGGCAACCAGTATAGAAACATAAACGAGGATCCGAGGATCAACCCTCTCTCGAAGATTTACAGTCGTCTGATACCAACAACTTCCTCGAGTCGTTCAGTTTCCGGTCGACGCAGCGGTTTCTCGTCGAAGTTTACTCAAAATTTACGGATATACGTATACGATCTGATTATCCGATATTATATTAATCGTTTGTTAATTCCTGCTTTGAGAACAAATACCTTTGACAAAAATTTATCGCAAAATATAGAGGAACTTTTTGATCAAAGAGATATGGTTAAAAATCTGTATCTTTATGATTTAATACAGAAGATTTGCAATCAAACCAAAAATTAATATTTCCTTAAAGTTATCGAGTTTCCCCAATAATTTCTTTATCAAAATTTACAGGATGAGTTACGTAAAAAATGGTTATTTGAATATTGAGATTGTTTTAGAAAAAAAAAATGTTTCAGATCGTATTTGCATAGCTTCGAGTATATAATTTGACTATAATTATAAAATATATACAAATATAAATAATTTAAGATTATTAGCCTTGAATCTTAAAAATGGATCTTCGTATAATCTATACGCGTCCATTTAAAAGAATTGTTTATAAATTAAACATGTTTAAAACATAAAATTGCGTGTCTCTCGCCAATAACAGCTAAGATATTCAAGTAGCTCGCTCTAGATTCTTCACTCTGTGAAGAAACCTAAAAGAAGTATATAAATAGTTAATTGTTTTCAGAAACCGAAAACACATCTCTAAACGTTTCGTCCTTTTACCAAAATGTAGAGAGGGGGAAAAATCCTCGCGTTTTAATCATGATCAAAGAGTTACGTGTCGGTGTTAATTTCCTAGAAATTACATCAAACGAAATTCTTTTAAACTGTGCACCGTGTTTTCCGTTTATTTTATCAGTAGTCTGACTCGCGGCAATTAAAGTTTACTTCGCGATCTCCCCCCTCCTCCTTCTTCATTCCACTCCCTACACCTTTTTCATGATCCAATTTTCGTGGTTGGCCACGATTTTTCGGGCTATTTAATCGCGTCCACGCGGGCAAACACGACGATTATTTCGGGCCGAAAAAAAGGAAGAGGAGGAGGAGAAAGGAGGGGAAGGGGTGGCCAGTCAAGGAACGACTGATAAATTTATGTCGTTAAATCTGGCAAAGCTGAATTGGTCCCGCCTTTGTTGCGGCCCGCCGCCACCGGCAATAAATTCACGATTCCGATATCGGTCCTGCTAAAAGGTTACCGACGAATTAATAACCGATCGATCTATACCGGCCTGGCTCGAGGCTCGATGAGATTCGTAATTACATCGCGCGTCACCCCCTTATTTCTCTCGAGATTTAACGACCAATCGATCGGTCATACCTCCTCCTCCTCCTCCTCCTCCTCCTCCTCCTCCTCCTCCTCTCTTCCTCCCTGCTCTCCACCGTCCGTCCCGATTTTCTCAATGAATTGGACGCGTGTTATTTTTACTCCTGACTATAAATCTTTCCGTTTCATGCGACGTTTTATGCACGTGTGATTTTTCGGTCCCAACCATGGGAAACATGGGTTTCAAATAAAAATTTATCGATTTTCGTCATATTCGTCGTGTACGAATGGCGATGATAAAAATTTCCAGGATAATCTGTCCTCGTGGCTGGAATGAAGATTGGAGAGAGAGTTGTATAATTCTTTTGAACGCTACGTGAGCTGTTAAAACAAATTGGAAGGAATGTGTTTTATTATGGATTTTGTTCATTGTTTTTATTTATGAAATTGGTAATTGTAATACTTTTTATTATTCCAAGACTGTTAGAGTGACTTGTATTGGTGACAATTTGCTATATGTGCATTTTTAATTGGAAAGTTTATCAAGAAGAATACATGTAGATTAAAATAAAGTATATTTTTTTAAAAATTATAAGATGACAATCGTTTTCAAATAACATTCTATATTAAATGTTCTCCTTTAAATATAATTAAAAAGAATAAATATTATTACATTAACATTTATTGGACATCAATAAACCCTTCGAAACTCTTTCGTAATGGCAAATGATTGAAAAATTGTAGATATTAACACTTTTCAACTATTCTATTTCAAGCTTCATATTTAAAAGTATATAACGAGACGCTCGCATTGTTCTACGAGGGACAGATTAATCCACGTGACTCAAGATTGCATTAATTACCCAAGATCCACGGGGATCTGTTTAAATTACAAAATTTGTAACGTCGAGTACCGTGATTGCATCGATCGAGGTATGTACAATGTCAAACGTTCACCAACCGGAAGATTAATAACCGCCTTAACTGCAGTTTTGACGTTCAAAGACATCTTGGCAAGAAGGAAGTTTGCACAAGCTTTCGCTTCAGGTTCGGAAACAGATACTCAAAGTCCACTTCTCGGGGACTTTGTCACTTGTAGTTGGTAAGTACAAAGGTGTGCTTTGCAAATTAAATGTAACAATTTCAATCGTTTACAAGGATCATTCCAGTCACGTGCTTTCGTGTTGCAACATTGAGCATACCTTATTTATCCTGTTTAATTACAACGCAGAAGCGTCGCGTGCAAGTAGAATAAGCTTGTCGTGGATCAGACACGCGCTAATGCTGCTATTAGATTACATAAATCCATTCCCTTGTTCCTTTGAGATAATTTCTTTAAGATACTGATAATTTTGGACAACGACTGTAAGAAATATTTGTACATATATTTTTTTTATCAGATTATACATTTTTTATGATATCAAATATATTTGATAATTGTTTAATACATAAATGATGTAATGAACTTTGTGTAGCCATTGCATAGAACTTTTTTAGTCAAATATGGCAAATTGAGAACATTTTAAAAAGTTTAAAAAAAGCTAAAAAGCTCATTTTATAATTTTATATTCTCTTATTTTAAATTATAGGTATTTTGTATTGTTGAAGTATTAATTTAATGTGATATTATATTATAATTTCTTTTTCTATTGAATCGAATCTTCACCATTACGATTCTCGCTTCTGTATATAAAGTTATTTTGTTGTATGACTTTTTACCATTTTTGGGGAATATAAATGTTTATTATTACTTTAATAAAGATCCATTTATTTTGGATATTTTATATTAAAAAAGTTCAAATACAAATATATTTATTTTTAGGCAATTTTTCATTAAGAGAATTTTGTAATTTACAAAACAAGTAAATATTAAAGTCTGGTAAATATGATGGAATAATGATAAATGGGATAGACTGAACTAAACTCCAACAATTTTGTCGCGACATTGAAGATGAATGTGGTCATATATTATCGTTGTAGAAAACATTTTCTATTCTAGATATGATTGATGCTTTCAATTGTTCCAATTAAGCATAGTATTTTTTGCTATTAATCGCGCGAATAGATAGTAAAAGTATCATTAAAAAAACACTCCTTTGTAATCCCACGGAGAACAAAAGTCTTTCCAATCGTCACAACACAAATTAACTTATTATTACAAATTAATATATTTTCAAATTTTTTTTCCCTACTTTCTTTCATTTCACCTGAAACATAACGAAAATATATCAAAAACTGTTTATTAGAAATTATCTCCTCCTCCTAAAATTTACTTCTGAATTTATACTCTCTTTATCCTTCATCCTTTACAAATTCTGAATGTACTTACGATCGAAAGCAACGTCTCTATCATAAATGATCGAATAGCGTATAACATTTTCATTAAATTGCGGAACGAACGAAACTGGCACTTTTTCCTTTATCTAAAATTAGATAAATCTTTATAAATCTCATAAAACGGTGGCCAAGAGAAAAGGAGATAAAAATAAGAAATGAGCAACGGAAACAGACCGATATATCGAGCGGTAACAGCAATCGCCCCCTCTCCTCCCCCCACCATACGTCACGTACAATAGCAGCAGCGGTTCTTTTCACGGATATTGCATCGATCTTCCGAACGATATCGGATCATTGGCGGATTTTGATTACACCGTCAGAGAATCGTACGACAAGAATTACGGCGATTTGGATTCTGACACCAGGGATTTTGGAAACGGTATGATCTACGAATTAATGAACAATATGTCGGATATGGGGACGATATGGATGACATCTAGCAGAGGTATCTATCAATTATATCGTTAAAAAGAAATGCGAAATTTTCCTTTTTATATTCCGTTCCATTTTATGACCATTCTCTTTGGAAAAACACGACGATCGAACTATCAATGGATATACAGGGAAAACAGTATATTTTTATGTGTCTATATTTTATCGAATTGATGGAAAAATTTTGCCAATTTTTGATCCTGATAAGATAAAATATTTTGAAAGGTACTCACGTTTTACACGTAATAAAATAATATAAATTAATTTTATTGTATATTACGTAAAATAATGTATTCAAAATATTGCGATTTTCGATTTTTAAGATAGAATATTAAACTTTCGCGTTGGCGAAAACTTACGATCCGTAATTAAATTGTAATGATTCAGAAAAAGTGGATTGATTGTTTCATTGATTTTATTTCCTTTCTTAGATTCGAATTAATATTTGTGTTTTATTATTATTGTTACGATAATTAAGTTTGTTAATTTTGCGACGTGTTGATTTTAATATCTAAACTTGAAGTTCTCGTATCTAAACTTGGAGTATTTTTTTTTTGTGTGTGTGTGTTTTGTGGGGATTTTTAAGCCTTCGTGTCCTTTTACTACGTCATTAGCACGGTATGTCTATGGAAAGGGGAAAGAAGTTTCTTCCTGCGTGCGAGTGAAGCGGCGGTCACCGCAGAAATTTCCGGGACATTCTGCGGTTTGATATTCTTTTTTTTTTTTTTATGAGCAGTTACATAGTTAGCTCGTACAAGTTGGAATATTCCGAGTTTCGTGGTAGGACCATTGTTATTGCGACATAATTTTAAAGAAATTGAAAATTGGATTAAGGGTCATTTAAATATTAGCACTCAGAGGGGAAAAAAATATTATATTCCATCTCTTAAAAATAACTTTTCTTTGATTCTCTGAAAATCACAAAATAAATCGGAATACATAGATTTTATTTAAACGAGTGATGACAATTATTGTGAAAGATCGTTGTAAAGTTTGCTTAAATTTTAATGATTATTAAAAATTTTATTGACATTTTATTAGATTAAAAGCTCGATTTTATTTATATTTCTATTTTATCTTACATTTTTACCTTTTTTTTCCCACAAAATATAGATTAAGCAGACAATTAAATGAAAATAATTTGTTTTTCATGTCATTCATGTATAAATTTAAAAAATACGAATTCAACTCTTTAAAAAAAAAAACATTTTTTACATTCGAAATAATTATTACGAACGAAATATGTGTTAGTAAATGCGTTTGTCAAATTTAATCAAATTTCGAGATAGAAAAGTATATCCCTTAAAGATGAACGATAAATTTATCTGTAAACTGCGAAGCATTCTATTGAATTGAGACACATTTAAAGAATCGATTCTAGATATTAAAACGCAAAGATACAAAAATGTGAGTTGAGGCTCGTTTATGAAATTATGTACAATTTAAATTTGTGCCAGGTGAAAGAAAGAAGAAAGTAAAACGTGTCTATCTCACACTGTTCACATCGCATCACTTCACTTTAACTTCATCTAGCAAAAATTTAAATTGCTTATAATTTAACGAATAAGCGTCGAACTTCGTTTCTGGCCAACCAACTTTTATGCTTACGTCTCTCAGAATCGGCCCCCTCGCGAATATAATTAACATTAATTATACGTATACACGGATACATTATATAATAAATTGATTTACTTTTGCACTCGAAAAACCGCCAACTCGATACCCTTTATTTTATTAATACGAAAATTAATTAAACTCGAATCGCATTATATCATTATAATCCCGGAAATCGATGATTAAACCCTCCCCTCCCATCTCTCCCTCGATCATCGTTCGTCGAAAAGGTTAATAGAATAATGGGGGGAAGGGGAAAAATATTCAGCTAGTGGACTTCACGATATCGTACCAAGAATCGAGCGGTTTCACGATAATGATGCTAAAGAAAAAGGAGAAGTATCTCAAGTCCCTAATGATCCTGGATATCGATGTCTGGATAATGTTCGTGCACGTTTTCCTCCGGACGATATTTCTATTATATATTCTCGAGAGGTACTCGCCCTTTAGCCACCGGAACAATCGAGCAAAGTATCGAAACGATCGATTCACCTAGTTGAAGGATTTCATCTGGTTCACATTCACCTCCCTGTTCCAAGGAAACGGGGATATCCCGAAACATTTGTCGGGTAAACCGGTGGTAGCATCCTGTTGGATGTTCGGTTTCGTGATCGTCGCCGCTTAACACGGCCAATCGGGCGGCCGATAGGACGTTAAAAAGAAATATCGAATCATTCTGAGAAAGCAGTTCGGTGGCTAATTCCTCGACGTTCAAATACTTTTCACGTGAATGAAAGAGATCGAGGATTCGTTTGATCAGTAAGTGATAAATCTGTAAAAAAAAATTAGAAAGAAGATATTCTTTTTAAATATTATTTTTTTTTTTTAATTTATAAGCTACGTCAATTTTAAAATATGCGATAATATATTGCATCATCCATAAATGTAAATAAAACATGATTATATATAATCCATAAGAGAAAATTTCAAATGTTGATCTAATTAAATAATATTTCTAATTGATTCCGATATAATTACAACAATATAACATTCTTATTATTTTTATAATATATAACCCTGTTCTGGCACTAATATTTTCACAACAACAAGGATATTTAAAATTTAAATGTGCAAAGAAAGAGAAATAATACGATTGATCTACGAATCGATTCGTTTACAGAGATAAAAGTGAAGAAAATCGTAGAGATAGGTAAAAAATTGTTGCCCAGGAAGTGGAAACGAATGGCGCTAAATGAGGATAGACCGGAATGGAAGAGATCCGATTACGTCGTGCGGGATTATCCGTTGGAGAACAAATTCACGGCGATGTATTCCGCTATGATGGATGCAGGATTTCTTGCAAACGTAGAACAAGCGGTGAAGATGGTCCGGAAAGTGAACCGCGTTCACGAGTTTTCGCTTTTATCGCGAAAGCCACGATCGTAAAATACCTGATACTGACGAATTGAAACAGGTTGGGGAGGAGTTGGCCAAGGAATCGTTCGCTTTCGCGAATCCAACAGGGTTCTCCATTGAAGAGGAAGCTCGACGATGCGTAAGTTCAATTCTAATCCCTTTTCGTTCCATCCAATATAATTCTATTGCAATTGAATCGATGATCTGGTAATCATAAATTTTCATTTTCACGTTCTAAGAATGGAAATATATCCACAGGCGAGGTAACTTGAATCTCATCAGAAATGGAGCTGGAACGAAGTGGAGAGAAAATTTAAGGGATGATTCTAGAGATTAAAATAAATAGAAAAATGTAGCGTTGAAGTTTATTTTTGCAAGTTATAAGCAATTTAATTTTTCATCAGTTGGAGAGAAAGGAAAAGAGAGAGAGGAGGAGATAATGCCACTTCACTCTCACCACTGTCTCATTTTATCTAGTTGTTCCAAATTGCTTATATCATTTGCAAAAATAAACTTTAACCGATATTTTTCTTTTTTTCTAGATCTTTTGTATTTTCTTTGATCTTTAAAATCATCTTTTAAATTTTTCCAATCCAAATATCTTGTGTTATTGTTATACAGGATAATAGGTAGTCAAACTTTGATAGTATTCTACTGTTAAGAATGAAAATATAATATAAATATTCTTCTTTTTTTGTAGATGCAAACATTTTCAATTGTGAATTTTTGATAGGGATTTAAAAGAAACTTGTTTAATGAAATTGTTGAAAATAGTTTCCTTCTACAATAATACATGGAGGATCCACTCGTCTCAAGCTTCTCCATATAATGAAAATGTTTTATATTCGATCGAAAATTGTATGTATAGAAATTATCACTTGAAATAATTCTGACAAAGAATTAATCGAGTTTTTAATTAATTCTGATCAAACGATCTTCAAAAATTTGTAAAAAAACTTGCCTCGAATTTTTTGAATTTTTTAAATTCAATTCACTATTTCAAAATAATATTTACTTAATTTTTCTGATCTTTGTACAAAATCTTTGAATTTTTATTTAAATCTCTCTTGCTCGAAAATTTCGATGAAACGAAATCTCCATAATTCCAAGATTTTAATTCTTCCCTTCGAGATTCAAGATTATAATCGGATAATCTTAAATAATAATTGGAATAATTTGCCCGATTAATGTTTAATTAAAGGATCACTGGCAATCGAATGGAGATTAAATGCTCTGAAGAAGAAATGGTGGGAAGAAAATCCTTTAAAAGCAAATTGCCTCCAATGCGACAAAGATTTTAACGCGGGCTTCGATTTCGACAATTTGACTGCTGTACTCCTGATAATCTTCATTCGTATATTTCTCGCTGCGCTAATACTTGTTCTTCAATATTGCTGCTACTGCTATCAATTGAATCGAAGAACGAAAAAACTACTTTTCATGAAAACAATCGATCGAGTTTTCGTGAAATTAAATAAGGTTATGAATGAAACATTTAAAAAAAAAAAAAAAAAAAAAGAAAGAAAGATATTCCTGTTTCGATAACGAGATGTATTTTCAGGCTTTTCATTTTTTGCACACGTGTGCGAATATAAACAAGTATTTTTAAAACAATGTAAATACAAAGAAAAATATAAATGTTAATTAAAACAAAATCGTTGTTTCTTTTTTGAGCTTTCAATTTGCTCATCGATTTCACGGAGGAATAAGGAATAAATTCCATGATTCTCCATTAATTAATTTGCTGACTATTTCTTCTTACCGATATTGAAATATTAATCGAGTGAAACTTGATATCGAAAACAGATCGATATACCGGATCGAATAATGCAAATAGTAACTGGTTACGTAAAAAAAATTAAAAAAACAAAATTCGAAAAAATCAAAAAAACTGTTTTCACGAATAGTTAGAACGATTTTCAGGAAAGGATCGTTTCCATAGAAAGTGGTCACGATCGCGAGTCATGAGGATATCGATATCGGCGTTAAAATGTTAAGACTTGCAACGTATATGTGTGACAAAAGAAAATTAACGATCGACCGGTCAATTATGAGATAACACGAGTTTATGGCACGCGACGCGCGACATGCAAATTCTTCCTGACGATGGCTCGCCACTCGTGCGCGCCAATTACTTTCCTCGTTGTGAGATGGCCAGCGATCGGGAATTTTGACGAAAAAAAAAGTAACGAAACAGAAAAAAAAAAAAAAAAAAAAAAAAAAGGGGAGTACAAACTGCGTTGATACGAGGAATTGATTAGGTCATCCCCGCGGCAACCAATGGACAAACACAAATAGAAATAAAGAGAAAGCTGGCTTTCGGTCTCGAGACCGGCCTCAGTTGCTTGACTAATTTCCGCACGCGATATACACACTGACCTCGAGACGCATCGAGTGTACGATCGAAGCCAGCACCGACTAATTACTTACTATCGTGAGAGGATTAGCTGCAATTTTCGACGTTTCTCTCCTTCTTCCCCTTATCGATTGAGAAAAATCGTCTCGAGGAAGGGGTAGAAGCTAAAGCGAGAGGAAAGAAAAGGAAGAATATGCAGATTTTTGTTATATAGAGTCGAGGTGAAAAATCGAAATGAGATTTGTGGAACTTACGATTGCGATGTGTTGGTTCCTTGGATTTTGCGGGAAATCTCTTATTTATGGGCAAAGGACTGTCGCGAGCAATCGTGAATCGGAATCGAGAACTAGATCTGTTAATATATGTAAGTGAGTAAATCCGATTTGATTTTTTTAATCTCGGGCTCTTTAAATTTTACGTCACAAATTTTTTGAAGAAATGGAAACAAAGAGAATGTCGATTGCGCGATTCTTCGAATAACGAGGAATCAAATTAGTGAATACTAATGAGACAACTAGAAATTAAATAATTTAAAGGAAACGTTTTTTATTTGTTAAAAACAAATGTGAATGTTCTATATGTTTTAGAAAAAAGAAATCTAGAAAAGGAGAGAGAATAAATATTAATTTTTCAGTTCTCTTCAACTAATTCATATTCAACTTAATTCTTCTTACGAATTCAAATTAAATTATCAGAGAAATGAAACTAAAAAATCATACTATAAATTCAGGTGATCGTTTGAAAAAGAAATTCGAATAATCGACGTTCCATTATTAATATCTTATTTCCTCGAACAATTCTAATCTTCCTTTTTCACTATCTTGCTTACCAGTCATTATTAACGACGAAGCGAATAAAGTGGCGAATCTGAGCATAATAACCGCCTTGGAAACAATCAGAGAAAATTATCCCAATCACCTGGGCAAAGTATGGAGCGTGCAGGTGAACGAATCCGACATAAACAACACCCTGGATCGTGTCTGCAATAATTGGGATTCCGCCGTGGAAAAAGGAGGCAGCAAAGTTCCAGATCTGGTGATAGACACAACGACAGCTGGCTTAGCTGCCAAGATATCTAACTCGTTCACAGCCGCCCTAGGAATTCCCACGTTGTCAGCGCAATACGGCCAAGTAGGGGATCTTCAATACTGGAGGAAACTGAACACGGATCAACAAGATTACCTGATTCAAGTGATGCCCCCGACAGATTTGATACCGGAAGTAGTCAGGCAGTTGTCCATCCAGCTGAACATCACCAACGCCGCCATTCTTTACGACTACAATTTCGTAATGGACCACAAGTATAAAAGCCTGCTGTTGAACGTGCCGACCCGTCACGTGATCAACGAAACCTCCCAACAGATAATCGAGATGAAAAGGCAATTGCTTCGATTACGGGACTTGGACATCGTGAATTATTTTGTTCTCGGCAACGAGAATACAATCAGCATCGCTCTCGAGGCGGCGGACGCTTTGAATTTCACCGATAAGAAGTACGGTTGGTTCTTATTGACACCGGATATTAACATTTGGCCGAGATGCGAGTGCAGAGATATAAGCGTTCTCTTTATGAAGCCAGAATTCAAAAATGGGAAAAGCAACTCGACCGTTGAACTTTCATTGCCGAAACCGATTTTATTATCCGCATTCTATTACGATCTGATTCGATTGGCCGTCCTCGCAATGAAATCGGCATTGGACGACGGTGGATGGCCTATGGAGCCGAGGCACATCACCTGTGACGAGTACAATAACACCAACACGCCGGAGAGGAAGTTGAATTTCTTTGGGAAATTAAAAGAAGCTTATAAAAACATAACGCCGACGTACGCCGGTGTTAAATGGGGATCGAGAAACGGAGAGCACCAAGCCAAATTCGAGATGTCTGTCCATTTGGTGAGCATAAAGGATGGAGTTGTTTCGAATACGGTCGACAGTGGATCTTGGAACGCAAGCATTTCTTCACCGTTAAAGGTAAATTATAGGATGTATGTCGAAAATGTTTGATTAATTGTGATTTTTTTTTACGATGAATTGATGATTATGATTCTTTTTCAACCATCTACCATCTTTGCTCTCTTTTTCTTTTTCCATCTGTAGATTTTCTAATTTTTCTCTTTCGTCCATCTCGAAATGATTTTGATCGTCGTTGAGTAGAAATTTTTTTCAATAACGTATCTTCAAATACGTATGCATTATTGATGAAAATGTTATTGAATAGAATTTTCCTGAGATTATTGATAAGAATTGGAACAAACATCATTCATATTTAATTCTTAGAAGATAATATACTATAAACTTGTACTTACACTTTAAATTAAGCGAAAAAAATTGATAAAAGTATTTTATATAAAAATTTGATAAAGTACGTAAAGTGTCATTTCTAAAAGAAATTAGGTCGATCTATTGATTAGGAAAAAAAAAAATTATGATTTAAGTCACGCGAAGATGAGGTTCTATCCTCGATAATCGTCAGGTTTATTATAATAATCGTATCTCCGAGTTAATCGGTACCAATTGCGAAGCATCGTTACGATTAAATGAAAATTAATGCACCATTACCATCTCGTAAAGCAATAATTATTTCCAGTAATAATTTCTAATTCTCATTTTTCAGTGAAAAAAAGAAAAAAAAACGAAAAACTTAAGCCAGACTTTCATTAGAAGCGTATCAAATAATAAATTTTCCCAATGAAATTTTCATATTTTTTTAAATTTAACCATTGCGAATTTAAAATTTAACTCCTTAGCTCCATTATTCATCGCGATATTTATACCCTTGACACGTTTATTTACAGTTATTGCTGATAGCAGTGTTCGCTAATGGAAATAGCGCATGCAACTATATTTATTTATCCAACATGTAACGCGAAACCCTTCAACCACGTAATTGTGTCTTGGCACTCGCGAGTTTTGCATCGAATACTTATTCTTGTCCCGAGATATCATCATCATTTGTCTTTATATAAGACATAATACGTTTTTAACGAAGTCTTAATATCACGAGAAAGATATTTTTACACTCCAATCATTCCAAATATCAAAAAAAAAAAAATTTTACAATCGTTTCTGAATTTATACATATATATACATATATTAATCTCTCTAATCAATCCAGTCTATCTAAACTGGTTGGTTTTATGTAAAGTTGACAAACAACGACGTAATGAATACGACAGCGGTGAAAAGCTATCGAGTGGTCACTGTAATTCATCCGCCATTTGTAATGTACAACGAGGAGAAGAACGAGTATTACGGTTTTTGCATCGATCTTCTTAACGAGATTAAGAAAACGGTAGGCTTTCAGTACGAAATACGGGAAACGGATGATAAGAAATATGGGAGTCTAAATTTAGACGGAAGTTGGGACGGAATGATGAGGGAATTGATCGAGAAACGAGCTGACATCGCGCTGGGCTCTCTCTGGGTCACAGCGGAGAGAGAAAGGGTGGTGGATTTCACAGTGCCTTACTACGACCTTGTCGGCCTGTCTATCATGATGCTGAAAACGAAGACCACCACCTCTTTATTTAAATTCCTCACGGTATTGGAGAACGAGGTCTGGTTCTGCATCTTGGCCGCCTACCTCTTCACCAGTGTCTTGTTGTGGATCTTCGATCGTTGGTCACCGTACAGCTACCAGAATAATCGGGAGAAATACAAGAATGACGATGAAAAGAGGGAATTCAACTTGAGGGAGTGTTTCTGGTTCTGCATGACTTCTTTGACACCACAAGGTGGTGGAGAAGCTCCGAAAAATCTTTCGGGACGACTGGTCGCAGCCACTTGGTGGTTGTTCGGTTTCATAATCATCGCCTCTTACACGGCAAATTTGGCGGCGTTTTTGACGGTATCCAGATTGGAAATTCCGATCGAAACGTTAGAGGATCTTAGCAAACAGTATAAGATTCAATACGCACCGGTGATAAATTCCTCGGCTTATATTTATTTCAAGAGAATGGCTAATATCGAGTGGAAATTCTACGAGTAAGTAAACGAAGAGGTTAGAATAATTTTCCAGATCGAATCGTTTGAAAATTTCAAAAAGATAAAGGAGAGATGAACAATGATGTTATATCTTATATCTACGTTTTAGAATTTGGAAAGAGATGAGCCTTAACGACAGTTTGTCAGACGTGGAGAGAGCCAATTTGGCAGTGTGGGATTATCCTGTCAGTGACAAGTACACAAAAATGTTGCAAGCTATGGAGGAGGCAGGATTTCCGGACTCGACGGAAAAAGCACTTCGACGAGTTCGACGCCTCGATTCGAATAATGAATTTGCCTATATAGAAGATTCAACAACTATTAAGTATCTTACTATGACGAATTGTGATCTGATTCAAGTAGGAGAAGATTTTTCGAGGAAGCCTTACGCGATTGCTGTTCAACGAGGATCACCTTTGAAAGATCAGTTTAATAACGCGTAAGTTATTATCTCTATTCTTTTCTATCTATTTTCTAAAGTAAAATTAATCAATGGATAAAATTGTATTTTGCTTTCTTTCTAATATCGTAATACGTATTTTTCTTCTAACGCAGAATTTTGATACTGTTAAACAAGAGGAAATTAGAAAAATTAAAAGATAAATGGTGGAAGAAGAATCCGAACAAAAAGGATTGCGACGCAGAAAACAGTCAAAGTGACGGTATAAGTATTCATAATATCGGAGGAGTGTTTGTAGTCATATTTCTAGGTATCATTTTTGCTTGTTTCACTTTGGCATTTGAGTACTGGTATTATAGACACCGTACGAAGATCACGAAAATCGATCGAAACAATACGATGAAAAATAAAATCACACAAGTAAAACCGCTCAGATTTAATTTACAGCCGGCGCCCACGCATGCTTTTCAAAATGTCCAATTCCGATCAAGATTTTGAATGTGTTCGTGACAAAAAAGAAAATACGCATAGACAAATAAATTATCCTATATTGTAGATACATGATAATTCGATTTTAATATTTATTGCTGTTTAATGTTCGATAAAAAAAAAATATATATATATATATAAACCAAGGAAAAAAATATTTTAAGAAACGAATATATCTTTTTTATTAAAAATATATCTATATATAACTGGAATAAATAATATACAACTATAGCGTTTGCAATGCCTTTATTTGGTTACTCCCTTTGTGTACATTATTTTGCGCAGAGAATTCATGTTCGAATGTTCCTTCGTGTTTTTTTCTTTACACTTCCACTTTTTCCATATCGCAATTCATGTACCTCGCTTGTCATTTTAAACTATCTTCCTCGTCACGTCTTAACATTATCATCATGTTTTTTTTTTTTTTTTTTTTTAATAACATTTTACTCGCTCTTTTTCATTCTCTTTAAAAGGCATTTATTTTTTTTCTAATGATGTTCCTTTCACATTTTCATCCGCTTAACCTCGCCAAGATAGGCGTAGTATTTTTTCGTGTTATACGTTTCTTTTTTTATATACATATATATTTTTTGTTTTTTTTTTTTTCCTCACATGTACGTCTTCAATAATATTTTCTCTGAGGGAGCATTGGAAAAGCATTGGATACTCTGGGTTTCTTTAAAACATGGGATCTGATGGATGATGGAATTGGGGCAGGATATTAATCATCTAGGATGTTAAATTATAATTAGGTGGATATAATTAAGATAATCCATTAATAATTACGAAAAAAAAAAAACAACAAGAAAATAGAATAGTACTTCGATGGTTCTCGGTTTAATATCGTGCGGCACTTTTTTTTTTATCCTTTTTATTCATACTTATAAGTACTCCATCCTCGAATTTTATTCTTTTGGCTCTTCTCTCTCTTTTTTTAAATTAATTTCATTCTTTTTTTTGGCATTTTTTCTTAGTTACTCGTTATTTTCATTTTTTCTCTCTTTCCTGCAGTGCATCCAATGCAAACACACAATGAACGCCTGCACATCAGATAAGAAACAAAAAAGGAAAAAACTGCACGCTACAATTTCTAGAAAAATCAGCGCACTAATTATATATATATATATATATATATTTTTTTTTTTTTTTTGTTTTCGTTTCTTTCTCCTCGAAAAAGTTCACATAAAATTATCAACAAGCTACAAACGAAATCTCATTGACTACGTTCTCGATACTTTTTTCCTTTCTCTTTTGCACACGTTCTCATCGTTTGAACGTTGCGTAACATATATACCTTTTTTTTTTTCTTTCTATTTCATTCCGTTCTTTTTTTTTTCCTTTTTATTTTTCAAAGGGTTAATAATAATTATCTAAATGAACGTTTAATATTTCTTTCGTCTCGCTTCGCTCGCGTTACGACCGTTAATATTTTTTTTTTTTTTTTTTTTTTTTTTTATTCTTTGTTCAACGACAACGGGGGATACATTTTTTTTTTTTTTTTTTCATTTAACGGCACCATCTTGGATACATGCATAACAAATTCCACATGCCAAGAGGCCCCCCGATGTCATATTCTTTTATTTTTCTTTCTCTGTCAATAACAATTTACGTCGTCATCTTGAGAAAAAAGCATAACTACACCTCAAATCTTCCAGTCATATAGCATTTGTAGCAGCTCATATTAAGTTCCAGTTCATAAGGTCAACGGACGCAAAGTCGTCAGAGGCTGGCATCCGAAACTGCTACTGTGCCTTCTATCGGAAAAAACATATTAAACATGTAATTTTAATTGTATACTGCAACAATTTGACTAAGTACTCAGACCATATACATTCTATGTTACATTAAATAGCGCGTTTCAAATTAAATTCAACCTATGTAGTAGCAAATTGAGACCAATCTCTCGAAAGGTGTTTGCTCAATTAAATGCTGCTTAATATCATAACATATTACATACCATGTGATTGATTATGCGTATGTATACATACATATATATATATATATATTACATATACAGAACTTACACATACACATTTATCAATTTCAAGTTACAGATTGATTGATAACAAAAAAAAGTATATCCTCGATGTTCATAACTCGAATAATTTAACAACAAAAATTTTATTTTCACTATTCAGCCAATGATTTTTTTATTTTAGTATGATATTTGTACCTCCGAACAAACGTGAAAAGCCTTATTTTAATGCGCAACGAATATTAATATATATACGTTTCGCTGTAAAATTAAAATAAAATGATGGATATATGAGCTTATTTTTTCAATCATTTTCCAACTTAACAGCAATAATGCGTAGCGTAACAAATTAAAACCGAAAAAAAAAAAAAAAAAAGAAAATAAAAAGACAAAGCTGTCGATAGTACGATTTCAGTAGTACGAATTCCTTCTACAGACGCTTTATTACCTTTTCCTATCATTGTGCAGAGGTACATTAGATCGTACCCAGCCCAGTTGACCCAATGCATAGCAATCTTTCTCGACATTCTCTTCTTCGCGAATAACAGTATCTTCCACTCCAATTGGAGTATAATGAAAATGATCCTGTTCGGAGAGAATTCTGCGTTTGACCGGAGATCGAATGGGCTCGGTTTGAACGCACTTGTCGCATTGACGCACCCTGAATTTCAACGTTAAATTCGAAGATACTGGAGAAAGCGATGAGTCGTTCTCTCGATACTCCATGTAAGGACTCTCTCCACCAGGTAAATATAACAAGTTTCCTGACTCAGATCTGCGATACGCGACCCGCTCTAAAGTATTGTTCACAGGAAATGTAGTCCCATCGGCCCACTGACCATCATC
Source organism: Apis florea (assembly GCF_048593485.1). Lineage (NCBI taxonomy): Eukaryota > Metazoa > Arthropoda > Insecta > Hymenoptera > Apidae > Apis > Apis florea. The sequence goes on along the minus strand of NW_028256864.1, from coordinate 1,775,758 downwards.
CTTTATTGGACGAAAGTGTGTGCGAGCGGAAGTAAGCAAATCCTCGTCCGGTTCTGGAAGGCTGTTTACTTTCAGATTTGAACGAGATTCTTTGCGTGTTCCAATGGGAGTTTTACGCGGAGCGACTGGAAAGAAGCAGCTACCTGTCTGAGGACTGTGGCCCAAGGTAGCTAAATTACTACCAAGCCCTTTCCAGCACCATGATCCATCCATAGCTGAGTCAGACCAGTTAACATTGTTCTCTGGAATAATATATATTAGATATTTATTTATTTTGGATTTTTCTGCGATAAAGTTAATAATTTTTACACGTATATGAAATAAAAAATAAGAATAAAACATATGTTACAGCACGACACAAATACAATGACATTCTACGACTAACTTGATGAATTCTGTTATTTACTTACATGTCAGAAGGATCTCCTATCCGTTGGATATACTTAAGTCAGTATTACTATGTCGTGATACTGATAGATCATATATATCTGAAATACTGACCTGATTTATTCTTGTTACTATATTCATCCGCATAATCTTCAATGCTGATTAAATCGATGTCCCATGGAATAAGCGGCGAGTCGTCAACAATAGATTCCTGATACGGCGTGTCAGTAGCATAACCATTGTCTGAGGTGGATAAAGTAAAGATTGTCTCGGTAGTATCTGTCGGCCAAAGGGGTCCTGAAGGAATAGAAAGTGTAGGTGCTGCCCAAATCGAAGCCGTGTCTTGTGCATTGCCTGGTCCTGAATCCCAAAGTGCTTCCAAGCTCTCGTCAAACTTTGCTTGTAATTGTGCCAATCGAAGTTTATCCAATTCCAATTCTAGTTCTTTTTCTCTTTCAAGTTCCATTGATTTAGCAAATCCAAAACTTTCTTTTTCTTCTGATCTTCGTGAGTCAATAGACTGGAGAAAAATAGATCAACTCATTAAAAATTTCGCAATATTTAAGTTAAATATGATAATATAAATACTTACAATAGACATTTTTGTTTTTTTATTGCGAGATTTATTAGTATTCTTATTATTATTATAGTTGACTCCGTTAATTTTATTATTATTGTTGTTATTATTTCCAAAATTCCGATCTTTTTTCTGAGAAAATTTTTTCAAGTTTGTAGGTTGTAAAGCAGGAAATGCCGCGTAATATCTGAGAGCTCTGTCGCGAGGTGTAAGCGACTCTAAATTTGTTTTATTTTCATCATCGGACTTCTTAAATTCTTCTTCTTTTTCATCTGAGCCGCCTCCTTCCAAATCTCGAAGTTTCATACATAATTCGTCGACCAACGTTTCCACACCACACTTCTGTATAATTAAGAATATATAAGATAAAATAATAATGTAAAAAATAATATATGTGTGTGTATGTGTGTGTATATATATATATATGTAAAAAAATTTGAAGTATAGTAAATGATATTAAAAATTATTGTTACTTACATTATCAGCAGCACTTGTTAAACATTGCACGACAGCACGTCTTTGCTCTCTATCTCCTTGCGTGGGCAGTTTTGCTTTAGGTCGGGCCCGAATGCGACGCCCTCCGTTTCTACCTGTACCTACTGCTTCTTCTGGTGGGCTTAGGGCCGAGTCGGGGCAGCGCAATAGGCTGAGCACAAATCGCGAGTACGCAACGGGGTCAATTCCCAATGCGTCCAAGCGTGCCTCGAGCCACTGGCGCAACTCCTCCTCGGCCCTGGTACCAAAAACTTCACCTCCACCAGGGGACGTCGCTATTCCGACCAGATGCAATGCCGGATTCCTCATTTCCTTTTAATAAAGCTCCTCCTAGACCCAGGAACTTTTACAGACTTCACTACCTCCAGGGTGATCATCTTCTCTCCTTAAAACGTAAGTAAATTTTATCATTATTTATATATTAAATTTTAATATGATGAAAATTTATGAAGAAAGTGAATGATTAAGTTACCTATTTACAATAGAGTTACTGTATTATATTATTGTCCTTTAATGTTTCAATTTTACTGAATCCACCACCTTGACATTTACTAGCTTGATAAATGTTCTTTTTTTTTCTCTTTGTTACTTATAATTTCTCACTTTTAGTTTCGTTGCCCACAATCAATGGTGGTACTTCTTATGATTTCAGTTACGTTGATATTAAAAATTACTTAGTTCTTGTGCAGGTGGTGGATATCTTGTGGAAATGAGGCTGGCAGGTCTTAGTGAAGGATAACAAATATAGTCTCCTTCCCATTTTGACACTGAAATTTTATAATTTCCAAATTATTCTTTTAAATATTCTATATACAAAAATATATTCTGTAAATAAAAAAGTACGTGTTTGTTTTTTTATCATTCTCATTTATTTATATAATAAAAAATATAATTCCATAATGTACATAATATATTTTAGCAAAATCCATTTATATATATAATATAATTATATATATAATTATATATATATATACAATAAACTTATATTTATAAAAATCTTTTTAAATAAACCATAAAAAATTGTTATCACGTTTCTTATATAAGCAACATTAAATAATAATTGTATAAAACTTTCACTTTCATATAAACTGAAAAAGTGTTAATGTCAATATATTAACAAACTTGTACAATATGCTACATATACAAGATGATATACAGAAACATAACATTCATTAGAACAAAGCTACATTAACAATAAATATTATTTTTATAAGTATCTAAATAAGTTATAGCAACAAGCATTATTATTCAATATATATCATAAAATAATAGGAAAAAAATAAATAATAAATATTTAAATATAATAAAAATCAATTACTGATTTTTATGCTTTTTCAATAAAATATTAAAATATATAATAGGCATTATTTATTTTTATTTCATAAATATAATATAATATAAAATATTATAATAAAATTTTTCAATAATCATATTATAAATGAAGTAAATATATTTGAAGTAAATATATTTCTTTATTTGTTAATCATAAGTCAAAACAATATTTATTTCATTGACATAAAAAAAATATTTATGTCATTGACATAAAATTAGCATGAAATTTTATTTATTTTATTAAAGCATATAATTATACAAAATATTTCTATTGCAAAATTTTAAATATCACATTTGATATATGTTCGGTTAAATTTGCAAAGATTTTACGCAAAATATAGTTGCAAATGTAAGACGCAGTTTTAGAATTAAACGTTCATGTTAGAGACTATTAAGTCACGTTGCACAAATCGTGGAGCTAAAGTACATGTTCCACGTCGTGTCTAAAAAAACGAGTTACCATAATGCACATATAAATAAAAACAAATTACTGAACCTGTCGAAACGAATCGATACTTTTATCAATGTTGTCAAAAACATTTATCGCTACATTACGTGAATATGAGTAATTAAGCATAACATAAGATTTTTGAGTTTGCACGCATTATCAACCAGCCTCGTCCACTTGATAGATGTCTCTCGTACTGGTGCACAAAAACAAACTGTAAATTCGAGTGCATAATACTGCAATTTGGCTGTTTATGGATTGTTGGCAAAGACATTGCTAGAGCAATGCAAATAACCTTGCTGATTGCGCTATGCATTTTGTCTGAGTCATAGTTCTTTTGACAAGAGAACGAACAAATGCATGACGTTACGAAATAACAACAAACATATTTTCACATTCAATGCATTGTCATCTTGTGACAAGTATTATAATTACTTCGATCACGATTAATAAAAATATTAAAATTTTGACATACCTGCATGCCTCGAGAGATGATTTTCACCCCGGCCTCTTCTACACACCCCACTCAGAGAAAAACATGGCGGCTACTAAAAGCTTCATTGCCCCTCCCCCTTCAGATACTGGCACTTGATAATTCTTGAAAAAGATTCTCAGTGCGTTCAGAAATTAACCTTCCATTGATTACAAAGATTAATTGAATATTATTTGTAATTACATCTGCGATATATTTATTATTTATTAGGTTTTATTGGATATTTTATTTTTAAAATTTTATTTTCATTATAAATAAACATACGTTTTGTAAATTTTATTTATTATAGAATGTTTAATTTATTCATATTAATAGTAAGTGTAAGTTATTTTAATAAGTGTAAACTAGAAAAATTATAATAAACAAACACATGAAAGAACAAATTGATCTGATCAATTTTAATATTTTCGACATTAGTAATTTAATAAATCTTATATCTTTAATAATTATATTTAATAATAATTAAAAAGTACTTTAAAAAATATATGCATATAATATTATTATTAAATCTGAAAATAGAATTATTTAAAATATAGATATATTTATATATTTACTATTAAATTGTTTAATAGACTTTAATAAGTCTTAAATATTTTATAAAAGAGAGTTAATGTATTTTTATTTAATAGTTTAATTTATAGTAGAAATAGCATGTATATATTTTTAAATGGTTAAGAGAATAAATATTATAGATAAACAAAATTGAATTTTTTAATGTAATTATAATGTACATTTAATTTCAAATATATTCTAAAAAATAAATATTAAAATAAATATTTGTAATTCAGTATTAATTATTACACTAGAATAGTGATATTTATTTAATCAGCTGATCATTGTTCTGTATCACTATGTTCAAGTCGGAAAATGTGTGATGGTGAAGTATTTTATCACATTACAGATAAAAACGACTTTGGAAGATTGCATAAATTACAAAAAAAATATTGTAATATAAGATGAATTCTTTAATTCATACTAAAAAAATGGTATCCGGTCACAGAACAGCAATTCGCAGTATGTAGAATTATTTTTTTTCAATAATAAATCAGAACAATAATCTTAATTATATTCTAATACATATATTATACATATTATACATAGTACATTTATATAACAGATATATTTACATATAAAGTTATTAATATCTATGATAAATTAATATAAATTTTCTTTTTTTCATTATTATTTTTTTTATTAATCTGTGTAATTCTAATCTTATATAGGTTATGTTGTGAAATAGATATTATATTGATATTATTATATTTTTTGTATCAATTATAATATTTTAATTATTTAAATAATTTTAATTTCTTCTATTTATAATCAATTATTATTTTATTTTTTAAAAAGATATGTTAATGAAAAATATATCATATAGAAATGTAATTTAAATATTTTACAAAATATATACTTATTACAGATTATTGCAGCTTTAAATTATGGTATAATACTAATCAAATAAATAGTAGCTTGACATTTATTTGTGTAAATAGAAGAAATCCCAAGAATAACAGATTATTATTACATTCTACAATAACAGAAAATTACAATAATAATTTGTCCTATGTACAATTTCGTACATTTTATATTACACCAATATGGAATGGTCAAGAATCATCTTCCAAAGTGGAAGATACAATAAAAAATATCAAGGAACAAAAAGAGCTTGAAGCTAAAACACAAGAATGTGTTGTTCATACTTCTTCAAAATCAAAAATAGCAGAAAAAAAGCCACCAATATGGGAAAGAGTCAAAGGAGAAATTTTACATTATTATCATGGATTTAGATTATTAGGTCTTGATATGAAAATTTCAGCAAAATTGATATGGAGAATCTTACAGGGTAAAGAACTTAGTAGAAGAGAACATAGACTTGTAAGCTATAAATGATTACATATATTTACAATTAATAATTGTAAAGTATATTCATTTAATTATTTTTGTGATTTTCTAATTTAAATATTTTTAGCTTGTAAAAACAACAGGGGATATGTTCAGACTTATTCCTTTCTCTGTTTTTGTTATTGTACCCTTTATGGAATTTTTACTTCCAATTGCTATTAAAGTTTTTCCTGGATTATTACCATCTACTTTCCAAACAGCAACAGATAAAGAAAATAAATTAAAACAAGCATTGAAAGTATGCATTATAATTTTATTTTTTATAATCATATATATATATATATATATATATATATAAATATATAATTATATATATACTTTTTTAATTTCAGATTAAAATTGAAATGGCAAAATTTTTACAACAGACATTAGATGACATGGCAGTACAATCAACTGATTGTAAATCTCAAAAAGCCAAAGAATTTGCTGAATTTTTTTATAAAGTTCGAACTTCTGGTGCCGTGGCTACTAATGAAGAAATTATGCAATTTAGCAAACTTTTTGAAGATGAAATTACATTAGATTCTCTTACTCGACCACAATTAGTAGCATTATGTAGAGTATTAGATGTACAAACTCTTGGAACATCGAATTTTTTACGATTTTTACTTAGAATGAGACTTAGAAGTCTTACTGCAGATGATAAAGTAATTTTTATGTAGATATAAAATGCATTTTTTAGGGGAATAATAAAAATGCAGATTTAATAATAATATTTATTTTTACAGTTAATTGAAAAAGAAGGTATAGATTCACTTACTAGAAGTGAATTGCAACAAGCCTGTAGGGCTCGCGGAATGCGAGCATATGGATTACCAGATAGTAAATTAAAAGAGCAGTTGTCTCAATGGTTAGACTTAAGTTTAAATAAAAAAGTACCACCTTCATTATTACTCCTTTCACGAGCACTTATGGTTCCCGAAACGATACCAATGTCAGATAAATTAAAAGCTACTATTTCTGCACTTCCTGATACTGTTGTAACACGTACTCAGGGTGCAATAGGAGAAAAAGAGGGTAAAATGGATCACAAAACGAATATCGAAATTATTAAAATGGAAGAACGCAAAATTGAAGAAGAGAGGCAAGAAAAAGAACCACAAACTACTGTTTGTTTGCAGACCAACAAAACGGACGAAATTACGAATTCAGATGTAAAAGTTTTAGAACAGGCTTTAGATTGTCTTGGAAAGGTTTGTAGGAATGAAATATTATTATATTATTAAATTAATAGTTTTTAATCATTTCTTCTAAAAATTAAACATATATCTAATTTCATAAAGGATAAAGAAATGTCTGTTGAAAAAGAAGAGTTAAAAGAATTGAAAGAAGAAATGGCTGATTATCAAGAAGATCTTAAAGAATTTTATGAAATAAAAGCAAATGCTAAAGGTCAACAAGACATAGAAAATATTAAGGTATCCAAAGGTGCCATTCGTTTGTTCAATAAAGTGAATAAAATGATTAATAAAATGGATGCAGTTGTTGTTCAACTTGAATGTGAAAAGAAAATGAAAGAATTACAAAATATAAATAATGTTAATAAAGAACAAGCAACTACTTCAAAAACTGCTGAAGAATTAGTTAAGATAGATGAATTAATTTCAGCAATTAAAAAAATGCAAAGTGTACCTGATCAACATCGATTACAACGCATAGCTGAAATTTTAGCAAAAATTGATGATGATAGAGATGGAGCTATAAAAATTGAAGATGTCTTAAAGGTAATATATAATATGGTATAAATAATAGAAAAAAACAGAAAATTAATTTATTTAAATTTATAATAATTATGGTTTTAAGGTATTAGAATTAATTGGTAAAGAAGACATCAAATTAAGTAAAAAGCAAGTAGATGAATTAGTTGAGTTGATTGATAAAGAAGAAATATTAGAAGAAAAAGAACAAAATCAAAAAAAGTTACAAAAAGATTCGCGTGAATTTAAAGATGAAAATGATATTAAAACAAAATGTATTTTGCCTCAATCATCAGTTTTTGTTACACCAATAACAACTGAAAAGGACATCGGTAAAGAAGAATTAAAAAAAGTTGTTGAAGAATCGAACAAAAGTTATACTATACATTCATCTGAACAAGAAAGAGAAAAATCAGCTGCAATGCTTAAGAGTAATTCTAGTTCTGATGGAGTTAGAAATCCTCCCTTAACTCCCAATGTTCCATCATCAACAAAAAAAGCAGAAGGCTCTAAGCAACTGTAATTACCGCACAATCAAATATTATAATTTATGTAATTAAACAACATTTTTATTGGGTACAGATTTAGAAAACTATCATATTTTCATCTTTATAGATTATATGTCTACCTCTATATAATATGATATTATAAACTTTTTTTTTCCTTTTTTTTTCTTTTTTCTTTATTTTTTTTTTTTTTTTTTTTTTAACAAATGAATTTATATAGTAAAAAATGATTGCAACAAAAATAATTGCAATAGTTTCATGTGTGTAGTATGTAACACACTTTATGATAAATGTTACATGCATGACTTTAACCATTTGTAATATTTAATTAAGAGTAAAGAAAATATTAATATAATTTTTGTATTTATGAGAAAAGATTTTGAATTTTTAAGACTGTGATGCATTTAATGGCATCAATATATATTTGTTCTATGAATTTTCTAGATAAAAAACGTGCTGGACACAAAAACAATGTAATGCTTTTTAAAATTGTAAGTGACAATATTAATGTTACTGATATTGATAATTAGTAATGAAATATGACAGAAATATATAGTTATTATTTCAATATAACCTAATTCCAAAATATTGTAATAAGGAATCATTCCATTTGTTCAAGCATTGATTATTATTAGGATTATAATTCATAAACTATAGATCATTTTTGTTTTACTGTACAAAAAAAATATATACCTCAATAATTGAGGTTAAAAAGTTGTACATTTATAAATACAGTAATTAATAATTAAGTACAGAACAAGAAAAGCGATTATGTTTATGTACTGATTACATAAAAAAACATGATTATGTAATTAAGTATGCAATATTTTAGTAATATAAGTACTATGCATTACATGAAAATTGTACATTTCAAAATTAAAGATCGACTAACACTAAATTTTGATTACAATTGAAAATAAATGAAATATTATTTTTATTAACAATAAACTTATGAAAAAATATTAAAAAATAGAATTTTCGCAATAACAACTAAATTATAAACATTCAAATATATCTATGATAATACATATACATTTGCACAAAATATATTGTTATAAAAAAATATTTTATTTCAGAAACAACACAAATGGTAATGATATTCAAGATATTTGAACATTTTTCATTTATTCAAGGTATTTATACATTTATTTTTTTATTTTTATGAATCATATTTTCAATTTATATTAATAAAATCATTTCTGTACAAAAACTAGTAATTATTCTTCTTCTTTTAGTTTAAGTCAATATTTATTATTAATAATATAACAAATTATATATCTTTTAATTATTTTTTATTATAATTTTGTGTCATATTCTACTTTAGACAATTAATATTAGATATAATAATTAATAATATAAAAAGTAAAAATTATTAAAGATAAATAAATAATCGTTAATTATATACACATATATATATATAAAATATCATGTATAATTAATTTTTTTCTTTTAAATATTGGTATTGTATATTATTATTATTATTATTTAATTACAATAACTTAAATTTGCTTTACTTAAAATTTACTTCATATACTTTTATTGATTATTTCGAATACTTAAGCGTAAAGATTTCTTTTTTGTAATTTATCTAAATTAATGTACATTTTTATTTGAATTATAAAAATATAAATATATTTTAAAATTAATGTAATAATATTTCATTATGTAAAAATATTACTAAATTAAATCTAAATATTAGATAGTCAAAAATCAACACTTAAAAGTGTCATAAATTATTCCTTTTCTATTATGTATCAAATCTAATTTTAAAATTTATTTATAAACAAGTAATATTATATATATAATGAATATATTATAATTTAATCTAATTTTTTTTTAATTTTCTAAATAAATAAAAAAAGGAAATATTAAAACTTGCGTATAATACAAAATTTTATCCATAGCACATGTATGAAATCTAAAGACGGAGTGGATACTTTGTAATACCGGTTATTTCGCTTTTTATAAAAGCGATATAAATTTTGTGAATATTTAATCATAATGACTGCGTTAAGTGGTTTTATGGAATTTTTTCAAAAAGGAAAGGTAAATTTTCACTTATATTAAATATTAATTAAATTTTCTAAATAATTAAAATTCTAACCTAATGTAAAAAATGTTATCGATTATGATTTTTATATTTAATGCATTAAACAATATCTATTTAGAATATATAAAATTATTGACTTATTTCAAGAATATTAATATCAATAAATATTAATATAATTTTATATATTATTATTATATATTATATATTATTTTATTATATAATCTATATTTATTGTTTTAATTTATTACTATAGATATTTACTAAAATTTTTAATATATTTTAAATCATTTAATATATTTTAGACATTTAGACCAAAAAAGAAATTTGCTCATGGAACTTTAAGATATTCTTTGCATAAACAAGCACAAGCTTCATTGAATTCAGGAATTAATTTAAGATCTGTTGTAAAATTACCTCCTGGAGAAGATCTGAATGATTGGATAGCTGTTCATGGTATATTATAATTTTTATTAATTATTTATTATATGTAATAAATGAATTTAAAAATGTATAATTTTTAATAAATAATAACATAATTTCAGTGGTAGATTTTTTTAATAGAATAAATTTAATATATGGTACTATTTCTGAATATTGTGATTCTGCATCTTGTCCAACAATGAGTGGCGGAGCTCGTTTTGAATATTTATGGGCAGATGGTGAAAAATATAAAAAACCTACTGCATTACCAGCACCACAATATGTTAGTCTTCTTATGGATTGGATTGAAGCTCAAATTAATAATGAAACTATTTTCCCTGTGTCAACAGGTATAAAGTTTTAAATATTTAAATAATAGTTGATAAGTTATTTATGTAACAATTTTTTTTACAGATGTACCATTTCCAAAAACTTTTGTCCTATTATGTAGAAAAATTTTAACACGTTTGTTCAGAGTTTTTGTCCATGTTTATATACATCATTTTGATCGTATTGTAGCAATAGGAGCAGTAGGTTTTATATTCTTATGTATTATATACATCAATGATATATTATTTTATTATAATATAATTGAAAATATTTCTATTTTAGGAAGCACATGTAAATACATGTTATAAGCATTTTTATTATTTTGTAACAGAATTTGAATTAATAAACACAAAAGAATTAGAACCACTAGCTGAAATGACAGCTAAGGTTTGTAAGGATACTGCATCACCAACACAAACAACAGCACCATCAAATAATACCAGATAGTGATAAACTTAATAAATGTATAAAGCCATAATCAAATTAGAATGAGATAAATTTTTTCTAATGTAAGTAAAAAATCTAAGAAATTTTTAATTTGTTTTTTTTTTTCGAAAATATTATAAAATTTTATATTTAGGATGTCACAAAATATTACTTTTATTGCTATTTACAAAATCGAAGAATTTCAAGTGCTTTATTCTGTATAGTGCTTCTAATCTTCTATTGGAGATAATTTAATATAATCATCTCTTTTTAGTTAGTCATAAATGTTATTAATATATTAAATATATAACAAATTATACAATTAAATTTTAAAAATCCATCCTTTTTGTGGATAAATAGACACAGCAATAAATTGTATTTACATTTATGTGCTTTGAAAACAATTTGTGTATAGATTAATATTTGTATTCAAGTAATTTTATATATCAAGTTTTATAAAGAGAATTTAAATATTATTTATAATATTATTTCATAAAAATATATAATTGTACATATAATTTTGCGCTATTAAGATGCTTATGTAATATCCTTATATAATGTATTAAAAATTAAAAACATTTTTTATGAAATTAAATAATACTGTATTCATAATAAAAATATAACATCATACAGTATAAAAAAAGTACAAATTTAAAAAATAATAAAACATAATAAATTAATTTCCATCATAAAAATTGTTCACTGTTTTTAATTAAATAAATAATTTACATTAACTATAAACAAAATTACTTCAAATTATATTTTGAAATATTTTCATCTATTAAATATAATTTTTTTTTCCTATAAATTACAAGTCAAAAAAAATGAATTCTTTAAAGATAAATTTATTGGTACATTTAAGCCAGATAATACATGAAAATGTATTTGAAAATGTACTATTTATTAGTTGAAGTTAAAATAAGACTATAAAATATCAATGAAAAACAAATAAAAAATTTTTTGTATAGATAATTATTAATTTATAGTTATATTTTTATAGTCTCATTTTAATTAAAATTTTTTTGCTAAAAATGATGTTATTTATAACTTGTTCTAAATTTATCAAAGAAAATATGTTTACACTCGTAATCTGTACATGCCGGCACGAATGAGATTATAATCAAGTAAGTTTTCAATTGGTCCAACTGCTGCAATTACCGGACACTGATCATAAATATATTTCATACCAATATCATGAATATTTGAAGCATTTACACTCTGAAAATAATTTAATTTATTAAAATAAAAATAAAATTTAAAATATATAAAATTCAAATATCACTTACATCTATTCTAGCTTCAAGTTCATGAAGTGGTATGCGTCGATTATAACAAAGCATTTGACGTCCGATATCTTCGCAAATTGCAGTTGTTCCATCTAATTGAAGAAGCATATTTGTTTTAAGAATGTTTTTTGCACGATCTACTTCTTTTTCGGTTACTGTCGTGCATAATCTCATCCATTCACGTTGTACATTATATACAAAATCTTGAATTTCCATAGGATCACATACAAAATATATACCCCAAAGTCCTGTATCCTATAGAAAAGAAATTATTATTATTATATTCTATATATATATAATGATATAAATAATAATGTAATTTAATAGTAAGTACTTGATAACAAGTATTGAAACTTTGATAACTATGACATAATCCATCACTTGCAGAAGCTTCAGCCAAATAACTTATATTGTTTACACCTCCTCCTTGACTACGATCCCATGCTCCCATAAGGGTATTTGCAACCATAAGAGGAATGTTATCTGGATCAGTCCAACCTGCACCTTCAACAGCAATGGCAACATGTGCAAGAGGAATAGTATCATCACGAACTCTTATTTCTGATCCTGTATAACGGCATGGTTCTAATATTGAAGGAATTTCATCATAAAATGGTCCTTTCATTTGACCAAAATGTTTTTGAGCTAATTCTACCAATGCATTATGATTTACACCACCTGCACCAGCTAAAATAAATCTATAAAAATAATATAATTTTTAGATATATAAATAAAATTATTTTATAAATATATAACTGTTGAATCACATACCTAGGTGGACCATAATATGACTTAACATAGTTAAGAAGATCATTTCTTGTAATACTTTTAATATTTTTAGTAGGACCAAGAATTGTTCTCCCTAATGGTGTACCCTGATAAGCACTAGCATGTAAATGATCAAAAACAACTTCTTGAAGATTTGTTTCAACTTCCTGCATTTCTCTTAAAATAACACCACGTTCTCTTTCTATTTCATTTTCACCAAGTTTTGAATTTTGAATGATGTCACTTAAAATTTCAACAGCTTTTGGAACATCTTCTGCCAAACATTTAGCATAAAATACTGTTTGTTCTCTACTTGTATATGCATTTAAATGAGCACCCATATTTTCAATTTCTAACTCTAAATCAGTTTGTGAACGTTTAGTAGTTCCCTGTTTATAATTATTATAATTTTATCATTATTTTTAATAATTTACTTTAAATAAATTAAAAGAATATTTTTTACTTTGAATGCCATATGCTCCATAAAATGGGCAACTCCATTGTTTTCATCAGTTTCAAAACGACTACCAGCATCAATCCACAATCCAACTGTAGCTGTTGGTGCTCCACTATCTTCAGTAGCAACTCTCATACCACAATCTAAAGTTGTAACTTGAGTTGGTGGCTGATTCATTAATATTTCTTTTAATGATGCTGATGTAGATCTCCATTGCTTTTGTATCTAAATGTAGTTATAAATAATAAAATATAATAAAAAAAAGAACAAATTATTATTATATTAATTCTATATAAAAAATTAATTTAATTTTATGTATTGACTTGTTTATAAATTTATATAATTTTATTTAAAAGATATAAAAAGAATTATATTAACATTATTAATTTTTATTAAATAATTTTATAGCAAGTAATTAAAGGATCAAATAAATATGAATTTGATAATATTTTTAATTATTAAAATATAAAATTATTTATTAATATAAAATTAATTTTGATAATGTATAAAAACATAAATGTTGAATTTTTAATTTTTTGTATTTATCATGTTATTGTGCAGAATGACATATATATTTATACATATGAATATTAAGGTTATGATAGTTTAATACAAATAATTCTACATGTGTAACATAAAATTCTATTCATTGTATTTTAATTTTTGTTCGTTAATACTTATTCATTTCGTTTCTTTTGTTTTTACAAACTTTCAAAAGATTCATTCTTATTACGTAAGGAGAAAATGGAATCAATCGTTTTTTATCTCGGAAAAATTATATTGATTTGAATATAGACTTTAAAAATAATTATTCTAATATAATATAATAATTTTATTATTTTATAAATCCTTGATTTTATTACCTTCACGAAGCTACTTTTGTTGGAATAAGCCCGCAATGCAGAGCTAACTTTAAGCATACAAGTCGCCATTTCTACAAGTCTTTGCAACTGCGCGCACGATTGGTACGATCTTGTTATAAGAAAGATAATATAGTTCAAATTAATGCTTCAAAATAATTTTGATATACTTTTTTCATTATACTGTAAATAAATATATGTATAAATAATATGTAAAAATTTATCTAATATTAGTTTAATTATATAAAATTATTTTATATATATTGTAAAATTAATAAAAAATCGATTCTTTTAAATGATATGTAATATAAATTTTTATTTAATTTTATAAAATTTTTTTAATAGAATAATTTTTTTAAACATATTAAGTATTGAAAAAAATGTTTAATTATATCAAATATCACATATTAAATATTAGATATCATTAAAATATATTATAAAACATAAATATTATAGAATGCATTTCTTATTCGGTTATTGAATTTTGTACTATACTTATAGGGAAATTTATTATAGTGAAAAAATTCCCTATTTCATTGTTGTTGCATCTGTAAAATTCGAAAACCGGTACAATTGTCAAGTATATTCCTCATTTGTAAATATTCTTATTTTCAATAAAATAAGTAATTTTAATTAAATATTTATAGGCCTTTGAATTTTAGTTAAAAATGGATAGTATAAATGATACCACTGAAAATTTAGAACGATCTATTCAAATGTTTAATCAAGAAAATGCTCAACGAAAGTCATTTTTGAGGTTAAGTGGAAAAAGTATAACTCCAAAAAGATTATCTTTGCAAAGTACTAATCATTTACGAAAAGACCAAGATGATTCTTATCAATTTAACGATATTAATAGCCCTAAAATATTAGGCAAATTCTATCCTCATTCAAGATTAATTAAGGGCCATGATCTTTTGGATATTGATAATTCATTAACACTTACTCCTCATGAAGTTCGAGATATAATGGCTGCTTCAGAAAAAGGTGAACTTACCTTGAGAGAAATGATGGAAGATAGTAGTGCAACTGGTATAATTTTAAAATCAAAGAAACCCTTAAGAGATGTCATGTCTAAACTTTATTATGATTTTTTACATAGTGTACAGATAAATTTTTCAGAAACACAAGTGTTTGATACTATTGCAGATTTTATACAAAATTGTACAGATACATTAGATATAATGAGAGGTATATAGAAAATTATTATTTATTTATTAATCTTATATTTTTATATTATATTTTTCATATAATAAAAGTATTCATTATTTAGGAATGCAATCTAAGGTAGAAACTAATGTATCAGATGAGGAAATTTCTTTAGAGAATGAAAGAAATACATGGAGGCTTATTTATTGTTTATATCAAAATAGAATAAATAGTCTCAATTTTCCTACTCCAATGGAAGATGATTTAGAAGAAAGTAATACGTACATATCAGAAAAAGTTGTAATAGATAATTTATTTAAAACTGAAAGTTACATTAGAGAATATCAGTTAATAATTGACTGGTTGGAAAAGAATGCATTGGATCAAGCGGAAAAACACCCAATTACTGAACATTTCACAGATAAAACACTTCCATGGGAAAATACTGTAAGACAATTATTAACATATGAGAACAAAGATCAAATTCCATTTCGTTCAACTAGGCCATTATTATCATCTCTAGATCCAGATGCTCCAATAAGAGAATCTGGAGAAGGAAAATCTTTACATGATTTAGATAAAGAAGATGATAAAAGACTCGAAAAAAGAATGTTCATAGAGGTATAAACTTTTTTTAATAAAAAATCAAATTGAAATGATTATATAAATAAGATATAAGATTAAAAAAACATAACATGAATAATATATTTCACTCAATAGGTTCGTTGCGGTCGTCTTCAAAAAGCACAGGCATTAGCTGAACATTGTGGGCAGCCTTGGAAAGCTGCATGTTTATTAGGATGGATACCTCATCATGATCCTAATTATCAAAATCCATTAATTGATACTAAATTGCCCATTGTAGGAAATCCTAATAGAAGTTTATGGAAATTGTGTGCTTGGGAACTTTCACAAGATAAACGCGTAGGTAATAATTTTCTTATTATATTCATTATTAAAAATAATTTATGAAAATATTTATATTTAAATTTTTTTCATTTAGGCGAATATTATCGTACTATTTATGCAAGTCTTTGTGGAAATCTTCAACAAATGTTACAAATAGCGACTTCTTGGCAAGATGCACTATGGGCTTATATGAAAACATTATTAGATATTAAAGTGGAAAGGGAAGTAAGAGATCTAGTAATAAAAAGTTTTACAAACATGCCTGATGATTATTGGAAGAACGAGATTTCATTGAAAGATGTTTTTAAAGAACTTCATGCATCGAAAGATCCCAAAATTCGAGCGGAATCAAATAAGCCTGATCATTTAATACAAAAGTATTTGATATTAGATCAAATACCAAAATTGATGGAAGAAATAGATAACATGATAAATACGGGTACCTGTGATCCTCATTTTTTAAGATTTTTAGCACATTTGATATGTTTCTTTCGTCAGATTGGGAAAAATGCAAAAGATAAAATTGGAGATAAAGTTTTGTTGGCATATGTTCATATATTAATCGAAATGGATGACCCAATTCTAATTGCTTTCTACACAGCTATGTTGCCACGAGAATTACAAGTTACCAATTATGCTAATTATTTAGAAAGTATTAAAGATCACGAACAGCGTAGAAAATGTTTAACTGCAGCAGAAGATGCTAATTTAAATGTAGAAGCAATTACAAAATTAGTAGTAGAAAGTATTCGTTCCAAAAACATTGATATTGATCCTATAGATTTGAAAGGCACTTTAACCGATATAGATATGGATAAAATTAACGCATTAGATTGGTTAATATTTTATCCAAGTCAACGAGAAGAAGCATTGTGGCAAACTAATGCTCTTATAAGATTTTTTCTAGCAAATGAAAAAATTGATGCTGCTAGAAAAGCCTTTAATAAAGTATAAAGTTAAATTATTTGTTATTTTTTATGTTATTTTTTTACATTAAAAATTTACGATTGTTATTAAATTTTGCAGATTCCAGTGGATTCTATTGAAGCTATTATGGCTGAATATCCAACAATGGAAGGCACATTAACAAATCTTACAATGACAAGTAATCTTTCGAAGAAAGCTTCTTCGACGATTCGGGAATATGTTTGTTACAAAACTTATCTTGATGCCCAAGAAGGTTTTGCAGAATGGTTCTCTCATTATCATCATGGAAAACCTGCACCATTAGAAGAATTGCCACCATATGCCACGTTCACTGAAAAAGTTGCATACGAACACAAAAAAGCACAATATAATGTAGAAATGGAAAGATGGACATCTACAATGCAACATCATACAAAGGTTTCCAAAATAAAATTTGATACAATATTAATATAAAGTAAAAACTATTAAATAAAATTAATTTTTATTAATATAATTTAATTAATTTTATAGGCAGTTAAACAATTATTATTCAATGTATTATTATTTCCGGATGGTGGTTGGTTAGTTGATTCAAATAATAATAATAATGATGAACCATGTACACCAGAAGAAATATCTCGCGATCATCAAATGGAAAAATTACGTGAACTTTGTATTCCAAAAATTACACTTCTTTTACATTCTGTAATGTCTGAAATGAACGAACACGCTGAATGTATTCAATTAGCAGATATTCTTGCTTCTGAACAATATCAACTTTATAAGGTACATGTTTATATTATAATATTAATATAATTCATGAGATATTATCAAAACATTAACGCAAATTTAAAGTGTTTATAACTTAATAAATAATATTCTATTAATATTTTTATATTTATATTTATAACTTTTATATTTGTTTTAATCTCTAGAATCGATTTTCCAAGAATATTTCATGAGTATATATCCTGTATATTAAAATTTTTTTAAATAAAAAAAAGACAATTCGTATTTTAATTTATTTCAGGTATTTCAAAAAGGAAGATTACGTGAAGTATTCAAGAAAATCTGTGAATCTTCTCTTGTTTTAATGGACCAAAAAAAAGATCCTTGGGGATATCCAAAATGAAGTATTTAATAAAATTAGATAAAAAAGAATATGTATATGTATATATTTAACTGTGCACATGATGTTATATATTACAATATCGAATATCGAAAAAATTTATAAAAATCTTTAACTTTTTTTTATAAAACCAGTTTATTGTCAACCACAAGAAGTGAATATAAAATTTGATACAATGTTCAATAATTCATAATCATAATATATTATATACTTCATGATTACTTAGATGCTTCTTTTACTCAATTGTTAATAAATGTAGCGCTGTCAAAGCTGTAGATTTAACGCGTGAAATATTGCGGAGAAACTCAAGGACAATGAAGGACAAACATTATCCTGAGATATTTTCATTGGAATAATAATCATTATAATTTTACGATGTTTCTTTATAGTTTAGCCACTTCCAAATCTCATATATATCGCCGGTATCTTTCGGACATGGATCTGTGTACAATAGATAAATACATACAAACATTTATTTGTAAATGGAAATTTTTTTAAAGAATCTTCGCATCGAACGGAAAAAGAAGAATCACGGTACAGAACGATGGTATTTGTGATATATGGCATACATTGAAATCTCTAAATCTCTATGTTCAATGAGTGTTATTTTTTGCCGGCAATAGCAGTCTTTTTATAACATTTTTTATTGAGAGCGTTCGTCTCTCTATGTGGCTTGATGCATATATTTGTTTTTTTTTTCCTCTTTGTTTTTATAAAACAAGAAAAAGAAAAAAGAAAAATAGGATTGACATTATAATTGAACCTTCACCTATTCGTGTATTATACTATATAGACTATATATCAAGAAAATTAACATTTGCACAGAAATGATTCCATTTTATCAGAAATGAATAATCAAATTCATAATATGATGGTATGATTCAATTAGAGGATTAATTAATTGCGATTATTCGAAGCGATAATTAATCACAAATGAATTAAAACTAAGAGGATATATCACGGAATAATTGACCAAAATAGATCTTTACTCGATGTTCATCCGAATTACTTTCGCTTAGAGTTCTTAGCTGAACTAGAACATAGAATTTTAAAATATGGAATTATTGGATAGCCATTGAAAAAATTTACTATATTTAAATTCAATCGTTATTTGAATAAAATCTAAGAACTCTAGAAGTATAGATCTGATAATATAATGTTTCACAAATCTTTTAACTTATTTCAAAAAGCTACAATGCACTTACTAAATTAATCGATTAAGGTATTGCAATGTATTAATAGTTATTAATAGTTTAATTATTCAAAATAAGATTTATAGCACCATCTATCAAGGAAAAAAAATTTGTTTGCAATTTCGAAAAAGAAATAATTTAAACGATACTATGATAAAGAATAGTATTGTAGCTTCGTGAAACAAGTATTCTGAGCATTTATATTCTTATAATACCTATTTCTCTATCGATACATAAATTTTGTAGTGCAGTATAAATTTCATCATAAAATTTTCGTTCAAAAATAGATAAAAAGAAGAGGAAAAGAAAGAATGACATGTGCAACATTATACACATATATGGCTTAAAATGCACTATACTGCATCGACATCGAAATTCAAATTCGTATACATCTTTGTATGCAGTTAGTAAGTTTATACTCTGGACCAGAGCGATTTATTTTCGCATTCAAGATGATCATAAACATTAGACACGTGCGTATTTTAAAGATTGATAAATGGAATCAATGATTATGTAAGTAGCATTTTAACTGTTAAAATTAGGCTGCTATATTTAGCCTAATATTTAAATTATTTTAATACTTTCATTTTCTTTTTCTTCGTTTTTTTTTTCTTTTTTTTTCCTTTTTTTTTTTTTTTTTTTTTTAATAACACAAGACATGACGAAATTATTAAAAAATTTGATGTGTCATGAAACCATTTTCGCACGTGTTTCATAAAAACACGAAGAATCTTGACAATTGAATCGACTTTACAGTAATACGAGTACACGATTAATAGAGTTACTTTGTTGATTAGTCTAGTCTAACACGTAAACGTTGAAAAAAACGGTTGACAATTGTTTTATCATTTTCGATAATGCTACATTATTTTTTTACTTTTTTTGTTTACGCGAGAGCTTGATAAATTTGCCGAAAGATTTGGCATACTTTCCAGAATTAGGCTCGTTTTCGTTTTTTCTCCCTTTCTCGACATATTTCTCAGATAGAATACAACTTGATAAATTTTACTTCTTTTTTTTTTTTTTTTTCGTTTCTTCATTTAAAGTTTCACTAAGTTATCTTCTACAAGACATTCTAATTACTAATGGGTGCGTATCAGCATGTTTGAAAACGACTTATCTACGGATATTTGGATATGGATTTTATGAATTTCTTCCCTTCAACTCTTCGCACTCGTGTCCGATCATTAACAGGTTATTCTACTACTTTCGATCAAATCCAAACACGATTCTCTCTTAACGATAAAATATTACAACACTCGCCCAACGATCGCTCTCGTCGTTCAAAAATAGATCCTTAAAATTTGTTAAACACAACTCAGGACGGTCTATCATAATAAATCAATTCTTATCATACCACTTTGTACGTTCTTTATATTGCACACACGCGAATAAAATCCTTTTCAAGGTTCTGTCTTCTTAAATTCGATATTCATACGTGTTTCCTTGCGTCCGTTTCTTCTTTACACGTAAATAGATATGTAAATCACGTGCGACTTCGACAATCAGAGGAAGAATATTAGAATACTCAAAGAGTGCAAAGAGCCGAAGCACTGATATACCGTTTCTCCCTTTTTTTCTCTCGCTCTCTACGTTGTTCTTAAGTGTGAAAATATATTTCTACGACAAGGATAAGATTCAGAAAGATATCCAGTTTTTAAAAATCTTCGAGTTATCTCTATAGATATATCATTGAAACGAAAAAGAACATCGTCGTTACATACATATTGACAGTGTTATACATCCGTTTGATTAATCGACATTATTAAAATCGTCTAGTTCGAATGTTGTTCCTTGTTTATCTCTATGATTTATCGCCGCTTGTACAATCAATTTCCTTATTTTTCTTTTATCACTTTCTCTTTCAACCTTTCGAGATATTCCTAGAAGACAACATTTTGGACAAATCAGAGACGTAAACGCCGATCTCGAGGATATTAATTTAATCAGGTTAATTTCTATCTAATTTTTTTTTTTTATATATATATATATATATAATTAAATTCAAGAGAAAATTCGAATAAATCATCAATCGAAACGTGTTTCTTTTTCTTTTTTTTTCTCTCTTTCTTTTTTTTCTTTTTTTCAAAAACCTTCCGAATCTTACATTACAGGGATATGTCCGTAGGGATATGTGAACAAGTATCGTACAAGAAAAAACAGGTATAACAAATATAGAAGTTTGTGGAAACTATCAGCCAGGATCACGCAGGGAGGAACGTTCTTACGAATACTTAGACAATTCGTTCAAATTGAGCGCTAATAAGATAGAATTCACAATTCTACCGAATCTCTCTTTCCCCTTCGCTTAAATTCCTCGAATTAATCGATCCTTGGATCCATCGACTTCCAAGAGAGGATCGACGCGTATGGAAGAAAAGTTACACGAGTTAAAATCCTATTTTCACTACGATACGAGAGACACAAAAATTTGATGAAAGTGTTTAGTTACAAGGTAATCGCTAAACGATTTAAAATTCACGGGATGTGTTTCGGGGTGTCGTGCATCGAAATTTGGCCATCGTTTTTGATCTGATCGATGGCCGATCGGCAATACGATCGCTTCTCTTCGGTCGGTCTTCGTACGATATTTATCTTCTTCTTCTTCTTCTTTTTTTTTTTTTTTTGATTGTTGTTATTTTTAAATTACACGTCGATACAGCAAAAAAGAAAGTTTTTTACTTAACCTCTAAACTATCGTTTTGCTCCTTAATCGCTAACAAGTTGAGGGATATCGTCGGGCTGCTCCGTGAATATTCTACAAGGAAGTGAAAACGAGAGACAAAGAGAGAGAAAGAGATACATACGTAAAAGTGTACATGTATACGAAAGAGACGGATAGAGGGAAAAAGAGAGGAGAGGAGAGACGAGAGATTATTAAAAAGAGAAGATTTCTTTACATTCCTATCTAAAACTTTCGTTTCGTTCTGTACATTCATTTATATATATATATATATATTTATATATAACTAGTAGCTTAATGTAGGCGGAACTGTACGCCATTTAATTTTTTCTTTGTACACTTACACCTCGAATAATTGATCCGTACAGATACATGTTTGTCCCCTAACAAATAACACCCGCTGCCCTGCGTTTCCTTACTGCAACCATTGTCAAATAGCCGCGTTATCGCTCGATCTAATCAATTAACACGAACGATCGTGGCATCTAAAAACGATCGTGATTTATTGTCCAAATCGTTTCAAAATTAAGAATGGTAAAGCGTATCCATTAAAATATTGTCAAAGGTTTAAGACTAGAGACTTTATAAGATCTCGAAATTTTCTGAAGGTATCGAAATTCAAAAATTTAAACTTTAACAAATCTCGAAATTCTTCAAATTCACTTCCACGATAAACTGTCTTTGTCTTTTTAATTAATTAAACTAAATCTAAATTCAATGATTTGTAACAATTATTATTTAGTTTCGAGTCGACAAAAATGTTTCGAAATTTGACAAATTTTTGAGTTTTCGAAGAAGTTTTTTCGAGATTTCGTAGTGTCTCTTCGTTGTTTGGATACGTTTTACCATCTCCGTCATAAAATATAGAACTCTTTATTGTCGGGGCAACGTTTTTATTGTCAAATAGATAATCGACGCTTATGAAGATACACCTTTATTGTCTCGAGGAAAAGCTTCAAACGCGGGACAGCAAGTCTCGGATTTTTTTTTTTTTTTCTCTTCGAAATGCTACTTTCCTCCCCGACTCGCTCGGAGCAGCCCCCTCGAATTTTTTTTGAGTCGGTCATCGTCACATTATTGTCTTCCACAGAAGTAGGAGTTTTATATATCCGCTTACATTGTTACAATCCGCCTCGCTCTCTCGAAGGACTCGCTTAGAGAAAAAAAGGACACAGACAGAATAAGGGGGAATAGAGAAGCGAGATAGAGAAAAATAACGCAAAGAACAAAAAAAATGGCGACGGAGGATGCGTTATTCTAAGGTATGCAGACGCGAAGGAAATTATGTGGAATCCTCTGAAGGATCGTCGTCGAGTATTGCCGGAATTATTTGGATCCAAACGTGTTCGGATCGATTTCGTCTTATTGTCGCTTGATTACAATTTTACAACGCGTGTAATTTCCTTACTTAACACTGTTTTCTTTTTTTTTTTTTTTTTTTCCTTTTCCTTTCTTCGTACGCATCTCACGTAAAAGCTGGGGCAACGATGTCCAATGTATTCGTCGCTTCCTTTCACGAATTGTATGAAGAAGAGGAATCGATCTTGTCGAAAGGAGAGGGAAACGGTATAAATAATGCTAGATCTTTATCCAACTATCAAGTGGTTATCGCTTACAAATTACGAATACAAATTGAACAACGTTGGCAGCTAAAACGATGTAAATTTTCGAATTTTGTTTCATCATGTTATGCATAGTACCTCGTGTAATGTATGTATGTTTAATATATGTATATATATATATATATGTATGTATATATATAATGTTTATGTTAGGTATGCATATGTAATTAAATACAGGCTGGTCTTCGTGCGATAAGCAATCGAAATTGCAAAGAATTTTGTTCGCTGCTAGCAATTTTGAGGACACCCTGTTACTTAGAATCTGAACTATTGCATAGTTTTTACACTCATATTTAAAAAGTGAAAGAGATATATCTTTTTTTTTTTTTTCTTTTTCTTTCTGCTAATCTCTACTAGTTCCTAAAGTGATTATGTATTTTTCTGATTTCTTGGTTGCACGATTTCTTATCCCTCTCGATTCTTGATTTGTACGTCTCTTTGAATACTCTTTGTCTTTTTTTTAAATCTTCTTCAAATTAGATTAATTGTCTTACTTGATTTACTTTTATAAAATGGGATTATTTTTACTTTCTTCAAGAACTTACTTACTTTAAAGCGCAAGAAACCAGTTCCTAAGTATTACAGGGCATCATTTGTCCGAGTGGTTCCTAATTCGTGTAATTAGAGAAGTTTATTATCTGTACCCAAGGCACATTTTATACTTTCATCCCGTTTTAGGAAGGTCCACTCTATAGTATATGTACATATTATAGCATTGTTACACGTATAAGGGATAGTTTTGTAATTGTATCACCCTTAAAGTTATATAATGTCTGACGATACCTTGTACATATTTTCTCGTTTTATCTTATTTATTTATTATTTTTTTTTTTCTTTTATTCTTCAGCGATTCCTTCATCGTTCACTACCCTACGTATTATTGTCAAGTCGACAGCATTTATAAATGTATATCTTAAGTGCTACTCGATCTTTAATGTTACATTATACTCAACTATAGCTTTGTGCAAAATTTACATTGTACATGTACCACGGATACTTTCCCCGTTCTTTCGTTTATCACCGATATATATGTATATATATATCGATCATATCGATCGAGAAATTCTCTTTGATAAATTATATATCCCATCCCATCCCATGATAAATAACACAAGTTCACCGTTATTGTCAGAAATTATTTACGTTTATATACCCCGATTCCGAATTTTTTTATTATTATTATTATTATTATTATTGTCAGAAATTATTCTTCCTCTCCTTTTTCCTAAGTAGTCTCTTAAATTCTTAAACGTTAAAAATCACCTCGAATCTCGTTCTCCTCAAGTGCCGTGTTAATATGTATTTATGTATATGTATATAATATATATGTATATATATATATATATTATATGTATCTGTATATATAAATATAAATATACATATACATATATATATATATATATATATATATATATATATATATAAGTATAGTATGAAATATTGAATCTGATAGATCTTAAAAATATTCTTGCTAATCTTTTACGTACGATTAAACCTTACGAGCTAAATACTTTCTTACAACCTTGTATCGTGTTCAGCAGATTTTTAACAATCGCTTTTTGTTTGTTTTTTTTTTTTTGTTTTTCTGTTCTATCACCACCTTATTTTACGCGAATTTTATTCTCTTCTCTCGATTTCCTATCCTTTTCCATCTTTTGTTTCAATTTAATCCTCGCACATGTTCCCGCGTATTCCCCGCCAAACGATATTTGAAGGTTAATTCATCTTATGAATTTTAACATACTAACGACAAACGTCGTCGTGACCATCGACAATACGGCCGTGTGTGCGCTGTTGACAACGTGTATTTTCCAGCCCAAGTTATTGTGCGTGTAACACTGTAGAAAAACAAAATTTCCAATATTATGCCCCATATTTAGTAATACATTATATGATATTATTAAACTTCCAATCAATTCAATTATAATAACATTATAACTTTTAATTCTTTTAATAACTTTAATAAGTTATCGAATTTTTTTCATTAATTTGACGTAACTATATTTTAATATAAATACCTGATAATAAACTAAATCTGGAGTATCTTCGGTCACGGTCCAAACAAGTTTCGCAGGTTCACCCTTGTCACACTCGAGTCTAAGGGTCTCGAAGAAATTTTCAAAAGTCTCCATGTCCGCACTCATATCTACCGTCTTGTGAACCCATTCGCAATAGCGGCCAGCCGCAGTTGGATAAGGATATCCATCCTCGTACTTTACTCCTGCGAACACTTTTTGCGCCTTTTGTTCATCCTCAGTTTTTTGACCAAATCCACCCTCTGGACTGTTGGTGATGTAAAATGGATGGTACCTAAATGAATAAAATACATTCTATACAAACTGGATTATTCCTTGAATAATTTGAAAAGGAAAGATTTTGTAAAATAACGATTCAATGATACCTTTGATTTTACGCATTAATTATAATTAGAAATGAAATTGCAATCAAATAAACGAAATATATGAATTGTATTTTGTTTTGTTATCGAATGTCGAAGTGAAATCAAGAATATAAAAAACTGGGCTGTTGTTAGCTTGAAATTCCAACTTGCCTGGCTGGATTAGCTGGATCGTTCCCACCCTCCACTATGAACGTGTACGTCTGTCCTCTTTCCACCGTGATTTCTGGGATGAGCAAATCGTTGATGTACCACGCGATACCCCAAGCAGGTTGTCCTATATATTTAATTATCAAGATATTATAATCGATCAACGATATAAATAATACGTAAATAAAATAAAAAAGATAGTAGGATAAAGGAAAGAAAAATTGTCAAAATTGATGGTGGATCAAGATCCCCGGTCGAAGAAGTTTTATAGGATAGGAGGAAAGTTACCTGTAATTCTCGTGTATCCCCTTTTCCCACCGGCAGGCCCGATCCTAGCACTGAACATAGTTTCGTTGGTGATTACGGCTACGGGCCAGGGTTTGATGTCAGACATGTCCGGGAGATTGTAGAGGGAATTTGTACACTCGTGCACATTTCTCGACGTAAAATCAATACGGATGTCCTCGGTCGTCTTGTCGAAGCTTTGATGAGCATTGGCTTCTCCTCTCAAATTCAGAGGTCCTATTGCAGCGATCACGCTCGTTTCTGTATTTGGGATCATTCTGTCCTTCACTGGCTCGTTCGTGCTCATCGGTCTCATATAAGTAACTGAAACATTTTTCACGAATGTTAAAATACGAGTGGTAAAAAACTTTAATGAAGAATTTGTTACTTATTTAGATAACCGATCAACTTTATTTGTAATCTTGCATTTACTCGATGAAACAAACGTCTCTCATGTATGCGCGATAATTTAATCTAAAATTTTGGATATCGTTATGAAAGACATTGGCGATCGATTGAGATGAAATTTGGTGTGATGCCATGAAGATAAACAAGTGAAGATCTAGGAAAAATTGGTGCAAAGAGGAATTTTATTTTTTATATGAACATATTTATGTTAGAATGTTCTTTATTCGAGAATACGGAAACAAATAATCGATTTTTAATTCCAGCACGATAAATAAACCGTTTGTAATTAAGAGTTTCTTAAGAAATTCTTGTTTCAAGTTAGAAATCAACGTATATTAAGCAGTTATACAATTTTCTTTCTAATCGATCATATCGCATAAATTTAATTGAAAAGCGATTATAATAAATTCTCGAAGAATCTCGAGAGATACAGAAAAGATTCATAATTTTAAAGATTAAAATCGATGCTCTTGCAGAAATTAGAAATCGATGAATCACTTTTTCAACAAGTCTTTACGTACATTTACAAGTAAACATGAAAAAATGTTTACCTGTCGTCACTCCGTTCTTTCGTTCTCCATGCACAAGAACAGCGTCGTTCTTCCCTCCAATCCTTTCGTCCGGACACACGCCCTTCCTCCCGTCACACTGCGCGTAATCCGACATATAATAGTCCTCGGCGATGAATTTATCGGTCCTGTTGTTGTAAGCGACCACCACCACATCGCCACCGATCATTTCTGACTTTCCCTCTCGGCCTGATAAACCGAACGCAACGTACTGGTCCTCCCTGATCCGGCCAGACACTCTGATCTGAATGTCGTCCCCTATCATCTCCCATTGCACTTGTACACGGCCCTCCAGCATTTCCTTGCAATTGGTCAGCTCGTGTTTGGACAGGGGCGGTGATGGTGTACTGCTTGTCTGGAAAAAATATTTGCAAATTTTTGCCCTCCTTTCTTCCCCCTTTCCTCTTTTTATGCGGTTGATCGCGTTATAACTAATTAAAAAACTGAATGATTGTCTCTGACGAACGTCGAAATCTGTTTGATAGACTCTACAGTTACTTACAGGATCGTACCACCAAGGCGGCTATCCCGATAAAAATACATTTCGTTAATGAAATGTCGTATCTAATTTGAGAAGTTTTTTTTTTTTTTAACACTTTAACCCCTTTCCTGCCAACGACGAAATATCTCGTCGAACAAAAATATCGCAAGATGCCATTGGACGAGATATCTCGCGCGCCTTTTCATTTCGGAACTCGGGATATCTCGTCTGTAGTAACGATAAAAGTCAATTTCACAGAGAGAGAGAGAGATCCACGGGCGAGATATCTCGTCCTTGGTAGCGAAAGGGTTAAGAGATGCATGAATACTACAAAATGGAATCTCGTTCGATCTTGAACATCGGTTTTCAGTTACCGTAATTTTGGTCTGTCCAAGAGCAGGCGGAACATCGAGGTCCTTGGGTATCAGTACATGCCCGAAGTTGTGCTTGTATTGCACGCACCATACCGACAACCAGTCGATGTCGTGCACCGTCAAGTTGCCCGGCAAAACGATTTCGATGTCCTCTCCTTGATAGCCCTTCAACGGTGCCAAACTGTAGAGGGGAAAAAATTTTTTTTTCTTTGCTCTCTGATTCTTCTCGTGAATTCAAAAACGGAAGAACCCACCTTTTCCTCTCGTTTGGCACTTTGATACCAAACGTGGTAGGCTCTGACCCGTTCCCGACCCAGAAGTAGGCGTCCGGCCCGGCACCATCGTAATGCAGATTCGGAATGTAAAAAGTTTTGCTATCTAGAATGGTGATGTTCCCGCTACGGAGACCGTGGGCCAGCCTCGAGAATTCTGGCAGCACCCTTGCCTTCGGCACTTTTAAATTTGCCGGGATGAACACGTCGCCGAAGTTCACCTACGATTGATTAAAAATTACGCCTTCGATCCTTTTTCGGATTATTATTGTTATTATTGGTTCGATTATAGAGAATTAAAAATGTCGAACACTGTCAACGGCGACGAATTTATCTTTCGTGGAAATTTCTATAGAATTGATACGATAGAAATATGATTATGATTACGGTACAGAGATTTGTAATTAATAATTAAAATTTGAGTAAAATGAAGTGATTATTATATTGTTGTAATCTTTTGTAAGTCGTTTCTCGCGATATTTTTTTCATTTAAGAATCAAAAAATATAAATTAATAATTGTAGTTGCAAAATATTAATGAGAATTTGAATATTTTCAATAATATTGTATGACAATATATATATATATATATATAATCGATTATCGAGAAAGAGTAAATTGATAAATTGATTAAACAAAACAAAATGAATTTTAATTATTTATTTAAATAAAAAATGCCAAGAGAAAAGTTGAAAGGAAAGGGAAAGGGAAGCTTGAAAAAATTATAAAACAAAATAAATTACGATCATGTTATTATATAATTGATATTCTTATAGCATAAATGTTAATTCTTTCATCAACGATTTAACACTGCTTCACGGTAAAAAATTCAAAGGTAAATTTCTTAAAGTTTGAAACACTCACACACACATATATATATATATTAGAAATTTTCTTAATTATTTTTATAGCAATTCTAAAAAAAAGATTCCTCAGATCAAAAAACAAAGGGAATATTTAATACCCTCCTATCTTCTCCTCTATCATCTCTTTTCTTTCTCTCCTCTTTAATATTTAATCAACTTTAAAATTTTTATACCAACATAATTTTTCCCAAGTCAACGTTTTGAGACAAAGTTTCACGAAGAAGTTGAACGGATCGAACGGTTCGATTTCCTCGTCGAAAGCGAAGGATAGAGCGAGATATACACAAATATATAAAGAGAGAGAGAGAGAGAGAGAGAGAGCAGTTTCCGGCATCGAACAGGAACCGTCTCATCAAGTTGTCTTTCAGAGGCCGCATATTTACACCCTGCCAGTCGAAAAAGTCGATCTATCATTCCTTACTCCCCTGAAGTTGAAGCTGACGTACCAATAGGGGTCTTGGTTTGGGATCGTTTATATTCCAAGTTCCGTCAAACGTCTGAATAAGTGAGACGGAGATGAGTGTAGAGGTGGAATAACGATAGGAAGGAAAAGAGAGGGGATGTGAAGGGGAGGCGAAAAAAAAAAAAAAAGATCTCAAGCGGGACCTCGTAAAATCCGAGAAACGGATTCCATCCCGTATACAGGGTGATCTACTTGCTTATCCTCGGGGGAACGTTTTATGGGAGAAAATTCAACGCTCGCGACGATTTCTCAACTCATTCCGTCCAACCCTGGACAAATCTATTTCGCGTGCACGATACAATATTACACGCTTCCTCTTTTCCAATCCCATTTTATCTTACGTCTTTCCTTTTTTCCTCCGTCTTCATTTCAAAGATTAATTTCATCGAGTAATTGAACAAGTTTTTTTTCTCGTTTTTTCGAAATGGAAAAAGGAAGAATATTCGAAAGAAAGGTTGTAAAAATTTAGTAAAATAATCGTTCTTCGTTGTTATTAGCTTAATAGAAAAAAGAAAAACAATTAAATATCGATTTTATCAAAATATTGAATATTCTGTTTCCAAGGATTGAATAAAAAGTTATAATCTTTTTTAGAAATGCTTTGTGTTTCATAATTCATTATAATTGAACATGCATAATAGATACGTAATTCTAAATATGATTCAACGATTGATTGCGATCGTTCGCAAGAAGAGCATTCCATCATGAAAGTAACAACACAATTTTCATGATCGATAATTTCAATCTTTTTATAAATTTAACTCAAATATATATTTCTAATTGAAATATTGAAAGATAATTTTTGGATGGGATTAACTGATGTAACCGTGTGTTATGTGTGTGATTGGCGTGGGCCGATTAACCAGTTCTATCGGTCCCTATTTTTCTATTGTCCTTTTTATCGACTTCTCGAAAAGTATGCCAAGAGTCGAAGATTGAAAAGTCGGTGAATATCTTCGACGTCTTCGATATTCCGCTCAAGGCTACTGTATACGTGGCCTGATTCCACCGTTTCGAGATGTTCTTTGGAACCAGACTTTTGTCTACAAAGGAATCGATACGTGCGATACCTTGAACTGACGATATGAGTTTTCCATATCAGGGTCGTACGATTCGTTAAATTATTTACTTTTCTCTCTCGATCAGGCCTTTCGAATCTCCGGTTCTCAACTTGGCCACGAAATTTTCCAAAGGAAGCCAATCTCCTTGTAACTTTTTTCCTTCCTTCAAAAAGGTTGATCCATTACGAGAAAGAAATTTCGAGAAATTAAAATTCGCCTTTTGATTTTTGACTTACAATCTAACGATTTATCATAATCTTATTCTTTACGATTCTTTTATACTTGTATAAAATTTTAATATTATACTTTTACATATTCATGTAATGTATGCACATATATAATATTTAATAACACTTATACATTAAAATGAATTAATATGATATTATTGATTTTTAAAATGTAACGAGTTCTAGTTATTCGAGTTATTCAACTTTGCAAACTATTATAATGTATATTAAACTGAATATACTTATAAATAATTTAGGCAAATAATAAATCGATCAGATTAAAAAGTCAAACAAATATCGCGTAATGTATGAAACTGTTCGGATATTTGGCAAATCTGTTTCAAGAATTAATCGCGGCGAAGGGAAAAAAGGGAAAAAATCAATTCTCTATTCAAAAGACTCGAGTCAACGCCGAGGATAGATTAATAATTTTCCGCCTTGGCCGGTGGCTGAAGAGAAAACTTCTTCATTAACCGGCCGTTTCAACATCGCGAAGAGATGGCGTCCCTTTCAGAAATTAATCATCCGCGGATGTACACGCCTTTTCGAACCTTGTTCGAATCGACAAATTAACGCATAGCACTTTTATTTCTAAATCTTTCTACGTCTCTCGAGATGTTCGAACGAAGTCAATTAGAAACAAAATGGATTCCTCAAACTTTCCCTCATCTTTGTCGCCCGGCCGTTTTCGATCCTCGGAAAATAGAGTGGCCTCCCTTTGAGTCCTCACTTCGTCGAATGCTAATACCGTCGTTAATAATAATGATTATCAGCCAAGCCCGGCCGACGTTTCCCTTCACGGAGGGATGGAGTTTGAAATTTGCACGCGCATTAATCCCATTTCGTTTAAGGGCTCGTCAATCATATCCACCCTTGGCGAGTGTAGCCCGAATATACACACGAACGTGAGAGAGAGAGAGAGAGAGAGAGATGTTAGATACCAATGAACTCGGGCTTAATGGTGTTTTGAGTGGGCACGATCTGCTCAAAATTGGTCCTTGCGCGAGGGTTGGTCCACCCGATAGTTTCCACGTTTTCGAAGACGAATAAATTAATTTCTCGATTAACTCGGGTATCTTCAAGTACGTAACACTTGATTTCGTATTGTTTAAATTGCGGAAAAACAGGGAGAATAATATTGAAGGGGGGGGGGGGGGAAGAAAAAGAAAATTTGGTATACAATTAATTACGTTGTAATATCGTGAAATCGTGGGTTGCTACGTTGGGGAGTAATCAAATTTGACGGGGAGCCACGTGTCTCGATAGTTCAATCTGAACTCTTGACATTAAATAGCCGGTTTATCGGATGAATACTTTTTCATTTGCGTTTCGTGGAATCGCCCACGCGATGTTTCTTGAAATATTACGCTTTATTGCAATATTCCGGTTATTATTGGATTTCGTTTATATTTTTTTGCACGAATAACCTATCTTTGCTCATTTTTTTCCAAGATCTAACGCAAGATCTGGCCGATCTTATTCCATAGTTTCTTACGTAGTTGAACTGTTCACTTTAGAAATGTATAATTTTTAACCCTTTTTTTTTCTGATCTTTGAACAAACTTTCGATATGTTGATTATGTTTCTTTGTGTTTCTTCTCGATTACCGATCTTTTGGGACAAATTTTCTTTTGCCAATGAATGAAATATCATATAATAGTAATTGATTAAAGATTTTTTTAATCAATTTTGGTTTAATATGGAAATATTATATACAGTAGATTTCTCGTCAAATTGTAATGATTGCTTCAGTTAAAAAATAATTTTTGAATGTCGATGTTCTTCTTGAATAATTCGAAGAAATTTTTCACGCGGACTCGATTTAATTTTTTTCTATACGTGCTAAGAATTCAACTCCATAGATGAAATGTTCTCTTAAAAGAGATTGGTGATTCTTAGAGTAAATTAATCTGTGATGGATATTCATTTAACCAGGAATATTATTTGATTTATGACTACATTATTCACTTTAATACAATTTTAATATAATTCATTTTAATCTTTTGCAGGCGACTCATCTGACTTTGATTCCCGACAGATGGACATTTTTCTATATGAAATATGGAAATTATGAATTTAAACACTTAAATATTTAGGATAAAGAAGAGTATGTTTATATTTTTTTATGGAAATTTTATTATTAGTAATTATTGAGCATCGTGTATATTATTAATTTAATTTAATTTAATTTAATTCCGCTTAATTATAACTTTGATGCCGTTGATGCCGATGATATTCGTTTGCAAAGAGTATATAAATATAACTTTGATATGTATTGGATTTGTCAATTTAACCTTTTTTTCTTTTTTTGCAAAAATAAATCAACATAATTTCCATTAAAATTCATTTATATCCATAAAATGAATGGACACAAAATAAGTGAAATATGATATTTTTCAAAATATTTAATCAATATACTACTTGGTATTATTCAATAATAATAAATACAACAAATACTTGCAAGTTTAAATTTGTTAAGTATAATTCAATTAACAAATTAATTCCGCATATATAAAACAAGAAATGCATTACGTATCGATATTTCCAAACATTAATTTATTAATCTCTCTACAATGCGTTCAAAAAAAGATGAAATTTTCGAGACTCAGAAAGTTCGAGTAAAACCGTTCGATAGACCATTTCGATAGATTCGTTGCAGGGAAAAGGACACCAGCAGTTTATAAATCGGGATACGATGATCACGAGGGTCCCCATCAATTCGATACCTTTGATCTGATCGTTATAGGCCGGTCCAAGTTTTATACGGGGGTTAGTGCAGCCCCTAATAGACTATTTATCTCGTAAGCCCGGATTTAGATTCGAATCGGGTTCTATTATGCAAGATCCTTAAGTCTGTGTATGCGTCATACACGCATCCGTGTACAAACCTCTCAACCGTAATAACCGTCTTCCACGTGACGTGAAAAAACCGTAAAAAAAAAGAATATCAATGCTAATATTTTACGTTTGCAAAAAGTTCATTCAAAAAAAAAAAAAAAGTTT
This sequence comes from Apis florea, assembly GCF_048593485.1. Taxonomy (NCBI): domain Eukaryota; kingdom Metazoa; phylum Arthropoda; class Insecta; order Hymenoptera; family Apidae; genus Apis; species Apis florea. Next base: position 1,741,177 of record NW_028256864.1, on the reverse strand, counting down.
AAAAACTCGAGACATTCGTAAATATTCGAAAATTTCAATTGTACCCTCATTTCGAAAGTAAACGATCTTTGCAAGATTGTGTAATAATATTTTCGCAGGTAAATCTATTTGTTTTAGAAAAAAAAAAAAAAAGAAAGAAAAAAAAGACGTGATCGAGTCTCCGTTCAGTTGATTTGGATTAAGATCCGCATCGTACCACCCCATGAACACAATTCACGGGGGCGGTCCCCGTGGACGGAGGGGGTATACGATACGGCCGATGCTGATATACTCGTTATAGCCCAGGCGGGGGCTCGAACAGTCGATATTCAATCAAATAAATCCCCCTAACAAACTGGAGAGTCAGAGATAGCATCAAGAAACAATTCCGGAGAAAGAGACGCGACTATGCAACCAAGGACAAACGGATCTAATACTTCTTGCTGGAAAAATATCTTTGTGTCTTTTTTCCTTTGCTTTCCCTCTCTCGTATTTTTCGTAACCTTCAGAAGCAATTTTTTTTTTAATCTTGTTAAAAATCTATCGATCATTTGAATTTCGCTTATATGAATAATCGCGTTTTTCAAACACAGAAGTGCTTTTTATAATGTATTTTTTTTTTTTTACAAAATAAGCATTCGTATATTATTTTTTACAAAATAAAATTACTTATCCGAATAATATAACTGATTATTTGGGAAAATATAAATTCGGATATTACGAAATAAGAATACGTAGAATCAGAAAAATTGGTTCTAATTTTTCTCCCTTCTGCCATTTCACTCTTATTACTCTAATTATTCGCTATAATGCACGAGATATTAATAATCACAAAGAGAAAATGGAACGGATGATTCATCTGGATCTAAAGGACAGGTCATAATTGTATATTATTTTTAACACCTTATCAGCCCCGTATCGTCACCAGTCAGGCACACGTTCCCCTTCACATTGGACACCCCCTGTTGCGAGGCGTACGTTCTTACGGAAATTGAGACATCGAGCCTTGTTAGGCTCGATACCAACATCCCTTATGTTCTCCATCAAACAAGACCAAACCCACATTACGTTGCAGCTTACTGCTACCGAGCCAGGAATTCTAGTCTTCCGTGATTATCGTTCAAGGTTGTCTCTTGACAACAGACGATTAAATTGATAACGCAGTTATCGTCTGCGCTGGAAACCTCCTGTTCAACCGTTTCGCTAATCGAAAATCGAGCGTCACTTATTTTCTGTATCGAAAATGTATCATCTTCGATACAAAAGAATCAGAATGAATAAACATTTAATTGGAGATCTTATAATATATCTATAAATATGATACTTTTTGTATACTTGTATTACCATTCTATCGATATGATTCCATTAATTCATTAAATATTGTATTTGCAAAATTTTGATGCATAAATATTTTTTTAGAGAAAGCGAATGGAATTTTAAAATACGATATTCTAAAGAAAATACTTCGTAAAAATAGGATCGTTTGGAAAGAAGAAAAGATCAGCTCGATCGACGATGTATCTCGATCGCGTTTTCGCTGAAAATTCCAAGCAATTCGGTCGAACCTTGGAAATCGGGCTCAAAAAGGACTCGTTTTCGGCGCCCGTTGGACTTTAAGTAGGTGATAAATTAAAAGAGCCACCCTCCTCGTAATTCCTCTATATCTTAGCCGGCGGATTTAATGGAACTTTTTTTTAACCGAAACTTTATACTAACCGGAGGATAAGCTCCCGTTAAATACCCGTTCCACCGGTCTAATTACACGGATTTCTCGCGTCACTTCCAACTTCTTTCCAACGCCGCACCGCCTCGGGATTGATATCCACTCCACGTTTACCAACGAGTATAATCAACATTGCTTCTCCAATTCTCTTCTTCCTCTCCTCTTTTCCTCTCTTTTTTTTTTTTTTTTTTTTTTTAACGTGCAAAAAAAGACTGGCGGTCGACGTTCACTCTTCCGCCTTCTTCGAAACTCTTCGGAAATTTAATTACACCTCCTCCGTGGGTTATCAGAAAGTGGCTGGTCGCGTGATTTCTGAATAGGAGCGAGCAATTGCCAAGGTATACAAGCGTCACCGGCGGAGCAACATCAGCATCCTCCCTATCCTCCACTGGAATGACGAAACTTTCCCGGCAGCAGGAGGACCACCACCGGTGGGCGGTCCTCCGGAATACCTGGAACTTTCGCAAGCTCCCGTCCAATCGGCGTGTCGGCGAGCGAGAAAGATGTATATAGAGGGGAAGCGGATGACAGAGGGTGCGAAAGAGAGATCGGTCAGAAAGAGAGAGAGAGAGAGGCCGCGGGATGAATGAGTGGGGAAAGGGAGGGAAGAGAGAGAGAGAGAGGAAGGGGAGAAGGAAGACGGTGCGGTGGGTGGAGAAGACGAGAGAGAGGTTGAAAGTTATTAAAGGAAGAAAAGCGAGAAGAAAATTATTAAGAAGAAAGAGAGGAGAGGAGAGTGAAAGAGAAACGAGGTAAGAGAGAGAGAGAGAGAGAGAGAGAGAGAGAGAGAGAGTTCTTGGCTTGGCTCGAAAACTCGAAAAATGTTTTAACTTTTGTTGAAGCACGTTGGTGGTCAGACGCGGAGATACTAACTTCGTTCCACTTCGCCTCGTTCGCATTCATTTTGTTTCTCCCGTTTTCACCAACCCGCGCTCTCCTTCCGCACCATCGCCAGCCAACCACTCTGCCCAGTATTTCATTTCCCCGTCTACTCGTGTGTACTCGACCACTTATGTGTATCCGAATGCTGCCTGCGCAGCTACTATGTGTTCATATTCACCGAGGAAATGCACGCTCGACCATCCCCCTCCTCCCCCAAAGCCGACAGAGGGAGGGGGGGGGGGGGGTTACTTAGACAGTGGAAAAGTCCGGTCGGGTGTTTCGTGTTAATTTTGCTTAACAGTTTCTCGAGTTTCTTTTTTTTTTAAACTCGCGATTCTCCCTCCCCCCTCCCCCATCCTCGTTAATATACTCTATCTCTATGATGTATCTGTGGTTTGCGGAGGGGGGGAGGTAGAAGGCGAAGTTGGTCGATTAACGGGTCGCGGTGTTAAAAATTCGATGGCGTACGTTCGTTTTTTTCAGAGCTCAGGAAGGGTAATTTTATAGTTCTGGCGAGGTTCCAGCGGCGCTTGCCACACCGTATATGCCGTGTGTGTGTGTGTGTGTGTGTGTATGGCCTTATATGCGCGGTTGCAACACCCTCGTGCACCTGATGCACCCGTTGCGGCTGCTTTGAAATGTGTGCGAAGCTTTGGGGTGGCTTCAAAATGGCGTCCTGTTACGGTACACACCACGATCCGCGATGAGTTACGCGATTAAATACGAGTTTTTCTTCTCTAAAAAATGGTAGCGACCTCTCGTTGTAAATGTGGAAAATATTCGTTGTGGTGATTCCTCGTATTATTCACATATACGGAGTGTTTCGAACGCTTTTGGCCAAATTGCAGAAACGTAATCGACGGGTAAAAGAAGTAAGGGAAAAACCTGTTTTACAGAGTTTTGGATTTTGGAAATTGGATTCAACTACGTGAATCGAAAATATGACATAAAATTTTATTAGTCTGAAGCTTCGATTCGAAAAAATCATTTTGAAAATTGTCCAAGTGGTAAGATAAATTTGATTCATTCTTGGCTGGATAAATAATCGATTTCTTTTTTATTTAAATAATACTCGTTTTCCATAAAATCGAATTTGAAAATTCGTTGAGTCAATTATCTTGTGTATAGAATATCTCTTCTCTTGACAATAATCCACTCGTGTTCAAATTCGTGAATTAGTCAAAATTCATTTTGAAAAATATTTCACTTGATTACTTTATTTGATTTTCTCGATAAACTAAGCTTCAAACGAAAAAAAATATATTTTTACTCACTTTTGATTATATAAAATTATCTCTCTTTTCCTCGTTGCTCTCATTTTTATCAGATAATAAAAACAAATGTTTGTAAAGTTTGTAAAAATTTCAATATTTAAAATTATAGACACATATATGAATATAGTAATGAATTAGAGAATACGAAATTTTATTTCAAAATGAAAATTTAAATATTTCAAGCAATTTTCATAAATTTTAAGAAACAACATAGAAATAAAAAATAAAACTCTTTATATTCTATTGTAATTATAAAAAAACGCGTTTTTAGACAAATTCTATATAAAATTTTTTTTTTTTCTATTTTCCATTCCATAAACTGTTCTTTATCCTCCTACTTTTATAATTACAATGGAAGATATAAAATATAAAATATCTTGTACATTATTAAATAGAATAGAAGATTGTTATGATTGATTGTTTTAATCTGGAGGGGGGGGGGGAGTGCTTCTCATAATTACAACTGTGAAAGAGAGAGAGAGAGAGAGAGAGAGAGAGAGAGAGAGAGAGAGAATAAGAAATCAGAATGGAATTTATTCAACTCTTTTAATCCCTTTGATATCGTTTACCGCTTTTTATCAATCAGCATCGATAGTCCACTTTTAAAAACGAGGATTAACAAAAAAGCTTTTCACCCCCCCTCCCCCCCCATTTCTGCCGTTGGAAAAATCCTTGTTAGCTATGCCGCGGCATTGTCCCTTTAAAATTCAAAGAGTCGTCGCTTCTTTTCCAAGCCTCGATCGAAAGTATTTTCGATCTCGTCAAAAGCGGGATACCTCCTCCCGAAGTCTGAGCGTTAGCCATCGGCCAACGCTCATTCTCAAAATGGCGGCTCTTTGAAGCCGAAGTGGAAGACGTGGTTCTCGAGACGTAACGAGGGGGGTAATGACCATTCGTAATCACCGAAACTATCGAGAAAAAAATGGAGAAGGAAGAAGAGGAAAAAGAAAAGGAAGAGAAAAGAAAACGAAAAAAGAAACGGCGAAAGGAAAGAAATTGCGACGATAAGAAAATTGCGGGGAACAATGGGTGAGAATGAAGGAATTGAGGTTCACAGAGGGACAAATCTGTGAATGGGAATGAAAACTAACGACGAAACTAAATAATTTTTCCAAAAAAAAAAAAAAAAAAAAAAAAAAAAAGGGTAAAAAGAAGAAGAAGAAACGAGGAGGAGGGGTGGGGGAAGGTCTTTGCAGATAGAGCGGTATAAAGGGAGGAAGCGGAAGCGAGCGCGAGAATAGAGAGGCGACGAGGATGGAGAGGCAAGAATTTTGGAGGGAACGAGGACAGAGAAAGGTTAGACTTAGGATAGAAGTGAAGAGGGAGAGAGGGAGGAGGAGGAGAGAGGGCAGAAGGGTGGGAAGATAGAGACGAAGAGAAAGGGGAGAGTATCGTCTGCTAGCAGCCGGCAGCCAGTCAGCCAGCCCCGGCCAACATCGACCCGGCGTGCCGCTCTCTGCCCATGCGCAACAATTTTACCCAGGACTAGTGATGGGCCCGATCCAATTCACAACTTACAACTTTTTACAAAACAATAACTCGACGAGTTTAAAAATGGTTTCGTGAATGGACTCGGGCCGGTCCAGCATTACCATAATTTAATCACCAAGCTCAGCCAGTCAGGCAGAATATAGAATTTTAACGAGTGGTTGATGTATCGTTAATGAAGAAACAAGTGGGAAATAATCCTTAAGGAAAAAAAAAAAAAAAAAAGAAATTTTAGTTTACTCTGGTGGTTAAATTCGAATTTTTTTTTTTTTTTCAACTATTCTCACGAATGAAATTTAAACGGAACATTTTTTGCTCTTTCTTTTTTTACGTTGCTGTTTCTCCGCATTTTTTTCAACGAACTTCATAAGTGGAATTTTTCGAGTTTAATAGAAACAAGTTGTTCTATCTTCGTTTTTTCCTGTTTTAATCTCTAAGAGCGAATGCGATTAAAAGTAAGCATCAAAATATTTTGATCGTTTCACGGGAGAAAATCGGGAAATGTATCGTCTCGAATGTTTACGAATATTTTTTTGTTTGTTCTTCTTCTTCTTTTTTCTTTTTTTTTTTTTTTGCACCATCAACGATCGTGTCAGCTATAAAATATTTGGAGACGATATTACCGGTTTCCGATCGACGATTAGCGTCGACCGGCTGGAAAGAGCGAAACGGGAATGCCATGGAGTGTTTTCCGAGAAGTCCTTCAACGTGACTGGAAATCATTCGCCGCTCCGGCACAATAAATACTGTCAATGCAAACGATTTATATGAGAGCTTTCGCTCATGTTTTCGCCTTTCTGTTCCGCACACGTTTTTTCCCTCGCGAAGACCGCGTAATCTATGACGATATTTTTTTTAAAATAAACGCATACGCACATTGAAAATATTCGTCATGGACGTGTAACATAGGAAAATGTTAATGAGAATTCTATTTTGGAAAGGAAAGACAAGTCGTCGTCGTGTTTAGAATCCGTTTGAAACGGTTATTAATTGACATTCTCTAGGATCGTCCACTTGGTGCCACGAGCAGTCGTACTTCGTCATCCCACCCCGAAAACTATAAGGCGTTTAATTAACTCCTGTGTTCGGGGAAAGAGACGGAGGATTCAAATGCAAATGCCGTGACACGCCCACAGGACGACCCTTTCTTCTTCCGGTTAAAACACAACCATCGCCGAAAACCGGTGGTTCGAGCGATACCCTAGCTCATATAATTTAAATGCGCCGCCGAGATATAATTTGTCGTTTAGGGGATATATCGAATTGATTAAACGACGCTTCGATATCTCTTTTTCCTTCGAGCTAAAAAACATATATTTACTTAATTATAATAACGAATGCTTTAAGAAACGAACAATAAAGGAAATAAAAGTTAAAATTAAAACTAAAAAATACGAATTGTTTTTCTAATGTGCGCACGAGATTCAAAGATAAAGCAATCCCATCTTTAAGCATTTCTGGCTGATTCTCGCGTGCCGCAGTGGTTCATGTCGTTCAACGGTCAGACGGAAGATAACATTCTGGACGATACGTGGAGCAGATTTCTTGCGATTTATTTCCTTTCGATTCTTTTGATCGTACGTCTACCGTTTTATCAAATAATGGCTTATTGGATATCACGAGAACTTATATCTTCGATATAGCGAAAGTTGGACAACCGATTGGAAATCGGAGACAAGCACTCACAGAGTAATAAAATCGATCCTTAATTCGGCTCGCAATTCGATCAGGGTTTTATATTTTATCAAATGTATAAGAAGAGAGTAATGAAAGAAAAAGAGAGTCGAGAGATAAATATAATATAACATGTATTTTCTTTCTTTTTTTTTTTTTTTTTCGAGAATAATTTTATTCTATCGTATTTGACATAATTAATTTATATATATATATGCTGTTATTTCATAAATTTATTCAACTTTTACTGTATATTTTAATGAACAAACAATGGATAAAATATTCCATGACACAATATCGTTTATAGGACACCACAGTTGATATATTTCGCGACACAATATCGTTCGTGCAATGCCAGTCGAGATATTTCGTGACGCAATATTATTCGTACGATGTCACGGACGAGATATCTCGTTTTTTTATATATATATATATATATTTTATGTTAGCCTTCGATGAACAACATTCGAATTCATGAGATACACCTCATTCATAGCAAATAAAAATGACCGATTTTCTTTCTATGTTATCTCACGAAATTCATCCATCTTAAAAAAAAATTTACGTGCATCTCTTTGATTGATTTTAAAACGATATTAAATACTTTTGCCCTTTCTCAAACGAAATTATATTTCAAGAAACGAAAGCAGTATTAATATTTCGAAGAATGATTTAACCCATTAATAATCTTACTTACAATATCTAACACGATGAAACTATCGTTTCTCTTCGACACAATTTATCAATTGAACTTTCCTAAGATATATAAAATTCATATATATTCGATCGTATAAGTAGTTGCGAAACGATTAGAGAAAGAATCTCATTCTGTCAGAAGTAATAAGAAAATAGAAATAATATATCGAAGAATAAGAATGAAAAGGAAATATCGAGATGAAAGACCGATCAACGGTTTGAACCGTTTTGGATTCCTCGAGGAAGCCTCGCGGATAAAATCCCGAGAATCAAAGGCTTCCCCCAATCGCGTGTAAAAGTGGTGGGACCGTTTTGGACGTTGGTCGGCAAAGGGAGAAAAAAAAAAAAAAAAAAATTGCTAAATCCTATCTGAATCAGTGGTCCATTGAACGGTGGTTTGATATCGAGCAAGGATATCTCCAGGAGTTCTTTTGAAAAGGAACCCAACCGCCTCTGCGATGTATCCGCACCGAAGGGGGAAAGGAAAAGCGGAACAAGAAGAAGGCTTATTCCGACAATACATCCTTCCACGTATCGCGAGGGTATGCCGACTGATAGACAGCTCCTGTCTACCAGATATCCAAGCAAAACCTACATCTACCCCTGCTGTTGTACGTATCGGTCACCTCCCCCCTCGTCGTCTCGAATCTTCAGCGAATCACGAATAGATGGAAGAACGGCATATCGGAGGGAAACAAGAGCCCTTCTGGGGATCGTCGAGATTTTCCATCGTATTGAAAAGAGCACGGTGGCGAGGTTCGTTTACACCTTTTCGCTGTGCGCATGATCATTGGAAAAGCTGCTACTTTTAGGATGTTATTGTAATTTCGTTAAATTATATTTTAATGTTGAATGAAAAAAAAAAAAAAAGAATCTTTTCTCGATCTTTCAGATCATAATCTTTAAAGAAACGTTGATTTTTAAATTTTGTCTTTATTCGTATCAGATCAATCGTAATATTTCTTCATCCGAAATTACTCTTAACTTTTAACTAACTATTCTTTAACTTTAGCATGGAAAAAAATAACGAAAATAATAATTTTCAAATTCAGTTTTTTCTTAGAATTTTTTCTTAGAAATTATAAATTTATCTATTCCATAGTTAGAAAACGTATTATTATTACTAAACCTGAATCGATTTAAAATAATTGTAACTATTCCTGATCCAAATGATTTTATTTTCATATAATAAATTACTAAACAATAAGAAATTAATCCTAATCCATCTCAACCTAAAATAATTGATAATATATCAGGTTATTATTAAGAATTAATAAATATATAGAGGCCAGAAATAAAATTATTAAATAAAAAAATCGATTTATTATTAATTCTTTCAAACCTATATATCTAATTCTAAATAATAATTATTGAAAAAATATTTCTTACTAAAAAAATTAATATTAATGATTTATAATCAATTAAAATATAAAAATTACGTCTAAGAAAAAATGTATCGATTAAATTCACACCTCAACGATTTATATATATATATGCATCCTTGTTACATAATATCGAAATCACGAATAGAAAAGTATTTTCCCTATAATATTCCTTTCCATCCCACGTATATGCACATTTTCTTTCTCTGTGAATAACAAAAAAAAAAAAAAAAAAAGAATAATCTCTCGAAATCGAATGTTTCCACGGTTACAGAGAAAGCGTGCACCCTCGAAAACCGCATTCCAAGCTGTGCTATTTGAAACGGGGTACAAGAGCTCTTTTCTATATTCCTATCGCAAAATCGCGATTGTACATTTATCGTGTTTCCCGCCCCGGCTGGTCTGCCTTCTACTCACGTCCCCGATCGGCGCACTCAACTCGAAAGAGAGAGGGATCGATTTATACGAAAGACTCGAGCGATCACTTACCGGCCGTATCGTAACGGGACACCCTGTAGAATGGAGCATAGGCGGCGGACAGCGCGTTTTGCGGTGACAGAGCGTGTCTGATGGAGGGTTGTCACGGTATGGGAGCAGCACCCCCTCAGACTTCGATATTAAAGCCCTCCTAATATAAGAGCAAAAGCTCTCCGCTCTCCGCCGTCGATATCCCTGCTCCAAACCTTTCCCTCGAAAATTTCCAGTAAGCGATACTGGCTAAAGCCCGGCCGGACCGTCGTTCTGGATTTCTGGCTAAGCGAGTGGGTGGGGTGCAAAAGGGTGGATCGAATGGAAAAATGGATAGATCTGTTCCTCTTTGGCTTTGTACACCTTTTCGGTTTGGCAAAAAAGTGAGAAGGTGTGAATGAATTTGTAAAATTGCACCATTGTTCCTTTGTTATATATTGTTATAAATTAATATGCGTTCAATGTATATATCCTTTGAGGTGAAATATGAGAGATCGTGACTAGCTACAATTTTTTTTTTCAAAAGTATTGGTATAATTTTGATTCTTGTATTAAAATGAATAAATCTCACTTTGACTTTTTTAAGTCTTTCAAAAATGAATATATTAACGTTTTATATAGATGTTGGAAAATTAAAAATTGATAGAATATAAATCATTTGGACATGGAGAAGAGTATTTTTTATAAATTTAAAATGAAAAATTACTCATGACAATATTTTAAAGAATTTTTCAATAAGCAAAGCTTTATTTATTTAAAAAAAAATTGTGGAAAAATTGTTTCACCTGTTGATACAAAATGATACAAAATTAGCGAAATTAAAAAAATAAATTAATTAAGATATTTAATTATAAACTGGGATATTAATAGCCCCCGCTGTATTTATTTATATTTATTTATAGTTATTTGAAAAATATCCTACCATGAATATCGAAATATTAAAAATATGGGATATTTTTTAAATTACCCAAACACGATCGAACGATTTTATAAGTTTTCTTCAACGTGTGTTCGTTATCGGTTTACCAATATCATTCGTTTCAACGTATAGACATAACCTACATGTTTATAAAAAAAGAAATTTATAAATTTTAATGATTCAAAACATTCCTCGAAAACCTATCTTTCTCCAATTGTATCAAACAATTGCACTCCCCCTTAAAATACAAAAATAATTATAATTAAATCGCAAGATCATCGAGATCCACTCGACCGTACTTCCATTTGACTCGTGAATCGTGAAAGATCACGCGATTAACGCCGTGCTGCTCGGCCCGAGCTCCTAAACCGGGCGGAAAAAATAGAGGGCAGGGGATGGAACGACTTAAATGCACGCTTAGGCGCGTTGTTCCGTTGTGTGTGTGCACGCCCCTGATCTCGGCTTCCGTATCCATCTAACACGCACCATTGACCACGAATGCACGTCCGATAGGGCGGGCCTTCTCAAAAAATCAAGTTATCTCCATTCTCCGCGCATCGTAGGGTTTCGAATAAAACGCGGCGCCACGGGGTGGCCCCCGCGTTCGCCGTTTTCCTCTACTTCGCGGCCAAGCGACGTATGTCGTACAAATTTATTGGAAATGCCGTGCACGAGAGGATTGTCGTTGGTATCGCCACGAGACAGGGGAGGAGAGAGTTAAAGTTAGGGATACGCACTCTGAATGTAGCTAGCAAAAAGATCGAATAATGAATCTAAATTTCATTAATGCGATGTAAATGTAATGAGAGAGAGGTTTCGAGTTTTAAGTTTTTCATTGTGAAAAAATTAAAATCATACAGCAATCAATGAATTTTCAAATGATTAAATAATATACTTTCATTTCAATAATTCATTCATACAGGGAATTAGTTAATTTCAATTGTAATATTTAAAAATATATTTTCGAAGCAATTTCGTTATATTCTCTGGTATAGAATCTTTCTGACAATTATGAATTATATTATTTATACATCATTCGTATACTTTGATATTTTGAAGTTTTACAAATGTAAGAATTTCATTTTTGTTGAAATATTAAGAATCAGTACAAAGAAACAAAATCCTTTCTCTACAATTGAAAAATAATTCAATTGATTTTTCCATTTCAAAAAAAAAAAAAAAAAACGATCCCACAATAAATCAATATAAGTGGAATGAAATAACGTCTTACACAAAGTTTTGGAAACAACGTAACGCTTAACGAATACAATATCAAAGATACGAAATAAGTTTTCATCGCTATTTTTCACGAAAGCTTAAAAGTAACCGAATATAGTATAGCTGTAGTAAAAAAAATTAAATCTTACACGAACTTATCATCAGACAGATTCGCATCTGTTCTATTCCATACCGTGGAGAGTATAAAGAGAAGAAAGGAAAGAAATATATTCGAAATGTTCACTCACTGTAAATCGACGACACCAAACGCTCAGCCATTTGATGTCCCGTATCCGTTTCCCATCGGGCAGCTTCAGAATGATGTCTGTGTAGTTGTACGATTGGAGCACCACCGGGTCCCTGTGTAGACAGAGTATAACAAGAAGAGAAAAAAAAAAAAGAAAGAAAGAAAGAAAGAAAAAAAAGAGAAAAAAAAAATAGGCTTGAAGAGCCTATAGGCGTGTGCGCACCATTGTGCTCGTAACTATTCTAATAATACCGCATTTCCCGCTGACCAGTTTTTCAACCCGGCTAGATCGATTGGTCGGGGAAACGCGTCGACGATTTTGGCAAACAACCAATGTATCGATCGTATTCGAGCATAGAGACGCTGGAGCGACGCTCTGGTGGGACAGGAACAAATATACTTCTAATACCATCTTCCTCTAATAATCTCTCTGCCCAATTGGATCGCTCAGTTGGAACGAGACATCATTATTGTACGCGGCTATCTCTTAAAAAGACTCGCTCGAAGGGGAGTGGAAGAAGAGGCCGGTCTTAGACGTCTTGTTTACCGCGTCTTCCATCGAATTTCACGACGAGTGAGCACAGAGAGTGGCGAGTGGAAACGTAATAAAGTGCTCGCGCGAACGAAATCCGAACGAGATCGCTGTATAATTCCCGTTTTATTAACTGCACCCCCGCAATCCCGTTCTCCCGCCCTTTCCTCTCTTTTCATCCCACCCTCTTCGGCCGCCCCATCGAAGCACACACAACAACCTCTTTGAGTTTCATTTCATCCCTTATGGTTATGCCGCTTACGTCCAACAGCCACCCCCGCCCCTCCTACTTTCCTATCCCCTTCGACGTTTCCATCGCGCGTCAACCCTGGCCGCAACTCCGCCATTTTTTTTTTTTTTTTTCTTTTTTACGTTTCTCTTCGCGCGTTTACTCGATTCGCAGGCCACGAAAAAGTGAGAAGAGAGGCGGCGAAATGGAAATTCGAGAGGGTATAACGAGAGTATATCGGCGAAAGGCGGTGAAAAGAATTCTCTTCCTACCTGATCTTCTCCATTTCCGGATACGGGACGATGTATCCCTGTGGCGTGGGCGTCGAAGTGTTCCCAACCCAGAAATAAGCGTCCGGTCCGGTCCCATCGTAGCAGAATCCTTTTATGAATATCGTCGTGTCGTCCACCGCGTATACGTCCCCTTTGATTCCATGCGCGTAGTTCTTCAGTTTTCCGATAAATTTTCCGTAGTAATTGGGTCCATTGTTGGCGTGGCCTACGGGACAACGGGCAATAATTAATTAGAGGCCAACAGTTAGAGATATTAGAAATTAAATTCAACGCTTTCTTTGCAATTCAAATATATACTTAGAGCATTGGAGATATTGGGTGGATTACGCGAAGGAAAATATTCAAGCAGTAAACTAGCAGGAGATCTTTTGTTGAGATTCATTTTTTTTTTTTTTTTTTTTTCCATTGTCAAGATCTGTATGTTGTACATGGGGTATATTTTTTAGCAGAGAATTGATCGGAAATTTTCGAATATCTGAGAAGAAATATTAAAGATTGATCTTTTGTGATACTGTAAAACAGTATGAGATACAAATGTATAATAATATGTGTGAATTGATAAAATTTTATGCTTATCATTCTTAATGTGATAATTTTTATCTTAGATTTAATTTCTTAAATTAATTGGACGACAAGTTAAACGTGTATGTAACAATAAAGTATCGTGAGCGATCAATTTATTTTTGTCATTTGATCAAATGTATTACCGATGAATAGACATTTGTAATGTAAATTTAAATTGAATTGTGAAAAATATACAAATTTGATCCGTAATTCACGGAATACAAAATTAAGAATTCGCATTTGAAAATCTGTCTTTTATACTTTTATGAATTTATTTTTTATGTCGAAAGATTATGATGCGATAGATCGGATTAGAATTCGATTAATCGCAAAGAAAGATCTTTATACGAGTTGCACCGACTATTCCGTTAAAAAACATATATAATTCTACTTGAATAAACAAAGTTGATCTTCGTACGTTCATTCACAAGCATCTGCCGCATAATATACATTCAATTTTTATTTAAAATTTTTTTATATATCACAAAGTTCTTACAAATCTCAATCCATATTTATCCACACGATTGATTTTCCTCTTAAATATCAATTATATAATTTATCAAAAGAATAAATATTATAAAACTATTTTTGCACGCTTTCGTTTAATTTTGTTATTTTTTTTTTTTTTTCAGATATTTACAAACGCCGGGGACGAAATTGACTCTGACTCTGAATGAGACCGTGAAAAGATGTGGTCGAGGCCTCGTTTGAGGCGTGCTACGCTCGCGGCTGCAGAAGGGGGAAGCACGGTTTCACCCTCGTGATATAGGTTGGACGCATCACCGCCCCGATACAAAAGCGCCGGTGGACCGGTCGGCTGCGCCGCGATTTGCATGAATTTCATTTCATTTGCTCGACAGGCCCCATAAAGTCGGGCGAGCAGGATAGATCGGAAGAGAGAGGCGGCGGTGAAGATCATCGGGATGGTTTGTAACGGCGCGAGGGGAATCGTCTTGAAACGCCTCTCCCTCCCCTCCTTTAGATTAGCGGTTCCGTTTAACAGTGTGAAGCCCGGGATCGAGGGATTCCGCGAGATTGCTCGCGATGGATTTATTCCCCCCCTCCTTTTTTTATTGCCACCCATCGAACGATCGTACAATTCTCGCAAAGGAGAAATTCAATTTGTGCCCGGCGAATTTTTCCTCGTCGCGTGTGTATTTGCTTATTTGCTTTTCGTTTAAATCGTTAACAGGGCGAATTTATAAATAACGTGAAAAAGGATATAATGGATAGAAACCAAAAAAATTGACGCTTTTTTTCTTCGTTAATAATTTAATAACATTTTTCACAACTAATCGTCGAGAAAATTAAAATTCGTCGTTCCATCGTAAAGTTAATAATATATTTTTTATTAGAAATTATATAAAAATTATATAAAATAGTTGGCATCATTCTCATAATTTTGAGACATTGAGACCGGTTAAGAATCACATATTCACCTTTGTGAATTATGAACCAATTCATTTTTTTCGATTTTTCATTTCTCGAATCAACAAAATTAGATAATATCGGGTTACAATTGTAATAAGAGAATTGTAAAAAAATTTTTCAGTCGCACACTTCGTTCTTTCTCTTGTATTGATAAAATAGCAAATGGAAGATAAAAGTGGGAAAGGACCATCTTCGGAAGCAAAATACTTTCGATTCGAAGTCGAAGAATAGTCAATGGTTGACGTTCCTTCGGATTGCCTCTTTTATGCATACATATTTTTGTAGAGATCAAATGTTATTCCGAAAGATCGACGGTACCTATTCAACATGGCGGCTTTCGATATCATTTTTTTATGATTATAAATTATTCGGTAAAATTGGTGGGATATTGAAGAGTGCTACACATAGTTTTTCATAAATTATTTTGTTTTTCCATAAATACATGGTGTTTAATATATTTATGGAAAACGTTTAAAGAATTGATTCTAGAGAACGAACGCAAAAATTGATATACGAAAATATCGATTGAAAATCATTTATTAATTATTATAAGCAATTGAAAATTTGCGTTAAGCAAAGCGAGACGTAAATAGAGGATGATATCTATTACCATCTCAAATACTATTTTGAGATGAATATTTCATTGAAATATAAAAAAATAATAGTTGAATAACAAATAACTATTATTTATCAACGATTCGTATATTAAATAATTTTCAAATCTTTTAGTATCTCTATTAACTCGTTTCAATTTTCACACAGCTCTGCTTATTTGTCAATCTTACAGACAATACTTGGAAATTATAAACTCTTATTATTGTCCCTTAATTTTGTATTACTATTATTCATACTTTTATTTTATTTGTATTATTAAATTTCAATGACAATAATACCGTTTGCCCTTTTTTTTATATAGTTTTATAATGTTTTATCATTGCACGATTGTATGAATTTCGCGACTAGAGCTAGAAAGTGGTTTCGGTCGTTGATATATATATTTTTTTTTTTTTTCGACCGAAAAACTGATACTCTGCAAATCTTTTTATTCCACGCGCGGCGAATGCATGAATTTCTCTTCAAATCTCGTCGCAATCGGCTTAATAGTTCGATCGGAATTTTGGATTTAGGCCATACTCACACACACTCCTTTTTTTTACCGTGTTTACGCGTATATTTTTTTTAACAAATACATGAATCGCTCTCTCGTCGAGACCAGCCAAAACTACCGTCAAAAGGTAATAAACAATTTGACATTTTAAATAATCGAATTCAATCTGATGAAAAATAACCCGTAGTATTAAATTTATCATCGGGGTATCGCTTATATTCCCTGCTGGACTCGATATTCGATCCAGCGAAACTTGGAAGGCGGCAAAATCTGAAATCGTCTCGCCTTTTTAATCAGAGAACAGAATCTCTCCTATTATATTCCATCAATTCCATTCCATACCGCTAATAATATTATAAACGGGTACAGCCAAAGGCTTTATTTATTATCGTTACGCATCAATCTTCCGCCCATTGCGCAATAATAATTCGATATTAAACGTAATTTCTAATATTCATACACACGGACGTTTCGAGATAAATTAAATATTACCGAACGTCGGATAATGCAATAATAATATCTCGTAATTCGGTTAAATAATGGACCGATACCTCGATTAAATCCTACTTTCGTATTACTATATAACCTCGTATATATATATATATACAACCTTTCACAGCTTCGTCTCCAATTAATTCTCATCGAACGTCCGACTTAACCGTCCGTAATTTTTGTTCCGCACGAAACACCAGCGCCACCACCGAGATAATTAACACGTCGTTGGCGCGCCGGTGTTCAGAACCGAAATGCAGACTCGAGGCTTTTAGCCCGCCCGCCCTCTCTCCCCTCCCCTCCCCACTCATTCACTCCGTCCGCACGTCGGTTGTATTGGTGAACGACGACGACGGTTACGCTCTTCTCGTATCTATCCTTCTCCACGTCGTGGTCGTTGTCGTCTCCACACCCCATCGGTACAGCTGGATATTATGGTGATGCGACAATGAACGCGGTGATCGCTATCTCGGCCGGTATTGGGGGATGTCAACCCTCGTGCTCGCAGCAATGCGTACGAAATCGGGCATGGAATGGTGTGGGCGGAAGGAGAAGGCAAAACGTGGGAACACGTGATGCGAAAAGGAGAAAAGAACGAGGAATGGGAAGAACGAGAGAGAGAGAGAGAGAGAGAGAGTGGAACATCTATTAGTAAACACAAGCGTATACTAGCACGCTCACGAGGATAGAGAGAGAGTATGTGGGTGCGTGCCTACGCGCCACCTAAACTACCCCCGACTGGTGCTTAAACTGCCTCCCCTTTTATTATGGGCCGCTACGGTTATTGGATTGTACCGTGCTATTTGTTGGCTGCCACGCTAATGGATCCATAATCACCGGGACAAATTAACGCAATACGACTCGCCAACGACAGGGCGCTACTTTAAACAACGGGTGGAAGCGTTGCTCCTTCACGCGACTTGGCTCTCGTATTTGAGAGCCTCGGATGTGGCTCCTGTCCGATTTTGAATGAAATTTAGTAGCGCGATGGATGGTGGATCATTTGCAATTTGAATAATCAAAAACATAGATGTAGATAATCGATCAATTTTGAGAAAATTATTCACGCTAATTTCTATAAGTGATAGAGTATCAAAGAATATATTTTATGATAATTTTTATCTTAATCTGTAAATGTAAATAAATCTACAAATTTCAAATTATATATTATATAGTATTTATTGCTTAAACAAAGATTCGAAAAATGTTAATAAATAAATATTGTATGAAATAATCCATATATATATATATATATATATATTTCTTAAAATATAATACAATAGAAAATAGATCTGATAAAAAATAAAAACGAAAACAAAAAACGAATTCATTAAGCATTAAGCAATCATTGTGTTTGAGAAATTCCTTCGCAATACAATTTTTTATCTTTGGAGAAAATCAAATGGTCTTTCCACAGGTTTATATAAACTCTATCTAAATTTTATTGAAAAGAAATGAGAACCATATCTCTTCCAACACTTGTTTTTCCCTTTAACGTTCCTTAACTTCTACTTAATTTGCGCGCTTAAAAATCGTACTCGATCGATAAAAGCGAAGAACCGTCTGTACCCACAGTTGATAAATCCTTAGCGACACCTTAACGTGGTCGCCGACTACACGCCTCGAGAGATTCGTCTGAAAGCAGGATATGATCCGAGACTGGTGAAGGGAGCACGGTCAACATTTGAGCCGAGTAAACATCGCGCATCTTCCCTTCGCCCGCCCCTTCCCCTTAACCCCTCCTATCCGTCGATGAGGCCTCGAATCGTGCATAGGTTCTTCGAACAGTCCTCTCCTCTCTTCCGACACACGTCAGTCTTCGGTTGTATGAGCCGCTGCGGGGAATACCTTAGCCCCGGGGCAGCGTGGCACAAAGCATATTGCATGTGCTCCAAATACACAATTGGACCAGGCCGGGAGCGCCAGGGTTCGTTACCTTCGCCGATGGTCTTTGCTCTTTCGATCGGATTCAACGGATTCACCGTTCGCCTCCGGGCACACGGTTTAATGAGGATGGTCGTAAAAAAATTCACTCGTTATCTTGCGATACCGTTCGCGCCACGAGAGACCGTGAAATTAAATAAAAATTTTCTCTTTTTTTTTTTTTATCTCGCAAGTAGCGAGTCGTGGCATATTTCGCGTTATATTTGAGTCGATAGGAATACTTTTATCGACGTTTACGAAAAATCAATGACGGGTTTGGCGAGCATTTCGAGCTAATTAATTAGAAGCAAGTGGTTTCTTTTTTTTTTTTTTCCTTTTAGCTTCGCGATGAGAAATTGTTTTTTATGGCTTCGATTCGCCTTCGGGCAAGCATTTAACGAGGAAAGTCTTGAGAAATTTTCTTGTTACCTCACTTTTAACGAAACTGCGTCGAAATACCTTTCCGCATTCTTCGTCCAAATTCCACTGGAAATTTTTCTTTTCTTTTTTTTTTTTTGGTCTCGAATTCTTTCTTCACAGTATTTATTTTAAATTATAAATTAATCTTGACGTGTAATCCTTCTGTCAAGTTTTGTCAAGTCTGTCTTGTTCGGTAATCAATCTTCCTTAAAAAAAAAAAAAAAAAAAAACATTTCTTTACGGAGAGAAATATAACCTAATTGGAGAATCAATTAGCAACCAATGCTTCTTTATTCCGTCACGAAATCGGCGAGTTTCTCGCCAATCATGCGAACAAAAGAGAAACCGTAAACCGATCCCGTTTCGTTTCTCACATAATAACCACACATTTATAAGTTAACGGTATAGAACGAAAACCGGATACGATAAGTATGCGTCATTCTATTCAAGGATAGTTCGAAGATAATGAGTCAATTTATTCAGCATAAATCATCCCACTATTATTCCAATCTAAAGATTCATCTGATCGCCGTCTCTTTCCCATTCCTTTAAAACGTGTTTACGCAGTTATCGCGTCCCGATATAAATTTAAAGTTTCAATTAACGATGCGCAGGTTGAAATATTCTCCCGTTGATTTTGTAACGAACCCGTGCCGTTTCGTGAGACCGATCTAACCCGGTGAAATAACACCTGACAACCAGACCACGAAAAATGAATACGATCCGATTTTACATAGGTGTCGGCCAGCCACCCGTTTCTTACCGGTATAACTAGATCTACAAACGCGTGCACTTTCACTTTTGCACCGAAGGAACTGTTGATCTCGTCCAACAACAAGCCAAGAGACACCGTGAGATCGTGGAAAAAGCAGCGCGAAAACACGTTTCTCGATGGAAACGTGTCAATTTATCGTTCGAGGATATCGGTTTTCGCATCGATATAGATTTATTAATTTTTCTCATAGCAGTAAAAATAAAAAATATATAATAGTAGTAGCTTGTAAATAATTGTTTCGTTGTTTCCTGATTTTTAATTTGATAAAAGAAATAGAATGCGTGATCCCAGACATGATCTATTCTATTTCAAATTATAAGTGCTATTATGAGTAGTACATTTCCAAGAAAACTATGATTAAAAGAGACGAATCTCCTTGAATATCCTTTAAACACTATCTTCCACATAAATGAAATTGTTAAAAACTTTCCATAAACGAATTAACAAAAATGAATAAAGGGACGATTCAGGGAGGAAATTAATCAAATCAAGCAAAGCTCAAAAATTCCATTCGTTCGAAAAAGAGGAAAAACGAAGAGAAGCAAAAAAAAGGAGTGGAAATCGTGGGGAGCAATGATCCTAAATGTGACTAACTATAAAGCGTGACTATAGCTCCGGGATACTTCCGTTTAATCAAGGTCGAGGAACGATTTTATCGGGCACGCGTTAAAGAGATGAAGTGGTGGTGCAAGTTTTCGAGGAAGCTCGATGTTCCATTGTCCTCTTCTCGGGGAGAGAAAGTGGCGCGGAGGTTGAAGAAGGTTGAAGGAGAGGTGGTTGAAGAGGAGCCGGTGACTTAAGACGTTAACGAGACTAACCGGATTCATCGCGAGGCGAAGGGCTGGATCTTGGCGAGAAGGGTGAAGAAAGGAGAGTGCGGCACTGATTTTAATCAAGATATGGCCTGGCAGCAGCCAGCGGCGGATCAAGTGAGCCAGGGCTTATCGATTTTCTAAGTGCTCCCGACCGGAGAGGAGAGCGCCTGCGACACCGGCTCACAATTTGAAAGTGACGAAAGTTTTTGCATTTGAGAAAAAGGCGAAACAGCCGAATGATCTTGCAGAATACTCGAGTAAGGGGAGATGGGGATAGGGTGGGTCGAAGTGGAAGGAAGGGTAATGTTATTTTTTCTAATTGCGTTATACTATCGAATTTTTTATTCGAACGAAAACTCACGATATTATGCGAGCAGTTTCAGAATAGTGAATAATATCGTAGAGTTTCACGCGGAGTGGAGGAGAAATTTTAGAATTCATTTTAATATCGTTAGTGAAACGTGAAATGAAAAAAGATAGATGGGCACAAGTGATGAATTATTTATAAATAACGAGATTAGTTTTTAAATAATTAGGTTAATATCTAATTTCTTAAATGATTAATACAAGTTGAAAGAGATTAGGGCATAAATTACAATTACGATTTAATATTTGTTAAAATTATTGAAAATAAATTTTGTTACTACTTTTTAAATAATAAAAGTAACAATTTTGTAATTATATTTTATATACACCGGTCATTTAAAATTTCTCATCCAAAATTATTTGCTATCTAATATATAAATATAAATACAAGCAACGATATATTAGATACCCGATTTTATCTCACTTTCCTGGATACATAGTTTGTTATTCGATTAATGAAGACAATATCTGCCTCATTTCGTAAACTGACTTCCGGTTGCATGTTATTCGTATAAATATTCACAAGCATGTTTACTTTAAGTTTTACATGATGAGAAAAAAGTTTCGATCAAAAAAAAAAAATCAGAAAATCAACGTTGAAAGAAAAAGGAATTTGACTTGTTTTATAATTCACGAGAAAAAAAATTATTGAAACGTAACGTCTATTTCAATAAAATTATATCGTCTACTTTTATTTCTTTTTTTCTTTTTATTTTCTTAAATGAAAATCTAACAATCGATTCTATAATCGTGCAACATCTCGTGCGAACTAGAAAGATTTTTCAGGGATCAGGAATAGATTCGTTCGATCCGGTTAATCCGGATAATTGTCGTAGACAAGGCAATCTCTTAATTGATCGAGCCAGACAGCCTCTGTCCGTCTTCGAGGAAGAATACGAATGATATTTTTTTTGTCGTTTGCCCGTTAAGAGATTAAAGCCAAGGGGTCGCTCGCTTCGTTTTAAGGCCATTATACTCTCGGGAAAGGGGAAACTCACGAGCGATGCGTGTATACGAGAGGAGAAAAAATAAAGAGAAACAGGTAAAACGATAACCAACGAAGAAACGATATATCGAAGAAAGAAAGAAAAAAAAAAGAAAAAGATCGTCGATAAAATTAGCGAAGAGAACGGAAACAGAAGGAAGAAAGAGTCGACGGGCGAAAGAAGAAACAAAGATGGATATCTCGAAGAAGAGCTGGATATCGATTCGAAGAAGATGCAAAAAAGGAGGGAAACGAGTCTTATGAAGCGAGGATATGAAAGTGGAAAAAGCGAGAGGAAGGAGAGAGGCGAAGAGAAAGGGATAAAGCATGCTGAGCTTGCGGAAAGGGTGCCTAGTGATGCGTGCCACGGCTACCTCGACAAATGCATTAAAGACCACTCTCCACCTCTCCTCCCCCCCCCTCCCCGCCCCCCCTTGGCAATATCGAACTGACTGCGCGACTCGCTCTCGTAGACGAGAGATACACCTCGCGATATCTCGCACCTCGTTTGCCGTCCAACCGGATCTTCGCCGTCGCCGGTCTTCCAGTATGCGCTTTCACATTTTTCGATACGTTGCTCGAGTGGTGAAGACGTGGTTACGTTTCCAGGGGGTTAACTTTCCTCTGAAAAGAAATTGGGATCCCAAGGAAATGGAACTCGTGCCGGGTCGACCGTTTCCGGGGCTCAAGGTGGCAAACAACGAGAGAGAGAGAGAGAGAGAGAGAGAAACGGTCTACGAAATAAAGCCACGGTTTAAACAACCCTCGATAGATGGAACGTTCCGCGTTTTTTCTTTTTTTTTTTTTTTTTTTTCGTTTCGATCTCTCCTCCATCCCCTTGTTCCTGTTTTCGCTCCCGTTTTTTTATAAATGATATTCGCCGGTTCACGATTTATAAGCGGAGAAATAATGGAATAGCGCTATCTTCGATCGAATAATTGTTGAAAGCCAGCTCAGGGTAATGGCAAGGGGACTTTATCTCTCAGATGGTATCGCGGATGGTCTTTTAAGCAACTTTGTTGTGAGGGCGAACAGGTGGGTAACCCGACGAATTCAGATGTAAAGATACATTGTTTAAAGATTGTTTGTGTCGAACGGTGAAAAGGTAAAATAGAAATTTTAATTGTTGCGCTGAGCAACGTGAGATATGTTCGAACGACAGTTGCGCGCTCAGCGTCCACGGCACGGGCTAATATGAGCACGTGACAAATGCTCCAGCCTGACACCATTACAGTCGAGAAGCGATGGCGAGCGTGTCATCGGTCAGAGACACGACGATTCACGGCCGACTCCCTTCGTTTCTGTTCCCACGAAATCCGCGTTGCGACATGGGGCCGCTTGGAACGGGGCGTAAATAGGCACGCATACATGCATACGTGCACGCTCGTAGCTAGTAGCACCTCATTCCAATCGATATGCGACGACACCCCCATAGGGAGACATTCATATCGCAGTGGAACTCAAACACAGGCCAGGGAGACACGCCACTGTAATATCGCCCCCTTCGGCCAAACCTGATCACCGTGCCATCGATATCGGAATATTTGGATGCCAATTTTGAGCCACGATTTCAACCGTCTTCTTTCTAATAACAATCGAGCGTCCAGTTTGAGAGATCCACGTTTTGTGATAAAACGTGCAAATTGGACGAAATCGATAAATTTTGTTGCTTATTCGATTTCAAACTTGAAACTTTGTTAAATTTGTTTGCCCTTTTCTTAAAAAGAAGTTGATAAAGTTGGATTTGCCTTTTTGCCTGCAACAATCGATAATGAATTGGTGTCGGAGCACGTGTCAGTTGTTCGTCTAATAACACGTTGTGCACCGTGAACAGGTACAAATTACAACCGATTCCAATATTCCATCGACGAATAGAAAGCCAATCGAGTACAGAACGTGTCGCATATCTTCTCCTTTAAAAAAGCATAAACGTATAATAACAACACTATAATTAATAAACATTTTATTAGATATTTTCTTTTTTTCTAAAAAAGAAACGCCTGCTTCAAAGAATTTCCTTGTAATTGATTAAGATTGGACGCCGACAATAAACTCGTGGACGATCGATTCGGTTATTTTTCCGGGACCGATATCTTTCCCTTCGGTCGGCCGACGTGGAATCGATGAGATGGGCGAGAAATTGGAATCGAACACTGATAACAAGGGGGCGAGAGATGCGGATAATATGGCGCGAGAAAGGGTCACCGCGATCATAGATTTCCACGGGCAATACCGTTCCATTAGTTAAATTGTTTCCCTGATACGTCCGCGCTCTTTGACTCCTTGGGCTTTCATTTCGCTTTGCTCGCTCGGATAGGCGCAGCTACGATGCAATTCCAGGCTATCCTCTCCCCGGAGGAGTCGATAAGAAAAAAACAGTACGGAAGAAGAAAAGGGATCCCTGGGGGAGATGGGTGATTATTTGATTGCGGATAGATTAAGGGGTAGTAGCGGCTGACAATGCAAACGAACGTTTTATATCTGGACTGATCCACACGATGGGATCGAGTTTTTTGAAAAAAAAAAAAAAAAAAAGAAGAAGAAGAAATGGAGACAAAAAGGATAATTGGAATTCTACTATATAATTTCGACGCGAGTTGAATATTATCCTTCCTCGATTGATATTGCGCCATATAGACCGCAGGTGGGGCGATTACAGATATAGCGAGAAGTCCCTTTGCTTCGAGTCTCGAATTGGCCGTTTACATCTATTAACACCGAACCACTAACTCTGAGGGTGGTCGCCGTCTACTCGTCGTTTCGAAAGCATCGTGTACCCGGCTCCGTTGGGAGCCACACATCTGGCGAACAAGCAACAAGTACACACGCATTAAATGTACACCCGTTACCGACTCCAATTACTTCGAGTAGCTTGTCGCTGTGTGCACGTGTGCACATGTGGATCCTCTATCTTCGATTGCGCGCCCGCCTTTGGTCACTGTTGAATTTTAATTACACCGAATCCTCCTCTCTTTATCGCGGTCTTGTCTAATTCGATTTGCAATTCCTCCTTCGTCTGATAGGGGACGACTGATGATAACGAGTCGAAGAGACATTGATTTTGATACAATTTATTCGAGCGTTAATTGGTTTAAGATTTGTCGTGCATTCCGTCGTTTTACGTCGTGTTACGTTCAGCAATCAAGAGCGTTATAATTTTCTACATAATCCAGATCATGGACGAGGCGTATGACGTGACGTTGAATTCCAGAACTCTGTAGCAACGACTGTGAAATGTCAGATATTTGATTCATTTGTGTCAAGGTGCAACAATTCCAAGAACGAACATTATGAATATATATATAATTGATTTTTACTAAAGAAAGAAGACACTCTAATGAAAAATTGCCATTGAAATATTTGAATTTTCGCTCTTGTGAATTGTGAATGTCCAATTTTATTTTTAATTGATAATTCACATCCATTTTTCCACGTATGTTTTAATTTTTTGCAATTCATTCCATGATGCGTAAAGAATGTAAAAAAAAAAAATAAAAAATAAACGTAGGAAATGATACTATTTTGTTAAGAGTTAAATTCATAGATTTCAAGTAATGGACGGTATTCTACGGTACATCGTTACATTTCAGTTATCATCTATAGAGGACGAAGGAAAAAAAAAAAAAAAAAAAAAGAACGCGCGATTACGTTGATGCATGCAAATCAGACCCACATGCAAGGAAAATTACGATATTCCAGATACGTCCGATATTCCAGAAAAATGTCGAAGCTTTATTCAATATCGTGATATACTCGGAGAATGAATAAATATTTCTCCGTGAATATTTTATTCATAAATTTATTTCTTATTATCCGTTTATTGTATTTAATGCAGTAAATTTCGATTCGTTGTTTAATGCTAAAACGATGAATGAAGAACAAATCATTCGCGATTCAAAAAATATTAAAAGTAAAAACGATAAATTTTTTCCAAATAAAAATATAACATTAAATTTATCCGATCCAAAAATTTCTAATTTTAATGAAAGTTTGTATATGTGTAAGATATAATGAGTTATATGTACAATAATTTTTTTTTTTTTTTAACAGAAAATCTTTTCAAGTACTCTATCCATAAATTTTTATCATCATTTTTTAATACAATTTCTCTTATGAATATTTTTTAGATAGAGCATTAAAACATGATTTTTATTTTATATTTAAGTTTTATTTTATTTCATATCATTAAAAAAATTATTCCATATATATAACCAATCAATATTCTACATACTTATATATGAAACACAATTATTATCAGTTTCGATTATACAACTCGTTGTAATAAAATTTTATCAATATATATAAAAATCTATCTTTATAAATGTTAAATTTTAAGATTCGATCGAGTTTGAGTATTTTTACACGTTAATAATTCCATGGAGGAGATATTTCAAAAGAATGCAGAAGAATCGAAAGTTCGAAAATGTATAGAAATAATCATATCTACAAGGTTTATTCAGAACGTCCGGCTGACCTATTCCACTTCTATAGTGGCATCGTAATGGTGGGGACGCTCTTTGCTACGCATCACGGTGGGGATGGTGTCTCTTCCTATAGCACTGTCGAGCGTCACGGAGGGGATGCTATGGCTGAGCGTCGAAACGACGCTCCCCACCCTTGTGGAAACTACTTAAGTTTCAGGGTGCACGCCGTTCCATGGTTCACTCTCGTTTTGACGATCGACTCGAGGATGTCTTTTTTTCTTTTTCTATCAATTTTTTTC
The DNA here is from genome assembly GCF_048593485.1 of Apis florea. Taxonomy (NCBI): domain Eukaryota; kingdom Metazoa; phylum Arthropoda; class Insecta; order Hymenoptera; family Apidae; genus Apis; species Apis florea. Next base: position 1,714,571 of record NW_028256864.1, on the reverse strand, counting down.
CTTTTTACTAATTTATTTCATAGTTTAATATAGATATATCAAACAGGGCAAATGAATAAAATATAGTGTATTTTTAAATCAATTCGATAGAAATATTTTTTTGAATAAATAAGTATCTATAAATCGTGAAAAAATAGTAAAACTGAATGTAATATGAAAAATTTATTTTCAATATTTAAAAAATAAAAAATAGGATACAGTTATCTTTGATATTTTTTGCGTTTTATCAATTGAACGGAAAATAGATATTTTATTTATATCGAATCTAGATATTAATACTAAATAATATTTACTTATGGAAATATTTCATTTTTTTTGGTATATATTTATTTTAATTTATCTTAAATTTTTCCTCTGATATTATATTTTACATAATTGTTAATTATGAAATAAAATTAAAACATCGTTATACTCTCTGTATATTCTCAAAAAAAATGAAATGTAATTCTTCATACGATATTCCGAATATTGCGAATCGCCTTATATAAGCGTTTCACGATCGTTATATTACAAAACTGCGTTTTCCACTCATATAACAACTCATCGAAATCCAAAGGATTCGTAAACGCGATATTTTTGTTCGAAGAAAAGGAATAAAAGATCGTGCTTCCTCGATATGCATCGAACGCACACGAACGCGATGCGTTTTTCGGTATATGCGCTCGCCTTTATGCATATGGGCGACTGGTCCGTAGATGCGCATGCGTACCATGAGTTTACATACTACACACGTGTTACTATAGATGTTACTACGGCGAGTACTCTGTAATCTGACACAGAGTACGGAGATTGAACCCGACTGAGCGAGACTCGTTGAACCGGAAGTAATCCCACGGGAAAGCAAGATAAAAAAAAAAAAAAGGAAAAAAATTGCTCGATTACTTTTGCAACGAATGGTCGTATAACCTCACAATCACCGCGTCCGATGAATGCCTGTTCTCGTTCGCGGTTTCCATCTCCTCGAATCTTCTCGCGCGTTTTCTACCGAACCGTTTTCATTTAGACGTTAATATATTCTCACTGATATCTGAAAATAAATCGTTATACATATAGTCAAATAGAATTTTTTTACGAGCAAACGTACATTTTAATATACCAATAAACTTATAAAAAGAAAAAGAAGTAGTTGCACTCGTGATGCATTCGATGCGAAATAATTCTCGACGAATACGGAATAGATTTACGATGAAAAATATCATATACTCGTCTACTGACTTATCTCGCTGTAAGCCAATCTTTTCGTAGAAGAAAAAGGACGGAAATATGAAGAAGGCGAAGGAAATTGTGTGTCGGAAAAATCGGTGGATTACACGTGATACGCATCGCGTTACCGCGCTCTCAGTGTGTCCGGTAATCTGTAAGCTTGTGGATTGAACACAATCGAGCTTGGCTGCTGACCCGGAAGTAATCCCCGGCAAAGAAGATAAAAAACGTAGCTTCTACTACTTGTATAACGGATACACGTAACCGTGCCACGAGGCATTACCCTATACGTGTACAGATATACGCTCAAAAGACCTTATGGGTTATTTCAGATGGACGTACGTACCATGAGGGTATTGTCCGATTCGTCGAGTGCCGATCGAGCACTCGAGCCGAGCTTTATTGGAAGCTACATGTGCGCGTTCTGTTCTATCTCGATGTATATCGATATACCAGGTGTTCCTACAGTTTTTCATCACTGCGAATTTTTAAGTCGCGATTGCGTGTCGCGATTTCGCAACTACTTATCGCTCGATATATTACGAAAAGAAAATTTCTTTGTGAAATAATACGGTTCGGTGCTTATGCAACGAAGCTTTATACGGTGCGGGCAATCGTTGCCTTAGCTCGTTGCGAAAGTGTATGACATATTTACGGGTACACCTTATCTGTTCGGCGAAAGAAAGAAGCAAGAAGAGCGAAGACCTAATTGATCGTTAACGAGAATTTTTCGAAGGGAAATATTTTTTATATATATATATATATACGGTTTATACGATACGATTTTAACTGTACACGATTAATATTATTAGATGGAATATTATTACGAGGAATACTTTTCGTTTCGAAAGCAATTTATACGCGGGTAATAAATCTGTAAAGATTGTGGCATCGTAGAACACACATGGAAATCCGCATCAAGCGAATTACTACTACGAGAACTCGTCTCGACGAATAAATATCCGACCGGGTTCTAATCCCAAGGTAAAATTTTGTCGAGAGGGCATGATTGACCTTGGTACGCGTGAGAAGCCTTTCAAATTATCCCGCGAACTAGGTCAAACGTTAAACGTTCATCCGCGTGTGCTTGTACGGAAAGAAATAGAGCAAATATTGCGCTCTGTAATCAATTAACGATCCCAGCGCGGATCGATGCACGCCTACAAAACGATATCCCTTCGATACCGTTTTAAACGCAACTCATTAAACCGGACCCCGAGTTTATCTTCGAATCCCGTGTAATTTTTCTCGTTGAATTTACATTTCCCACGTTGAAATTATTTCCGTTATTATCCTGGATCGAGGAGAGGGGGAAAAAGAGAGAGAGAGAGATAAAAAGAACATCTCTAATCCTTTCCACCGTTTAATCCTCCTCCTGACGGCGGAACGGGAAGAAAAAGAAAAAAATATGAAGAGAAAAAAACACGATGAATTTCGAAAAGCGCGAACTGTTCCCGTACGTCCCACGGAAAACGCTCCCTCGAACCGTGCATGGGGAAACGATAATCCAGATAAGCTGCTAAATGCTAGCAATTTGAGCGGCGGGATCTCCAGAAACAATATTCCGTACTTGAAATCGACTAATGCCTCGGTAACCCGGCCGATTTCTTATATACCGGGTGTCTTTCTCAATTCTGTCCTACATATTTATATGTTTACCAAATACATATAAATTCCTTAAGAAGAAAGATAATGTTGCATATATTTAATTGATCATTGAGTACTGCAATATTCGATATCTGTTATATTCTCGATTATTGAAATTATTATTCGAAGGTCTTCTAGCGATCAAAAATATAAAAAAAAAAAAAAAAAAAAAGGGAATAATGTCACGTCACGGTTAAACGTCGGTGTCGAGAAACTGAGGAACGGCGAGGGAAGGGAAGAGGAAACGACAAGAGGAGTGTGCAAAGATAAAAAAAAGGGCGGGGGAGGGGGGAGGGGGAAATAGAAACGGCGAGGGAATAACAAAGGAAGCGTGGAATAAAATAAGGAAGAGAGAAACAGAAACACGAGGAGGAGGGGAGGGATGAATAGAGGCGAGCGTGGAGGTGTAGACGGAGAGGGAAGAGCCGGTGATGCGGAGTGAAAGTCCTCAAGTAAAAACCAGGCCAGGGCTTCGTATCTCGACGAGAACACACCAGGACCATTATGCAATTACGGCGACGCATTTGCTGCCATCTTTCCACCGCTGCCTTGGTCCACCGTCCCCGTTTCCCTTGGCAATTTACCTCCTAAATCGCTCAAAGTTTTCAAATTACCATAACCGCCCTCTGGCCCTCGGATACGGAGACGTTATTCATCAACGACAATTAACGAGGGCCGAACGCCTAAGATCGGTTGCCCAATCGGCGACGTCGATTAAACGGCGGGGAAATCGAAATGCTTTTTTAAACGGGAACAGGAATCGAATATCGAACCGCAGTCACGACTCGAATAACGCGGTCGCGATATGAACACGTGTTACGTAGCCAAACGTTCTAGTTTGTTGCACCGGAAGAATGGCGTAAAATTATTATCGTGGTAATAATTCATTTCTAAAAATTACTTTTCGCCTGCAATATATCCAGACACTAGAAGGAATTATGAAATTATTCGAGATCGCCGCAGATAAAAATAACCGAATTCTTAATAAGATATTCAATAAAGTTTGTAACTTTATACGTGTACAACAATATTAATTAAAATTTGATTCGATAAATGCGATGTGTATCCATGGAGAAACAAGATTAAAATTGTTACAATTAAAATCACGTTATGTTACGATGCATCGTAATTAATTAAATTGCGTTATGATTGAGAATGAACGAATCTCTCTTTATATCTGCTATTTGTCATACTCGTGGCAAACTTTAAACTTACAGAGAAGAAAAACCCTATTGAAATTCGAATGTTAAAGCGTTATAATAAAATACGAAAGTCGTGCGTTCAACAGCCTCGAATCAACGCGTATAATTAAATTTCAAAATTGTCAAATCATCAATATTTGTTTATAACTTCGCAAAACAAAATTTCGTTAATCAGAGGATGGTCAAATTTCTCTTTAAATCCCCCTCTTGTCCAAGCCGAGTTTCTTTTAGATTTCTTTTATTAAAACAACAACGATCGAAAGCTCGAACCGTCTCTCCCGGATCGGTTTCGCTTTCAAGAAAAAGGGTAGCCGCGTGCTCAAACGCATGCAGGGGGAAAAAAAGGGAAACAATATTGAGCAAAATTGACTTACTGAAGTGTGAGGCGGTATAGGCGAACAAAAGCAGTCCGGAAATGAGTCGCAGTGACGTCGCATCCATTTTTTGGTTCCGGCTTCTGTTGGCCCGGGTCCTCTTCTCTCCCGCTTATCGCTCACGCGGCGGATGATGGCACATGTATGTACACACACGAACCACACGCGCGCACTTACTTTTGATCTGGAATTCGAAAGGAACACTGTGAAACCTCGCCGATTCTCGCGACAGTTTTCTCGACGACGAGGGAGGGGTGGGGGGAAGGGGTTTCTTGCTCTTTTTTTTTCCCCCTCGCTCTTTCTCCCGCTCGCGCGTGCCTCGAGCTGTCGCGGCCAGAAAATCTTTGTGAAACGACAAACGTGGTCTCGGACAAAGGATTTAAGGTATCCGTCCTGCTCTTCGAGAATTATTTACTTTAGCTTGTAATTGTAATTAAATATCGATAGAAGTGAGTTGGAAAATTAAGTTGGTGTGTAAGATATTTTGGATTTTGATAGCGTTTAAAAGAATCGAAAAATGGAGAACGAGGGATTCACGAGGAACATATAAAATATGCGTATAAAGCGATGGCGAGAAGAGACAAACCAGAACGAGGTTGTAGCGACACTCGAGTCGATCGGTGGAAGAAAACTTGGGACAACGTGAGCGAAGGAGAACGTGTTGACTACTGACCGAGGCAACGCCGACTGAGCAGAAATTCGCCATCGGGCACACCTTTCCCGTGCCTACTTGCGGGTTTGAAAGAAATCCACTACAGCCGACCTCGGCAGAGCCCATGAAATGCGTCGATACATACTTTCTATTAACGGGCAACAAACATCTTCCTTCGGAGCGAGTCTGTCGAATTGTTCACGAGTCTCTCACTTTTCTCTTTATAACTCTGTGTATTTATCCGCTCGATACGCAATAAAATTGAAAAAGAAACTAGGAATTTCGCGTTGTCACACAATGACGGTCTCTCCGAGCGAACAAATTGCGCTTTCTTGTGTACAGAAATTTTACTTGGTAAACGAAAGGAAATAAAAACTTTTCGTTTTAATTAGTAACGTTTTAATGCAAACATCCGACGCATCCTGTTCGTGAAATGAGATATGAAAATCGATAACATGCAGAATCTTGATCACAGAATTCGTCGAATTATGACTTTAAACGATCCATGCAACGAATAAGAAATGTGGGAAATTCATCGATTAGGAAGATTTCGTTGGATTTTCGCGGCGTATAAAAATCAAAGCTAAGAGAAAATAAAAACGATTGCGCGACGAGCGAAATTAAAATGCCATCGGTGTGGTCATGTCAGAGTTCATTCACACGATGCATCCTTAATTGCTTCGTTCGATTGTCTAAGGAATACCAAGGATGGACAGGAAGAAAGCTTCGCACGTATTGGAATGTAGACTCGTGCACGATGCATGCCCGATCGCAGCATTGCAGCAATGATAATTTTTCGATAATTGCATCCCTTTGCGCAATAACGAAGCGAATGGAAAGTGAAAATCTAATCGTAGATTAGATTTAGAAACACACGATCCACCGAGAGCACAGTATTTATACAATTTGCATACAGCTGTTACCGATCATAACCGTTTCACGATAAATAAAATGGTTAAAAATATTTCGAAGAGAATGTTGTGTACTTGGTAATAAAAATGTAATGATGCAAATGTGTATTGACATTGCACGTATATTTTCCACGCTTTCACCACGGCGAATTATTTCTCACCGATGTCACGGTATCATTTATTAACGCATCTACGTGACGTATACATCGCACACGTTGCGTATTTTCGTTACATATACACGCACACACATCTCTTTCCGAGAACGAACGAAAATCGACTTTCTGCCGTTTTCACATCTTCGATTCGAGATCGAAGATTTTCACTGGCCGGTTCCCGATTTATCTTCCAAAATACACTCTCGCTGATTGCTCCACCGATTATCCCAAACAGCTTCTCGAAATCGTAGTAATCCTATCCATTCGTCAAAAAAGGAACCGATCGCGATACGAGGCAGCGTGGCATGCACGTCCAAAATTAGCGCAGAGGAAGTAACGCCACCTTGCGTGCATACGCTCGCGGATAACCTGACGAAATTATTGTAAACCGAGAGACGCAAACTTGACCGGAATCTCTCTGTTTTCCGACGAGGCGATCGTGCTGGGGCAAAGAGCGATTGGCCATAATTCAATGGAATTCGTGGAGCACGTCGCGGGGGAAAGGGCTTAACCTGTTCAGCTACGCTGGGCGCAGCGCGGCGCGGCAGAGAGAGCAGGGAGAGCCCGCGCCAGGCTCACTCGCATCGGGTGCGTAGAGCGCGCGTTTTCGGACGTGGAAGGACTGACTGGGGTTACGCACGTAGCGTACGCGGGTCCGGGACATGTATTGGCGGCCAGGGAAGCTCCACCTATCGCGTCCCAGAGTGGGAGGATACAGGGACGACCTCGAGCTTGCGCCCTCGAACGGATCTCCGCTCCAAGCACAACCCCTTCCTTGGCTTTTTCCCAACTTTCGAGCTTGCGGTGCACCCCCTCGTCCACCTCCTCCTCCTCCCCACCCCCCCTAACCCCTACGTTAGCGTGCCAGCCAACGTAGTCACCATTACAGACGCCGGTTCTGCGCCCAATCCCCACCCCAGGATAAGAGCTCTAGCCTGACACGAGCGCCGCTAGTGATGGGACCAATACCCTCGCGTCGACTTATCGATACATTCGAGAACACTCTGTCGATTGTTATCGCGGTTACGATCTTCTTCGTACGTGGAGGAATAAGGAGGTGTGATAGTTGTGACGAGCGAAAGGGTGGGGAGAGTTTGTAGTATCGGTAGTAGAGAGCAACCGAGTAAACGACACTTTGGGTGGTCGTGTTTCGGTTCATTCGTACGAGAAGAGACGAACTTTAGGTAGATTGTTGCCTACTCCTACGGTTGGTCATCGATATTCACTCGGGATACGCAACGAGCGGATTACTCTAATTGACTCAATTTCCATGCTATAAATAAAGGGAAATAATAATATTGTACGCGAATAGAGCACTCGAGACACCTACGTATACGCGATAGGTTAAAGGTTCGTTCCTCCTACGTGTAGGGCACGCCTCCGTGAAGATATGCTTCGTGAATCAGAGATATTACGCGTCGTATCAAACGTGTTCGTGATACGAAAGTTTCAGAAAAGTTGGACGCTATCGCTGGCGGTGTAGAAGTGGAAATTTGGAAATAGGAGCCGCAGGCAGAGGGGGAATGGCGCCGTTTGCAATTGCAACTACCACGGGCTTCTTGCAACAAACCGCGGTTAGAAGGTTCGTCTACTTCCACTGGTCTGTTAGAATCGACTCGTGACGACCCTCCTCCTCTCTCGATACGCATCCCACCCGGCTGTTTTTGCGCTCTTAGCACGGCTCGCAGCCGTTTAATGAATGTAATACGATTTCGTTGTCGCGGCAAAGAATTCGAAATCAGCTCAATGGTTTTATCTGTTTCTTTCCGCGCTCGTTCAAACGATGAAGTAGTAGTAGTGGTTGTGGCGAGAGGGAAGGAAAAAAGACGAGAAAGTTGAAACGAAGGGAGGGGGGGGGAGGGGAATAATTGAGATTATTCTAAGAGAGTGTAGTGAAAGAAATATAATAGGAGGATTAAAATACAAGATGCATAATAATAGGCGTAAAAAAAAAGAGATGAGAGGGGAAGGGATGGAGGGACGATGAAAATAAGAATAGGATAAAGAGAAGAAACGGGGGGGGGGGGGGAAAAAAAATAATCAATGTGAAGTTAAAGTAGCAAACGCGAGATGGGCGTGTCTATGTAACATTCAGAAAATATAAGCGTGTTGATCGTTACGCGTATACACGGAATATTCATGCACGATGACGGGCATCGTTTAATCGTGATTCATAACATGCTCGTCTGCGATTTTCGTTTTCGATAAAATTCTTCCCTTCTAAATTCCTCTGTTGAATCTGAGAAAAAGGAAAGAAAGTATCCGCTTCGATAGCAGTCAAAGACCGATCAAACGCTTGGTCAAGTATCAAGAGGAAGATCGAACAAACTGAGAACGAAACTGTTTAAATCAACCGGTTTTTTGGTTAGGCTCGGTTTAACATTTAATTACAGTCATTTAGGATCATATAATAAGTGGATCGATAGCTTCGTCATTCCATTGTTGTCGTTCCAATGTTCTTCGACGATACATTTTGTATGGCTACACGGTACATCGAAGCCGGCTTTCCCCGGTCGTTCACGCGAGGTTTAAGTGTGTCCGGGACGCGTAGCTCTCGCGGTCGATGAAATCGTTGCTTTTAACGCGGCTTCACGATCGTTTCCGCGCAACTTTTTTCTTTTTTTTTTTTTTATCCTGAGGAATCAGTTACGATCCCTATTCACGATCCGTTTCCGTGCAACTATTTTTTTTTTTATACTATATCCCGAGAAATCAATTAGAATCCTTATTCACTGATTAATCAATGCAAGTGGAACACGGTGCGTGGAACTTAATTTCGTGGATAATCGATTGCGATAATTGGAGTAGCAAGTCGAACGTTAATTTTGTTTCTTTATTTTTTGTTGTTGTTGTTGTACGAAAATGTAGAAGAAATAACATAATAAAAAATTATTGCAATTGGGAACGAATAAAATTTTGCATCAAATTGTAGAGAGAGTAATAAACTATTATACTTTAAGATAAGATTAAAAAATAATGCAAAGTTAAAATTATTTTTTTTACAAAATTGAAACAAATATATGTTTGTTTTTCAAAATTTTCATCGAATATCTACGATTAATCATTTTATTTGTAAATTGACTCTTAATCAGTGACTCTTCGTCATTTACTAATCTATTTCACATTCCAAATTATCTTCTTCGATATTTTAAATTAGCAACATGACATTGAAATCCAGAATCACATGAAATCGTGCAATTAAAACGCAAATATATTATTATCATTCGCTCTTACTGTTTACAATGTTGCAAATTGGATAATAACAGGTAACTTTTCAAAAAAAAAAATATCCTATTCCCTTTTCACTTGATTTTACAACGAATTTGAATTTGAATTTGCGCGTTTAAATATCGATCGAATGGTTTCCATTGGTTGGAAGATGTTCCTCGATCGGAATAATGATCGATTATTGTGTAACCGGATGTAGAAACGAGCACATTTCCCTATTTTGGAAAAAGACAGGGGCGAAACAATAACACGATCGAGCATTCCATTCCGTCGGATAGAAACGAATATCGAGTGGCCGTTTCAGGGGGAATGATGACGTTGACAGGTTCGTTAAAATCGAGCACGTCCTGTCTGCTTTCAATCAACCAGGCCCGATTTAATTAAATATCGTTATTGAGCAATGACAGGTAATAAGCGCGTAACATAATTTCTAGAAGGACTCGACGATGCGTATTTTCACGGCGAGCGTCAAATATCCTCCGAGTGGATCCATTCTGATTGACAAGGAATCGAACGATTTAATTTAATTTTCTCTATGCACATATACATATATATACCCCTGAAAGGAGATCCCGATTTCAATCGTTGGATTAATCCAACGGTTCTCGATTGAACGTTACCTTAACGTGGATAGACGCGTCAAAAGAATTTAAATAAAATTGAAACAGACGCCGCGCCGCCAAGTGTACGAGCGTGGAACGAGAGTGGAAGAGAGAGAGGGAGGGAGGAGAAATGTTGGAGGGAATAGCCGAAATATGTACACGGTTTCGTACATCGAAATGGGGAGGGAAAGAAATTTGTCAGCGGGACGGGAATGTTAAGATCGACGATAAAACCCGGTGGTCCCTCCAGAGTTTCATTTCTCGCATTATTTCCAATTCGACTCACAGAAAACGCGCTGCACGATTTCCCGCTTCTTAGCGGGACCGAGCTCGATTCGATTGTAGATCTTAGTCAGCTCTGTGCACCGAACCAATTGGCAAGTGGAAATATGACTATTATTTCAATGAGAAATGAACCGCTTCCTCTTTATGCGCCTCGTATGCAGGGTGTTTCGAAATAGACGATACACTCGGATAGATTCGTCACGAGAAAAGATTTCGAGATGGTGTAAACCCCTTTATACTTATATATGTATACGAGTGATTTGTCCAGAATTATTATTTTATCTCCGATTTGTCATAATAGATGTGAAATATCAAGTGTATTTAAATTGATTATTAAAAATATATAATTTTTTTTTAGAAAGAAAAATTCATTTTATTGTAATCCATGAAAAAACTATAGAATTTTAATTCTAATGAAATTAATGCTTTAAATTATCTATCTTATAAATTTAATCCTTTCAATACGATATTGTATTTCTTGTATAAATGACTGAGTAATTTTTATAATTTTTTGATAATTATTATAACGTAAAATAAAATTAACAAATGTATAAATATTTTTATTCATGTAATGGTTGGGATAATGTTTCAGTACTGTTTTATAATAAATTTTTTATAAATATAATTTATAAAAAAATGAAACAATGCAAATATTGTATATTTTTTTCAATTGTAAGTGATATGACGTGAAATTCGTCTTATATATATAGAGCAACGTTACAGTCATTGATTATAGATACGTAATACATTTATTATCCTATTTTATCGACTGTACATAATATACTGTAAATAATTTAATAAACAATAAAAATATTTATATTTTATAGAATTTGCAATAAAATTAAATTTGAAAATAATTTTCCAAAATATATGAGATATAAATATCAATCATGTTGATTAAAAGATTGAAAGGTTTTCTGCTTCCTTTCTTACTTTTCGTTACGAATAAAAGAGAAAAATCATGATGTGAGTCTAGTAATTATTAACACGTATTTACAAATCAAAATTCAAATTCAAATTCCAATCTTCAAGTTAAGAGATATAATCGTAAACTTATCTTTACAGCAAATTCTGTTTCATGTTAGATTTACGGATTTAAAAATTAAATTTTATAAATCCTTACACTGGCTATTGCCAGATTAATTTCGTTGTTACATCGAGACGAGAGGAGAACACTTTCAAAGTCGATTTTCTCGAAAATGGTGGCTCGCGCGTGAAATTTTTATACCGTGCTCGTGCTTTATTTTTTCATGCAAAATCGGCTGGTTGTACAATCTATTACCGCCACATCCACGTTTCAACAGCTTGTCCATCCGATTTATGCTACAGTGCTTTCAAAGCACTTTTTCTCCTCTCGGGGATCTGCCTACTCGAATTCGCAGTTTTAGAGGGAAAGACCTCGATGTCCGAGTTTCCTCCAGCTTCGTGCTGTCCTTTTCGAGCTTTTGCACTTTGACTATTTGAATTCAGGGCGTTGCAAAGGGTTTCCAGAATGCTATTTTCGAATTTTGGCGGAACAAATTGCGAGTGCTATTTGTTAGTCTCGGAGTTAGAGAATATCAATGCTTCAAAGAAAAGATGCTTACAGTCGTTAATCAATTTTCCAATTTTCGTTCTGTAGAATCAAATAAGTTCCAAGTTGATACAAATGCTGAAAGAAAACTCGTGCCCCTTTACGAATTAACGTAGATATCCAAGCTTTCAATTTTCTAATTTTTAAATTCGCAATTTTTGTTTTGCATCAACTTCTTCCTAATTGAATCACAATTTTTCTACAGAAATTCTCTCGTCGTTCAAAGTTTCGGAAGAAAATCGAGTCATCTTCTCGTCAGTGACTGTATCACTTTCGCATAGAAAGAAAATAATAACGCGACTACTTCCCTATCTTTCGTCCTTTTTTCTCGTTTTAAACGCGCGCGCGTGTGTGTGTGTGTGTGTGTGTGTGTGTATCTTGCTTCGCCTCGAATAGAAAGGTAAGCTCGTTCGTGCGATATAAGAAAGGACGATGCTGAATTTTAAATTAACTTCGTTCCTGTCGCGTGATTCCTTTCAAGGATACGCGAGTTCAGGCAAAGCTGGAATGTTTTCCTGGTTAAGACAAACAAGTCTATCCTTTAGGAAGTTGGTCTTCTTGCGCAACAACGTTAGCTCAAAATTAACAATCTTTAAATGTATAAAATAATCTTCGAATAGAAAATTAAAAAATAGTACGTTTTAAATAAAATTATTCGGATATTAATACCAGATTGACAAGAAGTTTAATCAGTTTTTGATCAAGGTAAAATAAACAATTTCAAACAACTCGTAAATCATTATTTATGACAAATTTTTTTTATAAAAATTTAAAAAATATTTTTAGTTTTCTCTGAACTTGGAATTAATGTAGATTAAACAGCTGTATTTTAGATATATGATAAGACAATTTGTGCTTTTAATCGCTGGTATTATATTGATTTAAATATGGATATAAATACAACTATTTTAAAAAAAAATGTTCCCTATATTTTTGAAATAAATGTTATGAATAAATTTAGATAATTCAGAACTATATATAAGTTATATTATCAAAACTAATATAATAATAATTTTGTTTTGTATGAAATATTGTTAATCATAATAGATTATACAAATTTTTTTTATTAGAGAAAAATGACTGAAATTAATTTTATTATGTTTCGGTATTATTTTTTTTAGAATACTTTATAATTAATTGCATAGTAAAACATAAAAAAAATATAATAAAAATTTGAGGATTGCTTTCACTTAAAGAGATTTTTTGTCAAAAAATAAATTGTTCTAATCTATTATATACAGAAGTTTTCATTTAAAATCAGATTTTCCAAGATAAATGATTTATAAAATAATAATAATTTATGACTGTAAATATATAGAGAAAAGAAATAGAACTAAAAAATTCTATTTTAATACGTTAAAATAAAAATAAAACTCCATTTTTTTCCGATTTTGAGATAGACAAAATCATATATGATATTACTCTTAATCTAAATTAGCAATGATAAATAACATAACTTCCCATCTATCAAAAATATATAATACAATAATTCTTTAAAACGTGGATCATTTATAACAAACCATTTTTAACATTTCAATATGGACAACAATTGCAAAGGACTCGTAAAATTTTTTGAATTGGTTAAAAAAATAAATATATGATTTTACAACTGTATGAAAATTAACGAATCGTATTCGAGGTAATAGCAAAAGAAATAGTTCGTAAAAAGAAATAGAGTCATTGTCTCGAAGAGTCAATGTGGCCGCGATAACGGAACGATAGGGGATGAAAATCGAACGACAGACGCGAAACGTCCCGAATATCCACACCGCGGGCTTTCCACCCCACTACCATCGCCTCTATCACGGCTGTATCATTTCGAATTCCGGTTTCGAGGTATAGGCATAAATAAAAACGCCCATGGAAAATAAAATTCTATCTCATCCTTCACTCTCTCTATCCCTCGAACTTGCATTTCTTCTTTTTCTTTTTCTTTCGATCGAGATTCGCGAACGACGATACGCTCACGTCCTTGGGATAAGTCGAGCGACTTTATTTTATTTTTATTCCGATAAAACAGATTCAGAGAGGACGAAAAAAAAAATAAAAAAATAAAAAAATAAAAAAAAATAAAAAAAGAGAAATAATGGGGCCACGTGGAAGGTGTCAGTGGGAGAGGAGTTGAATGGAGGAGGACAGGGAGCAGGTGTAGGAGGGACACAATTAAAAAAAGCTCGAGCCACGCTTTTGTCCGTAGGCAGCCGGCACACGAGCTCTCGCGTTTCCCGCACACACGTCGCTTCCTTGAAAAGCCCTCTCTCGCTCACTGTCGCACACACGCACGACCACCCTCGCCACCCCACTCTACCATCCCTTTTCGAACCCTTTGTCTTATTTAGCTCTGCCTTCGTTTTTTTTCGCGCTCTCTTCAATCTGGTCGACGATAAATATGTATTAGATATATATATGTATGTATATACATATACGTATCTCGCCGCGCGATTTTCGAAAATGATATTTCGCTTCTTCTTTTTTTCTTTTTTCACTGGATGGAGGAAACGAAGCGAAATCTTTATGTTATGTACATAGACTGAGAGTTGCTATTCTCTGGAAGAGTGGACGGATGAAAATTGGGGCGAAAGCTGAAGATTCGTTAAAGCTGATTTATATTATCCGAATAAATAAGTAACGAAACACTTGGGAATGAAGTTCTCGAAAAAGTTCTTTGTGCATAAAAAGAGTCGAAACTCAATTCCCGCATTCCTCCTCCCGAGTTCTCCTGAAGCTGAACAACACGCGCGCTCAAGGGGGCGCGCATTACGTTAGAAGTTTAATATCTTCCGTTCGCAAACAAACGTTTGAAGTTGCACGTGGCCAATATATTTGTGTAACAGACTGATGTAGACAATGTAGCCGGTCAAATATTTTATCTCGTCGAAAACGAGAGTGGACGCCTCTCTTGAATCTTTCGCGGCTCCCATCGATCGTGTAAATTACGCTCGAAATAAAAAAAAAAAAACATTGAAAAAAAGGAAATAATTATTTTTCGATACTCGTTTTTTATATATACCGATTTCAATTTTAAAATTGAGACGATCAACTCAATGCCTTTTTTTTTTTTTTTTTAGTTATCAGAATATTTTCGAACGATTTCTCGAAAATGCTCCCTGACAATTTCATTACTCTTAATTGCGAGTTTTTAATAAGAGTACCGGCAAACGCGAGTATAATTCGTACATAAGTAGAGCCCCGTGAACAAGATATGCGAGCACGAATGGGTGGAGGGGTGTCAGGCATTAAAAAGATAATTAAGAGGTGGAAGACAATGGACGTTCCAATCAAAATTCAAGGCAGACAGCATTGTGCCACGGCCTTGTACTCCGTTCCCTTTTCTTTTTCTCTCATTTTATCATAAATGAACGTATTCTTCTCCCCATTAAGGTGTCCGGACAATTTTGCAAGTCCACGCGATCCTGCCTCGTCCACGAACGAACCAGTTATTTTAAAAATGAAAAATAAATATATATATATATATAGTCAATATTCTTTCCCCTCTTCGTTCTAGAAGAAGAAGAAGAAGAAGATTCTGATGCCATATTGTTCATAACCGTTAATTATCCTCCATCGCAGTGGATTTAGTCTTATCATTAGAAAATAATTAGAAACGACACGGTCGGATAATTACTCGGGGTGAGAACTAAGGCTAACAAGCTATTGGGAGAGGTAGAAGGATTTAAATGTACTGCGGAAATCGAAACCTCGTAACATCCTGTCGTAATGAGAGAACAATGTCTCGGAAAACAAAGAGGAGTAACAATTGCCACGGTGTCTCTCCGCCGGAGAATCACACCAACTGTCCGGGTGGAAAATGAAGCAGAGGTGTCGTGGCGGTTGATGATCGAATTTTCGTTCCATCGAATTTCGTCCTTGCCAATTGTCATCTTGCCGCCGAGGATTTAATTAAATCTAATCTCCCCTCCCCACCCTAAAATATATCTCTCTAATTGTCATTCGTCGAATAAACGAGATAGTAAGCGCCACACAATCAGATTATATATAGCTCGAGGCTGAACGCACCCATGTCCGACTATACATTCCCCCCCCCCCCCCTCAGGGAAGGAAACATAAAGTTGATCACTGATAAAGTATCTTCATAACTTTATCCACTTCCTTTGATCTTAAAAATTGATGCGATTTCCAACACGCGTTTCTAACCGTGTCTAAAATTTTAACCGGCTTAAGAAATTAATTTTTTCCTTTTTTAGAAAAAAAAGTAATAAACAACACACGGTAGAAAAATATATTGTCTAAAAGACAAAAGAAGAAATGTTGAGGATCGTTCGGTATCAAAGCGAAAAGATCGGCTAATTAATTATCCGAACGGGGAGGTGATTCGGTCGCCCGTTAAATGCAAGCATGCAGTTCGAAGGGTCGTAACTGCTCGCCTAGTTACATAAGTAGGTGCAAGGCAGGAGGCAGGAGGCTGGAGGCGAGATCGTAGGTTTATTGATTCGGTTTTCTCTCGCGGTAGAGTTTTTTCCCTCTCCCACCCCTAGATCCACCCAGTCCTTATCCTACCCGTTGCTTTCTGTTGCACTCCCACCACGACGTTGGGAAGTAGGACGCAACCTTCAGGGGCTCTTTCCTTTCTCGCGCGACCCTGGCTGACCCAAAACGCTATCAAATTAGTTCCGGCATATCGCCAATGGTCCCCGATACGCTCTTTCGCTCCTTCAAACACCGACTAGTAACGAGAACAACACCAACGATCGACTTTCGAAGGAGCAACTTTGTCTCCTTGCCCTTTTGTAGGTACTAAAAAAAAGCCTTGGTCGAATATTCTTCTTTTTTCTCTCTCTCTTTTTCTTCTTCTTTGGCCGTGGTCGAAGATTTCGACGACGATTGATACCAAGGAAATATATATATATATATATATACAATGTAGACGGGGGCGGTGAGGGGAGAACTTTAATAAGCGATCGTGGATATTTTTATCGTTCGACGATATTCACATAGCAAATTTAATAGCCCTATTATCCTGACGATACAATGGCATTATACATCTCGAGCTTTCCTCGCATAACAATCCAACATTATAAGGAAGATTTCTCTTTCGGAACATTGTCGTAATACGACGCCTTACTTCCATTCAACGCGCAGCCTATTCTGTCTTGCGAGCGAGTTATTAGACCCGGTCGTTCCATTTCGAGAACAGTTTGATTAACGATTTTCGTCGCGGCTCCGATATAACGACCACCGATCCTGAAACACGATTCCCTCGTAATTTTCATCGTAAATATGGTCGCTCTTCTTTTCTTTTCTTTTCTTTTTTTTTCCTCTCCTCTTCTCTTTCCTCACTGGCCGGAAATAAATACGTTCGAGATACATTCGTGTTTATTCTTCTTACGTCCACTTCTCTGGGTAACGTGCTATGAATAATAATGCGCCAAGTCGAGTTAAATTCCTATTTGAACGTAGTGGTATTCGATCCTACGTTCGGAACGATGCAACCGGAAACGACGTTTACGCGACGAAACCGGAAAAACCGGGGCAGAAGAAGAGATAAAGATCCCCGGCTACGTCACGACGAGAACGAACGTAACATAATATTCCCAATCCGCCGTGGAAGCTTTAGAAACGAGATAAAGAAGAGCTCGCAGATACAATTAATCCTCGAAAGTCTGCCCCTACACACACACACACACACACACGCGCGCCCATATTCTTCGTTATTCTTTTCGTGAATGAGAAATGAAAAAAGAAGATAAACCCGGATCGAAAATGAATTTAAGGGTTAATTCGCAACCAACGTTTAAAATGGGATTGTACGATGGAATGAAATTTATAATATAATAAGGATAAAATTGTTTTTTATTACCCATGATTTTTAATGGTGAACGAAAGTTGGTTTCTCTCAATTGTTGAGATATGATAATTTTAAAAAAAATTTTAAAATTACTTTTTCTCGATTTTAAAGATTTTTATCTGTCAAGTAATCTAACTGTGATAAAATAATTTCACTAAATTTAGATTAAAGAAAATCATTATCATCTTGAAAGAATTTTTAATTTACTCATTTACGTTGCTGACATCGTTTTATAAATATATATATATCAATTTAAAATAGTAATGAATATAAAGTATAAGACCAAAGAAAAAGATATGAAACGAATGATGAATAAATGATGAAAATTGAAACTTAAAAGCCTTGAGGTATTTTAAAAATTAATTTTAAGAAAATTATCCTCTTTACTTAAAATCTAGAAAATTAAAGAATTTTTTGCACTATTAGAAAATGATCAATTTTAATTTTTCTCATAACTTTGCTATATGGCTCGCTTTATTAGCGATGGACAATTCATGATAAGTTTAAAGGGATGCTATCGTGAAATTGCTAGTGGAATAATTCTTGCTGCAACAAATGAGCAAACTTTCCACAATAGTACGAGTAAATAATATTATCCTTCCACTAAGTAGTTGGCAGTGAAATTCAGGGAAAAGTTGCAAAATATTTGAAACCCAGCGCAGGGTCTACGGTTTCCTGTTCAATTGTAAGAATCTTATCATTTAGTGACTTTAAGAAGCTTTTGCCATCCGATGGTGAAACGAATCTGTCCTACAGGGAATACAGAAACATAAGTAAAGATATTTTGGTTGATTTAACATTCCCAATTAATTGTGCAATATTATTTAAAATAATATAAAAGTATAATTTATTTCGAGATATTATTTCTATATCTATGAAATTTAAAAATCTAAGTATTTTCTCTTACAATTTTTCTTGAAAAATATATTATATTTATTAATACAAATTAATTCTTTATATGTGAGTTCAACTAACAAATTGTATTATCAGAATCAACAAGTATTGTGTTATATAAAATTCTAAATTTTATAAATATATAAAATACAATGAATTATATGCATGAGATAATTTTTTCATTAATGGAATATCATTTTAAAAGAATTAAATCGTTAATGTTTCTTTCATTTTTTTTTTTTTTTTTTTTTAATATACAACTTTCTAATTAGAGTAAAATTTTAATCTAAGATATAATTTCAATAAAAAAAATAATGAAAATTTGACAGTCGATTTAATTTGATTTAAATAAATTTCCCGTCGAAAAAAACCATTGTTGCATATTTATTATTCTATATACACACTTCATACTTTCATTCGTTCAAATTAGGATTTAAATGAATTTTCTCATAAATAAACATTTTTGATTAATTTTATCTTCTTAAAAATTCAATTTACAATTATCAAACTGCGTGGTAGTCAGAAAACAGAAAAGCATAAAATCACGGTTTAATATTATATAATGGTTTTGATATCCTAGTCGTTTAAGTAAATCATGATTGATGTGTTGCTCTTCGAGCGAGTCAGAAGAGCCAGATTTGAAAAGAAAGCTACTGCAATTCTTCTACGGTAGAATCTCACGGTTTCCTAAAGTGTTTCTTTAACGTTTAGATATCGTGGCCAAAAACGAGGATAAATCTCTTGTAATCCAAGCAATTTGACGATATATTCACCTCCTCGAATTGATAAGCTGTGCTATATTCTCCGACACAAATGGAAAATATTCGATCAAATTTATATGCGTGAGAAATGTTTGGATGGAAGTTGAATGGTTTCAAAAGATGAATATTCTGATGTTTTTTTATGGAAATTTTTTTTAGACCTTGTGAAGATCAATTTTGTTTTTCAAAATGGAATTATATAATATGTGTTTGCGTGTGATTTATTTTTCATATAACAAATTTTACTACAATTTTACTTTTTAATAAAATTCAAATTAAAATATTTCTCAAAACAATAATTTTTCAGCATAGATTAATTCTTTTTATAAAAAATATCTATCGAAATGATCAATTGTATTAAACAACGCATACATATAATTTGAATAATTTATTTGAAAAAATAAAATTGACCTTTATAAATCTTTAACATTGTCATTTAAACATGTGTAAAAGAAACTAAAAAAATTAAAATGTATAGCTTTTGAAATCATTCAATTTTTATCTAAATAAAATGATAATTTCATCATTAGATATTTCAATGACAAAAAAATTCTATTCGATGGAAGCAAAGCTTCATCTGCACGTGTCCAATATTTCTGACATTTTTTGACGTATTGCGATGTAATCAAC
This sequence comes from Apis florea, assembly GCF_048593485.1. Lineage (NCBI taxonomy): Eukaryota > Metazoa > Arthropoda > Insecta > Hymenoptera > Apidae > Apis > Apis florea. Next base: position 1,694,648 of record NW_028256864.1, on the reverse strand, counting down.
GTCGAGTATTCTTCTCACGAAAATGGAGGAAAGAAAGAAGAAAAAACGATAGGTCTAACAAAGATAATGTTAATTTCCACCTACGTTACAGAAAGGTCAAACGAGAAAGGAGCTCAAACGCTTTGACGTACCATCGATCAAAGTCGATTAACCCATCCCGATTTTCCACAAATTCGTCACATATTTCATCATCTTTGAATTCGAGATTGATTTTATAGATAGAAAAATTAAAGAGAAAAAATTTAATCGATCGTGTTATAAAAAAATAAATTTCCAAAGAGTTTTGTATAAAAATGAAAAACGAGAGAAACGAAAGTAACAGGGGGAAAAAATCAATAAATATGACAGTATATACGTGAGAATAGTTCCTAACACAATGGCCTCTTTAAACTCTCCTTTGCAGTCTGCGAAAGACGCGCGACCCTTAAATTGCATTTGAATAAAGCAATTTGTGCACGCAGCGTAATCCAATTCGGCCTTCTTGCTAGTTTTCGCTACGCGAAAGCACCGATAAATCAACCAGTTGCGCCGCGCATCGGGCCAAGCACACCCCTGCGATATAACCATATGGCTTAATTTCATTCGTTTCGCTCTGTAATTCCCACCCCTGAAAAAAAAAAGAAAGTGTCCGAACCGCAAGAACTGTTTGGTATATTTGATAGAAGTAATCATTCTATTCTCAATCGCGGTATACAGCTCTTTTCGTTCATTTTCTTATTCTTCTTCCTCTTTTTTTTTCTTTATTTTTTATAAAACAAGAATAATATCATTGATTTAAAAACACGTCTACGTGTCTACAATATATCGTGTTGAAATATGAACACGAAAATATCCAGAAGGTAGTAGCATTCTAAACCAGCGCGACAAATAGCGCAATAGTATGACACATTCTAGGGCAGCACATTCGAAATCGCGAAAAATCAATAAACGATTAACTCTTACGGGTACGCGATGTTACCGGAATTTTCCAGATTCGCTGATATAATATTGCGCTTCTCTAAAATCTTCGTTAAAATTACGCTCGTCTCTAAACAAATATTTAGACAGAAACAACTTGATCTTGGTCTAATTTCGAGATGTTAAGTTAAACCATTTAGAAGGAAACGACGAGAAGAAATCAATAAACCAAATCCCCCGAACTAACGAGATCCAAAATTATCTAACATCATCTCCTCTAACCATGCCTCCTGTTAACTGTGAAACGTATACTCGGTTTCCCTTATGTCTCCGTGTATCAAACGAGCCACCGTGGTTTGCATATTATCAGTAGTAGGCTATCGAATTAGAGAACAAGGGAGGAACGGCGCAATTAATCGGCAATCGCGTTCGATCGCCTCCATTCACCAAGATCTCGTATCTGCATCGCGTATACTGTGGAACAGTTCACTTTCTATTCAATCTTTCAATCATCTCGCAAATTTTCATTTCATTACAATTACAATAGTATATATTCGTTTTAGAGAAACGTCGAAGAAAAATTGATGAAAGAAAAATCAAAGAAACAATATCGTTTCTAGTGGTTCGAGAAACTTCCGTGGAGAAACATTTCACAGAGGAAGCAAAGAACAAAAACGAAACGCAGAGGTACAGATCAAGGCAGGTGAGACAGCTATATGCTATGGAATAGCGCTAAAAAACACCGAACAGCCAGAAATTAAAAACATTGCAATCATGTTACATGTATATACAAGATAGCTCGATAGCCAGTAATAGCATAATTTCCGCATATCAAATAATTTCAACGAGATTTTACGAAAGGAGAAAAAGTGACATATTTATTAATTATACATTTTTATCCATATTTCTTTTTGAAAAACATTCAATTATCGATTCGAAATAATGTATATTGATTATAATTACAGAATTGTCCAAAACATACGTTATTGTTCCAAATTATGTTATTGTTACAATTAAACAAAATAATATAAAATTTTAGTTAACTGCATTTAGATATAATTTCTACAAAAATAGTTTTTAAATTATCAATCATCTTTTATATTCTTTAAAAAAGAATAATTTTTTATCTATGAATTTATGATCGATAATAATCAACATTAAAGTTACTATTAGAAAGAAGACTAATACAGAGAATCGAGAATCGAAAAAAAACATAAAGAAAAACATTAAACATTAAATAATGTGTTAAACATCATTCATGTTTTTTTCTTTTTCATGTTACGTAAAATTTCCTTGAAATTATTTAGTTTCGATTACATATGTAGTTGATAATCGTGCTGATCCTTAATGCATCAAAGCATTGTGTACATCGATATATACACGTTGTATATGTATCACGAGGTACAATCGCAGGGGGGGGATATATGTACGTAGTACAGTATTCGAGAACATCTAGTCAGCCGAACATCTATAAAAACACCAGATAAAGAGAAAGAAATAGAGATAGAGATATAGAAATAGATACTAGAAGAGAGAAAGACAGACAGCCATCTCACCGCCCGCCACAGCTCAAAGCACTCACGAGATATCACGGGGGAACACGACAAAAAGAGCCACCGTTGTCTTTTTTTCGCGCGAATATTTTACTCTATACTCGGGGATACGTTATAAGCTTTCGTGTTTTTATAACCTAAAAAAGCGATTGCACTGCTCCGTATTGTACGATGTGATGTACCCGGACCGGTGAACGCCGTGGTGCCACCTGACAGACTCCGGGAAATTTGAGAAAACAAGATTTCCTTCAGCCCATGCGCGAGAACTTTAATCGAATTTTGGCTTGCAGTGCCGACAACGGACGTGTCTTCGCTTCACTGCACACGGCCCTGCATTCAAAATTCAAATTTTTCCCTCCGCAATATCGAAATCTATCGAACGAGTAGGAAACATCAGTAGCTTTTCGAATAACGTTATGTCAAATCTTCTTTTCTAATAGAGTTAACTTTTGAAACAATAAACAATAGATAATAAAGCCCTTATTTTAAAAAAATAGTTCGCTTGCACGATATGTTTGAACGCATGACTTATGACGACATTTTCTATAGCGGTGGATATAAAATTTACAATTATTAATATGATCAGAAAGAATATTTTCTACTTGTTTATAAACTTAATTATCTTAGTTATCTTTCTATCACGAAAAATGCTTATTAAATTCACTTACCTTCTTTTTTGTTCCAAAAACATTTCATTGATACAAAAAACTTATAGGATTAACACTGAACAATGTACTCGCGCATTAAATGAGCTGTAACTGATTGTTGAGCCATGCAACAAGAAAATTGTGCATGATGCGACATCTGCCGACAAATATTTGAACTACTTAAAATGGTTACTTATTAGACTTTATCTATATTAGAACATATGTCATTAAAATTATTAAAATTATATTAGAATTAAATATCATTTAAAAAAATTTTTAATTAATATTATATCACTATATATCATTCATAATTATTAATATTAATATATGTATCAATTATTTTGATATATTATAAGAATAATAATATATTATTAAAATATGCCTAGTTACTTACTTTCTTAAAAGATATAGGAATATTTATAGTTATTTCTTATCCAAATGATATATAAATAAATAACAATGATTATCAACAATGATTATATATTAATTTATTTATTAAAGGCTTAAGAATAATTATATTGATAATATATAGATATTGTTAAAATATTGCGACTTATATATTGAAAAGTTGTGACGTTGTGATTTATTATTAGTTTGTATACATTATTATATAGATATAGATATTATTATATAGATATTATTATATGGATATAGTATATATATTACTAAAGATGAATATCACTTATTTAAACAAAATAACAATCAAAATTATCAAAAAAATTTTAGAAAAAATATGAGAAAATTAGTAAACTAATTATTGGACTTGTCATCTGTCATTTGTTCTCTAATTTTAATTTAACTATATGCTTATATATTAATTTATTAATTATATTATTTTTTCTCTCCAATTATTTTTTTTTAAAGAAATTTTTATTTATTTAACTACTTTTTTCCGTTCTTTTCAAAGAGAACTTTTTAGCTATCCTGATGATAACCAACCAGATGTTATTTTGCTATTAAAATATTTGAATTTCGATATAAAGAATCATATTTTGTATTTCTACAAATAAAAGTAAAATAAAAAAAGTGTGAAAAAAGTTATTGATGCAAAAATTATATACATATGTATAAATTTCATTAATTTGAAATTTTAAAGATTCCTAATAGATGTTTGTTTAATAATTCCTAATAATTACGATGTCGCCACTGTTTGACATTTATTTGATATCAGTTTCCCTCTTTTTATTTATGTATAGTTAAAGTTATCAGAAAAATTCTTTTTGTGAGAAGAGTGGAAGAAAATAATATAATTATTGAATATAGTTATTAGTCTTCCACTCGTTATTTATTTTCCTTTCATCTCTTTGCTGTTGTAACACTGTTAATTCGTTAATTATATTTTCTTCTATTTTTCCACAGGGAATTTGAGTTCATTAACTCAATTATATTATTTTTTCACACTTTATCTATAAAGAAAATTTTTCTACTATACATTTAATATGATACTTCGTTATACTTATACATTATATTCATTTTATCCTTATTTTCCTTACGCCTACGCCTGGCAACATGGCATATCACATGGTTGAAGTTCGACAGAGTCGTCAACTAGTCAATTTATAATAATGGCTGCGCCAGTGAAAAAACGCGATGTTCAACGAAATTTTGAAGATAGAAGTAGCGACGATGATGATCACAATTCATCAAATAGTGAGGATAACGAGAAGGAATCATTGGAAGAACAAGTAAGAAATTTAAGTCAAATAAATCAATATAAAACGTCATTGGTTAACCTTATTTTTGAGCACGCGGTCGTAGATTTAATTTTGTTTTAAATAATTCTTTATAATAATTGATATTTATTGAGAGTAAAATATAATAATTAAATACCTTGTACAAAATTTAAAATTTAAAATTTTTTTGCAAAAAACACTTACGTATTTAATTTGATTGATTATAATCAATGAGCTTGTCATTCCATGAAGATATTGTTAAATATTACAGTGTTGTGATAGAAACATCTGTGCTAAAAATTGTTGTTTAAAACTTAACATAAATAAATTTAAAAAATGTAAAAAGAATGGATTATTTATTTTTGTGTTTCATTCAAGTTAAATAAATTTAATATTTAATATTTTAATATTTTACAAATAACTGATTATGATAAAAATGTGATTATGATAAAATATGATATTAATAAAATATAAAATCAATCTTAAAATATAAAATTCTTTTAATTAGGGAATGGAAATTCAAGTAGATTTTGAAGGAAGAAATCCATTGGATCCAGATTATCATGGCATTAAGACCTTATTACAACAACTTTTTTTAAAAGCTCATATTGATTTAGGAGGTCTCACAGATTTAATTATTTCTCAAAATTATGTAGGTTCAGTTGTTAAACAATCGGAAGATTTAAATGAGTCAGATGATGAAGACAATGATATCAATGATGTCTTTGGTATTACTACAGTAATTAATTTATCTAGTGGACAAGTAAGTATATTACATATAATATAATGTTATTTAGTTAATATGAAAATTATTTATTAATAACCTAATTTATTTTAGAATTATCCTTGTATACAACAACTTAGGGATTTACTGAGACAATTGGCAAATGAACATGCAACTGATGCAGCAAATACTATGATAAAAGATGTTCTTGAAAATGATTCAGAAGCATTAGGTTTATTAATTAATGAAAGATTTGTCAATATTCCAGCACAAATATCTGTGCCACTTTTAGAAAATTTAATCTCCGAGATAAAAAGAGCAAATAATAAGAAAATGCCATTTAATTTTTCATATTACATATTGATATGCAAACTCTACAAGACAGAAGACAAAAAGTTAGAAAAAAAATTGAAACATAAAAAGAAAGATAATACCGAAGAACCAGCTATTCTATGGAGCAATCCAGAAGAAGAAATTTTTGCAGAAGAAGCAACAATAAGTTTTGAATTTTCTGTTGAAAAAGAGTCAGATAGTGGTTTGTCTGGAACATGGACTGAAACTGATGATGAAATGATACCTTATAGAAAAGTTCTTCTGTTTGAAGCTACCAAATTGCAACCAATTATTGACAAAATAAAAAATCATATTTCTTAATCAATCTAAAAGACTAACATTAATTCATATTCCTAAAAAAATCCTTCCTTTGATGTATTAAAGGAAGGTATACGCTTTTCAAAGATAATTTCTTTGACGATCTATTGTATAATGAACTATTGTATCATACAGTATATGTAATCAGCTTTTTATATATAATACACCTTTTCATACTGCTTACTGCAATCTGTTTCCCATCACTTATCCGTTAACCTCGGAAAATATCTTGAAAATATTTGAATTTTTAGGAATCAATTACGAATTCACATATCAATTTTATTCAATCGTAAAAAATTTATTGTCTTACTAAATAAATAATATAAACAGTAGAATCATAAAACAAATTATTGTTTAAAAAAAATATGTATCGCGATTAATATCTTAACAATAACATGTAACTTGTGCCTGAGAGTTACAAACAAATATTTTGCGCATTACTAACAACATCTACTTTTATGTCGGTGAATCTTTCAATAATTGTTTTATTGGCTTAGCTCTTCGTCTCATGGTGCCCAAAATATTTAACATTTCTGAAACTGCTGGTGGCGCGCTTTCCGCTTCTTGTCGTCTTCTTCTTTCCTCTTCTCTTTGCTTCTGCAATAAATCATTTCATTTGAGACAAAATGTAATTTATGAATACAAAAATATTTCCAGAAATATAAAGAACTTACGTCTGTTTGCTTCAGTGTGAATCGTCCACCTTTTATTTGATTAATAATATCATCGATAGCTGAAATGAATAAAAATTTTGAATTATACGTTAAATGCATTTAAGCACGCGATTGAGCAAATTAAAATTAAAAATATAATTACCAGGTTGTTGCGCAACTGTTGGTGTTTTTTTCGTAATTCCAAGCATATTTTCCATGTCGGTCACCGCGTTTCGTTCCGAATTCATTTTTTCTTTCGTCAGCAACTTAATCGACGATTGTCCACTGTTATTGAACATTGGCGGTGGTGGAGGTGGAGGCAAGGGGGGTGGTGGTGGCCTAGAAAGTTTCTCTTCCAGTTCACTGATTTTTGCCTTCAAAGTTTGAACCACTCCTTCCAGAGTTTCCACTGACTTCTCTGCCCTTTCTGCCCTTTGCGTTACAACTTCCAGTTCCGATTCTGCCAGCTTTAACTTTTCCTCTACTATTTCGAATTCGACATTAGATTCTTTCTCCTCCAACTTCTCTTCTAACATTTGTATTTGAGAGGCATGATTCTGTTGCTCCTCCTCCAATAATCTCTTCAAAGATTCTACTTCTTGAAGGACAGTTAATAATCTTCCATTAGGATCGTCGCCAACTTCCGCCATCAGAAGTGCGCTCTGATGAGCCAGAACATTTCTTTCTTTTTGCACCTGTATCGAAAGTGCAATATTTTGTAATAATTAATCATTTAAATTCAACTATGCCTCAAAAAATGTCTACTTAAGCATCGATCTTACCCTTTCTGCCTCTATCTTCATAATCTTCGCATTCTCCCTCTCACGATCGCATTGCGCCTTCAATGCTTGTACTTCCTCCGCAACCATCTTTGTTACCCTTTCCATGTTGTCCTTTTGAACTTTCATCTCGTTTACTTTCTCTTCACCTGGAATTGAAAAATTCCATTGTTAAATGAACATGTTCGTAGATATTTTTTAATAATTATATGTATAAGTATTTTTTTCACATTTTTGCCTAAGAGTTCTTTCCTCGTCCAACTGAGTGGTCAAATGAGTAACCTGTTCTTGAGCTTCGAATTCTTGAAGACGAGCGGAATGCAATTCTGTTTGAAGCCTTGCTATCTCTTTGCTTAATTCTGCAAATTATCCACTCTTATAAATACATTGCATAATTAACAGTGAAATTGTAAGCTGTTATGATATGTCTCCATACATACCTTTCACCGTTTCTCTCAACTGATCGAGATCTTCGAAATTCGAGTCAACTTCATCCGATAACTCAAGATCTAACGAATCTTCCGGATTTGTTTGTAAGAATTTTTGTGTTATAATCTGTGATCTTCTTTTCAGTTCGCGATTTTGCCTATACCACTGAAATTCGATTTTAATTCAATGAGTTATACGCATATAGTCGTATTACATTAATTTCTAGAAATTGTGATTTGAAAAATATTAAATAATATATTAAATAAGAAATACGTATATAATCGAATAAAGTAATAATGATACAGAATAAGAATTTCATTAAAAAATATCTCTTCACTTTGACTCGAATTAGCTAGCTCTTTAACGATGTTCTTTCTCACAATTCTTCAATCCTTGAACGATTGTCTTCATTCTCAGTCACGTTATACAAAAAAATATCATACGAACATATTTGTCGCGCGTGTATCTTAAATCTACATCTTCTCAGTGATATCTCAACCGAGTATGAGTTCTCAATTACTAATTACTCTCTTGAATTTTATCATTCATATAATTATAAAAAAGAAATGCGAAAGGTTACCTGTGACGCTTGTTGCATAGCTTTATGCATAGCACCAGTTTCAACGTCATATTGATGCTTTAATTGCTCGTACTCTTTGCACACTGCTTCAGACACTGAAAAAAAATTTATAAATTTGTTTTTAAGTAAATTTTAAAAATTTCCACATTTATGGAAATTATATGTATATATATGTAATTACAACTACCTGTTCGTAATTTCTGAAGTTTCTGTTCTTTTTCCTGAACTTGCGACTGCAAAGTACCATTTTGTCTCTGCAATTGTTGATATTTTTTCTCCAGGTCCGCATATTCCTTACTTGCTGCGACGAGAAAAGTATTATTTTCAATAGGAAGTTCATATATTGTGAATGCACTCACGAATATAAACGTCACGGGACCCTGACTATAAATTTATTTTATTTCGATTAATTTATAATTCTACCGCGTATGACCAGTGAATAAGAAAACGTCACAGAATTCGTTTTGCATGCAAGAGTGAATCACAACCGAATAATAATTAAGTTGCATTACAGATGATTGGCCGTGAACTACAATCACGCGTTAACCACTTCCCTCTCGCTATATATATATAATTGTTCTTATTTTGCGTGATCCATTACACCTTGATCTCTCTTGCAATAAATAAATAAATCAAAATCAATTTCGAAGAAACGAAGTTTCTGTACAATCGTGAATAAAAAAGGAAAAGTCACGCCATGATATTTTTAATTTAAAGAAGAAAAAAAAAAGAAGAAGAAGGAGGAAGAAATAAAACTTGGTAAAAGATGCATTGAAAGAAAGTTGTTGATAATACGGTTAGTTCTATATTTACCAATCTCTCTCCTATCCCAGTTGTTTTAATCAAATTAATGCTCGAAAGCGGAGGGAAGAAGCCGTATTTCGTCACTTCGTTAATGATGACTAATGGAATCATAATAAAGTTCCCTAACGACTTTAGGCGGCCCATACAAACACTCATTACGCCACGAAACTTATTACTAATTATTAATTACCGGCCTCGCTCTTCTGCAGCAACAATTTCCTCCTCTTCTCCGACTCCTCGTATTTGTTCTTCCACTTGCTCTCCAGGCTATTGCTCCTGTTCAATTTCACGGCGCCGACCGGCTCATTCGTCTTGCTGTTAACACCAGCCTGGGAGGAGAGTTTCTCAGTCGAGTTTCGCATCTCGATACTCGAGCTCGACAAATTATTGTTCCTCCACCGTTGCTGCTGAACGGAAGCGTCGAGCTTCTCGAACGACGCCCTTTGAGCGGCAACCGACACTCCTCTGGACAGCTTTTCGAAGGACCCTCTACGGGACGGAGGACACCTTTCTTGAGCTTTAATTGCGTTCGATATCCTCGGCACCGGAATGTGTGAGTGAATTACGCTCGAGGATGTCCTCGCCGGCTCGGCGCTTAAGACGATGTTCAGTTCCGTTTTATTCATGTCGTATATATATATTCTGCGAACAAGGGATATATTCGTGAGACTCTCGTCCCTCGTCTTTTCGACGATCGACCAATTTGCAGAATGGATAGACACGTAATAACTGTTAATTCGAGCCAATAATATTACAATAAGCAATTAGTAATTAGCGAAAGACGAAGAGAGATTGTGAGTATCTAAATAAATTTATGACTGTGTCAGTGTGATATCACTCTTTTCGCTAAATTCAAGTGGAATTCTTCTAGTGGTGGTGGGGAAAGAGGATATATCCACGAGGAATGGACGAGCGATATACAAAGAATAAATGCATCACGAAGAAAATGCTTTATATATATATATATACATAAGCATAAAATCTATGGGCACGAGAAACGATATTTCTATATTGAAGTGTCTACTTCAAACAGTAGAGGGTTAATAACATCGTTTTCTAAAAATACACGTATTGGTCCCACCCCCTGTAGCCACAAGCCGCGTTAGAAATAGCCGCTCTGTCAAAATGTATTCGTGACTAATCTCGATTCCACGAATCGCGAAGTAGCCGGTATGGGAAGATAAGGTGCTTTCCGAACCGCCACGCGAACTTACCGGGAAATGATAAATGTCTACGTCCGGCGAATCCTGAATCGAGTTACCGGTAATTGTAAAGTCAGTCAGCTTTGCCGAGTCTTACGTTTCTCCAGTGAATTCTCGATAATAAACAGGGAGGGAGAGAGAAAGAGATGGGGAGGGGAGGGGGGAATATGAATAGGAATATACCGGCTTAAGGCAGTTTCGTAGCGCGTGTGGTTCGATCGATGCACAGATCAGTGTAAATCGATGAAATGCAATATGCAACATGTCAATTCCAATCAGACGAATTGGTATTAACACGATGCCACTCCTCGAATTTTAAATGTTATTCCCGTACGCCTTACGTCATTGTCCAATTGTTCCCCATCATTGCTGCTGATGTTGCTAATCTCGATCGAATTTCCAATGATATTACTTTGTTTGCGCCAATTTAATAATCATGTATGAAGAAGAAAGAGGGACGAAGAAACGTATTCAAACTTATAACTCTGTGAAGAATACGAAGACACGTGTCGTTGATCTTCGTGGGAGGCAGCCAGATCTCCCGCAAATATTTCGAAGTTAATTCGTTGGAATGCGTCGCAATTACTCGAGAAACGAACACGTAAATGCCACGACATGGACGACATGGTTATTCGAAAAATTTTTCCATCTAATCTATTGACAAATGGTTTAGATAATGCCTCTAGTTAACGACTCGTCCGATTAGGTTAGAAAATTTTCCCACAGAGACAGCTTTATCGTCCACGATAAGTTGATCGATTTCTGACTAACTTGTTCGCATAGTTGAATCACTATTATGAATGCTACTTGGTAATTTCTAACGGTAACGAATTATAACAATACGACAGGTTAAGATACTTGGAATTACTTGGAAAATATTCGAATGACGAATAATTAAATTTACGACTAATCCGGGAAACCGGACGATCTTCTTTCCAACAAACGTGCTATCTTATCCGTAAAAATCTGTCTTTTCAGGCTGTCACCGTTGTTTTATGGAAATTATCGAAGATCCCACCGATGTTTTTGCACCAACTATTTTTAATTCAAGCTTCGCGTCTGGCGAACTCGACGACACGAACGGACGTATCGTGTCGAGGAAGAGCAAAATGATAATTCGAAACGTGCCGTGTCATGCGAACTTCAATACAGGAGGTCGATGGTCACGTAGGATCGTTGCACTTTTCCGTGCGTACATATACCACTTGCAATTCAATCGATTCACCTTGGTTCGTATATTCGTTTCACCATTTACGTTAATCGATTAAAGATAGATGAAAGATCGATTCAATTCGATCCACGTTTCGTCGATCTGGATGTGGACCGATCTCCGTTCGCACAAATGTGCCGAATTATAAAACGGTTGCAACGGTTTACCAGTGGGGACTTTCAAAGTCGGTCAAGAAAACAGTTGAACGTAATTTTACGGCTGCACGTACGAATGGCAGAATCACGTGCCGGATCGACTCCACGGGAAGTCTATGAAATCCTTTCACTTTTCCTGTTTCGCGCTGGTGGATGTTGAAGTACTGTCAAATGATGGTTTTTGCGCCGTATACACTTTCCTTCGACGCGATTTCCCACATTCTTTCAGTGGGAACGATTACGTGTTATGTTAGCCTCGAAGGAATTACGCGGTTACAGATAGAGAAGAGAAAGAGAAAAAAGAAACTTATATATATTACGATTGTAAACTTACTTATTTTAACAGATACTGCGAAATTCGCACACTAATATTTGATCGATATATGTATATCACGATTGGACACGTCACTGCATTTTTAGAAATTATATTATAATGCGAGAATAATATTTTACTACGGAAAAGGAAAGATTTTTTTTTTTTCTTTTAACGGAAGAACGGATTCGACGAACGATGAAACAAAGAACGATAGAAAAGAGGAAAGAAGGTGCGCGTTCTTCGACGTTCGCGCGCATACTGCTCGCACGGCTAACCGTAATGTCACGTTATCTCAGGAGGTTCCAGACAAGTCGAAAGATCCCGAGAGTGCGTGCCCTTCCTTTAATGAATGTCGTCGTTATGTGTGCGTTAGTGGCCGCAAGGTTTTCTCATTGTCAGCGAAAAATCCACGCCACGCACACTTTCTTTCTTTTGTTTATACGCGTTTATTTCGCGATGCATTTTTGAAGAAGAAATGAAATTGTCAAGGATTGAATTGACTCGATAAAAAAGACTCAATTTTTCTTTTCCTTCGTTTCTCTTACCGTTCTCTTTTCTTTTCTTTTTTTTTTTTTTTTTTAAATTATCTTTGACGTATTGAGATTTATGTTATTTCGATTGATCCATTAATTGTTCTTGTCGCTCTGTAAAGTGCTAACAAAGACGGCTGTTCACTGACACTTCTTTGATAGCATATAAAACGAACGAAGAAACGTTTTCTCGCGTAATTGGCCGTTTCTTGCTCAATGCATCGAGCAGAGTTCTCTTTAATAATATGCCTTATCACCGGATCTGTCAGCCTGGAAAGGCTTTTGAGAATATAATACTTACATATCCCTATGTATATATTTCGAAGCACGAAAGCACGTAATATGTGTATGTGGCCAAGAACGAGAATTTCCACAAGGGAATGTGCACCGGTACACGACTGTCTTTGACACGTTGCCTAATCAAAACGATCGTCAAAGACATTCACCGCGATTTGCTTGTGTTATCAACTTTGACAAACATCAAATGTATACTTTATGCATACCAAGACGAATAACAGATTTCGGTGCTTTTCGCGCAACAGTTTTGATAAATTTTAAACCAGAAGAACGCAAGTGATAAAATTATATTATTCGTAGAATAACATCGAGCAACGAAGCCATGAAGAAATATACTTATGCGTAACTATTTTAATCGAGCGTGTTGAACTTCTGTTTCAAAACAAGGATTTTGCCTCTCGAGTTTCAGTTTACTGGATCGATAACCCAAATAAACGTAGATATTATGTATTCGTTAAAGTATGCAGAAATCAGGTGCATTAACGAAACAATATTATTACCGATTTTCATGATTTCCCTCCAATATGGTTTTTTTTTTTTTTTTTTTTACAGCTGTAAGTATAATCGCAAAAAACTGAATAAATATATAGATACAGCGTCTACATATGTGGATTTGAGTCATGATTTCTGAATAATCGTTGAAGCTAAGTCTTTGTCTCGATTCGGTTGCTATGAAAGCGCGTTGACGCTCTTTGCTTTTTCGAATTAATGGAAGAAAATGGAAAAGAATTAAATAGTTTTCAGCAAAGCACAACACATGTTTTTCATTGGTAACAATGTTTCGAAAAAATAATTTTATTTCCAGTTCTAAGAATCCAGTACTTTTATCATTTTTACTTGCTCATGTTATTTAAATATTATTTATGATCGTAAAAACACCAAAGCTCGACTACATAATAACGACATAATTCCAAATTCAATTTTCTCTTTAAATATTGGTAATAATATATATTCGAAAAGAAATATTTTTTTTTTACGTGTTGTATATTAAATACGAAAGAGCATTTATTCGTTTCATTTTATTATTTCTTTCATTTATTTATTTTTTTGTAGAAAGAAAATAATAATTAAATTATAAATATAATTCGTGTATAAAATTAATCATATTGAATATTATAACAAGTTAGAATCGTAAAAGTTGCAAAACGCGCGTTATTCCAAGCGTATGGTTTAAACTCCCGTAGAGTGGCATCATTAAACAGCTTTATTGTCTAGAATTATTCCCCTACTCTCATCATAACTAAAGAGATATGAGTCACGTTCATTAAGTATGTAACGGGTGGGCTGTACAGTTCGCGGAAACTGGAAATAAGATAAAGGACTAGGATTTAAGATTTCGCTGCTAAGGATTCGATTACACGGCTACGAGCCTCTCCGATTTCGCTCGTCTTTGATTATTTTCTTGTTAAACATATGAGAACTCTATTTTCGTTCTTAGATTCGAATAGATCTTCATTCTGTATTTTATATGTTTAATGAACGTTATTTTATGCATAAATTATTGATCAAATTTAGTGCTTTATCTTAACACGTTTTACTCGACGATAATTCAATAATTTAAAAAGAATATTTTGAAGAATTCAAATGAGATTACAGCGTAAATACCAAACCTGCCTTAATTCAACATTGTCACAAATTATCAAGCTTGGATTTCATTAAGTAAATTCAGAATGATGAGCTGTTATTTATAGATTAAACGTATGACAGTGGCAGCCCTGATTTGATATACATATATTCACTCGAAATCCAAAGATATAAATGTGAATTGTTAATTAATATTTCTTTATTAATAATATAAAATATTTTCTATTATTCTATAAAATATTAAAATGATGTTTATTAATTATGCATTTTATTATTGAAAAGTTAAAAAATATTATTGATTTAAAAATTTTATACAATCTATAATAATTAATGAAAATATTATAAATAATATAACACTTTGTGTAATATAAAAAAATGTTATATAATTTAGAGAATATTATTATCACATTTGCGATAATATCCAATAATTATATAGAGATATTATAGAGATACATACATATTAGGTCCAAAATGTTCCTATGATATTTTTATCTCTTCTTTAAGTAAAATATACAATTATATGTATAAATTAGATATAAAAACGATTTTATTAGATTAATGCAAAATATCTTGTAATTTTCATATTAATTTTCATATCAATTATATCATTAACAGTTGTCTAGCCTGATTCTCTATAGTGATAACATTTATTACTATTACTATATATAGCAGAAACAATTATCTATTATTTCTATCTTTCATCTGTGATAAAGAAAAAATTTATATTGTTTCATAGCGAAACAGTTAACTAAAAATTATTATATTATTTTGTGATAATGAAACCATATTGTAATTTGTAAGTTCAATTTGAATTATGAGCTTAAAAACAGTATTAGCTACAATCGACATTCATTAAGAAGAATTGTGCCATAAAAAACAAAAGCTTCGAAATATAAATAATATTAAATTAATCTTAATGTTCTGCTGGATTGACAATCATGACGCGACTAAGAGGCAGAGCCTCTTTAATGATCATTATAATGATCAGTTTTACCCTATTGATTATTATTTATCATATTCTCGGTAATGAGGTCAAGGACATTACGTCCAATAAATTAAATCCACGACTTAAAATCGAAGAAGTTTATCCATTGAGTGATCTCACAGAGAATCCTCTTAGTATTGCCAGAAAACAACAAATAGAGGCTCATATAATGGGAAAGTTAAAAAGTGGTGGAGGCAAGATATTCAGTGATCTTAATTATGATAGATCACGTATAGAAGTTCCCTTGTTTAAAGGTCACAAAATTGTACATTTGGATTTAAAGGGTGCTCCTCCAAAGGCAAGTTATTATAAGTACCTGCTACGTTTGCTCAAAAAATTAGGTGCCACTGGTATACTTATAGAATATGAAGATATGTTTCCTTTTGAAGGAATAATACAAAATATCAGTGCAGGTAATTGTTATACCAAGAAGGATATTACTAACATTCAAAAAATAGCTAATGAAAATCAACTGATAGTTATACCATTGATTCAAACTTTTGGTCACATGGAATTTGTTCTAAAATTAGATAAATATAAAGATTATAGAGAAGTTTCACGTTATCCACAAGTTTTATGTCCTACATATAATAAAACTCTTCCATTGATATATGAAATGCTAGATCAAATAATAGAAGCGCATCCTGATATAAAGCATTTACATATTGGAGCTGATGAAGTTTATCAAATAGGAGAATGTTCTAGATGTTCAGACATAATAATTAAAAAACAATGGGGTAAAAAACAATTATTCTTGGATCATGTTTCAAATGTAGCAAAGTATATAAAAAATAAGTATCCAGAACTTACAGTTCTTATGTGGGATGATGAATTTAGAGAAATAGCATCTGATGAAATAATAGACAGAGGTTTACATTTAATGGTAGAACCTGTTGTTTGGAAATATACTACTGATCCTGGAGTATCATTAACAGATCAATTGTGGGAAAGCTATGCATCAGTTTGGAAGAATATTTGGATTGCTACAGCTTTCAAAGGTGCCACTGCACCAGATAGATATTACACAGATATTGCTTATCATATAGAAAACCATCAACGTTGGTTAGAAATTATCAATAGATATTCTGCTCAGATTAGATTTAAAGGTGCGATTTTAACTGGATGGCAAAGATACGATCATTTCAGTGTACTTTGTGAACTTTTACCATCTGCCATACCCTCACTTGCTGTAAATTTAGCTATCTTACAAGCTCCAGATTTATGTAGATTCCCAGTAGAAGTACCTACTCCAGTATTACAAGCTTTACAATGTGAGGGTATCATTTCTTTGAGTATTCCAGAACCGCAATATGGTTGGACCAAATGTAATTATCATGGTGTATCTATTTATGCTGCCACATTGAGATTGTTTTCTTTGACTCAAGAAATCAATAAAATGGAGCAGGATAATACCTTTAAAGGATGGTTGAAATCATACAATTTAAAATATGCATTTTCAAATCCTAGTCATGTAGAAAGAGCAATTGCTGATTTGGATAAATATAAGATGGAAATAATGTATATTGAAAAAGAAATAAGATCATCTATGGAAAATATATATGATAATTATACCATACAAGAATGGATAGAAACATATATTGATCCTTTAAATGAGAAATTAACTCAATTATGGGAGGCTAAAGAAAAAATTTTAGAAAAGAACATATGGCCAAGAAGACCATTAACAAAATCTGATTTATAATAAACAAATAATTTCCATACAATGTAATATGAGACTGAAGATCGCACTAGAATGAACAAAGAAGCGATATATTGATTGAGACATTTGAAATTCTTCTTTTCTAAAGGGATAAATAAATAATCCATGGTATATAGAATCTATAAAATTATAATTTTGCACCATATGTCTAACGTATAGGATACGCTCTATATCTCAATTGAAGTGCATCAAATTTTATCGACTGCACCGTCCGTAAATTAATATCGTTAGTAATTTGCTTCCGAAAAATGAATTTCTTTTCTTGATTTATTTAAACATTCGTATGAAAGTTTTTAATAATTTATAATTGATATTTATAATTATAAGCAAATAAAAGTTTTCTAATTAGCATTTTTAGAATATATATAATGTCAATATATTTAATGAAGTTAATTTAAGAATTAATTCCAAAATTAATTAATTATTTGATTATTAATAATGTCGTTTGAACAATGAAAAATATTATATACTATTTTATAAATATCTATATCATATTAATTCCCAACGAAAAAAGCTTTAATGCTTCCTATGTATATTTTATATGTTTTTCGAAATGATTATTTTAATACGCACATACTG
The DNA here is from genome assembly GCF_048593485.1 of Apis florea. Lineage (NCBI taxonomy): Eukaryota > Metazoa > Arthropoda > Insecta > Hymenoptera > Apidae > Apis > Apis florea. The sequence goes on along the minus strand of NW_028256864.1, from coordinate 1,676,680 downwards.
CGGTTTACACATACTTATTCTTATTTGTTAAATATTCGTTTCCTTGTTGTATGCGTTTTGTTTTGTATGTTTATGATTTTAGTATACGTATTGTTTTGCATGATTAGTGCCATTAATAATTAGATTAATTAGTTATAGAAAAAATCAGTGAATCAATAGTTTATAAAAATAGAGATATATCTGCAATTTCTTTAACGATCGAATAATTTTTCTCTCGATCTTTGAACTGTTATAATATTTTACTTAATCTTACAGAATATTTACAATCAATTACAGAATTTTTCTTATATTATGATTTCTTAATTAATAATTTTCAATATTAAAGAATCTTTCCACAAGCATTTATATAAAATTATCGAAGATTCGAATACAAACTCATGACATATATTCAATCAACAGTATATGTACATCATTATAATGAATAATATTACCATTATTGTAAAAATATTTTTAACAACGTTTGTTACGTTGATTGATGATATTATCGTAAGTAGTAAGATCTTATCGATAAATAAATTTGTTTTTAAATCTACGAAGAAGACACTAGTGGTTTATTATATTGGCCCCTCAAAGTAATATTGTGAACTCTTATGTAATAAGAAATAGTAAGAAAGTAGTCAAAAATATTTGCTCAAACATCTTATGTACACGTCATTTCTCGTTTCTATTCTATTTTGTACAAAATCTGTTCTAGCTGTGCGTGAAAAAAATATTGTATGTTATAAAAATCACTTCTCATTGCGATAATTTTTATTGCAACACGCAAACTGCTGATTTCGAGCTAGGGAAATGGGGATGAAAGGGAATTTGAGTATGTCTTTTTGTGGGGATTCTTTTAACAACTTTTTGAACCGTGTTCATGTCTACTGTGTCACCTATTTCCGCGATTATTATAGGCTTGTGATAGTCTTGATCTGTTTTCGTTAATCGAACACCCAAGATTTGCGCAGCTAAAGTTACTATGCACAAAGAAACCTGGAACAAAAATCAATTTTTTCAAACGGAGAACAGGATACGTTTTTTTCATTGTTTAAAGAATTTTTTACCGCTTCACCGGTTCTAGCGGAAACATCATGAGACGGGAATCCATTGTCTGCGGCAAATTTGTGTGTTCGATCCTTTTTCACTGTCCTCTGATGTTCCATATCGCATTTATTTCCAACTACAGCCATCAATGGTGTTTCCTCATAATTACTGCTCAACTTTCTGATTTTATCTATCCATTCTTCTAAAACTTCAAAACTGAAACTATTCGTAACATCGTAGACTAAAAGAATGATCTGAAAAAAAAATTTTTTTTTTTTTTTTTCTTAAAAATAAAATTATGATCCATATGTTTTTATGGTAATATCTTATTGGAATGTCTGTTAGATGCATTCCTTTTTCTTACATGAGCGCCGAAGACGTATTTGTCCAACATGTTTCCATGTAGCGCCAGACCACCGACATCCCATAAATGTAGGTTAACGTTTTTATAATAGCCAACACTGATGTTTTTCAGGAAGAAGTCGATCCCAGATGTTGGTGTATACTGTCTCGTGAACTCGTTGTTGCAAAATTTCTGAGCGATACTTGTCTAAACAGGAATCCTTGAATTTCAATTATTCAGAATTGCTATTCTATTATTACAAACTATCGTCTCAAAGAATAATTTTTTACAATGATAAAATGTATGAATGATAAAAAGAAGAAACGATATCTGCTCGTCTCTAGTTAATAATACATCTAGTAATTATTTGAGAACTAGTAATACAGTAATAATTAGAATGCAAGTGAATTTTGGCGAGAGAAAGAATTAGAGATATATGCAAAATAGCTTGAGTCACGAATATGCAACTTGAACTGTATTCAATTATAAGGAATTTATTACTATCAATATACAACGCTTCGAATGACAAAAATTTCTAACTGAACGTTTATTAATCAACAAAAATAAACATAAATAATGTAACTAACTGCTAACTATAAAATATTTATTGTTTTGCAAAAGTATGTCTAATAATGGCACTGACCACTTCGTAGGGAAAAAATAAATCGATATGTTGCTTAGTTCCCTTGAAGCTCAGGCACACTGAACTCGAAACAATTTAAATCATTGTTACATCGATCCTTCTCGTATGTACCAAATCGATATTTTTCTTCTTTATGAAAATGATGAGAAAATACAAACAATACGTTATTTCTTTGGATTTCAATTAAACTTTTGATAGGAAACACTGGAAAACTCACTTTTCCGGATCCAGAATCACCGACAAGGACGATCTTCAGCTTTCTTACCACTAGCTCCTCCTCGATGTCAGACATTGGGAAGATCGGGATAAAAGGAGCGCGAGAGGAAGAAACACGACGAGATACAAAAAGTTTCGGATTATCATGCGAAAAGTCGTGTTGGCCACGAGACGGTTCTACGTCGACTATAATACAACATATAAACGAAGGGTCTGGCATGTGGCTAGAGAATGAAATCGAGCGAATCGACCGACCGGCCGTGGCCAGTGCGACGTCGTCGTCTATATAGCTGCTTGAATAAATTAACGAATAATCGATACCACACGAACAGGTATCATGCGTACCTTTGCTCGCCTGTATTGTACACTCGGCAAACTTTTTTCTATGACAATGTTTCGATTAATTATGAATTCCTTGTTGAATGCAATGGATCCTATTCTTTTTTTTAAGTGTCAAGGTTTTTCGTAATGGTTTTCATTGATCACATAATTATCCTTTTTTTATCGATTCATTATTCTTGCCTTTTTCCCCCTTTCTTAGTACACTAATATCATAAAATGATTTGAATTTTAAAAAATAAACTTATTTACTCGTGTATTACACGCTTGAAAATAATATAAAAAAATATATATCTGTTATTTATCGCATGACTTCTTATAGTAATACAAGGTATATAAGTAATCAAGTAATTGGAGATAATTTGTTCCATCATGGTTCCGTCATGGTTCATTAACTGAAACAAAAAATTTATGATGAACAATATATATTTCGTAATATCTGTTTTAACTGTTATATTTAAAATATAATGTATCACCTTTTCGATATGCTTATTCGTTTCGATAATTCGATCTTTTGGCAATGAATCACTCTCATCGTATTATAAATATATGTGTTATAAAAATTAATTAAAAATTAAATCCTTATAATTGGCTAAGAGGTAGTAACTAGACACGCGGCAGCACGTTGTTGTGCGAACAACCGTCAATCTGTCAGCACGTTCGAAATTAGCCTTAACTATTTCATAGTATCTTCCGTCGCTGCAAACGCATCGATTCCATAAATATATTATATAAATATAACGTATTTATTACTACATTTACAACTTTTTTTAATTACAAACTTACCTCAAGCTTAAACACCGTAATTTAATACACTTTACACGTAATATATCTATAGCTTTTTGACTTTTGTCGGAGAATCGAAGATTCTCTGGATCCCAGCGAAGTTCTAACCTCTCTAAATTTGGACAATTGTTAGCAATTCCGTCCATCAACTGGTCCACATGAATATTCACGCCTAACCTTTCCACTGTTCCCATTACGAGAATTCTAAAAAAGAAATTTTTAGAATTTAATTTTTTTTTAGATACCTGATTTGAATCGTGTTCAAATATAACAAATGCACGTCTCACTTGGCATTGGTCAATATAGGTAATACGCTTTGCCATAGTTGATCGGTGATGTGAGGCATGCCGGATAAGGAGAGCCCCCAGAGTTGATGACCGTATCTTGATAAAAATTTATGTAGAGCATCATCGGTCAGATTATCGGAACTGTCCAACTCCAGAGCGATCAGGTTTCGAGGATTTCCAGCCTCAGCCCAGGCTTTCAACACGCTATCGTTGAAGCCGTTCAACTGACCTGCGCTCAAAAAACGAAGGCCTGGTATTCTGGTCAACATGTCGATCAGGCATTCCGTTGACAAATCCGTTGCAGTCACATCAAGTTCCTGGATACTCGACTTTTCCCATTCTACTTGCATCACGTATTCACTCTGGAGATCTGTAAAAGATTCGTAGTATCTTTTTTTCAAATTTATATACGATTGAGAACGAAATTAGTTAGTTTGAGACAAAAGTTTCGACTATGCACTTGTTCCTTGCATGAGGAGACATTTCAATCTTCTACTTCTTTGGAATAGAGTCTTCATGGTCGAGCCAGTGACTTTGGCGCAAAAATTCACTGCTAAACATTCGAGTTGAATGCAATTGGAAGAAAATGCATCGATGTGCGAATCATCTACGAAATTGATCCCGTATAAATTGATCACTCGCAAGTTGGGGGTTGCCGATTTTAACTTGTGCACGTTTATCACCTCGTAAATTTCTTCCTCTTCCTCCTCCACTTTCTCGTACGTTCCTATAAAATATTACGTGTAATTTCTCGTTGAAACAGGTGGTGTCATAGGAATTTATTCAAGACACGAACCTATAAGATGAAGAATCTCCAAACCATTGATAAAGTTATAAATCTTTCTCATAAAACCCTCCATGAAGATTACCTCTGACAGGCAGATGCACATGTATTTCAGCTTGGTTGGGAAGGCTTGCATTTCCGAAAAATCGTGCAGTTGCATGGCAGTGGAAAAGTCGAGGAGCATGTGAGTTAAATTAGGACATTTGTTTGCCAGTTCATGAAGAACCGTGTGAGTGATCAATTCGATCGGCAGTTCTATATACCTCAACGAAGCTCCAAAACGTGTGCTGAAACGTATCGAAGAAGATTATTTTATGCTTTGATCTATCATATTCACTGCTAATATCTTAACGCGTTATCTTAATACACTTCTGATTTAAAAACAAATATTTCCTGTCATTTACAACAAAGAATGTATTTTCTACCTGATTAAGTGAAGCAGATAATCCAACGAGTTCACGTGCAATCCACTAATTTCCGGTCGTAGAGATACGTGTTTCCATAATCGCGTGTCGTAAGCAATTTGCCGCCATCTCTTGCACACACGTGCTACTCTGCATATCTCGCGATGAGATAGGTAACTGAAGATATTCAGCAACACCTTATCCGGAAGTTTTTCTATCGTCTGGTAAAAATGAGAAATAATAATTTTTAATTAATCAATTTACAATCAAACAGTTTGAAAATCAAATCTAAAAGTTAAACTTTTCTCCATAATTTCTCAATACTTTCCAAATACTTCTTCGTTATAAAGCTCGTCACTTACCGTTCCAGCGAAACGACTTTTAACCACGCCGCCCTCAGACACAAACATCTGAGACGTTTCCACGGCAATTTGACCCCACACATCGACACCCCCGAGATCCATCTTGTTATTTTTTTATAACTAACTCGTAACAGGATGGTTTCTTTAAGAGAACGTGTTATCACGGGGCTTATTTCGACAGGACGATCTATCGGATGATTTTTCTTTCGATTTAAATCGGGCGCGAATCGAAGCTTGCACCGTGAAAGAATAAGACACGGATATGAAAAGGAAAAAAGGAATAAATTGTTCGGTGAATTCGTGAAAATTGCGATACTTGGTGGATTCCAAGGAATCAGAAGTTCTAAGTCTTCCACGGGATTTCTAATCGGATCGCGCCTGCGCGTCGTCCTAAATATAAGACTTGGAAGGTCCGTCTCAACTTTAATTTTAAACTCGTCACCTGTAGCCAAAGTGCATTTCCTTGTGTTCCCGTGAAACGTCAAATTTTGGGCAAAGTTTAAGAAATATTCGCGAGTTTCGCTATGGCTCTTATTTAGAACTCTTTGCACGTGTATGAAATATATCTATATATAAGTCTATAAAACAAACAAACATAAAAATTGATATGGAAAAATATCGGTTTTATTTATTATGAGTTATAAGCAATTTGAATTCGCTTTAGAAGAAATAAAGAAAGAGAATAGGGTTTATTTCCATCTCGCTTCGTGTTACGCAAATTCATTTAATTATTAATTTAATAAATAAGCCTCGATCAATATTTTTATATAACAACTGTTTGTTTTGATGTTTAAAATAGATTCACCAAAAATGGCCCATGAATAATGAAAATAAATAAAATAAAACCATTTTTTAAAAATATCTAAACGCGTTTATTTCTTCTTTAATGTGAATAAAACTTGTTTCCATTCTTCTCTAAATCAAAGAAAATATAATTGTTTTTGTATTTTTTGATTTGTTTTTACTTTGTTTGGACAATCACCATAAAATATTAGACAATCATTTTATCAGATACATAAAATGTTACAGATTTTCTAAAAATTTGAAATCAGAAATTTGCCAAAGTGATATTTAGTTGATGTAAGACTTGGAACTTCTCCGACACGAGACTTCGTCAAAAACAAATTCATGCACGTGATACTTGTACAAAGGCATATAAAAGTTAAAAAACAAACTATTCGAGTTTTTTTATATTTCTTAATCCTCTAGAATCAATAGATCGAGACTAAAAAAATAAAATAGATAACAGCCCATATATCAATAAGTATTAAACATTTTTTCGAATACGATTCCATAAAGACTTGATAATATTGAGTCGAAGAAATGAAACAAAAGCTGTGAGATAAAAGTTAAGAAACATACTTTACTCAAATAATGTAACTAAATTTTTCACGAAAAAAATGTGACGTGTAAATGTTGTTCCAAGGATGAAGTTGGATAATTCTTTTCATGATTCCATGACATTTGTAACCTTCATTCGATTAATTAATTAATTAAAGATAAGATTGAATCTATATTTTTAACATTTCATAATTTTTTATATTAAGTCTTATATCTTTTTTATATTAAATTTTATATCAAGAAATATCATTTTTGAATAAATTGAATTTTATCGTTTTTTCATCTTCAGTAAAATATTCAATTTATTTAAGAGCAATCCAACATTAATGTGTTTCTTTTTTTTTTCTCAAAGCAAAATAGGATAAATTTATTTTTTGTGTATCATCACATTATATAAATTCATATACAGTTACGTGTAATGAAACAATGTTTCAATATATTCTTCTAAATTAATTAAGACGAATTAGAATTTAAGAATCTTTACAGGGAAAAATGTGAATGTAATTAAATATTCAAGTTAATTCCCAGATTTGAATTTAATTGAGCATTAGGGCATTAATTGGCATCAATTAAACATCACCAATAAATCAGGAATTGACGGACTGAAACTTTTGTATTCGATTAATCAAATCAATGAAAAATAAATGTTATCATGAAATTCAAAGGTTATCCAACATCTTATTTACATCTTATTATTTACACAAACATTGCTATTTTCATTAAAAATAAATTAAATCAACTAAAATATTTATATTTCTTAACTTTTGTCCCACAATTTTTATTTTATTTCTCTTATTTTTATTTTTAATCTTTATGCAAACATATTCGACAAAATTTTATTGATTATTTTATTGATTTATTATATTTATTGATGTATTCACTGTTATCTTCCTATTTTTTAATTTATTTTTAATTCCAATCTATTGATTTCAGAGGATAAAAAATATAAAGATTTTTAATCAACGATTAGTTTTTTTTCAATTTTGTCAGTAAGTATTACAACAAAAAATTAAATCATTTTTCTCGATAAAACACTGGGATCTCGTTATCTGATTATCAATGTTATTACATTAAGATATTAAAGACTCGAGTGTTTCGATTAAATAACAAGATGGAATAAATACTACGTCTGAATTTTTTTCCCTTTTCATATAATTAACAATTTTTGTTTGTAATTCTTGTTTGCTCAATTTCTGTCACAAAGGTCATGAATGACTTTCTGCGATAATGAATATCGTTACAGAAATTGATAAAATCTTCTTTTAAATATTTTTTTTTTTTTTCCTTACAAATTACGATGCTTCTTCGAACGATTCGTCAAATTATGCAACGACGAATATTTTTACATGAACAGAAGATTGCGGATTTAGAAAAATCTATGAAATTGCGTGCTACAATTACAAAACTTTCCAAACTGATCAAATAAAACTATCGATTAGTATAGTTTAATTGGATAATTACCACTTTTGACACAATTTTTCGATAAATACTAGTACCGATATCCTCTCTAGATATAGCACTTGTGGCAAATTCCACGTCCAGTTTGTGCCAGGTGCTCATTGTTGAACATGCAATTAATTATCCGTTCAGTTGTACGATCAATCTAAAAAAGAATCACTTTCGCGATCGGTATCAAACTATTGAAATCGTATCGGGGTGCAGAAAGGTGAACAGGAAAGTAAGTTTGTTCGTGTCAATGTAAATTTATCTCAAAAAACTCGAAGCATTGCAAAGATTTAAGAAATGCTCCCGGTTCGAGAACCAATTTGTCAAGAGTTCTCTGATTGACTGGACCATGCTAGGATTCATTTCAAACCGAGTGCAGCTTAATTAGTTATAAATAAAGCAGTCAGTCAGGTAGTCAGACGAGATAAGAATAGATAGAAGGCGTTAGTAAGTACATTCTAGCAATATCACGTAGAAAAGAGTAATCCATTTTTCAAGAGATGTTATTTCGACGTTATTTGCTATTTCTTTAACCAGCACAATGATCACAAATATCATAAATACAAGTGAAAGAAAAAGTGTGATGAATATCAATGTAATAAGTTTGTTTAAAATTATAATTATGATGGGAGATTCTTGATAATTTACCGTATTTGAACGTGTAATAAAATCCTTGGAATCTTCGTCGAAAGTATTCAGTTGTTGAAGAGCGGTTTCTACACTCAATACGTTCCAATTGGACATTTTTCGTCCAAATGCATCCATAATAAAGATTTACCGATCGATCGAGAACAAATTTAAATATCAAAATATTAGAATTTATATATCTCTTTTTGCTATATAATACAAATATCGATTAAAATTACACTCTATCATTGCGAACACATCCTCACAATATGTTTGATATTTTAGTTTTTAACGTATAATGACACTTGAGCATAGCAAAATAAAATTTCACATATATAATTTATATAACACGAGTATATGGAAAGATTTAAATTTCGATGAATTACGGAAATCGAGATTGCATACGTTCTTCTTCGTTTTCTGATGAAGGATAAAAGAACAAGTCATCTTCCAATAATAGTTTTTAGACGAAACGAGTTAATATTTATATTATATAATTATTTTATAATTGTGATATTTTTTTGTAATTTTAAATCAATCTCTTTCTTAAATATTTATCTTTAATTTCGACACATATGCAACCCACGATATTTGCCGAAAATTGATCAGTTCAACCATCGTGATATTAAGTATTCTACGTTCTAGATCGGAGGTGAAAAATGTAACTAAAATAATCTTAACTTTCTGTCGTTCCCTAAAATAGATTTACTGGAGAGCTATACCACGCAAGGATGTACAGCCAGCAGAGGGCCGTATATTGCGGGATTTTTTGAAAATTCGATAATCAAAATTATGAATTCCTATTATTGACATTGCATTTTTATTATAGTTATTTTTAGATATAGTTAGATTATAAAAAAAATTAAGCAATCTTTGATTCCATAATGATTAAAATCTGAGAATAATTTATTTCATTATCTAATATTATAATAAGATAAGAATTTAGGATAAAAAATTATTAAATGTTGATATCTTTTTTCAAAATTGTCGGATTTTAATTTTTTGTTTTGTTTATAGCTTACAAGAAATAAAATATATGAAAAACAATAAAGAATTATGAGACATATGTATATATATATATATATATATATATATATATATATATATATATATATATTTTTTAAATAGTTTATATCATGTATAATAATATGGTTTATATCATTATAAAAAAATAACATATAAAAATCTATAAGAAATATGATTTTGTATTATTTTAATTTTTTAAAAATCAAATTAGAAAAATTTTTCGAATGACAAGCATAAATGTATGACAGTTGTTGAATATCTTTTTGATTACAAGCCAAATAGGTAGTATTTGGCTCGGCGCCATTAGCAATTTGATTAATTAAGGCCACATATAATGTATGTACATTAACTGTAATTTACTGAATTTTAGATAATGTATATTTACAATGTTTTCGATTTATTTATAATTATTTTATAAATATAAATGTTTTTATCAAATAATGATTGATATAACTTTTTAAATGTTGATAATATAAAATTTTATATTAAAATTTTAACAATTTTTTTATTTGTTTTAATTTAGATTAAAGAAAAGAAAAAAATATTTTTAAAAGATATTTCATATAATTTTTTTTGTATATTTGCTACTTTTAATTAAAGATGGCGTTACTAAATTCATTGTTACCAACTGTAGATGTATAATTCAAGATGATGCATATCTCAGATATATTTGTAACTATAAACCTATAAATATAAATAGTTATTTATAATATGCGTGTATTAAATATATATATATATGTAACAATAAAATAAAAAAGGCAAACAAGATATAAATCAACCGGATATTTTTCAATAATTATTTATACTTTTATAATCAATTAACACTTTACCGGATAGAAATCTCAGTTTTCATTTAATCTGGTCTTTGCGAATAGCTATACAATAGCAATATGTTATCAGTAGTGTTCATTCTTTCCGTTCTTTGTTTTCAGATTCGTTAAACTTATCAGTAATAGGTATTGATAGACAATTGTTATCTAACAATAAGGAAAAGTATATGTTTATACGTTAATCGATCATCAAAATGGCGATTGCAAAAGTGGTGTTTCGCAATAGATCGTAACAAATTTACTTTAACACACTGCAAAAAAAATAATTTTAAATGAATCATGTGTTCATTTTTATCTTTAAAAATGATATAATTACTTTCGTACTATTTAAAAATCGGATTTTTATTTTAATTATATTGTCATTAAAATATATTAATAATTATGAATATATGAAATAGTGCAGTACAAATATTATTCCAACGAAATTAATTATCATATTTGTCATATGGAAGCCATTTTGCACAAAATTGGAATATTCACTACTTTGAAATACTAATGTAATATTATATTTTAATATGTAAAAAAATATTACAGATTTTATCTCTTTTTCATCGTTAAATATTATTATTAATTATTTAAATATTAAAAATTATATTTTGATTTATTTTATATTAAATTTAAATATATGTATATATAAAGATTAGCAAAGAAGCACAGCAGCGCCTCTATCGATTTTAATATTCAATAACGTTGAAAATGAATTTTCTTTTTTTTATATTTTTAATATTTTTGCAAATATTGACTTTTGTTTTAATTAGGAAATAATTAGTTGTTTTGTTATTGATTTGTATTAAATTTCTCTTTCTTATTTTTTCTATTTTTTCTTTTTTATTCTTTTATTCTTTATTTTTCTCTCTTACTCAAAGTAAATATATTGTCCATCTCTGTTTTAAGTATATATAGTGACTTAGTGTAGCGCTTCAGTAGCTATAAAAAGGATTGCCTTCGTTATAATACGCATTAGCTGTTGAACATTGTGACGAATGGGTGCTATTATACATTGTTTGTTAATTAACAAAATAAGATAAATATAAAACAAAATAGAGTAACAATATTGCAATTCTAATTGTAAATTAGTGGTATGACACGTTTATTGTGTTCTTACACCACAATTTTGAAGTAACATAACCAAAAATATACAAACTGAAAACATATATTGTGTGTCGTTGTGCAATCGTGTTTATCAATAGTGGCGGTAAAAGTGATTATTTCATTTCATCAGTGATTATACAAATTTTTTTAAAGTTTAAAATATTTTCATTAAAAATATAAAAAAAACAGAATTACAAAAATTCTAAAAGACGAATTTTTTTTTTGCCTGCTAATATTTTAAGAACTTTATTTTTTTTTTTCTATCCTTATTTCGGTGGTATGAAATATTATAGCAAAAAATACGAATTAAATAAGCGAAAAGAGTTATACAGTGAAAAAAGAAAATCAAGATAAAAGACAAAAACACAAGAAACAGTGAAATCTTTTAAGAGTGAAATACATAAACAGTCATCCTGATATTTATCATTGACAGTTCTTATCCCCCGCATTGCGGCGGAAAATAGCAGAAGGCTTGATTTGATCGACAAGATCGACGACAATAGTAGAGGCGGCGACCGCCTGATTTGTAGCGTCCGTACTCAGTCCTCAGTGTAGGCTAGTCGGGCGCTTGGTAGTCGTTGTCTCGACAAAATCTTTTAGCTTATTTTCTTAATAAATCTTCTTCTCAAAGAAATTTCATTGTTTGAAAGATTTTATATTCATTAGTGTTATTTATTGACTATTAATCAGTGTAAAAATATAATTATTTTCTTAAAAGTATTATCGAGAGAGGTTATCTTTGAATAAACAAACTATAAAGAAAATTTATTGTGATTTGTTTGTTATATTTCGTTTACGACGATTTTGAATCAAGTAATTAAGACAAAATTAAAGAATTAAGAAAATCAATAAAATTTAAAAAATTTTGACAAACGAAATATTTGATTCACGTCACATAAACATGGCGGCAAACATGTGTATACAACAGAATTGTACCGACTCGACGGGATTTCTGTATGAAATGATCACACAAGAAATGTGGATTCCATGGCAAACTACAGAATATTTCGATTATACATGGCTGTTTTCTTTACTTGGAAGTACTATGATTGGATTAACTGGTATTTTTCCACTTTTGGTCATCCCCATAGAAGAAGGTGCTGATATAAAAACTGGAGGTAATATAATCAATATTTTTTTTTTTTAATAACACCTAAAGATTCTCTTTTCCTTCGTTGTCATGTTATTTTCTTTAGTCAGCATGAGCCCATATGATTCACATGGAATCATAGCGTTTTTCTGCTACGGGGGATTCTGACAATCGCTAAGGGAGGTTATGTGTACATTTAAATCTGCACGCGGGAAATAGCTTCATATAGGTTAGTACAGATGATCTGTACCAATGAGTTGATTTTGTTATTTACGATATATCTATGATTAATGGGACTTTTGCTTCTTTGATTTTTAAAAATTTTAAATACAAATGTCTTTAAATTTGCAAATAGCATATGCGTGTGGATTTATGCAATATATAAATAAAGTTTTATAATAAAAATCTTCGATATTAATTAATTTAATTTTATAATCAAATCTTCTAATCATATTTTATTTGTTGATAGATTAAATTATTAATAATAATCAAATTAATTTTATTGTTATGATATGATATTTAATGATATTTTACAAAATTATTTTTCAATTTTTTCTGAATTGCAATAAAAAAATATATATGTGCATAGTATCTTAAATAGTATGCGTTGATAATTAATTATCACATGAAACTATATTTTTCTTTATGATAAATATAGAATAAGGTTTAAAAAATGAATAAATACTTATCTTTATATGTTAATTAATTTTTTTTGTGTAATGTGATTTCACGTAATTATTTAATTATTTAATATCATTATTATTTCTAAATATTTGAAAAAAAACATTAATTGCATTCAACATATATAAGATAAATATTTTTAATATGAATATTTATACAACATATATACAGAAATTATAAAGTTACAAATAATTTTATAATTTCTTTTATACTTTTCGACAAGCATTTTAATTGAAATGATTTTAAATAAAAATAATAAACAAATGATAAATTTTAAAAATATCATAATATTGTATCTGAAATGCAATATTTCAAAACAATATTTATATTTTTAAAAAATATAAAATTAACATTTTATGGTTTAATTGTATCAATATTCGTATCAATATATCAGTATGATTGTACATAATAGAAAATCATTTCGCGTAATTTCATTGAAAATTACATTGTGTGATCGATCGAAATAAATTATTCGAAAAAGAAGAAAAATAATTATGATCAAAATGTACTTTCATGCTTACATTATTTTTTGTCAACTTTTGTGAAATTATTTTTTAAAATATACAAAGATAACAGTATTTCTAAAGAAAAATATGTGAATTTTCGGAAATTAACATTGGCACATTAACTCAAATAATGTTTGCTTATATTTTCTTTTTCTTTTTTTTTTATTTAAAAAAATCATATAATTTTGATATATACAAAATTTTTATATTTTTTGAATAATAGCGCAGTAGATGAGATAAAAATAATGATGTATTATTACGTTGGTTCTCTTGGATGTTCAAAATGAAACACACTCAACCACAAGAAAAGATATGCTGCGCATATTATTTGCTATGTCGCTTCGTCTTTCGTCTTCTCCGAAACGTAATCTTTCTACGAAATAGATGTACATATTTACCTAAGCCAAAATATTTCTGTTTGTTTTAATTGTATCAATGAAAAATGAAAAATGTTTTCAAGAATTGTTTTTCTTAATTTTTAAATCATTTTAAATTTACAAATCATGAGATTTGTCTTAAATTATTTCGTCTGAAAATTAATTGTAATCTTCGCAACAAACGATAAGTTTTCTAATCAACATTGATATTTATAATTTTCTTTAATTATAACATGATATGAGATAAAATTTCGAAAATGCAAACACAATAGAGGATAATATTCATTGCATTCTTATATATGAAATATATTAATAGAATCTATGGTCTGTGTTAATGTGCGAAGTTGCTTGTTCCATGCCAATGCAAGCAGGTAAGGTCGTAAAACTTATATCTAAGTATGCATATTTCAACAATGGACTTATAAAAAACCAGTTTTCAAATGCAAATTTTTTTTTACATATTTATACATATCATATTTTAAGGTGAGAAAGATAAGAATAGAGAAAATATGAACTTTCTTTAATTTAATATTTTCAGTTAATTTTTTCTTTTTTACTTATTAATTTATTTTTAAATATTATAAAAAATTATTAAAGTGATTAGATTGGGGAATCTGTCTTTCAAGTATTATTGTTTTATTTTCAATAAGAGAAAGGAAGAGAATAAGATTGAAAGAGAGAAATCTTGTTTTTGAACTCTCGAATTCTCGAAAAATTGGCTAAAGCGTGTTTCGAATTAAAATGTCGAATTGTATAAATAATAACATGAGTAATAACACTTGAATTGTGTGAACGAGTATAGAATTTACGTGTATAAATAATGCTATGGCATTATACATAATACGAAGGTCATGGAACCTGTAGCACAGTGGAGAATACGAATGAATTTTCCAATTCCTTCGTGGAACACGTGTGTGTGCGTGCGTGCGCGCGCGTGCGTGTGTGTGTAGTGTGTGTGGTGTGTAACATTGTTTTAATCAATAAGAAGAATTCAAAGACATGTAGTAATTAATGTATATGTTTTTCAAATAATTCTAATGCTTCTTCATTGGACATTATGTTGACATTAGTTAAAATTATTGTGTTGAAATTAGAAAGTATTATGTATGTCAACTAAATATTGACATAGTTTTTTTATTTTTTAATACTTTTTGCAAATGTATTTCCTCTTTGCATAAAGATCACAGAATTATTCCCATAGGCAAGTTTGAAATTTTTCTATCGTCTCAGTTCGTTAACTTCTCTTTTAGAATAGGCTTGTTGGCCTTCACATGCGTGTACATATATGCACGTCTATTCATTTCTCTATCGAAACTAGTTACATAAGATTCCAAAGGACCCTTGGGTTACGAAGGGCATTCCAGAATCTTTCATTGGAGAAGGAACGAAGCATCTGTTGCAGCTGGCTTTCACCAACACCTTTGATTACACCTGGACGCAAAGGAGGGAAACTGTGAAAATAAATCGATACGCTACTGCGCATTCGCTACATATTTTTCCAATGAAAACTTCTAAATGATATTCTTAAAGTAATTTTTACTTTTATTGTTTCATCAATAGTTCTTTAATGTAACACGATTTACGGATAGAATTTATGTGTAAAAAGCAATCGATAATTATTGAATTCTTTAAATAGTAAATTACAAACAGCAGAACTGAATTTATTTACATTTTTAATAACGTAATTAATTTTTTAAATCTATATAATTTTTAATGAATTTTTTTTTCTTATTTATAACTTAAATAAAATCTTTTCTTCTTTTTGTCCTTTTTTAATATTTCTTTGTGACATATAAATTATCTATTTGCTTATTCAACAATCGTTGCATATGCATCTTCGAATTTCCGAAGATATTCATTTTTTTTTTTTTTCCAAATATATATTCAAATAGAGATTAAGAAAAGCATCTTATTTATATTACGAAAGTGTAAATCGAATGCAAGATTTTATAAACCAATTTTCTGTTATTCGATCAGACTACATTCTCGTTTATATGTATCTTCTCGATTTTATATATCTTATATAGCCTTTCTATTACACGGATCCTGTTACTGAAACAATTTTTTATATTGCCCTTAATCACTATTTTAATGAGTAATTTTATCAGTTACTTTTTAATATTATACATTTAAGTATAATCGTTTTTATAAATCATTTATAAAAAATGATTTTAAAAAAATTACAATTCATGATCTTAATCTCATTAGTAAAAACAATTAAAATTTACATAACAAAAAATTCAGTTTAGTATCTTCAAAAATTAACATATCTATGCTAACCTTCTATGTCGTCATTAGTTCATATAGAATAAAAAGATTGTTAAGGACAAATCTGGAAATAATCGCATGGATGGCATACGAAACGACACTTCCCCTGTTTTAACCGAGGGAACGACTGTTCTGGAATGAATCTATTATCGAGCGGGTCTCACTGCTCTACCCACGAATTGCATTCACAGATGTGTCCTCTATTTCTTTTCGTTCGATCCGATCACGATTGCACTTTAAATGGCGTCGTCTTTTCAATGAACAATTTTGTTAGCTATAATACTTAATTTCTTTAAATGCTTTCATACATCATTCGATCGATTTTCCTATTTTAGAACTACGCGAATATATACGTTCGTCTATATATTACATATATTATATGTACCATGTTCAAATGGCGCCAAGATGAATTCTTTTATTTAATATTTCAATATTTCTTAATGAAATTCAAAGCTAGAACGTGATCAAATTTATTTTTCCTTTATTTTCTTTATTTTCCCATTGACTTCAGAATACGTACTTGTTATCTTGTTAGTCATTTTATCGATGATAATTAAGAAATTGCGTTCTTAAACGATTCGTTGGACAATTAGAGTTGCAATTTAACAAGTGCTTTAGTACTATTTCCAGACTCGTGGCCTGTTATCGTTCTTTCTATATATTTATCACAATTATATTATTTTTAACATATCAACTTGTTTATTTTTATATTATGTTCAAATAAAATAACCAACAATGCTTGAATAACATTTATTTTGTATAATTATACAAGGAATCGAAAAAAATATTATTTTTCATATTTGCAATTACATACAGGATAATTACGTAGAGTTGCTATAATTGCCAGGTGTTTTATCACGTGTTCAAAGAACAGTGTTAATATTAGTAATTCTTGATCACGATTTTCTGTAATTTTAACGAATGGTATTTGTTCGAAATTAAAAATCACGAAAAATCTGTCATTTATCTTTCGTAATTATCAATAAAAATGATATATCCGATAAAAAATAATGAAAAATAAACGAAACAATAAATAACGTTGATATTGTATTATTTGATTCTCGATACGGTATCAAATTAGTTGATAACTTTGATATTGTAATTCCAGCTACTATTCTCTATTATTATGCTCATTCTGCAAAATATCTATATTTGATTTTTTCAATCAGAACATTTTTGTAAGATCATTTTAATCCTGGTTGCTCAATAAGATAATTTATTTATAATTTATTTATTATGTATTGATAAATATTTTAATTCCAATTATTGCTTTTTTTTTTCTTTTCTTCTGATCTACGCTTTGCTTCAAATTTAAATTATTTATATATTCATAAAATTACAATACGATATTTTAATTTATTACAATTTCTTATGCTTTAATTAAATATATACAGCAAGTAAGAAATTAAAAGTAAGTTTGCAATGTTGTTTTGATATTTCATCATAGAAATGTTACGAGTCAAACGATTCAAGGAATTCTTTATTGGAGTAGTAAATCGAGATACATATGCTTTGATGAATGCTTTTGATGCTTTGATTAGCGTGAAAAATATAAATAGTAGAATAGAAGTAAAAATTTTTTTTTGAATTACTTTTAATTTACTTTTAATGAATGCATGATAATATTTATTAATACATTATCATATGATGAATTCCAAAATTCCGAATTTTCTTTTCACGTTTATTATCATATTTCTTTTCTGGATACTGTCTTTTATATGTGAAATGCCTTTTTTTAATTACTCAATTCATAGAAGATCATTTCTAGAAATAAAAGAAAATTATTTATAAATAGCGGGAAATTACGTTGATATTTCATGCTTTATCTTTGGTCGTATTTTTTATTGAACGTTTAAAATTAGAATATTGTAGCTTAAGAAGCTTATATTGCAGGGAATTTTGCAATCACGATCTTCTCAAGTGCTATTTCGATATCGATTTCTTTCTGATACTTAATTATGATAGAAAATTGTTATTCTTTTTTAACTATATATTATAAAATGAAATTACTTTCTTGATCCTTGAAAATTTCTCTTATATACAATTTTTGAGTGAAAGTTTAAATTCTATCATAATATTATGCGAATTGCATAATCTAACCTGCGAAATGAGCTCACGTAACTCGACACCGTTAAAAGATTCAAGAGATCATGCCTATTCATAGTCGAAAAAGCAAATATTTTAATTTTTTTTTTAAAAATGCGTGATTTTCTTTTACATCAATTTTTCATTATTAAAAATACATATATATTTTTTAAATGTATTTTAATTCTTTTATTGTGAAATATTAAAGCAATAAATAGCTTTTCTTTCAGAATCTGTTTAAAAGTTTTAAAGTTCTGCAAAGAATATGATTTTTCGAATTGAATCATTTAAAAATTTATAGTTATTTTATTAATATTGATTTTAACTATCAGATGAACAAAGAATATTATATTTTCGGTAAGGTTTTTTTTTTTTTTTTTTTTTTTTTAGATAAAATGACGTTCGTTTAAAGTAAAAATATGATTTTTCGATATTTAAATTTTTCAATTAATAAAAAAAGAACCTTTCATTCTTCTAACTTTATTTTTTGGTAAACGTTTTTAAAGAAAAACTTGTAAAAATTTTTTAAGTTAATTGATGCGATGGTTCTCGAAATATCTTGCTCATTGATTTCTTAAAAAGTACGATTCCGAGAGAAATCTTTAAAATTTCAGGTCAAAAGCCGTTTTTTTTGAAGAATATTCTTGGGATTTCGTTAATTTTAAATTTGAGAAAAGATGTTCGATATCATGTATTTCAAAAAAATGCAAATTTAATCGATTAGACATGACCTCTTAATTGTCACCAATGTAAAATGGTTTTTCCATTATCACGGTTGTGTCATCGTTGATTTTACCGTTTATGATTTATTGTTTTGTCGTCGATTTGTGAAACTGATGTCAATAGAACACTTTCACGATTTTAATCATAGCGATTAAAAATGTATACAATTTTTTTCCCGATTGCCATATCAATCTTAATGTTAATTTTAATGTTTAATTTCAAAGGATTACTTACAAGACATGTAAACATTTTAAAATCAAGAGACATAAAATTTATTGATCTGTTTATATCTGATTATATCGATTATGAAATCAGCGCAAAGTTCACAGTATTAATAAGAGAAATATATTATTACATTATTCAAAAGCAGAGTTTGCGTATCGTTAAAAAGAATGTCTGAACTCTTGAGATGTTATTTATACAACTTAACTTTTAATCATTTGATTTAATGTTAATGTGTAGATAATGTTCTCTAACACAATTTTCAACTTGAATAATAAATAGACACTGATGTAGATATTATATTATATATATTTAGAGATTAATAATAATTGGATTTCTAATAAATACATAATTAGCAACAATAAAAAAAAAATTCCATAGGGGATCATTCAGTAAACTTCAGAGCTTAAATGACTTGAAACAGCAGCACAAGACGTATTTATCGTCTGCGTAGAATAATTAACATCACATCACAATAATGTAGATTGTTCTTCGTGGTGTAGAAAAATTAATTAAGAGTACATTGACCGTTATGAATACAGACTTGTCTGTTGCGTTATTATCCTCCTCCAGAAATTCTTTTCTCATTACTTTCTCTTGCATCTCGTTCAACAAATAAAAGTGCAAACTTTTTAAAATAAAATCATTGAAATATGAATATTTGGAAAATTTCTACTATTTGATAAAAATAGAAAAGAAAATTTAATTATCTTTCATATAGGATCGAGACAATAGTAATTATCTTGTCTATTTTTCTCGTTCAATTTTTAATAAAAATCATGACACTGGCGAGATTTAAGATCGATAACTAATCCGTATTGTATACAAGAATTCTATCGGATATCTATTCGGAATTTCAATTACGATTAATTGTTGAGATATACTGAACGTAACGATAGTATAATAAAATTCGATTCGTCCTTTTTAGGAACAAAGATAGCAAATTTTACGTAATCATCAACGTAATAAGAATGGATCGCGAATTACAGACAGAAAGGGGCTCAAGTACAATCCGATTCAATTTCGACGCGCTTTCTACTAACACAAATATGGAAGTATACGTACAGATAATTGGCAATCTGGTTAGTAAAACGAGATATCGTTTAATTAAACGAATGATATACCTACGTTTAGATAATGTTTAGGTAAATTTCAATTGTAATTGAGCTTTTCTTGACAGGAAATTCAAAAGATAGCTTCATTTTTCCACGCGAAAAGAATAACACTTACTTTATAATCGCGTGCTTTCTTTCTTTTTTTTTTTTTTTTTTCTTATTAAGTTCGTTCTTCTTTAAAAGAATTCAATTCAATTTTAAAGGAAAGAAAATAAGAGTTAGGTATGTATATTTCAAAAAGAATCAATGTTCCATGTGTTTAACTCTCTGTAATTTATCAGCTCTCTGCAGGAAAAATCACCCACGTTTTTCATACTTGCACGCGTTTATGCGTGCGCGTGCGTAGGACGAGGTCCAGAACAATTTTCTAGAACATCTTTAATCTGTTAAATTCAACTTCCTACACTTTTTAGTACAATGACACATAATCAGTTTGTTCATATTTAATTCTATCTACAATTTCGTAAATTTTACACCAGAATTGACTAATATTAGATATTAATAATCTATTGCTTTGTTCTATTATTAAATTTCGCTAATTCAATTTATTATAGTTTACGAATCTTATTGATCATTTTTTTTTTATTTTTTATTTTTTAAAGAGTTTGATGTTATTTCTGTTACAGATAGCTCTGGTACGCTGAAAATATTACTGAGCTTTGCAGTTGGTGGTCTTCTGGGCGATATCTTTTTGCATCTGTTACCAGAAGCATGGAAGACCGGATCTTTGAACAAAGGTAATGAAAATGCTAAACGAGGATCTGAAAATCGTTGAAAACAAGATTGTGTATTTAAATAACGCAGATGAAAAGAATGAGAGAGGCAAAGAGTCGGCAATAAATTATTATCAACTGGTAGCTCGTCCTTGTTTGCAATATCGTGCCATAGAATGGCAACGGAGGCGTTACGCGATTCATTGGAATATGAATCACATATGATAACGGACGAGTTAACTGCGATATCTACATGAACAAACTTCAAATTTCTTTTCAGACTTTAGAGAACTTAAAAATTTATCATTGTTACACATGATGATTGTTGAATCACGTTATTATTATTTTAAGATTTCAAAATTGCATTGAGCTTGTAATGTATGTATTCCTCGTTACTTTCAATCTAAACATTTTCAGATTTTTATCTTATCAAATATGTTTCTATTTCTTAGTCATATAAAAATCATGATGAACGAAATCGGTGAAAGAAATTCGAAATAATGGTGCGAAAATTATCAAACGTTAGAGCTAACGTTTCTAGAACAGTTTCTAATTTAAGAATAGTTGACACGTTATTGATTAAACATTACGTAACGGATACAATAACTTATTGAACTATAAAATGTGCAAAAGGTCGCATGTAAAAGATATCAAAAAGTTATACATCTTGAATGATGCGATTCTAAAAGATCTTGTGTGACAGTTAGAAGGACAAATGAATTTCGAGAAAAATATGTATGCAAGAATGTTAAAGATTAAGTTGAGGATGTCAATGGATCAATCGATCGGCACAATATCTTCTTATTTATAAAGAAACGTGACCGATCTCTCTTCCTCTCTCTATATATCGTTAAAAACAGTCGTTGCAACTGTACAAGATACATTTCAACTGGTTTGTATTATTTTTGCCTTGATAAGTTTTTCATTTATTATTATATTGTATTTTTGATTTTATAATACGACTCGTATTGAATACGTAACGAATATGAATTTCTTTTCAATCTATATATCTAAATTGTAATAACACCATTTAAGCTTCAGGCTATAATTCATCATATTAGATCTATGCTAAGCGTGACTTAAGACGATCCTTCACCTCCGTCGACTGCTTTGTGAACGGTTCAAACGATGTTCTGAAACCCTATTGTACTTCAGTTGCAGATTTCAATTGCCGACTGTCCTCTCCTAAATTAAACTGGTTCATTCCTAATCCACCTTCAATTTCTCACTCACTTTTATTGTCCTCTATTTTTATAGATGACCGTGCTGAATATTCCAGTTTAAAATTGTATAGATCTGTAAAATTATGTCTTTTCGATTACAAAACTATTTTTGTTTCAGCAACAGATGCTGCTCATCCGAGTCCTGGTCTATGGATACTAGGAGGCTTTCTGATATTCGTCATAGTGGAAAAGCTATTTGCCTTCGAACAAGAAGCTGAAAGCGAAGATACTTCTGCCAACAATGCGAATCTGACTGATAAAATTAGTGATGAAACTGAAAAAAAAATAGAGAATAACAATTGTATCAATTTGATTGAAAGTAATTCAAAGAATGGTTTCTCAAAACAATTTACCAATGACTTTTCAAAAATTATTAATGAGGTAATTTCGTTGATTTTATAAAAATGATTGAATCATCTATAAATATGATATATTTATTTTCTATTATTGTTATAGGTACAGCCCTTCTTGGAAAAGAAGAACGGATACTCTCAATTGCCAAACGGTTACAAAGATGTACACAAGAATGGTTTTGTTACCAATGGCATCAAGCCAATATTAATGTGCGACAAACTATCAAATACTCTTAAAGGTTTGCCATTGGACGAAGCGAAAGATTGTTTGAAAAAACTTGCAAAAACTAATGGTTTTTCGACTGATCTGTTAAAAGATTGCTCTAAGAAAGATAATCCAGACAACGTTTCTGACGATAAACAGATTGTTAAGAAGGAAAAGCCGAAACATATAACAGGCTATCTTAATTTGATAGCCAATATTATAGATAACTTTACTCATGGGTTGGCTGTGGGTGGTTCTTTCCTCGTATCTTTCCGTTTAGGTGTTCTCACTACGTTTGCTATTCTCATACATGAGATTCCTCATGAGATCGGCGATTTTGCGATTCTATTACGCAGTGGATTCAACAAATGGGATGCTGCGCGGGCGCAGCTTCTTACTGCTAGTGGTGGTATTTTTGGGGCCATGTCAGCCATATTTTTTTCTGGTAGCGAAGTTGGTAAGTGGCGCCTTTTTAAAACTATTAAAAACAATTTAACATGTATATTCAATGTTTTTAATTGTTTTTTTTTTTAGGAGCAAAAACGAATTGGATATTACCTTTCACTGCGGGTGGTTTTTTACACATCGGCATGGTGACCATTTTACCTGAACTGCTTAAAGAAACTAGTCCTAAAGAATCTTTGAAACAATTAGTCGCGTTAGTCTTTGGTATTATCATTATGGCAATTTTAACAATTCTTTGCGACTAATAAGTTATTTCTTTTTGCAATAGAGTTAGCAACTTGTTGATGTATATCGTCACGTATCGAGTATAAATTTTTTTTTTTATATTAATATCTCTTGATACGTGTACGAACAAGTAATTTGAATTTGCCATAGAAAATTTTATCATGTAATACTTATTGCTCAATCATGGTGCATCTACGCCGAAAAATGGTAGAGACGAGGAATGACGGTTAATAATTAACCACAAATTCCTGTATAAATTACTCAATTTTTGTACTGAGTTTAGTTTGAAACAGCACTTTATAATTATCTACATATTCAGAACGCAATTACTATTTTTACATTTTATCTAATTGTTATTTTTAAATTGCTCTTTAGAAAACTTTTCTTTAGGAATTGCATTTTGTTTTCATGTCAGTAATTTGTATCTTTGAATATTGATTACAATAGTAATATTAATTACAATAGTTTGTAACTTTTTACAATAGTTAACATTCTTTTTTTTGATAGTAAAAAAAAATATTAAAAAAAATTTGAATTATTTTTATATTCTTCAATTATTTATTAGTAATTTGATATTATCGAATTATATTGTTATATCAAGAATTACTGTTATAAACTTGACATAGTTTATACGCGAATATACATATGTTCCTTCGTAAACTATCGAAAACATGTTACATAAAACGTCATTCCGTTTCTATATCAACTTACTTTGCACTTAAATTTTGTTATTTAGGCGTTACTGTAAAATCAGTATTGACTTTCATGTTGTAAAACAGATCATCATGTACATAATGTTTATGCTTCCTTGTTTACTGTTAAAAAAAATTTTGAAATTCCAAAAAAATTTTGTAAATTACGCACAGAAAGATAAGTGTATTTTCAGATACATGTATCGGTTTGTATGATACGTGCATTCTAACAAATGTATATTTTATGTTCCTATAATGTATTGTAAATAATATATTGCATTCTTAATCATCTTATTATGAAAGCAACAAAAAACATATTCTTAAAGATATATATATATATATAAAAGTTTGTATAACGGATCACAACAGAAACAATATGCAACAAATATTATGTAAAATCTGTAAAATTGGTATGTAGATATAGCGTCATTGTATTTAATAAAATTTGAGAAATTAAAGACAAGTATTTTAAAAGAGTTCGCGAATTAGATCAGATATTGAATCAAAGGAGATTCCATCTATTCTGCGTAAGTTTATATATCATTTAAGGATTTTATATATCGAGTAAAATAAATGCAATCCTTGTACTTAAAGGATTATTCTTTCACAACAGAACAACTTGATAGTGTCTTTTTTAAGCACGTGTAAATAGAAATTCGGAACGTATGAAACTAGTTCAACCGGCGACTAGTTTAAACGATTCGGCAAGTATATTTTCTATAAACTATGACACGAGAGGAAATCGTTCATATGTAATCATTATTATTTGTAAATAAAGTATTTTATTCTATGTAATATAATAATTTAATATACACAGATCTTGGAATCATTTTTTTTTCTATACAATATAAAGATATACAGTACAAAATAATTTATTAAATAATCTTTTCCAAACACAATAAATATAACATTTTCAATTTATTAGATAAAGAACTCAAATATCTTAGCACTATATGTACAGGAAAAATTCCAAATTTGACTATATACACATACATTCATCTTATAATACATTATACTTGCATTCAACTTAAAACTATGTTACCAAATTTATATTTAGTAACAATCTTTGTAGAATATCCATTGATATTCAAAAATATCTATGCCAAAAAAATTTCATTACGCATAAAACTTTATACAATTATAATTTCACGATGCAAAATAAATAACCATACTGTCTTTACACACATTTAATTTCATTTCTTTTTTTGTTCATAATTCGTCACGCGAATTTCCAGTTGTTTGAAGTTTATCCATTAATAAGTTCAAGTTTTGATAGAAATTTAATAAATGCCGAATAATAGGAAGCAATTCATCTTTATTTTCTCTAAACCGATCAATACAAATAGGAGCAATTGTAATCATGCTATCAGAAATAGTTTCAAGAAATTCATAATTATCAGTTCTCAATTGATCAGTACGTTCACCTTTAAAACTTTCTATCATTAAATTGCTCAAATGATTACAATATTCGTATGTTAATAATTTTTTTTCAATATCTGCAGTTGCATATGCTTTTATTTTTAATTGTTGATTAGCATCAGTAATTTCATTTAAGTTTTGTCTCTCTATAATTAAATCATTAATTAATCTCATAACTTTTATTTGTACTTGCAACTGATCATCAATTAAAATTTTTCCAAATATTTCTACTCCTCCATGATCAATCCACACTTTTTGTGCTGCTGGAAACTGTCTTATTAAAGCACTCAAAGCAAAGAGACATCTTGATTTTATTTCCATTTTATTATTTGTAGATAATATATGTAAAAGTTTTTGAACAAAATCATTTTCTAGAGCTTTTAATTGTACTTTAGGATTAGATTGAACAGCTGCACCCAAAAGTCTTAAAGCCTCAGCCTTTATTTCATTATTTGTTCCATTGAGACATGGAGATATAATTTTACTCATGCTGTAATTAAAAAATTATAAAAAAAAACAATCCAAATGTTAACATTAAAAAAAAAATTAATACATACCCTTGCATATCAGCAAAAACTTTGGCATTATCAATTTGATGAAGTAGATATTCTAAATTATATAAAATATCCAAAACTTCTTCTGTTTCTGCAGTTGTTAATGTTCCCATGGTAATTGCATTTTTATGAACATGAAACTTTTGAAAATAATTGTTTAACAATTCTGAATCAGTTGTAATATTTATTTCAAGTGCTTTAAATTCTTTCTTCAAAGTTTCGTAATCTTTAAACTTTTTTTTTATCTGTTGTGTATGTTCATCCTAAAAATAATTTAGAGATATTATTTCTTGTTAATTAGTTATATACTGATTATAATCAAAAATAATTACATCTAGTTCTGGAATATTTTCTCCACTATCTTGTTTAATTTTTTTTAATCTAGCTTTTAATTCTTCAATTGGATGATGAAATAAATTAGATTTTTCCGTAGGATCCTTTTCTTCAAAAATTGCTTTTTCAGGATGTAATGTTAAAGAATTTATATTAGAACTGTTTAAATTTTCATTTAAATCTTTTTCTTCAACATCTTCAGAGTCCATTAATTTAGCTTCTGTTACTCCAGTTTGAAAATTATGTCGTACATGTAATCCTCCAGGTATTGGTGTACCTAATGAATAATTTAAAAAAAAGATAATATAATAAAACAATAAATTGCATTTTATATAAATACGTAATTAAAATGTCAAAACAAAATAACAAATTTATTTGCACCTTTAAATAAAATTTTATGTACGTTACTGCTGTATAATTTATGACTTATCGAATTTTAGTATATTGTATATATTTTAAATAATACAAAATACTACATTTTTATAAAAATTGTTATAAAATTAATGAATTTAAAAGAAAAATAGTCTCTTTGAAAATCACGATTTATTTTCTCATAAAAAACCGCGATGTCAAATTTGACTGACGTGGTCTTAAGAAGAGCACACAATGAGTTGCGTAAAAAAGTAGTCCCAAAACGTACGTATAACGAAATTAAATGAGTATTTACTTACCTTTTTTCACAGTTTGCCATTCTCGAGTTGGAACAAATGTTGTTTCATTTTTTTCAATGTTTCCAAAAATCGTTGGTAACAAAAGTAAACAAGTTAGAATAATCATATTGGCTTGCATTTTTATCAGTTCCTGTGATTGACCGAGGACTATAACTTCTCCCAAAATACAATTATGATTTTTTATAAAATTACCAAAAATCTCTTAGAGGATTTTCATTAACTATATTATAAAAATTATTTTATTTATATAAACTTTTTTCATCATGCTATTATTCAATTTAAGTATAATTCACGTGTTGCGTCCGATATTTATGCAGTCAGTATGTCAATGATAGTTTCATATCTTACCACCAGGGCTTACATAGACTAATAGTCGTTAAGTACAATGTTGCCAAATTTTTCATTTAAATCGTATTGTTATTCATTAATTTTTTTGAAATAATTTTTTGAAATTAATATATTTCAAAAAAAAATATTTTTCTTTTATTTATTTTTTTATTTTATTTACTTTTTAATATAAATAATTGTAATATTTAATCTTTTCTATAATTTTCTTTTTTTAAATAAATATAATAAATAATTGCATTTTTTACTATTCTAAAAATTATAAAAATTATACATTTTCTATTAAAAATTTTAAAATCAATAGTTCTTTAAATAATTTATTATTAATCAAATTTTCTATGTTAATATCAAATAAAGAATAATTAATTTCTTTATTCTAATGTCTTTGTTTTAGAAATAATTTTTGCATTTAATTTTTCATTATATTTTACAATTTTTAAATTTAATATTTAAGAAAAATTATAAAAAATCTAAAATTAAACAATTGCATTTTTTATTTAATCAATTTTTTTAATAATCGGGGTAAATAATACCCTTCATAAGCCTTCAGTGTAGTTTGTGATATTAGATGGCAACGCTGTTCAGAATAGTTGAAAGTGCATCGACCAATCAAAGGAAAGAACGTATTCTAGGCGCGCAAGGCTGAGTACGCGAAACTCATTTGCTACGCGTTCATCTAGCACGTGCGACCACTGTTCTTCGCGCAGTGACCGTTGTGCGCGCGGCGTCTTTAGCTTCTCTACTCTCGTTCGGCACGCACACTCCAACGGTGTCCTTCTATACATCCACTAACGAGAATCCTTTAATATCAAGTCGATCGTCATGGCGGAAGAGTATCTTTATGGTAAATATCAGAAGCCGTGTTATTGTGAACGTTGTGGCTCCTTTATTTTATTGCGCACGCGATTACTTTCGTCGTCATTGGCCATTCGACGCGAGCGGTACTATGGTTGAGACGCCGGCTGGTTTTCGGCCATTGTGACGAACTCCCATTGTCCCCTAAAGAGCTAATGAACTTGCGTTTTTTATCAAACTATGATATAACGGCAAGCATTTATGATATTCCGTGTGCGTACTTTTGTGATTTGTGTGTCCAGGAATCACTCTCGAAGGACTTAATTCTAGCGAGGTATGGGATCCAGAGCACAAGAACGACGACGCAGACGGCACAAACCAACATTTTGGTGCCGATCAGAAGCTGATCATAAAAATGGTAAGTAAAAAATATCGATGGGAGCACATTGAATAGTTAAATTATACTTTATCGCTCTTGATACATTACGAACGTTCCGTTTGCTTTTTGCCATGTTCTATGAACAATAAAGAATTTTCATGAACGCGCGATTCCATAGCAAATGGTTTCTATTTATTCTACGATGTATATCATAGGTTTATTTGGATATAAATTTCTGACTCAGTACGGACAGCTTAGCGCAACTTCTTATATCTATCTATTAACCGTATAAAAATATATGACCAATATTTGGCGTCACTAGTAATCCCGATTTTTCGAGCGCTTTCATCACCTTTCGTTACATTTGCGCGCGAATTTTTAATCATGATGTGAAATTAATATCTTTATAAAAAACTAGTCTTTATTATAAATTTCATTCTTTATTTTTTTACGATAAAATAACCTCTTTTTATTTTCGAATTTTCGAGAAACAAAAGCATGAAAATTTGTGATGTTGATATTTGTTTAGTAAATGCACTATTTAAATGTATTTTAATATAAAATTATTCTTTAATTTTAGATAAACAATTTAATGTTTATAAATCTATAATGAAGAATGTTTGCCAAGTTCATTCTTTTTAAAAATGTTCTTAATTGTTTATTTTTTTACTTATAATTGATTAAAATATAAAAATTTTTGTTTTCATATAAATATTAAATATTTAATAAAAAATATATAATTATTATAAATATGTTGTTTTTATATAATTAATTTTTATTTTTTATGTACATATTTACTTTTTATTTCTGATCAATATACCAGTTTCAAATAAAATTAAATTTTAATTAGTTTTGTATATTTTTTAAAAGGCTCTTTTAGGTCCAGAGGCTAAACCTGGTGAACTGAATGTATTACAAGTTGAAGCAATGGGACTAAAAGGACCCATCAAAACACCAATTGCTTTGTTGGAGATGGGGAAAACAGCACAGATTATTTTAGATCTCAGTTTTCCTGATCCTCCAGTCACATTTACTTTGGTTAAAGGAAGTGGTCCTGTTCATATAGTAGGACATAATTTACTTGGTAATAATCTCTAATATTTATTATTGTATTAAAGTTATAATAATTATGATAATAAAAATTTAATTCATGATATGTAATTATTTATCAATAGAATAAATATTATGCTAATATTTTTCTTGAATACTTAATCATATTAGAATTAAAAATTATATATAAAAAAGAGAAAGAGAGAGAGGGAGAAGGCGATAATTACAACTGGACGCCTTTTAACAGTTGTGATAAGTATAGATGGATTTTTAAATGGAATTATAAAGTTTATTAATTATATAAATAAAATAAAATAAAATTATTAAATTATATTAAATAATTTTAAAAATTAAAGTTTAGAAAATGTAGTTGTAATAATTATTTAATCATGGAAATTATTTTCTTAGGAAAAGTCAATGAATGAAATGAAAAAAATTAAACTAAATAATATCATATTATTTTTATCCCATTTTTCAGGTACACATATGGAGGAGTTTGATGATATGGATGATGAAATGGAAGAAGAGAACATCGATGATGATGATGATGATAAGGTACAAACATAATGTTTCCTCTAGATTAGTTTTGTATATATATATATATATGTACATATTAAAAGTTAGTTAAAAAATTACAAGTAAAGGGAAGATTGTATTCATAACTGACATTCTAATTAGGCTTGCATAAGAATTTTTTGAGAATTGATGTAAGGAAAATGCAGAATATTTTCAACTGAAGCAATTATATATATTTAAATCAATTTGATATGATCATATCTTTTGTTATGCTTTTATTATGTATATTAACAAAAGTGTTAGTATTTCATTTTCTATATACTAGGAATACAAATTTCAGGCACCACAAAAGAAAAGAAAGCATTCTGCAGAGGGTAAAAAAAATGGCACGAAGCGTGCCAAACTGGATGAAGCTGTAGACAAATAGAGTCCTAATATTAAAATGCTGCTATTCAATCATCATCCAAAAAACAAGTTTTACCAAGAATATTTTAAAATCACGTTATATGAATATTAAAATTTCTGGGGGGCGGGAGGGCTCTGAAGATTAAGGAATAAATGAAAGTCGTGGATATAACTTTCTGCGTTTGTGTTTTCATTCCATGTGTCTTTTATTTTCTTGCATAATAAATCATCCTATTTTAAAACAGTTGCTTTTATTCCTTACATATCATGCTTCCTCTTTTTTCCACATTTATTTTCGAATTATGTTTTGGTATTATAGGAAATAGAAATACATTAGAATGTCAGTAAAGAATATGATCTTTTCTAAAATAAAATTTCACTTATAGGTTTTTCATTTTATGATAATGATACCTAAAAGTTTCTCAATTCTATTTTCGTAGCTATATTTTATTTATTATTTTAATATGTTAGGAGCCAGAAGATGAGGAAGATGATGAAGACGAACCCAAGAAGAAGAATGCCAAATTAACAACTGCAGCCAAATACAAAAATCAAGCTAATAAGAACAAGAAAAAATAAGCATCAGCCTTATTACTATTGAAATACAACAAACTTTTAAGTTAGGCTAATAAGCGTAAGTCCATCATTATCATCCGCATTTGTGCGAATCTAGTATCGTTTCACCAGATTATCAAACAAAAGACGTTGCCTTCCACGTTTCTACAACACAACTGGACCAATAAAATATTATAAGATATCACACTATGTACTTTATGAAAAATAACGTTACAATTTTTTATTTCATAAACATGTTTGTGAACTCATATAACATTTATTGCGAATAGAAAGTGGAATTTTTTTTAAATAACATTAAATATTTTTTGAACATCTAATCAAATATTTTTTTTTCAACTGCCTTAGAAGAGTGACCCTTAAAACGTATTAAGCAAACTACGAGATATTAAGGATACGAATCAAAAATTATTTTTTTGACAAAATTTTATGAAAATAAAAGTTCAGAGGGCATTCTTCTGAGAGCCAACCGCATATATTTATTAGTTTATTTTATCTCGTTACGATGCTGTTAAAAGAAGAAAAAACAAAAAAAATGAAAAAATAAAAACAAAAAAAATGATTAAAACTATCAAAAAATTCATAAGATAATACAAGAACACGTTTTTTAAAATGAAGTGTGAAAAGAAACAGATATTTGGCCCAGTTGTTGTTAATAAAATTAGTGGAAAGCACGAGCGGACCTACAGTGAGGTA
Organism: Apis florea; assembly: GCF_048593485.1. Classification (NCBI taxonomy): domain Eukaryota; kingdom Metazoa; phylum Arthropoda; class Insecta; order Hymenoptera; family Apidae; genus Apis; species Apis florea. Next base: position 1,644,449 of record NW_028256864.1, on the reverse strand, counting down.
TATTCGTATTATTTCCTTTTTTGTCTTCTCCGATGCCGTGTTCACACATCAACACTTCCAGTGATGCGAATATACACTATTCTAATGTAGTCATGTAATCGCGATTCACAAAAAAATGAATTACTATGCTCTTTAAAGAAAAGAAAAGAAAAAAAAAAAAAAAAAAAAAGAAAAAAAAACAAATTTCGAAGATAACGTTCCAGTGTAATTTATTATTTTCGTGTGTACAAGATGGGGAAGGGGTAATAGTCACAGAACCCTTATACTAGAATGTTATTAATAATTGTAAAGAGGGTAAAAAATGAGATCAGAATTAAAGAAAAAGAAAAAGAAGAAACATATTTACGCGTCATCTTGACATTCATTCCATTTGATGAAAGATAACAGAAGAGGAGGTTACACAGGTGTACTACACAATGTGATGCTCTTACATCAGTGTTATATGCGATAATAGCATATATAAAGCGTGTATAAAACGCGCCCATGCGATTGATAAGTAGTCTGTACACCTATTTTGTACATATACGATACAATAAAAAATTTCACAACTTTTAATCAGTATTGCATGACGTAATTTTTATTTGAATGCCTTTTTTGATCATATAAGAAAAATTTATATACTTGTAGGTTAAAAATTTTTGACGTTTAAGCGTTTATCATTTGTTAATACAATCAAAGATATCTAATAATTTAATGAAAGTGATTTTTCGTCATTATGTGAGGGAAAGAAATTGTTTGTTTACACAATCCTCGAAGAAATAAATACAAACATGTTAATGATTTTCAATATTTGAGGTATATATTAGTTCGTATTGTTAGAAGAATCCTATGATTGTTTACAAACGAACAACCTACAATATTTGTAAATTATTTCAGTAATTAAGTTTTATTGGTGATAAACTTGAGGTAAGCGATATATCGTTAACAAAGTTAACAATACAAAACATTTTGATGTGATGTGGTTCAAGGTCAAGAAAATTTTGCTGTTCATCGCTAGAACGTAATATTTGCTATTATGATATGCAGAATATTAGTTCTAAGAACAGCCTGAACAAGGGCCCAGATGTGAAGATTTTTTGCTCGAATGCACAATGTCAAGTCATCAACGAGGAATTAACAAATTTATGTCAACAAGTAGGCGATTTTTAATCATTTATATCAATAATTAATTAATAATTTTAATATTTAAAGGTGACAGACCTAAAAGAAACGGTTGCATCATTAGAAAATATTATACAAATAAAAGATATACAATTGCAAAAAATGCAACGAGAAAATGAACGATTGTCGACCGAATTGAAAAAACAGCAAAGACATATCAAGAACGTCAAACGTAAGATTATAAAAAAATCATTTAAGTTCATCGCGATCTTTAAATGCATCGACTTAATTTTAGAGCAGTTGGATGATGAGAGGTTCCTCTATCAAAAAGAAAAGGACTCTTTTAACAATGAAATACAAAGACAGAAGACACGATGTGCAAGTGGTGTTTCGAAATTACACCAACAACGAAAAGAATTTGAGATAGTACGGGAATGTTTGGAAGATGAGAATAAGTCGCTTAGAGAAGAATTAAATGAGAAAATCGAAACAACGTATAATTTGTGTATAAAGTTTTTACGAATGAAATATGCTAAAGATTCGTTGAGGCAAAAATTTGATCAATTGTTGAAGGAACACTTGCAAGTAATAACGGATATGATGGAGAAACTAGATGAAGCAAGAGAAGAACTTAATATAATTGTATCCGAAAAGTTTCAAGAGCCCCTGCCTTTAAGTAAAGCAAGATTTTTACAGGTAAACTTTTTAAAGTTGCAGTTATTTTTAGTCATTGTTCGATCCTATAATTTTTTTTATATTTTTCATTAAAAGAAATTGTTTATTGTGTGGACTCTCAGGTGGTACAAAGAAATGCACGATTAGTTCATGAAAATGCGACACTTAAGGTACAAATACAACATTTGACTTTAAATATTGAGAGATTAAAGAGTTGTGTGCAAAAACCGAAATCAATAAATGTAGATGCAAATATTATTGCGAAATTAGCAGAACAAAGTAAAAAAAGATGTAGTAAAGAATCTACAAAATGGATACCGATTCAGTAAGATTATTTATTTTACAATAGAAGGAAGAATATATTGATTCATTTTTTTAAATAAATTTTTTCCTCTTCTTTTAATATCTATTTTGCATTCTTATTTTCTTAAAAAATGATTATATGTAATTATTTTTTTGTAGTTTATTTGAAAATGAAATTGAAAAAACTTTATCATTTACTAAACCATCAGATCTTCAAAATTTCGTCAATTATTCTGAAGATGTAAAATTAGTATCAAAAATTCGATCGAATAAATTAAAAGGGTACTCCAATACTGCTATACGAGAAGTTCAAACTAAAGATACATGGAAATCGGGAACGGTACGCGCTCGCAGCGCTCCGGAAATTCGACTAACGGAAGACCGAGCAAGCTCTTCTGATATTGTTTTAGCAGAATCTTCAATGGATGTACGACATATCTCAACGAATACTTGACAAATATTATTAAATTTAAGACGTTGTAAAAATGTAAATGTTTACTATTATCTTTTTTTATATTATTTATTTATTGTTAAAAAGACATATCGACTGTAGAATGTAGAATGTGATGTATCGACTGTAGAGTAAGTGGCGCTAAAGTAAATCATTTAAATTTTGTTCACTAGAGGGCGATTTCGGTATGAAACGGTTCAATTTGATATTTTCAGTGTCACATCGAAATGTGTGTGTTAGTTATGTTCAGTGCATATAATTTTTTTATAAAAATAATTTCAACAATTTTTTGAAGATGAAAGTGTAGGAACAGAACAACAATACGAAGCATCTGGATAAGGATAAAGTATTTCAAAGAAATATTCTTCTTTTTCGTAAGTAATATGGCGTAGTATTATCAAATCCTTGTTTAAAATGAAGCATAAGGTTAATCATATACTATAGCATAATGATATAATGATTTGTGAGTAATTTAATAGTCGTCCAATACAAATTAAAATTAATAATCATAAAATTAGCGAATCTCATAAATTCAGTTACGATATTCGAATCCATAATAATCATAAGATATGCATATGCAACATTATCTGAAAATTAAAAATATTTACGATAAAAAATATCTAACGTAGTTGTTTTGAAACGATATCTAATACGAATCATTAAAGAAATATGATTTCTATTGATATAAAATATACGTAAACGAGAGAAAAGATAAAAGATAAACTGAATAAAATAAAATACTGTAGTTTTAGTTATATTATGGATATATATTATATTTATTATATTCATTTATAGCAACAAAAGTAAAATTCTGACGAGAAATTTTTCGATATTTGTAAATATCATTCATTACGACAGAAAGTTCATGATTACGTTAGAATGACGAGAATTGTCGATATGTGTTAGTATGAGAATGTGAGTAAGAACGCAACAAAGAGGACCAAGTATGTTCGTCTCGTTTTATCTTGCTCGTTCTCGTGCGGCGAGGAGCCGGTTCGAGGCGAAGCCGGGTTTTAACGATCGGTCATTAAGTCGCGAAGAAAATTGAGACGTCCACCTCTCGGTGAGCTCATACCCAATTGAGTAGCGGCCTTAATACCCCTTATGTATTATCCGGTAGGCGAAGCACCTTGTTAAACGGATCCGCCATTTCTTCTTCTCACTTCGTGTTTTTCCACGATGATCATGGTTCAATCGAAAACCCGTCACTACCGCTAACAATTCTCGCTCTCCTTTCTTTTTTTTCTTTGACGTTTTCTTACAAAAATTTAGATTTTCATTTTCATAAATATATTTTTTACTTCTATATTTTTAATTCTATATTTTCAAACTTTAAAACTATTTATTGTTGATATGATATAAGACACAATTTCGAATTAACATCGAAATTGATTTCGTTTGATTTTGAAATCAAAGTTACTAATGAATTCTTTCTTTTTTGACTTTTTGACTTTTGAAGCAAATAGGATAGTATAGAATTTGAAATGATCGAATACGTTTTCTCCGTATACTAGTAGTATATTATACATACTAGAAACCACAGATAGGTTAACGAGAAATTCAGCTTTGGGCAGGTTTAATCGTCATGTGACACCTATTTTGCCGGTATGTCGGATCTTTGAGTAATGGCCTCTTGGAGAACGCGAACGTCGATCCTGATTACCGATTCCCGATCCCGTTCTGTTCCTGATTGGTGGTATTAGCGCGCGCTCCGGTTATCGTCCATCGGACGTCATGCACAGTGGAAACCCGGCATAAATGTGCCGCGAAAGACAGTCTGTTAGATCCACGAAGGATTTCGATACACGTCGATCAATCGTGCGCGATCGATAAGCCCTCTACTTCCACATTGTTTCAAACCTTTCCGGTTCGGTTGTCTCGCAAAAAGAGCGGTTTTAACTTCACGCGCGTGTTACAATTTTTTTTTTTTTCGTGTTTTTATTTTATTTTATTTTTTTTTATTTTTCCGATAACGGAATACCGTATCTTTCGTGTCATAGGATAAATCAGTCGAATTGGAAAACTATTCGTAACGAGCATGCTTTTAGTTTTGAATATCATTCGAAGTTTAATGATTTGATTTCTATTTTTTTTTTTTTTTTTTCTCCTCCATTTCTCTTGTATTCGATATTTAAATACTCGATAATTGGACGGGGGATTCTACTTGTATGAAAATTTAGATTGCTTATGTTAGCAACGGAATCAGAAGCGTAAAAGCGTCTCGCAAACGAGGCGTATTAGCGAGGGGCATCCATTATCGGCGATCAGGCGCCGCGGAACAGGGTGAAACCGGTATAAATATGCCGTCAAAGGACAAGTAAGATGACAGCTGCCGTACATACGTAATATTTCATCGTTAACAAGCGGACAACGTGCGACTACGGCCGGTTATGCCATCCATTGTCGAAGATTACATCGTTATTTCATTGTTTTACCGGCCGATTCAAATTCGCTTTTTGCTCCCCGCTTCGTGCAGCATACATGAATCAATATGTTCCATAATAATCGAGTTATCGCGGGATGTAACGTTTTCCTTTGAATAGGATTAAGAGTTGTGTTTTCTGCCCATTCTAGAATATTCTAATATATCCTTTTCTTTCACGATCCCCTTCCGGTTATTAAAGCATATAAATAATATTTTTTACAAATAATAATAATAATTTTTATTAAGAGATAACATTCTTTGATGAATCGAATGTACGAGAAGGAATAGGTACGTGTAAGGAAGTAAAAAAGATATTAAGAAAGGAAAAAATTCAAAGAAAGGAATGTGGATTGTGTGTTAAGCTACGTATTCGTTCTACATTTTTTAAAACGATTAACGATTAGAAAATCGAATAAATATAGTAGAACAATATAGTTGTTTAAATATTTGCAACAATTTTTGTAGCAAAGTTGTACATAAACTCTTAACATATTTTAAGGATTTGATATGAAGTTAGATGAATGAATCTAAACATCAGCATTGCCGATTTATTAATATTTTGTAAATAAATATTAAGTTACATATGAATTATTCAAATATCAAATGATATAAGGATGAGTAATTGTAACAAGTTCTTGGAATAGGAAAAGCAAATGAATCATAAAAATTTATACTGAATTTTCTCTATAAAGTCAATGAATTTAATAATAAGAGATCTAAAAGGGAAAGCTGCGTATTTGGAATATTGATTGTAATTTGGAATATCAAATTATCTAAAAAATTATTAATATTACTTAAAATTTGTAATATCACAAATAATAAGAATCAAGCAATTTAATTAAACTATTCTATAAATAGGCAAAGACAAAAAAAAGAATGTGTTGATTACAATAAATTATATTTATAATTTCTACTCTAATAAATTGTACTAGATTTAGAATTAGATATTTATTTAATAATTGTTCCTATTCTGTGGATCATAAAAGAGAATCCTTATTTTACATTATTTTTCATTTTTCGTTATTGCTAAGTCGAAAATATAAAAGTTGATTAATCTCCTTATGATATTATTTCAAGCAATTTTTTACTCGTCTTAAACAAAACTTTGTATTCCAAACTTTCTCTATTCCAAAGTATAGAAATAAATACACAAGAACGGAAGCATAGGATCACGATTGTTTCAGAATTTTCGAAAACGGTTATTCAGGATATAAAGGCAAAGGTTGGCAATTAATTCGTGGATAAACGATTCCCAGTTAATTTACGCTTTATTCGATTTAAACGTCTAATAAGTTTAAAACCCGTTCCGTTTAAATGCACGCCTTGAAACGAATTATCCTTAAAACCACTTTCCCACAAACCTATCGTCGGATCTGAAGCCGATAGCGATCGATCGAGGTGACGGGGATCGTTCCTCCATCGCAACTCCGCGCGGAATAGCGTCCGATTTTCTGCGAAGGATCGCGGAGTCGAAATTAATTAGGGGCTTCGCAGGAAGCTCGCTCGGTGCCGAAGGATATCGAGCGTCGAAGGGTGGCGGGGGGCAGGCCAATCGTGCGCCTTCATTGCCCTCGACGCGTTTCAGGCCGTGAGCGTTAATTGGCCGGACCAATTAATTCCAACAAGTTCGCTCGATGCGATTAGTGCGCGTACGCGCTGGTGTTTGTGCGCCGTGTACACACGTGTACTCGCCGTTCTCCGTGTTCGAGCACACCCATACGCGCACTTATATATATATATGTATATACACACGTTGTTCTCGTTCCTCCTTTCCTTTCGTTCCCTCTTAATTCTTCGTTTTTCTCCATTCTTCTCCTCTCGGTCCGCGGTAACAAGCGAACACCGATCTGCCCCCGGAAAACGAAGAACCTGTTCCACACGCGGCGTAGGTTTCTCGCATTCTCGGCTGCTCCGCGACACCAGATACCGTCGTTGTTCTCCCGTGCCTTTGGGGAATCGGGCGCAATAACGAAAACACAAATTACCGATCGTCTCGCCGCGATAATCTTACGCTGGGCTGGCCTCGATGGTCGATCATTAAAACTGTCGAACGAGAGGAACCGTTGACGGATCACGATTCGATGATCGACTTTTAGATTCGGCCTTCGAACGTTTTCTTTTAAGGTATCGAGACTTTGAGAACGATGTATTTCTTTTTTCGGATAGTTCTGCGTATAACGAGGAGGGTGTCGTTCGAATTGGTGATATTTAAACGATTATCTTCGATCGAATCATCTTTCCTTCGAAAAGTGAGAAACAGGAGGCTCGATTGCGAGATGGCGTGTAATCTGAAAACGATTTCTCGAGTTGTTAATTCGAGAACGAGGGGAGTAGAATTTTCGCGAAAATACGAGAGAGGCGGAGAATTTATTATGTCGAGTTTCGCATCGTCGGTTATCGGCGGTGATCTCGACGCTTTGCTGATAAAATATCTTCGCCACGTGCTCGTTTGGACGAACTTCTCGCCTCTGACAGTCTCTCGTTCTGTCCCAGACTTGATTGGTGCATTAAATACGCGAACGTATGCGTAGCTTTGATCGAGATTGGACGAAAGGGAGGATAAAATTGGGGGATGTATCGTGTCTTCGTATTTTGTCGTAATTAGAGAGTATCGTTGCAATTTGTAGTACAAATTGGATTTTTAGATCATTATAAGGTCATTATTTCCTCGCAAGAGAGCGAAAAAAGATTTCAACGTGTTTAATAAAGATTATTTTAATTTTATTGCAATTTTTTTATTTCATTTCCTTTTCAAATTTCAATTATTGATTTAAATAATTAAAAACATTTTAATTTCATAATTAATGTATTGTTGCCTATTAATTTATGTATATATCTTCTGTTTTATTTATGATTGTTTCAATACGATATGATTGATGCATTGTTATCTCTATCAATTTTTATGCTTAAATACTTTGCATTTAAAACGTCAATTGTATTAGCATTGCACGTTGAATTAATCTTAATAAGTTATGTTTATGTATATTAATAAGTTTTGTTAAGAAATTTTTTTTTTTTTTAGAAATTTATTAACATATCATTCTATCTAAAATGTTAAATATGCCAAAATTAAGATTAGACCCAGTATCTGAAAGTAACAATTAATAACGTTTAATAGATTATCTTTTATTTTCCAATTATATGTATTTTAAACACAATAAATCTGGAGAAAGAAAGAAAGAAAGAGATTGAACAGAAAATTAATTTCATCCCAATTTATTCCAAAATTATATTTGGTATATTTGTGGTAGAAAACTTGGTTTTCATTTTTTAAAAAATTTATTTATATTTTTTAAACATATAATTATACAATTTTTATTTTAAATAATGAGTAATTAGAATTAAATCCTATTCCAAGAAAGAAGAATTATTCGTGTTTTGAAACGATTATATATTTGCAGTAATAACATACTAAATTCTAATCTAATTTTTAATCTCAATTTAAAAGATTTACAAAAATTTTTATCTACTAAAAAAAAAAAACTATCAATCCCCAAGTTTTCAAATTTAAAAATTTTTAATCTTTTTCGCTCACTGATTTTCAACAATAATTCATAATACGCAATTTTTCAACGCATGGAATTGGCATCGATAACCAACGATACAAAGCATTACAGTAAAAGTAAAGAAACAAGAGAGAGAGAGAAAAAAGCATCGTAATTGAAACGATAAACGCGGGAATGGCGCGGAAAAGGGTTTGTCGAAAACGACAACGGTGTGTATCGTGAATTTCTCCGGGGTCCAAGTGCCGCCGTTCAAAATTAGACTCGGGGCGCGTGTATACCTTACGTCCGGAAAGTCCAGCTATGAGTCTAAAAGGTCCAGCGGAGCAACGGTGGAGAGAAGGTAAGCCGGAGGTTGATTTATCGGCCAATTAGTCCACCGTACCGGGTGCGCTTCTCTGCTGCGTCTCACCTTCCAGATGATATCCCGGCAAAGACCCGGCGCACGGGTTAAAACGTCGCCATCCACCACGGGTGGGACGAGGATGGAACGTGACCGGGGGGGGGGAGGGAGGGAGGGAGGTGTGCAGTGCCGTAACTACGAGATCCTTCAAAATGGAATCCTTTTCAGGGGAAGGGAACGCGTCCCTCCGATCCTCCTAAGAAGAAATTCAATTACGCTTCTCAAAGATTTATGCGACGGGTTTTGTCCTCGTGATGAGATGTTCATTGTGTTTCGTACCGTTCTCTCCTTTTTACTCCTCTTCCTTCTTCTTCTTCTTCTTCTTCTTTTCTCTTTTTCTTCCTTCTTCCCTTTTTTGGATAATCAGATGGTTAGGATAATAATCTGGATTAGGATTCCTGCCTCGTTTTTGGGTCTGACTTTGGAAAATGTTCCAGTATCAAATGTTGGATCCTGGAATTCTTATTTTTGATTAACTAGGCGTTTAATAATTTGGTTTGTATGCAAGAATTAATTCAATTTTTGAAAAGAAATAATTATGATTCTTTACTAGATTAAGATTTGTGGGAAAAATTATTAATTATATTTTTATTATTATTTCTCTGAATTATCAAGAAACAGTTTTTGATCGTTTCTTACTTCACATTTCTTCTCTACAAAATTGGGAGAGACGCTTGTGATAATCATTTATTCGATCCTTTGAAAAAACTTGTTGCAATGATTTACACAGATAACCAAATTTAAAAAAAAACACTCACGTTTCACGACATTGAGGAATCGCTCGTTGCACGCCTCGCATAAAACCTAATCGTCACGACATGTGTACTTGCAGCAGGAGGGATATACACGCATAACTTGTTAAACCGCAAAGCGAAAGAACTGTGTAATCGTGGATCCATCCGGAGCAAAACAGATGGTACACCCTTCACGAGACGTTTGTGGGAACGGCGATATTTGTTTGACACGAGATACGAGATCTCTTCGTTCGTCTTTCTCTCTCTCTCTCTCTCTCTCCTTTTCTCCTCGGTTTCTCGACTCTCCCGCGGTTACAACGACTCCATTAGGCATCCTCAGATCTATCCCAATCTGCGGTCTGCGGTTAATGGTACAAGCATCCGTTGCACCGCGAGCCTCCGCTCTGTCCTGCGCTGCGCCTATCTGCTCGTGGCGTTTGTCACCGCGGGGCCGTTTAAACGTTCAGCATAGTCGTCTCCGGGGGCGAAAATAGACGGCCGGCTGCTCGCCCTCGCCTCTCTCGTTCTCCTGGGTGGGGAGAGAGGGGAAGAAAGAGACCGTTCTCAGAAAAATGCCTGACGCTCGAAGAAACAAGATTAAAAGGCGGTCTCCGACTCTGCTGCGTTCCTCCGCGGATCCACACATTCGCGCGAAACATCGTGCTCGTTCGAGAATTCGATACTCCTCGATGGATGATGGACATCATTGCGTCGAATGAGAAGACTTTACCCTTCCTTAGGTTAGGAGTTAATCTCGAATGGATTTATAACGAATGGATTGTTGCTTGGATCAAGTAAGTGGATTGATTTGAATCATCATCGTTCTTATGGATCTTAATTGTTTCAGAAGGTTATTTATTTTTTTTTTTGGGTGGGTGGGTCGATGCATCGTTGTTATTCTGATTATTGTTATTCGTATTGAATTGTTGTGGAATAAATTGCATGGAATTTTTATTTATTTTTGGTTCTTGTTATGTATATAGAAGTTTGGTAGCATTGATGATTCGTATTTTATAAAATTTCGATAATAATCAAAATTGTGCATATCAATTTTTCATTATTACACAAAACATAAATGTGTGAAACAGAGAGAAGACTTGATTAATTACAGAATAACAATTGCATACATACGCGACAATTTTTAAAAATTTTCTTCTTCAAAACGATTGAACAAATAAAAGACTTTCAAGGAAGAGATCATCGATTGTTACATGGAAATTTGATTTTTTTATTATCCAAAATTCATCCACGTTGCATGACACATCGTTCCTTGTATTTTATTTTATTTTATCCCGAGAAAAAAAGGATAGCAAATTAATAATCCAACGAGGCTTTACATTCTCCCGTAACAAGAAAAGATTTCAATGGCGCGTTTCCTTCGCGCTCGACGGTAAATGAAAATGCAAATTGTGAGAAATGAAATTGAGGATAAGAAGCCTTGGCCAACCTGCTGTCGTCGTTATTGTGCTTGATTTCGCCCTTTTATATTGCGAAAAAATGAAAAACTCGGAATGGCCCCGTTTTATATACACGAAACTTATATTCGTCATCGTGGAAGACAATTATGCCGAACGGATTTGCGGCCGCGGATCATCCTTGCGCGGTTTGCGCCGTTTCTGATAACAGTATTTCATCTTGAGAGCCTGCCGCCGTATCACGAAACATCTTGCATATCCCTCTTTATGTACGAAAAGTGGTTTAAAGCGGCTCGTGAATCAAGCTGGGAGAAAATACGAGTAGCCATCTCGAAAGCGAGTTTCCCTGCCTCGGGATCTCTTCATCCTTAACGCGATATTGTGTTAACTCGCGGCTTGATAAATTGTCGTCTCGTTTTTTCTTCCCCATCTAACCACGTTGAACGTCTCTTTATCGAGTTCGTCGAGCGATAATTCGTTGCCATTCATGATTCAATTAGAATTAGAGGGATCATAGGTTTTTAATTGAGAGGCTTAAGTGGAGAAGCATATTTATTCGTACAAATTTTGAAGGGAATTGGTAAAAACGGTTACTGTGATCGATAAACGAATCCGAATCGAAGAAACTTTACGTTTATTATAATAATATTTTATTGATAGAAAAAGTTTCTTAAAAAAATCTGCTTAATATTTCTGATTTTTCCAATTTCTCTTCCAACAATGACTTGGGGATCGTGAGAAACTCGACTCCGTTTTGTATCCAATTTGAAGGTTTGCCGAGGACCATTAGAAGAAACAGTTTGCAAAGGTGATGCCAGAAATCGTGGCGTGGCCGTTACGGGTGCAGGGAACGATTTCTTTCCGCGAATTCTCGCGTGTCCCATTCTCGATTCGCGGCGCGATGACACGCGCGTTAGCTAATGCCCGCGGTAACACGACACGAGTTTCTTTCTCGTGATTTCCATTCTCTTTTTCGTGTCCCCGTAACGGTGGCCCCTCGACCAGGCCTACGCTCTCCCCGCCACGTACGTGATGACTCGCCTCTGCCACCATTAGATCTGCCGCCTCGAATTTCAGTTGTACCGCTGAGAAACAAACGCCCCGCTCGGCCAGGTACCGTTGCTCGTTCGATTTCCGTCACCTCTCCGTTCCTATTCCTTCTTCTTCTTCTTTTCATTCCTCGGCCAGTTGGGGCGATTCCGGGAGAGATGAGCCAACTTTGAGATGTAATTTTTTTCTCTCTTTTCTCTAAAATTCGTATACGCATTTTGTATTTATCGCGACATTTTACAATTTTAATAACCGTACAGTCTTATATTAATCCGTCGTAATTTCTAATTTAGAATTAACGGCCCAATTAATCTTTCTCTTCACTAATCACTAATTTATTAACTAAGTCTCGAGATGCGATCATTAAGAATATTTTAAATAATTAAATGACACGTTTCACAAGACGAGTAAAATAGTCGAGCGCGTTGTGTAACTCGTCGAGGAAAAAGTTGCTTGAAATATAACGCATAAAACTCATTATTTTATGAACCAGTTTTTGAATCGATCGTTTCTAAACGGGGGAACGCGACGTTGAAAAATTGTAACGTGATTCAAGAAATCGAGAAGGAAAAAAGAGGAAAAAAGAATGTTTGCTCGTTAAAAAATTGGCCGCGTTAAATGCGATTGGGCAGACGTGAAAGGATCGTTTGTAAAGTTTCGAACGTTATGGCATAACCACTTATACGACACCGTTCGAAAACGATCCACGTAACTGTGGATAACTGTTGCGAGAGGTTTACGATTTTACTTTATTGCCCTGACGATGCATTGTCAAAATGTGTTATGATCGCGGTTGTATAGAGCGTAGTTTAATATCCTGTCTCCATTTAATCGTGCCGGTATTAGAGCACGGCCACGGGTGGTCCCATTAACTGCCCGCCACAGCCGAAGCGGCTTTACTTTACCTTCCTCGAATATATCCGGCCTGTATTTATACGTTATTAGTTCACATCATCAAGATTTTTCTTGGCCGCGAAATTGCCGATTAACGCTTCAAAACTTTAAAGCCCGACGAAATTAAATGGAACAATGAACCCCGACAATGAATCTCGTTTACTCCACCCCTTTCCCTTCAATCCGCTCAATTCGGCGGATGTTGTTGATAAATCCTTCCTGTTCAACTATTTTTTCCTCTTCCGAATAAAAAAATTAAAATTGAAGATCTAACGTGGGGGAGGTGGGTTGAAAGTTAAAGAGCTTGACAACGGTTCAAGCAAGGTTCGAAGCGAGGCGACGTTGAATAAAAGTTTTCGTACTCTTTCGGTTCCAACACGGTACGTGACGTTAAGTAGTCATAGTCAACGGTAACGCGAAGTGAAAGTCGTCCGTTATGGAGGGGACGTTGGAATCGTGATAAAGTTTAGCTCCATTGGATCAAAACGATCGCCATCAGGTCTCAGATTTACGATCCGCTCTCGCCGCTCGTTAGAACGAATCCTGTGTTAATGTCGGGATCGATAACAAATTAATGAAATTAATTGTGTATACGCTCGCCTCGTTACGCTCGACCAACAGCGCTATTTTCTTTCTAACCCTCCGTTTCTGTTTTTACCAGCCTTTTTCGATATCACGAATCATTATTGTCGGAAAATCGATGATTGTTTAAAAAAATTATTGACACGTTGATGTTTCGTAATTTTAATTACGGAATCAAAATAAAATTCAACTTTTCACAGTCAGAAGTGTAAAAGTAGAAAATACAAGAAATTTCATACAAGCTTGTCGAATCGGTAAACGATAATTTAATTATTCTTCTTATTTCTTTTTGATTAAGATTAATATTGAAAATTATTTTGAAGAATTTCCATTACTGTGTAATAATAATCAGTGTCTATTATGTCTTCTTCTATACCAATATCAATTATTACGAAGGAAATAAAAAGAAAGAAAAAAAGATTCCAAAGATTTTATCGGGTGAAACGACATTTTCTTGAATTATTCAAGCGAAAGAGAGATCCCGGCGTAAAGAGGCTGTCACAGCTTTCCTCGGTTAGCAAGCACGGGACGCTACGAGATTGGGAATATTCACGGTTCGCACACCGTAAATACGTGCAAGCTGGATGCGGCGATGAGGCAGACGTTTCGCTGGAGCGCTATGTCTCGGTCGTAAAACGCGGGCCGCGGGTTAAATTTGTATTTGTAGAGGCGAGAGTGGTAACGTGCGGCTCGTGTACCATTTTGCCGTCCTGTGTTTGGCCACGGGACGTGTTTACCCTTTCTTTGACACACGCCACTGGTTAAATAGCGGTTGACTGCGCTGTCAATTTTCGGAATAGTAATTGCCCAATTAAGCGGCGGCCGGCTCTGTCACGGCGCTCGTAAAATAGAAGAAGAATCAAGTTGCAATTTTAGACTGCAAAACGTTTCCCGTGTGCCACATTGTGAACGTGACTCGGCCTTTCAATGCGCCATCCGACATTTACGATCTTATTCCGTAGAGGAGGCCGTAGACTCAACCTTCGCCCCAACGAAGTACTGAGAAATATTATATTGTTCGATCTTGGTATATAAATTTATTTAAAATTCGTTCACGGATATTAACGTATAGGGTGAATAGAATAGAAGAGTATATTTAGAAGATATTATTATTTCTTTAATTTTCTCTAATTTGAAGAAATAATTTGTGAGTCGTTTTTATTCTTCAAACTTTAATAAAATTGTTGTACGATTCGCAATCAGGGGGAAGAAGGAATACGTTACGACAACAAAATTAGGATATTTTTTTTTATTTTTAGAAATAACACGTCGATGGTTAATTAACGCTTACGACGTTTCTTACAAGGCAAGAGAGAATCATTTTTCGCATCGAGTGCATCATTTTATCCAAGCAATTGATATTCAAGAATGAAACGAAGGGAAAAAATAAACGAAACGATGATACGAGATGCGTTGAAACAATAGAAATTTCCAATGTTAATTCCACCGGTGAATCGATGGAAATTGCATGCAACACGAAGGAATTTATTTAACTCTCTTATGCGCCGTGAGATTCTATGCAAAGGGACAAATAACGTGGATATTGTTTTCTAAATCAACGCGCGAGTCCGCATGCATATGCATAAACCAGCCGGCACACAGGTAAAGAAGGAACGAATGCAACGTTCTCGTTCTCTGTCGAGACAACAATCGGTAAATTTGATAAATATTCATCGGCGGAAGTGTTTGGCAATCGGCCGACCCTGAATTTTAACCAAACTCGTTAGATCTGCGACATCTATGTCCCTTAAAAAAAATTACTCCAATCTTCTACGCAACTTACACAACTCTCTCTGATATCATATTTTGGAAAACAAAACAACTCTACAGTTATAAAATAACATCGATGATCAACAACTCGTCACTTTGAAATATAATTCTTCTTTGAATCGAAAAAAAAAAAAAAAAACACGAAGAATCGTTCGTTTTATTTTATCTCCAATCCTTAAAATCTCGATAATATTTACGAGACAAAATACTTTTCTTAGTGTTACGATTCGTAATGAACGATAAAATTCTACATATTCCGTTTAATCGAGGAAAAATATCGATGAAAAGTTGTTGCCACTCGTTTCAGTCATTCATTAACGCTGTTCGTCAAAGACGGTATTTTTCTTAACGATCTACCACAGCTAGGTCCAAAAATTGCAGGTGCGTTGGACACCCTTCTTGCTCGTGGGTTCCATCATCCGCCAGGATTACGCAAGATAAACGCTTTTAATTATTTTTCCCCCCTGTAACGAGGAAGGCCGAAATCCCTTCGGCAAACACGAGTAATACGAATCAACCCCCGACAGGATGCAGCCATTCTCCCTACGCGGCTGCTCTCCCGCGCGCGTGTAACTGCCTTTCTCAGGCCTTTGTACGCGTACACGCACGCGCGTGTAATATCTGCACCGGCGTAATCTGTTCACTGATATTTTGACCGCGTGTTTCTGAACACTCGGTCTGTTTGGTTTAATCCCGCGCGAGCTTAAACTTGTTCATAATTATGGTGAATCGAGGAAAAGGGCAGATTTATATTTGATAATTTCTTCTAAAGCAAAATTTCACATCTTGAATTTTGCGAATTCTATCTCGTTTCTTTCTTGCATTTGATGAATGCAAGATATTTTCATTGATCGATGAAATTAATCATGATTATCGTATTGTGATCTCCCTTTAAATGTTTTCAATCTCAAAAATTCTTCAAAAAAAAAATTGGAACGAACACTTGACCAACTCAATAACCATTAATTATTGCGTAGAAGCGAGTCTCTCCTCCCTAAAGTTACAAATACAAATCTTGCTTTAAGCTTCTCAATTGTCGCAAAGATACAATCTGTCTATATCTACTTACCAAACGCATAGCTCTGCAAAATTTTTTCGGCTGGTGTCGCCGAGGTGGTACGCCACTGATCACGAGGAATGGAGCAGAAGAAGAAGAAGAAGAAGAAGAAGAAGAAGCAAGAGGGGAGGGCTAGAGGCGAAGGATAGAAAGGTGTACACGTGGCGGGAGGGAGAGAGAAGGCTCTTTTAACAGGCCATTATTGTGCGCCGGGGACATTTTCCCGGCCCATTATTGTATCTGACGATAAGTCGGGAGATAACCGGCCCTCCTGACGTCCCCCGTCGTTCTCGCAGGCGGCGTGCGCGCGAGAAAATCGGAATTAAATATTATCGAGATTCGATCGGTGACTAAGCCTTGTTTGTTAAGTGGATCTCGTTCTCTCTTCCCCATCATCCACGTATCGGATGGGAACCGATGGATCACATTTCCACTTAACTAACTTAAACGCCCAACTTATACATATATACCTTTTAGAAAAAAAAAAAAAAAAAAAGAAATAATCGTGCGAGTTCAATCTCCAATTCGATCCAGATGGAATTCCGCGAGTTCAATTAGAGCGTCACGTGATGTTAATTAGCCCTTCGTGTCCAAGGTGGTGGATTAGGGGCGTTAATAAAGAAGCGACGTCATAACTCGAGGGAGAGTAGAGCAGAGAGAGTGGGGAAAAAAGGAGAACGATGCCGGAACAAGGAGGTGGAAAGGGATTCGGGAGGCTGCCCTTCAATTATCGAGGCCAGCGGCTCGCCTCACGAGGCGAGCGGCCATGTTGCACGATCCAGCAACGATGTCCAGCTTCGGTGTCCATTCTGGACACCCGTTCGGGACCACGAGGCCGGGCTCCACCGGGACTATTGCATATGTATTATATGCGATTGTGTTCCGAGAAACTTCTGGCCGACATACGAGGACTCTGTTCGCCGTTCTCTCCTTCCTCCTCGCCTCCACGGGACAACGTTCCTCCTCTGTCTTCAGAGAACTCTACCAGAGTCACTTTGCACCTGGCTCGTGTTCACCGGTTGGCAGCTCTCGTTTCTCGAGCGGACGCCACACGATATCGTCGATCCCCTTCCGTCTTTTTTCTTTCTTTTTTTCGCCCTCTGTTTGTTCTATTCCATGCCCCTCCCCATCTTCGACTCCTCTCTACGATCGCTCCTGTTTTCGCCGGAGGGAGAAAGGAGAAGAAGAAGCGGTCGTCCATCTTGCCGCGTGATCGTGCGACCTCTGTCGACGCAGCCACGGCAAATTCGAGTCGGGATGGTTTTTTTCCCCCCTCGCAACGATGATTGGAAGCCAAGCTAAGCTTGGTCGGCCATGATGAGCGCCCCCTTAAGATTTGAGAGATGCAAAGCGCGACGATTGACCTTTCGATCTATTAAGTTGTGCGATGACGTTTTTGAAGCGATCCACTTTTCCAGTTCCATTTTTGATTAACCCGATTTTTTTTTTTTTCTTTTTCGATATAAACACACGAGTGATTTACAATTCGTAATGTTTGTGGTGTGTGTCCTTTTGACCGTTGACCATACAAAAGGCCAATGTCTTCCCGTGGTGATCCAAGGCATTGACCTTTCGCCGATGGTTAAGTGATTGTATTCCAATTATTTTATACCGTTATTCTAATCGATTCGATAATCAATTCGACAATCGCCGGAAACATTACGCTTCGATCTCGACCTCGGCTCAATGTATTTCCATTTTTAATTTGCCTGATAAATTTGCTAATTCCCTTTTGATAAACCAATATTTTATTATTTATACCGTTCTGCGGAGGTATGAAACAATGAATATTCACCAATGCTCATTGTTTTTTCTTTTTTTTTTTTTTTTTACTCAATCTACATTCATGATCAATTCCTGAAATTGATTGTTTATGCGGATTAAGTAACTAAAGAAATAGAACTGACATTTCGATCGAAATTGGATTATTAATGTGGCCATGAAAAACACTTTGTATCGTAAAAATTAATGCAATTCATTGATTTATTATTAATAAAGTTGGGGATATTGCAAAACGAAGGAATCTATTTATACAAAATAAAAGAAGACTTCTTATAAATTTTTTTTCCAAACAATGAACAATTCCAATTTATTAATTTATCGTTGCTTTATTAATCAAAAATATTGTTTTTACACCACGTTAGAATTTTCTTTTTTACATTACTCGAATACACTTTTACAATTCTTTCCTTTTCTTTCGTAAAATTAATGCACGATCAAAGTATTTTTATATAAAAACGCATCGAAACTCGTGCAACAACATTTCCATCGAAGTCGATCACAGACAAAGACGGTGGTAAGAGTTTCGAAGCTGTGAAAAATCCAGATTCTCCCGTGGAAAACACCTGAGTCGGTATCGCGCACAAAGGGAAAGTCGTAAGTCAGAGAGACGGTTCCCGCGTCATTTGTCATCGGCCCGAAAACGCGATTGTTCGTCTCGGCCGCCATCTTGCCGGCCACCCTCCCGATACCTAATAGACCACCCCACGCATTCACCGGGGTGATAAATCGTGAAATAATCTCGTTCGGGCCGCATTATGTCGGATTTATAAACGAGAAAGAGAACTCGAGCTCACTGGCCCGTGAGGCTGTTTCATTTTTCGCTTCCTCGGCTTTCCGCCGCCTTCGCACCGATCGAGTGCCTGTCACGGCTTCGATCCTAATGACCGCGTTATGGGGGCCGTTCTTTGCTAATGTTTCGGTAATATTTCCACCTGGTACACTTTTTTGAACTCGATTAACTTCGCCATTCTGTCGTTCATCTTTGAGGGAAGGATTTTTAAGGTCGGTTTTTAAGGATTTAAGTTAAGAAAAATTGCGAACAAGTGTTATCCGATTAAACAATAAGGATTTTCAAGCATGAATCTTTAGACTCATTTGGTAATTGAAGTAAATAAAATGTTTCTTCTTCGAAGAATTCTTTGGAGAATTTTTCTTTCGGAACGAAATTGGAACGAAAGTTTCGAGTTAGTTTTTGTACAAATTTCAACAAGTCCATTTCTCAAGAATTATTGAGCGATGTTTCATTGTGTGTGGAAGGGGTTGATAACTTGGAGAATATGAAGGTGTGACGGAAGAGGTATTCTCGTCGCTTTCAGCGATGACTTCATTAACAATTGCCGCAAGAACGAGCAACAATTCGGTCGACTCTTCCAGGGTGAGTAGCAGTTCTTTTCAGCGGGTGGAGATTTTGGAAAATCATTCCTGGATGAAGATGTTCGACCGAACGAGGCTTTGTCCGGGATTTCATGGGACGAATTCATTCAGGAGAGTTTTTCAGCGTGAATGGCCACTCGAGTCACGGTTATGATCTCTGGAGAGCATCGATTCTGCAGCTCGAGTGGACGTTTATATTCGAAAGTGTCCCCGTGCACAAACGATTCTGTCGTAGAGGCGACACGTTTATGTGAAACCGTTCTTGAGGGGATCGTTTTCTTCGTCTTCTGGAACTCGTTGTGCTACCTCGAATAGGGTGACGTCGTATTATAACCGGAAGAATTATACGTTCTCGTTATTTATCTTTTGTGAAATCTTTTCGACAATTTCAATTTGTATAATCTGGAGAGATTAGAAAATCTCTGATATACGTTATTTTTATTAAATTATATTTGAACCTCGAACAGGTCCAAATTAATTTCAAATCTCGATGCTGAAATCTATAAATATATGATTTATTATATGAATGTATGAATTATAAAATAATTACTTTGACAATATCGATTATCTCATACATTATTGATATTTAATTCCAGTTGGTCAAAGTATTTTCGTTCCCTTCGATGTTATTGTTGCAAGTGTCTCTCGATTCGTTTGAGGAAAAAATATGAGTAACAGCTCCCGGTAATGGCCTCGTAAAGGGAGCTTTACAGTATCGTAACTTTCGAATCGGGTAGTTCGTGCGACCGAGTCGTAAAAAGCCTATTATCTAAGGGTTCGCGCGGTTGTACCAAGTTTGATAATAAATCTGATATAATTATTCCGTTCGCATCGCCCCCTTTTACCGTCCGGTTAAATTAACTTCTCTCTTCTCCTCTCTCTCTCTCTCTCTCTCTCTCTCTCTCGTTATTCCGCGCGATAGTCGAACGAATCGCGGACATATATCTTTCCTTCTCCCTCGTTCGTTGCAATTGCAAAAACCAAAAAAAAAAAAAAAGAACCAGGAGAAAACTAGGGAAAAACTAGGAGAAAGAAACCCTGTGATCGGGGTTCACGGAAGAAAAATTCGCAGGGACCTATCGATCCTCGTCCTTTCGCCGGAAATTCGCGCGGTATACGCATCCATTTTACCCTCCCTCCCCCCGAAAATAAACTCGAAAAGGGGAGGAGAGAAAACGAAAAAAGGAAAAAAAAAAAAATAGAAGAACACCCGTCGAATCAAGCAGGACGTTGGAAGCACGGCGACCATACCGATATCCGATTCACTTCTGCCACGGAATAAGCGAAAAGCGTTTTACACACAGAGAGACAGAACTCGAGGGGATGGCCTCGCCGAGATTTCGCTCGAAAATAGCACAATAGCTCATCTCCCGGCGTTGATACGGAGCCCTCCTATGGTACTGTGACTTATCGAGTGAGGCATATTTAATTTCCGCTCAACGCTGCCGCCCCACCCCTCCCCCTCGTCACCAGCCACCGACGCCACCCCCATCGCCACTCACACACCCCATCGTGCATCCATCCGCGAGTTATTCGTGCGTCCAACACCAGCACAGCCACCTGCCTCCCCTCCTTGCACGCCCATTCACACCTACCCCCCCCTCCTTATCTACCCTTTTCCAATAAGGCTTCCTACTATACGGAATTACCCCTTTTGCCGCGCGGCACAATGTTCGCTTTCTGCGGGACATTACGCCGTCCTGCCTTTCCCCACTTTATCATCCCTCCGCGTATCAATTCCGTTTCTCCTTCGTCTTCCCCTCGTCTTTCGTTCAGCTTGCGCCCGGCCGTTTGTTTCTCGCTTATTTTTCACTCGCTTCGATCGCGCGGACGTTCGCTTGTTGTTCTTTTGATAAGAAACTTTTAAGAGGAAGTTGATCACAGTAGTTTTCGAAATACGTTTTGAACGTATCTTCCTTGAATGAAAGTCACGTTGGGAGCAGGGAAAATTTGATCGTTTTGGTCAACTTTACAATTTCGAGTATCCTTGACGAGTAAAAAATATTTGATCTACCATAATTTTCGCGCGAGTGAGAATTGGTGCAAGCAGCGAAACGTCACCGTAGCCTTTTTCATAACGAGCTGTCGGGAAGAATCGTTTCTAAATAACGACGCCTCATTGAACAACGACGCCAGAATTTCCCCCGTTTGCCGTCCAAGTTTTTTACAACAATTCCACACGGGATGCTCGATTGTCCCTTAACGAATAAAAGCACGCATAATGGCGGCTCGGGCGGCGAGCAGATACGCTCGTAGCTCATTTCCGCCTCGCCTGGAATATTCCTCATTAGCTGTTGCTGCGTTTAAATGTCACGTTCCCTGACGTATCCACCTTTTTCACCGTGGCCGTGATAAGAAAGCGTTTAGCTGGGAGACGTGTCGGGGACAGCGTCTATTACTCAAACCGTGGCAACCATGGAAACTGGTTAAATAATCTCGAGTTAAATATAATTCGAAACGGTGTCGATTCACGCGATTCATGAGAAATCGAGAGAGCTGAACCTGTCTTCTCACCCCTCCTCCCCCGAGGTGACTTGCTCGAATTGAAAATTCGGGGAAAAATTCAGATTTCAGGAGGGGGGGGAGCGAATGATATTTCAACCCTGTTACGTCAGGGAGAAAAATATCGAGGAGTGAAGGAGGTGGAGGAGGAATTACGAGGGTGAATTCCGCCCCGAACTTTTGATATCCATTCTTCGATACATCACACTTAATTACGGTCATAAGTCTCTCTCGAGGCTCGCCCTCTCTCTCTTTCTCCGGCTGCGCCAGATTTACCCTGGTTAAACCACGGTAAACCATACATAATAGGCAAACAGAGAACGTATGGGGTCCATCGTGGTGCCGCTTGACTTTTCGTATGTAATGCCGGCTTTTATGGGGTGCATAAAACGCGGGGGAAGATTTGTCACGAGTCGTGGGCATCCCCGCAATATCTATCCGGGCAATAGTTTCCCGCGGATATTTCACCCCTGAGGATCTTGTCCACAGATCGTTGGGTGGCCGAGATTCAATTTAGAAACGCGCAACATTAAACGCTTATTTATATCGTCGACCAGTTTTTATGGACCCTTCTGTATCTACGAATTGAAATGTCCTTGGGGGTTTGCGTTATCGGTATGCATACATTATAGTATTTTCTTCGACTCACTTTCCATCCTATTTCCGTTTCATTGTATCGTTTGAAAAAGAAAAAAAAAAGAAACGCCGTTGTTTGTTAATTTTTCACGTCATCGCTTTATTTATTTCCGAACCGATTCGGAATTAATTATCGCCTCTTGGAATTTGCTATTTTTTCTTCTTCTTCTTCTTTTTTTTTTTTTTTCTTTATTAAATTTCCATTGTCTCTATGCAAAATCATTCATATTGCGAATTTTAATTTTTACTCGAGTTATCGAATCTGGAACGTCAAAAACTTATTAAACAGGCGGTTGATTAAACGGTGAGAAATTTCAACATCGGACGACAATCGTGCGGCGAAACGCACAATTGCGCGCCGCTTTTCTCGAACAACTCCCGCGCTCCCATTGTGCCACGATTCCTGAACCAGCTCCTTTTTCCTTTGTCCCCTCGCCCGGCTGCTACAGCGGATCCTTTCCCGCCGTGGAACAAGTTGGTAATTAATTTTTGCGAATTACTCGACTGGACCACTATCTTTCAGCTCGTAGCTGCTTTTCCGCAATAGCGATGGACTCAAGATCTCCCTGAGATACACCCTTTCTCAAAAATTCTTAACATCTCGAGATTTAACACGAACCGATTTACCCAAATTTGTTCAATTTCGCAAAAGAAACGGAAACCGATCAAAGATTTTCACGTTCGTGAAACGATACGATAGGAGAGAAAACGTATGTTCCACTCGTTTCTTTTGCAAGGAAAAAGGGGGCGAAGGAAGAGAGGGGAAATTTGTTCGATCCCGGCCGCGGTTCGCTTCTGTCGTCGGCGTGCAGCAGCCCCCGTTTTCAGCACAACTCAATTTCTCGTTTCATTCTCCAGGCACGGTGCTATCTCGTTCGCCCGCCTGAGTTCCCCCGACGGCCGCGTATAATACGCCACCTACCCAGTTATAATAATGGCACGGAGGGGTTGGCGTCGACACCACCGCCGCCGCCGGCTCTCGCGGCTATGCCACAGCACTGGTATTGGTTGATATTTCCAACAGTTATGTAATTTCCTGGGTATTGTCGGGGCTCCAGAGAGCTCGTACTCTACTCTCCACCTCGCCTCTGTCCCCGCGCCATCCTCCCCGCAGACGCGGGAAAAGGAAAGAGAGAGGGGGAGGTTGGACGAGGAAGGGGATAAACGGTGGTGGAGGAGGAAGAAAGAGAGAAGAAGAACGAGAGGTAGCGACCTCTCCGCGTAATAGCACAACGTGTACGTACGTCGAGTCGAGGAGTCGTGTCGTTATACCGATATTGCTGGGAGAGGATCCTTGGAAGCTGGGAGGACGCGTCGCTGTCACGGGAGGAGGGAGGGAGGATCGAAGATAGGAATGTATGGAGCGGTTACCCGGTGTCACGGTGATCATGGATACTGTCACGGGCCGTTGCTAATTTGCACGGGTGTCGTGGATTCTTCGAACGGGGAGGATGATGCCTTCCACACGTATCGTGCGAAAAAAAAAGGAAGAAGAATCGATGGAAATTGTCTTCCTGAGAAATTCCAGTGGGCGAGGAAACGCTCGTGGTATTTTCGAAATCCACGCTCGATATTTCTTTAGTCGTTGCATCGACTACTCTCGCTCTCGAAAAAAGAAGAAAGGAGAGAAGGGACACAATAGAGAGTCGGTGCACGTGAGACGGTCGGTTGAAAGACCCTCGGTGGAGGCTACCCTCTATCTCGCGCCACCCCTTGCGAACCCAACCTTTTGCGAACCACCGAGCACGAAGCGATGCCGCGCTCACGTACGATAAGGTTCGTATCGGGAATAACGTCACGACGCTGCTACCCCGGTAATTTCCTGCGTTTTATAGCCCGCTTAAGGAGCATCGCGACACCCGATCGTGAGAATTAGGACGGCCATCGCGATCGCGTAATGCGACCCGTGCGTTCTTTTTTTTTTTTTTTTTTTTCTCTCTCTTCACGTTGGAAATATTCACGCTTTTGGATCTTAGGGAAAGTTGTTTGGAAATGATGCCGGTTGTTTCGATTTCGAGAGGAAAATCATTCTTAAAGATAAACTTAAATAAATGGTGTAATTTTTATAGTAGGTTATTGCAATGATCAGATTCTTTAGAAAAAGTAGATTATTTTAGAGAATTGGAAACGAAACAATAAATTAGAACAATATATTTTTGATTTCTTATTTTAGAAAAGTAAGGCAATCTTGATGAGGGAATCTCGTCAAAGGGTAGGGAACAAGGTGGTTTGAATTTTAATAATAAATAAAACAATGTTACATAGATACTTGAAATATCTTTAAAATTCTGATTCTAGATACTTACATAATTAATTATTGGATCATCAACATTTAAAATATTCGATATGTATAAAATACATCCAAATGCCGATTAATATTCGCAAAGTTTGTATTGTCACAATTATGTATATATTAACCAATTATTAACCCAGATACAAAAATAATATTGCATCGCTAACTTAGTTTACCGATTTAACCGAGAACTTGATATGCAACAATTACTTTTACATTTCCATACAATAAAATGAAGATAAATAATCCATACGCTACACGAATCTAATAATTCTAACTAAACTATCGCATATATCGCGTACAAAAGTTAACAACGATCAAAACAAAATCTTCATAAAAATTTCACGCGAGTCAAATAAAGTAACGCCTATTGCTATGCCCAAATATTCCCACCCAAATATCAAATTCCACTACATTATTCCTCCAAAATAATTCTCAACTCTATGTAAAGATACATTTCCAAAACTTTCGAACGGCAGAGACATTTTTCTCCTCGCCACGAGGAGAGAGAGAGAGAGAGTTCCATCGTTGATTCGCCGTGGTAATTAAACCGGCGCGTTATTAGCGACAGCTCGATGAAACGTGTCGCGACGGGAAGAGGAGAAAATGCTACTCGCTCGGCTCGATACGCGCGCGCCAACAGTTATCTCGGGGCGAGAGAGTAACACGGCAGAGAGAGAGAGAGAGGGAGGGAGGGAGAGTTGTGCGCGGCAATGGTGGCGGCGACGCGTAGTTTAATTAACAATGAGCACGTCCCCGCGACGTCAAGCTGAATCCCGGACAATGAGAAGTTGTCAGCGGTGACTCGAGGCGGGGGAGGAGGAGGGCGAGTGCAGCCCCGGAGGAAGGGGCTGTGTGTGGTATTCGTTCGGGCGCGCACACCGCTACACACAGCGCGCACGATAACGCCCCGACGACGACGACGTTTTGTCCCTCCTCTCCCCGGCCAACCTGCTTTTCGCAAACCCGCGAGGCTATTATTGACCAATTATTTGCGACATCGCATCCGCACACCCCTTTTTAACACCCACTCCCCCTCCGTCCGATTGTTCGACGAACGGGGCTCGATCGCTCGACCGCGACTTTCGTGGACGAATTTCCTGCTTCGTTTCCTTCGAGTTGAAATTGAAATTGAATTGGCTCGTTTCTTTGGCGCTAATTGGAAACTCTATATTAATTTTTTGATCGTTACTCGTTCTTTTAGGCTCCTTTTATTTTTAGGATCGTACGTATGTAAGAATTCTCTTTGTTGATGGATAAATACGCGACATTTTTTTTTTTTTTTTTTTTTTGGTGTTGAAATTCTTTTCTTTGTAACGGTTTTGGTTTATTTTGGAACGAAGCATTTTGCTAGATTATAAAGAGTTAAAATATAATGAAGTATAATTTATAAATCAATCGATTGTTAATCCGATAATCCTGGTACATGATCTATTCTATTATGGTTTAATCCGTGCTGGTAAACTTTTTTTTTTTAGCCATGCTACATTATTATCAGTTGATTAAAGGCGGCGGTTCGCTAATTTCGAAGCAGCCAGCAATTTCCTCTTTGGGATGAAACGTTTTGCTCGACGTGGCCAGTTTTTACGTCAGTGACACCGAAGTCTCGAGGCTGAATCGTCGGTTAATATTGACTGGCAGCGGTTACGCGTGCGCCAAAGTGGTTGCTTGCTCGAACAACCCTCCCATTTTAACTCGCATCCCCTGAAACCTCGGCCACCCCACCACACATCCTCGCGATCGCTCATGGCGCGTCCTTTTCCATTGCAATCTCATGCCGTGATACCCGTTTTTCGTCGTGATTCACCTACCCTTACGTTATTACACGTAATTATTCACATCACGATCACAAATTAACCCGAGTTGAAATTCCCGAACGATTTTCTGAACAGTATCTTTCCACGAAAGTGCACGATGAACATCTTTGTTGCTCGTAATTTGTCGCACACATTGCATAATCAATGCATCGATACCGCGCCACGTACAATTATATTACGTCTCTGACGTCATATCTATCCGTGTTTCCGCCCGAAGACGAAGTTACTATTCTCGATGGCACAATTAACCGGCAATGTGCAAGTGTTTCCAAAGTAGCAGCGCGTCTAAACAATCCTGTTATCTTAGCACGTCCCCATTGCAAACTCGGCCAGGTCGAGGTGGGCAACGTTGCGAAGTTCAAATGGACGGAGGAGACGTTCCACCACAGTTAACGTTACGATAAGCACCCACCAGAAATTGCCAGATAACTGGCAAACGCAAGACGGAGGCTACGAGTTTCCGTAATTTTGGAAATATCCCTTTTAATCTCGTCGTAGCATCATCGTTTTCTTCTTTCCCCCCCTCTCCCCACTTTTAAAATCGTCGAAATAATCGTCGAGATGCATATTCTTCATTCGTTTTATCTATCGCCCTATCGATCCTTTTATATTCTTTTTTTCGTATAATTCATTAACATTCGCGGAGAGAGGGACAGATCCTCGCTGTTATTTTGCATTGTTTGTCTCCGTCCAAGACGAGAGAAGGTAGAGTAGGCAATGGCAAAGCGGATAGGCACGCGGTAGATAAGTTTGAAGTAGGGGTATTTGTAGCGGGATACGTGTCGGGTAAATACAACGATATTCGAAATGTCAGAAGTGCAGTCACGTTTGCGGGCTCGAGACTTAAACGTGAGATATGGTCGGGCTAATGTGAGATTAAGTTGCTCTCTTATTTCGAAAGGTAACATTTGTACACACGATGAGAAGGCGGCCGCCGTTAAAATGCCGCCACCCCTCCCCGATCAGAGCGACATTCCTCGTCTCTTCAATTCGAATTAAATTCACAACAACCGTCAGGAACAGGAAGAGATCATCTTTGCCAATCGTCTCTGATAAACACATTGTTGGAGCAACAATATCGGAAGATTAAAAAATAGAATGGGTGACAATTAGGGCAACGACGAGGACTCCTAATCGACTTTTCCACGCGGTCGACGCCTTCATCTCGAAATCCCCTTCCCCCCCCAGGCAAAGTATTCGCATTCAACCGTCGTCGTTTCGTAATAATTGCTACCGATTCCCAACCGCCATGCTGCATTTCCAGCTTTTTACCTCCAAGATCCCCTCCCCATCCGCCGCGATCTCCCACTCTTCTCTCTCTCTCTCTCTCTCTCCCTCCCTCCCTCATTCCACTCTTCCCCTTCGTTCCTCCCCCATTCCCCCTCGTTCATCCAGCTCCCGTTCCTCTCGCTCTCCTCTCGCCCCCTCGCCCCACCTCGCGAGCCCTCGTCCTCCTCTTCGCGGGAGCATCTTCTATTTACCTCTTTCCATCCTTCTCCCTCCATCGCCCCTCTATACAACCGTCCTCGTTCGATCCACACCCCCCTCGGTCCTCCTCTCGCACGCATGCCTTTTCTGCGACACTCCGTCCTTCTTTCACGCGCGTGCACGTTGCGCCATCGTGTGTGTGTATACATATATACACGCAGACACGTGCGATCCTTGACGGAGGATCTTCCCTCTCCGTTGTACCCCCGGCTAGGTAACATGGCCGCTTCAGTGGTGCAATTAGAGGAAGCCTGCGCGTGTGCACGCCGGCTACAATATCATTAAGATACGGTCCCTCCCTCCGCCCCGTTCCATCCTCGCTCTTTCCCACCTTCTTCCTCTCCTTCTTCCTCGTTCGATCCACGCCAGCCAGCCAGCCAGCCAGCCAGCCGCTCGTCGTCCCCCCCCGCTCCCCCTCGTTTTTACCCTTTTGCACCTCGAATTCGCTGCCTCGAATTCCCCCTCCGACACTTTCCCTTGTCCCCCGACGATCGAAGGGGATGGGCCCGAGAGAAATGGGCCGAGAGAAGGAAGAAGGACACCGGCGAAGATAATTGCTTAATTGTCAACCTCCTGGCCCGAATCTCCTTGCCACGCTTACGAAGGAAGTCCTCCTCCTTTATTTGTCCACTCACGTGTTAAACTCGATATTAGTTGCGACGATTATTTGATCGGCCAAGCAAAAGCGATAATGTAATGTAATAATGATATTATCCGAGATTCCGATTTTATTAATCGAGGCCCTTTTTCATTCCCGACGAGAAACGACGGGCATCGCGTCGATAAAAATTGGTACGAATTATTAATTTAATTATATGTTCGATTTACGTTCGAAAACCCGACGTGCTCGACGCGCGGAGCCGCGTCGGTTTCCTTTTGTCGGGCCCATCTTCCAGGATCCTCTACCCCCCCCCCCCTCCCCCCTCCCCTAAGCCTGTCTCGACCAAGCTTTATTCTCCCTTTCCCGTGGCCAAAGGCTCGTCGATCCTGGGCCACGAGGACCACCCCTTGGTTGGTCTCGCGTTGGCGGAGGGGGAGAAAGGGAAGACAGCGTATCCATGGCTCGCTCGTATAAATCCTTATAAATTGACAAAAAAGCGGGGATATCAGCTCGGCGAGATCTCGTGGTGAACCCACTCTCGAGAGGGGCTCCCTTGGCTCACCATGCTAAAACAAAAGGCAACCCAGCTCGCGGCGTACACACAGCGCGCGCACACGAACACGGCCCGCGACAGGCGTGTTCCACGAAACACGTGTGCACGCGTTCGTTTTCAACGTTCGTGCCACGACCTGTGCCGCGGCTTGGCTGTGCGCCAAACTTTTCGCCACACTTTTGCTCGCTCTTTCGAAACGCAACGCAATGCTTTATTCGAATAACATTTTTACAGGGTAAAATGTATCCAATCTTGGAGAATTCTAGAATGAAAATTTCTGCGCGGTGATATCAAAGCGTAATATTCTTTTTATCATAGAACGATACAGCAGAAAAATTTTAACATTAATAATTTCTTATACTTCAGATTTCCTCGCGTGTTTTTAATCCAGATATTTTTAACGCTGTCACTGATGTACAAGTATTTCAAAAATTCGCCCATCTTCGTGGCCATCATAAAAAACCGATCATTTAGTTTTTTCACGATAATTGGAAGTAACTAGTATTTTCCCAGGTGTCGCTCTATAACAAGCACGGCTTGTACGGTACGGTTGCGTTGTTTTCTCAACGGGGTGACGTTTTTTCCCCCCGATCCATCCCCCACGAGACTGGTCGAGCACCAGCCATTAGCATGATACGCGCTGCGCTGGGACCTTTCCTGTGTGTGGACGAGTTAACGAACCACGAACAATTAACGAGTTTTCGCGCTAGCTTCTAGGAATGACAAACGACCGGTACCTCGGCCACTCGGTGTTCACGGTTTTGGCACGGTTCGCGTTTATTTAAGTAAGATATCAACGATGCATTTCGCATGATACCATCCTGTGGGAATGTTATGATCGATACGCTTCCTGGTGGAGTGGAGATTTCAATAGAAAGAAAGAGAGAGAGGGGGGGGGGGGAGAGGGGTTACGCGTATCGTTGACTCGACGATGTTTCCATTTTCGTTCCGGCAACTCGGCCTCCTTAAACGGGTGCGCACAAAAGAAACGTAATGCGCATCGTTATAGCCTGAGACTGTTGGATATTACAAAGTCGACGCAGGAAGAGATTTGTACGTAAATTAAAACGAAGGTTTCTTCGACTCTTTTGATGCAGCGCTTGATATGCTTTTTTGCGATCGCTTCGTTTGCGCTTTCTTTCTTTTTTTTTTCTTCCATTCGTTACTTCAGTTCAGTTCTTTCCGATTTTAATAAAATAATTGTAGTCGTGGAAGAGATTCTATCTAAAAAGTTTTTTTTTTTTTTTTTTTTTGATTTAGTTAGCCGGTTAGAATAGAATAATAAGATTTTTGGAAAAAGAGAAGAAATTGATTTATGAAATATATAATTTGATTCTATTTGATCATTGTATCATTGAATTTATAATATGAAACGTATAATATGATACATGTCGAATATATCTATAGTTTCGCAATATTGAAATGGGTTGTTTATTTAGAAACTGTAATCGAAATGGAGGAAGAATCAATGAGGAGTTTCAAGAAAATTAATCAGATAATGTTCAAAATAAAATATTCTATATATAAAATAATATTAATTTCTAAACTCTTTACATTTGACGGATACTATGAAGACATGACAATTTTGCTATTATTTAAAAATGTCATTCGCTATTTCGTCATAATTTAATTCGATTTTACTCTATACTTGAAGAATATAATTACTAGACGTTGATATATACGACAAAGTTTAAACAAAAATTTCTCTTTCATTTCCATAACATGCTATGCTATACACACCTATATACATTATATATTATATAAACTCTTTAATAAAGTTTTTAATCGATGTGACTATCAGCTTCGTCGTTAACTACTCTCAAATCCACTGGAATTTTAAATTTCAAATCATGATCAATGATTATGCGACGTTAAGAAATTAAAATGAATAGAAATCGATGGAAGCGAGGCTGGAAAAATATACAAAACGTGGATATAAATATTTATATTTATATAGAAAAAAAGTGGAAAGCCAGTGGCTGTCCAGGGACTGTACGGCCCTGAACGCGGAGGGAACGAGCCCGAAGAAGGGAAGCAACCGATCGGTTGGGCCGAGCGGTTCTTGCTCGTGAACGGTCTCGGCCTTACGCCGAGAGTAAGACAGTGGCCACGAAATAAGAAACCGGTTGGGACCCAATTTACTTAACAACGGCCGAGAATCCAACACTTACGGATGTTGCGCTCCGTGTATGCGTTACATCGTTGGGGGTAAATTTGTGTAGGTTTGCCACCGCCATTACCAGCGAGATTACAACCACTGGCCGAACGCCGCCTCTAACTGTTATTACCGCGCTATTAACAATGCGGTTGTTGCTCCGATCCATTGTCTCCGCACCGCTCTCCTGCTACCATTCCGGCCGCACACACGTGTGGAGAAATTTTGAGAATGTCCAATATGGAATTTTGAATTTTATCTCCTGATCGGTCAAGATGTTTCAACACCTTTTTCTCTTTCTATAATTTTCTCCCAACGCGAGGTAGATCGAGATTTTAAACGATCTTATTTTTTAATTCAAAATGTGTGCTGAAACTTGAAAGAAATAACCCTATGTAATTAGATAAATATCCTTATAAATTTCCTCGGTCAGGGAGATTTTATTTTTCAAAAAGTTTTGTTAATTAATTCATCGAGTCGTTTAAACGCGGAACGAAACGCTATTACCGGAACTTCGCCATTGATGTTGAGCCACGAACACCGCTGGCTGGTATTGGCATACCGGTTATTAATATTGTCACGTTCACCGACGACACACATTCTCGGCCACGCTCGCCATCGGCGGACCACGGCCATCCCTTTCTCGACGATACCGGCGCGCCGTGTCATCACCGATTTCCACCACCACGAGCGCGAGGGGCCGTGTACGGTAGCCAGCTACTAATTTCGACTTCATCGGCCGAGATAAGGCCGGAATTTTTGCCACTGCGAGAACGAATCCGGACCGGCGCTAACACGAACCAGACGAGCCCTTAATTTTCTCGATTCAGCTCCTCAGAAACGGTGTTGGACCAGTTTCGGTAATTAGTTATTTCTACGGGTATCATATCGGTTCAAAACATTCGTCGTTTATTTGTAACAAAGTTATTAAGGAAATTCCAATAAGATGGATGGGATTCGAGAAATTCTTACATTGCTGACATGCGAGCATTTCTCTCTCTTCTGTAATTCTTTTTCTCGAAAAGAAATTACGACAATTTATTTATTCATATTGCAAGATCAAAGATCCTTTGAACGATGTAATAATTAAAGAATGTAAAAATAAAATTATAAATTCTTAATAGGGTAGGGTAGCTTGATTGCCTCGCTCTTGAATTCAGATATAAACGTTCTGTATTTTCTGTTTATTTGTTTATTATTATTATTATTATTATTATTATTATTATTATTTTAAACTGATACACTTTGAACGAGCGAACGAAAAGGAATATAAAGCGTAATATACGATTATAGATTTTTAATAATTAAAGATCCGATTGCCTCCTCTTGTTTTAAATTCAAATAAACACGAGGTGAAAAAGTTTTAAATCCCCGGCAAGCCTTGGTTGCAAATTCTGTTAATCGGATTTGCAGAAACAAAGTTGAAAAGGCGTAATGAATAGATTTAAAAAATGGATATGATTTAAAAGATCCGATAAGGACGTTGAAATTAACCAAGTTTATGACTCGAGGGGTTGTTCGATCGTGTTTTAATGTACGAAAAAAAAAAAAAAAAAAAAAGCAAAGATCGAAAAATCCTCTTCAAGGTATTCAAGGTATTAATCTGTATATAAGAGAAGAGACTTTTTTCAAATATCTACCGTTCAAATATCTGCATTTGGGATAAACGGATAATTATTTTTATACGACGTTTATTAATACGTTCGTCACAAAAATACAACGTTCGATATGAAAGTGATACAACATTATTTTTTAAAAATAATTTCGCAAAAACATACATTTCTTTATCTCCATACATCCGGTATACAGATTTCAAAAGTGTCACACGGATTTATATCCTCGCATCGTAGTCGTTCCGTTTTACACGACGAAAATATTTCATCCCATAACCCAAGACGTTAAACGCGATTTTGGACAATTGAAGAATTTTTATTGGCGCGGCTCGTTTCGTCAACAATCGTCATCAGAAAGGATGATCTGGTCCAATTACTCGCAATTTAAGCGAGCAAGAAATAAAGTAAAATTAAATAAATAAATAAACGTATTAAATTCGATTATTTTATCGGCGGATGAAACGAGCCATCGCACTGAGGCGTCCTCCTCTAATTGCGAGCATAATTTCCACTTTTTATTCAGTCCGCATCGAGCGGCTGTTCACGAGCCGCGCGGCCCGATCGTTGGCTAACTAATTTCGATCCCATCGATGAAGATAAGGCTGGAATTTTTGTCAGAGCCACCTTCGAATCGCAGACTTCTTCATTTTCGCGGCCAATCTCTCGTGTCCTCGAGTGGAAATTCCAGCCGTTGGGATCATTAGGCGCGAATCGTGGCAAACGTGCTCGTAGATAATGCGAAATTAGCGAGTGACGTTGTTCCTCCGATTACGGGGCCCAGGATCGGGTATACACAAGCTTGTATCTTGATACGGGTTGGGAAAATATCTTCTCCTCGTCACGATACATTGACTTGTTGTAATTTAAACTTGCTGGAACAAATATCCGCAAACACTCAACATTTCAAGCGAACGAAGAATTATTTTCAAAATTATTCCTCGTTTTTAGAAAGGAGTATTAATTGAAAGATATCTGATCTTCGTAGATGATTAATAGATATCGATAAGTTTTTATTCCATTTTATTTTTCGGATTCACGTCAAAATGTGAGGAAAATTTAAAAATATTCATTTTCTGTTATAATCGATATACAAAAAACAGGATTCGTACCTTTATTCCATAAAACAATACTGGACATATTATTATTACAGTCTGAGATTTGTAACTTTGTTGCTTGCTTTTTATATCTATTTTACATCATCATTAGATAGAATTATTTATGTCTAACAATTAATCCTGCTGCAAGATTTTCAATTATTAATACGCCAACTTCTAACATTTCTTATATCTTTACTGAAATAATTTTTCTCGAAAATTAAAATTCTCTCATCACTGTCAGATATTCATCCAAAGAAATCTTTGACTCGTTAGGAAAAAACCAATTTCATCTAATCGTTGCAGGGACGAGGATTTGCTTGTTAAAAATAAAAAGATAAAAATTGGAGACACACGGAAATCAAGTTAATTTTAACGTACCTGTATTGTACACAGTCCAATGAATTCCGCGTGCCGCCCTCTGACGTCAGGTCTCGACAAGAGTGTCCGTAACCTTTGCTCCCCAGGTCGATCGTCGGCGTGACCGTCTCTCCTAGAACGGAGCAACCGTCTCCAGGACCCAATCCCAATCCAATTTGATGCACACAGTAGCCTCGGCAGAGATAGCACCGGCTCAGGGGTAGGCTGGGAGTAAATGGTAAATAACTGAGCCGCCCGAACACGGGCGGGAAGAGAGCCTAATTAAACGATGTACAATTTATAACACCAGCCAGAAGGTCTAATGGCTCGCGTTCCTGGAAACCCGCTGCCTCGAACGTAGGACCACACCTAGCCGGCCCTACGAGATTGTCATCGCGTCTACCGGAATGACGACGACGACGACGACGACGACGACGTCGTCGCCACAACGACGATGCCGTCCTGCGATCGTACACGAGCGATGAAAGTTTGCGGTTGCCTCATTTCTCTCGCGTAGAAATTCTTTTCCTCTTACTTGGTTTTATTCCACCATGTTTCAATCGTTTCACTCGCAATAATAAATGAACGGGATAGATAATAAAATAAAGGGATAGATCTTAATTCCAATTCTTTTAATTTAAATATCCCATAATCGTTGTATCTTTCACACCATATGAAACACAAATATATTGAACAGTCGAATTCGACAAATTCAATCTCGTAGCAATTTCTCGAATTGTTATTCGACGGTTTGTCTTCATTTTGAAAACCAGTTTTGACACTGGCGTACTGTTAATACACCTTCTCCATAGATTTCATATAATTTTTTTCTTGTCTGAGCAGCATTCTTCGATAATAAAAAAGTAAAATATGATGTTGGTCTTGCACACGAAAAACACAACCGAACGAATTTTTCTTACGAAATGCCAACTCTCGTAATATATAACAACAACACGGTTTAGAATGAAGTTGGCCGGATAAACACTCAGCTAGCGACACTCGCGTGAAAAAAGTAAATTACATTCCGAGCAACCAATGGAATACACTTAACAGCAAGTAATGAAAAATTAAAATTAATAAAAATTTGAAATGTTTCTTTCCCCCATAATATTAGAAGAATATTAATAATTGAAACGAAATTACATCGAAAGAAATTTCCGGTAACAAGATAGATAATCTTCAAATTACGAAAATTTCCCTATGTTCCCAGATATCACCAGAATAGGTTAACGAAAGAATATTCGAGACAGTTCCAATAATGGTTAACTACCACAGTTCCAAGAACGTGTTTCCCGTTGGAAACTGTTCCCTCGGAACGCAGTAAGAGGAAATCTTGGAGGTTGTTCCGGGGCGCGAGTAAAAGTAGGACTATTTAGATGTCCGTTGGTGGAGGGAACGGTTCTCTCGAAACCGTCGGCATACGCTTATCGGATTCCAATTAAGCGCCGCGATCGACCGTTCTTCCCGTAAACGGTTACACCTGTGCGCGGAAGTGATCGCGGCGCGAGGCAAGAAATAATTAGAGCTTTCGGCCCGGCCAAAGGGGAAGTCGTCCGGGTATAGGAAGTTCCTTAACGACTTCTATTACACTTTGTGTGTGTGTATATATATATATATATATATATATATATATCTGCGTAAGTCGCGACACGGACCGGATTCGATAACTGTGAAACTGGAATATCCACACCGGGATGAAAGTGTGAATCGTGCACGACGTTCGACGCGGATCGCGCCGATTCTCTTACGTTCCTTCTGTGACATTACTGATACCCGTCTTGCAACTTCCACCTTTCATCTCGCGTGGATTAGATTTACTACTTTTCATTACTACTTTCCGATTGTGACCTGATGAGCCACGGCGAGAGAGTTTTAAAAAAAGTTTTAGAAATTTATCCGACTCGAATAAATTTTTTTTCTTTTTTTTGATAAAGCAATTAATAATTTCTCGCTATTTTTAAAATCTTACCTCTGTCTCGCTTATGATTTAGAACGATCCTCTTTTTCAAGTCTGTCCAAATTATTTTGAACTTTTCAACAGTAAATCCACTCGTCATTTATCGCTACCTTATTATTTATAAAAATAATAAATAGTTCACTTTTGCGTCGCGATTATTATCAACATTAAGTGGATGAACAATCGGTAATTGTTCCAATTTGCTCGACTGATCTGCGAGAATCCCGAGAAACTCGAGCAACTCCCGTGTTACTCGTAAATTATCGAAATGCGATCAGAATCTTGTTGCGCAATCCTTGTTGATCTACTCTCCCGCGTAAAACGGGTAAGATTATCGCCGGCACGAAGATAGAGCGGAGAAGTAAATCCGAGATCGAGGGCCGTTATCGGCGCACGACTTAATTCACTTCTTGATATTCTCAGCTTGGGCAAAACCGTACCGTGCAATTAATCGGCGTGGAAACGGTGGCTCGCATATCTAATTGGACTGCAACGGACGCATGTAGTTCACCATCGACAACTCGATTCGCGCCGATAGCTCGTGTTCTCTGTAACGTGAATTTAACACCGTCATGCTCGTTAAGACCAATCAACTATTACGTGCCGATTGCGAAAAATCGAGGGGGGTGCGTGGGTGGAAATAAAAGAAAACAATAGGCACGGGAGAGATGGACTTTGTGAGTGAAATGGACCACTTAAATAATTTGTGAAATAACTCGTTTCGCAGATTTATAATTCTTCTTATTTACTTTATTCGATCGAGCGACAAATATCGAATCTTTGATGATCTTTTTTAGGATCTCGTCATCAAAAGTAGGTTTAAAAAGAAGGTAAAAGACGAAAAGATTCGTCTTTCTCGAAATTTTTCGATTTCCAAGATTTTTCGAAGGAAAATGATGGAAAATGATCGAACTGGTTAAGGCTCGAGGTGTTTTACAAAGCGTAGAAAGCGAGAAACCGAGAAAAACGGGTTGGATCGAGAGCACTCTTGAGGGTAATGCGGCATAAAGGAGATAAAGTACGTTTAATATCGTTAAAACAGTTATGGCCACCGATTATGGCTGGACGTCGAGCTCCTGTGCATTTTGTATACAAATGTTCCCCGTTGAAACGTAGATTCCTGGATTCAGGTTAACGCCCTGCTGCTTGCTCAATAACTTATAGAAAGAACGAGGCTAAAGCTATGGTGATGGCGAGGAAGAAATCGTACGATCATTGCCTTAACCATAAGAGTGTGATAAAAAGAGAAGAAAGTTCGAAATTTTATCGTAACGAGGCGTTCTTAAACGAGAAAAATCGAACAAATACATTTGAAGGATCGATTTTAAAGATCAAAGTGCTGCAAAAATTAATACACAAAGATTAGAGGCTTATTTATTAAGCAGTTTAAGTTAGCATTAAATGAAACGAGATGAGAATTAATTGTTTAATAAATTAGACTCGATATAGTTTTGCAATAAAAATTTGTTTCAATTTGTTCGTTAAAATTAATTTTTCAACGATGAAACCGTTAAAAAGTATTTTTAAATCTATTTTTAATATAATTTTTTGTGGAATTGCTTTAAAGAAAGAGTCACCACATCCATAAATCAGAAGCAAGAACATTTAACATTGAAATCAAATTATATCACATGATGAAACAATTTCACAAATAACGTAAAACTCAATCTATCGGTCATTATGCCCAATAAGACACGAATAAACATTTCATCTTATTTTATTTTACGACCATTTTGAAATATTTCTCTTATTGATTGGCTTGAACACCTACTCGTAACAAAATAAATCAAAAAAAGAGATTTGACGTAGGAGGATGTATTTAAGTATTAAGAAAGACAATGATTCTTTTCTGACACTTAGGGCACAGAATCTCGAACGGATAGCGTTATAGAGGAGGCCACGTTCGGTTAGTTGTCATAAATTCTTACGGATATTCGGCGGTCTCGGAGCGCCGAAAAATGCGGCGAGCGATACGATCTCTCGAGCTCTTTCGGGGCGTTGATTCAATTTATACGAAGGAGTATTTAAAGATCGTAAAAATCAGGAAGGTCTACGTGGGTATTGAATATTCATAGGTCGGTCATAAACAGTCAAATAAATTGGGAATGGGAGCCGAGTGTGTGTAACACTGAATTACACGCGGTGAATTAAGGATGAAGATTTACGAGACATCGAGGCGAACAAATTAACGGAAATGAGGAGAACCGGCGGGAAAAGGAGGATCGAAAACATCGGATGGAGGGGATGGAAGTTGAAGTTGGACGGGCTGAAAAATTTAAAATGTTCGAATATCGTTTTATGTTAAATGTTCGCTATACTATAGTTGAGCTTCTTCGTGTAACCTTGATCCAATGATGAGTAAAAAAAATTGAGAATAAAATTACTTCGATTAATTAAAATTCAATTGTTTCAATTAACTAGAGATTATAAAAGGATAGTAAACTAGAGTAATGTATAAAGCCTTTGGAATAATTTGGAACAAATTTTTATTCGCATAAATATCATTTAAATAATTCCAAAAGTAATTCTCCTTTTGCAAATACATTTTCGAAAAAAAGTTATTTAGTTATGATTTTGCAATCAAAGCCAATTTCATTAAAGCCTTTGAAATAATTTGGAACAAATTTTTATTCGCATAAATATCATTTAAATAATTCCAAAAATAATTCTCCTTTTGCAAATACATTTTCGAAAAAAAGTTATTTAGTTATGATTTTGCAATCAAAGCCAATTTCATTAAAGTCTTCGAAATAATTTGGAACAAATTTTTATTCGCATAAATATCATTTAAATAATTCCAAAAGTAATTCTTCTTTTACAAATACATTTTCGAAAAAAGTTATTCATGATTTTTCAATTTCAAATGAAAAATTAAAATTGTTATTTACAATTAAAAATATTAGTTTTTTGATAATGATAATTATCTTCGTATTGTCGAGCTTTCTGATTCAACTTTAAAATAAATAATTTATTCGAAACATCAACTAATCAATTTTTCAATCCATCGATTCGTCCAAACTCTGTTGTTAATCGTGCTTACTCCATGCTTTTTGAATAACAAATTATTCAAGCAATTCATCGAACCAACTTTATTCCCAATCCTCGATCGTTAAAATTTTCTGATTGAAAGTCGATACACGCCGATTCGGGTGGAAGATCCAGTCGGTTCGACCCAGACCCACCAACTTCGAGTTTTCGATCCTCGAAGCGGTCCGTCCGCGAATCGGGTTAACGTCCGTGTTATTTTTGCTGCGAGCTGTCAACCCGAGAATCCTTGCGCTAACAAGGTGCCGCACCGGTCGAGTAACCGTTTTTATCAATGGCCCTTTGGCAAGTGGCGGATACACTCGGATCCTTCGCAGCGAGGATCTAACGAGGGCCCGGCTTTTTGCGCATTAAAATATCGACTAATTGCCCCAGGATTCTGGTGACGTTTTTGCGAGATTTCGTGCGTATACCTCTCTCTACCCACGAACGTGATCGGCCCACCGAATATTTTCGAAATCTCGAATTTCGCCATCCGTATTCGGTGATTCTTTTTTTTTTCTTTTCAACTTTTTCCTCTCATCGGTTGATAAGCACCACTCTTTTCAGGAATATATTTTTTGCCTCTCTCTTGCTTTTTATTCGCTTATCTTTGAGTATAAAATCGTATGTTTAATGTACCTGGATGTTTATAATTAGTAAAGCAAATTGTGTAAATTAAGTTGTTGGCTATTTGTTAGTTTGAAGATGTAGAATCAGAAAATTTTGAAAACGGTGTTATTCCAATTCTCCTACTCTCATATTTTTCTTGCCAATATTGTCATTTATTATTTAATTATATTTTAAATTTTCCCTATTCACAACAGAATCGTCGACGAACATTTCAACGTGACAAGAAATATGTATAAAAGAGCGATGGAATTTTTCGAATCAATTATACAAATATACACAGTTTTTTTTTTTTCTACGTTTAACGATTGATCCTAGATGATATCGAGAAATGTCGAAGTGGATAAACTTTCTAAGGAGAAAGAATATAATTTTTTTTCGAATATTTTAACTTTTTTGAATTTATTTGTTTTTCTTCAAAGAGGCTATTACGATTATTTCATTGGTAGGTCGTAAGAGGCGGTTGGTCCCGTTGCGGTTGCAGGCATTTTAATCACGACACTTTCCTTCGTTAATGTTCATCCGCAGTGACACTGGAGATACACGGAGTTAACGAGCCACGCGTTATTCAATCCGTTGATCCTCCGGCACAGCGTGCTGAGCATTTTTCTCGCCACAGATGATAATTCCGATTCGATCTACGAGTTTAACGAGGTCGTCGGATTCCGGAGAATTTTTCGAACAGCTCCCGTACACACCGAATGCCCATTGCATGAAATTTCTTTGTCACGTATTCTAATCTAATCTCTGAAACCCTAATTATACCAAAATCTCTTATTCCGGGAAACGGAATTTATTCCGAATCATGATTTTTGAAACGGAATTCTTCATCAACATTCCCCTCGAGAATGTTTAAGTTGAAATTTTTTTTTTCCTTTTTTTTTTTTCCATCAGAGAACGAGCCTTATTTTTTCTTTCCTTTTTTAATTTGAACCTTTACTCGATACCTTTTCAAATTTCAACAAAATTCGACGAATCAACTTACGAACTTTGACTGAGCTTTTTCTTATCGGAAAATTCACTCTTCTGATTTCTAAAAACCACGAGTTCCAAGCAAAATTTCCCCATTCCAGAATGATCATAAATGCTTGAAATTTCTCATAAAAAAAAAAAAAAAAACAAAAAAATATAATTTTCTCTCTCAATTTAAACCACTTCGAACAATATCTCCGAACGAATTCTTCGGTCAACGTTTTATCAAATTTGAGCCGTGGTTCGACAAATAATCGGCCGATTAACCGTGTCGCAATTAAAAACCCGGCTACAAGATAAAAGCGGCAATTACATAACCGACCGGGACCAATTTAGCGATGGAAGAGGGCGGACGTATTACCATATACGTGTAATCGCATCCGAAAAATGCCCGATATCCGTGGAATCCGGCCGCGCGATTAAGAAACTTACTCGGCTCGCCAATTAATACAATTTCATAACGTCCCCGATCCGCTCGAGTTTTTCTCGACGACGAGAAAGACGAACCGCGACGATACCCGCCCGTTACGTTCTATTTACGAAACCGGTCGCCGTGTGTGCGAGAGAACCTTATATTCTAACCTTCGTTTCCCTTCGAAACGAAACCAGCCAATCTCTGTACGCCTGGGATTCTTGGACCGATCCAAGCGCTATCTCGTTAGAGGGAATTCCGCGACAGCAGCGCCGTTTTGTCGCGAACCGGGAAACGCATGATCGCGTTTCACGCTTTACAAATGGGAACGGCTTTTTGCGGTGAGCGGGGTAAGCGATTTGTCTTCCGAGAGGTGGAGCTGGGCGTGGAAATTGATCGCGGTGTTTTACGTCAAAATTGTAATTATGCGTTATCGGGTTAAATTATGACGAGTAGTTGTTTGAAATAATTAGAATTTTAGATTAAGGTGTAAGCGGTATCTTTCGATTGCGATAAATTTTGCGCGATATATTATATACAACGAGAAAATATTCGTTGAATATAATAATATATTTCGTATATTCGTCGTCGTATTGATAAAAAGAAACGTTAATGTGAAAATATCGGTTGAGATTTTATTTAATTTTCTGCCAAGTAGAAAAGTAAGATTGAGCATATATTTAAATTGCTGTCAATATTGCATAATAAAATATAATAAAATTAAACGAATTAATCGTTTTTAGTTCATCTATATGTTCTATAATTTATCTTTACGTACTCATCTCACGTTTGAATAATAGAGATTTCGAATAAACTCGACAGTTGGACAATTGCCAATTGTATTTAAGACGTGTCTTTCTTCCAGTTTGAATAAAATATTTTCAACATGAATAGTTTGTTCCACTACTACTTTCATCCCCAAGTATGAGATCAAGTTTCGACGCCAAAAATCTTCGATCAAATTATATAAAATTATGTTATAAATATTTTATTCAAGGTGGTGTATAAATTACGCCATACCCGAATCGAGGCAAGTGGTTGGAAACAGGTGGCGTTGATTTCCTAAATAAGGATAATAAATTTTTCTACCGTAAACTTTTATTAAAAGAATGTTCGCGCTGTTCATTTAGCCGTTTAATTTCAGCGTAGACTCCTCTCTCGAACAGGCAATAATAACTTCCCGGTAAAATTCCAGCGTCGAGTACCTTTCGAGGTACACCTCGGCAAACATTAAGCGACACCAATTTCCGCCGTTCCCTTAATGACCACATCGAGGAGGAAGTTCCTTACACCCGTTCAATTTCCAATTTTTCTCTTTTGTCCCCGCACGAGTGAGCGTTTCACAGACGATACTCGACCCGTTCGTTCCCTGTTACTTACCACCGCTCCTCCTCTGCTAGTAATGGGCAGTGATGCCTCTCAAGTAGCATCGATCCCCGGCGATATAATAAAGAAATTCGAATCAAATAAATGGCAAATTCATTTCGAATTTTTGACGAGTATAATCGAAAGGAAAGGAAACTCGTATTTGTCACGATTCACGATTCTGTTTTCTTGACGATTATATTCGTTTGTTGAACTGTATTTTACGCGTTAATCGGTGTCAATAACTTATTGTGCGAGGCCACAATTTATGCTAATGCCGACAATATTGATATTACGATTCCTTAACCTTGGAACGGAGAAAATTTATATGATAATTTTAATCGATTCAAAATATGCGAATTGATCGTTAATAAAAAATTAGTGGCGAGCACGATACCAATCTTTCTCAAATAATTCCATACTCAAACACTTATTTGAAAATTCATGGTTATATCGAAATAAACCGTGTTAAAATGTATTGAAATTACACGAACCGGTATCCCAGCTTCGAATATTTAATGAATACCTACCGAAAAGAATTTAAATTGCCACTTAAAATTACACATGTTATTAATACAATGATATGAAGAAACATTATATCCATCTTCTTCAAAATAATAGAAAACGATCGATCGATACATTTGTGATCAGACATTCCGTCTCACTTCTTCGATC
Organism: Apis florea; assembly: GCF_048593485.1. NCBI lineage: Eukaryota > Metazoa > Arthropoda > Insecta > Hymenoptera > Apidae > Apis > Apis florea. The sequence continues at coordinate 1,600,783 of NW_028256864.1, read as the reverse complement.
CTCCTTCAACAAATATTCGACTCGACTTGCTCGAGAATCGATCAGAAATTCCTCGTATCACGCCCATCACTAGTCGCCGCGCGGAAAGAAGCGATGGCGCTGTAAAAGCCGGGACGCTGGTTCAATTTGTGCGAAGGTGCGCAAGGTCCCCGGCCGGCTAATTGCCTCTCGAATGCCGGGAGTAGTTCGCGGAGTGAAACACCTATTTAAACTAGCATTCCGCCGCGGACGATCGTCTTGCGCCACCGGGCGCAAAAAGAACGTCGTCCGGTAGGAGGCGTCCGACGATAATTGAATGGCCGGCCGCTCGGTGGCGTATCTGACAAATTATTGCCGATCCCTCGGGCCACGCGAGTGGCCCCCGCCTCGTTTCTCGCCCGCCGCTGAATTTATAATTTTTCGCCGCGGCTCTCTTAATCGGCGAATTTGTTGCGGTACGTTTCGACTCGCTTCTTTCGACGCGATAAGCGGACGCTCTCTCTCTCTCTCTCTCTCTTCCTCCCGATTCCCAGAAGTAATTTTCGGCCAATAAGACGAGAATTCTTCCCTCCGTTGTGCGTGGATTCTGAAGGGATCTCGACTCGAAATGGAAAGTGGTAATTTTAAGGTTAAGTTGAATTTGCTTTTTGCTTTGAAATTTCATATTTCACTCGTATTTTCCCAATTCGTCGAACAAAGTCGAGTGTCGTAGTTTTAATTCTTTTTTTCTTGATAATTTTTAATGATATGGAAAATTTATATATTTTATAGCTTTCAATATTTGATTTAATGTTATATCCTTATCCAGATTCGTTTTTTATTGTGATACATGTATTAAGCTTTTATAAAGATTCTTTTTAGAAATTATAGCAATTCTATTACTATTCTTTCATTAAATTAAATCCTTTATTATTAATGATTAATTAAGATACTGCGTGATGTTTTCATTATGTTTTTCACAATGGAATGAAACGAATTTAAATTGATTATTAATTTTTTACTAGAATTATTAATTAAATAACCTCGATATTCGAAGGTTACTTATTACTTTTCAAACTTTTCGTAGAATCAATAACTTGCCCAATAATTAAGAACAACAATTCCATTATAAATATGAAACTCGTTACTAAATTTAAGGAACGCTTTTCAACGGATAAAAATAAAATTTCACATATCTTTTCTTTTATATAAACCGAAAGCACGCGTCACAAAAGTCACGAAAATGCAAATTGTTACGTCTGTTCTCGGGAAATCGATAAAAAACAAAACCGTCTGTTTTTAAGAAATTACACTTGCGAATAAAATAACAATTAATACAACATGTATCCTCGAATAACACGTTTCATTTATCTTTCATCAAATAATTCGCCACATCTCCCTCGTAAACGCATCACCTAGGCTAAACGTGTTAAACGTTAGACGCGCGAGCCTAACGTTTCGATGATTAAATTCCACCGCCGCTTGTCCGAAAAATTTCACGGGAATCAGCGCGAGAGGTAATCCCATTACGACGCGTATCGACCGAACGGAAACAGATAAGTGTCTGAGGGGGGTGGTCGAGGGAAGGGGCGGAGAGGATAACCGGAATCGTGACAAATTGTCAGCCGCACGGCGACACACGAAGCAGCACGTTGCTCGTTTTCTTTTTCGGCCATGCTCTTCTGAAGATATATATAAATTAATTTATAAACTTTCAGGGGGATGGATAGTTGGAAAATTGTGCAATTGCGATCGCATCGAGATAATTTTTTTATTTCGCATCCATATTGAAATTTCATCGAGCGAATAAATAAATTTCAGCTTGCTGAGCCCAAGTCGAAGGGGGGAAGAGGCGAAATGGATGGGAAGAGGACAGAAGGGCAGGTTCAATCTTAACGCGATTCTGTGCAATAAAACTTTTTATTACGGAACGCCATTTCTCGGGATAGCTCGTGAAGAATTTACTGACGTTTCCTCGCGCTACCGGTAGATGGAGAAATTTCAGGAGGGGGTCGGGGGGGGGGGAGATTCTTCAAATTCTCGTCGTCTACGCGATCGTCTCTTGAGACACAATTCGTGTCTGTACGTGACGTGTGATAAAACAAAAGAAAAACATCGCGTTGTGTCATCGATATCGGTGATCTTGATTGGAAGATGGAATAATAAGTGGCAGTTTTCACGGAGAGAAGCGTTGTTTCTTCTTCTTCTTGTTGTTGAAATATTATAAGAGGCAATGTTAAACGGATACTTTAATTTATCCTCGTTGGTTGGAAAATTTAAGATGGTCGATAGAATCCGAATTCTCTTGGAATCCAGTTCTTCGTTCTTGATCAGATATCGGTGAAGAAACTAGATGTTCTTCCTGTTTTCTTTCCTAATTTAACGTCGACCATTTTCGCTTTTTTATTGCCTCTTGATTCAAGTCGGAATTACAAGTTTGGTACAGTAGTAAATATCAATCATCAGGGAAAGCTATAAAATCCGTAATTAAAAAATAAATCGTGTCTTAAACTGGGGTGGAGGGGGGAGTGGGGAGGGAGGATATAAATTAACATAATTATGTAACACATGAAAATTAAAAGTGTTTACATTTGTTGTAAATATATTATATTAGCATTGTATTTGTCATTTGAGTACAAAAAATTGCGAATTTATAAAATTTTTAATATATGTCCCCGTACAATGATAATTATCTGTCAATATTATCTTGTAATCTGAATAAAGTTAGCACATCGTATAATTAATATTAATAATTAAAATTATACCAATTAGAGATTTATATACAAGTTACATTTAAAATTTCTTTCCTTTTACATCCAATGACTTTTTTTTATTTATTTGGATGATTAATTTATTTTTATATCAATTAAACTGACAGCGTGATTAAAAATATAGCATTAGTATTAAAGTATTAAAAATAAATGAAAAAAACTTAAATCGTAATAATTAAATCCACGAGATAATTATTTAAATAACATTGAAATATATCTGCTTTATGTTACAATGTTATTAACTCATTTTAGTTTTATACGTCGCATTCATAAGTGCAATTATATCATTCATTTACGTGACAAAAAATATTTTGCTTGAAGTTATGTATATCCGTGAAATACAAAACTCGATATAATGTTATATTACGAATCTTGAAACGAACGAATCCCATGTTTCTTGCACGAAAAACTCTAATTCAAATTAAGAAATAATAGATCGTTAGCAATAAATACGAAATTACATTTTTGTTAAGAAAATATAGATTATACATTATTTTTCTATATATTACATGAAATCTTCACATTCTCTCTATTGATCTCTCTTCCTATATAACAAATATTGCCAACATTTCTCCAGTTCACAATTTCCTATTAATTGTAGACGTACAATCTATCGATCCTAAACAAAAAACCCCATCTCTCCTTATTAAAAATATTACAAATAATACAATAACACGAAAATACACCAACTGTTCCTCCAGTTCCCTTTAATCGTGAATCGTAAATCTCTCCCCTCTCTTAGAAATGTCCATTCTAATTAACAACGACGCTGCACCAAATTTCGGCAAAATATCGGTTACAACAACAACGTATTCGCGAGAAATACGACACTTAGCGGGCAGAAATTAGCCGCGAGACCCGAGGCGGCGACACCGGCCTCGTTCTATCGTTTTCGCGCGCGTAAGAACAACCATCGGCTCGTACCTAATTAGGAGCAAACGTGCGCAGTTTTTGAAACGCCGTTGCGCGGCGTTTGCATCGGGACTTTCTTGCCGGCCGACTTTCTCGCCGTAAACGCTCGCGCACTCGTCCTCTCCCTCCCTTCCCCTCCCCCTGGCCGGCTTCGTAAATTTCCTACGAAGTCGGAAACGGGATTTCGTCTCGATTCATCTTGCCGGCAATTACCGGCAACGGCACATGATCCGCGTACCTGCCTACCGATCACCTCGATTTATGGGAAACGCGTGTAAGCTTCGGGAGAAACGATTACTTTACTTGCGCGCGCTTCCATCGAAAGCCGAACTTGACATGGCGATCGTTCCACGGACGATCGATACCCGACACGTTTTCTTCCTTTCCTCTCCCTTCTCCCCCTCCCGGCCACCAACTCCCCCCCTCCCCCGCCCGACAACGTACGTGCCGAAGGTACTGAAACTTCCTAGACGAGGAAACGGTCTACCCTTACCGGCCGGGTTCGATCCTCGCGTAGATAGAGGCGATTAGAGCGATCCTCGTGATTCTCCACGGTGGGAAGATTCTTCTCTTGCCTCTCGGATTAAAAAAAAAAAAAAAAAAAAAAAAAAATCACTCTTTACGCGGTAAATTATTACGCGTCGAGATCCCGTGTTACGTAGATCGGCTCGAAATCGGTTGCTCTTGGAGGCTGGGTATCTGGCTATTGGTATCTCGTTGATAAATTTATCTGAATTTCATCACGGTTTGGCAAAAAATTCCTTAAAAATTATTATTAATAATTAGATATTTTCCAACCGTAACATTTCCTTAAAATATGTATGTTAAGAAAAAAGGAGAATGTTCGATACCTGTATGTATATATATGTTTTCAATTAGAAATGAAGAAACACGTTGTTTCATGAATTCTTGATCCAAATTATACTCGATCGATTGATATTCGCAAGATATTCGCAATATGGAAAAATATTTTTTCCCTTTGGCCGAGATCTCAGGCGAACGTCTTCGATAACCTGTTCACCGATTAAACTACAAAGTTTCCCTCTACTACGACGCCATTTCACGCCATCCCCGCGATAAATTCGCGGGCACTATCGATCTAGATGGGGAAAAAAAGCAACGGCCAATTTAACCCTTCAACCCGCCTCTACGTGGAAGACACGCCCGAAAAGGTAAACACGGTCGGTAAGGTATTTCGATCAAAGTGTATATCGAGTAGGGGGAGTGGGCCGCCGGCAGAAAGGAAGCTTTCCTTCCTCGAAATCCACGGCCCCTTTTTCTTCCACCTTAATTCCCTTCTGCGGGACACGAATCCGAGCATCGGTACACCCGTCGAAACAGTGGCTGGCTCCCAATTAGGAACCCTCCTTTAAGTAATGCCCGCGATCTCCTCTATCCATCCTCGTCGATCCGGCCAACGCCACCTATCTGTCCTCGTCCCGCCGCAAACCGGCCACAGCCACGATTCACTTTCCGCGGCATCCTCGTCTTTCTCTTGTATAAATTAGTCCCAGCCGCCACATAATGGCGTGTCGATGCGCTACTGTCCCCCCGGCTAGCATTGCCTCTTTTTTAATCCTCTTTTTCTCCCTCCCTCCCCACCTCGCCTCCCCTCGCGCGCGCTCGCAGGTAAAACTAACTCCCTCTTTCTCGGCCCGCCGCTCTCCACGCTCCACGCTATCTACGTCTTCTTCTCGGGCCGACCTTTCTCCTCGGTCGTCCTCGTCTCGCGCTCGTCGCGCCGGATCGCCGCGTCCCCGTCCCACAGGAGAGGACAGGAGAGGCGTCTCTCTCTCTCTCTCTCTCTCTCTCTCTCTCCTCGCCCGGGTCTCGAGACGAGATCCGCTCGTCGTCACGGCCCCCCCTCTTCTCCCCTACCTCTCTCTCTGTCTCGCTCTGCTGTCTCTCCTTTCAGCTTCGTCTCGCTCGCCGCGCTCGTCGCGACCGGCCGCTTAATTTACGACCAATTAATTTGGATAAACTGAATGAGGGGAGGCCTGCTTTCGATGCACGCGTTAACCGTGAATTTTTTACCCCCTCCACTCGGCCCCGACCTTCCGGTCCAGCACTTAAAACGGCTCCTACCCTTTTTTGGGGGCAGAGGAGGGGGAGATTTTTGGGATCTGTCGGGCGATGGAAAGTTCGGGGCGAGCTCGGGTGCACCGCGATGACACACGCTTTGTAATTTCGAGCACGGATATATCCGATATCCGGATATATTGTCGTTAAAAGGAAATGTGATTTTGAGAACGATTTTAATTGGGGCGATGCGTAACGGTCGAATTAATTAAGCGGGGTCGAGAATTTGAACGAGCGTGTCTCCCCTTTTTCAAATTTTTCTTCGAGATTATTTTATTTTGTATAAGTGTTTTAAGTCGCGTGTGGAGAGATCTTTGGACGGAACGGTTTGATGGTATTTTTTTTTTTTTTTTTCTAAAAAGATTGAATAAAAGGAGGCGTTGAGATCTATCGAGTTGTTCCTTAATAATCGATATTTTGTTATATTGGATACTTATGTATATTGATTTGGAAGTCATTTTTTAAATTTTATTCCTTATTTTGATGTAGGGAAAAATTATAATACAAATATATAATAAATTGAATGTGAATACATAGTATAATGAATGAATACGATATGATATTCACTTTCAATCACTCAATATATAATAACAATCTAAAATGTCAGTTTCAAAAAGATGAAGAGAAATATTAATTATATACATAAGAATTATTCATCCCTGCCAATATTCAGTATTAGAAACCTACTTATCGTATAAATTTAATCCGTATACACGAAATTTCTGTTCGACGAAATTAAATGACACGAGAAGTTAAAATTCGAAATGCAAAGCTCCACCTATCTCTTTACAATTTTATTTTCGAAATTTTTCCAAGCGAAATTAACATAAAATATCTCGATTCGAACGATTTCCGATCGAGAAATCGCGAGGGAAGAGATACATAATAAAGAGATCCGATAGAAGCACGTATTACACACACACACACACACACGATTCGATTCGATTCCGTCCACAGGCGGTTGAAAATTCTCTCGAGCGCGCGAAATCCGTTCGGTTCGAAAACCACGTCGATTTCTCATTGCGCGCGTGTGGGGGCGCTGGAGGAGAAGATGGTCGAAGAGAAAAGGATTCGAGGAGGGAGGGAAGGCTGTGCGGTAGCGTTGCGCGAGCACATCGAAGGAAGCTCCCTCTCTCTTTCTCTCTCTTTCTCTCTCGATGTCGTGGACAGGCCTGCTTGGTATTCCGTTCTCGTCCCGAGGCATAATTGGCCGCCAACCGGCGACGCTCCTCCGGGTATCGCGAAGACAAGAAATTATTCTTTAATTAATTGTCAGCGCTCAATGTGGCCGCATGCGTAGGATCGGTCGGCCTCGTACATAAATTTCATCTATATGGGAGCGGCGTGTGTAACAGACTCTCCTCCATCGTGGAGGGAATCCGGTGAAACGGTGGCCGAGGAGCGAGAAAGGAAACGGCGGCGGAACGGTCGGTTGGATGAAGGAGGAGGAGAGGCCGAGAACAGAGCTTCCGATCCGCGGAGGTAGCAAATACCTGGCGCCTGTTTGTAAACCCTTTAACGGTAAATCGTCGTTCTAGAGGGTCGCCGTTTGCTCTCCTTCTTTTCGAGCGTCCCTCCCTCCCCCGCCAACCCCGTCCTCATTCGACCTCTCGACGCGTATACACGTTTCCTCCTCTATCTCTCTCTCTCTCTCTCTCTCTCTCTCTCTCAATGCCCACGTAGGTGATCCTCGACCAAGATGGAGTTCCGTATAAAGAGGGGAAAGTCGAGTTCACCTCTCGTGTGTCCGCCTCGATATCGTGCTTTGTGCCCTCTAGTCACGCCACTGACGAATACGCTCCGCTTTAAGCCTCGACTGCCTGCCTGTCTCTCGAATTCCACGAGATTTACGCTCGTGCGCGTCGCGCACGACTCGACTCGGCAAAACGGTTTATCGACGATCGGGGCAAAACGGTTCGTTCGAAAAAGTTTTGTTTTATTATTCCGTTTTATTCGAAGATCCTTCGTGAAGAAGATTTTGAAAGGAGGAGGAAGGGACAACGATTCCCGACGATTTGGCCGGTTCTAATAACCGGTATATCAGCGGCACCGGTACGAACAATTAGGCTACTGGTCTCGGCCGAAGGGACGACAGTTACGAGCGGTCCAGGGATTCAAAGAAGGCGGCGAACTTCTTTGATCGGACGTGCCAGAGTGGAACCAGAGCCCGAGCCTTCTCGTTTTCGGACCGTTTAAGCTGGCTCTACCCCGTTCTTGCGGATAGGGAAGAATATAGCCGTGAATCCATGCATTGGCGTCGAGTCGATTTCGCGTATCCGTGTAAATCCGTGCCAATGTCTTTGTTTTCGAATTGATAAAAATTATCGAATGAAAAACGTGAAATTGTTTTATGACTTTAACTCTTTCTGCCAATTATAACGAAATGCTAAAATAGTAAACTTTAATTAGAAAACGGAAGGAAGTTACATTTTTTAAAATAATCGATATACACCATAAATATAATCTGATATCTAAAGTATATATTTGCAAATGTATATGTACTTATAGATTTATAATATTAAAGAACAAAAAGAGAAATACTTGTAGATTTTGGAAAAATGTATTTATAAGTAATCTCGGTATTTTTTTTTTTTTTTTAAGAATCTGAAAAATTTTCAGGAAGATAAATCTTGCTGAAATGTTAACTATTTTCCATCTGTTCAATTTTTTTAAAATAATTTCTTTTGTTTAAGATGTTTAAAGTCTTTTTCTTGATCTGATTCAATAATATTATAATGTGCTTGTTTCTGTAGAAATTTTTATTATATTAGATTTTGATTAATTTTTGTTGATTGTTTAAGAAAGAATAATTTGTAGTGTTTGAATCTAACTAAATATATATATATATATATATTTTTATCATTTTAAAATGTCAGTAAATCGTGGCTTAAAAGATACGTGGATATGCCAGATTTTTTAATTTGAAAACAAACAAAAGAACAATTAATGGAGTCAAATAAAGTCGAGATATCATTTCCTTCTTATTACAGTTTTTACTACTCGTTTTCTTTACTCACTCATAGATCCCATTTAAATAAATAAACGAATAAATAACTTTTCTCGAAGTCTCTTTCCATGTTCAACAAAAAATTCACGAGGCTAACTTAAATAACGAGTGGAACATCTCCAAGAATAAGGAAAGAAAGGATCGTTTCCAATTAAACAATGTTGGACAAGTATCGAAAGATGGAAGAATGTGAAAAGGTACAGGTGTACAAGGGTCTGGACTCGAGTGTGCGTCGACACGTTATATATATATATATATATATATATACGTATATTTTATAATTAGCCAAAGGGCCCAGCGAGATAAATCGGCGCGCCGCCCGGGTTTAAGACTTAATTAAAAATTTAGTCAAAAACCAATTAGCGGCTACGCCGGATTAACATATTTCTAATTATCCGCCGAACACTTTCGGCCGCCCTATACCGCTGCCTCGACTACTTGCCATATACGAGAGGGCCACGCCACGTCTCCCCGCCGATGACTTTGCGTTACGCGATTTCCAAAAGAAACTTTCTCATCTTCCTTTCCTCCTCTTCCTTCCTTCATTTATTTATTTATTTATTTATCCTCCCCTCTTTCTTCCTTCCCTTTTGCTATATAAGACACGTAACACGCCTCATCATTCCCTCCCGCTCAATGGAGAAAGGAAACTCTTCACTTACCTCTGTGCGAAAGCCTCCTGATCCTTTTCGAATCGATTTTATTCTCTCCTTCACTTACCTGTTTGCCGCTGAAAACGACGATAAATAATAAATTCGTGGCATATTCGCGAGGGTATAATACACGAATTGAATCGGTGAACAAGTCGGCGGTGTAAATACTGAAATCATTTTTATTTCGCTATGGTATACTTCCATGGATAAATTATCATGTTACATTTATACAGGGCGCTTGCAAGGTACATCCTCGTCGCAGTGTGAATCGCCGATTTACATTTCGTCCCTTGGACACGTATGTATGTACACGCTCTTTGAATTTTCGTTTGAAAAAAGGGAAAGAGGAAAAGAAAAATTCTGAAAAGAAGTACTTTTATACCGCGCACGAATCAATCAACACTGTGATCGAGCGTTTCCAAAAAATCGTTTCTTTTGTTTTACCTTGTTTATTTCAAACGAGAAAAACGAGATCGTTCGATCGTTTCGGGAGGAATACTACTATCTGTTCTAGCAAGTGATCGGCCACGTGTTTCAACCTGGTCTCGATTATCTTTAAATTTGATATATCTTTCTTAAGGGAAACGAAACGAGTCGGAGTCGCGGCTCACACACAAAATGTCGTCCCGGATCATTTTATAGCCTTTTCACAACTCATTCGAACGTCCTGTACACGCGTGCCGATATATTAATATATTTATATATACATACGTACACACTTATACGCGGAGATCCGATAGAGAATCTATTTACAATATGTACAATACAAATCGCCACGTGATACGCGTGAATTTTCGTGTGAGTGAGATCAACGGCTTGAAATGCTTTCTAAATGCTTGGCGGCCATCCTGTTTTCGACCAGCCCCGAAAATATTCATGATCCCTCGCTCGTTACATTCAATCGAGTCTTGTCTCCGCGACCTTCCATATACGTAGAAAAATAAAAGGATGGGCACGAGAGGGGGAGGGGAAGTTTCGAGCGGTTGAAAGAAGAAGGCAGTTCAAAATTTTCGTCCAAAATTCGCCCACTGGGCGAAATCACCGAGTTAAATATTTCTGCTATTCCTTTCAATCCCTATTTGGACGGCGATGGGTTCGAAAATCGTCCACGATCACAAATCGATTCGTCGCCACAAATTTCTCACCGAATCGGTCGAAGAGACTCTTCTCCAAACCCATCACCATCGCGAAAATTTCCTCCAGCCGTTTCCATTTTCCCTCGAGTCGAGACAAGTTTCGTTGTCGTCCGCCAGCGAGGAAGAGGCGGACTGGCCAGGGTAAGAGCGACTCGCCTCTGCCTTATTAAGGCCTGTGTCCAGGGGGCCCCATGAACATGGCCGCCGCGGCGGCGACATGGGTGTGCCTAGCCATGGCCGCCGCGATGAAGGGAGGCACTCCTGGTGTTCCAGGAGGCCCCACTCCGGAGAACATTAGGCCAGAGCCGAAACTCGGGTGCAGCAACGGCCTCGCGGACAGCCTCAGCTTCTCGATTTCCGCCTCCTGGAGACGCTTCGCCTTCGCTCGCCTGTTCTGGAACCAAATTTTCACCTGGAACATAAAGGGAAAGGTTTCAAATTCAATTTGACTCGACTCGGTGTCAAGGAAAAGGTATGCAAGACTAATTTTTTCTTCCTAATAAATTTTCTTTACAACTCGAATTTACGTGTCGAGGCTGTTTTTCAACGGATATTTTAACGCAATGAAAACTATCCAAATCGATTTTATATTTACACATATCATTATTCATGATTTCGCAAGACGCGAAATAAAAATTAACGAAATCTAAAGATCCTGCGCATGAAACGTCGATGACCAGTTTAGGGAAAAACGACTCGTGGCGGAAGGAGCGTCGATGCATCGGTAATTAAATAATTACGCTATCGATCAAGCGGGTGCGGTAACGCGAAGCGGTCTAACAAGGGACGCGGCGGCGGATAGAGAAAATAGGTGCACCGCAGTGCTGCATGAACGGCTATTTAGCGCGTAATTAGCCGGCTCAAATTGGTGAAAGCAGCCGTCCGGAGCGGCCTACGTAGGAATTCGCCGATGTAGTTGGAAACTTGCTACGTGGAAAGATATGCGGCTCGAAGCCCTCTTTCGGCTGGTTAATTGTGTTTGCACAGTCGCCGGCCAATTTTCATGTTTGGACAGATGCGATTCAGCCTTCGCGAATCGATCCACGCAGCGATTGCGCAACGACGTCTAAATCCGTTTTTTACGCGAAGATGAGCAATGCAAGCGACGTGTTATCCATATTCGTAGTATAATAATCGTTTTTTTTTTAAATAGAAACTAGTGTCGATGAAAAATAAAAGGAAGGCTTGCTGAATGTTCTCTCTTCGAATGCTTCGTTCATTGTTACATAGATAAAGAAGGATATAATTTTACAAAGAAACTAACTTAACATTGGAAAGAGAAAAAGGATAAAGAAAGTATTACTCTTGAATTACTTGTTTTCGAAGAAATAAATCGATAATTATAAATATTGATATTAAAAATATCAATACTACAGAAACAGACACGTGATCTTTTATTTCGTTTCCCAAGCAGATGATCCTCTAGAATGCACGAGTTAACAAAATAACAGTAGCACACGAATAGTGTGTGCACGGGTATATAAATTTTATAAGAATAAAGAACTGGTAAGCGTGATATAATAACGGCGTATCTCAGATTGAGATAGATGAGTAGCACTGTTTTAATTAAAAGAAAATTATTTTAAACGTTTGTTTAAATTATATATATTCGCTCAGTCCATCATACTCTCGAATATTCCCAGGTAGCTGCGCGTGCAACGACGACAATCTTCCTATTATCATCGTTATTATTCTCATTATCATCATTTTTATCGAGTGTAATGCCCGCCGACTGGCCGAAGAATTAGCATTAAGCGGGTTGGAGCACGCGTAACGAGGAGCCGTAATCTGATCTCTGGAATGGATATAATGTCGAGGGGGTATATACACAAGAGGGGTAAATAAGAAAACGCGCGCAGATGCGAAAAAGAGCAAGATATAAATCGCGCAACTTCTTAATAAATCAGGCACGATGTCGGGGCGTAGAGCGGTGAAGCCTCGGGGAGGATAGCCTCGTCTTGGCTCGCTTAGAAAGTAGAAATCTCGCGTCGCGTGACAATGCGCAATCAAATCGTTGGTGTAGAGGAGAGAGAGAGACATATTGCGATATCTCGCCTTGTTTTTCTCCTCGCCAACGACTTCCTGTTTTTCACGGTCGTAATACCATCCAAATATACAATTTTTCCAGGGAATAACGTAACTCGCCCTTTGGAATTGTTATTACTCTCTCTCTCTCTCTCTCTTTCCGGATATTGTTTGGAATTGCACTCTTCCTTTCGATATTCTCTCTAAGAGATTTTATTATTTCGAAAAATTGAAGAGGGAGTGTCTCGTTCGTTCGTATCGAGTTTTATTAAATTGCGTAAATGAATGGGTGTTTCGATCGCCATTGTTGGAGGAAATACGAATAAATAAGTTTTAAATAATTACAAATTTAATTCTACATTGTATGGATATTTATATAATTGCCTCAACAGTAATTTCATTAATACCAATAACACGTCTAATCATCTTTCTTTTCGTCCAAATTACTAATTATTTCAAATCAATCTCGCGATTCACGTATTATTACACATTATTTTCTTCTCCAATTTCATAAAACAAGTTCTTTCTATGCTACTCTTTCTCAAAGATTCGATCATTTTCTAACATAACATTCCTCTTTATAATTACAACGTATACTACACGTAGAGAATTTAATTCTACATTCTATGGATATTACATAATTGCTTCAACAGTAATTTCATTAATAATCATCTTTCTTTTATCTTTTATTACACATATTAACCATCATCGTTCCATCATTTTCTTCTCCAATTTCGTAAAACAAGTTTTTTTCAAAGATTCGATCATTTCCTACCTATACAACATTCCTCTTCTACATAATAATAATATATAAATCTAAAATATTCAAACGTTCGTAACACGACCGAACGTTGATCCCCGTTGAAACCGATGAATATCCCAATCGATCCAGCCAACCGTCTCGAAAATAATTTCCACGAACGCCGCTATTGCATTCTGACCGCGTGAATATCGCAACCCGAATCGCGAACATACCTCTTCGTCGCCGGGTGAATAATGAGAGGAGGGAGGGGTGGCCTGTTTCGGAAGGACGAAGAGAAGAGCAAGGAGGAGGAGGAGGGGCGATCGTAGCTTATCTAAGCAAATGAACGGGGCCGAGGAGAGGCTTCATTTCGTCTGATGCATTGTAATGAATACGCAAAGTGTATTCGAACACGCCACCGCATGCGATAATAGGCAGCGCTCGTCTCTTTGCCCTGCGCAACGAACACGTGTTCGCGGCTCGAGTTGATTTCATTGATCGTTCAAAATTTCAAATCCCCACGATTTTTCTCTCCCTGAGATCAGAGCAGAGACCTTCTCAACGGTTTACAACGGGGCTCCCCTTGACAAATTTCGTTTCGCAATAAACACGATAAATGACACAGGAGGAGGAGGAGGAGGAGAGGGGAGGTACACGGCGGGTACGCGTGTACACGCCCACTCTATGCGCAGCCTTAATTAATTTATACCCCGCGCGAGTTATTAACGCCGTTAAGTTATTATCAGCGGAGGAAACACTTTCGTGTGCGTCTGTTGGTACAAATTAGAAGTAGAAGCAGAATGTAAAAGGGGTCGGGCAGGCTAATCGCGCGTCCGATAAAACTTTTCAATGTTTCGATAATTATTTTCGAATCGGTAATCGGTTGTATACGATGTGAATATTTTATTATGCAAATTTGGAATTTTAAATATATATATATATATATGTATATGTTGATTTTATTATATTTATCGTCTTAATTTCGATTATTTTCAAGCTTATTATCTTGCGTATTCTACGGATTTTTGTTTTGTTTTGCGTGTTTAAATTTCTTGTAAATGAGCAGTGAATTTTTTAGATAGACATTTATGAATTCGATTATATTCGTGTTTCGCATTGGAGAAAATTTGAAATAAGCTGGAATATTGGAAATACGGAAAGTATTTTTTGTAAATAAATGTTAGTCGTGGATATGTTATTTTATCTGATGCGCGATTACAGGCAAATATTACGTAGAATTTATTTTTGTACTCGAGATAGATAAGATGTCTACTTTTGCTGCTTAAAATTGAAATGCAATTAACCATTTTCTATTTTCTTATTCTTTAGATACCAGAGTTGTTTATATGATATGTTATCTATGCGTATATAACTAGTTTCATGTATAACGACGTTTCGAAATGTCTGTGTGAGATATTCAATTATCTGATTATTAACGATTCGAAATGTAAATTTCCTTAAAATTTTTACATTTCTGGAAATATTAAATACATACTATTATTAATCATTATTAAAAAAATAATAATAATAATAATAACATACTCGTGCCAATATCGATCGTCAAGAAATCAACCGTTTCAGAGAAAGCTGAAGAAATGGAAATCGACAAGCTTTATCGCATCGATAAAATTTTTCCAATAAAAATATTTATTTTCCCGAGATAATTCTGACCAAGATTAATCTCCACTCGTGAATTCGATTAAATTCGAAGCTTATTTACATAATAAATAAGTCTGCCTGTAAACGTCTCAATCATCTACAATTAATATCAATTAGACAGTTATTCAACAACGTTATCAAAATATTATTCAAATATATCATCGTATTTCTCTTCGATTTGGAATTAACATAATCTTACTCGAAGCTTGCTGATTAAACTTCGAGATCGATAAACATCCGACGTTGAATTGATCGAAATAATCGGAGACAATTCACAAATCGAATTTTCGTTCGATTTCGATTCACACGCACAGCACACACTTGAGAAAACAGTTTCGATCTTCTTCTTTGCCGATTATTTTCTCCGATGTATACGTAAAAATTACGTGTATATATATATATAATATCATTTCATTAACGTTCAATTTAATTAACGTCAATCATGTTAATTGGATACCGAAAAAAGGAAAAAAAAAAAAATTGCCTGCCTCCATGAAAGGGTGTGCAATTACGCCTCGATGTGACGTATCTGATGCAAAGGCAGAAAGAGGAAGAGAATTTGATTCTGGGCGAGCAATTACGAAGACAAAGAGGAGAGCGAAGAAAGAGGGAGAAATAAATTGCCAGGGAATACAAGGGGAGGAACAAATGCGCGTAAAGGAGTCGCAAGTTCACGGTGCTTTCGAACGAAATGATCCTCTTGTTGCGTGCGAGCCACCCTTTTTTGCCACTTTCTCTATTTACGCGCTTCCGAGAATAGTTTCCATTCTTTTCTATCGTTACAAGCTTCGGTTCTTTCTTTCTTTCTTTCTTTTTTTCCAAGGTATTTTAAACTACGACGAAGAAGTACATAAGAGAAAATTCCGAGGGATGATATTATTTCGAAACGTGAATATTCGAGAATAAGAGATTCTATTGTGTGGGTCGAGAAATTTGCCAAATTTTCCTTGAAATGTGGAACAATTTGGTAATATTAAAGTTATCCGAATTGTTTCGTTTGTTGCAACATTGTGACGATTATTATAAAAGTATTCGAATATCAGATTTCAATGAGAGCTCGGGTGTTTGTTTTATATAGAACAATTTTCTTTCTGACGAAAAATTCTTGAAGGGACCTGTTTTTTCGTCTAGGAATAGGTTTTTATTTTTTACAAAAGATATTAAAATCCGGACAATTTGCGCGTTTGAAGAAACGAAAAAGAAGATTGAGAATTCATTTTAATCTTGGCAAAAATAAAATTCACATAAATAATTTTTCTCTAAACGATTTTTATATGGAAATACAGATATAGATAGATTTTATAAAATAAAATATCGACTTGAAACTTTCACGAATACTTTCAATCACGTTCTTTCTTACTTTTAAATTCAATTATCTCGCATTATTATGCGTTATTAAAAAAAAAAAGAAAATTATTTTAAGACAGACCAAAGGAAATGGGCCAAAGCATTACAAATATTAAATAAAATCCGAATACAAGAATTACATCAAATATATTACTATTTAAAATCTATTATTATTAAGTATTCGTTTCAAAAACACCTTATTTCCACTCGTCCATATCAAAACGAATACGTTTCAAGTACGATCGTTAAAATAATAAAACCTGAAGCATTCCAAAGAATACGAATATTCCGATTCGACGGGATTTATGAGTCAACAGAAAAGTGTATATTCTCCGCGAGAATACACACGTTTTCACAAGAATACAAAAATGTTCCCCCCCCCCCCCTTAATTGTTAATTTGCTAATTTTCGAGGCGTCTCACCTGCGTTTCCGTGAGGTGAAGGGACGACGAGAATTCCGCTCGTTCGGCGATGGTTAGGTACTGCTTTTCGCGAAACTTTTTCTCCAGGGAGAGCAGCTGCTGCGTGGTGAACGGTGTCCTCGGCTTCCGATTCGGCTTGTGCTTCCTCAGGGTGCACCTGACAGGGCCTGGTCCCGGCCCCGGCAGCCTCAGATCGCCTGCAACCGATCCGGAAAACCGGCGATCAGAAACACGATTTTGGAGGGAGACTGTGTCGAATTAGAAATTTATTCGAGGCGTAAATCTAAAAACGATCTTTTGGAGGGGGGAGGGGGGGATATATCCGTCGTTGAGAGGATTTTGTAATGGAAAGTCGTTCGAGGAATATTGGAACAGAGATATTTGCGTGGATAGAGATTAGAAATATTGGCAGTTTAAGAATTCAGGAAGATAGATTTTTGAAACGTATAAAGTAAATAGAGATAAATTGAAGAAATTGCAGTTTCTAAATTGTTAACGCAGAATTAATCATCTTTTTACTGGTAGACAAATATTGATGACGAGTTTCTAAATCTTGGACTCGTTGGAATCGTTTTAAAATTAGGTAAAGGAATATTAATATCATGCAAATATTATTTTTAAGTGAAGTTATTTCATACCCACGTATGTCACAATAAATTAGAAATGGAAGATAGTGATTGAATATATGATAATAATAATACTTGTTACTTTCAATTTATTTCTCTTCAATTTACTATTACAATTCTTAAGTAACGAACTCCTAACGTTAAATTGTTCGCAATCCCGAGAGTTTGTGTTTATTATCGAGCCGAAAACGCGATAAAACAATGAATATACGTTGAATAATTAATGCAGTATAATTACGTTATATGGAAGGTGAATTAAGATATCTATAGGGGAAACGGTGTAATATTTTCTTGTGATACGATATAGCTCGTATAATTATTGTCCAATTACCGTGCCTGATAAATCGTTTACCGTGGTTGCAGTGGAGCAAGACGATAATTAAGAGCGAGAAGAGAAAGAAGACGGAATGGGATCGGAGAGAAATTGTAATGACTGTGAAATAAGATTACAATTTCTCACTCGTTTCCTCTACTCGTAAAAACCGTCTGTAAATCGACGTATATATAAACTTGTTATATTATTTCGAATGGAGAGATGCATTTTAATTCTTACAAATTCAGAGAAACTCGAGCTATAACGGTCAGTTTCTCTGTTATAACTGAGAGCAAGTTATTCGCGTCTTAGAATACGAATTCTCTTTCCTTTGCATTATTTCTTTTAATTTCACACAATTCGAAAATCCTCACGATTCGAATTTCGACGATACTTTTTTTTTTTTTTTTTCTCTCGTTCGTTCCATATCGCAAAATGATAAATGCGTATACATTTGTTTACATAATCGCACAACCTCTTACTTAATCAGGTCCTCGATCGATCGATTAAAAATATATTACCCGGCGAAACGAAGATTGTCGAAGGTGTATTAATATATATATATATATACGCTTATCATTAATTATGTCATCGAACGCGATAGAAACGAGCGGGATCCTCGAATATCCGATATCATTACAAAGTTCGTAATATTAATCATGTTTGCGCAGATTTGTTCGAATGGTGCGAAATTATCGGCACGTTATTCCCGTGTATGCGTTGCATAATAATTATCTGGGAGGCGGCGATAACGTTACCCGCCGGCCGTTAATTAATGCCCGCTCGACGCTTCCAATGAAAACCATTGTCCAACTTTTTATCCAGTGTTTACCTCTTTTCATCGATTTCGATTCCGATTTCAGAACCGATTTTATCCGTTTCGCGAGCCGAGTATAAAATATAAAAGCGTGTAACAATGACGAGTGTAAATGGGACATTTGTCGTAACTCGTGGATGATGATGATGATCCGAGCATATTAATACCTTTTATTAGCGAGCATCCAATAGAATTGATAAGATTGAAATTTTACGGAATGGAAAAAAAATATCGATTGATTGATTTTAATCTTGATTACTTTTTTAATATTTCTTTGGTGGCTTTGATGTATGAGCTTGGGATTCGATTTTTCCGTACGTTCTAATTAGGCGAATTACAATTACAATTTTTTTTTACTTTTTGTAATAAAAATCGTTCGAAAACAAATTAGAAAATAAAGTTTTCTAACAATTCTGATATTAATAAAATGAAAGATATACTTTCCAAAAGTTGGTTTATATCTAAAATAATAGAAAATGGATCGAATGGTTTGTTTAATATATATGGAAAATTAGAATTAAACATAAAGAAATATATTTTTTGTCAATGATTAATTAATTGAATTTTATACGTGAAATTCTGTTATTTGAAGATGAATTAATTATACCAACTTTCACTTATTTGAATTAAATTTCGTTTGTATTTAATTTATCTAAAACTACAAAAATGGATTCATATAATTAGATTAACGTCCATAATATTAAATATCCATTTTAAATTTGAAAATAATTTTGCAAACTCGATCTAGCAGAATTCCATTTAACATCCGACGGGAGAGAGTTCGCATAATCGGATAGATTAATATAACAAGCCGAGTTCAAGTTCAAACAATGCGGATTCAATCGCGCATCTGATCTAGCTTATTTTTCGGATTAATTCGGATTAACTTCAACTTTTTTCCCCGTGCACATAATTGGAACGAACGGAATTAATTTAGATAAACGGGAAGCTCGGCTGGACAATCATTATCAAGCGTCGTTTAATCGAATGTTGGTAAAAAAATTTCGTCCCGATAATTTTAATGAATTAATTATCCCTAAATGAAATTTAATGAAATAATTCCTCGCGTGTCGTGCATCAAAGATCACAACATTATATGATTTTATAACAAACGACACCACATAAATATAATTGAAAAAGTTCACTGAGAAAACACACTCGTAGAATTCTAACCTAACTTGCACGATGTAACAATAACAACCTCTTCTCGTATTAACGCTTCAACGAAAATAAATTTCGAATATTACGTCGTTGTCCCGACGACGATATTACAAAGATACACGCATGCGCAAATGAATTAAACCAGTTAAAAATAAACTGCTTAAAATTTCTTTCACGCGCATAAAGTTCGTATAAACATCGTACGCGAACAACCTGTTTACACGACTGCTTCCCTCCCTCCGACAAGCGACTCGTGTGTGTGTGTATATATATATATATATACACACCTCTATACGATTTTTCTTTCCAAACGGAAAACGGTGTAGATACACGAGCTCTCGAACGACAAATTCGACTCGATGACCGGATCTTCGACTTTCATCGAAGAAACGGCAAGAAACCACGAGTCGCGGAAAATAATGGAAGGAGGGGAAAAGGATCGTGATGGGAGCGCGAAAATCCTTGCTCGTTTCGCGTTAACGACCGCGCTCCCCGTGCTCACATAAATTAGACGGTCGTCGATCGTGCGTGAGCACACGCGTTTCTCCGCAATCAGCGTCGGCCGTTCGCCGTTAATCCCCAATTTATAGAAGCGAACACGGGGCACGTTCGAGCGCGAAGGGAACGGTCTTACCTATCGGTTGCCAACGACCGGTGAAATTGAATCGTAAAAAATAAATTGTTTTCGCGTTACGCTCCCGTTTCGTTGCCAATCCAACGTGATTATACCCGCGGTATCCCCGTGCTCGATGATTAACTCGTACGCGTGTCATTAGCCGATTTCTAGGATCGGATTCTTGCTGCCGCTCGAATCGTGGAATTTTAAAACGAACCAAGGCTTCGATGCACGCTCGATACTCGTCGATTTTGATGGAGGAAAAGAGCGATTGTGGAAGGATATTCGTTTTTTTTTTTTTTTTTTTTTTGTTTTTACGATCGCATGCTTGCAGTCGCTCTTCTTGCATTCGACGAGTTACGATTATTGTTATTATTGTTGAAGGAAAAGTAGTGTGTAATAGCATGTATAACGTTTTGTAACTGTGCGATATACTAAAACGGTAGAGTAACAATTGTTGTTGGTAATTATTAAAATGAAAACTTATTTTAGTTTATTTTCGTATTTTTAAAGAAAATCGTATATAATAATTTTAATAAGGTTGATCAAGGTTTAAAATATTCTTGTGAAATTGAAGAAAATGAAGTTATAATTGAAATTTTCCAAAGGTTTTAAAGAAGAATTATAGAGACACGTTTACAAATTTTATATATTCATTGTATAAAGCTTCAAACATTTTTAAACGTTCTTAATAATTTTCGATAAATTTCAATTTCCCCAACCGATTGAAATCTTTACAGTTTCTCGTGCAGAGGAAAGAAGGCAACCGATCGGCCGAGATCGGTAGAGATCGCGTGTGGACGATCTTTCAGGGGGTGGCAAAAAATCGGTGTTCGTTGGAGGGCCAGAGGATGACGATTTCGCGGCAACCGGTGGGGCAACAGCGAATTCCACGCGCTAATTAACGATCGGCCAATGACAAAAAGCTGGAACGGCGGCATTGTCCAGGGCGGATCTGTCGCGACATCGGTATTACGTCTTCCATTCCGGCATCCCCCGTATCGACCTGGCCGCATAACCGATCAATATGTTCCTCTTAGAGGCTAATTAATTTCTGCTAATTAAACGCTCGCTAGGATCTTCGAGGGAATAATACATCTTCGA
The DNA here is from genome assembly GCF_048593485.1 of Apis florea. NCBI lineage: Eukaryota > Metazoa > Arthropoda > Insecta > Hymenoptera > Apidae > Apis > Apis florea. Next base: position 1,579,435 of record NW_028256864.1, on the reverse strand, counting down.
CTTTCCACGGCGTGGACAAAGCGCCTGTCCGATATTCTTTAAAACGCGTTGAGTTGGAATGGCGTTGATCGAGGAGAAATGATATTTGCGAAAAGGTGTGGTTTAAAGTCGGATATTCTCTAATGGTCTAAGAAAACGAATATAAATATTCGAAATTTGAGTAATTGAATCTGAGCTTGAATCAAATTTTAGAGATATTCGAGCGTTCAAATGCAACACATTCGAATTTCCGTGTATATTTGAACAACATTCCCTACCTTCGATGATTTATCGTCACTTGTTTTCGTCGTTTTCGAACGAATCTATAGAATAAGTGCAAATGATATTAAGGATGCTAATTGGAAGACTAATTATTAACTTTGAAACTCAAAGAAAATTTCGAGCGTAAATGTAATTTCGAGACGATTTCTCTTATCCATCGTTTATATTCGAATTTTCACTCGAATTAATTCAGGAAGAGCTGAAATATCACGTTTCATTTTTTCTTTTTTCGAAGATATCGTGATTATTAATTATTGATTTGTCGCGTGATGTGAACCTTCGCGAGTGATGTATCTGGAGGAGTAACGAAGGATTCTCGATAAAGTTGCTCCATCGAGGCGGCAATAAATTCTTTGCCGAGAATAAAATAGTCGTTGATGAAACGTAGAGCGAAACGGGTTTCGTCTTTTGCTCTTTCTCTCTCTCTCTCTCTTTCTCTCGCCGATATCGCGCTGACAATTCGCGTATCGCGGCCAGTTGCGTATCTTACTAATGACCAAGCCTTTGCCTCAATATGTTTCTTATGAACGCCAATTAATTTCTACTAATTAAATGTTCGTATGATTTATGATCGATACGTGGCACCGCGTGTATATGTACATTTTACGTTGGTGATCTCTTACGTCTCTTTCCTCGATCTGACTCTTTTTCTTTTTTTTCTTTTTTTTTTTTTTTAAGACGAGACAAACTTATTGTTAAGGAATAAATTTGTCGAACGAATTTGTCGAAGATTAAAAGAAAAGAGCGTGGAAACGATTAAATTGGTATACGCGTATACGAGATAAGATAAAATTTGGATCTTTGTTTTCGTTGTTTTTGTTTTTTAATAAAGAGAATTGAAATCGAGTGCAGATGCGGAAAATGGAATTGTAAACGTAGTGAAAGAAGATTCTTTCGTGTGGTAAAAGTTTATTATCACGAGATATGTGTTTAGATTGGATTTTTTTTTAATAATTTGTCCAGAAGAAGAAGAAAAAATGGACGAAAACAATTAATATTCGAGATTTTATATAATCTCAAAGTATTCGAGAAAGTCGTTTATCAAATCGAAATTAGTATTGCAAATGGAATAAAATTTAAATCGATTTACTATTTGATTTTTTTAATATATTTTGCGCGTCATTTGCACGTAATCCAGTTGTATTTAATTTTTAATTTCCGCGTTTTCCAACGAATAATTCGCAATTCGCGAATTTCTAACGAAACTGGCAGAATTAAAAAGACGCGTTCTTTTCTTTTTTTTTTTTTTTTTTTTTTGTAAACTTTATCTATTTGAGAGCGAATTCTAATTTAAATATCATTACGTTAATTTCTCTTCCTAATAAATTCTCGAACGCGAATTAACGCGAAACCCAGTTTACTTATTTGCAAAAAATGGAGCAAGAAGGAACGATTTCCACGAATTTCTCGTCGAATATCACGCATCAAGACCGATTCAAATTATTGTTCGGATTATCTCGAATGTTTCTTTTCCTTATTTACATTGAAATTAAAATTTGGCGTAATAATTTCTCCCTAATTAAATTAGAATATTTAACTTCCCTATTATTCTTTATCCACTTTCTCTGGATCTCCAAGATTACGTTCCTTTGTTTCGCAAGATTTATCGATCGACTCTCCGTGAAAATAATTTTCAAACACTTTTTTTCAAACACCAGAATTATTGCCCCATCTCACGAATAATCATTCTTACGTACAATCCTCTTACAATTCCCTCTTTCGCCTCAAAAAAAGAAGAAAAAATCTCCGAATCGATCGAATCCTTCCCAGAAGAATCTAATTAGACCGTTAATTTAGGAGAAGAAAACGATCTTGTTGATCCTCTGAAGGAACTAACGAGGGACGGGTCGGTGGACGCGTGGCGAAATGCATTCCCTGATCCGAGGAGAAATCCTGGTGGATTGTCCCTGCGATTTCACTCGCGGATCAATATGTTCCTCTTGCCGGCTAATTAATTCCCGTTAATTACCGGTACACGCCAAGGCACGCAGGTTTCGTTAACGAGTAAGAGCGTTCCATTGTTCCTTCCGCCTCTCCCTCCTTCCCTGTCGAAATATTCGCCGAGAAATCGGGCGCGAATCGCGCGGCATTAACGCGCCTCGACACCGCTAATTAACGCGTTAATAACGATCGATGCTCGGCCGATAATTGGCGATAAAAATCGGTACGAATGGGATATCGACACTTCCGCCTCTGTGCGTGTTGTTATCGTGGCGAAACACGGTTTTGCGCAATTTCGGTTTTGGAATTTGAGCCGAATTACACAAAGGGGTTGGCAAGTTGTTTTTTTTTCCATTACGAATTTCGATCGATTCGAGAGGGGGGACAGATGTCTCAATGCGGTTTATTTAGCTTTACCTGGACACCGTTGAATGCCGGATAATCCCACGGGAAGCCGGCGAAATGCTAATTCATTGCCGCATTGAATAGCGAGCCGCAAACGTTTCGCCTCAAATTCTCCATGAATCTGAAAGTAACCCGAAGGTAAAAATCCCTTGGAACAGGTGTGCACCATTTATCTAACCTCGCCGTGTCCGGCCGAGTTACTTATCTATCTACCATCGGAGTGTAGATCTAACTCTATGCTCCCCGCCGAATTGCAGAAAATGCGTGATTCATTAGCTTCCGATTCTAGAGGCAGTTTTAATCTCTTTCGCAAATCTTCAGTATTTTTCTTTCTTTTCTTTCGACTCGTTGTCCAACGTCGAAACAATCGTCGAATTTCGATGCCTTGTTCGGAGCATTGGTGAAGTTTGTCGAAAGTTACGATGGAATTGGGTTTTATATTTAGTATTTAATGTTCCATGGCTTTACAAATTCTCGCATTTCTACCCAATTACATCGTTCTTTTGTCCGCCCTTATTTGAATATCGCGTCTGAAGTATTGGTGTATTATAAGTACAAGTACGAGCACGACAAATTGAACGATATTACTTCAACATGCGTTTAATTTATAAAGTTCTCTAGTGAAATTTGTTGCACTCTGAAAAATAGAAAAAACTTTTCTATCCTTTCCAGAATTACTTGCTAGCAATTAAAAGCGTCATATTCTCTTAGATACAAAAAAAAAAAAAAAAAAAAAAAAGAGAATGTCTCAATACCGTTCTTAATTACGCTCTTACCGAAGGCATAATTATTATTATTACGTATCGACATTACAAAACGACCGAGTTAAAAACCAGATCAAGTAAACTTTTGTGTTGTAATCGTCGATGAACGGCCTCGTTTCACGGCAATTAACATTAATTTCAACCAGGAGGGAGGAGGTGTGCGCGGAATTTCTCGGTGCGACTTCCGGAAAAACCGCGGCTCACCCCCCTCCCCAAACGAAACGCCGCCCTGTGTAATTACGCTCGCCACGGATGATGAATCGTTCGAAATATTTTGTGGAACATCATCGGGGACGAGCGTCGTTAATTCATTCCCTGGACACGGAGGCCAGTGCAGATAAATGCGTAGCGGCCGACGGTGGCGTTCGAGCGTTATAAATGACGTCCGTATTCATAATTTTCGAAACGCCACCGCCCAGTGACAGGCCTACGCTCGGATTATCTATCGGTCGGCCGCGGTATCAAGGTATCCCCGCCCATTTCTGATAACTATCCTATAACTGTCCCTATCCCTTCTCCCTCTTCTATGATTTGCTTTCCATCGACTAATTTTTCGCACGAAATCTCTCGACGTTGTTTCGCGAGCGAAATAATGCGATTCGAAAAAGCGAGCGAATTAGAATCGTGAAGCGCCTAGCCTAGTTGTTCGACGCTTTTCCTGATTTTGCCACGTTCGTTTCAACTGTTCGAATTTAGTACAATTTGCTCGTACGACGCTCGAGACATTAGGAGAAAAGACAGTGTTCAGACCAGTGCTCGAAAGTTCGCGTCGCGATGACGCAATAATACGACGTTTTAACAGATGGGAAAGTCGAAGGAACGGCGGATAATATTCCGTATAAGACTCTGGTCGACAACATCCCACGATCTATCGAGTCGCCGTTTCATCCAGAGAAAGAAAGGGGCTAAGAAAGAAATCGAGAAGGATAAGTAATCCTCTCGTCTCTCTTTCTCTCTCGAGAAGCGTGATCCGCCAATAATACGTTTACGTTAGTCGAGCCGCGCATCGTCACCCGCGCATCGAGCTGGCTGCTCGGCCGATAAAAAAGAGAATAACTCGTTCAGCCTCGAGGAGTCTGTCTAATCAACCGAGACAGACAGCGAGGAGAATGGAAGAAACAGGGTGGTTTGGGAAACCACGGCGGGTTGATCAGCGTCGATGAAATTCTGAATCTGGCCACCACCAGACTCTCGAGAGATCTTGCTCGAGAGACGCCGGGTAATTGGTCTCGCGCTGCACGGACGGCAAAAAAGGAGGATGCGGTTGAGTGGAAAAACGGTGGGCGGGGGTAGGAGGCGAAATGTCGTGCCGATAAAGAAGGGAGAGAGATCTAGCGTGGTTTGTCGTTATCATCCGCAAAAACCACGAGCCGAGGACGAGGTTGGCCAGGAAGCCGGGCCCAGCCTAACAAGGGCAGTTTTTAGTACCGAGTTGAATGCATTATGGATGGCCCGAGTTATGTATGACTCTATCATGGTTGGAGCCTTTCGAGTGCCATCGAGTGCGCGCCTCCTGCCTCCACCCCCTGGCTCCCCAGCGTCGGGATACACGTTCGTAACGACACCACGGAGGGAACTTCTGTTCTTCCTCTTTTTTTTTTCTTTTTTTTTTTTTACGAGCCTTTAATGGCGGAGATCTCTTTCTCTCTCTCTCTCTCTCTCTCTCTTCCTCGGCGCTAGTTGGCTCATTACGCGCCAATAGTAATTTCTGGCTCGAACTGGAAGCGCGGCCTCCTCTTCGACTGGAACCTTTCTGATCGAACTTTCAAAGGTTTGGATTAACACGTAGTCAGTGACGTCTTACGACACAAGAAAAAGATCGAAGTGAAAACTGTAAATATTAACGGCGTAACGTTTTTTTTTTATTGTGATCTACGTATTCATAATGTTTCGTATAAAACGAAATATTTCGTTGAACAATTTATACGTAAAAAAACTTTGTTTCTAAAGATTTACGATAGAACATAAACGTGTACAGTTTACGGTTTCGAGAAGAACTGGACGTGTTGGATCGTTCGTGAATCGTGAATCAAAATTAGATGCAAATTAAATTAAGTTAAATCAAGTCCTCGCCAACAATTAGTAATGGAGGAGAGATAAAGTCACGAAGAGCGGAGTGAAAAAAAATTTTTCAATCGGATTTAGCAAGCGTGGAAATCTTGCTCGATGTCTTTTTTCGTTGACAAGTTTCTCGGGGAGGGGAGGGGGGGGGGGAAAGGGTAAAACAGTTAATTGGATCCGAAGGAGCGCGTGTCTTTCAAGGAGTTGACGCGAGGCTGTCATCGTCAAGGAAAAATCGTCAATTAAGAGGCAAGAGGTGGAGGAGAGGTGGGGCACTGCGACAATGCGTTTCCGCGAGTGGAACGATTCATGAGTCGAAACGGGTTCGTTTAATTGATCGATTATTTCGCGCCATTGACGTATTCCACTCCCTGCCGCGACAGGAAACAAAAATAATTCCCGTCAAACCGTGATTTACACGGCCTCCACAGCCCTCCATAACCGATCAATTTTTTCCTCCGAGCGAATCGTTTCGTGAAAATCGTCATTAGACGCCACTGTACGTGACGCAATCAACAGTTCCCTCGATACTTTCGACTCAAACTCGCTCGGCTTTCGAACGCCTCGTGAAACATTTCGACGAAGAACGGCGGGAATGAAAACGATCTTTTCGCCAAGAAACGAAGGATCTCGCGTCCTAATAGCCTAGATACTCGGTGTCGAACGAATGCTCGATCGATTTCTTTCCGCGGCATAGTCGAGGAACAAAAGAAACTGGCGTGACACTGTTCCACGAGATTCTTTCATTTGCAGCGAGAAAGCAGCTACAGGCCGAATTTTTCCGATCGAGAATCGTGGTCTCTTCCTTAGGTAAGATCGTTCCTTATGTTATTTATTTCCACTTTACTTTAGAGTTTCGTGGAGTTTCTTGTCATCCTAGTTTTACTTTTTTATCTTCGTTTCAGATCTCGTAATTCCTACTACTTTCCTGCCACTACAATATACAGAAATTTCTCGAGAGAAAGTTTTCTATATCTTCGTCTTCAACGTTCTTATCACGAACTTTTTTCGTCATTTCACTGCTCGAATTCGATTCTCAAATCACCGTTTCTCCTCCCTTATTGTTTATACGATAGTTCAAACAACGAGGGCCTACCCATTACTACGAACAAGTCGAGGTTTGATCGGCCACCTTCCCTGGAAAAGCGTTTCCCGGAGCGGCGACTTCCAGCGGCGGACGCTTTAGCACGTAATTCCGATAATAACCGGGTTCTCGCGTGACCGGCGACACTAATATCGAGCGTTATGGGGCTGCGTGCCACGAGTGTCGTGGCCTGCGCCACCCACCTCTCCCACTCCAGCTTCCTAATCATCGACATTGTAAGCCGGCCGCCTCGGAAAAGAAACGAGAATAACGATTTACGGAGGAGAGAGGCGAGTTGGTTACGCCGACCCGTAAATCGGGTTGATAAGTAGCCGTGTACCCTCGGCTAATATTCCACCAGCGATCTCGCTTTGATGCCCGAGAATAATGGGTTGCGCGCGCCACCCGCGAATCGATGCTCCATCCTACGCTTTTGGCTGAATTTCAACCGTTCCTCGTTTCACGCGAACCCCTCATTTTCTTGCATTTCGTTTTTTCCTCCTCGAGGAAAAAGAGAGAGAGATTCGCTCGTTTAGAAATCTAGCTTAGAGATCGCGAAAATTATGCGAGGGAAACGAGCGATCTCGATGACGGAGATTATACGCGTCTCGGTTTTATTGCGAATTAACGAGCTATTCCCTTCTTGCCTTTTCCTCTCTCTGTCTCTCTCTCTCCATGCAAACAAGAAAGCAACACACGGTGCGCTTACCGTTCGGACTGGTTGGCCCTCCGTGAGGCGTGTACAGATGTCCATGCGGGTTGTGCGGGTGTGGGGGTGGGGGTAGCCACGCGAATCCCGCGAGGGAATGCGGGAATCCCGCGGGATTCCAGCCGGGGGCGCCGGGGGCACCGGCGAGGTAAGGCGGCCCCTGAGACGGCCTCTGAACCCCGGGATGAATCGGCTGGGGCACAACAGGGCTCGACTTCTCCTCCTTCTCCTGCCCGTTGTCCACCTCTCTCTCCAGCTCGCAGTCCGAGTCCATCACGTTCAAATCCTCCGAGTGGGCCACGCTCCTGATCTCGCTCTGATCCTCGAGATCCAGGTGATCGGCCCTGTCCCCTTCCAGCGAACGGTTCGCCTCGGAGTCGCTTCTGTCGTCCATCAACTCTGCCCGTCTGCTCGCCGGGGAGACGGATCGCGGATCGGCGATCCTCTCCATCCTCTCGTCCTCCTCCTGGCTACCTCCGCGCTCCCTCTGGATCATCGACTCGACGATCCTGGGAGCGGGCGACAATCGCCGATCGTCCCGCTCCCTCTGCGCCTCCTGCTCTATCCTGATGGGGGACGAGGACTTGTCGTGGCTGCCGCCCGTCCTCGAGAAATCCTTCACGGTGAGGATCTCTTGGCGGCCGGCCGACGGATGATCCTGATCCGGCCTGCTCGACGAATTGTTGTGCTGGTGATGGTGGTGGTGGTGGTGGTGGTGATGGTGATTATGGTTGCTGGCGAACGCGAGGCCGTGCGGGCTTAGCCTGGCAAGCAACTCTCTACTTTGGAGTCTCTGCTGCTCCAACAGTAGCTCGCGATACCTCGCCTCCACGTCGAGGCTCTTCTCGGTCTCCATCCGGTCCTCGCTCTCCCGTCTGGCGAACGCGCCGCCTGTCTTCTTCATGTCGCTCAGCAGGGAGTCCACGCTGAAACTGATCTTGCCGCTTCGCGGCTTCAAATTCGACGACGCGGACGTCGAGGTCGCCATATCGACGTCCTCGCACAGCCGATCGTTACCGGTTCCCTGGTTCCCCGTCACCACGCCCTCGCTGCCGCCACTCATCCTCCACGATTTATGCCACTTTTCCCTTCGCCCCCCCCTCCCCTCCCTTTTTCACGACGAACGTAACGAACGTCGGGGATGGTCTAATTACAGGAATAATCCAGGGATCTAAGGGGGGATTCTAAGACGCGTCTCTGGTCAGAGAGACCTCACTATCGGTCACTCGATTCTCACTGGATCCCGCTATCACTGCACCGTTGACGGGCAGACGTCCCTTTTCCACCGAGCACAAACAATTAGAACGTGGTGGTCATCGTCCCCTGTTCCTCGTCGCTTATCCCTCCACCTCGATGCGGAACTCGACAGGTAACCGCGTCATCGTAACAGGGTCACGCCTCGATCTGTCGATCCCTCGGCTCTATCATCGCGAACGTTCACGCGTTGGCATCCCGTTATTCCCGGAATCGGCCGCATCGCCGTGGCCCGACCGAGCCGGATCCCCCCATTTAAGTCGGGACAGTTTCTCTACGAGATCGGCATGACGATTCGATCGACTCGAGCATCACATCCTCTCCAAGCCCTCCTCCTTTCCCTCGAATCGTTGCACACTCAACTGCCGCTCGTTAACTCAAACTGGGAAAATACAAATCGTCCCGACACGCTCGAGCGGAAACGTAGGGTACGCCTTCCCCGTCGCACTGTCACAATCCGCGCGAGGACGGCCGCGCGGGGGGTGTAATCTCCGTAATCTGCCGCGTGGTGGCCAGCGCTGGCGCGGAAACGACACTGATTACCAGCTCGGCTGCGGCCAGGCCGTTCTCTCTCTTCTCGGTGGCGGCCGGCGTCGCGGTGCTTGCCGCCGTGGCGCGCCGCCCCCGCGAGACCCGTGGAACCGGTACCGCGTCCTATCCTCGGCCAATGCGGGCCGCTCGAGCCACACCACGTCCCCGAGCCGGACCCCCGCCCGGTGGGCGTGTCCCGGCAGCTGCACTCGGCCAATCGGCGCGCGCCTCCGTTCTCTCGAGAGAGATCGGGCCTCGCCTCGTTCCCCGTCCACTGGCAGATGGCGTTGGCTGGATCTGGAGAGCCGGTGGTGACTCGTTAACGAGCCGTGGTGTGGGGATGGAAATTAGGGGGGGAGGGGATGAAGCGGAACGGCGGGATGATGAGGCGACTGCTCGGGGAACGTGACGACTCCTAATTGTCTAATTCCCGGGCGCGATGCGCGAATTGATTGGCAATCCTCGCCGCCGACGTGCTGTGCGCGCGCGTGCACGTTTCGTCCTCCCCCTCCTCGACGTCGTCGACTGTTCGACGAGATAATGACCGTTTTCATAGGTATACCTTGATCGGATTGTCGGATCTTTTCCTTTTCTCCTTTTTTCTCGTCGCGGGGGGGAAAAATTTTTCGCGAGAAATCTCTCGAGAGTCGCATGCACGAGGGGGAATGGGGGGTGTACGCGCGTTTGTTCCGGGTTATGATATCGGGCGGCCTGTGATTGATGGAAATTGGAAGTTTGATTGGCAGGTTTTTGACGTGGTTGTTGCGGATTTCAAACTGGCTGGCCGGAAATAACGGACCGAGTAGTGTAGCACGAGGGTATCGTTAAATGTATATAGGGTGGGAGATAAGGTTCTTCTTTTTTTTTTTCTTTCTTTCTTTCTTTCTTTCTTTCTTTTTGTTCCCTTTAGATCGAAGTTTCGGTATTCGGTGCAAAAAGCGACTTCACTACTTCGTTATCAAAAGGATTGAAAATCCGTCCGGCCGAAGCTTACGTCAAAAGGCCGATAAAGGCGAAATTAATTGCTCTCTCTCTCTCTCTCGCTCCTCCCCCCTTGAACTCCTCATCAAAGGAGGAATTAGAGGGAACGAATCTAGAGGTACGTAGCCCGTGTCTTTCCCCCCAAGAGTTGGTTCGAAATTTTCGCGATCTCGTTACGCGCTCGTCAAACTGGCAATATTTTAGGATTAAAACTAATCCGATCGGCGGTGATAGTCAAGAGTGACAGCCGAAAGCCGCGACGTCGTCCCGTGGGAGGTGCTCGGAAGAAGCAGGAAAAGCGGAATCTTTGTCACTGAGTCAAGCCGATTAACCGAAATCTCGTTACAACTGCGCGACAGGAAGTCTGTGGGACGCCAAAAATGAAGGGAGGAAGGATCAATCCCAGAGCGATCCTCTCTCTCTCCACTCTTGACTTTTTCTTCTCTCCCACGATTTATCTTCTCGCCGGATTATTACGATTCCGTTGATTATAAATTCGAACCATCCCCCTCCCTTCCCTCCCCCCCCCTCCGATACCAGCAACCGCGACGATCCTGGAAGGGAGAAGGAGAGGCAGGGATAGTTTTTTCCCCAATTACCAACGTCATCGTTATTATCCCTCCCTTCGTTTCCTCCCGTCCTCGAAGAAACGTGCGGAACGATCCCTATTTCCCCCCCCCCCTCCGCCTCCCTCCCCGTCACCCTTCCTCGAAGGAGGAGTTAGAGCCGCGCAGTCCTCGGGACGTTTCGAAAGCCGTTCGCACATTAGCGGAAGGGGGAGGAGGGGAGGGGAATAAACGACACCGAAATATAGCGCGGATGCGCGATCGCCATAATAGGAGCGGCGAGTAGTCTATTAAGCGTCCTCAAAACCAGTTAGTGAGTCGGCAATCCAGTTTAGGTACAAAATGGCTGTCGTTTAGCGAGGATTAATGGTCTCGGGGAGTGCCCCGGGGCAGCATAATGGGGCAGATGCGTCCTCGACGAGGGGGGGACGATCCACCTCTCTCTCTCTCTCTCTCATCACAACCACCCTTACCTCCTCCCCCTGCCGACCTCATTATATACACCTATCTGGCTCCGCTCCGGGGTCCATTATGCCCTTTTTGCGCTTTCCTCGCGTTGCACAGGAATAAATACACGCGTTTCCTCGTTTCGGCTCGGTGTGTGTGTATGTGCGTGGATGAACGGTGTGCGAATAGTAGCAGGGCACGTATAATGGTGCAGCGACGAGGGGATCTCATATTTGGGCCTCGAAGCGCCGTTTAGTTTGGCGTTTCATGGTCGAGCGACTCCCCTAGCCGAGCGCGATCGGCTTTTCGAGCGCTGTCCTGGGAGCGAAGCCGTTTCGAAATCAGCCCCCTCGACGCGCGGCGTTGACAGGGATTTGGAGGAATAGAGAATGGAATCTGTTTCGAGTTCTTGGCTTCGAGAGTAACTTTCACCGTCGATGGAAAATATAACTGTGCGGGGATATTTTGATGATAATTTTCGCTACAAATATAGTTTAAATATAGTGAAAATAAATCTCTCGAAATATCAAGATGGAATTTCTTGAATGGATTTCGAATAATTGGAATTTTTTTCTTCTTTTTTTTTTTGGTAGTAAGAACATTGCAGAGAGTTTTGACGATTTTTTTTTTTTTTTTTTTTTTTATGTGAATTTTCAATAGAAATGGTCGCGTCTGACAGCGGCGGGTCCTTTAATCCTCCAGCAGCCTCCCAAAGTTCGCGCCACGCCTTCAGTTTAACGAGATAATGTCGGCCGTTTAAAAGGTACAATGGAATCTTAAATACCTGGCTCTTTGTCGAGTTAGGCACCAGCAACAACCGGCACCGGACTTTGTGCAGGTGACTAACTTACTCCGCCTCGTCCTCTTCTTCGATCCTCCTTCCTCGCTTCCTATAATTCGCGTGTTCTACGTTTGCTGAAGGGATTTGCATTTTTCGCGAAACAGACGTCTTTTTCAATAATTGTTAAATGTAAATTCGAGAGAATGGAAACTTTTCGTTTATATTCAAGCATGAAAGATTTTTATATTTTAGTTGTATAAAACGTATGATATATATTTATATAAATAACCTCTTACTTATCATTTGTTTTCTTTAAATTTTAAAGGTAAAGACTTTTTAAGGAAGCCTTATGCGTTTTCTAGAAGGATCTAGAATTTAATCGAATTAGAAATAAGCATTTAAACATATTCGATAAAAAAAGTATCCGATACTATATTATCATCTTATTATTAATCTTTCGTTATTATTCATGAAATAAATTTATTAGCATAGTAAAAAAAAAAAAAAAAAAAGAAAATTATATCTACGTATATGAAATAAAAATATCTATATGTAAATTATAATTATAAATTAAAGATTGATATAACGTAGCGAATTCTTAATTTGACTGGTTGATTTATTAAACACATCAATAATGTTGCTTTATTAATGAATAATTGAATATAATGAATTTTATCAATACAACTGAAATAATAACGAAACAATGATTCGTGATGCTTCGTCTTGATTAATTTAAAAATGTCGCGGAATTCTATCGCGTACAATTTACACGCAACGTTTTTTCGTTAAATTGAAAAAAAGTTAACCAAATCATCGAACATTTTACGCGAATAAATAACACATATCAAATTTCTTTTATAACAGAATGTAATTCGTAGGATAAATTAATTAATCTAAATAATATTTCTCTTATTATACATTCGAACGGTCGAAACGTATTGATCAATCTTTTAACCATTTTAAATTTCTAATTTTTATAAAGTTTAATCGATCATTGTTATTATTTTGTTTCGAATAAAATACGTCCAACTGTCGCTGTTTGCGTCAGAATTCCACACTCCTCAGATATATTCCCAATTAAGAAGTCAAGGCTATAAATATATTAGCACAATTTACAATGACGACGCATCTAAATACGCCTTCTGCGAAAAACAATCGATACCACTTTTGAATAATAATGTACATTTCGAAATGTATGTAACGTCATACACGAATTAATGGAATAGCCGCTATTTCAAGATTTCCAAGGTGGAAAAAACGATAGAGCCAAAGAAAGAAAAAAACCATGATCGCTCGCAATGTTTTCGGATTAGGCCGGTGTAGGAGGAGGTATATAAAAGAACGTGGAAAGAGGATTTACGAGGTGGGACAGAGTTATCCGATGCTTTGGACAAAATGGTCTCGCGCACCTTGGAAAAGTTCTAAAATAATCAAACAACGGCCGGCTCATCCGGCAAACAGGATTAGGACGAGATGGGATTTTTCGGGCCGGTCGAAAATCGCCGCCCTACCTGTTCCCAACTGTAGAAAACTTGACTTTACGACTTCGAAACTTTTCTCTCTCCATCCATCCTCTTCCATAAAATTTGTTGCTTCCTCGAACAATTTGGAATTGTGTGGATATCCACCGCGTTCGCGAAACGCAACGCGTTGTTTAAATATATCTCTAAAATATATTTCTAAAATGGCATCGCGCGTCGAAACGTATACAAATCGATCCGAAAGATGGAAAGTTAAAAAATTTCCATTTGTTCAACGACAACGAAGAAGAGTGTATCTTTGAAGGGGATGATAAATTTCAATTTGCTGCCCGAACCTTTTCTCTCTCTCTCACTCTTCGTTACGAAACGTCATATCTCAAGCCGCGCGAATTAAATTTACCCTCAATAGAGCTCTCGAGTCGAGTGTATCTCGTTGAGAAGCGGAGAAAAAGAGAGAGAGAGAGAGAGGAAAATCGTCACGCGTACTTGATCGAGGTATAAAAGGGGATGATTTGTAACCGGTCGATTGTTCGAGCAGTCGGCCAATGACGGGGCGGCACACCTCGCGTCGAGCCAATCGAGAGAGGCTAACGAGAAGATCCGCTTACACGCGAGTGTTACACAAGTCGAGAAGTGGTTGGAGGAGGGTGGCAACCCTCGTAAAATCTTTCTCTCGTCCCATCTTCCTGGCTCCACGACGACCAGATGCGCCCCGCTGGCTAACGCACCGCGACGGCCCCCATTATGTTTGTTTATTTATTATTAATAGGAAATTCATAACAATCACATAATAGCGTAACCCCTCGGTTTATAATGGCTTCCCCCCCCCCCCCCTCTCCCCGTATGGACCGGTTTCCAATGCATCATCACGTCACGCTCGAGCCAACTTCTCCGCAATACCAACTTTTCCGGAATATTCTCCACGCCTCTTCGAAAAATCCATCGAAAGCTGCTGCTTCTGCCGCTCCTCCGTGTACAACATTCGTCGGAGGAGACGAATTTCCTTTATTCCCTTCACTCTCGTTCCCATTCGCCATCTTTCCATCCAACGTTCAGGAAATTAATCGGCCGCTTCTGTCCCCGCTTTCCCTGTACACGCTTTCTCCGAGCGTATAAATAACCGTCATCCCGAGTCCCCCTTTCAACTCCCTCTCGACTCGATAAAAACGAGCCGGCGTCCGCTGTCCGCGTGAATCAAAATCGAGGCCCCGATAAAGACAGTCGATCACCGCGCCCGAATTGAAAAGCGAATTCCCGTCGAAAAAACAAGGGAGGGGTGTGCGAAAAAGAGAGCGCGGCCGGAAGAAGAACGGGCGGTTGTATCGAAAAATGGCGCTCGAAACTCGCGCGATTTTGCGCGTTCCTCTCCCCTCCTCGCTCCAGTTCCATGGCCGCTGTGCCAGCCACCCCTTCTCCCTTCCCCTTCACCGCCCCTCTCTTCGCTCCTTCCATCGCGGCGTCGATGTGAACTCAAGGGTGCAAATTCTCGCTCGTTCGAAATTCAGGACAGGAAATTAGACGGGCGTCTCCCCTCCGCCATAGAAATACCCGCGAACCGTGAGAGATACGGGAGGTGGGCGACCCACGTATCGTGGCCGGCCCTCCTTCGCCTCACCCCACCCTCTCCCGCCTTCGATCCGAACGCGTGCATCCTTTCAATGGGCCGATGGATAAGTTGGTGGTAATAGGAGGAGGTTGGAAATTTTTAGCCGACCGGCATAAGCTGATTCGCAGGGACGATAGGGCAGGTTTTGCAACCGAACGGGGTTAAATAGCGAAGCGAGATACGTTTCGCTCGGTTGATTTATTACGAAACCAAGTTTTTGAATATCTAATAATAATTGTAATTGTAATTATTTTCTTCGAAGAGGTATTTTCTTGTTTTAAAATTACGCTTCACGAGGAAAGAAAGGTTGTTGTCGTGATCAATTGAATCTTCTCTTCCTGTTCCTCTCCAACTGGAAATCTCGTGACAAGTTTTGACAGGGCGGGCCGGTTCGTCTGATCTCGGGATTAGGTCAAGACCATGGCAGGTTGCCAAGAGGATCGGCCGTGTTTGGTCTTCCGACTCACTGTCACTTCGTCACCTAGCTTTCCCTCTCTCTCTCTCTTGTACGATAGTCTTCCCTCGAAATTTCCTTCTCAGGGACAGTTTGCAAAACTGCAGGTGGGTCTCGAGGGTCCGCAACAGTGGTGGAGTCACGACTTAAGTCGCGTTCGTGATCGTTGTTTTACACGCGCGCGCTCCACCCGCCCATAATCCAATTTGCAAAATCTACCGACCGTTACTTTGTTTTGAGATGGACGGGCTTCAGATACCGGGGGCGGGTAACCGTTCGTTTTCTATGGTACGTGTAACGGTACGATCTTTCTTTTTCTTTTGGCAGCTCTTCGTTCACCTGTTCACCTTGCTTCTGATATCGAATATCATTGTTTAAGAAAAATTGTGTGTTAAAAATTGTGTTTTACATTTTTTAAAATCGTGAAAAGGAATATCATTAGGATATGGATAAATTATCGGTAATTTTTCTTTTTTTATGGAAAATAAACAAACGAAAAATTCTTTTATTTTCAAATATTTATCGATTAAATTTTTATTTTGTATTTTCCATTTATTTCCACGTACAGATCTTTTAGTGAAATTGTGAAATTTCAATCGTATTTGAAAAACGAACACGTAGAATGTATATGTTCTATTTCGTAACAACTTTTGATCGATTTCACATCTACATCTAATTAAATTATTAATTTATTCGCGAAACTTTTTTGCTTTTGCAAAAAAAATATCGGTTTATTTATTGAGTTGTATAAAATTACATGATTTATGATAATTGAATATAAGAATCTGTACATAAATTTTTATAAAACAGGTGAAGAATTCTATTCAATCTATTTGATGAATATGAATATACGTACATTTGCATTGGTATGCAAAGGATTAAATCAATACAATTCTATTACACGCTTATTATATTATTACTTATAGCAAGTATGTGTCGGTGCAAACAGGGCAAGATGGAGTGGAGTGTGAATAATCGATTATCCCCGCGTTTCGTGGATTTGTCTATTCATGCTTATTGTAACATCGACGCGTAATGGAACTATCTTCCGCGCCGCATTCCCAAAACTGATAGGCGAAACGAAGTTTCGAAGCACTCAAGGAAATTGAATGGGGCGTTATTCCATCAAAGCCTCGTTAAAGAATCACAGCTGGCGGTGATCGAAGGAACGGCTTCATTCGAGGGGTTGCCATTGATCCCTGTCGATCTATGACCCCTTCGTTCCACGAAAATATTACTCAAATTTCAGGAAACATGGGCCGGTAAACAGCAATCCTTTGCCCCTTCGTTTATCCACTCTGTCGTATATCGTTTCAATCGATATCTCGAACGAAGTTTGATTATATCTTATATCACTGTACATCCATTGTACGTGCAAATGGATGAAAAGAGATCAAATTGGATTGATTTAAATTTTATGAATCGAACTTGTGCGATTTGGTTTAATTTTCCAGGAGAATATGAGGGATTTTTTTTACGCTGAAACGATCTTGAAATAATTTTGAATGAGATTTTCGAATGAAATTTAAAAAAAGATGAATAAATAACGAAACAATTTCAATTGTAGATATTACCTACTAATAAGCTGGCCCACGTTTCACGTAAATTGCAAGTGGATAATCGCGTTATGACACGACAGCTCGCATGGAAATACACAATAAAATTATCTTGAACAGTCGGGGATGAATTTAACCGATGCGATGGCGCGTTTCCATAGGTAATAAAATGCAATTTTTACGCCACCCTATAATATTGTCATGAACGTTCTTTTTTTTTTTTTTTTTTTTTACTCGATTTCTAACCGAGCCTCCGATAATACATAATACATAAAATTCTGAGAAAAAACTATAAATTCTATAGATTTCAGTATAAAATTTATTACTTCTAACCGTTTCAAAATCTTCCACGAAAATTACAATAACACTATCACCGATATTAAAGTGATCAATTATACTTACTCCAAAAATTTCGCCCCAGATTTTACAACGGGAATACCGTTTCGCGTGTAATTTGATCGGCTAGATAAATCAAATTACAGTTTCATTTATCCCGAAACGCGTTATAAAAGTAAACGGAGTAATGCTGCATCGAAACCGCTGCTTATCGTTAACATTGATATTCGCAGTAACAGACGATAACAACGTCATGCAACGTCCCTCCACGATCTAATTAACGATGATTATCTGAAACGCGTGCGGCGGGCCCCTGCAGCTCCTCTGCAATTTCTAAGCGTTATACTTTTAATCAGCGTGTCACGGAACACCGGCCAACCGTGTCGCGTGATTCACAATGGACGATGGCAAAACGGGCGGCTCGTATTGTGCCTTGATTTAAGGATTCACGATCGTTGACAGCGATTCCCATCTGTGATTCCGATGAAATTGATCCCGATTAAGGAGGCCTCGAACAGGGGCCTGGTAAATACAGGTCCCCCCGGATCGTGCGAGCAGTTTACGAGTGAATAACATCAATTTAATCTCTCCCAGCGAATGAAGTCATTTCGTATTGGCGTTAAAAGGCTAGTCTCTTTGTTTTCTCTCGTTTTAAAAGTATAGTTATATCTTGATTTAATTATTGCTGTCTCTCAGACAGTTTAAATTTCGCTTCTTTTTTTAATATTTTAATCTTTTATCACGTCGAATTTTTATCTATTATAACGTGATAATATTTCTAAACATTCGCATCGTTAAATATCACAGTTAAATACAAAAGTGTATATCGAGAATTTTCCTCAATTAATTAAATTTCTCTCTTACCTTGCCTTATTGGTGACGTGATCTTCGAGGAGAGATCGTAAAATTTATTTCACTCGTTGTAAACGAGGGCGGGGGGGGGGAGGGGGAGAGGGTCACGACTCGTAAATGGTTGGGAAACACTTGGAGAATACGCGATAAGAAATCTACACAATATTAAATTAAAATTATTTTGATGTACTCGTTATCGAAATTGAGTCGAGCAAATATACAATATATATATCGTGGAAGCTGGGAGCCTAATAAATCCGTATCCCGTATCGAGGCAGCAGTAATTAAGAAAGAGTCTCGAACTTTGACCGACGGTCGACACGCATCATACCGTCACGCATGAGCAAACACGATACGACCGTAATCGTGTCTATTTACCAACACTTTAAAACCGATACAATGAACGCATTCACGGATAGCGTTCAGGCTAAGGAGAGGGAGAGGTGGGGGGAGGGCGGGAGGAGTGGAGGAGGCATATAGTCAGGTTTCATACAAGCTGGTTATAACGTGTTGCCAATTATACGGATACAATTTAATCGCTCCTTTAAACGATCGGTAGAAATGGTATTATTGTATGTGTTATATTATTGTACGTTCAACGAAGAAGACGAAAGATCTTCTCCCGAATGTAAATTTCTTCTCCCGTGCTCCTTTTTGAACAGAATCTATCTAACTACTCGACTTTCTCTCTCTCTCTCTTGTAAGGGGTGGTAGTATTCGGAGAGAATCGAATAAAAAGAAAAGGAATACTTTTTGCGATTCCATTTAGCGTGATTAATATTAGTGTAATAGTGTAATTTAATTGGAATAAAATAATTTAAATTAAATAATTTGAAAATAAAAGGATTTTTTGGGATGTATAATAATTAATTTCGTTCTCACAGTTTATTAATCCGTATAGGGTAAAGTATCACGCTTTGTCTCGATAATTAGGCAAGCAATTAATTTTTTAAAAAATTAGATGATTATATTTCCAAGATAAAGATTGCAATAACTTGTTCGCAGGTCGAGTTACTGTACAAATTTTTTTAATTAATTGATCTAAAAATCTACCGAATAACAAAGATGCAGATGTTTAAAATAAAGAAAATTTGAAAAACGAAGGAATAAATTAATTTTCGAGATGGGGCAAAAATTCTCAAATATATATTTCGATGTTAACAATTATAAATTTTTCAAAACGATCATAAAAATATGAAAAAACTTGCTTGAACCAATGAAAACAAAAATTTCCTTCCCAAAGAGCATACAAAGATCGAATTAAAAATACGCAAAATATCTCGAGTTGCAAAAACACAAATTCCCAACAAATGATCACGCTCTCGTTCATTCCCATCCCAAGGAGGAAATTATATTTCTTTTCATCCATCTCGGTCGGTCGGTCGGTCGGTTGGCTAATTAGAAAAGTGGCGCCTCGCTCGTTGCCGGGCGGATATCGGTGTCGGATTCAAGAACAATGACAGAACGATGACTAATTGCCGGTGCGCACGCAGTCCATGCAAATTGGAGGCGGCCGAAGGGGGCCGCGAGGAAAATTCGAGCAAATGGAGAAAAGGAAACGAAAAGGCGGGGTGGATAGGCAGAAAAGACAAAAAAGGAATTCGCGCCGCTCGAAAACGCGGCCACGCCACGCCCTGGCGACGTGTCGGCCTTCTTAGACGAAATTCGACCGTCTGCGGAACCCGAAATGCATCCCTCCTCGAACGCCCCCTGAAAAACGAAACGAGCTTCGTGTCGCTCTCTCGAGAAACCGGAAAATTAGTGGGATCGTTTCGTTCAGAAATGAATTTTAAAAATTGTATTATTATTATTAATTATTATTTCTCGCGTTTATATATAACGTAGAAATATTAATATTTCTGATAATTCGTAATAATAATCGTACAGATTCGATATACTTTTCGATAAATGCGTGTAAATATCCTCCGCCTATTAATAACAATTACGATACAGGGGTGAAAGTGAGATATTTCTTTTCACTCTGCAAACGAGTCGACGGTTATTAAAACTGAAGAACTCTCCCGCTCTTTCCCAATAAATTATATCGCGTATCTAATTAATTTCTCTCTTGCGTATTCGAACGAACGATGTTGCGTTATCCCGGCTAAATGTTGTTAAACGTGCACGAGGGAGGGATGTGAATGTTTGGCAGATTATGAAATATTTACTCGGACGAGCGACTTGTTCCCCGCTATCTGCACGATCCAATTACTTTTTTCTTCTTCGCTTGCTGTTTGCGACCGTTTGATTAGCATCCCGATATATCGGCTGTGTGTAACTTCGTGTATCGCGTTTAATTACACAGAAGATAACAGTTTCCCTGGGCATTCACATCGATTTCGCAGCTGTGGAAAAAGTTGCGTGATTTATGAATCGGCCGGTCGTCTAATTATTAATTTATTAAGGAGGGTTGTACGCTTGTTGATTATTGGAATCGCGCGTGTCTCGAACGAGAGGCGAATTTCGACGAATTGCCGCGATTCGACTTTTTGCTGCTTCGACAGATAGATCGAAATAAGAAGGGATCGATGGAGTTTTTTTTTTTCTTTTTACTTTTTAAGTAAAATTTTAAAAAAGAGAAGAAGATGCAAATAAGATACAAATTGTCGAGCGATCATAACCGGCTGCTCGCTCGTATTATTACGAGCAATTAAGGCGATGGAGATAATGTTTTTCCCGAAAGTAATCGTACACGTCAGACTGGGCATTGAAAAATCCAATATATTTTCTGGATTTAAAAAGAGTTAAGGTCATCATTGTTTGCGTCACAAGCAATTAGATCACGTCAAAAATTCGTCAAACTGATCTAAACTTCGAACTCTGTTGTAATTCTCTGTTATCGCCACGTTATGTTGTCACGTTAAAGCTTCGTCTTGTTCTTCGATACGGTTTATTGTCCATTATTTAGGGATTGGAACTCGACGAAATGTAATCGAACAAGTTTTCCCGCTTTCTTGATTTTATTCGTTAAATTAGAAATTCGAGAAACGAAAAATTTTCTTAACAATAATTTTTATTCTTTTGTTTTGAGAATGATCGTGTCACACATAGTGTTCGAGAAATATGACATGATCATCGTAAGAACGTTTTGATTTTTTTAATTATTCTTGCTAGTTATTGTTTTTCAATTAAAATTACATTTGTCTCATCAATTAAAAAATCAGATAAATTATGTGTAAAATTATGAAATGTATTAATATTGTATATCTCCGAAAATAATAAACTCTAGAAACTTTTTACATATCTTTTAAACTGAAAAAAGTGTGCTGGCATTTTATCAAAAAATAATGATTTTCTGGGAAATTAATATAATATTCAGAGATTATGCTTTGTATGATGAAATATTATCGTATATATATATATTGAAAAAACAAATGAATCATCACTCTCTGACTTTTGGGTTAGATGGTCCGATTTTTTATGAGATAAATAATTCAACATAAAAATATAATATATATATATATATATATTAACTTGGTCAAATAGACGCCATTCAAGATTATGATTTCTTAAGTGAACGATCAGAATAGCAATTAAAAAGAATATATTACAAATATTAGTAAAATTAGAAAATCAAAATTAAATATAAAAACTTCTACAATAGAGATAACAAATACATTATTGAATCAAATCAATTCAATTCTCGATACTTTAATAAGATATAATTCGGCAAATTAGAAAATATAAAAAATACTTATCATTTTATCCGTCAAAAATATCGTATCGAAAGAAAAAAAAAAGAAAATAAAAAGAAACATAATTAATATACAAGATTTATTTTCCAATAAAAAACTTTCAAATTCTTTCTAATCAACAATTTTATACAACAAATTTTATAGATAATTTTTTACTTTATTACAATATTTTTCTATCATAAAAGCAATGACAAATTTTCCTCTCTTTAACAATATTTCTTCAGTTTTTAACAAGGTAAATAGTTGTGTGAACGTTCGTCAAACTGCAACGAATGAAAACAAATTATTGGAGACGTGTAACGAATTGAAAACGCAATCTTGCTCGTGATAGGGAGAAGACTGGGGGGGAATCAGAACAGAAGGAGATCAGAATAACACTTAGTAAAATGCTACGATAACTTTTTGATAACATGTTGTAATTAGTCACTGCCAATTAACAGCTGCTCAAACGGAAAACAACTGGATTCGTTAGTGATATTAATACTATTTCGTTGGAAAATCTATTTGTATATTACACATTTTTTTCAATTCGAAATTCGCTAGAATTCTTCTAAAATAGCAATGAAATCTCTATTATCAATTCTCTATTTCTTTTTTTTTTTTTTTTTTTAAATAAAAGATGAATAGGTACATGCGATCAGTGATAAAAATACTGGTACAATATCTTACAAGAAAATATATCTATCTCGAAAAATCTGAATTTTATTTAATCCCATTTTAATTTTAATGAAAATTTATAATGTTCAAGATATTGAAGTTTATATTAGATGAAGTGAGACGAAAATTGAATGAAGTAACTCTAATTCTGTCACGCCGTATATTTTCTCATAATGATAAATAGATATATGTAGAATATTGAATTAGATTAGATTAGATTGCAGCAATTTTCTTTTAACGAAAAATTTTTTTATTTTTTATTGTGAAATCAATTCTCGAATTCTTATCTTATATATATATATATATATATATATTTTTTTTTTTTTTTTTTTTTAATATATAATTTCGTCTCGAAATATTTCTTATAATAGAATAGGACTTGAATATTTTACATATTTAAAAATATGTTTTATTTTATATTTTAGAGAATTATATTTTAATAAAAGAAAAAATATTAAAATATTAAAGATTGATTTCATTTGATATTGATATTTCCGATAGGCAATAATAAAAAATATTCAAATCATCATTAAATAAATTCATTATTGCGCTACATACGTCACAAAATTTTTGTAAAACAAATTTATTCTTGGTTTTTATAATACTAATTAATTGATTAAAATATAATATGCAAAATCTAATAAATGAGTAAGTACGTATAATCTTTTAAATAATCAATTGTATATATTTTTTTTAATTGTTTTAAGAAATACCATGTTTTAAAGAAAGTTTGTTTTAAATTAAATTTTTTAAAGATAATTGTAAATAGAAAAATTTAAAAAAAATACAAAAATAATTCTATATAATTATCTTAAATTTTTCATACAAAGCTAATATACCAGAAATGTTTTCTTATATCTTATAATTTAATTATTATTATAAAAGAGTATAATATACACTTATTGAGCTTTATTTTATCATTACTCCAATTATATTAAAGAAACTAGAAGAAAATAAGCAGCGCAAGAAACGAAAGGAAAAAAGGAAATAAAGAAGAATAAGATCTTTTTCATCTTCCCTCATTTGTTTCGTTCCGTGTTTTAAAGAAGTCGTGGTCGGATTTATAATTAGAGGCCGACAGAGATAATATGTCGTCCATGTGTAATAAAATAAGTTTTTGTAAATCATTAATGTATAATTTTAATTGCAGACGTTGACGAGCAGGGAATTAATTACCCACCGAGCTCGCGCAAAATGAATCTCACTGCGCGTGCGCGTGCATGTATCGGTTCGCTAGGTTATGTATACTTTTCGCGAAGCACTAGTCAGCACGCAGGTGTATACTTATTTATAATTACTATCGTTCTTTAACGACGTCGTTTGTTCGTTTGGTTATCTTGTTTTCAACTAATTGTATGTGGCATAGTTCAAATCGTGATAAACCACCGTTCCATCGTTCTCGTTCAGAAGAGGAATATCCAAGGGGATCTTCTATTTTCCATAAAACAACTGCAATTCTTCATTACCTTCACTTTCGTTATATGTGCGTGCAGAATATGGGTTTCGTTCTAAAGGAATAAGTTATGTTATATTATATTATGAACAGTAAGTAATTTATTTAGTCAATTATGATTCTCGTATCGCCACGATAACTTTTGAATTTCTTTATCGTAAAACATTGATATTCGATTTGTACAAAGTATAATAAACTAATATAATTCGTAATTAATTCTAAAAATAAAAGTTAAAAATTCTTTTTACGTAAGTACATTCTATAAGTATATTTTAATCGTATTAATTAAATACAGAAATATTCATTTTCAGTTGTGAAATTTCTATAAAACAACGATTTGAAATTGAAATGTTTTTGACGTTAACCTAGGTACGTGTAAATGTTTTAATGAGTTCCGTTATAAATTGATTAAAAAAAATAATTTATTTTAGTCTCTTAACGTATTCGCCATTGTTTTCAATGAGCTTCTTCCATTTTTGATAACAGTTGAATTTATTTATCCATTATAAAAAAAAACTCTATTTATTATCAAACATTAAAATTTCTTTCAATTTTAGATTGTTTTATTGAAAACAAAATAAATAATAGATGAAAAATATATTAAATATTCCAAATTTCCAATTTATAAAGTTTATTTTCCACTGATATTATTTTGATAAAACATAAAATCTTGCAGATTTGCTAAAATTTTCTTGAATTCAAATAATTTTTAATTTCTCTTAATTTTTCAATTATTGACAATATTTTTACAGAATCAATTGTTTATTATTTACTTGTTATATGAAATAATATAGTTATAATTGAAATAAATTTTAATCTTCTAAAATTTGGAAAAAACACGTGTTTATACAATTTTGATGAAAGATTGAGTATTTTTTATATATCATGATGGAAGAAATTTATTGAAAATAATAGAAATTTCACAACTGAAAATGTACATTTCTTTGATTTAGATATATTCGTGAATATATTCATAAAAAGAATTTTCAGCTTTTTAATTTTGGAATTAATTACGAATTATATTGGTCTCTCTTTATCAATAGTCTTGTTTTGAATATCTTATCGCGATCCAAGTGTTACGAGTTAAATTATGCATACTTTGTGAGACGATGTAGTAAACACGATATCGCGCTGTTCTTAGAATTTACATTGGAGGTTACAACAACAGGGAGATAAAATAGATTTCTGACATAAGGCACGAAACATCTCGTAAATCGTTCAATCTTCGCCGACCTTTCCGCAGAATAACAAGAAAAATCGGCTTATCAAACATGGAACGCATAAAAAATGGTTATAGAAAGATAGTTTTCATTAAGCTATTAAATATTTTTATGTAGAAATTTATCATGTTTTCTCTTCTAACTCTTAGAATCATTCTATATTCTATTATTCAATTATGGATGAAAGCAATATCTGTTGAAGAATTCATTTCTTCGAAATTGATATACTTTAATGAGTAATATCCGAATTATTAAATACTTTTGTCTACATCTGTTATATTTTATTTAAAGATAATAAGTATTTTATTAATTTCGTTGATGAAATATTATTAATACGTATTTAGTTTCAAAACAAGATGAAAAATATTAATTATCTAAAAATATAAAAAATTTATTTGTCTTTTTCTACAACAATAAAATAAATAAAATTCCAATAACTTTCAGTAATCTAATAATTGCCAATCATAACTGCTTTATTTATTTTATTTAATAAAAATCTAACATGTATAATAAATAATGAAAAAAATTTATGATTAAATTAGGATTGGCATTTATATAATATAATTTAGAATCATACATATTTTTTCGTATTACATCATACTTACACATTCCTCGTGTTTTTAATTTAAGAATTAATATTATAAAAATGAAAGTGCAATTCTAAGCGAATAAGATGTGATTAGATAATTAAAAAATAGAGAAAACTTAATATTAAAAAAAAAAAAAAAAAAAGAAAAAACAGTATTTTTACCATTCGATCTATAAAAAGAATTAGATAATTAAAATAAGACAAATAAGATGTATAAATTACATAAGAATTTTAAAAATATAAATTATAATTTTAAATTATAAAATTATAGAAACATTAAGATTATTTGTAGATTTAAATTAATTATAAAATAAATAATTCAAATTTAAAATAATCAATTAATTCTTTATATTCGAAATATATAAATATTTTTATATTATAAACGAGATTTTGAACAATATATATTTTTTTAAAGGAGGTTTACGCAATCTTTGAATGATCAAATATAATTTACAATATAATTTATAATATTATAATAACTTTAAGAATTATTAAGAATTTTTAATTTTTAATTTTTATATTTTTAAATAATAATAATAATTAATATTCTTCATCTTGTTTTACTAAATCTATAGCAGTAAATTTTTACACAAAGCATTTACAAATTTCCTCGACTTCAAATCGATTTGCACGTTGTTTCTTCCCGTTCAATTGCAATATACCACAGATTTATTTCCTGAACGAATCTTCAGGCAAGACGCGGTTTTTCATGGTTCCGGGCGGCGATTCTGGTCAAAGGTCCTCCGACATGTCGAACATTCGCAGATGACGATCTAACGAACGAAAACAGGCATGGTGGATCGCATGGTGAGCCGGTTGGTTAGGCCCCGAGAAAACGAATGCCAAAAAGAGATCCTGGAAAGGATCTTACACTAATTATAGGTTCGTCGGTTCCTCCACGATTGTTTGAACGTGTCAGGCCCTTGTTTGCGGGTTGTTAAAGGACTCCCGTACCTTTTTCACCGTGTGGTTTCCTCGTAAATTTCCTAACTATTTCCCAAATCTTTGCCTCCTCTTCTCTCTCTTTTTTTCTTCTTTTCTTTTTTACGAGATCGTAGAATTTCGCAATGAAGAATAGCAACGCTTCTTTAGCTGAAAAATGACCGTTCAAGTCAAAGTGGCAATTATCGAGAAGATAATCGTGGAAAGGAGGATTCGAATCGACGGTCTGGGAGGAGAGATATCGAGGTATATTGTAAAATGTTAGCAAGTCTTTGTATTATCTACGAGTATTTAATTTAAGAATAAAAATGTTTCGTTAAATTCGTTTTAAATATATTATTATCATTATTATTATATTAAATCATTTTTTCGTTTTTTATCAATTAATTATAAATATGAAAATATATAAAATTATTATTTTTTTTATACATGATAATTAATTCTCAATATTGCCCCATAATTGGCACATCGTATAGATAGCATTATCACATAAAATTATATTGCAAGAGCATTTAAAGTTGCATTTTTAAAATTTTTTGCTTGTTATTTAATTGTTTGGAAACAAAATTATTAATAAATTCTGATAAAAAAAAGTTTGCTCAACTTTACTTGTATTATATTGAAATTATTAAAAAATTAATAACGAAATTTCGCAATAAAAAATTAAAATGACAATTATCGTATCAATCAAAGATCCATTCATAGAATCCTAGAAAAAGAATCGAGAATTCATTTTTTTTTTTTTTTTTTTTTTCTTTTTGACAATCAAAGAATTTTAGAATAAGAAATATATACCAATTTACAATGAAGACGATGCACGATGTTACATTAATCATTGACAATGGATCTCATAATTTTCTTAGCCGAAAATGATACGTCGTTTCACGCGCACCGGTCGGTCAAACGTCAATGAGAGGAATGGTAATAAGGCTAGCACGATAATAAGAAAACTGTCATTTATAACTGCCTACTAATTTGTAGTATAAACGATGTACACGTGCAGGTCGATAATCATTGGCTGTGTGTATGTAAGAGCGCGTGCGTATTTACCTGGTGACCCTTCGAGCTTAATCGTTCTCAGGGCCGCATCCATAGGGTTGGAATCTCTACGTTTCGGGCTTCGAACTCTCCCTTCCTTTTGAAAATGTTCAGTCAACAATATCTCTCCTCCTCTAGAGATATATCTCGTTTCGTAACTTTATAATATCAGTCTCATTTACGTACACGTAAAAGAAAGAAAGAAAGAAAAAAAATGAAACGCTTGTTTACAGCAAGCAACATCGTATTTGTTAAATGATATGTCGTGAATTAGTTACAATTTATAAAAAGTTTTCTAAATTCTATGATAACTCGATAAACGAGAAATACGATTGATTATAACTGTCGCATATTACAAGATATTTATTGATTGCGAATGAAAAAAAAAAAAAATAATAATAAAAAATAAATATAGATATCGCTTTTACAACAAACAGATACGTACGACATAATTCGTAGAAGGGAATAAAAAAATAAATATAGATATCGCTCGTACAACAAACAACTGAACACGATACGATATACACGGCGATCGTCCTTGCATCGATATTATCGATCGTGATGAAATGTGTGACCAATTTTGCCAACTGAACACACTCTCTGAACGCGCATCTCTTTTTACATTCGACACATAATACCACGAATTGTCGAAAACTGACACTTTCGTTATATTACCTCAGACCTCACTTACACAACATACTTCACTACTACTACTGTCTCGACTCGAAGCAGTTTTTTCTCTTTATCTTAATAGCTCGCAATATAGTTAACGCCCAAGCAGTTTCACGTTCAACGATTTCACCACGAGATGGCGAATAGAAGATAGAGGAATACGCGTCCCTGGGACGCGTTCAGCCATAGAGCGATCCATTAGTAAACGGTCTTCTTTGGAAAAGGAGCTTTGCGCCGTTTCGAAAGCGGGAGAGAGGCGAGTCTGGGAGGGAGGAGAGCAGTCAGGCACCGCACGAGTCGGATTTATGAATTGCCCAAATAATTTATTAAGCGTAATTTTCAATGGGGCCCAAATTGAATCTGATTTAAGTACAATGCCGCATTGTAGCAAGCAGGCCGGCCCGACTCGAGCAGAATGCTTGCCTTGATTCGAGAACGCGCCGGACTTAAGAGAAGGTGCTAACTAGTCTCTGAACGGGCCTCGAGGCTTTCTCCCTCCCTCCCTCGGTTTTTATCTTCCTCCTCGTGCGCCGCGTTATTCCGCCCTGTCTCGTCCCTCCTCCTCACTCGGCGGGGAGGGCACGGCCACACGTCCCGAAGGATTTCGATTTTCCTGGCCGGCGTACTTGCGTGGAGGCCTTTTTTGACGTCAGCACGAAGAATGCCCTTTGATTGGGCCACGAATCTGCTGCTATCAATGGCTAATGAGCTCGCGACCTTGATACACGGCCGCCCGCCCTGCTGAATAGAGAAATTAATTTCGAGGGTTCATCGACACGCAGCGTTCGATCCGTTTAATATCTGGTGATGGATCTCCAGTTTGAATAGTTTCTTTTTTTTTTTTTTAAATATTTCCTGGGAAAATAGAAGTAGACGTCGGTCAGTGATTTAATTATTTACTTAGGATGATATATGGATAGTTTTTTTTTTTTTTCGTTAATTTCAATTTGTTTGCAAAATTTGCAAATATGTGCACATTTTTTGGAGAAAAAAGATCGATCGATATTTTTAAGAAACGTGTTAATCTTTCGAAATTAAATTATAAATGGATAGAACAAATAATTCCATTATTTCGTTTCACATTCATTCATAATTTTCTTATTCGATCGATCCTTTCCATTGATCGCGATCTTGGTCGGCCACGATGATCTCAGCACGAATGCGCGAAGAATGCCTTTTGATTGGAACACGAATTTCGGTATCAATGCTAATGACCTTACCAGGGCCCGAGGGCCTTAATTGGATCCGTCAAAAAAACGGACGACGGTTTTTTCCTGGAAGTCCCGTGCCATCCTCGCGATGATGCAACCGAGACTGCATTTCGCCGACTTATCTTTCTTTGAATCGCGACCTTGACTCGACCGCGGTACACTTTGTCCGCGAGCGAGGACAGAGAATGATGGAAAAATCTTTTCTCACATTTTTAATTTGATTTTATTATTAATTATTTATTTCCTTAACGAGTCGAGATATTATTTTATGCAATATATATTTGATAACAAATTCACGACCCGCACAATCTCAAAAAGAATGAATATCTATATACTTACATATTCCTATTATTTAATTATTATTTAATATTAATTTGTTTAAGTTTTTATCAATTATTGTTAACTTATGATTTCTTTATCGTATTATTATACAATATGATTATATAAAAGATGTGCGTTAATTAATGCATTCTATGAGATTCTGCTCGTTCGTGCAGTTAATGACTCTGCTGTAATCATTTTTAGATATTCATTTTGTGGAAGCCACATAGACACCTTTAATAATCGATACATTTTTTTCAAAGATGAAATTCAAGATTCTGATAAAAAGAATAATTAGATGGATTCGTATATAGTAGCTCGTGATTGGGATATCAACGATTCAGCTTTCAAGTTTCGCAAAATTTAAAGAAGGAATAATTTCTTTTCTTTTTCTCTCTCTCTCTCGTGTAAATAAAGGAATAACGAGGCTATAACCGATGCGCATTAGACCGCACGTATCGCGAGGCCGACCACCCATCCGTTCCTGAATCCGTTGTTGACAGTTCCAAGAATTTGCCGAGCAATCGTCCCGCGGCTCGTGTCGTCGCTGTCTCGCTACATTTCGCTGCAATTATTCGCTCGTGTTTGCCTTTGGCTCGCGTTCAACTACGGAATCGCAATTGCGCCTCGAATCTTCACTTCCACCAATTCACCCTTCTCTCCAAGTTAGACGCGACCACCACCGGTCGATATTTCCATAAATATTATCTCCCGTCCCTTTTTTTCTTCCTTCTTCTTCTTCTTCTTCTCCCTCGTCCACGGTACAAAAGAACGAAAAATACGGTTCGTGTAAAGTAATCGAGGGAAAAGGTAATTTCGAGTCGAGCGCAGCGGGATCGTACAATGACCATCTTTCAAACTAGAATTCAATTGCGTCACGCCGCGTTATCCCGGGAAGGTACCAATCAAACGGCTGTGGTCTTGTGTGTGGCCCTCCGGCCACGAGGTAACCGAACGAGAAAATGACTATGCGGGGGGAGAGAGAGAGAGAGAGAGAGAGAGAGTGTTTGTACGTTGAGAGACACATTTATGGCCCAATCAACAGTGTATTCAAACATAGTCACACCTTCTTGCAAAGGGATGCGGTGTACAGCCACGACGAAAAGCTAGCACGAGGGTTTTGCGCGAGCTGGAAAGATCGAAACTCGTTATCTCATTATTGATCTGATTTGAACTCGAAGATCTAGGGGGATTATTTGTATATTCGAACCACGTTTTCTTAAAAAGAAAAATTTGAAAAGATTCGTTTTTAAATTATACATTCGGGGAATCGGGGCTGCTCGGACACGAATAATCCTTGTTTAGATGGAAATATTTCTTTCGAGCGTAGGATTTTTGATTTTTATATATCGGCGAACAGTTTTGAAAGTATCGATCGATGATCATAAGAGGAAATTTTTAAGAGTGTCGCCGTGGATCGATCGTCATAATGCGCGTTTTTCGTGGCAGCTGTACTTACCTGACTCTTCGCCTTCGAGATCAATGGGCCGGTGTGAATGCGGTACACATTTTTCTACCCACGCATCCCTCGAATTTTTCTCGTTTGGCTTCGATACAAAAAGTATCTTTTTCGTTGTACAATCATCGTTGCATGATTTAAGATCGGGATTGCATTCGAATAATTTGAGTCGAATTCGAAGGTATCAAATTCACGGGCTTTAGAACGAGATTTATCAACGTGTGTTGTTTTATGTGTGATCATTTGCATCAATTGTGACGTACAATTAAAAAGTATCAAACAAATAAGTTTAAACGTGGTTTTTAATTCAATCGAGCTTTATAATCTTTTTATTACGTTAATTACAATTAAAGAAAAAACTCGAGTAAACGACACGCTTGTCATTTACGAAATACAATAAACAGTCTTGGAAGAAATCGAGATAATTGGCGGCAGCAAACATTTCTAATTATATAATTTTCAGCGTGCAAGATAAGTTGAGCAATATAAAACGACTCATTATTACATAATATTTTCGATTTTGAATGTAACAAGCCGTAATCAATTATTTTGTCTACACAGATTAAAAAAATCCTCGATGATCCTCGTTTATCGTTTCACAATTGATAAGCCGTATGTTTATTGATTTTCTGAACAAAAATATCGTATTTCAAAAATTCAATACCGATATTGTTAAAATTAGATTTAAGAATCTAATCAGATATTTGAGGATGATGCGAATTTTAAACGAATTCTCCAACCTATTCCACCATCGTAGAATCACAAATTCCTCCTCCTCCCTCTCCTCTTTTGGCCATCTTCTAATCCGAGTGGCCGAGTGGAAATTACACGGAAGCAAATAATCCTAATAACGTGTCCCAACAAACGCGATAGAGATCGAGGAGGGGGAGGGGAGGGGAGGAGGGGAAAGGGAAAAATTACGCCGACCGCACGCGGGCCACACGAAAATTATAGGACGGTAAATCAACGGAAGCCGGGAATCGTCGTCGTCCTCCTCCTCTAGGCTTGTTAATCCTAATCTGCATTTTTATCCTCCTCGGAACCACCCATATCGTTTCGAGAAGAAGAGGAAAAAGAGAGAGGGGCCATCCTCGTCGCTTCGCGGCGGCGAGAGAGGCGCTTTTCGTGGCGGGCTCGTATTTTCAAAGCACTTTAGAACCATTTAGCTGAATGCAGGACGGAGTTTATGGGGGACCACTGATGGCGTGGGGCTTCTCTTCTCAGCTTCACCTCTCACAAAAGGGGGCCAGGTGTCGGATCGTCCGCCACCATTACCGAACTGTATATCACTCTCCCTCCCTCCCCGACCATACTCGTCTTCGTATTTCGTTTTCATTCGAACACGCGTGTTTCGTGTTGCCTTAATTTTCATTTATTATACCTGTTCAACCTGTATCCATCCCCTTCGGCCAGAGATTCATATGGTTTCGATGGATTAGTTGGAAAATTGTGGCGGACTGGCGCGAGTTTGACGTATAATAAAATGTAGTAAGTTATATAGCGAGTTGACGTTTCCCTTTGTGGGGGATATCGAAAAATAAATAAGGAAAAACGATTGTGAAGAGCAGAGAGTAATTAACAAGTATTATCGACGCGAAACAAGAGATTTATTACGAGGTAGTACGTACCATGTTTGTTTTATGACCCTCTGCTTCCGTTTCTTTAAAATTTACTACTTTCTTTCTATTAAAAGATACAATAATATCTTTACATTGAAGGGTATATATATTTATAATTCGAATACTTCAATCGAATTACAATAATTTTTATTTATTATTATCGTAATGGAATTAACAAGCAATTAATTTTTTTGTAAATTGGGATTACTCCTTGAAACATCGAAGCAATATTTCCCCTCTAAAGTGATCTATCAGAGTTCTAAAGAAGAAGGACATTGGCCCATTACAAATGGCAGCTTAAGTGGCCATCAGATCTCGTAGAAAACGGGCGGATAGCTCGCGTTAATCCCATCTTTACGAGAATAAATTAGTTTGTACCGAAGAGTGGGCCAAACGGAGTCGAGAAAGGAAGAGGAGAAAATTAATGTACGTCGCGGGCCACGGCGTATCCGAGATTCCTCGAGGATGTTTTTTCGAGATTTCGTTTCTTTATATCCTTTCCGCGGCGACCCATCAAACCGCTCGTTAACTGACAAACGCCGTGTTAATACGAGCTCGGCTGGAAGAATACCGGTATTCAAGAACGGACTCGTGACTCGCGCCCTGTTTTATTAAAATGTTCATCCGCGCGCTTTTCGAACGCAAAAAGTGAGAAAGAGTAGCCAAGTGGAGGAATATATAGTTGGATATATTTGGTGTACGAAGATCTCTACGACAGATTTAAATGTAATATAAATAAAGGATCGAGGAATTTTTCAAAGTTCGCGAAAGTTTGAAAAGTTTTGAAGTTTTGCATTTGTCAGATTATTTTTAATCTTTTTTTATCAATTATTTATAATTTCTGGAATGTAAATATCAATTTAAGATATTTGTTACGATTTCAAACTTGAAATTTATTAAGTCCATCTATCTTGTTTATTGATTAAACTGTAAGTCAATTCATTTAATCTTCAAAGAGTTAGAACAGGAATTGACTGTAACAATATACACACACATACATATATATATATATATATATATATATTTGCTTGACTCTTGTTTCATTAATTGTAAAAGGAAATCAAATTTAAAAAAAGAATCCTCCATCTTTCCTTTATTTGATTACGATACATTTTTCAAATTATTCAACTCCCCCCAAAAAAGTTGAGAAAGTTTCGGAGAACTTTACAGAGTTTGAGTGCAAAAAGTAAGAGATTTTTAGAATTCGAGGACGAATAAAAATCTTGTGCACAAACATCAAAGTAATTTAATTGCTGGAATGATGAAAAATTCCAAGGAAAATTCCTTCCAACTCCGTTACGATAATGCGTTCCGGATCCGTTTCAGGCACCACGATTTTACGAAGGTTCTTTCCTGGAAAAGTGGTGGGGAGGGAGGAAGTTGCGAGCACCTGCTCGGTGCGCCGCGGGTACGGGTTGCCGTGCTCAATTTCACTCTTTTCAAGGGGTCGACAATCGAAGCCACTCGAGAGAGGAAAGTGACACCACGACCGCATCCCCTCTTCTCTCTTTCTCTGGCCACAGCTTTACAAGGATTTAAACAACTTGGAATGGTCCATGGGTCGTCGCACAATACCCAGTGACGGATCTTTTAACAACTGCGATCCTTTACACCACCGATGCGAATCCGCCATTCAGCCAGCTTCCATTCGACACTGTCCCTCAGAGAGACAAGGACGTTCCTCAAAGACCACACGCCCGGTTCATTAAAGCGCTGCAAGTGATACTATTTCTCTGAGAAATTCGCCCGAAAGACGATTGGTTTAAACTATAATATAATGCAACAACTTGTATATGGTTTTCAACAGACTTTGGAACTCTTTTGATGGGGTGTTCTTCGTTTTCCATTTTCTTTTCTTCACTCTTATTTATTATTGTTAAATTTTATATGATTAAAATCTTGAAATGTCAATATCAATATCTTTATAATTATTGTCATTTTAACAATCTCTGGAATACTTTTTTTTAATTTGAAACTTGAATTCGTCATCTTTTTTTTTTTTTTTTTCAAAATTATTAAAACTATTAAAACGTTACGAATTGTACTTGAATTTTGTCTAAAATATCGTTAAAACTTATCGATAAAAGTACAATCGAGAGGGATAAATAAATATATACATATATATATATCAGATTGCGGAACAATCTATATATAATAGAAACGGCAGATCGACGTTTCTTTATTTTCCTGTATACTTTTCCGTATCTGGTGAGAAAAATCGCTGGAAAAATACGAAAAATATCCCGCTATCGACCTTTAACCGAACGTGCACGAGGCGCACAATTCGTTCTCGTGGTGTTGAATGGCGTTTACGAGAGGAAGAAAACGTTCCATTGGAAAGGGCCTCACGCCCTCGACAATGCGGCGAGCACGCCGGGGGGGTGGAGGGCGAGAAGAAGTGGAATACGAGGAGGAGGTTGGTGGAGGAAGAAGAGCGGATAAAGCCGCGATGGTCGATTCGTTCTGCGCCCATTGTCAACCACTTGAAGGATCAGTTTTTGAGCGAAACGTTAGAAAATGGCCCCCACTTCTTTTCCGCGGCTTGCCGTGCCTCGCATAATTGCGATTTAAGAGGCACGGGGCAGCTGCGACCAGGTGACAATGCCGCAGCCACTCGAGACGGACAATCGAACAATTTGGACCCCGCTGTCCTCTTCACGTAGAAGTCACGACGAGATTCTTTTTTTTCCACCGGAAGATACAAGTTTTGGCGGGCACGGATCGTTTACTGGAATTCTTCTTCCCTTTCCCCCCTCGTAATTGCTTTGAGGAATTGAACAGCTTCCTTTCTTGCAAATGGCGAAGTAATATAATCTAGGAATTGTGCGTTGCAGGTTTCTAGATGTATTATTATGAGGAATTTGTCAAAAAGTTGAGATAAATCGATCGAATTGATGCAGTATCGAAAGTAGAGATACTTTAAGGTATTCGTTTCGAAGATCACTTCGTAAATATATTATTAATTTAAAATACGTCGAGAATCTCGAAGTATTTTATTATTCAACGAAAATAATTATTTTTAATAATACACAATAATTTTAAACTTTTCCAATCTTTCTTCAAAATCAATGAAATAATGCAGCAATATTAATTTCTCAATTCAAACGGATAATATTCGGATAATTTTGATCAACGAACGATACAAAAAAAGAAAAAAAAAAGAAAGAGGGGGAAGAAGAAAGATCTTCTTCGTGGCATTGAAAAAGATCTACGAAGCATCTCCTCGACAAAGGTATCGCGAATAAATGTCGGATCTCATGGCGGCCCCGCGTCGATTATATAATTGCCACGATCAATCTCCATCATTCGTGAGGCAAGGGAGGAGGGAGGTCGGTATTCCTCGTTCGGCATTCACGGTCAATCCAGCCGCTTATTTCGAGACGGGAGGCGCGAGCCGTCAGACGCTCACGACCCACCTAGTCAATTAAGAAGACAGCCGATCTATTAGGGGATGCCCGTCCTCTCCTTCTCCTCCTCTTCTCTCTCTTCCCCGCGCTCTTTTTACTCCTCGTGTTCTTTTCCGCTTTTCTGCCGGCTGTCTAAGCGACGAAATAAGAGAAACAGAAGGCGGTGCTGCGCCGAGAGAAAATTGGGCGAGTTAATTGAAGGGACGATTTACATTAATCGATCCTTCCAATTCAGAGGGATTCATTTTTCAATTATTTACGCGCGAGAACGAATGAATTGTATGCATTTTGCGAATCGATAAGAAATTTTTTGACGCTTAGCATAGATTCGTATATTTATTTCTCCAGGAGTAAAGGGGAGAAGGGGAATAAATCCGCTTTCTTATCCCGCTTCCTCGAACTTCTCCTCCTCCGAACGATAACGTTTAACGGTGATTAAAGTCGTATCGGTCGTAGTCAATTTTCGTGGTTATAAGTATCGTTGATTCAACAAAGAAACGAGGCATTCAGCCGCTGACAGGTTCTCGCGGTCGGGACCCCGCCAGCCGACTGGTTTCCCTGGGAGGGAGAGAGAGAGAAGAGGTGTAACTCATCGCGCGCTCACGAGCCGTCCGGTCAATTAAAGAAGACAGCCACAGTCTATTAAAGAATACCTACCGCTCTCCCGTTACTTTATTACCTCTCAAAACAGGGAGATATACCCCTTACAAATCTCGATCCATTTATCGCGAAAGATAGAGAGAGAAAGCGGGCGTTTGACATTCTCCTGTAAACCCTCCCCAGAAGAAGGAACGGGTATAGAAATATAAAAGGAAAAAGAGGGAGAAGCAGGAACAAGAAGACGGACGACTGAAACGCGTGAAAACAGGAGGCCGCGTAACAGCAAACACGAGGCCGCAAAACAGGCAGAGTCTAAGAGAATCTCTCTCTCTCTCTCTGTCTGTCTTCGACACAAGATGGTCGTACGGTGGTCCACGGTGGTGGCTTCTATTTTCGTTGGTTTCAAGGGGGAAACCGACATGTGCTCGATATTTAGACACCGGCCCGTCCTCTCACGCCTCGGATTCCCTTGTTCCACAAACCACCGGCTTCCGTCCTTCTCTCGCTCTCTCCGTTTTTACCCCTCCAACCAAGACACTCCTCTTCCTAACGGGGTATTTAGTTCCACACGCCGTTATAAATTACGTATCATTCGCTTTCGAAACTGACATCGTGGCACGCGCTCCCGGAATGCGAATACCGGCCCTCCCTCCCTCCCTCGTTACGTCCCTTTTTCTCCTCTCCTCTCCTGTCCTTCTCGGCCGCTCAACTCTTTCTCTCCGCGTTGCGTGATTTAAACCACCACGAAACGCGCCTCCTTTCTTGCGCCACGCTGCAAGATCTCGATTTACTCGACGTTTTATGAAGATATCGAGGCTTTTTTCTCTCCATCCCTTTCTCGCTCCCGGTAAAGTCGAAGAAGATTTTTTTATTCTTTTTTTTTTTTTTTTTTTTTCTGTTTGTTTTATTCGTTTCATTCTCGACGATGATCGAGACACACGTTGTTGGTTAGATCGAAGAATCTAAGTCAAGAGAAATGAGATCTTGCGAGGCGGATTCGTTATGGACAAATGGCTGGACGAGTGGATGGAGGAGTGTCTAAGAAACACTTAATATTATCGCATAATTATTGAATCATTCTTAAAATTTTGAAATGCATTGCTACCAATTCTAACATTCTTGTACCTGTGCTTTTGTAAATCTAGGTTAGACGAATACAATTTTCAGATGGATCCATATTTTGATCTCTTTTAGTCTCTACACAAGAATTCATCCTTTGTTTCTATTTTATACGAATGTGTACGACAAGAAATCGCGTATTAAAATCTAATATAGACGTATATAGATAGAATTCAGAACATCGAAAGTTTTTGCAAATAAATTAATTATCGGATTAGAGATACTTATAAAAGAAAAATTATACAAAATGATACACTTAACAATATATTTCAAAGTCATTGAATAAAAAATCATATATATATATATAAACTTGTTAATATAACTAAAAGTGTTTTCACGTTGTTCTTCCGATTGAAAATGAATCGATGATCGATTGGTATAATGGTATAATTTTCCACGCTGTCATGCCGATTACGCGTGTAATATAAATGGCATATAATACGCACGATAAAGAAGAAAAGAAAAAAATAGAATGCCTAATAAAGCAACATGATAAATCAGCGTTACACCGATCGATAATAAAGCTGACATTCATTTTCAATTGGGCAACTGGAAACCGTAGGAACGTGAACAAACTTTAACAAAAGAAAGGTTAAACTAATTAATTAGATTAATTCTTTTCAATTCTATAAGACGTCCAAAAGGATTTTAATTTCTTTTTTATTCAGAACAAGAATTTTAATTGAAAAGAAGAATAAATAAATAAATGAACACGCTTATAACGCAATATCAATGTCAATGTCTGGGAAGAAAGTCATTGTTTCCATTCTATTTATATATATATATATATATAAACAAAGAGAATTTTATCGACGTTCCATCGAAGCTTAATCGCGCGAAGGAAGAAATTTCAACAACGATGTCGTGCACGCTTCCCTCGAACGAGCCACGCCACCTAATTCTAAACACATGTTCACGCACCGTTTCCAAGAAGTATTCCCCATCGACGTAGCGGGCCAGGTTTACGATCGCCGCGAATTGTCGACGGAACTGCGCGACGAATCATCTGCGTACGCGTTGCACGTGATCGAACGCGAAACAAAGGGGACCGTTTTCGACCGTTTCCCGGACCCTTTCGACGTCTAAAAATATTTGAAAATTCGCCTTACCTAACATCACTGGCATCTGCAACATTTCTAAAACCAAGACGACGGTTAAAAACCGTGTAATTGCCCAAATAAATATTTATTCTTCTCAATATTTACCAGCGGGTAATAAGGGGAGAGCAAGTTCAGGATTTTCACGAATTGTTCTTTTCGTGGAAAAAATATGAAATCATTAAAAAGTATTGTAATATACGACAGAGATTGTTTACGTACGATTGGTGAGTAAATAATTTGTTTTTTTTTAAATATGATTTTTGACACGTGAAAGAACTTGTTTAAACTTTTCCATGTTAGATAATCTGGAAAATTTTCCTCAATTGAAAACCTCTTTGATCATTTAATCAATATTCTTCTTTTTTCTTGACCGACATTATCCCAGAACTATATTCCGAATTTAAATATTAAGCAATTAAATATAATCGTTCGATTAAAGTGATAACAATTTTGTTAGCAATCTACAAAGCAAAAGTCCATCATTGATACCCATTAAACTCACTCAAACATCAACAAAACAAGAATACCCCAATCCCCCTCCCTCGTTAAAATTTCGAACAAAATCGTACCTTAAAACTTGCTATAAAACTGTACTGCATCTACCGTATTGAAACACCAATTCGTTTCCAAAGTCCATCGATCCTGCACGAGGCAAGCCTCGGGTAAACAACAAACCGCACGAAACGGGTACAGTTAGAGGAAATAAAACGTGGCCGCTGGGAGGGGACGGGTGTGTCGTGCACAGGAAGAAAAGGAAGAAGGAGGGGCGTGAGGTGCACGTGGGGTGGCTGGGCCAGATATCAATTCTCTTTACGCGGCAAAACGGTGGCAGCTCCACTAATAGACCCGAAAGATTCTCATCTGTTTAACGCGCGAGCGTCCTCGGTTCGCGGGGGGAGGAGGTCGAAGAAGGAGAGAGAAGGAGACGAAGCTGCCTTAACCGCAGGCTGACGCAGCGAAGACAAAGGGAGATGGCGAGCAGAAAGCGGAGTGAGAGAAAGGGGGGAACGAAAGAGAAAGAAAGAAAGAGAGGAAAAAAAAATATATCGTCTCGTTGCCGAGATGCCAGAAGCGAGACGCATACCTCTTAATTGGAACGCTTTGCTCGGCCTAAGCGATTTGGCCGGATTTCGAAGGAAATGGGCGTTTAAGTGCGCCCGAGAACCATTTACAACGGTCGACATTAGCGCGTCGCCCTGCTCCACGAGCAGGTCGAGCACGTTTCGTTGTACGGGCCCCTTTATTTTTGCATACACCATTTTGTTTGTTTTTTCTTTTTTTTTTTTTTATGAGAGATTTCGTTGACGCGCGCAGTTTCGATGGAAAACGAGATAATTGTACTTGGAGAAATTTCTTTTCGCGACGGTGATTATGTATCGATAAATTTAGACGAGTGGGAGTGGAGGTGAAATATTAGTTTCAAGGATTCGGGCAGTGTTAATATATTCGTGATATAAATTGTAAGGATCGAAACAAATGTAAAAGTTGGTATACGAAAATTATTCAATTTAAATTTGTAAATTAGACGATGTATAAGGCAGCAATATGTAGAAAGAAAATGGAATACTTTGATTT
Organism: Apis florea; assembly: GCF_048593485.1. NCBI lineage: Eukaryota > Metazoa > Arthropoda > Insecta > Hymenoptera > Apidae > Apis > Apis florea. The sequence goes on along the minus strand of NW_028256864.1, from coordinate 1,538,688 downwards.
GTACTTGTTTCGATCTCTTCGAAACACGTTCCATGAATACATTTCAACAGCCTGTATATATTATTGTTAAATTAATACATTAAATATCGTAAATGTTTCGAAATCTCAATTTTCCTCACAAGGGATTCCTTTAAAATCCAACAAAATTGTTACTTGTAACTATCGATTAATATCGACTTTTACCAAAAAATGACAACAGACGAAATACGATTTCATTTTTATTAAAATTTCTTTAAAGTAGCAACAAAAGTAGTTTCCTCGAAGAAGAAGCATCTCTTCGCTATATACTTTTTCCAAGTTCAACAAGTCTCGATCGATATAATAAATAAATTTAACTTCGCGATGTTTCGAAATTCCTTGCCATCATACGAGCCCCTTTACTTTATCACGTTTCACGTTTCCTTCGTTTTGTATAATATGTACAATCTATACAAACGCGTATAGAATCCAAAAGTCGAGAGCGTTGCTTCGTTTATTTCGCATCCATCCTCTCCTCCTCCGTCGATCAGCCATTCGGAAGTGCGGTTGAAAAAAATTACCTCGAGCTCTTAGTCCCCCCCCTCCTCCTCTCTAAAACGCATCAAACGGTTCTCCAACTCTCTCTCCAACAGTTGGAATGATTCGAGGTGAGGGGGGGACTCGTAAAAATCGTCGGCGACCTCTCTGTCCCGGCGCGACCATTAGCGGTCGTAAAATGTTCTTCGTGAACGCTTGTTTGGCCGCTCGTGCGGCGTATTCACGCGCGTTTTCCCGAAATAAACGAATCGACGACGATGCTCCGTGACCGACTCGTGATGCTCACGAGTCCCGTCGTCGAAAATATTAAGATTCCAGGCCATACAATGTACGGGCCTAATGGAAGTGGAGGAACGCGAGGGGGCGGTGGAAGAGGGGCGTAAAAAAGGCGGGAGGGAGAGAGAGAGTCTTTTAACAACCAGACTCATTAGGAGCATGCTGCTCGCTTTTTACACCGAGACATTTGTAAGCAATACAGACTTCAAAAAACAAACTCTCCTGTCGTCCCGGCCGGACATCTCGGATTGCTCTCTTTTCGTGAGAGCCCCGTCTCTCTTCCTTCTTCGATCCTTGGATGGATGTTACAGTCTCAGCTTTAGGAAGTTTTACCTTGTTAGAGAGATTTCTAGTTTGTGATCGATTAAGTGCGAATGTTATTTTGTTTAATGAAGTACGAGTAAAGGGGTTATTTAATTGTTTTATGTTGTTCGATATATTATTATTATTATTCGATATATATATTATTATTATTATCAAAAATTATATATATATATATATGTGTGAAAAAGAAACGTTGAAAGAAAAAAAAGGAAAAATAATATTACCAAAAAAAATAGTGTTACTCAAATAAAATTCAATAAAATTTTTATTTTAAAATAGCAGGTAATTATTTGTATAAATTGGTATTAAAATATATATATATATCTGTTTTGTCTTGGCCATTTCATTTTTATATTTATTATTTTTCATTTTCTTACTTATCAGTTTGAGTGTTGTTTCGATATTATAATTATTGCCTTGTTCGTTAAATGATTATTATACCATATAAAATTTGCAACTTATAAATTATAAATTACAGATTTTTGTTTAACGAACAGGTCCATTTTAGTCCACTCGAAATTGATCGTTAATTCTTGTATCGACGATTATATGATCAGAAGAATTTTATTGAAGCCTGCGTGCCAGTAATTTATCCTGACGAGAGTTTACCCTTTGTAAAGTCGACGAGTTTATTACCATAATCGAGATAAACTCGTAGATAAACTCGTGTCATCGCCATAATTCCTTTGATAAAACGTGTAGGGATCGTGCAGGTCCCGTTTTAATGAATTTTTACGAAAAGATAAATGTGACTGAATTAATAAGGTTATCGCTGTAAACTCCGTAATCGCCGTTATAAATTCCTGTTTCTACGTTTTTTCCTTCCTCCTGGAACTATGCCTGCTTCGATTGTTTTCCTCCGGATTTTCAATGGAAACAGCTGAATGCAGTATAACAACAATAAAATATTCTCAAGATAATTCTGTATTATTATATATAGAGAGATTAATCGAATAATTAAATTATCACGTATTTTACTCTTAATCAGATTATATTATTTTTAACGTTTCCTTTTCGTCTATCATACCATATGATTTTCGAGAAATAATAATAACGAATGAAAATACATTGTGAATAGATATGTATTTAATGGCAACAAAATATTTTCCAAAAAATTCTACCAAACTTTCGTATTAATGCACACTTCGAATGTTTAATCTTTATCTCGAATAATTATTGTCTAAACAAAAAGATTTCAATCAATAAGTAATATCGAAAGATATCAGAGAAAGGAACGAGATAAAAAGCGGTGTGGCTGTAATTAAGAGCGAAATAACGAGGGAGTTGTCGAACGCGAGTATAATCATTACGAACGCGCGCGAAACCCCCGAAACATGTGTTTCTCTCGGGCAACACTTCCTGTCGTTAAACGTCTGCGTAACTACTCCCGTTTACGCCCTCCCTTCTTCTGTCTGTGTTCCTGGCATGTTCGACCGAGTCTGCGAATTAACGATGACGAACGAGTCTGCGTTTACCAGCCACGGATATATGTCCCTCTTCCATCAATTATCATTTTCTCACTGCCAAGTTTGAAAAACACGAAATATCAGGTATTACTGATATTCATAAGTAGTCCCTTTTCGAAAAATATAACGAAATAAAGATGGATAAAAAATTAAATGTATTAACTTAGAATAAAATAGAGGTGTTTATATTTATGTGAATTATTACAAACAAGATTATGCTATGTCGAGAGACGAAGACGAAAAAGTTGGCGTAACTTGATAACTTAATAAATAACTTTGAGCCTTCGAAAGTGTCGCGTGAATATTAATAAAATGTTGTGTAAGCAACGTTGCCAAGATTAAATGTAGAGAATATCGGAGGAAGATATTTTCCTCCTTATAATAATTCGATCGATATCGTTCGAGAAGGAAAAACGCTATTATCGCAACTTGTTCGAGTCAGCTCGTTCATTAATAACAATCAGTATGTATCAGCGTGTGGTGGCGTGAAACGATTTTTCAAGAGGCAAGATCGCCGCTTGACACTTCTAATTAGCGGACAACTCTCGATGTGCAGAAGCGCGACGCTTTACGCGGGCGCCCGTTCTCCTCGCAAATGAGAGTAGAATGGCACGCGTGTCCGCCACGCACGGGGTGGGGGGGAAAAAAGATTCGAAACGAGGCTTTAAGAGACGCCCGGCGACCATTCATCTCCGAAACGTCCAAGCTAAACATAGGCTTTCGAAACGAGAGACGCGTTTCACCGGCCTACTACTATCTCGCGCCGATAACTAGATTTATTTCGCGTTAAGAATTACCTGTGAAAATTCTATCGCTATTATATCGAGCGTTTGAGAGAAAGAAATTTTTTTAGATTTATGATCAAGGCTGATCGATATTTTATATGGGATAGAGATTTATTGGATGTTTAATTCAGTAGATTTTAGGAGATTTTACATTTAAGTGAAGGTGTTGCGTGTTTGACAAGGGAAGTTTTACGAGAACTTTATTATAAATCGAAAGTTAGATCGATGCCTGGAGAATAGAGTTTTTATTGGAAATCTAGTTTATATATACAATTTTTGGAAAATTCGAAAACCTGATGCAGTTTAAAATTTCCTATCCCAATGTGAATAGTTTGTCAATTTTTTAAAAATAGATCGGGAAAAATGATGAGTAAATGTAACTCGTTTTATTTCGTTCATTTTCTTTGCCATTTCTTGTCAGAGACAAAAAATGACGAAGAATTCGAAAGAACAATCGATAATCAACTCTTTATCAAATCTTCTCACACTCTAGAAAACCCTCCCCTTCCATATTTTCAATCCTTCGTTAATTTCTCGTTAAATTGTACAAATTAAGAAACGAGCAAAACATCGTGTTGCCGCTATTGGTAAAACGGAGCAAGAAAATAAGGATCGATGCGATGAAGCGATCCGCGGGGATAATAAAAAGTAATTCGAACTGCAGCAACGATTCGAGCTGGCCGCCGTAACGAGGAAATTAACGCTAATGCGACACGGTTTAGCTCGGCTGTGGAGCTTTTTATTCCTGTCCCCGAGGCACGCTAACAACCCGAGGGACCGAGAATTTCGCTAAATCAACCGAGTTTCCCCGCGGTGCTTTCCTTTTCCCTCGCAATTAACACTTCATTACCACCGCTCGTTTCCCGTGAAATCCGAATGATCTATATTAAACACCGTCCCCTCCCCTCCCTTCTTCAGATGCCGCGAAAAGAACCGGACACGTTACTCGACCGAGAGTTTATCGAGTTCTTCTCGTGCTCGTCGTTTTGCACGACGATTTATTTTGCGGGAACAAGAAATCGCAGACGAAGAATAAGAAACGTTTTAAAGATTTTTTTTTTTTGATCTTTGGAAGCTGATGAAGTTCGCTGATGCTTAAATTTACGATACATTTATTGACGTTACAATTGTAAATTTTGATTAATAAAAGACACTTAAAGTAATATTATTTAAAAAGAGTCGGATTAAAAATTAAAAAGTAGAACGATCAATTTTATATAAAATTATTTTATTCATCATGGATATATACAATTTATTTATATTTGACATTTTTCAACACATTTTAAACACATAGTTTCTCATCATTCCTCTGTTTCTTACTATTTCCACCCCTCAAATCATTTCAGGATTTATTTTATCAATAGATTATTGTCCAAGTATCGATATTATATTCTGATCTATCACAAATATTCAGGATGATTATTTCGTTTAATTCATAATATATTCATTCTATTTTTTAATAATATATACTCATATTAAACGAAACATAGTAGAGTATTAATATCAATAGCAGCAGCATTTATTAGGCTATGTTCTACTTTGAGAAATCGTATAATCGTATTACGAATGGATTTTCAATTAATAATGCAACTTTAAATCGATTTTTTTTTTCTCTTCATTTTATTTCACCATTAGTATAATTTTATTCACAGCAATTCCACATTTATTTGCTCTTCACTTAACCTTTATAAGGATCAAATCATCAAATCCAATTGGATCGAAACTTCAGTAATTATAAAAATTTCTCATATTTCATCCATATCTTTCAATCAAAGATTTATTAATTTAATTTCCAATATTCAATATTAGATGATAATTTTAAAATTATCCTAACCCAATAAATGCACCAACTCATATTAATTCATGTATTCTTCGTATTACATTTCCCAAATACAATAATTCCCAAAAGATCGCGACATTCCTCGAGTACCAGAATTCCTCGCAACCTCTCCGACTTATATAACCAGAAAAATCGCGAACTTTCATCGTTGATGAAAGGGCGCGCTAATTACGACGACTCGTGACAAGTGCAATTTGCGGTCGAGAAAGCGGGGCTGTTACGCCTCCGTAAACGTGTTTACGAAAACGCGACGGCTCGTACGTCAACCTGGTCGTTAGCACCGCGTAATTGCCTGTGCCGCGATTAATACGTATAACGAATCGAACACGGGCCCCTCTTATTAGACCGTCTCGAAATTTTAGCGCGGAATGTTTCCCTTTTTTTGGGGACTGGATTTGCGTGGATTCTTGGAGGAGAAAGATTGGAACAGGCTCGATTTATTGAATATAAATCCAAATATAACGAAAGGATGAATATTTTAACCTCGAACACATTCGTCAGAATTGGCTTTAACTGAATCGTTAATAAGCGGATTTTATTATTATTATTATTATTATTATTATATAATAATGTATTCGAATACAAAGTTTTTCCCAAGTAATTTGCGATACGAATACAATTTTCTTGATTGGAACTAACGAAAACTACGAAAACACTGGTATAATAAATTCCAAGCAATTATCTCTTTTGATAGTAAGATCCTTTTCTTTAATAACAACGATACGCTACGTGATGATACGAAATCGTCCGTATACAAGACGAAATAAACTGAAACAACTGAATAATTTCATCGTGTCTCGTGAAAAAGTGATGTTATTGTAATTTCGTAGAATATGTGAGTATGCTCCTTCTCACAATTATCCCTGGAAATTCATTACCCGTATTACGTTATCATTACGTTGATATCCGATTCTTACGTATTGAATAAAACAACAAGCGCAAGATGCGTGGTGTGTGTACTTACGTATGTATCTGCACGATGCAATCGCTCTATGGTCGGAGCGATGAACAATCGAGTTAGATAATTGCAAACTCTAACAAATTGAAAAATTGAACAGGGATAAAAGAAAAGCGAATTATTAATTATCGAAGAGAAGTTTGGGAGGAGAATCGATCGTTGAATGGAGAAGGAAGAAATTTAAATTTTTCGTAGCGTGCACGTGAGCGGGAGTAATTTTCTGGTCGCTTGCCGGCTCCGGTTATATTTAATGCTTTAATCTGCCGAGGCGTCGGCCGATCTAAACACGCGATAAATCTCGAGCCGGGGGGGAGACGCCTTAAAAAGCGGCAACAAAACCTCTCCGCCAAGCGGAAGCGTTAAGTGGCGTCGCGGAGAGCCGCGCGCACGCTTCCGTGCCTGCCCATTAACGGTCCGCTTAGCCGCTCTACTTACGGAAAGGGAGAGAGCCCCGCGCTCAACCATATTAATGATTTCCCAAAACTCTCGACCCGTGTGAAAACTCCTCCGATCAGGACCTCGCTGTCCTCCTTTCACCACTCCTCGAGACCGCCTCTCGCAGCTGCGAGACATCTACAGTTTACCGGAGAGGGGCTTGCTCTTTCAACGATCACACGAGTTTTAAAAAAGGATTGAAATCGAATTATTGGAGTTTAATCTTTTCGATAATCGAAGAGTGCATAAAGTTCTTATTAACGTGGCGTGCAATAGCTTTTCGTATTTTATGGCTCGTATCTGCAGATTAAAGTAAGATTCTCACCTGAGATCAGAAGAGAGCAAATGAAGCTATTAGAAGGATGCCACGAGGCTGATTAGGTTAAGGGCTAACTAAGTATAGATTCGGCGTATATACTTGTTAGCCGTCGAGTTGGCTTGTAGGCGCCTCTTTAACTAACCACGCATGGCGAGCACGTGTGGAGGTGTCGACTGCCCTTCGCGCGACCCTTTCCCAAACACCGTGACCATCCCTCCTTCTCCCTCACCTCTTCGCTCTCCTCCCTTCTCTCTCTCTCTCTTTTCTCGGCCAAACCGAGACGCTCCATTTCACGCGGCATGAAATCCGAGCGAAAATATTTGGGCGCCTCATGCAATTGGCCGCGACTCCGTGGCTTCCCTCTCGAGTGGAATTTTAATTTTTCACGCCTCGCTTTTTCGTTGTTTGATCGATTCGATCGTCTCGAGTATATTTAATTCGTGCTTGTTTTATAATTGGAAAGGGAATGATGATTCCACTGGTGGAGTATTTAGAAGTAGAGCAAGGTTAATTGATCGGTTGAATACCTTTTTCTTATTAAATTTAGGAATTAAGTATAATGGATCGATGTGTTTTGATTTGACGGAATTTCTTGATTTCTTTTTCAAGAATAAACACCTAAATAACGATAAATTTTTATCAATTTCATTCTAGATTATATATATTTTTATATATGTATAGTGTATTAATAATTGTCAAAATTGTATAATTGTTATTCTAATTTCTAATTATTCTAATAATAATGGGAAAGAAGTTGCTTTTAATCCGCCAGATTTAATAAAAGATGGTTTTAAAATTAATTTTAATTTCCTGTAATCTTACGTTATATAAATTTATCGCTATTTCACAACGAATAAGCCATTTAAAACGATGCAAATTAACAGATTAGGAATTCTTGCGTAACGTATAAATTTCTTTAATCTATTCCGAATTCATTCCAAGCTTCTTCCAACAACGGAAAATTATTTTTACGCGACTAAATATTAAATATTATTCGATCGAATTGTTAAACAAATTCTATCCGTAAGATTTTCAAATTTAAACTTTTTCACAGTTTTGAGCACAGTTATCCACTCCACGAAAGACAATTTTTATCCTCTGATATTGAATTTCAACCTTTCGGTTCTGCTAATTTCCTTTAATTAACGATTTATTTATTTATTTACACACCCGCGCAAAATATGTAATCAGAGGAGAGTGCAAGCTGCGCATGCCCAATTATATCTCGATAAATCCAAGGGCAATAATTAATTACACTGCAAGTTCAATTACGCGTTAAACGGCTAATTGTACAAATCCACCGAGCCATTTAATTCATCCTCCTAACTAACGTCTATCCCCCCTCCTCCCCACCCCGAATCGAGGATGAAGGATCCACGAAAATATCCCCCTTCCCCCTCCCCGTCGCAGACGTCTTACACCACTTAGCCGAGGATTTCTCACGGGTTCTTTGATGTTCTCGAGCACGAGGACGTCCGAGTGGTGATTTTCCACGGGGTGTATTCTAATTTCATGGCGGCGGCGGCCGCGATGAAATTGACCGCGACGCAGGCGCGTGGCCGACGAAAAGCAAGGACAATTGCCGGCCGGCTTGGCGATTAACCGTGTCCCGAAAGCCGGCTTGCCGGGCGGAAAATGAAATTTAATTAACTGAGAGCGTCTCGAATGTCGCGGTCGCGCGAGCAGACCCTGCCTCCTTCGCAGCGGTATTTTTTCAAAACCAGTCTTTGAAACATTTTAAACATGTTGTATCGAGCGTATTGTTTAATTGCGGGGAAAAAAACAAGGGAAGTAGAAACGTTTGAGAGAGGAATAATTATTTATGAAATGTAGTATATAAGTATGTAGAAAGAGTTGTCCATTATCGGTTTTTCACGAATCAACTTTCGAGAAAAATATTCATATATGTTATAAGAATAGGATTAGAAACGAGACTGTTTCACGATAATTACATTCGTTTTGAGTAACTTTGATAAACGTCACGTTCTTCTTCGATTGTTAATAAATATCATTTCTTGAGTTTATTTTTTTCTTTTTGCAATACGAGTACATCTTAACGATCTAAATATATCTTCTCATTTAACAAAAATAATTCCCTCCTTCTGAAATTTCTTTTCTAGAAACGTAAAAAACCGACGAATATAAATAAATAAATAGAAAAAAATTGGAAAAATCGATGGACGGCGTGCGATTTAACGTGAAATGGGCCGCGAGAGTGGCGACAAGGGCGGAAAAACGGAGGAGGTGTGGTGCAGAGGGGAGGGGTGGTGAAATTGGCGAGGGTTGGAGGAAGGTGGATGGGACGCGCAGGTTCGCCAATACAAAAGGGGAACCTGGAGATTATGATCTTTCATTCGTTCGCTCGTTCCAATTATTTTGTCCAATTAAAATATCGATTTTCTCCTCCTCCTCCCCCACTCGTTCGCCTTTTGCGTTCGTCCTGCTTCTCCCCTCTGATCAGAAGCGGATTTTTCGGTGTCCCGGATAGATCAGAATTCCTTCTCGTTTAACGAATGAAAGGGTTGAATTTGTCTTTTTCGCGAACAGTTTAACGACGAATCGAACGTTTTGATGAATAATATTCGGTGGTAATAGTTTCATTTGCATTGATCGTATTAAAAACGAAGAAATTGTTCCGTTTCATTAATGTTTGTATTAATATAGCACGATAAGGAAGATCGTTAGATTCATTGGGATTTATTTTTACAATGCTGGTTCAATTAATGCTTTTTCATTCGTTCGTCGTTTGAATTTTACTTTTTACATCACATCTTTATCCCAACAGTCTTTCATTCATCATTTTTAGTTTCGAAAAGATCGATAAATTTGCGGTCTCGAGAAGTGATCAATTTTCAGAAAAAGTTATCGCAGTCTGTAAATGACGATAAATATTTTAACAAGTTAATCGCCTCGCGTTTCATTTGCAATTTATTAAAAAGTTAATTGATCGCCCGGGCGGAACTAGGGGGAGGGAACAATAACCGTATTCATTCTGTACACAAGTATAATGAATTTCGAATTTTTGCCTTTGCATTGTAACGCGTGAAAAAAAGGAAGAGAAAAAGTTAATGGATTTTTATCGGCCGCTTTTAATTAATAATCAACGTCGAATAACCTTGGCATCGATCGGAGTGACGGACGATGAAAAGCACTCCGGAGATTTCTGTTCTCAATGAGACGACCGCCGCCCTTCCTCTAACATGCTAATTTTTAATTGGATAAATATTTATCAAGTTACATTGTGTCTGCCCGGGCACCGGGAACAATAGAGAAATATACACAAACGCCACGTCCAATGAATGCTGGCCCAAGATAAAAGAATCGCCTTTCTCAACTCGCCTCCTCGCCCACCCTACACTTATTATATCGCATCATCATCACCGCTCATGACATTTAAGATACAACGCCGAGTCTATTGATTTTACAGAAGTACAAATATAACGTTCTTTCCCTCCACTCGTATCCTTATTCGAGTTAGTATTTCAAAACTACTTTCTAGAATTACTTTTTTTTTCCTCGAGAACGAAGGAAAGAAAATATTTATAACGTAACGCTTCTGTCTCCGCCGTGACAGAATTTCTCGTTGAAACCAGGGAATCGATCGATCCCGTTTTTTCCTTTTTTCTCCTCTCCCCCTCCCCCCCCCTTTTTTTTCTTTCAGAGGGAAGAAATTATCCCTCTAAACGGCTATTACAGACACGACCGTGGAACTTCTCTCTGAGAATAGACGATCTAATTCCGGGAGGATGCGAGGAACGAAGAGACCAGCAGATGGGAGTTGGGAGGGGGGGGGGAGGCGGATTGGAGACGGACCACCGTGATTGCAATTTTAACGCCAATTTGACTTGAATCTCTTCTGGACGAAAGAAATAGTGTTTTCATGCTCAATATAGCGGCGTGCTAATAATTAACGGCCACGCCGTGCCACTTTGTCGTTTGCACGTACAGGGTGTCCCGATCATAGATAACAAGAAGTTTCTTTTCCCTACGAGAAAAATTCGTTTGCAAGTATGAATGGTTTTTAGGAACAATTTATCGATAAGATAATTTATTTTAATTTCCGAAGAATTTTATTATTCCCGATCTATATGGAGCGAAACGCTCGATATATAGAATTCCTTTTTCAATTTTTCAATTTTCGTCGATAACTTATTGCCTTATCGAAGAACGAAAGAAAGAAATTCTCTCTCTCGTTTAAGATCTATGCAAATTGATTAATACAATTCTTATTTCGTATAAAATAATAGGAGGATAATAAAATTCACCGACACAATCGAGTTGTTGAAAATTTGTCGAATTTTCCGATCCGATATATCTTCTCGATAGATTCGGTTCGATTCGACACGGAAATTTTCCAGGAAAGGGTTGAGGAAAAGAGCGGGTCGAGACTCGACGACACACCGTGTACGTGTACCGAGCGGGTCTTGCGGAGCTAGCGGGTGGTCCTCATTATGTCGGCTTCCCTGCCGCTCAACCGTCCTATCTATTTAACGTATCGTTTGCCTTGGTAACCATCCAAATTGGCCCATCCCTCTCTATGCGCTGCCAGCCACCATCTCTCCCGATCTCGCTCGTGTTCTCCTTAATTATTTGGAAGCCGATGTTTAATAACGCGCTGCGCGAATACACGCGCCCCTATCTTTAATAGAAAACACTTGTTTCCTGGTGACGTCAAGACGTGCTTGATTACACGCTAATTTTATTGGACAAGCAGTGGGAGGGATGGGTGTTTATAGAAATGTTTCCAGATCGTGGAGATGTTGGAATCGCAATTGCGTGCAACTCGATGAGGAAGTGAAATGAAACTATAATTTTTTTTATTGTATTGAATCGATGTATTTCAATGAAATGCCTTAATCTTAAAATAACAGTATAGTATATTTAAAACACTATTTCTAATACTGTATGTATTATTAAAGTTATAATCGTAATAGATTAAATTATTTGAACATCAATCATTCTATTTTTTCACTGGGAAAAACTCTCCCGCTGCTTCGAATCATTTTTCACGATCCCGTTCAACAAAGTCGTGACGATCGATCGATCGATCGACCTAAAACCAATCCATCGAGCCGAGTCGCGAGCCTCAAGTTTATTCCAATTTTTCCAAGCCGTGCACACCCGGATCGAGTCTGCAGAGTGGAATCTAGTCCACAAAATGTATAGGGGCGAATTCAATAAGCTATAACTGGGCCGATAACTGGGCTCGCTCGCGTATACCGATTTCCTGGATCTGTCCCCCGCGAAACTATGTACAATTACCGTTTTAATCTGCAGTTTCGAGGGCCATAAATATCCGCGGAACCGCTGCTCATCGACACCGACAAAGAGAGCGCAAGGGATCCCCCTCCCCGATACGGCGGGAAGTTCGAGCGAGCAAATTTATTGCAGCGGCGCGGAGCATCGCGTCCATCGAGAGCTGCTTTTATTCAACCTCGATATCGACATCCTCGATCGGCGTCCTTCTCGCGAGGGACAATTAATCGTCCTTCGTTCTCTGCTGCTCCGTTCGTTCGGGGGTGGGTGTCGCCGCGAGCAGAAAATATAAAGTAGATTCCCTCGGTCGGTGAATTTTAAACCGATGCTAATCTCTGTAGATTGAAAAAACCGTGGAAAACGGCTCGCGATAAAAAGAAAACAGGAGGAGTGGAGTGGAGGATATCGTTGGAGGATTAATTTAATCTTCAGTAGAAGAGTAGAATTCACGAGTGTATACGATACAAACATTATTTTCAATTGTAATTTGGAAAATAAATTATTTAACATAGTTCATTCTTAAGTTTAAACGTTGGCTTCGTTTCTCGTTCGAGTCGTAACGAAAGAAAGCGACGAAGAAAGAAAAGCAGTATTTATTATTTACGTGTCTAATATCAGATCGCAATCTCGTGAGTACGGGCCGACCGGGTAGCCGGTGCGAATCTACTAGACCCGACTTTATCTACCTCGTCTTACGTAAGTAAGATACTCCTTATAAAAATCTAATTTTCGCGCAATAAAAATATCGGAACGAAAAAGATACATGATGAAAATTACAAGATTCTTCGATCAAATTCACCCAATTGCTAGTCGAATCCGAGAAAATCGAGCGGAAGAGGATCGAGGAAGCGAGAGCTGAAACGCGAGCGTCGCGGATGGAGGCTGGAACGGAATCGTTTTCCATCGATCCCCGGCCAAGATATCGATCCCCTTTGGCGGGCGGATGAAGTGGCGGCGCGAGACGGCGGAAGTTGGCGCGATGAAATTTACGGCTTCGGCCAATTCCGCGGCGCAAATGGAAGAGGCGTCTATGAGGTTTTATTCGGCCGCCCCTTATCGCGGCCACCTATCGGCAGGCATTTGTTTTTGCTTATCGGTCGGTGCCGTCCGGGGGGAGACGCCACCGTAAATATGACGGACGGACGACGATGGGATCTCGGCGGCGTTGGAACAAACGAGCGCCACCGAAAATCTCCTCCGCTGAACCATCGGGGTTGCGAGGCGAGCTCCGCGCCGACGGAGGAGCAGCACCCGTTCGACTGCGAATCGATATACCTGGCTGCGCGAACAAACGAAATCCTGGAGGGGGGAAGGACTGCTCTGCCTCCCTTTTTTCCCTCCCTTTTCGTCCCTCCGTCGCAATAAGAGGTTTCAAGGCATTTTCCAAGTTTCTTCTTTTCTCTCAAATTGGTCGGTGAGATTTATTTAGCGTTTTTGGTTGGTTTATATTATTTATAATGGTGAATAAGGGTGAAATGTGAATATGGGAAAAAAGGGAATGGATAATTAATGAGATACGAAATTTACAAGGAACCGTTCATTCTTTGCAACCAAACGACAATATTTTTTATATATATATATATATCTATAATAAATGTTAAAAAGAGATCTTAATCTGTGATCATACTTATTAAGATACACTATGATATCGTCAATACATCTGTCTCTCTCTCTCTCTCTCTCTCTTTTTTATAAAAGCCAGTTTTATCACAACGAAAGAGAAAATAGATTTTAGACTTCGTGCAAAAACATTACGTTTCCACAACGATCTCTTCGGATTAACGTTTTTCTTTTTTCCAGATTAGACTGGTTCTCTAGAGTATTTAATTATAAGAAATGGAAGAACACGAACGTTACAACGTTCGATCAGTTTGGGATCGATCAGGGAGGGAGAGACACACTCGTTCTGAGATTTCGAAACTGCGGAGTGGATCAATAACGGCGCGTTGATCGAAACCACTCGAGGCGAGCCTGCATTTTTCCACTCTTAATCACCGGCCCTAATTGGTCAATTACGCTCATTACCGTCTCCTACGGCGGAGAGGCGAGTCGAAACGATAAAATCTCTTCTCTCTCTTTCTCGTCGAGGAGTAACAGCAAAGGCAACCCCCCACCAAGCCTCCATGTGTATCCACGGGTAATCCCTGCCTCCCCTGAAACCGTGGTGGACGTGCACATTTGCACAAGAGAGAAACTTATCCCCCCGGCGCAAAGGGAAAAATCAGCGGGTTATGTAGAAGAGGGAGCCCTGGGTTTCGGTTCAGTTCGGTTCCGCGAAGAGGAGAGAACCCGGCCACCGAGGCGGGCGGATCCACCGAAGCCACGCCCCTTCTGCTGCCTCGAGGCTCCGCCCGCTTTTAAATTTCCCCTTTCTCCCACTTTGACCCCCTCCACCGACGCGCCACCGACAACCGTCTCTTTTCAAGCAACGCAGCGGGGCCCCCCCTCCCCACTAACCGAGGCGCCTCCACCCGCAAAACGAAAAAGTCCGAGCGCCGCAGTCGACGATGGTCAAAGTCAGTCCACAAGGAGAGCTCGAGTCGAGTAGAGGCTAGTTCAGGTCAGTTGGCCGGAGATCCATCGATCCGTCGATCACCGGCTCACCTGTCAAACGTGTCATCGTTTCTTCAAGGGATACTCAGTGACTTGATCGTAGGAAAAAAAAAAAAAAAAAAAAAAAAAAAAAAAAAAAAAAAAAAAGTAAACGTCGTCGATCGTGGGGGAGGCCCAGGAAGAGATCGCTGGATCGGGCCTTCTTTTTTTTTTCTTTTTGCCGCTTTTCGAGTCGTGTTGACGAGATTGTGAGAGATAGAGAGAGAGAGAGAGAGAAGAGACATTTGGACATTTCTCCCCTCGTACGAATAGAGGAGGGAGATTCCTCCCCGGTTGACGCTCCTCGAGAAGATGAGAATGTAGAGGATCGAAGAAGAGTTCGAGTGTTTCGGTGGAAGAGGATATAGATTCGAAGAAGTGTTCAATCGCGGTACTAAGAATGACAGTACTAAGGATGACCTCCCCGGTGACTCCTCCATCGAGCAGTCCAGGTTCGAACGAGGCCCAGGCGCCCCAGGCGATTTCGAAGCCTGTGCATCGATTGAGCTTCTCCGTCGCTGCCCTGTTGGCCGACACCAAGAAGTCGGACTCATCCAGACAGGAAACGTCCTCCGTGTCCCCAAGATCGTCTCCCCTCGCCTCTTACTCCCCCGTCAGACACGATCAACTGCCAATCAACTCGCCAAACCCCACGCTGCAGAAGGTTTGTCCAGGTGAATACAGATCGAGATACCTGTCACCCGCTGCTCAGGAGCACAGGTCGAGCGCTCAATACACCACCACCACCTGTGACACCCCCAGAACCTCCCTAGACGCAAGGACGTTGACCAGGCTCCCGGAGATCGAGGTGGACAGGTTGGAATCTCCGACACCCCGCTCCAGAACCATCGACTACGTAATCCAAACGGAAAGTGGATCCACGTCGGAAGTGATACCCTGTTCCTCGTCCCCAAAAGTATCGTCGTCCACGCTTGGCCATCCAGAATTTGGCTCTCAATCGCCGAGAAGCAGCTCGCACGAGGGCAGGTCCAGGTGTTCGGAACCGGAGGACATCGAGGAGGAGGACGAGAACAGTTTGGTCGACGTGGAGGATCTGCAACATCATCATCACCATCATCAGGGAAGCAGCCCAACGCCGGTGAGACCAACGCCGGCATACATCGGGGGATTTTCCAGTTTGGGAGGCATCTCTGGCATTCCAACGGGGCTTCATCCCGCCGTTTGGGGCGGAGGACATCAGGGTGCAGCCGCGGCCGCGGCGGCCGCCGCCGCCGCCGCCGCGGCCACCGCGAGCTTCTTCCCCTCGCATTTCTCTCATCACGCGCCTCTAAACGGTGAGTGAACCAAGGGTTTCGAGCCTTTTCTTCCTTCTGCTCTTATCCATCCATTTGCTAGACCGACGACAACCGGTGTTCGCCTCTGAACGTCTCGTTGGCCGGCCGCCAATCGGTTTCGATATTTTTTTCCCTTCTCATTCGCTCGATCGTTGGAGAAACGGAACGGGGAGAAGGTGAATGCGACAGAGGTTCGTTGAATGGAGCCGACGGCTTCGACATTCCTCGCTTTCCCCGTTGTAACGCGGATAAAATTAGTCGGCGCGGAACGGAAGTCCACGCCTCTCTCGTCATTCTTCGATTCTTTTTCCCCTCTTCTATTTTCGCGCGCAACGAAATTGTGATTGGGAAGAAGGTATTTCGAAAGAAGGTTGATTCTGTTTCGCTTCTATTTTCTTAAACTATACAGATTCGCTTCCTTTAAATAAATAGGATTGGTAATTATAAACATATACATATACATATTCATATCATTCAATTTAAAATCTTAATCTTCAAATTTAAGAAAGAATATAATTTGTATCGTGTAATCACATTTTGGAAATGATGCTCACAGTTTGAAGTAAATTGGCGATTCTAATCATTTTTCTTTCTATTTTCCGTGATTGAGACCGATATTATTTATAACTTCAAATATTTAAATATTTACTTTTTACGCAAAGCAGCGATATTCAAAATTATCATCCAATAACTTGCGTTATTTTATATTTGCCCATCATTGATTGAGAGATACTCGTCGGAATAAAAAGAAAAAAATTCTACGAGTAGAATCGGCTAACTGGCCAGGACTGGTTAAACCGAGGGAATTGAAATACCCTGAGGGGAGGGAGAAGAAGGAAGAAAAACGCAGGTAATTGATAAATTGAGACACACGATATCGTCGCTGGTACGCTATTAGCGGTGGAAGGAGGCACTCACCTAAAATCACCGCGAAAGGAATGCAGTTCTTGGAGCGCGCGCGCGGATGACTCGTCGCGATTGA
Organism: Apis florea; assembly: GCF_048593485.1. Taxonomy (NCBI): domain Eukaryota; kingdom Metazoa; phylum Arthropoda; class Insecta; order Hymenoptera; family Apidae; genus Apis; species Apis florea. The sequence goes on along the minus strand of NW_028256864.1, from coordinate 1,521,644 downwards.
ATCATCGTTAACACTAATTATTGAGGTCGCGGCTTGATAATTGCGCCGGGTTCTCGTTAAAGAGGCAATCAAAGTTTTCTCGCTTCGTCAGAGAGCCGCCACTAAGGCAGAAAGAAGGAACAGAGGGCCGGTTCTTGTCGGGCCCCGTGGAATCTGGACGACAGACAATAGGCGATTATTACAAAAAGGTGTTGCAACTGCAAATCACTCGTCGGAATGGGAAACTAGAAACTCGTTGTTAATCAAATTTTTTTTCTTCCAACTCTTGGATGATTTATGTAGGATTTTTTTTTTTATCTTTCAGTTAAAAAGTCTCCACGTTAACGAAGAGTTGAGAGTTTTGATTTATTCGACTATATTTTTCGAGTCTCGTTGCATTGGTCTTTTTCTTATTAATATTTTTTATATTATTTTTTTTTCTTTTTTCTTTTGGAGAAATTATTATTAAGAAGAGGAAAAAAATGAGAGAGATATTAATCGAAATATGCGATAAAATTTTCCCATTTCTCGTCTTCTCGTCTTATATTGTGAAATTCCAGTGTAATAAATTATTATTTTATATTCATCTATTTGTAATCTTCTCCTTATATATATTTTTTATTTTTTTTTTTTTTTTTTTTAGTATTTTTAACTCTTCACATAATGCGATAAAGTCTGAAATATGCAATATTTCGTTAGTTTTTGATCAGCCAAAATTAATTGACTTAATTTATCGTGTAATAATAATCATAGATATAATTGGGAACGCGTAATGTTGCTTTTCACTACGGATTTTCTATCCTTATATTCCAATTTATAGATCATTGTTACGCACAATTTAGGGTGGCTGGGAAGAAGAGCACAATCGACCATAATCGAGTCTCGGCGGTCGAGTCGCGTAGGGGAACCAGCGTGATTTTGAAATATGGCCACTTATGGAGGGTGCTTCCTTCGAATTGTGCAACCCTTCAAACTTTGTTCCGCCGCTCTTTACTTTAACTATGCTCGAGAAGGGGTTGAAAATAGGGGTTGCAAAGTGTTATCTTTAATGGCAAACATATTTTTAGGAAGAATGAATAAATTAAATTTATTCGACGAATAAATCGATGAGCAGTGATAAATCGATGGTTAAAAATAGGAAACGAAAAATGTGATTATCCTTTGATATTGATATGACGAACAAATTACGAAGCGAACATCTTATCTATGTAAATTAATTCCGGGAGAAATAGAAGGAAAAAATAAATTAGAAAGAATTATATATTAAGAAAGAATCGAATCAATGAATAATAAATAGTAAATAATTAATTGTTAAGGAAAATAGAAAGTGAATATTGATTGAAAGAAATAAATTGTAAATTCGCTCCTCCGTGTTTTTTATTTAAATTATTTTCAAGGAAAAAATAAAAAAGGGGAAACGAAACAAGGGAATTGAACAATTCTGAACGAAGAAATTAAAATCGAAAACGAAACGATGCAAATCAGTTTTTACTATGTTTTGTTGAAAATAAAAAATGAAAAATATTATCTCCAATATCGATACAAGTAGCAACAACGAAATTACTTACTTACTCTTTTTTTTTTTTTTTTATAAATCAAACAAAAATTAGAATTAATTGTTAAGGATTTCGAGTCAACGAACGGTTGAATATTATTTACAAACGAATTGTTCAATCGATATAGAACGTATACTGCTTGTTCATGCGTTCTACACGAATTACATTTCCAAGAAAAATAAACGAGGAAAAATAAATTAGTAGTAATTGTACGAAGGAATTGAACTCAACAAATGTCAAGTAGTATAAATTAATTGGCCCTCCGTTAAAAGAAGGTGATTCATTTGGACAGCGAAGATGAATACAACCGATTTCGTGGAAGGCTTCTTTAGAATTTCGATTTCTAATAAACAAACGAGCACGCTTACGCTCGATTTATCGATCGAGCCGACTAATAAGAGCGCATAGAGCGCCCGTGGAAAAGATTGCGCAACGCAACAAAGAACGTTCGAGCGGGATTCTGCCTTACCTCTTTCGCGGCGATCGTCCTCCTCGTTACGTATCTCCTCGAAATCAGCTAATTATTTCACTAATTTGCATGAAAATCGATCGAAAGGGTACGTTTTTCTTTTTCTTTTTTTTTTTTTTTTTTTTTTGCAAACGCTCGATGCACTCACGCTCGATCCTCGTTCCATCGAATATTTTCATTCAATACGATTTTCTTCCTCGTCAATTTTATATTTCTACAATTGCTTCGCGTTTGGCTGCGTTACGAAATCTCGTCTCGCAACCGAGAATCTTTAAAATGCAATTATTTGGAATACCAGTTTTCAGTTGAAGACCGAAGGATTAAAAAGTTATTGCGCAAGTTAAAATTTCACACGAAGATATACTATTATATAATATATGCTATTATATTTCTGAATAATATTAAAAAATATTATTGCAAGCATCTGAAACTTTGATTCGATTAAAAAAATAATAAAATACATGGCGATATAAGTACAAAACATAATCAATTATACATTTTTGAGAATCTTTATCGATCGTTATAATACATTCTCTATCAATTTTGAATATCTTACATATATTTCCAAACTGTTGATTGGCAAAATTCGGAAGCCACGATTAAAAGATTAAAAATACAAATGAGCGGATTAAACGATTGGGGAGATTTTAAAAACTACGATCCTCGAATAAAAACTTAAAAATAACGTATTTATTTCATATCGTTTCGTTCGATCGATCGAAGAATCCGGCGGATTTCGCGGAAATCGGATATCTCCGCGAGATCAGCTAATTATTTCGAATGCGCCGGATTGAAATCGGGTCCTCGAGTTTTCGGCCGAATCCTCGGGACTAATTGGAAGGAGCCGTAGCAGGAATAAAAGGGGGAGGATCATCGCACAAAGGATGCGTCCTCTCCCTTGAAACCCCCTTGAAGAATCGCAAAATTCCGCACGAAGCAGGGAAGGGCTCGAGGAGGCCCCTCGGAGGAAAATTTGAAATTCAGAGAGGAGAGACGATCTCCTCCTCCTCGAGCCCTTTTGTCTCGAGATCGCTCGCTCGTTTCCACAGCCGTTCACCTCCGCTCTACAAATCTGTCAATTGTCTCGAGACAAATCTCGGGGAATATAACCGATATGTTTTGACACGAGCCTCTCCTGATAAGATGTTCCGCCGTTTCGTTCGATTGTCCCGGCTTATTGTTCGCCGACGACGAGAGAGAGCTCAGCTCCGGGACATTGTTCGAGATTTTCGCGGATGATTTTGACGATTTGCATGTTGCTCTGTTGTTGGGGACAACGATTAAGCGTCGACTCGTCGTTTATCTTTACCGTTAACCGGTCGAGAAAAGAGCATAAACAGATCCTCCGCTAAGAGGATTATGCGAGCCGTGAATATCAACAGATGTAATCTACGAACTTTTTTCTTTTTCTACATTTGTTCGAATCAAACGTTGAAGAAGAAAAAGAAAAAGGATTTGCAGATTGGAAAATTCGTGATCGATGCTGTCATTGTACACGCTGGATTCTTTCGGATCATAAAACGAATCTGATCTAATTATTCGATTATATTCAAAACTACCCGATCGACCGGCAAAACCATCCTTAACTAATCAAGAAAAAAAAAAAAAAAGAAAAACCATGGCACGCTATTAAATTTTGCAATAACGTACGATCCATAATTGTTCCAACCTTTCGGTCTGTATCGACGCTGATGAGTACAAGCGGCGGGGACAGGCCGTTGGGGATGTTGGCCGTTCGCAAAAAGGTAATGGGGCCAGTTTGCGGCGCCGTTCCGACGGGGAAAATTATGAATCGATCCCTAAAAAAGTTGCGCAAAAACGGGACGGTTGCGGTCGGCCGCGGCTCGTTCTGACCCGCGAAACACGGTTCCCCTTCTTCACTCCTCCCCGACTCGTTAGGGACGAGGAGAAGGTGATGGTGGATGATCCTCGAGCGGAAACGTTGCTTTTTCGGTTGCAGAGAACGGGGAGCCGGCCAAGATCAAGTGCAACCTGAGGAAACACAAGCCGAACCGGAAGCCGAGGACGCCTTTCACCACGCAACAATTGCTCGCGCTCGAGAAGAAGTTCACCGAAAGGCAATACCTGAGCGTCGCGGAGAGGGCCGAGTTCTCCTCCTCCCTGCACCTCACCGAGACCCAGGTGAGATTGCTCTTCCTTCTTTTTTTTTCCTCGTTCGAGTTTTATTGGGCGAAGGATTTATATTTCGAATACGTTTCTTATTTTTAACGCTAAACCTACCACGCGCGGTCCGTTTTTGAAATTTCCTTCAGAATTTATTTAAGATACAAATGTTTTTTTGCAGCGATCATTTGACCGCTCATGGTCAGAAATAGGTATACACGAAATGTCGGTAGGTTTAGTGTTAAATATAGTGAGAGATTTCGCGAATTTATTTCGTGGCGAGTTCATTGGATGGAAAGCTATTTGATTTCTCTGTAATAAAATTCGTTGTTCAATCATCGCATCGATTCGGTAATTTTATTCGTTCTCGAATGACGAGGGTTGTTTTGATTCATCTAAAGAACAAAAGTTTTCTTCGGTGTAAAAAAATTTTCCCGTATATTTCATTTGATCCATCCTGTGATATATCCTTAATAAAAGATTGATTGAATGTAAAATGTATATATGAGAAAAAAGATCGAACGTGTCGATTTGATTGTACGCCAATGATAAAAAAAGTATCCAGCCTTGTTCACTCGACTAAATTATTCCGTTACTGTGTTATTTCTCTTACTACGAATATAATTAAGTACGAGTTTTGCTTTACGCAGAGTTGCGCACAGAAAACGGGACAGAAAGATAATGAAACTGGTAAAAAATATAAAATATTGATATATGAGATTGCAAATTTTTTTTTTCCACGTCAGCCATTTAATTAATAAAAATCATTTGAATATTTAGTTTTCACTTACTGTTTACTGTTTCACTTACTGTCGAATCAGATTGGAATAATCTTTATCTTCCATTTTCAATTTTAATTAATTTCGATCAAAAGAGCGTGATATTAAATAATAATAATAATAATAAAAAAAAAAGTAATAAGATGGAAATCGGAACAACAAGTTTTTTTCTCAATGTGTTGTCTTATCTTTATTAACGTCGACTTGCACGCACATAAAAAAAGAAATTCCTATCTATTTTATTAACCGTAACGTTTATCTAAAAAAAATTCGTGTTTCGACTTTTATCCTCTTTATTCTTCTCTCTCTTTTTTTTTTTTTTCAATCCCATAATTAAAACTAAAATTTTAATAAACGATTGACAAGATAAATTAAATACAACAAAGATATTCAGATATTTCTTCAGATCTTACGATCATAATTCATTAATTCGAAAAAGAAGAAACGCTTTAAAAACGATTAATCTACCCAAAAGAAGGAGTTAAAAATTTATTTAAAATATTCTCATGCAAATTTTTTTTTTCTATATATAAAATCAATAAATTCCCGAAAATTGAAATTTTAGAATTGGCCGTCGATTGATCACAAAGATCTTTCCAAGACAAGTTCAATTTTCCAAAGTATTCGGTTAAATTCACAGATATTTTACTTATAATACCTAAATACACCTCTCGATCCGTTCTTTCCACAAACAAGCTGCTATTACAAACACCGCTACTCAAAACTTCAGCCTTCTTTACACTCGGCGATTCAACCTCGACATTCACCCCCAACTGCTATTCCCTTACGACAGAGTGTTAACACAGATATTGGCTCGAGACTCGTCTCTACTTTTTGTTTTTCTTTCTCTCTCTCTCTCTCTCTCTTTCTCTCTCCTCGCAAACAAGATTCTAAACCGATCTCGAAACTGATCCAGAATACGTGGTAATTAGCGCGTGATATTTCTGGCGGACAACGACTGGCCATTTTATTAATAGATTACAAATTGCGCGATGACCGACCAATTATCCCGGATTACCGTGCTCTTGTTCTTCCACCGCCTCGAAAAGCGCGATTCCGCGTCTGTCAGCATGGCGATACATCCGCCTCACTCGTTGTCACTCGTAGACTCCTGTAGTCTTCTTCTCGACAAATTCATTCTATCTTTATCCCGGCTCGCTCACGACGTGCGAGCTTTAGAACGGTTCCTGTTTCCCTTGGAAAAGATTCGCTCCTCCTCGTGTAATTAATCGTGTATTAGAGTTTCTGAGGATAATTTTTAACGTATCAACAGTTTTTTGAGATAATCGAGGTTGGAAAATATCTAAATCGGATAATACTTTTCAAGGATATATAAATAAGATGGATTAGGATATGATATTATTAAATGGAAGGTAAAATCCAAGAAAGAATATTATTGTTATCGAGCAGAAAAAAATTGGATGTTATTGATTAATTGCTTTAATTGTGCATACACAAATGTATCTTATCTTCTATTTATTATCACGATATATTTTCTTGATAAAGTTCAATTAGAATCAATACCTAATATTTCCAAGAAAATTTTTATTTTACAAAATATAACGATTACCTTGTTTCCTCTAACAATCGAGTGGCGAAATTTTTGAACGAGAAAAAAAGAAAAAAAAACCGGCTCGAAAACGGCTTCGATCCAGCACGCTGGACCGCGCCTCGATTCCTTTTCCCATCGCGAAACCGCAAAAGTGGTCGAGGCGTTGAGACGAGGAAAAGTAATAACGAGCTCGGGCCGATTTCATTGTTGCAGGTGAAGATCTGGTTTCAAAATCGTCGCGCCAAGGCGAAACGCATGCAGGAAGCGGAAATCGAGAAGTTGCGGATGTCGGCGGTCAGGCAGCACCACACCACGCTCTACGGCTCTCATCCGGGACTTTTGACACCGGCCAGCCTCTACCCCGTCGGAATGTTGTCCCATCCAGGCCTCACGCCGCATCACCCGATCTCTCAGCACCCGTCCAGGGAATGAGAGCGGCGCGGGGAGAAGAATCGGTAGTGAATCGATCGTTGCCTCCTTGATTCGTTTGGAATTGGGCCAGGCCTTTATTCGGGGAGATATTTGGGGAGAAATGTAAGAGGGATGCATTTATGAGATATCGAGCCGGCTCTTCTGAAATTTATTTTTGGACCTGGATGGAAGAACGAAGAATGGTGGAAAAGAAGTACGTGGAAAAATTGTTCAGGTATTTATCGAAGAATGAAATTGGTGGAGACGAGGAAGGAAGATGGAGAATGAATGACAAGTGCGTTTTGGATTTCGAAATAATAGCAAAAGTCTTGAGAAATATGAAGAAGTTTTATCGATTTATCCTTCTTCGAGGCAATCAAAATGTGGAAATAAAAAGAAAAAGAACGAAGAAATTACTTTTCGGATCGGTTTCCAGCCTCGAGTTATTTAGGGGAATGAAAAGAAACGTACAAGAAGAATCGAGGAATCCAAGACGAATTCCATATTGAATTGATGAAAATTATCAACGAGATCAAATGGAAAGGATGGAGTATTTTCATTCTAAAAAAAGGTGTAACCAAAGTAATTCTGAAAAAAAAAAAAAAAAAGAAGAAAACTCGATTCCGAACTTTCTTTTTTTCAATCACATTCGTCGAATATAATACGAAAACTCATCCATAAAGAGAAAGAGGGACAAGAACAAAAAGAGCAAAATTTCGTTTCTCCAGGGGAGCACGTATAACTTATCCTGAATCTGTGCCAATAACGTTATCGCCCGTCATGTACATAAAGTGTAAATAATCGTCGTTCACGCGTCGAGAAAAATTCACCTGTAAATACGATGTTCGATCTTTTAAACGACGAGTTTATCGGATCGACCCTGTTTTTTCCAATTTTGTATAAATGTAAAACCGAGAAGAGTAGCAGAGTTTATTTAATAAACCACAGTATAGAAGTAATATACACGCATTACATTGTTTCTCACACCGCTAATTCCCAGATCTTTTTGCCTTATGTGCAAAACACGTGCAAAACACACAAATGGTGTATCAACAGGAGAGGAAGATTTACAGGAATGATCTGCGTAAGATCTGAAGAGGGCTCTAATTGAGCGTATGATAAGGAAACGGTCGATGATCGGCTCGACATCGAAATGGAGGAATCACGGGAGTATGGTTGGTAATTGGAAAGATCGATGATCCTTTCTTGATTCTTGTTTCCGCGCGGGCAGGATTAGAAAGTTGGAATAAATTACGAATGGCAATTAAACCGAGACGATGAACCGCCGCGTCCCGATAATCGATCGATAAATCGAACGAATTTATTCCGTTTGAATAGGAGGCAGCGTATAATCCGCTTTAACGTTATTCGAATAACGCTAGATTTATGACCTCGTAAATGACAACAGGCTTTTAGGAGTTTGTACGCGAGCGTACAAACCGAGAAGATCGATTCCACGGGGAATGAGAATAAAGCGTCGGATCGAAATGCTTGGATCTCCGTTTACGCGTTGCCCGTCAGTTCATGTAACCGTTTATATAATGGGAGATTTCTTCGAATGTGATTTTTCAAAAATCCGAATTCGAAAAGAAGAGAGAGAATTCAATTATGAGTACGTTTAATTCGTTCATAAATGTGATATTAAAACGATACTATTTTTCGATGATTTTTTTCCTTTTTTTAACGTCGTCGTCAAGATGTTTATCGAGAGGTTTATATCCTAATCTAACGGAAATTAAATTTCGCATCGATTAATTTGTGCGATTCGAAATTCTAAATTTAAAAATTCTAAAAACTGTATCTAACTTTTAATCAGTTGTTTATAATCGGTTAATTGAAAAACTAAATCTGATCTATAAACATTCAAACATTCTGACTTTTAACATCGTCACATTTTTTTATTTGTAACAGAAGTTTGAATAGGATTGATTCAAATAATTTCATTGATTAAAATAGAATTGATACGAACGAAGTTTCTACTATGAAAAGGAATTCACGAAGAAAATATGGACAAGATCGATTCTCCTGATCGATCGAGCCTGATTCGTTATTCGTTTCGAGGCAAAATTAAAGGTATTCGATGGATAGAAAACTGATTTAAGCAATGAATGGTGAAGCAACGAAACGAAGAAGCTGGGGCAACTTTCTTCTCTAACAAGTTCGGCAATCATCGGCTGCTACTAATCAACTACAATCCTCCCAATTCACACCGAGTAAAATCTCGTCCTCGGTTATGGCGTGACTCATATTTCACGAAATCACGCGTGTTCAATCGTTTTCAATCTTGCCGAAGAGAGATGTTTCTGCTGATTAAACCTTTATCTAAATCTTCATCTAAGCCTTCATTGGATTCTTTTTCTTTTTCTTTTTTTTTCTATACTCTCGTCGAATTAATTAAGATTATGTTTTTGTCGAGAATTACGACCTAGGCCGTACCGTGTTACGTGTTGCTTCGAAGATTTAGTAATTGAATTTTGAAGAAAAATTCCACGTGGCTTGCATATATTACATCGCTGATAAAAAAAAATATAGCCTACGTGCTTCCAACTTTACTTTCAACATAATTGATGTTCTTGGAAATTAATTTTTAGATGTTTTTAAACTTGGTACTACTTTCATTTTTATTCGTTGATCTACACAAGTAGCGAGGATACATTTGATTAGAGAGATTTTTATTCAATTGATTGATAACAAGAAGCTTTTGAAAAATTTGGATTATTTTGAAATACGAATATTTCATATAAGGAATTTCAATCTTTTAAATAAATCTTTTATTTTCACTGACAATTTTGCAAGTATTTGCATGAAGCAATTTTTCAACGATACGTATCGATAATAAATTTTAAACAGACGAAATCAACGTTCAAAATTTCATTACTTTTTCACTACTTCTCATAACCAAAAATCCAAACTTTTAACTTTAATCCGAAAGAGATTTAACAACATACGATATACAATCGATTATATTCCTAACAATTTTTAACCGGATAAATTTCCTTAAACTAGTAGCATAATCAAAAAATTACTCATCCCTCATTTTAATTTTATTTACTTATACAATCTTATCTAATCCACCCAAAGAAACCAATTCCTCCGACAACTGAAAACAGCAGCACCATGGTCACTCACGTTCCACGAGAATCAGATGAGAATCTTCGAGGGGTGAAAACACCTCCCCCCCCAGTGTGTCCAACTGGTGGCACTCTCGATTACGTCGCGACGATTACGCGGTAGCCGAGAATGGCGTCTCTGTGCGTACATGTCGCGGGAATAAATTAGCCGTGGCAATTAGTTTCGGAATCGACCCGCCCCGGGCGGCCGGCGCCACCATCTTGATTACACCCGTGGAGAACCTTTAAAGACAGTAGCCACCACTGTTTGCCGAAAGGCCCGAGAGAGCGGCGTTCGCGCGGCCTAATTAGCGATGCCCACCGAGATATCGCCGACGTACGCTAATAATACCGAGCATAAATATTCCGAATTTTTTCGTCTGGTGGCCCGTCCGCTCCTCTTCTTTTTCTAATTCTTCTCCATCCCTTCCACTCTTCTACCGTTCCTCCTCGCTTTGATCGCTCGCTAATCTCTCATTGTTTGCCACGATGTCAGGGATGGGGCGAAGCTTGAGTTGGAACATTGTTTGGAATATATTTATTTTCGAAATTTTGAACGAATCTATTGTTCGATCGATTTAATTGAAACAACAAACTGTTTTTTCGTTCGATACCTCGGATGATGCGCTTATAAAGTCTGATGCTCAATATCTTTATTTCGATTAAGAGTTGCACAAAAAGAAATTATTCGTTTTCGATATAGATTTTAATATTATATTCGATAATATTGTATTTTCATTATTTTTCTGAAGGTACGAAAAGATAAAATTATAGATTTTTATAAAAAAATAAATTTAATCTAGATATTTAAATAAAATCGATTTAAATAATGATTTTGTTAAATTTTATATTGAAAATAAACTATGAATTTATAATAAAAATTAATTTTGATAATTTAAATTTTAACGTTGCAAACATTTCATTTTCACCTCTTTTTTCAAGCTCGGATTAAAAAGTTGAAATAAAAAAATCGATCAATTGCAAATATGATTTTTGCAAAGATTATTTTTCTCGCATCTGATAAACTTAATTTAATTTATTTAAAAAATCCCAAGTTGTTTGCTGCAATTTTAAAGAAATTTTATTTCACTTTACTCAAAGAGGAATCGAATATCTTTTACCAGGATATCTATTTTCATATATTTTTTCAAAACACTTTCTTTTAATGTTCAAGTAATATCGAAAGCGAAAACGGAGATGTGGGCTCGTTTCATGTGGGTGTCGTGTGGGTTTCGTTCGTCCAGTTAGCATCATTTTAAAGATACTAATTGCTCGGTTGGCTGCTGATTCAATTTCTCCTCCGATTCCTTTCTCGGCCAGCTTTCTTAATCATAAATTATTTTCGACTGCTTGTCTCTCTAATTGTTATCTAGCGGCACCCTCTAATGGAACCTCTTCACCCCTATCGTGCTTTCACCTCTAATCGAATAATTAAATACTTCCGTCGATTCTTCGTGAACAAGTATAATTCAATTTGATTGATAAGTACAAATTTTCGGAGTCAACTTATCGATCATTATTCCACAACTTGATTGAATAAAATGAAATATTGCACCAAAAGGAAAAAAACATTGAGAAATTTTCTTTTAGAATAAAATTATCTTCTTTATTATTAATTCATTATAAACAATCCGTTTTTCTTCAAATATTCTTCTCTCTCTATTTGAAATAATTTTATTTGTTGAGCGAAGTTGAAAAGTTTTATAGAGATTTAGAAGCAATCTTATTTTATAGTTTATTTATCTTAATAAGAGTGCCACAAGAAAATATATAATTCGAGTCAATTCATTTTGCTGTACTCTCTATCTTTTTCAAATCTCTATGAGATTGATCGAATTCTTTTTTTGTTATACGATTTCAATAGTGATTCATTATTACAACGAAATATTTTTCGAGTCTTTCTAATTTATTGCTTGGATTTGTATGACTGATTTATGCTGTTTTCGTTGACATCGAAGTCGATGCCAGCATATATCATCAGATGATACAAAAAGAAGTTGTTCAATTCGGCATATATCAGTAATTTATCGCAGTATACATGATTTTAGATATTTTTTTTTTTTCAAGAAGAAGTAAGAAGTTTATGATTAAAAAATTAAAATTAATTTCTTATTCGAATACTTAAATAATGATGTTTTCGTCATTGTTTGCTTTAAAATATATATGCAAGATTTCCTATTATGGCTATGTTAGATTTGTTGGAACACTTTTATAATTGAGTGAGTTTTGAGATGAACTTGAAATTTTAATACAACATTTTTATGCATTCCTAGAGCTAAACTGTGGATGTTTACACAGATGAAATTATAAAAGTAAAGATTTGATTCATCCTTTAATATCGTAATAAGTTAAATATCGTAATAAGTTAGGTTTTTAAAATTCCTCCTTACTCGTGTAAATATCCACTGTAAAAAGCACAATCCTAAACTAGAACAGATTATTCAAAATGGATAGAAAATTTAGGAATTCAAATTTATAAATATGTAACAATTATGAAATATACAACTACAAATATAACTAATATAATAGAAACAATTCTCAAATACGAAATATGCGATTTTGCGATAAAATACATATTAAAGGAAGAATGCGTTAAATGAATCGATATCGTGTTTCTTTTCAGACAATTAAATTGCAAATTGACGTTCCAACTTAATGAGATATTTTTCCAATTGCGCAATTTCCACGGTAAATCCACGCACGTCTAAAAGTGAGAGAAGCACCGACAAATCTCTCGTTTCTTCCACTCGAGGAAGGAAGAAAAATCGCGCATCTTTATCGAAATTGCACCATTTCGATCGTCTCCGCTATTCCACTTCCCACTCTTGCTTGAATTTTAATCGTGTAATTAGTCGGCCGGTCACCAGCCGCTTCCTCGCCATTTCTTTTGCTCGCCGCTTCGTGTACGAAGATAACATCGATCAGATGATATCGCCTAAGCTACCAGCCCGCTTGTTAGCCCTAACTGCGCGACTCTGTCATCCGTTTACGTTAATGCCGCATTATCTCAAGTCCCGGAGGATGGACGAGCGGGGAAAAATCGACCTACACGCTCGATCCGATAAGGGAACCGAAGAATTTCGTTCGTTTTCAACCGTGCGATAGTATATAAGATCCTCTGGACTAATTAGCCAGCATCTCTTACAGCATCCCTCCGCGTCTCTCGCGCGATTTGTCGATGATCGATCGCCAGATTTCACGCGCCTCGACTGATTCGAGAGGTGAGAGCTGTTTTGCGGAAATTTTGCAAAGTTGCATCGATGTTTGCCTTTTTTTTTTTTTTTTTTTTTGATTTAGAAATTTTAGATTAAGTTTCAAAGTTTATCGCAATAACGAGCTTCCATACTATGAAGATTTTCCATTTATCAATCGTAGTAATAATGTTGAAGTATAGGTTATGTATATAACGTGTAATACGTGGATACGTTTCTTTCAGAGTTTATCGTTCGATATTTTCGGAAAGAATCGTAAGTTTAAATACGGTTTTTACGATCTTGTTTTCTGTGTATGTGTAAATATTGCAATTTGTGATTTCTATACATTCGGACGAGCTTTTATACCACGAAAATTTACCATTTATCAATCGTAGTAATAATGTTGAGATACGTATAGGTTATGTATATAACGTGTAATACGTGGATACGTTTCTTTCAGAGTTTATCGTTCGATATTTTCGGAAAGAATCGTAAGTTTAAATACGGTTTTTACGATCTTGTTTTCTGTGTATGTGTAAATATTGCAATTTGTGATTTCTATACATTCGGACGAGCTTTTATACCACGAAAATTTACCATTTATCAATCGTAGTAATAATGTTGAGATACGTATAGGTTATGTATATAACGTGTAATACACGGATACGTTTCTTTCTATTTTGAGGCATATTTGATTTTATTAAGTTTCAGAGTTTATGCAATATTTTTCGAATGAATCGTAAATACGATTTTTACGATCTTATTTTCTGTAAATGTATGAATATTGTAATTTGTGATTTCTATACATTCGAACGAGCTTCTATACGAAGATTTTCTATTTATTAGTCATAATGTTAATAATGTTGAAGTACATTAATACATGGATACGTTTCTTTCTATTTTGAGGCACATTTGACGCGGAAATAAGTGGCCTTGCCAAATGATAAAATCATGAGCCAACCAATATGTATTAGCAGATCCATATTTATGTAAAATTTGAGAACAAGAATAAATCATTCTATGTGATATTTAATCGTAATTATGCATGTATGTAAATGTAAAATAAAAAGAATTCCATATCATTTAATCAAATAAATTAAGGGTGACCAACATAGGAATAGCCTTATTGCCAAAGATTCTTTTCAGTTAAAATTTTCAAAAATATAATTCAAAAGAAAGTTATATTATGTTTGCAACAATTTTGCAATGAAAATAATATAAAATATCTTAAAAAGATACTTGTAATAATACCTTAATTTGATTAAACGTTTGTTTAAATATCCATGGGAAGTAAGTAATTTTCCAAGGATAAGGATGATTCGATTTGGTTGAAAAAATCCTGTAATGACATTTTTTTTTTATTAAATTAATCAATATTGAAATGTTGACTCGTGACTTTTAACAACGAGTAAAAATTTAAAGACAATTATTACAACAAGCAAAAAAAAAAAAAAAAAAAGGAAAAATTAAAAAAGCCAATATTGCATGTTAAAATATAATTTTACAAATATCTTTTTTATGTTAAATCTGGAAGATTAGAGATAACATTATTTTCATTATTAACGTTAATTTCTTTCGTATCTTTTTTTCCCATACAATTAAATTCATTAGTCCGATTCCAATTTGCCTTCTTTTCCTTTGAAAATTAATATGTCATAAATTATACATAAAGTGTTGAGGTATATAATATCAACATCATATTAAAATAATAAACGGAGAATATGGTATTGTCAGTGTAACAATTATGCTTAAACAGTTAAATTCTTTAATCAGATTTCCAATTTGCCTCTCTCGTTTTGATTAATTAATTGTCATAAATAATACATAAGTGTTAAGGCGTGTGTAGTGTCGTGTTAAAATAACAAATGAAAAATACGTCGAGATACGAACACAATATATTTAAAATAACTTAAATCACTTAAAAAAAATGATCAATTCGATTCAATTCGAAAATAATTATATGCTGTAATTTTATTTTAATGAACAACGTTGTATTTTGAAATTTCAAACAAACAAAAAAAAAAAAAAAAAGAAAGAAGAGGGAACATCGCTTCTGTATACACACCATTTTCATTTAATTTCCAATTTTTACTCACAATCTTGTTTCCTCGCGTGTAAACATTATCATCTAATTATAAGTCAACTCGTTCGTTCCGACTCCTACGTACGTTTCACACGATTCAAGGAGTTTCATCGAACGAGATTATTTTCGTAACGAAGATAACGAAAGAGATCTCTTTCTTAACTGTTACGCCTTGGCCAGTGCGTTGGCCTCGGAGCTTGTTATCCAACAGCCATCTCTCCTCCTGGAAAATCGTCATCCGAATGTTTTTATCGGGGCGTACCATCAATGCCTCGGTTTTCCACCGGCTTAATAAGCGTTTGCAAGCCGGCCACTACGAAATTTATCGTAATACAGGTCACGACGGACCCACGATTCCGAGAATTCGACGGCGTAGCCCGATAACGATACTTCCAAGATGCCATCGCGAAGATGTAATTACGCAATTATGTGATCATTTATACTTCGGTTCGTCGTAAGAATTTTCGTGTCGTCGTTATACACTTAATCGAGGATCTTGCGGCGAAATGGGCGCATTCGTTTGTTGCAACAATTTTTGGCAGGTTAAAAAGAAAAAAAAAAAGAAATTATAAAATTATCGCTTCGACTTGATCTTGATATTGCGTATACGTAATGTGATATTTTAATTAATTATCGAATAACTAAGCGATACGTGTATCTTTTTTTTTTTAAAGATAAAATTTGAAATTTTAGTTTCTGTGCATTTGTATCTTTTTTTTTTTTTTTTTTTTAAAAAAACGTATAGCTGAGAAACAAAAAATTTTAATTATTTGTTTTAAAATAGTTTTGATTTAAGATAATTAATCACGACTCTAAAACTTTAATACAAAACTGGAAACCTGATATTAACATATACATTAATAAGATGCGATAGTTAATTGATAATATTGATCGATAAGCAAATAGAACGAAATTTTCTAAAAATATAAGAGGCATATAAGAAGTCGCGTCATGGACGATTAATTCGACTCGCGTCGTCATTTTCTTTATCTAGCATCGAAGAAGAATACCTCTTCTCACAACAATTATCACTCGCGAAAGATCGATCTAAAAATATCTAGGAAGGCTGAAAATATGGCCGGGAATAAATCGCGCGTACTAATAAATCGAATCGTAAATTTCTCTCTCTCTCTCTCTCTCTCTAGCAAATAAACCGATTGATATTCGCCCCGATTTTCTCGGAAAGGGAACAATGGCGGCAACTCTGCCAGCTCGGATCGCAAATAAAACACCGTCTGTCGTCGAATTAAGGCGCCTGGCTGGGGAACAGGCCTTAATGAGCGATTAAAAGCGGCGTTATGCAACGAAATTAATTATCTGCCGATAAATTCCGGCCTCCGCGAGAGGATGTATTAATGATCGCGATAAAGCGCGTGGCAGAAAACACGCGAGGATACAGATTGCAGATTATTTGCAGACGGTGTGCGCGTATTCACATGGAATGGCTTCACGCGTGTGCGCATCGAGGCCCCCGATTTTCGTACCGATTTCCGCCCTTTAATCACGCCTCCGACATCTTTATTCGCGGATGAAAAAGGGCCTTACACTTTTTTTTCCAAATGTAGTTTTTTATATATGTAAAAAAAGAAAAGTAGGCAGTTTTTAAACAGATGATACACTTTGCGCTTTTGCGTTAATTAAGTATGTAGCTTGAATTTTATTTGCGATGGCTGAGAATCCAGTGAAAGTTTTCTTTTGGATAGGGAAGAATAGATTTCAAATGTTTCGAAATGTACTATTGATTATTTATCAATAAGTCTATGTACAAGAAAATTATTTTACAGGCAAATTCGTCGATCTTGAAAAATCTGATTTTAATGAAAATTTGATTTGATCTTATTGATTTTGATAATAAAACTTTTGCGATTGACTGTAAATAATAGTAATTAAATTTTATTTGAATGGATGGAGATGAAAAATTGTTGGAATAGATTATTTTTTAAAAATTTACTTTTTAAACAAGATCTCTGCTCGTCAAACAGAATTTTCTTTTTAACATGGTTGAAAAATTTCGTAATGAATACTTTATAAATTTATCGTACACTATTAAAATTAACCTTGACACGACGTGTCAACAACATTTTTATCTCGTATAGTCTAAACAAAAACTAAGAAATCTAAGTGGAGAAAAAAAGGAAAGGAAAAATTATTGTCAATCGGGAATATCATTCGCAACTCGATAAACAATTTTAGAGAAAAATGGTGGCAAGTAAATCCAGCTAATTTTACAACATCGTTTCGTCGATGAAACGACGATTTTATGCCATCGATTTATCAGTGCGATAATCCTACAAACGTCACGTCAGTTTCGATTGTGCAATCTTCAATTGGGGATCACGGTAATTGATTTTCATTTTCATTTTCTCCTTCATTTTGTGAATCCATCACGAGACACTCTCTTATAGATTACGTAAGCGGATCGCTAATTATTATTAATTGACACAACAAGCTGATGACAGCTGAGAGATTCATGGGTGAAGAAACATGGGAGGTGAGCAGAGGAATAAAAAAGTAATTAACATTTTGATTGGTTGTCGAGGATCGGCGTCGATCGGAAATCACGGAGAGAAAAAAAGAGGAAAGAGAAGGAGAGGAGACGAAGGCAGGTATAGATGAGCATAGATTCTGTAAATTATTCTTTCAATACTGAAGACTATTTATAAAAGGAATATAATAAGCACAATAATTGTTGAATACATATATTATGTTATACTGCATATAATACGCGTGTAATATATTTTAATACGACTTCTTAATACATATCTTCTTTTGTGTTCTTCTTAACGAGAAGAATTATCGTTAAAAATCTTCGTTAAATCGAAAGATAATTATCTTCTGATGGTACATCGATCAAGTTTCCATTTAATGGAAAACAGGCATGCATTAATTTGTTTCCATTCGTTCCATCGTAATAAAACGAATCTATATAATAATAATACTATTTATCGTTTACTGTTAAATTTGATGAATCGCCTTAAAATAAATATGATTCCGTTCTAGAAAAATAAATTCAATATTCCTTGTCGTAACGAAATAAATATTGCTTAGTTAAAAATCGATAACGTTTATCATTTATTGTCTAATTTACATGTCGCTTAAACACGACTCCGTGCAATTGCATTTCTTATAAAAATAAACTTCAATAAAGTTCTTTTTTAAAATTACGTTTTCTTTTTCTTCATTTTAATTATTATACAACATTCGAACGAATTAGTTTGGGAATTTAAAGAATGAATTAAGAATGAAAATAAATAAATAAAACAATATGAAAAATTTGATCTACATATTTTCTCAATTATAAATGATTAAATACTATTTCCAAATCATAGTAATTAAATTTTGTCTCGTCATTCTTCTATCTTTTAATTGACTCCCAACTTAAAAAAATAAATTTTAAATTTGCCACTTTTGGCGTCTTTGGAATCACCCCTTCAACTTTCTCCCCGGACAACATTACAACCTTGAACTTTAGCCTTAATTAAACATTTATTTCCACTTCGAGTTCCACTTTTCACCACGATATCTGAATTGCAGATATCGAATATACAAAATTTGCATTATCAAACGTATCGTCAAAAAAGTTGGCCCAGCTTGGCGAGGATCGCAATTGCAACGGAAATTTTGGCCGTTCACGGAAGAAAAATTGTCGGGAAAAGAAGGCGATTAACAGAGGAGAAATAAAAATTCTTAACAGGTACGCCGCTAATTCGTTATGTAACACGTTTTTATGTCGCTTATAACAGCCACCGATAGCGATATCAATTCGTGCTGACTCGCTCGCTAATTATCCGCTTACGTTAATTGCGGTATAAACAACGATTGCGAAATCTCCTTCTCTCGTGGAAACGAACGCTTTCCTATTTAACCGGCCTTTCTTCTTCTTCTTCTTCTTCTTCTTCTTCCCCTTCCTCTTCGAGATCGGGCCTGCCTGAATTTGTACGAAAACTTATTCGACCGCCTTCCTTTTAATCGACGCTTAATGGATGCAAATTTCATTCGGACGCGAAAGTCGCGGAGGATCGAGGATGAGGGGAATCGAAGGGAATCGGGCGCCATTAAGGCAAATTTCCAGTAATACTTTTCCAGTGAAAGTGGTTCGAACGGATCATCGTTGAATTTAATTACTCGTGCGAACAGATTTTGAACGATCGGATTTTGCTTTTCTTTTTGCTCGTGTTCTTTTTTTAAGGTTTTTAAAGATATTTGAAACTGAGGAGGATTTACATTCTAATTATACATTATGTTATCGTGGTTTGGGAATGGAGTGAAAGTTTTCGAGCTTTTTTATTTCGATTAAAATTATAATATAGAAAGTTTGTGGAAATGGAAATAGGATAAAGAAATGTTCGCTTTGTCAAAAACAATCCATCTTTTACTTCTGATTATCTGATCGAATACAAATTTATATTTTAAGCGATCGATAGAAAAAGATTTTGAATAAAAATGGGGAAAACGAATGATATAAAAATAATCAATGTAATTGATCTATAAATGAAATTGAAATTATTCAAATTTGTGCAATATTATAAGAACACAATGTCGATACAAAGGGAATATTTGTCTGGCGTTTGAAAATATAATCTACCTTATAAAAAAAAATTTCTTTCGCTCAACAAGACAATTTTCTAGATAAAAACGATAAAAAAAAAAAAAGAACATTCAAATTAATCGAACGAATACTTCTTCTTAAATTTTTCCTGATCGAACCGAATCCGTGCCAAATCTCAATTTCTCTCCCGAATTAAAAGAATTCTTACCCGACCATTCTTACTTTTCCTTACATTCGCTCACGAATCAATCAAAATTTGGCGGACAACCTTGTCCGCTTCGCTCCCTCCCTCCCAGCACCTGCCACCCCCCCCCCGCTCCATCTCTCATTTTCGACGAAACAAAAAAGTTCTCGAAGCGCAGGACGCGCGTGCATTAACGGTGGCCAACGTCAAAGAGGCACGTAATCGTACGCGAGATCGAAATCTCTGTGTATTATAACTCGGCTGGCAAGAAAACGGGGGCGCGTTTGGATAAGACACGCGACGACGCAATTAGCGAGCGGCATCTCGGCCGTAAGCGAGATATATAAATTCACGGGTCGAAAAATCGGAGGATTACTCGGCTCCAATCGTCGTCGAGTCATTTATCAGTCGCGAGACGATTGAATCGCGGTGCCCCTGAATTAACGTTAACTTCGACACGCCATTCGAGTCGATCTCCTCGGTGTTAATTAATATTCCTCGAGGCGGCTCCCCACTGTCGGGAGAAGAAGAGAGGAAATGTCGGAGGGAGAGGAGAGAGGATTGAGAGAGAGAGAGAGAGAGAGGATGTTAGTTAATCCTAAACCGGTTATTTAAAGCGCGTTCGGTCATCGTGATATCGTTGACTTACTAATTGGATGGATAAAAGACAAATATATTTCGGTGGAGAGAGGAGATTGACTTACTAGGGGTTAATCGGAGGCGATATCGTGAAAATCGTTTTTGCTTTTCGAAGGAATCGGTTTTAAGGAGGGGGGGGGGGGGATATAATTACGGCGTGTAAATAAGTTCGCGGTATGCGAACCCCTGCGCTCTGCATTATTCAATTAACGAAGTCCGCCCGTTGTTCACCCGTCGTTGTGAAACAGGCCGGAAATAGGAACAACGATAATATATCGGGTGACATTTGCTCGAGTTGAACAATTCAATTATGAGTTGAATATATATATATATATATATGAATTAAAATGTTCCATGTATATTCACTGACAGATCTTCATTTTTGTGTTGTTGTATTATGTTGAATATTGTTGTATTTGTAAATGAAGCGTGACGTGTAAATATACGAATGCTTGGAAGAGGGTTTTGGGATGGGATATACGTCATTTTTCTGTTTCATTTGCATCTGAATTATAATGATTAAGCTTTTTTTTTTTTAAAGGTAAATAGACATTTGATATTATAGAAGGAAATAAACACGAGCAGGTTATTAAATTTAATGATTTGAATTAGTGAAGAGAAATTTAGTGTTTCATAGCGTTTTAACATGGCGTGCGAGAAAATACCGTTCAAGATTGTCTTTCGAGATTTTACTGTAATTCGTTTTATAATTTATGTATATTTCGTAATTATCCATTATAATTTATTATCCACTACAATAAAATTATTATAAATTAAAACAGATAATTTTGATCGTAGGCATAATAGATTATAATGAGTTGTGTACATCTTTTTTTTATCGAGGAGTGATGTTAATTAATTGTTCAAACTACTGGTATGAATTTTGTACCGAGTAGAAAACTATTAATTCACACACGTCAAAACTGTATTACGTATGAAATTAATAATATTTAATCTTTTATCATTGTAAGTTTCCACAAGTTTTTAATTTTATTTAAAAAACCGTAAAATTATGCTTTAAATATAAATATAAATATTGTTTAATAAATAATTATATATTCTTATATACACATATTGATAAAAATAACATAAAAAGATTACGTATCAGTAAGTAATAAATTTTTTTCAAATATCTTGCGTAAAAACAAAATAGAGATAAAAAAAAATATGAAGAAATTTGCAAATGATTAATCTATTTTCTAACTTTTGTCAATAAATGTATTTATATAAATAAATACATCTTATCTAAATGCAATAAAATATAATCTTATCGTATAAATATTTATATAAGTATATATGCTATTTATAATATATAAGTCATAGAATCATTAGTTAAAAAAAATTGTAATTTAAAATTTGTAAATCTTATCGTATGAAGCGATATTCTCTACTATCCTTTTATGCTCTCCTGATCTTTTATACACTGAGTTTTACAAATTTCAAGTTACAATATATTTTTAATGATTTTTCGGTATATAAATTGCTTGTATATTAACTGTAAAAAAAATAACAAAATAATCACTGTAGTAAAAATGATATGATTCCATTTAAAAAATTAAAAGTCATTTGTTTTGACCTCTATAAATCTATTTTAAAAAAATCTATTAATGTATTTCCTTAAGCCAAATAATTTGCGCAAGAATATTTTTTTTCATAATGTTCTTTCTTTAAAAGATATTTTATTCGTATTTAGATGAAACGGATAGCCTATATATATTTTATTAATAAATAAAAATATGTATAAAAACTTGAAAAAAATACAAGAATAATTAATAATAACAGTATAAAAATATGTGAAAAATACAAAAAAATATAATTGCTATTTTTGCAAGTAATAAAAAAATTACATTATTTTCGCGCAGTATCTTATCTTCTCTACATCGATATTTTGATGAAATGAAATATTCTTCGTTATTACTTTGCACAAGTTTACGAAGAACAGAGATGTTTTAATTTCTACGTTATCTACGTAAAAGACAATTAAAATCAGTCACAAAAATATTCGTACAAGCTATAAAAATTAAATAATAATAAACTTATGTGTTATCAAATCCAATAATAATTCTGTTTTATACGATACATTGTAAATATGTAGATCATATAATGTGTTGTATGATATTCTGTAATTGATAACTTTTATGTGGAAAAATAAATCGAAGATATAAAATAAATTTTTTTCCATTTCAAGCTTTACTTTTGCGTAAAATAAGTTTAAACAAATTTTTCAAGTACAACTAAAATTAGTTACTTTCCGATAACATACGAATGAATTATCGATAAATAGCTGTACACATGAGAGATGTTTGAAATAACTTTCGAAAAAATTGAAAATTGAAAATTTGCCTATTTACACGATTCTTTAACTGCATAATATCTCAAAAACAAGAACTTACGCGATAAGATTTCATTTATTATTTCCACGTGTAGAGCAATCATCTATGATTATAGATCATTCGTATCTAATTGGGAATTTTTTCTATTTGAAAATTTTTCTCATTTTTGAAGATAAAGTCTGGAATAAAAAAATTTTATACCATATAAAATCAACTTTTAAATTCTAATTTAATTTATTATTTTCTTTTTTTATAACTTGTGTAATAATATATTAAACTACAAAGTAAAATTTGTTAATATTGTTTAATTTTTAATATTCTATTATCTTTAATTGTAAAAAATTATTATAATTATATACAAAAACTCTCCGATATAATAACGTTTCGAAGGTTTCGTTCAATGTTGGTTGTTCTCTGAAAAAAAACTTTTTTTCAAAACAATTTAAATTAATCTTAATCGAGTTTATAGACGATTGATAAATCTATTGGCAAATATAAATTAAACAATATCGTTACAATGGCATATATATCTACGTACACAACAATTTTCATTAAAAAATTCATTTAAAAAATATATATAAAAAAAAAAAAGAAAACAGTAAAACTCCAATCTACAAACCTGCAACGCGACAACCATAATTTTCACATTTGAAAAATCATATTTACATACAATAATAAGTTTTCTCTTCCCGAATACTTTCCCGATTGACTGTACCCGACTGTCAAAGAATATTTCTTAACGTGTCCGCGTATAAAACAATCGTGGGATCGTGGCGAGGACGTTTATGTTTATTGGCCAACAATTTTACTAATACCCCTCGCGGCCCAAGTAGAAATTCTCGCACGCAAACGGGCGAGATGTTCGATCTTCGTTAAACCCGCCTCGCTCGGTCGTCCAATGAATCCTTGGCCATAACGTGGGGGGGGATCTTTCGATCGGGCCATTTACGCGACGTAACATCGCGCCATAATTTCGCGCAATTTATTCGACGAGAAGGAACGCTCGGTTGAATTGTTACCCCCCCGGCCTAAGTGGTGTGCGTAAAGTGGTAGCCCGTGTACCTCGGCCGTAGGTGGCCGATACGAAACCGCGCTCGTATCGTAAACCACGCGTTATTATTGTTTCCGGACAGCGAGGAGAGGTGTCGCTCCTCGTGCAAGATTTCTTTTTCCACGAGAAGGGAGAAAAGGATCGTTAAATGACTCCAATGTATGTTGTGTCCAAGAGAGAGAGAGAGAGAGAGAGATCTGTTGCAACGGATCCTTCGATTGAAATCTCATCAAACCGAAAGGAGAGCGGTGAATGTCTATGCTAGATCCTCTGTGATTGTGCACGCGTATACGACTCGAGGGGAGCTTTTGTAAGAAGAAAAAAAAAAAAAGAAAGAAAGAAAAAAAGAGCGATGGGTTCATCGTGAATGCGGCGTGAAAAGTCACAGTGAGGCGATGGTAAAGCGAGTTAACCTGAAGAGTGCGTTTCGAGGTTTATTGTGGCGGGGAAAAAAGGTGGAAAGAGACACGAAGGAATTTCGTGTTAGTGAATGAAAAGTCGTAGGTGTTTCGAGGGGGTTCGAAGCGTCTTCATTCCTCGAAGATGAAAGGTTGAGTCTATTTATTGCGTTGGTGTATTAAGACGATATTGTTCGATGAGGGAGGGGGGGGGGAGGAGGGAGGGAAAGGTTGGAGGGGTAGGTGTGGATAGGTGAATCGAATGGATCCGTTGTAGTTATTCGCTCGACCGAGATATCGGTATTTTCACGCTCGATCTCGAGCTTAATTTCTGGACTAGATCTTTCTCACGATGTTGTTGAATCGGTTTGCAAAATTCGCAGGGAAACAATGTGTCGTTGATAGGGGATCGGTTGTGCTTTGAATATCTCGGTTTGGAAACACTTCCAACACGGCGATATTAATCGTTTCCTGCGAAAGGAAGTGCGAATGTCGTCCCATATTGGAGGAACGTATTGCCTTTTTTAAATAGTTATCTTCGATAACACGTGTACGTTAATTGATTGTGGAAACGTGGTAAAAATGTGGTTTTAAATAAGCGATTCCAAATGAAAGAATATTTCTGGGAAATATTTTCCATATTTAACGTAAATGCTTATGCTAATGATTACATATTCAAGATGGAATCAATGTCAGATACGTGGTCAAGTAAATGGTAGATTCGAAAAAAAGAAATGGCACTTTAGAGAATACTCGAATTCGAAATACTCGCGACAAAGAAGATGACTTTCGAAAGTAGAATCTTCAAATAGAAAAATGAGTGTTTATTAATGTCTTATTAAAAATTCTCCGTTCTTTTGAAATTAATTCCTTTTTTCTTTTGCATATCTTTGAAATTTTTGCATATCACGATTGTTCGTTTATATCAATGTATCCATTATTTATCGTAGTTTATTATCTTTCTTTAATTTCCTAATTATATATTTATTTATTCAATTGAGCGTTATTTTTAAACACTCACAAATGGAAAAATTCGAAATAAAATTATTGAATTCCGATTGTCATCGATACTTTTGTACAATTTTTCTTATTTCGTGAAAGATCAATGAATTACACGGCTATTTATAAAAACGGCTTTTTCCATGCCAATTATATATATCGTAATCAAATGCATTAATGCAAAATAGTAAAAAAAAAAAAAAAAAAAAAACAATCGATCGATATTCATTTTGAATACCGATAAAAACTGTACAACGCTTCGAAAAATATCTATAAATCTATTCATCTTAATTTACCCAAAATATTTTTAATTATAGATTTTCCAAAATATACAAGTACTTATTAATCGAGATGAATAACATATCGTACCTTACCATGCAATATAAATTGAATTATAGACGATTTCCCGCACTCGTTCGATGAATTTCTTAGCTGACTTTTATACTGATTTCATACACAAAATTAACGCATAAAACTTTTTTTTTTTTTCAAAGAAAAATAATTCATTGAATATTAAAAATCTATATTGTATGATATTTTAATAATAAAATAATTACTAAGAAGCATCCTCGGTTTGTCGAGGCAAGTATCACAATAAGATAACGTTACAAACCTTGCAATAATCCCAATAATCCCACTCTCATTTATCGTCTATTATTCTTATCTTTCATCTTCACCATTTTCACCACGTAATTTCATATTTTACTATCCTGTACAGCGAATACTTTTGAATTCCAAGTTAGATTCATAATAAACCTCCTCCCTGGAAACGATTCCATTCCAAACGGTAGCCCGATCTCCATTACCCTCCATTATAATCCTTAGAGAGGCTGAGGAGCCTTACAAAAAGATCGGTCCGATAAGGAGAGATTATTTATCGCGCGTTTCCTCGATGGCGGCCCGCCTATTACGCCGAGTGGTGGGGGGGAGAGGAGGGGTGAAAACGGTTGAATTAAAAATTTGTTAAGAAAGGCTCGTAATTACCCAGGCCGCCGGGCCCCAGAGGGCCGAGTTCACTCATTTTTCGCCGATAATGTCGCCGTTGGCTCCGGCCATTTCCTCCATCCCTTGGCGGAGGTGGCGGTCGAAGGCGGTCGCCCGTGTACGCCGCTTTATATCTGATTGTCCCTCGAGGGGGAGGGAGCTGGTGTAATTAAACTCGGACGAAAATTGGCTGCCGCGCTGGCGAAACTTCTGTCCCTTGCGGCTTCCATTCAACCATTACACGGCCTCGTTTCGACGATTCGGAGCGAAAGATTCGACGGATGCAATGATTTTTCGTTGTTACGCGCGATCGACTTTTCTTTTTCTCTCCTCTTTCGTCGTATGTTGAAATCAAGAGGAATTTCGAAATTGCTTATCGATATAATTTCGTTCGATGACAAGCGATTTTTGGAGGAAAGAATTATTTGAAGCAACGAAATCGATTATCTTTCCAGTGTTTTGTAAGGTGAGATGGGAGGTGTAAATATAACTCGGAGTTTGTCCAATAGATGTTAGTAAAGTCGTATCTTCTTTCGTTATAATAATTGATAAAGGATTTTCATTTACGTTATTTCCAATGTTCGATTCGAATTGAAATAACATATTATATAATGAAATCAATTGCTCTCGAGAAATTTAATTTTGTTATTCTATTTATATTTAACGAATTATTTATAGAACAGAAAGATAATGTTTTTGTACATATAATATTATTCCGAAACGAGAAATTCAAACTTTTACTTAGTAAAAATTACATCTTTTATTTCAAGAAGGATAAATATCTATATAAAAACTAACTAATAAAAAAAAAAAAAAAAATCCCTCCAATTTTTTAATTTCCAAACGAACATCCTCGAAAAAGTTCAAATTAAGTCTCGAAGAGATAACGACACTCGACGTGAAAAGTTGAACTAAATTTCATTCTCAATTTTCACCTTTTCCCTTGGCAACAAGAAGGCGGCGCGCGCAGAAAAGCGAGGAAGAAAGGATGAATTACAGGCCGGCAATTCCGGCATAAGGACAAAACTATTCCGGCCTCACGACGTCCTGCAATAATTAACGCCATTATAGCATTTAATTGCCGCAAGACTACCCTTCGCCCACCGCCATCTTGTTTTTCCCTGCCTCCCCTCCTCCACCCCCCACCCTCCCCCTCACGAGCCGCTCCGCTCTGGCGGAGGGTGGAAGCGCAAAATGGCGGTTAATCCCGTCGGGGGCGGCTATTTAAATTCCGCTTCGCTTCAAGCGCGCCCATTTACGTTTCTCTGGGATCAAGGAACTCGGACAAACTTGTACTCCTTTCGTTTAAAATCCTTTTCACGATTACTCGTTCTCTGGGAAGAGAATTCGGTTGTTGGCCGAATAGAATTGGACGACTTGGAGATGGAAAATTCTGTAGAACGTGCATAGATCGATAATAACAACGTTGCCAATAATTCGAAATAATTCGTCGTGTATATCGCGTTACATTGCAAATTTAATAAATGGATAAAATTACATGAATAATAATTTCCCGAATAAAATTCGCGTAATCTTTAAAAGGAACACGAGAACGAAATCGTTATAAGCTATATTCCCCTTAGGCATCTCTCAAAAAATGTATCGTGCATCATAGAAATTGTTCGATTTCCAACTCGATAATACCCAATAATTCACTCATCGATCCGAATCGAGCTCTTACGAAACTCCTATTATACCTTTCTGACACTGTTTCACGCCCGACAAACCGACGAATCGGCCTCGTAAATAGCGGCTCTCGCGGGGGCAGGAAGAGGGAAGGGGGAGATATTCTCTTGCCGAGAATATCGCGCGTATCCTTTAGCGAGAGGGCAAGGATCGTGCGCCAGTTTTTCTGCCCCGACACTTTGACCCGAACACGGAGCCGTATACACGGAGCGCGGTCGGTATTATCGGTCGGTATAGCTGCACACGTGTGCGCGCACGTTGGTCGCGCACGATCCCGCGAGCCGCGTGTAAAGAAACAGAGAGAAAGAGAGAGAGAGACTCGTGAGATATTTATGCGTCGCATTGTCTCTCACCGATAAGTTTCGCCGCGGCAGGACGAGGCCTGCGACGACAACTTCATCCGTGCGGGGCCCTACGGAGTTATGAACCACCGGGCCCGGATCGTATATATACGCCGCGCGCCCCTGCGCTTTGTGCACGAGTGCGCACGCCGATCCACACGCGTGGATCCCTCCCCGACGCACCACCCGGATGCTCAACGGAGATCTATTCCGCCTTAGTTGGGGAGAGGGGGGGGAGGGGAGGGGACAGCCGGCCAAGAAATATCCTCGTCCACTCGCAGTACTCCGCTGCATAGCGGTGTATATTCGTGTAAAATTGCGACTCGGTTTCGTTTCTCGATTGATATACGCGTGAACGTGTATACTTGCGAACGAAGTGGGAAAGGATCGCGGATGTATTCGAGGTTATGTTTGGGTATATGTTGGTTCGATATTAAAATTGGATTGGATTAAACGATGTGAATGTAATTTTGGAATCATTTGGCGAAGTTTGAACGAATAATGCAGAAGGTCGATTTCAATGACCTTGGAATGTATTGTCAAACGACCCGTGCGGAAATTTATATAGAATATTTCGATGCTGCCGAATATTTTAAAATATTTGTATCCATTTTCAGTTCAATCTAATCTAATTTCGTAATTATAAGATTTCAAAGCTGTTCAGGTAAGTATCCATCCTACCTAATTCGAATTTAATATTTTCATTTGTTAATTACTTCAACAAATGAAAAAATTGTCGTTGATAATAAACGTAAATAACACAACCTAGTCCTAGAAATAGCCAAGAAATAAAGTAACTATTTCTCGTAAATTAAGAAAGAATTAAGAAAAACCTGCGTAAAATTACAAAATACATTAAATTCGATTCCTCTTATTTTCTGCTTCGATCACGCGTAATCTTATCGATTACCTTTCAATTATATTCTTTTGAACGAAAATTTAAAAATTTCCTTATTGTTACCTCGCTCTCGCAACGAATTTTAAAAACAAAATATTAATCTTAAACATGTTCAACGAGTATACTTTTAATAAATAAGATTACATTTTCTTTTTTCTTCTTTTTCCGCCACCAACCGTAAAAAGATTGGTGGCGAGAGCCGGCAACAAAGGATCGCAGGCCGCAAGAATAATTCTCCCTCCCCCGATCGAACGCTATCTCTTCGTTCGAACGAAGAATCTGTTTGGCTGGAAGAGATCGATCGTCCCGCGCGTCATTTGTCATCGTATTCCGCGTCTATCTACGGATAAGAGAGAGGGGTGCTCCCTCGATGACTACGACTCTCTGCCGCCGGCCTGCTAGAACAGAATGAAAACGAAGGGAGGGGTTGTCACACACGTGGCGTCGATGGCGTTAAAACGATGTATCGGTGGCCGATCTAAAATCATCGGACAATGACGCGCTAACTGGATAACTAGCGGGGGGATATCCTCCTCTTATCTCGTGGAACGATAAGCGAACCCCCTCCCCCCCAAACCTTCGTCATATTACATTAGCGTGCCCATGGAATAATGTATGTCGAGCCCGTAAACGGCACCCCCTCGAAACGGCTCTATATTCACATGGTAATGCGAGAGGAGCGCGATATCACGAGGGTGAAGTGTTATTAACAATTTGGGAGGGGGAGGGGGTCCTATCGGGAATCGGCCCGCTCTCAGGGTGTCTCTCTCTCTCTCTCTCTCTCTCTCCTCCTGTGTTCCTGTGCCCCGCCACCGATGCCCCTTCCTTCGACTTGCCTCGACTCGGTAAAACGACTGTCGAGATCCTGTCGGCGAGATACTACAACGCGACGCTTCTTTGATCGAGCCTACAGTTCAGAAATGAACTTTCTTGCTCTCGCTCAGGGGAGAGAAAGTGGACGGGGGTGGATATTTATTGCGGGGAAGAGGGAATTTAAGAGGATTTTTCTACGATTTTGTTTTTAATTTGGTGTGAATTTTTTTTCTTTTTTTATAATGGGAAGAAAAAGATTAGTTATCGGAAATTTATTTTTGATCTTGCAAATGTAGCGTATTTATATAAATCATAAAATAAACTTGTGCATTTTCAATAATTTAATTTGATAGTTTTAGTATTAATATAATTGTTAATGTTGATTTTACGTAAAATGACGTCTATTAACAAAGCTTTTTTATCTTTATATTTATCGGGATAAATAAATTAATTTTAAAATCCGTTTATTTTACGCGAAAATTCTTTTCATTCTTCTTTATTTTAAATAATTTCAAAAAAATTCTAGGACGACAGCTTTTAAAATTTATTTTTATCGTTTATTTTTTTCATACATTATAAATCGTCAACACCTGTTTCAGCAATATAAGTCTAATATATATAAAACTCATGTTTAGGAATTTTTAGTCAAAGTGCAAATCGCTACCTCGAGTATAATGGAACAAAACAATGGACAAGTTTAAAGGTTTAACAAGTCATGCACGGTTTCAATAAGCCAAAGCTTGCTTGCTTTCCTCAAATCGTCTGGCGGATCTCTGCCTTCTTACCGCGGTGTCTCTAACAAGCCGCGCTTCTCTTCGAATGGTTCTCACAAACGAACCGTCGAAGAAGGCTGCCAATGAATTGTGCTTACTGTTCTTCGCCAGCGATGCGGCACGGAAACGGTATCGCCTCTCGGTGGTCGTCGTTAATTCTCACCTTCCGTTAACCGCGCGCGCCTTTTCTGCTCGAGCATCGCCGGTAATTGCCGCCTGGCCGCCGTTTATTTTTCCATCCCGTGAAAACATTCTTTTCATTCGAATTTATCCTTTACAATTTATCAACACCACTCCTCAATATTTAGGATCAATATAAAATTTAATCCGATTTCCTTATAATTTTCACACTTAAATTTTTATATTCCTTCCTTGACGGGATTAAAAGTAGCAATAAATTCTTGAAAAAACGTATAATATATCTATTCCTCTAAACTTTATATTCGTATATATAAATCGTTTAATATAATTTAACGGACACAATATTCTTTCACAACGTATATTCTTCTATCTTCAATAAACAACAATTAACACGTTATTGCACGGTGAAACGAACAAATACGAATCGATCGATGAGAAAAAAAAAAAAAAAAAAAAAATAACCAGAGGAATCGAGAAGCGTTTTACCGCGACAATTACCAGGCCGTTCCTTTCCTCATTTTGCCTCGCGAAACAAGAGACTTGAAAATCGAGCGGAGGTGTTAAACGCGGCGCGGTAAACAGCCGCCAAGATAAAACGTCGAGGCAAGAAGAGAGAGAAAGGAAGGAAGGAAGGAGGGGGGAGGGAGGCTCGTTAGGATTTTTCCGCGGGTGTTAACCGGCCCGGCGACGAGCAGAGCGACGAACAATGCTGTCCTGTGTGGAAGCGCAGCGCTAACGAGACGACCGAACACACCGGCTGGCCCCCGTCAATTGTTTCAGCAAACAACGAAACAATGGACAGTGGCCGGGCGATACTAATGGTCGGTTTATACGCTCCTTAACTCGCCGGCTCCCTCTCTCGGACAGCTCTTCCAGGCCAACGGTGGACCCATATTGGGCCACCCTCTTTGTCCTTTTTCCTTCCCGCCTCGTCTTCGATATTTAGATACGTGCCTCGATCATAATGGGCCAGATTGTCAAGGTCGGGTCTTTCCAACATCGATCCTCTTCTTTTTAATTTTTTTTTTTTTTACTTTATACGTAAAATGAAAAGTCATTAAATGTTCTTTCTTATATAATCAAGAACTCGAGACTCTGTTCATTAGTGTCTACAACAATATTGGAACAATTTCACGAATCAGAAGTAATGTAGAAATCAAAATCTCGTTAAGTAAAAAAATAAAATGATCATCGCTTGTTATAAGAAAAAATAAATCCAACACAGGGGAGAGAGTCTGACGCGTCTAACTTTCCTCTAACGCGCAAGATAGGCCGGTCAAATAAAAATTAACAAAGAGAGCGTGGTACAAAGGGAGAATAGAGGAGAGAGAGAGAGAGAAAGTAATGGGACAAGGGTGCGGAGAAAGGAGGCGAGGGGTTAGACGCGAGCGAAATAGGTAAGGGGAGGTTAGAAATAGGAGCTAACCGAGCGTGAGAGATTAACCCCTCTAACAGCGGCCGCCCAGTATATCAAGGCGCGTGATAAAACGCCGCCGGCCTCTGGCTGTGTGTGCTGCCACCCCTAACTGCCTCTATTGACTACCAGAATCCGATATATTCTACTCCAACGGCGGAGAAAACCGACTGGGAGGCGCCGGAATTTCATACATCTTCTTTCGACGATCCATCGCTTAGGGGTGAGACCGATACCGTACCTCCGCTCCCCTCGTACACTTTTCCTACCCTTCCCCGCGACCCTAGCCAGTTCTCACGGATAAAGCCGCGCCGATCACTCTGGGATTGAACTCCTTCACCCCCCCTCCCGTGATGAAACAACGAAGAAACAACGCGCGATCGCCATTGGCCTTGTCTTTTTTTTTCCCCCATTTATCTCGATGTGGATCGGTATGGTATGTTAAGCGAGTGGAGAAATCGAGATTCGGTTAATTGGGATTGTTTCGATCTTGTTGGAATAGAAATTGTGATTCATTGAGGCGGACAAGTGGGTTTTGATAAAATAGGATTTCGTTAAGAAAGATAGGAAACAAAAGTGAATAAAAGGAAGATGAAAATCGAGGCAATTGTTTGAGAATTTTGGTATAATATTTGCAACATTCAAAATTATATTTATATTAAATAAATAAATACAAGATGATTATTTAAATTTCTTACGCAAAATCCAATAAAATTTGTAATATTCGATATTGATTGAAACTTTATTTTTCTTATCGATAAAACGGGAAGAATAAAAATATTGGTTTGAGATATCGATTATACGGATTATATTCACGAAGAATTAAAAATATTTTTTATATTTCATATAAAATGACTTTTTTACTTTCTGTCATAAAATTACTCTTATTTGGTTTCTTAATTTAACATTAATTTTAAAATTTCCAAAAATATATTATAACGTGCCTCTAGCGTGTCTCGCTCGCTTTTTATTTTTACCCAATAAATCTCAGAAAAATGAATGAAAATGTAGAATCGAAAGAGAAAATCCTGTTTATCGATCATTATCCGGAATAGCATAATACTCCATCAATTTATATCGAATCTGTCATCGAATCCTATTTTCCATTAATCTCGCGCGCAAACTTCCGTAATCATCGTGTAATCATCGAGCCAACCTTTCGTTCTTAACCTAACAATTCGATTGAATATTCGTTTTCTCGATCGATCGAAAGCGTGAAAAAACACAGGGACGATTGTAGGATCCTCGAGGGATCGGATGTCGGGATGGCAGAAATACAAATCCAAGGTTGGCCGCGATGAAAACGAAGTAGAACACGGGATCATCCAGCCCATGCCAGTCTAATGCCTAAACACCCTAATAGCTCCGTAAACAAGGGGGCGACGCTTTGAAGTCGGGCGCGATTCCGCATTTTTCGGAAAAGATCCGAGCGGAAACGCCGGCTCCGAAGTTTGACTTGTAAGCGGATAACGTTGAGTCAACGGCTTATTGTTTCACCATTCCCCGGTCTCTGGATTTCGACCACCTCGACGGTTATCGATGGGGTTGTGTTTGCCCAGTTGGGCCAATAGGCGGACACCCGCAATCTGCTCCATTTTTCCCGAAACGCGAATAAATACGTTTATTTTAATTATCGTTGTTGCATATCGGGTTACAACGAAGGATCTCCGAATTTTTCCCGGTCCTTGAAATCATTACGAGTAATATATGAGATATAATTATGAGTTACAGATAAAAATTAGAAATTTAGAATAAGAATGCAGGATCGAACGATAAATCAATAAGTTTTGTTTAACGTCTTTCATTGGTAACAGTTTTCTAACAGACGTTACGATGAAAGTCGAAGATAATTCAACAGATTTGAAAGATTCGTCATCGAGAATCGATTAATTATTGTATGAAGAAAGAAATAATTTTATAAACGGATCTTTCGACCTTTTTTTCTTTCCTGCATAATTTCATGGATAATAACGCGTGTTTAATTCGATTCGAGGAAAAAAGGTATACGGTTACGTTAAATCATCGTCATTTTTATTATCATCCTGATCTATCTCTCTAAACACAGTAGCTTTCTCGCCTGATTTAACAATCGCGTGAAAGAAACGAAAGGACTAATTTAATCCTGGAAAGTCATTACAAATTAATTTATGACGATTGTTGCGCGGCCCGGTTGCGCAACCCGTTAATTTGTCATAAAGAATGGCGCTCATTGTTCGGGCGCTCGATCCACGCCGGTACAATTCTCATAAATACGCGACTCGGCGCCGAATGGCCATTGTGCGAAGGCCTCAGACGAACCACGGCATCTAATTGACACGGTTCGGCCCGATTATCGGGCGCGGATTGCCACACTTGCGATGCAAGTGCATTCGATTAACTCAAGGTGGTCCACTGTTCACGGTTGAAACCATTTTTAAAACCGTTCGTTCCTTGCTCTTTCGTTTAACGATCCTCTCGCGAGGACGTTTCTTCTTCGAGATTAAATTCTAAAAAAAAAAAAAACGTAATTTCCAAACTACTTTTTTTTTTATTATTGTTATTATTATTATAACGTTATACGATCGTTTCTTTTTTAACGAGGATACGCTCGAGCGATTTTATTCCAATGGGATTTACATCGACAATGTATGCGTTGAATGAGTAGTGTATGAGTAGAAGAGTGGATCAAACAACACGGCTGTCTTTCTTTGAGGAATCGATCGAAGAAGAAAAAATTGGCCGAGAAAGGAACAATTTTGAACCGGGAGTCAAAATTGAAAAAAAGGAAGAGTGGATGGAATGATTGGCTACAAATCGAATCTTTTGTACGGCACAATCCTTTCTTCGAGTAATTAAAACACGAATGGACGAATACTTTTTTTTACTTTTCCAAAAAACATTGATCTCGATACTTGTCTCTAATTGCGTTTAATTATAATGATACACACACACACACACACACGCATCTGTAACATTAATATGAAGCCTCCTCGTCGAACGGGAGGGGAAAAAGAATCGAATTAGCTAACGATTCGGCGTGACGTAATAGCCAGAAACGCGAAGGGATGCAGAGAGAAGGAAATAAGGCGGTGTTGAAGTGAAATAAAGGCGGTTATCCAAAGAGATAGAAAGGTTGGCAGGAGCAGTGGGACAGATAAAAGGCATTTTATCTCGCAGGATAACCGTGAACTCTTCCTCGTTCCATCTCTCTTCGTTCGTTCCTTATTTCTCGCCTCCACTCATCCCCTCTTCCTTCTCCTTTCCTTCTCCTTCTCTCGTCCATGCTCGCTCGCGTTCCTTCTATTTTTTCCCCCCCTTTCCTTTTTTTTCTTTCTTTCTTTCTTTCTTTCTTTCTTTTTTTTTTATCCACGACCGTTCATGCTATCCACGTCGAATCTTTCAATAAAAAATTTTGTAGCCCCGCGGAGTCAGCGCCATTTTGTGAGTTTAAATGGAAATCCGGGCGGCAGGGAGAGTGGCAGGGAGGCCGGCGAGCACTCTTAGCATGCAAATTAAAGTGCTGCCATTTGAATGCGAATAAAACGCCCTCGAGAGCGCGCGTCGGCGATCAGAAAGAGAGGGGGCGAGGGGGAGAAGGATGGATGGGGTGAAAGAAAGAGAGAGAGAGAGAGAGAGAGAGAGGAGGGACGAGGTTGTGACAGATCGCGCGACAGAGGTGCTTACGTGGTCGAGGAGAGGAAATTTCGAAAAGAATCCTTCTTCCACCCTCGACGCAGTTACGCCCCCTTGGAAATATGGCGCCTTCCCGCTCGCTCTCGATTCCACCAACCTAGCCACGTTCCCATTTAACCTTCGACTCGAACCATTTGTTATTTGCAATATTATTTGCAAACGCGTCGTAATGAGTTATTTGCAATTTTCTTGGACGAGCATTGTCTTGTCGTTGCTGCTTGTTGTTGCGTGGCTGGGCAAACAACGGTTTGATCGGCGCGTGAGACGTTTCCAGGATCCGTAGCCTGCGTACGGGACAGGTCTTTAATCATTGTTTTTAATTTTGATATTTAGCGGTTGAAGTAAATTTGGTATCCCAATTAATCGGTTAGTGGTTAGTGAGTTTTTAAATTAATTTAGAATAATTTGTGATTGAGAGATGGATGTTATTTTGAGAAATTAACGAGATAAAGATTTTTGTTGTATTATATAAAAGTGGAGAATGTTAAAAGTTGTTATGAAAAATTATGAAGGGATAGATAAAATTATTAGCAATTTATTATATTGCTGGCAAATTGTGAAACTGAAAGATTTTATTTATTTTACAGAAACACACAAAAGTAGTTGAGAATCCATTGAATTATCCTGAATAGCACGTTATTTTAATTATTATAAGTTATTTCAATACACTAGTTAGTAGCGAAAAAGCTATTCTTTTCTTAGAATAATTTCCACGTGACTCGTGTCAACTACGATTTCCCCTCTCCTTTAATGAATTTATAGAATGTAACGGAAAAATTGAAAGATATCCTCAAATTATTCGAGCTCGAGTAAAGTGAAGAAAAAGAAGGGAAGAATATTCGAGGCAATGCCACAAATCAAGGTTATATTCGGTGGAACGACTCGTCTTCGAACATCTCCGCATGAGAACCGCTTTTCTCGCTTTGGTTATTACCGGGAGCATCTCTTATAGAAACGTGAGCCCCCCGGGCGACAGTTATGAAATTTCTTTAGAATTATTTCGCCTCCACCTAATGCCGGCCACGCCGGCATGAAACTTCACTGGAATAAGAAATAATATTTTCTCGGTCCCCGCCGTTTTTCTGCGGTTTTCCCTTCCTCGGTCGAGAGGAGGAGGCCACCAGGCCCGCGGGATTTAATGCGGCTTTATGAAAACCGTCGCGAGAAGTCTTAATTGCAGCCGTGGAGAGCGAGAAATTATGCGCCCTTATAAAAACTTCCTGCCCTTTCCTCGTCTTCTCTCGTCCTCTCCCTTCTCCGCGCTGGTGGATCGCTTCCCATGCGCGGATTTACCCGCATAGATATTAACGCAAACATCGAAATTTATCTCTTCCAGTCTTTATCTTCCCCTTTTAACTTTTCCTTTTAATTCGTTGAATCGGCTAAAATTTCTTATTCTTTCTTGTTTCTTCTTTTTTGTTTTAAATAAATCGTAAAACAGTTCATCGTCCTCTCGCGAAATTCTTTGATTTTATGGGAAAAATGCGTAAGTTGCACGTATTTGTTTTAAAATTGAAATACTTACATACTTAATGTAGATTTGTATTCAACATTCCTTTGTTAAAGTATTAAATGGATGTTCAGATGTGCTTACAAATAACGCAGAAATAACGCGAATAATTTTAATAATCAATAAAGATTATTATTACCATTATAACTCATGTTCTCATTTTTATGACTCGGAGGATTTATCTTATCATTGTTATATTTTCTCGATCGCTATTTTAACTTATTGTTGCTTTTTACTTATGTGCATAAATTATTTTAATATATTATTATTATTATTATTATTATTACTTAAGAGTGGAGCAGCCTCTTGTCGAGGCTGAAAATCTACTTACTGCCAACTCTACTTCTCAATATTCTCGAGCACTCGGGATGCCGCCTCCCGATTTATACACACTCGGGTTGCACGAATTTATCGCGTAAACTCCCTCCTTTCGTACAGGACAATCCAATCGACCGATCCGAATGATTAAAATTCTCCTCCAAGTACAGTGAATTTACTTACTACACTTACTTCGAAACCCCTTTCAGAAGAGGATTCTGATCCCTGGATGCGAACTACCACTTCTGGAAGAAAACCAGCCGAATCTCGGTCGTCGTCCAAGGAGGGGAGGATTTCGAAGTCTATCGACGTCTCCTCTCGTCGTCTGGCTCCCATGGGAGGATGATGGCGCGACTCGCGCGGATGATCTCGATCCAGAGACTGTGTGAAGCGACGATCGGCGCTTAAGGAGATGTGGAGAAAAATCGTTTTATAAATTCCATTCGGTTGCATTTCCCTTCTGGCGTTGGGTGGTTCCTCCTCCTCCTCCTCCTCCCCTTCCACTCCCCTTTTCCGGAGGACCGGCTCATTTCCCGGCAAGCGTTACTCCCTTTCGGTCGCAATCCACAGCCTATTCGCCCGATCTCCTCCATTCCGTTTTTCGTTATCGCGTCCAATTCCGGCGCTCGAGATATCTGGCCGGCGATAAGCGGCGGAGCGGAATTTAAATAAAGCGAATCAATATTCAAATCCTCGCGCCCTCGCGGCTCCCCCCTCCGGCTATCCAGTCCTTTCCTTCTTTCTTTCCTTATTTATTTCCTCTCCCCCTCCCTCTATCTGTAGGGCGCTTTCCTTTCCGTCGGTTTATATCGACGGTCTCATTTATTCCGGGATCCCTTTGTCGAACGATCTCCTTCCCCCCCTTGTTTCTCTCCTTTTCTTTTCTTAACTCACTTTTCTTCTCTTTCTCTAACCAATCCACCGTTTCTTGGATCCAATAGGTCAAATGATTGGTTTGTTTCCCCGGCCAATCACCGATTTCGAGGTGATCGGGAAAATGTGTCCGTAGAAAAGTTGACAATTCGTGATTAACGAAGAGATGGTGTTTTTTTTTCGTCCATTAAAAAATGGATAGATTGTATAAAAATGAATTTTTTATACATAAGTATTCTTAATTTTAATTGGGCCTGGTCAACTTCAATTTGTGCGAAATACAATATTTTGAATTATTCATAAATGAATATGAAGTATTATGGAAAGGATAAGTAATTTATAATTGTGATGTTAAAAAAATAAAACAAATTTCGAAAGTATTTGATACTCGAAAAATAAACAAAGTATATCTGCAATTAAAATATGATTTAATTGACACTTTAGCGAAATAAATTATTCGATCAAATAAAAATATTTTACACATAAGGATTCAAAATTTTAATTGGGTCTGGTTAATTTCAATTTGTATGTGAAATACAATATTTCGAATTATTCATGAATGATTATAAAGTATTATGGAAAACTATTTGATACTTAAAAAATAAATATAGTATATCTGCAATTAAAAAATGATTTAATCAACACTTTCAAATAGAAAACCTAAGATCGAAATTATACATTACTCATCGAGTGACAAATAAAACCTGCCTACGACTTTATGAATCGTGCAGTCGGTACACAAAATCCACCCTCTGCTTATTCGTTTAATTCGATTTTCAAACGCGAAGAGTGCAAAGCTTATACCGCAATAAGAATACCCTTCTCGTCGATCACCCTGATCCAATTATTCCAACTATATTTTGGCAACTTGAATCCCAACGGAGGAAATAGATCTCTCTCTTTCTCTCTCTCGAAATAGCTCCCTTTCGATCCATCCATCTTCCAGATACTCGCAATACCAGCACGCGAGAAATCTGGCATAACCATAAAATGACGAGAGGCAGTGGCCACTTAATGGGCTCCGTGGAGGAGAGCGGCGTGAGACCGATGGAAACACGCTGGCCAGAATTTAGCGTAATTCAACGATTTCTGTGCAAACGGATCTCCTATTCCGATGCCGAGCAGGGAACAGGCTGGACGACGGTCATCCCGGATACGTCGGAGGCTGCTCTCAGCTTTATCCCCGAAGGCGGCCCGATTGAATTTTATCTCTTCGCGTTACGTGTGTATACATATCGGAAAATACAACGCGGCGACATGTAAATCCGGGAATAAGTCGTTGGACGGGTGGCGTTGCGTTAAACAATGCCTTTTGTTCCAAACACACCCCCTTGGGTCCGCGCTAGACGGTCAAATCCCTCGGTCCTCTACATCTGACTTTCGATGCTTGCTCGATTGTGGCTTTCGTAGGGCGTCGAGGAATTGCGAATCTAGGATTCCTTTTTCTTCTTGGAAAATTGGAATGGGTATTATTTAGCTCGTTGGAGGCTCGTCATAATATTCGATGCTACTTTTTATTTCAATCGATATTGGTATTGGTATACGTTAGATTTTTATAAAATACCGGAAATTTTTGAATAAAATTCGAAAAATCGTTTTTTCGATTAGCAACGATCGGCAGATTTTTTATACCTCTTTTTTAATACTTTTAATTATTTACTTTTTTTACAATTTTTTTCGACATTGGTTTTTAAACTATGCAGGCTGATCATATTAAATTTTACTGCTCATTTTTTTTATTTTTTTATAAAATCATATCACGATAGAATAAAATTTATAGATATAGATGTAAAATCTTTTCAATTTCTTAAAAATATTTATTAATATGTACTAATAAGAATAAAAATATGCGATAACATATCTCATTACTCGATATATTTTACAATTAATTTCGAAGTTTTTATTTACGCATAAAATAAAGTACTGTCAGTTTGAAATGTGTGTTAATGCAATGAAATGAAATTTAAAAATGATCACTATCTTACTAGATTCTTATGCAAAAATATAATATAATGTAATAAATATAAATCAAAAAGTTCAGAATAAAACAATATATTTTATTATCAGATTTCATCAGATAAAATTATTTTTATATAACATTATAATTGTTATGATAAACAAATATTATATAAGTTTAATATATAATATGGTATAATTTCCATATATTAGAAAGCACAAAAGTTTTCGTTTATACTATTTTAATTCAAAAATTTGTGTCTATATATAATACACGTATACATGAAACAATTTTTTGTC
Organism: Apis florea; assembly: GCF_048593485.1. Taxonomy (NCBI): domain Eukaryota; kingdom Metazoa; phylum Arthropoda; class Insecta; order Hymenoptera; family Apidae; genus Apis; species Apis florea. The sequence continues at coordinate 1,480,555 of NW_028256864.1, read as the reverse complement.
AACGAGAATTATTATCCAATTATCATTTATGAATTAAGCAGCAACTATTCAAAATTGTTCTAAATTATTTAAGGAATAAAATTTCGATCAATTCTTTTGCTTTCAAGCTTTTAAAAAAATTCACATCTACCCCAGAAATCTAAATCACAAACTTTGAATTAATCACCCAACGTTAAAGACACAGGGAATCAATGGTCACGTGTCCAGTGATCGATCTTCGTCGACGATTAATGCGGGTCGAAGCGGAGCGCCACGGCCGAAAAGAAATGTCAAAGGGGAGAGAAAGAGAATTAACCCGTGGGCCGCATGATTGATAGGATTAATAACGCGCCGTGGGTCGAGCCCTACGTGAACCGATAAAACACCGTCGAAGACGGAATACTTTAACCCCGGATTAATAGGCTTGTAAACGGCGCAATGATTTCCATTAATATTCATGGGCCACCGACGCGGAACGCGCCTATGATTTATGGTGTTTAATTTTCGCGCTTCGCGACATGCGCGCGCGCCTTCCCAATTTATCGTGACACGTTTCGGCTCTACTCGTCGCGGATCGGCAAAAATCGGATACGGGAAAAATAATCGCTCCGTTTAAGAGACGAATAATCCCCATTTAATCAACCGATCAAATTTCTCGATAATCAAAAGTGAAATCAAAAGTTAATCCAAACAAATCAATATAATTTATTTTTAACGGAAATTATACGACATAAAAATAGGGAATTCAAAAATGAAAAAATTATTAAGACTGTTATTCTAATGTCGTAGATAAAAATAGATTAATTCGTGTAAAATCATTTGGAAGCGAATAATCAACTTTTAATTTATATTACGTATAAATAGAAAGATTCCTTTAATTTATGATATTTAGGTTAGGGCAGAAAATGAATATAATCTGATAAAATTAAAAATCTTTGGAATTTCGAAAGTATTTCTGCAAATCTAATATTCCTTTCAGTTAAGTTGTTAAATAGTACTATTTATTCTTCTATAAAATTTTCGAATTAATTTATACCGTTTAATATTTATTATTGTTTATTAATAAGAATCAGGGTTAGATTATTTTTCTAAACCAAATTAAACGCATATTTGAAACTATGAATACGTAAATTTAAAAATTGTGTTTTATAATTGATAATTAATAATTATTCTTATATCATTTATATTAATCGTAATATCTTCATACGCTTATGAGTCTTTTTCTCTCATTTATTTTCTTTATTCAAATTGAAATTGAAAAGGATCGACGAAATATTCTTAAAAAGTATTTTATATGGAAAAAAAGAAAAGCTTTCGAAATGTGACGATGCATCTGAAATAAAAAAAGGGTTCGAAGAAAATCTGTTCTGTTTGAAACGAAAATAGGACTGATCCGTCCATTGCTATTCTGGTATACGGGAAATATAGGCGACGACAGGAAGCGCTGCGTCGTATCAACCCTTCTCCAGGTGCAGAAACGAACGATGACGTTGGCCAAACATTTTCGAAAGGACGTCCATGCGTAAAGCTACTTAAGAGGCGTTGGCGGCACCTTTGCGAAACCCAGGCCGGACTCTTTTCCAAAAGGAACCGCTACACTCTGGTAATACGATCCTACGAAAACCTAGAAAGAATCCTGCAAAGACAAAAGATGCTTGCACATTTGAAAATCTTCACAAATTGACCCACGAGCAAATCTATCTTTCAAACGAACTTCAAATAGATAAATATTTTTTTATTCTCTTATTATCTAAAAATTTACACAACCATATTTTCAAATTCAAAATGATAGAAAATTTGAAAATTTTTTTCCTAATTCATTGAGGATCGATGTTGCTATAATACAATATCTCAAAGTTTGTTTTTTCACTCCATATATATATATATATAAATTCACAAAGAAATTCTAAAAATTTGCTCAATATTTTCTCTATTATCGTTTCTTCTTTCAGTTAGATTTAATCATTTAAATTAATTCATTAAATAACGAATTTTATTTAATGTCAAAATATATAAAATAATATCAAATTAATAGTTTATATTATTATAAATTATATGTTGTAAATATTTATTATTTATATGAAAAATCTAATAAAAATGAAGCTAGTAATTAATTTTTCTATACATTATTAAAAATAATAAACAAAATAGCTTAGGAGAGAATAAATTTAATAAATATCAAATACTTTGCATAATTTAAAACAAATTAGATAACGTTCAGAATTACTTGTCAAAAAATTCATACCTTACAAAAATAAATTAAATTTCCTAATTCTGGAATCTTTGATGTTTCAGTGTTAGAAATTATCAAATAACTTTGTCTATATTCTAATATTATTATCCGAAAATCTATTAAATTATCTAATTAAGAATTTCGATTCTAGAAAGATCAATTACGTTCTGTATGACTGAAATAAATTATTCTTAATCAAGAATTCTCAAAGAGTTTTATTATATAACCTTAATTACAGAAACTATATCATTGAAGAAAAAAATAGATAAATTGCTGTTATTATATCTATATATTTTCCTTATATATATTTATTATCTAAAAATGAAATTTCTAAATATCCAAATTCAAAATTTTTTAATCTAGATATCGTAAAATCAAAAACAAATTGCTATTATTGTATGTAAGTATACATCTTCCAAATTTTATCATCCAAAAACGAAATTTCCAAAAATCTCCTAAATTTCCTAATCCAAAATGTTCAATAGTTCATTATTCGCCAATCTTGGCCCTAGAAACATATATCTTTTATGTATTTTCCAAAAATGAAATTTTCAAGAAATTTTCTTAAATTTCTATCTAATTTCTAATCTAAAATTCTTAATGATTCATTTATTCGGCAATTTCAATCTCGTATCGTTGAACAAAACTACTGTTATCGTAAATATATTCTATATATTTTCCAAATTTCATTATCCAAAAATGAAATTTTCTAAAATCTTCTAAATTTCTTAATTCAAAATATTCAACAATCTATTATTCAATCTCGGCCCCAGAAATTCTTCCTATTCCGTTATATTACATATATTCATATACATATATTCTCTATATATTTTATTCAAAAAATGAAATTTTCAGAAAATCTTTCAAATTTCCTGATCCAAAACACTCAACGATTCGTTATTCGACAATCTCAACTCCAGAAACATCAACTCTCCTATATCATTGAACAAAGCTATCATACATCAAATAAACTCTATACATTTTCCAAATTTTATCAAAATTATCAAAATTCCTCTAAATTTCCTAATTCAAAATTTTCAACGATTCATTATTCGCCAATCTCAAAATTCTCCTGTATCGTTAAACAAACTTACCACACATCAGATATATTTTCCAAATTTTATCAAAATTACCAAAAATCCTCTAAATTTCCTAATTCAAAACCCTCAACGATTCGTTATTCGACAATCTCAACTCCAGAAACATCAACTCTCCTATATCATTGAACAAAGCTATCATACATCAAATAAACTCTACACATTTTCCAAATTTTATCAAAATTGTCAAAATTCCTCTAAATTTCCTAATTCAAAAACCCTCAACGATTCGCCAATCCCGGAAATGTCAATTGCCGTCGAACGTTCGCGAAGGGTGGCAGGCTTCGACACGGAAACGTCCGCACTGCGCAGCCTCTGGCATTCTTTATCGTTTAACGTTGTAAACGCGCGGATGACAGAGGGGCTCGCGACGCGAGGAATCGGGGCGGCGGCGGAGGAGGAGGTGGAAAAGAGAGAGAGAGAGAGAGAGAGGATCGAGAATTCAAATACCGGCGCCATTAAACTGAATAACGAGGAGTGCTGCCGTTCGAAATATGAACACGGCTATGATTTGCGGCCTCGTAAACCCGTTCATAACGAATAATAATGTCACCGCGGCCCTGGCCGCGACTCGGGGGCGTGTTCTCCCGCCTGGAAATCCACCTACAATATCGCCGAGACTTTTTTTCATGTCTCATAACGCCTCACCGGTTGAAATTAAATAATAAAATATACGAAGGGAGGGGGGAGAAGGTAAGGAAGGGAAACGTCAGTTACATCGTTAACTCGCACTTACGCCTCCCACCCTTCCCTCCCGCTGGATATTTCGCGCAGCCTCGTGCATTCGCGATTTCGTTCCAGCTTGCGGACCGTTTCCAGGAATTTCTGACGGAAGTCCCGAACTTTCTCAGAGGAATTTGGAGAATCGTCGAGTTTAACGCGTTGACTCGGCTTTCCAGACATGTTGTGGAATTTTAATAATTTGGAAAGAAATTAATTTTGGTGGCGAAAAATATTGAATTGGCTTTTTTCTTTTTTGACGAATAAAAATGGAAAAGGAATGCAATGGAATTGTGTCTCGATGATGGATCACAATTGCGTGAGAAAAGTATACTACAATGAATTGATAAAATCTTATGTATATTTTCTACAATCTTTATTCCAAATTCAAGAGTTTTGATTATTTAGTTGATAAAATGAAACGTTAAAATGGATTTGAATATAAAAGAAACGTATGTGGAATAAAGTAAAATCTTTAACAAATATTCGAGGAAATTTACTTTTCGATAATCTGGACAACAATAAAAAAAAAATATTCATGAAAAATAATGCTCAAAACACAAATTTCATATCTCGAACATCAGAATCGGCGACGCGATTATTAATATTCATCTATATACCCAAAATTCATCTATACACCCTTGCCTTGAACTTTCGAAAATTTTTCACAACGACGAATAATCGCGTTTCAAACCGTCCCCTTCGAATTCTCCGTAACTTTACACATTGTCGAAAGGATTAATGATATCAAGAAAAAAAGAAAAATAATCTCACCTGTTCGCGAGAGTTTATCAAGCGTGTTTACCGATAACACCGTCGATATCCTCCTCCTTAAACGCAGTTATCGCCAGTATCCCGAACAAGGCATTCCACGGCGGAATAATAGCATACGTTTAACCGAAGATGATGATGCGTTGCGAAGCAGGTTTGTCTGCCTCGCGGGTAACGAGGAACACTTTAGCCGGAAGATAAGCGGGGCAGGTGTGTCGCGACGAATTTCAATAAATACGCGTTCCACTGTTCCTTGAACGGTTGGTATCGCGTCTCGATTGGAAAACACGAAGCCAATCGAGCGGATAACTCTGCGACCGAGTCTGTAAGGCTGAAGGAAACATCTTTATCCGACGATTCGAAGCTCGCAAATTGCCGAGTTTAGCACACGCCCGGCCTGAATAACGTATAATAATTACTTGGCCGGATGACACGTGAATATGAGCGTCCGCTTATCGGCTAATTATGCCGAGGAGGGAAGGACCCCCGAGACCGTGTATCTGTAATTTTTCAACGATGACAACAACCCGATAAAGAGAAGCGTACAGAAATAGATTAAGGGAATAAGTACAACCGTGATAATGTTACCGACCAGCAAATGGAGGTAATGTATGTGTATGTGTAAAAAAGGACGAGTGTAAAGGCGATCGTGGAAAAATATCTCGTGTTCTCGGAGAAGTTTGGATTTGTTGTTCGGAAATACACCCTATTTTGAACAGGATGAAATGATTTTTAGAAAATCTTGTCAAATTTGTTTGATAAGTATATAAAGAGAATCGTTTCGTTTATCGTACTTCATCAAATTGTATCTGTACGTATATTTTAATATATTGTTATTTAAGAAGAGTGATAAGATTCTCTTAAAGCCTATTAACGTTAAGTTTATCAGTGATATAAATACATATAACGTAGACATCGATGAATCTTATATTTAATTCTGATGTACTAGGATGAATAGGAAAGTTTATTTGTTGTTTTATTTGGTTTAGTAAAAAGTAACATAGAGAAATTTATACGTATAGAACCATAATTTAGTTTTATAATTAATTAAAAAAAATCCTGTCAAAATAATCTTTTTCTACCATTGTCAATAATTATTTACAAAACAACAAAATTGTATAATTATATTGTATGATTATGTTAAAGCATATCATTAAATTTATAATGTTTTCATATGTTCTAATCTTAATTTTAAATTATAGATACCACTTTTTAAACTTAAAGTAAATTAAAATCAAATTGTATTTACGCAAAACTTCCATTATCTTTTTAATAGACTTAATAGAAAATAATTATGGCTTGTTTAACGTTAAAATAATGATTTCTTCCATCTGCCAAATTGCACAAATGTAAGTTTAATATACAAAGTTGAATAAAATTGCTGTTCTAATCCTTTTTCCACATTTTTAATTCAATCCTCTACTATTTCATTTTATTAGAATTTACAATATGATTGTTAAAATATAATATCTCTATCAGATTGAAATCACTGTGACATTCTGTATCGCGATAAATTTTTTTACGTTTTGAAACCTCTTCTATGCGACATATTTACGAATAATAATAATTTCAATTAATAAAACTAGTAATTACGATAATGCGAATTTGGTTAATGGCAGTTTTGATAAAAAAAAAGTTGTTTAGAAAACTAAAACTCTTAATATGATCTCTTTTCCCTATTTAAAAAATCATTTTCATTTTTATATCTAGTTAAGCAAGTAATTAATTTTATTCCCACATCTTGGAACGTAATTTTCAATTATATCTTAAACGATTGTTTAAAAATATTTGCAAGATGCCAAACAATTGTAAACAAAAAAAATCACTAGACAATATTACGATTTAAATAAAAATATTTTATTAATTCGAATAAATAGCAATATCTTTAAAAAAAGACGAGATTTTACTTGATCGTTAATTTTTGTTAGAATTTTGGTAAAAAAATAAACAAATATGACACATATTATTACGTAAATCGCTACCATCGTTATTACCAACGATGTTTCACTATATTTATAAACGTGCATTAGTCATAATTAACAAAGAATCACGAGAGAAATTCTCTTCACTCGCTCCCCCATTTTACTCTATCATACGTTCCATGGTTGCAAATGGAAACGCTGTGTCGCATCGAGCAAATTCTTTCGTTCGAGATCGAAGTCGAGTTAAGTAGCCAAGACTCTTGGCCTAAGAGCAGTGATAACGCTTCGAGGGTAACGAGTAGCAGCGCGCATTTATTCCGTTTATAGATTGCCGGCCGTTACAGCCGTCCCTTGTATACGCGGCTGGCCCTCTCCTATATACACCTAATAATGAAGATGTTGTTTTAATTGCCGGCTCGCGTGAGCATCCCGCTAATTAACGCACTCGCCACCGGTGACTGTTACGGTCCACTCCTCGTGACTCCTCTTTCTCCTCCGACTCCACCGATTTACACACACGATTCCTCGCCACCGATACACTCCCTGATTGGCGTAAAACGCTTTGCATAATCGTTCCAACTTTTTTACGCTCCTCTCTCGCTCGCATTTCTCCGATCATCCTTGGCAACAACAGATATAGTTTGTATTAATTTTAGAGGAATTAAGAAGAGAGCCGATTATTGAGATTAATTAAAAATATTTGTTTGCGTGGATATGTTAATTTGTAGTTATTACGAAAGTAGTGAATATTTATTTATCCTTTTTGGAGAATTTTTGCCAAAATTTGATTTTCTAAAGAGATAATTAAAATATATATATATATATATTTTTTTTTATAGAATTTGTAATTACGGAGTTTTTATTATTCGTATTTTATTTCTCAATTTTTCGTATTTACATCGGCTTGGTTAAAAAAATAATTTGTAATTAGAGAATGTATATACCTTTATCTTAAACTTTCGCTGAATTTCTCAAACTTTCACTAAAAAGAAAATGATTATTTTTCGTTAATAATGAAAATGCAATTTATATATTTATTGTTGTTTTATTAAAGGTATCGTTTTCTGAAAAGAAAACTCGGATCTACATTCTTATTGCACTCCAATAAACAATTGTAGAATTGTAAAACTTATGGTAACACTTTTACATATTACATCAGATTTACTTATTTTAACCAAACTTATATCGAATTTTTGTTTATACAACGTCCCAATAAACTAAAAACTGATCAACTCGAGCAAAAATAAAGATCTCCCCTCTTCTTGCCGCGAGGACCGCAGCAATTTCTCTTTATCGTTGAAAAAGAAATGTTATCTCTTATCGCCATTTCGTAACGGTTCGTTTAAGTTTGATGCGATTTTTAAACAAATTGGAGGTGGAGGGAGGATAATAAATAGCAGCTAAGATAAAGTTAAGCGTTATAATTTGAAATGGGCAGAGGGAGATTTCTTCCAGAACGAGATGATAATCTAACGAAATACGGTTGATTTGCATGGCGAGGAGCGCAAATGGGGGACAAGCGATAACGCGCATACTCTGGAATCGCGTCTTTCCTTTTTTTCTTCTCGTTTCAAAATATTTATAAGCGGCCTCCATCTCGCTTTTCCGCTCTTCCTTTTTTTTTTTTTTTTTTTTTTAATTACCTTGCTTTCCTCGCTTCGTTTTCTTCCTCCCCCACCCCCCACCCCCTTATTCCTAATGAATTACAGCGACCCCGCTTCCGCGTGAGGCGGAAGAGAAAAACGAGAAGAAGGAAAGAAAGAAAGAGAAGAAAAGAAAAAGAAGAAGAGGGGAAGAAAAGGGAGAGGAAAATAGTCGTTAGCCTACCTCCTCCTCCCGAAAGTGGTGAAATTGAGTGGTAATTCACGGGGTCGTTAATGAAAGTGCGTGGCGAAAAAAATCCTGTCTAAAAAAATAAATTTCCCCGTTTATTTGCGTGAAAAAGTATCGAGATACGACACGGCGTATCGATACGTATCAGCCGAATACGTCTCGTCATTTTTACGTGCAATTACGTGCTTTTACGTGCAACCGAATCGTTGTCTCTGCGACGATAAATCCTCCCCCGATTCTCCCCCCTCGCCGTGACCTCTCTTCTTTTCTTTTCTTCCCGCCCTCTCCCTCTCCCCCCTTCTACATGCATAATCGCAACTTGGGAATCGCGATCGATAAATTTGCCTGTTAGACGGGAAGGAACGGGCGTTGCTTCGTCGACGTCAAGCTTCGATTATCGCGAGATCATCTCCTCTCGCGGAATAAACATATCGTTACTTAATGTTCCTCGTTCGGTTCGCGAGAGAAGGGAGAAGCGAGGGGAAAAGAAAAACCGACTTGTGGCGAGCCGTGGTGGTTAAAAAAAAAAAAAAAAAAAAAAGGAAAAGAAACTTGTGGAGAGGAAGGAGGAGAAAAAAGAGAGGGGAAGGGCGAATAAGATCGCAGCGTAATGAAACTCGCGCGCTCGCCAAAGAAACAGACGGACCGCGGTAGTGGTATCATTCGTCAAGTCTTAATTTCTCAATGAATCAGGCCCGTCTAATTAAGGGGCTTCGGCTGAGTCGAGCATGGATGGGCATTAGCATCCACCGGGTCTGTAATTTGTGCCTCTCTTAATTAAATCATCCGTTAGCCAAACGGGTCCCACTCGCTCTTTTTCTCTCTCTTTTACTCTGGAGGGAACCGGAGTCCCCCCTTCCTCGTGTCTTTTTCCTCTCTTTCCGTCCATCTCTCTCTTTCTTTTTCTCTTCTCGTTTTGCTTAATTTTTTTCCTTTTTCTTTTCTTTTCTCTCTCTTTTTTTTTTTTTTTTTTTTTGTTTGTTTGCTTGCTCCTTTTCTTGCGAGAACTTCCTCCGCGAGAGGAGTCAGTCGTCTTTCTCCTTTTCTTCCCCGTACCACCGCCGGCCCCACCTTTGTTTTTCGCTTCGAGGTCCGCACGAATCTTCTTCGGGATCCCTGTCTTTTTTTTTTTTTTCCCCGGGCAGCTCTTTTTTTCGGGAGAATGCAAACAAATTTTATGGGTCGGGCCGCGCACCACCGTCGCCTCCTAGTTTTCTTCTTCTTTCTTTCTTTCTTCGCTCATCCTGAACGCGTATTTTCCTCTACTTTTGTTAATCTACTTTCGTTATTTCCATTCGAAGTTATTGGTTGTTTTCTTTGTAATTTTTTTTTTTTAATCTCTTGATATCTTTTTTTTTTATTTCTACATCTTTTCGTTTTCTGTGTAATTTCTTTCCTTCGTGCAATATTATTTTTTTTTTTTCACATTGAATTATCGTAATTTTCAAATAATTTAATTTTTTCGTGACGTTTTGTTTTGTTTTTCTTTTCTTGCACTATTATTTTATTAGAGATGCGGGTGAGTGGCGATATTTCATTAATTGCATTGAATTTTATAGATTCAATTAAAATATTATTCCATACCAGATGCTAATTAGTTCGTAGTATAAAGTGTGTTTTTAATCGATGTATTAAGTTGCGATAACTTCGAGTAAAAGTATTGATTTTACGTGCCGATTATTTTGCAAATTTCGAGGAACGTTGCTTAAACTTCGATAATTATTTAACATTTAACAGTTAATAAATACACCGAGAATTTCAAATTATCGATTTCTACTTTCCACTTTCCTTAATTATACTTAATATATTATCACACATCAACGATTAAAAAAATTATCTCGCCACTCATTTATTAAAAATAATTTACGCATTTCATTAATTTTTATCGCGTTCCATTATTTTCGTTTTTAATTTTCACAATTTCTTCTTTTTCATTTCTCCTTAATTCATTTATTTCTTCCGTTTTTAATATCCTCGTAATAAACTTTGAAACTTTGAATTTCTCGATTAAATTTTTGTTTCGTTGTAATTTCTCCTTCATTTATATTATAATATCTAAATACACGTTTAAATACGTATTAGATTCATCAAAGTTTCGAAACATTCAAATTTTATGCTCACTCTCTCCCGATATCCCCTAGCATAAAACCAAATGTGTAATATCGATTACATTTTCTTCATCTCTAAAAGATACTGAGATCTTATCTACACATTCTCCTACAATTTAATATAACATATATATATATAATAAATAGACAATATTAATCGATAAATGGATATTAATAAAAATACAAACAGTGTAACCCTGTTCGCGACATCCTTTTAAAATGCTTCTCCTTCCCCTCCTCCCTTATCCCCTATCCCATGTCTGCCCTCGTTCGACGTTTTGGACGTTTTGCACAATTAACCAGTCAACCACCGTTCGGTTCGAGCCGCACTGAATTCGCGATCTTTAGTGTGGCGGGCATCCGTAAAATTCGGCGAATTTGCATCGGCGCGAGATACGAGATCTGGTCGGCTGGTCTACGCGGCCGCTGTTCGTGCCGATAATGGCGGCCGATCGCCGATTACCAGCCCCTATTACTTCATTAAGCCCGGCCGACACGTAAATTCCTCGTCGTCGACTCGAAATACTAACGAGCCGATGCTCCTCGGAACAGTTGTCCCGCCGATTACCTCCCCTCGACTTTGTCCCTGGCTCCCCTTCCCCCTCCCCTAATTGCTTCTGGTATTGAAAACTTTTAATTGAAAAACTCTCGTGTTGCGGAGATAGCGATTTTACGAGTTTTTGCGCCACAACGATGCGCTTATGGCTTCGCCGTAGACGTAGAGCAGGCACGAGTGGGGTTGGAATGGAAAAACGAGCCGTTCGATTCCGCTAGTTGCTCGGTCCAACGATGCGTGTACGCGCTTTGAGGTTTAAGGTTTAGTTCTCGGTTGATGAAAGAAAATGATAGGCAATTTCGGTTCCTTAAAATTGGAAAGAATTGGAAAGAGAATATAATTCTGTTGTCCATTGTTGAGGATTCTACGCTTACCAGATTATAGAATGAATAATGCAAAGAATTTGTGATCGTGGTAAAGTTGACGAAAAGTAAAGGAGGAAAAATTTTACGATCACAAGTATTTTTCGAAACGCTATCAAACTACGCACTTGATCGGGGAAAATTAAAAAAAATATCATAGCAATAAAGAGGAATTGATCGTCATAATTATAAACGCTAGAAAAATATAAAAATTCATATCATTGGAATGAAAAAGAAAATTGTTTTGACAGATAATAATTCAATAATACAGTTGAAGAGAATTTGTCCACGAAGGGACAAAATATTGCTTGCAATACTCGACTGTACAAATTAGCTAATAGAACGGTGTCGGAATCTTGTGAATTAATTGCAAACAATCTATCTATTTGTACCTTGCATCTATATTTCACAATTTCACGCCACGTAACAGCTTATTTGAATGAAGTATAAAACGAGTGGAAAAGGAATAATAAATTGAATCAAAGCTATTCCATACGTTTGTAATAACATAATCATTTACATTACAATAGCATCTACGGAATGTGTTATCCCAATTATTAAAGAATATGAAAGAAGAAAACTTTAGCGAATTTCTATCGAAAAATTTTTTACGCTCCAAATAATTATAGATTTTTCTCACTGTACTCACATCTACTACAAAAGAACGAAACGAATAAATTTTTCGATCCGACGAGGAAGAAAGAAAGAAACTCAAGAAAGGGTCATCTTTGCATCGATCTTTTGCATCGATGCACACGAAGGGGAGGGGGTGTGTGGATATACGTTGTAAGATACGTTGCCAGGACCTTCCGCGTATATCGAAGATCGGGACAAAAGTTAGCCAGGGACACGGAGGAGACAGGCGGCAACAATGCCAAGGCCCCCCGCGCTTCGGCCTCTAATATATTGCCATTGGCCGCCGCGAAGCAAAAGTATTGGACCTTGTTAGGCCTACCTGTATAAGGGCCTGCGCAGGGCCATCCCTGCTCGTTCCTCTACGCACAGCTCTTTCCCCGACTCGGGGAATTTTAATGCGAAAAATTGGTTCCGCCTCCGCGCGACGCGCCGCTTTTTTCGTTACGCTCCAACTTGGAAATGCGGTGGAACGCGTATTCGTCATCCTGAAGAGATTTAGATATTAGAAATTAAGGAAAATAATCGGTTCTCGATATCGGGAACTCGCGCGGAAATTTAATTTAAAGTTGTTCGAAAGCAGGAAAATAAATATTGAATTTGACGAAATAGGATACGTTATATTTTATTAATCCTTTGATATTGATTTCGTTCGATAATAATTTGTTTGATGAGCGGATTTGCTATTGCAACGAATTAATGTATTTTCTTGTAAATATTGTTTTTTGAACAAGTTTTTTATTACGGAATATTAAAAAATTTAAGAGATTAACAAGTTATATTTTTCACATCAATTGCGATTAAAAGTATGTAATCTTTATTAAATAAAAAAATTCATTCAATCTCAGTGAAATTAAACTTTAAGGGTTGATTTCCACTTCTACAATTGCAACTAGATACCCGTAATTAACTGAGATATTGGCACGTTTATTGCTACTTTAAATGATAATTAATTACTCGATTTAAAATCTCAACGAATTTTCTCGAATAACAGCCACGAGACAAAGTTTCATCGTTCAACCCGCGTCAATTTTTCTCCCATGTGCATTCATCCCGCGCGAGATCCGGTAGCAATCTCGATTATTCGGCCAAGCTGGAGATCTATTAATCTTTATGAGGCGCACGTAGCCCGCGGGAATCCAGCCCGGCTTACCGTCCGTGGCTAATAAAAATCTGTGGTAATCTTTGACCGGCCGACACGACGATAAATAAACTAATATAAACCAACCCCCTCGACTCGTCCTGACTTCGACGAAATCGAATCTCCCTCGGATTTTTAATAAGGGAAGCCGCCACCCTCGAAAAACGATTATATTCCATTATCGACGGTGGCTGGAAACGGCGGTGGGAAACGCATATAACACGGGATCGTGTAATCTCGTCGCCCATCGTAATAACAACATCCCCTCCCCGATTTGCATACGAGAGTTAAGTCATGAATTTATTGCCACCCCATCGATGTGCGGGGGAGGGTTGTTGGATCGCCACGCGTGCGCGAGTATTAACCTGACACGCGTAATATGCGTGTCCGTTACCCGTGCGCCTATATATATATATATATATATATCTACCGCTCGATTATTAATTTCGAAGGGGGGGGGGAGGGGGCGACGATATTACATGATAATGAGGCATGGTTAATCGATACGATCGAAGAGGAATTCCACGACGGAATCTCTCGTTCTTTCACTCTGTTTTCGATTTTTTTTTGGAGGGGGGGAGGGGGAATGTTACTGCTTTGGTGAAAGTATAATTGATTTGACAGATCGTTTCTATTTTTGCGTCCAACTCTCCAACTGATTTTCGGTGACATCTTGTATAGTTAGAGTGAAGAGAAGTGGAAAGGGTGAATTATTTTTTCCTATTTATGGCTTGTAATTAGTAAAATTATTGTTTTCGAGGAACAGAGAATAATAATAATAATAACGAAGGAAACAAATAAAATAAGATAAGGGATAATTTTGAGTGAGAAAGTTTGGAGTACAATAACGATAAAGAAGATACGAACGAAAGGGTGAACATGCCCGCGAGAAATCTCACCATTTTTCAAATTTTCCCCCGATTCTTTTTTTTCCGCCGTGCGAAAGGCAAACAAACGGCTCCGATTTTTACGAGACCAGCAACGCCGTCGTCCGAAAATCCGACGTTTTAATCGTGTTTACCGGCGCTTTAAGTGCGGATTAACTTCTGCAGCCACTTTAGCTCCCTCACAGTGGGAAACAGGATCCACGGTGGGGCACCGAGGATTCTTTCCTTCCAGCCCCTCGACACGAAGCTGGAAAGGGAGGAAGAGAGAGCATATGCCACGAGACACGGGGATAACGAGTGGCCATAGAAAAACTAACGCGTTACGAGGGGATGAAGGGATACGTATAAAGTGCGTATGCCGTGTATATACCGCCAATTGACTCCCATTGTCGAACGGCATGCGTGATATTTTCGTGATTTGACGATATACATCGCGTCGATGTCGTGGATCCGCTCGAGGAATCCGCGTGTCCATTAAGAAGACACCGGTGAATGGGCTCGATTCAGCGTTTTGCTCCTGTTTCCCTCTTTCCGTCGGACGCGACTATTAACCGGCTCGATTCAGATATTTCGATTCACTGTTTATCGACAGGATGAGTGGAAAGTTACTGCTTCAACGTTCGATGCTACGTTCTTGGTATGAATGGAACAATTATTGACCGATCGATAATTAATAATTGTTTATATGTGTACGATTTAAAAGTTTGGAAGAAGATCGATGATTAAGTATGGATAAGTAATTTGCTTTTCTTTTTTTGTAGTAGGAAAAGAAGGATGAAAAGTGTTATAAAATTCTTGTTTCAGTTATATAATAAGGGGAAAAGTTATCGAAGTTATTTAATAAAAGTAATGCAAGAGCGAGAATGAAATAAGAAATTTTTCGATTTCGTTTTTCATATTTGTTTGTAAAAATGTACGAATAAATTACGAGAAGAGAAAATATTATTTATACGATAAATAAAAAAGATTTAAATTAAGTATTTTAAGAATAAAAATAACAGGTATATGCAGAGAAATATATGTGTAATCTATCTTACGCTTAATTTTAAATCTCATCAATCATTTGTAGCTATAGAACAGCGTTGTACAGCCTTTATAAATGGTCCTTTGTTGTATCGTATATTGGATGTAACAAACATTGTATAATTATGTTTATTAAAATTATAAAACGTATTTATTGCGTATATTCTATGAAATTTTTAAGAAAAATATCAAATGAATCTACTATAATAAATAATAATAAAATATTTTGTTTAATGACGTTAAAAATAATTCGTTCATATTAATGTCTCTACGTACAATAAAAAAGCCTTATCTCGCGGGGAATATGAAGAAAAAGATTAATCGAATTATTAATTAAATTATCATAAAGTTTCAAAATTTTTCGATCGTTTTATTTTCTAAACAACGTTATTATATAATTAGCCAATGTACGAATACTTCTTACACCCGTTATATATTCATCTAATGTAAATATAGACACGACACAAAGAACCTGCTTAATAGATAATTATTACTGTTTAAAATCCGATCACGAACTAAACGTTGTCTAAAATACATGAAATATAATGTATCAAAGAGAACCTCTTTGAGTGGGTGCTCCTCCATACGCGTGAAGTGTTTCCGGAAGTGGCGAACGAATCGATGAAAAATTACCGGGAACAGCCACTTCACGCCATCACCAGTTTCCATCGATCCAGTTTTTTTTTTCCGTTTCCACTCGAGGATTGTAGGAAAGCAGCGGGAGAAGCGTCACTTGAACGGCTCGTTAATTATTCCTCTTAACGGTAAGCCGATTTCACGCTTTGTACCGCGCCGACTCGCGAAGCACACAGGGGAGCCCGCGACAAAAGGGAGAAATTGAAAAACGACGTCCGCCTACATTACGAGGAGCGGTTATGCGTGTATCCGCTGCACGACGAGGTGCTTCGTCCCTTAAGAGGCCCACGAATCGCACGCGTGAATTGTAACTACATCGTGTTTAATACGCGATAAATATTGGATACGATTTTCAGCAAATAAGATAAACGTTCTTAGTTGCATTCGATTTTTTTAGAAATTTAGAAAAGAGAAAGCTTATCGAATCGCTTAGTCTCTTCTGGATGTTTTAATTAAAGATAAAATTTTTTATTACGATCATCATACATCTTTTTACGAGAATTCGATTAATAAGTATTTTTATATTATCAAAACTAATTATTATTTTGTTTTATGTGAAACATCGTTACTATTAATATCGTGATGGATTGTACGAGATATAGAGTAAGATTTTAAATTATAAAATATCAATTTTTCATTAATATTTTCCTTCTAAAAAAAAAACGTGTAAAGATTTTTGTAAATGATTGTATTTTACGACTGATAATTTATTATTAATATTCGAAAATTCATAACAGAAAATGAAATAAAGATTTCGTTTCATACTCCGTTTATTTCTGAACAATTTTTCAACAATTTCCAGAAAAAAGTAACTAGTTATCTCGCTACATTTCTAAACTGTTCAATAATTTAATTTCAATAATTTTATTATAAATATTTAATAGAGAAATTTGTATATGTGCTAACTTTGAATTAGCTTAAGAAGGAAAACATATATATATATATATATATGTATATTATATAAGCCTTTATTTTCTTTAATACTACTTCTTTAATACTTTCTTCAATCTTCATTCAAAAATAAAGAATAACAATAACAATCGTCCAGAGATTATTTACTACTCTAAACTTCTCTTTCCCTTCTTCGACCACATTCTGACCAAACATAAAAAAAAAAACGTCACCGCTGCTCGATCATCCCCAAACTTTTCTATTCTCGTTCATCAAACCCCCCCCCCCCCTCCCCCGTACAAACAACTCAATCATCAATTACCAACGGACAAGAAAACTCCCCCCTATGATTATAGAGGCATGAAAACGCATTTTATTCGACACGAGATGGCCACGAAGTGGCAAGAAACACGTTGTAATAAAAATAAGCTGTGAAGGATTAAGAATGACTGGACGATGTGTTTCTCGAACCCGATACACTCACTCAATGAGGAGGAGATGGAAAGGAAGGGAGGCGGAAGAATGAGGCGGTCGGGTATAGGAGGGGGGGCACAGGTGGGGTTAATGCGGCTAATAAGAGAGAAAACAAAAGGCGGACCGAGACGAGGCCACAGAGCCGGCATGCGCGTCCGTACTAATTACGAGGAGCATTGGCGCGGGCCCTCGGAGAGAAAATTAAGTAGGCTTAATTAAACCGAGGCTAACAATATGTATTTAAATTGGCCAGAACAGTCTTCTTGTTACCCCACGGCACGCAACGCGCGCGGCCGCGTAAATAGAGCCGCCGGACTTCATTATTCCAATGAGATTATTCGGATTGACAATCGAAAGGAGGATGGAAGACAACGAAGACATTGTCTTTGCCCGATCATTCATCGACTCCTGTTCCAGCGCATCCAAACGATCACTTCAACTCGCCCAGTCTTTTTAACATCCCTTTATTATAACCTCATTGTATTCAATAGGAGCACCGTAATTATAATATATGTCCGTATCGTACGAAATTAACGAGGCTTTTTAAAACTACTCGTGACGTTTTGCGAGAATGTTGAATTGGTTGCGTTGTTTATATAAAAAGATATACGATTGTACGTGGAATTAATTTATGGAGAAAAGAGTATTTAATTCTGACTGTAATTAATAGAGCTATGATATTAATTTCGCATAATTTCGTGTCTATTTTTGTTCAAGATTTATATCCCGATTATTTAATTTGTTAAATTTAACGGATGAATTATTCTATATTCTTGTTATCAATATAACACTTGGCTAAATTTTGA
Source organism: Apis florea (assembly GCF_048593485.1). Lineage (NCBI taxonomy): Eukaryota > Metazoa > Arthropoda > Insecta > Hymenoptera > Apidae > Apis > Apis florea. The sequence goes on along the minus strand of NW_028256864.1, from coordinate 1,462,483 downwards.
ATATTGCGTAAATAATTTCCAATTGTTTGTTAACGAACTCGATAATTACTTTCGACCACTTTTAATAAACTATGTAATTCTATGTAAATTCTCTGATAATTATTAAGAGTATGTTATTAACACTTGTTTTATTATGTATATAATAAAAGTGCACAAGATAACGCTCACATAAGTAGAGAAATTAAATTTCATTATACAAGTGGAATTATACGTAAATATTATCTGTCAAGGAAAAAGACAAAAGCATAGTTTTATTTATAATTTTGAAAATTCCATTCATTATTACGAAACAAATGTTTTATATGTTATTTATATATTGTTATCTCTCAAAAATCAAAAACTAATCAACTCTATTTTGTTTACTTTTTAATTTTACTACCTTCCATCCAACGTTCCATCTATCGAAAAACCTGATTAACTTGTTCCTCATAAGTTGACACAAATAAATCGAATAAATATTAGGAAACTTTTTTAACACTCATTCTCAACACATCAAAAATACAAGTATCGTATTATATCGAAAGTTATCTACTCTCTATTTATAAGAATCTTCTACCGAAGGAAAATTATTGCAAAATTATTTTACAAAATGGCTGTGAAACTCATAACGTAGTCCATTGGCTGAGTAAAGAGGGCTTAACGAAGGAAGCAGAAACGAGCATGATGCATCGGTTTCGACAGTATCACTTGTCATTTCAACCGGTTCTAATAAAGTTTCTTGCCGAGGCGAGGCAACGCCGTTGAAACTTTACGTTCCATCGATGTCTTAATTACCACGTCGCGCATCCCCCTGCCTCGTAAATCGCCGCCACCGAGGTCTTAATTAAGCGGCGTGGATTCATTAATCGTTAACTCGATAACGGCTCAATCTCTCTCTATTTGCGGCCTTGTGCAATTCGCGAATTCATTATCGTCTATCTCGAACCACCCTGGAAGAGGGCAACCAGAAGAAACCAGCCAGAAACGAACCACTTCTTCCGGAAATTATTGCATCGAAACTAATTTCTTTCACATTCTCCTTTCTCCAATTTTTCCAGTACTTTTTTTTTCTTTTTATCTTATTAATTTTTGATTGTACAACGAGATAGGAAAAATTGCAATTTATTTTAAATTTGTAATAATAAGTGTTGTAAAATCTTAGCTATATATGTTTGATAAATTAAATGCAAAATATAAGAATGTAAATCTAAAAAAATATAATCTTTACAAGGAAATTCATCTACCTTGAAAAATTTCATTTTGATGAATATTTATGTGATCATGATTTTTTTGTACGTTTTGTGTTTTTCATATAATTTCACTTAACTCAAAACACTCGATATTTCACAGAATTATTTTTGCTTTCGATAATAAAATATATGAATACTTTTACGGTTGACTGTACATATTTCTGCTGTCCAAAAAATATATATATATATATATATCTATTATCGATCAGTATAATATTCATATTCCACCGTATAATGCATAATGAATAAAATAAAATAATAAAATGTAAGTAAAACAAAACAAGTATTATTATATCATATTGATAATCGAAACTCTGAAACCAATAGATCTCGTTTAATACTATATATATTTTAATTAACGTTGATTCGATAAATTTTTTCCGAATTTTAAAAAAGTTTTAAATATCGATGATTTCGTCAGCAAAAAATCAAAATTTTCAAAAGATTATTATAAGTAAAACTTTCTTTTTCACTCACGCGTTTCCTCTATCATTTTTAAGTGTCAATCAGCGACCAAAGTTTCGTTCGACATCAAAATATAACTTTCACCCTAAAATCGGCCGAGAATCATCATTTTTCGCCGATCGATTTTCGATAGCCAAGAAGATGCTTATCACGGGAAGGAGGCGTATCGGTGAACCCAACGGGCTCATTAACGAGGGGGCAACACGGTGCGGAGCGAGAGAGACGGGCCGAGGTCCCGGAGGGGCGGCTTTGGGGCAAAGATCCAGGCTAATAGAGTCGTAGCCGGTACAGTCGCTGTCAGAAGCGGTGGCCGACCGCCACAAATCATAAGATTAGAATTTTAAATTCGCCGCGGGCCCCGCTCGGGCCACGTGGTAGGATCCGCGTGGTTGGATTCCCTCGAAATCTCGATCCACGATCTCTACGGTTACTGTTGTTGTCGGGGAGGAGAGGCCACGGAGGTAAACTCTCTCGGCGGCCGAATAAAAATCGAACGGGCCCGGCAAGGAATTTGAATAACGACCATTGTACGCGGGACCCGCGAACCCGACCCCATTCGGCGACCGTCCTGGACCGGTCCGTTTCGCGAACCCTCGATGGATTGGCGACTTTTATTCCGAAACGATCTCCCTCTCCTCTCGTTCGTGGTAAGGCCTTTGATGTCCAGCGTGGCCTTTGCGTCCACCTCGAAGAATAGGAAACGAGTGGTCGAATGGAATTGGCCGAGTGTCGTTATCGTGGTTTGTTCAAAAACACGCGAGAAACTTTTCGAGAAGTAACGTCGATTCGAGTTACAGTTTCGTTGTAAACGTTGGGATGACGAGTGATTTATTTTTATATACGTAGAAAGATGTGTAATAAATTTCAAAATAGATATTAAAGAATATAATGCAAGCGAATGGTCTATATGGATATTTTGAATATCATTTGTTTTCGTAAGCAAAAGTAGATAGGATTCTAAGAATACTACTGAATATAAGTTGCATAAAGTTTCAAATGGTATCTGTCACTGTTTTGACAATATGAAATTAAAAAATGTTCCAGAAAAAGTTATTTATTTTATTTCTTTAACTTGAATGTACAAATTTCTTCAATATATATAATTTCTTTGTGAAAAAATACTCATATACATGTATTAAGTTCTTTATATATATTTATTTGAAATAAGTTGCAATTAGCTTTAAGAACGTTAGAATAAACTAGATGAAAAAGAGTTAATTATCTCCGAATCTTAAATTATAAAATATATATATATATATATAAAATTATATTTTTGTTAGAAAAAAATAGACTATTTCTTTAACATTTTCTCCATTTCTCTCGAAATTATTTTTATCGTTCGATTTTTAATTTCAAATGATTACGATATTAATATCGAATAGCAGAAGAAGAAGGAGAGGACATCAGAAGTAATAAGGAAGAGAAGCAAGGCAGGTTAACGTGGCAAAGCAAACCAGCAGGCTGGTGCGTGTAACGATGGCATGCCCCACGTGTCCAATCAGCGTGTTTCTTTGGCGAGGCCACCACGGGCCGCCTTGTGCACCCTTCCTTCGTCGCGATCCCACAACGAGGGATAAAAGAAAAGCCTAATCAGCATGCGTCCCGTCCAGCCAATTAGAAATACTCTGTTTTACCGACTGTCACCGTGGATCGCGTATTGAGTTGTATCGGCCGAGTTATGTTCGCTTCGTTAGTCACCGATTCGATCCCTCTCTCTCTCTCTCTCTCTCTCCCTCCTTCATCCCGGCTTTTTCACCCATCCTTCTCCCTTCTATGGAGAGATCCACGTACACAAAGGTCCTGCGATCGGACTCACCCACACGAACGATCAACCACAGGGCACAAGGATCTCTCCGTACGGTGGATTCTGTATGGGCCGGTGCTTGATTTACGGCCAACGAGGCTCGGCTCTCCGGCCTCGGTAGTAAGAGAGGACTGCTAATAGTCCCTTCCATGAGCTGCGCTGCGCCTGGCCCGCAAATATTCCGCTCTCTAATTGGAATTGATTAGGAGGGCCCCGGACTCGTTCGCGGAATAAAGACGGAATTGCTGCCCGGCCAACCAGAGAGACTCCTCCTCTGTCTCTCTCCCCTGCACTCGAGAAAAAAATCCTGCCAGACAAGCGCAACGATCCACCAGCTCGTCGTTGCGTCCATGTCGCGGAGCAGGGTGCGCGCGGACTGGGGCACCCTATTAACCGTCCCCCAGTCCTTAACAAAAATCACCTGTTCCTCCAGCGTAGGAATTTCAGATGAATGTTGTTATTCGCGCTGTCTATCGTTCGATTAGATGCAATTAAGGGATGACATCGTGCTCATCTGTAATACGTCCTTTTTTCCCCCCCTCCCTCTCCTTCAGAGATTCTCTCCGACGAGTCCTTCAAGAATTCAAGAATTCTGTACAACGTAAATAATATACGTATCAATCCAATTACATCCAATCTGTGTAATTATTTATATCGAATAGCGAAATCTTATGATATTACGTCGATCCCTCTCTTTCCGAAGATACGGGGTATTACGAATGAAATCAGAAGGGAGAGGCAGAATAAAATATGCAAATTACGTAGCTCGAGCCTGATTGAGCCACTTCTCTTCCCCTCTCCTCTCCCGAGAGATCGTCCCGTCCTCGTTCCTCAAGCAGCGCCGGCTCTCGCCCCGGGACGACGTCGAGGCTGTCTCATTTTATTTTCGCGTCCGAGGCGCGCTCGTTTGCTATCTCAGTTCAACGCTAACGAGCCTGTTAGCAGCAATTATTCTAATTAATATCTCCCCACTCCCCACGGTACGAGTCTGAAATAGGGAACGGTTCCACGCTCGAGTTTCACCGTTCGTCTTTATCCAACCGTCGACAACCCTTCGAACGTGTCTCGGCCGTTCCTCTCGCGCCGCCACGGTCCTTCATTTCGTGGCGGACGAGAGAGAGAGAGAGAGAAAAGGAGGGAAGACGGTTGCGAAGCAAAGAGAGAGAGAGAGAGGTTAGCATCACCGAGCTTTACGACGCTCTTTGTCGAGGTTTTTGCGTTCGCCGTGTGATTGGCTATTACCGTCTCCTTCCTCTTTGGTTATATAGCGCGCGGACTTGCGCAGGATTGAGTCCTCTTCTCCTTCCCCTCCTCCTCCTTTCGTGTCTTCCTGCCGTGCCACTTTCTTCTCGCTGCAGAGAAGCAACAACCTCTCGCGTGTAAACTTTTCTTCTTCTTCCTATTGAAGTTTCAACGATGGATGAACGAAGAAGAAGAAGAAGAAGAAAATCCTTCCGGCTCTAATTGTGTTTGCTCTCGCGCTCAAGACTTTTTTTCGAGGAGCACGCCACGTTCGACTCGTTATATGGCGTGGTCAGGGTTCAGCGCCGGGGTCACGTGGCTCATTCGTGCCTCCTCTTCTTTCTCCCCGGACTCATTCTTGTTATCTCTATCTCTAACACGCGCGTTTTTTGCTCGACGAATCCGTCGTGAAACTGCTACCTCCTCTGGAATTTATATATCCACAAGCCTTCTCTTGAATATCTTGGATACTGTTCGGATACAGCTTTGCGACAAACGATAAAGGATATCGTGTGTTATTACGTAGGTGATGACACGTAGGAGCAAATAAGATAAGACAAGAGAGAACATTGCATGGATACACAAGTGAGACTCGAAGAAAGCATTACTTGTATATTTATGATTCGTACAATTTGCCGAATTTTTCAATATTTCGAGGATAAAATGTCAGACACTTTCTAAAGCGCGGTTCGAATATCAATATTACGCAAAAATAAACATTACGGATCTATAATTTCGTACGACGACAGAATTGTAACTGATTCCTCTCACTTTCTCTTCGTTTCCACAGAACTTGATCAACAAAAACAAAGAATGATGGAAATAAACAAGAGACGCTTATAAATATCACAATTACATCATCCAAGATTCCCTTTCGTCGAACGTAGAAATGAAGTAAAATTTTCAACGGAAGGAACGATCGGGTTAATCAGAGAGGGTTCCCGATGCCAACGATCCTTATCGAAGCCGGTGCTGGAAGCGCCGGGTACGGAAGCTCAATTGCATCGTCGACGAGGCATCGTCCGCAAACGATACGACCGGCACGTAGCCAATGCGATTGAAGCTAATTTGAAATTTTAAAGCCGGGCCCTCGGCCCGCAGTCGGTGAAACAAAACGGGGGAGGCAGGCTGGATCGAAGAAACGAAAAGGTGCGGTGAACAGAGCGGAGAAGAATGGCTCCGCGAGGAACTGGAATGGGAACGAGAGAGAGGGACGAAAGTGGGTGTAGGTCCTGCGGCTGACCGCAGAGAGATACCGAAAGGAGAGGAGGCTGCTGGACCGAGACAGAGAGGCAGACTGAATTATCGTGATATTTAAATTAACAAATGACATTCTGCATTACCATACCTTGTCCGCGGCTCGCCCCCTATTGTACCAGCCTCGAATTCCCCGACCGTGGCCCAAGGGACGAAGACGTCTGGCCACGGCGACGCGACCCTCCTCCCCTCCCTCTAATCCATTCAAATCTTCGAATTCGAGGATCCGAAAAGGATCGATCCTTCGAGGATCGTTCCAGTTTCAATGCTATTTCCAAGGATGATGAAAATTACGTTCTTTTTAATCCTCTTCTCTTTCCTAGATATATTATAATTATGTTAACATTACACAATACAAAAGTTTTCTTATCGAGAAAATTGAAATTGGCAAAAGTATTCACTCTTCAAAATACGTTAATAATTATTCTAAAAATTCTCTAACTCAACCTACTTGAGTTTTTCTTCGATAGCTAAGATTGGGTATTGACAATTAGACAAAGATATAAAAATCTACGAATGGGGATTAAACAATTTTACGAATCTTGAACGTCAATTCAAATCGAAGCGATACGAATATAATTTTCCAGTTGTGAACAGCGTTTATTAGGCAAAATAAATCTGGCACAAGTGGAAGAATTCCAGTTTCGGTCTCCTTCCTCCCCTTGGAGAGAAATATCCGCAACGGCGTTAATTTCATTCCCGAACACCTCGCTATCTCGATCGACATTCGCGATTATCGATTGCCCGTGTCTTTCACGTATCCCTGAGAACGGACGTTTACTACCAGCCGACCGATTTCTCCCTTCGAGATACCAGTTTTTTCGACCGGGTTTAACGAGCACTTGGCTCGCTACCGGATCGTATCTCTGAACAACTACCCTAAACAGCTAATAATCCTCATCAGTGGCCGGCCATCGAAGTCGCGGGAGAGCAAAGCGGACAATCATTCGAGACGAAGTAATTAAGTTTGATTCACGCTGGCTGTTACGATACGAATTGGATCACAAATTAAGCAATTCGAATAATCTGACGAAATCGATCAATTTTATCGAATGAAAATCTGTTTCGTTAGCGATACTCTCGATTCGATTTAATTGTCCAACGGAATACCACGAATAATGAATAATTAATAGAACGCGAATTGTATCGAATGATATCGTGATCCATTCCACAAAATGAAATTATGAATCGAAGTGTAAATATAATGTTGTATATAATGCAACGCCTCGTCTAAAATTAATATTATTTTCAAGTTTATTCTTGGAGAATGGCATTGTTCCTTGAAATTTGATTGTATGTTGAATGTAAATATTTTAGATTAGATTAGATGATCGAGCGAAAAGAACACGATTTACGCGATTCGTCGTTATCCACTCGACGGAGGCATAAGAAAAAAATTCGTCCGTATGAAGATTATCCTGGGCGATCGATGCTTCCTCCCTATAAATTATCGGGCCAATTACTCCTAATAACGTCAATCAGGTTGTAAATTGACTCGCGTTTACGAGGAATCTGGTCGCGATCCGGGCTCGATGTCATGCGCTGTATAATCTTTATAGACGCGATAGCAATCGTGATAAAGACGTGGACACGATATCCTTGGCTGGACGTGGCAAGTTTCGCCTGGAATGCTATATCATTGATGAAATTTCTTTTCTTTGCCAGTTTTTCTAACACCTTGTAAATAGCCGATATTTATCATCGTATTGGATACAAGATTCGGAAGTGAAAAGCTACACGCTGATTTCAATCGCTGTTTCGAGTTTGAATTATATCGTCAATAGGTGTATTTAATTGGACGATATTTTACATTATTACGGTTTCTCATCCAAAATCGTCTATTCACAATTTTTTCAACGTGTATCGAAACATCTTAAAGTCTATGCATCTTTTAGATTAAGTTGTTAAGAGATATAAATCGTTGCATTATACTTTCATATACTTGCATTACATTCTCAAATACGAATGGTAGATTTGTCTTTTAAAGAAACGTATTATATATTTTCGTCTAATTCAACTAATAATGACTCATCGATGAAAGATGTACTATGATTCTATTTCTCAATAAGCACACAAGACGTAAAACTGATTTCATCTAATTTGACTTGTTATTACTCGTAAAAGAAACTTTGTTTGAGACAAAAGTTGAACAAAAGTTGTAGTGAATTGTTCAACGCGAACGCAAAAAACAAAAAAAAAATTGCAAAACTCATGGAGAGGAGAGCAGCGCTTTTCTACAAGATCGGAAAGATTCGAGGGCGAGTGTGTTTCCGACGAATGAATCTTCGGCATGGAAAAGGCTTTGGACAGAAGTTTAACATACGGCCTCGGGGGCTAGGCGGCAACGAAACGAGTAAAATGGTCCCATCTCCCGTGCTCGTAGATTCTCCTCAAGGAAACGTGTCCTTGGCGTTGGTAGCGTGGCACATAAACTCGGCCCGGGCCCGGCCGACACGGTGGCTCTCTCGCGGTTGCCCACGTTGCAGCCACGTGAACAAAGGGTGGTGGATACACCTACATACGTTCTCATCACGGATTCGCTGGGACAAAACAAACCCGTCGTCCCTTCTTGCTCTCTGTTCTTCTTCACGACGTTCGGGTGGCGAGAGCGGGAGGAAGCCTTCCGAGGCCACGAAACGACTAACAACAGGAAGAGGGAGGACGAAGAGTGGTGGTGGTAGCAGGCGGCCAGGGAAAGAAGAAGAGTCGACGAAAGGAAACAGGATCGGTGGAAGAAGAAGAAGAAGAAGAAGTGGAAGAAGAAGAAGGAGGAGGAGGAGGAGGCGGTGGTTGCGGTCCACACCGTGGTGTATACCGAACTGAAAGATCTGGTCGTTGAGATAGCGGGGTGATCTGTGAGGCCCGGTGTGTGGTACCCCTTTCGCGAACTGCTGCACGCTTTCGCAAAGGGGGCTGCTGCGATCGAAAGGGGCCATCGAACGTAACCGGGAGAAGGAGGGCGGAAAGACACGGAGAGCACACCGGTGCAGGGAGGCGGAGGGAAGCCTTTCAGGGGGAGAGCGTGTGTGTGTGTGTGTGCAGGTTACGTAGCCTCGCGGACCCTCCAAGGAGCTCTCTTGGATTGAGACGTTGTGGCCTCTTTGTACCAGCCGTGATGCTTTCGGAGCACCGTATTTACGAGTAACGCCGTGTAACCGTGCGCTTGCGAATCGACCCTCTCCTTGTTCCCTCCTTCTTTCCATTCCTTCCTCCTCCTCTCTCTTTCTTGCCTGTTACGATCTCTCTCGAACGCATCTCGAATTCGAGGGGAAAAAATGTATCCACGCTCGGATAGAAATTTCGTTCGATTTTCACGAAAAATTGTTCGTCGGTTTCTCTCTGGCTGGTCTTCGATCTCTCGGAGGAACTTGGATGAAGTTTCGAAAAAATGAGGCAGTTCCCAGAGCAGACGTGGACAAAACGTGGATAGGGATAAAACACGTTGGCGTGTACGCAGGGGCCAATCTTTGCCAATCCCCGAGGTGGAAAAAGCACCGAGATTGAGATATCGCGGTTCATCAGCCTACCAAAAGCCGGATATCAATCTACCTCACCGGCTTCGGGAAGGAAAATTGAAGATTGAGACATCGCCGGTTGTTCGCCTGTATCGGCCATGATGCCTTCGAGGCACCATATTTACGAGCGCCGCTGAATAAACGAACGCTCGCGAACTCTCTCTCTCTCTCCATCCTTCTCCCTCTTCCCTGCTGCTGGTTCCCCGAGCCGGCCACTAGATCGCGGCGCATTTGAATTCGAAGGAAATGTACGATCGGTTAGAACGGCGAGGGACCGTAAGTCGTTCCATCGTGACGAAGAAACGAGGGCCCCGAGCGTTGCTTGACGCCGACGCTGCTTCCCGGACTACGTTGGCGTTTTTAATGCGCCCTCGATCCTCGCGAATAAATCCTTCCAGATCCACCGTACCGAGATATCTAACGGTTAATTAATACCGAATGCTTGCGTTTCTGCAGTTGTTCTCTTCTCTACTTTTTCTCTCGCGAGAATTTCGTTTCGGGAATGGATTTTGTACGGGTGTTTGTCTGTGCTAAAGTAAAAGGTGTCACTTGTCGATCAATTTTCTCTAGTTCTGGAGATCTAGAGGGATCTTACGGGTTTCTTTATTCGATTTATCATACGTGAGATGGATTTGATTGATTGGTTTCGTCATTTAAAAGCGTTTGCGACGCTTCGAAATTTATTTTAAGGTTCTTTAATTAAGATGTTATCTGCCGAGGGAAAAGAAAGATGAAATGTTCGAATAACGCGTACGATTTTGAATTTTTCTGAAGAAATGAAGAAAAGTTTGGAAATTTATTATATATTATTTATAAGAAAGATAATAACGCTGCTTTTGATAATATTTCAATATGTTAATTTTCTTGTTGTGGATAATTGATAAAACTAACTATTAAATTGTTTTTTATTTAATTTTGAAACGAGATTAAACTCGAAATTAACGTAAATTAATTGTTGTTAAAATTTATATTTTTCTTTCAATTTCTTAACGATTGCCAAGTAAAATTTATATACATTCGATTTTTCTTTTGCATACAACACAAAAGTTAACACGTACAGCCAAAGATCAATATCCACCATTAGCAACCCTTTCAATTCCTTTCATCCCAGATGAATTTTTCATCGTGTTTCCGTTATTTTCATATTTTGGAAAAGGAAAAACGCATTGTCGCTCTCGCTTCATCTCAAGCGGATAACGCATCAATGGAGGTGGCGCGACGATGCGTCGACAGGGTGTATTTAACCATGATTTAGAATTCTTAAGATTAACGCATTTTCGCGGGATCCTATCAATAGAAACGCGCCACACCCCTCGTCAGCCGCCGGCTGGCAAAGATTCGTATAAATTCGGCCGTCGTTTTCACTGGAACACGCTGTAATAAATCTCTCTCCAAAAATATCGAACAATATCCTGAACGTGGCCGAGCTTCAGAAATAATTCACGCTTAACCCTTTAAGTTCTGATGGATCCATCGGTGGAGTACTCGTTTCGAACTCGTGTGTTTTTAATTAAAATCACTCGAACCCTTTTTTTTTTAATTGATTATATTATAGCTTGTATCATGTCCTTTTTTAAACAAGTATTAAAGAATTTATCTATATCGCTTAAGTCGGTTCTTCATTTCATCCAATTCAAACTTAATTTATATTTTTTTGGAAAGATATAAATGGGAGATAGATCAATTCGCTTGTTCAATCAAAATATACTTTTGTCTTCGGTATAACAAAACGAAGATTTAAGAATTTTTTCAATTCAACGAAAAATTGACTTTTATTTTTTACGAACTTACTCGATGTATAAATGAATCTCTTTATAATACATCGATTGTAAACAGAGGAATTGATTTATAAGAACAGAATATGCGTGTTGTAGATACGATACGATTGTTTGGAAGAAATATCTACTTGATCTGAGTTTTGCAACTTGTTATAACAAATATATAAGAAAGAAGTTGTGCTACATCAAATTATTTCCTACATTTTACATTTATATTATACCCATTTTTAATATAATTTCAAAATTTCACTAAATAATAAAGAAATTTTTTAAGAAAGTTTTTTTAAATAATCATCTGATTATGTTAAAAAAATAACAAGACATTATCACAATATATAAATTACACGCGTGAAACAATAACTTTTTGGGCCAGAAATATCATATCAACTCGATAACTTATTAACAATTTATCTGTTATAATTGTTCAGGCCTTTCATCTTCCGGATAGATAGTTTCGATTTAGATTCTTTCTCGAAATAAGAAACGCGTAATGAACGAAGCAAACAAGCCTGCTCATCTTGCTCAAATCTCAAGTTCTGATCCAATTAACCTTCTCTCTCAAAAAAAAAAAAAATAATTCCCTCTCTTTATCCAATGCAAAAATCCTTCCTTAATTAACCGATCGATGACACAATCGAAGTTTCAGCTTTTTCACCGGGGACGAGATGATTGACGTCGGCCGTTAAACGAGCCACCATACCCCCAAAGGATTAATTATTCTTTCTGCGTGAACCCCTTTTCGACCGGTGGAGAACGGTATCTGCTCAGGGGTGGCCTCGGTATCGCCGCTCGATCGAACGGGCGGTCGCCTTTGACGCGGATGACTGGCTCTAATCCGCTAACTTAGACAAACAAATGACAATGGAGATCGGTTATCTCGAGGTCCCCGATCGCGTAGATAGGGAACGAAGAGGATCGGCCAATTCCAACCGATATACGATTTTCGGGCAGGTGGCACGTACTCTCTAATCACTGATGCTCTCCGTTAATTGGCAGTGATCCAAATAGCGAGAAGAATTTACGTTCAATCCGGTAAAGTAGTCGAATCCCTTTCTCTTTGTCGTGGAATGCGAAATGGTATACAGTTTTTTTTAAATGAAAGAATTTGGTTGAAAGAAAGGTTGTGTTAATCAATTTAGAATGTAATTTGTCGTGTTGAAGGATAAAAGTATGGTAGTTATTGATAGGCTGTTGATGTTAATTTGAAGTTTTAACGTAGATAACAAGAGCAGATTCCTTTTTGCAGATTTTTATTAATAGAATTATTAGCTTTGTTAATAGTTAGATTGGAGGTGCTCGTGTATGCTTTGTGAAAAATTTAAATATCTAAAAATCTACGGAATATACATGATAAGAAAAACACATAAAATGTAAAAAATTTGTATTTGTATAAACTGTTATCGATGTAGTTTCGATTTTGCACGTAAAATAAATAATATATTTAAATAAACAATATGGAAGCGATTTTCTTATATTGTTAATTCACAATTTTATGCAAGAATATTTAAATAAATAAATTAAATTTAAAATATTTCAATTTCTTTGCAATAATTCATTTAAGAGAAATAAAAGAGAGATCTCTTTTTTTTCTATAATAATTTTTGTAACAATCTAGTTTATGATAAAACATTCACGTGTTTGATATTTATGCGTTTATAACGATGTAAAATTAAATCAATAGTGCTTAACTTTATTTTAATATCGATTGTCGATGTAACTTATAAAATAAAACGAGAAAAATAAATAAAAATAAGATGATAAATTTTTATTATTCTGTTTTAATGATTGATAATAGTGTTTCATAATTTTTATATTACCACAATGCCACAAATATAAATTAAAAAATCCATTAAACACGTTCGTAAAGTCATAAAATTTTTTATTCGTATACTGATCAGCTCTTACAGTTAAATTATAATGAATCCATGTTCTTCTCTGATTTGGACTGGATATAATACGTTTAAGTGTTTAAACAGATTCGAAGCTTGCTTGCTTACACGTTAAGAACGTATTCATTAAATTTAATATAGCCATCTTAACTAATATGTTATTCATAAGATAAATGATTTATTCACAAAGTTACTTTTTTATTTCATACTGAAGATATCATAAAATTATTTAACCTTTTATTACATATTTCTATGTTTCTAAAACATATAAGATTGTTAAATATCATTTTTTTCTTTCCTGCACAACGAATAATTATTTCTACATTTGCATATAATATTGCCATTTTATCTCAACTTTCTTCTTTCTCAAAAATCATTTATCTCAAACGATTGTAATTGTCGACTGTAAAATATTTATTACGTGAATGTTTTAACAAATAATAATTCCACGACATTTATCAATTCCAATAAGATTTCAATTTTTAAATATTCACAAACAATGGTCATTAAAAATGTTACGAAGAGATTAATTTTCTTTTGCGATAGAAATCAAACATCAGAAAATAGAAAATAATGTCATCTTCGCTTATTAGATCGTGAATAACTAAATATGATTAACAGCTGCACTGCAAATAAAAAATTCATTAGCTCCGAACTACATTCGTTTCCTAATTGAATTATTTCAAAAATATAAAGATAATTCGTAAATCTATAATCTTAAAATAAAAATATTAAATAATTATTCATAAAAATAACCGTTTTTGATTTTAATAATTTTCTAATTTTATGTTATCCATGATCCAGAATAGTATTGTGAAAATTTTACTTGGCGATCGTTATTTATTAAAAACAAATTCATTAACAAAAATATTTCTTCGAAACAATTTAGATCATGTTAAATCAGATTGCTACGGATTAAAAAAACCTAGCTCAAATGTGAATCAAATCATTAAATCGGTTAACAATTAAATGTGTTTTTATTTAATTTTGATTCAAGGTGAAATTAAACTTGAAATTAACATAAATTAATTGATATTAACCAACAATATTTTTTTTTAATTTCTATCTCTATTTCTATTGAATTAAATTAGGTTATTTAATTTTTTAAGCCAACAACATTATTATAAATGATATTACAAATTACGTTAAAAAATAATCGAAATCAAAAGATGAGTTTCTAATAATAGAATATTCGAATTCTTCGTTTCACCGCTATTCACAAACTCTTATCCAAATTTCAAACGACTTGACGAAAATTCAAGTTTACCTATCAATCGAAAACGACGAGTTCAATCGAAAAGGTTAATTAAGAGGTTGCACCATCTGCAAAAGTATGCCAACCGCGAAGAAATCGATGCGAGCGAATAAGCACGGCTCAGCCACGAATCGTCCCGTTAAACTGGTTAAACCCAATTCCCTTCGAAACAGGCAACAACTCTCGAAACGAATACCTGGTGGCAACGGTGCCATAAACTATTTCGTTTCCCCAGGACCTGGAATATTTCCACAAAATGTGATACCTGTCCACTTCGAGCCAAGGAAAAACCGGCAAACAAAGGGAATTATTTAAACGATGACAAACGACGCTCGACGAGGGATAGAAAAAATCGAATTTTCCCGCTCCACCCCCCGGCGCGAGGTAGAAAATACAAATTACCCGGTCGGTATAATAAACGTCATCGGGCTCGAGGCCGCGACGAGGAGGTCGCGAGCACGTTAAAAAACGATTTTTCTTCCCGATTCTTCATTCCATTGTCCGGCTGAATTATTCTCGTCTCTCTACCTGTTCCCCCTATCATGAGATACAGCTTCCACGCATTCGTATTTTCTCCGAAAATTCTCGAAGAGGATCCCACGCGAAGAAATCTCCCGGACACGATTTCATTAAGCTCTCGTCTCGACTCGGCTGTCCCTCGTCTCCCGAAATGAATCGAGTGCGCCATTGTGCTTCGCTGTGCCCGGTATTGGCCCGATTCGACGTGTAAGAACGGCAACAAAGAGTCGAGGGGGTGGGTTCAGGTCAGCGAGGACGGAGGAATCGGTTTCAGAGTCACCTGCTTCGCCGTATTGTTCACGAGGGGTTCACGGATGCTGCCCTTAATCGAGTGTAAAAGAGAGCCACTCGAAAAGTCTGAAGGAAGCCACTTCAGGGCACAGGGGGACGCCTGATTTGATTTATTGGCGAAACACGCGTCGTCTCATGGCCCCCGTGTCGATCGTAACGAGAGCGTGAACGAAACGGTACGCTTTCCTGGAATCCTGGCAACTACCTGATGCTCGACAATTATAAATACAACGAGATGTTCCGGGAACGGTCCGCGGTTAATAACCCTTGCGGGGATGTGAAAGTGTTATTGGAAAAGAATTTTCGAAGAATTAATTGGTTTTCACAAAAGTTATACCGAATTTAATTAATAAGTTGTGTTATATCGAAAGCGTTTTTTTGAATATTTTATAGAGAGAAATTTTTTTTAAAAATTTAAAAATTTCATTTTTTTATTTTGTTTTAATAAGATACAATTTACGATTATATCGCGAAAAGTATAAAAATGAGATAGAAATTTAGATATTATAAAAATTGTTGTATTTATTATAGTATTATGTAAATGAAGTGATGAAATTCGGTATTTTAATTAGAATTCATAATTTAAAAAATATCGTAGTTATAATTGGACAAAAAATCATAATTAAAAAATATATAACACAAATATATCAATAGATAAAGTTGAAAAAAGTATGTTGGCAACGTTATCGATTTGCCTTATCTATCAAAAGAAAAATGATGAAATATTAGAAAAAGTATGTACATATGTCCACCTAAAGAATCTACTAAAAAGTAATTTATATTTCCTTGCAAGTTATTAAATTATAAATTATAAATTTTCTTTAATTCCATAAATTATAATTTCTTAAAATTGAAACCTACTTGCCATAAAACGAAACAATTTCACTCATAGCAACATCAAATAAATAACAATGTATCAAATATTTCTTTACTTCCAATAAACGAGTTATCACCTTTGCACCGACCTCGCTCTTCAATTTCATTCTCCCATCATCCCAATAATCAATACACTTCACTGCACCCCTTATTTCACGGAATATTCCTCGATGGAAAATCGAAGAGGATCGAAAAATAGGGAAAAATCTCTCGAAAACTGCAAGGGTTGTAAGATTTAGAATACGCGGCCGCTTTCGAGTACATTGAGCAATCAATAACAGGCCTGTATGACAGGCCACGCACACGGCTCGTTTTCGAGAGCGTGGCTTCGCGACGAGATCGTGGGCCCGTTGCAGGTGTTGGTACCCTGAACAGGGCACCGGTCAAGGAGCCGACAAAGGGCCCGGCAATGGGCGAGTTGCATTCGGCATTTGTTTCTGGGGATACTTAGATCGTAATCTCGCCAGGGTTCTGACTTCGGTGGTGGTTATGCGCTCCGTGTCTCCCTCTCCGTCTCTCTACCCCTTCCTCTCCTACGGACCCCGTCTCTCTCCTCTATTCTCTCTTGTCGATCTCCCTTTTATTCGCAGCTTCTTCTTCTTCTTCTTCTTCTTCTTCTTCTTCTAAGAATCCATGGCGAGATCGATAACGATCGAGAGTAGGGTGGTTGGAAATGGGCAGGGAGGGTGGAAATTTCGGCCGTTAAAAATATATTGTATAATCAGAAAAAAATTGGAAAATAAATCGATCGGGCGTTAAATGCCGATCGTGATCGATTGTATTCGACGAAGATTGTTAAGATTAATATTCGTGGTCGTGCGCAGTTACTGATCAATCGATGTCATTCGAATCATAAATGCGGTTGCATATTCCTTTTGACGTTCCAATAATTTTATTTTTCAATTAACATTGGTGATGGTAAAAATAAATAAAAATGTGTGCGTAATATAATGTAAAATATAAATAGATATTTGAAAATTATAAATCAGTCGAAGATCGATTGTCATCATATTGTAGCTATATTTATATTACATATTTACTTATTTGTTACAAATAAAGATAAATTGCATTCATATTAAATCGTGTAAACAGAGAAAAATATATAACAAATATGGTTTATTTATTATACAGGATATTTCTTTTTTTAAAATATGATGAAATATTTTTTTAAGGAAAAAAATGTGTAACCACAGTAATTTCAATTCTACTGATCGATACAGTTTGTTATTTCTTGTACAAAAAAAAAATATTAAACTATTTGTGTCGACAAGTCATTAATTTAAAGGATACTTAAAGAAAACTTTGTATATTTTATTGTATACACATAAAACAGATACATTGCATAGTTACAATATTAAATCTATCATTTGTGTTTAAAATTCAATTAAACGAAATATGAGAAACATGCGAAGCGATATCCTTCTGTTCGTATTTCACATGGCTTCTTTTACAGAGAATAACTATTTAAAAAATTAAAATTCATTTTTAAAAATTATGTAACAATTACTGCAATATCCAAACAATTTTTATAAAAAAAACATTTCACAATACACACACGACAAATCCTATTCACCCACATATATAATTACAATATCAAATCCATCATTATCAAATCCAAGAAAGAAAATCCCCAACAAATAGAGAAGCATCGTGTAATCGTATCGAAACGTTTCACGAAAAATGGAAAGAGTCATTTTGTAAAACAGATTCTTAAAATATATATATATATATATATAATCACAATTAAGTTATTTGCGTTGGAAAATCCACTTAATTAATCGAGCTCGCCGCTAAAATGAAAAAAATTGAACGAACGCACTCGTCGTAGAATCGCGTTTTATGGGAAGTAAAAGGGTCGAATTTTCGCGCGACCCAAGCTTGTCCCCGATCAGGTAGAGATAGAGACACGGCCGAGGTGAAATCCCCTCGCACACCGGCCAGCGAGATTCACGGGTGCACCACTCATTAAGCATGGTAATGCTCGTTCACCTTGCAGATGGTGATCGGTAGGTACCTACTAATTACCCGAGCCTCGTTCTACCGGTGCTGTTAGGTCGGGGCCGTACAGGAACGACGATTTCGGGCCCACCAGCGCGCGAGATCGACTAATTAATTCTTCTGCGAGTGCACACGGGCCGAGTGTTGCCCATTCCGTGCCACGAGCGAGCCTCTCCCCGTGTCTATCGAGAACCTTCGATCGCTCTCCTCGCTTCTGGAATCTCCTTGAGTTTCACGCGTTCCGATTAACCAGAGCTCCAGAGGTATGCGTGGATCGATTTGAAAACAATTTTAGAGAGTTGCTCGATTTAGTATTTTTTTCTTTTTTAAGAACGAATATTGCATATCAATTTTAACTCGTCTTGTCAATTTTCATTTCCGATTTCACTTCATTAAGGATACTGAATTAGGATAAAAGGAATATGAGATTACACGAATCAAACAATTCATCGTTCCTCTAAACTGAAAGCTGTAATATCATCACATTTGCATCATTGGCGTCAATAAAATGAAATCAGTAAAATGAAGAAAGATGATAGGTTCTCGTTTAAAAAATGTTGAAAAAGTCCATAAGCAATATTATTTCTTATAAACCAAGTAATTTGTTTTCCAAAACAAATAATAATATTTCGATAATATATATTCGATGTAACTAAATAATACAATCACGAATTGGAAAACTTAAGAAAAGAAAAGCGATACAGCGCAATGATTATTCTTCTTACTCATATTTACGCAACAATATATTTTACTTGGCCAACTTAGATCGTCTAAAAAAAAAGAAGAAGAAGAGCGTTCTCGAAACTGTCCGAGTCTCGGTGCCAGTGAAAGATTCGCGTAGGCCGGTAATAATTATCCGGCAAGGGTCAAGTGGCGAGTGCCGGCGCGGGCCCTGATAATTGACGTGGCAGACCGTCACGGAGCGACGCGTCGCCGATGGAGGAGAAAGAAGCGTGGTGAAAGAGGCCTCGAGAGGGCTAAATGGCCGTGCGATGTTCGAGCGCGGCCTGAAAAGACATTCGTATCAATTATGGGAGGTAAAGTTTCAGTGCCCCGCTAAGGAGTCCGCCGCGGAGACAGAGCAGCGCCTTTCGAGCCAACTGGCCCGCTATATATTACCCAGCAGGGGTCCATCTTACCCCCCTCCCCTGATGCCCCAACCCAAGCCCTCCAAGAGGAACGCAGCCTATCCCCCTCTTCCTCTCTCTCTCTCTCTCTCTCTCTCTCCCCCTTTCGTTGGACCTCGTGTTTCCTCTGGCCGGTTTCTAGTACAAATTAAATTAATTTTCGAGGGGCCGACATTATTCTCTTATGAATTCCACATAGGGGGACGGAATGGAGATGTTTTCACGTGCCGCCACGCACACCCGGGCCCATTAGTAAAAGCTTTCTTTCCTCGCTTTCTTTCTTATTCTTCTTCATGAACTCTATCTCCGACACGGATCTCTATATAAGTCCCTTTCGCGGGGATGTTGAACGATGTTGGCGATACGAACTCGTCCATCTGGCCCCGACACCAACGTGTTTCCAATCTTTGATTCATATAATCGGGGTGGAGCGAAAGATTTGGGGCGGTTTTCAAGATTTATCGATTAGAATTCGATTAGAAATTTTGTATGTGGATGCGTGTCGAAGCAAATTGTTGTTAGATAGCAGGCTATGGGATAGGATGTTGTTGAATTTTATTAAAATCTTTTTTGCGTAACGTAACCTTTCAAAAATTTGTTTAAATCTTGCTGTCGGATTCTCGTTTGTTCCACGGTTGAATTTTATTAGTTGAAATCGAAAATTAATAATAATGTGAAAAATTCTTATTATTAACGGGAGAATTAACGCTACAATTAGTATATTGTGATAATTGTAAACGAATTATAAAAGAATTTATAATACGTATACAATTTCAATTTCTGATTTATTGATCTCATAAAAAAAAAAATACGAATAAATATACGAGATATTTACGAATGATATATATCGTTAGATGTATTTTGATTTAATTTTTAAAGACAGAAGTGCGCCATTTAAATCATCTTATTTTATATCACGAAACATATATATGCTCAAATTTGTAGACAACTGAAAATTGCTACGCCAATGTAATTCTTAAATGAAGGATTATTAACATATGGATGGAATGCCAGTCCATGATTCGAAAACTATACCATAAACCAATTTCAAACCTCATCGACTGCGCAATCGCCCATAAAGCAAGTCCATTCTTCAAACATCCAAAAAAAAAAAAAAAAAAAAAGAAGAAGAAAAAACAACCCAGAAGAATTAATTCCATCTCAATATCGTGAGGGCTCGCTCGAGAATCGTCAAGGAGTCTGACGCCTGAAATCTCGGTTGCGGGTGGACGACGGGGTCAAGCGTCGCGATAAGACGAGCTGCCAGCGCGAGGACGATAAGCAATTTGTAACGTTCGGTCGAAAAAAAGAGAGAAATAAACAGTGAAACGAAAAGGAGGAAAGAAAGAAAGTGAAGGATGTGGGGAGGGAGAAAGGCGAAAAAAGGAATCGGTTGGCAGCGGCGAACAGATATGAAGCGTCACGGCCCCGTCGGGTCTGAAACGTGATGAAACATAAATGTTACTCCCGTTTGTGTAATTCATGTCTAAACTATTTAGATAAGCTGTTATCGCGTACAAACGAGCCACAAACTCCCATCCCGCGAACCTAACCCCCTTTCTGCCCTCTGTTATCCGTATTTGCGTAATCTCGTTGCCCGTCATAATTTTCCTCCCATCGCATCCCCTGAATCGACGATTGTCTCGCCGTTCAACAACAACGAGATTCCACTTCGATTCTTCGAGGTGCCTCGTCTTTTCTCAAGGTTGATGGAACGGTATCGACCCTTTCTCGTGAAATGCTCTCGAGGAATTGTACGGAAAGCATTGTTTATCGATATTCTATGAATTAAACGAATTGGACGAAAAATTAACTTTTCTGCGTATGAATGTATATAATGATCGATATAATATTGTCGTTTAACGCGTTTGCTTGTATTCGAATAATTTTGAGTATAGTAGAATCACTGCGTTAATACGTTGATACTGAAAAATGGACGAGCATCGAATTGAATTAAATTGTATTATTAAAATTTTCTCTTGCTTCTTTTCAATTTCGAAAATTTGATACATTTTTGACAGTGCTCGTAATATTAATTCGAATTTTATGTCACGTCTAGGCAAACTAAATCAATTTTCGAAACAGCGGGCAAAATGAAGTATTGTCGTCCACACGTTTGCTGATATTCATCGAATATTCATTGATCATGATGGATGTCAAAACAGATAACAGTCTCTGCATTATGCAGTGGAATCTTTATATTCCTCATTGATTCGTCCCTCGAAAAAAAATAGACGAATAGAGAATCGAATTTTTTTATTATAATTAGTTCTCAATTTCGAATCGAATCAATAGATAAAAAATTTAAACAGAAATTTATTTTTATCGAGAAGTTGCGATGAACAGAAAACGAATCGATTTTCGACGAATAGTAAAGCATTTTCTTGCCGAAAAAATGTGATGAATATTGAATTCGATGAATGTAAAAATTCCACGGTATTTATTTCCATTTATAATCATTATTCATTGTGAACGAATGTGCATTGTACGCGTGGATATTGTTCTTTGACTCGACAAACAACAAAAAACCGACAACAAAATGAATAATGCCAATACAAATACATTTCGAACATGATACTCAAATACGAACTCTGTTTTTTCTCTTCACTTTGAATACAGTTATAAATATAGAATCTGTATTAACAATTATTACGATAAAAAGTTATCAATATAAATTCTTACGATGTGTTTCATGTATAATTTCACTATGATCGTATCACTAATATTCTGAATATTTCTATTCTCAAAAATAAGCTGTATTCCAGACTGCACTTTTACTCAAAATGAACAATTAACTCGACTATTTTCTAAATTCAACGTATTGAAAATATTTCGTAGCCACGAGTTGTTTTATTCATAACCGAACTTCTATGAGCGTTCAAAATTATATCAACAAGGATATCTGCAAGCAAATCTAATTTCTTTCATAATTTTACGAGCTGTTTTATTGCACTTTTAATAAATGCTCTCACGACTATGTCTACGTTGTTTTAATTTATAGGATTTTTAATTGGGAATAATAATTTAAAGAAAAAATTCCTTGGAAGGAATAGAGAATTATTAACAGAGTATTGTTACCGCTTAATACAACGTCGTTTGGAACGTCGTCAGGATACGAGTAAGAAAGGCAAGAATATCTTTTTGTCACGCTACTGATTTCGTGCAACGTGTACCAAGTTATCGCGATCGAATAAATTTAGAAACTGTTGCAAGGTTATTTCCGTACATATGAATAGCCCCTCTCAGCTATCGGAATATTCAACTGTCGGCTGTAATCAACTCGATATGCTAGATAGCCTTGCGATCGTCGTTATTCCGAGAAAACAGTTCCATTTGTTAATTGCTACGAATCAAAGCCAAGAAATTCCACGTTGTTGGAAAATGTCTCGGAACATGTTCACGATAAATATCCAATCTCGATATCCAGTTTCGATACAAATTCCTCCCCCTATTCATTCCACCCACGACTATAATCGTAACAATTATTAACAAAAGAGTTATGAAATCAAACTAATGAATTTTGTCCAATTTTATGTATTTTTTCATTTTATTTTATTAGTTAATATTTTTCATTCAATTCATAAATATTTTTCTAATTTTGAATATTATAAGAGACTTGTCTATCTAAATAAATGATCCTACAGTGTTAAAATAGTAACTTATTGTGTTTCTAAATCTTTAATTAATTGAAAAATAAACAGTAAAAAAGTACAAGTGGATAAATATTGGAATGAAAAATCGTTTCAAACTAGATGTTAATTAGAAACGAAAAAGTAAAGAAAAATCGTATAAATTTGAATTTCGTTTTAAAGCAAATAGAAAGATAAAGATAACATTCTTCTCAAAAGTTTGTAAAATTCAATCGACTGTAAAGACACTAAAAAAATTTTTAATCCACGATAAACTTGAAAATTGAACTCTCTCTTTTACAATGACTGATCCAAAAACTTGGTGTGCGATTTCCTTTCTCGAAGTTTCAGTTCAATTTTAAATATTAGATAATGAAAATTTCTTTAAATATAAAATACACGTAGTAGATATGGTAATAAATATCAATTTATAATATAATAATATAAAATGTATAGATACATTAGACGTTCGATAAAAGCAGCAGGTGTCCATATTTATGGACAAGGGTATAAATACTTAGAAACTACACAAAACTGACTCTGTCATGGCAATTTAATATATCGAAGAGTTCTTCAATAGTCACATAAATTCCAGTTTATTATCAAATTTATTGTTTTTATGATTCAATCATATTTTTCGATTATTTTTAAAACTTTATTACAGTGTTTTTTTAATCACTAGATAAGTTATATAAAGATATTTATTAATACAGTTATCCATTTATATGATAAGCTCGGGTGAGATGGCCCACATTTTTTTAAAATGATTAGTAAATACAACTGATATCTAAACAAATGTAAATATATATATATATATAGATTTATAATATAATAAAGAACAAAAGAAAAAATAATCGTAGATCTTGAAAAAAAAAAAAAATATAATTGAATTTTTCCATGCATAAAGCTATTCCATCCGAAGTGTCGCTTATTTTTAAATTTTTTTTTTTTTTTTTTGTGTGAAACATACATTCAAAAATTCTGAATATTCTTCGTGAAATCATTTTTTATCTTGTATACATTACTAAAAATAATTGAAAATCAGAACAGTTTTTACGATGATCGAATTATTTCATCTGCAAGGCCATCTCTTCACGATTTATTCTATTTCGAAAATACGATCAGTCAGTCATTTTTATAATTATTCAATCAATTTTATAATATTTCAATCAAAATTATTGTCAATCATTTCCATTTTTGTATTTAATTAAAAGCAATAGATCACGTTCATATACTTTAAAGTACAATCAATTGGAATCAAACAATTATATTCTAGAAATTTATATATAGAGAGTTTCGTTTTCATTATGCAAAATATAGTAAAGTCTTGTTCAAAGTAATGAGAAAGAACAAGATAAGGAAATTGGGTAAAGGAAATTTTCGAATTTTTGTTAAATAAATTGTTTTACATTTCGAGGAAAATAATACGCTTATTTATAAAAAAAATTAATAATTTTTTAATAACTATCAAATTGCAAGAATTTTTTAATATTAGTTGAATCGAATATTGTATTCTGTTTAAACTTCGAAAATTCTTTTTCCTCGAATGCTTCGAAGAACACTTTCAATACAGTTCCTCTGCTATTTTAATGTTACAATTTAAAATATCGTTTATAATTTTTATCGGATTAAAATCACAGTGCGCCTTCAGATTTATCGTATTCTCTATATCCTGCAATTGCAGTATCGCAATTGATTTTTCTACGTCTTGAAAATTGTTCTTTCTGTTTATTGAATTCTTTAATTTCATCTCATCCGAGTAGAGAATTCGAATTAATAAAACATTTGGAGATATTAGAATAATGGATGTTGGAATAATAAAGAAAGTACAGATAAAAATAAAAATTATTTAAAAATATTAGAACGCTGAAAATATATAAATGATATTGTTATTAATTTAGATCTGGGTATATACTATATCCTAAACCTCGAAAAGATTTGATTTCATTGGTAATTCATTTACTTCCTAAATCATTTACTATTCTCTATCATAATTTTTCAAAAATTTGAAAAAATTTTGGGACACTTACTTATCAAAAAACTCGACCTCGTTGAAATTACATTCGAAAGTATTTAAATTGCAATTTATTTTGCATATTTCTCCTCGAATGATGGAGGGTCTTGCTAATTTCCATCCGATCGGTTGCGAAAACTCGATCGACTATTTAATAACGAATAGTGGAGGCGAGAGTTGAAGGAGAGAAGACGTGGCAAGAAGACCACGAAATGATGCGAATCAAATCTTACGCCTCGGTGGATGTTAATTACATAGTACGAGGCGCAAGTCTGCAAAAACGATTTCGAACGAAGCCAACATCGGTTTCCAGATTACGAGGCGGAAACGAGCAAAACGAGTTCTTCCACAGTGATTAATCATAGATCGGCCTCCATCTTCTCGTGCGGTCAACGGTCTTAATATTTTTAAAACGTCCCCCTTCGTGGAAAGAATATTCGGATTAGATATCATGATCGATCTAATGATGAACGATCCAATTTGAACCCGTGATAACCGTGTAATTGATAATCGTGGCGCCGATAATTTTGTCGCGAGACATATTATTATTAGCGAATTTAACTCAATTTGTGCAAGTTATCGCGATGGCTAATTTACAGCTAAGTGATAAGAGGGAAATTTATTTTCGAGATTTCGAAAGTGTTGCGTTTAAAGTGTTGCGTTGTTACAAAATAAAGAAAAGTGAAGAGGAAATAAAAGAGAGATGCGTACAATTTTTGGAAGGGAATATATCTGTAAGGATGAAACTCGTAGAAGACATTTTTATATCGTGCCTCGAGACGTGCCGACAAAGCCGAATTTGGCTATCTGAAAAACGTTGAAGGAACGATGCCACGAGGTTCGACGAGGCTGCATTATTAAAGATGAGCTCGTAACAATATCGAACCGGCAGACAAATTGGACCACCCTGGGCCTACCCCCTGGTGCACAAGACGCGATCTCCAAAACAAAAAACCATCACCAAAAGCTACCAGCTGAGATATCAAGATAATGACGATCCGAGGAGCCTGTCTTCCACGCGAGGAATTCGACTACACGATATTTTCGAGGATTCGGCCGGCCCCTCCGATCGATATTGCCCTATAAGAATTCGTTCCGGTTCCTTGACTTGTGGTGGCCAGTGAGGTTTCCAAACCCCGTTTCAAAGCTCGTAAAACAGTTGTAAAAATATAAAGTCGAACGATTTTTTAATTTGAACTTCGAAATAATCTCTTAAACGAAGAAAGAAACAATATCAATTAATTGTAAATAACGTTTGTAAATTATTTGCGAATTATGAAATGTATGTCGAATTATATTTTGAGAATCAAATAATCCTTAAATTTTCAACGAATTTCTATTAAATTTAAAAAAAGAAAAATTTGTATATTTATCGATTCATAGATCGCAAAGTAAACATTGCTTGGATAAGAGTTTGTTCTTATTTCGAAAATCGAATAAATTAATTTCAAGATAAAATTCTTAAATTTTGAAACAGTCTTACTCGTAAATTTACTCGTAATCCATCGATTTAACTCCTTTTCACCAAGCATTTATACAAGCACGACATTATATCATCCCGAGATCAAATCACCCTTAAACTTCGAGATAAGATTCTAAATTTCTAAATTTACAAAAATCGAAACGCCGTTAACGCAACTTATGGCGCGTATTAATTATCGTCCACACAGAAATCACCGTCGTAAATTAGATGCCCCGTTATAAGAATCCGTTCCAGTTCTTTAACCCGTTTCCCATCGTGAAATACGATGTTTCGTCGAATCGTTTCGAAGGTCAAATATTCCTCGATCTTTTCGACCGAGTTCCAAAACAATTCAATTCGTAATCGATGAAAACATTGGGACGCGGCAATCACCATAGCAGAAGGCTCGAATTACCTCGACTAGCAAGCGCGACGCCGCGAATCCTCACGGTATTCGTCTCAACTCGTGCAACGTTCATCAGAATGCGCGGCCCATGTGTTGATTTATTCTGGATTCGCGCGTTGATCACAGTCCACGCACACGAGACACCTTCGCAAATTACGGAGGATCCCCTTAATGATTCTCGGTGCAAGAGCATGCAATCTCCCTGATGACAGAAAGGTGGAACAGAGAGGAATGTTAATCTCCTATTCTCTACAGCAGCTCCCTCGATTTTTTGCCTCGCTCCTTCCCGGCTTATTTTTCGTGATTTATGAGGCACGGAAACGCGGGCCCCACTTTTTCTAGACCGGCCGGCCCCTGGAACGGTCCAATGGTCCCGGCTAATTTCGTAATACGCCGATCCGTGGCCCGCCGTTCGAAATTCATTAACCGTCCGATAACCGATTGAGATATCGCCGCGAACGTTTTCCCTCGTTAACTATCCCGACCCCTTCGTGCCGTGGGTCGACCGTTTTTCTTCACGATAATCGCGCTTATTGAATTTCTCCGGATTTCAACCTTCCCCTCCCTCCGCCTTATTTATGGGACACACTGTTCTCGAGATTTCGTGACCGGTGACGCGTATCGTTTTGAGTTATTGCGTGCGTTTGTGATTGTATTATTATTATTCGTTCCCTCTGTTTCAGTAGGTAAAAGTAATTGTGCGCAATAGTTTTTTCTTCTTTTCAACGAGATCTTAGAATGATTTTAAATATCGTTGAATAAATATAATCAAGTAAAAGCAATTTAATTGATTTGAAAGTATAATTGGAATGTTTAAGTTTATTCCATTTATAATGAATTGATAGAGGTTAAAGGAATAGGCTGCTGCCATCTATCCAGACGATGAGGAATATCGTCGAAAGAGCGATCGATAAAAGATATTATTTTGTGCAGTATTTATATATATATATATAAAATATAATTTATAAATAATTTACAAGTCTTTTACGATGTGAGATTATAGATGAGAGATAAAATAAATGTGACGTATAATAATTTTTTTATGATACTTTTTGAATTATTGAATTTTGTTATCGTCTCATATGTTATGACAAGTCTCTTACTGTAGATCGATAAAGTAAATTTCTTCATTTTATTCGCACAGTACTTTATTAAAAACATAAGAGGATTATATCCTCTGCTGATAATTCGGTAAAAGATTAACTCAAATGATAAATTACTATTTAATATCAGCTACACTGGCGCAAATTTTGAATTTAAATATGTACATAGGATATATGTATAACTTTAGTAAAGAAAAATTTAAACGATTTATTTAATTTATTTAATAATCAATTAAATCAAAAAAAAAAAAAACTTTTTTTTAATCTTTTATTTCATGTATCGAAAAATATTCCAAAAATATTCATATAACTGCAAACTGATGTTCACATATTACTGTTTAGTCCAATACTCATTTGGAGAATTAAAATGACTCGAGATTGAAGCAACACCGGTGTTAAAGGAAAGTTTAAGTTTGTTGACACAAAGCTCCAGTAAGGTAATCCATGGATCAGAGATATTCTCAAGTGGCACCATAGACACGCTTTCCTTTTTTTTCCCATAGAAAGAAACGGTTGGAACGTGTCGTAATTTATGTGAAGTTTATTAATGGTACCTTGACGTCTCTTCCACTTAAAAATTACAGATTTTTTCACGAAAGTGGAGACAAGATAGCACTTTTGATTATGTTTATCTTTAAAAATTCTATTAACTTGTTCTAAATAAATTAACACAAATATACACATATTACGGTATCATGATAACGCTTAAGAAATACGTTAGAGATAATTATTTTTTCTATGATGCTTCGTATACTATATATCGTTCAAAAGAAAAGTATTTTTATACAAAAAATGGCTAGAATGTTAATTTTTTTCACAGAACAATAATGTATTCACACTTTGTCTATGTATTTTTTGATTGATTTGATCAAAAAGTGATTATATGTATAAATGTAACAAAAAATATATTATATCAAAAAAAAAAAAATTATGTGTAGATAAAGAAAAAACATTTATTAAATAAAAATTACACCAAGATTCGTTGTCAAAAATTTCATTTGCTCAATAAATTCTCGTTGACAACAATGGCGATAGCATGGCTCCTGCGTGTCCGACGCGACGTCGAGAATATTGCGAGCTCATGACGTTGACCAGAGCACGTGGATCACTCTTGTCTTTTAGTATTTAAGTATGGAACAACAAATAGAAGACTTTAGACAGCTATCCAATTACCCGGTTGTTCGCTACCGATGCCAGGAACATTCACGGTTATAAATAAGCGACGCTGTAACGCGTCTCGTTCCAAATAGCAATTAACCTACCACCAAACCCTCTCCTAACCGTTTCATAATTGGCTATTAACTTTTTCTTCCAGAAAAATATCAAATATTAATTCTTTAGATTACAATGATTTTTTTCACATTGTTGAAGAAATTTTCCATATGGTTCTGATTATTTTTATATAAAATAAATAAATAAATGAAGTTTCAAGTTTCAACAAATAACAAGTTTGCCAAGAGTTCTGAAAACTGTGATATTTTTTATATAAACTTTTTATATATGACAAAAATAAACATAAGAATATATAAATTGGCTAAATTCATTAGTAAGTTAGACTTGTCGTCTAATAAACAAATAATAAATAAATAATAAATTGGGGTAGAAAATTAGGAATTTCAATGGGATATCGATTAACTCGTGTTGCGTTTCAATAATTTGGAAGAAATAATTTTTAGGATTCGCTCTTCAAAGAGAAAAATATATTTGAAAGGAGAAAACACACAGGAAGGAACAAGTGGATGAACAGTGTTATCGGGGCAAAGTTTCTGGCAAACGTGGCTCCGTTTTCAGTTGCAACGCAGAAAATAAAACGAAGGATGCGCCCGTCTAGACATCCAGATCCACGCAATTGTCTGGGCCGCTCGTGAGAAAACGACAAGAAGTATGGCCAAGTACAAAAATTCAGGGCTGCGTCCTCTTTCGATACAATAGGGGCAAACGCCTCTCCTGTCGAACACTTGGATCTCCACTGAGCTCTGCGTTTCTTCGATTTCCTTTCAAACGCCACTTGGAATTAATTGTTTAAACATTGATCGCTGTTTTTTCCAGAGTCGACTCGACCATTTCGTCAGCAAGAGGAATAAATATCTTTCTTTACTCAGTTGTGCCATACCTTCACGATATAATAATAATAATAAAAGTAAGTACACATGCCGTTAGTTTTAAAATTTAAAGAAAAAAACATTCGATCATTTCGAATAAATTCTATCCTTCCTATATCCATCATTCTATTGACATATTCTATTGATAAAACTTCTAATTTGTTGAGTCTAGAGGTCAAAGTTGGTGTAGAAGAAATTATTTATCGAGCAATTTAAACTCGTGTTAGATGAAACGAGGCGAAAATAATAAATAATATCTCCTTTCCTTTCCCGTAACGATCTTCATCTAACTTCAAACAAACTTCACCAGCTCGTAAATAAATAACAGCTTAATAAATAAGCCGATCAAAATTTTTCAACCTCCTCTAATTTATCTTGGTATCTTTAGAAGAGGAATCGATCTTCTAAAAATATATCAACGAATATATCAACATCCTTATATATATATATACCACAGTCCACCACTTAATCTCTACCAAGTAATTTTCCTATGCAACTTCCTTGCAACTCACACATATTAAATTACTCTCGTATAACCGACGAATAAAACTTGGCCACGCCAAGTCAATCAGACTTCAACTCCCCCTTTAAATCGGATGGATAACACGTGAAAGGGATCCTTCCGGTGCGATCGATATATCCGGTGGCATTGTCACATTATTGATGCAGAGAATGGAAGAGAATGAGCAGATCCTGGGAATGAGGCGCGTCATGGGCGGCCTCATTCGACCCCCCACGAGAGGCCAGGAGGGCAGACGATATGGCAACGTGCGCCACGGGATTTTTCTATAAACCGTACACGGATAGTTGGCCGCATCGTCGAGGCCGCATGCGGCTATTTAGACGGGAGGAGAGACGGCACAAAGGACCCTTTTGTACGCGGCCAGCTCGTGTTGCAACTGGACACCACATTGCACTCCCAGAGAGTTTCTCGATCGTAAAGGCCTAGTTACGCGAGCCTTGATCCGCGCGAGGAATAGTTCCTCTCTCTGTGCGCGCGGAAATTGCTTGAGGGAAGGGAGAGAGGGGGTGCGGATTTTTGGAGGAAAGGAATTCTTTTAAAGGGGGATGGAAGATTCGAACGACGATGAATGTGGTTTAAATGCACGCTTATCGTGTTCTTATCGTTTTTAAGGTATACTTGACATTGTGCGTATTGATACTGGCAATGATTAAATAATTTGTATTTTATCAACATATTGTTATAAATTTTTAAAATTATTGTTATAGATGGTGTTTTTAAATTTTATAAGATTTACCGTGGAAATTTAAGATGCATTTCTAAATTTGATTTCTAAATTTATAAATGTTTATACCTCTTCTTGAATCTTCTAATTAGATATAAACAAATATCTATATTATTTCTCGCCATATTTTATTGAAAAATTGAAAAATTGCGAATCTGACTTAATTTTGTATAATAATTTATTTATTTCCATAACAGAGATTTCACTAAAATATATTATTATAAGATATATTATCACAAAAGAAAAAATTAAATTTAATAAGCAATTTAATTATTAATATAAAGAATAATATTTTTAAAGCATTTAAACAAATCTGAAATGAATATATCGTTCAATAGTAATAAATTAGATAAATGAGCAGGCTATTTTTATTTTAATTTGTAATGTTTATTATTTATTTCAATTCAAACTCATTATTTTAATTTAACAAGTTCAGTATTTAACTAAATTTTTCATTTCGATTGAGTTAAGTTAAATTCGTCATTCTGCGCTACGACAAGAAATATATAAATGAATCTTGTTTAAACGTATTCAAACATCGAAAATGAGAGTTTTCCATATCAACCTGCGTGTTTAAAGTAGCAATATTTCATAAATGAATCGAGTTCATTACGAATGACATACACAACTCTAGAGATTTCAACCTTGTACAACACTTTTATCAGATCGAACAAGCCTTAATTCATTGCAACTTGAATGTATTATATACAATATATTGTACACAAGATCAAATTATATCAAGTTTCGATAAATTTCTCTAAATTCTCTTTTTACAATTATCAT
This sequence comes from Apis florea, assembly GCF_048593485.1. Taxonomy (NCBI): domain Eukaryota; kingdom Metazoa; phylum Arthropoda; class Insecta; order Hymenoptera; family Apidae; genus Apis; species Apis florea. The sequence continues at coordinate 1,430,492 of NW_028256864.1, read as the reverse complement.
CAAAGTTTCATCAATATCAATATATATCAATGTCTTTTATTTCAGTGATTAAAAATTTTTTAAAAAAATATCTAGAAAGATGGCAATTTCAAATCTTCAAACTGAATTAAATACATATATTATTGATATATTATCATTTTCATTATTATAACAAACTCATAAATAATTTAAATTATTTCCAGAAATTCGTCATTTACAGGATACCAGCTAGTTCAAACGATATAGTTTTTTGATCGAAGAAAGCAGCATTCATATATTTCTGAATTTTTAGCATACCAATTCTCGAATGTATGGATTAACCACTTCGCTGTTTATAAGTTAGATTATAACAACAGCATATTCACGTTATAAAATAAATCAGTTTGTATAAATGTGTACATAATAAAATTTTTCAATGATCAAAATAACATTCGTATTATAGTGAATTCATATGTTATAAAATCGAATTCATTTTATTTTATTTTATGTAAAAGTGTAAAAAATCCATGTAAAATACTTTACAATACATTCTTTGAAACTATATTATATAGATATCGACTTGAAATTTAGACATGTTAAACGATTCAAAAGAGCTAAGAGTTAATTAGAACAAGTACAAGATTGTGAAATTTTCAAGTGTAGAAAGAGTATAATCATCAATTTTTCTACTGAAATTATATATTAATTTTTCATCATTCTAACTACTGTCGTGTTAAAAACTTTCATCTATAATTTTGTTCTATTTTGCATGATTAAAAAGTTATAAAAGAAAATAATTTTTTACGAATAAGTTTAAAATAGATTGATCAAAATATAATGAAAAAGATATTATAATACTTTCTTCGCTACTTATTTTTTTTAATATTATGATTTATCAACAATGCAAAATAAATAAATAGCAACATTTAACATATCTAACACTTTCTATAATTTTTTTTCGCAAAATCAAGCCGAATCAATCAAAAAACTGAACTGAAGAGTTGCAAGAGTTACGTTTTACAAAAACAGAAAAATCTTTAAAAAAAAAAAAACTGTAAAACTGTAAATATTACGAATTCATTTAGAATTCAGATCGTTGAGAATCGAAGTGAAAAAAAGAAGGTAGATAATCCAAGATTATCTAGAATTTTCTCCATGAAAAGTGGTTCAAAATTGTTTAAAAATCGAGGGACCCGCGGCTTCACACGACGCGGGGCCCTCCAGACGCCGGCGCCGCTTTCTCACAATTAAGAAGGCGCCTATAGGCGTCTCGGTATCTCTTGGCGCCTACCATGCACTACACGACCACTGCATTCATGTACGCGACGCCTCGTGTAATTCTGCATAATATTCTCGTTCAACTAGAGTACGTTATACAACGAGAAAGTATTAAACAACGATAAAGAGGAAAATTCTCTTTGCACCTCCATAATTTTTAATAAGGAGTATAAAAGTTGTTTATCATAAGAGCAAATTAAAATCTAAACTAATAAATCAAATTTATTTATTTTTATTAAATAATCTATAGCGAGAAAGTGAAGAATTTGCTCTTCTTAAAGACGGTACAGATTTCATAAATTTTTTTTAATCATAATGATTGCGTTTCAAAATATAAAAAGTTAATGTTAAATAATAATAAAATCCTTGGTGTGAAAGAATAGTATAAGTGTTTATCTGAAAAATCGCAGTAATTTATAGTAATATAATTTTTTCTATATTATGTAAAAATAATTTTGAACGAAAGGAAATAAAATTATCATTTTGTAAGAATTTTTAGGAATATATTATTTTAAATACTTTGTTGATATATAGACAAATTCGTGATTTAAAATTAAAGAAAAAAATATTATAAACAAATAATAATTAAAAGGTTCGGAAAAATATATTCAAAGACGTATTTTAAAAAAGAACAAATAATTATAGTATCTCAAAAATTAATATGTTAAATTTGAAGGATTAGAGGCAAGTTTTTCTTTCACTATTAATCATGTACAAATAATCGCATAATTTTGATTTTTTTTTGACAATCTGAAAATTCTTCTTGAAATCTTATCACATAACGATTTTGATAAACATGAAAAGATAAAAAAAGATATAAAACTTTTTATCAAATTATTATTATATTAGAAAATATTCTATAATCTATATTCTATAATAAAAATATCATGTTTTTTTTTTTTACCAAACAGTGCAAAAGATTCGTGATTGATCGATGATTTTTTTAAAGATAAGACAGGTAGATAATGCAATCGTATATTTAAACGAAACGAATTTTCGAATTTGAAAAGCGTCAAGGGTGTCTCGGAAAACGCGTCTGGAGTATGTTACTTTCGCCTCGTTGATGTCGCGGTCTCGAGGATGAAACCCGGAGGATCTCGTCCTGCCGACGGCCAAGAAAAATGGATTGTTTTGTTTTCCTTTCCAACCCCATTCTAACAACTGATCCAGTCACGAAATCGATACCCCGTGATCTCCATTGCTTGTCACTTGTCTAACATCCCTGATCAGTTTCAAAAAATTCAAAAAACAGGCGTATCGTATTTTGAAAAGAAGAAAAAAAAAGATTAAAATTAAAAAAAGGAACACGACATCTATCTGACACGATCCCTCCTTTAATTTAATTCGAACAGATTATTAATCCGCCATTGATAATTATTATTATTACTTTTCATTACTTTCATTCTATACTTTTAAAAATTTGTAAAAGGAAGAAAATAAAGTAATGAGATCGCAGAAGTCGTTAATCGCGCGAATTGAGATTTAATCACCGGGTTTTAGAAGCATCGTTCTGGATTGGTTCGATTGTTGGAGCATAGGCGGGCCTTGCGCCTTCTCCTCCGCCCCAACGTTAGTCACCGCGTTATGGCTGTCTCACGGCAAAAACGGATTTGCCATCTCCTTAATCGTCCCTGCACTTCCGATCCTCATAATTATCATGCTACGAATGAATTTTTTCCCCCCTTACTTTTTTCCCTTACTTCACCGAGTATCGATTGATCTTTCAATATTCGGTAAAAGATCAAAAAGAAGGATTTAATTCGAGTTACGCGTGATTAGATATAATACGAATCTGTTTCCTTACTGTTTTTTCAGATATGATTCCCTTTGCTAATGTTCAAATCACGATCGTTCACATAATATTCGATCAATGTGGCGAGATAAGGATTAAAAATTAAAAAAAATTAACTGCTTTTGAATCAGTTTATAGGAATTACAGGGTGAACCACTTCATACAATATGGCAATGTAATTAAAATTAAAATAAATAAATAATAGAATCGATAGTAAATTACGTGAAATCGTTAATCCTTCGTGAGCAAGCATATTTTTCGCACTTTTCGTGACAATCTAAATTATTTTTTTTTTCTTTTTACTATTTTAAACCATCAAGCATTTAAAACTCTATTTTATTATACAATCAGATATAAAAGATTCATTAGTGAGGAATAAAAAGATTTGAATAATTCTCATGGAGGACTAATTTCTAGCAAAATGGCAAGAACCATTGTTTCAAATGATGTCAAAATCGTTTGTTATTACATTTTACGCTGAAACTGTTTTTTCTTTTTTTTTTTTTTTTTCGATACATTGTATCTCTGATTATTATCGATTCGCGATATCTTGTCGTACAAGATACATTTTGTAAACGTTGCTTTAAAACCGTAATTAACAAGCCATAGATACTCTGTTCCGAATGGGGCTCTGTTATAAAAAAGACATAAAAGAGAAACGAGCAACCATCGAAACTGTCTCTAAAACCTCTCTACAAAAACGTGTACCTAAACAAGTACGAAAAAGGACTTGGAGCACAAGAGCTTCTGTACGCGATCAATTAAAATCATATGAATAAACATTTAAATGGAAAACATAAAACGATCGAAGACTTTAAAAGTTCAAAAGAGATCAAAATCCATTTTTGCCGATCTTTGAATTATTAATCGTTACGCAAATCGTGTAAATTAGTTGATAAAAAAGTAAAGTCCTTCGTGCAACAAAAGATCGCATTTAATTGAAAATATTAATTTTTAATAAAAAAGTAATCATTTTTTTTCAATATTTATTTGTAAATCGAGATCCGAAGAATTTGGCAAAAATTAAAACAAATTCTTATCAACTCGACAACTACTAATTATACATTTTTTTCAATTTCTTTTAAATCAAAGCAATGATTTCACAAATCCCATTCCCAACCGCTTGTACCAACAAAACTCCATAAAAACTCCCCTTTCGAGCGAGTTATCCCTCGAAATTATCCGTCGGTGCAGAGACAAATTAAAATCTCCAATCAGAGATTCCGACCACCCCGTAGAAACTCCGTGGTTGCCCCGCTCGACAAGGCGCTCACAGACGTGGCGGGAGTACGCTGGTAAAAATCAGGCGCGCACACACCCACCTCTTGTCCCTGTGTATGTGTGTGCGTGTGGACCACGGAGGAGAATCCAACACTTGACTCCCTCTGTCAGAACAAGTCACATTGCCCGTTTGCCCTCCGGCCTGACCGTTCACCCGTGACCATCATCCCCCGAAAACACGGGTCTCCAAGGTGGTTCTCGCGTGTGTCAAACGTCATTTCGAATTTTTATAGTGCCGTCTGGCAATCCTTGCTCACTGTATATATATATATATTTCTTTTGCCGTTTCCTTTACGACAGGAAAGTTGGTTCGAGTTATCATCATCAAGGATTACCGGTTGGTTGTTTTAAGTGGACGGTTTACGATTAGTGGCTGATAGAAGCTGGAGAAACTGTAGGGTGATGGTTGTTCGGCACGAGTGTCGTAAAATGTTCTCACTAATTTGATGGATATTGCGATTCCTTTATAGAAAGGTCGTAAAATGTTTTTGGAGAACAACATCGGGGTTATTGGGTAAACGCAAATATGAATGTTGGATCGTGAGTGTGTTCGAAAAGTGTAGTTGTTGGCAAAGTGTGGTAGCGATTAAATTTTCTTTTTTTTTTTTTTTTTTTTTTTTCCATTCTTCGCCCGATCGTAATAAATTGTTTTTTAAAAAGTGAAGCTTGTTTTGCTCGGGTGTAATTTGTATCTGGTGTTGGACATATATTTCGCGAGAATGCGTTAGAATGTTGTCTTCCTCGGTCTCTGGAACCCCTTTCAGTGTCCGCGATATTCTTAGCGAGGATCAGCAGCTAGGAATCATGGATTGCTATCCTTCCGTGCATCACCAACACCAGCACCTCCAACAGCAACACGTGCCGCAAGAGTATTACGGTTACAATACAATCGTGCCGGAGAACAATTGGGACGTGGAAAAGTTCAAGGAGCAAGGCCCGATGCCGACATACGCCCATTATCCGGACTTGAGCCACGTTCACCAGTTGAATTCGATCGCTCCTCCGTATCAAGATACACCGGTTACGGAAGATGGTGCGTACAATTCGTGGACTTTTTTTCACTTTTATTTCATGGATGTTGTCATTCGACGATATGTTTATTAGGTAACGTGGTTACGTCAAGCAAAACGGAATTACGGAAGAGTCAGTCTGGCAAGAGAACAAAACGGAAGCCTAGGGTGCTCTTTTCTCAAGTGAGTTTTCTCGTGTTGAAGTGAAAAAATAAAATGTCGATTTTTAATCTGATAATTGATTTATTCGGTACAACTTGTATAATTTATTCGTATCAGTTGGTATGTAGGTAATTTTCTATAATACGTAAAAGCTTGTTACATAGAATAATCTAAATAAAACGTTACAAATTATATTCTCAAAAAAAAAATATATATATATATTTTTCTACCGACGAAGATATTAAATTCTCTTTAATTAAGAAGGATCTGATCATTTGGTATGCATTTTTTAAATACCTTGAATTTGGCGAACTGGCGATTATAAAGAAATTTGGAACTATTGATTTATACAAAAAAACTCCAATTCATTAGATTTTTATAATTTTTATATCATAAATATTTGAGTTTTAAATCATTCAGAATGGTTATTTTTTTCCTCTTCTTTTCCAAAAAATATTTATTTTACGAAAAAGTAAAATTTTTATTTTTGTAATTTTTCAAAATTCAATCGGATAACAATTATTTTTTTTCTTTACTAAAAATTTAATTTTTATACAAATTATTTTTCACTTTAGTTTCAATTTTTTATTTACAATTAAATTATTACTAAAAACTTTCGTAATTCAATTCTTAATAAACTTTTCAAAATATATATTAATAGTATTACGATCTAAAAAATTTCAAACGCACTTTTAAATTTACTTTTGAACATACAAGATATTTCCATTTTTATATAATAATAATAATCAAATCTTTTTATTTTCAAAAATATAAATTCTCAAGAAGCCTTTCCCCTGAAATTTACATTTTGAATCAATACCAAACCAGCACTATTATTTATACACTAGCTAAAACACTAAAATCTTTCTCGAAAATTAATTAATCTCAAAAATCATTCTCTTCATCCCTCCTCTCTTTCTACATATTTTTCTAAATCCAATCTAAAAAAAAAAAAAATCCTCATACAGAATCAGGTATACGAGTTGGAGCAGCGATTCAAGCAGCAACGATACTTAAGCGCCCCTGAAAGAGAGCTACTCGCCCAGACCCTGAAACTGACCAGCACCCAGGTGAAGATATGGTTCCAGAACCGGCGTTACAAGAACAAACGCGCGAGGCTAGAGGGCGTGGAGAGCCTCCAGGCGCAAAACATGAAGAGCCAATCTCTGAAGAAGATCCACGTGCCGGTATTGATCAAGGATGGCAAGCCGAACCTTCAAGAGTCCTACAACCCCCCTTACTGGTCCAACATCAGGCCGGACCTCGGCGTCTCGATGCAACCGGATTACAGGATGAACGAAATCCGCTTGAGCCCGGAATTCAGGACGGCTAACGGCGACATGAGGATGGACACGAGCATCAGCCCTCACTTCAAGACGGAGATGAGCTCGGATCTGGGCGGGAAATCGAGTTTGAACCAAGGGGAGGTTCAGGCCCAAGCCAGGCAGCACGCCCTCGCCGATTTCAGGAACAATTTGGATCCTCGAGCGAGTATGCACGATTGCCACAGGCAGATCAAGGGAAACGTGAGCGGCGACGAAGCCAACGTTGCCCCGTTTCCGGAAGTGAAGAACATCGGCGCGGACGGTAAGGTTATGGTGACGAGCGACGGAAGGCCGGTGATGGACGTGACCAGCAGCGATTACGGCTTCTCCAATTATTTGGGCCCGGCTAATTATCAGATGCAGTACGTTAATTACATGGAACAGGTGCCTATGGACCAAAATCTGCAACGATTGTGGTAGAGGATAGAACCGTTTTTCGTGTATCGAACTGTGTTCTTTTGGAAAAGAAGCGTTTCGATCGTTGGATCTCTGATCTTAAGGGTTATATAATAAATAAAATAATAGGTCGAATTTTTGGAAGAACACGGATTCAAAAGCTGTATATTGAAGATATTCTATGGAATTGGGAGGAGTTGAGTCAAAGGGGAGATATTTCGCGAATTGTTGTTGCTTCAGGTCTGAATGAATCCAAGATCAGAGAAAGATCAGTGTTTCCTAATTCGTGGATCTTTACTAATAATATATTAATTACAATTAACAATTATAAATTCATAATTAATAACAACAATAATTATTCCTCAAAACCACTTTGCTCAGAGGATCGTAAATTTTAAATTTTACAAATTTTCGTTATCTATTCACTTCGATAAATTATGTGTTACAATCTATCTATACGAAGATATTATGGATTCATTGTAAATTAATATTCAATACTTTTTTAATATTTCGCTTATAAATTTTCATATTAAAGATATCTCAAAAAAAAAAAAAAAACATTGGGAAACACTGTTTAAAATCATAAAAAAATCAAAATGTTATTCGCGTGTTATTTTTGTAACAAATACTTTCATTCGACTAACGAGCGAAAAACTATATACATAGTGGCTACAAAAAATATTCGCACATCGTCGTATTTATTATTATAACATTCATTACGTTAATTAATTAGATGCATTAAGTAATTAATAGATATTATAATTCATATCATTTACTAGTATGTATTTTCATGTGGTTAATAAAATTTGACATGATTATGAGAAAATATAAAATGTAGAATATGATGATAAAAAATAACTTGAAAATTAAGGATATGTGTCGATACTTTTTATAGCCACTATATATATATATATATACACACACGTATAAATTAACTTACACACTCGAGCCTCGAATATCTCCATAATGACGAAGGATGGAGAACCGTACGACAACGTTACCTAACAGGTAGCCAAAAAGTTGATTAGTGCATCTTTTAATCACCGCGATAGCTTTAAGTTTAGAGATAGATAGCAAAGCCTATAGGCAGCTGTGTTTCATTTTTTTCTTATTATTTTTTTTTTTTTCCTTCGTTCTCTTTTAGTTAGGTAAGATATCCTCTCTCAAATAGTAACGCGCCGCTCAAGAGGCCTGAACGGAAATTGCTTCAAGTGGCTTTTGCGGAAACATCAGTTACTACGTATTCCGCAGACCTCGTGATTCTATTTTTTTTTTTTTTTTTTTTTCTTTTCCTTTCGATAATTCGATCTGTTTCGTTCGGGCAAACTGACTTTATAAGAATCGTGAGCCATTGTAATCGGTGATCTTGCAAATAGAAAATCACGTCGATGTGTGCAATTGTTTTTTTTTTTTTTTTTTTTTTTTTTGGTTCAAAAAGTTAAGTAACAATTGTACTTTTGTATCGATGTTTATATCTGGTTACGAGAACAAGGAAAGTGACAATAAATAAAACGAAAGGAATGAATTAAATTATGAATTTGTTTCATTTTTCTTTAATCCATCGTTGTAGAAATAATGTAGTTCAAATAATTATCTTTAATTATCTGTTCAACAGGAAAATACGATTTTATATAATTTCGTAATATTTCAGGGAGTTAGAAATATTCTTTACTCTTCGTTTTTAATAATAATTGAGTCTGGTTTTAACGAGAATTAAATTGTATGATAATCTTAGAAGAAGAATCTTAAAAGAATAAGAAGAAATTTTTCATCACGTGGCAACTTTTTTGAAGACGCAACTTCTTGAATTCACCGAATTCACAGTAAGGTATACCCAGAAATGCATTATACATTTAATTTTAAATCTCAACAATTTTATTTGCAGCTGTCTATATAACAGCGTTGCGTAAATTTTATAAATGACTTTTTATCATATGCTATATTTGTATTCTATTGTCTATAAAAAAGATAAAAGAGCTTTTTTGTTTACTTAATATTTTGTTTTTCTGCCTGGAACTATCGAAATGGTTTTTATTTTTTCGCAACCACTTTTAACAAAATTAACATTTTGATTTTTATTTTTACATATATTCCTAGAAAAACACATAAATTTTAACGTGTCGTGCATCAATCATCCTCTTCATATGTAAATTACGAAATTAATCATTTGACCTTATCTTTATTTTCATGAAACTCGATCAATTGCAATCCAACCGTACGTATACGTGTCATGAGTTTAAAATTAATAATATCATCGCATCGAAGTAAAATCATTCCCATTTTTTCGCGAAAGATCGATTTTTATCATTCCGTTTCACGAGATTTCGCCGCGAGAAACATCGTCCAGGTCGATAAAACAAAAATATGGCGAAATGGCATTTATAAATAGGTGAGTTCTGACAGCTTGAGCGAAGCCATGGGTGCCTTTTAGGTTATCGCGCGAGCATGACGGGTCATCTGGCAGTCAAGTGCCTTCACATAGACGATTCAACGTCGGCGTAATCGTTGTTCATGGTGCTACCGCCGCCATAAAGGGCCATGGGAACAAGCTGATAAAAATGTCGCTGCCGATATATATCCAGCCCGGATCGCGTGGCGTTTTTCTCATACGCGACTTCCTCTCACCTTCCAACCAGACCACCCTTTCATTCAAACGTTCGATTCGCCCCGCCCTCTGCCGCACCTGCAAAGCACCTGACCGCACTTGTTTCTCGAGATATACGTTTCCGTGGACGTGATCCAGAACACAAACTACGCGCTCATTTCAGTGGAAGAATTTGAAGGATAAGAGTTCTGCGTTAACTGGACGGGTTTTCGAGTTTCTGGATGATTGTAAACATAAATCGAATATTGATATCAAGCAATCTATTAAACGATATTGGAAAAAGAACGGAGAAGTGTTTAGATTGTAATGTAACAGGCTGTTATTGAATATTTGTCGTAATAATTTGGCGAACTTTTAATTGGAATAACTTAAGAATCGATAGGGTAAAAGTGTATTAGAGCAGAAGATAAGTAATTATAAATAATTGTTTTTATTATTTCTATTAAATATAAAGTTATATCCAAATTATGTTTTATTATCGTTCAATTTTGATTTTTTCTATCTCTGTTTGAAAGATATAACTTGTTCCAGTTCTGGAGAAATTATTTATATTATATTCTAGTAGTAATAGTAATGTTATATATACATACATATGTGTATTATGTAGTTTAACTATATTTTTGATTATGATTGATACGAATGATGATGAATGATTATATTTCGAAAAATAAAAAAGATTCAAAGAAATGTTTTAGAGATATTTATCTTTATTTAATCTATAAGCATTTTGGATCATTTATATCTGAAAAAATTTTTCTCTTTTTTGATAAATTTTTTAAATATTTGATTAAATAAAATATTCTATAATGAAATAGAATTTAGAAAATGTCTTACAATTGTTTTTTAAGTGAGAAATATAAAAGTATAGAAGAGTAAAAAAAAAATACTTGTAAAAGTAAACGAAATAAGTTATTTATGGGAAATTTTGCCGGCGGAGGGTTGAAAGTGATTTAATGTGAAGTTAATTTTTATATATATCTCATAGATTTCTAGTTTCGAAGATTAAAATATTTGTGGAAAAAATAATCATCATGCGAGGAATTTTTTATAATATAAATTAATCTTAAGTGTGAATTATTTTTTGCAAAATTCGAAGAAATTTAGAAAATTCATATTTTTAAAATTAATTTTTGAAATTGATATGCTTTTGTAATATTTAATTATTGAACATACGTGTTTCATATTTCTAATTCCAAAGATTGGAATATTTAGGTAATAATATATATAATATATTACCTAATATATAGTATAGATATATGCATACGAATGATTATATTTCAAAATGAGAAAAATTCAAGAGAATGTTAGTTAAAAGACAGAAATATATATTTATTTCTAAAACTAATTTGTAAACTTAATATATTTTTATGTATGGATTTCGACAATGTAAATTCAGATGCATATATTTTTTTTTTTTTTGATAAATTGATATTTATAAACCAATAAATTAAATTTTACAAAACATATAATGCAGTAATATATATATATATATAAAATATTAAAGATAAATTAAATATATGTATTTAAAAAAGAAAAGAATTAAAAATAAGTATTTTGTACGTATTATTAGATAACACATATATATAAATAAAATAGAATTCGATAATAGACAATAAATATATAGATCTTTAAGAATGAAAAATCATATCATTGATTTTTATTATGCGAAAAATTGATATATCTAAATCCCACATTGTTTAAAGGTTCTATATATATATATATATATATTATTATTATTATATTTATTATACTTTTATAATTATAATTAATTAAAATTTGAAAATGTCAATAAATTTTAGTTAAAATTAATTATTCAAACTAATATAATTGGAAAATTTATTTTAAAATAAAAAAAGAAAAGAATGGAATTTTTAATCTATATTAATATGAATATATTTTAATTAATCTATTTTAATCGATAATAAAAAAGAGAACAAAGTAATCAAAATATTTTTTGCATTCGTAATATAAAACGATGCATTATTGCGGACCAAATGCAATTCCTTCCGCAGTTTCAGCCGGAATTCTGAAAGCCCCCATTAGGATATCATGTGTATTCGCATCATATCCAATCAATCACCGTACATTAAATATCGAAATTCGATCCTATTTGCCTGCGAACGAATGAGAAGCATCAAAGATAGGTGAATATTCCGCGCAAGGGAACACGAAATATTGATGCTGTCCAAATAAAGATGAGAGTGCATATGCATAGAATGTACCGTAAATCATTTGGATTTATTTACAGACACATCATGTTTATTCAAAACTCATTAATCACGTCGCATTATCGCATTTCTATTTGTTCGCAATTAATATTAAAATGAATATTGTTTAGAAGATTAAAAAATATTTTTTATTAGAATAAGGATAGAAAAATATCGTGATAAAATTCTATTTTATTAAATAAATGAAATTTAAATATTACTCTGATATCATGTACGTATATTACAGTACGATATTATGAATATGTATGACATAATGCAACGTCATAGACAAGTAATTATAATATATATTGAATATTAGAAATAATTTATTCGTTTAAATTTACTAAGCAATTTATATTTTATAAATTTTATAACATTTATATAATTTTTTACACAAATATTTTGTAAACAATCTTTTATATCGATAAACGATAAGTCAATGTTATGTAGTAATGAAATCTATAACCTATCAAAGATATAGTAGAAACGCGCGAAGATATTCATTTTACCGACAGTGGGAAATATATTCTGTCATTTCGTTTGCTTTTCAACGCACTCTATGTCGCCAATTCGAAAAGAATAATTTCTAATTTCTACTAATACAGACGAAAAATTTTCGCCGTGACAATAAATTCATTATATTTATTCCTCAAATTTCTACTTTTCATGAAAACAATTGTTGCTTTCCCTTATTATTATTTTTAATTTAAACGAACCAATCCGATTAAATCGATTAATAACAGTTGACGTTTATTTATTAATCATCAATCCTATAACAAAGTAAACATTTGCGTCATCAAAAATAGTTTCTCTGTCATTCGCCTTTGAAAACCCTCATTAATGCTAGAATCGGTCGTTACAAACGGCCGAAAATAGTATCGATAAACTAGCCAATCCACAAACTACCGGAACCATTAAAAGAACAGGAATTCCTGCTGTCATCCATGGTACAGCAATCAACTCGCCTAACAAGCGATATAACGTTCCATGGACTTTGGTTCAGCTACCCAAATATTAGTACATCCTCTATAAAAAGAGAATCAAAGTAGACTTCTCAAAGGAAACGAACCAATCGATCTTTCAATTAGCAAAACTTCCCGCTGTTGCTAATAATAATAATAAAACAGAGGAAGAAAGGAACAAAAAAAAAAAAAAAAAAAAAAAAAGAAATTAATCTCTTTCAAAATCGTTCTTCCATCCCAAAGGAAGAGGGATCCCCTTTTTCATTAAACAAAAAGCGAACGAAGTTTCCAAAAAGCGAAGAATAAGAAAGGAAAGGAAAGAATACGAGGGAAGAAAAAGAAAACTTTACGAAAATCTCGAGGGAGGGGAGGGAGAGAAAAGATTCATTGAGCAATTCCTCGCTCCCAAGGGGCGGGACGGAAGGGGTGGCGGGAAAACGCAGGACCCAAAGGTAAACGCAGAGAGGATGAAAGGAGAGGAAGAAGTAAATGAGCGAGAGCGGTGGCGGCAGCGTATACTAAGCACTAATATTACATCTCTGGACTGACAGACGTGCGGACTTTAAAACCCAAGACTAACAAACAGTTAGCAGTCATCCGGTCTTCTTGTTTTTATATTCTTATGCCCGCCCATAGAGCACACGCACTGCTTTCTCCCTCTCTCTCTCTCTCCCTCCCTCCAATTCCTCTTCTTCTCCCTTTCAGTCCCCGATCTTCGTTACTTTTCGTGTCGTCGGAACGCCAGTTAACGTCGTCGTCCACGAATTTCCTGTCTGATCTTCGAGGAACCGAGCTTCTATATTCTGCCCTTCGCGTTTTCGCGTTCCTCCACCCTTCTGCGAACGTTCGAACGAGCCGGCCAACCTTAAAACCACGGCAAACACACGATCTCGTTCGAATATCCTCGAATCGAGAGACGACTCGATCACCGAGGCGCTATTTATAAAACGAGAGCGGCAAACGAGGATTTCGAAGCGGTTACATACCCGATCTGCCCGATCGGGGAGCAGTGCAGTTTCTTGAAAGATCGTCGAGGGTTGCAGGAGGAAGAAATATCCTCGAGTGGAGCTCGTAAGATAGCTCGTAAGTCGCGGGTCGGAGGGCGTTTAAGGGGAGGGGGGGGGGGGTTGGAGGTTGGTGGTGGATGGCTGGATTCGAGGGTAACTGAAATAAGGTATAATTTTCCGCGCCAATTAAGGTCTTTAAGAATTGCGACCAATTGAGCGGGAGGGTCAGGGCTTAGCTCTAGGGGAGAGAGATGTACCGAGGTTCCCCTATAATTTATTATTGATTAGATCGAATCGAGAAAAAGAGAGCCGCGGCTGAACGGAGAACCGCAATCCGTCTTCGAGGATCTTCGACTCCGAGACACGGCCACGTTCTTCTTCGTCTCTTTATGAGGATGGAATGGCTAATAGGGAAATAGCGGAGGCCGTTTTTCCGGTTCGATTACCCGTCACCTGCTAATTGCCGATCCCTGCGCGCCGATCGATTCCGACGAGAGGGTGCCACTTTTAACGGTGGGCACAGTCTTTTTTTTCCTTCTTCTAACTTTTTGTAACGAACAATCTTTTATATATGCTTGGAAGAAACGATTCTATATAGAATAGAAATTAATTTTTCTTATTCTTAGAAGATAATTTAGGTAGGTTTTTATTTTCTAATTTTTCGTTTTCAGTTAGAAGAATAGGAGGGTTCTTAAGGAGATGGAGAAGCCAAAAAAAGAAGAAAAAAAATATATAACGGTTTAAAAAATGATAAATCAATTTATATTAAAAAATTTGGACTACTTACAACTAAGAATCGACAATTTTCAATATTTTTCGTGTTTTTGGTAAACTTTAATGGCTATTTAACGGTATTTAATTAATAATTATACTACTTTTAGATGATTTGCCAAATATTATAGAATTTTTTTTCAGTTCAATCAATTAATGACTATCTAATATTTTAGTAAACTTCTGAATTGGATTCATATTGGAATAATTGCCATGTATAAATTATTATTATATAAAAGATCTATACTAATAATTAACAAAATTTGTGATTAAAATTATATTGAAAAATATTGAAAGTCGTGAGAGGGATAATTGAATATGAATTGATTTATTGGATCCAAAATTTGAATTCGTAAAATTCGTATTCGTTCAAATCACGGGAAGCAAGAATGTTATCGCTCTAAAAGAACGATTATCACGATTTCCCCATCGAAACGTTAAAACGAGGAATTCCAAGGAATATCAACGAAAGAAACGTGGAATTATTTCCTCGTCGATATCTGGAACGCGCGAGGCCATCATCGGATCAAGTGAGGCGTGATCCACGCTCCTGTGGTTCACACTTAATTAAACCGCCATAGGAACTCGGCTCACAGCACGTGGCGGACAATGCTGCAAGTCTTTAGCGTCGATTGTTATGTAAAGCACACCCTATATATGCACCGCTCGGCTCCTCTCGTCTCGATACGAAGTACGTACGAACTGTAACCGTCTCTATCTACATCCACGGTCGGAGGAACTTTTTGAAAGCGTCAGCCACGAATTGCCTTGCATTTCTCACCTGTGAAAATGGCGATTTTCAGACTCGAACAGATAATAGCCCTGAAGTAGTTTGGGCTGTGAAAAGGAACAACAAGACATAATATCGTAGAATTGTTATTTTTATTAATACCGAACTTGTACGATGTTGAACTTTTGTGACACATATTGAAACGAATTATTATTCAAATTTTAATCTCAATTTGAAATTTTTGTAGATGCTATGTGAATTGTTTTTTTTAATCTTTTGAACGAAAATAACGTTGTCCATGATTTGAGATAATTGTAAGAACGTTTAAGGATTTCATGAATAAAGCTGTTAGAAAATATACAAAATAGATCTTTCTAGTATCTATGTATCTATTTTACAATTAGATATTTTTTATGAAAAATTTATGTTAGAAGCGTAATAACAATTGAAATTGCTTTAGTTGATCGATTATATGTCTTTTGAATGTTGACTCTTAAAATTACTTTTGATTTTTGAAAAAGAAAAAAGCCACACAGATTTAAATTAGGAGAAAACGTAAGAATTGTAATACTAGAGAAATATGTTTGACCAAATTAATTAGTGATATCGCTGTTTCCGTAATACATAAAACTCTTTGCCAAATCATTTGTTGATCCGAGACAATACGTATATAATATTAAATTTACTTACTCCTCTTTTTATTAAATAATTTGAAAAATCTTTAAATAAATTCGAAATAACGACAGATTTCGAACGAGCATGCTCCAATCAGACGATTTTTCAATAAAAAAAAAACCATCTTCAATCTTCAAAACAAACCTTCGATCATTCACTGTTTCGAAGATTAATTTAAATTTCCCAATATATAATTACAATATACTTAAAAAAAAAAAGAAAAAGAAAAGCATATGAGATCTTTCCCTTCGATTAAACCACCTCCAGAATAATTCTCCAGACACACGCGAAATCAATGTTTAAATTCGACAGGGATCGAGGAATATTTCCCAGGATCCTCCAGAATACTCGAGGAAAGTAGCGTTACTTTCGCGAAACGAGGACGCGGATACCTGAAAAGGGTCTCACTCGGTCGCGACCCTTCGCCATCCCCGTCGTCAATGGAAAAAAAAACTCGGCCGAGTATCCCACTCCAAGTGCCGATCGCTCGTCACCTCGAGGCTGAGAGCTTCTAGGAAGCGTGGATTGGCTCCTGGGGAAGCGCGACGACGCGGTAACAGGCGTGGATTGGTCGTAGGGCGAGGCTTGCGTCGTGACGGAAGCGTCGTCGGGCGTCCCGCGTCCAACCTGGATCTCGTCTAAAGCTCCACCTACGCGCCGACCCGCGAAACTCGAATTTCCTCGCGTGGAATTATAAGGGGTTGGAAGGGGTGAGAGTAAATAAGCAAACGAACGAAAAGCTGTTCGAATTTTTTTTTTCTTTTTTGATTTGACTCTAAGTGGACTCGATGAGAAGAAGATATTTAATTTCGTTATAACTTTCAAATTCAAAGATGTTCAATCGATAAGATTCAAAAGAATTTCTTAATGTTACAATTTTAATAGACATGCATTATCACGTTTGATCTCTGATGATGCGAGCAAGGTTAGAATCTTTGATCTAATCTCGGTTCAAAAATTCTTAAATAAAGGACTTTTCATCTCCATTTCTTCACGAGTGATAGAATATTGAAAGAAATTATTAATCGAAGAGCTAGAACAGCGTGGCGAGGGAGGAGAGGGAACGAATTCTGCGATCGACGAGAGTGGGGGGAGGGGTGGTCGGCATAGAAGGGGAAGATGGCGCGCGCGGGTGGAAAGGGAAGAAGGAAGCGAAGTGGCCGCGGACTAATTCGAAAAATAAGTCTCCGGCAAGCACACTTGACCGAAGCACGCTCGCCACGGAAGGGTGCACGCCTGGCCCTCTCGAGTGCTCGCGAGTGACAATTAATATAAACGCGTCGCGCCGCGTCCTCCTCTTCTGCACAAGTTGGCCAGTCGACTCGTGACCACCACCGTGCGTAGACCAGAGAGAATCCGCCCCGATTTTATCATGACGATCATTTAAAAATATCGAAACGGAAGATTTGTATAAGGACGATCGAGTGAGATTGATGTCGGAACGATGTCGAGCAAGGATTGTTCAATGGAAGTGAAGAGTGCGAGACGAAACACGATGGACGATTGAAGGGATGGGAAGCAAAAGAAAGCAAAATCTGAAAGTTGATCTGGTGAAAATTTGAACAGGAGGATACGGTGTGTCTTCGACAGAGCTGTTTTCGAATCTAATAACGCAGGGGGAGAGAAAGGAAAAATGTCGGATATCGTAGAGGACGACAAAGGGAGCGAGGCTTCCCCGAAACCGTCCCAATTAACTCCCTTCAGCATCGCCGACATCCTCAGCAGAAGAACTTCCTGCGCGGAGCGACGACCCTCCGAGTCGGAAGAGGCGCAAGGAGCAACGTCGTTCACGAGGAAGCCCCATCAACGAGATTACGAGTGTTCTGAGAGCGAGCACAGGGAATGTCAGTTGGAGGATCGTAATCAGATGGCGAGATTCTCGAGGCTACCCTCGCCGGATCTGAGCGTGGCCCGCGAGCTGGACATTCTGACGAGGAATCTGGTCCACGCCAATATCTCCAACTTCGGGACTATACCGCATTTGGCACAGGGAACGTTCAAACACCTCGAGAATCTAGGAAACATGGGTGGTTATCAGCCGGTGAAGGACTCGAGGGAAGCTTTGCAGAGGCAGCAGGACGAGGCGTTGGACATGAGCAAGAATAAATATTTGGGTGAGTGTTGAGACAATAGAGTGTTGCGACAATTTATAACTTTATCAAGTAACGAAGAAATTTTTAAGTAAGAAAGAAGGAAAGGAAAGTTTGTTCACGATCGTTCCAGATAAATTTTTGTATAGGATAAAAGCATCGTTCAAATTTTCTCTATTATATTTATATATATATATATATCGGATGGATGGGATAACTAGAGGCAAAATTACGAGGTCTGCAATCGGTGGCGATAACCAGATATGTAGAACTGAATGAACGAGAAGTTAGTAAGGAGTCGAGGTCCACTTAGAGTGGAAATCTCGAGGCCGCTTCCCTTCTGGGTGATCGTGTGTCTGCCACGAGGATGCGAGCTTAAGAGATCATTTAGGCCCCCGGTATCCTTGTAACAGGCGAGCTTTTCAAGGGTTTTTTAAGTTAACCCGAGCGCAGATAACGTGATCGAATGTAATTTTAGTAGCATAAGTGGTGCTCGAGTACGGCAGACGTCACAAGTGGCCGGCCACTCTGCTTCTTGCACTTGTTTCGATCCCTGGCCACACTGTTGCTCTGTCTTGGATCCTCGACGATCCGTGGATCGCGGCAAAAAACAAATTTAGATCAAGGTTGCCTAGATCGATTCCAAAGAAGTGACTTTTTCCTACCACAATCGTTCGAATAAACCAACTAACGATTTTATTTCGAGCGTGTTGAATTTTAATTCTTTTAATTCCTCAAAGTGTCTTTCGATATTTACGAAAATCCGTTTTTCGAAGAACTTTTTTTTTTCAGAACAAGAATTATTCTTGTCAATTGAAACGTTTCCTTCGTTCGTTTCCTCAAGTTTGTTTCGCTCGCTGAATGATTCCTCGCTTGTTCGAGGGTGAAGAGGAACAGGCACGAGCTGGCACCATTTCAAGGCTCACTCACGAAATTACCGAGAGTCCCCCGCCACCGTGCTCTCGAGTCACTTAATACGGTAATGGATAGGATATTCGAAGCGGTTCCTTAAACCTGCCGCCTAATAAGAAAACCAAGAAATTTCGCATTAAATTTCGTGTTAAAAATCATTATCGATCGAAACGAATATCTCGTTTACCTTGAAACTGAAGTTTGTGTAAAGAATTAATCGAGATATCAACGACTGATTCGGCCGGGAGGGGATAAAGTTTCGTTTGATCAGCGTTTAACGGGGGGCTGATCATATCAATTTATTTGAAAACGATGAGCGGACGCTTCGGTCGAGGTGCACCCCGAAGGGTCATCTCTCTCCGATGTAATCGGAGTGAGAGCAAACGGCACTTGCTGCTCTCGAACACTCTCGATGTAGGACGCGTAGGAGATGTTTGACGAGCGTCAGAGGAGGGACGCATTAGCCGGACGGGATGGCATAGAGTTGACGTCGAAAGTGATCAAATATAGATCTCTCTAAATGCCTTCGAGTCCCCCCATTGGACCGGCCATTGCCGATAAACATTGACGCAGGACCCGGGTATATACGAAATAATTATGATGTCACGTGGGTATGTGATTTTTTCAGCCTGTGTGTTTTTACCCTCTCCTTTTCACTTTTCTTCGCTCGCTGGAAATTTCATCGTTTTGTATCCGAGAATCTTACCGTCTTTTACGATCTACTTCTTTGTGATCTACTATTTGAACGATTTTAGAATCTACTAGTTTAATGTTTGAAAAGTTTTGAATACAAGTTTGACGAGTCATGCTTATAGTATCGAGAATAATAACGAGTCTAATTCGTTAATGGAATCGAAATGGAATATTTGGTAAATTTAAATTTTGTATTTACGAGTACATTTGTTTAAATGTTTTAGAAAATATGAGAATTCTTCAAAACTATAAGTTTATTTATTTATTTATTTTTTAATGCACGTAGCATTTTAATATCTTAAAATCATTTTAGAGATATTAATGGCACTCGTAGTTTCATAGAAATAAATAAATTTGTACGATTTATTTTTGATCGGTGCATTAAAATACTAAATCTGATACATGTGTAAAATTTCAAGTTAAATCGATACTCAAGAGGTTAAGCGCCATCATTTAAGCACTTGTTTCTTAATTCCTAGTTTTAGAGCTGAAAATAATTCATATCTCTCGATAAATCTATCCGTTTTAATAATTTAATATTGAGAAATATTACATAATGATTTTCAATACCTTTGTTTGTTCTTTCTTTTTTTTTTTTTTTTACTTAACTAATATTTTATTCTTTATTTCATCGATTTAATCTTATTATATATATTACGTATTAATATACTTTCGGCTTTTCTGCTTTGTGCAATAAATTTAAATGAGATTGGAAAAGTATCGATCATTCAAGGAAAATTATTTAAAAATAAATCCATTTTGTCAATCCTCCTTCACTTTCTTAAATTGAATTTTCTTTTTATACTCATTATAGGAAATATATATAATTACTTATATATAAAATGATTGATCAATATTTTTTTAATCCTTTTGATCGCACGAGAACATTATAAATTATTAAATTTAAAAATAATAAAATTATTTCATTAATATGGGAAAAAATTTGTTTAATTCATAAATAAAAATTACAGATGTATATACACTTGAAAGTAACACAACAAAATTAAAATAATATTTTCGGTTTTTTATTTTACTATTTCAAAAAGTTTATTTTTATGTTATTGCTAATTGTTTCAACTATTACAAATCTGAATGTATATATATATATATATTTTTTTTAATTTTAACACATCAATTGGGTATTGTAATTATTATCGATTTTACCAATAGAACAATTAAAATACAATATAATTCAATCATCAAACCGATTTTAAGAGGATACAAAGAAAATAGGTCCTAAAATATAAAATTTTATCTTTGTTCAACTCACTCAAAATTTCAATATGATCATTGAATTATATCATATTTTATCCAAGATAAAAGATTTAAAAAATGAAATATAGTGCGCTTCTCGCTCACTTTTTATGAAAAGTGACGCTCATTATAAATGTTTATAATAAACGCAACGTTGCAACGTTTATTCGTCCGATATATCTACTATGTTCGTAAGAAAAAGGAAAATAATTCAACAGGTGATTTTAGAGAACAAGCTCAATAATTGATACGATGCAAATATGCTGAAGCTTATTTTTCAAGTTATAAATAATTTATATTAAAACGAGAAAATAAAACCACCTCACTTTATTTCCCGTTTTACTTTATTTAATGCAAAATAAAATTGTTTATAACAGTAATAATAAAGAATCCTTAAATTTTCTTCCCATTTTGTTCAAATATATATTGCGTTTATTAAAACCATTTGTTATTGAACATTGTTAGAGAATAAGCAAGAAATGTATTGCATATTAATTAAGGAAATTGAATCCAAAGAAGTTATACAAAATGAGATTCTTATTAATTCTTATATCTCTTTTGTGTCTAATTATTATTCCTTGATTTTTTAATGAAATTCCTGCCTATATTAATTATTTAAATAATAGTTTTTTTTATGTATCCTAATTTCCGTGCAAGAGAAAACTATCTCATACAGAATTTTTTAAAATTGTTATATATAATAACAAAAAATGATAAAATCGAAATGTATAATATATATTTTATAAAATATTATCATTTATCGCAGATAAGATATTCAAATATTACAGGTGATGAAGTAAAAAATATAAAAATACGAAATTATAATTATAATAAAATAATAATGTCACTTTTATTTAATTATTTATTCGATAGAATCTTCAAATACTTCAAATACTATAATAATAAAATATACGTTTCATTAAACTAAAATAATTCTAAATAAAATATTTTTTTCACGTATATTATTCATATTATTCATATTAATAAATTTACATTCAAAAATTACACAATTTCTAAATACTATTTTTCATGAGATATCCAGTAAACGTTATCATTGTGGCACAGCTCCCTCTTGCACCGAGCCATTCAATTGTACTCTATTGAAAACGAAGCACGTTGCTGTTCCTGCCAAACAACTAACGTTCAGTGATTTTTATCACTTGCATTGGAAATAGACGAAACGGATCGACAAAAATAAAACAATCCGTTACCAACACGTTCAAACTATTACTTCCCCTTTTTTCGTTTTTTTCTTCTTCCCACAATCAAGCCAAAGAACGAATCGAGTCCGAAGAAGATACAGCGCACAACAACGGTGCCGAATTTCTAGTTAAAAGCTATTCTCCGCCTCGAGGAAACGGAATGACTGTCGTTGAATATTCGTCCAGCCGTGGGGAACGCGATTGCACTCCACTGCCTAACCGGTTAAACTTAGAGGAGAATTACCGTGGAACAGCAGCGTAAACATGTCGGAGTAGCGAGTGCACGTGTTAATGTTTGAACGAGACATCAAAAGCGGGCGGAACTCTCTCCGCCGCTTCTATGGCTGCTGTCTGTCGATGGTTATCCGTTTCCCCACCCCCTCATCGCCTCGTTCTGGTCGAAACGTTTGATTTATGATCGCGGTAGATCATCCATTCCCCCGATTCTAACGCGGGATTTGTTTGTACGCGAATTTGGAGAAGCTCGCTCCGATCCCTCTCTGTAAATCGAGTTTGTTTCCAACTCGATCGAGGCGGCCATCCTCGATCACCGCTCGATGCGTGACGTCTCTTCAACCAGCTTGACGATCATCGTCGAAGGCTAACGTTTGGTATTTTTATTATAGAGGACGGGGAGGAGGATATGTACGAGGCCCAGAATCACGGGCAGAACCTTCAGAGCAGGAAGAAACGGAGCAGAGCGGCGTTCTCTCATGCGCAGGTTTACGAGTTGGAGAGAAGATTCGCGGCGCAGAAATACTTGTCGGGCCCGGAACGAGCGGATCTCGCGCGTGGATTGAAGCTGACCGAGACCCAGGTCAAGATCTGGTTTCAAAACAGACGGTACGATAAGACGATCTTTTCTTTTCTTTTTTATTTCTTTTAATTTTATTCGAATTTAAAACGACACTTAGAAAGTTGAAAGTTGGCAATATCGTATCACTGTAGATAGATGTTTGTCAGGAATTTTGTATTTTCTTTCTTTCTTTTTTTTTTTATTAAATCGATAATTTTATGCAATTGTTTTTCGGAATAATTCATTCGATTGTGAGTATAATTTAAAAAAGGATTCGAAAAATATATTCAAGATTGTGCTTATTGTTGTATAATTTATTTTTCACATTATAAATAATTAATGACATAATTTAGAGAGGAAATTATTTATTATTGTTTATATTTGTTTATTTAATTATTGTTAAGATATATGCAGACTTTGGTCTTTTTTGGTCTTTTACAAAGGTCTTTCACGAATGCATAATTTGTGAACAAAACGTTAAATCATATCTTCTATACGATCTTCATCACAGTTTAAGAAACATTCTAGTGATATTTAGAGAGCAGATCCAGTGTACGAACATTCTAGTACGATTTAAAAAACACTTGTTACACGTAATCTCAACATTATTAACAAATTTTATGCAAATAAATAATATGAAATATACAAATCTATTGATAAATAAGTGATCATAATAAATTTTATAATGTACATATTTATGCACATATTTATTTGATACTTGCCAAATAAAAACTATAATTTGGAACATTGATACACATCTTTTCTACAACAATATTAATTATATTTTATATTTAAATTATTAAAGGTAAACAAGAAAGTTTTGTTCTTCTTTTTAAAAAAAATATAAAAATACTTAAAATAAATAATCATTTATGAAACTTAAGATACTGCCATATTATTCCATAGTTGCAAATAAAAATAGTTGCAATATAAAAATTTGATGGTGGATTATATTTAAGTTCATATCAAATTTGTAGATGTAATTTTTTTCTTTGCTTATTCTTATAATTGTTCCAAAAATTTTCCATGTTATTTGTTATTTACACGATTTTGATAATCAATATTTGAGGAATATATAATCATTATTTATTTTTCACTTTTGGAGATTCAATTTTTTTTTAAATTTTTAATTTGTTTCATGTTTGTTAAGTATCACGTGTCTTTCTGTAGAATATCAATTAAAAAATTAATCAAAATAACAAATTAGATTAGATTATTAGATTATTAGAGCATTCTTATAATTATGCAGCAAATACAATAGTCAAATAATTTAAAAATTCATTATTTAAAATATTTAATTATAAATGTAATATATTAAAATATTTTTCAAGTAAATTTCGGAAAAATAAAATAATTTCAAGAAATACAATTCTGATTTTAGAACATCTTACATATTCCTATAAAATTTTATAAATAATAAAATATGATTGAAATGTATAAATATGATTCACT
This sequence comes from Apis florea, assembly GCF_048593485.1. Classification (NCBI taxonomy): domain Eukaryota; kingdom Metazoa; phylum Arthropoda; class Insecta; order Hymenoptera; family Apidae; genus Apis; species Apis florea. The sequence continues at coordinate 1,405,934 of NW_028256864.1, read as the reverse complement.
GTTCTAAAGAAATAAAATCACAGAAAATTTATAAACATAAGAAAGATCTGAGAAAGAAAAGAATTTTTGAGACAATCAAATGAAGATATTGTATATACAACTCTTGTTAAATCTGGTCAATCACCTCAAGAACCAAAAATAAAGAGTGCATAAAGAACAGTTCATTTTCTGAAATTCAAGAAAATTATAAAATCGATATTTATACTTTTTTTTCTTTTTTCACAGATAATTGCGTACAATTATTATTTTTTGTATCTTTCGTTTTTTACATAAAAAAGATCAAAACTTTCTTAATTATCTAATATTACAGTTTTAAGTGGAATTAACAATTAACGATTACGATTAAATTTTTAATTCTTCTATGTTCAATGTATAACTAACAATGTATTAATATTCAAACTCGAATTACTTATTAAATAATTCTAAAATAAATGAGAAATACGTATTTTATTTTCAAAACTATTTTAAAATATCAACTTATTTTATCTTTTCATCCAAAACTTAATAGAAATGCATTTTTAATATTATTAATTGGTAATAAACTTACTTAAATCAAAAAAAAAATTCTGAAAATTAATCGTCGATTGCAATTAATAATAAAATATTTATAATCGTTAATTGCAAATAAAAAAAAATGATTAATATAATTTAAAAATACAGAAAAACGTTGTTCTTTTTCCAAATTAATTAGAAAAAAAAATTCATTTAAATAAGCGATTTGTTTGATCAAAAAGACCAAATTTAAAATGTCAGAAAGCAATTAAATAATTTTCAAATATGGATGCTATAAAAGAGTATGTATCTATTAAGATAAATACATACTTACATATTCATCCCGTGTTCGAATAATCAATCATTTGAATAACCAAACTTCGAATATATAATTTTTTCGTATATTTAATCAATTAAATCAATCATGTTTAAATAAATTTTATTTAATCAATCATTAATTTCATCAATTACGATTCTTCTTCTTTTTTCAAATTCTTTATTCAGGGTTAGAGAAAATTTGAAATAATTAGTATTTTGAAAGACAAAATATCAAAAATTGAATTATTTTCACAGAAACAAATTTTGAAAATATTAATAATTCATTATATTCTAATGAAAATACTATTTCGTATTTTCATATCTAAATCAAACCAAGTCATTTACTTTTATTGAAAATATTACTTTGTTTAAATAATAAACAAATATTATTCACTATTTAATTTCTACTATTTCATTATATATACAATTTTCTCATTTTGGTGTTTTTATAAACTGTTTATACCGTTATTAAAACGTTAAAGTTACAGAAACTGTTTATTCAAAACGCTCGAAACGCCATATTTCAAGCAAATTACCTAAAAAACCCTACTACACTTGAACTATGAATTTAAAAAATTACACGATACCGTTTCTTTATTCAAATATCTCGCCAAATATTCATTTCCATTCCACCTGTCTCTCAAAGAAACCTCGTCCCAGGAGGAAAGATCGATAAAACGAAAGAAAGGAGCAACAACGAAACAAAATTAACGAAATTTCTAATCCTCGATGGCCCAGGTACAAGACCAAAAGACGGCAGCAACAGGAGCTGGGGGCTCTGGTTAATTCCGGAAACGCGAGGCGCGTCGCGGTTCGAGTCCTCGTGCATCCGGACGAACATCTGAGGGGATTGCCACTTCGTGGTTCCGGCCAACTTCCCGGGCAAATGTCAGCCCCGCAAATTCATCCGGCGAACAAAGCGCTCGGCGGTTTCCCATACTACTGCCTCCCCTATCATCCCCTGCTCTGCCCGCCCCTTCACTCCACTCATATTCAGGTGCAAAACACGATCGCGCCGGACCTAGATCCGAGCCAATTGGCCAAGCTCAACGACGAGAAGTAAATCGAAAATTTCCCTGATTTCAATCGGATCGAATATTAAAGTGGTATTTCGGTGGCTGAAATTGTCGAACGTTCAGCTTGTATACAGGGTGTTGGTAAAATTTGCGCAAACTATCTTTCGGAAGGCTTCGATTCTGGAAATAAATGTAGAAAGTTGTTGGAATTTGGACGAGGCTTATTTATATCATTATTATACATGGAGTCAAAAATTTTAGATCAGTAAAAATATGTTTCAGATATTATTCAATATGTTATTATGTTGGTGATTCATTATTTCCAGTAATTTATTATTTATTAATTTATCTCTTTTCAGTATAATTAAAAGGTAATATTTTTATATATTATTGTTTGTACATTACGTTAAATTTTGCAATTAGAATTGTCTGAAAGGAATTCAAGAATGGATTGAAGTAGATAGGAAAATCGAATATTAAATTACAAGCAATTAAAGTTTCCTAGAATCGATCTTCCAAAGATGATCCACGAATACAATATATCCTATTGTGTCTAACTATGGAGAAAAGAGGGATGAAGAATTTGTTCGTAGTAATTTATAATGCAATTATCGCTTTTTCTTTTTGAAAAAAATATTAACTTACAATTGGCAGATATCTTTATGAGATTTTCCAAGAAAATTTAAAGATAATTAACAGAATTAAAAAACATCGACATCGTGAGTTATACTTATTATTTTATTTAAAAATTAATCGAATTTATTAAAAGAAAAATATTAATCCCTTTTGGTTACTCAAATTCATGTAATATTAATAGATTGCAAGCGTTTATGAAATAAAATTTTAAAGTATCATAATATATACATATTGTATATTTCAATTTCCCATAAATGCATAAACATTCGCGATCTATTTAAATTAATTCATTTAGCAAAATATTATTTCTTGCCATCTACAAATTTTAAAATCTCGTTTCACTGATCTTCTCCATAGTTGGACGATATTGCGTTGTTGTTTCTGGATGAAAGTTTTCAGAAAATCTCTAGATCCGTGTAAGTTATACTATAGATCGGGTTAAGCTAGTCTGAATTGAAGTGCTCGACTCTTTCCTTTTTCTAAAATGTTCTATTTAATTGATCGAAAATTGAAGAAAAAGTTTAAGAAGAGAAGGATGTTCGCGAACGTTGTGCAACTATTATTATTATTATTATTATTATTATTATTACGTAGTTTTATTTTGGTTATCTTTAAATTAGTCTATTTTCTGTCGTTCTAAGCGAGGAATTGAAAAATATTGACTGAGAATTAAATGTTAAAGATGCATACATACGCATCGATCGCAATGTAAATGTTCTTGCGTTCAACATTCTCTGAACGATTGTCTGAGTGAAGTAGGTATCGATTAAGGAGCACGTTACCGATTCGTCACGTCGACGTAGCGTCCGAACGCGTTAATTATAAATTTAAAAACGTATAAATATATTATATCGCAGACTAGGAAGAGGATCGTGTAAATTAGCGTGTAAATAAAAGTGTATAAAATGCATAATTTCGATCGCACGGTGAGTGAAATATTTATTTATTCTGTGACCATAGAATATCATTTGTTATGGCTGCCACGTAAAACACACAATTGAATGGGTATATACATATATAATATTATAATAAATAATAACAAATTTAATTTATTTATCCCAAATTAAACAATAAAATTGGATAACACATAACGTTCAATCGGTTTTTGATACCGATATATTAATTTTTTTTTAACTTAAGCTTATGCTTGTGTGCTTTTATTTCTTTATCTCACTGTTTCAAAATTTCTTCGATCCTTCGCATTATCCTTTTATTTCATTAATATTCACAAATTTCACAAATTTTCCAAACACTGGAATAACAACGTGGCAGTTCAAATTTTAAAAAAACGATGCAAAAAGATTTTTTCGCGAATTCGATAAGAAGAAGAAGAAGAAGAAGAAGAAAGTAAGTAAAGTAAGTAAAAAAAAAAAAAAAAATTTAAGAGACAATTACGTGCAATAAAAATCGATCAACACTGACTGTATTGATTAATCATAGTGACACTAATATAAGCACGCGTCCAACCCAAAGCTCCGATCGTTTCTGCGTACCTATGTGATCATACAGATTTATCTCGAAATATATACGTGGTTCATTAAGAAAACAGATCAAGTGTTTCTTCTTACTTGCAACACCCTTTTGACGAGTCACTCGTCTACACGTCGCAACTACGCGGATCGTAAAAACTTGACGTGCTTGACCCGAGACATCTTCCAAAGAAGTATCTCCTTTTTTCTGGATCCCTCGTTGCGAGCTCATTTATGCTCGTGTGTGTGTGTGTGTGTGTGTTGAAACGTCGGCATTTTTTCTCCTGTTACACGAGAGTTTACCATTTAATCGTTGAAAAAATAAAAACTGTGTTAGAAAACGAGTTATATACACTTTGAGACAAATATTACTTTTCAAAACTATTAAAATTTAAAGAATTCTTTCCACTTTTTTTTTTTTTTTCTAATTTTTTTCAAATTTACAATTTCTTCGTTTCAAATTTCATCATTCGAAAGTTAAAAATCCTAGTTGGAATGATTTCTTAGATGATCGATTTCACCTTTTTCCTTCATTTCGAATTTTATCTTTGAAAATTTTCAAACTTTAAATTTAAAAAGTTATAAAAATTCCAATTGGAAGGATTTTTTCATTTTTGAAATTCTTCAAATTCAAAAGTTAAAAATTCCAATTGAAACGATTATTTAAAATCATTTTCCTTTTTCTCCATTTCAAATTAATATTTTTAAAATATTAGCAAACTCCAAATGTGCAACACTGCAACGTTCATTGAGAACGAAAGAATCAGTCAAAAATCAGTCTCGTTTCATCGCAGCCACGCATTGGCTCGACCAGAACGGTTCGATATCACGATACAGCTGGTGAGTGGTGCACAAGTGTCGATTAAATGGCGCTCGCGAAAAATCGGCACGCTATTAGTCGTCGGATGGAAGGGACTTTCCCATAAGAGTTTTAATAGCGCCGTCTGGGTGGGCCCGACAGACATCGGATATGTTTATTCAGACGTGGAGACGAGCAGACTTAACCGACGGATGGGGGGAAAAAAAGGCTAGATCTGACACTCATCTGTTATAAACAAACGAGTTACATTATCCTCCTTGAAAGGGCTTTTGCGCCTCGATCTGCATAAAAATGGAGTGCCTGTTCAAAAATGTGCGCCGCTATCGTGTGTCATGTCGTTTATGGAACTATTCTTTCTCCTTGAAAACGAGAATTTTCTTAATGGAGAGATGAAATGAGATATGAAGACACGGTTTTGACAATGATTATATTTGAAATGGTTGTAAGGATTATTTTCATTTAACAAATCTTTCGTACTTTAGCTGCAAGCAGAAAGTATTTCTACGAGTATTTATTAAAGCGAAGTTTATTTTAGTTTATGATAATCATAGTTTTAATATATCAATGAAATTTTAAAGTATTCTTGTTTTTATGATATAATATAAGAGAAAATGAAGTTGGTGAAGTAAATTGGAATGAAGATACAATAATTCATGATTTTCTTCATATATTACAAGGAAATTCAGTTAAATTAATAATTTTGATTTTGTTGAAAGTTTGTGCGTATACAGAATATAATGAGTTCTAAAGTATCTAAAGTATCTAAAGTATTTTTTTTTTATTGATGGAAATAGATTAAATGTCTGAGGAAGGGTAAATCTAGATACTCGAAACAAAAACTTGAAAGAGTCAATCAAAGAGTCACTTTAGTTGTAGTAGCATTAATCTATTTAACGACTCTTCGAAGAGAAATCAAGTAATGGTAAGTTAATCAATTATGATCTTTAAATAGAATATTGATAAAAAAAGATTATTTGATTGATTATTGTAAAATATATTATAAATTGTTTTATATTGTTATTAATGTATTTAATAAAAATATTCGATTCTTATTGATAAATTGTTTTATTTATCAAATTATTTGCTAAAATAATCTTTTGAGAATGGACGATTAATATGTCTTATATTGTGTAAATTTTAGAAATCGAATTAATCCAATTTATCTTAGTCAAATCAAAGGAATTTCGAAACTTGAATAACTTAAAAATCGAATTATTCGAAATTCAAGAGTTTACTGTATTTTCATTTACAAAGAAATTTTTAGAAAATTTTTTGGCAAATGGCAACCAAGTTTTATATCTTAAAAATTTGTATGAACAATCGTGTTTATTTTTAAATAGCGATACTAACCTTTAGATGTGCTTCTTAGATAATGAAATCGAAATTATTTGAAATTATTTCGAATCTCTGTCATATATAAAGCATCCCCTCTTCTCTTACCATGACAAATATTAGAGAAAAGATACTTATGAAAATTACAATACATTTTGCTTTTTAATAAATAAATCATTTGTATCATTTTATACATTCAGATTTATTTTATTTGTTATAATATGTACAATTAAAATTTGCTTTTATACAAAAGAAATTAATTTGATAAAAATTATCCGGCTCTTTAGAATTTTATAAATATTTGACACACAAAAAGATTCGATACATCATTATTCTATGAGACACGTCTTGAGACATGTCAGGGTTAATAATAAGATCAAACACAGACAAGAATAATAAGAAATTCGAAATAATTTCAAATGATTTGAATTTTATTGCTTATAAAGCATATATCAACAAGTGTATAAAAAATATTTTATACTCATTATGTTGGATACACCAACGTACAGACAACATTGGCCATCTATTTTTGTTCCTTAAATCAAAGGATATTGGATCAATGCATGAGTAATTACAAATGCTAAATAAATACAAGACATGATCAATGAACGTGTAAAAGTAGTGAATTAGAGTGAAAATTGCGATTTCGAATTCGTATATTCTTCGATAATCTATATATTGATGTATTTAAAAAACATATTATACCAATTACGTTTGACAATAGATTTGACAAATATTATGAAATTTTTGTATGAAAGAGGATAAGAAAGTTTTTTGAATCCGAAGTTTTTGAATCGAAATTGAAAAACTTGAAATCAGAAATTATTGTTTAGGAGAAAATAAAATTATTTCCATAATTAAATTTGATATTTAGAAATTCTCATTATGCATTAAAAAATAATGGATTTGATATTATTTGTAAGCTGTAAAAAACAAACGGATAAAGCATAATAATTTATTGAAAATCAAAGCAAATTTGTTATAATAATGAAAAATTATAATTAAAGATTCAATTAATATTAGTCATTTAATACTTAAGGTGTTTAATTTAATATTTTTATAATATAGAAATCTAGATCTAATTTATTTTTCCTGATAAAAATAATTACAAAGAAAATGATCATAAAAATTTTTAGTTCTTATATACGTTTTAGATTACATATTACATTTTATATAAGAAAGACAATAGTATAAGTACTTAGAACTTTTAAAGAATCACAAGAATCAAATTCCTACTAATTCTCATATATTGTAAAAGTACTTGTATATAAAAACGTAATTTTTCTGTATTAATAATTTTTATTAACACATTTATAATATTGGTAATACATTACATTTAAATTTTAGTCAAGATATTCTAGTCGAGATAAAAGATCTAGAGTATTATATGAAGTGATATATTCGTTAATATATTTCTCAAATTATATATTTATTATGACATGCACTTTTGATCTTCACACTCGACCTTCAGATTGAAATTCTAGAAGATAAAAGAGGTACAAAAATTGGTATACAAAAATAATTAAAGTTTATTTATTAAGTTATAAATAATTTAATTATTCGTATATATTTATTTTGTTCCATTAGATGAAACGAGATAGAGCGTATATGGCGAAGATAGCTTTATCTCTGTTTCGTTTCGTCCAACGCTAACTTCACTGCCTATAACTAAATAAATAAGCCTCAACCTGCCCCAATTTTTATGCACCAACTTTTGCGTTTGTTTTGATCTCTAGAATCACTCTCAAAGATATCTCACGAATATATTAACATCCTGAGATAAGATATATTATATACATACATATATATATATATATATTTTGCGAATTTTTATTTTATCTATATATACTTTTGAACTCAATTCACTTTTAGGTTAACCTATCATATCAAATCGTATAAATCAACACAATAAAATATAACATTCCTTTATATTTTCTGAGAAAAACGATTCTTTTCTTTCGAATAATTAAAGAAAAATGAATTCCTCGTTAAAGATATTCCCCGCGTGATAAATCCGCGATTAATAATTGTCTGCTGAGGAAAATAAATAGAAATAAGAAATACTTAGAATCAGTATTTCTTAAAAACGAAATTGAAATGAATTTCGGTGGCAATTAAATCGTTCAGGCCGCGAGGCGTCATCAATGACAAAGTTGACTCGCAGCTACGACTCGGGATCGGTTCGTAAGATGGATTTTATAGTCGTTTCTGCAGTCCATTACTGCTACGTTTATATCGTCTTCTAAACATTCGAAAGCCATAATGCTCTCGCGTTAAACGAAGCCTTGTGCTGACACGCGATCGTAACTAGTGGCCCGAACTAGACGGAATTACTTGCGGTTTCCATTAAGAAATTAACGCTGCCCATTGTGTCGGGCGAAATAATCAACCTTCGAGACGATCCAAATTGAGTGACCTATTTTCGATCTTCCGCGGGATTCATTTCGTCTTCGGCGGGAAACAAAAGCGATATTTCGCAATATTTCTTTGCGCAACACTTTCGTCGAGGAAATCCTCTCTCTCCACCCGTGGAAATTCGATAGCGCAGTAAATCTGTGGAACAATCGAGCGAGACTTTTTAAACGATGTAAAATTATGGCGCGGCCCGTGAAAACGTATTATGCCACGGAACCTCGAAATAATTCGCAACATTTCCGGGAAAGAAAAACAAATATTCTTCCTACGAAGCACGTGTATATATTCTTACATCGAATTCTATCGGGAATTCGAAAATTCTCTCGAAGACGAGACAACAAGGATTCAATCACCGTCAATTATCGCCAAATTTTGCAAAGGATCCATTTCGATACGACATATTGCGGAGAATTTTATTCGAATTATTATTTAAGATCGAAAAGATAGAAAAGAATCGAAGTGAAATCATATTAAATTTGCGAGCTCTATCGAAAATTCTCGAAGACAAGAATGAAATCATCGCATGCCAAATTCTGCAAAGGATCATCCATATCTGGATTCATATCTTCTCGAAACTTGTGAAATTTCACTTGTGAATTCGAATTAGTCTGAAAAACAAGAACGACGGACTTAAAAATCACAAGATACCTTGTCGAAATTCACGAATTCCGTCGCGAATAGCGAATTAAATTGAAAATTATATTGCGACCCGTCTTTTCTTCCAGATTCGAAAACGAAGAAAACGAAATTCTTTTGCAAGGAATCCTCTCGAAACTCGCAAATTCATCGATGTAGATTAACACCAACTCTACCATTAATTCTACGATTTTCCACCAGGGGCTCGAGCACTTGGAATTTCCTTGATCGAAAGAGCGAGAGAGAACGAGGAGGGCACTGCGATTCGAAACGGGAGTACGTCGGTCTAACGACACCGGTGGCGGGCTTCTCTCACCCGAAACAAGAAAGGGACGATTCGACGCTCAATCAACCGACGAAAGCTAATTTTCATTAGCTGTTAATAGCGCTGAACGGCCTTCCGGCTGTCCGACCGTGCGTCGCGCGACCCCTTTTCACCCCTTTCGACCCCTTTCGAAGCCAGGCCACAGTTTCGTTCCGACGTTTTCGCTCGTCCGCGAACGAAGTAGACGAATTCCCCCTCTCCTCGAGATTAATTCGAAAAGGCCGTTTTAAAAATATCACCCGGCCTCGCGTTCAAGCCAAGTGAAAGGGAAGTGGAACTGAATGGGACACTTTTGTTTAGGACAAAAAGAAAAGAAACGATTAGAAAGATCGATTGTTTCGTTTTACGTCGAGTTTGCGATTCGACACGTTTCTTTCTACGTTTATGAAATTGTACAATTGTATTTATGAATTGAACAAGTGTAACGAAACAAAATAATATTGGTATTAATTTTATGATTATTTGAACGTTACGATTATATAATATTATCGATTCATTTGATTTAAGCGTTATATTATGTAGTTGAAAAATAATTGCAAGTTTCAAGAACAAAAAGTGATTCTTTTAATAAAAAAAAAAAAATTCCTATAGTCTCAAAGAATTAATAACAGAATTAAAAATATAGTTCGAGTAATTAATATTTTAATATTTTATATTATTTAATGTATCCAATGACATAAATTTTCTATTCCATTCTACTTATAATTGAAAATTTAATTTTAATTATTATATTTAGAATTAAAAAGGATATATTAAGGTTATATTTATAAGTTTATAAGTATAAACTTAATTTATTGTTATTTTTGAAGAAATATTTGATGATTAAAATATAAATATAAAGATAACGATATTTCACAAACACGTTTGGAGAAAATTTTGGAAGAATTTTATTTTGAAACGAAAAAATTATTTATTTGTTGTAATTAATTGAGTATGTCATGATATAAAATGTCATGATTATAAAAAATATATAAGATGTGTTCAGAAAATTTGGTGACTTTTATTATAAACGTTTGTTTCAATAAAACGTACGATGAATTTAAAAATCTAAAATCTCTAAAATCTCTAAGTATACACCTGTTGGAAGCGTTGCTTGCGAAAGCATTTTTACAGTTGATTTCAGAAATTCATTTCCGATATTTTTTTTTTTTTTTTTGAGCAATACAAATATAGAAATTTATTTAATCTGAATATCAATTATTCGAAGTTTGGTTATTCAAATTATCCTAAGAATCGTTTATCCAAATGGATTTATTCCTCGAATAATTCGAATTATATATTATATTTAATTACAATTTTCAAGAATTTTATGAAATTCGTTATGTGCATGAAAATCACATCTATTAATATTAATATATCAAATTAATAATCAACTGACGCCAAATTGTAAGCACTAATATTGATTCACGAAATCGACTCGTAAAAATATATTCACAAACTGGAAAAAAATGTTTCCAATGTATTTGTGGAAAGAGTTTATCTCGTGAGAAGATTCGTTGTAAATTCTATAAGTAAAATCATTTTTTGAAAAATATCCCCGAATTTTTTGAACTTATAATTTCACCATCATAAGAGGATTCACAATTTTTGAAGTAATTATAATGTCCCATTCATCATAAATCTTTTCTCTAATTACTTGCTCGAAGTGAGAAAATCTTGTTTCTTTCTTGAATCGGATTTCAATAATTTTTCGACTCGAGAACGAAAATTGAGATTCGATTTTCGAAGAGTTTTACATGAGAAAAATGTGGTGGCAGGAAGAGAATTTATTTGGTTAGTTATTATCAATTTCATACGAGCCATTTCAGTGGGGAACAAAAAATTCCATTTTTTTTTTTTTTTTTTGCAGAGAACATCACCTCTTACAATAGCCACGAAACGGGAATTTAAAAGTATAATCGACCCTGCGATATACTTTTCATTCGACCGGCCTTCGACCCCTTTTTGTTCAAATATGTATCTTTTCCTCGATCAAAATCGTCAAAAGTAAAAAAACTAAAAAAAAAAAAAAAAAGTTTTACGGAAAATTGCACGGAAATTTAATCCTTTGGGATGCTAGCTGTAAATATTGGAATAGTTATAGATTTATTTTGATAGATCTTTTTTTTTTGAGTTTGAAAAAATTCATTGTGAATATCTATGTGTTGTATAAAGAATATATATATATATATAATAAGAAGATTATCATAGGATTATAATATACAAGATGTAGTTGATTGGAGATTATGAGTATCAAAATTAAGCTTATAATCTGACAACAAAAATGTATGATTTTTTGATAATAATCGTTAGTTTTTTATTTTTCAATTGTTCGAAAAAACAATGTTTTTAAGATTGTAAGGCAAATGAGTTTTTTCGATATTTATCTAATTGTGATTAAATATTCAACTTTCGTTCATAATTCAACACATTAAAACACAAAATATAAAAGTGTATAATTGGTAATAAATTGATGAAATTTTATGTTTCTTATTATTTTTATTTATTGGTAAAAAGTTTTTGATCAAACGATTTGATCGATATATTAAAATTTATTAATGTTTTTAAAAATAATAAGATATGAATATAGATATTAAACATGATATAAATATTGAACACATGAGAATATTAAATCGATGTGATATAAAGTAAATACAAGAAAGATTGATTTAAATTTAAAAATTTTTTTTTTTAATATAGAAAAATTTTAAATAAATAATTAAATATTGTTACAAATTTTAATACGAAAACAATTATAAATAATAAAAAATTTAATTTTAAAAAAATAATGTTTATTTCTTTCTTCAAACTTCAATATTTCTCCCGGAATTTCTTTGCCGGACAAATAATTTTTTTTTTAATCATAATTTTGTTTTTTCACTGCGTATAACATACAAAAGTTTGAATTATTCATTTTTATGTTTCGTATCATTAATTTAACATTCCTATATATTTAATATTCATACTATACTTTAAATTTCAAAAATTATTGTTTGATCGAAAACTTTTTATCAAGAGTAAATACATAATTGTACAATTTCTATCTTAAATTCAGACAGAGAATCATACTGAGCAATTCGTATGTAAAATATTTTGTAAAATTCATATGTAAAAATTAATGTTTACAAAAAGAAAACCAATTTTTATTTATTTATATTTTTATAATCTATAATTTTACTGTTGCGTGGTAATATAGTATACAAGTATAGTGTAGTATAGTAAAACAATATCAAATTACAAATATAGTTCCATTCTTAATAAATGATTCGCGGTATTATAATTCTCATTCCTTCGATCATTACTCGTTCAAAAATTCGTAAAAAATGAGACGTTAAAACGTTTCTTGGAGCACTTGGAGGAGGATTAAATAAGAATCTCGACGGAAGATAAGAAGAACAATTAAAAGAATCTCGAGATTTAAGGAATGTCTATTTCTCGTTCGTATACTTCATAGAAGAATAGGATGGCTTTTCATTGCTCGTCCATCGTTCCCGTTCGAAAAGGAATCGAAGTCCCCTTTAACCTCTTCAATAGTCCGTGTGACACTCCGGTTCCTAGGTTTCCTTGGCAACCATCCCGATTGAAACGCGTGTCAGAAACGAGTGTGTGTAAGAGAGATGAAAAAAAGGAAAGCGGAGAGAGGCCGCGGCCGGAGAGACGAGAAGTGGCGGCAGAAAATCTCAAACTTCGAACCGGCAATTCCGTCCGCCTTATGAGCACGCCGCGTGCCTGAATAAAAATCAGCCTGACCTCCGTTCAACTTCAACTCTCGTGTCAAGAGAGTTGCACGGATCTGTGTTACCTTGTTATATGAACGCAATTTTCATAACTGCACTTCGAGTTTTTTTTTTTTTTTTTTTTTACAAAGCGAATCGTGGTTACATACTTGTTGGTATGTAAGAGAATTAGACGTCGAAGTGGAACGAGAAAAATCAAAAATAAAAATGTTAATCGCAATTAATCTTCTATATTTATTTCGTATATAAGAGATAAGGTTTATTTTTAGATAACAATTTTGTGATAAAATTAATTTATTTTTACTTTCATTTAAATTGAATATTAATAATTGCTTGTGTAACGTATTAATTTTATGTATTAACTTATTTATTGATATAAAATATTTGTTTCAAAAAAATTTATTTTTTTTTTTTAAGGATTTTTGAGAAACTAAATATTAAAGAATAAATTTTTCTTTTCTGCATAATAATCGTTTAAAATTGCATAGATATAAAAGAGTATATTTGTCAAATTCTTATTTGAATAATTTAAAGTTTTATGATATTATAATATTTTTCGTAAACTTATCGTATAATATAATTTATAAATAATCTATAATTTTCAAATAATTTTTCGTATCTTGAGAAATCTGTTGATCAAATTCAAATTTGTAAATTTCAAACGTTTTCAAATTCCATCTTATTAAATATGCAATAGAGATATGCAATCAATTACACCTGATTTATAAATATTTAAATAATAACTAAGAAAAATATAAAATAACATTAGGCATTCCAAAACTATTATAAACGAGGCAAAAATACAAATACAATCGTTATCACACTAGGAAAACGACAAGTTAATCATGTTCAAACAGAGTCAGAGAATGGAATTCGACTTCTCGAGAGAGAGAGAGAGAGAGAGAGAATTTCACGTAACGAGACATTCTAAATTCGCGGTCGAATCGGGAGAGAAAGAATCGGTCAAAGAGTGCACGGATCATCGAGCGTGCAACGATGCTTGCTCCGGTTCCACGGACGAAGGAGTCGGGTGAGGAACTACGGAGGAAACCGTTCCCTCCAGCTTTTCCGGCATTTCAAAGAAGCAATTTACCGATTTTTCGTGGCGAAGCGACGTCGAGGAAAATTGGCGCACGACCGGCCAATCAACAGCGTTTCATGCAGCTACGCGGCTACGAGTTCAGAAAATTCTTTCGCTCTCGATTTTTCTTCCCCTCTCCTCCTCCACCTCCCCCTTCTCCCTCCTTCGACACATCGAAAGCGGCCACTTCGTAGGCAATCTCGTTGGAATTAAGTCATGACTTCGAGGAAGAAACACGTCTGGGCGTATTGTAAATTTAAACTTTACGAGTTTCGTGCGTCTTTTTTTTTGTTTTTACTTTGCATGACTTTGATTTTTTTTATTATAAGGATAAAGATATCGTTACAAGAGTATCATGCGACTCGTAAAAAGAGGTTCTTTTTTTTTTTTTCTTTTTTTACGATTTTTTATTGATCGCAATTTTTATTTTTCGTGTTATTTTCCGTGTTCTATATAATATATAAGGAATATACAAAATGTTATTATCATTTTCGTATTTCTGAAGAGAAGAGTTAATGAATATGAAAGAAATTGTATTATTTTTTATCATAAACATTGATCAATGATTCGTATAATTTTTTACTCTTTCGCTTGAATTTCTTTCTTCTTGAGATTTTTATGATGATTCGAATTTGTTAAACAATATTACCTAAAGCAATAACCTTGAAAATCATACGTAAGGCCTTCGGGAATGAGACGAATAATTAAGAGCAAATTAATGTAAACAGATTAGAAATTCAGAAATTCATCATTCATTTTGCTAATACACACCTATTACGATATGTTTACAATTCTATATAAATCCCTAAACTTGTTGAACATCGTTAATCCTCGTCTTTTCCGTCCGATTCGCGTTGTCACGACTACATACACAGGAAGACTGAAGCGAAAGAACGGGCATTCCAGGTGTAACCTCGATCACGGCTACTTATATAAAAATTCGTTCGCCAATAGGTCTGGGTTAGGTGGCCGCCTATAAATAAGTTTCAAATTACTCTCGCGAGGGCTCGCGTTGAACGGGGGCCGGTGTTTTAGCAGCCATTTTGGAAAAATAAACGACATAGCCGCGTAGGAAACAGATGACTCGGGTTGCGGATGCCAGCCTCGTCCCCGGAGTGACAGCCGCCGCTCACTCGATTGTTTTTCAGTTTACGTTAACGTTTCGTTTTCCTTTCGATACGGTCGTTGAACGAGAGCCACCGGCGTGCTCGCCCTTTTATTGCCGCGGTTATATCGGGCTCCTCCACGCCCGAATTATTTGATTTTATGAGAGATCCAGCTCACAAGTCGCGTACAAGTCGGTCAAGAGAGCAAAAGGACCGGCGTGGCTGTGTTCTTTTCCTTTTTGCCGATCTTTTTGCCCGCCTTGGCCACGGCGACAAAGAGGAATTAAGCGGCAAACGAGAGCCGCTGACAGTCAACTTAATTTCTGCTCGGCGAGCTTGCGTTTATTTTCGACGTTTGTTGGTCTCTGATTGAGGCGAATTAAATCCGAGTTGAATCGAGAATTTCGTCGAGGGTGTGATAATTGTAACGTTATTTTTGTTTTGTATGTACGTGATTTTGATGATTATAATTTCGGAAGATTTTTAATTTATAATAAATCGATTTTAAGCTTTCGCTTAAAAAGCTGAGATTGATTTATATATATTTTATTAACTTTATATTTTGTTCTGTTTTTTTTTATAGATTTTCTAATTTTAATCGGCAAATAAAAGAAATAAGGACGGATTCCGATTAATATTATCTAAGTGTATCCGTAATGGATTAAAAATAAGGATTCAGAGAATTAATAATTTTAATATTGAATGTTATTTATGCAGCTAGATAAAAATTATGTAGAAGAATTAAGAAATAAAGATTGGAAAATTAAGAAAAGACTATTAAAGAAATACGTATAGAATTCCATGTTTGTACATTTATAAAATATGTAAATATTCTATTCTAGTTTGTAATTTTATAATGACTTGATTCTAATTTAATTTTTAATTATTTATAGTTTAGAATAGATATAATATTTAGCTTTTATTATTATATTGATGTTGCAATTTTATTCCACAAATATCATTAATATAAAACGTTTGATAAATATTGAAAATAATTGTAAAGATATTTTAGATGAAAATGAAAAAAATATGTATCGACTGTGAATAAAATAGTTGGAAAATTGTAGACACAAACGAGGTGCAAAATAAACTTACCATCTTATGGAATTCCGCGTCCTGAAATACCGATCGTGGTAAGAAATCAGGATAAGGAATACCAACTTTCATAAAAAATTGAAGTACTGTGCCCTCTGGTATATGTATAAATATATATTGCATATCTTCGAGTTACTTCCATTAATTTTTCATTTTAATCGTAAAATAAAATTTTAAAAAAGAATCAAATAATCAAAATTAAAAGAATCCAATTATTTTTATTATAATCTACGATTATAATTTCCATTCCACACCAAAGAAAATAATACATTAAATAATAAAATCATTCGAGCCATCATTGATTAAAAAAAAAATAAATTATTGAAATAGCAATATTAATTCTAAACGCAAGATTTAAATTACTTCGCAAATTCTAATTCAAACCGTAATTTATTCATCCCGACACTAATAAAAAACTATAATTTGCCCATGATGACTGGACGATAAATTGACAAGTTCATCGGCAAACAAATAAACTAGTATTAGCATTAATATAAGTACAATCGTGGTGATAAAGCAACAACAAGAATGATTTCCTATTCTTCTAAAAAAAAAAAAAAAAAAATCCAAGAAAAACTATTAAGTAAATACTCTCTTCTATAACAATTTGCCAGACTTCTTCAATTTATAAGTTTTCTTTTTTCTTTGAATGCAATGCCTATTAAAATTTAAATTTTGTCGATCGATTTAAAATTCGATCGAAAAAAAAGGAATAAAAAAAAGATTAAATCACATAGCTAAATAGCCAATAAAATGCACATCTTCGATATTTTTGATCGATCATCGTTCGATTACAGAATCAGAGCGATAAAGCTGTTTGTTTTCGAGATCTATTTCGCAATCATAAAAATGAGAAATTGATGGATAAAATCAAAACGAACAGCATTCTTGATTTTTCAAATTATACTTCTAGTAAGAGGTTGTTATGCGAAAACACGCCTATCTGACTAGAAATTATGACAACCTGCCCGTCCAGTTCTATCTACTTATGATTAACAGATATAACATAAAATATATTACCTAATATATTCATTCCACGATTATTATACGCGTATATATAGTGAATATTCGTTTTGTGATAGAAATCGAACAAATAATTATGTACACATGTATTCACGTGTTCTATATATTCATGTTATAAACATTTCGAACTTTTGTCAAAACAATAATAATTCGAATGAAAACTTTTTATATATTACTTTTCTAAAATCGATTATTTGCAATTATTGTATGAAATAATTATTTATATCTTCCAAGAAAATAACATTACTCGGATGAACATGATATAATTTTGATATCATTATAATTTAATAATATTATTATTTATATAATTTATAATATTTTATAGCGAATATAATAACGTGTGAACGGTGTGTACAAATAAAAAATTATTGTAAGAATTTATGAGTGTCACAATGTGAAACATAAATCAATGAGTAAATAAATAAAAACTCAATCAATCGAAATAAATAAATAGTTATATTCATAATCTATAGTTTTATTACGTTTTTAAAGTGAATTTAGATTAATTATATGAAAATATCAATCAAATTTAATGAGATGAAGAATTTAATAGTTAAAAATATCGATAAGCTAGGAAACTTCAGCAAACGAAGTAACCAACAGCTGTTATAGACGTACACTCACAGAATAGCCGGTAGATGTCGAAATAATTCCTATAACCCATTTCACCCTTTCACCCTACTACTAGAACGAATCGTAATGGCCCATAAATCCTGGCTTTTTTTCGTAGGCACCGCGTCTTTTTTCTTATTTTCGACGAAGCGAGTGTGAATAATCGAAGAATTATCTCTCCAACTCGCAATTAGGCCACCACGGAAGAATTCTTTTTCTCGGAGCTATAGTTTCTCCCTTTCGAGTCGATCATTCGCGTAATAACTCGTGTACACTTATGAATTATTCACCGTTCCTTTTTTTTTGTCTATTTACCTACCGTGACATGACCGTACACAAAATATAGACGTTAAATTTAAGATTAAATTTCTTCAAATTATTATTCGTTTTCGTTACATCATTTCTCCCTTTTCACAATTCTCCTCCACAATTTCATTTGTAAAAAAAAAAAAAAAAAAAAAGAAAACCAAATATATTCGAGAGAACAAATTCGTTCATTTCGAGAGAAAGATAATTTCACGGAATTGCACGAAATAAATAATTAAAAATTATCAAGATCGATCTCGTCACAGTGTTTAAGAAAAAGGAAAAGAAGCTGCCACCAGATTCCTGGAGCGATTACTCGGTTTTCGTTAAGCGGTCACGAAATCTCAAATCGGTGAGCCCTAATCTCCGGGCCAGAATAGGAAGTGGTTCATCGATAGCTCGCCACCTTCGGCCAGGCCGGTCGTGCAACCCGCTAATTTTCCTAATAGATTAAGCATCGGAAGAGGTTGTCATTTGGCTGGCACGCTAAGTGAGCCGAGGCAGCGTGCACCATTGTTTCACAAACAAAAGACGGCCGCTTTGCGAGTCATGGCGGCGTTCTTTGAACGCCCCTCGACCAATCGGCGGCCGCTTTTAGCGGGCGCCAAGTACAAAAGAAACCGGCCGGGGATGATTGAGATTTTCTATGTGAACCAAGTCGGTGATTTCTATGCGAAGCGCCGCGATAGAATCGACGGCTGGGAAATACCGCGACAGATTGGAAATAATTGCGAGGAATAAAAGAGAGAAATGACACAGAGATTGACGAACTGTTGGAAAAGTGATGAAAAAGGACCACCTGAAAGATGTTGTGACCGCGAGAGAAATACTTCGCTTCGAAAGCGAAGAAATACAAATACAATCGCGTTTAAAGCGTGAACGACTTTTTCTTTATCGTAAGAATTAATTAAATGTAAACCGACCGACGATTCTATTCACCAACTGCAAAAATGAAACATTACCACAATCGGCGTTGAAGAGAAAAATTCGAGACTTAAAGAATCGATCGAATTGTAATATAAATTTATAAAATTCAAAAAAAAAAAAAAAAATTTATAAGCCAGAAGGATAGATCGTTGTGGAATCTTTTAAAAAAGTTTAGAAGCAGGATTCAGCCGCGTCATCGACGGTTCCTTTGGTTTGCCAAGTTTTTCTAACTCGCCCACCATCGATCTTAAAAAGGAGGTCCTGGCTTCGCTAATTGATTAATCATCCTCCTCCAGCTCTTTCCATCCCTCCTTTCATTCCCTTCCTCTTTATCGCTCTCGAGCCCGAGCCATCTTGTCCTTGAACAAAGATCCTTGGACGATGGAGCAAAAAGATAGCGTGATTCTCGAAAGAATACGCGAGGAACACGAAAAAAATCACACTCGAACCCCTGCACGTTTCACGAACGCACAGCTCTGCTCTGTGACCAGAGATTGAATTTTCATTTATCGAGACTTATTATGGAGATGGCGCGAGCTGCCGGCAGCAACGATTTGCATTTAAAATCGGCGCGGGATGAGCCCGACCACTCTGCAATTAACTCGATAAGATTTACAACTTCATGTGGCCGTGGTGGATCGCGTTACTTCTAGCGGGAAAGCACGACGGGAACCAAAACGAATCGAGCCGAATCACGTGCGTGCAGCCACTTGTTCTCGCGAAATTGGACCACCGATCGAGAATTTCCCCGAAATCTCGGCGAAATCGTGCACGCATCCGTGATTTATCCTTGTAATTAACGGATATAGATTGTGATCAAAAGAAGGAGAAAGGATATTTTTCTTTGGAAACTGCAAAAACCGCGCCGGCTCGAGATATTAAGAGGGTTTGAATTTACGCGCGCATAAATTTCACTCTACCTTCCGGCTGGGGAAGAACGATTCGTGTGTGGCTACTGTGTATCGATTTCTTTCTTAAATTTAGACAAGTATCTTCCAGTAATGGATTTAGAGAATATTTCTTTGGAAAAGAAAAAAAAAAAAAAATACTATCTGGACTTTGCTATTTTTATTCCTCGCAAGATATCTAATTTATTTTTCGTTAAAATTTTCCTTTCTGAATATTCGCGGATAATCGATAGATTATGAGAAAGAAAAATGTTCCTTTGTCCTCGATCGTTGACACGCTTGATCCCTGTTCAACGGTTTCGAGGATCGGCGGTAACAGCTTCAACAGCTAATTAAATCAAAGGTTGCCGCCGCTGCCCGGTAATAAAAGTAAGAACACGTCTAGGGATATGCATTATAGATGGACGCAGCAATCAAATAAAAAGCTTTCAGAACGGAGAGATAGACACAATGGCCTGTTCGATGTTTCTCGACTCTGCCGGCTCTCCTGTCGTAAAAACACAGATTCTTTTTAATTAACGTTAAAAGGGAATCTAGAGATCGTGAGCAGGAAACGAAAGTTTAAAAATTTAGCTACAATGTTGAAGCTACTCGTCAGATTGTACTTCATTCTTTTAAAAAGATAATCCGCGCTTTCGAAGCTTGATAGAACGATTATTCTATTATTCTATTTCGGCAAGGCAATCCCGTATAAATAACTCAATTTCGTGAAATATGCAGAAACAATGTTGCTGGAAGATTTAACAGGGATTCTTGGTTTATGATTGCATATCAGAGATTATCGCGATACTCTCGACGATGTTATTCGTTCGTTTTCCCTAAGATTTCCCTGTAGAGACATCTGTTTTTCATATCTGTTTCGTTCTCTTTTTTTTTTTTTTTTTTGGCAAATATGTTGTGGGATTAATTTTATTTGAGCGTCGATTAGTCAAACTGAAAAGGATTCGAAAACAAAGGAAACAAAAGGAAGATGAACGAGGTGTAACAATTTGTCACGATATGTGTCACAGGCGACAAGGGTGCGATATTCACCAAGGCAAAAACGAAAGAATCTGCTAACGACTTTGGAGAACGAGCTCTAATGGTGAAACATTCGTAAGCTTTAAACTTCTGATAAGTACAAAAAACAGACTAATTTTGCGGCGAATAAAACATCCTTAAAACTAACATCTTTAACGCCTTAAACTCGTCTAAAATTTTTCGTTTACTGTTTTTATTTTAATCCGTTTTAAAATAAGAAATACAACTGTCATGAAATCTCGTGATCTTTTTTTCTGAAAGGAAAGATCGTATGCGTAACAAAAAAGGAGGCACAATTTCTCCCCTATGTTTTTCCTGGAAAAGAGCATCGAAAAATTCGTCGAGCAAAAAGATTTTGCCTCTCCATGTAATTTTAGATGTTACATTTCGTTTCGAAATAATTAAAGATGATAAATTTCAATTTTTTCCTTTACTATTATCGCTAATTAAACTGTAATATTATCATATTAGACAATTTACGAGTCAAATTATTTGATTGAAATTTATTACAAATGATTAATCAATTTGCTTAATCGATCAAAAAATTGTTCGATGAAAATTGTTGCGACATTGGTAAAAATAATTTAAGTAAGTTATATGATGTTATTTTAAAAATTTTCAGATAACGATTTTTAAAGAATTTAAAAAATTTTTGGCCACTCATCTCGAATATAATCATATGGAAGATTGTACCTGCAGAGCTAGCCGAGTTTGGCTTTTCGCAGAAACAGCCTGTGCACAACTTCCAGAATTCCTGTCTCGACAATTTCCGCAGAACGTCGCATGGGGAGCCGCCGTTGCCAGCCACACGAGTCCGTTCTTCCTCCCTAAAACCGACAGATAAAACCGTATCTTGAATGCAAACTCACAAAACAAATTTAAATATCCATCTTTGAAGGTTCAATCAAAAAAAATAAAAGATTCGGAAAATTATAGGATTTTAAAGCGCGGAATATAATAGGATAATAAGAGGATGAAACGAACGGTGATTTCGTAAAATTTGAAGGCTCCATTCAAAAAGTTCAGAAAATCGGCGTGTTCCATGCAAAGTAGCGGCGTAGGAAAGGATGACGATGAAGAGAGGCCGGGTCAATAGACGATAATTAACCGAGCTACCGAAAACAAGCTGATTACACAAATGTTCGCCTGTTGTTTCTGAAGAAAAAGGATCTAAAGGGTGCTAGCTTCCAGAGATCTTCCAACGGAATTGGAAGTGCGTATCGATGCCGACAGAGAACAGTCAAATTTTTGCGCCTCCTATTCGCTAAATGTGTGAACAATACCTCGGTTGTTGGATCATTGTGTCTATGTCAATATGCTTCCTTTCGTTTGGACGATAGAATACAATTAGTATAGCACGAACTTAAATTTAGAATTTTGAAAATGGAATATTCCAACTAAGAAGAAGATCCCAATATTTTCTTTCTTTTTTATTCCGACGAAATACTTTTGCTAGTCGAAAAATAAAAGCATCGGATGTGTATATGGAAGAGTGTAGAAGCAGAAGAGACGAAAGAGCACAATGTCAAAGGTCAATGTGGAAAAGGGGCGAGACGAGAGGGAAAAAAGAATAGAAGGGAAGCGAATAAAGACACACGAAGGCGAAGAGAGGAGATAAGGAGGAAAAAGAGGATGCCACTCGCGGACTTACGAGCTCAACCTCAACTGGCTGCGGCCCCGGATTAATGATCGAAGAAAGGAGCCGCCTAAACGATCCGTGTCCTCGGGTGTTAGGCTCTCCTTTGACCAGGATTCATCGGGGAGTTCCCTTGTTACCGACTGCCAAATTCAAACACGTTTCCCACCGATGAAATTAACTCTTGTATCCTCGCGAATTTGAATTAATTTTTACGATCGAAAATTAAATATTATGTATCGTTGGATTGTGTAATAGCGTTCTTTGTAATATTTCTTCGCATCCGATCCATTTCTTTGCTAATTCTTGTGCAAAAATTTTTTTTTAAAAACGTAGCGTTGTTAATTAGTATAACTATCCATCCATTTTGATTTCAAGTTTAAATTATTTTTCTTAAATTCAACGCATTTATATTTCTCAAATTGCTTGTTAAAGTTTTAAGAATATCCTGTAATTAAACAAAGCCAATTTTCTCGATTCCAATCCTGGTGAGGAAATGAATAAATTATTCGTTTTTTACAATTTGAGAGATCATAAATTTCTTTTTTGCTGCAATTAACCAACATGTATATATGAAATAATAGACGTATAATCTTTCGCCAAATTAATTCTAACTCTCGTTACTATTGAATAACAAATTATTCAATTGTACAATAGGAACGAAAAAATAGAAAATTCAGAATTTTTAAAGTCGATGATATTTAATCCTTGTATATCCGCCTCGAAACGCATAAATCATGAATCGTTACGACACATAGAATCGAAGGGATACGTACGAATGATGCGAGTATAAGCATAAAAGTGGCCACTTTCGAACGGTACAGGTGTATTTACACGCATACATTCGACGATTAACCAAACGAGACAAGGGTCTCCCGTATCGAACACTATCTACCCAATATCGAAACATCGCTGAGCGATTTCGTCCGTCGTGTTCGTCTCTCACCTTCATTCATCTCCCTTATCCATATATTCCGCTTCAGCTCGCCATCTTTGTCTCGATACCAACAAGACAGCCCGGTGTTATCTCTATCTTGCCAATTCCTCGTCCCTATGTATCCATCCTCGTTCTCGAACCAATAATCCAAGCGCATGCGTACTTACTTCCAACTCGTTCTCTTCCCCCACTCTGATCATCCCCCACTATCAACCGGCCGATACTCTTCGTCCTCTGCGCACTCGCGTCTCGCGCATGGCGCGTGTAATTTTCACGTAGCTCCCTCTTCGTCTTTCGTTTCCGTCTCTCTCCGCATCGAACCGTTCCATATATATCCGTTCTCGTTTAACGGCAACGGCAGCCGGACGAGTGAGTCGGCGCGATCATTTGCACTCTCTCGCGCTCGTGTCGGCGCGGATGAAGGAGAGCGGCATCCTTTGAAGTCCAGTTGGGAGCCAATTACACGAGTCACACAGGGCCGCACGCACCGCGTCTCTACCGCACCGAAAATATTATTGCGCCCGCGCCTCATAGATCGATTAAAACCGAAAATTATGATTGTAGCCGCGCGGAACGAAAGCTGGAAAAAGGGGGCCGACGGGCGGCACTACGCGCCCGTGGAGGGGATTAAGCGCTTAAATTAATTAACGATCGAGCTGCTCGGGACCGGGCACGGAAGCAGATGGACGTCGGAATCGATTCGTGGATTCGTGCTCGTCCGAATTCTTCGACATATAGGCACAACGTCCGGTTGTTTCCTATATGTTTTATCGGCTCATAATGAGATCCTACCAAATACTACATGTGTAATAATGTAGAATAAGAACAAAGTACGGTTGTACTTCATTGGTTAATTGCACTTCGCGATATTTTTATCCTGACAACAGGTTTCAACCGGTACCGATTAATTTTCCGCCGATTCTCCAGTGAAAAGAACCGCTTGCTTTGTCATGCGGCTAATAACATCGCAGTTAATCGATTATCGAGTTACGTCAACTTTACACGTTTTATCGATGAGCAAACGAATTAACTACGCATAACAATACTTTTTGATCGGTTAATAACATTGATACAGCTTTTGTCCGACGTCGATTAATCTTTCTCTCAACGAGAGATTGAAATTGAAGAAATACCTATCTTCTCTTATGCGAACAATAATGTGTCAATAATAATACAATATTTCTCGAAACCGTGACCCTTTAATCATTGAAATTAATAAAAAGTTTCTCTAATTCTAAGAGAAAGCTTATTGAGATATCTGTACTGTGTTAAATCAATTAACAATCACATTTCCATTTCATTTCATTTCATCGTTTTTTCGTTTCGTTCAAAGAACCATTTGCTTCGCATTACAAATTTAATTGCTATCTTAAACTAACTATCAATCCAATCTCGATCAAATTCCTCGAATAAAGAGCACACTCTTCTCGACTAATCAGTCCATCTAATCTATATAGATTTGATGCTCCTTTATATTTTCGATTATACAAAAAAAAAATCGATGTTAAAACGATCTTTAAAATTTCTTTTACACTCCGCAAGATTTGCATTTTACGAGATGTATTTTCAAAGGTTTTTTTTCATCCGCCGATGAATAATGATGATTTTAGCTGCGCGAGAATTCTCTTTTCCCGAGGAAAACACAATCGACGACGCTGTAAACACGAATTAATTATACGATATACGCAAACGGGAATAAAATCAGAGATCAAGAAGGGTGCACCGTCCCGCGTCGGTTCGCGCTCTCTCCCTGATTCATTTGCCCGCGTCATGCAATTTTGTGATTCGTCCTCGAGCGCATTCTTGCGTTCCTTGCGCGCTACCGTTCCTGCGAAAAGAACATTCGATGCTTGCGCACTTCAATTTCTTAAATGCAACGATTAAAAAATTTTTTCTTTCCAAGAGCAGTGATCTTTGCTCCTTAGCCTTTTCGACACACGAATGTATTAATAATCAACGATGTTTACAGTTGTATAATCGTCACGTAAGAAATTGTGATACTTTTTATTATTCGTAATGCAAAAATCGGCGTCTTATTTGTTTTCCTTCGTTTCGAACGTCGGAAAGTAAAACGATCATTTTTCATTTGGTGAAATAATAAAACTTAAATTTTGTTTTTCAATTATTGATATGGAAATATTAGTAGAATTTTACGATATTGTTGAATTTTTATATTCTTTTTGAATCTTTTTTAATGTGATATTTTTACGTATTTATTGTTTATTATATTGTATCATTGTAACAATTGATATCATTGTAACAGTATATGTTTTATGTCTAGCGTTTAAATATCTATTTATATGTATTAATTCTATAATATTAAAACAAATTAAATAAAACTGAATTTGAAAATCCATCAACTTCTTTCTTCATATCTTATTGGATAAATGTTTCATTTGACATTTAGTAATAATTTGAAAATATATATTTTTTAATTTCACTCGCATTAAGATTTTTTAAAAAATTGATTATCAACTATTTTTCAAATTGTTAAAGAATAGAGAAAAATTAATCAAAATATAAATGAAATTTTTATTAGATTTATCGAACACTATAAACTTTCGGTAATAAATTTTTATTTTACTGTCTATTTCTAATTTTTCATAATTTCATAAAAACTTAATATTTTTATCTTAATACTTTAGAAATACAATAAAATATTTTATTAATTTCTGATTAACCGCCATTCCTTAAACATTTTTAATATATATCCATTCAATATTTTCAACAAATACAAAAAAAATTATAATTATATATATTTTATAGAAATAATAGTAAATAATTAAAATCTAATTTTTAAAATATAATATCTAATTTACAGAATAACTAGTCTGTTCACTCTAATCAGTAATTAATTATTATCCATGTTTAATCGTATTTTTTCATATTTCTCTTTTCCAAAAACGAGAAACTTTCCTTTGAAAAATTTTGATCACGAACCAAATTCCATCACCTTTGCCTAGTAAAGATTAACGAGCAAAAGTTCCATCGTTTATGTTGCTCCGCTCGCGAAACCATCGACGACGCTGCGCTCGCACATCCGATGGCATGCTCTAATTTTGAATTATATACGTTCGTGGAAGGAATGTTTCACGGTAAGTCAGCATTTGGCACGGATGGACCACCAACCAGACACATAGCCGCGATGATCGCAATGAACGACAAATATTCATCGCGCTCGTATTTCAATTAGCTTTTATACGCGAATATCAGTCGCGCTTTGCGGTCCAATCTATAATTGCCTGCTTGTTCTCCGATCTAGAAAGCAACTTGTGTCACGAAACCAATAATTTAGAAACTAACTTGGTTACCGATAATTGTAGCGGCAATGGATTATCAGATTTAATTTGTATATATTGTTCCAACGGCTTGTTCCATTAATTATTTTTCCAATCCAAGTTTTCCTTATTTTCTATAATATCAAATTTTACATATATTATTTATATTACTAAATTATTACATCTCTTTTGAAACGAGATGATGAGCCAGAAAATTTCCAATCAACGTTCTCCCTCCTTGTAACACTCATTTTTCGTATAAAAGAGCTTTATATTAATCGATACAGTACAGTATAATTTACGTAATTCGCTTTTGATTCTTAATAACTAATCTCAACCCGTATCGCGAATAAAAATTCCAAGTTTAAAAATTCCCAAACACAATTTTTCGAACAACACCCCGAATAGAAGCATCCAAAGGGGTTGCGTGGGACCCGATGTCAAATAAATCCACGAATACGGTGGGTGGCGCGCGGATGTCCCGATCTCGCACCCATGGTTCATCGAGATATACGACGCAAACTCTTTCTTCCCCCATTTCACTACCTCTCACCCTCTCATTCTCCGTGTATCGTGGGCCAGGTCCACTCCTCTTCCTCTCGTGGGCCCCAGAAAGGACCACCCACCCAACCTATACTTAGCGAGGTGTCGGCAAATTGAGCTATAGATGCCGAGGGTAATGCAACAGAGGGGTGCCCGGTTAGGTTTAGGGTGGGGGGTGTACAGCGTGGGCCCAAGCATCATCGATACCATCCGGCGTGAGGTTATTAGGACCTTGACGGCTTGGTCGGGCCTGCACGCTGCCACCACTAATTTCTTACGGCACCTGGCCCGTTCTTTTACCGCAAAAGCCCCACTCGTTCTTTTCACGGGATTTTCGATGCGATTGCTTCGACCCTTCAACACCGACACTTGTGTCCTTACCGCCGATGGAAAGCTTTTCTCCCCCGTAATCGATCCGCCTTTTTTTTTTTTTTTCAGAGAGGGAAAAAAATCTCGTACGATTCGTGTCGCGCCGGAGAATGTATCCCCGATTGCGATCAATGGGCAGGTGTTTTAAATGGAAAATCGAAGATTGATGATATGGTCAAATGATTCGCGCACATTGATTGTACTAGTACGATTTTGAAAATCGTAAGAGATCTTTCTACTTTTTCCAACCTTTTTAAATAGTTCTGAATATACGAGTACTTCTTGCATTCCATATTTTTATCACGACAAAAAGGATAAATAAATCTAAACTTCTGTCTGAAAGAAAAGTTTAATAAAACAAGTTTCTTTTTAAACAATTTCCCTTAAGTAACTAAAGATTAATTACAAACGGTATTCGTAGGTCATTGCGCTGTGTAATTAAGTTACTCGCACAGATTAATTTTCAAGGAAAGAAAGAATTAACTCATAGAACTGATTGATTGAAAAAGTCTACGTTTGATAGTCGACGAAGCAATGACGTCTCGCAGCTTTTCCGGGTCGCCGATGTTTGTATGATAATAGCGAAGGTGTGGAGAGATGACAGGCACTTGGGGTGATATCGAGAAACAGCCTGGTGTCTTCTTTGCATGGTAACTCGGCAAGGAGGCCGGACTTAAAAGTACCGAGAGACCAACATCTCGAGAAAGGGAATGCACACGATACCGTGCGGGAGGTGGGGAAGGGGAAGGGTGAAGAGGACGAAGGAGGGAGAAAGAGAGACATAAAGCTACGAGTGGAAGGAGTAGGCGAAGGAAGAGGGAGAGAGAGGGGAAGAAAAGCGGTCCTTTTGATGGAGCCTTTGTCGGGTCTCGCGGCGCTCGGCGATTTGCAACTAAAATCGCCCCGTTCGCTTCGCAATCCTCACCCGTGATTTGCTGCGAATTTATTAATGCGACCGTCGGTGTGTGGCACCGCTCTTTCGTTATAGTATAAGAGTCGAATATATTGCCTATAATTCTCCGCGTTATACAAATATCCCAAATATCGTTTTCCAATATCTCTCGATCATCAGCGTCTACTCGATCGCGAAAAAGATCGATTCTCTCTCTCTCTCTCTCTCTCTCTCTCTCTCTCTCTCTCTCTCTCTCTCTCTCTCTCTCTCTCTCTCTCTCTCTCTCTCTCTCTCTCTCTCTCTCTCTCTCTCTCTCTCTCTCTCTCTCTCTCTCTCTCTCTCTCTCTCTCTCTCTCTCTCTCTCTCGAGAAAGAGTGATAATCGAAGGGAAGTGTCGTTAGACCGTCACGCGAGAATAAACTCGAAGCATGTGGCCATGGATGGTGTGGAAGTGTGATTGTGCTTCGAGTCATCGGCTCTATAATCAAACGTGGATTCCTTCCTACTTGTCACGGCACTCGCGAATTTCCATGCAAAAGTTAAGCAGAAGGACTATTGGCGCACGATGTTGCCGGCATATCTCTCGCGGACCCCGCAGAGATTGCATGTCCCGAGCGTTACACGCGCGTCCCGACGCGCGCACACAGGGATAGGAAAGAGCGTGTGCATGATCGTCGAACCACATTGCCGAACACGAGCGTGGAAATATGAATAATATAGTGGCGAGGGACACGAGAGAAAGAGGCAGAACGAGGAGAAAGAAGAAGAAGAAGAAGAAGAAGAAGAAGAAGGAAAAGGTGGAGGCTGGTAGGCAGAGGCGAAGAGAAGGAAGAGAAGAGCGGCAAAGGAGCGCGGGTAGAGACCACCCCGTGGCTTGTCGGCTCGTTTGATCTTCTCCCACCCCGGCCATCCTCCTCTACTCCCTTCCATTCCCTGCTCCACACCTTCCTCTACCTCTCGCCAACCCCTATCTCGCTCCTTCTCTCTCCTCCGTGCTCCAAGTCGGCCGCTACGATTTCGATATCGCCGTCTCTCTCGGCCTCTTCTTCACCGCGGTGATTTCTCGCCTCTCCCTCCGACAAACAGGCCTCTGTCCTTCTTCGCCCCGTTGGTCCCTCACCTGCGGAGAAGAGGCGTCCGGCACGTCAGAATCACACCTTCTACGACTACCCGCTCACTAATAATCCGAACCCCCGTGTGCCGTGATGCTGGATCCGTGGAATCCTCCAGCCACCTTTTGTCTCCTCCGACGATCCCAAAAACTCCACGATCCTCTCGAACCTCCATTTGTAGAAACGTAAAAAAAAAAAAAAAAAAAAAAAAAACAAAAGAAAAAGGGAAAAGAAAAACGATTGAAACGTTCAAATTAATCAGAGGCGCGCTCAAACGTCACACACGTTTTCTACTAATTACTTCCTCGTCTTCCTCGTTTTATTACACGAGGAGGGAAGGGGAGAAGAAGGGGAGAGAATCGAATCGACTCGCCATTAGGTATCATTTTTCAATGCTAATTGGGCTGACCGTTGGAATACCACCAACTACGCTTCAAGATACGATAGAGGCGGAGGAAAGGAACGAGGAACGAAATCTCTCGTGGAGGGAAATCCGTGGCACGAATATCGGATATCGTTCTGCGGAGCGTTGTAGCCTGGGCGTTAGCCGAACGCGCTACTTAATTATCTCGCGGCCTCTAATCTACCTGCGCCGACACACACGCCACGCTATGCAACCTAGTGTAGACGTAGCCACGGCCGAACCTAGTACACGTCCTACGCGACTAAATCTCCCGGTTAACCGATCCAACCAACGCTTCTTCCACTTTCGTTCGAAGATGTTGTAGATTATGACATTTTCTGACGATACGGCCAATCGTCGTTCGTCGACCTCCCAATTTTCATCCCTCTTTAAATATCTTTTGGGAAGAATTCATTTCGGGCAGGAATATTCACGGTTTTTAGATTAATCGTTTGGAAACGTCAATGGACATTTCGTTTAAACGAGCTACGAATTAAATTCTGTTCTTCTCTGATTGATTTAAAATGTATCGTTGAAGAGATGTTATTGAAGTAATTTTCTTTTATGGATGTGATCAGTGGTTTCAGTTTTTGAGATATTGGCACGAAACTTTCGTTATCAGTGTCGTTTTTTGGCGAGGATGCAATAATTCTGTGATTGAGCAGACCGATTGTATCTAAAATTTTGATCGATAAGTATATTATTATTTGTGGAAAAATATACTTGTAAAAATTTAGATTCATCTGAATTTGTTTGAAAAATCAATTTATTTTAATTTCACTAAAACTGAATAATAACCATTCGATATTAATGTATTAGGTTTGCATTTATTTATGAAATGAAATATTCATTTTAAAAAATATTATGATCCTTGTTTCATTTTATGAAAATGAAAAATAAGAATATTTCTTTTGTACAATAATTGTTTAAAATTATATATATGAATAAACATTTCATTTGTAAGCGATCAATAATTTAAGACATTATTATATTGAATTCTATTCAAATTCTTATTGCACATTTTTTATGCTGTTATACATATGTATAAAAGAAAAATGAAATCTCTTATTTTCAATTATTTTCATTTGAATAATTCTTCGAAATAATAGATAGTAAGAAAAATTACTTATCTTATCTCATTATTAAGAGTACAATATGAAGTCAATTTATGAATATTTAAATATTATACACAGTAATTATAAACAAGTTATTAGATTTTTTTCATTTGATTCTGATATAAACGCATTTTTATCTAATCGAAACTAATAAACTTTATCTATTAATAAAAAATCTATTAATATTAAATCATTTGTACTAGAATAAAAAAATGTATTTTATATTGTTTAAAAAATATTTGAGAATTTTTCAATTATCTTTATACTTATTTTTTACTTTATATATGTAATTTGTATAAATACATGATACTTTATGTAAATAATAAATGTACATATATGAATGGAACACAATGTAGTACACGTTGTTTTCTCTAATATCTCGAAATATACATATTACGTATTCAATAGAATCTTCATTACCCAAAAATCCTAATATTTGAAGTTTATTTTATATCTACTCGCGAAAATATAAGAAGAAATTTTTACTTTACTTGAAATTAATAAACAGAGCATAAAATAAAAATATAGAAAAATTTATTACAATATGGCATAGAATATGAAGAATGCTATAACACAGTAGCTTCGGTTCGATTAAAATTATAACGAAAAGAATATTGTTAATAATAAAAGAATGCACTGAAAGTGATACTGAAGATGTATCTTTTCACTTTGAAACATTGGCATTAAAGAATAATTCGAATGCAATTCTATTCAGTTTCGTATATTAAAAAATTTGTGCAATTTGGCAGTTAGAAAATCATTATCTAAATTTTATATTTTTAAAAAATTCCTCAAAAAAATTCATCTAACAAAAATCCAGCAAAATGTTTCATCATCTAACAACTCTCTTATCCAAATCCTCATCTTGTCTCTCTATTAGCTCAAATAATCAATGTTTCCCTGTACAAAAAAATTGTATTGAAAATTACACCCATAACAAAATACACATATCAAAATCATTCAAATCGAGAAAAATCGAA
Organism: Apis florea; assembly: GCF_048593485.1. Taxonomy (NCBI): domain Eukaryota; kingdom Metazoa; phylum Arthropoda; class Insecta; order Hymenoptera; family Apidae; genus Apis; species Apis florea. Next base: position 1,373,416 of record NW_028256864.1, on the reverse strand, counting down.
TCTATCGACAAATTCACAGGCTAAGCGGAGGAAAGAGACACATTAGGAGGCCGCGAAACGCCACCGATAAATTTCTCTGGAAACTGGAATGCTCGGGACCACCTCCACGCTTACGAGTTGCAACACTTCTGGCCGCGCTGATCGGACAAACTGCCGGCCGTACAGTGATCTATAGTGATGTCCCGGCCTCGCTCGGTACAATAACCGAGGTGAGAGCGAGAGTATAGGGGATCCAGAGGTCTGTAATCAGCAGCCGAGCCGCTGGCAGACCCTGCCGCCTGGTCCTGGGCCTCCTTACCATTAACCTATCCGGTACCCGTTCCGTTCCGTCAACCTGACGTCATCGTGATCCCTGATCATTCTATACGCGGGTATGTTCGTTGCGTGAAACGATCTATAGATCAGTGCCTTACTGGTTTTTATGCATTTAAGTTTATAATGGCGATGATTGGTGTCAAATTGGAGCGATGAATGATAATGAGCGATAACATTCTTTGTATTAAAAAAAAAAAAAAAAAAAGAAAAAGAAAAATCAGAAATAAAAATTTTGGGTATTAATCCAAAAAAGTTTAAAGTAGATTTTACGCATTAGGAAAATTAAAAATTTTTGATTGAGAAAATGAAAATTTTTCAAAGTATTTAAAATTGATATTCTGTTTTATATTTTATTTATTACTAATGTTTCATTAATCATTTTAATTTGAAAAAATTTTCTATATTTAGATTTGATTTAATTCTTTTGGAACGTATATTATTTATATCTATTTCTATAAAATGTGTTATAATATATTGATTTAAATCATTAATATCATATATTGCAAAAAAAGAAAGATAAAAAATAAAGAAAAATTGATAGTAATGGTAGATAGTCTCGCTAGCACATTATATTTTAATAGCATAATAGCTTGATGATGCATGTATAAATCTATTAAACTCAATTGAATTAGATTCGTTATTTTGTGAATAAAAAATATATGATGAATCTGATATATATATCAAATTGTAACCAAATTGTTGATTGATTTCATTATACTTGATATCCAAAAATATGATGATATTAAACGAATAAATTTTGCATGTTATGTACTTTTTATTTCGATTTATTTAATTTAAAAATTTTTATTTTACATATAAATATTTGATGATTAGAAACGATAAACTTACATAAAACATTAAAGATTGTTTTATATATTAATACAGAGAATCATTCTAACAATGTCCGAAAAATCAAATTATAACATAGATTCTTAATTCTTTGAGTACATTTGATAACTCTGATTCATTAATATGCATTTCTTAATACACAATATCGAATCTAATTTATTATTAAATATTGTTTATATAAGGTTGTTTATATAAATATTATTTTAATTCAATTATAAATACTTAAACTTGCAACAAGCAAAATATTAATATTCATGAGATCTTTAGAGAATAAATCTCTAGAAGCCAAAATAAACAAAAAAATATTGACTTAGTATTTAACTTAGTATTAGATTATAAAGAATTTATATAAATTAGATGAAACGAGATTGACACAGTGTGATAATGTAAAATTATCTTAATGTATCTCCATTTCATTCTTCAATACATTTGTTTAAATTTGTTTTGAAAAATGATAAATATTTTTCAAAATTAATAAAATAAATTGCTGTTTAAATTAATAAATTAATAAATTACTTATTGTCATGTTTATTTTTTGAATTTGTATTTTTTTTTTGCAATATATGTAAATATATTATGCAATTAATATATATTTTAATATCTGAATTTTAATACTATGTCATTAATTTCACAGAGATAAATGAATTTTTATATAAAATTAATTTATTTTTTAAATATATATTAATATGCATGAACAAAATTAAATAGGAACAATTTAGAAAATTAAACTGAAAAATATTACTATGTTATTATGAGATTAAGAAAATGAAATAAAATTCATGGAATCAATGCCTCTCTCCTCGATAGAAAGTATAGGAAAAGTAGCCGTTGATTCGCCTCGTCTGTTTTTCTGCAAGTAGAGTACTTACCGCGTTATCGTACGCTTCATTTTGAGGACAATGGAAAATAGGTTGTCGAATCAAGCTATATTTTATGTTACGTTCAGTATGTGTCTCATTTATCCTACGTTGCCGTAATTAACGGTCATTGGAAACTCGTTCGGACAGACTGATTACCTGAAATGATCGAACGGGTAATCAAAATGGTTGATTGACAGGTCTGATTTTGACGTTACAAGCTGTCAAGCGAATGAAATCGACGTCAGAATTCCATCAACTAACTTTGTCATTTATTATGGCTACCGGTTTTCTCTGTCATTATCCTGTGGCATGGACTGTCGACGATTTCGAGTATTGATACACATTTTCTAATATCGATATGCACGGAATTGCACGGTTAACCGGTGAGCGTAACGAACGAGAAACCGTTGGACAGATCTAGTTAGCATTCACAGGGTATCGAAGCTGACTTTAACGGTGTCCAATGTGTGCATTAAATGGTTTAATTTGCAAGTAACCGCTACGAGTTCCGATATTAATGATACACGGGAAATTGCACGGTACACGGCTAACCGGCGGCGACTCAGGTTAGAAAACAAACGTGGCCGTTTCGACACCATAAAGCGGCGCTGCGATCGCCAATCTCGAAGGCGGACACTGTCGACTAGAACCGAATATCGAGACTAATCCTCGCGAACCGTTCATTTAACTGTCAAACGATGATTAATCGATTGTATGAATATAGTTGACCCTGCGAAACTAGCCGACCTGTTAAATCATTCGTTCCATTAATGATACACAACCGATACCATGTTATCATTCGTGTTCGCTTCAACTTCGCATTTCTGTTTTCTTATTTTCCATGAAAATTATGAAAGTATTTTAGATACTTTGTTTTTTTCTCTCGAGGAAATTGATCTCTATATCTATAACCGATTTACATTGGAAATAAAAGTAACACGGAATGAAAAATAATTCGAAATGGATAATATAATGAATATAACACAATAAAATTAATATAATTTGGATGTATCATGAGAAATGATATTTGGAATCTATAAAATATATAAAAGATTTTCAATTTTTTTTAATAATATACTGTACTATATCGTTTTGTATTATATTGCAGAGATATATTAATCATGTTTCTATTTATTTTTAATTGAAAAAGATTTTTAATTAAAACTTTTGAATAATGTTAAATAAATAAACATGTATAAATATGTATATATATATATAATTTTTGTTTATATAAATTTATTTAATCATATTTCAAAATCAAAATTATTATTTTTATCTCCATTTTTCCTTATCTTTACATATTTTATTTAAAAATATTTCAAAAATATTAGACTGGATTTCTTATGCAAAATCAAATTTTTATGAATACGATTACAGAGATAGAGCTTAATAATAGAAATTTGATTACTCTTCAAATATAATGCGTATTATATTTTGAGTATTTTATATATATTTTTTTTTTTCATATACATTCTACAAGTTTTTATATTCAAATTTTCCCTAACCTAAATACCTATATAATATATATAAGCATCTATAATTTATGTATCATTATTTTAAACAATTCTTCGAAATATATTTCCGCGATTCTTCGAACATTCGGATCAGGATACTTCACGTATCGATTTCTCAGGCTTCTTCTCAAAGGACTTTCCAAGAATACATCTTGCATTACATATCTTCTCTCTGTTGTCGACCAATTACGTGATTTCCTTTGAAAAAAACTTTGCGAGGTGTTGCTCGCAATTGACTATTATGTTTCAACCGAATCTTACAGTTCGCGCGTTACTTTTCGCGTGGATCACACGCAGTACCGAGAGTTCGTTAGCGGACTGTTGAATATCATGCCTTTTTAGCCTGCAGGTGTCATTAGAGCGAGGACGGACGGACGAACGGACGAACGCTGATTGGTCTCGGCCAATCGCCTTCGGGGACACCGGCTCATCAGCTGTCCCATTCGCGCCAAACACGAACCGTTCGTGTTACTTACATCTATAACCAACTTCGTGTCCGTGTCCTCCACTTCTCTTCCTTCATCTTTTTCCATCTTGTTCCGCGATATTCCGCGGCAGAAGAAAAAAAATTTTAGCGTTAAGATTATCATTTAATGATATAATATCGACATAACAATTTTTCACATGCGATCGTATTTCTAATTTTTACTCGTTTTATGCAAAAATGTATTATTTATAATTTTAATTCAGATTCTTTCTTTCTTTGTTTTTGTATCACATTTCGTATTTATATCGTGAAAAAAGGTGAATATTTATAAATTAATATAATATAATATTCAATAAATCCATCTTGTTCGTCATCAATGTAACATCACCAATGAAAACTTAGTTATCAACGCGGAAGTAAGAAACAACATGCAATCGTTGTATGATCGGCAAAACATTCAAATCGCTATCAAAGCGACAAGAAGGTGTATCAATACTATTATCGTTAAATAGATGATAAAATACATGTAATAATATAAATGATTAAGTACTCTGCTATTAAATGGACGAGTATTAGCTATTAGATGATTTTCAATTATATTATGGTTCAAATATGGTATCAAATATAGCAATGATTTTTAATTTAATTTCGGTTTTTTGTCCCGTTTAATTAGTGACGTTAATCGATGACACTAAATGTTGCTGACTTATTGATTGTTGTACCAATTGATGCCTGTTGTATAACTGTTCATAAAAAACTTATAAAAGAGCTGGAAAAAAGTATATTTTTGAAATAAATAAATTAAAATTTTTGTTTTTTGAATATTAGAGTTGAGAGTTAGTCTCATTCGGAATATTATTTGAATACTTTTTTACATTTCAATAAAATTACCTAGCTATGTTAAAGTATCGTATTTAATTTATAAAAATAAATTACAATAAATTAATAATCTCATCGATATCATTTTAAAAATTTTTTTATCTATAATTTCAAAGTTTAACTTTTTTAATTTCATACGTATATGTATGTATAGAATGATTTTCATTCTTCTTTTTATTATCCTTCTAAAATTATTAATTTTAATTCATATTTCTAGAAAAAAAATTGTGCAACTTTCTTATTAATTGAGTAATATTTCTTGTTAGAACTGTATGTATATTCTTACGAACAGATTAAAAGATTCATTGAACAGATATTCGAATTATTATCTGTACATGTTACAATGATATGCATTTTTCCATAAATTTCCATCAATATCCAAATGATTATTCTGAAAAAACGTGAGTTTTCCAATCTTGCTATCACCTTATGTGCTCACAGTGCTCCTGAATAACATCCGGTCTTTATTTATTTATCCCTTTGATAAATGACAATAATTTTCTATATTCAGTAGCTATTTTGTACCATAAGATATCAACCGGTGTATGAAAGTGTTAAAGAGCTAAGATTTTAACCTCATCCATCCGTGTGGATTGAAAAAGAACAACCGAATCGTAGTTCGCGAGTTCTCGTTAACGTGGCTAGTTTCGCTTTGAAAAGAAGTCCTCCTCCCGTGTAAATGAAACTCGTTGGTGAGGAGGAAGATCAAAGACCCCGGCAGGTAGAGAGGTTCTTCCTTCACGAGCAAAGAGCAGTCGGTCTACGAGGAATCTAAAAAACGGATGGAAGAAGGGTCGAGAAAACGAACGAAGGGAGAAGAAGAGAGGGGAAAAAAGAATTAAAAAAAAATGGAGAAATAAAAAAAAAGGGGGGGGGAGGAAAGGATAAGGAAAAAGAGAAGAGAAAGAAAAGATCTCGGTGGGCAAGGAGCGACCATCCGGCGGATATCGTATTAACGAGGCCTGTTGATGGGTCCAGCCTAGATCCACGCTGTCTAATTACATTGTGGACCAAGGGAAACTCGTTCCTCGCGTGCTGAAGCGGATCGCGTCGAAATTATGGATCTGCACGGGCGCTGGGCCGCGGCTGATTGACGCATGACTGGCTGCGGGTTAAGCGAGTCAACGAGTAAATGAGTCCGAATTACGTGGGCGTGTCAATGCCGGAGAAATGATCTTCTGCCCAGACCGTGCCGGAGGAATTCCCTTCGCTGCGAGGATTATGCAAAACAGCGATCTGCCGATTTCTTGTTCCGATCGTGGCTACCTGTAAGATCATAATATCATATTGATCGTGAATACAATAATTGGAAATATTTATATTTGATTTTCTCCGAGGGAAGAAATTCAAGCGATGGCTTAAACTCCGCCGTTCTAGTCTCCGTTGAAATCAAGAATGATCGTTCGAGAAAGAAAGATCGCGAAGAAGAAAAGTTTTTTTCAAAGGCCAATTTACATTATTTTCACGGTTAGCAGCGTGAATAAATCAGATAAACGAAGGACGAGCAGAGAGGGAAAAAAGGAAGAGAAATGTTGTTTGAAGATCGCGGGTATCGCATCGCGCGAGTCGTTGTTATTCGTAATTTTTTTAACGAGAGAAACAAAGAAGGTGGTCGCGTGACGCGGTTAATTAATCTCCGAATTGTTTATGTTCATCTTATCACCCTCTCTATTTGATAAAGAAAGTGTATCCTACTCGATAATACCGGTCGATCTCGAAAAAATCGTTTTATTTCTCACCGGTGTCATTCTTGTTTCGGCCGGGTCCGAGGACAATAAGCAAAATTACGCTGATGTACCGGTTGGATATCGGTTGAGTTATTGGTGTATCGGCTATATCGAGAAAATTGGCGGTGGTCATCATCGCCATTATGAATTCTTTATTTGGATGTTGCGGCGTCTGAATTACAGGGCGGTGTGGGCTACCTTGCTTACTGCTTCATACATGGACTCGTCGATAGCAGCGACGGCTACGAACCAACCTTCCATTCGAACCAGCGCGCGATTCCTTTTAAATCGAATTCTCAATGCGAACGCGTATCATTCCAATTCAATACATTGCGAACAGGTTTGGTCGTTGATCTTTCGTTGAACCATCATGGATATATGTATATAGCCATGATACATGCAATATTGTTCGTACATCACTCTACTCCATAATCATCGGATGCTTGATAATGTTAAACATAATTTTGTTAATTTATTGATTAATTGTATTTAAGTAATAGTTAAGAGACTAATATTAACTAATTTGTTTGATATTTTTTTGGAACGATTCCTTCGTAAATTATAAATTACATAATCTTATAAAATTTGAAAAAAAGAAAAGTATAATGTTTACTTATGGTATAATCGTAAATTACATTTTTTTTAAATCAAGAAAATTTTTCTTATGGTTAAAATATAACAATATACGAATTATTCTAGTTGTGATTTTTAATAACGTTGTTACTTGATGCTCAACGAAATTAACATAGGAAGAACTTTACGTATATAATAGTATTGAAGCCATATTTATAGTTCGTTTGTCCATATTTTTACTGTGTATTAAGTATCCAATGATCTTGAACAATACGATACTTAATCCGTAAAAAGTTTAAATTTTGTGAGCTTTTTAAAATAATTCAAATGTAAAATATTCGATAATTTTTTGAGAAAGAAGTTTAATAATTTTTGAATATGTTATAGAGCACAAAGTCAACAATTTTTTTCTATGTATAATCTTTATTTTCGAAATATTTACAAAAACGATTGCTAAATATATTATTATATAGAATTTTGTTTATATATATGTATGTGCGCAAACATGCGACCGCCATTTACGTTCTGTTGATATAAACATATCAAATAACCGGTTAAAAAACTACTTTCTCATGAATTGTGATCTTTGAGATAGGTATTGAAAGATATAAAAACTTTTTACAGAAAGATTTATTACAATAACAAACTGAAAGATTTGAACTTAAAACTGCGAATTTTCGATTTTCGATGAAATTTTGTGCATATATACAATATATTTAAATATATAAAAGACATTTAAAATTTCCTTTTAGCGTTAGATAAATAAGGTAAAAAAAATCTTGATTTTTATTTTTTTTTTTTCTGACTAATAACTAATAATTTTTCTATACAATACTTAGTAAACTAATCCTTTTAACGTTTCAAATAAATTCAAATTATTTGGTCTAATTTTAAAAAAATTATTCTGTTTCAAATGGTGTCCGATTATTATTATTATTATTAACCATTTGTGTTTCAATATCATTAAAATCAATGAAAAATCTTCTTTTCTAATCACCATATATATATATATATTTATTAGACAGGATTTATTTTCGCATTTTCTTTCTTTCTCTTACCTTCCACTTTTTTTTTTTTTCAATTTCTTTCTGCTTCCCAGTTTTGCCAGTGTTTTACGTAACCGTCATCGAGAAAGTTTATCTCGTGAGGAGAACGTCTCGAAGTATATTGACGTTGCACACGAGGCAAGCCAAGCGAAACGTGTAATCAGCGTATATATGCTCATCGCGAGTAATCACACCTCTAATAGACATCCTAGATTCAGTCTCGATTAATCGATCAACGGCGGCGTAACGACGCGTGTTTTATATCGAGATAATGACGACAAGCTAATGACGGGCTCATTAACGAGACTCGATATAAAATGGTTCCGTTTAACATCAGATATTCCGCTAACAGGAAGTAGGTCGGTAATACGCGCTCCGGGTATCTTCTCGTATATCTCTCTTGTTTGGGCAGACAGAGAGGCACACGAAGCGGAAAGTGCAACAGGGACGGGAATAAAGAGCCGTTGCCAATGTCTGATTAGCTTTTCTATTTATGAGCCCGTGGCGAACAACGCGACGTGCGAAACGCCATTAAAACAGCATCGCGTATTAAAAACCCGATCGTTCGTTCACGGTTGTCGACGACGTTGCATTTCGTGCTCGACAACACGACAATTTTCACGATCTATTCATATTTTATTAATAGTTTCTGAATTTTTTCAACAAAGAAACTATTTCGAGTTTAACCGTAGAAAAATGTATTAATTGGCCAAAAAGCTATTTTAATAAATGGATATACATTTTGAAATATAATTAACTTCATTTTAAATTGCATATTCATTATATAATCTAATCTGAGTTCCAAGAGTTGTTTTAGAAAAAGAACGAGCACGATTTCACGTTAACAATAATTGGAGGATTGAGAATCATAATAGTATAAGTCGATAGAAAATAAAACTGTGCCATAATTTCACATTATTTTAACTTTTAACATGTTGTATGTTATTTGAATATAATATGTATTACGTTGCGTATTAATTAAAGCCAATGCAATATTGAAAGCTATTTTTTTCTTATATAATTATTTTTAAAGTTTCTTAAAATAATTTTCATGTGATTTATGTCAATATAATTTTCAATTTTAATTATCCGTTCGACGAATATCAAAATCGAAAAGAATATTTTCGTCATTTATCACATTATTTGTTAAATTATTTCTGAAAAAGAAAAATTGCTCTGCAAGCTTATAAAAAATTTTCTGATGTGAAACTATGTTAGATTTGATTTGCTAAATTTCAGCCTGATAATTTTGATATTAAATATTGATATTTTTGCAAAATATTTCGAATGGTGAAATTTATTAATAAGAAATCAAATCGTTCTTGGAATCGTTTTTTTTTTTTTTTTTTTGCTGAAAAAGATAAGAATTCTTTTAAATAAAGACGAGAATCACGAAGATTGCCTAAAAGATAATTGAAAAGATAATCGAAACAAGTTTTTGTTTGTCATAAAAAATTCATCTTTTATTTACTTAAAAAAAAAAAAAAAAAGGCAGTTATTTTTTGGTCAAAAAATAACCAGCAAAAATGAATCTCTTTCGACTCTAACCTAACCTAACGCAACGGATGAAAAATATAAATAACTTGGAAGAGACTTCGAATCGAAAAGATAAATCTCTCGCAGAAAGATTTTGCGTTGCAAAATCGCGATATTGCTTTTAAGATCGAAATTATATTTTATTGGATGTCTTGCTTTGCAATTTTCCAAATCTTCTATGTGTAAACGGAGTTTGGTTCGGTTATGATGAGTGCCAGACTTCACGCGAACGAATTCGACTCGCGAAATGACTTCATCTTAATAAATTACGGCTTCGGGTAAAGCTTACAAACGGCTTCAAAAAGATTCCCAGAAAGGCCGCGTGTATCGCGCTATTTCCGGACAATTATTTCTCTGGCGGCCCTTTCGGGCCGAGGAATAACTCTTCTTTTTACTGCTGTCTTATTCTATGTTTGTGCCATTAGACAATTCGAACATCTTTTGTATCTTTTCACTTTCTCCATGCAATTTCTTTTTTGCGCATGGCAATAAATGAATTGAAATAAATCATCGATTTAATAGTATATTATATGGGATAAACGATTACTGTGCCTCTCTCCCGTTACCGGACAGTCAATTACTTTTTTAAAAATTAGAAAGGAAATATGAAATTACTATTAAATTACTGCAATATCTATAAGATAAAATTTATAGCTTTTTTTTAAATATAGAAAATATTTCCGCAAAATATTATAAAAAAAATTTCATTGCATTATTACGATATAAAAAGTTAAAGAAATTTAATTTCTATATTATGAATAATTAAAAATAAATAAACAATTTATTGTTCTTATATGTCAAAACATTATTATCAGGAATTAAAAAGTTTATAGCATCGGATAAATGCGTAATAAATCGGATAAAGATTTTGTTTGTATATTTTGATTAATTATTTCTTTCGTTTTTTTTTTTAACAATTTGTTCAGGGAAAAAAAAATAGCTAATAATTAGCTCCTTAAGTATCTCAATATAAAAAGAATTAAATTACTGCTTTCAAATTATTAAAGAAAAATCATCGCTAAACGTAAAATGGACTGTCTACTCATTTATTTACCATAATAATTTTATTTCACTATATAACTAATTTGAAAGTACTAATTTGAAACTTACCCTTCATTTTGTACTGTATTGAGAAAGGAAATGATTCGGTTTATGGGATCAGGAACAGGATACAATTATTCTTCGTATTTATTTTAAATGTCTCCATTTATTTCGACTCACTATACACGCTACTATGATTCTGTTCATACACACGCACTCTCATTTCACGCGTCTATCACCTCGCAAATCATCAAGCGCGATACGGATTTACATCTTACGCGATCATAAAGCTCACTAATTAAAATGATGACCAGGTATATTGCAGTGTCCCATCTATGTATCACTTATATGTCTCTTTTCATTTATTTACTTAAGTATTTATTTTTCTTCTTTTGTCTCCCTTTCCATTTGTTTTAATCATACACGACGACTCTATCTCGTTTATGCGTAATATCGAGGGGGATGAACGATGTATATGTATATATATATATATGTATATATATATATACACATATATATATATATATATATATATATATATATATATGTGTGTAGCTTATGTACAATGACGAATGCCTCGCGATAGCACTCTATTATAATTTATATGCTATAATATTTACTTAATAACTTACATAAATCATCGATGCTTCTTCTGGATCACTTTTACATTTTTATTCATCGCGATTCCCTTCTCTCGTCTCTCCGCAAATAAATACAATATGGTACAGGTGTCCGAAGAATAGTCGTCCTACGTATTCGTTAAAGGAAACACGAAGTCCATTTAACGTTTTGGTCAGAACACGTATTTTTCTTTCTTTCGTGTAACATAGAATTTCGCCTCATTTGTATCCTCCGTCTGACATCGCCTCGAGATAAAAATTTGTGTAAAATGGCTGAGAACACGGGGTGATCCGATCCTGATTTTAACATCGAAAATGTCGTTCGATGGACCGGAGGTCGACGAGGGCCAGCTGTGAATATATTTGGCAGTCTTTAATTTACAAACATTTAAAAGATTCATTTAGTATCCTCACCTCGCCATGCCACGATCACTTTTAATCGCCTCGTCAATCGTCGCTTATCATCCGTCAGACTTTTGCAGACTCTCTCAGTCTTTGTACATCTTCTCGACGTATCAACATCACGGATAACCGACAGAAATCAATGCGTAATTTCTATGAACGAATTCCGTCTATTTCACTGAAAACGGTTTCTTCTTTCGTTCTCCGCGATATATTGTCGAAGAAGACGCTTTCTTTGTACTATGCCTAGTCATATCCTCTCCATCTCTATCCACAATTTTCTATAATGTATCAAATATTTCCAAAAAACACGCTGTCACAACGATCACAATTCCCATTTTCCCCAATATTATATTATACTCGTAATATCGTATCAGGTATACTACGGAAAACAGAACTACGAAAATCCTAACCTCAAAAACTCCTCATTGAGTCGATTCACGTAGAAAAAGAAAAAGTATGACTTCACTTTTGCGTAATTTTATACGATCGCATTATAGAAAACGTTTACTACGATCGACAAGCGATCTCTGTAGATCAATAGACAGTTTTTTCTGCGTAAGCCTCTAGTTTCAAGAAATCACGATTTTTCCTCAACGACGAGCATCGAGGCGTCTCGTTCCCTACGACTTCTCGTCCATGCTCGGCAACGGTCGTTTCTTCAAAATTCCAAGATCTTGAACGTTCTCTAAAAATGTCTTGTGATGTTGAGCGACTAGCAGAGGATTCACTGTCTGCACGTCCTTTTTCAATTCCTCCATGTCTCTTTTGAGTTTTGCTCGCCTATTCTGGAACCACGTGATCACCTGAGCGTTGCTCAATCCTAGTTGCGCAGCAATCTCGTCCCTATCGGCCGGGCTTAAATACTTCTGGTATAAGAATCGTTTCTCTAACTCGAAGATCTGTTGATTCGTAAATGCTGTTCGACTCTTGCGCTTCTTCTTCGGTTGCTGCCGGTTGTTGAACAAGTTCAGATGATTTGCTTGCTCTGCAACAGAGATAATTGAACACGATTAGATGAGATTATTTGTTGAACAGGTTTGACGTGTTTGTCAAGCTAATAAAATTGATTTCCATTGCAGTTCTTATTGGATGTACAAATATCTATTTGAATTTGAATATAATTAAATTCTGTTTGCATGAAGCTATTTATTTCTCAACATATATGTATTTAATCTAATCTAACCTAACCAAATTTTATATATATATATATATATATATATATTTAATATTATTTAATATAAAATTATTTAGTATGTAAACTTCATTTCTTTAAGCTTTTTTTTTTATAAAATAAGTTTAGTTATAAAAATTTGATTTTGCATAAAAATCCATATTTAATTAACCAACTGAAGTTTGGATTCGATAAAACAAGACGGAGACAAAGTGATGTGATGAATATAAAGCGATAATTTATGGATGGATATATGGAACTATGGATAGTTTTGCTTTGTCTAATAGAAAACTTCAAATTCATCGTAATTAAAATCTAAATTGAAATTTTTGTATTTGTTTCAATATCAACTTTTGTGTTTGTTTGAATTTTAAAATCGATCAATGTCCCACAAATTTATATATAGAATTAATATATAACATTCTTTTATAATTCAAGGATTTTAAATTTTTCTCATCAGATATGATTTTTCATTCAATTAATTAGTTTATTAATATTGCTCATATCAAACAATTTCATGAAACAAAAAAATTTCTAAAATTTTTATATATTTATCAAATATAAAATAATTATATATCAAATATTAGATACAAGACATAATTTTCAAAATACGATTAATTAATGTATAATGAATTAATTTTATTATAAATATAAAATAAATATAAAATATATTTCGAATTATATAAAAATTAGAAATTCGTATATTATATAATGTTCAATGGTAGTTTAGATAATAAGAATTCAACTAAAATCAGATAAACGTTAAGATTTCGTTCATATAAATACGAATATTGGAACAAGCGCTTAATTTAGATCCAAATATAAGAAATTAATCTACTCTAACTTTATTAATAAAATTGTATTAAAAAATTTACTTGTATTTAGTCTCTTTAATCTAAATTAAATATATAAAAGAAGTTTCTTATTTATGAAATCACGAAAAAAAAAAAAAAAGATAGACACAAATTTCCGATATTCGAATAAATATTTATATTATGTTCGATTTTTGAATCTGAATTCGGATTAATAATGAGCATCTTTTCCTTCTCGAATATCCACATAGTAAAAGCTCTAATTACCATTCACGAAGGGTTTAAAATTCGAAAGAGGAATTGGTTACGTGGAAATTTCCACGTTTCTTATCCCCGCGGCTCAAGGTAAAGAAACATGATTATGGAAACATGTGAGCAAGAAAATAAGATAGAACCAATCGATTCGAGGCATGCGTAACTTCTCGTCGACGATTCCTATCTGGCAGGATGATAATGATTTCTGTTTCGTATCAATAAATGTGAATAACAATCGTAATAATAATGATAAAAAATTTTTCCAGCTATGAAAGGCTGATAATTTGTGTTAAGGAATGATCTATCATTGTTTTTTACGTTCTCAAATAATTTCAAACTCTGTATCGTCGTGTTAAATCGAATCAGAGAATCTATGAATCAGTCCACCGCCTGAGAGACCATAAATAGGAACTCGAAGGTCGTTTCTTTCCACTCTTTTTTCCATAAAGTTCTTTCTAATATCGAAATTTCTTAATCTCTAAACGAGAGAGCCGAAGGAGAAATGCAAAACGAATCGGACATCCTCGGCGTGTTTGAATGCCTAGATCCTAGAACAGGGTCCGCCACGGCATTACTCCACTCCACACGGCCACAAATCAGATGCATTTTCGTGGGTAAGGGTCTCTCCATAAAAATCGTATTACCTATTCGTTACGGTGTTCAGACGACGGAATTCCAACGAAGCTTCTCATCCACCGGATGTTGAAATTTTTATCGTTTTTCAGTGGTTCGAAACGAGTTGAATTTAATAGATACTTTATCGAATCTTGTAAGATAATTATTTTAATACATATTCGAATTGTAAAGGAAATTTTAGAAATATGAAACGCTATAGTTTTAGAATAGATAGCGATAAGATTTTTAATAATGATTGAAGTAACATGATAAATTTTAATTACTTATTTACTTATTTTATACATTAATGATAAACTTGAAAGAGAAAAACTTAAGAAAACTGGAATTTGTTATGCTTATTATTAGAATGAATTTACATATTAATTACATGATATTACGAATTTATGTGATTATTACCACGTATTACGATTATTTTGTTTATTCGATACTGTTAAAACTTGTTTCTTAATGTTTAATGCAATTTATATTATAATTTATCTTACCAAAAAATTGTATCGGATATTTATTACTTCAATTTATTACTTTTTTGCTTGATTTTGTCTTAAAAAAAATTCAGTTTCTTAATTTCATCTTTATATTTATGTAGCACATTTTATAACTCAATTAAGATAAATTTATATAGATAAATTTGAATTTTTTTACTTCTTCTAAATTTTGTCTTAATCTAAAAAAAAAAAAAAAAAAAAATTAATTTCTTAAGATTTATATGTAAACATATATATATTTATAGAGCTTTTTTGCTATAAAATTACGTCTTATTTTTTTATTCATAGCTATTATTTGAGACTCTTTATATTAAAAAACAAAAAAGATATATCTTACTCTCCAATAATTGTCAATATAATAATTCCGATGTTTCGAATTATTATCGAGCTAAAAAGAAATTACAAAAATCAAAAAAATATCGAGGAACGTTTTAATTTAAATACGACCACCGTTTATATATCCTACTATCTTATTATCGATTAAAATCATGTCACCCATTTTGAAACAACCTGTACTTAAACGATAAAGTCGTTTGAACAGTTGATCGTGCGCTCGTTTTCAGCGACACACTCGCAATCCTTTTTTTTGCCCATCTCGATCAATCCCCCGAGCTTGGCAGAGGAAGCCGAACGCGGCGGGAAACAGTGGCGAAATTAGCGACGGCCGTTTTCGCGATGGCGTTAGCCATTAGGAAATAATCGAACCGAGTGACGAAAAAGAGAGGCGGCCGATGAGTCGTGGACAAGGTAGCCGTGGAGTCCCTGCAGGATCAAAGAATGCCGCCATCGGTCACACCTGCGCAACCCGAGTGTACAGTCCAGGTTAAAAACTACAACGTTGATCGATCTTGCCTTCGTCGTGCACGTTCACCTCAAGGATGCAACGCTTTCTGTCATTCTTTGGCACACGTTTAAACGCTTGATCGCGATATCTTTTGCCTTCATCCTTCGATTCTTCTTATCTTCTATCTCTATTGCTCTTATTCGTCAAAAATCACTAGTCATAAGCGGATAGAACGCTTTTGTGTACGTTGATTTATCGACGTGATGTAATAAATCGGTGATTAATTGGTGAGAATTTTAATAGAATGATCTTTAATTCTTTATCTCCGGAAAATTGGTCTTCGGATAAATCACCAAGGAATCTCAAAGAATGAATAAATGATACAGTCAAAACTTCGTAACTTATATCTCTCTCTCTCTATATATATAATTCGGAAGTCTTTATGTCTAAGATTAATTTTATTTATTGTATTTCTGTTCTATTGCGAAAACTTCTTTAAAATTGAAATGAAATAAATTTATATTAACTCGAATTATTTGCTACATGTTTAGATGCGTTATTTTATCTCGCTATTCAATCTAACCTCTTCAAGATGAAATTAACCTCTATAGATTAAACTTCCATCACTTTGACACATTATAATTCGAACTAATATCTATCAATAATTGATCATTCAATACTCTCTCTTTTCTTTCAACTTTTTTACATTTGGAAACAAAATTCACTGATTTTTTTTTTTTTTCATTTGAATCTTTACGACTGAAAAAATATTAACCCTTGTGTAAAATTGTAATATTAAACTTACTTGAAAACATCCAAGTGGATAATGATGGATAAAATAAAATCTCCATAAAATATTCAGATTGTTCCTTTAAGATTCAAATTACCGGGGTTCGATTCCACTTAAGAACCCGGAAATATGTCGACGATCTCGAAGAAGACACCATGATTTCGATCCTTTAATTATAAATTATCGAGATAATGACTTCTTTCGGTCTTCATCGATGCTGGTTATTCATTCGAATATCTACTTACTTTCGCCGCCACGATATCGACACCTATCAAGCAAGATAATATCTATTACAACGCCTATTACCCACTTTCGTAACGGTTTCTCTCAAGTACAGAAGGAGATGGCGGATTTACGCGCAAACTTACACCTCGTTCGGATTTTTTTGGTTGAATCGACGCTTGTTTTTCCTTCAAGTGAAATAGACACGTTCAACCACTTTTCTAAACCATGCCCGGAAACGACTTAATTATCGCGGATAGCAGACTGTTTAGCGGTTACCGAAAGTGTTATTACATTGCCGTAAACTATACAGATACTATACAGATTCACCGTTTTAATACCTTCGATGATCGAGCCCGTTTTTCTTATCTACAATCTTCTTTATAACCTTTTTTTCTCTTCCTTGGAGAACACTGTTCTCGATAACCAAACCAAGCAATTGTCTAATTGTACGCGTCTAACACGCCACCTCGCTACAAGCGTTGGAACTAATTACGCTCGTACCAGCTCGTTTACCTCGATAATTACCATCGTATCGTCGCTACTTTATCATTTGATGGGCGTTTAAGGTGAAACTGCCGCAAAAATAGTCCTGTATCCCATCGTGAGAGGTGAACGTTTTGCCTCGGTTTATGAGCTCGCTTCTTGTGTCGTGCTTGTCGTTTCCCATTTGCTCAATCCTCTTTTCCATTTTGCTCTCATCGTTCGAACGAAACGTTACAGACCCGGTTTTCTTTTTGAGAAACGCGTTTCAACCGGGAAAAGTGGACGATAATTTTGTCATCGTCCACTTTGTCTCTCTAGCACGAATCTCTTTCGAAGCGGAATCCAGAAATACGATGGCGGGCGGCGCGGTGGTCGAGGAAAGAGAAGCGGAGGCTGAAACGGCTACGTAGAAGTGACGAGGAACGGAAGAAACGAGAGAGCTCGCCGAGATATTAGTTTCTGCGGTCGACTCGCCGCGGAGATTTAATTCGTTTGATGTTCACGAATCCGCCGCTTCGGCTGTCCTTTCGCAATCCTTCTCTTTCTCTGCGTCTTGCTGCTGATTTTGCGATCCCTCTTCCTCGCGAATTTTCTCACCTTTCTTCGCGATTATGCAGTACTTTACATTTCGCCACTCTTCTCGTTCTGCCATCTTCGCAGAATCTTGTACAGCATCGTACTTTGCTTTTTTGAAGATAATTGTTTCCACCAATTATTTTCTTGATATTTTAACAGCGGAAATTAAAGTTTCGTAATATATATACATATATATCAGGAAAAACGTGTAGAAAAATATATATAAAGTGTTAATATGCAAGCAGAAGGTAAGACATCTTTGAAAGTCGATTTCGAAGATGATGAATAATGAATATATAATAAAATGAATGTAAAAATATAGATTAAGGCTTATATGTTAATAAATAAACCTTGACTGACATATTCGTATATTAACTTTTACGTTACTTTATTTTAAAATCAATTTTCCAAAAATGTATTTTTCATGAATATATCATATTCCTTTTTACAATTAACTTAAAAAATCTCGATTGATAATTTTCTTTCATTATATTAAAATATTCGCAAGATAAGCTATATTAAATTTACTGTTTTCACGTTTTCTAATCTTTCGAATGTTTTTTAAAAATATATTCTTATGATTATTGGTAAAATTAATAACATTTATATTATATTTCGAAAATTATTGCCAGTCATGTTCGTTTGACACAGAAAATACATAAACTGACAGCAGTAGGTTTATTATAACATTTACATGCTAATTAATTAGGTTCAATATATTAAATTTTATATCATTTAATATTTTAATATGATTTTAAAAACTTGGTTGGTATTGATGAAAATGAACTTAACATTAAAAAAACGTTTTTAAGGATGTGTAGAATATAAATACTTTTTGCATTAATCATAGGTAATAACTTATGCTTATACGTGCGACGTAAAAGTAGCATACGATTATATCTCGAAGAATGAGTATTTGTAAATTAATGCAATATTTTTGTTTTTAAAGATTATACACGCAAGATGCACAGAAACGAAAAATTTGACGAACAAATTACAAGAATTCTTAAGATCTTTTAATCTTTTAATCTTACTATATACTTATTATTATAAAAATAGAAGATGAAAAAAAGAGAAGTTTTATTGTTTCATTATATTTTATATATTTTAAGTTATTTTAAATATTTAAGTCTTAATTTCTTGTATAGAGAAGTTATAAATTATTAAAAAGTATGATCTACAATCTTAAGTGTGTAAAATATTTTCACAGAAGAATATTCATCGTTACGTAATCACGTAAAAGAAAAATCCAAGGAAACTGATAAAAAAAAAAAAAAAAAAAAGACCAACGAATGGAATCTCCATCATTTCCGATATCACCGTTGATCACCAAAAGAGGAATACGGATTGGACCACCTGCCGTACACACTTTGGCTATAGGTGGACCACAGGTGGCCAGGAACGGTCGTTCGATTAATACAATGACTCTGCCGAAAATGCGTGCTTCATTACGGGGCCTGTTATCCCCGTCCATCCCACCCTTGTTTCTTCAAAATGGACGAAACGGAACGAAGAGGAAGAAGAGGATTTTTCGAAGGATCTTTCATTAAAAAGGATAACGAAGAAAAAAGGGAAAAACGAGGGAACTGTTCGTGAAGGATGTTGTTACAGGCACAGATTACAAAGTTCCAAAGCGGTCGTGCGTCATTAACTTCGAAGTTTCCTCCTTGGTCGGCATCTCTTGCCCGATTACAGCCGCGAATATATTAAAAGCACCGACGTCATTCGTCTCGCGTCCGCCATTAATAAGCTATCAACGTAAATTTTCTTTTAACGCGTTAATCCGCAGACATACGGCGGCCCTTCAAGCGGAAGTCATCGCTCGAACCACCGGCCAGGCCGAGTTTTCGCACGCCAATTGCCGTGTCCATTCGATACTGTCGCGATAGAATACAAACACAAAGGACTACCCTTTCGAATTTCAATTCTTCGACTTGTCCTTTTTTCCTCCGAATATCGAATTTTTCTTCCACGTGCTTTGTGTTTTAACCTCGCGTTCCGATAGGTGGTCTGCGTTAGAGGTTGATCCACGCGTGTTAATGTAAATTTCATCGACCGTTTATGGGTCGGTGAGCAAGTCGCGAAATGAAACGATGATGACGAAAACCTTTTTTTTGGGGGGGGGGGGGTAAAAATTCGAATTTTAAAATTTCGAAAGAACGAGATTGAGAAATTTAGTATTTTAATATTCTAAGATAAAACAAAATTTGTTATTCATATTATTCGTATACGCTTTATATACGAATCTACTGTGCGATTACTTAACGAATAAATGTAAATTCGAGTTACAGTAAGTTTATATTTATATTTTATTAAATGGAGTGAAAGAGAATGAATTAAAAAATTACAATCTTTTTCCGAATTAGAGAGATTGAATTGCATTAGGATAATAAATAATATAATGTTTTAAAAATTAATAAACTTTAGAATACTACACGAGTTAATAAGTGATATGTAAATTACTAAAACCCTTTTTAATGAAATATTCGTGTAGAAATTGTGATGATAATGATGATGAATCATTAAAGAATAATTCGAACAAACATGAAAATACGTCTGCTCAAAAAGGTAGCCATTTTAATTTGGCTGAAAATCCAAATATTTGATAATTCTTAAATTCATGTTCATAAGAATGCAGCACACAAAAAACGAGCAAAAAGTTTTAAAATTAGAATACGTCTTCGCTTTATCCAATGGCATCCATGATTACTTGAACATCCATTAAAATTTGGGTTCATTTGAAATCTGTTATGTATGCAAAAGAAACGAATAATATGCAAGAAAGAATAAGGAATGGATTTGAATCGATATTTTTGAATTTCGAATATTTTCTTTGATAAACGATCATCCAACGGTTTAACAAATTATTTGACAACAATTTCTTGTTAATCGAATTTCAAACTGTCGAACCGTGAATACAATTTTCTCGCTTAGAACAATGATCGATCTGTTGCTGACTCATTGGACAGATAATTTTTTAAAGTTTCGTTTCAATCGTGTTTAACGACTATAACGTTTTCTCGAAACTGTAAAACAAAGAATAATGAAAAGAGAAAGGTTTCGATTTCTCGTGTAAAACGTATAAAAAACATATCTAAGTGGAATTGAAAGCAGATGTATTGATAAAAGTATCTTTTACTTTTTAGAGGAAAAGGTTTCGATAACGATAAAGAAATCTGCAACAAATCAAAGAGCGGGTATTGTTCGCGCAATAACGCATGAAATGTTGCATTTTCTTCTCTTCAGGCATTCACAAAAGATTCTTGCGTCATTCGACCGCGCAAAAATCATTACGTTCCTCAGATGCATGCGGAAGAATTTGAAATAACCATGTTTTTCCGTTCTCCAGTTGATCGTTACTCGGTAATTGCTTTTTTGCATAATCGTTTCTCAATCCAACAATAAGTTAAGTGTTACTTTATAAAGTACTAATCTTTACAAATTCTAAAACGTTTAATTCGTAATAATTGAAGATCTTGCAGAAAGAGGGGAACAAATCCATTTGTAACAAAGAAATCAAGAAAAAACTGCTTGTAAAATCATCGCTTTTTGGATTAATGTTATAATAAAAAAGAATATATTTTTCACATGATAATTTATCGATAAATCTTTATCTCAATTTTTGGTTTTCAAATTTCGACGAATATCTTTTGATATCGTCTTAATAAGAATATCGATTTTTGCTTGTAGATGCAAAGAAAACATCGAATCTGCATCTGCAATGATTTACACCTTTATTTATTTGCGCAAAATAATAAAAAATCACCTTACATTAAACGATACAAAATTTCTTTTAAATATATTTCGCATATAAAAATAATTCAAAAATCGTTAAGAATAAACGTTGCTGCCGTTATTCCCCTTGAAAATATCTACGATCATTTTTATGGCGTTACGAATTTTGCTAAAAAAAACAGTAGAATAGTTCGAATGAAAGAAGCGAATCGTTCGATGCGTAGTTGCTTCAGATATTAAGGTATATACGAACAAAGGGGATAAGAGCGATCACAAAGAAAGTAGAAGCGTGTATAATACGGAATTATCGAGTAACGGACAGGTATACTCGACCATCGACGTGATTTTTGGAGCGAGACGAAAAATTAGCCGACCGGTTAGCGGTATGAATCGCGAAAGAAGAGGGGGAAAGGAGGAAAGGGGAAAAAAAAAGAAAGAAAGGACAGTGTAAACGGATCCAATAAAAGTTGTTGCTCGATTGAACGTGGCTACTTCCACGATCTCATAAATTTATTGTATCGCGATAAGTGGAAAATTCGAAGATATTTTATTATCGACTATTAATCGATTTACCTATTCGATGTTACATTATCGCCATGCGTTCTTAAGATAATGTTCCTGTTATTTGTGTATGCACAGCACATATTGTTAATAATTGGTGCTTAAAAAGAAATCGAATACAGAAGGAAAATGGAAATGATCTTGGTATATGAAATACTGCAGAGTCTATATTTATACACGTATGATATAGGTAGATAAATTTCTAGGATATAGAAATTTTTCAAAAGACAGAAGAATTATTTTTCTTTATATGAAATTTCATTTATTCAAAAAAAAAAAAAAAAATTTTCGACACTATGAACAATTTGTTTATATCTAAAGATACTTTATTTAATCATATAAATGAAATATAAATCGAATCGAATAATTAAGCAAATAAAATAATTATTAAAGTTTAATTCAAAGGCTTTAAACTGTACTGATATAATAAAAACTTATTCGAAAGTTATCTGAAAGTTATTTTTTTATAAATATTGAATTGTTATGATGATGATGCATATTTTCTTTTATCAATTTTAGAGTTTATACTTTTATCTTTTAGTTTCATCAAACTTCTATTATCATTTGAACAATTTTCTATCATACGTTCTATTATAAATAGGTAAATGCATGTATTGTGTATTACACTAATTTTCAATCGTGTCTGATAATTATCTTTGATCATAGATTTCTTGACACAACATATTCTCATTAATTATATTACATTTTCATTATTCTCGTGTTTTTTTAATTAATTTTCCAATAAAAAATAATTAGAATCACACAGATGAATCATTCAATTGCTATTATCACAACGAAATCTTTACGAATAAAGTATCTACATTTTAAGATTATGATTTGAATTCGTGAAATTATTACTTCGTAATGAAAATAAAGAATCCAAAGAAGACAAGAATTTCAATTTTAAAATTTTAACATAGCAGGAATTTTAATGGATTTCTCTTTCGATATCAGCGATATCGACAAATTAATCATTTGTTGTCAAAATCATCGAAAATATATTCGAAAGTAAAACGATTGAATTCAAGTTTTTAAACGAGCAATTTTGTTTTCTACAAAATTCAATTATCTCGACCTTATGTTGCTCTGAACTAAAACTCGGATGTAATGGAAATGAAAAATCCAAAAAACGAATAAAAATTGCTTCCATATCAATTTCTTTCTCAGATTTTTTCGCTATCGCTAATTACCAGATAAAATCATTATAAAATGTCACCTAAAGAGAAACTAAATTTAAAACTAACGTAAAATGATTGTGTGTTAATTTATGTTAAATCAAAGAATCTGATCGAAGATTTTAATTATCTTCTTTCCACGTTTCTCCAATTGAAAATGAAAAATACAAGCGTCATTCGTCAATTATCAGATTAAACATTTCTTGTAAACGTCATGTCGATAATCTATTTAAAACCAAAACGACTTTGACGAAATCTGAGTGAAAAAAGAATTACTTGAAAACAATTTCCTCCACATCTTTCACCAACGAACAAATGAAATCGTTCGAAACCCGATATTCAATATCAAAGAGAATCTCTCCACTCAAGAGAGCTGCTTGGAAAAGAGCGACCATCCCCTCGAAGGCTCAATTACCCCCTCCTCGTTCCGCGATCCGTGTCCTATAAATAAAGACCGGTGGGTGACCGGTGACGGGCCAACATCCGAGGCATCGCCGGTATCAAAATACTCGTTAGAAAAGCTCGGCACGCGTCGCCGCTTCCCCGAATATTTTGCTAATAGGTCGTTCGCTCGCGAGGACGAACGCCACGTGAGGAATTATACGCGAGAGTGGGGGACACGCGTAAAAAGAGGCGGGACAGCGACACCGTGGAGCAATTTGGATGTGTCTTCCGTCGGTCGACGGTCATTTGTCTCCCAGCGGCAACCATGCGCGTCCTTTTTCTCTCGCTCCCTCCTCCCCTCACCCTCTTCTCTCCCCTTTCGCTCGCTCGCTCGCCCCCTCCCCTCCATTCCCCGCGTTTCTTCGTCTGTCCGCCCGTCTTTTTCCATCCAACTTCCTCCCCTTCCTGGCTAACCCGAGGGGCTTTGCCCACATGTCAACGATATATTTTCTGCCGGCCCACAAATCGTTTAGCGGGTAATTTTGAAATTGGAACACTTATTTAGTCGTTTAGGCCCAAGGGCAGAGCAACCCCGAGCACAAGAGATTTATCGTTCGATTTTTTCGCCCGGTTTATAAATGCGATTTTCCTCCCTCCTTCCGCCCCCTTTTCCACGATTTCGCGGATACACGTCCTCTCGTAGCACGCGCCCTTTGATGTTGTCGCGAACGGAACGCCCGGCTCCTTCGATTAAAGATCTCGTGGGTAGATTGAAACCACTTCTCGCGGGAATATTATTTGCGAAAAGATATTTCTAAGTCGATGATTTGTTTGCATTCGTGAGCGAACTATTTTTCCTCATGTGTGTTGAGGATTATAGTTTTAATTTTTTAAAATGTTTAAAATAAATTTAGATTTATAGTTTGGTTATTTTGTTTTGTCGATAATTTGTAAAAACGATTACTGAAAATACTAATCTATAATCCATTGATTTTTTTTTTTTTTTTTTGTTTGGATCAGGCTACATAAGAAATACAGGCGCCAAAGCTCATCACCTAATCTAACGTCCAATTTAATCCATTAATTTTTCTTTTTATCACTTGGATCGTGTTATAATAGACGATAGATTGTACTTTGATAGATATTCTTTTTCAATAATAATAACTTTTTATCGATAATTTTCAAATGATAAACGTAAATATCACGAAAGCTTTAATCATGATGAAATTATACAAATTTTTAAATGCAATTCTTTTTCATCAAACGAAACAATTTAATTCATTCCATGACGAATTTTGTAAATACCTGTAATAATGAAACCTAATCTAATCTACGATTATTTAGATGTGCTAGAATTCACATCATGACGATCATACATTTATATCATCGATATACGTTATATATTACAAGTTCAGTAAAAGTTTTTTGCAAATATTTTGAAAACTAGCAGTCGTATGTCGTAGAGAAAAGTTATTCAGAACGATGATCTTAACGACAGGTGAGGAATAGAAACCCTTTTGTAAATAATTATTGAAATATTTTTCTGACTTGATTAAATAATTATCACGTCAAATAATTTGTACCAACTGATTTATCGATCTCGCCTATGTAAATTCATTAATATTCATCGTTTCCTCCTGTGTTGGAGAAAAAATTCACTTATTCTTTGTAAATTGACACGGTTGCTTTTATTCTTTATTTATTCAAAATACTGAAATTTTGTGTTTAAGATCATTACGTTAAATAATTTTGTATTTCTATTATTGTCGAGCTCAACTTTTAAACAATTTTTCACTATATACCCATCCCTTGACTTTAATTTCCAAGATATTTGTAAAAATCTATCGATAATTCTACAACGGATTCCACCTATACTTTAGTGTATACTTTGACATTGTTGCTTTGCAATGTTCGAATATAATAAATTAATTTAAACTTAATTATTTTTATTTAAAGTATCTATCTATAAATGAGAATCGACTTCTCGGATGGAAATTTATACGATGTGTGTAATTTATTAGGTTTGGGCTAGTAATGTCTGATCTAATCTAACATAATTCTAATTTCATACAAATGCATATTGCATATTATAAAATATGTAAATATATATTTACATTTTATAAAAAATTAAAACCAAATAAATTGTTCAGAATGATGCCTCTGATGATATATCATCGAAGAAAAGGATCCTTTTTTTAAACAATCACCAACACCATATTCGATCAATTTTATAAATTTAAAAAATCTGGAAATTTGCAGAAAACGTTTTTTTTTTTTCTTAAATAAATACTGCGTCTGTTAACTGATCAGAATCGTTTTTATTAAATTTTTCAAAAGTTTTAATTTAATTTTCTCGAATTAACATATCACGCATACGTGATTTTTATTAGTCATGGTAGGCAAATATGCATGACTCGAACAATGTTTCTCTTGTTACGATCGTTTACACGAAATCCGATATTTTCAATATTTTATTTCATTTTCGTGAAACCATATCTTTTTAAAAAAAATTTCAATATACAAAGAAACAATATCTCTTCTTTTTAGCAAGTTCATCACTCGCAGACGATTAAAGAAATTAAAAAAGAAAATCGTTCATAACGGAATTCCTCCGTATCGTTTATTTCACCTATACATGCTACAATTGTCCTTTATTACTTGAAAAAAAAAAAGCCACACTTCCCCTGTGAACGCATTGTGAAATTGGCTGGCCGGCAAAAAGGGATCGTAGGTTTTCGTGATTATAATTACGGGAAATTCGAAATCGACGAAACGTTCTTTGAGCGAACGGATGGGAAAAATGGCGAACACGACACGAATTAATTACGCTCGATAAAAGGCGGAGGGACAAAGGAAGCGGAGGAGGAAAGAAAGCGAAAGGCGGAGCAGGAAATAAGTATGGACGCCATTTTGGGTAAGATTTGTCTTCATTAGGACTTCCTGCGGCGCCGTTAACGTCCCACCTGGCGTTACAAGGTGTTGAACCACTCGAAGCAGTGATATTAGCGACTGATGAAACGATATTGCTCCTGATGGGTGGTCCCTCTTCACGGAGCCGTTGATGAAGACGCGAACAGTTGCCTTCGTCTTTCTTCTTCGTGGCCGGGCTTATGACCTGTCTGAACCGACTTATTTTCCCCCCTTCACCCGTCCTCCGAGAGCAGATATATTTTCCTCGCGCGTGCCTTCTGCTCGCCCTCGAACGCGGTTTAAGCTTGCTTTTCACGCGAAATGTCAATAATAATAACAAATAATGGCAGAGAATTTGGAAGAGGAAGCACGATCTCGAGTCTCGTTCGAATCTGTCTTACAACGTGTCAATCATCAAAGTTAAATTTTCATTCTGACGGGATGAACACATGTGATATATTACTCGTTTATGACGAATGTTTTATTTTTCAATCGGGATGGTAACAATATCAAGCGTTGATATAAAAATTTGAGAAATTTATCTTTATTTATAAATAGCATGCAATGAGAAATTTTTGATAATGAATTTTGGAATTGTTTGAATATCGAAGCATTTTCTTGAGCGGGGGGGGGGAGGGGAGGGAAATGCAAATATTGAATATTAAATATCAAATGGTATAAATAAATTCGTAGTAAAAAAATTCATTTCGTAAAAATTTCATTTTAAAAGTTATGTAAATTTAAAATATATATGCATAAATAAATAAAAAATTTACTTAATAGTCACAGACAACATAATAATTTTACAGTATTTACAGAAAGCAAATAATTTAAGTAATGTAATTTTAAAATTGGATAAATATATAAATTGATTTACTTTTATACTTTCACGTTGTTTGTATACTTTCCCACTAATTCAACGTTTAAATTAAAATATCTGGAGCGAAAATCCAAGAACTAAAACAATTACTTGTTAATTGCTAATTAATTTCGAACGAACGGATCACGACTCGGCCGAGAATGATGCTTTTATTTACCACGAGGAATAGCGTAAAATCGACCAAATCCATGAATGAGTAACAAGTATGCAATGGAAACTTCTGTTCAACCAGGGATCCAATGTTTTGAGAGGGTCGCGTCGCGAGAACATGATTCCTCGAACGTGTCGCGCAGCAAGCAAGAATGTAACGTTGCCGACAAGACATCTCTTTCTCGTCTCTTGAAATAACAGGCGTTTCAAGAGCTGTTTGACCGCGTTGCTATCTTATTAAAACCGACTTCTTTCTCAGATTTCCATCTTGCTCCATCCTCGCGTTCACCCTCTCCATCAACGTTTCTATTTCCGGCGCCTCTTTTGTCCGCTTTTACCGTCTTTCACATCGTCGAAAGACAGATTCACGTGCCGCTGATTAGCGTAATTATCACCAAGATTTCTTCGTTATTACGCCTTAAGGGCAATTTATCGTTCTCAATAATTTATTAATTCATCCCTCGCGTATTTATTGTAGCGTTTACTGGAGTTCGTGGACTGAATGGTTCGCAAAATAAATTTATTGTTGTCAATAATGGTTAGAATAACAACTGTCAGAATAAATACGCCCATAAAAGTATATAGAATCGCGAATAATGATAGAATGATGGAGAGGAGTTCACCATTCTCCTAACTTAACTTTGACTCCTTAAAGAAACATCCATTCGTTTCAATATACACGTTCGCACATCGGAAGAGACACTTCGTCAGAGCCGCGTATTTTCCTCTACGACAAGCAACGAACCCGTTGAAAATGAACTTAAAATCGATGAAAATCTCATCGAAACGAATAACCTAAACGTTACTTTTTAAAAAATCCCCAGATAAATAAGACCCTTAATCCCCGCTTAACAGTAATTAAACGTAACGAACAAATGCTATATCAGCTCGGTTCGTGCACGGTGCGGTAAATATCCCGTAAAAAGCGAGGAGAACTACCTCGTTTACGCAAAGAGAGGGAACGATCGGGGCGAACGATTTCCACGGAACGGTAAACACACGCGGGATCGCCGGAAGCAGAATGAAGTAAGAGGTGGCCGCACCACCGTTTCCATTCGCGTGTTTAAAATGCGCGCTCGTCCGCACCTCGTCGAGGGCCGCTCGTCTCGTCGCGGATATACTGACAGGACGTCGTCTCCCGGTCATTAGTTACGGCGTCGTCACTTCTGCAATTAGAAGCCACTAACCATTTTTTTCTTCTTCTTCTTCTTCTTCTTCTCCCCTCCCCTGCCGCTCGTTCGCGCGCGCATATTCGTACGCTCGGCAAATGAGTCAACGTTCCCAAGAGGACTCTCCCGCGACAATGTACCACGTGACCATCTACGGAGCTCCAATGTGCTCGCGTTAAACGATGCTTAACGTTTGGGATGGATCGAAGCGGATCGTGGCCCGCTTCCTTCCTTCCTTTTATTTTCCTTCTGTTGAATTAAATCAAGGGGGCTGGTAGGAAAGTGAAGTTTGGTGGAAGAGGTGAATCGAAGGTGTATCTAATCGATCTAAATAAGGAGAAATTTTTCATAATATGAGTGGTTGTATCGTATCTACGTATGAGAGAATGATCGTTTCGGTGAGAGTAGGTGAAAAACTTGTATTTTCATCGAATATTCCTCTCTTCGTGACATTTTTTTTTTTTTTTTTGAATAGAAAAAGAAAAGATGCCGAGATATCCATGAAAGTTGTAAACTTGTGTGTGTATTCATACAGCGGAAATATCGCGATATCGTTGAACCAGTAGTAGGCTGTGGGCTGAAAATATCGCGAAAGTAAAATAGAAGCGACGTTAATAATGTGTTAACACGTAAGATCGAGATTAGAACTGTTGAAATCTACATATTTTTAATTGGAATTCGAAAAATGTAAAAAATATCGAGGTGTGAAATAAGTTCTGTCTATGATATGAAGAACTTCTACTTGAAAGATATTGATTAACTTATATATCGTAAATCTTACATGTATTGTAAAGCTACGAATTTTTATCATTCATTCGCTATACAAATACCTTGAAACAATTTTTTTTAAAAAGTTATATTTAACATTTTTAAAATATTTTATTTCTTAAGAGATTTATTTATTTATAAAATAAACTAGAGTAAAATAAGGAAGGCTCTTATTTCATAGAAGATTATTCCTCCTTTTTCTTTTATATTTCGCGTGAAATGTAAATCTTATTACATAAAATGTTCGGTTTTAACATACAAATGTAAATTAAATGCAAATTAGTTATTATATAAAAAAAAATAAGTTCAAAATGATTTCAAAATTAAATATATAGACACAGTTATGATAAAACAATTTGTTTCTGCACTTACTTAAAATCCATTATTATTCCAACAGTACATATATATTGTATCTAAAAGATTTTGCTTTTTTCCTCTTTTCAATAATTTCCTCTCAACAAATTTATTGCTATTCAAACGTGCAAACTTTTAAAGATTAATCCTTCATTTCCATCTTGTCCACGAATATCGTCTCGACTAAGTCATCTCGGTTTATAGTTAATTAAATACCACGAGCGAAAACGATCCACCATCATCGATGAGCGGATGAACGATTTCCGGATCTCTCAGCGGTCGAAGACAGCGCGGTTTTCAGAGGGGGTGGTCTCGTTCTCGACCCCGGAAACTGGTCATCGCGATTCCCCAGGGTGCAATATTCAACCGAAGGTTTCGACGGTATTGAGTAACACGATGGTGGACCGATGCCTCTTCTTGGAAAACAATATCTGTCGTCAGGGTTGCGCTCCACCGGTTCTACGAACGTGTGCTCCTCGTCAGGATGGCCCTCGTATAAATCAGCGCTCGTCGAGGCTTCTCGAGAAACCCAGCTTCCTGGAGCTCGCTCCTTCGTTTCGAGGCCAATACGTAACCGGATGATTACGTTTCTTTTCTCGAATGGTGTATCTTCGTGGTGGTCGAAATTTTCATGATTCAATTAATGTTAAAAATATTTAACGATTCAATTTAATTTTTCGTACAATTTTGTATAGATTTGATAAAATTTGATTTATTTATTTAAAAAATAGCAGAGCGGACTTATAAATTAAACTTTCTTTCTAAATTTCTCTGTTGTCATAAAACAATGTGTAAAATAAATATATACATTTGTTACGAATCATAAAAAGAATTTTATGCTAAAAATATATGCTCGTAAATGCTTCGTTAAAAATATTGTTATAAAGTTTTTAAGAATATAAGAACGAATCGAATATCGAAATAATAATTTTACTAAATATTTCCCTAGAAAAATAATAATCTCCAATTGTAGAGCGAACGATTAACACGTTTTTTTAATTTTTTATACACTTGTATTATCTTTCATTAAATAATCGATGACGGTTAACGAGTGCTTCCAATATTTTTTTTTTTTTTTATCCTTTCTTTTCCTTTCAAAGTGGTTAAAAAAACAGCGTTTCCATTTCGAAGGAGGAATAATATCGCCGTGACGATCGAAATCGAACGATTGATTCAAGCAGCGTGAATTATCACTTTATTTAGGGTCGAAAACAGTCGTGTAATTCGTTTTATTATTTTTGATTTGGTGTTTTCTAACACGTTGCAGCTAACCGACAGGGGGATTGTAGGGCAACTGGTGATCGGGAGAATAACTGAAAGGGCGGAAAGTGGCGTGACGCGTAGCAAAGGGCGGTGGATATCGACTAGACAAATGATAGAGCGGCGTTTTCGACAAACGACGACCTGCAGTGTGCAGATAGATAATTGCCTTTTCTAGATTGATATATTAATTACACGCAACAATCGATCTAGAAAATTAATACTTCGATTGTTGTACCCTATACACGTCGATACACTCCACCCTTTTGAGTAGCTTTATCATTAAGTGTTTGTCGATACACTTCTCTCGTATATATAATAATAACCACCTTGGTTTTTCTATCGATGCTATAAATCAACTGCTTTACCCCCATCTTTACATACATATACATACGTATATGTTTATCATTTGGGTAGGCTATGAGACATCATTTTCAAGGAATGACAATTTGAAATACGACAACGGTGACATCGGTGATGAAGGCTATATAAATAATAATAAATAATAAATAAAGGTATTTTAAATAATCATGGGTATTGATTATTTCTTCACTTTGAATTTATTGTGTATTTATTGTTAAATAAAAATGTTCAAGCTTTCAAAGATGACTGAAAATATGGACAAACAGTTAAATGACTTTTTCTAAAAGTCACTTTATGATGTGCTGCAAATTTCAAAAATATTTGGAAATTTAAATTTATATTATATATCAGTGATTTGATATTTTGGTAAAATTTAATTTAAAATTTTTACAATCCCACAAGTTTTTACTACAAATTTGATATTCTCCTTTATGCTTTTACATTATTTCGCACATTTTCGTACGAAATTTCTTCTTGATATTTATGATCTCCGATCTGTGTTTTAAATTTTTTCTTTTCTTTTCTTTTCTTTTTTTTTTTTTTTTTTTTTTTTCTAATATCCGCGCCTTAAAATCATTATAAAAACTTTACGATTATTTTTAAATTTTTCCATCTTAATTTTCAATCATAATTATTCTTACTTATATTAAGCATAATATATTTTATGCCAATAACATTTTTCTGCCTATCGAATAAATTGAAATTGAAGAAAAACATTATTAATTGAAAAGAAAGTGAGGAATTTTTGCCAAAGGGAGAATGGCAAAGTTCAAAGATACAAGATTCTATCGATAATCGTTGATAATTTTACAAGGAATGTTAATATAAAACCTGTTAAATATAAAACTTATCGCGATTATCATTCACGAGCGAAGCGAGAGATCGCGCGAAAAAAAAAACGATAAAAACGAAAAAAAAAAAAAAAAGGAAAAGAAAAAGGAAATGGAAAGGGGAAAAAATGTAAAAAAAAAGGTACTCGGCTGACAGACGTATAATTATCATTTATAACATAGCCACGCTGGAAACGGGTGTTTGCCTAATGGAATGACGAATTAAAAGCGCGATCGAACTCGGCAAATTAGCCTCGCGGTCGGCGTAATTAACAAGCTTCTCTCTCTCTCTCTCTCGCCCTCATTAACGCGTAAATGCCCAACTATCGATCTATCCCTATATTTCTCGAAACTTCGTTAAATCGAAACGATTAAGTCGACTATATATAAGCGACTCGAGAACCGGACTCGCGCCTTCGCCCCCTTCTTTCGCGGAGGATGAAAATAGAGGGAAAGTCGCGAGGAGAATCGCCGTTAAGGAAGAAAGAGCGGTCGGCGATTGTCGATTTTAATGGTTCTTTGCGAGAAGACGCCGCAACCGCGACGAATCCGGCGACCAATCACCGTGAAACGATCGGCCGACACGGCTCGCGACCGGCAATATAATAAGCTCTCCGCGACGCGAGAGGGAACATCGTCGATAATAGTTACGACAGCGGTTGAAAGTCGCATTAGCGTGGCCGCAGCCACGAAAAACCAGATCGATTCCGCCAAGTTACGAGCTCGCTAGTCGGATTGGTGTATCGATCTTGCGATCTTTTCAACAGAGGACTTTTAGAGGTTCGTCGAGACGAACCGGATTCCCTATGCGATCGAGCTTGACGCCATTTATGCGATTGACAGGGTTTCGTGAACATCGATTTTTAATATTTCGATTCGATAAATCGTATTCTATAAATATGAATCTTTGTTATTCAAAAAAAAATATATAAATTCTAGTTTTTAAATATTTCTCGTGTTTTTTTATCGCGTGTTACGATTGAAATAACATCGATCGATAACATTCTGTCGGATCAATTGTCCGTTGTTGTTTGTTCGAAAAAATATATAAAGTTTTTGTGGCTTCAGTTTAATAATAAAAATTGTAATGTAGAAAGGGATGTTAACATTTTATATTCCAATAATTGAAACGGTTAGATTAGAATAAAGTGGATTGACAGGGGTGCATTGAAAGTGATATTGAAGATGTGGCTTGTCACTTTGAAATATTCGAGGAAAAAGGATTTACGATTTACGAGATGGATTATAAAATCATGCACAAGTGTATCGTTCGATCGGTACATATCATACTTCATTATTGTTATATGCAATATAAAATAATATTATTTTTTAATATCCGGAGAAAATTATATATATTTTTCTTACCATGAATTTATACAGTACATTTTTTATAATTTTTAAAATTTCTTGAAAATGGAATTGTTACTTGAAACTTATTTTCCAAAATATAATTTAATTTTCAAATTTTCATACATCTTAAAATCTGGGAAAAGACTTTCGACCTTCTTTCCAATACTTTTTCTCCACGAATCAATCGATACCGCGATACAACAGCGTTCGGGAGTGGCGGTGAAAGGCGTATCAAAGATTACATTTCGAAGAGATGTAATCCATTCGACAAACCTACTGCTAACCACGATTATCGATAGCAGTTCGATTTTATTCAACAACATCTCCACAACCTGTCGATAATAATAATAATAATAATAATAATAATAATAAGTATTCGCGCTATTAATTGTTAAATCGTCAGATAAAAATTGCTTTCGCTTAGTTAGTTACGAACGATGAGACCAAGAAAAAAGGCGGGAAATGAAATTCATCATCAGAGATCGATCGATTATAAATTTGCAAACCACTCGGATAACACCGCCTTTTAATCTCGGTGTGCTTATTGTGCTGGGATAAAATTATCGATAAATAGTCCGATGATTAATCGACGATGTTATTGTTAATTACCATTCTAATGAGTGATTGATCGTGGCAACGACATCTGCGATTAGTTACACACCGGGCAATTAATTACGAGAGAGAGGGAAAGTTGCGGAGAGTGTTTCGTCAGAATCACTTTTGTTAAGGGACAATACGATTATTCTTTCTTCTTTCGGTTCTTCGTGGCCGCTTAAGCGTCCACGTTTCTTCGTTCGCTGTTTTATACTTTTTCCACGTCGTCTGCCGACAGGCGGCAAAAAGAAAACGGTAAAAAGGGGGACAATAACGAGAACGGAATCACAAAACGTGAAATGTCTGCGGAACGAAGTTCCTCCGATTGATCCGATTCTATTCGAGATCGTTGGACACGGTTCGTTGGCGGGAAGGAAAACAAGATAATAGAAACGGCCGATCTTTTCGATCTTCTTAATAATTTCTCTTCTCCGCCTCGTTCGAAGATCCACATCTTTTTCGAATTAATTACACCGAATTAATTGTTAATTAATTGTGAGAATAATTGGATACCGATTAATTTTATTTCATTTGTAAATATAAATATGTATAATATATATTGTATCTAAACATTGTAAAATTTAAGAGATTTTTTTTTTTTTTTAAATTGAGACTAAATTAGACACTTTAGAAATTTAAATGTAAGTAATGCGTATAAGTTTATCTTAAGAAAATAATTTTAACATATTTTGACATATAAATGTTAAATATAATGTTACAATCGCAATTCAAATTAAGTGGTTTCTTTTAATTTTCTTTCTTTTCTTCTTTTTTCTTCCTTCTTCAAATTTTTAGCACTTAAACAAGTCGAATTGACACAATGACTCAAAATTACCCGTATATTTTTTGAAAATTCCATTATACTCGATCCTATCAGTTTTATTTTTATCTCGTAACGAAGAGAGGACAGTCTCCTTCAGATTCATATCAAATACATTGGAAATTATATATCAAATGTTATTTATGACGTATTATTATTTCACATTAAAGGATGAGAAGAATAAAAGTCACGAAGCGATTAATTTTTCCACAAATGGCAAACTCGAGGGTTAACATACATTTAAAAATTATTATTTTTAATCCAAATATTAGTAATCCAAGCTTTTCCTTTTTGCGGCAAAAGCGAAAGATGATCATTATTGCAAAAAGTCATTATAAATTTCATTTTACTTAAGCTATCACGTATAAATAAGAATTATTGTTAATAATTCATATTTCTCGTTCTCCTTTATCCTATTACGAGAACAAAATTGCAAAGCATAATTCCAAA
Organism: Apis florea; assembly: GCF_048593485.1. Taxonomy (NCBI): domain Eukaryota; kingdom Metazoa; phylum Arthropoda; class Insecta; order Hymenoptera; family Apidae; genus Apis; species Apis florea. The sequence continues at coordinate 1,337,654 of NW_028256864.1, read as the reverse complement.
TGAAGCAAAGTTACTCTCAAGCTGGTAATAAAGAGAAATCATAAAGTCAAAGGAGAAAGGATAAATAGCGGAAGAAAGGTGGAAAATCAAGATTCACTCGTTCTCAAGCTGCCTGCTTTACCCTCCTCTGATCCTCCATTTATTTTAACCGCTGTAACTCTATAAGGCAACGATCGCCGGTGCACGAAAATCGACTAAGCCTAATTAACAACCATCTCGTGTATATTATGTATAAATTCGTCGAAGCCTAGTCGAACGAGCGAACGATGCTTTTTCCACTTCAACAAAGGCTCGACCATTAAGAATCAGTTCACTGTTTTTTGATATCTCGAACGTATTAAAAAAAAAGAAAAAAAAAAGAAAAAGAAGAAAAGAAACAATTTTATTTCATCATACATGATGCAAGCTAAAGACAGATGTCGACAAAAAATATTTTTGTGCAATAAGTATAATTATGATTTTGCGCAATAAGAATGTAACAAGACCTTGTTTCAAAATCATCACTCATCAATTATGGATGTTTTATTAATAATTCTTGATATATAAGATTCGTAAATAGAAACGTTATTTGTTGTAAGTTTGCTTTACAAAACTAAATACGTTATTTTGAATATATGGAAACTCGATGAAATATCGTTTACAGATTACTCGTTAATAATATCTCTAATAATTTAAAAAAAGAAGAAATAGGAATTTCAATTATTCTATCATCTGTGATAATTTTAATGACGCTATCGATATATCGTATTACGGATAACGATATCGATAGTCACAATCTTAACTTGTCTGATTAATAAAATAAGAATAAACGAATATAGTTACATTGAACGAAAAAAATATAATTTACCGTTTTATTTCATTTAATATTTTTTTTTTTAATTTCAAAATTGTAATACAAATAGATCCTCGCCACCAAGCTCCTCCAGATTAGAAGAGACACATTTGTGCCACGATTTCCTTACACTTTCTTACACGGATTTGCTCGAGGAAGGCTGTCAACTGTAGGAAAGGCAGCTGTGTCAACGAAGTGTTAAACGAATTCGTTCCTAATGCGTTTATTCTTTCAATTGGCGTTTGAGAAGGGTGCAACACCTTTCTCTGCAAACACATCTAATCCTTTACGATATCAAGATCGGTGTTTTCTTAATAAATATCATTTAATTAGATCCTTTAGATGCGGAGGGCAAAATGGAATTACAAATGGCCGCCATTTACAAATGGCGCGATGTTGTCGCGGGTTGTAATTAAGCGGCGCGGGTTTGTAAAATTCATGGCGGTTTTACATAGTGGTTATCGCCGATATCGATCTGGTCGTAGGTGGCGGTGTCGCAAAGAATTATTAGATACACTCGACCACGATATTAAATCGTCAATGCGACGCGTGATTTATGGCGTCGCGTGAGAAGTAAGAAGAATAATAGCAGCGTTGGAAACAGAGGATAAATCTGTTATGCTCTCGTGTTCGAAATTCTCTTGATTGAAACGAGCCACCGACTAATATGCAATTAATTACCTTAATTCGAAACACATTAATCCGCTTATTAATTCCTATTCAATCGGCGTCAATTGTCGGGGATAATCATAAGTATTGGATGAATATAGCGTGGAACTAATATTATCCGAACTAATTGAAATGAGAAACTCATTCGGGTATTCGAGGGAATTGAATTGACGAATACGTCACGAAATTAAATTTTTACACGTGAATATATAATAGTATTTAACTTTTAGATGTCTTGAAAAAAAAAATATGGATATTATAAAATTTCTCTCGGATTATTTGTTTTAATATTTTATTTTTGTAAGAATCCGTTCGTAAATCGATTCGATTTATTATCATTTTCTATAGAAAATTTCATTTTGTTTCCGAATTACGTGTTACTTATTTTTTATATCCTTTTTTTTATAGATAAGAATAAAATTCAAGACACATTGAATTCGTATCGTATTGATGATCAAATGATAATCGACTGTTTAAATAATTTCCATAAATACATGTCTATTAAGTTGCATGGAAAGTGATGAATAGTTAACAGGATATATATATATATAAATGTTATATCTTTAGTGAAAATCATATTAACAAAGTTTGAGTGAATATCTTTTGTTCATGATTGAGGAAAAAGAATTAAAAATTATTACAATTAAATTAAAAGGTAACGACGTTAAATTAACGGTATTTTAAATGTAATCATTTCAAATACACTAAGGAAATATTAACAAGCAATTAAATATTTTATATATATTTCCATGTTAACAATTTTTTATAAATTGCTTGTTCTATATAATCTTTTGAAAATTTTAATAATGTCTCCAACAATTTTTATAAATTTTATAAAATTGATGAAACATTATTCGAGTTATATTTAATTGTAATTTCAAATTCTAAAATTATTATCCACTACAATTTCTGAAATTTCCAATTATATTCCGATATACGAATATTCTATTATCTCAATTGCAATTGCTATCTTTGATAGGCAAAAACGTAATCGAATGGAGAAAATTTCATTCCATGAAATTGAAGAAATCAATGAACAGAATGAAACATATTTCGAAACATTTATTGCGATACTGTATAGAATATCAAGATGTTACGTGATCGAGAAATAGCGGAGGAAAACATTGAAAATATATCTTCTCATTTAAAAATATATTCGAAGAAAACTGAAAGAACTTTAGATGGAATTATATTTAATTTTGTACGTTAAAAAATTTACGTACAAATTGGTGGAGAAAAAATTGTTATTCCAATTTTGTTATAAATTAATCATAATGATATATAAATTTTCAAAATGGAAAATCGATCTAACCAAAGTTTGAGTTCCTTCAAAATTCCTTAAATTCCTAATTAATTTGGATAATGAAGAGTCTAATCTACAAAATAAATTTAATAAAGTGTAATAAGACGTATTTTTCATTACTTGTTATCAACAACAAAATAATTATTTCCTCGATATTTCTTGACAAGTCGAGAATACTTCAAAGATTGGTCAAAAATTGAAACGAAAGATTTATCGACTCATATAAACTTCCATTATAAAATAAAATATACTTTTAACACATTTTTCATTCTCACTCTCAGTTAAGTCAAAACAATAATTTTATACAAAAGTATTTTATATACAATTTCTATACAATATAATCACTAAATAAATTACATGTTAAATCATTAACACCCGTGAAATCGATCGCAGTTCAATTTCACAATAGACAACAACAACAATCCCGATAACAATCTGCCAAAAAACTATATATAATTTCCAAAGCAACGTATCAACAACGTTGGACACACCGCTCACTCCGGTTTCACAACCGTCCCAATCGGCATTAAGCGTAATTGGAGAGATCGATCGATCAATTCCACGCGGATAGCCTCGCGAAGTCAAGCGCGTCGCTCCACCTGATGATATTATACGTCGATCCGCGAAACGAGCCCCCCATACGATTCGTTCCAAAGGTCGGCTTGCTGGAAAATCCACGCGAAACGATCCTGTCGACGATCGTGGCGCAACGGGCCGCGTAATTGGAAGCATCTCTTGGACGATCGATCAGGATAATCGCGAAAGGGAACGTGCCGGTGCATCGTGTCAAACGTCGCCACCTGTACGCGTAGCTAATGCCGGACGCGCTTTCATCGATGCTTTCCCTAACCGCTCGGCCCGCTCGCTCGCTCGTGAGAATCGGCCGCGACCAATCGCGCAGATGTTTACAAAGGAATCGATATAACGGTTTGAAATGAGTCTTGTCAGAAAATTAGGAAGGATACAGGTGTGGCTGATCGAATTTTTAAAGCTAATTCTTTGGAAGTTTTTCAAAGGGGGATGAATGGTTTTGGTAACTGAGTTAAAATTTTTGGTAAATGAAGTTTAGGTAATGAGTTTATTTAAAATTTTTTTTGCGCAAAAATTGGCTAGAATTATCCGTGGTTATTGTGGCGCTTTGATAAATTGTTGAAACAAGTAATTTTAAAATTGATTCATGCATGAAGATGGTAGAAATGTGAAAGAAAGTAGATAGTGAGATCTATTAATATCTGATCAATATAAGAAACATTGTATAATTTCAATGAAATTTATTTTGGAGAGAGATAAGTATTTATTGTATTATATAATAATTACAGTTTCAGAATATTAATGATAATTCTGAATGAAGAAAAATAAAATGATAAAATGATTGATATATTAATATGAGATATTTGAAATTTAATAATAAAAATCGGATCATTCGGATACTAAGAATAAGGAAAAATCTAAAGAAACTTTGATAAAAAATTTCTACTACTTGTACACTTGTATACACGTGGCTAATAAAAAAATTGTGATTGTATTATTTTGAATATCAATCAGAACTGCTTATTCGAAAGCAGCTTTATAATTTTCCAAAAATTACACTATCTGATATTATTATTCGAATTTTTCCTTTCCAAGTTTTTTTTTTAATTCATAATAATTAAAAAGTTTTTACAATATTAATGAAATATTCGTGTAATATTTATGAAAATTTTCTAAACTTTGACTTTTTCCATTTATCTCATAGATTTCTTTTAAAACAAAAACAAAAACAAAATTTATTATTCTTATATTTTTCTTTATTTAAATTTAATCCCTCGGTATCATTTCTCATACATTGCATATAAACTTTTTATCATTTCTTTATATTCCATCATCTTCTGCATATGTTATGCATAAATTATTAAATTTTTTTTCATTTTATTTCTTCATCAAACTAATAATAACAAATATCTAAGCATACAGAAATAAACTGTGCGAGAAAATGCTATTCTAAGATCAATTTCTCCTAAAAAAAAAAAAAAAAAAAAAAAAAAAAAGATATTAATAAAACTACAAAGTTAGACAGATAACTATTCGTATGTTATCTAATAACGTAGAATAAACTAGACATGTGAAAAAATGTCCAATCCATATAACACCTGATTTTAACACATGATTTTAAACAAAAAAAGAAAGTTTCATAGTATTTTGTATGAAATCCATCTATTCGTATGTCGAGAAAATTCCAATTCTATCTTTGAAGGATTAATATTATAATTTTTACAAATAATGCTCAAATAAAATGTGTTTGATAGAAATTTGAATAAAATGTAGAGAAGTTCTACAGCTAGGTTTTCTTTCCAATGTCATTATCGCAAATGTGAATATATTGATAAATTGCATTATATACGAATTATATTAATATTTGCGAATACGAGTGTCTTTATCTACGTAATAACGGCAGGACGAAGAGATTGATAGACGTTGGTGAAAAGAAAGAAGTAAGTATGCAGATATTAAGTATTCCACAATTGAACGTCATCTATTATTTCAAGTGGAAGTGGTAAAAACGGGCAAATGACCGGGTATACTTCAGCTAAAATGACAGGGCGTACTACTCGTAGATTGGCAAGTATATTACATGATGCATATCGCTTTTTTTAACAACTTGGAAAACGAAACTTTATTGAAATTTCAAAAAATGGTGAAGATCATTTCGAAGAGGAAAGTAATCGATGAACATTGGGTGTCTAATTTTGGAGAATTGAATTTTAATGCACATCTGTGCTAGGTAGATAAATAGCGTTATTAAATTGATGAAAAGATTTTAAAAGTGAAAAATTTTTGTATTGTGATTCGTTTATTTTGAAGATAGAACGAGTCACTTTGAAAGAAAAATGCAATTCTTTTCAAAATTCTATTTATCTCGTCGATAGAAATTTTAATGTTAAATATACATTTATTTCGAAATGGCATTAATAAGCTGTACCAAAAACTTTTTCGTGGATAAATTTTCGTCACTATGAGTTTTATTCTATCGGGTTTAGCATTAAATTTGATTACTGTTGTTTCATTGCGAAAATGAATAATAATAAAAATAAAAATATATATATATATATGAATTTTATATGAAATACATTAAATTACTTCCACTAATGTTCATATTATTATATGAACATTACCTGATATTTTATAAAATATCAGGCAGAATTAATATAAATTCCGAGTTTTTATTAAAGAATTAATTTTGAAAATTCGTTGACATCATCTGGGAAAACTTATATCGAGAAAAATATAAATAATAGGCATAGATACTTGTATGAACATTAAAACACAAAAACATTTAATATCTTAAATCGGCATAAAAATGACTTAGCTGTGTCACTTTCAAAAATGACTCATATGCATATGCACGGTCGTAAGATATGCAACATCTAATTTCATGGTACTGTCCTTGTTCAATCTATTGCGAACGAATGACTCGTATAGCTGCCGTGCGAATGCTATCATTTGTTTCTATGTTAGCCATTTTAATATGAAGAAAGTCGCTGACGAGAGGCCTTGTATAGGAAATTATTATTTTAAATTTAACAAAAAAAATGCTTAATCTTAATTCGTAAAACACTTTAGAGGGTTAATTTTAAAGGCTAAAAGAAGAAACATAAAAGTTAATACAATAAAAATGTCAAGGTCTATTTGTTAAATTATAAGCAATTGAAATCTAAACGAAACGAGACACAGCTATCTCCATCTTTTTTCTAACGCAAACTCAAATTGCTTATAATTTAATAAATGAGCTTCAACTTTGTGCAGTAAGTATTACAATTTACTAACACCCAAGTTTTCTTTATTTATCTATTTCAATAATTTTATCTTTTAAATCATAATATCAGCGATTTATTTGAAAATTGGAAATTTAATGATAAAGATTGATAAGTGATATAACAGAAGTGTATAGCAAATAGTGTTCATACACGTGAGTAGCTGAAAATTTAAATATTTTACTTTTCAATTGTTTTACATCGATTTTTATTTTAAAAGTAGAATATTTTGTAAACGTAAAATAACATCCTTAATGAAATGAATTTATGATAAAAAGAATTTAAAAAAGTCGTCTTAATTAATTAATAATAAATAGATAAATAATTCCTTTTCCTCTTTTCTCAGGATTTTCAGATTCCTGCAATTTTACGGTAAAACGAAGGAGTGAAACAAAGAGAACTGTATTCGAGACTATCGTATCAAGCACATCGCAATTTTCACCAACAATGCAACGTTTCATCGATACGTATTCGAGAAGCACGGTGGCAACAAGATTTCTCGAGACACGTCGCGTAGTTCGAAGAATCGATTCGTTCGTGCCAGGTTTTTTTCGACGACAAAAAGCTCCGGTGATCTTATTGCGTTGCAGTTGTTCGCACCGCGAGAAAGCAACGATATACGCGACCTTTCGTACGTCAATTATTCGCACGCAATACCGTAGGGCAAAGTATTTTTTCCATTCCAGCCTTCGAGAAAGATCGCGTTTCTTTTCTTTTTCACCCGCGGTGATTCGAAACTTGGTTCCTGATAAATCAGAAGCGTAGGTATCCGATCGGTTCTTTCGAAAATGTCCGCCGGCCATTTTTCGACCAACACCGGTAGCGTTGTAGGTTTTATTAATCCGCTTTCGTTTCGACGGATGGAAGAAACGAGCCCCTCGATCGGCCACTCGAGGCGGTGAATAATCGGAAAAACACGATCGATCGGTGTGTCGAACCGATTTCGGCACGTGTATAATAAAAGTATAACGCTCGCTTCCATATCATTAAACCGTTCACGTACCGGACACCGAAAAAATCTGCAGCCAAGAAGAATTGACTAATGGACATTAGCAGGTGTTTATTTCCAACAGAGCGAGCGCGTTTCTAACTCGTCATGCTGCAGGCGCGCGTGTCCAATTTACATGGAATGCGGTGGAGTCGAATGATTCGAGAAACGAATTATTTCTATCGGCTATTTTTTTTTTTTTTTTTTTTTTATTTTCGATCTCTTCTCTTCTGAGGTTCGAGCCCCTCCATCGAGGAAAAATATATATTTTTTTTCTGCGAGGCCAGATCTCTACAAATCTCTCGTCGTGGCGAGCGAGATCTCTCACAATGCAGAAATCTACGAACCAACTTTGCAACTTTGGGGGATGGATTGCTCGATGATCCATCGAGGTAATTGGAACGATCGTTGGAACAGCGGCTCGTTCTTGGTTATTGGAGGATACGAAATAAGTTTTTTTTTCGAATGAATTAAGGACAATTTCAAATTTGTAATCGAAAATTATTCAAGTTTCTTTTTTCTTCTTGTTGCAAAGTCTATCGACTTGTGTATTATTATTCTTCTAAACAGATAAGATTCTGATACGTTAATCGAAACATGTTATTAATGATTATATAAGAAGATTATTAATTTTTGTTGAATTCAAATCTACGAATTGAAATGGAATTTAAGAGACTTAAGAGACAAATAATGAGAAGTGATAAAATTGAAATCATGTTTTTACATAAAATTGTTTCTATGTCTTCAAAACTATCTTAAATTTAAAAGATATATTGCTTTTTCATAGAAATCCATATATCTTATACACCATTAATCCATTTTCTATATTTTTATTTACAAAAATTGTTATATTTCTCGTTCGATCAGACGATCACGTTATTATTATATCCAAATTCATCCAAATGTAATTATACCAAATATCGTTTAATTTACCCCATTATTTATAGACGCAATTCGACTTCAAAAAAAAAAAGAAAGTCATCCATCTCAGTAATTATTCCTCATCGCTTTTTAATAATCAACAATTTCCAATCTGTAATAGGAAAAAAACCACACAACTTTCAGTCATTATTACTCCACCATTAATTCGATCGAATTTAAATTACTTGCTTAATATCGATTCAAAGTCTTTTAGAGAACGATAACGAACGCCATTCACATCAAATGTGAAATGTTAATTTGAACACGTGGAAACGCGTGTCGAGCGTGGTAACAGACGTCTTTGTTCCGCGCAGGAACGTCGCTTTTTTCCATAATGTTCCCTCTTCGTACAAAGCCCTAATAAGCGCTGGGTAATTAGGTAACGAGTTCTTAGGAAAGAAGCCAACGCAATGGATAAAAAAGATCCGCTTGAACGAATTATTCGATTCGACTTTCTCCTAATTGCCACGCCTCGGCCAACGATACCCGCGTGTTGCCCCTGTTTTCTGCCCTGTCCCCATACGATTGGATTGTTGCCATGAGATTGTTTGCCGCCAAGTAACACCGTGGTCGTTGTGGAAAATGGAAAATCTTTGCTTTACAGATCGTTCTTTTGAAGGCTAATTTTCTTTTTTAGCTTTCATCGAATAATTTCATGTTTCTCCAAGTTGAAGTATTATAATACGAAAATAACTTTGGTTTTTGAAAATTGTCATTATAAGAACGATTCTAAAGATAAATCAATCGATCCTTATTTCATTTATACGCACAAGTTTCTATTTTTCTATTATTTCTATCTTCATTCATGTAAAGCAATAATAACTTTTTCTTTCCTCCGAATTAATCTCGAAAATAATCCGAGAGAATGGGGTTGGCCTAACGACGGTGGCAGGCGAAGGATGAACCAGTTTGAAGTTTGGGATCTGTACGATGATCGATTAAGGGGGGGGGGGGGGCGCGATGCTTTTATTTGCATCATTGACGTCTAAATTGGACGCATGAATGGAGATCGCCCGCGGCGGGTTCGGGTTAACGGCACCATGTTCAAGGGAGGAAGAGTAGACCAGAGGCTGAGATAAGTCCTCAAACGAGCCGCTCGCCCGTGTATCTGCTCGTGGATTCGAAGCGGAGGCCTGGCTCGTCCCCGGGACACTTTGCTTATCTGGCCACGAAAATGGCCGCTTCTGGTTGCGTTCCATCGATCGCTAATCTCTGGCAATTTTCCTCGAGCTTCAAATTTTGGAAATTATTAGAGAATGGAATTGAAATTTGAAATTCGAAATTCTAAATTCTCTCTCTCTCTCTCTCTCTCTTTTTCTGAAGAAGCGTTGTCGAAAAATTAATTAATTGTCTTGATAAATTTTGATTTTTCGAATCCTTCGAATTCAGATAAACTTCACTTTCCTTGTTGTGGAAAATGTTTTTCTAAAAATTTAGAACGTGTCCATTAAGGGAAAATCGAAAATTAAAATTTATCGAATACACTTAATGCAATTTAAATTTATGATAATTTATGGGAAGAGTTGCACTCATCGATTTAAAATACATTTGTCGAAATATATTGTACTCCGATTGTAAATTTTCGACCGGTAATATATTCTTCACTGCAAAGTAAATATATGCAACTATTTCTAAGAAAAACACGCGTCATACTTTTGAAATAAATATTTTTGAATTTTCGAAGAAGAATTTAATCTTCAATTATTAATGAACAGAAACGTATTATTCTCGAATATTACGAGTAATATCTATATCTACAAATCGTTTCTAAATGCCTCGAAGGGTCGATTTGGAAAGTCGTTTCAACATTTTTTTAATTACTTTCAGTATTTTTCCAACGAAAATATCATTGACATTTCCTCTAAACACAATCAGATAAAGAACAGGTATATATAGGAAAGCTAATAAGCGAATTTTACACAGTTCACCATGATCTTGGCAAGCATTAAGTCTTTCCTCTTCGTCGCTCTAGCTCTCAACACCAACGTTCTCTGCGTTCCACCGTGGAACGCGCTGCCCCCTCAAACCAACGGATGGAGTTCGCCCAACAATTACACGTCGCACGATCGTGAGTATACTAATCGTTCGAAGAACAGAAAAAAAAAAAAAACATTAATCCTCGATGCGTTTAAATTCGTCACGAAAAAAAAAAAAAACCAGATGAATTGGACGAGGATAGGATCTTCGGCGGAGAATACGCGATGCAAAATCAATTTCCATTCATGGCCGTGGTGCATCAATTGAGGGGCAATGGGAGAATCTCGCAGTGCGGCGGAACCATAATTTCATCAAGATGGGTTTTGACAGCGGGCCACTGCGTGGCCTCGGGCCCTTACCAATTCCTCGTGGTTTTCGGTACCCGTGACAAAACCGGTATTGCGTATAATTTCTATCAAGGACCCGGGGTGGCCATGTTAACGACCCAGGCTGTGCTTCACCCCGGCTACAGAACAACCGTGAACGACATCGCGTTGTTGCACATGCCGCAGAATATACCGTTCGGAAGTAAGAGGATCATCGAATCGGACAATCGTTTATTGAACCGTCTAATAATATTCTCCCATTCTTCCAGACAGCATTCGACCTATCCAATTGGCGGGCAACAGATACGCGGATGAGACATTCGCCGATAAAACGGGGATGGTGATCGGATGGGGAAAAGACGGGCCGATTGGGACTGGAACGAAGAGGCTGAAGTATACCGATGTACCGATTATCTCGAATTACGAATGCTCCATGTTCTGGCCTGTCACGGAGTCGCACGTGTGTACTTCGGCCGCTTACGATCAAGACGCGTGTCAGGTAAATGGAAACGGTTTCCTTCTTTCTTTCGTTGGAAAAAGAAATTGCACCACACTGTTGAATGTTATTAGGGCGACAGCGGTGGTCCACTGATCGTGATGAAAAATAGGAAGCCTGTTCAAATTGGAATCGTAAGCTACGGAGACGGAAATTGCCCTAGCAGCAAACCAGGAGTGTTCACGAGAGTCTCCAGTTTCGTCGATTGGATCGAAGAAGTTACCAACATTCGTTTGTGAAGGATAATTTATGATATATTATATTGTCAGGATTATAAGTTTTGTAACGGAATCGTGTATCGTGTATAAATGTACTTCTATAGAGGCGATTGGCGATAATTGTATCTCGTATATCTATTATAATTAAATCGATTGTGCAATAATCTTTCGATTGTTCGATTATCTTTGAATTACCTGGTCATAAAATAAAAAGGATCGAAAACGGGATCAATTTATTTGTGAACAATGGTAAATAATTAAACTCTATTCTTATTTTTGATAAATGAAATATATGTAGATATAATAAGATAATAATGCATTATATCCTAAAGAACGATCTGTTGGTCTAAGATTTTCCGATCTCCTCCGATAAGTCAAAAATCTTTTTGCTGGATCAGATCGAAAGATTGTATAATAATTGAGATTTGTTAATTTTTTTTATCACATATTCTTATATAAATGCATGATTACATGTACATAGTAAAATTTAGGAATATTGCATATACAAAATAGACAAAATCGGGGATAAAAGAATCAAGGATGAATGATAAAATTATTAATATGATACATATTCCAAGTAAACATTTTGAAAAATAATAGAATCGTTAATTTGGAAAATTCTTTGTTAATATCACATGAGATCAGCCTTCATTTTTTGTTAAAGTAAAATTACACGGATCTTGAATGATATTTAATGGAATAATATTATATCATTTTTCAAACTTTTCTAACGAAGCCAGCCGAGAATTATTATCTTAATTTTGTTCTCCAAAATACAACAATAAGATCGTGGTTCGATGACATTTACAAAACATTATCAAAATTCCATTACTTTTAGAAAATATTGTTTACACGATTGGATAAGTTCGATTGTCCAAAATATCCAGATAATTTTTATGAAATGAAAAAAAAAGTTTACAAAAATTTTGCTCTTATATTCCATTTTTCCTATCGATTTCCTTTAATTTCACGCATACGTATATAGTCAATGAATCCGTGGGGAAACAACATTACTTCTGAAGAAAAATTCCCGAATTGAAAGTTAATCCTGCCTACTATTATTTCACCGTCTATCCGCCCCGGTCGTTTCCTCGCTCGACCAACAGATTGCGGGCTTAATCGGCCGTGAAAAGAGCAAATCGTTTCGCGCGATTATCCGCCACATTGTCTCTGTCCGATCCTCTCCCCCCTCGATCTCCCTTTTAGCCCGTTCCTTCGAGCATCCCCTCCGATATCCCAGGATGTCGTGCGCTATTTATCCGCCTCTCCAACCCCTGTATCCAGCGGCGAGAAACACGAGCCACCGTGTTTCAACGGGGTTGCGGCGTTAATCGTATAGCGCTGAAAGGTGTAACCGATTCGTGACGGTCGTAAGATTCACGAGAGCGGCAGTAAATTCGTGGAACAGGCTCTGGATGCTCGCCGGAGCGGAGGGTGCGATGCATCACCCGGGGGCCTCGTTTAATTATCCCCGAAGAATCCGACAATTTTCCGTTTTACCGACCCTCCCCCCGACTCCCCCCGTTAAAATCGGACGAGGGAGCTGACAATGTTGCGAAACGTCGCGTTCTTTCGAACGGATTTTTGCAATAATGGATTTGAAAACAATTGATGGTTTCTCAACCATTTCGCGAAGAGTTTTTTTAATTTATGGAATAAAGAATCAAGTTTAATGGAATTGTCGAGGGAAGTGGAAAGAGATACGTTTTATTTATCAATGATTAAATTTATTAGGAATAATTTAACAAGCTTAGTGTGTATAAAACAATAAAATCTCCCCCCCTTATCTGATCTGAAACAGTCTCCTGACGAAGGTAATATTGAAAATGAATCAAGTTCTTCTGGTTTCCAGCCGTACACACTTCCACATTCATCTATCATAATTTATGTATACTGGTTTAACTATGTGAAAAAATGTAGCTAAACTAGTTAATAAATAGTAATTCGGAATATTGTCGTTTTATTCTTGTATTCCTATTTTATAAGACGTATAAATCTAATCTATCTAAGTAAATTGTACCATATATCTATCTGTCTAAAGACGAAAATGACAGGCAATAATTTTCGAAATGTAATAAAATGTGTAACTTATCTACTGATTATGAAAACATATTGTAAGAAGTATTGTTTTCAAATTAAACGATGAAAAAATAAAACCATTGTTTCAGAACGTTCAAGAATACTAATCTAAATATAAAGAGAAATTTTAAATGAATAAAGTTTATCAATATTTGATCCTTTTTCATATAAATTAATAACTACTTAAACTAATAACTTGAAAAAATTAAAATATTTACTATTATCTGAATTTTATTCATAATCATTATTGGCATATCGTCAAAATATTAATTAAATCTAAAGCTATTTTTGATGATTATTATATTAAAAAAGGCAATAAATAAATCGTTAATTAAACTATTATCTGAACATTCATAAACGATTAGTATCGCAAAAGTGTTACCATTAAATCTATTTTTGGATCAGAATTTTATCCAACTTTTCGGTGTCATCTTCGCGAGTGAAAGAAGTGAGTGAAAGAAGTTCGATGTTTAATAATCAAATAGACGTGTGTGCTATACTTTTTTAAACACGGAGAACCGTCTCGGTCTACGCGCAAAGATCGGCAAAGGTCGAGACGGGCCGAGGCTGGCGCGAAGTTTAATTATCTTCCAGGAATTTAGTAATTTTCCGTTTTCCAACGTGCTTCCAACCGCTCGGTTGTTTATATATTGCTCGACCTCTCGTCGTCTCACGTTGTATCACGATTTTCAACCCCGTTGTAAACGACATAAACCTCTTTCGAAAGAAAAACCGAGGATGAAAGACAGGGGAAAAAAAGAAAGGAAAAAAAAAAAACTTCCTCCCTGGAAAGATTCCAGATAACAGTGCAAACAAGTGTTTTAAACGCCCAAGGGCGCCATTTAATTATTCCACAGGAATTCAGCAATTTCCCGTTTTATCGCCATCTTTTCTCAACCTTCACGGAGGGCTTCTTCCTCAGAAAACAGGAAACGGTCATTTTCGCCCGAACCTATCGAGATGGGTAGCGAGGGAGCGAGAGCTTATTCGTCCTTTCGACTCGATCACGGGGCGAGCACACTTGGGAAAAGTAGTTTTTCGAGCGGCGCAACACAATGGCCGGCGGGGACATGTTGGCCGCGCAAAATAAATGGACCGATTTATGAGGCCTCCAACGTACGCTTAATAAAATCTCAGCTATGTCGATACGTTTTCCTCGGACGTTCAACCATCCTCCTCCGCAAAGAGGTTATCACTCGAGACGGCTGTTGAGAAGATTGGTTGAGATCGAGTGTTTTAAGTCTTGCAATTTTATTTTCTTTCTTCCTGTATGGTTGCATGGCGATTTCCAACCGTTCGCACTTGAAATACCAACTGTACTGGAATGAATTCTTACGTTGTGGATTAATCTTTGACGCGTTACCAAACGTATTTATAGCTACTTGCTGTGAAAATCTCGGTTGGGCGGAAAATTTTGATTTTAATGAGTTTTCGAAAGAATTTCGCTCGAGGATATTTTTTTACGAATAAAGTTTTTTTAAATCTGAAAGTTTTGTAATATTTGAAATTCTGTCTCTCTGCTATATGAAACTATGTTATTTCAAAAATTCGCGTAAAAATAAAAATGTCTGTTATATAGTAGTAGTAATAGTAGTATTTTGTGGTAACAGCATTTTCGAAATTTTAATCTATCACCGTATATTTTATTATATATATATATTTATATATAGTTTTATTTACAACAAGCATTCAAATATTTTTTGTGAGCCATCATTAATGAATACAAGAAATATTTTTTGAAGAATTTAGATAGAAACATCCATTGTGAATATTTAGATATTATATAAAGAATGTGCAATGAAAAATTATAATCAGAAGATTGTAATATTTCATTAAAAAAAAAAAGAAAAAAAAATGTTGATATAGTAGTAGATAGTAATAATAAATATGGAGAAAGGAAAAAAGAAATAAGTTATTTCTGCGATACTTGAGATCGAAAAGCATTGAGTTTCATCTAGAAAATTGTTTTAAACGGTATATTACATCGTAAAACACGATGAAATATAAATGCACAGTAATAAACTGATAAAAATCTCGTGTTTCTTATTCACAATAACCTATTAATGTGCTGGTCATTCGTGTCCAGGCACATTTAAAATGATAGACACTTTTTCATTTCATATAGAGTATTAATTTATTCGTGGGATACTTTTAGAGAATTAATTCTATAGATATATAAAGAAATATTGATTGAGATTGGAATTATTATAAGCAATTTAAATTGAAGCAAGACGAAAATGAAGTAAAACCGTTCTATCTTTGTCGTTAAATATTCGCCTCGACCGATATTATTTTAATATATTAATTTTGTATATTTTTATTAGAATCGACTTTTTAAAACATATTGTATTTTTTATAAATATATTGTTGTTTTTAATAACATTAAAAAAATGTTAAAACGCATGAGTATATTTACAATAATGGTTTAATAGATCAATGTATAAAAAATTTGTGGAAAAAAATTTATTTGTTTAAATAAAATTATATGATTTTTTAATTAATATAATAAATATAGCTTGTTATTTAATTTATTTAATTAAAAAATATATAATTCTATTAAAAAGATGAATTTGATATTCATATGTCTTTTTCTTGTTCAGATAAAAGAAATATAACGATATTAAATTATATTATTATATTTAAATTTTTTATTCTAAATTTAATTTAACAATATATATATATATTGTTGTTTAAAAATCATTGTTGTTTATTTGAGATAATCGTTATAAAAATATTTACACAGTAAAGAATGTATTTAAATCCATAATTGATTTTTTTTGCTCTAAATTTAACTTTCAATTAACTTTCAATTTCAAGAATTGGTAGAACGCTCTCAAACGTAATGGATTGATCGAAATATTATAAATTTTTAAATTTTAAATGTTTAAATTTTGTTAGATGTAGAAATAAGGAATAAAAGAAAATAAATGATACGAAAAGATTCTTAATGTCGAGCATTATAAAGTGGAACTTATAAAGTAGAACAATTATTTTTAATCTTCTTTTGAATTGAGAACCTTGAACTTTTCGCATTGTTGAATATGTCACAAGTGATGTTCGAGAATAAATAGCATATAAAAGAGAAAGATACATAGCGCTATTTCTGAGATTTTTATGCCATTACGTATAGAGAAAAGTATACATATGCCATCTTTGATGTATTCTCTTTTATTCGGTGGAAAGTGTGAGGATATAACACAACCTTTATTTCCACTGAATACATAACACCAACGAATCGACCTCGTTCCGTTCAATTTCAGGTTATGTATTACAATGTATGAAAAACGAAAGAAGAAATTGATCGAAATAACTATGCCCCGTTCTTAATATTTCATAACGTTATTAAGCATACTAGGCTCGTAACCAATCTTATTATTTAAACGATCATTGTCTCTAAAATAGATGCGACTTTCACTACCTCTCTGATTTAATTAACTTGCATTTGAACTTGCATTTACACCACTGACTTTCATCAATTAATACCACTTCACATTACAAATAATTATTAAAAATAAAAATTTTCCAAAATCATTAATTACGAATATAAGTTTGATTTGAAAGTTTTACCTTCTTTTTCTAGACAATGCAACATTCCAAGTTTCGTTAGAGTTACCAAAAAGTTCAGAAGTTTCAAATTCAAGTTTGCCGAATCTGAAAATTAAATCTCTCGTGAGTGAGAGGCGAACTAACGAATGACGAATAAAGCACGGCATACCTTCGATGACGACGAAATACTTCGAAATTCTCTGAAAATTTAGAAAATTCTGAGAGGCGCCAGTAAAACAGCTCGCAAACTTTCCGCATAGCTCTCCAATGACCGCGGTATATTCACCCCAGAGAAGGTCGCCCCCCTCTTCCGCCACCCTTCCCAATCCCAGTGTCTAACACACGCTGGAAGCCAACCATCGCCCCACCACCATTGTGATCAACCATTTGTCACCAGGTCGCTGGATTTCCCATTTTCCGCCCGATTTCACCGCGACGACACTGATACCCCCTCCCCTTTCAGCCCCTCCTTTCCCTCGTCACGCCTCCCCTCCCCACGATGCGTAGCCGGTTTTCAGGATCGCGATAGAACGAGACGGTGATATGCCTATCTCGTCGCCTCCAACTAACACGACCGTGTTACGCACCGGCGAAACCTCATTTTCGCCTCCTCCCGAGCGCCATTGTCATTGTCACTCTCTGACGAATCGATACGAGGCGGTGGCGATAGATACGATGGTGTCGAACTTGACGTTCCTTCCGTTACGTCATGGTGGGTTATGAAACTTTGGGAGCCTGTTACTTCACGATCCTACGTTTTTTTTTTAAAAGGTAAGGCTCCGGATGAGTAAGCGTGGTGATATGAAAAATTATTTTGTCGTTATTTCTTTTCCTTCTTATTTGTTACAATACGATGTATAATAAGCTTCCTCCTCTCTCGTTTTCTTTAAAATTTCTTGGATATATATATACGTAATATGACGTATATGTATATTCGAGAGTCGATTCTAAAGATTGAATCGATTGGTTGTAATTTAATAATATTGAGCTTCAATCGACATTTTTTATATATCAATTTTTCGAGATATCTTACGAATATATTAACGTCGTTTATACGATAAATTTAATATAAATAACTTAATGTTATATAATATTATGTAATTTTCAATCAATATTACATAATATTTAATTGACAAAATGTAGAGACCAAAATAACGGCAATATTCGTTTCGTAAGAAAAGTATCTTCGTTGTATCTCCTTTCTTTCTTCTTTCTTTCTCGTATACAAAACGAAACAATTGTTAAAATTGTTAAATATCATGTATAAATATAACGTATCATCGCATTATACGAATGTAACATCAATGGAATAGTAGGTAATGCAATTGTATTAAAATACATAAATGCTGAAAAAATCGATAATTAGATGTCTCTAATCGTCAGAGGTTCAGAGCTAAAATATTAATATTTTATTAAAAACAATTTATGAAAAGGGTTTTTTTAACCACTTGAATAACATTTTTCACATTTTTCACTTCGATGCAAATACGAATTGCACGATCCTATTCGTAATCTTCTTTTACGATCATTCTACTTTGGTAAAAATTTTACGTATTTCGTGTGCTCATTGCCAGTTTTCATTAAAATTTATAATTTTTTTATTTTTACAAAAAGACCGTTTTAAAAGTTTCCGAAAGTAATATTTTTTCCTTTTCTCTTCATAAAATCTCTTATACGTTTATTAAAGTGAGTAAAATAATTTTATAGTTTATATTACACGCATCGTGCAATAATGAAATTTATTAATCCTTCTTGATTACGTGTATTCTTCTAAGATATCTCGTATATTTAAGTATCCACAATTCCAGTGCATTAAATATTTTTTCAGAATCGTCGTAGAAAATCTTTTTCGCTTATTAAAAACAGAAGGAGAACAATTTTTACGTTTCTATTTAACGCCTACATTTTAATTCTTCCTATTCTTCAACTTCTTAAAAAAAAAAAAAAGAAGAAGAAAGAAAGGTGAAAAGAATCACCGTTGGCCAAAAGTTAATCAAAGAAAATTGGGAATTGTCGGTACTTACGAGCAGCGTGTTTTTAACAATCGAATGCTCTTCCTCTCCTCGCGCGAAATCGGACAGCGAAACCATTTGACCGCGTTATCGTCGCTATTACCCGATATGAAAACATAATATCGCGGGGTAACGATCACGACACGGCATATCGGCGTAATGAGGATCGCGTGTGCACCCTGCCCCGCCAATGCTCGAGTGTCGGCTACCGAAGGTTGCTACCAACATTTTCCTTGTCTTCTGCTACCTTCTCTACCCCTTTCGACCCCCGCTCCAGGCCCACCCCTCGTCCTATCTCCTGCAATATCCGCTCTTTAAGGGTGAAACGCGATACCGCGCGCGCGGTTCGTTCGATATCTCGTTATAATGTGGCAACAGCTAACACTCGTTAACCCCCGCAGGGGAAATCTTGCTCTAGTTCAATCATGTAACAATATCCGCGTCCTAATGCGCGCTCGAATTTTACTCGAAAAAGGCGAACGAAGCGGATCGCTAAGACGAAATTGCAGCCGATCGTGACGATTAATAAGAGAAAGTGTTTCGGGTGAAATTTGTTAATGTAAAAAAAAGGGATTGTGTTGTGTTGTATTTATTGGGGATTATTTGTGCAACGTACTCGGGCAGTGATTCAAATACTTTTCTTCGATAAAAAATCACATCGGTGTGTTTTTTATATGTTTTGTGGATTTTTCAGTTGTGATGCAGAACAATTGTAGAACAAAACAAGCTTTCTTATATTTTTTTTTTTAAATAACTAATTGTTAACGCTTCATTTTGATATGATGCTGAATAGCAGTATAAAAATCAATTGAAACAAAAGAATATTGGTATTGACAGATCAATGATATATTATTCAAAAATGATTTGGATATCTTCTTTATCAATAGTTTCTTCTTCGAAAGCAATATATTGAAAAAAAATATTGAAAGATTACTTGTTCATATCACATCTATTTCTTTCTTTAAATTAAAAATTTCTTCGAAATGAACAATCGATTTGACATTGAAAATAAATAAAACTTGAATAATATGAGATCAGAGGAACGTATTAGCCAATCCATCTTTCAAAAGATTCAAAAAAAAAAAAAAAGAATCAATTTTGCGTGCAGTCAATTAAAATTAACAAAACAATTGAAAATATTCACAGAAATTCTTGATCGAAACCAAAAAAAGTAACCTACAACGAGATACGTTAAATCAATAGAAATATTAAAAATATATCGATGAATATTTAAAATCGTATTCCACATTTATAATTAGCTCCAGTAAAATCGAGATTTAAAATTCACTATTCCACCGTTTCCCTATCTTCTTCTATCTTCTAATAGAAGCCCAGCTGGCCACGTGTGTGATAACAGAAACGCGCTCTTTTTTTTTTTTTTCTTCTTCTTCTTCTCGATCGTTAAAAATTTTCACCGCTCTTAACGACCTGAAATTACAAGCCACAGCATGGCGTGGCGCACCGGTGGCTCCGCTCCCCGGCATCGGCCCTCATTGTTCGCATCGAGTCGGACGACAAGCCGCGCGAGATTTGCCGCGGTTTAATTGCATTACGAACGCGGAATACCGATCATTCATTATTCGTACGCGTATAAATGAATAAATCATCCCGGTGGATCGGTCGTAAAACCGGCACGCAATAATTACCCCGATTAATTTTAATCGCGATACACGCGATTATCGTTAATACGACGATTCATTACTGTTAATAGCGGGGCCGGTGGTCGAGCGTGCCTTTTTTCCCCGCGCGCCCTTTTATTATTAATTGCAACATTATAAACCCGGCCGGATGGAAAAACTCGGCGTAACACGGCTCGCGAACCGTTTACTCGGAAACTGCTATAGATACGACTCTATGCGTATATATATATATATATCTGCACGAGATACACCTGGCTTGCCAAGTATTTCTTATTTATTTCTTCGCCATTCTTCAGCTTGGCCTATAAGATCGAGGTAAGTAGACTGGTTAATGTAACTGTAATGAACGAATAACCGCGGTATCGCAGCTATGGGAATAAGGGAATCGTCAATTAACCGTTCGTTAGACCGGTTTCAGAGTTTAGAAAAAATGGGATTAGGAATGGTTAGAAGTACATTTTTATCGAACGAGCATTATTTTAATAAAATTCGAGATACTTTTTTGAAGATTATTATTTTATCGAATGTCTGAGTTATAATGAAATTATAGAAGAAATAAATTATAGATACTTGTTTTATTGTAATATATATTTCAGTGAAATTGTATAATGGTAATTAAAATATGTATTTGAAATTTATTTATTTGCGCTAACTGTTGCACAATTATTACGATATTGGAAATTATTGTGACGTTCTATTTATTCGTGAAAATGATTAGAACGTCCGATTCTGGATCTCGATTTAATATTATTTAATTAAGAATTTCACGTGCAATCTTTGCATACATAGTTTTAAACGATTATTATACAAAAGAAACTTGTTCAATTTTTATTTCCATAAAATGAAATATTGACTTAGGGCATTCGTTACACGAATTCAATAAATATGATTAAATATTATATACGGGCTACTTTGATCTACGTGTGAACACAATTTATTTTGTACATATGTGAGATCGCGATATATAAAATCAATTTGATTATTAAATTCTATTGAAAGATTGAAGATTCAAAAAAATAGTGAAAATTTTATACATAATAAACGCTCATTGACTTCAACTATTCACGTACAATAGAGGCGTCTATTGTACTGCCGCCAGGGGATGACGCACACACTTTCTAAATTTATTTAAAAATTAATAGAAATATAGAAATTAAGATATTTCAATATTTTCGAACAAAAGTGAACGCTTGCTATAAATAAAACTATTAATAATAATAAAAACTATGATAATAAAAATTAATAGTTATGAAATTACTTTTTAGCAGGGTGTCGTTCCAAGACGGTGAAACGAACGCTAAAACGTTAAGTCAACAATGCCTTTTTTGTTTTCTTAAATATAACTTTCTAACGATACGAAATAGAACAAAATTTTAAATGCATAAAATAATTAGATAATTATTTAATGCTCTATTATCCGCTGTAAATGAATACGAAAAATTTCCATATATATCCTCGTAAATCATTAAAATCAAGATTTTCGGATTACGATTAAATGAATTTTTCTACGCTTTCATCGGTTCGCAAAAAATAAAAAAGATATCACACAGAATATTGATCACGCGTAATCATTTCTAATAATTCGTGAAAATAAATTAATCAAAAAAGAATCAATATCTATCAATCCATTAAATAATTTTCATATCAAATCGAGTAATCCCAAAGAAAGAATCGTTCGCGAAAATGTAGATAATGTAACGAATCACCAGAGTGAAAGTAACGAAGTCTCGTTAATCACGTTGGCTGATGAACCCAACAAAACGGGCGAAATCAATTGAAACGATCGCGAAGAAGCATTGCCGGCTCGGCCACTTGACCACCTCCTTAAAAATCGGGCGGCTAGATTTCGCGATTAGACGGCCAACCGTTCTCCTCGATTTCGCCGTGACCAACGCTCCGTAACCGAACTGTCTAATTAAAGAATGCGAAACGCCCTCCGTTCATGTCCCTGGGACATTAATCTAGAGCAAACATGGCCGCGTACCGAGCGAGGCTATCATGTCTAACGCGTTAATGACTCTCGAATCGATTAACAACCACGCTGTTGTTAATTCTCTTCGTTTTATTTTTATTTTTAACTCGAAAGTTCGATTTCGAGACGTGTTTTTCGGGAAATTTTAAATTTTCCCGCCAAAATGTGTGATTATTTTGCGAAATGAAATAATCAGATCTCTGGACGAGAGAGAGAGAGTGGAAAGAAATCCATTATTTTTATAGTATATAATTCAAAAGTGAATTTGAAAAATGGATTAACTACTAATTATCCTAAATGAAGAATATATTTATGATGATTATTTATAAACAAAAAAAAGAAAAAAAGAAACGTTAACGTATTATCGTAATATATTAATTTTTGATCCCCCTCTATTCGACACACTGTGCGAACGTGATTGCTATCACGTGTTCCACGATGGGGGTGATCCCTTTCTCGGACACCGGAAACACGTTGCGGGCCAATAACAACGTTCGTTAGCGGGAAAGTGACGGTAGAAGTGGTTGGCGTTCGTGCCAGATCGTGATGTCATTTCGAAAAGACGATGCTGCGTTATTTCGCATCTTCTTAATAATGCAATCATACGTTTCTGTAACTTACGTTAGAAATATAATTTTATCGGATCGTTTAACGTCAACCAGAGTTGGACAGACGACTTAACTTGGACGAGTGAGATTATATTGCTCCATCTATTTAAGTGAAAGAAAATTTTTGCAAATATTTGTTAAATATACATATTTGGCTATATTTGAATTAGTATATTAGTATACAGGTTAATTATAACACATCTGTGAAAAATGTTGAACCGGTGGAAAAAAATATTTTTACGTTTATAAAAACGTATAAATTACACTTTACTTTAAAACTTTTAAATTGTAGAGTTTCAAAATTATGGACACATCTAATAACGATAATAAACAATTCCTTTTATTTTATCTTTCAATTGGTGAAATTGTCAAAGACGAATTATTGCGATAAATTTATATAAGTAAATGATTACGTGATATACCTTGATAGAGAAATAAATTTTTCAATGAACAAGTATTTATTTGGTTCGAGTATTCGCCAACATTTACGAACATCTGTTGGAAATACGCGATTGGTGAATATCCAACTTTATATTATCGTGAAAATTGGCCGAGGATCTTCGATATGTAGGATGTCATTCTATAAAATGCATAATAGAATCGTTGGAAAGCGTAAGCGGGAAAAATAGGATTTGCAACCGAAGATTTAAGCTCGATTTAACGATACATTGTAACGATACACCTGTTATCGATTACGTTAGCACGAACATGCGGTTTGTTCTTGTGTCGCTCTCGATGCCTATACGTTTCGATCGAATCCATTTACCGAGGGTGTATCTCCATCCATCGAGAAACAATCAAACTTTCGATCGATTAATGTTGAAAGGCAGAAGGCAGAGATGCAAACAGAGATCATTGAAAAATTCAGAAGACAAACTTTATAGCGTAATATGATACGGCCTAGGCGCAATTAATCGGTATGGAATCATAAATAATTCTGTATTGAACGTGTATACAGAGTGTCTCATGTAATTTTCATCTCGATTTTTTCAATGCTGTTATTCGCGATGGAAAACGTCTCGTATGAATGTTAAATGTTATATTAAGCATATTATAATATTGCTAGTTATTTCGTGAAAAGATGATCGCATGAAGATCAACTTTGCTTCTTTTTTAATAATCGATGCAGTTTAATATTTTCTAAAAATATTGTACATATATATATATATATATTTCAATTTCAACTTTGTAAAATTTATTGCTCGCCTTCCTCGTTTTCAATACAATAAGTAATATAAATTAATATCAAAATTAATAAACAAATATCTAATAATCTTTAGAGTTGATATAAATAACAAATAATAAATAAAAGATACAATTTCGTTTAAAAAGAATTGATAACACGAGTATATAAATCCCTTGATACCGTTCAAATTTTATTCATTACGAGAGAATCAAGATATCGGTAAACGTAATTGGTTTTTGCGAAAAGAATGGGGTTCTCAATCGAACTCGAGCAAACCGTGTCGAGTTTATTCGAACGCTATTCTCCTTACAGTGACAAGACAAGATTCTATTTACGCGATTTACAACGGCACACCTATCGCCCTTGCGGCGCCATTGTGACATCGTTTACTTTCGTGAATTGTATTCCGAGCGACGAGTAACTCGTTCGAGATTGCCGTTAAACTTCGACATAAGCGTAAAAGAGCATACCTACGTTATTCATGGCACGAGTTATTATAGATTGACTTGCTTGACATTTTTATTACAGGCAACTTTCTAGAAAAATGATAGATTATAGGAAACCCTATGCGATGAATTCCTTACCTGTCGTCAATTTAATGGAAATTTTGTATGGATTCGATTTCATATTTTTGTATACGTACAAGGAATATTGCGTTTAAATATATCTAAATTGAATAAGATTTCATAAAAATTAATTTATTTTTATAAAATAAATGACATAATATTAAGACAATTTTTAAAAAGATGGATAAATTTAAAAAATAGTAATGAATAATTTGAATCAATAGTTAGAAGAGTGTATATTTTTCAAAACTGTATTTAAGCAAATACAATAATACTTGATATTGATTTGATAAAATCTTTGAATAGAATAATTAGAATAATAATGCTATGCACATAAAAATATATATATATCATTTCGTTTTTTCATTGTATCATCCTTAATAATAAATATATGCTGCTTTTTTCTAAATTTTAAATTATACAATCTCGTTAAACATAACCCTAAATTTGCTAATTATATAATAAATTAAACTCTAGTATTATTCTGTGTCATGATATAAATCCATGACATATCCGTCCAAATAATTAGTTAACAAAAAAGAAATTACAAGAAAAAAATCGAGAAAGAAACGAGCGGAATGAATGTCCCTTCCGTTTTACTTTCTACAGTCTTTGTTGAAAACACGAGATATCAACAATACTCGCTAATACGTCATGGATCTTACCGACCGAAATTACCGACAGGAAGTCGTTCGATCCGGGTCAAGATATGATCGTTTGCGTAGACGGTTGCCCGATACGGAGGCGAAAAGGGAAAAAAAAGCCGCGTTTCTTCGCCGATTCGAGGCGACCCTGGGCTTTTGTTTCACTTAGCACCTCCGCACTGCGAGGAATTAGCACGGCCGTAAACTTTCGTGGAAGTCCGCCGAGTGGCGTATGATTTGCGTGCGAAATAAGAGTAAAAGGAAGAAGAGGAAAGAGAGAGAGAGAGAACGCAGAATATAACGGAAAGAGGCAAGAGAGGCGAAGAAGAAAAAAGGAAAGGAAAGGGCGAGCAGAAGAATGGAAGAGGGGAAAAAAAAAAAAAAAAAGAGAGGAAAGAAAGCGAAAGAGTGGCAATTCACCGGGGAGCCTAATTACATTAGAATAGGCGTATTTTGAAAGGATGGTTTCCTCGAAATCGATGCATTCGCTTGCCAATTTCACGACCAGTCTCACGTCTTCATTCATGTCGCGTCTCCTTCTCCCCTGCTCGGGATGTCTGCTCGCTTTTATTATCTAACAAGGATCAAGAAAGAGGAGCGGGGGGGGGGGGAACGTTCTCGAACGGAAGTCTCGAATTCGAAACAATGAAGGCGAGAGCAAAGCGCGCGGTTTGACGCGCGGCGAGGCCTCCGAAAAGGCTTTATGGCTCTATTCTACGTCACTCTTTTCTTCTCTTCCCTTCCTCTTCCTTCCGCCTATCCCGGCTCGCAGCCGCCGTTCTCTCTCTCTCTCTCTCTCTCCACTCTTTTCTTTCTCTCTCCTCCTCCTCCTCCTCCTCCCTTCCGCTCTTTTCGTTTCACCTCAACGGGTGTGTTCGTCGCCCGTTCTGCGGTGTGCTCCTCTCTCCGTGGGCCTTTTTCGTGCGCGCTGAGCGGCCGGCGGAGAGCGCATCGAGGAGGAGGGAGAGGGGGCATAAAGGAGCCGCTGCTGCGGGCATCTCGCCTCTGACAATCAGCTCTCGCCCCTGCCGAAAAATACGTGACACGCGAAAATCAATTTCAACGGTGGTTGCCCCGTCGTCCCCGGCCGTAAAACCTTATTATAGAAGGCTTCGGAAGATTCGTCCTTTCCACCGCTCGAACCAGTGAGTTACTCGCTTACTTCGTTCGTCCTTTTTCTTTTCTCTCTCTCTCTCTCTCTCTCTCTCATCTCTCGCGGCAAGAGATGGATTATGAAATTATGATTGACAATTGCGACGCGACATTGGTATTTGGTTATTGGATAATCAGTCGATAAGATAAGAGGAAGTTGGAAGAGTATCAATTGTAATAGAATATTACGGTTGTATCGGAGTGTATTTTTATTTTTGAAGTGTATCGTATTGAACCGTTGAATGGATATACGAGTGTATATATTTGTAAATCGTATATTTTAAATATAATACGTGGGTAAGAAATTATTATTATTATTATTATTATACGTGTTAAAATTGTTAAACGATATTTAAATTTTCTGTTTTTGCATTTTATTGATTAATAAAAATTATAATCACTATTTGATCTTTTGTTATTTATTTATTACAACTCGCTAATGTGAATTCCGTACGCGTCTATTATTAAAACGTGATTACTGGTGTTCAATTGTAGGAATGTTGAATTTTAATACGATAACAATATTTGAATAGAAAGTAGCATCTTTATATCAGAGATCCAAATGAAAAAAAACTTCAAAAATTCCTTCACACAGAAGGACGAGATTTCAATATAAATATACGAGCACTACGTATACTGTTTGTAATAAATTTTAAAAGAAATAAATGTTAAGTGTAATTTTTTATTTATTTATTTCTTTTTTCTTTTTTTTTTTTTTTTTTTTTTTTTTACTAATTAATGCCTTGTATTGTTGATATTAACGACATATCGTTAATTAATAAGATATCAATAATGACGATATATCTTGTCTGTAATTAATAGTAATAATGCACATTTTTAACCAGTATTTCTAATTCTGGAATTCAGCATATTAAATTTGAATTTTATATTCGAAATTGACGTGTGCATGCATATGCATGCGATGTATCCTTTGTTATGAGAATACAGAAGACGGTAGAGAGATCTCACGCACCAAGATATCTAAAGTATATATTCATACAGAGCATGAATTTAAATGCTAAATACAAACATTCTACATACATACGCTTAGATATATTATCTCCTTTATAGAAGAATTTCTTCGAATGTTGAAAACAACGGACGATACGATATAAAGAAAATTATCCACGAATTTGACGAATGAAATGAAATTATTTCTTTGTAGAATAAAACAGGATATTGATTAATAGCATTAGTAGGCTAAATTTGAATCTATTTACATGATAAAAAAATTAAACTTTTGAAAATTACGAATTAATCAAAAACTTATAAATTAATTAAGAATTTTGTTATTTTTTTTTTTGTCCGCCTTTTATGTTTCGAAAATTGAAATTAAATATTTTATATATATATGTATATATATCTGAAATTTTTATAAAATACAATAAAAAGACAAAGTTATAAAATAAAATAAGATTAAATTATTATTTTATCGTATTTCAACGAACATTTAAATCAAAAAAAAAATAGAAAAAAAAAATATAGTGAGAACAGAAAAATAAAAAAAATTTTTGTTCGGCCGATTAAATAATGGAGATTAAGTATCACAAAGCTTGTGTATGCTTCTGTATTTTAAAATTATGTAAATTTAAAAGTGTTTTTCTATCAAAATCAATTTGTTCCGAATTAGGTGCTTATGATATTTCAATAATAAATAAAGCAATTTCTTTGAAATTTAATTTCTTTGATATTTAATATTATCTAATGGAACAGATGTCTTTTTATAGTCCGTAGTAAAATATTTAATTTTTTTTTTTTTTTTGAATAAATATTAAATTTCGTAACATACAATAAATTTCATAAAATTGATTTTTCTTCTCCAAATGGCATTTCGTTAAAACATATTTCCTTTTAGTTTACAGGCAATATTTACATCGCATAGATTAAGATTATCACTTATTTTTATGTTTTTTAGATAAACACGGCAAATCTTGGCATAAAACGAAATGTCATAATTAAAATGTAATAACTATATTTAAATAATATAAAAACAATTTGATATAAAAATTGCACTTGTTCTCGAAAATACAAATAAATACGTCCAATACAAAATATTGAATCTCTAATTTAAACAACATATAAATTTAAAAACAGAAATAATACTCCCTTAACAAAATGATCTCTTTTTCATATCTTTAAATTAACAACAAAATATTAATCACGACTTTAATTATAATCAATACACATTTTTATTTTCTCTATCCCTCCCCTATACCCTCCCCCCGCCCTCCCCATTACTATTTTTATTACGCAACAAGCCACGATTTGCATAAATAAAACAAACGACGAAACGTCTT
The DNA here is from genome assembly GCF_048593485.1 of Apis florea. Classification (NCBI taxonomy): domain Eukaryota; kingdom Metazoa; phylum Arthropoda; class Insecta; order Hymenoptera; family Apidae; genus Apis; species Apis florea. The sequence goes on along the minus strand of NW_028256864.1, from coordinate 1,308,431 downwards.
TCGTCAAATCTCCACTCTCCCATAAATAAATCTTCCCGGCGTGCTCGACACTCCACACTCGCAACCTTACTTTCCCCTAAGCCCGTGGCCCTCGACACGTAACACCTCGCCGATCAACCGATTTCAACCGACTTGAATCGAATCGAAGGCGAGGATCAAGCGAACGAAAACAGGCAATAAAGGGCTGAGAGCTCAATAAAATTCGAGCGAATCGAAACACGCGCTCGTCGCGTGATCCGCGTGAAATTTATTTCTATTTGCCGTGGAGGGTCGCTGCGATCATCCACCTCCCCTCGCCCCCTCAGCGACGGAAATCCCTGGACGGATCGCAGCCGTCGCCGCGGGACCGATTTTCCTCGGCCACGCGCCCTCCTCCTCCTCCTCCTCCTCCTCGCCCGTTTTGCGGCCGAACGAACGCAACGGTTACACGCGGGCGAGGAGTAGAGGGGAGAGAAGGGATCTGGGCGGAGTGGGGGAACGGGTCGGGGAAGTGATTATTGGACGCGGGGATCCACGAGCAAACTGAGACGGATCGATCGCATAAATCTCCCGCCACGGCGCAATATAAAGGCGGCCCGGACGAGGAGGCTTCGGAACGACTTGGCATAAATACGACTTAGCGATCGACTAATTGAGAATTATTCGGCCGCAATAGCGTCGCCCGCTAATTTCGCTGAGTTATCGGAGGAAGGAGCGCGGCGGGATTTACGCGCCCCACCAATGGGATTTGCTTTGGAAACGTAACGTGACGCGGCGTCGTCTCTCCCTCGCGACGCGTGAACGAGAGAGTTTGAAAGAATAGAAGAGGAGGGAGGGGATTTCTCTCGGCCGATCGGGCAAATTTTCTTTCGAGGCGGTTGATGTTAAGTGGGCAGCATTAAATATAAGAGTGGAGAAATTTTTCAGAGTCGAAAATAATTAGAATTTTTAATTTTTCAGTATCCGCGTTAATAGCAATCTCTTCTCTTTCTTTAATATCATTTTATTTATGAGATGGAAAAAGTAAATACAGGAATTGACGCATAAACAAAATTACATGTAAGTATTGAAGTGGAATATTTTAAAAAATTGTATTTATATTTAACTTTTTTTTTTTTTTGTACAAACATAGTATTAATTTTTCTCTCGGATAACAGAATAGATATATTTGTAAGATGTATCAGTGAAAATGTACTTCATAGTTAAATATTGTAACTAATATTGTAATCTTAAAGAATTGGTGAATATGCATTGGTTTCGTAATACTGAATTCCAATTTTCTTTATATCTTTTAATCACATATAATACGCTTATTTCAAACACTCATCGATACATTTACATTTACATGAAAGTCACGAATCTCGTTGTACGTTGATCAGGATTTCGTATTCCATCTTTTCCAACAACTAAAATGCCAACAATTTTTTTCTTCATATAGAAGGAAAAACGAGTGAATCATAATGGCTTAATCACCTTCGGGAGGAAGGAATAATAGGGAGTTCGAAAGAGGATGTTGCCTAATTACAGATGTCTCGGCCGAGAATATCGCAGGATGCTGAAAGATCGCCCCTTCGCTCGGACAATTGAACCGTTTAAGAAGCAAATTTCACGAACCCCTCGAAAGGAAATTCTTTTAATTTTCAATGAAAAACGCAACCGGCCACGTTACGTTCACCCCTTTGCCCGGCTTAAAACGGTATCATTAACATCACTTTGCGTCCAATTTGACCGGCCGTGACGTTTTATTATAACTTCATACCCGGTGATTTCGCCAGCACGATAGCCACCCCGTAATACAAAGTATCACGAACCGCGACAGCGTCATAATTTCCAGACCCGATCGAGACACTCTTGCGTGCATTAATAGCCCGCGTATACTCCCTCGATTAGAGGTGTGTACCCGTGCACACGAAAACGAACGAAATCCTCCGTTATTTTCCAGCTACCGGCCCATCTGTCGTCCGACAACACTCGGTGTCACGATTTTGCTCGCTGACCCCAAGATTCCCGCAGCATGTGTTCCTTTATTCGTTTCTATGGAAGTTGGAGAAAAGAGAAGAGGAAATAATAAATTGGTTTTCGCAACGCGATCTGTTCTATTCGGACGAAGCTCGAGAAATTTGATGGAATTTTGAAACGAACTAAAGGGATTCTTTAATTTTTGATTCGACTGAAAATTTATTTTCGAGCAGTTTGTGTATTTTTAAATTGAATGAAGACTCAATAAATAATTCTAATTTTGCGTAAAATATGTAATTCATAATTGATTGTATATGTAGAGAAATTTGGCGTTGATTTGATTAAAATCGGATTTTTCAAAATTTCTAAATTTCTTTCCAAGATAGCACGTGAATACGTTTTTACAAGTGATTGTAACTATACAATCAAGTGTTAATAAAAGGATGAATTTGTTTTCTATTTTTGTTGACTATCTTAATATTCAACATATATATAAATGATAACTGAGTAATTCAGATAAAAACAAATCTTAGAAATTAAGAATTTCAAGATAACGACGTAGCATTTAAATATTTTTGAATAATTTATAAATAATTAATTATTTTTCGTATACTCATCGTTTGAACGAATTGAAAAAATGGAAGAAATATCGGATCATTCCCCATTTTTATATTAATATATAAAATTATCCCAATGATTTCTATATCAGATACAAATAAAAATTTATCTCGAATTCCTTCACACGCGAATGAAACGATCATTTTGAGGCTATCGATTAAACGAGCGTACCTCGCTCGCGGCAAATCAGCACCGCAAAACAACTCGGGTCGAAGGAAAACGACTCGACTCGACGAGCTCTCGAAATCTCGAATAAGGCGAGATAACACGCAACAGGGACTGCTGCGTTTCGGTTAAGACCGAAGGAGGAATCGAGTACGCGAGTAGAGTGTCGGGTGTCTAGTCGAAAAGGCAGCACACACTTGTTCGAAAACCGAATGGTCACTTAACGCAGCGGGGGTGCCTGGTTGCCGAGTAAAAAGTTCTGCCGGCATCCGGAGTCTCTCTCCTTCTCTCTTTCTCGCCGAAGAGAGGGTGGGACGACTGGTGTTTTGTTTGTTCGGCAAACTGTCACAACAACTTGAAACGAACGACCCACCCTCCTTTTTATCTTCTTCCCTTCGTCTTCTCTCTCTCTCTCTCTCCCGCAGATCCTCTCTTTCCCTGTTACTTAAGTTGGAGGATCCGGAAATTCGAGTGGCCCTTTAACGTGACTAATACGCGTGTCTGTTCGGCCGGAGAGAAAAGAAAACGCGTCATGTTCGAGGACCAATTGTACAAGGTGGATCTAGTTGGGTTTGACAACGGTGATTCTCTTTCAGATTTCGAATTATTTGCCGATCGTTGCTCTGTTTCTTCTTCATACATGCGAATCACAATGAATTTCGATGATTGGAAAGGTATTGTTATGCGATTGGTGGAAGGATTTTTAATCACACGACTGGTAAGAGATATTGTGCATCGATTGAAAGTATACAGAAAAAATAGTTGTCCTCCGATATGTCATGATGTATTGATTCAATGTTGTGGGAAAAATTATTATTAGGATTAGGATTTTCTACTTTCTACTCGTCGCATTTATTAAATCTTAAATATGATTTTTATTTATTTAGAATTGGAAAATTTTTATGACGTATTGAAAAATATTGAGAAATTTCTTCTTTCAATGAAATTTTTATAAAAAAACGACGAGTAAAGAATTATCGTGTTATTTAAAAAATAGACAGTTATAATATAAAATTATTGAATAACGTATAATTTGTCAGTATTTAATATCGATATTATAAAGAAACCCTTTTATTGTGCATTCTATCATTTTCTTCTTTTATATGTTAAATTGATGGAAGTAATGATATAACTTGAATGCAATAATTTAATTTATAATTTATTTACTTGAAATCATTCGATCATTTTCTGTAAAAATATTATTACTAATTTTATGTCAATAATTTGATCATTCGTTCTCAAATGATAATAACACAACTGTTGAGATTGAAATTTACATTATAGCTCGAAATCTGATCAAAAAATCCTTTAATTTCATAGAAATGACTGAAAATGAAAATATTTTACTTATATCCAATCTATTAAATAAGCAGTTCAGTTCAAAAATTAAATAAAACATAAGACGATAATTCAAAGTAAACGATATATGATGCGTTTTATTTAACCGGCATAATTTTTCTGTCTAATAGAATAATATCAACAATTGCACTTTCATCGAACAAAAAAATTATACATTAAATAATTCTAACAATATCTTTTGGAGGAAGCAAAGGATCATCCAGAGACACTGTTTCTTCACTTTCGACGAGTCCAGAAACTCGAATGGCAGATATCTTTGCAATCGAGATTCAAACACTTATTTAGACAAGTAATTCCTTCAAATTCAATCTGAGCGAAAGAAAGAAAATAAGTTCGAATCAGAAAAGATAAAAATAATTTCATTCGGCATTTTATCCCGTTCGACACGCTTCACTTTTCACTCACTGTTTCTATAAGTGACATTTAGTATCTATAACTCAGATATGGATCAAAAGTTAACCTGATCTGATCATTTTTCAATCGACGATTCGAGGATTAAAACTAACGCCACGAGTGATGTATAACTCATTTTCAAAAAAATTGAACATTAAAACGAGTATTTATATTCATCTCGATGCAACTTTTGAAAGTGAATACTCAAATCAACCAACGTGTTGTGTTAATTCCATAGATCATAAAACGTTATTAATGAATTGATTAGAATTAGATTCTAAGAATAAATAAGATCAATTACTCGTAAGCGCCACGTTTAAATTATAAGAATAGAATATTTAATTGTAGAATAGTTAGCATAAACATTGCTAATCGCGAGACACGGTCAGCCTTGTCGTTATTATGACTGATAATTGCAACAGCAACTATGTTACGCGATGATATACGTGTTTAGCTTAATTACTGATCGTTTGTCATTGTCAATGAACCAATTAAAGTGAATAAATACGCACAGAAAAAAAAAAGCAGGGATAATTAATGTGCAATTAATTGTGAAAAGATTCACATTTGCATTATCGTTTAATTAATCGTATTCAGAAATAAAAATATGTTGAAAACTTTTAATTCATTGATATAAATAGAAAAATTGTAAAACTTTAAAAATCAATAATAATTATTATTATTATTATACAAGATAATTAAAGTGTTTTAATATCTCGAGACGTGTAAATTGAAATTTTTACTCTTTTTAAGATAAATAGAAAAAAAAAAAATAGAAAAAGATAAATCAGACTTGATTCTAGATTCTTAATTAAACGCATTGGTTTTGGACTGAAGTAGAGAGAAAGAATAATTCAAATATTATAGTTTAAAATATTTCAATACGTAGAATGTTAAATGATCATTGGAATTTAATATAACTTAATAAATAAATCTTAATTAAAATCGCATTTTTTGTGTACAAACTTTTTATATTTGTTTTGAATTGATTATTTAAAGATTGTTAATGTAATGCGCGTATTGAAAGAGAGAAAGTGTCGAGCGAAAAAATTTTAAATAAAAATAAATTTTTTAAATTTTTCTTATATACGAAGGGATAAGAATCATATTGATGCAGATCCAACGAATGGAGAATGAAATTAATCTCACATTACTTTAAATTAGCCAAACTATGCATGCATTATCTCGTTATAGATACATAAATTAAAATCAATTCAAGATATTGAAATCGAAGAATATATAATATATAATAATGATTTCTCTCCACACATCGTTCGAATATCGCGAAAAAGAGATTGTCGATATAAAATTTTGGAGACGAAAGAAGAAGAGAAAAGAAATCTGAAATAAGAAAAATAGAGTTTTATCATTTATGATGATAATTTTACTCCTGTTTGTATTTGGACAAGTTCATATGATAGAGTTGCAGAGTATATAACTTTGCATAATAAAATCATTACATTATTACGAGTATACATTATTAAGGACCACCATTAGAGTTACCACCTACCGCCATCTTTCCACGTCTCGCCTCAATCTAGATACCGTACACACGCTTCGTGACTAATTTCATTAAATAACGTCGAGGAAACGATTAACCAAATACTCGAAGAATCTCTGGAAACAACGTAGAGCAATACGAGAACTCATCGGGCTTGCAATTGCTTCCTCGTCCAACAAACCTGTTATACACGATTCTACGATCGTTATCCGACAACCCGGTGTCTTTTGTTCGCTCGTGTTCGATACGCGGCTCGCAGTTTAGAACCCAGTCGTAGTCGTTACGCTCGATTGTCCCGCGAACTGGACCCTGCGGCAAAAACCAGGAAATCCTCGGGATGCGAGCTGTTTGCGATGCGGCCGAGTTTGCGGATCGTCGCGCGTAGAAATCGCTAGATCGGCTCTAAAAATGCTAATTCAGTTGTACCGTGTTGATTATGCCTGTGTATATTTGAACGAATTATTTTGAAACTAATTATTTCTTTTAATTCTATGATCTTTTTTTCTTTTTTTTTTGAAAATAATTCTTCAAATTTGTGATTTGACTTTTGGATTTTTGCCTTTATCAAAGAAGGAGAAGGAAATTTTTGGTTTTCGATAAATGAATAGCAGGGATGGATCTCTCGAGATCATTCTCCCTTTTTGTTATTCGAAACTTGCATTAAATTTTTCTCAATGGAAAAGGATATCTAACTGTTATTACGTTGCTAAAATTACGAATTTGAGTCTAAAATTAGTTTCAAAAGTTACTTAAACTTGTTGAAATGAATAAAAGTAAATTTTTTTTTCTAATATATCTGTATAATTTTTGTGAAACTTGTATATGGAGCACAGTATGTAATTCGAAATTCAATAATCAGTAAGAAAATATTTCGATTAAAAATTAAGTTTAATTTTTTAGCTTTTGAAACGCACAGTAAGTTTTCCACAGTAACCAGCAAGTTTTTTCCTATTAGATAGGAAAAACATCGAATCATGCTGCAAATACTTGTTAAAAAGTAGGGACGAAAAATGTTTGTTTCGACAAAAATTCTTAAAGCGTTATTACGAGGCTGGCTTATGCGTGTTCCGCGAGCGAAGGAACGAACGCTTCTCGTTCGACGCTGGAGGACGCTGAGCGCGCGCGAGAGAAAAGGGGAGAAAATCGACTCAGGTGGAGCAGTAATTTGAGGTAAACACGAAAATGTGAAACGATTGCGCGAGTTGAAGCAGGTAGCCGATAAAAACACGCAAGGCTAGCCGGGGATCGTTGCACACCAAACGGACAGATACAATTTGCCGATCGATTCCTCGTTTGTGAGTTAAACCAGCCGAATCGACGTTGGTTTAACACGGCTTATTAATGGAGGCGAGCCTGTTCCTCTTTGCCGCTCACACAAATTCTCAGAAAGAAGCGTAATTTGTCCAGGAAATGTTACTTTCTTTTTCTTTTTCTTTTTTTAATTTATTGGAATCGAAAAGAACCAAGTTGAATGAATATTTCAGATATTTATTTCTTTTTGAAAACATAGCTTCTTTGATGGAATACAAGGCAAAGAATTCTTCCATACAGCACGAATGTGTTTTTCTTGACATTGTTCATTCCAACTTTCGACACGATATGAAACAAATTAATCGCATTAATTGTAAAAAGAGTTGACTTTGTTATAGATAAACGAGAAAAGCCGATTTTTCGCCGCGATCGTGCATTCGCTTTCCTTCGAAAAAGAGGAAAGACACGCGATAAAAAGTCGCTCGTACCTTGTCGCTTCGTCTAAGACTAATAATAATGCAGATGAACGAAGCTTCGTCGCATCTATCTATCTTCGTTGCTTTTAATTAGGGAAACAAGGAGAGATATTCGATCGCAATAAATCACTCGTTTCGCATAAGGACGATAGAGAAGAACAGGTCACAGTGGTTGCGTGGGTTAACCGACTAATCAGTTGCCGCTCTGAGCCGCATTTGTTTTAATTTCAATGAGCTGATTAATCATGTAATGTAATCGTACTCTCTAATTTTCTCTCGCTTTAATTTTAAAATCACACCGCGTAAAATCGTGAAGGATATATATGAAATTGTGATCATTGTGTGTTTATTCCATAATAGGATGTGCATTATTCAATATCTATGCAAATGAATTCGTTATTTCTTATTCCGGTTTATGTTAACGTACAGTGTTTCGAGAATTTGAACATTTTTTTTTTTTTTTTAATGTTATCCAGTGATTCGTTATTTTTAATTAAAGCATCGTTAGAGAATGACAGATTAGATGTGTAGAACGATTATATATATAATCGTCAATATTCTAAAATTTAATTTTCGTTTTTTCTTTCTTTAAATATAATTCTAATTTCGTAGAAGAAGATTGTTCATTTATAAAAAAAAATTGGATTCGAAACGATTACTCCGTGTGTAATCCGTGTTATATCGTACACAAATATACACTTTCATTGAAATCAAACTTTTTTGCAAAATAATACAATATGTAAATTTTTTATTTTCACGAATTCCACCTTGTCAGGCAATAATGGGTGTTTGATCTGATTCGTCGGCAACTTGTAATCTCTTCGTAGCACGAATTACAAGATTTTATAAATAAACGCACTGTTATTAAGGAGCGATGGGCTCGCAAAAAATAAAAATTTCGGGAAAAATTCAAAAGTGCATGCGTAGACTTCCTGAAAGATAATAAGATATTTTCGATATTGCAATTTTCTGTAATTTGCGATGAACAAGCGAGGAAAGGAAACCCTTGTCGACACGTAATAAGACGCATCAAAGTGTTAAAAATCCAGAAACACGGTCAGAACTCCGTCCCAATTTCCTGTACAGCAGTGTTTCCGATAATTGAAGCTTTGACGAGTAACACTCTACTTATATTAAACATCGGTTAACGAGCGTGATCCTTTTTTGGGAATCAAAAATCACTACTTCTTATGGAAGATCTTTTTTTCTTAAAATCTGGTAAAAAAATTTGAAACGTTGGAATTCGAAGCAAAAATCTTATCTCGTTCAATTATTTTGAATCAAACTTGAATACATTAAAATACCCTCGATTTCAGAGATGTGAATAGAACAGAATTTCCATTGTTTCGAATTAAACGGGAGGATAGATTTTGGGTAAGGGAATTCTTAATGGAGGACTTTTCTTCGATGATTTTCTGAACTGCAAAAAATTTTTTCACTTTATTTAAACTTAAAAGAATATTTAGCAACAGATTTTTTGATTTCTTCAATCTCGTAAAATTAATATTTTCCTTTACATTTTTCGCTAATAGAAATAATGTATGTACAATTCGGACAATTCCATTAATAAACACATACCAAAACATGATTTCTTTAAACCGAATTTAAATACGGATAAGTATAACAAAAAAAAAGAAAGAAAGAAACTATTCCTTGTTTCTCAAAAGAATTATATCTAATTTCGAGAAAAATATTTACGACAAAATGGTGGTAATGGTTTTTTAAATTGCAAAAAATTTTTTCACTTTCCTCTGTATCCCTTTATAACTTCAATATTAAAATTTAAATTCGCTTTTAACAATATCCTTCTATGCGAGAGAATCGCAACAGATTTTTCTACGTTTCACAAAAAATGTAATTCCGTCCATTGATTTCTTCAATTTCCCCTTACATTTTTCGCTAATAGAAATAACATATGTACAATCCCATTAATAAATACATACCAATACTTTAATCCGGATTTAAACACGGACGAATATAAAACGGAAAAGAAGAAGAAAAATTCATATTTGAAAAGTCGCGTAAAAGAAGAAACTATTCTCAAAAGAATTATACCCATACTCCGAGTGTACTGAAAAGCATAGCGAGAGTTAGATGGGATAAAATGAGAGCTGCCTAGTTCAAAGCGCCTGGGCGGCCGGATCGATCCGAATGCGTCGATCGATAAAGAATCTAACGATCGGGTATCATCTTAAATCGATATTTGCCTCGATTCCCGCGGCGTGGAAGCCCGCGACAAATGAGCGGAGGGAAGGGGATGCGCCGATATCGTGGGCAGGCGAGAAGAGATGAGAGAGAGAGAGAGAGAGAGAGAGAGAGAGAGAGAGAGAGATAAGAATGCCGCGTAAGTATAGAGAGCATAATAATCAGAAGTAAATTGCGGATACGTGAGGCTACCGTGTTGTAGGGGGCCTCGGGCTTAGCCGGCCGCGTCTCTCCGTTCCTTCGGTTCTTCTTCTTATTCCCTCGGCCCCGCACCGCACGCACCAATTTCTCGCTCGTGCGCTTGCGCGAGAAAGTATACTATATATATATATATAGTATGTATAGTATGGTACAGTATATATACGTGGATAAATTTATATAGATATCGACGGACGTGTAAGAAGACGAGATACGTAGCGGGACACGAGGGATACGTATGGTATACCTAACCTGATCGGTAATCTAATTTGAATCCCGAAGCGAAGGGTTGGCCGGTAATGGAACACGTATCGAATAATATTACGAGCGATTCGATTCGATATCATTCGTAATTCTGGTCCCGAGACCGCAACCGAGCTTCCCTCGAAGAAGGCAGCGAAGAGTGGCCTGACCGCCTGACCGCCTCCTCGGGCCTTGATCGCTCTCGTGTGAACAACACATTTTATGCGTATTCCGGGGTGAAGAAGGGAACTAATCGGAAAACCAGATCCCCAGCGGAGTCTCGAAACTCGCGAGGTGGAATGGAAATGATCGAATTCTGTGTTGGGGGCCCGAGAATCGTGAGAAATCGAGGAAAGTAATAAAGTATTGGATAACTAAAACAAGATATAAGAGACGCATTGGGATCAAATTAAGTGATCTCGATTTTTGAACAGTTTTTTTTTTTTTAATTATATATCATAGGTTGTGAATATATACAAGCCTTGAAAGTCTGTGAAATAATTGCACCTAATTTTCATCATACATCACATTCGTGATGTTTGTTGATCTCTTTAAAAAGTATTCGAATCGTGCCAATTATAGAATCTTTACGCCAGGTATAATATTTTATGGAATAATGGAGTTGCGAGAGATGAGAAATGAAGAAAATTCAATGTGAAGAGAGAAAGAATACAAAACAAAAATTTAACCTGCCATTCTTCGAACGGAGAACTTTTTGTCCTGCGTTATAGTGTCTTTTTTATTATTTTCTCGTTGTTATTTTCTCCATGGAGATTATTTTGGCCATGAAATTGAAATTTTTCTGGAATTCTTCCGATTCAACTTCGTAATCAGCCAATACTTAACGTAACAATAGTTAATATATCCTTTATCCTTGAAAAAAAATTTAACGCAAGTTATTTTTTTACCTTTTAATTTCGAGAGTTTCGAATTATTTCGGAAAACGAAACAAACGAAACATTCGAGAAGTTTGTAACTTGTTGCGTCTCGAACAGTTTCTAATCATCCCATCCCCAATTTTTATCATCGAAAAGATTTTCGTTAATTTTTGGCCGGTTTTCAATGCGCGTGCGGCCAATCACGGAGCGCATCGTAACGGCCCGTGTAGTTGTTGCCTCTTTGCCTAATGTTAGCCCTTTTAAAGAACGTATCATAAATTGCGTAAAGCGAAGGCGCACCGGCTTTTATACCGCGTTGCCCGAGGCGAGCCATTCCCCTTTTCCTCTCTTTTGCCTCCTTTCTCCTCTCCATAGTGCCGCGAACGACGCCTTTACGCGCCGCTAAAAAGTAGCATTTCGGGCGAAATATAAAATTGATAAAACCCACACCACCCCCTCCCCTCCACCTTTCCCTCCTCCGAGTAATAAGATCGAGATTCGTAACATTTCGGCCGTGATTGCTTCGTGATTATCGAATTACGAGATTTGTGAATAAATTAACGTTCCCACGGACATCGATCATAACGGGTGATGCGAGATTTCTCACGTCTTGAGTTCAGAATTCATCTGTTTATGGAAATGGAAGATTTCTTTTCGCGAGATATCAAAATTCGTGAATTTTTTCTTTTTTTTTTCCCCTAAATTCGAACGTATGTGTAGATTGTAGTTGCTTTCTATAAATTCTATTATTTTTTCAAAATAATGATTGAGACGAATTAATGATATTTATTGGTGAAATTTTGTAGGTATAGAGTGGCTTGATGCGTTTCAGTTTTCTAGAAATTCTTATTGTTTTATTCTTTCAAATTAATTCCAAGTTATTCATTGATTTTTATGCAAATTTTTATGTAAAATGTATACAAATATGCAAGAAGTATTTAAACGTGCCATATATATATATATATATATATAAATGTATATGATATATAAGTATTTTACGTATATATATTTATAAATTATTATTTATTTTATTTATTATGTTATTATGCATTATGATAATATATGATAATAGTTTTTTTGAAATGTTTTATTGCAAAATGATATCATCTGTCCGAAAAAATAATTTGCAAGCAGAAAATACGTGTTTATACGTGTCGTAAGATATGATTAAATTTCAATATTATACGCTGAAACATTTTCTAGATTGTTTTATGGATATTTACTATTTAAAATATTTGTAATTTTTATACATAAATTGTAGATTTTAACTGTATTTAATAACATTCCGTTTCTTTTTAATTTTTCACCAAAAATTTCGTTAATTATTTTTTTTATTATAGTAATGAAATTAAAGGTTTTATTTTTCTTTTAATTTTTTTTTTTTTTTTTTTTTTTTTTCATATTGTTCAGAAGGAAATTAAATTTCAGTATATGCCGAATCTTGCCGATGTAAATTTTCCAACTTTAAAAATTTCTTTTGCAGCTTTAATCAATGCTCTTTCTCATTAACTTTACCTGTTTCAGAAATAACAGCGTGTAAATATAATATTAATAATATAAAATACATAAATAAAATTAAATTGTTAAGATTAAATGAATACCTTTCTAACAGTTTCTAAATACTTTTTATAAAATAATATCGTTTTTAATCAAGTTTTCCATCTTGTTATGACTAACTGAGATAGGAATGGAATATTTGAAATTTTCTCTTCATAAATTTCGACGTTATTTATAGACTTTCAAAAATACTTACTTCCACTATAGAAATTAATGAGTTGATTGTTGAAAAATGGGCTTCTTCTACTGATCTATTTATTTCGTTTCGTATTTTCGATAAAAAATAATTTTTAAATTTCTGCCAATTTTTCATTGTATGCTATCTACTTGGCTATAAATAAAGTTCTCGAGTCGACAAATAATAGCATTATTAGATTGTTCCAATTACAAGAGGCATTATTGAATCATTCTCAAATTTTTCCAATAACCAAATTACCAATATAACAACCGGCGTTGTCTGTAATTTCATCTACAGAAATCCAAGTATTGTGCTCTGTATAATATCTCCCCGAATATTTTGAATACACGTGATCCGTGACGACTTTGCGCAATTTTTTTTAAGAATTTTTCGATTCCATCCATCTCTATATTTCTCGAGAAAATTTCACCAAAATTATTATCGTCCGACATAAGTTAGCCATAAAATTGATTTACTTGATTATTTGATTCTGAATTATTACACCATGTACAAAATAATATCTAAAGAAATAAATCAACGAATTTTTTGAGAATAAAAAAACTTTTTACGTATTTTTGTGTTATTGAATCTGAAACTGGCTGTGTGAAAATTGCCTTTAAATTTAGGAAATAAAATATAATTTTTGATATGTTCACGAGAACTTTTTTAAAAGTTTAACAAATTTTTTTTAATTTTCGTTCGATATTTTTAAATCAATTATTTTGTATCAGTACTATCGTTCTATGAACTTGAATTTGATTTATTATTACAGGATATTTTTTGCCAAGATATAAATAAAAATATTTATTAAATATAGATAAAACTATTAATAATAAAAAAATAAGAATTAAAATCTTGATAAATCTTGATCTCTATAAATCAAATTATATGCACAAACTTTGGATAAATTGGATTAATCTCGTAAAACACTGAACTAATAACATTTTGCTCAAGAATGTATTTTTTTCACGAGCAACAATATCTGTATATCGAACTGATTATGACTTTCTTTCATCTAATCTACTTATTGCATAACAATTACCAATATCTCTTTAAAGAAAAAGAATGAAATATTTATTTTATTCGTGTTGATTTGCTTTGAATAGAATACTCTCACTTAACTGGCATCTCAATATGTCAAAACTAAATATTACATATTAAAACAGTTGTATCTTTTTTATATGAAACATGCAAAATATATGAAAGATATTACATAAATTGAATTACGAATATCCACGATATATGTTTATTTGCAAAATAGGATATATTTATCTAATCGACTTAATCCATGATATGATTCATTTTTCACCTCACGTTTCTTTTGACAAATGAAAATATTGAACTTAACCTTTCGAAAATGATTTATAATTATAATATAATTACAAGTCAGTCATTTATGCAAACAAATAATAGATAAAGAAAATTTCGGCTTGTTTCAATTCGCCAGTTCGAGTTTCTAAGTCTGGTAAGTACTCGTTTTATTTGCTGATCTACTTGCTTTCTGATAATGCCTCGCTTTCTGTTTACTATTTATTTATTGTTACTTTCGTTTCAGGCTTAAGTGACAGTGCACAATTTATACGAAATAATTAATTTATTGTTATAGTAAATGTTAGAAATAAAACTATGCAACATCTTCAGAAATTGTACGCTAGAATAAAGTAAAAATTAATTTTTGCCTCGAGAAAAATATATAGCAAACCGAGATGTAAGACGAATTTCATTATTAATAACGCATTAAAAGATATCAAAATTGAAGAATCTCGTTTCAGACGAGAGAAACATCGTTAAACTGTCTCAAATTCTGAATGATGAAATATGGATCAAGGCTCGGGAAGAAATACGAATTTACTCATTTTTCATATGTAAATTTCACATTTGTATGGTAATTTTATGAAATTAAATCTTGATGACATTTAAGAATCACTTTCATTTCCAATATTATAAATTATCTTTTCAACTACACGTAATATCTATGCTAATTATTCCCTTCGAATTAATTTTACTTTCAATTATATAAACTAGACTCTCAGAGATGAGCGAAACCCAATTCCGTTTATTTGGAATGCCGTTTTATTTAAAGAAGCGAACTTTTTATTCTACCTAGACGATTTCCATTTTAATTGCAAATCGTAAAACGATAATGTTACAATCTGACCGATCTTACCAAAATACCAAAAATTTAATACACAATGTTGATTCCTTCAATTTCGCGAAACGAATATTTTCCCCTACATTTTTCGCTAATAAAAATAACGTATATACAACTCGGACAATCCCATTAACGAACGTTACTCTTGATCTCTTTAATCCGAATTTAAACACAAACCAAAACAAACAAATTTACTCATATTTCTTATTTCTCGAAAGAATTATATCCACTTTTTTTAACTGCAAAAAATTGTTCGCCAAAGAAAATTTTCGCGCGAAGAAAAATTCTAAATCTCAACCAATCCTCGCTTTATAAGAATCACTCGATGTCGAAACTGCCGTCATTTCAAATTTCTCGCCAGATCCTCGCTAGATCCTTTTGCTAGATCACGAGTGTAAGTAAGATCATCGAGTATAAGAATGGAGGAAAATAGGCGACAGCCCTTTGTCGGAATGTGTTTCACGTATCGTCGCCGTCGGAAGTGGTGGCCTCGCCGCTTTTCTGTATCACGCTATATGCAAATGAGACATATGCTCTCGCCGCGCCACATAATAAATTTACTCGTGTGGAGATGCGTTGTATAGGTAGGGCCTGAAATTACGTACTGGCCCCGCCAGGGACACACGCGGACGGGAATGGCCGAGGCCAGGCCCCGGTCGAAACGGTGGCTTATAATACGCGCTCCTTGCTCGAACAAGTAACGCCAAACTGTCCTTTCGTCGGGGAGCCGAAGCGCCTCTCCTCCTCCTCTTCTTCTTCTTTTTCTCTTAAACACTCTCTCGGCTGCGTCGTATCAAGCAAGTGAAATTTTTTCCTCCTACACAGATCGAGGGAGCAATTGGACGAGGAGGGGAAAGGAACGGTATGAAAATGATGAACGACGTTTTGAACGGGCGAACAATCCAAAGGACGCGGCACCGTTTTTCCTTGTTATTATCGTGCCACCGGCGTGACAAAGATTATTGAAACCTCCAAGGACGGCTCGCTTCTTCTTCATTCTCCTCCATTGGCCGAGCTTATCGCGAAATACTTATCCTTGCGGAATACGAAAATATTGCGCGTTTCTCTATTTCTCTTGTTAACAATCCGCTGCTCGTCGGAACAGAGGCGTTTCAAGAGTAGAGAGAGAGAGAGAGACGTTTGAAAATGTTTTAGAAATCCGTTTTGGGCCGGCCGAGAAAGAGGGAACTTTACGTTGGTTGTTTACGTGGCCGGGGTTTAAAGGGGAGGGGAAGAAGAGAAAAAGAAGAAAAGAAAAGGAATCGTTTCTTTTTCCCGAGCAAACACGAACGGCGTTGTAAAACAATTTGCCGGGGCTATGGTAAACAATGGACGATCACGAGGATGGACGTCGGTGGTGGTTCGAAGATGGTTCGAGGAGGCGACGAGCGGGAAGAAGGCTCCTGCAATTCTTCTCTTCTTTTCATAAACCCTTAATTTTACGATGATTAGTACAGTACTTCTGTCTCTTTCCCGCCAATTTTAATCCTGCAAAGTTCGAGATCTCTGCCCTCCACTCCTCTCGTCTCTCGGTTACGAAAAACTAGGGTTTTACAATCCTCGATTCGAGAAACGGGAGACAAGAGTTTCTCGGGGGAAAGGGGGAAAGGTCCACGCTTTTACCGCGCCAGGTAATTGGATTAAAGGGGGCCTCTCTCTGTTTGCGTTGTCGATCTCCAAGGATATCATCGGTAAATCCAATTTTTTTTTTAGAGTTAGTCCGGGATATTCTCGGTGTTTATTGCTTCCTGGACGATCCCAGCGGCAACAATCGTTTCTCTCGATTATCGAGCGAGGATGGAACTTTTACGATCGACTGCAATTCTCTCTTCCCGTTTTACTTCTTAAAAAATAAAAGAACGTGGAAAAATTATTTAAATTCGCTTGAGAAAGGAAAATAGACAATTATAGATTAAATTTTCAGATACTTGGATTTTTATTTTTATCCATGTTTGTATAATCCAAAAGTGGACTCGTCGTCCAATTGGTTGATCAAGAACGAACGCAACGAAGAACGATCGATACGTTTGATCGAGTGACGCTATCAATCGTGGAAACGATGTGATCGCGATCCGCGACCCATGCCAAGATTAATACTTTCGTCGTTGAGAAACGAGACGTGGAATAAAGCGAGAAACGAATGAATATCGAATGCCGTGTGAGAAACGAGCTGTCGCGCGGGAACAAAGCCGCGATGAAAAATGTCATCGTCGTTCAATTACGATGCATCTCGGAACAGGCGGTAAGCCAGCAGCTTCTAATATTATTAGCGTTCGTAGAAACGTGCTTCTGGAAAGTAGCACTTGTATGCGCTCGCCGCGACAGTCTCTTGTGCACGCGTCCCCTGTTTCTAAATACTGTAACCGAGCCTATTTAACGAAGCGGCGCCTCGATGGCTTACCAGCATAAACTATTCGCTCGCTAATTGCTGAAACATCAAATAAAAAAGACGACCAACTGTCTTACTCGTTAACGACCGTTTCGGTGAATGCATAATTTCGTTCGCGCGAAAATGAGCCGTTACCGCACACACGTGTCTCATTGGAAATATAAATTGCCACGGTTGAAACAACATTTGGATCTTCCCGAATTTCGTGAAGATAAACAACGGATCCGGATCGTTATTTTTCCACGATTCGAGGTTATAATTCGATTGGTTAAGATACATCGTGGGTTACATCGTGCTTCCGTCCATTAATTAAAGAGGCCGTCCCATTCGATTCTATTGAGAGTCGTTTCTCTCTCGAAGGAAGGAATTTGCATGTGCGAATGAATCCTTGCCAGGCCATTGTTTCATCGGTTTACCACCGGCGTGGTATCGTGACGATGCCGCGGCTGAAATACGACACACGGTAATCGGTTGCCCCATCATGCTTCTGTAATAATTCCTATTTTCAACGCGTGCACGATACGACGATACGACGTTCCCTTCCTGAATAAACGCACGGTTACGTGCGCACACCTCCCTCCACGACGAACAGCTTCCTCCTCGTACGAAAAGCTAGATTGAAAAAAAGAAGAAGAAGAAAACGCCGCTCACCTTGACTGTGCTCACCGGCGTCGAAAGTTTTGCTGGTCATCTGGAACAACGCGTCCAAAGGGCTTCCCTGGCCGGTCGTCCTCTTCCCATGATGCCCGCTCTGGGAGCCGTGCTGCTGCGACGTTTTCCTCTTGAACTGTTGCTGCTGTTGCTGCTGTTGCAACACGGGATGATGCAAGCCTGGATGCATGCCGTGATGCATACCGTGGTGATGATGGCCCAACGGATCGGGGCTGCCGGAATCGGAGACGGAACTCCTTCCGGACGAGGACGAGCTGCTGAGAGGCGGCTCGCTGATCGAGCCAGCCGACATAGACGCCAGGGACATGCCCATCAAGGACAGATCCCTGGGCGGCGTGGAATGATTGTGGTGGTGGTGAAGGTGGTGGTGTTGCTGCTGCTGCTGCTGCTGCTGGAGGTGGTGGCGATGGTGATGATGGTGGTTGAGATGGTGGCTCGACTCGACCGTGTCCCACGGGCGCACGATCTTCGCCTTCGGCCTGTGCGACAAGATGTCCAGTATGCTGAAAGACTTCACCCCCCGCTCGTTCGTGTCCCGATCCCTCTCGTCCTCCTCGTCCGAGTGCTGCACCATCTGCACCATCTTCAGACGTTTCAACGGTTTGAAGTAATCGTCCGCGGCCGCCGAACCGCCACCGTTACTGCTAGTCCTGCTGTTCACCTCCTCCTCGTCCTCCTCGTCCTCCTCCTCGTCCCTCAACGTGGTCACGGAATCGCCACCCTCGTGGACGCGGATCCCCCTGCCGTTCGACATCCTGTAATCGCCACCGCGCGAGTAACCGTCCTCGTCGTCGATCACCGACTCCCTCGGGTAGCTTCTTCGAGGGCTCAGTCTGTCCACGTACTCGTCCCTCGATTGGGACAGGCGCTCGTCCTCCTCCGCGCCGGGCGCGACGACCACGAGGGGCAAAGGGCTCGGGCAGCCCACGGAGATCTCGTCCTCGTCGTCCTGAACGTCGCCTCTGCAGGGCGTCCGTCGGTGGATCGGCGGCGATCCCAGGCAGCCGGGCGTCGTGGCGCTCGAGGACACCGTGGTCGACGGTGACATCGTGTACGATTCTGTCATTTCCGTGGTGCACATTCCTCCCGATCGATGACCACCCTCCGCGTAGACGGCGTAGATCCTTTCGTAACGGATCGAGATTCAAACGGTTTGCATCCACGCGAGTTGGAGCAACGTTCACGAATATTCATTCGCGTCAGTATCCCTGATTCGCACTGAAATTCGGCCGAACACTTAGCCGCATTTTCGCACCGGGTCTTCGGTCCTTTCGAGTGTCATTCTTCAATAAACGCGAAACCGCACACTATTCGACCAAGTTTCTCTCCTTTTCAACGAAGCACCGTCATTTTCATTCCCGCCGATCGTCCGTCCAACCGGTCATCGTTCCAACAGTTTCTCTTGCATCACGAAAATCACTCGCACTCTTTACGTACTCTCTTACGTCGTTCCGTACCTGTCATCGTGGCGAATTCTTCCTTCTCTACGATCCTCACCTTGGCCCCTTGCGAAAACTCACAAATCTAACCTGAAATTTGTCCGAGCCGGGCGTGAAACTCAAGAACCACTGTCCGCACGGTCAACGACGGTCATCTTTCACTTTTCGATCGTTCGAGTCCTCCTCTACCGAGCAACGTTAGCCGAACACGCGTCTCGACACTGTCACGAAGCACATGAACGATCCAACCAGCCCGTTACGCGGGCGCATCGAACGTGGCCGGTAGAACGAAACGTCAATACGGATGGATGGTGGAACGAGTTTACAGGATTTGGTGGCTCGCTATCAGGCCAGGCCAAGCCGGTGACTCGAAATGGTACGGGGACGGGTAACTCGGGCCGGTGTTCCCGCAGGGGCAGGCACTTCACTCTCGACCGCCTCGAACACGATCGTGGAGGAGGGAACGGGAACGTTCGAATCCCCTACTACGTCTGGCCCGTCCTTGCGCCACCTCCGCCGATGGGACGTGCCGAGTTGGCCGACCGTGGGCGGTCTCGGGCTAGGCCCCGCCCGTCGGAACCCCCTCCCCTCCCCTGCGCCCTCCCCCCTCCCGGCCAGACCTAACCGCGGCCCCTTAGACACGGCAAAATGACGCTGCCTCGATGGAATTTTTACGAGACGTACTTAACGTCCTGTGGCGTTGCCCGACCGGCCTTTAACGCACTCGTCGTCCCTTTCGTCGTCGTCGTCGTCGTCGTTGTCCTCGTCGTCTTCGTCGTCGTCGTCGTCGTCGTCCTTCCTCCCCCGTTTCATCCTCGCCTCGGTTCTCGTACCTTCACCTTCTGTCCTTCTTCTCTCTCCTGCATCCCTTCCTCGCCTCTTTTTCTCTCTCTCTGGGTTCGTCGGTTCCTTCGCTCGCTTCGAACGTGGGATTGACCCTCCACGACGAAAAGCCCTCGCCTAACGAGGGCCCACCGTGATTTTCGTCCCAGAGCCGGGTCTCTGACGATTTCTAATCTGCCCCGGCTCGACTCGAAAAAAACTGGAATTTAGAAGAGAGGGGGGGGGGGGGAGCGTTCGATCCTTTCCTTCGAGGATTTCTTTTCCTTTAATTTCGCGCGTCGTCATCCACGTGTTTACTCGAAAATTTTACCCGCTTGACGCGATTTAATTCTTAACGACGATTTTTGTAAATTCGTTGTTGGACGATTCGTTCGCTTCGTTATTCATGATCATATCATCAGTCCAATTTTATCATCACGTTACGTCACATCGCGAGATTTCAAAATGCATGATGCTTTCGTATCGATATTCCCGTGCACACGAGCAAGAAATACGAATAGAATTTCTGTTGAAGCCAAGTTTGACGATCGATGCCCGTGTTTCCTTTTTTCCGTATATTCATCCTTCTGTATCGACCGATCGAGACAAGCGGAAGTCGGCCGAGCGGATGGCGAACACGTTTCCGGAATCGTTGGGAACAATCGTGGTGCGGGGTCGGAACAAGGAGGGGAAATATCGTGGTTCTTGGGCATCGCTGGTCCGGAACGGGCCTAGAAAGGCATCTCGTGACTATTACGTACAGGCTATTATCCGCGATCAGTGCCGAGAATCGATTCGCTCGCCATGTAATTGTAGCAATCTGGTCGACAACTAGCAACCGTCACGACACGAGAATACCCATCAAGCCTCTTGCAAGAGAGGATCGAATTTCGCCCTCCTACACTCTCTCCGAGAGACCCTGCGAATTTTTTTCCTCTTTCTCCTTTCTCTGATTACTATCTTAGGCGAACTGAGTTTCACTCAGTTGGTAAATTAATCTTCGTTTCGAAGCAGAGTTTTCGAGTTACATCTCCGATATGCTAATTAATGCTAACAGTCGAGTGCTCGTGTCGTATTCTATGCGAATCTTCTCAGTAAATCTGAAAATGTTGAAACAATTTTCGCGTGATATGATGCATCGTCAGATAGATATATTTTTCTCGTTTTCACTGATTAAGTATATTAGAACACTTACGTCAACAATTCATATATATATACGGGAATAAAATTTAAGCGTTAATCTTAAGACGTAATTTTTCCCAAAACGTAATCTCTTTCGTAAATTTCAAAGTTTCATTAATGTCGACTTCGAAAAGTAAAAGTAAAATCAAACGCGCGAAATCGAAATCGAAACTCTTTCTATTGGCAAAGGCGAAACGAAGAAAAGACGGGTATCGTGCAGTTGGAAGGCAAACCGAGCACCGCTCTGTCCGCTCCTTTTTCTTCCCGTCTCTCCGGCCTTCCCGTCGGCTTTTCTATCCCGATACAAAGAGGCGCGAGCGAGCCTAATTATTATGATAGCTCGCCACTGGATTCTGTCGGCCCCTTTGATCTACCGCCGTTTAGCATGATCCCCCGATATTTAGGTAGGGCCCATTGTGTCCTGCCCGTGGAAGGGGATCCTCGTGCAGCGGATCGTTATGGTGGGGCGATCGGAGGACCACGAACTACGAATGGAGCCCTCTCTCCGGGACGCGATAAACTATTCATCAATGAGAGGTTTTTTTCACTGAAATTTACACTTTCCACTCAAACTTCCTTCCCTCTCTCGATCCTTCTTCCGTGGACCACACGCGTAAACTCGGGATAAGCTCGATCCTCTATCTATCTGTGTGAAAAGTAACGGTTGTTACAAAAAAGAAACGTTTTCTTTTTCTTTTTTTTTTTTTTTCGTCAAATTCTAAGTCTTTAATCCAAATCCTTGAAATCGTAGGAAATCGCTTACTGCTTGATGTGCTTGGACGTAATTAATTGAATGATAAACGATATAATAAATATAACAATGATATGTAAACACTTTTTGTAATCGTCGTAATGATTAATTACAAGTTAGCTGGATTTTTTCTCTCTTAATTTATGATTTTTCACGGAGAGATCGTTTCAGTAGAATGATCAAATAATGTTTTTAAAAATGTCACCAATCTTCAAGAGGATAATTATCTGTACAGTATTTTCCGTGAGTTTTCGTATTTCTTTTTTTCTTTTTTATAGACAACAAGTTATTCCGTTGATGTTACTTAGATAATTGTCAAATTTGCCCTCTTCTTCAAACATTGATCCTTCGGATCTTTTCTTAATTTATTTATATCGATGCTTTAAAAGAAGGAAATTTTAAAATTGGAAAAATATCCCGTTAAAAACGAATTGTTTTATAATTCAATTTTGTCTAATGTAAAAATATAAAGTGAAACTTATATTATATATAGGAAAACAAACAATAAATTGTGATATTATTAATTTAACCAATTTTTCAACATACGTGGACGTGACTTTACTTCTTCTAAATTTTTCTATAAGCATATCCAGATATTTATTAACAGAATTATTATTCTTGCTAATAATTGTTCCAATAATACCTTTTATATGGAAAATAAACATTTTCAAATGGACAATAAGAAAGCAAAATTATGAACAAACATGGTAACTAGCTAAATAATTCGTTTAAACGAATAAATTGGATTAAATTAAACACGATTGTAAATAACGTAATTCCACGTACCTTTCATCCTTCCTCTACCGAATTTCCAATAAACGCTCACTCCCTTATTTATCTATCCCAAGAAAAAAATGAACAATCAACGATACGAAAGTATGGATAATTCTGTAATAAGAGGAATAATTCTGTAATTCTGGAATAAGAGGGAAACGGAGTGGATGGTGGATTTGCAACATGTGGCAGAAGGGATTGGGCAAAGAAACTTAAAAGTAGCTTCGACGAGTACCAGCTCTGATGAACGGTTATTTATGCGTTAACAGCAATTGCGTTAGATACGCGTCTATGCACGTTGAATTCGTTGGTGTTGGTCAGATGAATAACCAGTCGTGAGAAGATCTTTCGTAATGCATTGGAATGTTTCGCGTTTCTAACGCGAACGCCGACGAACATCTCGCCTCTCTTCGGATTCGTGACATTTATGGGAGCGTTACAGGCTCGATATGGATATTATCTGGATCTTGAGGCCCGGCTCGGCTATCTCTCAGTCCACAACAATATATATCTTCCTTTCTTTTAATTGAAACGCGTTCTCCTTTCCATCCATCGTGCAAAATCTCCGTTTAATTAGCACCTCGATCAAACGACTCGATTATCCATCCACCACGATTTTACATCTTTATTCGTACCTTGATCTTGTGGACTACGTACAGTCACGTTCAACATTCTCTTTCTCTTCTTCTTCTTCTTTTCTTTTTTTTTTCTATCGCCCAATCGAAATCCGTATCTGATTAACGCCTCGTGCGATTTAATAAGTCGTTAAGCACGCGAAACAAGGTTCGCAACTACCGATAAAATTACCATCACGAACGAAAATCCAGTAGGTGCGTGGTGGTAGCGCACGCATCGGGGCGAGGGGGAAAAAAAATGACTTTGCATCGGGCCTACGTTTAACGAAATACCGCACACCGTGCTGCCAGTCGTACGAGTAAAGCGACGTGACGAGCACTAATAACTATCCAGTGCGCCGTCATTCTTATCGAGCCGTTCCATCAAAACCGAGGTTCTCTCTTTCAGCTGATATAATGGACACCTATACTTAACAGTAATTGCCGCGTGCATCTCGTCGTAATAACGAACCGGTGAACAACTCGCGCGGAGGAGCGCTTGTTTGCTTGGCCTTCCCTCAAGGCCTTGCCTCCGCTTCAAATCAAACAGAATTTAAAAGAACCTTTCGTCGTATTCCAACTCCTCTCCCCCTCCTCCGTTTTCGAATCGTCCTCAAAATTTTACCCGAATCGAAGCAAAGCCTCGAGAGACTTCGTTTTCCTTCCATTAGCTTAACGCGAGTACAAATTTATTGTGTAATCTCGACTATTGCATGTACTTCTCGCTTTGTACGTATCAGATCGATAAACTTCAGTTATACGAATAATGCGTGTATATTAATTATATAATATAAATACGTGAATAAAATTGAATATACATTTTACATCTTGTCGCTTATCTCTCGTTCGCACAGCAAGAACTCTATTGAATATCATCCTCCCACGTAACACGAAGATTCTTCGCGATCCCGCATATAAGAACAAAAGGGATCCACCCCTGTGAATAACATTAATGGAAACATTGTTCGGGCACGAGGCTCGGTCTTAATCAAAGGCATCGGTGACGACGCCCGCTAATAATGTGTATACGACGTCTTCGCCGAGCTATCGACCTGTTCCATCACGTTCTGTGTCTCTCTCTCCGCGTTAGACGCGATACGTGTACTTAGCCATAATTGACGAGAGACGAGTCACGCGAGCCCGCTCACCGGTTCAACGTGTCTTTGGCGCATGTGCGCGCTCTTCTCCGCTGCTTTGCGCCGCAAACGGGTAGGGGAGCCTATCTATTTTCCCCCACCACGTACTCGCGAGCACTGGAACGCGCCGCTGGATTAACCCCACTCGTGCCCCTCCCTCCCCCGAGTACAGCCCTCGACACGCCCACAAACGCTTCGCCTCGTCTCTCTCTCCCGTTCAAGGTTATCCTGCCTGGTACCGCCTCCCCTCCCTTTTCTCGCGCGACACCGTGCCGGCAACCGTCCGAGGCCACGCCCCTGCCGCGTCTCCATTGGCGGGCGAGCTTCGAGTCGCGGCGCTGCGCTCGCCCTCCCCACCCTCCGCCCGACCGATTTATATCTGGCGCGATATTCCCTCGCCACTTCCACCATCACACCCTTCCCTTCCGGGCGAAATTTTTATGTCCAACGGGGGTTGCGCGCGGATATCCAACGCTCGCAGTCTCACCTCCTCCCCCACCTACCCTATTTTTCCCATCCAGGAGGGGACGACTCCCGCCTCCGGCGAAATTACGCGCAGTGCCGGCCGCTGATTTAACGAGCTTCCCTCCGAGACTGCTGATGGATCCGTCTCCGTGGACCGGAACTTTTCGCGAGAAAGCGCGAGGAATGAAAACGAAAATGAAAATCGATGGAGGGAACGATCCTCTCCTGCTACTAGCGTGAAAATTGAATCAGAGAATTTTGATCGTCGAGGATTCGGTTTTTCAATCAAATACGCGGCAATATTCAATTATCGATTAATTGAGCTCGGTCGTTTATTAAGAACGAACGTATGATTCTACGCTGAACAGCACGATAATATATAATGTATCTATGGATCTAGCAGAAATCACATTCGGCGAGGGAACAATGCCGGCTGATGACCGTGGCCAATCGAACAAACGACCGGCCGTTGTTAACCTCTGCGAAAGGTGGTGGTGGTCTCTCCTCATCTCTCTCTCATTAGGCACGCGACCCCGTGCGAACGAAGATGATTTCCGGCCCTCGGACGGGAAACAATCGGAGCAGGTTTTTTATTCGAATTAGACGACATAAAACTGGATTCGTTTTCGAGATGGAATTGAAGAACGCCTGCTGAAATAACGAAATATTGGAAAAGAGTTTTTCGACTCTTACGCGATGGAAATTCGTTTATGCGTCTAAAACTATCTATAAGAGGCAAATGTATTATATTCGTGTTAAACGTAAAATATAACGAATTTAAAAAAAAAGTTTATTTTTAAGCACAATAACTTATTTAACGCTTAACCCATTGTCTTCTATGAGCCTCGTTTGGGGATCATATTTTATTTTTGTTTTATCGAGTCACGTTGCTCATTAAGTTCGCAGTTTTTAGATAACTGAACGATAATAGATATCTCGATGCTTCAATACAAATTGTTATGTAAAAAAATTTAGCAGTTTGAAAAATATTTATTTTTAAGATAAATTATCTATAAAGACACAGGTGAAAATTTTCGAATAAAAAAAAAATTGTTTCGAATCAATGGAGCCTTTAATTCTTTATTTATTCTGTAATAGAAATAATCTCCAATCGCATTTTATTGTAAATATATCTCGCGTAACTGAGATAACGATCGACGAATTTCATTCGATTCGAAAACAAATATCACGACGCTCTTCATCTCAATTTCCATTTCGGTTGTTCTTTTAACGAAAAACCTTCGCGACGATTGACGCGAATTCAATCAGCCACTTTTCCTTGCAATAGCTCCAAGCTATTTTGTAGACAATTCTAGAAGCTCTCGCTTTGTCGATAGACTAATGACACCGTCGAACGCGTTTAAACCGAAGTTGCCGGTTCTACACGCTCCTTACACGCCTGCGGAAAGGGAATTCGTGTTCTATCGCTCGGAAATGATTCGATATAGGTTCGTAGAACGTCTGGCTCGGCGGAACAGCGAGGGTACTGACAAATCGAGTGTCGTCCCGGTCACCGTGACGCTCCAGGATTCTTTTCGTTCGACCTTCGATCGATACGATACTTCTCTCTTCCTCCTGTCGACGAAGATTTCACTTTAAAACCAATCACATACACCTCAAGCTTAAAAGCAAAGATTACTTTCCTCTTTCAACGGCCGCAAAATCCACTCATTCAAATCCGCTCAACCTTTCGAATTCGAATCGAAATGGAGATGCTAAAGAGTATAAAATGTTTAACGGAGAATCGTGGAAAGAAATTCTTACGATTATATTCAAAATTGAATATAAAAATACTATTATTGCGTTATTTCGGGAAAAATTGGATGCGATAGTTCGAATTTTTTTCGTCGGTATAAGTTTTATATTATAGATACGTAAGAATTTCCGATAATACTCGGGTCATGTCAGAAATTATTCGATTCGAATTGGATCGAGTCGTGATACGCAAATGTCAAGATTTCGAGAATTTATATTGTTTTTGATTTATGGTTCTCGATATTTATGCAGTAAAGTATCACGAGATACTTTTGGTCTAAATTGGTCACATCTCTATGTTATGTATCCAAATCTGGATATTTAATTATACAAATATTATCCGTAAAAAGAGGAATTTGTAAAAGGCATCGAACTCAAGTTCATAAGACGAGTCTTCGAATGACATGAGGATTAAATTAAATCTACTATCTGAATCGGTTTTATTCGGAAATATATATTATAAAAAAATAAAATTTATCAATATATGTATATATTTATAATTGTTAAAAGTGAAGAAAAATTGTGTTTCATGGTAATAATATTTAAATTTTTAAAATATGAATTCGATAGTCAATTTTTGACAAACAACGAATTATTTAAACGTTATTATTTCTATTATTTATTTTACAAATTTTTGCTCAGTAAAATTTATAGTAATCTTTCTGGTCTAAAAATATATCAAGAATTGAAATTTATAAAACACATCTAGGTATAGAAATAATATAATGTGTTTATATAAATTGATAAGTTTAAAAAACACACACACACACACACAAGCATCAAGATTTGTAACGAATGAATAAAAGAAAGCAATTTTTTTTAAGTACAAAAAACTTATGAACCAGATTGTATTAAAAAATAATCTTCTTGTGAAAACTCTATTATTATTCTATAAATTTTGAAGTTATATTACAGATAATTATCGAATCATTCTGATAAAAACCAGAGTAATATTCGAAAATGTAAAAAAAATCAAATCCATTCCTGAAAATTGCATTATTCAATGTGTAAATATTAAGTTCATGGGCACACATCGATGAACTTCAATAAATATAAAAATATGAATGAAATATAAGCACGTACATATTCGTTAAAATATGCAACAATTATCGGAATAACTATCCGGAAAATTATTCAAAACGATCTCTCTTCTTAATCAAAAAAATCAAACTCGATCCCCTAGAGATAACGATTCTTCGTTACTATCAATTTTCCAACTCTTCGATTCCTATAAGAATCTATACACTTCGACACAGATCTATTGAATTTTCAAAAGCATTATATTATTTTGATAATTAAATTAATGTCAAAGAAACTTAGTCAAATTTGAAAATTTCCAATGGTATTGATATTAAAAATTTGATAGAGAAAAGTTTATATTATACTGTATACAAGACTACGTCCGCCATTTTATACAATTGATCGAAGCTTGATTTCTGAGAATTGTTTTTCGATATCTTAAGAAATTTGTTTTGTACTGTATCAGGTAATGTAGCGATGGTTACAGAGGCAATGGATCTCACAGAGTTGTTTGCGTGATCCACTTTTTTCATGAAATAAGTGGAAAGGAGAGTATTAATCTTGGAAGTGTATGGAATATGGAGTATTGAATTTGTTAGCGATAATATACGAGATTTTAAACAAAGTTTTGCGAAAGTCAAGAAATTTTAATTTAATAATCGAAATAAATACGAATACAAGTATTGTTATATCGCAATGAATAACTGGAATCTTGGTCGAATTAAAGCTCCTAAAATCCTAAAAGAAGAAGATTGCTGTAGTTCAAGATAATTGTGAAATTTATACTTCTTTAAATTACATCCATTGATCTTAGATTTGAGGTTTAGAAAAGTTGGAAAGAAACAGCTTCCTAAATCTTTATTAGATTTTCCATGAGAATTAGAAATATTCTAAAGATCTGAAAAATTCATGATCAGACAATTATTATATACTTGTTGTTATAAATCAAAAAGAATAAAAATCAATTGTGACCTATCTTTATTCTTCTCTCGAACAAAATCACATTCCTGGATCTAAGAAATATTGCAAACGATATGCTTATGCAATAATAAATATTTCACAAAATTCGGTTAAACGCAAAACACTGTTTACAGATTCTTTAATAAATCCTTCTCTTCTATCGTAATTACAAAAACATCGATATTAATATTTCACCTATGCGTTACATATAAATTACACACAGATCACTAGATACAAAGATTCCAAATAAGAGAAATTCAAAAGAAAAAAAAATCAGTTCTCTCTCGTTTCGATTCCACTCGCGTTATTAATTTTCCCACGGTTTCGCGGTGCGTCGTTGGCGCGACGAATCGGCCCCGACATGTAAATCCAAAATCGATGATGAACTCGAAACTCGTCTCGTCCCGTTCCAGACCTCCTTGTCCCGCATCCCGGTCTATGGAGGTTAGACACGCTTGCCTACTTCGGACGGTGTCTATGGGTGGGCCGAACGATGGCGACTCGACGCCTACAGCCGCGTTTCACCGGTGAAAGAGGCCAGGTAGAGCCGTGAACACGGACACAGGCTCGAGCTGCTCCGCGGGCGTTTATTTGCAAGCGTGACTCTGGGTCCGATCGATTCGCGATACTCTGAAACGTTCGCCGCTCTCTTCCACTCGCTCCTACCGTACCAAACTCTTCTCGTCTCTTCAAACACTCCTTCTTTTACATCCACTCAATTTTTCCTGATTACGCGATGTACGTAATGTTGATTAATCGAATTAATTAATTGGGGGACAAAATTTGATACGCTTGTGATTGAGCGATGTTCGAATAGGAAGAGAGAATCGAACAGGATCTGTTAATAGCGGTTTTAGCTTCCTCCATCCATAGACAACAGCATTTACATTTCGTTCGTTTCCATATAATGTGTTATATTTTGATTTACGATTCTTTGCTCTATATCGTAAGAGAAATGAATTATAAATGATAAATCAATCGTTTCTATATATTGTTCCAAAATGCAGAAGAATTATTTTCGAATTGTTGTTAATTTAAATACATGTTCATTTTGTATTCGGACGATTAAAATTAAGATAATAATTGTGCTATTGTAAGAATTTTTGAACTGTAAATTATTAATTGAAAAAATTAGTAATTCGATAATTTCTCTATTTGCGGTAAATTTAAATATTTGAGACAAGTAGATAGCTTAGAGGAAGAAAATAAATAAATTGTCCGATTTCAATAAAGTTTATTTATAACCTGGAATCTGAAATTCTAGATTGCTGCAAATTTAATGTTCCCCTTTAAAATTATTAAGTCGCATTATTTATTGCATCCATAAATTTCTGCATCGATTAATTTTGTTTTTTTTTTTTTGCTTTTAAATTTTAATTTTTATCGAGTATCAAAAATTTTTTAGAAATGTGAACATGAAAATATTCTTAACGATTTTACAATTTTATAGAAATATAGAAATATCACGTATTTATATTTAAAACATTTAAGTGTTTATCATCAAATGTGGCTGTAAAATAATTATTAAATATATAGTACCTACACATAATAATATTCCCTAAATAAATTACAATAACACATTTCGCAAAATCAAGTTAATACTTTATTTTATTACATTTAAAATCGTCCGATCTCTGCAGCTACCGCAATATCGAGCCGCATCACTTTCAGAATCGCGACGAAAAACGGGGAAGCGGTCCCGTCAATTTCATTCCCCATTTCGCGAGGCCGAGTCCTCTCTAAGGCGACGCATTTGAATAAGTTAGTTCGAGAACCGGCAGGGCGCCGAGCCGTTTAGAAAGCGTTGCCCATCTACGGGCCAACGACTTCGAAACGAACGTTCGAGCGCACGCCGTGGTTTTAATCTCTTTCTCCCTCCTCGCGCCGTGGTGAACGTTTCAATCTCACCGAAAAGCGATCATCGTGCCGACGATCATCGCACGGTATATTCGCTTCCTCGTCGGGCAAAAAACTTAAACGTCCTCCATTTTCGAACCGTTTAAGTCCCCCCCACCCCCCTCCTTCCTCGAACGGAATAAAGCTGTCGACGGGGGCACACCGTGACTAATACACGAACACGTACGTCGCGATATAAGTCATTCCTCGCAATTTGACGTGTCGTTCGAGCCGTTGGCCGAGCCCGAGGGGGGAAGAAGCCAAGGATACTTCATCATGCTGAGTTACATAAATCTCTTCATTGAATGACCCTAATAATTGGCCCGAGGGGTATCGATGGCTGCCTCTTCCGGAGCTGCTGCTATCTGGTTCAGGGGTAGGTCTTTACGTTGGAAAAAAAGGAGGGGAAGGAGGAGGGGGGGCGCGTTCCATTGTGATCCTACCTCTCCTTCCACGTTGCCTCTACGAATCGCGTGTCGAGAATTAAGAAACAACATTCTGTTAAACAATTATTGGCAAAGTTGGGAATAATGCGTTCAGTTATATCGAGTGATCTTCTGGTAAACAAACTTTGTTTTTTTTATACGCGTCCAACGCGTTTCAGAGGTTAGGTTTACGTTTGAAGATACGTTGAATACGATTATCGGAAAAAATAACGGGATTGGATGACCCTTGCGTTTTTCACGGAACGACCTGTCATAAAATAAAGTAACACGTAGTAACTAGTAAACGTTTTTTACTGGAATCTTACGTGCTGAATATTAAAAAAAAGAAAAGGAGTAATATACGTAGAAGATCACGGACGAAGGAGATCGTGTAAATAGTGATGGAGTATTAAAAAAAAAAGGAATAAAAAATTATGATCTTTATTGTTAAGTTATTGTTAAAATTTAGCCTATCTCTTTAATATTATGAATCTATTGTTAATGAATCTTTAATTTTTTAGAGAATATATATATTTTTATTTAAATATCAGTTAAATATTCACCAATTCGTCCGAATTTGGTTGGACTCGTGAAATGGTTCGTCAAAGGGAGGAAAGAAAAATTCATCGATACTAGGAATATTTTCGTCGTCGTTCGGGTGCAGCAATGTGCTGCATTCGATATTAACCGCAGTTCACTGTGCGCTCACTGTTCGGTTGCCATACGACGTCGTAAATTCCTTGTGTATTTCCTGTTGCGGTTACCGGCGCATTTTCAGCCGGGGCAGTTGCAGCCGAAGCAACATGGCGACGTGTGGAGTGATCCTCATCCTAATCGACAGGGATACGATTCTGAAAATTACTCTTTCGACGAGAAGATGCTCGCAACCCGTGGCAACAAACTGTTTCTCTTTCGCCCCGCTGCAACCCTGATGATCTCTTTGCGTTCACTTTTCATCGAGACTCGTAAATATTGAAATATTCTTAATTTCCTTAAGTAAAAGAAAAAAATTCCTCTCAAGCGCAGTTTGAGAGCGCGATTTCAAAGGAAATAGCGCGTGGCAACTGGTGACACGATCTCGGGCCTCTCGAGCCTTATTCAACCCGGTAATTGTAAGGCTCGGGGTGGTCAAACATTCGAGACGTCCCTGTCGTACAAAAGCCAGCGGGCGCAGTCAATTCGAACTCCATTTAGGGCCCATTTAGCTCGAATCAGTTTCACTAACCACTTTTCGAGTGGGGAGGCGGGGCGAGGGATCCCGTCCGCTCTCTTTTTCCACACAATCCATTCACGGATTGATACACGTTGTGGATTTTCGTGAACCGCTCTCGAGCGCGGCCCTCGAGACCTCTTTTGTACAGCGACGTCCTCCGTGACGTTCCATCAATTTCCCGTTCCGGCTCGCGCCCCACACCGCCCCCTTCCTCGTTTCACACAACCACGAAGGGTTTGTCGTTCTCGACGGTCGTCGAAACGGCTCTTTGGATCCTTGGAAATTTGTAAAGCCAACAACGACACATCAACGACGCGGATTCGCCACGCTTGGAGAGAGGGGGAGAGAGAGAGAGGGAGGGAGAGAGCGCGCGATTCGTTCTCGCCAGGTCGGTGAATAGTCCTTGATGACTTGATATTTCGAACGTGAACAACGTTCACGTAGATCTAGGCGCCCGTATTACCCGGCACACGTTTTGTTCGCGCCCTTTTTTACCTCGTCAAGGGATGAACAGGGGAAGGGGAAGAGTTTTAATGTAGATTAAAATGACACGTTTCAACGGGCGGATTTCAATTTAGCCGGAACACCGGCCGTGACGCTATAAACTTCCGTTCACCAGTGCGTCCCGCGATAAATCTCTGTGAGAACCGATTTCGGATTGGTTTAAAAGGCTACTGTCGTTTACCCTCCTCTCCATTTTCGTGATCGTATTTTTTGGAAAATTAATTCCTTCGAGGGAGAAAGAAAAGAAGGAATGAGAACGAATTATCCACAAGTTGGAAAAGAATTTCTGCATTTTCTGTTATATAGGATATAATATAATATAATATAAGTAAAATTTATGTGTTCGTGTAAACGTGAACTTCATTTTGAATTGTATAAAGGAAAAATATTAAATTTCCAATTTTTTGATCTTTACAATTCTCGATTACTCGTCTTTTTTTTTTTTTTTAATAATTCTTTTAAAAAAAGGAAAAGAAAACGATTTTCATTCAACAGGGACGTTGAAAGAATTCTCACAGATTACGGCCGCCTATTCACACTTCTTATAATTTTTCTAATTTCCAATTAGCTTTTAATAATTCATCCTTGAAAAATTAACTTCTTCGAAAAGAAAAGAGGACGAATTAGATACTCGACAGGTGGAAGAATTTTTTTTCTTCACAATTCCTAATAATCAAATTTTTCAAAAATCAATTGCTTCAAAAGAAGAAAGGAAAAACGAAAACCAAAGTTTTTGAAGAGAATTTTCATAGATCATGGTCGT
This sequence comes from Apis florea, assembly GCF_048593485.1. Taxonomy (NCBI): domain Eukaryota; kingdom Metazoa; phylum Arthropoda; class Insecta; order Hymenoptera; family Apidae; genus Apis; species Apis florea. The sequence continues at coordinate 1,274,539 of NW_028256864.1, read as the reverse complement.
ACTCGAAAAGATATTACACTTTAGTGGTACAGAACTCGAACTAAGTATATAAAAGCAATTCGTGTGTGGCCCGGAGATGGCCGGTTCTTCACCTCGCGAACGAGAAGTCGGTTCCCTTTGATGTTCTGCCTACCCGCGTCTGGTGGGAGTCACTTCTCCCGTCTCCTGCCCCCACCCCGTAACCCTTCGCAAATCCCTTTACCCGCCACTCTAACCTCTCTTCCTTCCTTCCTTCCTTCCTTCCTTCCTTCCTTCCTTCCTTATCTCGAATCCTTTTCATCGTTGTTTCTTTCCCTCTTCGTATTTCCTTCATCGACATTTTTACACTTCACGAACACACGCCTCGCGATGTACTTACATTTATACTCCGGCTACTGGAGATCGTGATAAGAAATTCTCTCGAACGGATCGATGAAAATAGAGCTCGTGACAGGAGAAGAGCAGCTACATTTTCATCAATTTTTGGAAAGAAACTTTTTACGATATTATTTGATTGATTAGTTAAAAGGTAATGATTGATCAAACGTTTGGAAGAAGTGAATAGGGGAATGTCGATTTAATTTGATCTCATTTCTAATGTCTTTTTTTAAATAATAAATGAAAAAATGATATTATAAGTATGACACGAGTCTGAATATAAATCTTCGATGCATTTTGTAATAATGTATGGAAATTTCATACAGTAATGATGTAGTAATGATGTAGTATTAACTATTTTTTATTGGATGTTGAATAATCATTACAATAAATAAGCATTTGTAAAGTATGCATATTAAATCTTTTTTAAAATACGCAGATGGGATAAAATGGAACATCTTAAGCTAAAGTAAAATGTGAAGAAAAAAATATATATATATATATATTTTTTAAAATTATTAATACATTTATTGAACATATGATATATCGTATTGATTATTTGTCTATGAAACTTGTACTTAGTAGTACGAAAAAAATGATAATTTGTATATTTACGATTATTGTTCATAAAAAACTTATCTTGAAATATTTTCCGTATTCCATTTTTATTTATATGCATTATTTTTTTTTTTTTTTTTACTACCATTTTGACAAGAAAAATATTTCAGTATTCCCGGAAAATGGTATTTTTTTAGCTAAATATTTTTTTAACGCTGTATCTTGTTTTCTTATAGCCAAAAATCCATGTAAAGCTTCTGTACAAAGCGTTATTTTTATCTTTCATTTTTTTACCAACGCAAGTCAAAAAGAATTCGTGAATATTTATTTCGATTTTTGGCAAATTTTTTAAAGAAACGATTAATTTATATGATGACACACGTCACAAAATTTATCAACTTTATTTTTACAAAACATAATTTATAAATTTATCACATTTTTTTTATATTAAACAAAAATAAATAAGAATAAAAGTATGTATATATATATAAAAAATGATAATATAATTAAATATATATTTATTTTAAAAAAAACTCAATAATTTTTATTTGATACTTTGATTTCAATATTTCTAATCTCAATGAAATTATGATTTAATAATCATTTTTCTAAAGATAATATATTAACAAATGGCTAATTGAAACAAAAGACAATTAAAACAAGAATATTAAATAAGAATGAACGTATTAACAAATATATTGGCATTTTTTTATGATATTAAAAAATTATATTAACTTTATTAACTTATTAACTCAATTTTATTAACTTTATGAATTTTTGGATTAATTTTTTATTCTTTAAATATAAATAAAATAAGTTGTTTATTGGTTAATTTTTTATTAATAATTTCATTATTAATAGCTTTTTTTATCTATATAAGTTTATTATTATTTTATTTATTTTATGAATTAGGTTTATTATTAATTTTTTATATAGTTGTAGAATGAGGGTATAGAGAAAATCGGTTGATTATCAGGATTTTATTTAATGTTTTATACTATAGTTCTTTCTTTACCTATATTATACATTATTTATTATATATATTGAATTGAATGTAGTTTAATATTTTTAATAATGGAATTTATTAATCTTGAATCATATGAATTATTATTTATTTATTTATTTATTAATATCTTTTTTGGTTAATTGTTGTTTATTACAAAAATAAGAAAATCAAAATCTGTAATAAATCGCATATTTTTTTTTTACCCATTTATCCAAAGCTTGCAAAAACTATCAAAAGATGCAATATAATTTTCTCCTTAACATTGCACAATTAATATTGTATTCAAAGACTGTATTCGAAAATTGGATCTGTCCACCATCTTTGACTCGCTGCAAGCTAATCAATCAATTTCTCAATTTCTCTTTCTGCCGATACGTTCCTCGCGTAGCCGAAGCGAGGCGAACCGCAATTGACAACGGTCGATTTAATTAACGGTCATTATCACACGTTGTTGGATGGTTACGAACACGTTCCATTACCGCTTTGACATTTAATAATGGCGCTCTCGCGGGACACGTGCGGGCATTGGCCAAGAAGCGGAGTTGTCGACGCTCTAATCGGTGCATTATATTTAGACGCGAGCCCACGCCAAATCAACGATGATTAATGGAACGTTACGGCTCTCGTCAACGATAACAAAACGATAAGGCCAAGCTAGGACCACGGAATCGATTCCCCTATTCACGTTTCCTTTCAAGTACCGTGACTTAGGTATAGATCCAATGCTTGATTCGAGATTAATGCAAATATTGTGAAAATGTTGTGGCCAAAAATGTAATGGGGGAATTTTCTGTAAGAGATTAAATAATTTTTCCCCGCGCTTTTAAAAATTTCTACCATTTGCGAATTATTTTAACCTCGACACTTTTATCGTCAGTCGATTTCGATCATAAATGTTTGTTAAAATGTTTATCACGGACAAGATTAGAATTTCGATTGAAATTTTAAATTCTTTCATTCACGATGCATGCGTTAGAAATCATTTTTTATCGTAAATTTATCTCAGTAAAAGTAAAGAATTGTTTTCGTTGTTCAAATTAAAATAGACATTAAGAATTTATTAATTTATATATTTAACCAAATATAATGAAATATTTTTTAAATTATTATATTGGATTTCATTGTACATACATTTTATAGATTATGAATAATCTTTTATTTTTAAAATAATAGAAACAAATCTTTTGTCTATAATCCATATAATATATAATTATTAATTTAAAATATTATACGTAACGTTTCTCTTTTGATGACATATTTTCATCGTTTTTATTGATTCAATTCTCATCTTTTTCATTTTCATATCATTTTGAAATATTTTTTCTATTAATATATTATTTATATATATTTTATATATTTATATATATTTTTTTATATAAAATAATATATACCTACAACAGAAGACAATAAAACATACATTTCTAATTTTTCCAAATCTATATCAATAGTTCTTAATTTATAAAAATAAAAATTCTCTAGTCTTAGATACGTACGATTCATCTCATCACTTTAACGAAGCGAATGTTTCAACGCCATCATCAAAAATCTTACTTCTTCAACCAAACACTTTATTCCACTTTATTTCGTCTATCGAGATAAAATAGAACAGAAACGTAAAATTGATACGATTGAAGAAAGCAACCTGGTCGAAAGAAAACGCAAGGAAGCCGCTAATAAGTCTGTCGGCCGAATACGTTCTGAAAAACTGAGGAGCCTCGACGAGGAGCGTGTTAACACTAGGAGAATCCCATTGGCAAAGTAAACTCCAGCCAGGCGTAGTGTACAACTCGTTCGTGTTGTACGTGCTTAAGTCCCGCGATGAATCGCGTTTGAAATCTCGCGTTTATCGGGGGTTTGGATCGGCGAGAGGTCGGCTAATTGCACGGGCGTGCGTGGCCCGTAAATCAAACCCGCGCACCGAATGTGGAATTAAAAATTATCTACAAATTAATTAGCGCGTACGAGGCCACGGTAACGAAGCATGTCAGAGCGTTTGTCTATCGCGCGTGCGCGAGAGATTCGAGATCGCCGAGATAACCGTGGCCTGGGCCTGGCTTCTCTCAGAATTCCAGCGTAACGTGAAATTAAGAATTACACAAGCAATTACCTTGCTCGGTATTAAAAGCCTAACACGGTGTATCATCTTCCAATTACACGGCCAACCGACGCGCACCTATTCGAGAACGTATCGTTACAGTTTCGCGGCAAAAGCAGCGCCATCGCATCGCTAACCATCGAAAGATTGATTGTAGATGGCGGGCGTGTTCCTTCGCGGCGAGAAACTTTTGCAGCTGTTTCGTTGGTTGAATCTTCGCGACCGTTTGTCCGAGTCGAGTCGAGTTGGTGGATTTCTCGATCATCGAACCAACAACTCGAAACAGCCCCACGGCTTTCTATCAAACTTGATTCAACATTCGCGCGCGGCCAGAATGTTTTATTCCAATAGTTGGCAAGTTCGCTCGGGGCGATGCAACACCCACGCAGCCCACCCCCGCGGCCGCTCGATCGATGATAAATCGCCGCTCGAGCGCGAGAACGAATCTCGTTTCTGAATTCTATGGTCGGTCGTATTTACAGCCTTTTTCTTTCTCTTTTTTCCCTCATTCTCGCAAGTTTCTTCTTCTGTAACCATCGATCCATCCAGCTCGAGTTTCTTATTTTTTCTTTTTCTTTTTAGCTGTGAGAGGTGTGAACCAATAAAAGGTGTGAGAGTTACAAATATATACGTAAGTATTATAGTATAAAAATATAAGAGTATCATATATAGAATGTTAATTTATAAATATAAATATAAATATAAAAGCTTATATGAAATTTAAAATTTATTTATTAAGTTATAATAAGGTCGAAAATAAGCAAATTTCTATTTCCACTTTTTTTATAAGGAATTTCACATTAGATGAATCAAGACGGAACGAAGAGAGAGCAATTTCACTTTATTTGTCTCGATTATTCGATTTGTATAAACTTCAAATGTTTATAACTAAATAAGTTAAACCAATATTTTTGTATAGCAACTTTTGTATTTATTTTAGCCTCTTCAAAGGGAATAAAATTAAGATGGTCTTTTTTACGATGATTTTAAAATGATTTTATGGCAATTATTTGCGTGAAAAATTTCAATTCATATAATTGTCATCACAAGAAAATTCAAATAATACAAAACAAAATCCTAACAATCGTTAAGAAGCCTCGAGGTAGTTATGTAAAATAATAAATAATATGATGGTAAATATGAAAGTTGCGAAAATACTCTTTTGAAAATTTAACCGCATCTTTTTCACGTATTATAACTGTTGAAACTTTTTCCTAAAATGAAAATCATAAATGCATTATTAATTCTTCGTGTTATGCGTATATAGATTGTAGAAACTAGATCTCTTATCAATATTGTACGATATACAAGAAATATTCGGGGGGAAAAAAAATTAAAGCATAATGGTTTCATTCGTGAAAACAAATTTCTGGATTCTACTAGAGTGACTCATGATTCGTTATACAAATAAAGTGAAGGAGATAGTATCGAAAGAAGACAGAAATCAAAAGAATAAGAAATTTACGTTGAATCATTTCTAAGAAAAATATATTCAAAAATGAATCATGCAAATATACATGTATCTGACTTATTTTTAGCCGGATAAATTAAGATGATAATTAGTAAGTAGATTGTTCTATATGCAAATGAAAAAAAATTTATTTGTAAATGTAACCAATTAAAATATTATTTTTATTCAACATGTAAATAAACACGTAAAAAAAAGTATATACACTATCGTAATTAATCATTTTGAATCTTTTAATTGCATGTAATAATAAACTAGTAAATTTCAAAATAAATTAATTAAATTAAAAAAAATAGGAAAAAATGTATTTAAATATTATTGTTATTATTTGCATAATATGTTAATATTACGATGTTATAAATGATATTAAAAGAGAGACGATAAAACGATAATTTTACGAATTTTCATATTTCTAATTGACAATATTCCAATTTATCCGAATATCGGGAATAGATAAAAAAATTCCACGATTTTCCTTGCTTTCATTTCGATAGAATCTCTCTGACACCATAAATAATTACACACCACCCTCATATATGCACATCTCATTCACTTTTCCTACGACAATTTCCCCAGATGCAATTCCATCTCTCGAAACCGAAACACAATTGATCCATCCAATAATAACTCGAGTTCTCCCTCCCCCTCCATTCCATCATTACGAGGAGTTGGACGAGAAACTAATAAACGATCCCTTTCACAGCGGAATCGCCCCCTCTCTGCCCCCGTCTTGACAAAACTTCGCGGCAATTATTCGCGCGGCACGAAAAGTTTCCGCCAAGCGCGGATAATAACCGCGGCGGTCTGCTATCTCTGCATTCCCTCCCCTCCCCCTCGGCCCCCGCCATCACCGTCCATCACCGTGGCATCCGCACACACGGAACAATTTCCAACAATTCACCGCCTCGAAGATGAGACGAAGTCGTCCTTTGCAACCTTCCACCACAAGCAACCTTCTAATGACATTTTCTAATCTCGATCTCTCGCGCTCTCCACCCGAGTGTCCACCCGCGCGCAATCGAGATCGTGCCTTACGACCGAGTGATGGCGAGGGAGGGGTATTATAATCGACGGCACACAACACGGTACATCTGATTTTTTCCGGGGATTAATTGCCACCGACGCGGCTTTTTCGTCATTAAAATGATATTATACCTGGAAACGGCGGACAATTTGCATGCGGGGTGGCGTAGGGATAATAGAGAATAAGAGAGAGAGAGAGAGAGAGAAGGATTGCGAAGGGAGAAAAGCGGCGTACGACCAAACGTATTTCGTTGATTGCCTCGGATCGCCTTCATCGTTCATCAAACGTTGCTTTGGATTGCTGCGCCGAACACGGAGGCATCTCGAGACCATTTTAATTACGTTTCTCTTAAGTCTTTCCATTTTATTTTTAAGGACAATTCGTTTAAGAGAAAGGGAAAGTTTTCCACCGATCGGATTCGTTCGTTTATGGAATACGGCCTCCCTTATTGATTCAACTGCGCGCGGAATTGTGGTTAAACACGAAATCTATAGACTTGCAGGTATATATTTCTCGTCCCTATGATGAGATCATTTGGATCGTTTTACTTATAGTTTATTATAGTAGATTTCTGTAATAGCTCGATTTCTGTATCGAGTGTAATAGAAGGATTAGCTCGAATAAGGGAAATCTAAAAAAGAAAAGGAATTATCTATTATTCCTTTTAAATATATATGCGAACTTGAAGCATCCAAAAATATCGTGGAAATAATTTAAAACTGGATTATCAAAATTCATCTTGCTTGCGAATGCTAAAAAAATAAAAAAATGGAAAAAAAAGAATGGAAATTTTGAATCCTGCGAAAAGACACTAGCTAAGAAACAGAACATCACACTGCAGCAAATATTCTTGGCATAATCCAATGCAAAATCCACTCTAAAAATCTAATCTAAAGGAAAAAAAAATCAATGCAAGGACTACTTACACACCAAACTATGCAGTTCACTGTGAATTTCCTCTGACGTTGCTAATAATACAAATGACTGAAATGTTGAAATACAAAAAAAAGAAAAGTGTTTAGAATCTCTTGGGATGATTGCGAATTTTCTTTTCTCTTTCAAAATTTTTAAATGATATTACACATTATTCCAATGTTTGTTAACATCTATATTTTTCAAAAGTTTTCAGATTTATTCGTATTTTTCAATAAACTCGTTTTACTAACAATTACAACATACAAATTAACAAATAACCTTTGTTGATATTTCGTACAGGAAATAAAAAAATATTGGGATCCAAATTCTTTTGATAAATTTGGTGAAAAGTAGAATAATGTAAAATTTATCTATGACTATTACAATGAAAAATTTGTTTACATCTTGATTGATATTTATTTAATGACTCGATATTCACATTTAAAAAATGTCATTTTATAAGTTTTACATTTTATTTTAATTATATATTTCTACACAAATTCTTGTTTTAAATATAAATGTTATGTTTACACAATGCCTTATTTAAAGAAATGAATAAATAAAGAAAACAAACGATGAATACGAATTCAACGTTTCTAAAACTGAAATAAAAGTCTGTCGAGAAAGGAGAAGAGATATAAATAGGTGCAAGACTGCAACGTTACCGGTTCGTGTCAGAAACAAATTCTGCCGATGCAGATGAGTTCCAGTAGCAATCTAGCTTAGACCTCTTTCTCGATTCGGCCTAACAACGGTAATCTAGCCGCAGCCAATTTCCACCACCTACAGACGCCATTTGCTGCCGCGCATTTTACTGATTCCCGTCACGAGACCATCCGCGTCCCCATTTCTCCATCTTTCTGTATCGTACAAATTTCAATGCGTGGACACGAGCGTTGAGATCTGATCAAAAATCACACTACTGATCTTTCATCAGCTTTCTTTTTTTCTTTTCTTTTCTTTTTTATTCACAAGATGATATTAATCTGGCCGTCGAATGACAATAAAATACCCGAGTTTTACACGGTGTACGACAGAAACGGTGCATTGAGAATCGATCTATCTATCGAAAGAGAAAGCAGGAAGAAGAATAATGGACTGAGGACAGATATCTACGATATGCACGTGTACGTATTTCCTGCTAACTACGAATTACTATAATGCAATCGCGCCACGGCTGGAAACCATAATTTCATCGTAACGTGGGTGTATTCTCATAAATATGCTCCGCAAGTCATCGATAAAGTACACAAGAGCGGCGTATTGCGTTCACCGTTTCTACCTGACTTTGTTCCACAATTGCTAAATATAAATTATCGGTTCGTGATACTCACGACTTCCTGTAAGTCACAGTATTGCTATTATCCGCGTATACAAATTCGTTACTACGTTCCTCTTTTCCTATCGATCGTTCCGTTGTGTACACGACATAAGTGAAAATGAAAATGAAGATGTATTGGAAGATGTTTTAAGCATAAATCTGTAAGAATCGTTTTGAAACATGAAAATTATTTGAAACTTGAGAAGTTTCGAGTTTTCAAACTTCATTATTTTTGTGAAATTGTTGTGTAAATTCACATAAATCTGTCAGAGAAGTTATTGTATATATGTATTATTTTACAAAAATTTTGTTTTTGAATGAAAGTTTCAAGTATGTAAAATCAACTTTTAAATTTTCATTCTTATTTTTTTTCATTCTTTAAATACATAAATTTTGTTTGAGAATATTTTCTCTATTTTGCACTATTAAAGTTAAAAAACGAAAAAAAATATTGAAACTCTGACTAAAAATTAATCTCATCCCCTCAAAATGACATTTCGTTCAAGAAAAATTACTCTGTAAATAACTCATTATATTTTGATAACATATGCTGTTAGTAGAGCTCACATAAAATTGCTTAATCTATTAGTTTTATACAGATATATCATAATTTGGATAGAAAGAATAGTGTATATATGAAAATAAAGAAACTAAAGCATTAAAATTTAATTAAGAGACACATTTTAGAAAGTATATTACATGTAAATTAATTTTAGTTTTATTTTGTATTTATATTTTCTATGAATATAAAATTTCTTTTAATCTATTTTCATCCTTGAAATCTACGGCGTGTGCTTGTTTTTAATGGAATCCTTTAATTTTTTACAAGCCAAGAAGAACTTAAGTTTAAAGAATTTCAAAAGCCAAAATTTCCAAAATTATAATTAATGATAAAATTTTTAAACAAAAAAAAGTATAAATATTTTCATTTTTGAAAGTTTCGAGAAACTTTCGAGATTTTTGAGATCTTATAACGTTTTAAATTCCGTAAGATATTTTTGTTTAAAAATCCAAAGGCTAAAATTCATCAGTAGTTCTCAAGTTTATCGATCCATTCTTTTAACGAAATCCAATCGCAAGTTGTCGCTTCAAAATGGCGATTGGATTAGAGACATTGGCCCCCAATGTGCCGGTCAAGAACATTAGCAACCCACAAATCAATGTTACACCTCGATGAATCGTCGTTATATATCGTCGGCACGACTTACACGAGTATACGAAGAGTAAGACTATATATATATATATATGAAGAGGCTAACAACCCTCGTTGTTTAATGCTGTACGACATGGCATGCAAGATGGCCGGCGTCGTAGATGCATTAAATATTCAAGAAATCGAGTTCTGTCCCGTTTACCATCCTTATTTACCACAATTTCTCCAATTGTTCTTATTAAAATGATTATCCTCCCCTTCCTCGTTTCTTTCAATTCACGAACGATATCATCGACGATATTAAGAAATTTTAACAATCGACGAAACTATTGAAAATGAATCAAATGAAACGAAAATAATTACTTGAGAATGATTTATCAAAGTTTAAACTTGAACTAGGAATGAGAATAGAGAATAAAAGGAACAGAATCTTCATTATCCGAAATTTTATTTATAATAAAAAATAATTTTTATTATGAAATTAAACATCTTTACCTATTGAATTGTACAAATTTTTCGTATTATCTTAATTGTATAAAGGAAATAATGCAAATAATTTTCCATTTCACTTTTCATTTCATTTTGTGCAAGATAATAGATCTCGTAAAAACTTGAAATGTATTCTATATATTTTTGTGAGGAATCTTCGAGTTTCGATTAAATGATAAATAAAAAGGATATTCGAAGACAAAAGGTATACCAAACTCAGATTACATCACTTAATTAACCAAAACAGTAATTCGTTAATTCTGAAACCAATGCAAATTCTCAGACTCAGAATCGAGACTTTCTAGAGAGATGCTAAATAGAAATAAAACCATTCATAAGTTTCTTCAGCAGTTGAAAAAGGATATCAATGGATTAAATCTTTCTTTAATGAAAAATTCCAAAACGATTGATGGATTTCCAATTTCAATTAATTTTTATATAAATAAAACACCTATCGTTCATTTAAATATTATTTCCACTACTGTAACGAGAGAAGATGCGTGCATACTGTTGGTTGTAGAGAAGCCCAGTGTATGTACAGAATGTCCGCTTAGCAGAACGTTTAGATATTAAGGATAATGGACGTCAGGATAATAGAAGTTCTACTGTGGACGAATAATCGAGACGGAGGAATAGGCGAGTGGAATCCGTTATGAAAGCGGAAATTAAACATCGGCATCGGAAATAATAAGCGAGGAGGCAGGTTGTAGGGTTATGACGCGACGGGGGTTGCGCCGCCATCTCGCAAGTTAATGCACAACACTGTTATTTTCACCGTAATTGCCTTCCGGTTACACACTTTGCGTTCCACCTTCGATTCTGACACTTTGTTGCCGATGGTCTCGAAACTCTGGTGCAAACAGACGGCGCCCAACCATCGACAATTACCACCTTGCCCATTGTGTCGCGTGAACGTTCGGAGAAGTTTAAATAAACCGTTCCAATGGCCATTCTTTCGGGCAACCGCCGCACCTCCTCGGCTCGTCATCCCACCGATGTATTGACAGCATTACGTTTCACATACGGGCGCTCGGTTGAAAGGTTGGATTGGCGAAAATTGCTCATATTCTTTAGGCACGATTGAACATCAGACGATGATAGATGAAAACTGGTACTGGTATTGCCACGTACTGCTCGTTTATCTGGAGAACGGCTTTCAGTTTAGTTAGCCTCGTTAATCTATGAACGACGCAAAGCTTTTCCGCCTTATCTGCCTTACCGTCGACGAATGAGCTGGCCAGCTAACCTGTTTACAAGCTCACTGTTTACGAGTGGTTCGCGTGTACATTGGTAATCGGTCTGCTATCATTAACCACCGCAATGTCAGTCACGTAGGTTTGCAGAACGACGAACGATCGTTGATTTCTGTATGGTAATTGTCACACATTGGCGGATAGGATAGACGTAATTTCGAGTTTAATTCGTTTGATTATATTTTCGATCGAATGGCTAATAATCGACATATTATTATAATGCGTTACGTTATCGACGCCGTTTCTATGCTACCGAAATGGCGGATGAAGTATAAATTTTGCTGTCATCAACATTGATTACGATCAAGATCCGCCCTTGTTATTTATCTCTTTCGTAACACCTGGTTAATCATTGAATCATCGTGAAAACTGTAACAAATTTGAAATATTCATTCCACGATTTGACCTATCTAAAACAGGATTGACGCTTCTTCAATTTTGGCTCAGAGATTCCAATTCCTTTTTCAACGAAATATGCAGAAAATATCTAAATGGAAAGAATTAACTACAAATCTTTAAATTCTGTAACTTTATTTATTTAAAAATTTTGTTTTTCGAGTAATGAATTAACTTTCAAAAATATTTTATTTTTAAATAAACACTGTTTTATTAATTACGAAAGATACATGAGATAATTCGCTTAACTTAATTGGAATCTTGTTAATATGGTATGGTACCAAAGAAAAACAATCGATTTCATTTTAAAGAATAGGAGATGATTAAAGGATATTATTACGACACAAGTGAAAGCTTGATAAACTCGTAAGAACGAACAACAACGCAATCAACAAATATTCGTTGTCTGAAATGTCGTATCACCAGGAATCGATTGCAACTTTTCCAAGTTTGCAATCGCGTGCGCATGTGTGTATCTCGTGTATCGAACAATTTGAGATTTGCGTCTTCCGCGGAACTTTTCAAATTAACAGAGACATTATCGACCAGCGGCTTTTTCCTTCGTGTCATACTGTCGCGCTGGATGAACTTACGCAGTTAAATATGCAAGCTGCCGTATGGTAGCGGACGGTTGCAACTGACATTTCGAAGTAGCGTAAAGTGTTGCATATTAAAGGAATCATTATTCATTAAATTTCGAGACATTGTTGTCTCGATTTGTCTCGAATAGTTTCCCCGTATGTCGCGTATATTACATATACGCTATAATACTTTCTAGTAATTCTTCTAAATTTAAATTAGAATTTTTCGCTTGTACATTATACTCCCATATTATATATTATTTTCTCAGATTGTGAGATTCGAAATAATCAGATGGGATCAATAAAAATTTTAAAGAATCATTCTTGCACGAAAATTTTGTAGGAAACTACTTTTTTTCCTAAATAGTTATATCGATAAAAATACTACGTTTCCTGAAAGAAGTAACAATTTAATTTAGAGAAAGCACTTCTTCTACTACTTAAATAAATGTCGTTATCGATACGATTCATTTTCTTAAAAACGAGATTTTTAACCGATACGGTTCCTTAAGCCGAGGATCTAGCACGTCGAAAATCACCAGTTAATGCATTTCCCTCCATTAGCCAGCCGGTGGAACGATGTTGCCTCGAAAATGGCGCTTAATGTCCTTAAAGACCCGTCCCCACGATTCTTTTGTTGCCGTGGGTACCTACGTCTTAATACGTGCCAATTTGTACATTATTCGCCGGTACGCACAGCCGGCTAAATGGTCTCAGAAATGTCGCTCGTTCGTGACGAGAACCCCTCTTCTGTTTGCAATAAACGAAAGAAACGAATGTATACGCACAAAAGAAGCTTATAACCATCCACCACTTCTCCCCAGTGGAAAAAAGTCTCACGACTTTTATATACTTTTGCGCTCCATTTTGTGCCACGGGTAATGATAGCCGGCGCTCAACGTCGAGGTGCGTGCAAACAACGTTACGTGGAAAATCGGTGAGTCATCGTGTGTGCGTGACAACACGCACGCACCCACACACACACACGTACACGCACACGCACACCGAATTTTTCTGTGTCAACGAGACGAGAGAACACGAGGCCCAGTCTCCTCTCTCGCTCGAACACTCGTTACCTCGAGGAAGTACGTAAGCCACGTAACCCTCCTCTGCAATTTTAATAACCACATCCTTCGCTCTTCCCGTATAAGATGGCGGATGACGAGGATCCACCTCGTCGCTCTCCACTTTGGTGTGCCGCGTTACGTCACCGGCTATTGCCGAGGAAAATCGAGCCGAGTTATTGGCTCTGACCGCACGAAAGGAACGAAAGCCGTCACACAAAAGATCGTGGCGGCTTGTCCACGGGGATACACAGATTCTTCCATAATGAACTCGTCGACACTCCATTTGCATTCGGTACGGGCCGAAAATTGCCTTCGCGCCATATGCGCTCTCGTGACGACCACTTTCGATTTCTCAACGATTTCTCGTATTCGATATCCCCGATAATGCACTTGATTATCCAATGCACAAATTGAAACTTCTGAAAACGTTGCTGAACAATTGCCGGGGGGGGAGGGAGGGGGGAGGTGGGGGGAAATAAAGGTTAACCTCGTGATTCGTTGAATTATAAACGAGATCGTGGATCGGTGTTACTGTGAAACAAGTCGTTCACAGTAAGAGGCTGCCGGATCGTTTCTGTACGTGTAGATACGATCGAGCAAATGGCCGGTGGAACGATGATTTTCCGACCAACAACTCGAGTTCGAGCAGAGAGAGAGAGAGAGAGAGACCTCCAGAAATCATATAGCACGACCACTTGCGCGATAAACTAGCGATCAGGACTGGCTGAAACCTGGCATTACTTTACTACCTCGTATTTCGTAACTATTATAAAACAATTATTAGAATGGCTAAACTAAACCGAAGATGCGGAAACGTTGCCAGGGTTCGTGAACATTCGAATCACATGCCTGCTTTATTACACGTATTACTCGTCGATATTGCTCGGTTCATTACACGATAATGATTATGCGTGTAACCAATACGTTGGAATCCGGATATCGAGTTTGTCGATTTTTTTTCGAAACTCGTATATACAACTCGTATATAAAACTTTGCAACGAGCAACGAACTTTTTCTTCTTAAACTCGAACAAATTTTATGCGCGTCGTTTAAAAAAAAAAATTTGTAAAATAAGTTTTTTAGCTAGGAGCTTGAAATAAGTCACCAACCATTGAAATATTTATAAATAAGGAAATGTTTCATTCTTTGAATTGATTATTCTTTTTTATCGTTATTTTTTTATATACTCGATTAAGCAAACAAATAAAATTTATTATTCGATGCAAGTGAAATATTTCCCGTTTAATTGAAACGGAAGCATTTTTTATTTCTTATTTCTTAGATATTAAAATTAAATTGAATTCTTTACATGTTACATTATGTATAATAATACGATTTTATAATATTCCAATGTAACAGTGTTGATATATATAATTAATTAATTATAAAATATTACGATTTCAATATAATATAGATATTATAATACGATAATCGTGTTGAACGCTGTCTCTTATTTTTATATTATTTGAAATTTCAATATGCTTAAATATATTTATATTTATCTTCTAATGTATCGTTCAAATACGGAATAATTTATCTATTTTCCTTCATTTTGTTTCTCCGCAAGATTTTCACTTAAACGATGAAACTTTGAAAAGTCAAGTTCATAATCGATACTCTACACACAACGTTCGTGAGAAACGAGCAATAATAACAATTCTCCGTCCCCTTTTTCTATTTTTCATATCCCATATAATGAAGACATTATCATGTTCCAATTAAGACATTATTTTCATAAAAACGGAATAATTTGCGGCAAAAAACGGTATAAAGAGAGCAACAATTACTGAGGCGAAGGGAAAAATAAAAAGGCCGATTGTTCCGTCCGAGGCGAGAAGAGAAAAAAGGAGAATTGGCTGAACGATGCTTTGGTTCTCACTTGCAGAACATCATTCGGGGGCACGAGTAGGTATGTTAGTGCATCCGGAAATCAGGTTGATACATACTGTTGGGGAGAGCCGCCTTGGGAGAGACCACCGTGATTCGCAAAAATTTGAATAGCTCGATGCAATAGCAGAGCGGCTCGCTATGCGATCGAACCGTGAAATGGATTAGCCGTGTCAGACTGAAGAAAGATTCCCTGTTACGCGTGTCTCGATTCTCCTTTCATCGGTGAGTTTCTCACCGATTAACGATTGGAAAGGACCGTTTGTTCAAACGTACAATGGAGAATTTGACGATCTCCAGAATTTTTTAATTTCTAACAATTCAGGAAAAATACGGAATGAAGAGTTGTGAGAAAAAAAAATCGAATGGCATAATCATCAGAATTTCACTGATGATAAAGCTCGTGAAATGATACAACAGCGCAATAACGTGTTAACAAAACACGAATGCGAAGAGATGGACGTAATCGGTTGTTTGGTATACATCGGCGGCCCTATCGGAATGGCAGGTTTTACAGAGGACAGGGATGGAGGAAGTTCCTCGTTCATCAGCAAGGTTTGTCGGATGATCAATTGGATATTGCCGGTCTCGCCCGAGACTTCTCTGTCCCCCTTTTCCCCGGCCCATTAGCCTCAAGACGCGGGGATCGGATAATTAGCGAAGCATTCGCCCTATTCTTGCCTCCTTCTCCCCCTTCCCCTCTTTCTCAATCTGCCCGTTGAGTTGCCAGCCCAGCGGAGAGTCCTTAATAATTGTAACTGGACACGGAGCCAACAGCCTCACCGCGATGCCTCCTCCTCCTCCTCGCTCTTTCCGGTCTCCTCTATCACCTCCACCCATCTCTCTCTAACTCTCTCTCCATCCCTCGTGATCTATCCTCCCGTGAGTTTCACTCGCGCCCTACTCCCCTACCCCCCTTCCTCGCTGACTGTCTTCTCGGGCTTGCTGCCCACTTTACAATACACTTTGTCCATCTGCCTTTTAAGGAGTGAAAAAATGAAAAAAGGGGGCGTGGCCAGGGAGATCAAAGGGTGCCGCCGCTGATACCTCCGCGAAGGTAAGAGCGAGAGAGGCGAGGCTGCGGGGGAGAGAGGCGAGATCGGACGAGACATACAACCACGGTGGTATGCACGCCACACGCTACGCCCGCCGCTACGCGTTACTAAACCGCACACTGCGCTCCTCTAAACTGCAATACGCTATTCTCTATATCGTCGCCGCATCCTCTTTGACGTCTTCTTTCTTTTTCGACCTTCTTCTTCTTCTTCTTCTTCATCCCTCACGGTTCATCTCGAACAATATAGCGCACGAAATCCACGCTTTCGAAAATGGCATGGCGTGGTTTGCATAGAATCAGCGATTCTTCCTTCCTTGGATTCTTCCTTTCTTTTATCCTTGTTTCTTTTCGTTTCTTTTCGTGAGAGTGTTTACGTGAGACTGGTTCATTTTCGTTTCAAAATAAAAACAGATCCCATTTTCTCACTTTCACGAAGCGCCATTTTATCATTCCGTTTGTGCATTGTGACTTATTGTCGAATATGAAGTAATTTTTCTGTCTGGTTAAACACACAGGATACGGGTTCTATTTTTCTATCGTTAAAATGGAGCGTTTTCTTGAATTGTTGAAATAAATATTGTTGAAAAAAACGTGAACGAAAGATTCGAAATATGCGATACCTTTTTTTCTATTCTTTGATCTTCTGTGTCTTAAAATAGATGTGAAAATGAAAGTATTAAAAAAATATATTTATGAAATTTTAAAATATAAAATCTTAAATCTAGATTATACTCGAGAATAAGTTATTCTTATTATTTTGGACAATTGAGCAATTTTCGAACAATTATATTAGTAAAGTCCACTATAACATAACTATAACTATAAGGATATATAATAATTCATTTAACTGTCTTAATAAGATAATAAAAATCGCGATCAGCTGATTTAGAGAAAATAACATGCGACAACGCGTGACCAGTCGACTAATCAATTTACCGTCAGTTTTGCACGAGAGATAGTGCTTTCTTATTTCTGCTTAAAAATAAATAAATCTTAATTTTAATTAAAATGTTCATTAATATTTTCAATTAATAAAATCCAAATTTTTAAAGCTTCTTCTCTTTCCTTCAAGTTTATTTATTTACATATGAACGAATGTTATCAATAAAAATCATTTTATTATTTATTAATAATTGTCAGCATCTCATATTAATTAACAACTCGTCGTTTTACTTCATTATAATTAAAAGATATTTAAAACAACTTAGAAAACAATCTTACTAAGATTTTCGAAACTCGTGACGTTCGAAATATATACTTTCCATTTTTAATAGATAACAAATTTTAACAATTGCAATAAACATATAGTAAAATTTACGATATAAAGTTTAAAACTAAAACTATGATTATTATAAATATATTCTCCGATTTTTTTTAAAAATCACGAATAAAAATCCCACTGAAAAAATCTCTGCGTATATCGCAGAAAACTTGTTCATTAGATAAAATGAAATACTAATAAATAACAATATCCGCTGTTAAAGATAATCTCGTTGTATAATAAAATAAAAATCTACTTCTATCCTATCTTATAATTCCTACCTTCTCGAGTGGCTGCTTAGATATTAAACAAGTATACTTTGAAAATTTATGGACGTTTCAACTTTTCGGTATCACGATCAAACTAAGAGCAAAAGGGAATGATAAAGTTGACCCAATGATCCCCTAATGAATTCGCCGGCGCTGTTTGCCGGCTATTTATTCGGAGCATCAAATATACCGCGTCCCAGGTAATTGGTTAATAAAACCCCGGAAGGCAATTCTCTTTTCGCCGTGATTAATTGCACCCTCGAGCGAATCTGCTCTTATTTTGAAAGTTGGACAACCGACCCACCTATCCTATCCCTGGCTACAGTTCGCAATTAGTCCCTCTTTATCGCGTTGCGTCATTTGCCCACTGCCGGGGAAAATATTTCTGGCAAAAAAAAAAAAAAAAAAAAAAAGAAAGAAAGTCGTTTATCGTTTAATAACACCGCCCGGAGAAATTCTTAAAAAAATGATATCGAACGTCGTGGACACTTTGATTTTGATATACATTACAGAATCGTGTAAGCATTTATATTCGTTTCGTATAATAATAATTCAAAATATTTCGTAACTTTTATTTTAATTTTTCTAGAGAGCAATGGATTACTTTTTTTTTTAAATTGTATTATTTTGATTAAATAATTTTTAAATTGAAGATTTTAATGTAATGAAGATTTTTGTTTATAATGTAGAAGTAGGCAGGTACGTTGAGCTCACAAGTTAACAAAGCTCAATATAAAAAAAAGATTGTAATGTTAAAAATATAATAGGCATCTAAACAATTGTAACAATTGTAATTTATATGTTGTTTTTTTATAAAAAAAAATACTCACGTATAATAAAGTAAGTTATTAGAAATGCTATAAATTGATATCTACACACATAAAAATTAATTTTATATATCACAAAGGTAAAATTATATATTATTTAAGTGTGACTTAATTAAGTGAAATTATAATTAAAACGTGTAGTTGTAAATAAATAAATTTATTATAGTTTATAATAATTGTAATATCAAAGAAGTATTTCAAAAGTTATTTACGTAATCCATCTCACTCATAGAATCCATTTCTCTTCTAAGGATTTAGCCTTAATTATAGAGTTATCCAAATTAAACCGCCATATCTTTTAAATTGAGATAAAAGACAAGCTATTTGAAATATTTTTTTTATTTTAGTATAAACTTCACTTTATGACATTTATTACAGAATACATCATTTAAATGACTTCTTCGATTTTTTTTTTTTTTAATGACTCATTTTATTACCTAATTATTCTATTTTCGTCATAATAGTAGCTTTGTTAACGATTAATTTTTTTAGCTCAATTATTCTTAGATTATTGGAGTAAATTTTACTTTACAATCTTGACGATCAATTAATATCTGCTCCTCCGTAAAATTTCTCCGTCTCCGTTGAATTCTTCCTTCCATTAATGCGATTGTTTATTTTGATTCGTAACATATAACACTGACTTGCAAATTTACGTCTAAATATAATCTAAGAACGATTGATAAACTGGAAGAAAATCATTAAAAAGAACAGGGCTTTTTAATAAAAACCACCATTATATGAAAATATTACAAAATTTAAACAAATCGAAAAAAAAAAAAAAAAGAAAGGAACAAGAATATCATTTGATCATCATGATATTGTAACGAATACCATAAAATAGAATTATTTAAATAAAGAAACCTGAAATATCTTAAATAATTCCTGTTTCATTTCAATTTAAAAACATGATATTGAATGAAACGAAATGCAAAGAAAATAAATGGCGCGCGCGCCATTATTCGAGAATTTAATTAATTTCTGGTTATTCAAGTTACTTCGAGCAAATGTGTTTTAAGTAACTCGAATGCGACGCGTGGAAAAAACGGGGATCGATTAACGCGGGACGACTTCGTTAAATGTTTTTTTTTTTTTTTTCTTTTGTTTCTCGAGAAGAACGAGGGAGAGGCGCACAAAGGCAGAGAAAGACAGGCATCTGAAACGTTGGAAATGATCGGTGGACTGCTACCTACGCGACGCTGTGTCTAATAAATAATGATACACCGGTTCCACGATCCCACAACTCTAACCTAACCTCGACCTACACTCTTCGTGTATCTTCCCTAACGTAATAAATAAATCGTTGGAGTAAATCATCGGTGGCGGGTAGATTCTAAAGGAGCGAAAATGAGTTCGAACCAGTGTCACCAGTGTTCGTGATTTCGAAACGGCGCGAGCCAAATCCTCGAAATCGATTATCCACACCGGGATCTCCTTGCTCCTTCGTTTGCATCGAAATAAAGAAACGAGGAGGGGATAAGGGGAGGGGGGGGGAGGGAAAAAAAGATAATTTGCAGATGATTCGTGGATGTCCAAGGGACGTTGGCGGGTGTACGCAAAATGGGAGGAGGTTGGGGGCGGTTATAAGCGTTCAAATTGCAAAATTGCGGCGCCATTGTGCGGTGATCGCACGGTCCGAACTGTCTCGAAGCTTTTCGACGTTTATGACGCCGGTTGATTTACGATTTATTTATGCCACGAACTCGTCTTTGTAATAATAATAATACCAGCGCCACGGAAAAGGGCGAGTGGAAGGTGGCTGCCTCTCTTACGAACAAACGACAGCCATTTCAAGAGCCCTTTAACTCTTTAGTGTTCTCGGGAACAACGGCAATCTCCATATAAAATTCGATTCCGCTCCAGCGCGGGAGAGGTATAGCTAGGTTCGAGACCTGGATCAGGAAGCGGGGGCGTGCCCCTTTTTGAATGCATAAAAGTTATACTAAGTAGAGTTTTAACAATGTGTTTAAAACCCTTCGTTTACGTCTTTGCCTTGACGATACAATCAATTCGTTCCCTCGAAAGAAAGACCGTCGCTCGCCAATTCCAAGACTTTTCTTTCAAACTCTGATGATTTCCATTCCATATTGCTATCATCGAGGATTTTATTTTTTTTTTTTTTTTACGGGATGCGTAATTCTTTTATTACCGCCATTTCTATTATTATCGACGAAGCTAAAACTTCCATGTTATATTTTCCTCGAGCAGGCCACGATGTGTAAATACGAAAATATAGATAAGCAAAGTTTTTACGTCGTGCAAGACGTAAAGACAAGAAGACGAATGTATATACGCACTTATATGCATTTATAAATTTGTGTTATATATTTAGGTTATAATTTCGTTATATGTAAAAGTAATGATTCGATCAATAGTCAATCTCATAGGGATTTGAAAAAATTAATCAAGTTTATAAATATCCGCGAAATAATAATATCGATTTTGTAAACGCAAATATAGTCGAGGCGTTTGTCGAGAATTTATATGCGTGAAAGATGCATACAGTTTGAATACAATTTATGCGCATGCAAGTTTTATTATTCGTGTTTAATATTTATAATATTATTTTTCCTTTAGTTCAAAACGATTAAATTTGGCAAATCTCATTTATTGACACGTATGTTTTATTGACTCGATATATTTATTACTACGATACAGCAAGTGTCTTTTTTTTAAAGAAATAGTTCTTTATCTTTTTTTAAGTAAAAACGTAAATCGTCTTATCTTACGTCAAAATGTTATTACTACTTACTTAATCTGTTTACATTGATTTCTAAGCTCAGACAAGAGCTTGGAATATTCTGCGGGCATAGAATACTATGAATACGTTAAAAGCGAAAAAAATGTAATCCATTCGAGAGGTAAATAAGAAGAAATATTCATAAAGTCGACGAATAATAAAAAATCTATATGTAAATATGCTTCGTAAATGAATGAATGTTTGCAATGTTTTTATTTTATAAAAATATAACTTTTTGTGATGAAACAAAATCGACATTTTTAAATTTTCAAAGTATCAAGAGTTTCAATTTTGTAAATATTCTTATGAAATAAAAATAAATTTACCATGAATAATAGTATATTTAGAATTATCCTCCAAAATCTATTATAATAAAATCTATTATTTTGAATACAAAATTACAATTAAATGCTAAATACTGAATAATGAATAAAATAAATTTTTGATATTCTTAGTAACTTTTAATTCTTCGAAATATATGATATAATATACTGTGAAAAAATAAATGCTTTATCTTTTTTTTAATCTTTAATATAAACATTACATTTTAAATATGATACGTAATAAACAATATTATTGTGCTTGTTTATCATAATCATGAAATACGAACACAATTATCTTACCTCTCTTCATTTATCTCAAAGAAATATTTTAATTCTTTAGAAGAAAAATCGTGTTATTATCGATACCGTGCCTTGCTACAATGCCCTCCCATACTCCAATCTTCGTTTTTATTAATAAAAATATACATATATATATATTATTTAGTCAAACCACGATTCAATAGTATCAAATAATTTTTTATCTCAAACGTAATAAATTTGCTCGATCCTACTTTAAATCCAAACTGTTATTTTTCGACCTACATCTCTTGCTACGTCGGAACAGAAAAATTTCTTTCATCGATGATGGAACGCAACGATGGAACATAGGAGATGCGACGCATTAATCTTTTCACCGCACAATAAACATGCGCATATGGATGAACGAGAAAAAGAACGAACGCCGGTTCATACGTACCGGCCCCCCTATACACGACGGGGACGACTCAACAAACTATAAAGTGAACTGCCGTTTGTATACGATTATTACTGCTCAGGTGTCACTACCGTTTGCACGCCGCCCGGTAATGTGCCATTCACGTACGCCTAAGTGAAGAATGATATTGCCAGCGTGCGTTGCGCGCAGTTTCGCGAAACCATACAACTGCCGCGGACAAGCGCTAAGCAATTGCAAATGAGCGGTCGTTCGATAACCGGCGAACATGTTTCCAACGATACATTTCGTCAACCCGAACCGCAACTATCCGTGGAAAGGTTAACGCCAAATGTTTGATTGAACAATTGGATTAAATGTTTGGATGAAGGAAATCATTCAAAGAATCTGGTATGGATTTGTTTTTTAAATTTCCAAAATTCAAATCCGAGAGATCTGTAACTCGTTAGGGTACAGGTTTGAAACTCTCGAAATTCAATATTGTTTTTTTTTTTTTTTTAAAGAAAAGAGATTAAAATACAATAGCGGATAATTCAGTATCAGTCGCGTAATTCGATATTTTATTTTTCGATCGTTAATATTTGAACGTAAATTGAATCGTTATATATTTGCTTTTTTTTTTTATGAAAATGTACACGTCATATTCGTATAATTTTAATAAGAATGAGACCAAATGTGATATAATTGAAGTGATTTTAAATTTGTAATAATAGCACGAATCTATATATATATATCGCTCTTATTTTCCTTACTCTCAGTCGTACATTTTATTTTCTTGTTATCACTAGGATACTTTGAAAGCAAATGCACGAATTACTGAAGCCGAATGAAGTTGTAAATTATCGGTTTTATTTTATCGAATTGTATCATGCTTTTTCTATAATTAGTAGAAGTCGGTCTAGAATTGCTGTTATTTATAGATTACAGTAGTATTTCAAGAAATGAAATTTTAATAAATCTCAATTTTTAAAATTCTTCGAACACAGCTTCCTATTTTTATTATATGATATTATCTAATAGTGATAATTTTTTTAATATGTAAAAAATCAAATGTTTATATTTCATTTTTTCTCAATATAAATTGTTGTATTATAGATTTATAGAGAAATTGAGCGATAAATAAATGATTTCGTTATTAAAAAAATAAAATGTATAAAAAAAGTAAAATGATTCGATAAATTCTATTCCTTATAACTTAAAAATAAAATTAAGTTTGAATATAATTAAAATAAATTTAGAATAAATATGCAAGCAAATTACTTATACCAATCATTATTTATCCAATTATTTCAATTTTTTGAAAAAGTTTCGAGATTCGAGAGTTTAAAATTTGTTGAGCACCATTAAGAAAAAAGATACTTTTTACTCAAAATGGTAGCTAGGATGGAAGAAATATGGGGTTCTTGGGAAGAGCAGTCATTATAAAAGAGATGATGCGATAGATTTGAACCGTAAAATGAAATTTTACGTGTTAGAATCACCCTCCATTAATTATCCGTAAGGAAAAACCTAAAATAGAAAGTGGAATTAAAAAAAAAGTGGTTAGAATTTGTTAGAGTTCGAGGAAATAATAGTATCGATTTATTGGAGAAAAGGAAGAATCCGTTTCTTGGTATCCGTTTCTTTACCGAAACACCTGACAGACGCAGCTGATCATATATCTATAGCTGATAAAAAAAAATAATCGAAAAAGGAAAGAAACGCGTAACCGCAAAGAGTTGGATGTTCCCCTGAGACAATGCCATTGGACCTCACATAGGAAACGCCATCCCACCGCTGGGACGGGTTTGAATGCACATGACTCGAAATAAATCGATTTATTATTTGAATCTGTATTTCGTATTTCTGAATGCAAAATTCATATCAATATTGCAAAATTTTTTAATTTGAATGAAATCTATTTTAAACCTATGTTAACTAAATATATCATTTGTTCGATATCTATCTCATCTCGAATTTTGAAACTTATTTTTTATGTTTCGAAATTCTCGAAATCCAGGTAAAAAAATAATTTGCATAAATAAATTAGAATATTGGTACAAACTTATCTTTATTAAATTGATGAAAAATTGACATAGAAGTTAGTCAAAAAATAAAAATTAAATATGCATAAGAATAATTATATAAAAATTAGATTACGAGTTAAAAAAATGATCATCGTTATTATTGATTAACTGTGAATCTGAAATCGAAGAATTCAAAATTTAAAATTGTATTTCTTGACATCTATTTCTTCTAGATCAAAAAAAAAAAATAAATAAATAAAAGAAATAATTATTTTCTTTCGAGAATTTCTAGAGTTTTAACACAAAATTTTGAGTTCGAGTCTAAAAATCAAACTTCGACTCATCATCCCTAATTAAAAGCAAGTGAAATTTCCATTTCCTTAACGATTCTTTTCGTTTATCCTCATTTTTACAACCTCTATGAAAATTTATCAATGTTCCACGCTCCAAAATTAATTCAAAGTACCGAACCTGCAGCGACCAATTAAACTCGTTGCATATCTCGCGATGTAAGCCTCGTTACCAAACTCGTGGCTCGATGTCTGGGATAGATAATACGACGAAGACACTTTTCACGCGTGCGCTGCAAATTAAACGTTTTGCATAAAGTAACGAATTGCTAACGAACCCTCGTGTGTGGCCTAAAACAATGATTCATTAATGCTTTCGATAATCACAAAAGATTATCAATTTGTTATACTTGTTACTTTCTAATATTAACTTATTATTCGATTTCCATACAAGGTAAAGAAAATTAAGAAAATTAGCAAAATGATAAACAATATTACTGGTCGTTTTTGATGTTTGAATTCATTGTTTGATTTTTTTATTACATTGATTTTTTATTAAATATTTAACATCTTTTTGTACATTGTGTGTATTTTAAAACTTGGTATATTTAAATATCCCATGAATGCATATATTTTTTCAGATTAATGATTACAATAAAATAAAGAAAATTTAGAAATTAGAGTCACTAAAAATGACAGTAGCGATCCTCCCTAAAAAATGTTTTAATCTACTGTGTTTTTTTTTTCTTTTTGTTACAAATTAGCTAATTGTTTTTGAGCCAACTAACTGAAAAATCATGTTTATTAAAATAAACAAGCGTTAAAAATCAGTAAGTTCTTGGAAAATATTTTGCGACCTACGTTCTTGCGTGGATTACGAGATCACAAAATGGAGAACCACTGCTTCGTATCTGTATGCATCATTTTCAAAGCGAAATAGAAAGGATAGTGCTCGTTTGGTCGAAAAGGATTCCCATAATTTTGGGCAGGGTAAGAATTATTTATTCCCTGGCAAACTTATTGGCTACGAAATAACGACGATCACGATGGCAAGAATGAACATGGTGAGCTAGGAACCGAAGGAGCTACGCTTCGGTGCGTTCCTTAACAATACCCTAAAAACGTACTCGTAGTCAGTCATTTTTTCCATATCAGACCGCCTCGTTCTTCCTCGCCATTTTTATTACCGCCACGGTAGTTACATCTCGCGGAACACGTCGGTCTGTTTCTTTATATGTATACGCGTGTACGTGTACGCCGTGAATTGTACGATACTGGAAGGGGCTCTCTCTTTCTCGGTTCAGGCGAATCGATCCATTTCAATTACCCCCCCGAAGAACGTCCTTCCATTGTAACGTGCGTGGCAAGAGGATGGTGTAAAAGTGGACATTATTCTCTTTTATTTATGAAACTCGGTAGAACGTTTCTTTTGTATTTCTCCAAGCAATTTAAAAATCATCTAACCAAATCGTCTGCTTACGAAACATTACGCGATTTCTTCGATTTTTTTTTATTAAAATTATATACTCGAAATTTCGAAATCTCGAAATTCTGAAAGTTTCTTCTGAACCTTTTTGCTATTACTATTAATCGAAATTTTGAAAAAATAATAATTTATACAAGTTCTTGTAATTTGTAAGTTGGAGAACGTTTTATATGCATGTATTTTTATTTAACTTAATAACAATCCGATTTAACTTGTATTTGGGGAATAGATTTTTAGATTTCACGTTACAATAGTAGCGAAAAAAATACGAAAACGATAGATAAATTTCATTCTTTGGAAATCGAAAAGATGTCGATGTTGTTATAAAATTTTCACGAATCGAAATTTCTCCTAAAATTTTAATGATAAAGTAATTATTGCTTGGAAAAAAAATAAGCGTGTTGAGCAGTTTCGCAAAGTTTCAAATTCGATTTTCAAAATTTCAAATTTCTACGTAATCTCTTATTTTTATCTCTTCCCAAATATTCTTCACAAATGAATCTTCTCGAAATAAGCAAGCGTAAATTAAACGAAATTTTGTCGCGCGTTGCACAGATTGGTTTAAAAAAAGCACTAAAAAATAAATCAACCCGTGCAATGAGATTAATTTACATATTTGGCTTTCGCAGGACACGGATAATTGGGTGCTAGTTTCGTTCAGCAATTTACAACGATTTGGCAAAATCGAGTCGAACGTGGCATGGTTGGCGCAGTATCAAGCGCTTATTATTAATACGCGGGCCATTGCTCGCCAAAAGCTGTGTTCTCATCCATGTTTTTCTCCCGACGCGCTGTTTTAGAAGGGAAACTGACGATGATGTTCATGTTCAGAATCAAGGGGAGGAGAGACGAGGCAAAGGATGCTATCAGTGCACCTGTCGCTCCTAAATCTTGCTACTTAAGACTGCTAAGTGTCACGGTCATTTCTCACCCTTTCGTCTTCGGCATTGCACTTAATTGGCTAGCGCGTGCTTGCGTGTTTTCATGTCTGACGCGGCATGCGTGCGCGTGTCTACTCCGAATTAGTCTCAGTTTCGACTCTAATATTTTCATGATATTCGATACCAAATTAAATTAAACATGGTTTTAAGCTATTTCTCGTTGTAAGTACTACGATGCGCTCGTTATTAGGTACATGTGGCCAGAATTATGTACTGTTGCAAATTTTAATTATCGTAAAGCGAAGAAATGTTGCTTAGAAATTAATGTTAATGAACGCTTAATTAACAAATAAAACATAACGCTTTATGGAAATGATTATAAATCCACCGATACTTTCAAATCTTGCGTTTAAAATTTTATTTGACTTCAGTATCGTGCCTTGAAATATATGCATCGATTTTGTTATTATACTCTTCGATTCATTACCAGTTACGATGTTTTTAATACCGTTTTTAAAACTTTCATCCTTTCGAAAAAGTTCGTTTAATTTTTTCGTGAAAAAAGATTAACACGTAAATAATCGAGAAATCTTGTCGACAAGATTCACATCGTTTCTTGTTATCGAATGAGAAAAAAATTATTGATTGATTAAGTAACAATAGTCGGACGGATTCGATCCCATTATGATGTACTTTACGACATTTAACGTAATGAATCATCAACCAAACTGATTGAAACTTTGAATATCGATAGCTCTAATAATCGTCGAATGAAGCAACATCGTATCTCCACGATGTTTTATGCGCCTTGGATATCCTTGGTATTCCTTGCGCAACAGAAATAATATGGAAAAAAGAAGAAAGAAAGAAAAAAAAGAATAAAAAAAAAATATTCTCGAACATAAACACCTTAATATCCATCGAACTGCAACACCGAGTCGCCGAGTAATCATTCCGGTTATCGTCGGCGCAGATCGATTCGGCGCAAAGACTTCCCTTAATAACAACCGAGCCTCGAGTGAACTAGTTCGAGGTAATAATCCCAGGGCATTCTCAAGAGACGTATATAGATACATTCAGACGTCAAGGCTGATGTCCATCGAGAGCAAGAGGACTTCGCCTCAAAGTAATAATAATCTCGGCTATTCCCAGAGCGGGGATGTAAGACAGCGGCCGAGGACAACCGGCTGGATCCAAGATGGTGGGAGCGCAATGCGAGAGGCAGTACGTCGAAAGGTACATAATTTAATAAGGAACGTAGTTTATGAGGCGACTCGGGAGCTGTGCGGAAGCCGGTTACTTACAATCGAGATTTAACAGCTACAGGCTACGATTTTCCTCTTTCTTTCTGATGTTTCGTCGTGCATGGGGAGCGACGTTTCACGGCGCGAACCGGCAGGCTTAATGTTGTTTTAATTAAGTAGGCGGTTAGCCGAAAAGAACTCTGTACTTTCGGCTCTGCTCGTCGTTCTTGCTTATATTTACCTTCCTTCTCGGCCACCTCCTTCCCTCTTTCTCTATTTCGAGAGAGGTGCGGCAGAAGCTAGTCACCATGTGTTCCTCGTATGTTCAGACGTGATGGACGATTTCGCTTGACTAATCGCCGTCTTTTTAACCATCCTCCCCCTTCTCGTCCTTCTCCACCCCTTCGACCCCTTTGTGGCCCCTGTGTATACACACCGTCGTGAAGGAAGCCGCAATTCCACTGTGTTGTCCGTTCAAACGCGCCGGTTAATCAAGTCGCTGAGAATCGGATACATCGTAACCGTCTTACGAGATTAGAAATAATGAATCGTGTGTGCCACTTGTAATATCATTCCGTTTAAAATTGTATTTTGATTGAACACACGCTATTTGGAGGGGAAAAGGATAAAGACAAATTATCGGGCAAGACGAAAAAATTACGTTATTTTATTAACGTTCGACGAAGAATTCTCGTAATTGAAAAATTGATTGCGCGTCTTGTGCAAATTTTCTTTTGCCTTTTGTCGGGTATCAGTTTCGATCGCATGATAATTCATACGTGCTAAAGATAAAAATAATTTCGTCTGCCATCGTTCGCTCGTGAAACGATGGTCAATGAAATAAAATTCGCTTTAAAATTAAGACTGGACAAATCTGCAAAAAGACGAAAAAAAAGAAGAGATGCTGATTACGTTTAAAATCAATTTTAATTTAATAGAATAATAATAATTATTAGTTTTAAATCACTTCTATCTTAAAATAGAAAATGATGATACATGTGTAATAATCTTTTTAAAATTAAACTTCTTTGAAGATAAAGAAGAAAAATTATCTTTTTATCAATTATTAATTCTATATAATAGAAACATTTTTTCGCAATGTTTTAATAAAAATGATAGAATGTATAAAATTTTAAATTTATTTCATCGGAAATATAAAAGTATATTTAATATTTAATAATTATCTAAATTATTGTTGTATAAAAATTGAATATAAAAGAATTAATTATATAGATTGTTGAACTATTTAATGCGCTTATCAAAAATGATATTGAATAAAGAAACATAAACGAATATAACAAAATTTTCTACAAATGAAATATAAAAT
Source organism: Apis florea (assembly GCF_048593485.1). Lineage (NCBI taxonomy): Eukaryota > Metazoa > Arthropoda > Insecta > Hymenoptera > Apidae > Apis > Apis florea. The sequence continues at coordinate 1,244,584 of NW_028256864.1, read as the reverse complement.
TAACTAAAGTTAATAAAAAAGTTAATAAAATTGATAAAAAGGGAAAAAAAAGAGCTCAAAAGATTCTTATTGAGATTTTGTTAAATAAAGAATTTAAATTTATTATAACGCAGAATAGAATTTTCATTAGATCTGTACTAAATTGTATTCCACAATGGCGGTCAAACACTTCCTAGTTGATACACAGTTACCATATGGTTGAGGACACGCAATCATTAGAAATTATAAATTAGCAAGTAATGAAGCGAGAAATAATCACGTTATGAGTCTATTCGAGCTTGACACATTCTATTTACGTATTCACTGTAAAAACTTCCATGATTAATGTTTCATGGGAAATTACAGTTAGGATAATATAGTGTCTTGTGATGTGATAGCACAGACGAAGTAAAATAGACTTATTATTCTATGGAAGTGTTTTATATCTTGAAATACTAATCGTACAAATAATTTGAAATTTTATTGTCTTCTATCTTATAAAACGATGACTTTTTATGAATAAATTTTAATGAGTTAAAAATAATAAATTACTTTTAAAATTAACAAAACTAATAAATTATAAGTAGTTATATTAAATTAATAAATTATTAATAATAGAAATTATAAATTTAAAAAATTATAGATTTGTAAATCATTATATTAAATTAATGACTTATAAAAAATAAGTTATTAATAAAATATTGAAATTATAATATTTAAATATTTGAAATAAGAATTTCTTATTTATCGACGACTATCTGCGTTATCGATATAACTACTAGCTCGAACCAATTGATTTTATTTATCGAGATAAACTTCTTCTTTATCAACGGTCAGAAAACTAGTAAATTACATTTTAGACGAGATACAAAGCAGGCACATAATGACATCTTATGGGATTTTCTGTTACATATTCTGAAATATTATTAAAGTGAATTCTTAAAATGCTCTATGCTATGAAAAAAATAATATTTATTGTGATTTTCTTTTCTTTTCTTTTTTACTATCTTTTTGTATAAAATACAAAAAAAATACAAGAAAAAATTGTGACACAATGGAATTAAAAGTCGTGATTAGATCAAAATAAAAAAGTACTTATCGATTTTGATATATCACAAAACTTTTTCCTTTACATATTACCATTACTCGTTCTTTCGAAATATTTGAAAATACTATTACATTATTACATTACATTTATTTTTTAATTAATTATTAATTAATTAAACACGATGGCAGAAGATGAAAAGATAACGGAATAAATAAGATAACAGAATGAATAAAAAAATCTATTTGCTCATAGATTATAATAGGTCTTAAAATGTCTTAAAATCCATGAACAGATTTTTGATATTATACATTTTGAGTATCATTAGCTGCAATGTGTTTTAAGAATAATAGATAAATCCTTTTTTAAATAAATTGAAGAATATTAATAAAAATGAACGTTTTAAGTTTAATCATTATTTAAATATATTTAAATATTTATAATCTAATAACTTATATTATTTTATTCAAAAAAATTTATAAAATCATTTTATGTATATTATAATATATATTATACTATATATATTATATTATATATTTACAATGTAACAATATGTGTACAATATTGAATATCTCTTTTTTTGCTCAGCCAGTTACACATGACATTGTGTCTCAGAACTCGGCTATCATGAATGGAATTCAATCTCAAATGATATGGCCAGTCATCTGGAGATAGAGATAGAGAGCCGGCACAACATTAGATAACATATTCACGTTTCGTAATACACTTTCTGAAAGGGCATTTATGAGATCATAGACACATTGCACGAAATTATTAGAGTTAGAGAGAGAGAATTAACATCAACTCATCGCGAAGATAACAGTGATTCCTAGCATTTTAAATCTATCGGCATATAATATATACTAATATATACTGGCATATAACTAATTATCATTTGTTTTGCAAGTAGAGAACAAAGTACTATCATCAGTAGAAAGCAAAATATCATTCAAGTGATCTATTGCAAATTCATTTACAGAGTTCCGGCACAAATGCTCAACAATTGGGTTTTCAAGTTGAGCAGACACATCAAATAATCGCTATATCGAACTCGTAGTTAACAACAAATAACACGAAGAAAACTTTACAGACTGATAGATACATCAATAAAATTGATAAACATTGTTTCTCTGGCAAACATTTTTTAATCAAATTATAGTTTTATGAAATCTCTCAGCTTTGTTTTTCACCAATCATCTTTCGTTTTGCAAACATCTTTTGCAAATACATTTATTTCATATTATGTTCTAGAAATTTTCTTGATTTTAATCAATCACACTTAATATTTCAGATCGGTTGTAGAAAATATCATGCATCTACTGATCAATAAAATAATCCACAAGATCAAAAGAAGAAAGTTAAATTCTATCTCTAATAATAAAATGGAAGAATAAAAGAAAATCAATAATAAAAATACTTTGCAATATATAAAATCATAATTTTCTCAAAAATAGAACCTGAATAGAAAATAAAAAAGATAGAAATTATATTTCACTTCTATATATAGAGAGGAAAGAAATATGACTTTAAAAAATCGTACATTCATTTCCAGCAATATATAGTACAAAAAGCAACTGTAATATGTTTATCAACTATAATAGAAATTTAATGTATATTTAAATATAGAGAATAATATCATAATCTATATCATAGTTTATATTTAGTTTTAATTTAATTACCGTATAAGTTTATAAAATTTAATGTTTTTTCTTACAAAGTGCATCTTTTGATCGAATAATTTTATTTTATTTATTTAAAAAAAAATAGAAATTTTGTCATAGAAATATGAAATTTAATATTAATCGAATTTATAATGTTTAAATATCTTGCGCAATCTATGTCATGATTTATAATTGCAATTTCATTTAGATAATTGCGACAAATTATAAAGTTCAGCGTTTTGATTGTTAAAATATTTCTTCCCGTTTCCAAAATGGATTAAAATATAATTTAATTGCAATAAATTATAAAATATGTATAAAATTCAATGTTTTTACTATTTTAAAATATTCCCCGATATTTTATCTATTATCATTTGAAAAAAATATAACATTTTTTATTATTTTTCTTATATTTAAAATTTTTTATAATATATTATATATTAATTATATATTTAGATAACTGAGTACTCTATTTGCATTAAAATAACTAGCTTATTTTATTATATATTTACTATTATTACTGTTATTATTATTATTATTATTATTATTATTAATTATTAATTATTAATTATTAATTATATATTATTATATATAATTAGTTTATATATTAATTGCAAATATTTAAATGGATACTTATTATCTAAATACGTGCGAGTGGTTGCACGTAATAAAATGCGTTCATATATTTTTATGCATGAACCACTAAACTGAAAACTTACATTATACAGCAATATGTTAAACTCATTCTATAAAATTCTATTTCCATTAAAAGATAGTCTATGATAATAACGTCTATCGCAATTGTTTAGAATTTTTCGATTTAATTGTTAACTATAAAAAAAATTTAAAGAATAAAGATTCTTTCATCTTCGAAAACTTACATTACTTTTCATATATCAAATTGGTGTGGAAAATGACATAGAATTTGACAAAATTTCTTAAAGCTGAAAGTAAAATGTAAAAAATAATTACCAAAAAAATATAATCCAATTAAATAATATTTGATTACTTGAAACAAATGATGAGATTACATTGAGATAAATTACTTGACTAAAAAAGAGCCATCTAATTATTTTTTTTCCTTTTTTACATATTAGGATATGATATTTAATTAATTTGTTATGATAATTACATATACTAAACTGATGAAAGTTATTTTTTAATATATTAAGTGAAAAATTTTCTTAATTAATTTTTTTAATAAGAATTATTATTATAATTACCATAAATAAATAAATAAAATAAAACTTATATAATATATAAGTTATATAATAAAAATTATAAATTCATAAATAATTTATAAATTTTCTCTATTCCAGAACGCAAACATTCATAAAATTTTCAATCTTTTTGAATTTGTATTATTTATGATAGAACATTTCTCAATTTATCTTTGCTATACATATAAATTATAATATTAAATCAATTATATTTTATATTATAATATTAACTCTAAATTTAGGATTATATAAAATATTCTATCATATTTGTTTAAAATTTCATATTAAAATTTAATTTAAATTTGAATCATTAATATTGCAATTTTATTTTATGAATTAATAACATTGAAATAATAAGAGAATTCTTGAATACAAAAAAATGCATTGAATATTTCATTTTATCTATATTTTCAAAATATTCGAAAAAGCTAAAGCTAATGATAATTGTGATAACTAGTAAAGCTCCATCTATAAAATTGATTTTGGTATATTCGAATTAGTCAGAACGCGGCATAGTAAAAGTTACTTTTCAACATGGCTTCGTATCTGCGGTAAGTTAATTATTTTCAACTTTTTAACCTTTAAAAAAGAAAACTAATTTTTCTTTAATGAAATACTATGCTATGCAAATTAATTCCTGCTTAATTAATTTTACTTATACGAAATAATAAGTATTAGAATTCTCTAAGTATTTACTTTTATAATCCAATCATGATCACGCTGACGTGTCCATGATAACATGTAGTTTGAGTCGGCATGTAATATTGCTTTGCTCTGATAGATTTTTTTATGGAAGTATTCATATACTCTCTATTTAAAGTTATTAAAAAGCTTTCTTTAACATTAAAAAATAATATACAACTAATTATATAATTATAACATAAATAACAATAAGAAATAACAATGTTCTTTTTTTTCTTTTCACAATTTTTCAAAAATAAAATGTAATTAATGTTAATAAATTCATATTCTATTATAATGTATAATATACATTTCATAACAAATTTTATACTTTAATAATTTGTATTCCAGATTGGGATTATTGTTATTATTAGTTTATTCTTTTCTTCTTACTGAAGCAGTTATTAGAGATGTATTTAAAACATGTGAACAAAGTAGCTTCTGCAGGTAAGTTTTCAATATTCAATTTAATTCTATTAATTATATTAATATTACTAATATTGTGTCAATATTATTAGACGTTGTAGAAAAGTTGAACCTGGAAAGACTCCATATCAACTTTTAACAGATACATTAATTCAAAATGAATCTAGTATAACTATGGATTTATTTAACAAAGATACAAAAGTTTTTTATATATTGAAATTAACTGCATTAAAAGACAATACATTTAGACTCTATATCAATGAAAAAAATCCTTTACATCAGAGATATGAACCTGAATATGCTCTTCAAGATCAACCGCAAACATCTAAATTAATTTTAATTGAAAAAACTACAGATCATGTAATTGCAACAAGTGGAGAAAACAAAGTTATATTGTATGCTACTCCATTTAGAGTTGATTTATATTCTCAGAATATATTGGTTGTATCTGCAAATGCAAGAGGTCTTATGAGATTTGAACATCATCGTGTAAAACCTAAGTATGTTGATTATTAGTTATTTTCTCTATGTATTAATTATATTTAATTAATTTATTTTTTGGTAATTTTCAGTAGAAAACCAGATCAAGATGCTGAAAATGCTAAAAATGTTGAATTAACTGACAACAATAAAACTTCTGGTGATGGTGCAGATGATGATCCAGGTGCTTGGGAAGAAAGTTTTAAAACTCATCATGATTCAAAACCTTTTGGCCCAGAAGCAGTTGCTTTAGATTTCAGTTTTCCTGGAGCTGAGCATACATATGGCATACCAGAACATGCAGATTCATTTGCTCTAAAATCTACAAAACATGCTCATCCTTATAGATTATACAACTTAGATGTATTTGAATATGAAGTTAATGAAAGAATGTCACTTTATGGAGCAATACCTGTTCTCTATGCTCACGGTAAAGAAAGAACAACTGGTATTTTCTGGCACAATACTGCAGAAACATGGATTGATATTTTATCAAGTGCTGATAATAATGTTGTAGAAAGTATTGTAAATTTTGTATCAGGATCTACAAAAAAATCACAAGTGGATGCTCATTTTATGTCAGAATCTGGTGTAATAGATATATTCTTTATGTTAGGCCCTAAACCTCTAGATGTATTTAAACAGTACACAACATTAACAGGTACATTGCCTTTACCACAAATGTTCGCTTTAGGATATCATCAATGTCGTTGGAATTACAATGATCAAGATGATGTTATACAAATAGCAGAAAATTTTGATGTACATGATTTACCTCTAGATGTTATGTGGCTTGATATTGAATACACTGATAGTAAAAAATATTTTACTTGGGACGAACGAAGATTCTCAAATCCTATTGAAATGATACATAATTTAACTGCAAAAGGTAGAAAATTGGTTGTAATTATAGATCCGCATATTAAACGTGATCCCAGTTACTTTGTGCATAATGATGCTACAAAAATGGGTTATTATGTTAAAACAAGAGATGGAAAAGATTATGAAGGTTGGTGTTGGCCAGGATCATCTTCATATTTGGACTTTTTTGATCCAGTAGTTCGAGAATATTATATCAATCAATATAGTTTAGATAAATTTCATGGTACTACTAATGATGTATATATCTGGAATGATATGAACGAACCAAGTGTGTTTAATGGTCCTGAAGTAACTATGCCTAAAGATGTAATTCATTATGGTGGTTGGGAACATAGAAATGTTCATAATATTAATGGACTTCTTATGAGTATGGCCACATATGAAGCTTTATTTAGAAGATCAGGAGGCTCATTACGACCATTTATATTAACAAGATCTTTTTTTGCTGGTTCACAACGTTATACAGCTATATGGACTGGTGATAATACAGCTGATTGGGATCATCTACGTGTTTCTTATCCAATGTGTCTTTCTCTAGCTGTTTCTGGAATGTCATTTTGTGGAGCAGATGTTAGTGGTTTCTTTAAAAACCCAGACTCTGAATTATTTATTAGATGGAATCAAGCTGGAGCCTGGCTTCCTTTTTATCGTCAACATTCTCATATTGAAACTAAACGTCGTGAACCTTGGTTGTTCAATGAAGAAACTACTCAAATAGTAAGAGAGGCTTTCAGAATGAGATATTCATATTTGCCATTATGGTATACACTCTTTCGAGAACATGAAGTAAATGGTACTCCTGTAATGCGACCCTTATGGGCTCATTATCCAAGTGAAACTGAAACATATGCTATCGATGATGAAGTATTAATTGGAGATTCTATTCTTGTACGTCCAGTCTTTCAACCATCAATTACAGATGTTAATGTATATTTCCCTGGAGAAGGCAAAGTTACTTGGTATGATGTTGATACTATGCAACCATATCACCAACCAGGTTTAGTTAATATTCCAGTAACTCTTCATAAGATTCCGGTATTTCAAAGAGGAGGTTCTATTGTTTCACGTAAAATGAGGATACGTCGTAGCACAGTCGCAATGAAGAATGATCCTTATACTTTAATAGTTATCACAGATTCTGCTGGTAAAGCTAATGGAACATTGTATATCGATGATGAAGTTAGCTTTGAATATCGTCATGGAAAATATTTATATTTAAATCTCAATTTTGAAAAAAATACATTAACTTCAACTTTTATAGATAAATTAGCTTCATATCAAACAGAAAGTTGGTTAGAAAGAGTAGATATTGCCAATCCACCTAAAGGAGTCAAATCTGCTGTATTAAATTCACGCAGTAAGTAATTTTAATGTAATTAAATATTACAACATATAATTTTGTAATTAAAAATAAATTATTTTCGTTTTAGGTTTGACAAAAATTACCTTAGAAACTAAATACAATCCAAATAATAATGTATTAACTATACGTAAACCAGGTGTAAATATGGGAGAAGAATGGACTATTGAATTAATCCATTAGAATTAGAATTATACTCATCATGGATTTAGTCATACATTAATGCCAATTTTTTATTATTCACGTACTTTTCTCAACTATGTGTGATCAAAATGTCATTGTACACTATAACAACATAGAATTAATGTAAATGATATATCAAATAGTTTAACAAATTAATTATTATTTTTTATTAATTAAATAATAGACAATGTAAAACTATTATTCAATCTGTAAAGTTTATAATTATGCATTTTAATTTTGATAAAATATGTACAAGATTCTAAATTCTTCCGCAAAACTTTACCACATTCTATAAGTAAAAATATTATATATAAACATATGCTTATAAATATTTTACTAAAAACTTATAACAAAAATACGAAATAATATCCGATGGATTTTTTTTTCAATAAATTATTATTTATATTATAGTTCAATTTTAAAATGTTCATTATTATTAGTGCACATTATCATCTAAAAAAAATTTAATTTATTATATTATTAATTTGATTTTCCTTATACATAAATTAAACAGATATCGTATATTTATTTATAAATTAGAATTAATAAACAATAAACAATTTGATACTTTTCTTTAAGGAAATCTTTATGATATTCTCTTATTTGATAGAGCATTTGCATTTACATAAAAAACATAAATAAAATGAATATTTTTACGATTCAAAAATACTTGCAGCAAATTTTATGTATCACATATTATTAGTTTTGACTTTGATACAAACCATTATATATATATATATATATTTCTGCAGTAAACATATAAATATCATATATATAAATATCAAGTAATTTTATTATATCAGTAATATATTTCTATAGTATATTAAATGAAAAACTATTCCATTGTTATTTTATATTTTTATAACTTTTTAACAAAGCATTTATGTTTATATAATTTATATAGAAAAAAAAACTTCGACTTTCTGTCTATATCAAAAATAAAAGTAATAAATATATTTTCGAATAAATATTTAAATATGTAATACATAAAATCTAATATTTTATAATTTTTACATCTCATATAATGCAATATTATTTGTTTTTTTATTTTAATTAGAATCATTACGATATCATATCCGATAATTAAAAGAGCTATAAATATGGAAGTATAAAAAAATTTCTTGATTTCATTAAAAAAATGTTTTATTAGATTAAATACGTTCTGTAGGTGCTTGTTTATGAGCTAAATATAAAAACACTATTGATGATAATGCGGATACTAAAAATATGACGTCAAACCATCTATGATAAAAATTAAATTGCAATTCTCCTAAAACTTGAGTTATTATAATTCGATATTCTGCAGGCATGTTCATTCGCATTAGAAGTACAGATGATACAAAATACATGCCCTATAAAAATAAATATAATTATATAAAAAAATTAATAAAATGAATAATACTTTTATCAAAACATTGTAATTTCTTACCATTATTTGAGCAAGTATAAGTACAATAATATTCGAAGATTTGCTACTTGATATAGCATAAAAAAACTGAAATAATGTAAATAAATATTTAGTATTCAACAAATATTTATAAATTATAGACAAAAAAGAAAACTTGTATCAAATATACCTTTGTAAGTGTTAATAATAAACCGCGAATTGATGTTAATACAATACAACCAATGAGATAAAAAGAAATATGTTGAGACCAAAATGTAACATCAATATCAAAACCAATCCAGTGTACTGCAATTTCAATTGCTCTAGTTACGGGATCCTTCTTTCCCACGCGATCGAAAACAATATTAATTGTTGACTAAAAAAATAGATATTTTTAATTTATTTTTTAAAATTTTTAGAAATGATTTCTTTATCTAATACTTACGATGAATATTTTCCAAGTACAATACACAGAAAAAAAATATCCTAAAACATTAAAATATTTTCCTTGCCAAGTAGCAGCCCATTCTAAACGTTCTCTTGCATTTTGAATATCATGTGCTTCTAAAAATAATTGACGAGATAATTCTTCTAATGCTATTACTTCAATTTGTAATTGTTTAATACCTATAATTTTCATGAGATTTCATAAAATTGATGTACGTATAATATTATTTTTATTTTAATCAAAGAACGTAATACATACTTTCTTGATTACTTTTATTACCACTTAAAGGACCAAACATCCCCCAAAGTCGAGACCGAACTTCAGTTTGTCCTACAACTTCTCCTTTTTTAGCTAATGCTATTCTTTTCTTTTTAGCAACAATCATATCCATTGTTTGTAACAATCGTTTCTCTATAGCCTGTACATCAGCATATGTTACAGGTCGCATAAAATAAGCCATTGAGGTATATGGATAATTTACAGCACCAAATCCTGATAATAGTGCCATAACAGTGACACCAATAACTCCTATTCTACTAACACCTTGTTCAATGGATAATAGACCTTTTTTTGGACTTAAAATTGGAAAAGGATCTCCCACTTTCCAAAATAAGTAAAGATAAAAAAGATATACAATGACTGTTAATGGTCTTATTAATTTCAATCTCACTGTAAGAAAAAATAATTAATATATTATTTATTACATATTGAATATAAATATTTCTATAAAATATACATACCAAATCTAATATTGCTAATAATAAAATATGCTATGTAAAATGGAATTAAAACTATCACCATAAATAAAAGCATGTAAAGACCAACATTCCAATGAAAATATCTAGAACTAAATATATATTATATTATTAATGTTCAATTAAAAAAAAATCATTTGCTTACCTAGAATCAAGAACTCCAATTATTTCAAAAATAATTAATTCAAACATGGTACAAGATAATGAAAATGTAGTAGAAAAAATTAGTTGTACTAATCTATGATGGACTTCATAGTCTCGAAATAATTTTTTTACAAAAAATACCCATCCTCCTAAGAAGAAAATAATCTGCAATATAAAATGCAAGTTAAGAAAGTAAAAATATAATTTCACTATACACAATCTGGCTACGTATGATTAATAAATGAATAAATTTATTAATTTGAAATATGAATCATACTTTTAAATTACTAAAAATTGTAAAAATTATTAATATTAATACAAACTATATAAATCATATATAATTGAGTATTATAAAAGATAAAATAATATATCACATTGCAAAATGTTAATAAATTTACAATGAAATTTCTCTGTATTTTCAATAATTAAATATAGCTCAATGTTAAAAATTTAGTAATTTTATTTATTAAATTTTATCTACTTAAATTAATAATTTTATTTATTTAAATTAAATAAATTAAACATTAAATAAAATTATAAAAATATAAAAAAAATATTTTCAAATTTTTATTATTAATAAAAATAATTTCATTATATAACATAAATATTACAATTACAACTTTCTATTAAAGAAAATTATCAATCATAACCTAATTGTGTAACATCTACGAATACCGGCAATAACCTATTTTTATTAGTGGAAATAAATTTCCACCTGTGTGATAAGAATCACGAATGTATCTTCCAAAAAACCCATGTTTTAATAATGTCACATAAACTTCGCATTGCGAAGTATAAAGTTGATTTTGTTATTTCGTAGAATACACAAAACAAATTCTTATTATAGTAAACACAGTGTTCATTACTGATGAATACAAATATTATAGAACTCTCCCCACTCTGGTTTCATTAATCCTTATGAATGAATAAATTTTTATTCTTTTCTTGATAATGTTATCAAGATATATCATATTTTCTAAAAATTATTTGGGAAAATTAAGTTAAGAATTAATATGATAAATGATAACATAGTCTAAATAATATAAAATTCTTGTATTTTTAGATATTTAAATTTAATTTCATAATTTATATACACATTTATATACATTTTACTTTATTTTCATAGTATTATGAGAAATGAATACATTATATTTAGAAAATAAAAAAAATTAAAAATAAATTCGATAATAATTAGGAGAAAATAAAAATCTATAAAAATATTTTCTTAATATGATACATTTAATTTTATTTTTTCGTATTATTAAAATACAATTTAAAAATGTATATTTAATATATTTCCACATAGTATATATATATATTATAATAATTCCTTTAATTTCTGTTTTTCAGCTTGCATCTATAGCTTCTTCTTGAAGTATATTATTGCTCATAGGCTAATAAAAGATATATTTAATAAATAAAATATTTTATTAAATTTAAGTTTAAAATTTATATAATCGAACTTACTTCGTTTTCTATATCTTCAATATCCTTGAGTGTTTCTCTATATTTTTTAAGAAGTCGTCCATGTGGAGATGTTTTAATAAGTTTTTTACAATATTGAAAATCCTTTTTTGCAGGAGTTAAACCTATTTAATTTAAATAAAATAAATAAATTTTATCTCCATATATTTTATACATGAAATTTACATAAAAATAATGAAATAATAATCAACAATTTATCATACCTGTCGGAATATCACGATATAAATCTTCTGTAAAAAATTTATCAACTTGATCAAGTATTTTTTGTATTTCTACAATAATTTTACTGTTTATATTTGCTGCATTAATATTTTCATTTTCAAGTTTTTGACTCATTTCTCTAGATACATTCATAAATGCTATTTTACAATCATTTAGACATCTTTCATATTCATTTCCAGTAATGTAAATTTTCATGTATACATCCTAAAAATCGTAATATTAAAATTAGAATTAAATTAAATTTAAATATTTTTACATGCAAACTTACATTAATTGCAGATAAAATAAGACTTTTATCTTCTTCCATCTTTTTTTGTATTTTCCCGATATTATGTTCCACGCAATTTTTATAATTCATTAATGTATCACAATTCTTATTTAAATCCATTTGAAATTTGTTTATTAATATTATACCTTGTTCAATAGCATTTTTGGCTATTAATTGGGACTATTTAAAAAAATAAATATCAAATTATATAATAGACAATAAATAATTCTTAATTTGTTAATAATTTGCCTAAAAAACTTAATATCTTTTACCTTATCCGTTCCTTCGAAAACTACTTTTTTTACTATTTGTAGATCATTGCAAAGTTTTTCTTGTAAACTTTTTCGTTTTTCAATGTTCATTTTGCATATATCTAAAGCTTGATTATTTATAAGCTCACAAGTTTCATCAATGTTACTTAATATATTACATGTTGCAAAATGATTTTCTTCTTCTTCTTTCTGTACTTCATTGAAACAACATTGCAAATTGTCCATCATCTACAAATAGAAAAATGATATGTTAGAAATATAATAATATTTTAATTTTATAAAGTTACATATAGATTAGAAGAAAAAAGCGATATTCGACAAATACAATCATTTATCTTTTCAATATAATCATTCAAAATCAGCCGATTTAAATCAGAAAATTATAATTAACATATATTTTTTATTTATTATATATATTTCTAATATTATATTATTCGTCATCATTAAATCATTAAGATTAACATAAATCGACTGATGCAATCGAAATATAATGTTTTTATGTTTTTAGTAATTACATTGTTTTACATATTAAAGCAAATTTTATACCTTTATAAAATTTGTTCGTTTCTCTGAAATATCGTTTTGATTTTGTCGAATATTTTTAATATGTTCTTTAATTTCTAGTATTTTTTTATTTAAACAATCCTGCTTTTCAATGGAATGTTTAGAAATCGATATTACTGTTTCCTTTGTAAATTCTTTCAAATTATCGATATTTTGAGAAACATCGTTATTCAAAACTTGTAAGTCTTCAGCTATTTTATTTTCTATTAATTGTTGAAGTTTTTGTGCAATATAGAAGGAAATATTATTTAACATACAAGTTTTTTTATCTGTCACGTCTGCAATATTTTTACTTTCATTTTCAAACCATTGTTGGTATTTTAAATACTAAAAAGAAAAAACAAAAATATTAAAATAATTATAATGAAATCTGATTATAATAATCATGAGAATTGATGAAATATTAAACTTGCATACAGAATTATTTATATTTTTTATTAATTCATGGATTATATTTTGCCTAAAATTAACAAGATCTTGGGATATAATCTGAATTGATTGATCAATGTCTCCACTAATTAAAATACTTTGTTCATCTGAAAAAATAATATAATAAATATTTACATTTATATTTATACTTAAAATCCAATATTTCTATCTAATGCTAATAAATAATTACCAATATGATTTTTTATAGATACACAGAATTGTGTTAAATTTTCAATATGTGTTGTAATATCAATTTCTATATTTTTAATTTGTTCTTTAGTATTGTTTTTAAATTGATAACCAAGATATTTATTTTGTTGTCCTATTTGCCTATAAACAAAATATTAATTTTTATTTTACAAATATAATATTAAATTCTAGATTCCATTTTAGAGAAGTGACTCACATTTTACGAAAAATTTTGTCATGAAGTTTATTCACATCTGAGGTGACAATATCAGCAACATCTAAAACTGTTTGTACTTGTGATAAAAGAATATTTTCAGTATATGCATGTTTTTCAACAAGATGTTTTTGTTCCTCTTTTTCTCGTTCTAATATCGCTAAACGTGACGATGTTGACATTAAAGTGTTAACTGTGCTTTCCAATTTATTTTTTACATTTAATAATTCATATGCTTGTTCAGAATTTCTTGATTTTAGTTCTATAAATATTTGCTAAAACAATAATTATTTTTTTTATTATAGAACACAATAAGAATTATTAAATTTTAATTAATAATTACCTCTTTAGAATTCATGCATTCTTCGAGAGCTTTAATATGATTTAATTTTTCCTCTATTTCTTTACTTTGAAATTCTATCAAAGATTGCATTTCATTATAACTATCTGGAGTTAAATAAATACCATTTCGTTCACGACATGCTATTAAATCTTTCTTTAATCTTTCAATTTCTTCAATATATTCTTGAAGTAATGCTTTCTTAGAAAATTTTTGATTAATTTCAGGTCGATTCGTAATATTTCTTGCGCGATGTGCATAATCTAATGTCGACAATGTTTCTTCAAGATTAATACTAGCAGGAGATATTGTAGCAATTATTGAAGTTCTTGTACGCCCACCTAATGATTCTTGGAGTAATCGTGTTAATTTAGATTCCCTATATATAAAAAATAAATGAAAAATTTGAAAATATTTTACAAACTTAATTTTAAACTTTTATATCAATTTTACCGATAAGGAACATGTGGAGTTTTTTCTGCAAGTGCTGTTATAACTCGACCTAAAGTTAATAGCGACTGATTAATATTGCCTGCTTCTCGTGCTCTTCGATCAACAGCACCAGATCTTCCAACATTTTCACTACCAGCTAGATCAACTAAATTTAGTTTTCCTGTTTTTAATAATTCTTCTCCATCAATAGTATTTTCCTTTATATGAACAGTGATAGAAAATATTGTGTGGGAACGACTAAAATAATAATAATATTTATTAAATTCCAAAATGTTAAAGATGCACAAATAATTATTTAGAATATAAGTAATTTAAAATATAAATAATATTATTTAGAATAGGAATCATTTCACAAATTGCAAAATTGTAACATTTCAATGTAACAAAAATATATTGTCATAGTCTATATGATTCTGAATAACTTTTTCCTATAAATAAAATCATAATTTTCGAGATATAAACAGAAATATTAATTCTAATATTAATCATAATCATATTTCTAAAGTTTCAGATAATATAACAAATTTCAAAACAATATAATAAATCAATTTTTGAAGCTGGATTTCAATGTAAAAAAGAAAATTCGTATATAAATAGGATAGAAAAATAAATCAAAATGAATTGGATTAGATTTTTTTAAAGAATTCCACCAAACCTCTGTAACAAATATCAAATTAACTTCAATTTTTTTGATATATTTAATAAATTTCATATATTTTTTTTTATTTATTATCAAGTCCAAATTTAATTTAAGTATAATTTAAGTATAACCAGCATTATTTTATTACGAACTAAAAATATTTTTATAAATAGTTAAAAACTAAAACTTAATGATTACATTATAAAAAAAAATTATTTAGAATGTTGATTCTAACATATTACAAGATTATTAAAATTAATGAAAACTATTAAAATTAATAATTCCTATTCTAAATAATTACCAATATTAACCTTGAATGTGCATTCATTAAAGTAGCTGCAGTCTGTCGTTTTTCTGATCCCTTCTGAAGAATGTTGAATACTTCATTTTTATTATGTATTGTCATTTCTTCTAAGCCATGTACTATTACTGCACCCTTTTTAGTTGGATCTTCATATATCCTTTTAAATCATTATAATTTTAATAAATCAAAATATTACATAAATAAATAAATTATAAGTTAATTACCTTATTTTAGCAGCATCATCACTGGAAGATAATAAATCAAATATTTCTTCATTATATAATTCTAAGAAACTAGCTCTCACTGAATATTCTTGTACTTCTAATACTCGTAGTTCATCAAATAAATGACTTAAAGATCGTGGTATAATTCCAGCGGTAGTATCCTATAAGTTTTACAGATATATACATATATATATATGTGTGTGTGTATATATATGTATATATATATGCATACATTACAATATATAATATATTCTTTTATGTTGTTTATTTCAAGATTATTATTGGTAGAAAGAAAATGTTAAACCAACTGTTTGCCAATGTAATGATGGATCATTATCAGTTCCTTCCATAGTAAAAGTCTTTCCAGTACCGGTTTGCCCATAGGCAAACACTGTGCAATTATATCCAGCCAAAACTTCCTCCAGCAAAGGGCTAACAACTGCATTATATACTTGGATCTAAAAATTTCTTACTATTAAACTATTCTGAAATATTGTTTTATTGAAATATATACCTGCTTCGCATTAGGTCCAAATACTTTATCAAAAGTGAATTTTTTTGTAAATTTATCGTGAGGTCTTTCACGAATAACCACTTCTTTATTAGATTGTACATCAACAACTGTTATTGATTTTCCAATTTTTTCAATATTATTCGTTGGTCTGTTATAAAATAAGACAATATAAATATAATATTATATTTTTTAAAATAAAATTTTATAAATTATTTCATATATTAAATTGCATTTACCTGACACGAACAAAAACTTGTATGTGTTGTTTTTTTTCTTTTTTCATATTACGTGTATCATTCATTTTTGTAAAATAAATTTTTTTTAACGCTTTTAATTGCTTTAGTTGTTTTTATTTGATTATTTGATTCTTTTTTTATATAATAAGTCACTATCTTTCACATTGTATATAAACGCTTCGTCAGAAAATTAACCGTTGGACGATTTGAAATTTATATTTCACATAAGTCCCAATAGAGGTCTCTTATTTCGAACTTTATACAAAACTCTTCATTTTACACATTGTACAATATTATACATATGCATAAAGGCACACGTATTTAGTTTAAGATAAAATAAGCATTAATGCATAGTTAGAAAAAATGATATAATAACGTACAAATTACAATATTAGATGATGATTGATTTCGTTGCACTTAGGATCGTACAAAACAAAGTTTGAATTTTTTAACTTATATTTTTGTTTCTATATTTATATTCTATATTTATTTTTAAATACATAATTTTTAACATCTGATTAATTTTACGATTTCTCTATATTTTTTCATTGAATATATATATTATATTAAAAGCACATTTAAATACTTCAATTATACAAAAATCCACGTAAATTAATTTATTATATATGTATATATGATATAATTGAAATAATATATATAATATTGAAATATTAAATATACAATATTGAACATAGAGAGTATTGCTATTTTAATAGAATTGAAAAAAGAATATGATCAATAAACTGAGTCATATGAAGATATAATGACATGATAATGTAAAATGAAAATTATATAAAGTCATTTTCTCAAAAAGGAATTTTTATAGCAATTGTGTTTATATTATAAATTATAGGAAATTTTATATAATAACTAATAAAAATTATTTTATATAATAATTTTATATAGATAAACTGCCATCTCTTCAGTTTTAGTCCAGTTTTTTAATATAAACAGTAAAAAATATTTTTAAGTCATAATAAATAATAAATTTTTCATAATAAATAATAAATAATATTTCAGCTCATCATCATTTTAAAAAAGTAACTTTATTTTTATTATCTTTTTTTTTTATAATAAATTGTTTCTCTTTGTATAAATTTAATCTTGCAATATCAGCATCAAATTGAATTTATTTTTAATATAGTAACCTTAAATAGATCATAAATTTCATTAAGAATGCCTTCTAATTATTATCGAAGATAAAATGTTGATGAAATGATACAAAATATTTCCATCTTCAATAACTAAAAGATAAACAATTGATGAAAATTTTCAAATGGAATTGAGTTTGATTTATTATAGATTGGAGCTAAAGAAAAAAAATTTAAAATTATAGCAGACTTCAAAAAAAAACAATTTTTCATAAATAGAATATTTTTATACTTTGAGCAATTAATATTTCACAAATTAATTTACAATAATTAATATAATTTACAATAATAAGTATAAATCGTTTATAATAATCATTTTTGTTTAATTTAATTTTGATTTTCGCATATTTCGTTTAGCAGAATAGTTCAAAAACGATGTATTTATATACTATACCTACTATATATACTAACATAGAACACTTTCTTTCTTGAAGGATGGAAATTAGAAATATGAGCTGATAATTAGACAAATGAACTCATTATCAATTATCAAATTATTTCCAATGACTTTGTTTGTTGATTATTTTCATTATTTATTATATATTATATATTATATTTAAACGAAAAGATTGTATCCTTTTTTTTTTTTTACTTTATTATTAAATTCCTATTTCTACTTTATTATTAATGAAAAACAATAATAGATCTTTGCATTATATCGGACTTAATATATCATTTGGATTTATATATTATTTAGACTTTATATGAAAACGGCAATTTACTAGTAATTGATTTTACCAAAAAAAATTTACAAAATATTTTAAAAAACGAAAATTTGCAAAGAAAAAAGCTGAAATTTCAGGAATCATTGGTTAAATATTAGTAAATTGATTTCCAAGACATCCTAAATATCATTACAAATATATCTATAATATATTCAAACTTTTTTTTATTTTTTTTTTATTCATTTATTCATACTTGTAATTTTTTTTATTCATATTTGTAATTTTCTATCTTATTCAGTCAAAAATTAGTTAATATTTAAAGAACTTTCAATTTCAAACTTTTTTAAAACAAAATTTCAAATGAAAAAATTATATTTTTTTTTCAAATAATTTTTATATGAATTACTTTGTTTTATCTCATCTTCTATTTCAAAATACTATATAATATTAGATGTATAAATAAATAATTCAATTTTTTTTAAATGTTAAAGAATTAATAAAATGAAATGATTTTCTCATCTTTTTATGATTATACATTATTGATATCTTGTTATTGAAAATTTTGTTTAATAATGACTTTAAGAAGAAAATTCCTTTAATGACTTTAAGAAGAAAATCAAATCATTTTTAAATCAAAAATGATAACAAATAAAGTACATACACATCACCATACGTATATATATTTTTTACAATTTTATTCAAAAAATATTATAAAAATTCATTTATATGGAAATTATTTTCTCTATGAAAGTATTATATACAATATATATATGATATATCTATGTATGACATATGATATTTAAAAATGATTTAGTAATAAATCACATTCTAAAGATTCATAAAAAAGTATAATAATGATTTGAAAGAAGAATTGAAAATTAATTTCAGCACAAATGCAAAAATAATCTATGAAATAATAAGGGATAATAACATTTCAAATCATCTATCAATCATTCTATTAGATGGAAAAGATTCAAAAGAAATAGATGTATTCTCCATAAAACTAACAAGAATTAATGAATAATGTATCTTTCTATTCTGAATAAATAGTATTAATAAGAAATAAAATTTTTTTCTTTGAAAAGTTGTTATCAAAGAAATGAATATCTCAAATACAAAAAATCATGAAATTTTAATGAAGTAACATCCATTAATACTTTAAAAATATTTAATATTTGATAAAATATTAAAAATATAATTTGTGACAAACTATTAATAGTATAACAAGTTAAACTGTAAATAATTATTATAAATTATTATCAACACCAATTAAACCATTTAAACAAAAATTGGAAGAATATTCAATTCATTGGAAAATATCCATATATTAATAAAGAAAAACAATGTGTAAAACTGCTACATGATAATATTAGATCACAAATGTTTCTGATATAAAAGACATTATAATGAATTTGATATCTGTAGAATTTAATATTTTACACATTCGAACATTGCTTTTTCAAACTATCATTTCTTTTGAATAATATAATATAGTTCTACTTTCAACTAGTTAATAAAATAAAAGAGTTAATAAAAGAGTTAATAAAAAAAAAGATTAGACTTAGAATTTCATGATATCAAAAAATACTGCATTATTTTAAAATAGAATTATAAAAAATAATTATTTTGAATAAAAAATCTTTTTTTTAAATAAATTTTGAATTTTTTTGAAAAATTTATATACATGTAATAAAATAATATAATATAATATATAATATATATAAATATATATATTAAGACAAAACTTTTATTAAAATTTTGAAGACATATTAAATTTTAAATCTAATATTAATATATAATAAATATATATCAAATATTTTTAATAAATATTTCAAGTATTCTATCATATTCAAAATGATTCAAGTTTTTATAATATTAAAATTATAATATATTATAAATTATATATAATAAAATTACTTTAAAATTAATACTTTAAAATTAATAAATTTAAATACTTATACATATATGATTAAATAATGTAAATTTTTATGCACTTACCACAAAAATTATTTAAAAATAATCATAGACAAAAGTTTTAGAATAATAAAGTTTATTTATAGAAGACAAATTATTTACTGTACTATATAGAAGACATAAATATATTATTTTTATAATATTTTAATTCTTCTATACTTTCTTTAATATCAGGTAGAGCTCTGTGATGCAAAAGTTTTTTTGGTATACATTCACTTTTATTTGAACTCCATCTTCTAGAATAAAATTTTAAAAGTAAATACATATATTTCATATATTGAAATATATACAAATATATAAACAATATAAATGCAAATACCTGATTAATTCTTTAACTGTACTAACATCAATAATTCTATAGTGTAAATAATCATTGACTAATGGCATATATTTAAGTAAAAATAAACGATCCATATAAATTGTATTACCAGCTAGAGGACAAGTTTGACTAGGAATATATTTTTTCAAGAAATTAAGTAACATTTGTTCTGCATCTTTTAAAGTAATTTTACTACATTTAGATTCTTGTACCAAACCTGACTGAAAAAATATTGTTCTTAAAATAAAATATAAATTTAAATTAATTATTAAAATAAAAAAAATATTTTTATTAAACTTACTTTCGTATGAAAATTCATACACCATTCATTCATATGTTCTAAAACTACATCTGGTTGATTAATTACAATATTAAATTCTTCACTCACTATATTTAAATCTTCATCAGTTATTAAACAAGCAATTTCTAAAATTGTATCTGTTTCTATTTGAAGTCCAGTTAACTGAAATAAATAATTTAATTATATATAATAAATATAAAATTAAATATATATATAAATTAATATTACAATATAATAATTACAATATATAATATATAATAATTAATATAAATATATATATATAAAATTATAAGTATAGAAATATAACTATATTAAAAAAATATGATTTACATCATAAATATCAATATCATTAATTCAATGAAAGCATTAGATGCTTACTTCTGTATCTATCCATACAATACAATTATGTTTATTATAGACCATATTTATTTATCTATACTTGATATTTTATAAAATAAAATATTCGTGAAAAAAATATTAAGATATTCTTGATATTCTTTTATTTCACAAATTACTTGACAAAATTGAAAAATAAGATTTATTTAAACTTATTTCAAAAAAGAATGTGGTTAAATCTCATTTCAGAACATGCTAAATTTGTAATTAATTTTTTTATGATTATTTTAATAAAAATATAAAGTTAAATATGTTTTGTCATATTTATGAATCAACAACATTCACAATTGATGCAGAAATAAATGACTATATTATTATTATTATTATATTTATTATTATATTCATTTTACATATACATATATAGATATATTTAATTATACATTCATAATGAGAATTCCGCAGAATAAGAAAATAAAATAAAAAACAAGTGACCGAAATTATAATCACCAAATCTTAAAAAAGATTTTTAAATTCATAAATGAATAATAGAAATGAAAATAGATTTTTACTCATAATGATGTATATAATGAAAAAAAAATATTCATATACTCTTTAAAACGGAATAATTTTTTTTTAAATTGGACAAAACTATTTAAATATTTTTGCTATATTAAAAGAAAAACATATTAAAAAAATGTTGCTATGAACTGCAAACAATAAAAAATAAATTTGCAGTTTTTTACGATTTTCAACCTAAATTAATAATCAGTTTTTATATCTTTTAATATTTGTAGCTTTTTTATGCAATTGATTTCAATAAAACTTTGTGCATATATAGGCTGTCCCAAAAATATTGAAACATTCATAAACTGGAGATTTCTTAGGTAATTTCAAATAATATTTTTTTTTATAAAAACTTTCGTTATAGCTTTGTTAACGAGTTATTAACAAAAAACATTTATCAATCACCTTGTTCATAACTTATTTAGATCTACAAAAGATATATTTTAAATTTTTATTATAGATTCAGACAAAAATATCTTTAGAATCATAATTTTTAATTTTATCATCAATGATTATAATCAATAGTAATTTTAAAAAATTTTTTTATACATTATCTATTAAATTTCTAATATTCCAAAAAAATTCAAGTCTCTTAAACTAGTACAATTTTAAAAAAAATTTATATTTTTTTTCCTCAATATATATAATTTTTAAAAGTTTTTTATGAATAATTCAAAAATTATTTATAAAAAAAAATTGTTTAAAATGATATCTTATACACATTTCAAGCACATTAAAATGAGAAAAGAGCTAATCAATATTAATATTAAATAATGCAAGTTGATATTAATAATAATAATTTATTAATTAAATTATCCATGCATGTATTTATATAGAATCCATTATGTATTTATATAGAATGAATATAGTAATGATAGTCATTTCTTTCGATAAATATGTCAAACATACTTAACCTTACTTTTTTATTGAAAATTTAAAAAAACGAATTTTCGCAAATAATTACATACAAATTAATAATATTATTACATAGTCAACAAGTCAAATAATTTATTGCTATTATACTAAATTAATTCTATTAAAAAAAAAACAAAAATAATCTTCAAATCTCGAAAGCGTGTTCACATATAAAAGATTTGTAACTATGTGATCGTTATAAGATGTTCTCCTTTATAAATTATAAATTCTATTTAAATATTTTTTAAAATGACTTATAATTAAAGAAATAATTGCGGATCCGAAGATTAAAACAAAATATTCTCTATATATAAATAATTACATATTAAATTTTTTTAAATTTAAATTATTTCATGCAAAATTTTTTTAGTAACACACTTAATCCTTAAACTATGCTAACATGAAAAATAAAAAATTTTATATATATATAAAAAATTGCAAAAATAAATATATGCAAATTTAGGATTTGCAGAATATTTTTGAATGCAAAACAAAATTCTTCGTTGCATACATATTTTAGAACAAATTGTTTATTGAAAAACTAAAAAGAAACTTTAAAAAACCAATAATAAATTTGATTCTTATTAACATGCCGTGTAAATCGCATATATTTTATTCTGAATTTTTCGTTCAAGTCATTTGAAATTTTAACTATGAAATAAAAGCATATTACTATTATATCATAAAATAACAATTTTTATTTTAATAACTATGATTTTTGTATTATACAATTCATTTTCATTTCATATAATTTAAATGAAAAATTATAGAAAATCGATCAAATACAAAATATATTAAATATCTTTCTTTATTTTTTCAGAACAATATTAATTTAAAATATAGATAATTATTGAATTGAATGAATAAAACTTTTTATGTTTCAAAAAATAAATTTTACAAAAATTAAAAATTCTCTATTGAAATTCTTAAAATTCTAGAAAATAAATTAAAAAAAAAATTGATTTTATAAATATCAATATTTTATTATTGATATCACTTAATATTGATAATTATTAATCGAGGTGATTTAATATATCAATATTTTCCTATTTTTTTGTTATCGCTATATCTCATGCCTATTATGTTAAAAAATGAAATTATATATATATATATTATATTAATAATAATATAATAATAAATTATTATATATATATTATAAATAATAATATATTAATAATAAATTATATAATATATTAAAAAAAAAACAAGAAAAAAATTTTATAAATTTTGTTTTGATTCAATTTGTAAAAACGTGATATATGATTTTATAAATATATATAATATTATATGTGAATACAAAATTCGTTATAAAAAAAATTCGTCCATATTATATACAATTGAATTGTTTGAGAATTATTTAAATTTAATATGTAAATATTTATTTATTTAGATAAGTTAATTGTTCAAGAAATATATTGAAATATCATATATATTTTATATATTTTATATATTTTATGCATATTTTCAATCTCAAATTTAAAATTATATTATGACTAATATATATTCAAATTATATATTATATATTATGATTTGTCTTTATGAATTAAAATTAAATTCATATTTAAAATATAAATTTTTATATATAGGAGCCAATATAAATAATAAAAATTATAAAATTTTAATGAAATATACAAGATATATATAAACATATGAATATAATAGTTTAATATAATGGTATAATATAGTGTATATAGGAGTTGTTCTTTCGAAAGAAAAATTGTTGGCCCTGAAAAGGGCCGTTTTTTTTTTTTACTGTCAGAACAACTTAAGCTCTTTCTCCACGAATTCTACGTGCTAGCTGTATATCTTTTGGCATAATAGTAACTCTTTTAGCATGAATGGCACAAAGATTTGTATCCTCAAATAAACCAACTAAATAAGCTTCACTAGCTTCTTGAAGTGCCATAACTGCTGAACTTTGAAAACGTAGATCAGTTTTAAAATCTTGCGCAATTTCGCGAACGAGTCTTTGAAAAGGTAATTTACGAATCAGAAGTTCGGTACTTTTTTGATATCTTCGAATTTCACGAAGAGCAACAGTTCCAGGACGATAACGATGTGGTTTCTTTACTCCTCCTGTTGCAGGTGCACTTTTACGCGCAGCTTTTGTTGCTAATTGCTTTCGAGGTGCTTTACCACCAGTTGACTTACGAGCAGTTTGTTTCGTACGAGCCATTATATTTTAAAATCAAACTCACAGTGCAGGTCAACTCAAAAATACTACTTAACTACCGAGAATGCAGTTTATATAGCGTGCAAGGCAAGAGCTTCAAGCATTTGGTTGGTTGGTTGTTCAGACGGGAGAAGTCTTATGATTGGTGATTAAAGAAAAGAGGGGATACATTAACGGAATTGGATTGGATTATTGAATAAATAGTGGGGATGTGCGTTTACTATATATAGAAGAATTATTCGAATCGAGATTTGTGACTTCTCTTGTTGCGTACGTTGAATTTTGTTTATAATGACTGGACGTGGAAAAGGTGGAAAAGGATTGGGAAAAGGAGGTGCAAAAAGACATCGAAAAGTACTCCGAGATAATATTCAAGGAATTACCAAACCTGCTATTCGACGATTAGCGAGAAGAGGTGGTGTTAAGAGAATTAGTGGTTTAATTTACGAAGAAACACGTGGAGTCTTAAAGGTATTTCTCGAAAATGTTATTCGAGATGCAGTTACATATACTGAACATGCTAAAAGGAAAACTGTAACAGCAATGGATGTAGTTTATGCATTAAAACGCCAAGGCAGAACATTATATGGTTTCGGCGGATAAATTATTAAGATTGAACATAAATTTTTTTTTAAAAATTACAACCGGCCCTTTTTAGGGCCATTATATTTTTTGAACGTATGATAACTCTTCACTTATACAATGAAATTATGTTATAATTATTCTAAAAATAAAAATTCTAAAACACAATATGAATAAATTAAATATAGTATGTCTTATATATATTATTGTATGTCTTAATAAAATTTTGTATGTTTTAACGAAATTTGAATTAAATTATTTTATTATATATATTCTATTAAAATGGCTTATGATAGTATAATGATAGTAAAATATTTATCCATTTTTAAGTAAAATTTTAAATAAATGAAATACATATTATTATTATTTCGTTATTTATTAAAATTTAAACTTAGGATATTATTTACAATATTATTAATTGATTACAGTGCAAACAATATTATAACATATCATAAAATTGAAATAAAAAAAACCATGAAAATAAATAAAATTCGATCAAAATTATATGAAGAATAGAGAATCAATTATTACTTCATTTTGTACATATATATACATTAAAATAAAAATTTATGTATATGAATTTCCTTTTTAATAACTACTTTTTTATAAGTAATTAAAATAAATTTACAAATAAAAATATTATCAGTCTTACGATCTGATTATATTTTTTTAATGAAAATATTAAATAGATAAATATTATTACGTACATATCTATATCAATTTTAATTTAAAATATATTAGATATATTAATAATGAAAGAAGTGAACACGAGTAAGAGTTCCAATGAAAAAAAAAAAAATTAGTGGCCCTGAAAAGGGCCGGTTTTTTTAAAGCCTGGAAAATAGACAATGTATTCTCATTTATTTATACTTGTATATTTAGTAACTGCCTTTGTACCTTCACTAACCGCATGTTTAGCGAGTTCTCCGGGCAATAAAAGTCTCACAGCAGTTTGCACCTCTCTCGATGTAATAGTAGATCGTTTATTATAATGTGATAAACGAGATGCCTCAGCAGCGATTCTTTCGAATATATCATTCACAAAACTATTCATAATACTCATAGCTTTGCTCGAAATACCTGTATCCGGATGAACTTGCTTTAGTACTTTATAAATATAAACTCCATAACTTTCCTTTCTTTTTTTCTTTCTTTTTCCTTCTACTTTATTTATAGTAACATTTTTGGGGGCTTTAACGGCCTTTTTAATTGCTTTTCCAACAGCTTTAGGAGGCATATTTGCTTAATATGTATATATGACAAAATATGAACACACAAAATATCTATACTCGTCTCACAGAGTTCTTTCAATCCAGATTTGCTTTTATAGCAAATGAAATAACAGCATCGCTTCAATCATATGAAAGTACGTGACCGAAAATATTGACGTTCAATTCTCATTGGACGAAAATCTGACGTTGGCTTATATCAATATTTTTGACGTTTGTAATAGGTCGAATGTCTAAACAATAAACGACATACAATTATCTGTATATATATATAGAACTATAAGAATAATTTTAAAACTTTCTCATATAATTCTCTTATAAAATATTAAATCTTAAATAATATTAAAATTTTTTTTTATGATGCAGAGAAAAATTTTCTTCTCTACTAATTATTTGGCACAAAAATGATTTTGTTTTGATCAAAAAAAAATAATAAAGTTTAAAAATATAATAGATCGAGTACTTATCTATCCCTAAATGTTCCGAAGGATCAATTTGTACCTCGTTTCAATGTTTTTTTAATTATTTAAAAAACTTTTAAAATTTAATACTTTTCCAATGAAAATATCATTGATATTTTCTTTAAATATAGTCAGATTAGATATAGAAGAAAAGAATAGATATATACAAAAATTGAATAAATTTATGTATAAATTTTACACAGTTCGTTATGATTTTTATAAATATGAGATTTTCTTCTTTCTCATTTTAGATATTTTAGCTCTCAATTGCAACGTTTTCTGTTTCGACATGACGCACGTTTGAAATTAATGGAACTTGCTAAACAATTATACAAATCATAAATATATTTATCATATTTAAAAGAAACGCTTACCTTCATCTTGAATATATTTAATGCAAAAAAAAAAAAAACAAACGCGGAAAAAATCAATATATAGTATCAAGTTAATTTTTATTTACCTATATTGATAGACAAAATCTCACAGTTTGATGGAAGCATAATTTTATTGAAATCAGTTTTAACATCATTTGATAGATTGTAGAATTTTATTAATTTCTTGTGGTTTTTAATATCCGTGACAGTATAATATATAATTTTTATTAAAAATTTGAAATAGCAATGTTAATGAATCAAACTATATTACATTCTGAGTACAGAACAACTATGAACAATATTGCATTGTTATATGTACTATCTAATATTCAATTCAGATATAAGATTCACATTATCGAACAAATAAATATGTATAATGATTAAATGTATTAATGTATTCCTTAAATTACTATATTCCTTTTTTACTGTATTCTTATATATTTAGGGAACATTTGATTTATTCAATTCGCAAATAAGATATATTAACAAAACATCTGATAAAATGAATCAACGCAGAGAAAGATTCAATCTCACTGAAACTGAAATAAAAAGACTAAAATATACTATTTTATCGATTATTTCAAATTACAAATATTCTAGGTACTGGATTATAACGGAAACATGTATTTTAATTGTTTCAAAACATTTGTCAGGTGAATAAGCATCTTTTTTTTTGGTAAAAACATAAAAATTTTATAATTATATTAAATATTTAAGATGATAATAATCTTTTGATTGAATAAAAAATAAAATTCCTCTTCAAATCGGAATCAATAAGTTATGAAAATAAACATATTCACTATTGGATTCATTAATTGGATAAAAGAAGTTACATTTGTTCCTGAAAAATTAATACATCATCTTGTATGAATTATAAATTTTAATAAAATATATTTATACTATTACTGGAGATCAGCTAATAATGATATTATATATTTCATATTAATATTATAATTAAATTAAATTATAAAATTAAATTTAATAATTATACAATAATCCTTCAATTTTTAAATTATTGTTTTGATCATAAAATAAAAAACGATCATTATTTTATTTTTGTGAAAAAAAAATAAAAGTTTTTAAAATATAATTAAATTCTATTCTCATATTTCTATTATATATATTTTTTATTATATAAAATTTTATATAATAAAATATATATTATATATAAATTTAATTCAATGAATAAAATTAATTCATGAAATTTTTTTTTAAATACATAAGATAATACATATATTATACTCTAAAAACATATTTATACCTATCTAACGATCCAAGAAATAAAATTCCTTGATTTTCTAATTTCTTTAATAATCCAAAATTCTTCTCTCTTCTCTCTTATTATCCTTTTTTTATTAGGTTGAATAATTAAAGAATTATTATATTATAATTGAATAGAACTTATTTTTCTATTTCTTTCATCATATGTTTTATTAATTTAATAAATTTTTTAATTCTATTTATTAAATTTTTTACCTCTATATAAAAATAATTCCAAATCTTTATTTTTTTATTTTTATATTTTTATAGGCCGACTCAAAACGAACTGTGTTCTGACTTCGTTTTAAGTCATAATCCATTATAAAATATTCATTTCACATATACATGTATCATTATGCATATACAATTATATATGTCATACAAAATTTTGAAGTTATTACAAAAGATCTAAAATATCTAAAAAATATTCTGCACATTTTACAAAAAAATATGTATTGCATTCATATAAATTTTTTTGAGATTTTTTTAATACAAAAAAATTTCTATATTTTATTTAATATTGAATCGTAATTTTAATATTAGAAACAAAGCTAGTTAGTTCAAGTAGAAAAAAGAAGGTTCTAAAACGAATGCTTTGTTCGTGGATCTTTTGTTCTCAGAAAACATTCAACTGACACACCTGGTAAGTTAAAAGAAGGGGAAACCCTTCGTTGACCTGACTAGCCGCCATATGGTTAACTGAAAAAGGGACAGTTCTACCAGCATGGCAACGTATCTTGCCAACGGATATTCTGAAATATATATAATATATATTCTGAATTTTTTATATACATATACAAATACATATATATATATCATGCTACAAGGAATGCAACTACTTTTGAATTTTTAAAACAAATTATAAATTTTTAATATTGTTCTCTTATCTTTTTTATTGTGAATAAGAGTAAAGAATAAATTGTTTTAAATAAATAGTAAATATTACAGAAATTCAATATTGAATATATGAATGAAATTTAATATGTTATTTTTTTTACAAATAAATATATGATATTATGAATAATTAACTTACTTCTTATATAAAAAAAAATATGTACAATTAAATTACAATGTACAATTAAATATGTACATTATATATAATATATATATATCGATAAAAATATAATAGATTCATTAGAATAAAATGTTAAAAGTATTTATGTATTTCATTGAAGATTAACACAGTCTTTAAAAAATTGAAAAATAAAAAATTATTATTTCACGTTATGTAAAATATTGATTTTGAACGTTTTTTCTTATAAGTTTCAAATTTTGATCAAAATTTCAAATATTAACTTATCTATTTCTATTTCTATAATTTCACTTAAAACATGATTTTTGCATTTAAAACGTATGTAAGTTTATTAAAGAACAAAAAAAAATTAATCTTAACTTTTATTAGAAAATTGGATATTAGAAATCTTTATTTTCATATTTTGTATATATTTAAAAAAAATATATGTTTGTATGTATAATAAATAAATTTTTATTTCGATCTTTTAAATTTTAATATATAAATATCCATGTATTTCTATTACATTAAATAGTGATATATATTTATGAAATAATCAATACATATCAATTTGAAAACTTTCAAAAATAAAAAAATTTTATCCAAACTCATCGAATTAATGTTTAAATATATAAAATAAATACATGAATTCAATTAAAACATGAATTTGTGAATATATGAATATGTGATTCATAAATTATATATATTATATATGAATTACATATTAATTACATGTATGCTTATTTAACCAATAATTCTTGTAAGATTCAGACTTCGATCTATAAATATTTTGGACTTTTTCAACTGCAACATAATTAATTTCAATCTCTTCCAAATACACATATATTAAGAATATATATTAAAAAATATAAATTCAATACATATTCAAAACCACGAATTTTATTGGATATTCTTTCGATATATGTTTTTTTCGACAATTATACAAAAAATGCTTGAATGTTTGTTATATCTCAATAAATAAAATTATTATATCTTTAGTTTAAGACGTAGAGCTAAGAAAAATATAATTTTTAATATTCTCAAATAATTTTTTCTTCTTGAAATTCTTGATAATTCTGAATATTTATTCAAAATATTTGAAAATTTTTTTAACAGATAATTTCACTAATGTTCTAAATTATAATATCTTGTTATTATATTATCGCTGCATTTTACTTGATGTAGTTTTTACATTGAAAACTCTGTTTGTTGTCATGTTTCTTATTTGTTTAATCTATAAAGAAAAAATTTATACAAGTTCACTATTTATATTATAAGCAATAATTTTTTATATAAATATATTTTTAAATTTTTATTTTATATTATATTGCAAACTGATTTGCTACATTGTTCAAAAAAAACATTGTTAAATGATAACATTATTATATAATCTGTCTGTCACTTTTTACTGCATAAAAAGCAAGATGATTATGTATATCTAAGTAAGAATATATGTAAAACAATGTGAATTCGTAATTGGTAGCACTTTTTTTAGATAAGAAAAATTTCTTTTCAATAAATAAGAGAATTACCTTGTATATTTTGAATAATTTCTTGAATAAGTCTTTCAAATGATTTTTTAGGTATTAATAATTTCGTCTTCTTTTGATAATGATATATTTCTCGAATGGCATTATTTTTCGAGCGAAATTTACTCTTTATATTTCTATTATTACACTGATTTATGCGTGTCATTTTACGTTGTAAAAATGAATAAACTTCTCATTTGTTATGCTTTGAATCTGCAGATGGAAGCACTCATATATATATCCTCGGTTCAATACGTTGTGTCTTTTGATTGGCTAACGTTGAAGCGGTGGGGATATAGCCTTTCGAACGTATAAAAGGCCTGAAAACTAAATTTGTACATCAAACGAATTCAGAACTTCGTAGTTTGTTCTTATTCTGTATTTGTGAGATTTCAAGATGACTGGTCGTGGAAAGGGAGGAAAAGGATTGGGAAAAGGAGGAGCAAAGCGTCATAGAAAGGTACTTCGTGATAACATCCAAGGTATCACAAAACCAGCTATTCGTCGATTGGCTCGTCGTGGCGGTGTTAAACGTATATCTGGTTTAATTTATGAAGAAACTCGTGGTGTTTTGAAAGTTTTCTTAGAAAATGTTATCCGCGATGCAGTTACTTACACCGAACACGCCAAACGAAAAACTGTAACGGCTATGGATGTCGTATATGCTCTGAAAAGACAAGGACGTACTCTTTATGGTTTTGGAGGTTAAAATGGAGGATCATTGTTTTCATCAACGATCAGCAAAAACGGCCCTTCTCAGGGCCACAATTTTCTTTTAACTTGAGAACACTCGTTTGTTCAATTTAAAATATTCTCTATATTATAACAAATATTCCAAATATGTTAAATAAAGTTGTATTTTGTGTTATATTCTTTTTGTAAGATATAACAGTGGAACATAAACAACAATCAAGTACTAATATAATATCTATGATAAATATATAATTATTAAAATTATCCATATTTTGAAATAGTAAAGAAAATTAACATTGTTTTCATTATTATGAATTTTTTCATTATAAATAATAAATTATAAATATACAATACAATATTATAAATATTATAAACTTTTTTATAGTAAAAATAAATATTAACTTTGTTTTAATATATATAAATGTTTTTGCTATAAAAAAAATGTAAAAGAATTTTTTTTATTTAATAGTTAATTAAATTTAAGAAACTGTTGATTTTTATACAATATAATGAAATATAATTTAATAAAATATAATTTTAATCAGAATTATGTAATGTACTTGCATATCTATATTTAATTTCAATCCTTTCTTTTTATGTATATTCTAAATATACATATAGAAATATAATTAATAAAATATAATATAATTAACGTATATAATATATATATATATATATATAATTAATTTTTTTTTTTATAAATAAAAACATTTTGAGAATTACTTTATAAAATAACAAGTATTTTAATCACATATTGCATACTTACTGCAAACGTGATAATTCAAAATATATAATTTAGAGGAAACGATTTTGAATATTTCGAATTACTATAAAAACACTACAAGAATTACATTAAAATGCTTGAAGTTCACAATTTGGAAATTTAAGATTGTTTAATAAGAGAAGGCATCAAATGATACTTTCTATATCAGTAATTCAATAAGTAGAATTTTGAATTGTTGAATTTTTTCAACAAATGAGATCGTAATATAGACATATAAATTTCATTTGTATTATTCATCAAAAATAATTAAAAATATATATAAAATATATATTAAAATGCTTATGAACTATAAGATCATTGTTCCTTTAGCTGAATTTAATTGGGGGCCCTGAAAAGGGCCGTTTAAGTTTAAAAAATCAGGTTAAGCTTTCTTTTCTGTCTTCTTTGGTAAAAGTACAGCTTGAATATTTGGGAGTACACCACCTTGTGCTATTGTTACTCCAGAAAGTAATTTGTTCAATTCTTCGTCATTACGAATAGCTAATTGTAAATGACGTGGTATAATTCTTGTTTTCTTATTGTCGCGAGCAGCATTACCAGCCAGTTCCAAAACTTCAGCAGCTAAATACTCCATTACAGCTGCCAGGTAAACCGGAGCACCGGCACCAACTCGTTCAGCATAATTTCCTTTTCGCAAAAGACGGTGAATACGACCAACAGGAAATTGTAATCCTGCTCTGTTAGAACGAGACTTAACTTTTCCCTTAACTTTACCGCCTTTTCCACGTCCAGACATATTGTTCAATCACAAAGTTTCGCTTGGTATTAATTT
This sequence comes from Apis florea, assembly GCF_048593485.1. NCBI lineage: Eukaryota > Metazoa > Arthropoda > Insecta > Hymenoptera > Apidae > Apis > Apis florea. Next base: position 1,210,485 of record NW_028256864.1, on the reverse strand, counting down.
TTGGAATGCCCTTACTCCGAATATATGTATTCGCAGATGGCAGCAGGAGAGCACTAATCAGAATACAGTATAGCGTGTTCTGTATTACACAGCGCTCCAATTGGTGCATATACTTTATATAAATGGAAGAGTTAAGTTCTAACGGAATTAACCTATACGTTTACAATAATATATATGAAAAAAAAAAAATAAAATATTTACGAATCATATTAAATGTTAAACTTATTCATGGATAATAAATTAATTATATTATCTGTTAGATCATTAATTATATTATTCATAAACGTAAATTAAACATAAAAACAAAATGGAAATTATATAAAATAAATATTAAGCTCATAATATGTGTGTGTATATATATATATAATTTACTACTATATTCTTCACTTGTAAGTTATATAGAAAAGTATAACTATTGTAACTTTCCAATGAAACCAAATTATCAAAATTAAACATAACATATAATAATCAAAATTATTCAAAATACTTATAATTAAATTTTTGAAATTTTTTAAATAAAAAAAAATTTTATACAACATAACATAAAACAATTTTTTTTTAGGGTTATAAAATTCATTGTAAAATTAAAAATTGATAAAATCGAAGCATCCGCAGTTATCCGAAGCAATTGAATAAATCAAATTAAATATTTATTAAAATCATAAGACTAGAATACAATACAATAAATTAAATTAGAAATATATATATAACTTATTAGAAATATAGAATAGTTAGTAATCTATATTTTGTAGTTTATGTTTTTTTATGTTCGTTTATGCTAGACGAAAGCAAATTTTAAATGTTTTCGAATATAGAAAAAATAATAAAAAATACTTTTTTATTTTTACATGCATAATTATAATTAGTCAATAACCATATATTTGCTTTAATTTTAAAAATATTAATATTAAGATAAAGTTGCAAGAATAAAATCTCTATTAAAATTTTTGCGTTTCAAACAAAATTTAAAAATGTTAATACTACTATATTATTATATTATATAAGAATTTAAAATATATAAGACTAACATCTTTTTTTTTCTAACATTAGGCTCTATAAAATACGATGTAAAATTGAAAGATGAGTTTTTTTGATTGACAATTTAATTTAAAACAAAGTAAAAACAATATTTTTATTGATGATTTATTTATGATTTCTAAATAGCAATTTATAATACTTTATTTGAGTAATATTTTAGTTACAAAAAAGAAAATAATTTATTTTCTATAATTTTATTTTATACAATTTTGATGTGATTTGAATATCAAAATTTTAATTATCACATTATTATTAAAATTTTATACCATATTATTTTTATACCGTATTATAATACCATATTATCGTATTACCATATACAAATTTAAAATATATAGAATCCATCTATTTTTTCCTAATATTCCTTATAAAATAATATAAAATTATAAAATGATATAAAAGATTAGTTTTATAATTTAATTATTTAATTAAAAATAAAATAAAAATAATATTTTTATTGATTTTTAAAATAACAGTTTATTTATAATACTTCATTTGAATGCTTCAATTATAAAAAAAATTTAAAAATTCTTTAAATTTACATAATTCTAACATGAATTGATTCGAATATCAAAGTAATTTAATAATATTATTTAATTATATTATATCATGTACTTGTTAATGTATAATGCAAACAGTTAATTAGTGTATTTCTTTGAAAAATAATTTTAATTTTACGCTTACTCCGAATATATATTTCCAGATGGCAGCAGGAGAGCACTAATCAGAATGCAGAAATATGTGCTTATGCCGTGCTGCATTCTGATTGGTGCATTATAGGTGCTCTGGTACCTAATAAAAGCGGTGCCAAGAGGCTGCACCGTCATTCTCATCATCGTTTCGAACGAGTAAGAACTGTGCGTAGAGAAACGGTTATCGAAAATGCCACCAAAGACTAGTGGAAAAGCAGTTAAAAAAGCTGGTAAAGCTCAAAAAAATATCAGTAAAGCTGATAAAAAAAAGAAACGCAGAAGGAAGGAAAGTTACGCTATTTACATTTATAAAGTTCTTAAACAAGTACATCCAGATACTGGTATTTCTAGTAAAGCTATGAGCATCATGAATAGTTTTGTGAATGATGTATTTGAACGCATTGCGGCTGAAGCATCTCGCTTGGCACATTATAACAAAAGATCAACGATTACTTCTCGAGAAATTCAAACTGCTGTACGTTTGCTTCTTCCTGGTGAGTTAGCCAAGCATGCTGTCAGTGAAGGAACTAAAGCCGTTACCAAATATACTAGCTCCAAATAAGCAAATGACCACACAACTGCCCTTTTTAGGGCGACAAAGATTTAATACATAGGAATCTCTCGTTCTCCACATTTTTTCTTTTTTAAGTAAATAATTATAGAATTTTACAATTCTATCTTGTAAATTTACTACATTCATAAAGAAATCTCAAACATCATGTCTTAAATAAAAAGAAAGAAATAAATGTTTATATAATATATTATTATAGAGTATAGATAAATATAATTTCTTTATGTATATGAAATTTATACTATATATATTAGATTATAAGTATTAGATTTAACATTAAAATAATATTTATTATAAATATATAACTATATTAATTGTGTACAAATTATTCCTAATATATAATTAACGACGTATAATTATAGCACTATTCATATTTTTAAGATTGAGTATTTTTGATATAAATTAAATATTTTTATTCAAAAATTAATTGAATAAAGTAAGAGATATGATAAATAATATTTCAATAAAATCTTATGAAAATTTCAAGTAAATACAAATTGTAATGAGAAATATTTTTTATTGTTACATAACTATAACACTATATATAATAATAAACGAAAATAAAAATAATATAATTAAAATATAGAAAGATTTTTTAATTATTTTTAATTTAATAATTAATTTTTAATTAATTTTAATTATTTTGTTTTATGATTTGTCAATTTTTGGAATATTGCATATATTTTGTTAAAATTATTGAATTTTTTAATTTCGAAATATTTTCGAATTAATGATTTTCATAAATCTATCTCATAGTTTTTAAATTCCCAGATATTTTCTATTAAATTCTCATCAAAGAAACAAGTTATTTACATTATATGAATAAGATAAATTTGATTAGTTTAAAAGCACGTCATATTTTACTAATGTATTATCTTATTGATACTATCATTATCATCAACTATTATCATTTTCTCGAAAAAAAATTGGCAATAATAATTGATTTTTAAAATTGTTATGTATTCTATACTCTCTTTTTCAAAGGAATGAAAATTTTAACATTTTATGACTACAGAAAGTAGTTATTATCACATTTTCATCAAAATTTTTTATGAAAAATATATGAAGATTTCGCTAATATGAATTGTAATCATCAAATCCATCCAGATTCAATATTTTCTCGTCTAAAAAATCAATTGAAAGATGCTAGGAAAGGAAATTTAAGTTATATCAAATTAATGAAAAGTTTAAATACTTAATAAAATTATATTCTTAGAGTAACATGATAAATGAATTATGATTGATTTTTAAATATTCTTATTTAAAAGTCTAAAACTTTTAAAAATGTGAGTGTTGCTATAGTTATGCACTGCATTATAGTAATTATGTTAACTTGAGATTACATTTGGCTAGTTATCAATCAAAATGTAATATAAATATAAGTTATTATATAATGTAAAAATAATGATATAAATTGAGCATTATGAGATTAATAGATTTGAGACATATATATTTCAAAATAATTTAATTAAAATGACTATAGAAATTCATGTATGTATATGGTTTTCTATACTTTTTATTATTCATATAATGTAAAAATGATTTATGATTAACAATATTTCATTTATAAAAAACAATACAAATATTAAATATTTTTTTAATAACTTACAGTAAACGATAAAAAGAGAAATTGTAATATAAATATAATAAAAATCTTTATTGTAATACATATAATTATATATAATTTATAAAATAAGTTTATTTTATTATTTCATTATATGTATATATATTTTTTAGTTAAGATTTCAAATTTACATGACTATATTTTTATTTCGATAATAGAAACATAATTATACTATTGATTAATTTTACAACCTATATTATAATAATATTACAATATAAAAAAATCTAAAATGTTTTTGAACAATTCTTTTTGAACATAAGATAAATACTTGATATGATATATTTAGAAACTCCAAGATTAATAATAAAAATAAAAATATTGAGTGTCATTTCTTCAAATTTTTTTAAAAAATATTAATAAAATTGACGATAATTTACAAAATATAACATTATGATATCATACTATTTTAAAAAAAATTTAAAAAAAAATGCAAAATGATCAATGATTTACAGTAAAATAAAATTTAAATTTTTGTAATTAAAATTAATGATTTATAATATATTATATATATTATAATATATATTAAGAAAAAATTTTCGTAACTAAAATAATTCTTAAATATTTATATTATTCTTAAATAAATATTTTTTTATATTTTGTATAATATAATAATAATATATAATGCTTATAAATAAATTTGTTGAAAATTCATTTACATATTAATTTTAAGTACCAAAATAAACTACTATGCACAATTTCTTAAAATTATTAAAAAACTAAAATTAATGTTTTTCAGATAGATTTAAGAACTTAAATTTCTGCACATATATACATATAGAGCCATTATATTAAAGATAGTCATTATCTAAATCTATTTTTTTTAAATCTTAATTTTTAATAATTGCAAATTATAAATTATAATTTATATTAATATGATAATTGTAAAAAATTACAAATATGGTTATATATGACGACTTAATACATATTTTAATAAAAGATTGTAAACATTGTAGTTAATGAAAAATTTTTATTATTTAAAATTTAAAAATTTTCTATATGATACATATGATATTTTAAATTATATAAATGTTTTTATTACTTGCCATTTTTATTTAAGATTTATAAATTCTACTGGTTATATTAAAAATTATTTATGAAAAATTCATTTTTGTTATATATTTATAACATTTTTATGATATTTAAAAATGTATTTATTAAGTTTAGTCACTCATCTTCGTATAGTTATAATTTCATTTTAAATTTTAATGTCAAAAAATTAATATTAAATAGTCTACAAATAGTTTTCTCAAAATGTAATCTATGAGAAAATTCCGCTACTTCGCTTTTTTTTTTTAATAGAATAATATTAATCGCAAATAATTTAATTAGATTCTTTATTATTATGTACAAAAATAAATAATGTATAAAATTGTTTAAATTACCTTAAAGTCATTCCTCATTAAATATAAATTTGTGGCCCTGAAAAGGGCCAGTTGAATTTTAAAATTCCTTGTTTAATAATTATTTCTTTGCAGTTGATTTGATTGCTTTGTTAGCTACCGATTTTTTGGGTTTAGGAGTTTTCGTTTTAGCTGCTGGTGCTTTGGTCGTCTTTTTGCTCTTTGACATAGTTTTAGATTCGTTTATAGATTTAACTTTTTCAGTTTTTTGAGCTGTTTTTACTCTGGATTTTTTCACATTTGTTGATTTTTTAGTACTTTCAGCTTTCTTTGGAGAGCTTAATTTTTTTGATGATACAGATTTTCGTAACGGCGAGGTCTTCTTTTCAACAGATTTTTTAACTTTTTTAGGTTTTGATACTTTAACAGTTCGATGAATCTTTTTTGAGTCAGAACCTTTAATGGAACCCTTAGTAGAAAGTTTAAATGATCCAGAAGCACCTTTACCTTTTGTTTGAACAACAGTGCCTGAAGTAACAGCTGTCTTTAAATATCTTTTAATAAAAGGTGCTAATTTCTCTCCATCAACTTTATACGTCAAAGAAATGTATTTTTTAATTGCTTGGAAAGACGATCCTTTTCGATCATTCAATTCTTTAATAGCAGCATTTACCATTTCAGAAGTCCGTGGATGTGAAGCTGATGACCGTTGTGATTTTGCAGATTTGGGCTTTCCTGCTTTCTTTGTTGGATTGGCATTTTCTATATTTTCTATTACAGTTTTAGCTTTTTCCTCCATTTTGAAATTGTTAGAAACAATCTTTTTTCTGAAATATCAATAAATAATTTCTATCTTTTAATATATTTCTATCTTTTAAAATAGAATTTGAATGCCATAATATAAATAAAAAAAAAACTCATTAATTAAGAATTTTTTAATTAATTTAGTTAATTTCAAGTGTGGATGCAACTGTATTACTACAAAATTTAAAAATCATAGAATAAGTTGAATCAATATATATTAAATAGGTCGATCGATTTTGTTTGATAAGAATATCCGATTTCGAATATATAATATAAATTTCAATATCAATTTCAATATATAACGATAGTATAATTGTGAACTCATATCGGTTAATAATTATGTAGAAAAAATCTTTAAAAATTCAGTATTTTGATACGAATAACAATAAGAATTGAATTTCAATACCTTACTATTGAGTAGTATTGCATCTTCAATAAAAATAAAGATAGCAGAGTGGAATTTGATCTTTTTAAGTAATTCTGTGAGATGAATCATATAATGATTTTTTGATTAATAATAATCAAATACAATAATTAAAAAAATATTATATATGATAATATTATATATTATATATATTATAATGATATTAAGTACTTAAAACTTTTAATGAGTTTCCCGAAGTAGAAAATAATCCTGAATCGAGAATGTAGATTACCTGTTTATTTATTGTAGATGCTGGAGGAAAGGATGACGATAGTGAAATATCTTATAGCAAATATGTATTACACAAAAATCATACTTATGATTAAAAATATTTCTGCAAATAATTTTTAATTCGCCAGTATTAGAGAAGATAATTGTATTACATATACTAATTATAGTATAACGTTAATATCACTTAGCTATTGTAAACTGGCAAAGAATATATGTTATGATTTTCTAAAATCGGTCACTTGTCACTGGAATATACTGATAACTAACAATGATGCCCTTACTTTAATCGTCAATTGATACGTACTAATAGATAATGTGCCAACCCCTAATGAACAGTCCATGTGATCTGGGAGCGCGGACCATGGAGAGAAACCTATTGAATATGTTGAGCGCTGAATTTCTCTAAAAACGGTGAAGCAGTGAACAATTTATCAAATTAAAGCATGATTATTCAATACAATGTATTAATTGAGAAATAAAAAGTATATAAATAAATAGTCATGTATATCTAATTTTATTCAATAGCTTTTACTTTTCATTAAATAATATTCACTTTCATGTATAACATGATTTTTCACCGAGTGTCTCTTCATGACATCCAAATAGTTTGTAAAAAAAACAATAATACTCGTTTAATTATTACAAAATTGGCTAACAAATTGATTAACAATCATTGTTAATGATTTTAGTAGAACTGACGAAACTAATTTTTTATGGAAATTCAATTAATAATTGTAAAATCCTTAGTTTACAATAGGCATTCTCGAAATACACATAGTTCTTTATAGAATAGAATAAATGACGAAGTCAATCTTAATATTTTATAATTCAATGATTTATGTTATAAAATTTATATAATTTTGTATGAATTATATATTAATGATTATATATTGATGAAAGAATATTGAAATAAATTAATTGAAATAAATTAAAAGAAAAAAATAAATTAAGAAAAAATCGATTCAATTTGTTTCAAATGCAATGTATAGAAATCATAACCTTATTGTTCAATATAAAATAAGATATTTAATGTCAATTATATAATATTAAATTTAATTTTAATAACATTAGGATATAATTTAATGAAAAAAAGTATTAATTTAAATTTAATTAAATAATAAAATTAAAAAGAAAAAATAAATTTTGTTAAAATATATATAGATAATATAATTATAGTATATATAATTGCGATTAAAAAATTTCTATTTATATCATATAGAATAACATTAAATATTTATATATTTAGAATTTAAATATAATATTATTAAAAATTATTTTCAAAATATAATAATATATAACATATCATAATAATATCATGAAGATTTATGATGGCAGCTAAACTTCTATTGAATATAAAAAAAATAATTACATATTTTATTTAAAATAAATTTTCGAATTTTTTTTGTATGAATAATTCAACAATAAATATAATTTTTATAGATATATAAGTATATTATATAATATATAACTTAATAGTTTTATATAAAATATAGAAAATTATCGAGACATCTAATCAAATGATATAAAAACAAATATTTATCTATTTAAATTTTTTTTTAACATTAATTGTTGTAATATACCTTTAAAGCAATATTATTTATTATTATAATAATATTATTATAATTATTATAATTATTATGATATTATCATGAATTAAATTACAATAATAATTTATACTTAATGTAATACATATGCAATATTAAAATTTATTCATGTTTTTATTTTTAGCTCTTAATGAGTGTAATATTGTTTTTTAGTAATAATACCTTATATATTAAAATTAAAAGAAAAAATTATTATATAATTAATCATTTACACAGATATATATATATTAATTTATATATTCAGAAATAAAAATACAAAAATATAATATATTCCGTTCACATAGAGTGCGCCAGTAGTAAGAAATTTTAACATTTTAATAACTTCTATCCAATAGATAGAAAAAAAATTTTACAGAATTTATCCTTAAAAAATTTGTCAATTGTTAAGAACTTTAAAAATAAATTTAAGTTTATATTTAATAATAAAAGCTAATAATTCTTAAGAAATTTTTATATTTAATTTAGTTTATTATTTTTAATATATGTTTGTAAAAAAATTATATTTTATTTATAATTTAATACAATAATTTGTTTAAATACAGAAATATTTAAATTTTAAAATTTACACTTAATTATTTAAAAAAAAATAATAATAAAATTAAAATTAAATCTAATTTCTTTCATTAATTTCTATAATTAAATCGTAATTTATTTGTTAAACTCTTAAGGTTATGTTTCATTTATATAGAAGTTACATTGAATTTTAAACAATAACAAAACAATTTGAATAATAATTATAATAATTTACAGTTTGACGAATTATATATATATATTTACAATTCTATATTTTATATAATATTTGAAAATTATTTAATTAACAAAAGGAAAAAGAATTGTAAATGAATTTGTTGTTTTTTTTTTCATTTATATAATTTAGTTTGAAGACAAATTTTAAGTGAATAAAAATTTGTAAGATATATAATATATTATCTTATTCTGTACAAGCGCGCGAAAATTTATGAGAACTGAGTGGTAATGGTAATAGTAGTGACAAAACGTTTTGTAGCGGTTGGTCTCTTTGGGTGGGGAAAATCAATAGGAAAACCAAGTTTAAATTATAAGTACAGATCATTAATATTTAATGAATCTTATATTAATATTTTTTTAATATTGTATTATATATGCGAATGTGTCTGTTTGTGAAATCTTTACAATGATGCTTTCAAAATGTAGCGTCTCGTGATGTATATGAAAATTTGATTGAATGTAGTGTGTACTCAGTTATCATTAACAGCTGTGTTCAATAAAAGGAAAATGTTTAGAAACTATTTAATTGATACTTCTTGACATCTAATTTGAAGAACGAAATATCAATTTACACTTAATAATGTTGATACTTCGGAAAATTTTCTTGACTTATTTCATATTGTGTACGTTATTACGAATCAATTATGTTAAAAGTACACATATTTCGGGTACTTTTAATACGAAAGAATTTTTTCGTTTTCTCATAAAATTCGGTTTTCAAAAGACTGATCGTCATCGACAAAAAGATTCATATGGATATATTTTTGGTAATGTAACATCGAAAAGCGATTTTACTATACCAATTACATTGGCAGTTTTGGATCGTGGTCATTTTTTAGAATACTATGGTAATCGTACATTAAAGGATAAAAATACTGCTTGTACTCTTATGTTCAATACCTTGAATCAAAGTTCTTATGACGTACATTGTAATGAAGAAGGACAAGATTTTTTGAGGTATATTAAATTAATATTTTACAAATTAAAAATAATAAACTTTAAGAACTTAATTTACAATTATTTAATTTCTATTTTCATAAAGGAGAGTACCTTGTCCAAGAAATAAACTATGTCCAGATGAAGATTCCATATGGAATATTGTAAAAGGATACCAATTCACATATGTCATACAAGATTTTTGGCAACCACGTTTTTGGTATATGAGTCTAGTAGCTTGTTATAGAAATACATCTACTTGTCAATGGGAATATTATGATAAACATGATGAATTAGAATATGATATTTGGCTAGTAAATGGAAATCCAAATACTAGTGGCCTAAATAGTTTAACATACCAATTTTCTTATGATAGACAAAATACCATAGAACTATATTTGTTGTTTTTTATGTGTTACATTATATTGGTGCCACTACAATTATATGCTGTAAGATTACAAAAACATCCTGTAACAAGATTATTCACTGCTAGTTTATTATTAGAGTTTATAGCAGTATGTTTGATTTTGATACATGTATTGAAATTTGCTCTTGATGGAGTTGGATATGAACAATTAGAAGTTGCTGGAGATATTTTTGACATTCTATCAAGAGTGAGTTTTAATAAATAATATCATTTCTTTATTCAATAAATTATATAATATATTTTACTTGATAATTATGATTTATATATATTTTTATATATTTTTAGACATCGTTCATGTTACTTCTTCTTCTACTTGCTAAAGGATGGGCTGTAACTAGAATGGAATTGACATGGAAACCATTAGTTTTTACTATATGGCTTTGTTATGGAGTAGTTCATATTCTATTATATGTGTGGAATATGGTAAGTTTATTTATATTTTTTTTTCTATCAATAATTTCAATTAATTAAAAAAATAATATTTTTAGACTGAAGTTGATATTATTGAAGATATTGATGAATATCAAACATGGCCAGGCTGGTTTATACTTTTATTTCGCAGTGCAATAATGATTTGGTTTTTATGTGAACTTAGGAATACTATGACATATGAACATAATACTCAGAAGTTAAATTTTCTACTTCATTTTGGTGCATCTTCATTAGTTTGGTTTATTTATTTACCTATTATAGCACTAATTGCTCTTCAAGTAAGCGCATTGTGGAGGTTTAAACTTCTATTGGGTGAGCATATCATAAAATTTAAAATATAGTATCTCATTCTTATCTATGCATTATTTTTGTAGGTATTACATATTCTGCTGATTGTTTTGCATATTGTGTAATGGCACATTTACTTTGGCCAACACGAAGTGAACAATATTTTTTACTTGCACAAGGAGCTGATAATGGAGATGAACTTGATGAATTTAATGAAGCACCACATGTACTAAATAATTATGTGGAACCTCCAGAACTTACTAAAATAATTACTTAATGTCAAAATATCAAAGGCAAAATTTTGCATATATAAAAAATCAAACATAAAGTTTGAAATATATTGTTTGCCAAATAAAAATTTTATAGGGTTGATAATACTCTGCTATGTATTACTTGAGACTGATATATTCTGCACACTGTATAATTAGAGATATATTAATAATCAAATTTACATTTGTGATAGGAAGTCAATAATTGACACAGGAATAAAATGGGCGAGTATGATATGAGTATGTTTAACTAATTTTTGATTTAAAAATATGAATGATTAAAAAAAATATAAACAATAATATAATTGGGTTGTAACAGTTTATAGATATAAATAGATATTATCTACTGTACAATTTTTATGTACATAATGATTAACTATTAGGTATTTAACATCTATGGGATTATTATGTTACATATAATGGTACTTATGTATACATAGATTTTATTCATATTTTTTACTATTTACAACTGAATATTGTAGTTTTCCATCATTTCAATTTTAGATTGCTCATGTCATACTCTTGAATTATAAAAATATAATATTATTATAATTTTTTAAATATTTTTTCCATCATTATTTATTTATTATGTGTAAAATTTAATATTTTTCAATCACATAATTGTAAAAAATTTTAATCTTATCTTTTATTCTTGATTCATATTCATGTTCACATTTGCTGAATAGAAATTATCTTAATGTATATTTTGAAAAAGTATAAAATTTAATAAATATAATTTTTTTTTATGTTAATTTAAAAATATTTGTAGAAACGTATATATGATTCAGTGTATATAAATGAAATTGTGCATCAATATATTATATACAAAGTTCTTATGAAAGTATTCTATATATATTAATAATTTTTTCAGTGTTATATTACAGTAGAAATGCTGTAGTAAAATATGAACCAATGAAATTATATAAATATATCTTTTGTATATATTTTAATAACATTTTTTATCATCTCATAAATTTCTTTTTGAACTATTTGTATATTTTTTTGGTTTTTAAATAGATGGAATCATCAAAGATATAACATTTAAGAAAAAAATATTTTATAATGAAAAAAATTTTATTCTTTAATATTTATTTCTAGACAATTCCATAAATTTTTTGCTCAATCTTGTAATAAATCATCATTAAAATAGTAAAATATTTATCTAGTATATTATGAACTGTGTACTGCAAGTTTTGTATAATAATTTTAATAAAATAAAAAATATAACTTAGAATAGACAACAGTAAAAACTACAAGATTTTTAAATATATTCATTAAGAATACATTTAAAAGAAAATATTTAAAAAAAATGTAAATAAAATGTTTTTAAAAAAATTGTTTATTTATGACAATGCATTTTTATTTTACAAAGATAATTAGATTTTTTGATATTTACAGAATGTACAAATCTTTATGCTATTTTTGAAATATTGCTAAAAGTTTATAGATTAATGTATATAAATCAGCTTTGAAAATATTTAATATTCTTATATACTGGAAAAGTTTTAAAATAAAAGGCAAATGTGAAAATTGAATCGACTTAAGTCTGCATGCAAGATTTATTGTTATTATGAAGAAGATAACTAAAAATAACTAAATACATTAATAATATATTAATTCTATATATATGTTTTTCAATATATAAAATTTTTAACTGTTTAAAATTCTTTTATGAAAATTAAATAGCAAAATAATTTAATAAACAATAAAATATTAATTAAAATAAAATTTCAAATGGATTTTTGTAAATAATATTAATAATAATATTAATATATAAATCCCTTTATATATTAATTATTTATTTATATATTATTCACAAATAGTCCTTTTCATTTTATAAAATTTATTATTATTATTATTATTTTCTTTACTATTATTTTCTTCTACTTTCACAATAATTTTAAATTCAAAGTAAGGTTATCTATCAATTGTTTTGGACCTGGTCCAATTCCTAATGTAGATATTGTTCCAGGTTGCAATTGAGTTTTACCTGCATCTTTTATTATAGAAATAATTAAACCAGCTTTACGAGCATTTTTAGCTAATGATATTAATTCTTCTTCATTAGAAATTTTTAACACAATTTTAGATTGGCCTTGCAATAACCAAGATTTATACATTTGTTGATATTTTGTATTAAGTGATATTTGATGACAACATTCTACTGCTGCATGAGCACATTGAGCAGCAGTTTTCCCCTTTCCCATAAATATATCTGATCGGACAACTAATACCATTTTATATTGTTCATTCTTTGAATATATTATAGGATGAGTAAACATACATTTTATATAATGTATTATTGACATGTTTATTCATTTGAATAAGATTCTTCTCTTTTTCTTTGGTATTCATCCATACATACTTTGAATCTTTTCACTTGTTCTTGACACTTCCTCCAATCTTGAGTTTCTGCTATGCACTCCTGTAAATTTAATAAATAGAAAGTAGTATATAGTAAATAGAAAATAGTGATATTTTTATATATTTATATATTATTTATATTATTTTATTAATATATTTATTAATATATATTATATTTATACTATATTTACACATATATTTTCATACTTAAATATATAAAATTAATACTTGAACTTGATAATGAAATTCCATACAACCAGTTTTTTTTAACATCTCTTCTACGGGATCTTCAATATTTTGTTGTTGCGAATTTAACTTAGGAATCATCATATATTTATATTACATAAATGTAATATCAAATAGTTTAACATACAATAAAAATATTTATTAATTTTAAGGTTATTTTTCAGGCATTTTCTATAATCCACGGTTTAATACAATACAGATAGGTATATGAATAGTAGAAATTAAAAATAATCAATTTTTAAAGTATTTAATATTGAATATTTCAATTGAAATTAAAAAAAATATAACTATAATTATTTTAAATAAATTTGTTTTTAATGTAAATATTTTATATAATAAATTAAATTGAAAGAAAATTTAAGTATTAAAAAAAAATATATTTAATTATATAATTATAAAATATTTTCAGCATCCATTATTATTTTTAAATATGAAATAATAATAATATTTAAAATTAAAAATTAAACAAGATAATAAATTAAAAATTTTTAAGATTTATTTAAAGAAAATTCTAGTATCGAATAAGATATGTATCATGTAAGGCGCTAGCTTCGACATATGGCTGCTAGAGTCTTGTGTTCTCCACCAGACGACAATAAGTTATGGTATAGTAGAGTGGAAAATATGACAAGTACTATGTTTCACTAGTGCCGCCAATATTATATTCTTTGATTTTTATTTCATACTATTTTTGAATCAAACATACTTTATTGAAAAAATACAGATCGAAAAGATCGTGCACTTAAATACTGATTATAATTGTTTCTACACAGAGAAGTTAAGTATTCATCTGCCGGCCGTCAACTGCAACATTTTCGTAAGTATTTAATGTGTTTTTCTTATTTTATAATGTCTTAAACATTTTTTTTCTTATTAAAAATATGATTGCCAGTCAAGAAAAATTGCTCAATAAAGACGTTTCATTTATAATTCGTGTTTTTTTTCATCATTATAATTCGCAAGGTGATATAACATTCCCATAATTCCATAGCACGTGGGTGACGCACATTGAATACGAATATATCAAAACTAGATGTTACTATATTTATATTTCATTTGTCTTATGTATAAAGTCATATATAGAGATTTTTATTAAATATAAATTACTGACATAATTAAAGATATAGCTTATGAAATGTATTTAATATAAGAATTAATTTTATGGTTAAAAAAAGAAATAAATATAATTTAGTTTTTTTTTATTTTTAATATTATATTTTTAATTTAATATTAAATTTTGTTTGTAGAAAATTGAATCATTTACTGGAAAGTGAATTAATATCTCATATTGCGAATATGCTAACAAATAAACATTAAATAAATTCATATATATAAATGATGTAGACGAATAAAATCGCAAAAATTTTAATTTATACTTCATTATATTACTTTAATCAAATTATAATTACGAATAAATCTAATGTATAAAATAATATAAATATTTCTTTATTTCTTAAAAATAAGTATTTTCATATTAATTTCAAGTTAATTCATGTTTATTTTAATAAAATTTATTTAAAAAAATATTATATAAATATTAGTGATGTAGAATTAAATAATAATTTTTACAATTTAATTTTAATTATAACATTTAATTATAAATTTTAAAAATAATTTGCTAATTTTATATTGCAAATAGAATTCTTTATATTTTTGCGCCAAGTAATATAGCGACTTCTAGAGGATTATAAAAGCTTTAGTTTTAATTTTGCCGCTAGATGGCTACTACGGTTTGGTATATTCTCGCAAGTGCTCGATCAGCTATGCAGTTTGTATATAAGAGAGAAACAATAAGAGTACTGTCGGATAGTCTGATGCTTCCCAGGTAAAAATCAGCGCATTATGCGGCCATTAATATAGACCACATCATGTGTCCGGTACTTCACGTACAGCCTTTTAAACCGTGTCGTCATCGAAAATTGTTTGTTTACTTTGTAAAACTAACTGTGGAAGTGAACTTGGGACTATCTTTTTTGTAACTTTTATTTTATTGATTGTCTTCTATTTTTTTTATATTATATATATTAATTTATATTTTTTAATTTTTCATTGTATTTTTAAAAAAAATCCAAACTATTTTCTAAATATTAAATTTTATATTTTTTTAAATATATTTTTTTGAGTTTAAGAAGAGTCTAAGAAATTTTCATATAAATTTTTGTTCAATAATAAGAAAGTAAAACTTTGTTCGCAAAATTTATTTTTCAATATATCTTATGATGTATTTGTAATTATATATAATTTATTATATATTATATATATATATATATATATATATATATATATATATATCCATAATTAAATTATTATGAAATGCAAATATAATTACAAATCGAATATTAATCATAAGGATAAAGTTTTTAGTTATTAGAAAAAAAAACTCATGGACTTCAATGATTTTGAAATATGTTAAAAATAAAATAAAAAAATAAGATTTTGAATAAATTTTTTTTATACATATAATTGTCACTCAATCTTAATTTTCGAAATATTTAAAAAATAATTATTATTCTATTAAATTTTATACATATGTGTTCGTAATAGTATATACAACAATGATTAGTTAACAATTGGCAATCAATATTTATATTATGTACGGATGAATTTATCGAAAATTTATTTTTTTATGGATATAAACGAGATTTTTTTTAATTTATCTTTTTTAATGTTTCCTTTGTGATGCATACAGAGTATATATATATATTTATGCGTTTTTGGGGTAATTCTAGAAATCAAAACAAACACAAAAATTGATTACACAAAAATCGGTTAAGGTTTATTTATTAAACGAGTGCACGAAGCAATTAAAGTTTGAATTAAATAAAATGAGACGGAAAGAGAATGAAACCGTTTGTCTTTATTATATCTGTTATTGTATTCTGCTCTTATTTCGCTTATTTCGTTTTATATTTCGCAATACGAACTTAAATTACTTATAACTTAATAAATAATTTTCTAATAATAAATAATTTAATAAATAATATTCAAATTTTTATATATTTTTGTATTTGTTTTGTTGTCTTTAAAATCTATTCTTCAAAGATACACAATATATTAATATTTTATATGTAACGATTGAATCACTCAAAAAGCTAATTTCTTATGAATTTTGATGGATTTAAATCATGTCAAAACTGAACTTGAGCATTTCACGGATCTTTCGAATTCTCAGAAAACGAAGATATAATATACAATATATACATACAATATAATATACTAATCATAGCAATCAATTTATTACAATATGAATCTGGTTTTGCTATTATAATTATAATTTCATAATGTTTTATTAACTCTATTAACTAATTATTTTATTTATTATTACTATTATACTTATTTATTATTATTATTATTATACTTATTTATTTATTATAGTTTATTTTTATATTCCTCAGGATCTATGGAATGCCTAAGTTCGTTATAGTTTCTATTAATAGATACTAAGTATGGTGATATTAAATCATTTATATACATATATATATATATATATTTTTTTTTTATTTTTGAATTAGCCGCCATAATATGTCTACGAATAGTTGATAAATGGCAGTCTCATGATGACATGTAGGTATATGTGTCACGCATATAGACGAAATTCAGTATTCAATATTTAACAATTATTTTTGCAAATATCTTGAAAATTAAGAGACAATTATATGCATAGGAAAAAATTATTCAAAATGTTATCTTCTACATTCCAAAATCATTGAAATTAGTAAAGAATCTCTTTTTCTAGATTTTTTTATACTAAATTTTTTATTTAATATTTATATATTTATTCAAAAATAAAATTGTTTTGGTTTCTTCAGTTATGTTAGTTTATGATAAGTTCAGTTATGTATGATTTCTTTTCATTGTATGAAATTATGTCAATATATTCGGCAACAAAATGAACAAAATTCTTTGCATCGTTTGCATCGCATAAATAACGATGAATTGAGTTCTATATCAGTGGTAACTGAAGATCCATGTAAATGCGAGTAAGGACGGATAATTTGGAATAGTCGCGTGAAATTGCAATCGAATGATAGACGGTTAATTTTAGAATGTCGCTGTTGGCTATGATTACAACGCGTGGACGACACACGATTCTTAAGAGACGAACAGAAACGAAACGTCGAATGATACGTAATCGGTTTGAAGTGAGACGAAGCGGGAGGTAAGGAAAAGATAAACAGGTGAAAAAAATATCGGTGGTTCTAGCGCATTTCTCTTGATCAAAGTGTGTCCGATATATGCTAATAAATCCAGTATGATTCTAATTGACCTTCATTGGTGTAATTTTTTTTGTAGTTAGAAGCTTGTACTTAAATGATTCGATACTGACGGCACTTGTTTTTGTGAACATAGTAAATTACGGTGTATTCCTGTTTCGTGGGAATTAGCGCGTGTGTCGCTGTTATTGGATTATTAATCGATGATGATGGAAGAAGAGAAGGCGGAAGCGGTTGCAAAGAAGAACGGGGATCCAGAGGTGAAGGAAGAAACTGAGGAAGACGAAGATGGAATGTTTGATGAATCCAGTTTTCCGGAACTGGAGCGCACGCAAACCGGTCGCAAAACAAGTATCTTCAAATACTATTCATTTAAAGAGAAAGGTCAGTTGAATCAATTTGTCTTTAATTATATTTTCATATAAAAAGAGTCGTTTAATTATTTTACATTTCAAAAAAAAGTATAAAAAAGATAAATTTATTAAGATTTATTATAATTTTATTATTAATTATATAATATATATATAATATAATTTTTATTATTAATTAATTTATTAAAATTATTATTAATTTACAAATTTGATGTACTCTTGATAAATTTCCTTAAAATCGTACAATCGATATTTTTTTTTAAATTTATTTATCAAGTTATTGGTAAATTATTTCTTTTTCTTGCTATTCGAATAAATATTTGAAATTGAAATATTCGAATGTTTTTATCAGAAATATTTTATCGCTGAGATAAATTGCGATTTTGATCAACTGATATTTATTGAAATATAATAATTAAAAAAAAAGAAAAAAAAATTTCTTTTTAATAATGTATAAAATGAAGAATTTAAATATAGAGTTTTGAAGTTTTATTGAAGAGTTTTTTGTTAATAAGAAAAGATATATTGAATTATTAATTGCATAATAATTATATATTAATATGTATAATAATTCTATATTAGTAATTTAATTAAAAATAAAAAAAAATAAAATAATTGACGATACATATATCTATATAAATGTCGTGCGATGTATGATTATTCCGTTTACATTCCATATATATATTTGCATCTTATATATATTTAATTTAAAGTGGGCAATCATATCTTGATTTCTTTTTAAATTAATCTTATTTAAATTTAAAATGAAATTGTTCAATTATAAACTGTTATTATTTTTATTTAATATGAATTAAATTTAGAAATACCGGAAGCTTTTTAAATATAATGTTCATTTTTGCGAAAAATAAGATTGTATGAATATTCGAATAGATATGTTAAGTTTTGCAATCGAAACAACAAATGTTGGCATCGTATATGAAATAGTACATTGATGTATAATATATCGCGTGAAAGATTACGAGATTGATGACCTCGTATTTTGTTAATGTCATTGCCAAACAATGTATAAAAAAAATCATTCTCCAATTGCATGTAGAGATTTATCGAATTATTATGATAAATATAATCGAGTAAATTATTAGAAAGATCGCGTGAATGACCGACTTTAATAATTTTAAAAATAATATGTAACAACTAAATACATATTATTTTTTAGCAAACAAAAAATTTAAATATTTATCAATGTTAAAAAATATGAATATATTATATTTTTTTAAACTTGAGCATTTAAAGTTTTGAGTTTTTAAAGTAATGTACGAACACTTTAAAAAATTGATTTTTCAAATTCAAGAAATATTATGTAGTATGATGTTTATAGAAGAAATTTATGTATATATATTTATAAAAAAATACAATTTTCAAAGAAGACAAGATTCCTGAGATAATTGAAAAAATAATAATTTATATGCGAAAGAATGATATACGCATATTTTAATAAAATTAGATGTTGTATACAAATAATATCGATATCATATAAATAGACGTATTTTATGCATATATACATATATATATATATATATATATATATATATATATATATATATATATATATATTGCATTACTAATATTATTTATAGTATATTTAGATATATCTTATATATGCATATCAAGATATCTTTTATGAATGTGTATTTATTAAATCATTGCAAAATCATGCAATTTCTTAGATCTGCATGAATCTGCATCTATATGAATTTTGCGCTTATTGCTAGCATAATGAATGAGAAAGCCAAAATTTTGGCTAATAAAAAAGAGTAGTTTTTTGTTCTCAAAATATATTTATCTATATTCGATTCTATTAAGTATATTCGATTTTATATTAAATAATATAAGTGGAGAACGACAATAATATTTTCGCAATAATATACTAACTATATGTTTCGATGAATCCTTGCAGATTTTCAGATTATAAATATTTTAATCTATTGTCTATATTTTTACGATGTCAAATTATTACTTTTTTGATGTTTAAAAAATTCTTTTAGAATTCAATTCTTTGGAGGCAATCAGGAGTTAACTCGATAAATTTTTTGCAAATAATTAAATAGTTTTTATGAAAGAAAAATTTTGTAATTATCTGAGAGATGAAAGATTATCAAACAAAATGGAAATTATTTTTGAAATAAAGTGTCGTATTATTTTCATATATTTAAATCTATTCCTGTGAAAGCTACAGAATGTTCCGGACTTAATACTTGGAGTTTATAAAATAGAAGTAAAATACAAGATGATTTAACTGAATAAATTTATGAATGTTTATGGATGTTTCTTTTGTTTTGAATGTTCGCATATTTATGATAAAAAAAATCGCAACGATATCACGTGATTATTCCCACTTCTTTCATATGATGCAATAAGAATTGAAATCCTTGTTAAATTCCTCTTTTCTAAAGAAGCTTCTTCTAAATGTAAGCAATTTTAATAAAGTGACATTAAAAATAATAAATTTTGTTTAAGGAAAAATTTTATAATATGATTGATTAATAAAATCGATCGAAAGATTTTTGTTTTTTAAATTTTTAAAAGAATATATTTTCAATATTCGAATTGTAGATCTAATTGTTCTTTTAATTAATAAATGTTTTGTGATATTTATGCTGTGATATTGAAATTGTTGTTAATATTAGTTTATTGCTAGTATTGTAGTTGCATATTATTTATGTGATTTCTCAGTAAATTCATACTAATAAAAAAAAATGATGTAAGTAAAGAATTTTCATTGTTTAATAAATTTTATCAATTTTAGAAATTTTGTCTCAAGTTAATAAAGAAAAAGATTTCTATTAGAAAAATTCTTTCAATAAAACTAAAATTAACGATAAAAATTTTATTCTAAATAACAAACATTGTTTTAATTGACAAATGATATTTAAGAATAGTAATTAAAACTGGAAAATTTAGACACGTCAAAAATGCATATAAATTGCAGTTTGCTAACAATGTTTTTAAAAAAATGAAAAATATGATAACAAGATAAGATTAATGAAATAAATTAATAAAAAAATAATTATATCTTTGTATAAAGATGATAAAATATCTGACAAATACAATAAAATATTAATCGTCATGTTTAATACAACAAATTTTACAAAAAGTTCTTATGCAAACCACGTGTTTGGTTCATCTCTAATCTTACTAATACATATTATCATTTCAACCTAAGCGTGGGTTATCGAAAAACATAATAAAACGTGATAATAAAACGTATTGTGCTTCTTGTGGAACATGAATACGACAGAATTATTAAATTCATTTCGTTGATCAGTAATATTATTTCAATAGATTTATACAGTCCTTTTACTAATGTTGCCCGAAAACTTTCTTTTCTTTCACGTTTAAATTTGTAAAACTGTATTTGTCAGATTTACATTCTTAAATTAATGAACTAAATTTTATATCTCTATTTCAGATACAATGCCAAGTTCAGTAAAAAAACCAGGTCCTCTTATTGGAGTAATTGATGTTGGCACGCGAACTGTTCGCTTTGTGGTGAGACATTGTTGTAGTTGAGTGAATAGTTATCTATATGAATTGATTTTGAGATAAAATATTATTATATTCTTAATATTAATAACTTGATGCATATTTGATTGAATGCATATTTTTTCAAAATAACAAATATAAAACTAAATTATATTGCAGGTATTCAATGCGAAGCATGTAGCTGAAGTGGCATCTCATCAAATCGACATAGAACAAATAAGTCCGCAAGAAGGATGGATGGAACAAGATCCCAAAGAAATCCTTTTTGCGGTAAAAGCTTGCATCAAAGATGTTATACGGAAATTAGACGTATTAGGTTTAAAAATGGACGAAATAGTAACAATTGGTATTACGAATCAAAGAGAAACTACTGTAGCATGGGATGCAATGACTGGCGAACCATTATACAATGCAATAGGTATTTCCCAATAATAATTAAATTGGTCAAATTTATAATTACAACGCTCATTAATATTTTTATTATTTTAGTATGGTCCGATATTAGAACGAATTCGATTGTTGATCAAATAATAGCTAAATTTCCGGATCAAAGTAAGAATCATATTAAACCTTTATGTGGTTTGCCAGTGAGTCCATATTTTTCAGCATTAAAAATACGTTGGATGAAAGATAATGTGCCTACTGTTAGAAAAGCGATGCGAGATAGACGATGTAAAGTGGGTACGATGGATACTTGGATTGTTTGGGTATGTGAGTACGATGTGTTTGAACGTAGAATTTATTTAGAATATGCAAACAATTATTATGCCTTACAGCAAAAGGAAACATAGATGATGAACATTCATGATCCAGAGAATTCATTGAAAAATGGTTACAGAATTTAACGGGTGGCAAAGACGGTGGATTGTATATTACTGACGTAACAAACGCGTCAAGGACCATGTTAATGAACATAGAAACTCTTTCATGGGATCCCACGTTGTGCAGATATTTTGATATTCCCATGCAAATATTGCCAGAAATTAGAAGCAGTGCTGAAATTTATGGAAAAATTGCAATTGGTCCATTAAAGGGTATCACTATATCTGGTGTAAGTTACTTTTTTAAAATAAAGAAAAAATCAAAATATCAATATGTATATATTAGATATAATATTCTTTATATTTTTAGATTTTAGGAAATCAGCAATCAGCTTTAGTTGGACAAAATTGTTTAAAGAAAGGACAAGCAAAAAACACATATAGAAGTGGATGCTTTTTACTCTGTAATACGGGAACAACAGTATGTAATAAGAAAATATCGTGTTTTTGATTTTTTATTTGAATATTTGATTAATAATTATAAATTTTTATAATTTTTAGCGAGTATATTCTTCTCATGGATTAGTTACAACAGTAGCTTATCAATTAGGTCCAAAAAGTTCAGCTGTTTATGCATTAGAAGGTTCAATTGCAGTAGCAGGTGCAGCTATTAAATGGTTACGAGATAATATGAAACTCATAAAGGATGTACATGAAAGTGAACATTTGGCACAAAGTGTTTTTAGTACTGGCGACGTATATTTTGTGCCAGCTTTTACAGGATTATATGCTCCATATTGGAGAAAAGATGCAAGAGGGTAAATATAATTTATAAATTTTTTTTTCTATTCTTTTAAAATGCATATATATTTGATTGAAAACGTTTTATAGAATTATTTGTGGACTTACTGCATTTACAACAAAACAGCATATAATAAGAGCATCATTAGAAGCTGTCTGTTTCCAAACTAGAGATATTTTAGAAGCTATGTATAAAGATTGTGGTTTTCCATTGACCAAGTTAAATACAGATGGAAAAATGTCAACAAATAATCTTCTTATGCAGTTGCAAGCAGATCTTTGTGGTACACCAGTATGTAAGTACAATTTATTAAATACTATCAGAGGAAAAATATAAAATAATAATATTTGTGCATATTAATAGTTAGGTCCACAATGCCAGATATTACAGCTTTAGGTGCGGCAATGGCAGCTGGTTATGCAGAAGGTGTGGATATTTGGGAATTAGAAGGTGAAGAAATAGAAACAGTATCGACTGATACATTTTTACCAACAACAACACCAGAAGGTAGAAAATTTCTGAATTTAAAAATAATTTAAATTATTTTTATAAATATTATATTAAAAAAAATATTATATTATTTCTATAAGATATTATTGTTGCAGAAAGAGATGCCAGATATAAAAAATGGAAGATGGCAGTTGAAAGAAGTTTAGGTTGGGCAGCAGTAAAGAAATCTGATCAAATGACAGGTAAATTTAAAAATATTAAGCAATTAAAATTTAAAATTCTAGGCATATTTAAAAGTATATTTTTTAATTATTATTATAAATTTATTGATTTATTCCATATTGAATATTTATTCTCTATCTGCATGTGCTTATTGTGATTATATCTAGTACATTACTAGAGCAATAGATTTTTCCTCTTCTTCCTCTCCCTTTCTTTATATGAAATGGTAAAACAAATTTCTGATTTCTATTAGATCTTGTTTATACAAGATGTTAATATATTCGTAGAACACTTTTGAAAAATCTTGGATTTTAGAAGCCAAAACAAATACAAAAATTGGTATAAAAAAATGTTGATTTAGGTTTATGAAGTTAGAAGCAATTTTTAGTTCTCGTTAAATAAAACGAAATGAGAACCGAATGCGATGGTAGTATAATGAAAATAGAAACAATTTTACTGTATTTCTATCTTATTTCTTCTAATAAAAACTTCATTTGCTTATAACTTATATAAATAAGCTTTAATAGTTCAGATAATACAGATAATACATTTTTTGATTAATTCAATCATTTTATCGAATTGATAATAATTGAAGGTAGCGTACATGCATTTCTCCATTTTCATTTAATTAAACGTATAAATTAATCGATTTAGATTATATATACAAGCTGTTACAATAATAGTATTATTCATATTACGGCGCATCTGCTATTTGCTGAATCAGTTATTTTATTATTTATATAGTATGCTATATTTTATATTTATGAATATTAAAAAATATATATAAAATTACCAATTCCTTCATTTTTGACATTTAGTTTTATTAATAATTAAAAAGATAAATGTATAATGTATAATATAAAGTGTGATAAATTTGGAAACAAAGTCATGCTAGTATTCTAATAGCATATAGCATATTTATGTTGTAATGAAATTTATTTTTTATCATGTATGTATATAAAAAAAATGTATTTAAATCATCAAAATAGAAAAAATAAATGAAGAAATATTAATAACATTAATAAAATAAAGACTCACTATATAGGATAAAAAATTAGATTCATAATAAAAAATTTATAAGAATATGCAAAAAATATATGTAATATTAGAAATTGAAAGATAATATTAGAAAAGAAAGACAGGATTTTAAAAACGTTTGCTTTCAAAATTGTTTATTATTGAATTAGTCAAGAAATTACATTGTTTGAATTAAATGATAACAAATATTTTTTTTATACCAACTTTTGTGTTTATTTTTATTTTACAATGATTTTTTTGAAAATATTTTATATTTTATGAAATATAATAATAATAATTTTAGTATTCATTAAATAATATTTTATTTTTTTATTTTGTTAATGATTTATTAATATTTTCTTAATTATTAATATTGAATTAATTAATATTTTCATTTACATATATATAACATAAGTCAATAAGAAATTTTCTATCTAAAATAACTAATTACCTATTAATTGTATTGAAAATTATTTTAAATGAATTATGTTGTATTTTAAGAAATTTATTAAATAAGAAATTTATTAAATAAATATTTTTAAATTTTGTATTTTTCAAAATGAATTTGAATTTTTTAAGATTAATCTTTTTCAATATTAAACCAATGGAAAAAAGTATACAACGATTAATTATATGATTTTGAATTGACTTTAGTTAGCTTTGAACTGCAAATTTGAAATAAATGTTGAACGTAATTGTTAATTTTAATATATTGCGTCATAATATCTATTTAAAGTTATCGCTATTTCTTTGCATTTTTCAAAATGATGTTAATGATTGACGAAATGTTTGAATTGAGTTTTTCTAACATAATTTCTCGATATTTCTTTCAAAATCAAAGTTTAATGAGAAACAAATCTATTCAAATACAAAATACAAAACATAACATACAAAACATGTTATAAAATTAAATCTGTTGTGGCATTGTAGACAATCGTGCAATTGATTCTTTTTCTTATAAATTTTATAAATGGAATCTTAAAAAAATATGAGATTTTTGAAAAAAATATATTACAATTATTGCTAAATAAAGTTCGTTTATTTCGTTTATTTCATTTGCTCATGAGATTTCGTTCATTATAGAATGTGATATCTATTAATTGATAAATAATAATCATATTTGGCGGATTTAAATTTGTAGAATTTTATCTCTGATATTAAAAACTATTGTTGATAAAAATATATCAAAAAAACTTCAAAAGATATAAGATATAATAGAATATTAAAATATCGAGAAATTGCATTGGACAAATTAATAATTAAGAATAATTCATCATTATAATAATATTTTGAAAAACACAAAGAAATTTTTAAATATGTGACGAAAAAATTTAAAATCAATTCAATCATCATATTATAAAATCATTGAATTCCTCTTTTTATCAGTTACGACACAGCATTAAAAAATATATATTGAGAAATTAAAGATCTTAATATCTCGAAAAAATAAAATATAAAAAAATTAAATTATATGAGTGCTTTAAAATGTAACATAATTCATTTAAACATATTTTTTGATAAAAAAGATAGATAATGAATTATTTTAGATAATATTTCTTATTGATTTATCTTATATGATAGATACTCTTGACTATTTTTTGTTCATAATATATGTATATAAATATATGTATAAAACTTATAATTATGTTATTGTATGTACTTAAAATTATGTAAAAGTTAAATTAAAACGCATTACTAATACAAAAAAATTATAACATAATTATTTTTTCAATGTTCCAGACGAAAGATATTATGTACTGGCGTCGATCCCTGCAAGTTGGTTCTTAATGACAAGTTTTATTTTATTACGATTAAGTTATTATTTGAAAAATCGGTGACAACATTTGTATTCTTACAATGGAGGATCACTTAGATAGCAAATAGCCCATATTGTATTAAAAATACAAATAGTATGGCTGTCAAAAACATTGATAGTAGATGAAATATGGCCATTATTAATTAAAAAAAAAACAAAAAATAGTACAAGATGCTACTTTGATTTAAATACTTATGCTTATAATCTTGTTAAAAAAGATTAATATAATTACTTAAACAAAACGTGACAAAACAAAAAGCATGGAGCTTTTTTAAAAATATATTTTAAAAAAGAATTTTTCTTTTTTCTATCTTTTTTTTAGAAATAATATATGCGTGTAATTTGGAAAATTCATTTATTCGTTATTTTTTATTGATTGTTATATAAAATAATGAAATATTTCATAAAACATTACTGCCATATTTATAGAGCCAGGATTATGATTTTGTATAATTTTATAAAATTGTAAACATTCACATAATATTTTAAGGCTTTATAAATTGATTAAATTTTTCTAATTTAATCTGTTTTTGTGAATTTCTATTATATATTTAATTTATTTCTTTTTTGTCAAATAATCCATGTATAATGTTAAAACTATTGTATAAAAGTAAGAATATAAATATATGTTTGTCTTCGTTTATCAATTATACTTACCTAAGTGACGCAAATTACAAAATTAATTCGTTAATAAAAAAAAAAAAGATAAATTTGAATATCTCTAGAACAGAATCATTAAAGTTTAAATAGAGCGCGCTATGATAGCGCCACAGAGCGTCACGCGGACGTAAGTGAAATCATAATTAACGAGTTATGGGCACGCTTGGTCGTGTCGAAAGATTCGTTGATGGTATCCGCTGTTGTCAGTACGAAGTAGAAAGAGTAGGATGTGGTATCGTACAACGTTATGGTATTTCTCGTGGCTGCGATTTCATGAGAAAATTGTTGTAATAATGAATGAATTTTGTTGAGGGAAATGCAGTATACTGTATCACACGAGTGTAGGACAAGTTAACCTAAAGCAGTGTCTGTGGCTTTGTCGAAAGTGAAGTGTAAAAGTGCGCGGGACTCGCATTGAGAGCGAGTACCAAGAAGTCCTAGTGTTGTGGGATATGCACACACATGTCAAGATGTCGTCAGGAGGACATAGCAGTCGTACTCGAGCCGTACACATAGGTTCAATATTCCAGAAACTTCACGGTCGGTTTGCTGATCCTATGACACTGCCGAAACTTTCGACCGACAAACGAATGCTTGATAAGACCTGGAAGCTTATGGACAAGGTAGTTAAATTATGTCAACATCAAAGGATGAATCTAAAAAATTCACCACCATTCATCCTGGACATTCTACCAGATACGTATCAACGATTGAGACTGATATATAGCAAATATGAAGACAGGATGCAGGTGTTACATAGTAACGAACATTTTTGTGTTTTCATTAATAATCTTATGAGAAAGTGCAAACAAGCAATTAAGTTGTTCAAAGAAGGCAAAGAAAAGATGTTTGATGAGACTTCACATTATCGTAGAAATTTGACTAAACTCAGCCTTGTATTTAGCCACATGTTGTCCGAATTGAAGGCCATTTTTCCAAACGGAATATTTGCCGGGCATAAATTCCGTATTACTAAGGCAGATGCAGCTGAATTCTGGAAAGAAAGTTTTGGAATCAGGTATGTATATTAAATAATATTTTTTTTTCTCTTTTTCCATTTTATTTCGATTATATTAAGAAAACACCTGTCTCGTTGCGTATGTTTTCGATTCTGGCGTGTGTAAAAACGAATAATAAACGCGCGCTAGTGGCTCGCACGTGCGCACACCTAACCTAAAAATGTCTGTCTTATTGATATTGACATTAGTTCGTGCATTGAAAATTGAATCGTTCGTTACTTTGCACCTGACGCCATTCGCGAAATGTATTTCATCGACACCGGAAGTGTTCTATTTTACCTGCAAACTATATAGACAAAAAGTTATATTTTCGTATGACCTCGAATTATGAAAAGTATTTCTTCCTTATTATTATTTTAATAATTTATCAATGTTATGCATGCATACATGTTGTAAATTTTGCTTTTTTATTTTAAATGTTAAATAATTAAAATTTTTCAAATTATTATTTATTGAAAAATCAACAGACTGAAGCAAGATTATTTTAAATTTGTAAGAAAATATTATTAAAGTAATTTATGAATAGTATTAATTAAAGAAATTGAAATCCATACAGTTATTGTTTATGTTATAATACAGGTAATCCGATGAACATATCATTTTTTTGCTATGTTAAAATAAAATTCAAGAATAATTGAGCATTGAACGGAAAATTACATTAAAATGACATTAAAATAATTAAGTACAAAAAATATAAACATATAACTATATAAAAAATTAAAACATAAATTAAATATTATATATTCTTTTTATAACATTGTAAAAGGTGAGTGATATAAAAAAAAATGACTCGTTTATGTTTCCGGTTGGAGAGATTGGTTGTTTAGATAATGAAGCGTTAAATATCAAATAACATCTACCGCTATATTAGCACAAAATCACTTCCGGTGTAATCGGAATTTTATTTATAATTGGCTGTAGAATATCGAACCGTGTAAATTGTTAAGATGAACCGTTATTCAGTATTACCAGTTGGTTACTCTTCATTGATAGTAATTCAGATTCAGAACACAAATGAATAAAAATGAAGAAAGAAGAAAGAAGAAAGAAAATTTAAAGGTATATTGTGACAGAAGATGAAAATAAGAAAAAAAACAAAGAAGTTGTTGGAATAATGAATCGATTTAGATCTATTTCTTAGTTATTCTTGGGACGCTTAATATATATTATATTATTTTACAAAACTGATACATCTACTTTTACTGGAATATGTCATGACAAAGTATCGGAAAGCGCGTGCCGTGCGCTCTGGGCTATATGCCGCGTAGCGATTTATCAGCCGGTATAAATAAACGACTAGCAGTTCGAGCCAATTCATGAATGACTGACTACTGTACAATGTCGCGAGAGACCGTGACGATTTGTTGAAACACGAGAGTCATGAACGAATAGCCTTTCGTTACACACGCTTTCCAGTCATTCATTGGTATAGATTTTGCATAAATACTTTGATATTACGTATTCGTAATTATTTCTTTTTTTCCACGATATATGAAAATTTTTATCATTTAATATTTATTATATATGTAAATATATTTTATATCTTGTACAAATTTTTAAATTATAATTTATCTTCTTTAATGTTATAATGATTTGTAATACAATTTATATCGTGAAAATTTTTTAATTGAAATTAAAAAATATATAATGAAAATAAAATAACTTTTTTCTATAAAACTAAAAGTAATATTTTTTATAAAATTAATGAAAACGATAAAACATAAGTATTTTAGATATAGAATTGGTAGAGAAAATTTTCGCTTGAAGATATACTTTTTCTATTTTTGTTTTATTTTCTGTTTTAATTTCTTTAAATCTTTTTTTCGGTTATGTTAGTAAACGAAAAATGATCACACTTAGTTTTCTAAAAAGCTAAACAGGAATTTAAAAAACTTTTATCAAAAAAAGATTCTTGTTTTAAAATTTGTAGGATGCGGATGATTGCAATGTGATTAACATGTGGCAAGCTTCGATTACGCCAATGCACGAACTTTCAGTTTCCGGTCAAATGATCCGCGGACATCCGGCGGACCTTATGTTACGCTTTTTACGCTCTTATATTTTGCTTTTTTAATCAAACAAAACTCCCAAGTATTCCTGCGCATTTAATTCGACGTCGATAAGATAAACATAAGTCATGATTTATCATACCGGAAACAATATTTATCATTATTATGCTATGTAACATATCTTAGAAAATTATCGATATCTCGGTATTTTTAATCGACCTTTCCGACGCATAGTGCACATTGCGTTTAAAGAAAGTAATCAACATAGGAAATTGCATAAATAAAAATCGTTTTGAAATCTACTGAATAAAAAAAATTTCTCAATAAAAATAAATTGAATTTATGTTTAAAAAATTAAATCTTCGAATAATATTATCATATCATTCAAAAGTCTTTAACTCATATCTAATATCTACTTTTTCAATTGCAAACTTTTTCATTAGAACATCAATGAATTACTATATATAAATATAAATATATATTTTATATATAAACATATATTCGTCTTTTTAACAAATGTTTTCAATAGCTGATTGAACTAAAAAAGGTGAAGCTTTATCAAAGATAAGATCGAAATCAACTAATAGTTATGTAATGATCTTGGTCTATAGTTATGTACGATTGTATTTTATGCTGGAGTCTGAGCTGGAGGCAGAATCTTCTCTTTTCTACTGTTCCATTACAATGTATATGTACAATGATATACCGGATGTGGGCTGGGAAAGTCATATGAGAAAAAAGTAGTGAGGCAGAATGGAATTCAACGAGGTTGAACATTCCGGTTTCTTGTCTCCTACGATTATTTCATTAATGTACCTCCGGTTCCCTTATCCCCTCTGGTGAAAATAATTGAATGTGAGTCTCTGTACTCTTCAGGGGCAAAGTGACCAATGTTCACATCGACGAATATTTTATATGATATCAAATATTTTAATAGAGGCAAAAAGAGAAAATCGAATTATTATCGAAAACTAAAAGCTTAAAACTAAACTTAAAACTAAAAGCAAAAAGAGAAGTTAATTTGATTCATATGATATTGAATCGATCAATATGTTTGAAATTTCATTGGAAAGAATCTCGAAGTTTGCTAGTCTCTGTTTATTGAGATATCGGGTATCAAGTGCATAGCAGATTTGGTGTCTCGAAATAAAGTATCGGATGCAACATGTTGCGTTTGCGAGATTGACAGCATTACAATATTCAAATCGTTAAAGGTTTTTTTCGCGAAAACAAAATAAAAGAAAATCATTGAAAATTATTATATAGTTTCTCAATAATAAAAAATTTTTTTTACTAATACATAAAAATCTTTGGAGGAATGATGATTGATTTTTAAATTTTATACATTTTAATGTGACTTTAAAACAATTTGTATTAAATCCTTTTAACTTAATCTTTTTTCTAACTTGTATAAACATTTTTCTTTTAACTTATTTTAAGTTTAAAGTTAATATATATAGCTAATAAAATAGTAAAAAATAAAATAAAATTGAAGAAAATCTAGAAAAAATCTAGTAATAATCGAAACACGTTAATTATATTTGAAGATAGTAATAATAGTAATAATATACTGAAAATAAGTTGGAGAAATTATTGAAGAAACATTTCATACGTAGGTGGGAAAATTGGCTTGTGTGAAAACAGTATTTATGCTAGAGAATGTTTAGCAGAAGGATACTATATTAATTCCGGTCGGCAGGGGTTGGAACTGCATTGGTAGAAGTGGTCCGATACGTATCAACTATTCGTGTCTGAAGTTACAAGCAAAGAGGTCCGTACCCTCCTTCCCTTTCATAGTCGACCAGTTAAGCTTGCATCCGGACGTGAGTCGAAGCGGAAGGAAGGGGACGTGACGTCGCGATTAAAGCGAATTAAGCAGAGCGAACTGTACGAATCGACGTAGCCGTGAACGAACCAGAATCGTTCTTTTTACCTATGTTTTTCAAAATAATCGTATATCTTTATTTATTTTCATTTATTCATGTATTTTATTCGAATTCATTTCGAATTTCATTTCGATCATACTTAAAAATATATCAAAATTTGATTCAAATAATACAGTTTTGTTTTAAAATAAATGAATTATTCGGGATTACTTACTTATTACGAATCAGATAATAACATATTATAATATTCAATTTTATCATAATATTCTTGATTTTGTATTCGAACTGGACAAAAGATTCGAAATAACGATAAATTATGTAAGCAACTATATTATTCTTTGAAAAAAAATAGAATTTCTTACTTTGCAGCCAATTTTAAAGAAAAAAAGATAAGAAATTGTTTATTTCAAATTAAAAAATAATTATTTTTTGTGGATCAAAATTATGTATTATATAATCTTTTAATAACATAAAAAATGTAAAATAATTGAATAGCTTAATTTTTAAGTAATTGTTCTAATTGATATAATATATAATATAATAATGAAAAAATCATAGTTAGTTTAATCTTTTTTTCGTTGTATAAGATATTATATTGACCTGGAATTTCAAAAAAATTTTTTAATTTTTTTTTTATTTAATTTTTTTAATTAAATATAATGTTAAACATGTTAAATATCAATAATATTAATATCAATTTTACCATAACTATTTTATTGTAAAAGATAAGTAAAAATTTGTAAAATGATCATTCAATGATAAAATGAATTTGAAAAATTAATTCCATGTTTATAAAATATAAAGAAGCATGTAAGCATGTAGATTATCATTCTTCATGTAATTAAGAGCATTCTTGATTTAGTAGAGCTGTGATGCCAATAATATGTTAAAGCACCCATTCTCAAGGGAATCATCCGATGGATTTACACGAGCGTGCAAAACCTTTGAACCATTCTTAAAACAAGCTACTCCGATCGTTCCACTGACATTTTCCATGAGTGTATTTTTGCTGAATATTATGTAATTACATTTACCCATTGATGATTGCAAACCTTAACTTGTAAACTATCAAAATTAAAAGCATATATCGCAAATTTTAAATTTAGATCAAAATTATTTAAAAATATTGTTATGATTTGTTTCTTATATGTTATTATATATTATATAATATATAATATTATGAAATCAAATAATAAAGGATTAAAACAAATATTAAATTATCAATTGTATATTTATAAAAAATAATTTTTTTTATTTTATACTATAAAAGAATAAAAGAATGTATTTCAATCCTTGGATTTAAAACTATTACCTCGATTATTATTTTGACATTTTGCTAAACATTTGTACATAATATTGTACATAAATTGAATAATTTAATTTTGAATACTTTTGTTAAAATCTACATAATAATACTTTTTTGAACAATGTAGGGGTTAGGAATGCCGATTGTTAGAAAATGAAATGAAATACAAATAGAATAAGATAGCTTTGTTTCTATCATCATGGCAATTTCAAAGATCGCGAAAAAAAATTGTGTTTTCGAAAATTATGAAAAATAAAATAAAATAACTTCGAAAAATAAATATATAATATAATTAATCAAGAATCAAAATTGAAAGAGTATATTATTGCATCATAGTAATTAGAAACATTTGATCTTATAATCTCGCAATGTATTTAAAATATCATATCATATTAATTCGATTTCAATATATATTTATACAAATTAGAAACATTACATAGAAAATGTCGGAAAAGCAGCGATCTATGAATGGAGATGAGGTTTGGATCAGTCGGCAAGCAAGGACAACTAATTATAGCGTTAGTATCTCTCAACTTCGTTTTGTACATTATCCACGCACTGTGATGCATATATATATATATATATATATATATATATATATATATATATATATATATATACGCATATGCATATAGATACATCGCGGAACATTCAATTCCGAGATAGTACTCTTGCAATAGAGGACGTGACCTAGTTTAATGATGACGTAAACCGATTCAGAATTGAAATTCAGGAAGAACACAAGAGTTCATAAATCGGAATTTTTTTTTTGTTTTTTTCTTTTATTTTGTTTAGTTATTTTTTTATTATTCAGTTCGAATTTATCAAGTATTGTCTTACTGAGATATGAATTTTAAATATATTGCGAGAAAAAGGGAAGAAAGAAAAAAAAAAAAGAAAAATATTTCATGAAGCAAGTTGAGTGTTCGCCTTGACCTGGTGAGTACTGATCTGTAATTATATCATCGTGTTACTCGAATGTACCTAAGATATATTGACCTATTTTCGCAAGCAAAGAACATTGAATTAATTTCCCATGACACATTCTTATAAGTCAGATAAAGCCACGAAATATTCAATATTGTCGATTATTATATTTAATATTTTTATTATATTTGTTATATTTAATATATATACTATGTTAGAAATATATAGCGTGAGATTTAATTGATATTTAAATAAAAGGTATGTTAAAAATAGATAAGGTCAAGAATGAATATATATATCGTAATATAACAAAAGTGATGATGAATATTAAGACACATATTTGCTACCATAAAAAAAAAATAATTCACCAGAAAATGTTTAATTGAATGTAATTTGAATAAAATGCGAGATTAAATGAAATGATGTTCAAGATATTAAATTTTAATGAATAAACATTATAATACATGTATATACGATAATAATATGTTTATTTATTTAAGTGTGATATTTAAAATATTATTTAATTATAGAAAGTATAATTTGTTGCTTTTAATGTTGAAAAATGTTGAATATTCGATAGTTTAAAAAAGTTTCTATTAAATAAAAAATTATTTATCTAAAAACATATAAATGAAATATATAAATTTTTTGTCCTTTCCATAACAGTAATTTGCAATTGATACATATATTAATTGATTATAAAAACTACTATGTGCAAATATTTGCAATTATAAAATCAAGATATTTAAAAATATTTTTCAAGATGATTTTTCAAATTACTGGGAGCCACATTTGGACCATGGCGTTCCACCACTTTGCCTTCTTTATTTACAATAAATTTTGTAAAATTCCATTTTATGAAATCACCCAAAATTCCTCCTTGCTCTTTTTTTAAATATTTCCATAAAGGATGCGCAGAATCTCCATTAACATCAATTTTTTCAAACAAATCGAATTTAACCTGAAATAAAATATAATTATATAATTATATCATTAAAAATTAAAAGATTAAGATTTTATCGTTCTAAAGTATAATAGATTTTTATACTTTTTGTCGATCAGCAAAACTACATATATCATCACTGTTTCCTGGTTCTTGACCATTAAATTGATTGCAAGGAAAAGCCAAAATTCGTAAACCTATAAACATAGTTTTTTTTCAATGTTTTAAAAAATGATTTAAATAAAATTTAATATATTTTACCTTTAGATTCAGAATATTCATCGTATAATTCATTTAGTTCTTTATAATTTGTTGCTGTGAGGCCGCATTTTGACGCTACATTTACGATTAAACAAACATGTCCTTTATATCTACAAATAGAATAGAATTACTCAGTATATTCACACGTCTTTTTCTATTAACATTATTTATTTATTACTTACTTAGATAGAAAAACGTCTTCACCTTTGATGGATTTAGCAGTGAAATCATAAATCGATTTCGCTTCCTTATAGTTTTCGTTTCCACTCATAGTTACAACTGAAATCGATATTTAAAATGTCTTACTGCATTAAATATTTTAGGCTAGATATATAGTAGTTTAGAAATGAATTGCTCTATGTGTTTAACATATTGAAAACGAATAATGAATGTGAAGAAAATAAAATATTTTTATGATATTAATAAATTGATAATATTAAAGATAATAATGAAATAAATATTATTTTTCTATTCTATTCGAAAAAAATATTGTTGAAAAATTTTTATTCTAAAATTTAAATTACATAATAATAATTTATTTCTTAGTGAACATTAATATATACGTTCTAATGGATTTTGATGATTTTTGTTTTATTAAGAATAAACTTTTGAATAACTTTTTTCTTTTCATATAACTATCAAAGAATTTTATGTAATTTAAATTTTAAAATAAAAATTTTTCAACATTTTTTTGTAAAAAATAATAAAAAAACAGGATTTAATAGCAATAATATATACTTAATTCCTTAAAGTTACCAATTTATTAATATTATAATTATATATAAAATAGTTATTATAAATAATTATTATAAATTAGTATAAATATATATATATATTTTTTTTGACAATTTTTTTTATTTCTTTCTAATTATCATTTTTTTTATTTTAAAAAATTTTTTATTATATTATTTTAAAATAAAAAAAATGATTTTTTTTATTTTGATTATTTCATAAAAGTTAGTGTGTATTATTTTTAACATTAATCTTATACGATGATTATTTGCAACTTTGATATTAATTTGATGTACATAAATTTGACATGCATGTTATTAACATAATTCATTCTAATGTTGATTGCTTATGTGATGAAATTACATTTAAAATGTAAAATTTGCATATTTTTTTTTGTATATTTTTATAAAATATTTATAAAAAAAATATTTTTTATAAAATTATATTTTTTAATTAATTTAAAAATATTATAAAATAATATTTTTTTATATAATCGACGCCGCAAAATTAATATCTTTAAAAAGATGTAATTTAACAAAATTCATTACACTATAATCTATGATATTCCTATATCTATATATATATTATGAATATTTAAACAAATATGATAATACGAAATATATGTCATTTCACTTGTAATAAATTAGAACTATATCAATTTCTTAGAAACTCTTAATTATAATTATAAAAGTTAATGATTATATTTTATATGTCAAAATCAATAATATTTTGACTCAAAATATTACTATATTTTTATTATTTCTTATATATATTTTACATATGATTTATTTTATATATGTTTCACGCAATCATTAGTAATAAAAAATTACAATTATTTAATATTAGTTTATAACTAATAACAATCAATCAAATCAATACAAACAAACAAATAAAGTAAATAATTGAATTTCTATAATATTTTATTGTGTTTATCATGCATTATACAATTGAAATAGAAATTTCAAATTACGTTTTTTAATATTTACAATGAAATGGAAAAAACATTCGTTAAATTTATATTACGTGCCTGAAAAATTTCTTATAACATGAGTAAAACCCACTGGTAGCAGTAGTTTAAAAAGATTCATTCTTCGTTGCGCAATATGTGCAAAGTATAAAATACACGATCGTGTTACCTGAAATTTTCAATACTAATACTAATACTAATATGCAGCACAAAATAATAATTTTTTCTATTTATTCATTCTAAATTTATTGATAAGAATTAATAATATTCTTATAATACTTATAATAAGGTTATGTAGCATATACATTATCAAATCAATTTATACAGACTATATATAATTATATAGTGTATTTTTTAACTAATCGCGTATTTTTAACTAATCATTTATATTTTAAAATAATATATAAAATAAAGTAAAGCAATTAAATGGAAATTTTAAAAATATCAAAGTAGTAAATGTTTATCTTTATACTTGAAATAAATGATAATAGATAATTATCTGTCTTTATATATCTTCATGAATTGCATGAATTGTCATATTTTATATACCTAATACTTAGTCATTCTAAATTTCAATTCTTTTTTATGAATGATATTTCTGATGTAATTATAGTACTTGATAATAATAAAGTTAATAAAGTTCGTAAAATAAATTAAGTAAATCTCACCAATAATATGCAATTAAATATCACGAACAGGAAACGAACTACACTCCAGGAGCTCTGTCTTTATACTGGTGAGTTGGTATGAATTTACAGTTTATCAACTCACGTACAAACAACATGTGTGTATATGTGTATACAATAATATTTTCAATATTTTATTATAAAATATGATATCAATAATTTATACTTTTATGTTTATTTATTTTTGAAATATTTTCTGTGTAACAAAAATTGTGCATATGATATACGAAAAATAACATAATGACGTATAGTTGTTAGGTTATGATCGTTTTAAAGCAATAAAATTATTTATGTAATTTTATTATAAAATATGATTTATGATATTTGTTTTCAGTACATTGGTTCCATGGAAAGTATTTAAAGATAAGTTGAACGAAGTTCATCCAATAAGTTCTGGATTACAAGCCATGGCATTAAAATCTACGATAGATCTTACATGCAATGATTATATTTCTAATTTTGAATTTGATGTATTTACAAGGTAAGTTTAAAAAATAGAGAGAAATATAAAAAGAAATTTTATGTAATTAGTGAAATAAATGAATTACAATAAATTTTCTTATATAATAATCTTTACAGGTTATTCCAACCATGGTCTACACTTCTCCGTAATTGGAAAATTCTAGCTGTGACACATCCTGGATATGTAGCTTTTCTAACTTATGATGAAGTGAAAGCACGTTTACAAAAGTATTGTAGTACTAGACCTGGAAGTTATGTATTCAGATTAAGTTGTACAAGGTTAGGACAATGGGCTATTGGTTATGTTACATCAGATGGCGATATCCTTCAAACAATACCTCACAATAAAAGTCTTTGTCAAGCATTGCTAGATGGATATAGAGAAGGATTGTAAGCAAACTATTTTTTTTTTTTTTCATATAAAAAGTTATTAATCTATTAATTTTTAAAATTTATAATTTATTTCCAGTTACTTATATCCTGATGGTCGTAATATAAATCCAGATTTAACATGGGCAGTTCAACCTACTCCTGAAGAACACATAAAAGTAACAGCAGAACAATATGAATTATATTGTGAAATGGGTAGTACATTCCAATTATGTAAAATTTGTGCAGAAAATGACAAAGATGTGAGGATAGAACCTTGTGGACATCTTCTTTGTACTCCATGTCTTACCGCTTGGCAGGTATTATAATTTAAATTCATATATTCTTAAATTGTGCTATTTGATTAAATTTAATTAAATATTCATTTTTATTATTTTAAAAAAATTTTCACAAGAATATAGAGATGAAATACAATCTTATAAAAACAATTATAGGATTCTGAAGGACAGGGTTGTCCGTTTTGTCGAGCTGAAATTAAAGGAACTGAACAAATAGTAATTGATCCGTTTGATCCACGAAGAACACATCGACCAGGAACGCAATCGGCATCTGCTAGTAATGCATCAACTCCTACGCGGGACCTTGACCCGGACACCGAGGTATCCGACTAGGAGTAGCACCTACCCTCATTATATTAAATGTGCTCTATGTATAACAATTTCTCAGCAACATGCCTCATTTTTAAAGAATGCTTCATGCATTTCATATGAGATCTTGAGTTTGTACGATTGTCATGTCATATCATTTATAAAATTATCATCGAGAAGGTATTATCTCTTATAAGGTACATAAGTTTAAATATAATGACAATTTTATTAAAGTTAATATTTCTGAAAGTAAATAATGTAAAAAGGGACCAACTTTTTTGTCTCTATATTTGTCTTCAAATTTCTTTTGAATGATATTTTTTTCTTTTTTATTTTTTTTCTTTTACATTATTTTTTATTTATATATAATGATCTATAGCATAATTCTAAAAAAATTTAAGTTTACAAATGATTAATATCTTGGATAAAAACTTAAGTTTACATTTAATTAAACTAACATGTGTTTTTAAATTTCTTGTTTGTAATAATTTATATGTATTACAATTTGCGAAAAATTTTTTCGTTTATGGAGACCCTAAGGTAGGTTGCTTTTTTGCATTACAAAGTCAAGGGCTTATTGTACGAGTTATTGTCCTTGTTTCATTATTACGAAATGTTTGCACTCAATTTCTTATTCTTTGTGTCGTTTAACATATGTTAATACTTGTTGTACAACAATTTAGTTAAAATAATAGAATTTATGACGAACAAATGATGTTTAGAGATATCATTGTAGTCGATCTTCATATCAGGTTCAAAATTATAATTAGATATGAATTATTTTTTGTATAATAGAGTAAAAATCTTTGCTCGCGATTAATTAAGAGATTAATTTAAAATAATATTTTAAATGCATGTGCCAATATATAGCTGGCAGCGTCTTCTTTACAATTTATGCATATAAAACTTGAAGTTAGAATTCTTCGTATTTACATAAATTTACATTATTTATCAAATAAGAAATTAATTTTTCATCATAATATTAACTTATTCATAAATTTTCGATGAATCCGCACAAATAGAAACTTATTTGTTATAAACAAAATTTGTTTAACAAGATCTTGATTTGACACTCTTCATTTCATATTTTGTTATAATGAAATTTAAATCTTTTTTATTAATTGATATTTTATTAATACATATATCAAAGTAAATTTATAAGTATAAGGAATGACATGGTAAAAGTATAAAACAAAAGAAAATAGTGATTTTGATAGTACTAAGAAATAAGAAGCAGATAAGATAAAGTGATCTTCCAACGAAAAGAGCATTGCTTATATCGAGCAATATTAGAAATACTACGTAGCCTATGAATGGACGATTCGTTCATTCGTTGTATTTTATTAGAATTAATTACGTACCTGTTGGCGATAGAAATAATGTAATAACATGCGTCATCTTTACCAGGGAAAAAAGATGTTATTATTTTTCTTTACTTTAAAATATTTATTATTTATTCTATTCACGTATAAAACGA
Organism: Apis florea; assembly: GCF_048593485.1. Lineage (NCBI taxonomy): Eukaryota > Metazoa > Arthropoda > Insecta > Hymenoptera > Apidae > Apis > Apis florea. Next base: position 1,168,982 of record NW_028256864.1, on the reverse strand, counting down.
ATTTTAAGAAGTTATACCTACCAGTGATTGTATGGTAGCACTTCGAGCCGAATTTCGATGCTATGGTACATATGTTTCTCATTATTCTTTTTTTTCCCCAATATTTTAATGTTATAGATTCTATATGCATTGATGCATGCGAAAGCAATTAAAAATCGAAAAAAAACTCATTTTTTAAATATATAAATTGGCAGTTAACAGTATAAAAAAAAAGAAATAATTTTTTAAGTATAATATCTTAACATCGAATCTATAAATAGTAGACAAAGTTTACTATATGTTGCACTAAAAATTCGAAATTAAAAGATAGATTTTTTACTGCGTTCACGTGTAACCATTAGCGTAATTTGTACAATGATTAGTGCTGCTAATTGATCAGTCGTTTAGATCTATTCATGCTGTGCATATCCAGCAATGAAAGAGGTCTAAAATAAATAATTCATAAACATTACAAAGTGTAGCGTACGTTTCTTGTTTCTTCCTACTCATTATAAAATACTAGGAATTTGAGAAATAAGTTCTTTTTTTCTTTCTTTTTCTATTTCTTTTTTTTTTTTAAATAAAAATGTATTATCATTATATCAAGTTACCTTTGCATATATATCCCTTTTGCTGGATTCTAATTTCTATGCCTATTAAATCAGTGTTCCAGCAACAGGGAACTATTGAAAAATGAACCAAGGTGTTACGTCGTTATATCGTTCGCATGATCGTTTATCTTTATTTCATAATGTTATCTACTGGGTCCATTGCTCTGCCCGCTGCATGATCGAAAACTAATCGATAATGTACATAGCCGAAGGAAACATATTTTGATTCATTTAATGCAGGTAAGTGAACAAATGCATTATGATCCTCTGCTTTGATGCTTTGTAATTATGCTCGTTCTTAATTGTGATGTTCTTCCGCATTCAGGTTTTTTACTAAATTCCTTTTATTTACATTAATTTTAAAATTTTTTGTGTACTTTTAACATTTATATAAATTTATTTGATTATAATATTTAATATTTATTAATAAATTTATTGTATTCAGAATTAAAAATAGAATTGAATAGGATATACTTACTCTTTACGCGATTTTTTTGCGTCAAATAACAGAAAATCATCATTAGATTAAAATGAAATACATATTATTTTTGTTGATTAATGTCATAAAAATTAATATATATTCTGTTCTTTATTCTCGATGTTTTAGGAAATCATGGATTTGTGTAACGGACATTGTGGACTAATGTGTTACGATTCAGACGAAGAAGAAGATTCTAGTCCAACAAATTCACCAATTTTGACGCGAAGAATTGTACCAAGTCCACCACTACCTCCTCGACGACCTTCTCCATCACCCACGCCGAATAGTCATTCAAGAAATGGTCGTCATTTGACTGTTCCGAAAGAGAATGCTCCACCACCGCCGTCATCAACTATCAATACAGCATTCAATTCTAATACCGACAATCAACAAAACAACAATAGTAAGTAATAAAAAATAAAACTTAGAGGAGAAAAATTTATCAATGATTTCATTATATATTTTTATATTTCTGCAGAAATTAAATCATTCTATAAAAGAATGTTTGCTTTTATTTTATTAGTAAACTCTGAAGCAGGGTATGATATGCTACATCGCGCCTCTTCACCTTCTCTAGTGCCATTGATACCTCCACTTACAATGGCCAGAACTCATATTCGTCGATCACAAGGAAATCACTTAATCACATCACAATCACAACCACCGCCAACATTACCTGAAAAACCGAGCCGTGCCAGCGGATCTTCGACAACGATCTCTCAAATTGCATCTAGCAATAATGTGCCACCAGTTCCGCCTCCATTATCAGTACCACGACCGCCGAAAACAGTTAATAAAGAACATAACAGGCACGATCATCATTACGAAAACACAATTGTGATACCAGGTACAAGACAACACGTCGTGAGAAACATTAATCTAGAAGCAAATACAGCTCGATTGTCCGCTCTGATAAGAGGTAAGGACGATTCCACGAGTTCTTCTAAACCTGAATCCGCGGCATATGAAAACGTGAATGTCGAACATATTTCCAAGCTAACAGCTTTAGGATTCACACAAGATGCTGTAATTAGAGCCCTCGGTATTACTAGGAACGATCTTGAAATGGCTTGTGACATATTGCACGAATTTGCCACGAAATCGTCTTGACCAGGTATGCATAAAGTCAAATCTAAAAGCAAAATAAAAAATTATTATATTAATCATATTGAATGGTAAAGTTTTTTTAAAACAAAAATTTCTTTTTTTGCAAGAACTAACATGTATAATCTTATTTCTTTTCTTTTTTTTATGTTTCAGGATTAAATACCGAATCATAACCGATTCTATATATTGTACTTTTGATGAATATTATGCGTGAAAACGCGTAAAATTTGCTATTGCTAATTACTGGAAAATATTATTTTTCATCTGAAAGCTCAGACGTATCGAGCAATACACATATTGAGAGCCAACAAAAATTTCCTATCCAGTTAATCAGCAATATTCTTTACTGTTTTTGCATGCATCATGCGTCAATACTTTTTTAACTTTGTCACCTAACTGATCTTTATAGAAGATATTCTAAAATATTATTGTATTTCCTTGTTACATATACTCGCATATACATATAATTAATATAAATAGAAGAAGACTGCTTAATACTGCGAGAAGATGCGAAAAATATTACAAATGTAAGTAAGAATTTTGAACTTTATAAGAGTAGTTTGTGGCCGCTGAGTACAAAGTTTATTTTCCACGATCGATACAAGCGAAAATCTATTGCATATTTCCTTAAGTAGTTTTCTATATTTCATAGAATAACTGTTTTTCAAACTACTTAAGGCATTTTTAAAGAAAAAAATTCATATACAATTACATAATATTGTACAATGGCCAAATTTATTAATAAGCTAATTGAAACAATTTTTCTCTTTTTAATGAAATCTACTTCTCTTTCCTCTTGCTTGTTTCTTTAGAAAAGGAATACTCAGATCAAATTTTTACGAAATATTTAAAATAATCCCTCTTATATATCGTAGAAATTCGCGGATATACATGCATTCACATACATATATACCGCATATTAATTATAATATATTATTAACTACGTGCAAATTTTAATTTGATTCAAAACATTCTTAAATATTTCTTATATGCTTCGTAGGATTGATATTAATTGTACAAAATATTTTGTTAATTACATATAATGATTAGCATAATTTATCAAATGTGATATTTTATTTTTTAATAATTATCAATTATACTGAATAGATCTATTGATACATTCTGAGAAATGAAATTTATAAATTGATATTTAATTATGTTTAAAAAAAAGTAAAAAAAGATAAAGATATTAGATAAATTTATTTTAAAACAATTTTTATTTAAATAATTTTATTTAAACAAGTTCAAAATAAAAATATTTATAATTGTAAAATTTCTATATAATAATTCAACATTCGGCTAACAAAAATTCTTTATAATTCTATGATTTTTCTAATTAATTCTAAGTACTTTAATGATTGTTTAAACAAAAATTTACAATATATATATATATATACAAATATTTTATTTTCATGAAATAAATTCGAACTGGAAAGAAAACCGATATGTCTTTATATGTTAAATAAATTGCATTAGAATCAATTCTACCTCGCGATCATACCAAAGGAATGTTATTCTGTAATTAAATAAAATAATATGTTATTTTAGAATCTAGAATTTAGACTGTATATATATATATGAAGAGTGCAATTAAAATATTTAAGAACATTTTAGAGTACGAATCATAATGTTGCACTTGTAAAATGCAAAATTGCAAATAATCTTGTAATACTGTAAATAAAATAATAATCGTTTAAGTGCGATTTGTTATTTAGAGTGCTCGAGTGTTTAAACTTACAAATTGATCATATTTAATGAAAATAAATGTTTTATTTAGTTTATTAATAGTTGCAGTAAATTAATTATTCAATTCCAATTATTGTAATTTGCAAAAAAAAAGCCTTTATTGAATCATTATTCTTTATTACAAAATTTCATAATTCGATAAATTTAGATACTATTTTTCTGTATTTTTTCTATTTTTTATATTTTTAATTGGTATATTATAATGGTATCATTAATAAGTAAAACATCTTGAAAATCCGAAAATATATTACATCCTTTAACATACAATAGCATACAAGATTAATTATTTGATGCAATATGTAGAATAGAATGTAGTTATCCTAGATTGAATTATTCATGTAAAAACTGTTTTAAATTTTTTTCCAAATAAATTAACATGTCGTTTATAAAACTAGAAAATGTTGAATACGATGTTTGAGATACGACTAAGTATATCACGATACCGAAGATAATGCTATCTCCATTCTTTTATATTTTTCGGCTTCTTGTTTACTAACCGAAGGTATCAAATCGTACGCTGCTTTTAAAAAATCTTCTAATTCTACAACAACATATTCGTTTAATTTAACATCTTTAGAACTATTTTGATAACTGTTTAAAATTTTACGTGCAGCATTTAACCATGCATTTGAACAAACAGAATATAAATCAGCACCAGTCGTATGATTAGGCAATTGAGATATAAACTTTTTTAATTCTTTTCCATTTTCACGGAATTTAAATTTACGAGTTAATGCCTTTAATACATTAAATTGCGAATCACGATCACAATGAATCCCTACATATAATAATTTATCGAATCGACCAGGTCGAAGAAGAGCAGGATCAATGAGATCTGGTCTGTTTGTAGCTCCTATTATAAATACATTACTTGAATAGTCAAGACCATCCATTTCTGCGAGCAATTGAGATACCACACGATCCATTACACCTCCGCTATCACCACTTCGTCCGCGATTAGGTGCTAATGAATCCAATTCGTCAAAAAATATTATACATGGCACTGCTGCTCTTGCTCGCTCGAAGACTACGATATTGTATTTTTTATTTTTAAGATATATATTTTATATATATTTCATTACCTTACCTTGTCTAACATTTTTCTCACTTTGACCGACATACATATTTAGCATTTCGGAACCTTTGACTGATAAAAAGTGAAGCTGATACTCTGTTGCTACAGCCTTAGCAAGAAGTGTTTTTCCAGTTCCTGGTGGTCCATATAAAAGAAGACCAGATTGTCCGAATTCTAAAGTATTCATTAAAGGTAACTGAATTCGTCGCATTATTTCATGTTTCAAGTTTATTAATCCACCTATATCTTCCCAATAAACTTTTGGTATATGTGGTGTACCTTTACAATCTGTATATATAGATTGCATATATTCTATAAATGAAGTGAAAATTTAAATTGATCTAATGTAAACAATAATTATTTTATTATTTTTTTATACTTTTATATAAATAATAATTATTTTTATAACATTAAATTTTACCATAAGCTTTATCAAAATCTTCTTGTAAAAGTACTAAGTTAAAAAGCTTTAAATTCTTAGCACTGAAATTTCTGCATTTATCTTTGCATCGAAATTTCACAGCATTTAGTATTAATGTCAATAAGTCTGAATATCTAAAATCTGAACATATTCCAGAAATTTTTGATAAATTCACTTGATAATCAAGATTTTGTTTCATAAGCAACCAAGAAATCAAATTTGTTCTTTTATTTTGATTTAAATGTTCTAAATGAATTGTTTCAATAAAAATTCTGTTTAATTCTGATGGTATCTCAGATTCATTTGTAGTAGCTACTATAATAATTGGATATTTTAAATGTTTATTATATAACAAATTTATCTCATTTGAAAAAGTTGATATAACTCTTTCATCCTTTTGACCTTCAGAATTTTTACCAAATACCTACAAATATTAGTTTAGAAAGTTTGCAAATATCTTAGCAAAAATATTTTTAAAATACCTCTATATTATTTAAACAGAGCATACATGGCATAGATTGTTCAGCATTATGTAATACAATTCGTAATTTAGCTTCTGTTTGTGCTGATGTCAAAGCTTGAACTTCAGCAAAATCTATATTAAGAAAATTCAAACCTATTTTTTCAGCCAAAATTTGAATTAATTTACGTTTATTTGAACCTTGTGAACCCTTAATAAGAAATATTGGGTTTATGGATAATTGAATATCTATCAAAAACATTAAATTTAAATTATAAATTTAATTTATATTATTTAGATTCATTTAGATATTTAATTGATTTTTACCATGTTTAATAAATGGCAAAATACAATGTTCTAAATGTTCCAGAAGTGTAATTATACTTGGTGGATATGATTCTATGTGTTTCTCTTTAATTTGATTATAATCAAAATGTTTCTGAGGTAAATAAGTATGTATATTTGGTTCTTGAATAACTGTAGTTTCTCCAAATAAAATATAAGAAGTATCATTAACTGTACAATCTTTATCATTAATAATAATGGAATTAACTTTAAAATATATTATAGACATTAAAGGATTGATATATAAATACATTTGATCCAACATATATTCCTTTACATTAATTCCAAATAAGTCATTTTTTTTTAGAAATCTAGGTTCAGAAAAATAATTTTCTAATAGAACACGTATTAAATTATCTGTACTCTCATATGGATTAGATATCATAGAAACTTTGACCATTGTAGCAAACTTAATAGCATTATCTTTTGCTGGCACTGAAAGGAATTAAAAAGCTTGAGATTTATTAAAATGTTAATTATAATATTTTAACATATACTTACATAAGAAGCATTTATCAATAGTGCAGTGTAATGCATTTTCTATATTATATTTCATAGTTTCTGATACAAATATATTATTTGTATCAATATTGTCTTTTTGTATTTTAGGTATAATTAATACTTTATATTTTTTTAAAGAAAATTTTGAACATATATAAAACCAAGTGGGTATAGGAGCTTTAAAATATTGTACGTTTGCTAATAAGCAAGAATTACGATCTATATAATAATTTTTCTCATTATAAAATCGTCTTATTAAATTTTTTAAAGCAAAATCAGATAATATATTCCAATTAAATTCCGCATCGATTAATGTTTTTAATTTAAAAAACGTAAACTGTACAAATGTATACAAAAATATGTAATTAAAATTATATTTCATTAATATTTTTGTTAATTCTCGTAAAAAATTCATATAAAAATATAAAGAATTCATATTACATTTGTAATTCGATTAAATTTGACAATAAAAATCATGTGCTGAAAAATAAAAGAATAATAATTTTTTATTTTATATAATGAAATAGAAATCAAAATCATTTAATAGTAGATAACAAGTAGGTAATATACTAAATTTCATAATATCTTATATATAATAACTATGTATATTTTAAATGATTTATATTGTGAAATAATTTTTAATGAAATTTCGTAATGAAAAGAATTTTGTTGGATTTAATAAATCTCCATAATGATTATTAAAAATGAAAAAAAAAAAAAATTAAAAGAATATAATATTATTGGCGTACCGATTTTGGACCAATCTGCCAAGTTACTATAGAAACAGTGACGGAAGTGTAGATTTAAAGATCATGCAAAGTCCCTTTGTAACAGCTGTCCTATTGGTAATTTTCAATAGGGATTTGTGTGAAAACTATATTAAGCACGGTGAATCTTTCTTCACATCGATTCTCGACTCTTTCGTATAGTATATTGAATTAAAATTTGTGATTAGCAAGACGTAACTCTTGCATCATTTGAAACACAGCATAGCAGAAGACAGTGAACAACCGTTGGTAGTCGCAGCCGTTAAGTAGAAAACTAACCTAACCTAAACTCATAGCGTCCTTATTGGAGATATCAAGACTAGATTTGTTCAAATTTGAAGGTCCACTGCTATTCGAAGAATATTATGCAAAGTTTTAGTACGTGTAAAAGGTTAAGTGTTTCCAAAGAAAAGATCGCTTATACTTTACTTTATCATTTTACAGTTCAGATTATTGTTTGCATTACATTTAATTAAATATCTTGAAGACTTTTGCATTTGAGTTTTTGATTTTGATATATTTTCACATATTACAATAAATTAAAATTATTAATATATTTTATTGTAATATATTAGAACAAATTATTCAAAATTTAACATGTTCTATTGTATTCATTTTTGAAATACCTTACAATTAAAAATATCTTTATAATAGACCATTTAAAAAATAATGTTATCAACTCTTTATTATTTCAATATTTTCTTCCTTCTAGAATATAAGGTGATTTAATTAAAAAAGTATAGAATTAAGAATGGATCCTGCAACAGTCATAGCTCTTTGCAAGGAAAATATTCAACCATTGCGTTATGGACGAAATGCTGTACAGTTAGGAACTGCATTAAGAGCACAAGAAGATGCAGATGCTCAACAATTACTTTTACATGAAAAACAGTGAGTTAAATAATCATTATTAATTTTTATTTTATTATATAATTATATATAATTTTATTTTATTCTAAAATATATTTTAAAATTTCATATTATTGTTTTAGAATGTACGAAGATGCAATAAAAAATTATGATGGAGATGATCCTTTAGAAAATTGGTATGAATATATACTTTGGGTGGAACAAAGTTATCCAAAAAATGGACATGAATCACATATTGGAAAACTTTTGCAACAATGCTTAGCTATATTTGAAAAAGAGACCAAATATCATCAAGATCGTAGATATATACGTCTTTGGATTAATTATGTAAAATATTTGAAATATTTTTTTGTAGAGAAGAAAGTGTTTTTTTTATTATTTTATAGAATAAACATTTGATTGCAGATAAGTATACAAAAAAATCCATTAGAATTATATCAACTTTTGCATAACAATGGAATTGGGACTATGGTTGCAGATATGTACAGAGCATGGGCTTTTGAATTAGAACAAATAGAAGATTATAAACGTGCTGATGAAGTTTATTTAATGGGTTTATCTGCTTTAGCACAACCACAGGATGAATTAGATTATGCTCACAAGTACTGATCATAAAACAATCAATGTGAATAGAATTATTTATAATATAAATTTTATCCATTCTAGGAACTTTCAACTTGCAGTTGCGCGTAAAACATTAGGACGTACGGATGATCGTAATGAAATGTCATTATTTGAACAACGTCAAGCTTTTAGTTCTTTAAGAGCAATAAAAGCTGGTAAAAAAGTTGGTAGTATACGTACTGGACATCGAGTACGCGAACATTTTCCTGGAACAATTCCACAAATTTCATCAGCGATACATCATACTAGACCAAATTCTAGGATACAGATATATCAAGTATATAAATATTTAATAATATATTCTAAATATAATAATATAAATATACATTAAGGAATTTCTATAGGATGATATGCCAAGTGAAATGAAAATTTCAAGTATATTAGATCATGTACCAGTAGAAGATACAATACATAAAGAAAATACAATTAAACCCGGTCCATGGAATAGTGGAAATAAACGATGTCCATTAATGATATCTTCTACAAAATTAGCTTTCAAAGGTATAATTTTATTTATAAAAAAAAATATATTTATACATTATATATTTCTATAAAAAATTCTTTTTTTTTTTATTTATTTTATTGTTAAATCATAGTTCATGAAGATCAACCAGATGACCTTGATGCAAACAATCTAAGATTATTTCCAAACCATACATATTTTTTTGATGGTAGCAAATATCCAGAGCATTTAACAGTGCCTGTATTTGTACCAGATCCTCCAAATCCAAATATTATATTAAGGCCTCATTATCCCAAAGAATTAGTTTATGCTAATAATATGGATCAAAGTATGGAGGAAGTAAGAGCTCAAGTGTATTTACAAAGGTAATTTATTTTTATTAATGGCTTTTTAATGGTTTAAATAACAAATTTTTTTAAATGATTATAATTACACATATTAAAAAAATTATAAAATTATAGAGCACAAACTTTAGAGAAAAAGCATGATGTATTAGATATAAGAGAAACTGATCGCCATGTCCAGAATAAAAACTTTGAACCTAATCATCAGAGGCATAATATATCTTTACAAGAATTATGTCAAAGACAAGAGTTTGAACAACAAGAAATAACAGAAAGACAAAGGAAAATGGAACAGCAACGTAGAGAAGTGGAACAACTTGAATTAGATAGACAGAGACTTCAAGTTGAACAACAAGAACTTCAAAGGCAGCAGTATGAAGCTGAAAACCAAGTTTTAGAAACACAAAGACGTGAGGCAGAGCAACGTGAATTAGAACGATTAGAAGCAGAAAGAATTGAAGCTGAAAGGATTGAAGCAGAAAGATTAGAAGCACAGAGAATGGAAGCAGAATTGAATTCACAACGAAAATTACAATCTAGTTTTATTCATCATACATCATCATTGAACACTGACCCTGAGGAACATTTACTTGGACAAAGTCTTACTGTTAATACGAAAGAAGCAATGTCTGTCGTACAAGATATGTGGCGTTCTCCCGATGCAGTATCTACAACACCTAATTTTCGTACTCCTATGACACCTAGAATTCCAGATGCCAAAAGTAAATTATCTTTTGACATACATATGGATAGTTCAATGACACAACAAGCAATGTCAAGTAGTAAACATCATTCGGGATATAATGTACAACCTTATAATGATCAAGAAAATCATCAAAACTATTCTACTCATCAAACTTATTCTAATCAAGAGCATCAAACTTCTTATAATAATTCTGGATTACATAATACATACCAATATCAAATAGAGGTATAATATAAAATACATATAAAAAAAATTTTTATATACTAAGAAATTTTTCTATTAATTTCTAAAATAATTAATTACAGCAACATCACGAACAACAAGTACAGCAATCTCATTCTCGACCACATCATTCACAGCATCATCAACAATTAATTCAAGCACATCAACAAGCTCATGTGATTCCCCATCATCATACTCTTTCTCATGTATCGCATTTGCAGTCTCATAGTCAAATTCAACATCATCAATCTCATCCTCAACATCAACCATCACATAACCAACACCTTCACAATCATCCACATCACATGCAACATATTCAAGTTTATGGCAATATAATGTCAAATGATATTGCTTATCAACAATATTCTTCGCAACTGGAATCCACGTTATTGCAGCAAAATATAGAACCTCAGAAACAACTTCATTATTCTCCATATAACGAATCAGATGTTGAAACCAGTAAACCTTATAGGATGCCACCTGAATTACCGTATATAAAATCTCCAGGAATGAATCGTAGAGATATTAAATATCTCGAAAGTGCTGAAGATAAAGAAAATGCTATTGTTGTTGATTATAATGGACCATTGGAAGAAAATATGACACCAAAGCCAGCTGATGAAAATACTTTATATATCGATGAAAGTCTCGGTATCACACCATTGACGGGAAATAACGATACTTGTTTCACAGAAGCATTTAATACGCAATTAACAAGTTCAACACCTATGACTAATCATTTTAGACAATCTTACAAAATAATAGAAGGAACTCCACAATATTCAAATCAATGTGCTGCACCTCAATCGTATGCAATTTTTAATTATATAATTAATTAATATTATGCTTTGATTTATATTTATTTTGCACTTTATTTGCAGCTGTTCAGATGCACCTAATGGTGAAACTGAAGACAAGTTGAGTGTTATATTAGAATCTACTAGAGAATATATTTCAAGCAGTTCTAGCAGCAGTACTCATACAAGAAATACTGTATTAGGTTTTACATTAACAAAAGAAGATTTGGTTCCAATAAAAGAACAAAGTATTAATAAAGGTATTTTAATCAAATATTTAAGAATTTTTAATTTATTTTTAAAAATTCGCTATATATGAAGGAAGATTTTGTCTTTAATAAGGTCTAGAAGATGAAACAAAAGATATTACTTTATCTGTGAATCAACCTTATGAACAAAAGCTTCAAGCACAAATTCAAGCTCAAGCCCAAATTCAAGCTGTGCACGCTCAAAGTCCGCGTACAGTACAACGTAACGTGGATCAAATTACTTCTGAAATTAAGAAGAATTGTGATCTGCGAAAATCAATTAACTTTAAGTTTAACGAAATAGATCAACAAGAAAAAGTTGATTCAATGGAATGTGAAGAGCACCAAGAACCTATGGAAGAAGCAGAAGAAGAAAGCTTTCAATTACCTTCAGGAAATATAAATCCTTTTGATAGAAATTTGATAGCTGGTCTTTTAAAGAAAATTAAATTCCCCCAGCCACATCATGCAGAGGGATATGTGAGATTAAATATTAATTTAAATAAGCTTGTGCCTTCTACTACGATTACGCTTGGTCAGTGCATTTTGATATACTTAAAACATATATCAGTATTGTCATACAAAATTATTTAGTACTTTTATATCTATATTTGTTACATTTATTTTTTTTATATATTTAGGTACTGAAGCGTACGATTTGGTAAAGTGCCTTGGAAAGGGAACGTACGGTACAGTATTTAGCGCAGTAAACTCACAAACAGCTCAAACTGTTGCCCTGAAAACTCAAAAGCCTGCTTGGGTTTGGGAGTTTTATATCACTAGGGAAATAAAAAATCGTCTTACTAATCCACATATGGTAAAATATTTATTAATTATTCATAAATAACAATTTTATTATTTTTACAGTAATAATGTTTTTTTTTTAGTTGCGCGGATTTATGGATGTCTCGATGGCGTATGTTGCAAATAATAGTAGTGTATTAGTTTCAGAATATTCCAGATTTGGAACATTATTAGCAGTAACAAACCAAATAAAAATTGCTACTGGTAAACCATTATTAGAGCATTTGGCTATTTTTTTCACAATTGAAATATTACAAATTGTGGAATATTTACATAAATGTCAAATAATCCATGGAGATATTAAACCAGATAATTTTCTCCTAATGCGTTTGTATGTATTTAATATTTATTAACATTTTATGAAATTATTACAAATTTATAATTATAATAATTTTAGACCAACGGAAGATGTGAGGCCAACAATACAATTAATTGATTTTGGATGTAGTATAGATATGAATCTTTTGCCAGAAAAGACAACATTTACTCAGGTTATAAAAACAGAAGATTTTACGTGTATTGAAATGCAAACTGGAAAACCATGGACGTATCAGACCGATTTATACTGTTTAGCTGCGACAAGTCATTGTTTATTATTTGGTAATTATATGAGAGTTTCAAATATTAGTGGTCGCTGGTTTATTACATCGAAAATACCAAGGTATACATATTTAAAAATATGTAAAAATAATGAAAATATGATAACTGATATAATTTTTTTTATTAAGTTATAAAAAATAAGATTTATTAAAAATTTATTTAAAAAATATAGGTATGCTAAGAGAGCTGCTTGGGAGCAATTCTTCACAGAATTATTAAATATTGAATCATGCGATAAAATGCCAGATTTATCAAAATTGCGCAACATGATGGAGGAAACATTAGCACAGATGACGGATGCACAACAGAAATTTAGAAATTTTGTTAATATTTTAAACAAACGATAACACTTACTGAATATACTGTATCAAATGTTGTGTCCCCATTTGTGCACATATTTAGTAAAGAACCAACATTTATTAAAAAAATTAATGTTATTATGCTATTTATTATCAAAGTTAATATTATGGTGACATATGTAATACACAGTTAATAGTACATGAAATGCACTTTATGGCCTGCTTCGTGGAGGCTTTAATGGACTATACTGCTTGCACATAATCAATTATATTAAAACTATTAAATACTTAATTCGATAAAAAAAAAACTTTCCAATTTAATGATATTATAGACATTTTATGCTCCATAAGTTATAAAAATGTCTTTCAAGATACCTCGTGGCACAGTACCTGGATGTTAGCATCTGTCACGTAAATTATGTAAAGGTAGATTTGTATAATAATAAAGTTGAATTAAAAACGATACTTTGAAAAAAATGGATATGTAAAAAATAAATATTTATAATATCATATGCAAAGATAAATGCGGGTTGTTTATCCACAATGTTTTATAATTACAAGCGGAAAAAATTTGGGTACTGACATATAAAGTACACCATGTAAGCTTGCATTCTTAGATAATATGTATGTAGTGTTTATAAAATATATATGGGATAAAATAAACTTCTATTCGACAGATATTACATTTTTTTACACGCACACATATGCATTTTAATGTAATTATATTTAAAAAATTGAATTTCTCTCGCATGTTCTGTAAAAAATAAATAATAAAATAACAATAACAATAATAATAAAAACAAAAATATGTTTTAATAATTGATTTCAATATTAATATTTTTTTTTGTTTTAGATATTTATTTAGAAAAAATTTTCGATATTTTGATAATAAAATATGCAAGCTCATAAAATGTAAAAATTTAATATAATATGTAAGCAATTATATACAAAAATTACATTGATATATAATTTTCTGATTTGTTTTATTAATTTTTTATTTTGAATGTGCAGGCTTATTCATCAGTATCCACTAAACAGGCCTTTATGTAGTATATTTTATAAAATAGAATTTATATATATATATACTTAATATGCATACGATAGAAATTTCAAAGTTTGTGTTCAAGCAATTCGATCTTAGATTTTATAAAATGCACAAGAACATTAGGTTGTCTAATATTTAAAAAATAATATAAATTATATATGTTGAATTAGAAATCATAATAATAATAGACAATCTATTGCTCTCATTTAGAAATTTCTAAGAATATGCCTTATCTTATTTTAACGATGCAACATAAAAATATTTATATTCATATGAGATATATCTACAATTATTCAATACCTATATTATTAAAAAGAAAAAAAAGAGAAAAAAACGAGTATTGCTGAAATTAAATTTAATTATATAAATAAATTTAGAGGAAGTTATAGGTGATATTTACTATAGTTAGTTTACTAATTTTTATAAAAATTAAAAAAATATGTTTCTCTTCTAAAAATTCTTAATTATATTTAAAAACTTTTGTTCTATAGATTTCTTTATGTATTATTGTTAAATATATCTTATAATGTAAAATTAAAAATAATTAAATCATTGCATGCCAGTGTTACATTATAAATATATAAATCTAAGATTTTATAAATTTATATACTTTGTTACACTGGTCTTTCTCATTGATACACACAACTATTCCAAGAAATCTTGTATAAATAAACTTAAGTTTTTATAAGTATAATTATTTACAAAAATTAATTGTATGATAACTTTTCTCTCTCTATGAATTTTGTAAATCGAATCTAAAATTTCTATAAACTATACAAAATTTAAGATTTACCATATCTTCATTTAAAATCTCATAAGAACATAATGCATAGTTGTCATATTTATAAATTTACATAATTTAATTTGTTTCTTTAAGTTTTACCATAAAATTTTCGATTTAATAAATATAACAATAAATTTACATTAATTTTTGCTTTTCCAAACATATCCATAATCGGTGCACCTTCAAATTGTAATTCAAGTAACTTTTGTATATCGATATCAACTTTTTCCATTTCTACTCCCATAAATTTACAACGTACGCTAAAAAGGCCGGTATGTTCTGTTGGACTTATTTCGAAAATTACATTTTTAAATTGTGATTGAGGAAGTCCATCAACTTCTAATAATACTCCTTTTTCTTGTAATTTGGATGCAGAATATTTTAATGTCATTTTAGATCTTAATTTAACATGATTATTTTTTTGAATGGCTTTAAATGCTTGTAACGATCTATATAAAAATTTTAGATTTATTAAAAGTATAAAACATAATAGAAAAAATTGTATTACATACCCTTTTCCAGTGTGTAAATTTTCCAAACAACGTTGTATATATTCATTGTAATATTCTACTTGTTCTTGATAATATTTACATTTTTCTTCTAATCTTTGTTTAGTTATCCGTAACGTCTGTAATTCTTTATTTCGTATTATTCGATATTTTCCTTTGTTACAAAGATCTTTGGCCACTGCAGTTATAATATTTTGATATCCATCTGTTTGATTGACCCATCCACCAAGTTCAAGTTTATTAAGATATGCTCGTAACTGAAGTTTACAATCATTTAAGGACGAACTGTAAATAAATTTTTACTTCTTCTTTATTTATTTAACTAATAATTTATTTCATTATAATACCTTTTATGAATGATATTTAAAGTAGGCGATAAGCTGGAGCATTTTACATCATATAATTTTTCTTGTATAGGAGAACATATAGTTTCTAAAGCTTCAACTAATGTTTGACCTTTTAAAAATTGTAATACAGAAACTAACAATTCCTTCGTTTTTATAAAAAGTTTGTTTAGACTAACATCTTCATCTTCTGGTATTTGAAATTTATTAGTGAGTATGAGACATACTTCTGTTTTCCCAAAGCGCATTAAATTCGTCTCACATATACTATCAGCTAATGAATAATTTTAATGAAATGTTAAATGTTAAATGAAATACAATGTGATAATAAATTTTCTTACAGATCCCAAGTAAAGAAGCAACAGTTGGTGCAGGACCTAAATCATCCAATAAATCATGCAAGGAATCTAGTGGATCTGGTGCTATTTGATCTTGATATTCTAACATAAGGCAATGAGTATCACAAATTTCCTATAATTAACAAAAATAAAAAATATAATAAAAAAATTATGGTAAATTATTAAAATCTCGCTTACTTGTAGTGAAATATAAATTTCAGGTTTCTGAATGAGTGTGGCTTCTGTATATTCGTGAATACAAAAATGTTCTTCTAAATCTTCAATTTGACAGCAGTAACGGAAAAAACTTTTAAATTTTTCATGGCATTCAATTATAAATGGATTTAAACAGACTAAATGTGTTGCCTCTTCACCAAACTATAAAAAAGTATACATATAATGCTTTTTATTCAATTTTAAATATTATAAATATTGTAAGAAATATAATTACTCCTTTTTTAGAAGCAGCAAATTGTAAAATTTTTGCAATACTAGCTAAATTTCTTCGTTGATCATTTGATAATGATCTATCAATAGGTAATGTAATTATATCAAAAGCATCTGGAGCTACAATAGCTGCATTTATGAAATGATAATAAATCAAATTTCCCACTACTTTTAAAATATCTTTTTCTGGAGCATTTGAGAATTTTTCAGTTAAAGAATCGTTTAAAATTTTAGCCATATATAACATTCCATATGGTATTAAATCTCTTGATTCAGTTATTTTAGTTAAAAATTCTAAAACAGTACTTTGCAATAATTGTATTCCCTTATTTAGTCTACTTTGTACTTGTTCATAATTTAAAGCTTGTTCTTGTGTTACCGTATAAGGCAAATTTCTGTCAAAAAAAAAAAAAAAAAAAATCATAAAAAAGTATAATATTTAATAAGATTTATTAATATTGTTTTAAACTTACAATGTTTCTCCTGTTTCCATTTCTAATTGATTTCGCCAACATTTATAAATATCGATAGGATTTGTTTCTATATTTAATGTTCTATCAGCTAAAATTTTTTCAATAATTGGTCCAACAATTTGTCTTAAAGCTCTTTGACCATTTAATTGCCGCGCATAATTCACTACCATTTTCAAAACAAGAGGATTTCCGGTAACAACTTCAGATGGTTTTTGAAATTTACATCTATTATAAGTTTATAATATTATAAATATTAATTTATATTCTTATTTTATTTTTTTATGGAATGATAATTATACCTGATTTCTTCTTTTAATGCACTCCCAAATAATTTTAATAATAGATATTCTTCTCTAATATTTGATCCGAAATTAAACAATGTTAAAATTACATTTTGAAGAAATTTATTTGTTTTACTTTGAGGTAAAAGAAACAAAAGTTTTGATAAGTATGTTGGATTAGTTTGTAAAGCATAAAATAGATGTTGATAACCTTCCAACATTTTTCGACCTTCTTTAGTTAATGATTTTAAACCTTTATGTGAATTAATACCATCTGATAAAGAATTTCGTTGCTCCCTATTGGAATGTTTTTGCTTTGCAAGTGTTTCTAAACTTTTTCCATGAGCTACAACATCCTAAAATTTTTAACTTTTTAAATATATTTTTAGGTATATATTAGCAGATATGATATATATATTTTTTATATTTTAATCATTACTTGTAATGTAATTCTATTTTGTATAAGTAAACCAATTTTTATATCCATACTATCTAACTGTTGTGATAATATCTGATTATGTCGTATACTTTGTACAACTTCATGTTTTAAATGCTGTAATAATAAATTCATAATAAAATATCAATGGTTAAAATCTTGTTTAAATACTAAAAACTTATATACTTGTAACTGTAAATCTTTATCATAATCTTCCGCATTAAAATTTAGAATTGCGGAAAAATGACGAACAACAGGAAATGGTGGTTTTTCCATATATAATAATGAATGGAAAGCGCGTCTTTCAGCACGACCACGCCATATAGCCTGTATTTTTATAATTTTTTCTTCCTAAAAAAATGTAATATATATATATATATATATATATATATACTAGGTAAATCAATAAAATTCTTATTTCATCGTGGATAAATCTCAAATAAAAAAAGAAAAATATTATTTTACTTACTTGTTCTTTATAATAATCTAATACATTTATATATTTAGCTTTTATTTCCAAGTATGTATTTTGAAATTTTTTTGCATTAAATTTTCTTTTCTCTTCTAATAATTTCATATATCGTTTTCGTTGTACTATACTTCTCCACCAAGCTTGTATTTTAATAATTTTATCTATATTATCATAAAAATATGTAAATCTATCAGAAATTTTTTTTCTTAATAAATATCCACGAATATAAGCTTGGAATCGAATTATCTGTTTACTTATTTTATGCTCTTCATGTTCTCTTATTATAGTGGTTTTTATTACTTCCTGAAAATAGCCAATTAATATATTTACTAATACATATAATAGATTAATAAATAATATTTTTTCAATATATAAATTAATTTAAATTTTTTAATTACACAGTACTTTTATGTCTTCCATGCTAATATAAAATGTTTCAGACATATTTTTAGGACAGTCCCAGGTGTAATTGTATTTCTGCAAATCTAGATATGATTCATTATTATTAGGAGTAATATAATAAACAAATGCACAATCATAATTTTTCTCCTGAAATATAAAATAGAATTATTAAATTAAATAATATATAATTTATTTTAAATTATACCTTAGTATTTTTTAAATTATATAAGCTTTTAAAACATTCTGTTTTATATTTTTCTGGTATTGTAAAACCAAATGTTCGAATACAATCAATTGTGAATAACATATTATTTTGTTTTAATCCTAAATTAACTTGTGATAAAAATGTACAGACTGTAAAAATATAAAGCTTATTATTAAAATTATAATTTGATAATAAATGAACAAAATGTATGAATTATACCATTTTGAACATTTTCAGATTCTGAGACAACAATTTTTGTTATATTTTCTACATCTTCCAGCCATAATTCAGAACCATCAGAATGTTTTTCTTTAAGACATTTTTTAAATAATTTCAAATAAAGAGATGCATCTTTTGGCAAAGTAGCTGAAGTATCTTTTTGTAATTTTAATGCACTATCGTTTAAAGCAGCTATGACATTATTTCGATCATTTTCTACAATACTTGAGTTTAATTGACGTAACACTTGTATTACTGTTAAAATAATAAAAAATTAAAAATATGTGAATAAAAATATATATAGTTATAATAATAGATAAGTTATGTATATACCTTGATCATCATTTTGACATTGTTGATTGACAATATCAATGCAGTCTTGAATATCAATATATGTTAATACAGGACATTCTTCACTTTGCTTTTTACATCGAGCTGTTACTAATATTCTATAATATTTTACTTTATTCTCTTGATCTATTTCCTAAAATATTAGAAAAATATATTACATAGATATATTACATAGAAAAATAACTTCTTATTTCAATTATTTCTATAAAAAAATATATATTATAAAATATATATAAAATAGTAAACTCACAGAAAAATGACAATCTGGATTTGTTAATGCTTGGTAAACTAAGTCTGGATTACCCGTGTCTATAGCTTTAGTAATTTTTGCAATCGATGATAAAACTCGAATACTGACTTTAATATCGTTATATGAAAGAACATTCTAAAAAAACATTATTTATATTAATATAAACTTGTAATAAATCATAATTTTATATTTTGCAAATTTCATATTTACCTGAGATTCAATGCAATCAGCTCTCATCTCTTCATAATATAATGGTATTGCAAAATCATCAATTTTGTCCATTAATCCTAGATCTGGATTTTTTAAAACTTTAGAGAAATCATTTCGCCTGTTATTTTGTAATGTTAAATTTAAAAACTCTATACTTTCATCTCCTGAATTAAAAAAAATATTTAGTAATTTAATATAAAATATTTGAAAATATAATCTTTATAATATATATATATATATATATATAATACTAACGTTTTCGAGATTTAAATGCCATTTTATTTACTTCATCAATTTCCTTTTGAAGTAGTTGCTTCCAATGATGTTGATTACTCTCTGAATATATATTGTTCCATTCAGAACTTTCTAATAATTGCATTAATTGTTCTTTATATAATTGTGCGTTTTCATCAATAATATTCTAACAAAAAAACGATAATATTCATAAATAAGAAAATTATAAGAAAGATTATTAATAAAAATTGTAATAAAATATACTTTTAAACATAATGTAGATATTTTTAATTTATCCATAAAATCATTATTTTTAGAATGAATAGATTGAATTATATCTTCCATGGCACAATGAACTAAAAAAAAATATATACATATAATTAAAAAAAGTATTTCTATTAAAAAGGAATATTTTATGGAAATTGATTATTAGAAGGAAAAATATAAAATGATTGTAAATTACTTACCATTAACATAATTAATATGACCCTGAATTTCTACCTGAGTCAATAATTCATCATATATATCTGGTACATAACTATCATTAAGAGACTGTTAAAATTATATTTATTAATACTTATTGAAAATATAAATAAAAATAATTTAAGAAAAAAATTATTACTTACTCTATTAAGAGCAGCTTGTATTTTAGATTCTTTTGCTTCAAATAAAGTATCACTATATTTCTTAATATAACATGACATAATATTTTTTAACTGTACTACTTTATTTTGAAGTGTAGTCAATATTTTATCATTATTCTTGAAATATAAAATTTAAATATTATTTAAATTATTATTTGAAACTTTTTAAAAATGTAAACATGATATTTATACCTTTTCTATAATAGCTTGATTAATAGCTATTACTGCAGCATGAAGTGTTACTGCATCAATCTCCATGCTATTTGTTAACAAACCACCAATTTTTTGAAATGAAGGCATTTGTATTCCATATTTTTTTAATTCATTACTGACCATATTTATTTCTTCCTCTAAAGAGAATAAAATGGTACAATTATAATTAATCTAAATATTTTTATATAGTATAATAAAATGAAACTGGTACCAGTAAAATTCACTTTTCCATATAAATCTTGAATTTGTGGAGCTTTACCCAGCTTAAATAAATGAGTACTCAGAGCATGAATACAATATATTACACGAGGCATATTTTTTTTATCATAGATATCTGTTGTTTCTGGTTGAAAAGTCTATTAGAAAATTAATTTTATTACTTTCAACAATTTAAACAAATAGAAAATATTTTATTGTTCATATTGCAAACACATACTAATGGTAATTGCATAGATTTTAAGGCTTTTAGAAAATAATTAATATTATCTGTATGTCTAAATTGTAAACCAATTGCTGTATAACGTTTTTGTTCAGGATCATATATTTTGTGAATAGGCAAAGATTCAGGTGCCATAAAATGAGCAAGTTTAGCTAAATATACTCCATTTCTTAAATTTTCTTCTAATTCAGTTGTTGATGGAAGTGTTTCTCTAAGACAAGCTTCCATCCATCTATAAGATGTAGAAAATATTAAAAAATGATAATTAAAAAGAATGATATTAGTTTATGATAAACTTAGATATTTACTTTTTAGCTTCCTCTAAATGACAGAGATATTCATAAGCAACTGTCTTATGACGCTGCTCATCCATTTCCTCTGCTGATTTACGAATATCTGTTCCTGTAAAACTTTATTTTCTAAATAATGAAAATCTAAATATATATTCTATATTAATATTTAATATTTCATATAACATTCATGTAACATCAAACTTTCAATATACCATATCTTAGATAAAATGCAGAATAAAAGTTAAATATCCAAACTAATCATTAATCTTACCTTTTTCATGATTAATTAATTGCTCATTGATAATACTCATATTAATTAATAAGAATATATAATAAACGCATAAAAACAGAAAGCGATACACAACAATGGAATAGTACGTTAAATTCTATAAATTCAAACTTGTTCAAAACTACAAATACGATGCAACACTGACTAGTAATACCAACTGAAATGTTCCAAAATCAATCAAATCTAATATCATTGGATATAAAAAAAACATTAACAACTAACTTCATACTTCTTATGATTTGATTTGACTTGATTGGGCAAATGGAAATGATCGGATAAATAAACAATAAATTATCAATTTTAATTTATAAAATATCTAACAAGATAAATAAATAATAAACAAAATTCTACTTATAAAATAATTAAATTTAAAGACTTGAAAAGACATAATACAAAGTTAAAAAAGAATTTTTTTTATTTATTTTTTTAATTATAAAATAGAAAAAACAAATAATATAAGATAAATGATTATAAATTAAATAATTTCATTATTATTCTTGAATCTTAATTGTTTTGAATTTTTATTTATATCTCTATTCTCGTTTATTATTTTTTCATAGATTATTCCTAACTTTTTATTAATAATAATAAAATTTTTGTTAATAATAAGAACAAATATCCTAATAATCCTAATAATCCTTTTATTATTCTTTTAAAATCCATAAATCATGCTAGAAGCATTTGCATTTTATATACAAAATTCAAACAAAATAATTTTTCAAAATATAATTCTTAAATTAATCATAAGTATGAATTAAAATAAAAAAGAGAAATAAATTCAAATAATTACAAATGAATAATTTATATTTATTACTATTACTTCATTTCTATTTTTGAAATAAGATTTTTTATACGCATTTCAAGCATCGATTCTTTTCAAATAAATTCGCAGAATGTTTAATTGTATTTTTTTTTTTTTTTTTTTGGAATCAAAATTTACTTATGTTTACAATACAAATAAAATATATGTATTATATATACGTTAATATATATGTATTATTAAAGTGGTATAGAATTAAGGGGAGGTTAAGGAGGAAACAACACAAGAATAAGTGAGAGGCAAGGGGAATTAGATAAAGCGGTTGACCCTCGCCCCTTCAATGACCCGAGAGATATCGTTCCACTAAATTCACTGACGCACCTCTCAGTCGAATGCGTGGTCTCTTTTATAGATCATAGTGATTTCTTATTGCAATCCATAAAACTGGAAATGAAGCTTTTAAAATTATTTTTTGTTCTTTTTTATTTTATCAAGATCAATCAATGTGATATCAAAATTTCTACCGGTAAGTAATTTTATATTTGCTTAAATTGAAATTTCTCTTTAAATTAAAACTTCTATGATATAATGTTATAAAATTATGTTGTGATTGATTTTTAATTCAATGGAAATGTACAATTAATACCATTAATTATATTATTAATGATTTTTTGATATAATAAAATGTAATTTTTCTTATATAACAATAATATTTAATAAATAATATATTTAATAATATTATTTAATTTAATATTCAAATGATAATATTTTCCAGTAAAAAATGATACCGCAGCACAAATAGCACTTGGCGAGAAACGACTTGAAGATCATGTTCGCGCGATTTTGAAGCATTATCAGCAAAGTGATCCAGTAGGATTACCTGGAGCGCCAATACCGGATCCTATGTCAGCACCGGATATGAAGTATTCATTTTCTATGTATACCATGAATTTTAAACAAATGAACATTTATGGTTTATCCAAATTCCGGATAGTAAATGCAGAATCAGAATTAGCATTGATGCAAGTGAGATATTTTCAACATTTGAATTTTTTATATATTTAATATAAAATTCTTAAATTTGCAAATTGAAATCATTAATCAATATAATTTCAATATAATTGAAATCAGAAAAAAAAATAAATATTTTTTTCTTAAACTTATTTCCATCAATTAGTTTATAAAATTTGTTATTTAAAGAACAATTATGCGTCAATATTTCTTTAAAAAGATATGTATTATTTTAATGTTTAAAAATATCTATCGTTACAAAAAAAGATATTGTTAATTATATGAATATATTAATTTTATAATATAGAATCGTTTCGCATCAATGATTAATTATAATCATATAATCACTTTTAGATTTTAGATTCTTTGTTAAATTGATCCACATAAGATATTTTATTAAATGTTATTATAATCGTATAAGATCTAAATATTAAAATTAATTTTTATTCTAACATATTTCTCGAAGGTTTCAGTGACATTAAATATAGAAAGTTTGGATATTCGTGGATTCTATACTTTATCTTCTTGGTTGTCTCGATCAGCTGGTAATTTTACAATGAAATTGATGGGAGTGAATGTAAAAGGGATTGGGAGACTCGAAGTTGCTAGCGATGGTAAATTACAAGCACAAAATATCGATATGGATTTGACATTTGAAAATATAGCCATGGATTTCAAAAATTTGGGTTTCTTGGGTTCTGTATTACAAAGTACGATTAATTCTGTAGGCTCCTTTATTTTCGATAGTATTAAACCTTTCATATTGAAGGAACTAAATACTAAAGCACGGTAGAAATCATTTAATCTGACATTATTATATATAATAATCACTTAAAAATCACTTGAAAATTGTCTTATTTTTTAGGGGTATAGCTAATAAACAAATTTCACAATTACCGCAATATTTTCCGAATTCTATATCGCCTTTTGATATGGCAATAGCCGAACTCCGTAAGTATATATCTCAAATGGGCTACGATCCATTCAAAGTGAATGACTACAGTCAAACTGTTGGTATATTTACGGTGACATCGACTCATACTTGGATCACTGGTCTGGCAAGCATTTATCGAATGGGAAATGTTACTTTGGGTATAAAAAATGGAACGGTGATTAATTTATTTTTAATTATTTTCAAAACATATTTATTTAATTTCAAGTTTTTTCTATTATGATCGCTTACGACATATACATGCAATATACATTAATACAAGATAATCTACCGATTATCATAATTACATTAGTAATTACGTCATATACATTATGAATAAAAAATAGACTAACTAATGAATTTTAATCACAATTTACAATTGTTGCCTATTTTGTCATCTACTTGTAAACATTATATTACATAACACATTTTCTAAATACATAACATATTCTTTTTTTTGTTTCCATTTAAAGGTATATGCAACAGTTGATGCTGGCACTCAAGAGCTTGAAGGAAAAACACATTGGGAAATAAGTGTAATCGGTGGCTTTTTGTCTAGGGCTGGTACAGTTTCCTTTACTATACAATATTTCAGAGTTCAGGTAAATTTAAGCCAACCTTTAGATACTCGTAAAAGGCCAAGTATGGAAGAACTTGAACTTGAATTGGGTAATATCCAAACAAGAATTCATGGAGCTGGTACTATTGATTATTTAGTTGAAGCAAGCATTAATATATTACCAAACCTTTTAAGGTTCGATCTTAATGTTTTTTTACTTCTGTAATCAATAACTTTACATATTGATTCATAATATAAGAAATGTGTTCTTATTATTATGTTATATAAGAAAAAATTATTTTTTTTATAGATATCAAATAATGGATGCGATCGAGGGACCGCTTAAAAGACGTTTACAAATTTTTTTAAATAAAGTAGATGTTGAAAAACAAATTTATGAATATATTCCTAGTATAGAAGAAAAGGCTAGACAAGGTATGATTCCTTTGGAAGAGACAAATCTAGAATTAATATCACCTCAGGATCAAGATGAACAACCATTTTCAGAAAGCGAAGAAAATCGAGGTCCATCATAAAAATTGAACATATTATGTATAATACATAAATAATTATTTAAATATATTATTTAGAATTTAGATTATTTAATTACGAAAATGCTATCTTTTTTATTAATATTAAGATTACATAAAGTTGCATATTTAACAAAAAATAAATCTTGATAAATATATTGCTCAGCGCATTATGTGTTTTGTAAATATTATTAAAATATATTTTTTAAATATATTTTGTTATAAATTAGTTTTAAAAAAAATATATCATTTTAATATTTAATCTTTATTTATTGAAAAATAAAGCTAATAAAAAGTACTTACAATAACGTATGTTTATAATATAATGATAATAATAAAATATTGTATAATTGAATTTTACAAAATTGCATCATACAATATCAGAAATATTTATGTTAAACAATTTTAATAGCGTAACGCAAATAAAAAGAATGGTTTAGTGCAATGATCAAATTTCAATATCTTAAATTTTTTGAACATATTTATAATATGATCTTATATATCTAAGAAATTAAAACAATTAAATTATCAGTTCCACATATATATATGACTATTTGTTATTGACAATTAAATCAATATAAACGAACAATTTCAAAGTATACGAAAAAAAAAGTTATAAAATACTGTATGTAATGAATTTTAAATATATAAGAGTCTATTAGATGATATTATTTACAAATTATGCTGCTTTAATAGCTGGTGCATTACTTCGTTCGATCGGTATAATTCTTTCTCCAGGTGCTGGCAGAGCTAATCTTGGAGCAGTAATAGTAAGAATACCATCAGATGACAAACTCGGTTTAACGTGGCCAATATCATATCCTTGTGGAAGCACATATCGACGCACAAAATGCCTCGATACGTAACCATGTTCATCTTTCTTCTCTTCGTGTTTCCCCTCAATGGTAATACATTTATCATCCGTTCTGACGGTGATTTCCTCTGGTGCAAATTGTTGCACATCGACAATTACCTGATATTTGTTTTGATCTCGTTCAATAGTAGTCGAACCTCCAACTTGATGTTCCAATTGTTCCATCATATTTCTCCATGGTTGGAAAAATTCATTGAAGGATGGCATTGGTGGTAGTTTCCAAAAATCATCTCTAGTACTAAGACGTTTAAAATGTTCTTCTAATTCTCGATGATAACGGTCCATATCTTCCCACCAATTACGGAAGAGATCTCTTGTTACTAGTGCCATATTAATACAGTTAATCTGTAAGAATTTAATATGTAAAAGAATTAATTCCTGATACATATTAACAAAAATTTCAGATTAATATATTATACTAAATAATATAAATGTACACTACAAAAAATCAATTCAATAGAAAAAATAATGATGAAATAATAATAGTGAATTTGAAATTAATATATATATAAAAAAAAGTGTTGACATTGTCGATAACGTTAATATAAGAAATAAAATCTTTATTTAATATCTTTATTATATTTATTTTTTAAAAAAAAAATATGTTATTCAAAACATTTGACATTCACATCACATATAAAATAATTATACAAACTGTGCAATATGAGATGCATAGTATTATGCTTTTACGCATTTCAAATGTCTATTCTTAGATACATGAAACATATTCGTAAAACATTATACCAATATTATATTGATACGTATTAATTACGAAATTTTCTTTTAATTGTAAAAATAAATAATAAAGATTTAAATAATAAAGATTTAAATGAAATTAATATTCAATTAAAAATAATAAAATAAAAATAAAAGAAAATGTATTACTGATAAAATTTTGCTTTAAAAATTCTTAATAAATTCTTAAAAAAAATTACATAAAATTAAAATACATACCTTTTATTATTAAAATTTTTTAATTTGTTTTACAAATGAAATAATTGTTTATATTGTATAATATTGTTTGGTAGATAATTACTTCAAACGTTATACAAACGTTCACTTTGAGTTGCACTTTTTAACTGACTGCGCAGTACTACCTGTCACGTATTTATATTTGATATGGCGCGCTTTTCGAGATTGTTCGAGATAACTATGTGCATATGTATATCGTTTCGAATTTTCTCGAATCTCGAAACTCCTACTCGAATTTACTAGCAATCGCATTGCGACCAATCGATGTTTTCTTGCGATTATACAATCCTATGACGATTCTCATCAATTCGAGTAATTTCTTTCGATATTTTTAATGCGATTTAAAATACATACATTTGATTCTATATATTTATTTATCTTTATATAATTTATTTATATAATTTTTCTATATATATATTTAATATTTATTTTTCATTATATATTAACACATATGATATTTAATTATAGATAATGTTTAATTATATTTTAATATATTTCCGATTAGCTAGTTTAATAGTTAAATTATATAATATATAATAAGTTAGTTATTTTAATAACTTTTTATAAATTATTTTAATTATTTTAAGTTATTTTGAATAACTTTAAAATTTATATCTTTACATATAATAAATATTTGTTTAATTTAATTTATAAGAAAAATAATTTTTTTTAATTATATTATATTATATTCATTACATTATATTGTCATTATTATTTATAATATTTTTATAAATATTTCTTATTCTAATAATTATAATAATTTAAAAAAAATTTTATCAAATTTCAAATTAATAATATTTGATTTTACTTTTATTTGTAAATATTTGTAATTAATGATAAATAAATTTAAACCATATTATTATTTCAGAATTTATAGATTTATGTATAAAGAATTCGATTTTTTATCTAAAAATAAGTATCGATTAAAAGATATTGGTTGACTGGACGGTAGTGAACTCTCTGATCACATATGAGTATTCATTGCCAATATAATTATAAAAATTATAGAATCGATATAACAGAATGTAATCTTTTTCTTTACCATTCAATGGTAAATGCGAATTCATATGTCCTTTCTGAGCATGCGCACATTTATAAGCGCGAAAATAAAATCTTTTTAATAAAATTATTTTTTTAAGACAAAAATAAAAAATCCTTAATTATTTTTGTATGATTAAAAAAAACATAAAAAATAAATGAATAAAATTAATAAATAATAAATAAAAATATATAAAAATAATAATTATAATGAAGAGAATTAAATAATGAACAAAAGTATTATAAATTTTATATAAATATTTTTTTATCTGATACATATTACATTTCTCTTTTTTATTTAAATTATATTACTATTAATATTACTAATATTACATATATATATATATATTATTTATGATATATTATTTACATATATTCTTTTTATTTTTTTTATTTTATTATTAAATTTACTTAATATATTATTAAATTTAAACACAAGTACAGGAATGCTTGGATTGTACTTCTGTTATTGTTAATATATAGTATTGTCCCAATTATTATGAAAGTTTATAGTGGGTACAATACTTTATACGGATTGAGTATACCATTTGGATCCATCATTTTTTTCAACTCGTGCATGAGTTCAATTTCTGAAGAAGTTCTACTCATATGCAAATACTTTGTTTTTGTGAATCCTATACCATGTTCAGCACTTATACTACCACGAAGTTTAGATACGTATTCAAAAATGAAAGGTTCTAACTGTGATGCTATATCAGGTTCGTATGATGGTATCGAAACTTGTACATGAATGTTTCCATCGCCTAATAGACAAAAAATAGATAAAAATATAAATTATAAATATAAATTGCACAAAATAATTTTTAAACTATTTAGTTTTAAATAGAATAAAATAGAAATATTTAATAATATTTGATTTTGTAGACGTACCTAAATGCCCGTAACCACTGATTCTTATAATACGTGGATCACGCAAACGTTCTCTGAGTACTTCAATTACTTTATAGAAACAAGGAAGAGGTATCGAAATATCATATTTAAAAATATAACCTTCTCGTAATATTCCTTCGCTAATGCGTTCCCTTAGTGCCCACATATTCTGTGCAAAAGATAAATTTATATTTTTTTCATATTTATTAAATATTTTTTTAATTTTTTTCAGAAAATATTAAAATATAAAATCAAAAATATTAATTTCTAATTAAAAATAAAAAAAACATATAATATAATATAATATAAATTATTTTTAGAATAATGTTTGCTATACAATGTATATATATATATATGTAAGAAAAATCTAATAAAAAAAAAAAGAAAAAAAAAAGCGAAAAAGAAAAATAATTAAATATATATCACGTGAAAAAAAAATACTAACTTTAACTTTGGTAGGATCAGAAGTCAGAGTACCGTCTTCAATGATATTGTCGGCAAGCGCCTTTTCCACAAAAGAGGTAAGCTTTTCTTCATCGTGATTTACATTGCTACCAGAAGTTTCCATCAACACATAAAAGTCATGACCGTCGATTTTTGTTGTTAATGGACTTTTTAAACCAAAAGCTTCAATGGAAACATCTAATGACAATTTGTCCATCATTTCGAATGAAGATAGAATTTCTCCCAATTCTTTTTTTGCTAGATGAAACGCTTTCAATACTTTGTCAAAATTGTTTAATCCTACAATAAATATATAATAAATAACGAAATTTTATATGGCAATATAAAAAAAATAATCGAGAATCTATAATACCTAAAAACGCAACGTTGACAGCTGCAGGAAGAGGTGGACATTGAATCGCGACTTTCGTTACAATTCCTAGCGTTCCCTCAGATCCGATAAATAAATGTTTCAGATGATAACCGGTGTTGTTTTTTTTTAGAGTATTTAAGCAATCTATCACATTTCCATTCGCTTTTACCTAAAATAACATAATTACATATGTGATAAAACATGATGATTTATTAATAAAAACTTACGGCTTCGAGACCCAAAATGTTTCCATGAAGATTACCATAACGAAGAAGTCTTAAACCACCGGCATTTGTAGACACGCAGCCACCAATCAGACAACTACCTTTAGCGCCGAGATCAATCGGCATCATTAAACCTACTGTCGCTAAATGATTTTCCAGGTCTTCGAGCACGCAGCCAGCTTCACAAGTCAGCACTCCTAAAGTGAATAATTATAAAATAAAACAATATTTTTCCAAACTAACTATTTTTCTAAAATTGCTCCATCAATAATATATATTTTTTCCAAAAACTTTAATTTCTCACATTCCTTTTGAACATTTATATATCAATGTTTTTAATTTCAATTTTTACTAACCTGCTAGTTCATTAGTTTCAATAATTTTGTTCATAAGTTTCATGGAAATAATAATTTCATCAAAAACTGGCACGCTACCGCCAACAAGACCCGTATTTCCACTCTGAGGACATACAGCTAAACGATTTTCGTTACAATATTTTAATATGGCAGACACTTCGTTGGTAGTTTTTGGTTTCAATACAATTTTGCTTTTTCCTGCAAATAAATTAATTCAATGCTAATTTACTTATTTATTTATTTATAATTACTTAATTTATTTTTTTCTTGATTCATATTTATCAATTCATCACAAAAATTTAACAACTCATTTATTTTATTAATCATAAAATAATTATATGCAATCATAATATCGAAATTATTAGTATTATGGTATTATTATATTATTATAAATACATAATATATATAATAGTATTATAATATTATAAAAATATAAATTTGACTTTAAACAATTTCTACAAGAAAATTCGAAAGTTCAAAAAAAAAACACTATTCTCACACTTACCTCTGACAATTTTTGAATAATCTATATTATATCCCTCGCATTCTTCTGCATCTGTGATAACTCTATTTTGTCCAAGCAAATTATTGAAAAATGCTACATGATCATTGCAAATATTTGCATACGGACCTCTTTTTATTTTGTATCTATCCGATGTGAAGTCCGGTTTTGTGGAGAAAAACTGAACTCTTGAGATATGTCGAAATCTCCGAAGCAACGTTTGAAAACTCATATTCTTCTATAAGAGATCTTCGATCAATTCAAATTCATAAATATATTATTAATATTTTTTTTTTATTTATAAAAAAATCTGTTCTTTGCGAGAATATAAATCTTTTTCAATATTTTGCGCATTTATTTTCGATGAAATATATCTGGAATATACTGTGATTATTATTCGATTTATTTCGACGAAATATAAAGAAAATTGTTTCTTATTTATATTATAAAATTCTTCTCTATTTATATTATAAAATTACTTCTTAATTGTACTTTTATTAATACAATTGAATAAATATTGCAATAGATAATTTTGTCGATAGTAACTCATGAATAGCAATATTTAATTAAAATAAAATAATAAAATATTTCTGTAACATTCAATTGATAAAAAATTCAGACAAAATTCAATTGATATAAATATATATGAAAGATTGAATCGATTCTTAAATGTTTTAAATATAAATTTATATATTTATTTATATAAATTTAAAAATATATAAATATATCTTTTAAATATAATATTAAATATTTTACATGCGAAAAATGTGAATTGTAATTATTTTGCTATTAAGTGATTTTATCTCAAATTATTTTTTATATATTTAAATCTATATAAATTAAATTATATATTATTTATATTAATATTGTTTGTAATATATAAATTATATATATTATTTATATATATTATTCGTAATATGAAAGAAGTTGCATGTTAATTAAAAATAAGAATCTAAAATAACTTAAGAAATTGAAAAATAGAAAAGTAAGAAATAAAGAGTGAATAAAACTCATAATTGTCAGATGATCATAATATGTAAAAATCAGGCGTGGCATAATTATGGGCCCCGGGCTGCTTCCATTTTCTACTAGCTAATTCGACTCTGATGCCTGATCGACGGACATCGAATATTATAATCCACGATGAATGTTGATGGGTAACTCCCCTTCTCCTTACGAACAATCCCCTCCCCGCCCCCCAATCGTTCAAGAGGATTCGCGACGATGCGTGGTAGAATTACAATTGTACAGAGCAGTGGGGAAAATAAGGTCAGGGGTGGAGGGGTCGAAAGAACAAAGAGAGACGATGAAGGAAAAAGAGGACGAATCGACTAACAGAGATGCAAATCTATTGGAGTAAGAAGAAAGAGGAAAACGCGAATGAGAAACAGAAAAGCTAATAAGAGATTGGAGTGGGAAGAGAACCAATCGTCGCGATGACTAATACATTCTATATTTCAATGTATATAAACGAACTCAATTTACTTGTATGCCTTCCACTTGTATAAAAGAATATCACACTATCTCACTCGGCATGTATATATATATATATATATATATATACGATCGTATTTGTGTATATGGAGAAACTAATACAGAGAAAGCCAACTACGAATACAAAGAAATGAAATGTGTGTATGTATGTATGTATGGTTGGTATGTGTATATATATATATATATATATACACAAAGGAACGTTGATATAGATGTGAAATGTTGCTATATTGAAATGTAGGATACAAATTTCTAAAGAAGGACGCATGCGCGACATCACCAACGAGTAAAGCTAATTTCTCAGTGGCGGCTCGAATCATTAACTTGTTACCTTGGCAACCCCAGTCGACCTAAACCATTGGCTGTCGCTTTCCCCCACTTTCTCTTTGCATGCTCTATCGGTCGAACAACAAACTACACACGTAACTACACTCCTTCACAGAATATCGTAATTTTCCTAACCTTGCGTGAACAGGACTATAGACTGTTTCACTCAACTCATACAATTACATAAGCGAATATACAGTTGTATATGTAGCATGCCACCATAGGGTCGTGATAGCTGGAATTGGCGCGACTACTACCCTCTACACGAAACATTCTACTTTCTCGCTCTTTGTCGAAATTTGTGAGTGACATCAAAAAATGACCAATATTGGCCGATTGGTTTTGTTTTACATTTTATATTAAACTTTTTTGTTTTACATTAAATCATGATATTTTGGATGATTAAGAATTTTTAAAAATATATGTGAGATATAATAGAGATTTTTAACTCTTATAACAAACAATATTGAAAAAAATATTTATAGAAAATAGATATTAGTTGATGATAATTAAAATATTGGGAAATGACATGCAATTGGATTGAATCTAAAATTAAATAAAGAAAATCTCTAACATAACTTAATATTGAATAAAAAACGTTATAATACATATTACAGCAAATTATAAATTACTATTTCAGTAATTTAAAATAATATATCATTCACGTGCTTGATTCAATAAATTTTTTTCTACTAATTAAAATATATAATGATTTTTCCGAATAAATATTTTTCATATAAAATCAACGAAAGGAAAGATAAATGAAATTGCATTACATGGTTTTGAACAGGACAGTATGAAGCTCAACTTAGAAACAGCTGTGCCAGTAACGTAGCGTATATTCACGAAATCGAATCAAAGAATATCAGAAACTAAAAAATTTGCAAAAATTATATAAATTTAATTAGTTTTAAATATAGTTATAAAAATATCTAAATGTATAAATATGTATGTGCGTTTGTTTTATATTATTCATTTTATTATATTACAAAAATTTTATTGAATTTCAAAACTTTTACATTCTAATTAATTATAAATCAATATTAAAATCAATATTATTAATAATAGTTCCAATTTAATGAATTATAAAACTAAGCATTTAAATATCAATACATTACTCTAATACATTTAAGAATGATTGAAGACTTATATGTTTATTTTATATAAAAATAAAAAAATATCTGCAAATTACAAAAACAATATTTTAATTCAGGTATTTTATGTACTAAAATATATTAAACTATGTAGCATAAAATATATTATAATATATTTTTTATAATATGTTACAATTTTATATAATCTGAGAAAAATATATAAAATTATTACATCAAAAAAAAACAATATAAAAGATAATATAAAATATTTACTTTTTACAAGAATATAAAAAAATTACATGGGGATTATATGCAAAAAATAATGTTCATTAATATTTAGAATTTTAATATTGTTAAAAATAAAATATAATGAATAACATATATTATAAAATGCATCGGGAGAATTATATGAATAGATGCGTCCCTGATAGTATCGTGAAGTTATACTGCGAAATATTCTGCAGACTATAATCACGTATATGTGCATTATATGACATATTAGTGTTAGTGAAGAGTGTAAGAGTATATGAAGTAAGAGTATGAGTACCGTTACGGGGCATGCGCCTGCAGCCACCATATCCAAAGGCCCCGCCTTTCATGGTGCAAACGATGCCTCTGGGATTTGTCCTCGCTGGACCAATGAGCAAGCGAGTTTATCATAGGCGACGAGAGAGGTGAGGTTATTGGAATCGAAATGGAGGGGAGCAGACAGGAAGAAGGGTAACGAGAGGAGGAAGAATTGAGAGAAGCGAGGGGTTCGGCAGATCGTGTGGGAGCAGGGAAGCAGCAACGAATGCAACTACAATTGCTTACGAAACGCGACGTCAACGTCTAACAAAATTTTATTTAAAACACTTATAGTGCTTTTTAATAATATATGAAACTCAACGTGTATGATTAAAAGTTTAGTCAAACTTAGAGTGGAATCGTGTAGTGACAGTGTCTACGGCGTGTTCGAAAACGTGATAGGTGTGACTGCGCAGTCGCCATGTGAGTACCTGAACAAGTATCCGAAGCTCCATGCAATATCGTGTGCTTTGGATGCTTTGAATTTCTTAATTATATATAATTAATATTTCAATAATAATCACGTTATATTTTATATAACATTTAATGATTATTGTCAAACACAATAAATACACAACATAATTTGTCCCGCCGGATCTTCGAACGTGCTTTATTTTGTAATCCAATATGTCGGCATTGAGGACGCTCTTCGGTATTCACCGAGATACAATTCTTTTATTGTGCGTATTATAATATTTTTGATAAATAACTATTGATATATAGTTCCTGAAGAACCGCGTGCATTGTTATTCTTATTATCATCAATATTACCATTATGGCGAAATCCATGTTGTCAACCGCCCTCTGGTACAATCGCTTCTCCCCTTCTCTTATTTTTCTTTCTCCCTTCCTCTTACTTTCCCCTTTCATCCCGCCTTTCAATTGTATTTCCCGCTCAGTGAGATGTATTCCCTCTTCCTCTTTGAATCCCTCGTCCTAGTACTAATTATGGTGCAAGACGACATTTTGTTTCTTCTATCCAAAACTTAAAACGAATCATATGTTTCAGAGCATCGATATTCTAATACTTATGTACGAATACAGATTTCTCCTTTATCATCTGAGAGATTCAAATTGTTTTGATTCGCTTAATGTATTTATATTGTTTTAGATACTATTCCCTTTTTACTAAATTCATCTATTAACTATTTTGTATAAAATCAAATCGTATGACGTAATAACAAATAAATGCATTTAACTCGATCTATTTTCATAACTAATATTGTTACTTATTGAGTAAAACGTCAATAATCTTTCATATAATGATTATTATTTACTAATCATTAAATAATTGTATTTTATGAAAAGGTATGCTTATATATTATGCATATAATAGAAAAAATGAACTTAAAAAAATATATAAAATTATAGGTTATGTGAATATCATTAACATCGATTTCAATTTTCTTTCATTTCTTGTATTATTTAATCTCTGAAGGTATAAATTGATGAAATTATATTAATGTTATTACTTAATAATTATTAAGTAAAATATAATAATTATAGATATAAAAATAATTTTATATCTATAAGATAAAATATTTATTTTATTTTTATATTTTAAAGATTAATTGAAGCAACTTTGTAATTTCAAATTTATACTCGAATATATTATTAATTGTAATTCATAAAATGAACTATATTTTGATAATAATTACTTTTTATTATTTAATATCTTTATAATGTATGATTTATTATTTAAGGTTATCATGTCCAAAACATTGAACATTATTACTTTAAACATTAAATAACTAATATTGTGTATTATGTATTAAATAAGTCATTTTAATAAAAAATATTGTTATATTTTATTAGTAAATTGCATATTTTGATATGTAAACGTAACAAAATGAAATTTTACATATGAAAAACATATACGTTATATTAAATGAAATAACTTTTTATATCATAAATATGCAACATTCTATTTTTTATTCTAAAACACTTACATTCTTAAGCTATATTTTCCACTTCATTCACTTTCACACACTTTATTATTAATATTTCACGTAATAATAAAAAAAAAATTCAAGTTTTAACTTTCCACGTGTATCAAAATTATTAAGGTTATGAGCAATAAATATTATGCAACTTTTTTTTATACTGTTGTATATACGCTATAGTTACCGCTTTAATACATAAATTATATATATTTTTATGTAATTGTATACAACTATTTTTTTATTTTTGAAAATTTTTAAATTTATAATTTTATATGTATATCAAATTTTAATTAATGTATATCAAGTTTAATTATAATTTACATTTTTTTATAATAATGTAAGATTTTTTTATATACAAAACTATAAATAAATTATACAAATTATTATTATTTTGAATATATTAATATAATGATTTATTTAATATATTAATAATATTAATAATAATATTATATATTAATATAATATTATATAATAATAATATTAATAATATTATAATAATATTAATATAATGATTTATTTTTATAAATTTATATATACAAGAAATTTTAATTTTTAAAAATTTATCTTTTAGGTGCAGTAAACTAAAAAGATTAAAAGAAATATTTTAATAAGAAACATATAAAATGGCAAAAAAAAAAGATATTAAATTATCAAGAATATAAAAATAGGAAGAATACTTCTTAAAGGAAGTTTAACTTCAAATAATAAAAAGGTGTAAGAAAACATGACAGATGTTAAACCAATTGGAATCTCCCAAAATCAGCCACAACAAACACAACAACAATCACAACAGCAGCAGCAACAATCGCAGCAACAACAGCTGCAGCAATCACAACAATCACAACAACAGCAATCTCAGCCGCAACAAATGATGATTGCAACCCATGATATTCAACAACAACAAAATGTACAGCAGCAACAACAGCATGTTCAACAGCAATCATCTCAGTCGCAGCAAGTGCAACAGCAAACACAACAACAAGTACAGCCACAACAAGTTCAACCTCAACAACAAATTCAACAACAAGTTCAATCACAACAACAAATGCAAGTACAACAGCAAGTACAACAAGTACAGCAGCAAGTGCAACAACAACAACAACAACAACAATCGCAACAACAACAATCTAACAGTGGACCACATAACGTTGTTCCTACTCAAGTGCAAGTACAGCCACAGGTAGCAGCAATTATGCCTCAGCAGCAGGTAAACATCCGAAAAAAAGAATATTATTATAGTGGAAACATTAAGCAATAAAATTTTATTATTTTAATATTATTATAAAAAATTATTATTAAAAATAAAATATTTCAGGGAGCTGTTGCAGTGTCAATGCAACATCAGCAACAAGGAGTTGGAGGTGTGTCTATGACTTTGTCTGGTCAACAAGGAGCAACAACTATAACTACTATGGCTGCACATCCACAAGCAGTACAAGTTATTCAACAACCTATGCAAAATCAAGCATATCATTTACAACAACTTTACAATACGCAAGGAACTCCATTATTGATGCCAGGGAATTTAGCTCTTCATCCTGCTGGCATCAATCCTTCTTCTATACAGGTACTTAAATATATTCATGATATTTATTACTATTAAAATACATAAATCTTTTTCTAAGTAGGACACTTTACAGGTTATAACTGCTGGAAAACCATTTCAATCTGCTGCTCAGTTGACACCTCATATGCTAACTACTGCATCAACACCGGGTCAAGGAGGTGGCCATCCAGCAGCTGGAGGAACTAAGGTTCAAGGATTTCCTACAGGCTATTTACCTGTACCTACTTCTGCTACACCTGGAGCAGGACAAACATTAGTATTTGGACAACTTGGTGTATTGGGTTCCCCACAGCCTCCATCTATACAACAACAACAGCAGCAACAATCTGCAAATAAACAAGACCAAGTACAAAAGGTAACATTATTTTTATTTTATCTTATAATAGATATTCTATGTTCAATTATTTTATTATTTTTAAAATGTGTAGTATACTACATGTACAGCTGCTACTCCATCCGGAGGACGAGGTGGTATGCAATTTGCTCCTTGGCAATTTACACCACAAGTTGCTTGGACTGGAATACAACCACCAGCACTTTTAACTAATCAAATATTTATTAGAGGTCCTACTCAACCTGATATGTTTATACAAAGTCCACAACCAATTCAAGCTCATAATGGTTAGTTTTGTATTTATATTAAATGCAATTTATATAAAATTTTATATTTTGAATTGAATTATTTTATTATTATATTAGCACTAGCTACGCAACAACAAATTCAAGGAGTACAACAAATTGCTGCAGCTAGTGGAAAACCAAAGGTAATGGATATACAACAACAACAACAGCAACAGGGTAAACAAAGTACAGGTGGACAACGACCTTTGAGTATTTTGCCGTCCTCTTTACAAGCAGTACAAGCTGCTAACATACGAGCTGCTAGTTCTGTTTCAACACAAACTGTTCATGGAGTACAAACTACGGTACATGTACAGGTTACTATAATTGAAAAAATCAATAGTTGAAAAAATGATTTCAATTGTTGTGATTTTCGAATTACATATAAACATAGAAAGTTTTCTTTGTTTTCGTATAATGAAAAAGAAATTTTTTTTTTTAACTTAGAGTGGAAAAGGAAGCGGTAGTAGTGGTAAAGGTCGTGGTAAACCACTACAATCGCCGCAACAGTCACAGCAAACGATGCAACAACAACATCAACAGGTTTTTATTCAACAGCAACAACAGCAGATGCAGCAGCAGTATCAACAACCACAAGTGCAATTATCGCAACCACAAGTGCAATCACTGCAATCACCACAACAATCGCAGCAAACGATACAGCAACAACATCAACAGGTTTTTATTCAACAAAAACAACATACGCAACAACAACAACAACAACAACAACAACAAGATGCAACAGCAATATCAACAACCACAAGTGCAATCATCACAACAACAAATACAACCTAAACCAATTATAAGTGAGATAATGTTTTGCATATTTAGAAAAAAATGATGAGTTTCTATATATTCGTTATTATAGTGAATATTATATCTTTTTTCTTATAGCGAATATGGCACTACAACAGCAACAACAACCACCAACAAATGAAGAGAATTCTAAACCAATATTGAAAAAAGAGGAATCAATACCAGTCACAATAGAAGAAGTTACAGTATCTCAACCAGAAACGACAGGTTCGTTCATTATCTAATAATCTATATCATTATCTATCTATATCTATATCTAATTTACATCATTATTCATATATATATATATTGCATCTCATTTCATATACAAAGTTAATATATTTGTAGGATTCCTTTGAAAATCGATTCTAAAGATCGAAATAATAATGTAAAAGTTGGAATTCAAAAATATTAATTAAGGTTTAATTATATAATTATAATAAGTTATATAAATATATATTAATAATATTTACATTAAATGATGCAAAGCGAAAACAGAATATGATATAACGAAGACAGAGAGTTCATTTTCTTTTCTGCTTCCAAAAATATCCAAAACTCATGAATATATAACATTTTATATATATAATGATATAATGATATATAATATATATGTATATATACAATTTTATTTTTGTCATAGATGGGGACCAACCTAAAGTGGCTGTAAAAGATGAAGAAAGTTCATTGATAAAATTGGAAGAAAAGCCATGTAGCAATCCTTTAGCAGGATTAGCAAATACAATTAATTCAATTACAAATGGTGTCAACAATGAAGACTCAACAACAATTCCTGTTTCTGTACCAGTTAGCGCAAATAGTAAACATGTACCGCCAAAAGCAATGGTCAAACCACAAGTTCTCACACATGTAATTGAAGGTTTCGTTATTCAAGAAGGTATAAACTTAATGTTTGAAATATTATAATATTATTATCAATAAATATTAATCTATTTAATTATATTTAATTTATATTTAATTAATTTTAATATTTTAGCATCTGAACCATTCGCTGTTAATCGAACATCATTGAATAATACAGTTAATCAAGAAACAAATAATATTTTA
Source organism: Apis florea (assembly GCF_048593485.1). Lineage (NCBI taxonomy): Eukaryota > Metazoa > Arthropoda > Insecta > Hymenoptera > Apidae > Apis > Apis florea. The sequence goes on along the minus strand of NW_028256864.1, from coordinate 1,127,693 downwards.
AATCGTAATAGTAATTCATCATCTGAAAAAGAAAATCATGAAGAACCTCCAAGTAAGATTTAAACAATTTTTAATATTAAATTTTTTAATATAAGTAATATTAAATCTGAATTTATTACAGGGAAAAAACATGCACCTAATTATTCTAATGATGAAGATATAAATAATATTCAAATTGGAAAATGTGAAGCTTGTGGCAATTTAGTAGATGAACAAAATACTAAATTTAAAAAAGAGAAACGATTTTGCTCATCTGATTGTGCAAAAAGGTTAATAAATGAGTTAACTTGTAGAGTATTATATGTTATTATTATTTAATAATTTTTATTATGATATATTTTGAATTAAATAGCAAAAAACGAGAAGTGAGAGATCGTGAGGGTACTGAAAAACAATGGACTGAGATAGAGACTGAATCTAAAAATGATGGGGACATGAAAAAAAACGGAGAAGAAAAATCATTATCTGCTACTACAACTACTACTTCTTCTGTTGATGATACACTGCCGAAAGTTAATCCTGTGAAATGGACGGTAAGGATGTTATGCAACTATAAAAATAAATAACAATAAAGAAAAATAATCAATATAAAATTAAAAATTTATAGGTTGGTGAAGTATGTGATTTTATACGTGGATTACCTGGTTGTGCTGATTATGCAGAAGATTTTGCTATTCAAGAAATAGACGGTCAAGCATTAATGTTACTCAAAGAAGATCATCTTATGTCAGCTATGAGTATTAAATTGGGTCCTGCACTGAAAATCGTAGCTAGAATTGATTCAATGCGTGTGGAATCGTTATCAAATTCTAATCCCACATCTAATAGTTCATAATGTTTATCATTTAATATTTTTACTCGCAGAATTTCAAGTTGCAGCCTGTGGGCTACAGGGTTTGTGCAAGTATTTGATCAGATCATAGAATTAAGGTGTTTAACAAAACATAAAATGTTTTTATTAAAAAAAATTAATATTTGTTTTTTTTTTATTTTATTTTTTTTTTTCTTTCTCTTTATTTCGTTTGATCAAAATATTCTTTTCTTTAAACGGAATAAAATATTGATTGTTAAGAATCAGTACTTCAAATTTTACTCTTATGATTTATTGATCGATCTATGTAAAACTAAGTTTCATACTATTTTGTTGGTATACAAAGTAGCTACATTAATATTTCGGATAAATATATGTATTTAATTTTTTAAGTTTATTGTATTATATTAATAACATATATATACACAAATCCACATATAGTAAGTCTTACATTGTTTGTTACAAATGTAAATAGGATTGAATATTTGTGACTTTTCTAGTTTGACATATATGTATATTTACTTTTAAAAATTTTTCTAAAATATTGCTGTTTGACTAATATAATGAAAAAACTGAGTACAAATTATGTCTATTACATAAAAAAAATAGAATGTTGTATATAAATATGATGTATTTTGTACTCGAAAATTCCTTTTGGAAGCTGTATAAAAAATATTGCCTTCTGTAAGACTTACCATAATTTCAAAAAACATTTGGCATTTTTAAAATGATTAAGCTTTATGACAAATAGCAATTTGTGTGCATGATTATATCACAATTTTTAATTGAGAGCATTTGAAAATGCGATAACATTCTTGACCATGTATTACTTTGTAAGTGTATCATGTGCACTCAACTTACGTATGTGTAAATATTAAACATAAAATGTTTATTTAATATACAAATTTTATAACATAAAATTTTAGTTATTAACAGTAGTTATCCTTCCATTTAAAACGACTACTTCTTAATTTAATAATGATATATTTTAAATATAAAGAAAAATATATTTCAATTACTTATATAAAATATGTGACATTGATTCAGGAAAAAGATATTCTTTGTCTTAATATAATATTTAATGAATGTGAGATGTACAAAAAAAAAATGAAATGAATGCACATGTGTTCATTAAAAATGTTTTTCAAAATTAATATTCTAGCAAAAAATACTTGCATTTATAAAAAATATGCAGTACTTTAACATTATAACTTCATTTTTAATATTTTATTAATATTAATAAAAAAATTAAAATTATCTATAGATAAAGATACAATATTTACAAAAACAAAATATAAAACACACTTTCTTTTTGAAAACTACTCAGGGTATATTTTCATAATATGTATATCTTTTTATAATAATTTAAATAGCACTTAAATAATAAATGTACACAATTATAATAATAAATAAATCTGTAAAAAATATCAATGAAATTTTATATATAAATATACTTTTTTTTTTAGATTTTAACAGCATATATATTTTAAATAATTAATAAATGTAATAATTTTCGTCACATATAAAACATTCCATTAATATTATCGATAATAATTATAAATTTTTTATTTTAATTATTGTTTTATTACAACTTATCTACATATTTTAGACTTATTATTAAATTCTTTTATTTTAACCAACAATCGGTTTATATCTTCCTTCTTCTAATAAATCTTCATTATTTTTCATTTCTATTTCCTGTAATGCCGGTTTTATATATTGAAAATAAACATATACTTTATATCCTAAAGCTACTCCTCCAATTACTGTAACACCCATACAAATTTTTACAAATCCATGATGTAGCTTATCCAAGATGTAACTTTTTTTTCTATATTTCGGTAACATTTTAACCTAAAAAATATATATTTATCATTATAAATAATTTCAGTAAAATATATAATAAAATTTGGATTTATATTATATTATATTTTTATATTATTCATTGCATAACATATAATAAATGTATTTTAACAAATACAAAAATAATAGAATAAAAAATGTAATTTTTATTATTATTACCTAAATAGCAAGCGTTCTTTTTTTTAAGGTTATGGATGTATTCTATATTTCTTATTCAGATACACTAGTAACTAAGAATCAATTCGACATTGACCAAGTTAATTTTTGATTAATATAAGAAAATAAAAATAGTTACTAAAAATAAATTTTTTTTATAAATATGATAGTAATTTTAATTAATAGTATAATGTTAATGTTTTTAAATATTATAAATAAATCAAATATATTATTATGTATTATTAAATATATATTATATAATATTTTATATTATTTAATCATAAATAAAAAAATATTTCTAAAAGTTATTATTTATTTTTACATAATTCACACAGAATTTTATACATAATTATTTCTCAAATATTTCTATATTTATTCTCTTAACATACATATATGCGCACGCGCATATATGCACATATTACAAACTATATTTTTAATTTTTTAAAAATTCATTAAATATTGTTGAATCTACATCCAAAACTATCTCATCCAATGATGGACCTTGTTGTGTCACTGGTAATTCTAAAATAAAAATCAATTTTATTGTACTTAAAAATTAATTTCATTAAAAATTAATTTAATAATTTAATTTATTATTGAAAAAAATTATATGAAAATAACATTTATTTGGAATAAAATATAAGGAATTAAAATTATAAAGCATTAATTTTTTATGTTTAAAATATATATCATCACATACTTGATATAGACCCTGTTGCTTTATATTCTCTAAGTTCTTCTTTAAAAACTTCATCAAATGTTTCACGTCTTTCTTTCATCATTTTTTGTTGTTTAAGTTCATATTTTGATACTCTTTCAATATGTTCATTGGCCAATTTTGCTAAAATCAATATACATTTTTAATATTTTTATGTTATAATTATATAATATATTTCAAATATTATACCTTTAATAATATTTAATTCTGCAAGCTTTTTTTCTTTATATAAGGCTAATTGAAATCTATGATCTAACTGTCTACTTTGCAAATCTAACATTTCATTTAAATCTTCTAAACGATATATTGCACCTTCCACTTCTTCAAACATTTCTTGTAATGTTCCTTTAATAATATTAGCATTCAGAATTAATTTTTCATATTTATAATATATTTGAATTTAAAAAAAGACATTTAAAATAATAATACCTATCTGATCCATAAGATCCTGTATTGCATTATTAATTTTTGGAATGTAAGCTAAAGTACTATTTAAACAAGTAAGACTTTTCCATTCATGTTCAAGTTTCTCATAGATAATTCCAATGAGTTTATCAGCTTCTTGAGCTTTTCCTGCATTTTCTTCTGCAAGTTCATGTAATTCATTCCATTGTAATTGAAATCTATGCAAAATATCAGCTCCTGCATTGTAATTAACATTTCTGATATTGTTATTTTTTTTTGGTTTTGGATTTTCAATAACAGTCAATCCTCTGATACTAAAATAAAGTTAATACAAAATACAATTGTAAAATACTTAAATTATCTTTTAGTATATTTTTTATTGTATAAAATTTACCTAGCTGATATACCTTCTTGAACAGTTTGAAACTTATTTCGTAAAGTACTAAACATGATTATGAATTATTCTATTTTATTTATTTATTTTATTTTATTTATTATAGTATATATTTAAATATTTCAAGTTAATTGTTGCACAATTTGTAAACACAGACAAGAATTAATTCAGTATATTTCCTACATGCATTCATCATTCATGAAGAATATTTGGAAAAATCTTTATATTTTATATTAAAATAATTATTTATTTATATTGAAAATATATATTGATGAAATACTATGAAATGATACTTTAAAAATAATATATAATATTTATAATGAAAAATTGTTATAAATATTAGTCGAATGTAAATAACTTAACCTCTTGTTTGAAATTATTAATGACAGTTTTTGTTTATATAATATTAGAAATGAAAATCTTCAAAAAAATATTTATTATTATTTTTAAAAATATAATTTAAAATATTGAATTAAAATGCAATCAACATACAATTAATTAAAAATTATGTTTTAATTGAAAATTTATTATTGAATACTTCTCATTGATGAAAATCAGTTAACCTAAATATATAAACAAATAATCAATATATGCTTTTTAATTAAAATATATTGTTTTATGTTTAATGAAAAACATAATAACACCGTACAATTTTTCTTTTCGTTGGCGGCACTGATATACAACAATCTATAATACACATTTAATTAACAATAATTAATATTATATTAAAGAATATATTTAAAAATATAAAGAATAATAATATAAATTTCTAATATTTATATATTTATTAATATTTATAAAAAGTAATAACAATTGTTTACATATTAAATATTGACATTCTATTAATATTTATATTTAATAAAAAATATAATTCACAATTATAAATTTCGGATTATATATTAAATATTAAAAATATTAATTATTTATATATGAACTCAATATCAATAATTACAATAAAATTAAATAACAAATTTTTTAATTAATTATTAAAAATCTGTTTTTGATAATATAAAAAAATTCATTAAATTAGAGTTTAATTATGTAGTATTTTTGATATGAAACCATTTGGCAACATCGCTAAAATTTAACTCCCTCTCTTTGACAATATAACTGGTGCCTAGCAACCAGTGAGGTCAACAAACGAGGTCAAATTGCAAATTAGACTCTGTATAAGAAAATCAGTAAATAGAGAAAAAGAGAAGGGAAAGACATTAAATTAATTTTGATTAATTATAATCAATGATGAAATAAAACAATTATTAGAATAGTAATATAAAAAAAAAAAATAAATAAATATTTCCAAATATTATTAAAGAAAACTCTCATTAAAATATATTATTATATTTTTTATATTTAATATTTTAAATTTATATTTATTAAATTGTAAATTATATTAAAATAAGCTTTAAAAAAGTAGAACTTATATGCATACAATATAATTTATATACTTGTTATATAATATATATTCAAATATATTATTTTATTTTAAAAATAAAAGGGATAATAACAATTTTATGTTAATGAAGTCAATAAAGAAAATAATTCTTGAAAGATATGTATATATATGACGGAATTACAGAATTGGAAGTACCCCCTATGTTGCCAAGTTTTTCTCTTCCTGTATGGTCAATTCCAAAATGTTATATGATAAGAGCATAATAGAATACAATAATAAATTTTGGAATAACAAATTTTATTTATATGTTTATTTACGAGTATATATATATATATATATATTATATATATATACATATATATAAATACATATTTGAATATTTATGTTTACATAAGCATCTTATTTATATTGATTTAATTATGTTTATTTCTATTTTCGTTTATTTATAATATTTCTTGATATAAAAGTATAATATTTTAAACTATTTAATATAAAGAATTATGTTATTTTTGTATAATAGATTCAATTAATAATCTTGAACAAGTTCATAAAATCTTATTAATCAGAACTTTTATTGAAATCTTTATCTTTTTCTATCCCTACTCTGCACGCAATGAGCATAACTTGAACAAACGTCGTCAGAGAAGGTTCGAGCTTAGAAAGTTGTGCGCAACTCGCAATGAAACCAGATTTGTGGGAGGAGATGTTGGAGAGGGAGGACTAGTCAGGGATGTTGGGTCAACGTATCCAAGTATCCCCTTTCTCCTTGCATCAAGTTAGACTACTACTATATTGTGGTGAACTCGTCTTCTCCATAAAGACGATTACATTTCTGCGCATACTATCACAGCTACAGCGCATAGTACTTGTTAACCAAAGGACGAAGAGACCATGGTAGGGATAAAATCAATAGTCAAGTATTCCGTGGAATGAGAATGTCAACTTATATTTAACTATTCAACGGTTTGCTTGAGTTTTATTCGTAAACAAGGCAACAAAAATAGTCAAGAGTGAACTTCTGATGTAACAATATCTATTTTTTTAAAATAACATATAACTACATAAAAAGATGATTTATAAATATAATCTCTGATTATTTTGATATTACAGTATTTAATTATAAATATGATTATAAAGAATTGATGCAAACAATATTATATAAGTAAGATATATGAAAAAATCTAAATAATTGATCATTTAATATATTTAATAAATTAATATGAAATTTCATTTGAACTAAATATAGAATTTTAAATTCGAGTTATTTGAGTATCTGTAGGAAACTGTACAGAACCTGTTACGATCAATAGATGTCAGATTCGGTCGTTTTCGACATGTTCCGTTAAGTTCCCCTACTATATTCCTGTTCCTGTTAGCCTCCAACCATTTTGCCACGCCTTGTTCACATGTATTTTCCCGGCAAAACCGGTTATTTCAGGTATGCTTTTTGGTGTACAATTTTCCATAAAAAAAAAAAACTATAGTTTCAACTGGAAGAAAAAGTTTTTTATCATCACATCAACATTAACTTGATTTTCGATTTGATTGAAGGAATAAATATTAAAATTTGAAACACATATTGAAATGTATATTTATATTGGCTAATATATAAATAAAAATATACATTTAATACATATATATTTTTTGCATATTTATAGAAAATTATAACGATAGCTTGAAATTGAATATATTAAAAATTGTATGAATAGATATATCTATTAGTTTTATAATCATAGTTATATAAATTGTGTATTTTTAATATAAAAAAATACAGAATTACAATTCTTATAAATAATAATGAAAGTACAGCAGTAATATATAATATTATAATTTTTGTAAAATTAATAAAATCACCAAAAATTATGAATGAAAATTATAAATGAAAATTATTTAATAAAATTATATATAGATACAATAGTTGATGGATAGAAATTAAATAGTTAATGTTGATTTTGTTGGAAAATTGTATGGATTATGAGATAGAAACATTAAAAGAGTAGCAAAAGCAATATAATAAAAGAAAAGTAAAAGTTAAAATGAAAGTTATTAACAAAAGAAATAAAATAAGAGAATCACTTAATGGAAGAAATGGAAGAGATGATCTATTAGTAGGAATTGAAAGGAAAAGTAATAAGAAATAGAGAACAAGAGAAGAAAAGAGTTTCACAGTAATGTTCGAGTTGCGCTTGCGTCGACAGTATTTGCTATGAGCGGATTGGCTCCCTACTCATACTTGAGTGCACGTTAGGTTGACTTAATTTCAATTCGGGCTCCTTCTCTGTTTCTCCCCTCCCTTTTTAGTTTCATCTATTCTGGTTGGTCTCTTTTGTTTTATTGAGTTTTATTCGAAGATATATGAGATGTCGTAATATATACTTACTTTATATATCCTGAATAATTAGAAATATGCAGCAAAAGTGAACCCTTTTTATCTTTGCTAAAGAAAATGTGACAGTGAGGTAAAAAGATAGAGAAAGAAAACAAGGGGAAACGAGAGAAAAGGAAGAAGAGAGAGAGGAAGTGGATGAAGGTGGTGGATGGTGTGCAGTGGAGGAGAAGTTAGATATACAAAGATACGAAACGTCGAGAGGAGAAGAGAGGAGAGGGAAGCTCGGCTTTTGCAGCGATCGGCGCACGCTACCCCGCGCGCGCGCGCGCGCGTGTTCTTACAAAACAACGCATCTGAACACTCTGAACCCGTCGCTGAACGCGCTTCAACAGTTCGGCACGAATTCACATTGAGTTGATTATTCTGACGGACGCGCGGGTTTCATCGCGTCGCCGCCATATTGGCGGCTCGATATAACACGTACTAATAATAAGTTCAGATTGGGTACGGCAGGCATCGTAGTTGACGCGCCGATTTTACCGTCGTTGAATGTCGCTACTACAAATGTGCCATAAACAGCGCAGTGATCATGTCATAATATTGACAGCCATACTTAATTATATGTAACAAATCGGAAAAAACTTCATCGTCTAAATATCAATGGAACTATATGTTTTTTCTTTATTTAATTTTATATCCATCGAACAAATCGTGATTTCTTTTTTTTATGCGACTATGTAATATCGACGCCGGATCAATCATCATCGATTTAAAGCAAATTCAACGCTATTTTTACTTATATAGTTAACAGAATATAATTGATAAATATTATAAGTTTGTCTTGTGTTTAATTGACCTTATTATGATTTACTATTTCAATAACAATCATAAATATTAATGAATATATATCTCAATAAATTTAAATAAAATAATAAATCTTGAAGAAATCATTTTTATACGGTATTATAATTTTCTTAGTGAAAAATATAAAATTGTGCGAAATCTGTGAACTTATTACAACAAATTAATTTATGTGTATTTTGTTGAAATAAATATTATGGACATATTTAATCGTCGATAAACGTCGTAATTATTTAAGTCAAGATTAATCTTTATTGACAACTTCATGATGATTTGCATTGTTAATAACAATGCCTGTAAGTATAACATACAATAACCAATAAATACAATAATGTTAAAAATATTAAATAATAATAATTGTTATATAATAGTAAAAAAATAAATTTTATATTATATTTACAGAGTGGAAATGAACAATTCATTGGATCAAGACTTTGAGGAATTTAGATTTTCAAACCAAAACAAAATTTGTAAAGACGATGCAGTGGATGATTTGCAAAAATTTGGTATGTTTTTTTTACATATTGAATGCAGATGAAAGAAATTATATATGAATACTAAAACAATGTAATGTGCATAAATAGTATTAAAAATTTAGCATTTTTATAAATTACTTTTATGAAATTTAATATTTTATCTTTATTTAATTGAATATCATATTTTTTTTATTTGGAGAAAGCGATACATTTCATTTTAAATGTTGCTATAAAAATATTAATATTTATTATTGTATTACTAATCTATAATTATTTTTATATTCCTATCCCATAAATTTTTCCATTAAAATTTTACTATCAATACAAATATATATATATAAAATAATATATATATATTAAGTAATATTATTGGAATTATTTTTTTTTAGTTTAGAAACTTTGAACAAATTTTATATATTTTATATATTTGTATTTTATAAAAAAATACTAGTAAAATTCATTCAAAACTCTTGAGGAAAGGTTAGGATTTTGTTACTGCTAAACAATACGAAAAATTATAATTTTTATTATGTATATTTAATTAACAAGAATGCTTAACATAATTTATGTCCTTATTTAATTTTATTGAATTACAAATTTTGATATTACCTTAATTAAAATTACAATATTAAGATTGGATTTAAATATAAAATGTAATTTTATTACCTTCTTAATCCATTTGTATAATTGATTAACAATATTTCACTGATTATTTTAATAAATAAAATTTTCATAAATTAGTGTAATTATTTAAGACCGAAAGAAACAATTTATACACGTCCGCAATCACACGAAATGCATTTTGATATGAGCTATATTGTGGCGGGAATGTTGCGCTAATATGAAGTGAACCAATGATATTCGTTCTTTAGCTAGTATCGATTGGAGAATCCCGTTTTCAATTCTCGGCAAAAGCAGAGGCAATTATTCCGCTTGCGCTAGGTGGTCTGCTACCGCAACCATTTTGCGTGAACACTTGCTGTTGCTGCATATACATCGGCATCGATTGTTTACATCCGTTGTAACACGGGGAACGCGCGTTGATATATTGAGTGAACCTTTGAAATAAGAATTGTATGTGGATATAATCAATGTGTAATTCTTTTACATATCTAACAGGAAATTATATAGTTTAATTGATTTGACAGCAAACACGAAAGCGCGGCAAATTATTCAGTCTATACTTTTCTGAGATTTTTAGTCGAAAAAGTGGTTAGATATTTTAACTTTGATATTTAGATATTTAATAATATTTATATTTTTAAATATAAATTTTTTTATAAAAATAATATTAAAATATTATAATGATGTAAATATCTTATAATACTTGCAATGTTTTTTTTTTCAGATAAACATATAGATGATCAAAATTCAATATTTTCATTACGATTTTCGTTATTTAGCTGTGAAATTTGTAAAAAACAATTTGTAACAAAAAAACAATTACGTATTCATATTCATACGCATTTAGGAAGACCACGCATAGTTTTAAGGAGAGTTACAAATCTAAAAAGTTTTAAGAAAAAACACAATAATACATATTGGCTAGATCCAGAGAAAAAGGGTTCTCTAAAATTAACATTAAAAAAACAAAATTTCACTGATTCTCTGAAACTTAAATTGAAGAAATCATCTGAATCAGAAGATTTTACTGTCGTGAAAAGCAATATTAATTTGGGAACAGAAAATCACAGTCAAAGAGACGTGGCTGGAGCAAAGGAAAATGATCAAAGACATGAAAAAGATACAGAAAATTCAATTAATCAGCCGTTTGAAAACGTGATGGTAGAGCAACAGGTATGTTATACTAAGATAAATATTAGAAATATTAAATAATATGATTCTATGATTAACATTATTAATAGGATGAATATGGAAATATTAAATTTAATACCGAAGAACATAATCCACTGGAAGAAAATGATAGACCACCCATAGATGTCAATGAGGGTGATTCAGGTGTAGGAAGTGATATGGCAAATCCCTCTGAAAAGGAAGATCAAAATGTTGATGACCTACAAAGTTCAGATCAATATGACAATTCAGATAAAAGATTCTCTGAAACAGAAGATCATGAAGAATCAGATGCATTGGAAGCAACATGTAGAGAAACAATTGAAAACTTGAAAAAACTTGGTGAACAATCTGGGTAATGTTGTTTATTTGAAAGTATATATATTGTTATAGTATTGTTATAGTATATTATTATAATATTATAAAATATATTTGTATGTAATGTATATATTAGTTTATATATATTATATTATAGTATATATGTTATTTATATATGTTAATATATATTATATTTAAAATATTATATATATTTTCATGTATATTATTATTTAATATTTTAGATCTAGATCTATGAATCAATTAATTGAAAATTCAGGCATTGAAGAAGATGATGATAGAGGTCATGAATCCAATATGATACATAATTTAGAAGAGAATCCAGCTATTAGTATTATTTCAAAATCTGCTACATTTTCAAATCATACAACAGATTGTACAACAGTGTGTGAAGATGAAGATAAACCCGAAGAATCAACAGAAAGCACAGCTAGTTTTAATTGGAGTCAATTGTCCACTAATATATCAAATAAGAATAATGAGAATTCTAAAGAAAATGAAGAACAATCAGACCATGGGGGTGATAATAACATTGACAATGCTGGATCTCTTTTACAAAATTTGATTGAACATCAGAGGCATAATCAAAATGAAACATTAAATAATTTACCACCAGAAACTGAATATGTTTCTCTTGAAAAGTTAGCTGAAACTGTTAATACTTGTCGTGTTTGTAATGAAAAATTTAAGGATATTGCTCATTTAGATGAGCACAGAAGCAAAGCTGGACATTATCAATGCAATATTCCAGAATGTATTAATCTTATTTTTAATTCACCATTGGAGGTTTCTATGCATAAAGCTCAAATGCATGGAACGCCTCTTTCTCCTAGCGTGAGCCAGTTATCTCCTCATTTAAATACAAGTTCGCCTCATTTGAATCAAAATTCACCCCATTTGAGTCAAACATCTCCGCAGTTAAATACACATTCTCCTCATGCAGTATCAATGGAATCTCCAAATACACCAAATTCGCAACAAATAAATAGGAATTCTCCTTTAACTTCTCCGCATCAAACAAATTCACCCACATATAATACAGTAGCTAGTACTGGACAGCAAATAATACCACCTGTTAATTTTGAACAACTACCTGCACCTGTTCAACAATTAGCTCAACAAGTACAACGTATGCCACTTCCACAAACGCAAATGCCTCCAAGTCTTCCACCAGGTGCAAATACAATGATCCCTGGTCCAAATTACTTTGTACAGCCACCAGGAAGACCACCATTGTATAGAGTTCCTGGTCCACAGGGCATGCATTATCCTCCTCATATAGCACACCTATATCCGCAATATGGACCGGGTCCATATCCGCAAATGACTGCACCACCACAAATGCATTCTCAATTGCCTCAACAAATTTCACGTGGAAGGTATCCTACTGTTGCACAAAGTAATCGGCAAGTATTGTTGATAAAATAATCCTAAAAAATGTGAGATTTATTTTTTATCAAATTCAAATATATTATAAAAAATTATAAATTCGTTTTGATACATTATTAAACAGTTTAATTTGCATATATGTATTGTAGGGCACCACGAGTTCCACAAACGGGATCAACTCCACGGCAACGTATGAAACGCCCTATGCAACAATCAATGCAAGTACAACAAAACAATTCTGCAATAAAACAACGAAGAATGGATGTTTTATTGCCAGATAGGAATGAAGATGCAGATTGTCATGTCATTGCGCAGCAGAAAAGAAATGATGGTTTACCTGTTATACAAAATGTTCAAGGTGCTACTACTCAACAGACAAGCAGAAATGATTCTACTATACATCTTACGGATTCCATAACTCTTAGTGTTAGACAACCAGGTATCTTTAATACATAATTAAAGTTTTTTTTAAATATATTTCATAATATATATATATATATATTATTTATTTGATTTGAAATACCTCTTCTAAGATTAGTTCTGTTAGCAAAAATAAGTTTTTATATTTTTATAATATTTTTTATAATATTTGTTTTTTATAAATTTATTTTTATGTTTAATTATTTAAAAAAAAATGAAAAAACTTAACTATTCGCGGAAGAGGTTCATTGCAAGAATAAAAATATTTATTTTACTAATCTAAAGGTTCCGCTCCAGCTCAAGTGCAGAACACATCAGGTGCTAGCGGCAAGAAGTCTGATGCAAAGGCTGTGGCTAATGTACTGGCAGCCAGAGGTATTACTGTTACTCCAGCAGCAAATAAAAATAAATCAAGTGAACAAAACAAACAGCAGATACCTCCTCAGCAACAGAGGACTACATCTTCACAGCAGCCTTTAAATGTTACAGCGCTCACTCTGAATTCTGCTATTTCTATCATACCAGCTAGTTCACAAAAGAAACAACAAGAACAGGGTCAGTTTGCTGTTCCTCACAATAAACAAAACAAAACAGCGGTGAATGAAGTGGAAAGACCACCGAGACCTCCTACCGTCGATTTAACGCAAGATGGTCCACCACAAATACCAGTAGTTAGACGTGGAAGACCTCCACGGTAAGATAAATTTAAGAAAGATTACTCTATATTTATTAATAATAAGGTATCTTTTGTTATTACAGAGCATTGCTTACTTGTCAAGTATGTGATAAAAATTTCCAGAATCAGGAAATGTTAACTCAACATATGGCTACCCATCGTGCACCAAGTAAATTACTTCACAAGTAAGTATGTTTTTCAAACAATGAAATAGGATGAAGATATTTTAGACAATAACTAAAATATTGATATATATATTAAATGCTTGATGTTAGGTGTAATCTTTGCCCTGCCCAATATCCAACAGTTCAAGCGTTAACAACGCACAAACAAGCGTATCATAAAGAAGTTGACACCGTAGCACAAAATGGTGGTGCAGAATTAGCATTGCCAGTTGTAGATTTGAAATCCCCTCATGTGTTGAATCGTTTATCAAATCTTGGTATACAAAGTTATATTCCGCTGTCGCAGCTTAGTGCTCAAACGGGTGGATATTTTGGATTACCTATAATTACAATAGACGGTGCACGAAATCCTAATACTTGTAATTTAGGTGCGCTTGGTGCTACATCTATTCTAAGTCTGGGCCCTCTAAAGCATTTGTCAAACAGGTAACTGTGGACAATTTTACATTTGTCCTATGTTCTTATAAATATCATTATATTGTCTATTTATTATAAAAAGCCTTTATTTTCTTTGTTTTCTAGATAGATCAGGTAACATAAATTCAATCTGTTTAATAATTTTACATAACCAATTATTTCAATGCTTTTTTAATTTTTTTTTCTTTTATCATTTTTTATTTTTCTGTTTTATTTACATAATTATCCTTAGTTTATATAATCCTAAAGCAATACAGTATTTGTAACGAGAGTTGGAGAAATATTCGTGTTAATTTAGAACGTAGAACAAGATTTGAAATACACAATCATTATGTGAAGATAGAATTGATGATATGTATGTCATATAGTAAATATATCATTATGAAAAAGTTGCGGGATTCAAATTGCGCATAAATCATTGCCACTATTAGTATATTTTTTTTAATAAAGACATAAAAACACATTGAATGTATTCTTCTAAAATAATCTTTTGAAGATACATTCAATATTGACACATAAACTATGGTTCCAAATGTAGTGCCACTCTCATTAATGTATCAGAAGTCACATATAAAATCATAAAAACATCAAAATTATATGTATGAAATTGGGAGAAAAGCAATTCATTACTCTTTCAATTTAATAAGAAATCACATTGGTTTTGCTGAATAAAAAAAATATCATTCGTTTGAATGACACTATTTTGAATCTGATATTGGGAACATTTATATACATATATGTATATTATATAAATTACAAAAATATCTAATTAGATTTGGTCATTTAAAGATTTATTAATATATCTTGGATATTTTAATCCATTTTTAAACAGTAAATAATTGTATCATACAGTGTTAAATCACGTCCGTATTTCAAATGATAAAAATTATAAGTTATAAAACTTCCACAGATAATATAATGAAATTATAAAAGTTAATTATTTTTTTTGTCAGTTTTGTTTCATATTCATACAGACTATTGAGATATATTATCAATTGTAAATATATTTTGTAAGCAAAGTTATAATTGATTTGTAGGATATTTACAGTTGAAACATATATTTGTTTGTATTTGAAACTTTATGATATTAGTAATTATATAAGTGATACTTAAACAGCGAAATGTTTATAAAATCACAAACGATTTTTATTTATTATCATTCCTACATTATTGTATATAAATAATTATCATTATTTGTGTAATATGTATATTTTAAAATACTGTTCCATTTACATCATAGAAAATGAAAATATTACTAAAACGTGCAAGAACTGATTTAAAATAATGTTGTATATATTTGTATGATAATAAAAAATTGAAGTATATGATAATTTTAATGAAATCTAGTTAGTTATACAGCTAATAATGGGGCATTATATTGTTCTTAGTTTACAATAAAGAACATAAGTTTAAAAAATATTTTATATATAAATGTTTTATTAAATTTTGAAATTGATTTAATTGTTAATTGTTTTAAAGAAAAAAATTGTCTCGTATTATAATTTTGAACAGATAGAATGAAATAAATCTTTAAAGAGACATATTAAGTATAATTCAATAATATTCCTCCCTTTTCTTTTTGTTTTTTTTATTATTTTAAGTTTATATTTTAAATTTTTATTCTGCAAGTATTAAAAATTTGTATATATTGATATTTTTTATAATATAATTACATAATTCAAAATTTATATAGATTAATAGTTATTAAGTATATTATATATTAATATATTTTTAAGATATTTATTTTTAATGATTTTATATTTTATATATGTTAAAGTTTATTTAAAGAATTTAATATAGATTATTATTATTGATTATAGTATTGTATAAGCGAATACAATAAATGTTAAGTAAAATAAAAACAATTATTAAATATTTATCAAAATTATAAAATAATTGAATATATAATATAAATTTTTTATACTATAAATATTTTTATTAAATCATTAATTAGATTTTATTTTTAATTGCAATTTTTAGAAAATATTTTCAAGAAAATTTTAAATTATAGTTTCGAAATATAAATTATTTTATAATGGATAATTTCATATTTTAATATATTTGTTAATATTTATTATGTTATATATAATATGTTTTATATTTTAATATGTTTTATAATATGTTTTATATTTTAATCAAATAATTTACTTTTTTAAATTGTATTTTATGTTTCATAGACATAAACTATATATTTAAAAATAATTAAATATGTAAGTAAGTACTTATACAAGACGCAGAAGGCAACCGACACAGCTTAACTGTCTTAGAAGTCAACCGACAAGATTTAATTGGTGATTCTTGAGAAGATTTTGAATAAACTTTTCTTTTGCAAACTTTTGTTTCGGCTTTATAACGACTTAAAAAACACTACCCAATCATAGAATATGTACACCTATTGCACCGCAGTGATAACATTAGACATATGCTGTCAGCGAGTCACTGAATTCGATGCATTTTGCTTCGATTGTTTGTTTAAACCCAATGACTCGCTGATGGCACAGTTAATACTATCACTGCAGTACGACAGGTGATTGGCCAATGTTTTTCACTAATAATTCGTTAATATAATTTTTATTAATAAATCTGAAATAAAACTTTTTATATAAAAAAAGTGGAAATCAAGAATTACTTTTGAGATAGAAATTTTTATATAAGTCTTTTATATATTTTTAAATTATAATTTCATATTTTAATAATTTAAACATTTATTTAATTATATATATTTTTATTTTGAATATTCTAAGTTATATATGATTTATCATTTGAAAAGAAAGGAAAATAGAAATTTATTTTAAAAATATATATTATTTACGTAGTATGAAGGTCATATACACATATATATATATAATTACAGCTCCTATTCCTATCATTCAAAACTGCACATCGTTTAGAAAATAAGGTTTTTAAAGATAATCTTATAATTTTATTTTATATAATTTATGGTTATTATAATTTAATTTTTTATGTTTTAAATTATATGTTGTCATTTTTTATTATATTAATTATCTATTATATTAATAATTAATTATTTTGTATATTATAACCTATATATATGTTTTTACATTATCAATTTTAAGATCATTTTCTTATGAAATAATATTGTCATCATTTTATTTTAACAAAAATTTATTTTTTTTAAATATAGATACTTTGTTCGTATTAATTTGGAAATTTCGGCATGAGTGCTATGTTAAATTCAAGAGCTGAACAATATTTCTATAGTATAAATCCCTTAGCACAAAGAATAGGAGAAGATATAACTGCAACTAAGGAAGCCTATGAAGGTTTATGGAATACATTAAGTATAGCAGAACGGAATCAAGCAATTAATGAAACCATCATTCAACCAGAAGTTGCATTAAAATATACTTTAAAAAAGCCAGAACTTACTAAAGAATTACCAGAATGGTATCCAAAATTATGTATTCAGACAGGAATGAAATATGTTATCGATGAAACTGGTTCTGTAAGTATTGTTAAATAATATAAATTATAATAAATTATAGTAGTTAATATTAAATGTTATTTGTTTCATATTTAGATTTATAATGTCATTTAAAAATTTATTAATTAAAACAAATTATTTATTGTAATATTATAGACATTACGATGGCGTGATGAACATTCGGCTCCATTCTCATTTATGACTCAATCACAAATGAATCTTAGTATAATAGATACATCAGAAGATGTAAAGTCAAAGTTAATAAGAGCTCAATTTGGAGAATCACCACACTTTTCAAGTCCAGCAAAATCACAAAAAAATAATTCAAACTCTATTAATGATACTTATACTTCATCTCATACAGTTAATTGTTTTCAATCTGATTGTTTCTCAAACAATATTTTTGAAGATGAACAATGTTGTAGCTTATTAAAAGGCAATGTTGATAGTGATCATTCTGAAAGTATATTTGCTAAATTAATGAACAAAACATCTTTGTTAAAATTACAAAACAATTTGGCAGAAGATATGGAAAGTTTAGTCAGAGAAAGGGATTCAGATACTGATAAAAGTCAAACAAATACATTAGTAGTAATGTCACGTACAAAATCAAGCGATATTAATGAGTCAACAGCATTACTAGAAACACCTAGTTCTTATAGTAGTTTTCAATCTTCCCAATTGAATCAGGAGGAAGAGGAGCGAATTATACCAAAAACTGGTTTTGAATTTCTTGATAATTGGTAGATATATGAGTAAATAGAGGTAGATATAAGTTAGATGTTTTATATAATTATGTTTATTATGATAAAATTGATGCTATTAATTATTAATATTGATATAGATATATAGATACATACGAATAAAATTATCATTGCGAGCACGCAATGATATTTCGGAATTTTTGCAATTTCTATAAGGATCTATAAGGATAGCACGATCACATTATTAGAAAATATAAATTTATTGAATTCTAATAATGGAATGATATTGTGCACCTGGTTTTAGATTGTATTAAATCATATTTTATAAAATTTTAGTTCCTAAAATGCTAAATATTATGTTAGTATTGATCAATAATACTTTGGATAATATTTATTTTTGAATATCTTAAGATATATTTCTCCAATAACAATTATGATCTCAAATTGCAATGTATTTGTGAAATAATTTTATTATAAGAGTATTAATTATAATTAAAATTAAATCAGGGATAATGTCATATATGCATATTTAAGATCATAAATTTTGCATGTAATATATATAAACTTTTTGTATTATTATAACATAAAGGCTTTTTTTTTACATGTATATACTATATATAAGAGTGTCAACATAAATACATTGATAAAGAACAAAAAAATAAGGATAATGAAAAAGATTAAGAAGAATATTTTATAAAGATTTACTATTTTAAAATAATCATTTTTATTTGCATTTTTATGTAAAAAAATTTGTATAATTTAATACGGTGATGCATTTTTTAAGATAATCGTTGATCTCCATTATTTGATTATAAGACATACTATAAAAAAGATATAATATAAGATTGAAAAACTATTTTATATTATTTGTTTCTTATATTTATATATGATAAAATTTATTATTAATTTGTTTTTTGACTAAACTAAAATGTATTTATATATTTTATATAAATTATTTAGATTTATCAAAATACTTAATAATTTTTATAAAATAACGATAATTATTGTTAATTGCTCTCTTATCTTCCTTTTTTTTTTGCGAAAGATGAATTAATTAATAAAACGAAATACATATGTATGTACTGCCTGAACGGATCATGCTTGAATATTTAGTAATTAAAAAAATATCAAGTCATTTTTATTAAAATATACATGCATGTATATTATACAGAATTTTCGAAGCATTTATTATGATATTTAAATACATTAATCTATTTAATATAATTGTTTTCTTTATTGAATAAGTTTTATTCCTTTCTTGATTCCTAAAAGTTTCATTCTTCATGTGGTCCAAAAACCTGAGAGCCAAACTAAAAAAAAAGTATTAAAAAATTGTTTATATATTTTTTCTTTGAAATTTATACCTTCTGTTCTGGGAGATTGAATTATAGTTATATTTTCATCTCCACCACCAATTTGTCCGATTTTTGAATTATTGTAATAGCCGAAGATATTTTTATTTGCTCGTGTGATACAATAAAATTCTTCTAGATCAGTTGATCTCGTTAATTTGGCTTCTGATTCTTTCTCAAAGGGTGACACCAGTATCAGACGCCTTTTTGACGATGTCCGGACTGAAACTGGAACAATCCTTTCATCATATTTATTACGAGAAAAAACAAATAATACTAAAAATACAATTTAATAGTTAATAAAAATAAATAATAATATTTAATAATTCTCTTAAAATTTTAAAAATATATTAGAATATTTACCACTTTTGCTGATTTTATCACCTGATGCACCCTTAGCTGTGTTTTTCGATTTTTGAGATAGTTCTTCAGATAAGGTGGTCAAACTTTTTGAAAGAATGCTTGATCGACTATTTTTATCGGAGAAAAATCGGCAAGGAACATCTAATTCATTTTTATTTTCCATTCGTACAAAATTTCCCTGTTTCTGCAGAAAATCATCTAAAAATCATTTGTTGATTATTGATAAATTTTATTCTATATTAAATTATATTTAATTTTATTTATATTGAAATAAATTTGAAGATAATTAATAATAAAAATTATTAAACCTCCTTCTTCTTTCACATCCGTATTCACAGGACTACATTTTCCAAACCCGGAACATTTTTGTCCACCAAAACAATTTTCTTCTTTAAAATTTTTTTTAAATCGTTCATAAATGTTTTTATCATCCATCAGCGTACGTGGAACTGTATCATCTTGTACGTTGCTACTACAAAACTTGTATTGTTCCATTGCTTGGCGTTCGAGTTCCTATAACAAAATTGGTTATTTTTTAAAATATCATCAAATGTATCAATCTTATAAAACAATTTCGATTCGATAATGATATTATGATAAAAAAGATATATTTTGGTACATACGAATAATTTTAGTGAATTTCTTAAATATATTCGCAAAATTTGCAAATGAAGCAAACATCACGATTTAAAGTAAATGAATATAAGAATAAAATATTATACTTGATATTTAAGCGCCAAAGATTCCTCTGAAGTTCTATATTGCTCCATTGCTTGTTGTTCTAATTCATCGTACCTAATATTAATTATACATTATATATACGTACGTAATATCATTATTATCACTATAACAAGAATGAAATATCTAGAGATGAGTTGCTATTTTAAATTTGTGAAATTCGTATTCGTAATTGTGACACTTTGTGAGGTTTTGAAACTCTCGAAACTAAAACTTTTTTTTTTAGGGGATTACAATTCTGCCAAGAATTAAACATTTAATAAATTTTAATTTTTGAAAATTTTTTAAATTCAGGAGAGACAATTATAATATCAATAATAATAAATAGTCGTTTTTTTTAATTCGTAAAAAATTAAATTTTTATTTTTACTATTTATATCATTTTTTTTCAATAGAAATTATATTAACATAAAATTATGCTAATTAAAATGTAATCAATAGTTTAAACATAAATTTAATTATTATCGGATAAATAAAAAAAAATTCATTATTTGTTAATAAGTTATATATAAATTATTTTTTACCTGAATTTCGAGAAATTCGAAACACAAAAATAATTTTAACGATTTTATAAGATTTATGAACACGAATCTTTTGAATTTTGAAAATAAAAATAACATTAAAATAACATAATCTTAAGAATTATTATTAATATCTTATTTTTTTGATAAAATATATATTAAATGTAAAATATTTTTACCTTTTTTCAAACACGTTTTCCAAAGTAGTTTGATTCGCAGAAGCATTGGTTAAGACATCTCTATAAAGCCTTCTTCTGTTTCGCGTATCATTTTTATCTCTTTCACTGCTTGTCTTCGGATTCGGTCCTGGCACTTCTGGTTTTATTCGTTCACTACTTCTTGTGATATCCTTTTCTCGTTTGGTATTAGAAGCTTTTCTATCATTTTTTTCTTCAAAATTTCTTAATTCCGTGACCAGGGTGTTAGCAGTAGAAAAATCTTTCGTTTTCGATGGACAACTCTTATCCAGCCATTGAAGGACTTCGGATTCTGATTTGGAACCTCGATTTTTTCCTTCAATATAGTGAGAAGGCTTATGCTGCGTACTTTTTGGTTGTCCACGGTGGGCCTTCATTGCATTTTTCGTCAACAATATCAAATTCTTAAAATCAACGCCTTGGTTTTTTCTTTTTTGCCCTGTTTCATGATACAATTCTATAGGATGTTGATAAACGGGTATTGGTATAGGATTCGATTGTAAAAACTTGTCTTGCACCTGAAATATATCTTTGATTAATTTTAGTTCGATATACATACGAAAAAAAAAAATATATGTTTTTTATTATTTTAAAATGATCGATTATTTTCCACCTGTAGGGGATGATGAGTGATAGTAGTAGTTCGTAGAGGTTGTACAGAGGTACACATTGGCGTTGAGGAGGAGCTGGATATTTGTATTTGTGCCGGTTGTGGTATCCTTTGATACCATTGTTGCGGAGGTCGAATGAATGTTGTCGCATCGGTAGCTGACAGCAATGGTATACCCGTACTCTGAAATTCACAACTTCAGAGTATGCCTTTTTTTATTTTCTTCTCGAGAAAACAAGAAAGAGATAGATTGATATTAGATGATATTACAGAAAAACGTAAACACGATATGAATATAATATCACAGAATATTTCTATGAATTTTCAAATAAATTGATAAAAAATTTATTAGAAAGATATATTATCTCCAGTATTGGTATAGATAAGTAAGTACCTGGTATATAGCTCCTGTATTTTCGTAAGTTCTGTTATAAGGAAACAATTCGTTTTGATAACTTCTCTCATTAAGAGATGGGAAATATTGTACGCGATTAACATTTTGTTCCTTGTTGTTGTTGAATCTTGTCACCGGCACTTTTGGAAAAAATTCCGGCACTTCTGGACTGAGAACTGGTGGCAAATGTTTCCTTATTCCATAAGTTTCGGTTCTTGCTGCTTGATATTCTGTTCTAAGTATTAATGGTCGATATTGAACTGTATAATAGAATTGTTGCTGGCGTTCCTTGTTCTGGCAATTCTGCTCTCGAGGCTGTTGCAGACGATAACACTGCAAACGCATTTTCTGTTGGAGAAATTGCTGTTGGACATTGCTGCCCACTTTCCATAAGTTTCGAACTGCGTCACTAGTTACGCGAATATGTAGCTGCATCTCCATAGAATTTTCGATGGTGTAACGTTGATATTCGTAATAATTATCCAACTTTTCGGTAGGATCTGACTCTTGACAGACAGCATCGTTTTAATTAGCAAAAATTTAATACAATTTCTACTAGAGAATAAGTTATATTTTCGTTCAAATTTGGAAAAAAAGATGTTGTACAGTGTAATCCATTTAAATATCTTCGAATTGTGATGGCGTAAAAAATATTAAATAATATAAATGTATCATCAAAAGATCAAAATCTACAATATATTTTTTCCTGAGGTCAATTTTTTTCAAGTTTTCACGATTGATGATATTTTTTTGCACACAACTATTTATCATGTATTTTTTTTCGATTGCATCGTGACTGTAGCTAATCAAAAAATAAATATATATAATAATATATATGTATATAAATACATACTTAATATATACTTCAAATGATCTTGATTAATTCCAAAAATTAAAATTTGATGTAAGATTTAAACCTATCGAAATATTTGACAAGAATTTAACTAAAATGTGATCGAAAGTTTATAAATGTAAATGAACATATTATCGTACATGTATGATAATCTTTGATGTTTCGAAATCCTGTTCATTTTCATTTTATCAACAGTTTAATAACATACCATTTACAATCAATTATTCGATGCAAAAAGAGATCGATATGATATTTATTTACAGTAATAATAATGAGTACTTAAGGGAAGCAATTCGAACGTACAAAGATAAATTTTCTAATCATAATTGTTCATTACGTTATATATGAAAAGGTGATCAATAATTTTCATGAAATTGATAGTGTTGTGAAAAAAATGTGTTAAAATCAAAATTATTAAGAATAAAAGAAATAAAAAAGTTATTATAGATAAAATTAATAAAAATTCACATATAAATTTAATGAGAATTTGAGTATGTAAAAGTGGCATTTCCAAAATAAGCATAGCGAATATTTCAAGAAGAAAGTATTCTATCGATGAATGTTCGTGGAATAAATTTTATAAATCGTACGTATTTTTCTCAACGAGGTTTACAACAATACGACAATAACGAATATTTTTTAAAAGAGTATTATTTAATGATGAAACATGGTTCACTAATCATGGGCAATTGAAAAAACACGAATTACTAATCGATTCAGAATCCATATTAGTTAAAATCAATGGATAAACAAAGACGTAAATGTTTGTTGTGATTAATCATAACCAAATAATTTGTCTATATTACGTAAGTGGACATAATTCTAAACGAAGAAAAATATACAATATTCTTACAAAATGCTATAAGTGGTCATACGTGATGTACCATTAGATATACGTCTAAGAATGCAATCGGTATCAGCAGCCGGTTATTCAGCATCATATACACACCTTGTCAGATATATTTTAGATTTAAAATTTCCAATCGATGAATTGATGGAATTGTAATATGATTATCGTATTCGCTAAACTTTATATTAATGAATATTTTTTTGTGGGAAAGATTAAAACAAATAACATATAACGATAAAAGATCAAAGAATATAAGAATAAGAATAATTAGAGCCTGTGCCGTTATTAATTCAAAATCGAAAGATCATTATAATTATTGTTTAGACAATGTATTATCATAGGAAAACACCATTTTTAAAATCTATCTACGAAGAATGATAATTTAAAGACGAGTGTTTTTTTTATACATTTCATGATTAAACCTTTTAGATATTAGATCGTACAATAAAAATTATTTTTTTCATATTCATAGATTCGCACGTCTTGGCCAAATCCTCTTAGATTTAAATTAAATTTAAATTTTACATAAAATTTTGATCTCTAGAGATCAAGATTGTTTCGAGATCATGTTATTATACAATATCTGAATGTATTTTTTAATTATACACGGTGTAATAAAAAGAAATATATAGTTGTATACGAAAACATCGATAACCATAAAAACTCGAAAAAAAAAAAAAAAAAAAGAAAAGAAAAAAATATTCTCTTCAGATATCGATCCTTTGATATCGTACAGATAACGTAAAAAATATTTTTTTCACTATCACAATTCGAAGAGATATTTAGGTATGAACCACGCTGTATATGTAGTTATAGTTGATCGCAAACGTATTACCGATCAGGTTTGCTTCTTTGCTCGTTTCATGATTCGTCCTGATCTTCTTTTCTGTCGATCTCAACCTCTGCACGTGTTGACTGTGCAAACAATCATCCCAATGCGACTTGAAACCACATCCGATCTTCGATACATCGTCAGGCTCCAGTATCCTTGTTGCCGATCTTTGCAACATCAATTTTCCGGGCGAACGTTAACACAAAATGATCGAGTATTCGATCATAGGATCATTTGATTACGTTTAAGTGTAAAACCTAACAATTCACGATTCGATCGTGGTCCATTCGAAGTTAACCAGGCGAAGTGCTTTTCGACCTCCGGAAGCATCCATGGCTCGGTAACTTCCGTCCAACAGAAATTCGATAGTGAAACAGGGCCCTCATTGTCGTCTGATTTATACGTGTTCTCGCGTTCTTCATTGTACTCATAGTTGCCATAGCTGGCCAAACGGGAATTAGGAATAACATCGCGAACACTTTTCGTTTGATAGGAACCATTTTCTTTGTATTTTGCAGTCAACTTATAATTCTATTGTAGGATAAATTGTTAAACTTTGTATTTTTTTATTATTTTTCTTTCTAGTATATCTATATTCCTAACATATGTAATAATTAAAAAATGGGTAGATGATTCAGGGAGTTTGTGAAGGTTTTACCTGAATCGACAAAGAATGATTCAGTTTTTGAAATGAATCTCCTTCCTTGTCGAAAGTCCAAGCTTTGTCGGCGATTAGATTTATATTCGCATACGCGCTGTTCAAAAGCTCTTCGTCGTATGACGGAAATGAAGATATCATTATCTGAACATTCTAACCAATCGAGTGTATTTTAGCAAGCAATTAAATCAAGTATTGAGATATAAGTCTTTCGTTTGCATTGATAGATTCTCAAATGGTCATTTAATTGTCCTGTCTTTGAGACGAATATCGAAGCGATAGAAGACTCGAAATATGTTCAGGATAAAGTAAACGTCTTTCGAATGTCTTCACATTTATCGAAAAATCATGTTTCATTAAAAATTTATCAAATTATTCAAGGAAATATTTCTAATTAGGGAGTAATAAAAATATATGTTGATTATTTCTTTTTTTCGTTTTTTCTTTTCTTTTACAAATTTTCGTTTATTACAAATTACGATCGATGATAAAAGTGATACACACACATTTCATTCACACATTTTGTACAGATCAGACATACAGATATTTACAACGGATAAATCGCGTAATTTACAAAATTTTTCGATGGTATAATAATAATAATAATAATAATAAATAATAATAATAATAATAATAATAATAATAATAATAATAATAATCTATGATAACGTTTTGCAACTTGGTGGAAAAAAATCAGTCTGGCAGTTATACCTTGTTCAACGTTCCCGATGAAATCCTATATAAAAAAAAATAAAAAAAAAAATATCACGAATACACAGTAATTCGTTTTACGGAACTTTAACGGAGCATTGAACAAGTAGTTGTAGTTATCGCGACACGCAAAGAAGCGTAAAATAGATCAAGATTCTTTTACGTTATTTCAAAAAATTTTCATCTCGATTTATTATAAATCTTTGTTCGTTTGGCATTGTGCGACTGTATCGATATTATCTGGCACAGATCGTCAAAACAGTTTATTTACAAGAAACTTAAGGACTTAATAATTATTTATAGTAATTGGGTGATACAGTTGCACAATAATTATCTTCAATCGGCAACGAATTCTCAAATGGAATTCGTGATTAATCGTAAAGGTTAAGTATAAGAGGAGCTTGTGATTGCGAGCTATGATGCACGATATAAATTCATTAAAATTCGATGAAAAAGTACGTTCTTTATAATTCGTTTTTCTAATGGTAAGAGAATCTCTCATATCGCTTAAAAATATAGCGGATTATTTACAAATTCACAATTTCGCCCGGACACGATACTTATTTACTACCAGTGTGTCGAATATCTTTGAATTATATGGCGTCACACGTTAAAACGATAAACGAATCGAAGAATCCTTCTTTTACTATGGCAAGACAACGGTTACATTGTTACGGCCGAGCATCAATCTTCCGAGCTATCAATGTAACAATATTTGTTTATGTAATCTAAAAATGTCCGTTTCATTATTTTTTTCTTTTTATGACTTATTTTAATTGGCAATTAAAGCGTATTTCATTCGCGCATGATGGTTATTCGTGCACGCTTTTGTCTTCTCAAATGAGAAAAGAGAAGGAAAATGCACCTTTATGTAGCTCTTTTTAATAATAATATATATATATATATATATATATTAAAAAAGTTCCAGTCGATCATTAAAACACCATTCAAACGTATTCCTCGGATGGTTTAGGTATATTAGCTGGTAATCTAAGCGTACTTGGAACACGATTGGCACTGTCTGGAAGTTCCGCGATATCGATAAACACTCCGACCAAACTATCAAAGTTCAATCCCCAATTCAACAAATAGTCCCAACTCAACGCGGTAGTAGTGGTTGATGGCGAGCCACTATTATTAGGTCTGTACAATCCACCCATATGCGTGGATAAATCATCGTCAGAAGCTACTAAAGTGCTCAAAGATCCGCGAAAAGAACTGTCGAAACCATCGTAATTTACGTTCGGTGGCAATGGTGGTTTCGTCGTTTGAGCAGACTCGTTGTTACGTTGATTCACCTCTTCGTCATCTTGCTTCGCAAACGGGTTATCCGATCGTTTGTCACCTACCAACGAGGTGTTGTCGTATTCGGAACAGGTGAAACTATCGTTACCGCTCTCGTCGGTCGTCGACGAATTTCTTCGTTCCAGTCTCTCCACAGGTGGCGTGTGTCGCCGATGAAGATGGAGTGGACCGTGCGCGGGTGGCCCTCTGGCTTCGCTCGAGGAACTAACGGCGTCCAAAGTCGAGACGAGGCTCGAAGTCCTCGGTCTCGAATTCAATCTTTCGATTTCTTCTGCCGTTAACCCTATAGGACCGGAGGACACGTTGTTCACCGAATTCTCGTTGTTGGATTGAGGCGCTTTTCGACTTGCCGTCGATCCAGACAATTGACTCATGATCGGTGAGTTTAAACTTCTTTCGCTGTTCGAATTCAAAGCATCTTTTCCTACTCCTCCGGATGAAGAAGTGGTGGCTAGAAGGGCGCTTTGTAAAGGTTTTCCACTGATGTCGTGCAACGTTAATATCCTCGGTTGTTGGGCGGATAATTCGCTGCTAGGCGACAATCTGGCCAACGGTGTACTTTGCAACAATTTCTGTGTCGGGCCAGGCGGTTGATTCACGTTCGGTGGTGGCAAGGCTCTAGGCGGGAACGGGCCGGTGTGTCTGTGCTGTTGACCTGTGTGCTTATGATGATTGGCGTAGTTGTTAATAGGCGGGGGAGTGGCTTTATACTTCCGCATTCCGTCCCTATAACCTTTGTAATGGTACACGATATCGATGTCGCTCGGCGCTATTGAACTTGCATTTTCCAAATCGTAGTGCTCCGGCATATCAGGTTCTGGATTATGCTCGTGGGTGTGCAGAGAAGTTTGGGCAGGCGGGGGAAGAGGCGGGTGCTCGTCTCGAATGGGCGGTGACTTTGTCACTTCTCTTTCGATTATATCCGGTCTTTGAGGTCTGTGCTCGGTGCTCGCGTTAATTTCGCGTTCTTTATATTTCTTTGAGATCAATTCTGGCCCCATGTGACCTACGCCACGTAAATCGGACGTATCCGAGATATACGTATTTTCGTGGCGAGACATTAGATTATCGTTCCCTGTCCCTACCAACGGATTGCCAGTCATTATAGCATTGGTATTCTTGTTTACCACCGAGGGGGCGGATTTCTCCTTGTTCTGTCTTCTCAGACGGAAAACGATAAAACTGACCAGAATAGCGATTAGCAGGATCACGAAGAAAACTATGACTAAAGTGATCCCTATGCTTAAGGGGTCAGCTGTTGCGGCTGCGCTGATTCCAATCGGCCCTCTGCATCCGGTGCTCACCTTCGAATGATAGAGCACCTCTTTGAAGATCGAGCCGGATCCATTGAACGGCTGGATCTCGTTGTTGATGGTGAAGTTAGCCAAACAACCTTCGAAACTTCTTGCGCCAGCGCTATGAGCGTAATAAAGATCTTGGCTAACCCCACCGATCGTTAGCACGGATAGATACGGATCCAGGAAGTCGTGGACACCGGCAGGATCTAATTCTTCGCCCGTCTGAACGTTGTCCACGAGCAATCTTAAGCCTCGAAAGTAGGAATGTAGGGTCAGGTTATGCCATCGACCGTCTGCTAAGCTTCCCTCGATGTTAGCCGTCATGTTTACGGGCGATGCAAGAAGGGATGCGTAAAATAGTTGTCCATTGCGAAGCTACAACGTAAGACGTTTATGTATTAAATAAAAAAAAAGAAAAATATATATTTTTATTCGTACTATCGTCGAAAGATGATAACATTGCTCACCTCTACCGATGTGAAGTGTTTGTTAGTCGCGGCATAGATAAGGATACCATCAGGTTTAACCGTTCTAAACATTAAGCTAATCGTTTTAAACGGCGATTGATTGGTAATGAAGCTGGTATCCTCGGTGATGCTTCGTTTCGCTCGATTCTTATGCCACATCGTCGAACCTCCATAAAGATACTCCAGTAATTGCATTCTTCTATGCTTCTCCGAAATCTGCACGAGAGAAGAAGAGATCGTTAATTATTTTTTCTTCTTCTTGGGGAGGAATAAACAAAAATGAAAAAAAAAAAAAAAAATATCTAAGATTTTTCACATACTTTGAATTCGATGTATCCACCTTCGCTTAGAGTGATCGGTTCGAGAGCCGTCCCGCAATTGGGCGCGATTACCGAGCCGCATCGACAAGTTACTTGATGCCATTTGTCGTAACACTTGGCATCGGCTCCGCAAAGTGAGACCGCGTCTTTTCCACCTCTTAGACAAGGATTGTTCTTCGATCTGACGCACGTGGATTTAACGCCACGGGATGACAAAGGATTCGAGAGGTTCAACGCTCTTCCGTTTATGGAAACCGAATGGACGCATCCCACGAAATCATCGGAATGGACTTGACCTGGCCTCTCGAGTACTGGATCCGCATTTTCGAGCCCTCCCACCAGAAGTGGATTGTTATTGAAATTCAAGGTTCTGCAATTGTAAATACGTTATATACGTGTCTTCAAAATAGTATTAATTACAATCAATTAATATTGATTACGAAGTTGCTAACCCAGTTGGTCCTACGTCATCCGCGTAGCAAGTACCATCACCGGGCCTGCAATCGTCGCAAATATCTCCGTGTTCTCTGCACATGGACACGCTCAGGGATACGACCCGTCCGTTTCTGGTTGCCGTCACTTTTCTCCACTCCCCATCGGACACGGTGTTCTCCGTTTTTATGGTGATCGAGGTGATGGCGCTTCTCGCGCCACCGTATGAAAACACCACTCTTCCGTCCACCAACTCTAGTACAACAAAGTCTGAACGTCCTCCAGTTTGCGGAGCGTAATTATAGAGCAGCAACGCGTCCGATTTCGTCGTGGCAAACACAATGGTTATGTCGTTCGTGTTTGAATCAAGTGCTGGAAACGCCATGTAAGATAATTCCTCGAACCCGAACGTGGATCGCTCGCAATGTCTCCCGTAACGACCCTCTGGACAGCTACACCTGTACCTGTATTCGTTAAGAAATTGGTTATATAAAATCCGTTAATAGTACGGATAAGAATTTATTATTTATCCAAAGTATTTTGATATTATATTGAAAAAAAAAAGCTTACCCAGGCTTTTCTCCCACGCATAAACCTCCGTATAGGCAAGGATTCGGCCTGCAAGAGTCCGTGACTGCCTCGCAATGGTTCCCTCTGTACCCAGCTCGGCACAAACAGAAGAAACTGAAGCTGTCGGGACTTTTCCTGCACGATCCACCGTTCCTGCACGGATTGCTCGCGCAAGCATCGCCTCTTTCAAGCTCGCATAATTTTCCCTCGCGATCG
Source organism: Apis florea (assembly GCF_048593485.1). Lineage (NCBI taxonomy): Eukaryota > Metazoa > Arthropoda > Insecta > Hymenoptera > Apidae > Apis > Apis florea. The sequence goes on along the minus strand of NW_028256864.1, from coordinate 1,096,231 downwards.
ATCGGGCAGGTGCACTGGAAATCGTATCCCAGTCGTCGACACTGTCCCCCCTGAAAGCGATCAGAGGAGGAGTTTTAGAAGAAAACGGAGCGTGAAAGAGAAAGAGCAGAAGGAAGGGAGAGAGGTTGGATTGCTTACCAATAAGCAAGGATTCGGAGAGCAAGGATCTTGTCTTCTCTCGCATTTATCACCGGTGAAACCATCGCGGCATTTGCAAGTCATCTCGTGAATCATTCTCGGCGACGTGAGAATCAACGCTTGGCTGTCAGTGATTCTGGCGTCATCGTATATGACCAATTTGTCGCTGCAAGAACCACCGTTCTCGCAAGGTATCTGCTTACACGGTGAGTAACCGACGATAAAGTTTGTTCCCTCGAGAAGAGATCGAATTTTATCTCGGTTACGGTTCACCAGTTCGGTGACCTCGTACTTGCTGCGATATCCTACTGCACGACGAATCATTTTTAATCGTTTAAATTCAAATTTTCTTATATAATTTTTTTTTTTTTAAATTTATATATATATTACCTTGAGGCGATTCCACTGCCAGGTGAATATTTAAATCGAATTCGGTCTCTCCAAGGCTGAAGATCTTAAGAGTATCACCAACGTCAATTTCTTCTTGCAGAACGTCCAACAGGGCGCGATAATATTGGCTTAAAAAATCCCTCGCGCTTAACTTTGACACTTGTAACGTAATGCTATTTTCGATTGTGCTATTTGTGAAAACGAGGAATTCTACGGTGACCTTCGACACTACGTTAGGATGTCGACCGTCGTTGCCAGATACGCTTAACGAGTAACCAACACCTGTGTGTGAGAGAAATGCAAATTGCAAATATTCTTTTTTTAATCTTCATTCCATCTCCCATTTCGGGAGATAGAGATAAAGATGTGCAACCAACAAACCTGGAGTTATTTTCTTCGTATGTAGATCACAAGCTGTGGGAATGCTGAGGATCTTGGGATTCGATCCTTGGAGTATTTTGCAAGAATAACTGCCAGTGATATCCGGATCATTTGGATGCACGTCGGCAATTTTTCCCAATGGTATCTGTTCGTTAAAGGAATGCACTATCACGTGAACCGATCTTGGCGAAGATGGACTATCATTTTGATCCATCACTATTACGGTTATCGTATGCTCGCTCCTCATTCTTGGTATTCCGGAATCTTCCACTTCGATCTGGACAGATGAATTTAAAGAATTATTATACAAACTAGAGCTCTTATTATCGAGTAATCATTGTACATATTAAATACCCATTATAATTCGAATTTTGATTTAAACGATCGAACATTTCATTTCTTTTTTCGTGGCAGATATAAAGCTTTTCTTTAATACGTAATATTAATAAAAATAATTATATTATATAATATATATTATGTATATATTAATACAGTTAAATTCAATGATTAATCGAGATCTTGATTATTAGTCTCGTCTCGTTTATTAAGATCGTATATACGATAAAATAAATTTATTGCTTTCTAAATCTATTGTTAGATTAGATTATTCTATTTTACTTTTTACTCCATTACCATTACATTTTCTATCATGTCTCTATCATGTTTTGTTTTCGCGGGGAACGCAAAAAAATGAATACATATTTTAACACCTCTTTTCATCTTTTCATTCGTTTGAAATAAAACTCGTTAAAGCATTAATGGCATAACTGTACGTGCAACAGTCGTATAAGCGTGAAGAACAGTTAAGAACAGAAAAAACTAGAGCAAGAAAATAATATTGAAATAATGTGCAACAATGTATAAGCAGATGTGAAAGGATGAAATAACGAGGCATGATAGGAAAAACGCAAAAACATAGATCCGAGCAACGGTGCTCCAAAAAACTCCTATATATAAAGTTATTTCAATGTTATCTTTTGAAAACGTTTCCATACTTACCACAAGATCCAATTGAGGCATAACTTCCCGATCTAAGCTTCTAGTCGTCTTCAATACCCCGGTATGCTTGTCCAAAGTGACCATGTCGCTCTGCCTTCCACCGACCAGTTTGTAAGTGAACGGCGCTCCATTCGGTGGTAGATCAGGGTCAGTCGCGCTCAATGTCATTATGATCGTTCCAGCCGGCTCATTTTCGTTCACGTAGCCGACTACCTCGGGCGGATCGAAGATAGGCCCGTTATCGTTGATGTCCATGAGTTCGATGTGAACGGCGGCTGTGCCGGTTTGAGGCGGCGATCCGGTATCGATGGCGCCGATCGTCAAGTCGTAAACAGGGATCGTTTCTCGATCTAATTGTTTGGCAGTCTCTATGTCTCCTGTCTGGGGATCTACCTTGAACGCCTGCCCTATGTTCCCACCGATGATGGAATAAGAGAACTGATTGTTTTGCGGTTTTATATCCTTGTCCACCGCTCTAACGGTCAACACTCGAGTCCCGTGCACGGCACCTTCGGACACGGTCGCGTCGTAAGCGCTCTGAAGGAACTCCGGCGGATCGTTGCCATCTTGGATCGAGACTATGACCTGTGCCTCGTCCGTGTCATTGCCACGGATTCCGCCCCCATTTTTCGTCATCACGGTCAACACCACCCTGTTCTGGGTCTCGCGGTCCAATCTTCGCGAGACGCGAATTATCCCCGTCTCGGAACCGATGGAGAAGCCGCGATCGTTCGAGGAACCGACGAAAAGGTAATACACCCTCCCGTCCTCGCCCGCGTCCTGATCCGTTGCCTGGACCAGGCCCACGGAGGTGCCAACCTCCGCGCTTTCCGACACGTCCATGTGGAATACCGGTTGAATGAACTTTGGATAATATTCGTTCACACCTGTCACGCGCACCAGGACAGTCGTGAACCCGACCATTTGCGGATTCGAGTCCGGATTCGCCGCCACTATGTCCAACGTATATTCGTTGGCCTCCTCGTAGTCGAAACTGATCAGAGAGGTGATCTCGCCTGTATCCTCGCGAATACGAAAATGATCCTTCCCTGTTCCACCGAGAATTTTGTACTCGATCACGGCGTACTTGGGGGAATCGATGTCTTTCGCGATCACCTGAAATCAAACGATATTGCACCATCAGTGGAATTAAAGTAAAGTGGGGATCACTCAAGAAAGAAAGGATGACGCGCAATGATACTCACCTTGTAAACGAAACTGTCCGGTGGGGAATTTTCGGGTAGATAGGCTTCGTAAACGCTTTGGTTGAACGTTGGCGGATTGTCGTTGATGTCAGACACGTTTACGGTTAAAATGGCGACAGCCTGTTTCGCCTCGAATCCCAGATCCGTAGCAGTGATGTTCAATTTATACTCTTGCACCAGATCGTAATCCAACGGCTCGAGTATTGTAACCGCACCGGTGATCGAATGGACGAAGAACTCGTTCTTCTCGTTCCCGGCCGATATCTTGTACCTTATCATCCCGTTCGGCCCGTCATCGCCGTCGGTGGCGCTCACCGTCAAAATAGTCGTGTTTACGGGCTCGTTCTCGGGCACCCTCACTTGATGGCTGACAGCGGCAAACGTGGGAGCGTGCTTGTTCTCCCCCGATATAACCAAAGTCAACGAGACCTCGTCCTTTTGCGGCGGCACGCCTTTGTCGATCGCTCGAACCTTCAATAAGAACGTCGTTCCTACTCGCACGTTGGCCAACGCGTTCTGGATGTACACCCATCCGGATTTCTCATCGATGGAAAAGTACTCGCTTCCGTTCACGTTCACCAAAAAGTAGCTAATCTCCGCGTTCACGCCGAAGTCGGCATCATCCCTTGCGACCAGCTGCACCACCCTTTTACCGACCCCGTAGTTTTCGGGGACAGGGTAGAGGTAAGACCTCTGCTCGAACCTTGGGGCGTTGTTATTCGCGTCGACGACGTTCACGTGGATCGACGTTTTCGAGGAGAGAGGTGGCTTCCCGTTGTCGGTGGCGACCACCGTTAACGAGTACAGGTTCTCGGGCGAGGAGGGCCGGTGAGTGTGCTTGTACTTTAGAGTCTTTTTACTGAAAACGTCACCGGTTGCCGGATCGACGGTGAACAGGTCGGAAGGTTGTAACAGGCTGTAGGATATCACCGAGTTTGGCCCCTGTTTATCGCGATCGATCGCGGTTACTTGGCCGACGTGGGCAACAGATGGTTGGAGCTCGGGGAAGTGGAAGTGGTACGATTCCTCGTCGAATTCCGGGGGGTTGTCGTTCTGATCTTGGATGGTTATCGTTAGGGCGGTTGCCGCTTGCCAAGCTCCGTCTGCCGCTACCAACTACGTACAGTACGAATGATTGATTAAAATAATAAAATTAATTATTGTTTAATTTATATTTATAGGTAGAATTTGTATTGCTCTTTTTCAATCTATATAATTTTTATTTATGTATGTAAATTCAATACACGAGTCGATCACGCAACTTTTTTCATTTATCTTTAGTGAATAATGATTGTATAAAAGGATTTATATATGTATCAGATAAATAAATATTCTTCGATTATTATTTTTTGATCCATTTCGATTATTTATAATATTGATTTTTTTATTCTTGTGAATCAGATGATATTTAAGAACACATTGTAATATAGGAAATATAATGTAATAAGTCAATGTAAGCATTTGTAGAAATTATATTATAAATGTGTAAATTGTTTCTCGATTCTATCGATTTAAAAATTCTAAACTTCCTTGCCTTCTCGATTCATTTTTTTATATTTTATATTTTTTATTCTATTCTATTAGTGATATTATTAAACTTATTATTAGTAAAATATAATGTTCAATAGATTGTTATTTTTAAAGATGATATATTTTTCTTAATTAAAAAAAAGTATTATTAATAAAATTATGTTTCGTTTCATTAAAAAATGAAATATTTTATCAAAAGGCTATTTTTATTTCTTAATAATTTATTCCAATGCGATAGCAATTCATGCCTATAATTATTCGACAAATATTACAGACTTGCTATGAAAAACCTGTTGCAATATATTAAATATAAAAGCTTAAAATTTTAAAATATAATAAATATAACACTAAATCAACAATAAAAAAATTAATATTATTTCAAAATCATAACTTTCAGTTCCAATCTTTTCTACGTATTAATATAAAATATATTCACACATATAAATATTTATAAAACAAATGAGCAACATGATTCTATTTTTAGTTCTATTAAATTAAATTTTATTATTGCTCCCTTTGTGGCATATTTAACTTTGGTAATTATTTAGAAGCGTTATGATAAGTTGATATAGTTTTCAATCAAGAAATAATTTACGCTACGACGAATTATATAAATTGTAATAAACCAATGAAATCTAACCTAATATAAATTAACCTATAATCTATTAATTTTTCTCTTTTTATTATCTAGGTCTATGCAGGAATGTGGTCGCTACCATATTAGAATTCACACCACGATGAATATATTTATAAGGTAAGTTAAAAAAAAAATATTTTACGAATATTTCAGAAATTAAAGCATATTTATATATAGTAATATATATATATATATATATAAAAAGAAATTGTTTAAAATATGATGCGTTGACTTTGTTAATATATTTTAAGATCATTAAAATTGGTGAGATGTTTATACTTTTAAATAATTACTATAATTTTGTATATTATATCAAAAAAAAAAAAAAGAAAATATATAATACATTAATTTTCTAATAATTAATCGAATAAATTTTATTAACTCGTTTTCATTATTTGTTATTATTATTTGCAATTAAAAAATCATGTTTGCAAAATTTTCTAAATATTCGAATATTTTTTAATACATTAATAATCACAATGGGAAAAAAATATTTGCATCATAATCCGTGTATTTCGACATGTGTGCGAAAAATAATTAAAAAGTACACGAATTATAAGATACAGATATATATTAATTACACGCATATATAAAATACATAAGTATTTTAAATATTATACAAACCTTTAGCAAATATTCGTCCTGCTCCTCTCTATCTAAATGGCCATTTACAGTGACGTTACCACTCAAAGCGTCCATGGCGAATTTTTGCCCCGGATTCTCGGTGAATCTGTAGCTGACATTAGCATTTTGACCGATGTCGAGATCGCTGCTAGTAATTCTTATAACAAACGTGCCGATCTCTGCGTTTTCCGTCACGTTCACGCTGAACAGCCGGGTGAATTGAGGCGGATTGTCGTTTTTATCCAACACAGTGACCAAGACAGTTGCCGTGCCCGTCAACGAAGGCTGTCCCTCGTCTCGCGCTTCTACGATCAGCTCGTAAGAAGCGATCTGAAAGAAAAAGCGCGCCACGTCTATTCATCAGCCATCTATCCTTTTTCTCCATCTTAAAAATTCTTCGATTAACACGATTCGAAACGGTTAACTCACCTCTTCACGGTCTAATTTCGCATTGGTGCTAATTTCACCGTTATCAGAATCAATGATGAAAGTCTCGGTAAAATCGTTCACCAGATAATAGGAAACCTGCCCATTCTCGCCAGAATCACGATCTTTCGCTGAAACTTTGCTGACGAACAGGGGCGGATACTCCTCCTCGGGGACTGTGGCGTTGTAAATTGCCGCCTCCATCACCGGCGCATTGTCATTCGCGTCCGTAACATTCACGAGAAGTTGCACAACGCTCCTCAGAGCCGGGGTGTCCGAATCACGAACCTCGACCCAGGCTTCGTAGAACGGCGCTGTTTCATAATCGAATCCAGACGCGACCAATACCTAAGCCGATGCAAAGGCGGCCGATTATAAATCTTTCATTCTAGCACAATCGTTGAGAATTGATCGATAAATTATTATCCCTGATGAATGAGGGGAGTTGAGAGTTTTGTAGATGTTGCTAAATTCGTAACGAATTTTCTCGAGCATTCCAGCGTGTGCAATGCAAAACACAAGACGAAGTGTTTCGTCGTTTGCAAAGAATATTAATCGATCGCTTGTATTAGATCGAATTGAAAAAAAAAGTGATTATTTTTTTTAAGAAATTTTTCGAAATATCGATTAAAGTATGATTTAATAAATTCGACAGATCGAAAATGTATATTGAGTAAAAAATGATATTAACTTTATAAGTTTAAAAATAAATTATCTATTTTTAATTTATTATAATGTTCACTTTTTGAAAATTATTTGAATTTCGTGCGAAATTTAAATTAATAAATAAATTAATTTGTAAATTCGCGATATAATACGAGAGACCGAAAATAAAATCACCTTAAAAATTATCTTATGTTATGTATTACCTGTATTACAATTTAATCCACATTTATTAGTTTTTCATTCGTACGTACAAAATATTTTTCTCCTAACGTAAAATATAACATAAGATGAATTTGCATTAATCATTCGTTGTGTTATCGTGATAATTTTCCTTCTCACCAATCCAAACTGAAATACAAACCTCGCCGGTATGAGGATCGATCTTGAGCGCGTCGCCAACGTTTCCACCGGCCATCCCGTAAACCAAATTACTCGCTGCTCCGATTTTTGGCGTGGTCGCGCCCAATTTTGTGACCACCCGGCCCTCCGGCACGTCTTCCGGCAGTGTGAACCTGGTGGTGACGCTCGAACGAAAGCTAGGAAACAGTTGCCTCTCCCACAGATGTATGACCAAGTCCGCGGTGACCGACTGCGGTTTAACGCCGCAATCGGACGCCTGGATTTGCAATTGGTAAGTGGTTTCGTCATTGGCCAATTCCTGTGTAGCTCTTATCACACCACTGTTCGAATCGATCACAAACTTCTCCGCGTCTATTCCCTGGAGACGATATACGATCCGAGAATTTTCCCCGTCGTCGTCGTCCACCGCTTTCGCGCCGAACACGAAATCCCCTTTAAAGGAAACGGTGTGTTTAGCGATGGTGTTGCGTATAAGCAACAGCTTTACGAGCCTCTGTTATTCAGGTGTTACTTAACGCGTTCAGACTCGTGTTCTCGAAGGACGGATCGGATAGTTTACCAAAGTTGCCAATTTCTTTTTTTTTTTTTTTTTTGTTTTTTTTTGTCTATTTTCTTTTTTCTTGTTTCTCTTCAATAAATCCTCACTTACCCGATTTAGTTGCGCCCGGCACATAGGCTGTGTATCTTGGACTAGAAAATCTAGGAGCATTGTCGTTCACGTCCTTTACGAAGATCGTTAAATTAACGGCGGAGGCTTGCGGTTCCGTGGGACTCGAATCCTGAGCGACCAATGTCAGATGGTAGACAGAGGTTTGCTCTCGATCTAACGGCACCACTGTGAACACCTCGCCTGTCTCGGGATCCACGGTGAAACGTTCCGAATTTTCTCCCAGTAAACTGTATCTGTATCAGCAGGGAATGTTTTACGAAGAATCTTCAGAGAGAATTTGTTTCGAGATTGCCTACGATGTATATTTTTACCTGATTTTTGCGTTAAGGCCCTCGTCTTTGTCCGTAGCGTGAGGTTTAGTGACCCACGTTCGGGAAACTGAATTTTCGGTGACGGTCGCCCTGTACTCCTGTCTCGTGAATTCCGGAATGTGATCGTTGACATCGAGCACGACGATTCTAACGATGCCCGATCCAGTCAAAGGTGGGGAACCTGTGGAACAGGTTCGATAATTCGTAGATTGATCGTTTTATGATTAAGTAAATATATTTTGTTCGACTCTTTTCGAACAAAATTTTTTTTTTGCTTCACCAAAAATCAATATACCGTAAGAAATTATGACGCGATTGAATTTCTTTTTTCTTTCTTTTTTTTTTTTTTTTCAATTCAAGAACGAATGAAAAATATCTTAAAAACGTGTAAAGGTATTATTTATTCAACTTTAGAAAGTTTGAAACGAAACAGGTTGAAGGTGTTTCTGCGATCAAAGTTTGAATAAGACAAATTACGATTCCATAAAATATCGGGCGGGCGGAATACCGTCGAGTTAATTGTGCCGCCTAAAAGGCCATTATTCTCCGGTGGACCCGATTTCTCTGATTGCAGCAGGTACATTGTACGCGTTGGCGTGGCCCTGGGCCACGCGCCACTATAAGCGTATATCGTTTAATCACGTGGACCTCTCACGAGAAGGGTTACGGGCACAACAATTGCAAGGCACAATGGTGTGGTCCACCATATCCGGTGTTCCCCTGGTGGGCAATCCGACAGAAATATACTGGCTTACACTAGTAGCGTATTCTTCTTATTCGTTTGCTTAATTGATGGGGACAAGAAGAAGCGAGAGAACCATCCCTCCCCGCCAATTCGATTCGAATTGTCAAAGCAATTTTTAACGAGAATACGAAATAACAATATATATATTACGAGTCATTAATGGCATTTTTGAAATTCCTTTGTATCATATTACTCGTCAAATTCTTTTTTTTTTTTTTTTCATTTCTATGACACGTAACGCAACATAACGACGATTTAAAGTGAATCCTTATGGTTAACCATAGTACTAGCATGATGATAGGGGCGCAGCCGTTTCGGAGTGGACACGGCTGGTATAAACGCTATAGGTGGCGTGTACACGCGACAGCCATAACGTATGAATAAAATAGGAGTATAATGCGCGTGCTCGGGCAGGATCTCAAGAGATGCGCGTTTGGCTCCAAAGAGAGGGCTCCTCCAAAACATCCAACAAGCGAAAGCTTGGGTGGGGTGAAGGAGGAGGCATCGAGAGAAGGAGGAGGCGGCGATGGAGGTGGAGGAGGTGGTGGAACCGATGGAGAGAGAGAGAAAGAGAGGAAAACGAAGGAAGGGTAGGGAGAAGGAGAGTGCAGCGTGGAGGCAGAGGAAGGCATTTGAGAGCGATTATCATAATCGCGCGTCATAACTCTGCAGGCTTGTCTACCTCGGCGGGGACCGATTGGGCCATCGGCCCCCGATGGTTGGCCCGAAGGGGGCGGGCGACGGGCACCCTCGAATGGGACTACTGGCTTCGTCGGAGGAACGAACGATAAAAAAGATTTCGAACTGCCCACCGCTTAAAGAATCTCATCGAACAACCCACAAATTTATATCCAATTTGTATATTACCGCTCATTACTTAAACCTATCCCCCTAAGTATATCGTCTATTGTTTCGCCTATTCATCGACGATCAATCGTCGTGAAAGTGGGGGAAGGGTGACATTTTCCCGTTTCACGAGCGTTGCGCGTGGCCGACCATTTATGCAATCCCCCTCTCGTGTGACGGTTCAGTTTAAATGGAATTTATAGATGGAAAAATAATCGTCCCGTGAATTGGCACCGTCCTGTCACCAATATACCCTGTGACATTTACCGACATTTCGATCGTCCCGTCCGACGGAATAGGTAATCACGATTTGTAGACACGGTGTCGTAAATTTGTCAAAGTAATTCGACGAATTTATAGCTACCTGCACGCACGCACGCACGCACGTACGTATACCTGCGCATTGTGAGTGAGACCCATGTTGAGTCGTTTAAAAACCGGGTCTTTTCAGCGTTAAAAATCGGCTTTTTCATTTTTTCCATTTCTCATTCTTCAATTCACCGCGGCTTTTTTAAAAGTGCCAAACCCAATATAATTAAGTCCTTTGTTCGTGCTAATTCGCAACCAGTTTACATAGAGCCTAAGACCGGTTACTAAGGTGGCCGGAAAAATATTCTCTCCAAAGAATACTGACTACCCTTTCAATGCCGCTCTTTGTGCAGATCCTACCAGGTATATACCTATTTAGCTGTTCCCCTAAGGTACGATCCAAAGAATCTACTGGGAATACCCCTTTACCCATGATTTCTTTTATCCTTTATTCCCTTATACGCGTATTTATTTTCGCTTTCGTTTCGTCTCATTTTTACATCGCTCGTCTTTAACCATAAATTAGCCTTTAACGCTCAATTCTCGTTCTTAAAATTAAACATAAAACAACTCACCGGTATCCATGGCCACCAATGTGAGGGTGTATTCCGGCACCAATTCCCTGTCAAGTGGCCGGAGCAGAAAAATGTCACCTGTACTCGCATTTATTCGGAACAAATCCGTGTCCCCTTCTTTCAAAAAATATCTCACTTGGTCGTTGTAAGGGGGCGTGTCCGCGTCATAAGCTTTCACCTTTGAGAAAACAAAATTGGCCAGTTTTATCATTTTTCGTATCGGGACAATTCGATACAATATGATCCCGATATGCGATTACCTGTATCACGAATCCTCCTCCAGGTGGTACCATGTTCTCCATAACGTGGGCTAAATAAGGCGAATCCAAGAAAACGGGCGCATTGTCGTTGATGTCGAGGACGGTGATAGTGACCTGAGCGGTGTCGCCCCGTGGCGTTTCCCCTACTTCCGAGGCACAATCTTCTCCCCTGATTGTCAAATAATATCTAGACTTCCGTTCGAAATTCAAATTCTTCGCCACTCTGATCACACCCCCGTCTTCCGAAATTGTGAAGTCTCTGTTATCGTCCCCCATCGCTATACCGTATCTTACCCTTCCATTCGCGCCCTCGTCTCGGTCCATCGCCGACACCTTAAATCAACATGTTCGCACGTCGATCGAGAAAGTTGAAACAATTACCGTTCAACGGTCTTTAAAAAGGCTCTCCTCGAGCCTTGTTAAAGTGTTTCCTTCACGGTTCAGTTGCAAGCCTGTTCACTCGAAGAACACACTCATTGCGATTTAATTAGCGTGACGTAAGTGCTCGTGTAATCTCGATTTTATGGCAGCCTCTTTTGCGATGAAACCTCGTTCGCGGGTATATATAGTGTAGTATATTTATCGCGGGGAAGGGGGAAAAAAGAAAAAAAGAGAAAAAGAGATATTAAATGCAACGAACCTGGAGTACACTGGCCCCGATACTTGCGTTTTCAGCCACGGTGGCTGAATACTGTCGCGGATCGAACACGGGCGAATTATCGTTCTTGTCGAGGACCGTGACAGTGACCGTGGTCGAGGACGATCTCGGTGGTTCACCGCGGTCTTTCGCGGTTACTTCCAAGGTGTAGTTTGACCTTAATTCGCGATCCAACGAGCCAGATACGCGCAATAGTCCATCTACGGGTCCAACGGTGAAGGGAAGCGTTGTGTCCTCGAGGGAGTACTCTACGTATCCGTTCCGTCCTTCGTCCCTGTCCACGGCTTTAATGGCCATCACCACTGTATTACTTGGCGCGTTCTCTATTATCGAAATCTTGGTCGGTGATATGAACTCGGGCGACATGTCGTTCACATCCAATAACACTACGGTCACCTATCGATCGGACAAATGTCGACGATTAATTATTAAAATATTCGAATACCGATACAATTTTGATGTCTATGCTTTATACAGCGTAATAAAATAACGATAAAATAATAACGAAGCAACAAAATTATTATTAAAAGGTGTTAAAAAATAAAAACGTTGTTCATTTAAAATTGGTGATTATTTGAATATTCAAAAAAAAAAAAAAAAAAAAGAAAAAAGAATAGTTTATTTGATTCAATCGATTCTATTTTAAAAATCAGAGTAATATATTTTAAATAATTTGATATGTTAAAAATTACTTTTTACTTCTTCGTTAGATAATGCAACATTTTTTTTTCTTAAATGTTTAATTATAATAGATAATATTATTTTCGTTGCGATTCAATTTTAAAAACATTCTGAAATTTCTATTTAATTTTGCTTATATTTGACTTTAATGCTACGACTAGTTATAGTTAGATCCTCATTTTATTCGTAATTTATATTTGATGCAAATAAGTCAATTATAATTAAGAATCTATTCTATAAAAATTAAAGAATGACAATTATTTTGATTAATATATACAGAAAAAGTTTTTTTATACAATAATTAAACTACAAGTAACAAGTATCATACAAAACTCAAAGAAATTGAAGTTTCATTTCATCTTTCATATTTTCTCGATTTTTCATCAATTGCTTTTTTTTTTTTCACTCGTTTGACAACTTTTTAACAAAGAAGCAATTTAAGGAATTGAAAACATCTTTCAATAGCTTCTTTCTCTTAGAGATTGTTAAGTCTTACGTGCATAAAATTAATGCTCTTGTGAAATATATTGTGAAATTAAAAATTATTTTTCAACAAGTATTATATTCTTTTTAAATTAAACGACGTAAAATCATAACGTTTCAATGATTCAACACAATTAAGAAATATGGCCAAGAAAAAAATTTTGTTGCTTTTATGATAGAAAAAAAAAACCAAATAATACATTTTTTTATTCATTAAATAATAACTTTCTCGCCGTATTTAACAATATAAACAGTAATTACAAGTATAAAAATATTGAACAAATAATTTCAATCAATCTTGTTGACGTGTGGTATCTTCATGGATATAATTGACAGTCGATCTTAATTTTCGAGATATTTGCAAAATACGAGATATATTCGCTATAATGCTGTATCGAAGCTTGGAAAGATCGCCACGTGGTTGATGCTTGTTTGCGAAACAACACCGCGCGCAGTTTTATTCCATCGTATTACATTTTTCTATCACAAAACAAAGAAACCTTCTTGGTTCTTCAATAGAAAAAAAAAAAAAAAAAAAAAAAAAAAATAAATAAAACAATCTAAGCTTTCAATAGAATTTCTTAAGTTTGCATAAAAAGGAAACGCGCGACATACGCTCGTTATAGAGGAAACGAACAAACCTGTACGGTGGAGGACAAAGGGAGGCCCGGTGGCGGAGGGCTATCCGTGGCGCTGAGGACCAAATTGTAAAGTGGCTTTTGTTCTCTGTCGAGCAACTTTCGAGTGAAAAGGGTGCCGTTCGGTGCCACTCCGAAGTCACCATTCTCGTCACCGCCGGCGACAGCGTAAATTACCCTCCCGTTATCTCCGGAGTCGAGGTCCTGGGCGGTCACAGATAGGATTGGGGTGCCGATCGTCGTATTCTCGACGATATCAACCGCGTGTGGCCCCGCCTCGAAGATCGGCGCGTTGTCGTTCAAGTCAACCACGTTGCAGTAGACGGTCACCGTCGAGGAAAGCGCCGGGATTCCCCCGTCTGTCGCCTGAACCACCAGGATGTAGTGTTGCACCTGCGAAAACGATCGAGGGGAGGATTTCTCGATTGATCGATCGATAATAAAGTCGAGGATCGTGGTTAATAAGAGATGGAAGAAAGAAATAAGAGTTGCAAGAACGATTCGGAGAACAATTGTCTCCCGGCCGAGGTTTTTAAGGGAGATTTTTTTTCTTTCGCTCGAACATTTTCGCTTGCATCGGGCTTCGTTACGGGTAGCGAGCCCAACAATTTTGCAAGGACTAATACGAGCTTCGTGGAAGCAACGTGTTGTTTCTCCGTTTCCAATGCGTCTCAGATCTTTCCGACCCAACAACTGTGAACCAACGCTCTCGAACGATCCCGCCCTATATCTGGAAAGGCATTACGATGATGAAAGGTTCTATAAACTGCTCTTTCTCTAAGTAGCGCTTCTTCGCGTCTATGCTCGTTCTACTTCTTCTCGCCGAAACTCTACTGTATTAGGTGATATTATATGTATACACGTGTAACGCCGTGTAATAAACTGCGAATATATAATTAATGGTTGTAAATGTACCATTACGATTGCAGCAAGAGAAGCAGCAGATTCATCAGTGATAATTTTTAAGGGAAATTGAAAAGATTGCTGGCAAAAGTATTGCTTCTTTGAAAGTTTTTTCCTGTTTCATTAATAAAAAAAAAAATGTCTATTAAAGACATTAAAGGTTTCACATCGAATTTTCATTACACGAAACAATACAATGATTCTTGTATATAAAACAGTTCAAAATGTAATCCGTGATAAATTGTTTATTTTTTGTCAACATTTTTGTTTTCTTTAAATTTTAATTTTAAAAATTATTCTCTAACGCAGAAAAAAAAAAGGAAGAAAGAAAAACGACGTCATCGCGTCTTCATGTCCAAAGAACAAAGTATCCACTTGTAATTGAAAAGCAAGATCAACGATGGACAAAATGAACGTATATACACTCACTCGTGTCTTGAAATAAATATGGCTTGTCTCTGAAGGATCAGACCGCCAATTTGAAAACGTCTGTTGATCGATCTGTCGGACTGTTAACGCTAAACCCTAAATTCTAGCATAGCCGAAAGCTAATATAATAGGTGCGTTCAAGCTTAAATGTAGAGGCGTGTTCATGGTTATAATCGTTGCCTCGAGCAACTATGCGTTTTACCGTATGTGGACTTCTCGCGTTGATCGTGCTGCTAAAAATCCTATTCTGTAAATTCGCGATAAGAAAGGAATTGTTCCCCGTGAACTACGTTATTCGATGTTCTATACTCTATGTCTGTCCGTTCAAGTCAGTTTGATAAATTTAGATTTAAAAAAATTTCCAAATTTTCTCGAAAAAAGGTTTTCACAAATTTCTCGAATTATTATAAAATTTAGCTCGTATTCAGTCAATAATAATAGATTATAATAGAAGCGTACTAATTAAAATGAATTTGAACGAATTCAATTGGATTATTATTATTATTATTAATTATAAATAGAAATAAATTCGTATTTTTTTCTAAGTTATACGAGTTTCATTCTTTACGCGACTTTCCAGATTTTCGAATCGCAAAAAATGGCAAAACATTTCGAAGATTTCATGTTTTGAGGGTTTCAAAGTTTGTACGGTTGTATCGTTAATTCTTTGTTCAATCGTGACAAAACGAATTGAAAAATCATTAATAATTTCTCGTTCGACCGTAACAAAATTTCGAATCGTTTGTTTGAAACGAAAATGAAGGCATCACAGCCTCCCTTCTGTGTTTCTGACGACACGACATATCTTTGAAATGGAAACGGTCGTTTTAAGAATAACAGCCGCATCCCATAATTCCGTGTGAAAGCGACATATCCGCGCGTCTGAATGGTCTTCCGCAAATCATTTTACACGCTTTCTAAATCGCCGTCCCTGGACGATCGACAAGTGCTTGTACGGTACGAACCTGTTCGTAGTCGAGGCTGGCGGTGAGCGTGAACACACCGGTGCTAGGATTCAGAGAAAAAACGTCGTTGGCCCAGTCAGAAATCAGGGTATAGCTCAGTTGACTATTGGGGCCATCCGCGTCTGCGTCCGTCGCAACGACTTGACCTATTCGACTTCCTCTCGGCATGTTCTCCGGAACGTCGAAGGAATACGCGGTGTTCTGGAATGTTGGCGCGTTGTCGTTTGTATCGGTCACCTGTAAAATTCAACGGTTTCTTTCGGTTTGATCGATCGATTTATTTTCTGGCTGGTTTATGCTTGGTGGAAAAGTTACGTAACATTCTGATCCTCGTCGGATAAACAATTTTATAAACGACTCCTCGTGTGTACGCTCCTTATATGATAAATCCATTTATGAAAGTTAAGACGTACTTTGTAGTTACGAAATATACTATTCTTGTCTAAATTTAAAAATTAATGTTAATTGAATCGTTACAACAATTGGACGTAAGACATTTATTTTCAGTCAAGTTAAGTTTGCATTACGTGAATTTAAATGAAATGTAAATGTAAATGTTCTCGTATTATAGTACATTATATGTCGAATTATAGTGTACATTTATTAATGGTAATGATTATTTTAAAAGTTTGTTTGTACGTACATTGATATAGTTTATATGTACAGTTATTGCCTATCTAATATAATGATTTCAAAAGAGGATATAAAATTTAATATAAAAAATTTAATTTATTATATTTAAATTTCGATTTAATGGAAAAAAAAACTGTTCGCTATATTATTCTTTTATTGCAACATCGTTTATTATGAAATACTCTATTAAATAAAGCTCAGTTTAAAGTCGCCATTAAACATAAAATGAATAATAAAATTAATTTATATATATATATATAGAATCAATATATATACTAAATTTAATAAAAAAAAAACTTAGTAATAGATTACTTAAAATGTGTGCGCGAATGTCAATAAATTAATTTATTTTGTTGTCATAAAATAGACATTATTTTCCAATCCAATAGAAGATAGTCCTTAGATAACTATTATTTCAATTTCAATTTATTTAATAGATAATAAAACTCATTACTATATAAAGATACTATTTTAGATAAGATTATTTAAATTAAAATTAAGTTTCATTAAAGTCGAATTATTCATGGTACATTTTTATCCTGAATCTAAGAAAGTAATATCGAATTGTTTTTATCAGCAATTTATATTTAATATGCACAATCAAATTATCGAGACATAATAAAAACGAATATGAGATAGGATCTAGAAAGATATCAAGTTTTTGATCTGCGTAAAATATCGATAAATCTGATTAAATATTATCATAACTGAAACATTCGTCCAAGCAATTGTTTTTGGTAATTATCTTTCTTTTCTAATAATAATATTTCATCGCAATAGAAAGTTTCCAATTAGTTTATTAATTAGTTTATTTTGTGATTTTTAAAGAAAAAGAAAAGATAAGTTGCAATAACAATTCATATTTAGTATATGAAGATTTGAAATATTCGGTTTTTCGATTATGATATGACAAAAGAAAGTGAAATTGTTAGAAATATATGAAATACTTGATTCATAGTAGTATAATTAAAATTTTAAAGATATTTACATTGTCTATCGTGTTAATTATGATTATGCATGCAGATTCAGAAAGCATAATTTGCATATGTTATCGCAAAACAATAAAATTGTTCGTTTGATTGTTTATTTGAAATCCATTTTTAATTATGCTTGTACATTAATAGAATATTTTTATTAATAAACAATTTATTAACATAGTTTCATAAATTGTAATTTTATTACTTAAAATTAATAGTGTTTCATATTATTATTCGAATTTCCTTTATTTAAAAAAAGTAAAAAAAATCATTGTGCAAGATCCATAATATTTACTTTTCCACAGCGTATTCCATATAAAATTTCTCAAAATTTTTCACTTGATTTTTTTTATTTATCGCTATTGCTGAAATTTTTCTTACGTCAAAAAATAAAATGATTATGTTCCCAAGTTCGCATTCGTTTTTTTCTATAATAATCTATTTTTCTAAAAAATTATTAACTATTTATCGAATATTATACATGGGAAAAAATTAAGCAGAGAAAATGAAACGAATTCAAGTGTTGCGTCAAAGATATGCTGATACATTGGACCAAATAAAATACGGATCGATTTTTTAGTCCCCCAAAAGATATCTTTTGTATTTTTATACGGGGGGAAGGAGTATGCGCGTGGAAAGATAGGAAGAATAATCGATGTTATTCTTGATCATACTTGATTCATCCCGTTCGAAGAATTGCCGGCCATTTGATCGAGGGGAGAAGAAAGGTAACGGGTCAGGATAAACAATTCAGAATCAGAGCTAACGCTTCCTGTTCCCTTTCGATTGTGCTCAACGTCGTTCCTGAATAAACATATTTCAATCAAAGCTCGAGACAAGCAGTCGCGAGCTCGCTTCACCTTCGAACCGCGCCGCTCCACGGAGGAAAGTTTCCTGTTGTTTTTACGGTGGCGATGAATCTCGAGACGAGTCGAACGGGAGGAATTTGAAGAATGTTTTTTCAGAATAAATTCTATGGACGCTCGATCCGATCGTTGCCAACGTGAAATCAAACGGGAAATGTTGGTTTAATGGTCTCGAGAGGAGTGAAAATCGAATAATACGTTTGCCAAAGGGATAAAAATTACCAAAAAAAAAAAAAAAAAAAAAAAAAAAGAAGAGAAACTTGTTCGACCGACTTTAAGGATGAAATTGAAAAAATAGTCATCACCCGATCAGCTCGATCTCCGATTCGTTCATCCGCGAAACAAGTTCGGCCGAAGGAAGGGAATATTGGGGAACGATTGGAATTTATCGCGTGAATAGTCCTCGGCCCGATCCTATCCGAATAGAATGGAGGATGATCTCGATCCTGGGCGAAAAGTCACCGGGTGCGCCCGGTGAATAGGTTTCCAACTTCGGGAGAGGGATCGACACGCGGTGGCGCGGTATAAAAGAATCAAGCGGAGGTGGGCACGGTTTGATTAAGGAGGGTTCGGAGACGTTTGCAAAAAGTGACGGTTGCCCCGAGACGCGGTGGATGACGAGGGGAGAGCCGAAAGCGGAGTAGAGATCGCGATGACCGACTGGATGGGTGAAAGAAGGAGAGGAAGAAGAGGAGGAGAAGGAAGAAGAAGAAGAAGAAGAAGAAGAAAAGAAGGTGAAGAAGAAGAAGAAGGAGGAGGAGGAGGAGGATCGAGGTGGAGGTGAGAAGGAAGGAGAGAAGGAGGACGAAAGGAGGAGGAAGAAAAAGGGAGGAGGGAGTGATTCTTTACTGGGGAGGGAGGAGGAGGAGGAGGAGGAGGTCGAAGGAGAGAAACTCTTCCGAGGTCGGGGAGAGGATGGAAGGGATATAAGGGGCCAGAAGGGGCAGATTCCGCAACTGTCGGCAGCGGGCCTCTTTCATGGAGCCCCAAAGAGCCGAGCTATGATCGGGACTGGCATTCCTTTTGCCTTTAAGAGACTCGGATAGAATAGCGGACGGCGGGCAGCGAAAACCTTAAAAGAATTCCAGCCATTGCACGTCATAAGGATAATTTTTGCGATTGTCTCCGAGGGATCCTTGGCTATCCCGTGCCTCCTTTCCCCTCCACCTTTCTGTCGCCACCACACTGTTTCATCTAACCTTCGTTAAATGTCTGGCCGCCCCTCTTTGCGTTTTTTATCGCCACGAATCGTTTCGGTTGGCCAACGCAACGAAGATTGCTGTTGAAGGGACTCGATGTTGGAACTCGATGTCCGCGAAAATTGTACGGGATCGATTCCATAATGATCGAATAACGGGACGGTAGATCACAATTGATCAAGGTTACAGTAGCATCCCCCGCTATAATTATCGGGGAATCGAGCTGCAACGGGACTCGCGAGAAGGCGACCGATGTACTCTTCTTTCCTTTTCTTTTTCTTTTGGAAAGAGGATATCCCGTTTAAATTTTAAATATCGCGTAAACTTATCGCGTCGAGGCGAATGTTAACTCACTCGATGGACGAAGACACGCTCGATGGAATTAATTGCGTTAAAAGAAAAAAAAAAAAAAAAGAAAAAAAGATTTCCTAATTATAAAGTAGGATGTTTGGATAAAAAATTACGGCGAGTCAAAAGGATGATATATGGAAACGAAAGGTACCTGAATGGTTAACGCGATGTCCGTGTGTTGCAATCCATCATCGGCTCGAACTTTCAGGACATATTTTTCTCTGGTCTCTCTGTCAAGGGCCTCCGCGAGTGTCAGTTGTCCCGTGGTCGGGTGAAGCCTGAACTGGCATTGGGCCTCGTCTCGGGCCAAATCTTGGCTGGCCGGATCGGCGGGCCCCGGACAATGATGCGGTACCAGGGTGTAAGTCAAGGTTCCGATGGTATCCGGATCGAACGCTTTCAGGACCGTGACAACGGTGTTAGGTGGCGCCTCCTCGGAGATTTTGAATTTCCAGGTGCCGGTTCCCCAGGTCGGTGCCACGTCATTCTTGTCTAGAACCGTCACGCGAACCTGTAATTAAAAATTTTTGTTCGATCCTAAGAATTGCTCGTAATTACACGCTGTACCCGCTGTATAGGGATAGAGTGGAGAGTAGAGATTTTATATTAAGGGGTTAAGAAGTCGTTCGCAACTTCGCCTTGTCACGGATCATTCTTGTTTTTAACGTGAGTTAATTAATTGAGATACGAGGAATATTGAAAGGGATCATTGAACGATCGGTAAGCAGTTTCTAATCGATAGAAGATGTCTCTCAAGATGATTAGCGAAGTTTTAATATGACGGATAAATCGAAAAAATAAAGAGAGAGAGAGAGAGAGAGAGAGAGAACGAGACTGTAGAAGTTTTGTCAGTCACCAGGATATAATTATGTGCAATCAATATAAATCTACGAGCCGTTGTTGCGACGAAGTCACGGTATGCATGCGAAGAATCGTGAGAAAGTTAGTTTTTCGATCCGACTTGTGCATGTCTCATTTCATTAAATTCTCAGTCACGTCAGCGGCCAAGGTTTATGTGACTACCAGAAGCCAGTGTATCGAAACGGCGGTCGAAGGAACAACGGTGGCACTATTGGAAAAGCATCGCTCCAGCTGGTGGCTACATCTTTTCGATCGATAAACAGTCACTCTCGCGGAATCGTGGAAAAATTTATCGTGGTATTAACTGTACGAGACTTTATATTCAACATAGAAACACGTTTTGACGTATATGCGTTGCGCATACCGTGAGAAGAGAGAATCGCTACCGAAATACCTTTCCTCCTTTCTTTTCTTTTCTTTTCCCCTCCTCTTCGAATCTAAATTTTCGTTTTAACGAAACGAATCATGGAAATGAAATTCCGAGTGACCGATATCTTCGACCGTTTTCGTAATTCTACCCACGAAGGGGCTCGCTTCATAACTGACGCCTGATCTCAGACAGGGCACTGTCGAAGAATACTAAATATGGAAGCGCGTATATAGATGATCTTCGAGCTTATGTAATCCGTGGAATGGTGGAACGCATCGATCTTCTTGGTAATTAGTCGGAGTTCGGCCGTCATTGACAAAGTGCGCGCCATCGATTATTGGCCTAAAATGTTTAGGCCCGCCGCGGAGGGACGTGTTTCGAAATGACGAAACAATAGTCGGTCGCTGTCTCGCAACAGTGTTGAACCGGCCGATTTCAGCGTGACACGCGTATGAATAAATTTGACTTTTTAATTATTTTCCAGTACCGGATCTCGTGGCTGCCTTCTTTAAGTAGCTCGAACACGAATACAATTAATCGTTACGACTCCTGGCCCTGTTCGTTCGTTTGTCATTAAAATTCAAAGGCGCGACGGACATCGACGTCCTCGTTATTGGCAAAGATCGAAAACACCGATATTCCTTGGTCATTCCTATCCTCTCTAACGATGCTCGATGCGAATACGCAGATACACAGAAAACCTTAAATTTATGCTAAATCCCCGAATCGAACGAGCCTAGACCTCCTCGACCGGCAAGCCTCTAGAAAAATCCTCCACGCCGTGTCGTTAATTATCGTTTCCCAGCTATCGACAGCTACTACAGGTTAAAAAAAATAAAATCGAGCCTGTTCCTCGAAATATAACTCGCACGCTCGCTTAAACACGCTTATACGCGTTAAGAAAGATCATCATTTATTTTTCGACAAACTGTCGAACTGATAAACAACTTTATCCGTTTTATCTATTCTTCCGCAGATCTGTCTTGGACCGATTCGAGAAGTCGAACAGCGAAATTTCGCGGAAAGGGATATCGGGTGGACGGTCGCGTCATCGTCACGATCGGGGAACGAGAAGACGGGGACGGCAACAATAAGCAGACAAATCAGTGCGGTCATATAGCTGTCTCGGATAGAATATTCCCTCTTCTTTGCTGGCCGGTCGCGGGAGAAGAGAGGGGCGAGGTATATGGGCGGTAAGAAACGCCCGGAGAGAGCATTCGGAGTGCAAGGAAAGATGGTATCTGCGTCAGCGCGGTCGGGGATCAGCGGATCGGATCGAGTCGCTCAGCGGGGGTTTCTTTGGGTCATGCACGAAGTGAGTCCCATTCTTCTGTTGCCCCCTTCACCCTGCTATGCCCCACGCCCCCTCTCCTTTCTTCTTCTTCTTCTTCTTCTTCTTCGTCTTCTTCTTCTTCCTTGCTTCTTCCACTTCTTCGTCCTCCTCGTTGTCGTCGTCGTCGTCGTCGCCGTGGTAGTCTTCCTTTCTTCTCCGTTTCCTCTGTCTCCCTTCTTTCTCCCTTCACTCTCCCTTTTTCTTCTCTCACACGCTTCTGTCTTTTCTCAGGACTCGTGCGAGTCCCTCTATATGTCCCTCCTTGTTGTTCACCTTCGAGCCAATACCGAACCACGCTCGGGGTCCTCCTTCCTATATATATATATATATATATACCTCCTCTGCCTCGTTGTCCCTTTTATCGAACGGGGTCCTATGGGTTCTCTATGAGGGGTCGAACCACTGACATCGCTCGATTAATAACGTATCTTCGTGGGGGCCCCCATAGACCACGACGACAACGACGAGGACGACGAACGGGCAGGAGGAAAACGATGAGAACGGGGACGAGAAGGTGGACTTTAAAGCCACGGAATTCTGTGTATATCCCCATCGGGGACAATAAGATATATATCTATTAATAATTCTCCCTATGCTATCTCTCTCTCTCTCTCTCTCTCTCTTTCTCTTTCTCCTCTCTCTTTTCGTATGCTTTTTTTGGCTCGCGGTGTCTGACGAGATAGAGATATTTAGTAAATGGAGGTGCATTAGCTCGATCGTTTGCGTTCATTCTACTATTTTTATCGAACAAGATTTGGGTTCTTGTATACACATATATACGACGAATTCCTTAACCGGCTAACTTTTGCCGCGACAGCCACGCCGGCGTATCATTTTCTTTTTTTTTTTTTTTTGGACCTTCTAAAAGCCTTCCAGTCCAGACCGAGAGACAATTGTCCGCAGACATGTGTTCGCAAACACACTGCGTACGTTCTCTATGTACAGGGATAAGTTTTCAAATAGAGGACGAAATACAAAGTCGAGGTAAATTCTATATTTAATAACTACTTTATCATCCGTTGGTATATATAAAAGACGATATCTTCTGCGGATAAATGATGAAGAAAACAAACGTGCAAATGAAACGTACGTAAATTCATTATTTCTTTTCTCTTTGTTTCTCCGAGTATAATAAAATTATACTTGGAGTATTTTTATAATAAAATTTCGAAATGATTTTTACAAACATTCTCAGAACTGTCGTTTGTTTAGTTTAGTTTCTCTAAGAAGATTGTTTCCAATACCGACAAGGTACATATCGACAATTGTTCGATAGTTTTCCATTTCTTTTTCTTTCTACACGCATATTGGCGAACTTTCGGACCAAGGACGTCCCTCGGTGTGGACGAGGCTTTACTCGAACAAATTTCGAAGTAGTAACAGCTTTTACGCCAAAGGATAGAAGTTGAAACCGCAGAAAGAGAAGAACAAGAGTTTAGCCGGAGAGTTTCTCGTATAGAAATACATATGGCGTTCGTGGTTGTTTAGCGAACGATGTCCCTATACGAGTCACACAACCCATGAGACTTCTCCGTTGGGTTAATAACGATTCTTCGAATGGATTCCCATAGGGTACGGGTAAGTTAAAGGGTAGACTGTAATTCCGTCTAGCGGCTGGAGACAATAAGATATATATCTACGGTTCTTACGACTAATAGCTTTGTTTTCTCTCGAGTGGCACGACACCGAACGGTCCATCCGTAAACGGGCTTCACTTCACCGTAGATATGTCTACGTCAAAGCAGCCTTGCCGATGAATACTCGCGCTTACGTTCGGGTTAACTTGTCTTTCGATCATTTATAACTTTTTGTCGCGCCCAATGCAAACGTTTGCGCCCCCTTGTAGGGCACGCGGTACTATGTGAAATATGGTGGAAAAATAATCCGAAAAAAAGAAAGAAAGAAACGGTCTTCTCCTGGTATCTCCTACATAAGACGTAGAATAAACATAAATTAACGAGCGACGTTTCATTAATAATCGGTGGAAGGAAATATGGGAAATATCGCCGAAATTCACTCGAACGAAGAGGAATTCGATTTGTCAAAAGGGAGAATCTTTGAATCTCGATCTTGACCCGTCGTGATCGTTGTTCTTCTCGAAGAAAGGGAAGACGCGTGATACAACAATCGCAGACGAGAAGGGAAAAGGAAAAAAAAAAAAATTTTTCGAATTTGTAATTCGAGATATCAAAAATGAAACGATGATCACCGATACCCCCTCGATCTTGCGCCGTTGATATTTCACGTAGATTTTTGCCCGTAATTTTCCGAGGATGAGATTAAACCGAGGCGAGGCGTGTGTGTTGGGGCGGTCGACGGGGAACCGAGTGTAATAAAATACAACGATCATCGGCGGACAACAACGTAACGCGTATTAATGAGCATTCTTTATGCACGGACGGGTCCAGATCGCGGCAGCTTCTCTTATGTAACCGTCCGC
The DNA here is from genome assembly GCF_048593485.1 of Apis florea. NCBI lineage: Eukaryota > Metazoa > Arthropoda > Insecta > Hymenoptera > Apidae > Apis > Apis florea. Next base: position 1,071,372 of record NW_028256864.1, on the reverse strand, counting down.
GCAACCAGTTACACACTTGGTCCGCGTTGTAAGTATGTATCTTTATTACGAGTGATATGTTGGTCGGCGTACGCGCGCGGGCACAACCGCGGGCTTTTCGCATACTGCGAGCGAGCATCATGAAAGGAATTCTACGCGAAACCGTGCGTAACTGTATATACATATATATACATATATATATATATATATATAAGATTCAAGATATATCGAGTTACCGTACGATTAACTCGTGAGTGGTGACGTTAAATTCTCCCGCGACACTCTCCTCTCTCTGTGATAAACATACTAATTTATGACCGGACAGGTCAGCGTATAGTAAATGTATTAAATTAGGAAATTCAAGTAGCCCTAACCAGTTGTTCTTTACGCGCAAGATACATCTAATTTTAGGATATGATCTTTTTTCGAGGTGTATTATTTCAACCTGTGTTCTCCGCTAACCGATTATTAAATACGATTCTTTTAATTATTAAGATCCATTAATAACTTTATGATCTGATTGGATTGTAACTTTTCCGCGGTTGGCATTTACGACACGTCGTTATAATTATGCACACGATGAATGAAATTTGTTGAAAGAAAAATTTATTAAAAAAATGCAAAAATTGATAAGAGTTCTTTCTTTTATGCGAATTAAATTCAATTAGTAATATATTTGAACTTGATTTGAATACACAAGATTTGTATATCGCGTGCACACGAAAATAATTCTTTATTGAATTAAAGTGTCTTGTTTTGTTAATTTGAAATCGAAACTGGGATTACACGGACAAATTTTTTTTTCTGTAAAACTAGCGTTAACGTATTAACATTTTAATTGTAATTTTTTTCTTTAATATTTGATATGTAATTGTATCATATTCTTTAATATTTTTTTCTATCTACTATTTTTTCCTTAAGATAAATTTAATTCTTTATATCCAAATTACTTTTAAATTAAATACAAATATATTTATTATGAATTTTTATTATTAATTTAATGTATCAAAGTACAATGACAAATTATTGTAACAGTAGGAATATATAATCCCCATATACAAGAAAAATTAAATATATAATTTGTGTATTTTGTAAAGTGTGAATTAAATTTTATATCAAGGGATTAATAAATGTTCACTAGTAAATGTTAATTTTTCTATGAATTAAAAATTATAATAAATAGGAACAGCTTACGAGGGAATACTGATATTAAGCAAAAAAGTATGAAATAGATAATGAAAAATGTGAAATAGATTTGGTTATAATTCGAAATAAATTAACGTTCATAATTATAAAATAAGATTGTATTGAAAACCAAGAAGAGTTAAAATTGAGAGTTTAATTTTTTTTATAAATCTAATTTTAAAATGATTGCGCGTATATTTACGATGAATGATCATTTTTTTCTCTACGTTCTGTTTTATTAATATCTCATCTGGGTCGATCACTTAAATCACATTTTAAGATTTTGACGCGAAAGATGATGACACACGTGATACGAAAAAAATATATTTCGTCGATTAACACCGGCGAGAACACTTTACGAATAATGAAAATATTATGAAAAAATCGTGGAAATTATAGAACAAAAAAAAAAAAGGATGATCTCTCTTTCCTATGCGCCCTCTCCTGTTTTTTCTCCTCTATTGACGGATGCAATTAAAACCAAAAGGTGAATAAAAGGGGATAGGGGGGGAAAAAGGGAGAAAAGGAAAGTAATATAGAAAAAGAAGAGAGAGAGAAAAAAACGAGGCAGGTATCGAACATCGATGGCCAAAGAGAAGCCATCGAAGTTTCTACTGCGGTCACTAGCTTTCTGCAACAGGCTGGCTCGCTTTACTTTTCTCTACCTCGTCGTTACTCGCCCCTAGGAGAAAGAGACGAGCCTCTTTCGTATCGTCGACTTTCGCCCGATGGGCCAAGAAGACAGGCAAAAGATATTGAATTTATACCGACCCGAGACCTGATGCAAGATGTCGCAGACCGCAGGCTTGCGGGTTAAGTGTCTGTTACAAGAAGAATATTTCACGGAAAATATTTCACGGCCACGAAGGAATTGGTAGTTTGTCTTTTTCCTCCTTCCATTTTTTCTTTTTTTTTTTTTTTTTAATTTAAATCTTTCTTTCGATCGAATCGAAAGAAAATATATCGTTTTGTTCGATTTTCTTTTTTTTTTTTGATTTTATCTCATATCGGCATCTTATGATTATATTACAATCACAGTTTCTAAATAGATTTGTTAAAAAATCGTTTTGACACACAGTTTATTATTGAGAGAATTGTATATTTAACCATATAATTTGAGATACTATGAATGCACCGTTAGATTTAAGCTAGAGCTAAGCTATTTACTTATTGCTCAATGCATCTATTGATACGATCATTGCTGCGAAATGATAGTTTGCGAGGTAAATTAGCAAAATGTAGATTGTTAAGATACCGTTATATGTGTATAATGGTTTCTTCTTTTTCGTTTATCTAATAATCTAATGGTTGTATAGGGTGTTTCATTTTCAATTGGATACATTCAAATAAGAATCTCTCGAAGAATTGAAATTATCTAAAAAAAATATTTTAAGAAAAATTGGCTCAAAAATTGGTTCAATAGGACGATTCTTTTGCTAGTGGATGGATAAAAATAAAATTTTCCTTATTGGTCGATTAATGCATATATTTCAATCGAAAGTGGTGACCAACAAAGTGTGAAAATGTGTGTGTTCGTTTCTAGCTGTCTATCGACGATTGTCTTATTAAAACTAATACCGATCATTGATAATGATGACATCTCCTTTAAATTTTTTTATTTAATTTGATTATCTCTATAATCAATAAATTTTTCGAAGTAAATGAATTAATATTTTTTTTTTTTTTTTATAAAAAATGCTCAGATAAATCGAGTAATGCATTTAAAATTACATGGTTACGTTTAAAAAATGAAGTTGACTTTGAAATCTTCGCCACTGTTCGATTTGTAAAAAAAATTTTTTATAAGATATTTTTATATGTGCTTCTTTGAAGCAAATTTTAAAATATTTTTTTGAGAAGATTAATCTTTCGAGATTAATTTTGTATTAAATGGAACAGCCTGTATATAAATGGTAGGATTAAGAAGTAGTAAGTAAGATGGCGAATATCATTTTTTTTGGATACTATACACACATCAACTTTTTTTGTTATGCCATCTTTGTACAAGATAATTAAAGCATGATGAAAATAGAATGATCAATATTGCTTTAAAATGAATTCGATATTTCAATTTTATTTCGATGTTATGGTGATGTTAATACGCGGGACATCTTTGGAAGATCGATATTCTAGAGCGATGTTTATAATAAAATATTGTTAATACGTAAAAAATAACGATTGAATCTTATTTATCAAATTATAAGCAATTTAGAATTTTTAAGTTTGATTGCAATTTCTTTTTTCGCGTTGGATGAAATAGGAACGTAAGAGTGAAATGATGATGCAAGATAGAATATAGATTAACTCCGTACACGTCTCGCTTCGTTGTAAACTTCAATCACTTATAACTTAATAAATAAATAACTTAATCGATATTTTGCCAATTTTTGTGTTTGCTTTGGTCTCTAGAATTACCACCATCCGAAAGTGGCTCACGAATATATTAACACTCTGCATATCCTCATAACCTAAATGATCATCATAACCATATATAAAGATGGCGGGAATAAGATTAAGTTAACTTACCATAATGATTTTCTTTGTAATTTGTGTATTTTATAATTACATTCCATAATATCATGAAATTATATCAAAATATGAAACTGGATCGTCAGAGTTTAATCACAAAATGTATATTATATACAATGCATATTATAGTTAATAGTTTCTTCTTTAAAAGAGTGAAAAAAATAAACGCTCAAACTGGATGGCATGATTCTTCATCAAATAGAATTGATTTGTTCACGTGTTAACATTGTATTTATTAAAATAAGATAACTATCTTATCCCATTACCATCTAAATAATATGCATTTATTCAGAAGTTAATTCTTAATTTTATACTATAGAATTATACAATTATTTACATATTTTGTATGAAATGATAGGATATTAATTCTCTGTATATAAGATATAATAAGAAAGTTATATTTCTTTTTTTTTACCGATTTCCCTTATACAACAAAGGACAAAGAAGGATATTTTTGAAATCCACATATTTGTTCCAAATATGAAAAGCGTAAATATCCTAATAAGTGAGGTTACTTTCTATTCATTTTATGAAAGAAATACATTTCTAGAATAACAACAACGAAAGAATATTTTCCTCGAAGAAACATACACGACAAATCCGAATTTAGCGATGCTTATTTCTTTCCCACTCTATCTCGATATCTCTCAGGACGGAGATGAAAAAGAGAAACGTCGGTTAGGCAGGTGTTCTTTGTGCGAGATCCGTCAGAGCGTCGTGATGGATCATCCTTTTCAAAATCCTTGGTCGATTCTTATTTTTATTTCGTGTCTTCGCAGAATTCGTTAAAATTATATTACAATACTGCTCAAACGAAGAGTAATGAATATCGTTGCCCCGTAACGATAAATGCGCGTCACGATGATCACGAGACGTTAAAAAGAGTAAAAGAAGCGGGGAAGAGAAAAAAAAAAAAAAAAAAAGAAAGAAAAGAAAAAATCACAAGAAGCAAGGGTGAATAAAAATTTTTCTCTCCAGATCGAGGCGACGAGTAAAAAAATTATCAGATTCCGTTTCTTTGACATTTTGATTCTCGCATTTTATTATTAATACTCAGTATTATCATTGGGATAAATAAAGCGATCGTCTTCTCGATTCGTTCGATGTTAAAGGAGAATGGGCGAGGACAAATTAGGGGATTGTAATTCACGAGAGAGAGCTAATGCTCTTTTCTTTTTTTTTTTTTTTTCACCGAATTCAGACGGATTGGAAGCGAATGGAGGAGAGAAAAGGAGGAATAAATACGTAATATTGCGAAGAAAGTGGGAAAAAGGAAAGAGCGAAGTAGCGATCTCTGTAACCGAGGGAAGAATGAAAGAGAGAAGGATGATGGGAGCGGAGGGGAAGATGAAAGGGGAGGGAGTAACGGCGATGAGAATGGCGAAAAAAAGGTGGCGCAAGGTAAGTGGTGTGACGTGCGTGGAAGTAAAATAACGAGAGAAAAAGAGATAAGGGGAAAAGAGATGACGAGGTGGAGATTGTCTGCCGAAGGAACCTCTAACAACCTATGATCACGTTATTAATTGAAAGAGGACCGCCGATGCTACCGGTTACGCCACCGACATTACGTGCCGTCTTATGGCCATGCGGCACCGGCACGGGCCCATTTTTTAACGAAAACATTTTCGTCGATACATAAAATTCGAACGAACTGCCTGCCACCGACTCTGTAAACCCTCTCTCTCTCTCTCTCTCTCTCTCTCTCTCTCTTTCTCTCTCAGTTGTAAATAACCGAGAGAATCTGTGACAACAATATCACGTTATTCCACTTCTCCTGCTTCGCTTTTAATTAACGCCGGGTGAATTATGAAAAAAGTAATTTTTCAATATTGCGAGGATTTCAATCCCAAGATCGACGATTTTTTGCAACTTGCAACTTTCTTCTTCTTCTTTTTTTTTTTTCTTTTCCTTTTTCTAAAGAACTGCGGAACTGGCCGATTTATTTTAATCGTTGCGACCGCACGGAGACAGCGTCGGAAACCGCACGATTCCGCGCGATTTGCCTCTTAATCCGCCGCCTGAATGGCGGCAACTCGTTCGAATTGGCTTAATTTCCTCGATTTCGTGGCCGTCGCCCGATGTGTCAGCCCAGATGATCGACATAGGGATCGCTCGATGCGCCGCCGATGGAATAAAGCGACGATAAATCGCGAGGAGGAGGAGGAGGAGGAGGAGGAGGAAAGGAGGTGGAGGGGAGAGGGAGGGGGAGGGGGAGGTTGCGAGAAGCGCACGGGTTCTTTGGCCGGGTGGGCTCCTCGATATCGCTCGTCCGTGCTTCCACGGAGAGAAAGTCGCGTCAATTATACGGGGACGTGGCTTATGGCCACGTTGGTACGTGTCTCTCTTTTCGTAGTTTGTCGCGTATACAGGCGTATATATGACACATTCATGCGAAAGAGAAAGAGAGCCGTTCCTTGCACAAAGGGTTGCAAAGCCTCTTTCTTTTCCTTTTTTTCCCCACTTTTTCTTTTTCTTTATTTCAAATTCCCCCCCTCCTTCCCTTCATTAGTCATTTCTCTCTCTCTCTCCCCCCTCCCCTCCCTCTTCCTCCCGCATACCGCCTCCCTCCCTCAAGATCCCTTTATCATTCCACCTTTCTTTCTTCTTCTGGTTCCTCTCTTCTCGTTCTGTCGCACACGCTCTGTTGCGGGCACGCTCGCGCGCGGGGATCTCTCCTTGTCGCTAAAGGAGTGTGAGAGAGATTCGAGGAGAAAGAGGAGGGACAGGGCGAGGGGGAGGGAGGCGATGGAAGAGAGTAAAAAGAACGCGCCGGTCGAACAACTCTTGCACGACAGTCACGAGTGTAGTAGGTACGTATGCGTATATGAACGTGCAGGCGCGTAGAACACGTTCCTCTCCCCCAGAGGGGAAAGGATAGTAGTTATCGGAAAAATGCCCGGTATGCGAGCTGTCACTTTTTCGTTAGCGGCCGTATCTTTTTTCGAGCTCCCTCCGTTTTTGGAGCACACGCACCGGCCATCGCCTCCTCGCCTCCCCGCCCGAGGACGTAGGAATACGTAGCCCCCTTATCGGCTCGTTGCGTTACATTTCGTGTTCGGAACATTTTCGCATAAGGTAAGGTAAAATCGTAAAGTTCGCGATTGGTTTCGGTGTTTGTGTAGGGGGCATGCGTCGTTTCGAATCGAGGCGTTCCTCCCGCCTCTTGAATTTTCAAAGGGAAAGAGAGAGCGTGAAACTTTGAAACACGATCCGCGACTGTATTGTTCTCGTCGTCTAATAAGTCTCGCCGCGAGACGATCGTCGACGTCGTCGTCGTCGTTGTCGTCTTGCTCGATGCCGAGCGGTTTCGCGGCTACGCCCTTGTAATACCTACGATACGTATATATATATGTATGTATATATATGTATATATATATACATATATATACATATATATCGGCCGCTACGTTTCTCGCATTCGGCCGGAGGCTGTGGGCTGCGCGATAATGCACCGACATGCACATTCCTCGATTTTCTGCGTCTCCAATAACGTGGGTAGCCAGCCTTATATTTGCGCCCGCGACCCGCCGCCACGTGTCCCGCCACGACCCTCCCTGCCGCGAGCTTTACTCGCGCTCGGCCTATACCCGATATCCATTCCCTCGCGATTTATAGTTTATCCAATTTTTCCACTTTCTTACCGTTCGTTTCGTTTCATAGATCTTTCCACACGCGCGCGCTTTATCTTTCTCCGGATCGAGAATATCGGGACAATAATTCCGATCGTTCGTTCTTCGAACTGCGTTACCGACGACCGCTAACGCGATCGAGCCTCCTTTCGTTCGCATTTGGCAAATCGCCGATTACGCGATACGATTTGATCGGGATCGAATCGTACTCTTGCACACGCCTGTTGTATCGTTATCGAAACGGCGTTATTATAGTCATTCCGTATCTCGCAAGCAAACCTTGACCATAAACAACCAACGAATTCACGACACGTATATATAATGTATTCATGGGCCACGAGTTAAAAAAGTTCACGCTCGATTCGATATGCGTATTAACGGGCATAAATTGTTCTAAAAGGTTAATTGAAATTCCGGGAAATACGGTGGATAATTCGGCACGCGGGGTATCGTATATAAGATATCGCGCATATTATATCGCCGCCCGTTCCATTTCGATTGCGCAATGTTCGTGCGCCTATATAACCACTTCTCTCAAGCTCGATCTCTCTCTCTCTATTTCTCTCTCTCTCTCTCTCTCTCTTTACGTCAATCGGCACGCATGATAATCCCGGAATTTCTTTCTCTTTATATTCTCGCGCTATATTTAGAATAGCGATACACTAGAATAGAACACACAGGATTTTCACCTTCTGTTTCATTACTCGTATCTTGGATTTAAAGATATTAAGCTTGTAGGATCGAATCACGAGTTTTCACGAGTAGATGAGGCATGAAGCGAGGAATAACGAGGATCGAGGATTTTCGAAATTATACACGCTTTGGTAAGATTGTTATTGAATTCACGGGTTCACGATTCCGAACTTTTTTCTCTTTCTCTCTCTCTCTCTCTCTCTCTCTCTCTCTCTCTCTCTGTTTCTCTTTCGGCGCGTGTTCCAGAGATTAATGCCTGCTATCGGTTACCAACAATTTGGGGGAAGAAATCCGCCAACTTTCTCAAGATGATGCAACGCGAAATCGTTGTCGCGTTGTCTATCATTACGTTTTCATAAGTACCACCATTTCCATGCCATACTTGGTTAACCGAATAATTAGGTATATACCTCGCTTACCGCGATTACGAGTTCGATCTCGTTAATACACATAGTGTCTATAGTATTATGGGGGAAATTTCCTTCGAAATTTCTTTCGACAATGTTACAAAGTGCGCTTTAAATCATGTTTAAAGTACAACAACGTTTCGATAGAATCGATAGAAAAAAAAAAGGAAAAAAAGAATTCAAAGTATGGATATATAATTTATAAACTCTTGTATCGTAAAATGTTAGCAAATTTTAATATTATATCACTGCTATAGATGAATTTATTATTTTGTTGTTCAAAGTGAAACTAAAAGAAATAAATTTTAGTACATGATTTCAAACATTGATGGAATATTCTTAATTTAACTTTTATTAATTAAATTTAATATTGCATATATTTTTTTTAAAACTGGTAAATGCATTAAAGTTTATAGTCAAAAAGTACTTAATTTCAAATAGGAAGTATGCAGGAAATAGATGAAATTGTTATTAACATTCCTACATCCTCATTCGTGTGTTTCATGAAGCGATAAAATATTTATATATTTTAAGTACTCGTCTTAAGTACTAGTCTTAAGCAGTACGTAAGTTAGTCGATAAGTAAGTTATATATAAAAATATATGTAAGTCTCTATATATAAAAAAAAGCGAATAAAAAATATACTTTTTATTATTAACGTAAATTTACATTCGAATATTATTTCTCGATATGCATGTCCCTACAAGTACTTATCATACTTAACGAGAAATTAATTTACGAATTGTGTTGTAAAGGGTACGCGATTTTTTTGATCGCTTTAAGACCGCACGGTAATACTTATCGGTAATAATCTCATGGTCATTCTCGAATGGTATTTTACACCATTTAACGATTATTTGACGACTTGGAGCGATTTTTTCCATGTATTTGTAAGAGAAAATACCGGGGTTGGGTATTAACTCATTGAAAAAGTAACTAATTAAAAATGTCGAATAAAATTACTTTAAATAATTACTTATTAAAATAACATTTATTCGTACTTATTCTACAATCGTTTTGAATAATAAATTATCGAAGTCAACGATGATTTTTTGATTCTTCCGATTTTTGTGCCTAACAACAAACGAATATAAAATATTGTAACTCGTGTTATTATTTAAAAAGAAAGCGTTAATATCCGATGGGAAAAGTGAAAAGTTGCTCAACAGTGTAAGCTATTGGACACTTCAGCTGTATCAATTTAATGAGAATTGCTAAATAATCTTTTGCCCATAAAAATCGGATAACAGCAATTTTGAACTTGAATACATTTGTTATATAACATAATTCATGTTTATTACATTACGAAGTATACGATTGACTAACGCAATCTTCAAACTTATTATTCATCAACACCGCTTCCATAACCATATATGTATATAGCTAGTAAAGATATATCTCTTTGAAAACAAAAGTTAGAAAGGGTTATAATCTATCTATTGATTGACTTGTATTATTATTAATATTTATTATATTATTAATTTAAATATCTTTTCCAATTATGGTTTTATGATGATTTCTTCTAGATATCTTTAATTTTATTGTTAATTTTATTGTCAGAACAATAGATAAGAGCGTTAAACATATACACGTTATGTTGAAAAATTACGAATATATTTCTTTTCCTGATGAACATCCGTCAAACTATGAAACGAAAGATGTGATAAGAGCCGATTCGCTTATACGAGCAGAGACTTTTCCAAAATTTCTCATAATCGATCTTCATTATTATCATCGTTATTATCTATTGAGAGCAAAAAAAAAAAAAAGAGTTGACGAGGAAGAAAAGTTTGTCCTTACGACTCAATTGTTGATTAAAATTTCGCGATTAAAACAAGCGTAAGAAAAATTCGAGGAAATCATAGCGAAAGAAGCTAATAAAAAGATTTAAAATATTATCGAGATATATAGATGATTAACGTGGTGAATAATTAAATTCCAAAATTTATATTATGGCTTTACATATTGAATTAGAGGATATATTATTTAACACTGTGATTGAAACAAAATATCAAATATTCAACTGATATATAATATGTATATTATATGTATTATTTAAAATATGTGTCAAATTATGAAATATATTTATAAATATAGCACAATAAATATAGTAATTTTATTATATATATTTATTTATCATAAAATTTACGTTATAATATTATATGAAAATATAATTTTGTCATCTATTTCTATATTCTTTCTATACACTTTATATATATACATATAATAGATATAATGTTATTCATCAATTAAAAAAAATATTTTTTTTATTGAAAGTCTATCGTTCGAGATAAGTTGAATTTGAATTTATTATTATTATTATTATTATTATTATTTAATTTAAATCTTAAGATCTCTCAATAATTATAATTGTCGAAGTTATTTTACCCAAATACTATTTGCTATTTACTATTTACATTATTTTTTTTATTATTTTCCAGTTATTGTCAATATCAAAAATCATACTATATCAATAATTTATTTTTAAATTATGCAAATGCCAATATTGAAAAACGATAAAATGACACACAAGTGTATAATGATAATATAATTTTTACTCGCCATCACGTCTAAAAGTTAGAATAAAACTGACAAACTTTTAAACAATAACAATTTTGAACAATAACAAAATAATAATCGTAGAATTATTACTGCGAACAGATTTTATCGACACGGATTGAACAACAAAGATTCCAATCGTAGAACAGAGACGATATACGAGATTCTCTATTTCCCCCCCCCCCCCCCAAATTGTTTCAAATTTCTCGAATATCGCGATTATTTGTCACGATTCCCATAAAAAGGGAATCCGTAATTTCACCACACGGTTCACCAAATGCACGCTGAACGAAAAGGAGGACGTTGGCGAGTCGGGGAGGAAGGGGGGAGGGAGGAAAGAGAGGGATGGAAGAAGAGACAAAAGAGAAGACGAGCCCGTAGTGTGCGTGGTCGAGGGCCGGCAGACGAGGACGCCGAGAGGAGAAGGAGCGGAGAAGGCAGAGGACAAGGATGTAAATCATAATATGTAAATCCGTGTGATTTCGTTTGACTCCGGCTGGCTCGAATGACCGGCGCTCCGAACTGATGGCCACTTGGCGAGGAACTCGAAAAGGCATTTCAAGACTCGCGCCTCTTTCGGTTCGTTGCATCCTCCTTCTTTTATCAACCGGCATCTTTTCTCTCTCCTTCCTTCCTTCCTTCCTTCCTTCCTTCCTTCGGTGTCTGCGCGCCTTTCGTCGATTTTCTTTCCTCCCCGTTGCTGTCGTGCTCGTCGTGGAGAGACGTCGCCCGTTGAAGGTTCTCGCGAAACCTCGAAAAACGTGTCGAGGAAACCGTGAAGCGTCGTAAATAATCGCGTTTGGGTTTCTTCGCGGTCTCCCTTTCCTCTTCATCTTCCTCGCGTACCGTGTCCAGTCCCGAGAGGACAATAAGTGTGCATATATGTATATACGTTCGAAGATTTTTGTCCCTAAGGTGTGAACCGTCCGAACTGATAATTATCACAACGACGATCATTTCTTCTTCTTTCTCATAATTTAAAAAAAATATCCTGAAATCTTCTTAAGATTAAATTTATTATCGATTTATAATAAAAATTATTATCCCGCAGCTGATTACTTAAAGATAAAAGGATCGTTTGCTTTGCGAGAAGAACTGTATATGTCTTTCGTTATATGATATACAATTTTTACGTAACACGTATCGTTATTTAATTTCGCTCGATAATCGTTGACCCGATCGTTTCACCGCTACGCCGCGCCGCGCCACAGTCGCTCACGTCGCCAAGGGGCTTCGAATACTTGTACGGACTCGTACGTGGCTCGTAGCCAACACGTAGCTACCTACCTAGTCAAGGACAAGACGTAATATGGAATCGAATTCCACGGAAACGGGAGAAAAATTGTGGATCTTGAGCACGGCTCAAGTTGAAAAGTAACGCACCACCAACGGGGTTGGAACACCGTGGCGAAATTGAAGCGTATCTCTCGTTTCGTAGGCGGAACGATATTCGTTGCTTACTCTCGTTCGTAGGCGGGCGAGGCGAATAAATACAATTCCCTTTCATTCATGAGGAATTTAAGCGGTTCCCTTAACCGCGGGCGTTGTTCCCTCTTTACGAATTACGAGGGAAACAACACGCGACCGCGGGCGAGACGATCAGAAAAAGAAACGAGAGAGAGAGAGAGAGAGAGAGGGAAAGAAAGCGAAGAAAAGAAAATCGAAAGATCGGGGGAGGGGAGGAAACGGCGATCGTACGACCTTGATCGAGCGATTCACCAAGGCCCGAGACGAGGTGAAATTTCGATGGTGAGCAGATGCGATATCGCACGCGAAAGACGAGGGTAGCCCCCGAGGTAGGTACTGTTATGTACGTACACTCTCGCGCGAAAGGATCTCGACGATGGACAGAGAGGGAGCGAGGGAACGGAGCGACGCTAAATGCAACAGTAACGGCGGGACCGGTAGTGGCGGTAGCAGGGAAGGAAGAAAAAACGACGAGCTTGTGTGCGGTTGTGCGGCATCGTACGTAAGGAAAGATTATTCACAAAGTTATAATCACCGGCGGCCGCTGGTCTAAAGAGTCACGTACGAAATGCGGCACACACGAAATTCAGGCTGTCAGCCAGCAAGATGCATAATTAAATGTTGGCTGTCGAGGCTGTGAGGCGCGGAGTGGAAATCGCGCGAACGGACTCGGGTGCGGGCGCGAGACCCGGATAACACGCGTGGGGAGTAAAGGGGAGAGGAGAGGAAACGAAGAGAAGAAGAGGGAGAAGGAGAAAGAGAGTCGTTGCACGAACTCGCGTGTCGCTCATAGCCAACGGCTCGCATAGTCAAAGGCAATATAAAAGCTATAGAGTGTGGAATTCAGCCTCTCTCAGCTTGAGACCCGAGGTCTGGACTTGACTTGCTTCTTCGACTCGATTCTCGAGACTCTCTCGAGAGTCTCGTTCCCGGTTGATGGTGGAACGAAGCATTCTGGTTCCCGTCATGCTAGCCGTAGGCTTCGTGCGGCTCTTTCGCTTCGCATGCTTGAAAGTCGGTTCACAAGGCGAGTGGTTCAACCGGAGAGAGAGACTTTGGCCGGACAGGGAGGGATCTCTTCTGTTGTTGGTCGGCAGGTTCGGGTTCGTTTTAAATTGATCGACGACCCACCGTCCACCGTATCGTCAAAAAATATCGAGATTTAAAGTGGACGAATAGATTACGATGGAATGTATCGCGCACCGCAATCCTTCAAAGAATTTTAACCATTCCCCTCTCTCTCTCTCTCTCTCTCTCTCTCCCTCTTTCCTTTTTCTTACTTTCTTCCCCTTCGACTCTCTACTTCTTACTACATTCCTCTTTTTTTTTTTTTATCTCCCTCTCCTCTTCGTCTTTCCTCGACGACGATATCGACGACGTATCTGTTCCTCGTGTTCCGATCACCACGGACACGTTTAATACCCCGCCGCGCTTCTTTCTTTATTTGCCCATCCGGGAATAGAATTCGATGTTTCTGTCTTCTTTCATCTCTCATCTCGTGTATTAAAGCCGTTTGTTCGTGGAATTTATCGAAACGCGACCGATTATCGATACCACGGCTAAAAATTATTCTTATCCCAGAGAGAGATAAACTCGGAGCGGAGGAAATTGGATGTCCGCTCCTCTTATCGATCAAGCGGCTCGAGTAAAATTTCTCCAGGGTGGGTGAAGAGAGCGTGGTTGAGTGAGAGGTGGCGATAAACACGTCGTCGTAATAGAAGAGAACTAGCGATTACTAATCCGTAGAGGCGGGGCATGAGTGACAGGGGGGGAGGAAAAAATTACGACTTTTCCGTGGCGCCACTTTCTAAACCGCGACAATACGGTTAGACGATTTATTTAGAGCGCGGCAGACCGCGGTGGGGATATTAGAAAGGACGGAATGATAATCGAAGGTCAAGTACTGAATGCTCCATACCGGTCCCTCGAAAGCGCGCTACCATGCACTGCGATCTTTATGCGCGTGTATATAAGTAGGTAGTGCACGTACGTACGGTTACGAAGAAAAAGAGAATCCGAAGGATATCCTCGACCCAAATGGGTAGCGAACAATTGCGATAAATTTAATAAGAATCGAAAAGAAAACGAAATTCATTCGTGAAAACGAATGCGCGCTCGTTTATTAGGTAATCGAGAAAGTTTTGTCTCCGATTCTTTGTTACATGGCGAGAGAAATACAAATAAATAAAAATGTAATTATCCTTATTCCGTTCACAACAAATTGCGAACGAATTTAATTGAAATCGAGATTTCGAAAAACGTTGAACGTTCTCTCCTTTCGAACATGATTTAACAGAAGAAACGACACAAATGAAAATAAAAATTTTTATTCGCCAACTTTTGCGAATTCAAAAGACGTTTTACAACGTTATACAATTTTATATAATGCTCTTCTCGTATGTGTAGATTAATGGAAAGAAAGGAAGAAATTTAGGGAAAGATTAGGGAATCGAGAACGAATCGAGTTAGTTATTCTCGCGCGTTGATTAACTCGGCAATCCATGGATGACCGGCGCAAGAGGCAAGTGTTATTATGTCCGTGTTGTCAGTTGAAATTCAGCGCGAAGCAGAGGATGTTAATCACCCGAGATACAGTTACCGCGACGTTAATCGCGCGCGAGTTCCTCTCCCGGATTCGTACGTGCCCACGTACGTATCTTCGATGTCGCTTAGTATATAAATCGCGCTCGTAATTATGTGCAAAGTAATGAATTCTGGTGTCGTTTTATGTCATAAAACGAACTCGTAAATATCCTGCCTAACTATCTGACCTGACTGTGCCGGCTATAAAGTACCTACAGTTTCTACTATCAACCGAGAGTTACCGGTTGACACGTATAAAAACGAAGAAGAAACGTATATGTACACACGGTGGCCCTCTCCTGTTGTAAAAACCACCATATCGATATCTCCTCTCTCCTCCTTCGACTCCTTCCCTCCCACCGACTTTCTCGCGTCGAATCGTTCCCTCTGCTTCTCGCATCGCATTTGCAACCGAACGTTGTATGTCATCCCATTGTCATACCTCGCTCTTTTACCTTTACGATCACGATTCGTTATAGATATTTAACAAATGGACGAAATTAATAATGTCTCGTACCTTCGAACGGTCATAATAATGTCCCAATTCGTTGCTCAATCGATTACGAATTATCGTTAAATTTAAGGATAAATGAAATAATAATATAGTATAGAATGATCGATAAATTTTGTTAAATGGAATGAAGATTTTTTTTGTGTCTTTTGTATTTTCTTCGTGAAAATGGAGAAAAGCGAATTAAATGGTAAATGCACTTTTCAAATTATTGAACGATATTTTTTCAAAATATTTGCTGAAAATATCATTTCGTGAAATTTAGTAAAGTTTAATTTATTTTATTTCTTTTGTAGAAAGTTTCTTTTATAGAAACAGCAGTTAGTAAATATTTCATGCAATATAAAAAAATTACGAGTGCTGAAAGTAATAGAAGTGATATGAAAAATTAGGAAATATGGAAAAATAAAATAACAATTGATTTCCGATAGATATAATAAAAATTAATACTTTTCTCGTTCAACTTGATTAAAAATATTCGTTCAAACGAGCCGTTTACTTTAGAAGCTAGTGAATGAAAAAACTCAATGCTCCGATCTTAAATATTCCACAAGGCTTGGGAATGAAGTCGAAAATCCATCGGATTCCGTTCCGAAATTCACAGAGTCGAGAAAACGACATTCGATACACATCGAGGATTTATTTCCACGGTGGAATTAGTCCGTTTTGTAAGTGGCTGTACTATAAGGAATTTTTTTTTTTTTTTTTTTTTTTAATGTACCACCGACGAACAGTCCTCTTTTTTACGATTCGAAAGTCTCGAAACGGCATAATGGCCACCGAGTACCATTGTACCGATTGCACATTTACCGAGGACCTTTTTGTCTCGCGACGCTCTAATTCATGCCTGCACAAAAGTTTGCCTCGCGTCTACTGCTGGATGACCTTCAAAATGGAGCCTTTATTAATGAGGGTATTCTCCGCGCAACCCCTTCCCCCCTCTTTTTTTTTTCCTCTCTCTCTTTCAACCGTCTTTTGCTGACTGACACTCTCTTTACTCCGTTTCGATCATCGTGTCCCCCTTCCTCTATTTCAAGGATCCTATTTCCCTTTTGCCAACATATTTCGCACATTCCATTCGAGCAGAAAAATTTCTGCCAACATTGTGCCAATTAAGAATGGATTAACTCGTTCGTAGAAGATTATTTTCGAAATTTCGAGACATTTTTACTATCAAACTGGTTAGAGGCTGATCTCTTTTCGAATTCGTTACGAATTCAGCAGAAGATAATTCGTTGGAAAATTTTGTCGCGAGAGGGTATGCGAAGCGTCGTCTCCAAATGACTCGATTCCCGCGAAACGTTTCCCCAAGGCCTCGCGTCTGCCTGCTCCCGCGAGGTCACCTTCGTCGACTCAGTCCTGAAAAGAGGTTTGCAACAATGCCCGCGAAAAGAGGCCCGCGCCTCTGCTATATATATATATATATATGCTCTCTTGGCCAACAACTCGCCTTATCCGAGTTTCTTTCATTCCCCATATGTTCACCATTTTTCCCTTTCTTTCGCGATGCTATACCGGGTGTGAAAGTATTTCTTCATATACTGAAATATACTCACGATCAATGAGAATTATGAGATCGTTTTTTTAACAGTTAAAAGATTTCTTTCGCCCTTTGTTGATCGAAAATGCGAGGGAAAGTGAGTCGAATCTGGATTATCTTCATATAATGTTAAAGTTAAAATTAATTTCTCGATGAAAACAAAAAGTTTTTGATTAAATGATTATAACGTTTTTAAATTTGAAGAAGTGTCAAAAAAAATTATTTAGAAAACTGTATTATATTATTATCTCGAAATAGAATCTTCTACTTTCTAACAATCGTATTTATATTATAATTCTAAAACTTTTTTTAATCTAATTTTTTGATTTTATCGTGGTTTGTAGCTTAAAAATTGCTAAAAATAACTACATCAAAAAAAGTGTGTAGACTTTGAAACTAACACACGTACTTGGCATTGAAACTCATAAAGATTCAGAAAAAGAACGTGTGGTTAAGAAACTTTATGATTACTTTTATTCTAAATTAGAACTAAAAGAATGAATATTTATTTAAAAATTAAATTAATACTTGGGAAGGCGCAGTAAAAAGTAAATTATATTTCATAATTTTTTCGACGCTATTTTGAAATTTCATTCGTTACACATTGTATTCAAAATAAACAGAGAATCTGAGATGGGCGAATTTAAATATTTTCCTTTAGTATTACGAAGATATTACATAAGCAGTATAAATTTTCACGATTACGAAAACTTTCCCTCTTTTCAATTTTTAATCACAAACACGATTCATTCGTATAAAATTCATTCACGCGGAAAAAGTCCCCAAAGAAAAGGAACGATACGAATTTTCGAGCTTCACTTTGGGATGAATCAGCCACGATTGAATCGAAAAGAAAAAAAAAAAAAAAAAAAAGAAAAGAAAAAGAAAACGTGCATCTCTCTTTTCAAACAAATCAGTTTTTTTAGTATCGCCACGGAATGAAAATGATCGGCCGCTTCGGGAAAAGGGAATTCATATAAAACGAAACGGAGAAAGGGGTGATTTACAGTTTGAACTCCGATATAAACTTCGGTTTACAACCGAACGCGCGGTGGGCCGTAAAGTCGTCCTTAAACCAAAAGGAACGCGCAATCCTTTACGAACGATTCCCAGCTCCCTGTCGTATCCTCGCACTGTCTAGCCTCGTCGTCGTCTCCGTCCACGATGTTTTCGAACAGGGGATCCTCGTACACCTACATGACCGACTATTACCCGCCCGCTGAACAATGCCCCCGCCTCGTGGTCCGGGCTAAAAACAGGGATAGTAATGAACGTGATTGCCGGCCGACGTAAGAACTTCGTATATAACAATTACGCTCGCGTCTCGACAGACGCGAGTTGAAAGCAAAACGAGCGTCGCCGGAAGACCAGGGTCGTCGTTCGGCCCCGTGTCCTTGGAACCGTCCACGGAACCGTTTCGACCGAAACTTTATTTTTTTCTTTTCTTTTTTTCTTTTTTTTTCGCGCACGTCCATCGATTCCGAACGTTATCGTTTCAATTGTGAAGGGAGAAGGGAGTGGAGAAACGTTAGTAACCGAATGGAGCGGAGAAAAATGAGCGGACGAAGCGGAGAAAGAGCGATCTCTGTGTGCGCCCAGAGACAATTAATATTCAACTCGTCCCTTCTTGGGAGCCGAGCATCGCGTTCCGCGTACAACTGTATCGCGAAATGTCGCGTTCGAGGACGGGAACGCATCTCTTCTCGCAATCGCGTCACTGGTTAACGGGGATTTCGTTGATAAGCGTTTCTTCTTTTCTCTCCAATTTCTTTTCGTTTCTTTCTTTTTCGATTTCTTTTGATGCGAAGGATTTTTTTTTTTTGTTATTATTGCGAAAAAATATATTACGCAAATGAATTACGCAAAATAAGGCAAAGAAGGATATTTGGAAAGGATATTTGTGGAAGAAATCGAAATGATTATCGAGATCATTAATATAATGGCGATCGTAAATATTTTATGATTTCAATGAATGTTCAATGAAGTATGGCTGTAAATACGATGTAAAATAATTTATTGTTACTTCGTATCTCGATTTTATTATACGGATAATATTTTATATATTATAAATACACGAGGCTTGCAATTACCGATTCTCTGTTCGAGAGAGTTTAAATTATTAAAATATTATTACACAATTACGTATTACACAAATATTCGAAATAATATTCCGACTGTTAATTTTATAAGAAACATATATATATATATATAAGAATGTGTTAAATGTTTTCTAACGCAGCAATATTGCAATATTACAATATTAATTTTATATGAATTAATATATATAAAATTAATATTATCAGTGTAATATAACGTATAAATTTTTATGGGATATATAAATTAATTTAAACAATTTAGTTATTATTCGAACGAATTGAATGCATTTCAAATTCATCGAAAACCATTTTATCCCACGTTCACAATACGGGAATTCTATTATGAAGAATGCTTGGATTTTTTTCCCCTTCTTGAATCGATCCAAAGAATTACGATTTATCGTCATACGCGTGGACCCTTTCCAATCCTTGAAACGTGTCAACGAGCATTGATCCACGGAATCGGTGAGTGACAGTAACTTCGAAGAAGACGATGCACGAGGAATAGAAACAAGGGGGGAGGGGGGAGGGGAGAGAAAAGAAGTCTTGGCGGAGAGAGAGAAGACAGATGGAGAAAAATTTACACGTGTTTACATGATGTTCGGCACGATCGAATAGCTATGTTTGAGATACAATTAAAAGAAGTGGGAGGAAGAGAAAAAAGGCGAGAGAAACGAGTCGAGAGTGACCGAGCTGGCTCCGCCCTCCGCCCTCCGCGTCCTTTTCAACCTCGTGGCCTTTCGAACAAAAAAAATGAATCAACCTAGCAATTGTTGTTATTATTATTATTATTATTGCTATTATTGTTATTTATTTTATTTCGTCTTTCGTGTTTTAGAAAAAAAAAAAAAAAAAAGAATTAACAGAAAAAGAGGTAATATATATATAAAAAGAAAGAAAATTTTGCATCGATTGGTGTAGTTTAGTACAGATTATAAAAAATGAATGATTTATTTCAAATTTTCAACTAGTTGTTATTATCGTCTTGTATCAAAGGTTAAAAATTAAGACAGAGTTTGATAATTTTATTATTGCGTAAATCAATTAAATTAAACTGATTATTTTATAAACAAAATTGGTAAAAAATGGATCTGCGCTTCTCTTAAAGCATTTAAGATGAAAAATTAAAATCAATCGTAATGCTTTCATACGAAAATTTTTAACTAACCAATCAATTTATGTTAATTTTTATTTTCACGAGAAATAATTATCATTGGAAACGTACATTATAGTAAACTTATTACATAATATCTCATTCATGTTAGATATGTGTAAAGATTTTAAAATTTCGGTGATGAAATTCAAAATCGATCAATCATGTTCTCGATGATATCGCGATTTAATTTCTTGACTTATATAGATATTCTATTGTAAGGAAACAATGCATAATAAATATGAGATCGTATAAATAAAACTATTATATACGATTCTTAAATTAAATCTCATTGTTTGAATCGAATCGATTAATTTCACGTTTAACGATTTAAAGAATAGACGATCTCATAATCATCTTTCACTCTTTATTTCCTTCGAATTGTATCATTTATCTTAAGTCGAGAAGAATATCTTTTGCTTATTATTTATTGTTAAACTATATTGCTCATTGCATTTTTCTCGGAAAAGAAAAAAAGAAAATGGAGTCTGAAACGCATCTTATTCTCAGAGAAATAAAAATAATCGTAGTTTTTAGCGATCATCATTATGATTCAGGATAATTAAAGATAAAGCACGATGATTAAGGCAAATTTTTTGACAGATGTATCTTCGACCATTAATTTTTGATATTGACCATTCTATAACCTAATTATTTTCAGTTTTTTTCTTCCTGTTACACTAATTATATATTCATAAATTATTCACTTTCTATAGATATATTTGCATGATAATAAAACGCGAAATATTTACAATTATATTTTTTAAATCCTTTTTTTTTTTATAGATGAAGTGATCAAATATCAGATTTCTCTCTATGTTAGATCACTTAATTATTTTGTTTAAAGATAAATGTTGCTAACATATTAGCACGTATAGAATATATAACAAGTGAAAAAAATATTTCAGATTAATATGATAAAAGAAGGAATTATATCCATTTCTTGTTTATTAATGAATGATGCATCAATTTTGTAATTTGTAAAATCGTTTTTCTCGATGAGTAAGATATGCTATAATTGGTTTTTAAATTGATAGATATTCGTTTCTTATTTTTATAAACATGGAATAGAATCTACATATATGTCTTTTACGTATTTCTTATTAAAAGATCTTTAAAGATGATAACAAAAACCATATTTTTAAAATTATTCTCTTTCCTTGAATTGAATTTTTTTTTAAAATCAAACTTCATGCATTTCGATATAAAACAAACATATTAACAATCAATCTATTTATATTAATTTTTAAGTCATCAATGATGATAGATGATAAGAAAAACTGAAAGATTGAAATAGAAACGTTTTAACAAGCAAAAAATTATATTTGTAATAAAATTTACAAAAAAGTTTTGAAAATTATTTATTTTAAATAAATCTTTCGTTTTTCTCATAAAAAAATAATTATATTAGTTTTAAAAAAATTTTTATACACCTTTTAAAAAGATAGGTTTTTTAGAACTTTCACTCGTAAAATAAATTAATTTTAACCCTAATAATTAAGAAAATTATAAGAAAAATCAATTGAAGATCATTCAATTAACTTTGGTTAATTTCCTTCACGATTTAAAAATGAATAATCTTTCGTACTTTTTTTTGAAAATAAAATTATTTATTAAAAGCAACGCGTGCTGTCAATTCCTACTTTTGTAATAAATTCTTAAAGAAATTGCTGTTGTTTAACGTTATTATAGTCGACTAGTGACATGTAATCGTAGAGATTGCGAACGGTTAAAAGACTATTATATGGAATTCCGCGTGAATTTGCCGCGTGCAAAGATTATAAAAAAGGGACGGACGAACGTTTCACACATCTAGAGATTGTGTTGCGTAACGATAGATATAATTATGTCGCATATCCGTCGTTTTTCATTTCTCTTTCTCTTATGTTGTGTCTCGTTTCACGATCTAAATTCATCGAATGATCGATGATTATTTACATAAAATTATTAGTTATCGTGTCGAATTATAGTGTGCGGCAAGAGATACAGGAAGCGGTGGATTGGAGTTGTAAAAAAATTTTCAAACGAAATATATATTAGGCCTAAATAGCATGTCGAGCCTATTGGATATTTAGTTTGAATAAAGTAGATATTAAAATTTATTCTCAAGCGAAAACTTTGGTTGAATAACTTGGAAAACGAATGCATTTCTTTAAGGCATTATTCAACATAAATTTAATTATAACTTAATAAATAAATCTCAATTGTAGATCAATTTTTATGTCTGTTCTATTGTCCCTAAAATTGACCCTTCAATTACAAATATATTAACATTCTAGAGTATGATTTTAATAGCTAATGTACTAAAATATAAATAATGTATGGAAATAGTTTAAAAGTAATTTTATTTGAATATTATTTTTTTATATTTTAATCAGATATTTATTTTAAATATGAATTCGTATTAAAATATATATATATATATATATGAATTATTTTGTTTGAAACAATCTCTATCTTTCAAAAAATATTTTTTATGTAATTTAAATAGTATTAAAAGAAAAATTAGAAGGAAGAAAATTTTTTTTATAAATATCTTTTATTAATAGTTTTTTATTTCGTATTATTTATATTATATTATTTCATAAAATTTTATAAATTATTATGAAATATACTTTCCACGAGATACCAGATTTTAAAATTACAACGAAAAATTAATTATCAATTTGGAATCATATTTAATACTATAATGAATATTCAATATAATGTCCTTTCTACCGTGATATATTTCGTAAGACAAAGAATGACAAATTGTATAGGTCTTTCATGATGACTTCAGATTTAATATCGGCACAAGTAATAATTATTCTATTCATTCTTTCATATTTTTTGATGAATAGTTCTTTATATCTTACCTTTTGATATTCTTTATAAGAAAAAATTGAATGAGATTGGATAAGCAATTATAATACGATTTGCGAATTTTTCTTTGAGAAAAATCTATATTGTATTTTATTAAATAATGTATTAGATATTTAAAAAAATATCAAATGTTATTTATTGGTACATCTTCGATACAGTGAATAAATCTTTAAATATCTATAGAATATAAATATATTTATTCATGATTTTAAATTAATGATAGAATTTTTTGTTGTAGAAACGTTATATCTTTCTGAAAATAAAATTTTAAAATTTCAAAATTATTTCAATCATATTGTGGATAAACGTATCGTAATGTTATAGTGCAAGAAAAAATGTGTAATAATGTAAAAAGATATGAATGATTTGAAAAAACTATCATAAAAAGATATTTATAAAATTTTTCTCTATTCGATTTCTTTTTATTCTCCAATACTGCGAATATGTAATTATATCGTTAAATATCTTTGTGATGCAAAGAAACATCGTATATTCCGTATTTGACGATTTAACTAGCTAAAATAATTCACTCGTTTATTCATTCATAAATATTCGGGCAAAGAAATAACCAATATAAATATAGAAAATTGTGATTAAATCACTTAAATTTTTTTCAACTGTATTCCTATATATTATATATTGTTCTAACATCACCCTTGCGTTATACCACATTGAAATCTCTGGATCCAAATCTTACTCGTTTTCTATATATATATATTTTTGAAAATTTTCGCTCGAAGATCGATTTATGTTAATTTCTCTGCGATTTCTTCCTTCTCATGCATGTACGGTTTCTTTTTCTCCTTTCTTCCTTTCTTTTTACGATTTTAACGCGTCTAAATATTCTCCTCATTTTCAACAATCCAATCGGATAGTCGGATAGATAGACGAAGATCGAACAGGAGGTCCAATCTTTTATGCGCATGCTTCCTCCGTGATTAAATGAAGGATAGTGGAGAAAAATGGAAGATTTACGCGCATCACAGTCATAGTTATTGGCGAGCAGAAGTGGGAATCGATTAAATCGGTGGTGGACTCGTTCAATTATTTCTCTCTCTCTCTCTCTCTCTCTCTCTCTCTCTCAGCTTTAACGCCGCTCCTCTACTCTGCTCGCTCTCGATAGCGCTATTAATTAATTCAACCGGCCGATTTTTTCCTTCGGCCGGTTGAATCTTTCTCGTAGCAACGTTGCTGCTGGTACGATGCTGGTACATTTCTGCCCGGGGAACACCGTCTGTTGCTCGTTCGCTCGCTCGCGCGCGAGTACACGCCGTCCTCGCGCGTACTCGATGCGTCTCGCGCGATTTTCTTGCTCCTTTTCTCCTTTTTTTTTTCTTCTCTCTCCTCCCCTCCCCTCGTTTTCTCTCCGCGCGTTGGCCTCACACACGCGCACAAGGGACGCACGCGCGACACACGAAAACACGCGTGCGCGCGAGAACACGCACGCACACGCGAAGAGACCCGAGGTATACACGGCCACGCATTTTTGCGTACGCGAAAGAGCAGATACGTTGCGCGCGTTTACGTATGCCACGTGTGAGGACGGGCTCTAAATCCGACATCGTGTGCGAGCATCGAGCGTGTTCCACACGCGTTGTGTGCGTGTGTAACACGTAGGCAAGAGTTCCCGCGGGGCTCAATCGTTATCGCCGGGGCCTTATCTCGTCTTAAGACTTCTTTGCAAGAGCAACGCGAAGGGCCCCTTCTGCAATTATCCCCCTGTCCTCTCTCCGCCGCTCCGTGCTCCACACTCTTGCCTCTCTTTCCCTTCTTTATCCCCTCCTTCCTCCTTCGTCCCTCTCCCCTCCCTCCATATCTCCCCTCCTCCCCCGAAACGCTTTTGCACCGTGTCCCTCTCCACCTTCTCCTCCCCTTCCCCTCCCTCCCGCCTCGCCCCCCTCCTTCGGGCGGTGCGTCCCTCTTCCTCTCCCTTTCGATCGAAGAATTTGATTTTTCCGCGGCGGACGTATACGTCGATGCCGGAGGAAGACGTCCCCGTTGGTATTTGTTTAATTTCAGTCGAAACGCCGCAACGTGCCAGCGGACGTTCGATGGGCTCCTCGTTCCCTCTTCTTCCTCGTCTAAACACGCGGAGAGTGGATATCTCGCGAGTGGACGCGAGACTCGCTATCGATAAGGCCGGTTAATTTTTTCTCCCACGATTTCTCTCCCAGAGAAAAGAAGGAGGGAGGGGGGGAGGGAAAGGTTTCTATATCCCCGTGCCTTATTCGCGCTGGGGATATCTTGCCCGCGATGGCCGATAAGCGGTCAACTCAATTCCTTTACAGCGGGACAAACTGTCGAGGAGGAGTTTGTTCCTTTACCGCGCTGTCGTGTTGATAAAACGAGCGTACAACGTGGTTGGAACGGAAGCGCCCCTCGTCGAAAGAATCGCGCAAACTCGGATTCACCGAGTCTGATCATTGACGGCCCCATTTCACTTGGCCATCGCTTCGCGTATGCGTCACTTTCAAACGGAATTGGACAGGTAACATCGTTGAAAAAGTAAAATGGTTGAAATTTCGAATTAAGTAATAAGTTTAATATTCGTATAACGTTAATACTCTATAGTTGTTCGATACTTTGAATAATAAATTATTATCCAAGTAGTATTCGATTAAAATTTTGAGATTTGAGATATATATATATATATATAATGAAAATTATTATATGTTATAAGCGAAGTATTAAATGTAAATATCTAGGCATATTTATATAACGACATAACGAACAACAGAATTTATGTTTTGCTATGAGCGATTTTTAATTACTGTGTTCGCATGAAACAAGCGATTTAAAAAATGAAACTCAACTTGTTGTATCTGATAAAAATTTGTAAAAAATTTTGGATGTTTCGTTGAAATTATTCTTTTCTTTTCTTCTCGTCGAAAATATTACGAGAATCTTTTCATTATCTTCCTCTTAATAGCAGCAAAAGTGAGTTAAAAGCTTGTCAGACGAGTTGATATAATAAATGACGAAAACGATCACCGACTAGACGAATTTACATATAAGAAATCTCGTCTGAACACGGGCGGTGCGTCTAATTGTAACCGCGGTAGTAGTATAGTAAATGCTTATGTACAAAATCTCAGGCTTAAAGAGCACTCGATGCTAAATTCACGCGTGTCTTTTCATCCTCGAATATTTTTCATCGGTGGTCGCGTTAAAGCGATCTCGATTTATTATCGGCTTGAATCCTTATTTTCACGGCACCCCGTATGCGCAATGCACACGAGGGGTGCGGCAGTTCTGGGTTGGTCGACGGAGGGCCTGACAGTCACTCAATGAATTATTGGCCATAATAGCAGTGGCAGCCGTGGCTGGGCCTGTTCTCTCTTGCATCTTGAGCCCACGACTCGGTTCCCGGGCCCTGTATAACCCGTTGGCGTTATACACCACCGGACGACACGTATTGTTGCTGTGCAAGCTCCTCTCACTAGGCCACGCTCGTTCCACGTGAAAACTGTGGAATTCCACCTCGGAATTCCGAGACGCGGAACGATTGCACATCAATCCGATCAGGTATCGCCGAGTATCGCGATTTTTCCAATCTCAATCTTCGAGAGATCCGAGCAAAAACCGATCGAAGCACTCGCAACTTTCACCGAAGTGTGTTTCTACGAATAAGGAACACCTCCTCGTTTCTTTTATTCCTCACTTTCGGATCCTCTCTCTTTCTTTCTATCGTTAAAATTCGAGAATCGAGGCAAACATCTGTCTGTGATCAATCGCATCGATAAGTCATGAGAAATGAATAAATACGAACGATTACGATTACGATATTATTATCATTACGTTACAATTATTATCGTCATTCCTTTTCGGGAATCCACGGGAGGGAGAGAATGAAACGCTGGGGATGGTGACGACGATGGTGATGCTCGAGGATCGAGCGAAGAAGAAGAAGAAGAAGGAGAAGGAGAAGAAAAAGAGTTAGTTAGAAAGAGTAGAAAAGGGTAAACCGCGGTAGAGGTAAAGAGGGAAGAGCGAGAGGAAGGTATCACGGGGAGTATGAGAGAGCGAGGAGGGGGAGGGAGGGAGGGAGGGGTGAAGGGGGGAGGGGGGAGGGAGAGGGGGGAAGAGTACCTACGCATTGCAGCAGACATTATGCTAATCTGCGAGCGAGGATGTATGCCCGATAAGCCGGCTGTGCCTCGGTATATATAAGTCCCCTTCTGCCAGCAGTGAAGCCCAGGGGCCCCACGCCCTCGTTCTCACGTACGTGTACATTATTGAGCCGGTGTGAGTGCGTGCGTGCCTTACATTACGTTACCTTGCCGTTTCGTACCCCGCCGTTATCTTCTTTTAACGAAAATCTGGAAGAGCGTTTGGTTGTCTCTCGAGGGCTCTCGAGAGATGCGCGTCGTCCTCGCGCCATGACGCGATTCACTTTCCCCCCTCCCTCCTTTTTTTTCTCTCTCTCTTCTTATTATTCCTTTATTTATACATACATACATACATACATATATATATATATGTATATAATCGAACTAAGAAGGATTAGATGGGTAGGTATAACGTTTGCCACTCGTTTCTATCCACGCATCGCGGGATTCGTAAATAACGGGTGATTACGCGTACTCGTAGGGAGCCGCGCGTGTAGCCACGGTCGGTTTCCGTTCGAGCAACACCAGCAACCGCAGCCACCGTGTCTCGTTCACCACCGGTCGGGTGTCGCTTAATTTGCCAAAGATAGCTCGTTAGATATCGTTGGGAGGTCGATTCCTTCTGGAGAAGTTACAAGCTGCCGTACGGTACTGCTGCCGGAGAATTATACGTTCGGGAAGCAGGGAGGGGAGCTTCCACGAAACGTTTTCGAATATTTCAATACAATGGTCCATTTGCTGGAAATTAAGCGCGCCGATTCTCTCCGCAATTTCTTCAAACACCCCCTTTCGCCAAGGAGCTTGTGGGAAGGGATACACGACACCCTTCGACACGCCGCCTGGTTATTCTATCTCTCTATCCTCGGATGCTTATTTTCAAATAGACGCAGCAACGAAGAAGATCAAATCAACCGAACATCCTAATTTTTTTCGATCACGGCCTTTTATATCTTCTCTCGATTCGGTCGATTGACACTTTCACCTTGAAGCGAAAGAGAGATAAATTGGGAATAAATTGAGGACTAAGAGATGGCGCTATCGTCTCTTATTATACGCATCGATGGCCGCATAAAACACACGAGCCTCTCGCTCCCCGAGAGATTATTACCGTGGCCAGGCGTTATCTGGTTTTAACGAATTTCTGGAAGAGCATTCGGTTGTCCAGCGAGTTTAAAATGTTGCGGCTCCGTGTGTCTGGGCCGTTGATTGTGCCCGTCGTTATCTTTACGCATGCGCGCGCCATCGTGAGGATTGGAGGACATCTCGTGACAATTGTTCGCGCTAAAACGGAGGGGATCGCGTTATGTCGGTTCGCGGGCAAGCAACGACGACACGCATTCCACGGATATTTTTCATAATTTTTAACCGCGACGTGATTCGACATTCGTAAATTCGATGTAATTCTTCTGGGGAATTAAACTCGTCGCAAATTCGATTAGATTCCCTTCTTCCTTTCTTTCTTTTCGTCGCTATTTTCGAGTGCCAATAATTTCAATTCTACTTTCGAAGAATCTATCTTTTCCCTCGATCACCACGGTGATTACGGTTGTACACCTCTGAGACGGGTGGCATCTTGGGTGGCAACCGATAAATTTTCATAGGCTCTACCCGAAATCGTACGATTGTGACGTACGGTGCACTCGCGAGGCGAGCAGGCTCATTTGAATACAATACGATTCAAATATCCATCTTCGCGCGTTCTC
Source organism: Apis florea (assembly GCF_048593485.1). Taxonomy (NCBI): domain Eukaryota; kingdom Metazoa; phylum Arthropoda; class Insecta; order Hymenoptera; family Apidae; genus Apis; species Apis florea. The sequence goes on along the minus strand of NW_028256864.1, from coordinate 1,042,366 downwards.
TCAGCCGCGAAATTCCGTGTCTTTCTCCTCCAAGTATCGAGTCCACTTCCGTTTCATCGGTGACATCGATGCTCCGCGAGTTTCGGGACGCGACCTCCTTCCGATCAAATCCCTCGAACCGAATCGAAGTTTTCCAGATTGAGAACAGATTCGAGCGACGAAGCTTCTCGTCAAATTATTACGAATTCCAATGCATATCTCGTTTCGAAATATTCGAGTGAAATTTGGCGAGTGCGAGCGAAATGTTTGAAAAATTTCGAGGCAGACGAGACGAGGCCCGAAATTCACAGCCGTGGTTCGCAGCACGAGAGAGAAAGACATATGAGAGCGAGACTAGGTAAAAAAGAGGTAAAAAAAAACAGGGAGAAAGGGAGGAGAGAGAGGGAGAGGGAGAGGGATCTGGAGAGAAAAGAGTGGCCGTCACGCGCGCGCACGGGAGGGGGGCCCAAATAATATTTCAAAATTAATGTCATGCGGGGCCTTCCAAAGGGGTCCGGTGGATTCCGCACCACCTTTCTGCATAAGATAAGGACCCGTTGGCCACCGCGCGAGAGAAGGAGCAGCCTTGCCGAGGGAACGAGCCAACGTGACCACTCTGCGAGCTCGCCAAGTGGGGATGGATATATGTCTATGGAATGAAAGAGCCCTGAACGAGCGAACGAGCGAGCGAGCGAATCGGACGGAGGCGAGACAAACGTCGCGATGTAGAAACGAAACCAGAAGAAACAGCAAAAGAAGAGAAGAAGGAGGAAGAAGAAGAAGAAGAAGAAGAGAAGGGAAGAGAAAATATAAGGAGAGAGAGAGAGCAAACAAACCAGCGAGGAAACGAAGAAAGAAGCGCCAAGAGGAAGGGACAAGCGGAGTATAACACGGTAAATGAGAAAGAGAGAGGGAAAGGGAAGGGAAAGTGTGAGGGTAGCAGAAGGAGATGGTAAGAATGCGTGAGGAAGAATGTAAGCATCGGGTCGGTCGAAGAAGAGGAAGAAGGGAGCGCGGGAGCGTGTAAAATGAAGAAGGAGAGGACGAGAGAAGTATAGTGAGGGAACGAATATGCGAGAAGAGAGTGCATGAGATGAAAAGGGCGAGCAGGAAGAGACCACGGATCGTGTAAGATGGAGAATAACAGTGAGTAAGAGGAAGCGAGAGAGGAGGAGGAGGATGAAACGCGACGACGAAAACGACGTCAGCTACGACGACGACGACGACGACGACGACGAGGACGACGACGATGGTGGTGGCAGCGACGATTGGCCGAGGAGAGAGTAGTATTCTGCGCGTAAGATAGACTAATACCGTAGTTGAGCAGGAAAGTAAGAGGAGGACGATAGAGGATGACGCGCAACAGTGGTGACTTGGGAAAGAGAAGGAGGAGAGAAGAAGAGGTTCCAACGAAGGAGACAAACGAGACTCCTCCAGAGAATCTAAACTCTCGGGGTTAACGCGTCTCTTTGCCTGTCTTTCTATTTTTCTTTTGCTCTCTTCTCTTTCGTTCTCTCGTTTTCTCGTTGCGCCATCACTTTGTACTTCTCTCTCTCTCTCTCTCTCTTTCTCTCCTTCTCTTTTCCTCCTATTCTTGTTGCACTTTTTGTCAGACTGGCTATTCCTTCTCTCTTGGTCCACCGGTCACTTCGTCATCTTTCTTCTTCAAGAAACATTCTTCTTCTTTTATACTCTCCCAGTGTTCACCATCGGTGTCTCACGATCCTCTCTACGCGTTTCCATTTAATTCTGGCCAAACGTTTGCTTTAAATTGGACAAAAACATTGTACCGACTAGACGCGAGAAAAAAATTTGATTTTCTTTGCATAGTCTTCCTTCGCTTCTTTCCTTCCGTCGGTATGTCCTTTCTATCACTCACTCCTCCCTATTCCTCATCAATCCTCCTCTTTTTCGTCTTTTCTTCTTGGCATAGTTGCATTCCTTCGTACTATATATATTCACACACATACACACACACACACACATATATATATATATATCTATACATAAGACATAGTCGAGGAGAAGCAAACATGAGCGTTTCCTCTTTCCCTGGTCGTCTATCCTAACGCTAATTCACACTGACGTCTCTGTGCCCTGGACAAACCGACGAACGGATAACTGTTGCCTTTCGATGGTATATAATGCAACGATAGTATTGACGCATATACACAAAACAAAAAAATTCTCCTGTATCGTTCGAATCTTCAGAAAATCGCACACAATGTTATTGTAAGCGTGCAATTAATCTTCTGTTTACAATCAATCTATAATGGTATATGGAAGCTCCCTTTCCTCGATGATTATCTCGCTATTTTATTATTTCTCTCGCTATTTTTCACGATTCCTTCGTTACCGAACGATTATTTTTCAATAGCGATTAATATCTATGAAACGATCGTGTATCGTGTTTTTTTTTTTTTTTTTTTTTTTTTACGATATCCTCGTCGATCGTACACTTTCGATAGTTTACGATAGTCGAGATCGATTTAAGAGAAGCGTGACGTCGAATTTCGTGGAAAAGGAGGAAGGAGAAGAGCGGTCGCGCGCTGGCGTGGTAGGAAGGGGGGTTTGACAGATAAAATTGCTTGGGAATACGGTAGACGTGTAGAGATTCGTGTTCCTTGTTCGAGTGTTTGTCTAGGGTCCCTAAATAAATGTAAATCAACCGCGGTAATCTCAAGGCGAAGCTTCACGGCGGGCATCGCTGAGACCAAATGCTATGCATCATTCGATTTTACGTATAGGCGACGCGTGTTCCTACGAACTCAACCTTTTCACTACCTGCTTCTTTTAAACAGGAACTTCGAGCCATCAAAACTATGCCAAGCCCTCTCTCTCTCTCTCGATGAATTCATTCCAGTCAACGATTTGATATAATTTTTTTTTTTTCTATGATATAACTAACGATAAGAATAAATATCGCAGTAATGGAATTTTCTCTTGTTCAAGTTATGCAGTCTATTTAGCATATATATATATATATATATGGTAGAAAGAAAAATGTCAGTAGGTAGACACTTATTTACGTCAGTGTGAATGATCGTGATAAAAGTGGACACTGCTACGTATTTATGAATTTACTTATTCGATTCGTAAACAAAAATAATAATATAATAATAATCCACATTTTATTCCGCATCTTTCTCGATTTAACAAAATTAAATTGAGATTACGATTCGAATAAGGTGCCTTGTAACAATTCCAAAATGTACAACAACGTATTTCGATCGATCGCGTGAAAGGAAATAAGGATCGATCTCGTTGGATCAATTTCGAATAGATGAAGGTGGTTTCGAAAAAGAGAATGACGAGAAGGAAGGAGTTGAAAGGAGAAAGAGGAGAAAAGGAAAAAATGCGTAAAAAAGAGGAAGAAAAAGAAGAAAAATGAAGAAGAGAAACGGTTCACTCGGTTAGAGTTGGTTAATGGACATTCAATCTTACGATAACGGAAGATGTTCGTCCGGTTACACTTTAGCGCGAAATGGAAACTCGGGAATAGGAAAAAAATATTAGAAGCGAAGGGAAGAAGTAGCGGAGGATGGCGGTGGCCAAGCGGCATGGCACGCACACGATCGAAAGGAACGTGGACAGAAGCGGTAGGAGCACGGGTTGTTCCATCGAGAGTTCTCGTGGGTAAGAGCGAAGTGGTCGGTCCGAAAACGCTCGAACCGTATCTGACGGTCATTAGCGAGCGTGCGCTTCTGAACCGCGAGATAAAAACCAGAGGACCAACCAAGTAGTATTTTACCGGGGACATAGTTCCCAGGAATGATCACTATGCGAAGGTCAACCGATTATGAAAAGATACAGTCTTCGTGGAATCGTTCTACTCCATCCACCATTTATCCATTTTCCTTGAATTCCATCAAGGATTTATATATTTCGCACGTGAATCTCGATTTAATTTTTTTTTTTTTTGGGTTCAAACGTACGATACTTTGTAGAAAATATCGGTGTATATTAAATTGAAAATTGAATCGATGTCGAATATTATAAATTATATGCTTAAAAATAAGTAAATGCTTGTAAGTATATAATAAAAACAAATATTAAATTTCTTGTGTATAATCTTCTTCGATTAATATTGTATAAGTAATGGTAGAAATTTTTAAATAAACAATACCGGTTACTTAACGATTTATTTATTTTAATAAAAGAGTTCCGGATTTTTCGATGTGATTATATTTATAGCCAAGGATCAAACTCGCTTATCAATTGTTAAAAAATTATATTGGTTGCTTAATAATTTGATATTATTCGATTCGAATGAATTAGATTTTGACAAGCTATAATTATCAAAAAAATAAATCAGTATTATTAAATAAATGTAGCTTTGATGTTTGATAAAAAATTTTTACAATTTCAGTTATTGTTCAATTAATTGTACGAACATCCACAATTCTTATCAACGCCTATTTGAAATCCAGAATCATCTATGTATTTAAAAAATACTTTTCATTTTCTGTTTTCTCAGATGAAAAACTGTCATTTCTGTTTTTGTTCACAAATGACAGAAAGTATCTATTATACTCTATATATCTTTAAACTTAAACATTACTCTCAGGAATTATGGTTTCTTTCATTTTTTTGTAAATCAATAGGCCTACGAACATTTGTATGAACAACAACGTGATTATGGTTGGATCGAGAAGAAATTAATAAGCAGACTGCACTAGAATTTACTTATAATTTTCAGTAAATATTGCATATTATATTTATGTAATTTAAATATTTAATAGATAATTTAGTATACTTCTAGTAAATATTTCATGTTTTATGCATACGGTATTTGCTTCAAACATCACTAATAAAAACTTTTATTTCTCTTATTATGCATATTCGTTATGATTTTTAAATTCAAAATGAGAGTTGAAAAAATTTACAAAAATATGGAATTTAATGGATATCGGATGGCAGCTATTAAAGGAAGAAATATTTTCTTATCGCGGCAAATATGGCAATAAAGATGGTAGAAAGGGTTAATTTCTTTTTCGTAATGGCAAAACTTTGAGATAGTATAAAAATATTTGCACGCATCGAGATAACTTCATTTATTCTTTATATTGCATTATGTTTTAATATAAATTTTAATGTTTACAACTACCGTTTGTAAATTTTCGCCGAATTTCCGAGCCGAAACACAAGTAAAAACGCAAAGAATGAATGAACGAGTGAGTAAATGAGAGAAAGTGAGGAAGAGAAAGGGAGAGGGAGGGAGAGGGAGAGAAAGAGAGAGCTAATGGGCCGAACATGTTGCGGAACGCGTCATTTTTGGACGTGTTTACGAGTGATGAAAGAACAGAAGAGAGTAGACGATAAAACGTCCCAAAAGCGCAACAAGCCCTTAATGATGTCATAATTGAATAATGCCCATAATCTTTCCTGGATCTGGCTTTTTGCCACTTTCTTACCGTTGCTTTCTGTCGATCGTTTTAAATTGAAGCAGTTACACACGTAAATACACCGGTTAAAAAGACGATGGGAACAACGTAAAAACGTTAACGACAGTAGCAATCACTAATTTGTAACGCGAACTTGCAAATTGATCGATTTATTTCGCATCGGATTATTCACTTTTTCATCTTTGATTTCCTAAAATTTCTCGTGATCTCACGATTTTTTGACCCTATTTAAATTATTCAAGATTTTTATGGATTTTGTGTGAATAACTTAAGTATTAAAACTAGAAATTTAGATTATTTGCAATTATCATTCAGTAAAATTTGAAAAATATTATTTTTATAATTTTTGAAATATTAATATATAAAATTGTCGTATATTTTGGCAATTTTTAACAATGAATCTTGGTTATAATCAGTTTTAACAATATATCTGATACATAATCAGTTTTATTATTAACCTGTATAATTGCATAACGAATTCTCGGGATAATTAATAAATAAGAATTAATTACTACTAATTTATTTAAATTGAAACATAAAACAAAATCAAATAAGAAATAAAATATAAATAATTAAAAAAGTATAGAAAATTATATATATATATCTTCTTTTCAACATTAATATAAATTTATACAAAAATTTAAAACTGTTAAACAGTTAGATATTCTTCACATTTTCTATTCTCATAATTGTTCGTCTTCCATATCATGAATCAAATTTATAGCTTGATCATCAATTATATTTTTATAATACACCAAATCATTAATATTTCGCCAGTTATTACCATAATATTCTTTCAAAAGTTTGTCGAGTATGTCAAATAATTTTTCGTGCTTAATTTTAATTTTTTTCTCTTTTGCACATTTTTGCATATATTTATGTTAATAATTTTCTTCACAACGGATTAATATTTTTCCAGGAAAGAGCGAAAACAACATAAATAATATTTTAAAAAATTCTTTAAATTTATAACACCGAGCAGATAATGCTCTTTAAATATTTCTTGGTTTTCTCTTTTATTTCAATTGTATCATTTCCATGTTAGATTACAGTTTCATTCACCTTACTAAATACATATACAAATATTACATACTTTTTAGAATGTACAATAATGGACAAAGCTGTTATTTACATACATATTTGAGAATGAAACCGAATATAAACATGACAGGCTTTTTTTTAATAATTTCGAATTTCGAATCGTTTAAATCAATTTTGCCAAAAAAAAAAAAAAAACAAATTCCAATATAAATATCTAACCGAGAAAAGTAGCCATGACGAATTTTGATACAATACCTCTCATTCAAACGAGAAAACGAGGAAAATAGTGAAAAATCAAATTTGCATAAAAATAAAATACAAATTAGTGAAAGTGATGACGGGCAAACGAAGGGACAAAAAGATTCGTTAAGGCTCCGGTAAAGATAAAGAAAAAAATCATCGATCGGGATCCATAAAGCATGGAAACGGAGAAGGGGGGAAAAAGTGGCAGGTTCCACGTGAAGAATGCCGAAGAAATTATACGGCGGGAACAACCCTACCTGGTTTTTCGAGTGCTCGTGTCAAATGTCTAGGACATCGGAAAAGCAGGTAAAGATTAGGAGGAACAACAATGCGCGCGCCCAGTGGCGATGCATTTTCAGGTGGGCGAGTGGGAGAAGAAGAGTATATAGGTCCTTAAAAGGAACCAACGGGATGGTGTGGTTGGAAAGGAAAAGAGCGAGAATCAAAGATGACGGAGAGGCAAAGAGAGACGGGAGGAGACGCACAGAGATCGAGAGAAGATATCCCCCCACGGGACGATCATCCATAGGATAAACGGTATGCGGTTCTGGAATTTCGTCCTTTTTGTGCGACCGGTCATTTCAATAGACGAATCTCGAGGTCGGCATTGGTCCCCGCTGCGCGTATTCTACAGTGACATTTTCAGAAGACTAACAAGAGTAATATTTCAATAGAGTTCCCTTATGCATTTGGCCTCTCTCACCGCGACGCGCATAGGAATATTGTTGTATCTTGGACGCGGGATCTTACCGACACATCTACCTAGAGAAAATATATCGACACTAAAAGCCGCATTTGAAGTTGTAACATTTATATAGATAGCAAAGAAGGATAAAATCTTTTATGATCCCCACCATCACCATTCGTTTACCCTTTTCCTTTTTTTTTTTCTTTTTTTCTTTCATTTTTTAATCGATCTACACACTGCCCGTCCTCGGCAACTTTAGATAACTCTTTCTCTTCCTCTTCCTCTCCCTGTGCGCGCGATCGAGATCAATATGCCGACTTTCGTTCGAATGTGCAAGCTCATTCGGGATCATATCTCTTGAAATATCGGCGCGCGAAGGAGCGTGCGCGCGCGCACGGGCGGACGGGCGGAACCAAGCTTAAATCTCCCTCGTTAAGTAACGCTCTCTTTCCGCTTCTCTTTTCTTTTCTTTTTTTTTTTTTTTTTTTCTTAATCTCTTCCTTTCGTTTGTTCCTTTTTTCGTACACCGTCTACCTTTAAATCGTCTCGTTTTAGTACGATTAATTTTTCTCCCTCCACTTCTTTTTTTTCTTTCTTTCTTTCTTTCTTTCTTACTTTCTCACAACCCGAAATTTTTCGGTTTTATAATTGGATCAACGAGTTATTTCTTTTCGTAAAATATATTAAGAATTTTATTAAGAATTTTTTAATTTGATAAAAGAAACGCGGCATATTTGAGATATTATTGATGGTAATTTGGAAAATTGTTATCTAACGTTATAATTAATTTGTAACATCGTGAATTAGTAAAGATGATCTGTTAATCGATGATGTTTATGTAAAAAAAAAAGAAAAAACCGTAATTTTAATACTTTTAATCTGCAAAAGAATAAAATTTCCAAAAATTTTTCAACAACAAGTATCCAAGTGTTAAAATTATATTTATATATAATATAATATAGCCAAAACTTTAAAGCAAATTATTTAATTTATTCATTTTAATTTTAAAACGATTTCGTGCGAATTTTGCAAATATTCCGAGAATAAAATTGGAAGATGTGAGATTTTAAATTTCAATGCCGTGCTGTTAATTTGGAATGCTAAAGATGAAGCTAATTTAGAATATGAAATATTTCAAAAGATATATTATTCAGATTGGTAAATGGTGAGGAGATATTGATTAATCAATTTACAAATAAATGATTGGTCATAGATTTAAAATTTATTACTTGTTTAGCGAAAACATTTTGAAAAACAATTGAATGATTATGAAAATATGGAAATATATAAATTTGGAAATCAATATTTATATATAACATTATAATTCCTATATGTATTTTTTTATTTAATTATATCGCAGTAATTTTAATAAATTTTTCTCTTTATTTTAATAAAATGATGAAAATAATTTGGAATATCGTTATTTCATAATCACTTATACTTTAAGAAAATTTGTTCTTTACTTTGCATCATTTTTTTAATTAAATCAAAGTTTTTTTTGGAAAAATATTTAATGTTTTTTTAATATTATTTCAGAGTTTGAAATATAATAAGTTTCCCTACAAATTCAAATATTAATTGCAATAATTTTTTATTCTTAAACAAAATGCTATTATCAAATTCTATTTCTTTTATACCATGATATCAACGAGAATCGTTTGGTATTATAAAAATCTGGCGTACGAAGAACGGAGGAAAAAAAAATCGAAATAAAACGGGACCGAAACACGGCAAAGGAAAAAAATTTTCGAGCTTTTGCGTTTGCAATTCCTCACGCCCACAAATTTGATTTCTCCTTCCTTTCGTTCCGATTCTTCTTCGCGCTACGCCTTCTAAAGAAGACGTTGAAAAATGAACAAGATGACGATCGTGATTACGATGCGATGGACAACAGCGACAGAACGAGAAGGAAGATGACGATGATGAGCAAGTAGAAGATTAGCGTGGCATTAAAGGTGCCATCCCGATTTCCTTTATTTCGTGCCCCCATGAACACCGTCGGCCCCAAATGAACGCGACGAACTTATAAATGCACCCTTGTAAATCATTCTCTCCTCTTTTTCCTCATCCTCTTAGGAAATATTTTAATTTCCTAAAGAAATTTGCCTAAAGAAGATTGGCAATATTGAAGTGCTTAAATTTTTAAAAAATTCATTTTAAAATTTCAACAGATCGGCATGATTATTTCCCTGAAAACTCTAACGATAGAGGGAAATACCCGTGGAATAGTCGCAGAATACCGTTGTTAACAGAATGCGCGGCGAGGCAACGTTCGATCGTTGGTTTTCATGCAACAAATTTTTTCTAAGACTGTTGCAAGGCTCGCTAGACTTTGTTGTAATGCACAGGCGCGACGGTAAGACGTGAAAAAAAAAAAAAAAAAAAAAAACGAGAGGAAATAATGATGATGAGCGAGCAAGGTATTAACGGGTATTAGACCTTTCCCCTTTGAGCAGTTTTCCCGTCAGATCCAAAGGGTTAAAAATCCTCTTCTGCAATTTAAATGAATAGTATATCATGCCACGACAATTTCTCCATGAATTCTTCATGCTCATCCGAAAGAATCGAAAATAGAAAATTAACTGCGTCATTTCTATCGACATAAACCATAACACGTCGAACGATTGTTACAAGTTGAACGAGCATAAATAAAACTTCTATGATGACGTGTTGTTGTTGTTGTTGTCGTGTCACGATCGAAATGAAGATTCATAAATGATAAAATTGCCTATAAACGTCTGTATCGAAATAATTTATCCTCTTCAAAAATGGAATAACGAAACAATAAAGAGATTCTCACAACTATTTTCATCTCTCATAAATTGTTAGAAATTATACTCGGATCAATTTCTGATGAAATATTGATGAAAGTTATAATGTTCTGTCATTTATAATAACTGAATTAAACGTCACTTTATTCAATTTGACATCGACTGGAAAAAATTTATTAAATATTAACGAAAATGAATATAATATTTTTATAATCTTTTTCTTTTTAGATTTTTTTCTAGATAAAATTGTTAACTTTTTAAATAAAATTTTCGAAATTATACTCATATTAAAAATGAAATATTATAATTTTTTAATAGTTATTTTCTTAAAATTGTCATCCGAGTAATTTTTCTCTTAAATAGGAGAAACTACTGAGTTAAAACTTAAAACTTTTTAAGTTGAACTTAAAAATTTCAAAAAAAAAAAAAAACAGATGATGTCGTACATTCACTTGTTGTCGACACATTCGTCGATCACACTACTTTATTATTCATTTTAATGATATCTGCAAGAGTGAATAGTATGATTTTATATAAGAATTTAATATGTATTAAATATTTTTCGATTGCTATTTTTTGGCCTATTTCGATTATTTAACGCCAATAATATTAATTTTTTATGAATCAGTTGACGTTTAAAAATATTTATAATCAAAAAAAATATAATATATAATAAATCAATACATTTCTACAAATGTATAATATATATTAAGCAAAATATTCCTACAAATTACACGTGTCAATGGTGGCTAATTGTTATCGTGACTCGGGCATTTTACCATAACAATTTGCCTCCATTGTAAATATAGAAATTCTTCCTCATTCTAACGATCTAGAAATTCTAAATTTTGCCTTTTCGCTTTATTATATTTTATTTTATTTTTTTTTTTTTTACATTTTTAAATCTTTATACTTTTTATTTTGATTTATTAATGACTTGTGTAATTACTAGATTATTATTATTAGATTATATCATTAAATTATTTTTAGTAGATTATTAAGAAATTACTAAATTATTATATAACAGAATACAAAGCAATCTAATGAATAATTGTTTTTATATCAGGTGATTGTTATATTTGATTTTCCTTTTAAAAAATTTTATTTCATTAGGAAATGAAATATTTCGTTAAATTTTTATTTCTCAATAAAAAAAACTTACCCGAATGCGTGAGCAACTAGCCTCACGACATGCTGTTAGCTGTTCCGCCAGTTACACAGATAAATGACTTGCTACGAAAAACTTGTTGCAACATATTAAACGGCTTGAAATATAATAAATATAACGCTAAATTAATCAACAATGCGCTTATTTTTCATGCTTCCTCAAAATCGGAACTTTTAACTCTAATTTTCCATAACCGTGATTGTTACGTGAATTTAACGTTCTCATAAAAAAACATTCGCAAGGAGATGGCCGATCAACGAGCACATTTTTATCCACGACTTCCCCCCGTGGATATCGATAAGCTAATCGTATAATTTATAGTGGAAGAGACTGCGATTCTTATCACCGCCTTCATCTCTTCTTTTGTGCAAATTTAAACGGCACGTTATTTGAAAATTGAACGTGACGGTGAAGATGGAGAGATAATTGATCGTGAATAGTGACATATTTCCCCGCCTGGTACACGCATAGCTTTTATTTTATTCACGAGAAACGTTCGGCCCAATCCACGCGAGTAACGGAAGTCGAGTGGAATTCGAACGATCGTCGATGAAATATTAAATATCGAGAAACGAAAAAGTGGCTCGCAAAGTTCGCCGTTCCAAATCCTTAATACGGCAATAACGATTTAACCGCGGCTATCGCTATACACGTTATTACGCGGCCATATTTCAGAAAGGACGAAAAAGTCGGCGTAGTTAATTGACGGTTTATCGCGGTTAAACGAGCGCTATTAATCGGACACCGACATAATTATCATCGACTATTATTAAATTCTCTGGGTCCGCGCGCGCGCGGCCATACGACCGGTATGCTACGCGCGCGAGCGCATGCTTTACTCCAGATATATTTATCTAACGTGGCGGGAGGAGGGAGAAGGAGGAGGAAGAAGAAAGGAAAAGAGGAGAGAGAGAGGAAAAAGAAAAAAATGAAAAAGACGAAGGAAACATTACGCCTACATTTCGCACGAGCTCTTTGGACCCACCATTAGCGCGCGAACGTGTGTGGGTTTGCCGTTCCGTGGCTCACGCGCCCATACATCAAGATCACGTTAAAGCCACTTTCTTAAATCAAACCGCGTGCCACTTACTTTATTTATCCGTGTTTTCCCCCATTTTGTCGCGCGAGGATTATCATGTTCCCATTGAAATCGAAATTTTTCGATTCGATTCAAACTTTTGTCGAACCTGAAACCCTACCCTTACCCGTTCGAAAAACTCTGAAAATTTAGATACAACATGATGATGATGATGATGATGATGATGATGATGATGATTTCGTCAGAGAAAGGTTTTTAATCGAGGGAACTTTTCGAGTCGAGACTCTCTCGTTCGAGGATTTAAAGAAGAAAAAGAAAAAATTTAAACAGATTAAGATTAAGATGATTTCGAAAAGAATTCATAATCGAAAGAATATCGGTAATTTGAGCCGGAGACCGTGAGACACGATGACTAATTTACCGTTAATTGTTTTCATATCGTTAGTCCTTTCTTAAACAGATACGATACGCTGGTAATTATTACGGCATCGCGTTAATAACACGATATTGCGAGTACAAGTCCAAAAGTAAGTTTAATATCGGTAATTAAGCCCGTTAACATCGCGATCCTAACGAAGGAAATTGAATAATACTCACGCTCGCGCGCGCGTTCCTACGAACGATCGAACAGATGACCCTCGTAACTTTATCTTTCTTTTTTCTTTTTTTTCTTCTACCTCGTCGGTTCCTGATGTATACACAAAGTGGCATGCTAATGAAAATCGTCAACGAGCTGATCATGGTCAACGAACGACATCATCGTTCGAACGACCAACCAACCTTTGCTTGATCGGTTGAAGAAACGAGGGAAACGAACTTGGTCAACTTGTTAATTTTTCGAGTGGAAATTTCGAGGAGGAAGAGTAAGGGAGAAGCGGAGGGGGGGGGGTGTGCCAGGATGCAAATACAATTATTACCCGAGCTCGAGGAATGTTCTAATTGACCGGGCGCGGTAAGATTTGACAAAAATGCCAAGCGATCCGAGACGACATCGGGTACGAATATATCCTCGCTTTCATCCTCGTGCAGTCGGTGCAAAAAAGTCGATGATACGAAGTCGATGGTCGAAGAACGAAGAAAAAGAATTGTCGGGCCCCCGTTCGTGCAAGGTTGCAAGATGCGCGCTGAGAGAAGCCAGAAGCGCAGAAATCAGCAGAGAAAATGAACGGGGAACGAAGAAAGGGCGAGAGAAAGGAGGAGCAGAGACGAAAGGAGAAGAGAAACAGAAGAGAGAGAGGAGAGGAGAGTGGAGTGAAGAAAGAGAGACGAGGGCAGAACCGAAGAGAGAACAAAAGTCGGGTCTGGAACAAAAACGTCCGAACTGCAGTCGGTTCCCGAAGAGTCACAGATCCCACAGCGAGCGATAAAGGTAGGGCCAAACGAAACGACGAAGACGGGGACAGACGGAAGAAACGGAAGATAGGAAGAAGCAAGATCTGAAACTGGGAGCGCGCACTCCTCCAGGGAAGGAGGGCCGGCGAGATATAGGGAAAGAATCGGGGTGGGGGAGAGAATCTTCAGAAATGAAGCAGCAGCAACGACCAGCAGCAGTCGCACCGGGGGTAAAGATGGACCGACTTTTACCTACGTCCGGCTGTTTGTATGCGTTCACCCGAGATCAAGTTTTTCTCGAGTTCTGAACCTCCGGCAGAGAGCCGGCCAGCAGCACCAGCAGCTCCGACTCGAATCCAACTTGATTTCCTGGCACGCGGTTCATCTTGTCGTTTATTCTCTCCCACTCTCCTCTCCACCTCTTTCTACCTCTCTCTCTCTCTCTCTCTCTCTCTCTCTCTCTCTCTCTCTCTCTCTCTTTCTCTTTCTTCATCTTCCACTCTCTTTTCGTCCTTTCGCTTTTGCTGGATCATCCCCGCTATGGATGTGTGTAAGCGCGCGGGTGTGCGTTTGTGTCGGTATATATATATATATATGCATGTATGTGTTTATATATATGTATATCTATGTGAAGGTAATCGCCAGCAATGTTGGATCAAGGGATGGTCCCGCGGTAGGAACACGTGCCTCTGTCCCGCTACGAGCAACTATTCTATTCCTTTTATACTCCACTGATTCTCTCTCAGCCCGAAATTTTACACGGTAACTAGCGTCAGAAATTCTACGGCTAATTTTCGGTGAAAAATGTCCTGCCGAAACACGGTCCATCTTGGATATTTCTTTTACTCTCTTCCTTTCTCTTTTCCTCTTTCTTTTTCATCTTCGATTCATGAACTTGAGATACATTAACGGATGGATTCGAGGAAGAGTATTAGTTTCGCGTATTAGCCACGATTGTACATTCACATTTATTCACAGTTATCCGAAAGAAAGTATATAATCGATTTCTCCCACCAACGATACAATTAATTCGATCTGTAGATCTTTCACATCCCTATTACGAATCGCTCTCCTTTCTCCCTCCTCTTTTTTCACTTTCTCTCTCTCTCTCTCTCTCTCTCTCTCTTCTTATTCATCGTCAATCGCATTGTTTCTGGCGATGCTCTCGTCTTCGGTGTGATTCTCTATCGTTGACCCTAATTACCTTAAGATCATTTCGTTACATAACGCGATTCCCAACTAGACGAATTGTCGTGCTTACCGTATCGTAAGACAAGAAGCCTGTACGTGTAACGCGTCTTAACGGTGGGTTAATAAATCTATGCAATCGTGTTTCTCTAGTGATAAACGAGTCTTTCGGATAAGCCTTGTTCATCGAGCTCCACTCGTGGATCATTTCTTTTCTTATTTCTCTCTCTTCTTTTTTTTTTTTTTTTTTTTTTGCTATTATTCGAAAGAGCTGAGATTCCGACAAGAAATTCTCAGCTTGGAAACTTAAACTACTCCCATTATCGATAATGTTTACGTCTAATGTAAATTTCACTTTCTCCCCTTCTCTTTTTCACTCGCTCGCTCGCTCATTCTCTCTCTCTCACTTCAACAAAACTACTGAAAATTATCGGAATTACGGGACGAAACAAAGCGAAAGAATTTGGTTTGAAGACCAAATGAAATTTTGATCAATGTGGAGAAGGAAAGAAAAGGAAAAAGAAGTTAGAATCGTGGGTTTCCGCCTACCAAGGAGAAAGGAAGAAAGAAAGGCGTACGAGAGGAAAGAACGAATCTGCTCGACAAAAAGCGGCGAATGACTTTCAGAACGCAGCGGATCATTAATATCACCGGGATGATCAATCAAAGACGTGAACTTACTTTGGTGGACGTCGTACTGGGCCTGGTACCACCAACACCGATGGCGTATAGCTCCACCTCGTACCACTGGATCCCCGTTTCCCTGTCCAGCGCGGCGGCCGTCGACAATATACCTGTCTTCGTGTCGACGTCGAACAATCTGTCGACCTGTGGACCGCCGCTACCAGCGGTCACGTTCGTCACGTAATATTCAAGATCGATATTCGACCTACGACTTCGGGCACTCACTCTCAAAATACTCGTACCGATCGGCTCGTTCTCGTACACGCTACCCTCGATCTGGCCGCGATGCTCCCATATCGGCTGATCATCCCCGTCCTCCCCGGGCACTATCAGGGTCAAATAGATCTCTGTGGATCTACGTTCCGCTTGAACGGCCTCGTCTGTCGCGCGGATCCCCACTTGATATTTCGAGACCCGTTCCAAATTGTTCTTCAAGGATCGGGGCAGTCTTATGGTCAAGTGGCCCGTGTTCCGGTGTATTCGAAACATATCCGAATAATTCACGCTCGACCTGAGCAACTCGTACGTGACCAGACCGTTCGTGCTCGAATCCAAGTCTCTGGCGACCAATCGGGTCACAGTGATCTCTTTCTGATACTGATAATTTCCCTTGAGCGGCAGCACAACGGCGGACATGCTGACGAAAATCGGCGCGTTGTCGTTGATGTCCTCGACGATAACGATCACCAATTTTTCGGCTGAAAGCCTGGCGCTGGATGGTTGCGCGCTGTCCGTCGCGACCACCACCAACTTGTACGTGTCCACCTCTTCTCGATCGATCGGGAGCAACGTGTGTATCACGCCGGTCGAAGGGTTTATACCGAATCTACGTACTTGATCCTCGGGATCTTGGCTGGCGATTGAATAAGTGACTATCCCGTTCTCGTTCGAGTCGGGATCTTCCGCTGTGATGGTCACTATCGGCGTGTGCACCAGAATACCCTCCCTGATTTGTCTCGCTATCGCTGTATTCGGAAATACCGGGGGATTGTCGTTGGCGTCGATCACCTCGACGATCAACGTGGTCACCGAGCTCAACCTCGGATGACCCCCATCGCTACAAGTCACGTTCAAAGTATACTTTTCCAGTTCCTCGTAATCGAGCGGTTTTCTCAGATATAACGTCCCCGTCAGAGGATCGATGTAAAAGGTGTCCCTTCTGTTCCCAGCTGATATGGCGAACGCCAGCTCGCTATTCGGCCCGAGATCGTTATCCGTTGCTTTGAACCTGAGCAATTCCGTGTTGGTTGGCGTTGTTTCGAGGACTGAGATCCTCGATTTGTCGTCGATGAACAGAGGCACGTTATCGTTCTCGTCGAGCACCTCGATGTACACGGTCGTGCTGGAGGAGAGACGGGTCTCCAGGCCAGCGTCGTGCGCCACAACGGTTAACACGTACGTGTCCATGGTCTCGCGATCCAGTTCTTTCATTAAGGATATTTGTCCGGTCGCCTCGTCTATGGCGAATCGACCGTATTGATTCCCATCTTCCAGCGAGTAGAACACGTCCCCGTTCAACCCCTCGTCCGCGTCCGTCGTGTACACTCTCAACAATTGCGTGCCGATCGCGGCACCCTCGTTCACCTGCACCCTATACGGCAACCTTTGAAACTGTGGGATATTGTCGTTCACGTCGGTGATGTAAATGACGACCTTGACTCGATCGCGGAGACGATTGACCCCGTTGTCGGTGACGGTAGCCTCCAAAGTGATGTAGCTACTGCCTGTATTGGTGACAAGCAGCTCCCTGTCGAACGCTCGAAGGGACTTGATAAAACCGTTCCTGGGATCGACGGTGAAGTCCTGTTGGCTGGCCGGAAGAGAGAAGACGAGGTCGGCGTTGCGACCCACGTCCCGATCCGTGGCCAATAATTTTCCAACGAACGTGTCAGGTGGCTCGTTCTCGCGTAGGTGGAGGATGAAGCTCGAATTGGTGAATTCCGGCGCGTTGTCGTTTTCGTCGATTATATGAACGACCACCGGGACTACCGAGCTTCTAGAGGGGCTGCCTTGATCGGTCGCCGTTACCTCGAGCGCGTAATAGTCCTGCTCCTCGCGGTCAAGAACGTTCTTCACGTACAGCTGGCCGTCCGGGAATATCCCAAAGCGGTTCTCGGTATTTCCGTCTGTGACGCTGTACAACACCCGGCCGTTGGCCCCAAGATCGACATCGGTGGCCGTCAGAGAGAAGAATCTATCGTTGACCGGCGTCGATTCCGGCAGAGACGTCTCGTAGCTGGTCAGCTTGAACACCGGCGTGTGATCGTTCACATCCTCGACAGTGACCCTGACTTGATGCTGGGCCGACAACGGGGGATTCCCGGAATCGGTCGCGGTCACCTCCAAGTGCAAAACCGTGCCGGGCGCAGCTCGGATCGGTTTATCCAAGTAAATGATCCCGGAATTTTCCGCAACTCTGAACTGTTCTCCGGGGTTATGGGTCAACGAATAAACGATCCTCGCGTTCACGCTTGCATCCCGATCCCTCGCCCTAGCCAGGCACACTTCCTGCCCCACGGCTGCGTTCTCCTTCAAAAACACTTCGTCCCCGATTTCGCCCTTGGGAAACCTCGGCGGGTTGTCGTTCACGTCCACCACCGTGATATTCACGGACGTTTGTCCGTAAGCGAGTCCAGCCCTTGCCGATAATTGCAAACTGTAGTAGGCCACTTGTTCCCGATCCAAGCAGCCGGAAGTGGTGATTGCGCCAGTGCTCTCGTCTATCTTAAAATTACCCTTCTGATCGCCGAACACGATGGCGTACGAGATCTTCGAGTTCCCGTATTGCGTCACTTGAACGGTGCCCACGTCCCTCGCGAACATATTCGCCACCGTGCCACACTCCCCCCTGTCCTCGGCTATCCTGAACTCGTAACCGTTGTAAGTGTCGAACTCCAAGCGTTCCAGATCTTCCTCGCGAATGATCTCGACCAGGGCGTTTCTCACCGCGAATCTGTCCCCGGTATCCTTGGCGGATATGTTCAATTCGTAGAGCGTTTTGTGGGCCGCCCTAAGCGAGCCCTGAAGAGTGATCTCGCCGGTTCTTTCGTCGACTGCGAAAAGTCCCTCGCCACCGGATTCCAACGAGTATCTGACTTGGGCGTTTTCCCTGGCATCGGCATCGGTCGCCATCACCTTTCCCACCGAGGTCCCTGGCGGGGCATCCTCCGGCACGGCCATCAAGTATCTCCACGGATAGAAAACCGGCGAATTGTCGTTCACGTCTTTCAACGTTAATATCACCGTTGCCGTGGACGATTGGGGCGGTGTACCTTGGTCCTTGGCGATCACGAGGATCCGATATTCCGCTATGGTCTCGCGATCGAGGTGCACCTTCGTTGTCAATTGGCCGGTGAGTCCGTCCAGGGCGAACGTTTTCGGATAATCCCGAGGCACGCTCGAGTGAAAACTGTACGCAACGCTGCCGTTCGTCCCTTGATCGTTGTCCACCGCCGTCAACGTGGCCACCAGGCTCTGGGGCGGGGTGTTTTCCGACAGCGTGACTTGGACCACGTTTTGGGAGAATCTGGGCGCCTCGTCGTTCTCGTCGAGGATCGTCACCTTGAGGTGGGTGGACGCGTACTTCGGGCTGGGGCCACCGTCCCTTGCGGACACGTGCAACTCGATGCTTCCCTGCACCTCTCTGTCGAGGGTGGCGATCGTAGTGACCAAACCGGTGTCCTGATCGATCGCGAACCAACCTTGCTCGTTGCCCGAGTCCAATTCGTAATAAATTCTCGCGTTCAGCCCGGAATCGGCGTCCGTGGCGGAAATGCTGGCGACGAAACTGCCGATGGGCGAAAGTTCCGAGAGCACCGCCGAGTATTCGCTTTGCTGAAAGACCGGTTCGTGGTCGTTAACATCGTTCACGTGGATCACGAGATAGGCGGTTGCGGAACGGGGCGGCGTTCCTTTATCGGTCGCGACCACGGTCAGATTGTATTTCGGTATCTCCTCGCGGTCGAGTCCACCGTTCACGCGTACAACGTCGAACGTGGCAGCGGTTTGCAATCTGAAATGGCCCAATTCGTTGCCGGCGCGAATTTCCACGCTCGTCTCGCCGTTCAATCCCTCGTCGTTGTCGATCACCGTGATCGCGGCCACGATCGAATCTTTGACGGCGTTCTCGTCGACGGTCGCGTATCCAGGCGTGATCGGGAAATAGCTGAACTTTATTTCAGGATCGTGATCGTTCGCGTCCAATAGATTCACCGTTACGTAGGTCCGGCCATCCTGCCTCGGCGAGCCGTGATCTCGGGCGAAGACCGTTATGACGCAGCTCTTTAGACAACCGTCGCCTAGACGCGCTGCGCCCGTGCAGCTCTGCTGCGGGCAATCCAAAGGCTCGATCGTCGTCACGGTCCCTGTATCCGGGTCTATCGTGAATTGCCTCTCGGTATCCGGCAGATAATACGTGAGCTTCGAATTGTCCTCGGAATCCTTGTCCGTCGCGCGAACCGTCAATACCTTCGTCCCTATAGGGGCACTCTCGTTCAGAGCGACCACGTAATCGCTCTGCTGGAATATCGGGGGATTGTCGTTCACGTCCAACACGGTTACGTTTACGAGAAGGTAGCCAAGCCTCGGTGGTTGACCCCTGTCCCTCGCGCAAACATTCAACGAGTAAAATTCTACCTGTTCCCGATCCAATTTACCGGTCGTCTCCAAATGCAAATATGTGGTTTCACCGGTCGGATTCCCGGTCACTTCCAAACGAAATTTACCATCGGTGTTCCCGTCAACAATGAAGTAATCGTCGACGACACCGTTCTCCAGCGTATCCTTGTCGGTGGCGGCGTCCAACAATAATTTCGTCCCCACCACCGCGGACTCGGAAAAACTGACAGCTATGCTCGATTCCGGAAATTCTGGATCGTTGTCGTTTATGTCCAGCACGAGGATCCTTACCTCGATCGGATAAGTTGGCTGGCTGGAGAGGACGACCAGGTCGAACCTATCGCTGCTCAACGCCTCTCTGTCGAGAACTTTGGCCGTTTTGATCTTGCCGGTTTCCGGATCGAGCACGAATTCCTGGGGTGGCTCGTTAAATCTGTACGTGAATCCAGGCTTAACCGGTATCACACCGACCAGAGTCCCCTTCGGCTCGCCCTCTCTGACCTCTAGTTGAACCCTGGTATCGACCGCTCGACTCTGCATCGCGAGGCCCATCGCACCACTGTCCTGCGGTAACATAGGCGAGCGTCGTGGAACTAGCCGCGTCACCCTTTGAGGCGGTTTGCGGGAAAAATATTCGGACGCGTGTTTCTCCAGGTCGTTTGGTTGGCCGCCATTTTGGTCCACCGACAACAGTCCCAGGACCAGGGCTAGGACCATCGATCCTCGAATGATCATCTCTTCTTATGTCCCTTCGAACGCGCCCCCTTCCTTAGCCAAATTCTTTTCGGTTCGACGACATAAAAGTATCCAGGCCCCTTTGATACTACCTCTCGTTCTTCTTCTTCATCGTCGGTCGCGATTTCATCTTTCCCTGTCTATATACGCTCTTCACATTCGCACGCTCGACATCATGGTCACAGTCACAAAAGCACAAGTACGGGCAAAACTATCAATACGTATCAGCCAATTGATTGTTCGAATCGTTTATTATGGATTCCATCTCTTTCGATCTCTTTCTCGCTTTTCTCCTTTTCTTCCTATCTGTCCGCTATCCGCTTTCTCGCCAGTTTTTTCTTTCGAATTCGGGCTACGTTTTAACCGGACTCTCGACTCGAAATCGGATTAAGGATGCCTCGAAGGTGTGGGCGTTTTCTTTTTTATTCGATCCTTTTTGCTCGTTGCCGCAGAAAGTCAAGTGAACACGAGCCGACAGAGGGGGCACTGACCCGCAGAGCCGCGCCTCGCAAAACTCCGTGGATGCTGTTCGTCTCTCGATCTTTGATATTTTTTTTCTTTTTTTTTTTTTTATTCACCTTTCACGATCTTTTCAATCCCTTGAAATTATATCGATTCGTGGACACGATGAACGCGGATACGATGGCATCGCTTGTTAATGTCGAACAAAGATTTTTCGCGCGACGTCGCTACGGTTCCGACGATGTTCGCGGTCGCTGCTCCCTTGCGTTCCTTTCTGTCACAAACACGACGGTTATTACCACGCGCGATCTTCGAGTGATTCCCACCGCTTTTCATCGACGTTATATCGACTTTTCCTCTTGACACGACACTCTTTCTTAAAAATATCGATCGAAAGAAAGTTTCCTGGTCAGCGAATATCACTTTGATGTCGATTCTTATTATAAAATCATTCAAAGTTGATTCGAAACACACCACTAACGACACGAGGATATTTCTATCTAAAGATGCACAAAACAAACGCGTCGATGGTAAACGATATATAACCAAATTTATGGATGATGATGGCAACGTGTTTATTAGATGGTATCCATCAGTTTGCGAGATGCATGGATTCTTTACCGACACGTGTCGATAAAGTTTTAATAATAGGCAGCCGGACACGTCTTAAAAACTCAATTATCGTCGGATCGAAATCGTAGTTCGATGGAATTTTCACTCGTATCGATAATTCTTCTCGCGTGTTTCCCACGTATTTTTACACTTTTATATATTCTAAGGGATGAAAAGAATATACAGCGAGACGCAAAAAAAAGAGACGAAAAGACGCGACGCGCGGTGTACGTCCAGCCAGGATGAAATGGAAGGGAAATAAACGGAAAACGGAATGAAAGGGGGGAAAAAAAAAGAAACACGCGCACACACATGTAGACAAGAAGAGCGAAAAAGGGTAACGTGGGCCGTGAACGCGACGATGTAAGGCCCCTTCGACGTACAACGACGAATAATATCACCTTCCCGAGGACTGACCTGACTCGACTGAACCGAGACGGTCCCAGAACCTTGCCACTGCCGGGAGAAGCATTCTTCGGGCCTGGCTGACGCCGTCCCTCTCCGATCCATCAGGCCCAACGTATGCTTCCGTTTCTCTCGCTCTTACCTCATTCCTCTCTCCTTTCTTACCATTTACTCCCTCCCTTCTTTCCCCCGCGTAAGCACACCTTCCATCGATATCACTTTTTCTCTTTCTTCGAAGTCTTCGACTCCCTCTTTCTTTCTTTCGGCTTTCTCGTCCTCTCTTTCACGTTCGAAAGTTTTCTTTTAATCTTTCTTTCTCGTTTCTTTCTCGCTCTCTTAGCGCTTAACGCTTTTATCAATATCTTTCCTCCCGTTTCGATTCAGTACAATTCTTTGATCTTTCGTCTTAGTCTAACCTCAATATCATTTCTCCCTCGTTCTACTCCTCTTGTTTCTTTCATTTTTTTTTTTTTTTTACACGGATTCATCTTCTATCTCAGTTTTAAAAAAAAAACCCTCTTCCGAACTCGTGCTTTCTCTTTTCTCCCCCGATTTTCTCAAACGACCTATCGCTTTTCCCCTTTTCTCTCTCTCTTTCTTTCTCTCTCGTCGCCCCTCTCTCCTACTACCAATCGGTATCATTTTCTCTCTCCTTCTAGCAAAGCATGCGCAATCCCTTCTTTTCCGAGACACCAAGGTTTCCATCCTTATCCCTCTGAAACTTGCAATTCTTTCTATCTATTTCGTTCCAGCAATCATCCTCTTTCTCTCTCAATCTTTATCATTTCTTGTTCCACTCTCTCCCAGTTGATTCGAAGTGATTCAACTATCTTTCTTTTACCAGTGATCGATACTGCTTTTCCTCTTCGTCTCGAAAAACATTCGTGAGTCCCCCTCTTCTGTCCCTTATATTTCTATCCTTTTCCATCTTCACTTTCTCCATCTTTGTCCGTTCCGGTAGTGTCTCCATCCTATATTGTTCTTTCTCTGTCTATACTAAGATCGACAGTCAACCTTTTTCCATCCAGGATACACTAGTCCAACCACCAGCGTGCCAATTCCCCTCCGTGGGCCCTACGTGTCTCTTTCTTGCCTTTCCTCCCAACCTCACTGGAAGGTGGCCGGGCCCCTCATAGCGCCCTCATTCCCCGTCTCTGTCCCCGCGGCCGTTATCCTCCCACCTTGGACTCTATCCTCGCGCATCCCAGCGTCGTCTCGCGCTGAGATATTCTCCCTTTTGCCCTCGAGGAACGAGCAATGTGGAGGCTCAGGTATGCAAGATGGCCGCCGCTGAGAAGCATTCGCAACGAGGACCGCTTACGGGCGAACCAGGAAAAGAGACCGACTATGAAAGAAAGATGGAGCTAGCTAGGGAAGAAAGACGAAACTTAGCTCGAACTAGAGAGATAAAGATAGAACGGTCGAGATGAATAATGCGTAGAGCAGGAGAAGAAGCGAACGGGGAGAGAAAGAAAGAGAGAGAGAGGGAGAGAGAGAAAGAGAGAGCAAGAGAAAGAGAGCAAGGAAGAGAAAGAGCAGTTAGGATGACAAGGGTGTGGGGTGATGAGGAAGAGAGGTGGAGGAACGAGAGGTCTAGAACCACGATATCCGCGGCCCTGTAGCCACTTTTATAACTAATCCGTTACCACGATCGAACGCTTCGTTCGAACTTTCCACCGTTCTTCCCTCTCTTCTATCTTTTTTTTCTTTTGGCAAGAATAAAGCCGCGCGAACTACACGCGCAACTAGATTATCTTCGCTGTTTTCCTTTAATCTAGTTTACTGGGTATCGGCTATCACTATATGGCTACCATCGGCTCCACCTCCCTCTCTTCCCTGTATCTGCCGATTACCGTATCGATAACTAACCCGATTTACGCGTATGCGCTCACCGCCATTCTTTCTTTCTTAATTCTTTCGTTTTTCCTTATATTCTTTCTTTGTTGTTTTTCTCTCTTCGATTCCTTTGCCAAATGTAAGCAAAAATTTTGAACAGACATCGCATATATGGACAAAATATATACGTGTACATATAATTTTTGAACGTTTGAGGAATTATTATCTAATAAAATGCCGAAAGAATACTTACATGCATAGAGTGCAATAGAATGCCGCAACAAATTAGAACCTTAAGTATTTCTTTACTTCTTATTTTTCTTTATTTATTATTGATTCTCTTATTTGGGAGAATCAATTTCAAATATTTCTATATTATTTGTTGCAAAGCATTAAAAGAATCTTTATCGGAAATTAATATTTTAGTTCGTTTTTATTAAGCAAAGCGATTTTTTTTTTAATTAATCGCCGTATCGATTTTTTAATATTAAATTTCCAATAAGAATTAGGATAACAATCCGAAAAATAACAAAAAATGATATTTATGTAAATAATATTATACAATACACTAGAAGAGTTCTATGATACGACTAATTTTACAATTTATTTTATTACTGAATTGAAGCGTTAAAAATTTTTTCAAATATAACTATAATTAATTGCAAGATATAAATAAGATATAAATATAAAATTCAAGTGATAGTAACTATGAAAAATCAGGCAAAATTGTTCTTAATGTATCAATATAATTTATTTTATCATATATTTTCTAATATCATTTAATATAAATCTAATAATGGTAAAATAATTTTTTTTACCATTATTGTTCAAGTCTTTAATGTTAAATTTTTTTAGCAAAAAATATTTTTATGTCGAAATTAATATTTGAATTTTATCTATTTGAATTAATCTATTATTCTATTATATTAATAGATGCAATATTTTATTTTGAAGACTAATTTACAAATTATATAAGACGAATAATTTGATCACAGTAATACAATGTATTTTAATAAATCTTATTAGTATATCTACAATTATATGATGAATAACAATTTATCGAGAAAGATACAATTTCATTAGAAATTTGATTACTCTTTATGTAGATCGCCAATCTTGATCTTTACCAAATCGCGATATCTTAACTATGAAAGGGATAGTTGCAAACTTCTTTACAACTTATTTTGCAAGAAACAACCATAATAAATTCACCGGTGACTGTTCTTCATTCGAAATAGCTTTTTGCGCCCACTTGTCTAACATTATTTCGCATTGTTACCATATACGGGACAACATCATTCGCAAAACAGTAAAATTCGAGTTGCGGTATGCTACGTGGGCGTTACACGCAACAGTTTCATTGTTTCACCGAACAATAACTGTAACACATTCTCCTCTGTTTATTTTCGGTTGTTAAACAATTACAAGCCATATCGATTACCGGTCGCTAAAATCGAGAAATCTTTTAAAGAAAAAAAGAAAATAAAATTTTTTTTCCTCATTCTCTTTCTTTCTTTTATATATATATATATAAATATCTAAAATCATTTCATCAAAAATTCATGTTTACTTTCATCAAAAATTGCTTATAAAATGCATGTTTTATTATGTATGCTTGTACAAATTTTAATATTAAGAACATGATTATTTTCTAGGTGCTCCATACGCATCTGGCATTCTTTCTATAGTGTACCTATGTTGAGAAACATACATTATAGGTACACCTGGTATTTTTCGTATCCTCTTCTTTAGATCTTTATCATTAGTTGCAACAATGTAACATTTGTGCTAAAATATAATATAAATAATCAAAATCTAAATAAATATGAAGCCAATTATTATTAAGTCAAATAGATTTAAATTGGAAATAATTATACTTACTTGAGTCACTCGATTAATAATACAATCATCTGCATATGTACCTTTGTGCATGCAATTCAATCTTTCGAATCTAGGATCTTTCATAATCCTTAAAGCTATTCTATATTTTTGACCAAGTTTTTCCATTTCACCTATCACACAATCTGTTATATATGGAATACATTTTGCATAAAGACATTCCATCATATTTTCTATAATATCTAATTTGTTTTTAATTGAGAAATTTATAAAATTTGTATCTACCAAAATATGATATGGTGGTCCCAATTGTGTGTTATATTGGAAAAATAATGCAGAGGATTGTTGAGGCCTGCAATATATTGTAATAATAATATTTGATATTTTTTATATCAATTTTATAAGATATAATAATATGTACACTTCTGTTATCTTGAATTGAGTAGGATCTTCCTTTTTAATTTTTTTTGGTGGTATACGATGTTCAGGTTTTCTACAAATAGTAAATTAATATTTTGTAAATAAAGTATATGTATATAACAATAATAAATTTTTTGTATAATAACAAAATTAACTAAAAAACCACTTACATTCTTGAATCTCTTAAGCTTATCATTTTTTTCATTTGTGCAAATTTCTGCATAACAACTCTTCGTGTTCTTTGATTCTTTCCCTGTATATTACAAATTAGTGAAAAAATAATTTTAATTATTATAATTTAAAATTAAAATTATTGCAATATAAAATGTCAAAAATATAACCTAAAGTAACCTAAAATACGCATTTTAGATATTCTGCAAAAAATGCAATATTTTATAAATTAGATATTATTTACCATTTTTGCTTAATGTTCTATTATATAATATTTTATTATATTTACAACTTTTAATAGATATATTAAAATTATAAATTTTTTAATTCAAAATGTAAATCACGTGAAGATCTTTTATGGTATTACCAACAATAATATATTTTATATATTTTTCTATTTGTCTTGCCAACTTAAAATATTCTAGTCATATAACACACATAAATTAAATGATCATAAATTCAAACAAAATAATAGATATTTATTTTTTAGTATAATTTATGTTACAGTCTATTTCTTGACACAATTATTTTTATATTGCGTATAAATATATTGTGAAAGATACATAGGATTTTTAATTTTAAATATATTTCTTTTTTATGCGTTTTTTATCATTGGTTGCAAGTAAATTAAAGCATCTTCGGTTGACCCGCCATCTTCTTCTCGATTTATGGAAAGAGAAAAAGTATCTGTATTTCATGAAACGTAAATTTTGATATTTTATTAAAATAGATTCAGTGTAAAGAAAAGAAGTTAATGTGCTACCATTTTTAATTTTTTATCATCTGATACTGACATAGATATTATAAATATAATTTAACTAAGTATACATAACATAAAAAGATCATTTATATTCTAACCTATAAAAGTGTGCAATGATTGTTGCACTTTATTTATGATCTTTTATTGTTATCCTAATTTGATAAAAAATGCCAAGAAAACCGAGCAAAACTTCATGGGGTGGTCGTGGTGGAAGATCTGGAAATTTTGATGATAAACATTATTTTGGTATATTTTTTGCTAGGAATTTAAATGTTAATTCATATAAATTTGTTTAAAATAGATCATGTTTTTATCAATTTTCTATTTTGTGCAGCCCATGATGATCGTGTACCAAGAAATGATGGATCTTTATATCTTGGAAATAGACCTAGAGTATCATTTAAAACACAAGCAAGACCAGCAAGAGATGTACCTAGAGGATTGGCATTAGCATGTTTAGATGAAGATGTTCAAATGGCAACAAGTTCCAATAATAATAATAGACAAGTTATCATGACAGGAAGAAATAGAGGTATACAACGTGGAAGAAATAGTCCTGTCCCTCATAGAAGATTTAGGATGGGATTGGCTCCTAGAATTAGGCAATTTCCTATTGGAGATTCTAATTGGTATAAAATTACAGTAAGTATATAAAATCATAAATTTGTAATATTTAATTTAATTTCACATATGTATTACAAATGATTATAGATACCATATGGACATAAATATGATAAAGATTATATAATTAATAATCTTTTGAGTTATATTGCACCAGAAACTTTTATTCCATTTATGGTAAATATAAAACATCTAAAATATATAAAATACATTCATTGTGTAATTAAAAATATTTTACACATTCAATTTTATAAAAAATAATTCTGTTA
Organism: Apis florea; assembly: GCF_048593485.1. Classification (NCBI taxonomy): domain Eukaryota; kingdom Metazoa; phylum Arthropoda; class Insecta; order Hymenoptera; family Apidae; genus Apis; species Apis florea. The sequence goes on along the minus strand of NW_028256864.1, from coordinate 1,014,081 downwards.
ATAGTATAAGGTAGTTGGAAATGAAGCCACTTTTTATGTAGATGATAACAAAATAGCAATGGCATTAGCTGATTCTGATCGTAAAATTACAACTACTGATGGATTTAAATTACAAGTAAGAGTTTCAAAAGCAGGATTTCCACAATGTGAGATTGATAGTAAATTGAAAGAAAGACTGAAACAAGCAATGGCAAAACGATATGTACATGAAACAAATGCATTAGATTTATCAAGATTTCATAGAGATCCTGGTTAGTCAAACTGAAAATAACATTTTAAAAATAAATTTATTTAAGAAGATATAAATAATTTTGCTTATTACAGATCTTATTACTGATTATTTTTGTGCATTATTTCGACCTGTAATGTTGAAAGCAGTGTTAGATATTGTATCAGAGCACATACCAGATTTAGAAGCATTAAATTTAGATGGAAACAAATTACAATTAATCGAAAAATTAAATGTTTTGGATAAAAAATTTACAAAATTGAAAATATTATATTTAGGAGATAACAAGGTGAGTAATTTAAAATTTCTAAATTGTATTATTTTTATTATTTAAATTGTGATGTATAATTCAATATATAATTAATATTATTATATTATTTTATAGATAAAAGATATTAATCAAATAGATACAATCAAAGATTTAAAGTTGGAGGAACTAAAATTAGAAGGAAATCCTGTATGCAACAAGTATAAATCTCGACAAAATGATTACATTAGGTAATGTATGATCTTGTTTACAATGATGGGATTCTTCAGGTTTGAGTTGGATTATCAAAAATAATAGATATTGTGATGCTAATAACTAAAATATTATATTATAAAATTAAAAAAACCAAATTATTTCATTAATCAAAATATTAATTAGATTAACTATTGAATAAAATATATCTCATTTGATTTTAGTAGCCTTGAAATGTATCATCATCTTAAATAACTTTTTCTGGTACATATGACTGTCGCTCAAATTTAATTTTCAAGTTATACATAAAAAATATAAGCCATACTTATATACTTTTAATAAGATAAATATCTTTATTACTAAATATTTCTAATATTTTTAGCCTAGATTTTCTATCCTATTAAATTCTAATTTATCAAATTTAAATATAAATTTAGATTCATTATTTCATAGAAATAAAATAATAAAATAAAATATAAAATAATCTTTTGATAATCAAAAGAATTATTATAACTGAATTTATAACGATTTTATAATATACTAAATGTGAAATATAACTACCATTCTCTTTTATTGATTAATGTTTTTTGAAATTATAATTCCATATATATTTTCAGAATTTAATTTATACATTTACATTTAGATTATAATATTATCTATTTTTATATAGATAGACAATATAGATAAAAATAGTATATCTACTCTACATATTTATTGACAAATTTTATTATTATTTTATTAATTAATAAAAATAGATAATATCAATTAATTAAATATATCAAAGAAAATTTAAAATGAAATCTATTTCATGTTTTCATAAATTAGATTATTATTACATAAAAATAGCTATCATAAGATTAAACAGAAAGATTTAATAACTAACTAATAATTATTGCATAAGCTTAAAAATCCATATTGACCTATTATAAATTTTAAATACAAATCAAAAATATGTTTAAAATTAAAGCGGTAATAATATGTATAAGAAAAAGTTATTCACTTTTTCTTTAATAACATAAGAAACATCTTATCAATTTCATCGAAATCTGAATTACAAATACTTTTAACAATTTCTAATAAGTTATAAGATGAGAAAATTGCCTATTCTAAATGATCCCTATTTCTTCCTTTATTTTACTTTTCAATAATAAGGCAAATATTTCTGTTATTACGATTAACTTGGAGCTTCCGGGCTTCTGGCTTTTCTTTCCTGACCACAGCGACGTTCGGAAACGGTTTCCCAAACTCCTGCGACTGGTATGTAATTATTAATAATTATATTAATTATATTAATTCGTGAAAAATTCAGAACTACGTTTAATATTTTATTTAGGATGGTATGGAACTTCCAAAACCAATATTATTCGACGTAACGGATGAAGGAAACAAAATGCCTCCCTCTCAGAGAATGTTTGTTGCAAATGCGAAAGCGCAAGAAATTGCAAGTCAATTTTTGCAACAATATTTTCTCATTTTCGATAGTGAGAATCGTCAACCATTATTAGATGCGTATGTCGAACATGCGTGTTTTAGTATGACTATGTCTTACGCTCATAGTACTAATAAGTACGTTTATACATATATATTATCTTAGAAACAAATATTTTTTATTAATAAATGGGACATTGCAGATTAAATGGATATTTAATGGAAAATAGAAACTTGTATAGAATAAATGATACAAACAAAAGACAAAAATTATTAAAACAGGGACGTTTGCCGGTAGTTTCATTTATTTCTGAAATGCCACAAACTTCTCATTATCTAAATACATTTACAATGGACATCAGTCTAATTACAGTAAGATTTTCTTGTACAGAAATAAAATTTGCAAGCTTTTCGTTATTTTATGCGACAATTTTATTTAGGATTTTATTTATATTTTAGGATGGAATGATGTTAACTACAGTCACAGGACTATTTAAAGAACTCGACAAAAAAGAGCAGCCTATTCGTTATTTTAATCGAACCTTTATAATAGTACCAGAAGGAAGTGGTTATTGTATTCGAAATGAACAATTACATATCAGTCAACCTACAGATGCACAGTTAAGACAATTAAATAATCAGAATTCAGAAACACAAATAACAAATCCAGGATCACATACTCCTTCGAGTAGTGGAACTGCAAAATCTTTGTCAGTACAATTATCTGAAGACGTAAAACAACAAATGACGATGACACTTAGCCAACAAACAAACATGAATTTAGAATGGAGTTTAAAGTGCTTAGAAGAAGTGTTATGGAATTATGACAATGCGCTCTCAGCGTTTCAAGAATTCTACAAGCGAGGACAAATACCAGCAGAAGCATTTAATAAATAAGATGTGGATAAATAACATGTGGAAAAAAGTAAGATTCATAGAAATTTCAATTATTCTTTTCTACTGCATGTATCTTCGAAACATACAGTCTTATATTGTAATTTAAATAGATATGCAGATTTTATTTTAATTTTTTTCCTTCTATTAAAACAAACAAATTAATTTTAACGAACAATGTTTATCATGTATTGCAAATTGACATAGATATCTTTTTTTTGTTCTTTTTCTTTTCTTTTTTTTTTTTTCTTTTTTTTCTTTATATATATATATATATGTATATGCATATGTATACGTATATGTATATATATATATATAACATATATATATATACATACACATATATATATAATTGTCTTAAATTACTTTATGGATACAAAATGTGTATTTACAACAAACAAAAAGAAGATTGTTGTAGACTATAAAATAAAATCAACGATTTATTTTACATGGTATTGTATTTAACAACAAACTTCTTTTTGTGTTAAGAAATGAATATTTTTATCATTAACAAATAAGATGTCCAAACATGGATTTAATTTTGCAAAATAACTGTCTCTTATAAATTAAGATTTAATGCGATGATTTTTAAGTTTAATATATTCCCGGGAAAAATAATATTAATGTGATGCGATTAATTTTTACTTTTATTTCTGTATATCTCAACTTTCGTATCAGTTGTGATAAAATCTCGAAGATAAAATATTCCGGATTTTTATTTCTCATAATTATTTATAACAAATATATTCTTAGATATTCCTTTTTGCAGAATATAAAAATCAAGTACATTAAGTTCAATATAAGAGACACAAATGATGTTTAAACTTCTCGTGCTACTAGTTCGATTATATTTCATATGTACATAGTGATGTTTATTTACTATTATGATTTGAGTAATCTATATGTAATAATATATTTGTTTCATTCTAGAATGTATGCAAGATTGTGCTGTAATGCTTTTAAATAGATGAGTCTACATTACTATGTAATTGTTAGAAAACAGAATGTTTGTGCCTTTCTTTAATTATATTATCTCACATAAAATGAACATCATTATGTACTTGATACAAACTAGTTTACATTAAACTTTATAAAATATCAATTTAAAGAAAAAACTTATGATCTTAAAAAGGTCATATCACATCTTACTTCGTATCATGCTGGTTGATCGTATTTATTATCAAATTTTATATAATTTTTTTAATATTTAAAATAAAGAAAATATTCATTATATACAATATAAAAGAATTTATGAATTGGATTTTTTTTTATGAATTTAATATTGAAATTATAATAAAATATTTTCAAACGAATTTAACATTGATAATAACAAAACACGAGTCAGCCAGCCTCAAATGTTATTTTGGGAATTGGTATATCATGTTACACGTTTCAGAATTCTCGCGAATTATATACATGAATATATTGTTCTCATTCGCCTTCTTCATTATGTAATTTCATTGAATTGTGTAAATCACTCCAACAGATAATCTACAGCTTGTGAGTATAAATTATATATTGGTATTCATAAATAGTGCGCTTCTAATGAAACAATATTATTTTATTACGCTACGCATATCCAGAGAACAAAAATAATTATACCTCATATCCTGTTCAATTTATTTATCTTGAAAATGGTCGACTCGCCTTTGAGAAGGGAAGATAAAAAGAACAAGGGACAATAGTTCTGATGGACAATTGGGAATCTAACAAACAAGTTTGATCCCTTTCCTTGTCGAAGCCTGTCGATGTGCGACGAAATATGCTACGACAAATAATTACAATGTCCACATAATGTTAACAAGCAACATTAACATCGGAAGAAAGGCGAATTTTACTCGACCGTATTAGTTGCGCTTGCGGATTAAAACCACAAAAAAATTTTGGGCGATGCTGATGGCGATCAAGCAAAAGCTATAACCGCCCCTTCATTTTGTGTCTTTTCAAAGGACACAACCGACAAATGGAACTGATCTGAGTATGAATATGGAACTAAACAATGAAACGAAATGTATTCAATATAACAAAGTTTGTTTAACAGAATTTGAATTTTTTTACTATGTAACAGATCGTCATTAAAAATTTATAAAATAGAAATAATTGATTATTATCAAGATAATAGTTTATGCTCACATTCTGTAAAAGCGTTATTAAGATGACGAAAATATTTTGTATTAATATTATAAGTTTTTCGAAAAAAAAAAAGAGACAAGGAAATTCATTCTATTATATTGCTAATAATTTTTGATTTATTATATAACATAAATATTTCTTAAGAAAAAAAAGAAAAAGTAAAAGAAATAATTTTTTACTATTGTTGCGAGGAATGGGAAATTATCCACTGGATATTGTTATAATGCAATGGAAATTATTGCGTTTATTTTTTCGTTTGTAATTAAAAGAAAATGTAAATAGCTACATACTGATTGATGTACATGTTAAGATATGTTTTTACATTATATGTTTTTGTCAAGTTAAGATGTTTGAATACAATGTACGAATTGAAAGTACAATAAGATATAATTAATAAAAATAGAAATTTGTATACATATATGGGCGTTTTTCATCGGAGATAATGAATATAATGTAAATAAATATTAAAAGTTTATCAAATATAATTTTCTTTTTACAGAATATACGCATAATATTCGATATATTTAAATATTTTTTAAGTTCTTTTTACTCGTTATATCACGTATTTTCAGGGTTAATTGTAATCGCAGTTTCATTTCCTATCACCTATGAATAAGATTGGTTAAAATTTGAATAAGATGAATAAGATAAAATTTATTTTATTTTTAGAAAATATAAAATACTTACTTCATTACATTTTTGATTTGTTAAACTTTGTTTTTTTTTCCGTTTAAAGAAACCCAACTGAAAAATATTATATTGGAATATATTATAATAATGTTCAAAAAATAAAAATCTTACCGTTCCTAAAATTGCAGCAAAAATTAATAATAATAATATTCCTATTAAAATAGAGATGAGAACGATCCATGGCTGTAATTTTTCCATTTTTGGGATATTGTAAAATATTGTCACAATTTCCATTGTAGATCTATAATGTAATTTTTAAATTATTTCTAACAAATATATTAAATATAAATAATATAATAAATATATATAAATGCCAAATATAATATAAAAATTTACCGAGTTCCATTGATATACAATCTCTTATCAGGTTTTATTATTTCTGCGCTCACCTCAGTAGCATATTTTAAAATAGCTCTATTGTTTCTAAAGATATCTTAAAATATTAAAAAAAAATATAAATGAATAAAATATGATCATTTTACAATATCTAATTAATAGCGATTACCTTTAAATTTATTAACATTTAAAAAAAGTTTAATTGTCATCTTTCCTATATCTTGTAATGTTTTCAGTGTATTTAAATCACATACAATAGTTATACAATTTATATAAGGAGTTGAACAATTCATGTAAATAATATCATTTGTCCAATTTTCATTTAATATTTTTGGAGCTTTAATATTCATGTTATTCAAATATAAAGCTGATTCTATTGAATTAAATTGATCTTTTTCATTTATTAGATGATTATTATTTTTTTGTATTTTATTGGAAAAAAGAGATATATCAAATTGATCTAAAGATGGTTCTCTTTGAATATCCAATAAACTACTTTCTGATGAACATTCAAAAAGTTCTCCTGATATATATAACTAAAAATATACATGTATTAATATTTTATATTTATAAAAGTGTTTATATATAAATTCTTACTTGAGATTTATACATATATATTAAATGTAAATCTTTAATAGCTAATGGCACTTTAACAATCAATTGCGCAATTTCTATTGGTGATGCCCCAAGTTTATATACTTGATAAGTATGTTGAAAAATAACATTTTGAGCAATTTCGTTTAAACTAGTTAAATAATAGATTTCTTCATTTGCTTTTCTAAAAAATAAAATTAATGAAAACAAATGCATGTTATTTAATATCTAGATAATACAAACCCGTGTAAAGATAGAGAAACTTCGTTTACTAAATTAAGAGTTTTAATTATGCTCGTCATTCCATGATTTATACTACGAGTCTTTATTGTTATATAAAAATATAATTTATGGTCATATAATGATCCATTAATTAAATATCTCATATCCAAATCTAATTTGACATTTTTCTATATTATAAATAAAAAATAAATATTTAACATATATAATAATATAATTTCTGAAAATTTTGCTCTAAAAATTTTTACCTCTTCTTCTTTCCAAATAGGATTTCCTATATCACAAATTACTATTAAATTCTCTTTAGAAATATCTTCTTGACACGAAGGTAAAATACTACGTAATATTACTCTCTCAGGGAATATAAACTCGAGTGTAGTAAGATATGCAGGTTCTCCATAATTTTTTAAATTAATTTTTAAACTTATATCGTTTGAACCAATTATCCACATATTATTATATCTTACATTATAAAATTTTGCAGTAGCAGATATATTAGAATTACAAATTTTGTCATCTCCACAACCAATATTAAAAGGAAGTAAAACTTTTATATTTTGTATCTTATTGTGTTTTTCAATAGGACAGTATTTACAAAATTCATTTGATACGTCATCGTGTAAAAAATCATGTTTTGCAACTATACTAATAGGCTCGATAAAATCTCGTATATCTTTCTGTGATGAAAAATAGGATGTAATGAAAAAAATATTACATTAACATGACATAATAAAATTAATATAAAATATTAAAAATTATTGAATATTACCAAAATATTAACTTGACTAGATAGACAAATACTTAAATTAGAAGATTTCATTTCTAAAATTGTTTCTTTAGTTCGCTGGTAACGTTCGTCTATAATAGCTGTAATCCTAAATTTTATAGCTAAAAAAAAATATTTCATTGAAAAATATAAAAAATTTAATCTTATATAAAATATATTATATAACATCTTACTATCTGTGACATTATCGTGTAACGTGCCATACATATTATATCGTGGACATATTCTGACCAAAAATTGTTTAGCATCTCTTTGCAAAGTATTAGGTATAGTCTCAATGAAAAGTTCTGTTTTCCATATTGGTTTACTACGTAGTATAATAGCATGCTCTGATTTGTATGCTCCAATTGCGATATCCAAATATCTACATATCACAGAAAATTAATAACATATAGTTGATTGTGATTTACAAAATAAATTTCACTAACCCGTTCTTATCAATATCAATCGGTTTTGAAATTGAAAATCCAAATCGAAGTATTCTTTGTGAAGAATTATATTTAAATAATTTTACAGCTTCGATTCGTTGCGATTTTTGTAAATTCGTATTCTTTAAATCTGGAGTCCCATTAAACACATAAATAACACCATCATCTTCCCAAGGTGTTCCCACAATAATATCTATTACAATAAAAAAATAAATTCTGTAAAAATCTAAAATATATATAAATGAATATAAATAAATTTAAATACCATCAAATCCATCAGCATCTAAATCACCACTAGCTATAGCGTATCCAAAATGCCCTCCTTCTGCAACTCCGTGTAAAATCACAGCTATTTCAAATTGTTCCTGAAAAAAAAATATATATAAAATATATATCCGGAATAAAATATATATGCCGGATATTGCAATATAAAAAATATTTGGTCCTTTAAATTCATTAATATAATCACTACAATATTTTTTTTTTAAATTTACAAAATATTTCTTACCTTGGATGTACCGAAATATATATATACTCTACCAGTATCTTCACCCCAATAGGGCGCTCCAATAAGAAGATCATCCAAACCATCTCTATTTAAATCTCCTACAGCCAAGCTGGCTCCAAAATATTCCCCAATATGAGTACCATATAATTTCGTGATGATTGATATATTCGATGCTGGATTAATTATTCCGACCTAGAAAAAATTTGTTCATCGAAAATCTTTTTTTAATTACATTTTGAGATATTGTTATACCGAGCCTTTATACTTCCAACCTGGAGCTCCACTTGCAAATAGTAATTGATCTCTTTTAAAGAAATAACCAGATTCAACGCTGTATCCTATAAATATTTTATTGCATATTAAAAATAAGAATTAATTTGATATTATAAAAGACCATACCAAATTGAGATAAATCGTCATTTAATGGTAATTCCACAGTCATTCTTTTATTTAAATACTGTATATCCACAGTTCCATAATCTTCATGTTTTGGCTCTCCTATGATGCGATTTACTTTCTTCTTTTTTTTTTTTTCATTTTGCTAAATTCTTTTTTAAATTATTTATTTGATAATAAAAAATAATAATATTCTTGAATTTTATTTACAAACCTTCGTCGATGCATAATGAACAGAAAAACCATGTATCGGATTGTACCAAAATGTTGACATAAAATCTAGATTTAAATAATACAATTATTCAATAAATCAATTATTATTTTAATTAAATCGCATGAAATTTATACCATGAAACTTAAGATCTTTCTCTTCAATTATTAAAGCATTCGAAGAAATTTTTCCACTGTAACATATCCCTTGCATAGTTTCCAAATTAATATCTAAAGATTTATATAAAAGTGCCACAATTGTTCGTGGTGCACATACCTAAAATTGAAAATGTCATTCAAAATTTTATTTATCAAAATATAATCGTTACTAATATACTTCTCTTACTGTTAAAATTCCATTTATTCTATCTATTGAAATTGCACTTCCAAACCACCCATATTGCTTCCGTATCCACATCATCATTCCGAGTTGCGTTATATATCCTTTTTCATTTTCAATTTTTTCTGGTTTAATTTCTTGACATTTGTGATTTTCGATTTCACGATACAAATGTGGATTTTCGATTTCACAACGATACACAATACCAGGTTCGATCAAATAAGATAATCTCTTTGTTGAAGACCAAGAATAATTTCCTTTTGGTGCTCCAACTATCAACCTTTACGATTGATACATAAAATTTTTAAATATAATCGAAGAAGATAATTTTATTTAATATATCAAATAAAAATTAATTTTACCAGGATGTATCAATATCCGGTTCGTAATACAAATGTACCGTGTAACCGAAATAACTATTATTAAACATATTATCATGACGAAAAATAATAGGAAAATCTACGTCTATATTATATCCATATACAATTTCCAAAAAAAAAAAAAATATTCCTTTAATAAACATCATTTGAACTTTTATGGCAAATTTGAATTTAACGTGCTTCACGAAGGAAAACTATAAACTATCATTAATTTTTATTCAACTACAGGAAGACAAACGATAAAGTTATCGCTGAAAAATATATCATCATAATAAAATTTGTGACTAATACATTATTTATTTCATCAGAGTAATTATCATATACAAGGATATACAAATCTAGTTTCATTTATAATTGTATGCCTAAAATTCTTGAATCTTTGAATACAAATTTTTCGATATCTTTTATATAATGTGGTAAATTATCTTGAGGATCCTTTTCAGGTATTTCAGGACACTAAAATAATTTAAAATTTACATAAAATATTAATATATAGAACACTTTTGGAAAATCAATTTTAGAAGTTAAAACAAAAAGTAAAAGTTAGTATATAAAAATTTCTTATTTATTAAATTATAAACGAAGTTTTTAAAGTTTGTGTTAGATAAACATAGAATAAGACAACTTTATTTCCGTCATGTAGTCCATATCGTTATATCTCCGCTTCATTTAATATAAATTTATATTATTATTATTTAATTATTATTAAATATAATTTAAAAAATAATAATAACATATCAATTTTTATTTGTTTTAACTTATAGAATTGACTATTTAGAATATATTTAACTTTGATTTTCACGAATGATTTTAAATAATCAAAATTTATAAATACCTTAGCTTGTTTTCTTATTTTCAAAATCTTAGGCATTAATTTAATAGTTCTTTTCTTTCTTTTCTTTAAGCTAGGATGATGCATAAATAATGGTATTTCAAATTTATCCGCTTTACTAAGTTCTTCAAATATCTTCATAATCTCCCAGAATACTAAAACTTCTCTAGGATCAATACAACTCTAAAAATACAAAAAAAAAAATTTATATAAAGATTATAATGCTTGCAAAAGTAATTATATCAGATAGAAATTATATACTTTTACAGCTAATTCAATTCCAACTTCATCAGCTTCAATTTCAGATGATCTTCTATACCAAGCAAAAATAATTGAAGAAAATACATAAAAACTTGAACAAAGTATGGCTGCTATTCTTCTTGGATAGAAAACCCAAATTAGAAATGAAAAGATAATAGTTGCAATGTCATTTAGTATTCCAAAAGATAATGTTTCTGACTGAGAACAAATATATTATAATTACATAATATTTTCTTTTTTTTTATATTTATGATATATCATATATTGTTTATAACTGAACATAACTTACTGTATGAAGAAGCATTTCATGTGACATTTCATGAGCTAAAATAAATATTAATTGATCATTGCTTTTAATGAGATCAAACATATCAGAAAGTATAATAATACTTCTATCCTAAAATATTTAATAAAAAAGTTAATATTTCTATTAGGATAAATTCTTTCTTATCTTCATACATATAATAGTATTTTATGTACTATTTTACATACTGGTAAAATCAAAACATTAGGAAGTGATGCCATATTAAATATACGATAAATTATAGTTACTGTCCAATCCAATCCTTCAAAAATTTCTTTGTTAGAATCTATTAATTTTTTTATTGCATTGCCAACAATTGCATACTTAGGGTCATTTAATGGTACTACATTTTCTTTATTTTGTACTATCACCTATCACATGTAACTTTATGATTATATACAAAATTTGTTATTCTATTTTTGCTCAAATATTATTTGAATACATACTCTAAAAAGAATTTTAGCATTTTTAATTCGTAGATCTTGATCAAATAAAACAAAACGTCGTTTCTTCAATATTCGATCCTTCTCAAAACATGTTAAACAATAAATAAATAAAATAAATGATAAGAATGCCAAAGAACCTAGAAATATATATATATATATACATATATTCAATATTTATATTATTTCAAATACGTATGAATTATTATACCAGAAGAAATATACCATAAAAAATATGTCTCTTTTGCTTATACCATGTTATATACATTTGCTGTTGCATTAATGGTTGTTTCAACCACCATCTTCTTACATAATAACCACATAAAATTGAACCAAGGCATATAGTTAAAGATGTAGGATAACACAGCTTTTGAGTCGTATGAATATTTGATATTTGAAGCTTTAAATATTGCCATTTTTTTATAGATCTTTTATATTGATGAGAAAATGTTCCAGAAATAGTACTATATGATAGACTATTTCTTGTATATGTTAAAGTTCTACTAGTTGTCAGCAAAAGATAATTGAAATACATTATTTATATAATACATTTAAGAGTAAAATCATTATAATAATATAATTTTTTAATAAGTTTTTTAAAGTTTTGTTAAATTTTGACAAAAGCTTTTAAAAATAATTATTTTAAACAGTTTAACACAGGTTATATTTTATTGACAAAACAAATTAAACGAAAAAAAGAAAATTTGAAGGAAAAAAGGAGAAAGGATATGTAATAATATAATATATAATATTTGTATGCGTTAAACGAATAAAATAATATAATATTAAAAAATATATATATAAATTAAACATATGAATATATATTAAATTTTTTTAAATAGTTTCAGTATATTGATGCATCAATTGGTATGTGTCAAAAAAGACTTGTTTTTTTCATATAATTGTGACATATAGACATTAAAATGTTTTTTAGAGAATAATGATGCATTTACGAATTACAATATTATATAAGATATATAATATTACAATTTATACAAACAAAAAAAAATGAATATATTTGTATAATATTGAAATTTGATTATATCTAATTATATCTATGTTTTAAAATATAAATTTAACAACTACGTAACATTGTTGACAGTTCATATTCGTACTGTTAAAAATATGTCACAAGGTTACAATCGATTCTAGTTCAAAATCGATTAAGTAGTAAGATTAAATATAGTAAGTATATTGATAATCATTTTAAATTTATCGACAATTATTTAATACTATTTTCAAATTAATTTTAAATTGAAGAGTAAATGCATTTATATTTAATAATTTTGTTGTATATAATTTACAAACATAAAATATTTCAAACTATAAAAATTTTAAAAATACAATACACTAAGAATTATGTCTTTAAATCTTAAATAATTTATTAAAATTATTATATTATTATTATATTAGTTTTAATTACAAAGTTAATATATTAATTATCTAAAAATTTATTTATAGTTTAATATATGTTAGTTTTAAAACAATATAAATAATTAAAACTATTCGTAATTATTAATTTATTTCTTTGATTATCAATTCAGAAAGTGAGAAATTTAAAAATTTAAGAAATCGAAAAAAGAATTGAATTGAGAAAAAAGCATTACAATTTTTTTCTAATTTTTTTTGAAAATTAACTGAATGAAAAAAAGTTTTCATTCAGAAATTAAGAAAATTTGATTGAATATTGAATATAAAAATAACGAAATTTCTATAAACACTAATATATTCAATATATCAGAAAGAATTCATATTTCGCTATAAAGAGTATAATGTTGATTTTACAGTGCAACTTGTGGCCAAGGATATATGTATTTGTGCGCGTTTTCATGCACCAGTGTTGCGCGTGCGTCTATGTATAAATGCACATGCGTATACGTGAGAATGTGCATGTGTGTACATCCATCATGAGTCAGAACCCATGTCGGTCTGTATTTCGTAATTAATTTTTATAGTGACGAGAAAAATGCGACTCTAGACCCAGGACTACAACACCTGCTTACTCCCGGGCCGCTTGTCCTCAGAGGACATGCCCGTTGTGCCCGGTAAATCGCGTATCTTTTATCTTCCTCCTGCTATGTTCATATCCATTATGTGTGCTTAGTGTTGTGTATTTTCTTCTCTTGTTTCTCTCGTTGAACCTCTTATATCCCGCTTCTGTTCTTTCGTTGGACTCTTGTTTCTCTCTCTTTCGTCTACAGGTATATACATCTTATTTAAAACGAGTCCCTGCTTCGATTCTTCGAATCGCCTACAGTTCCTTTTTCAATCGACCAGAGTATAATTTATTTCCTGTTCTTTTATATGTTATGAATTTTCATACAGCAACAGCAGCATAAGAAAGGGTTGTATGTGAGACGGCATTTTAAGCTATCAAAAGTGTAGGCATACACAAATGCTTCTCCAACTCATACATTTGGCCGATTTTAAACTGTCAGTCTCGACGTCGATCGAACTTTTATAAGAAAGAATGGATTGTGAATTTTCTGATAGTCTCGTTTATCAGATTTACTTCTTGCTTTGTTTTCTTTCTTGAATAAAACAGATTGAGTCAGGTATATATTTATCATTTGTATTCATAATATTTTTTTTTCTTTAATCTTTAATGTCAACATTTTTTTTAAAAATAAAAATAGTTAAAAAATTTATTTAATTTTAGGTAATATAAATAATTGAAAGCAAAAGTAATAGGACAAACATGGATCAGAATAGAAATAGACCTAGTAGACCTCGTCTTCGATCTCATGGCAATTCAGCTAGAGTACTCGTATTTGATCAAGCTGAAAGTGAAGAATCTGCTTGTAGTACTGAGGCAGAAATACAAAAACATCCAATTCCATCTAAAGTGGAGAGTAAGGAAGCTCCAGTGCGACCTGGTTAATAAAATTTAATTTTATTTTATTTATCTATTTATTTTTCACAATTATTAATCATTTAATATTTTTAGTCAGTGGAGAATTATCAAATCTAGTTCGAATGAGGAATTCTGCAATTGGAAAATCTGCACCTTCTTTATCAGTTCATATGGTTAGTAATATTCTATGTTTAAAATATATATTAAAATATTAAATTATATTAAAATGATTGATAATCATATCACATTATTTTTTTAGCGTGATTTTAACATTCCTCGACGTACTGCTAAAGCAGCACATCGTAAATCTTTTATTGCAACAACATCTCCAACTTTACCACGTTGTCATTCACCACTATCAGGTATATAATTATAAATGTTTTTAATTAATTATATATTATATTATATTATATATTATATTACTTATATTTTTGTTTATATATAATGTTATATATAATATTTTAATAATATTTTATATATTATTAATATATAAACTATTTATGACTGTTATATATTTTATAAAAATATTTAATAAGTACAATTTTGGCACAATTGTAGCCAATATTTTTAATTATATATTTATATATATATAAATTTTTACATATATAAATATATTTAATATGTTGATATATTTATTGTATATTTTTGAAGAATCTATTCTAGTGACCAAAACAAATATAAAAATTGGTATACTAAAATGTTGATTAAGATTATTAAATTATTAATTTATTTATTATTACAAGTGAAACGAAATAAAAATGGAATGTAAGAGCAGAATAATGGAGACAGAACAGTCTCATTCTATTTCCATCTCGCTCTATATAATGAAAATTTTAATTGCTTATATCTTAATAAATAAGTGTCCATAACCATATAAATATTTTTATATATGAACTTTTATGTTTTGGGCTATAGAAATCAAATTCTATATAATATTTTATAAATTAGAATATATATTGAATATATATTAAATGTCCACATTTAAGTTATCACAATATAATTATAGCAATTTGCAATTTATGACTTTAGAAACTTTAACTTCTATCTTTAAACTTGTTTTTTAAAATTATTTTTTAATTAATTGAAGATAATTATAAAAATATATATTTTATATTTTTATACAATTTAACTTATTATAAAGAACTAATTTCTACTTATTTCCTTATGTAGCGTTTGTCCCGATTGTAGGCAGTCCCCTAGAAAGTCCTAGGATGTCATCAAGTCCACATTTTGCTTTTGCACCAATTAAAAGGTATCCATTTTATATTTATTTTTAGTCTGTTTAAAATTGACTTGTTTATTTATAAATGGTTTATCTATATAATATTTATTTATATAGATGGATTCCTATTGTCAATATTATATTTTTAATACATTATAAATAGTAAAAAAAACAAATGCTGCTATCGAAATTAGGCTATAATAAAATTCACAAAAAACGAAGAATATGGAACGTGTAAGATTTTATCATAAAGTACTTGCCTTGTATATATATTTGTGATAAAAAAATTAACTTTTCAGCAGACATATATTATATTATATATTATATTATATATTATATTATATATTAGTCAATAATTCTAAACTATTTTTTCACACTAAAACATATATAATATTTAGAATTGGTGGAGGTACTACAGGAACTGGAGATGGAAGAAGATGGTCAGTTGCTAGTTTACCATCTAGTGGTTACGGGACAACACCAGGCTCTAGTAATGTTTCGGTTAGTTATTTTGTTGAAGAATGAAAACATTGATAATAATTAAAAAAATTTATAAGATTATTTATTTAGTCACAGTACTCAAGTCAAGAACGCTTGCATCAACTTCCAAATGTTCCCACCAAGGATGAATTACGTATGCTTTCTTGCCATTTTTCTAAACCTGGTACACCTTGTTCTTCGCATCCAGGTTTTCCAGGTTCTAGTATTTCAAGTATTCCAGGCAGCGTATCTCTTAGCCTTGATGAAGAGGGCCGTAGATCACCGTTACATAGACCTCGTTCACGAAGTTTAAGGTAAATATATAGTAAAATATAAAATATTGTAATTTACTATGAATATCATATTATTCATATAATTTTATTTTTTTCAATCTTTTGAAAAATATTGTTCATAACATTTTTGTTCAATTGTATGTTTTATTTCAATTTTAGCAGTCCGAGTCGTTCTCCTGTATTAGATAGCGAAATTGTTATGATGAATACTCTTTATAAAGAAAGATTTCCCAAGGTAAAACTTCAACTAAATATATATATAAACATTTTATAATTTTATATAATGTAACAACAATTTTACACATAACAATTTTGTTATTTAAAAATTATTTGATTAGGCTACACAACAAATGGAGGAACGTTTAACTAATTTTATCAATGAAAATAAAGAGCTAGATGAATATGAAGTAATGGCAAATATGACCCAAGATTCTCTTCCAATTTTAAGATTTGTACATCATCAAGTAATTGAAATGGCAAGAGATTGTTTGCAAAAATCTCAAGAAAAATTAATTACAACTAGATATTTTTATGAAATGAGTGAAAATTTGGAACATTTATTAATGGAGGTAATTTCACAAAAATTAATGTGATAGAAATAAATAAATAATAAATAAATATTTCTATTTTTAGACAAAAGATAAATCACTTGAAGCAGCAACAAGATTAACAGGACTTATTAAAAAATTGTTGTTAGTAATATCGCGTCCAGCTCGTTTATTAGAATGTTTAGAATTCGATCCCGAAGAATTTTATCATTTACTCGAACAAGCTGAAGGTCAAGCAAAAATTAATGCAGGAATAAAAACAGATATACCACAATATATTATTAACAAACTTTCTCTTAACAGAGATCCGATATCAGGTAATATAATTTTATAAATTTTTTTTCAATAATAATTAATAAAGCTAAATAAATCTTACATGATTACATGATTATTTTAGAATTGCAAGAAGATTTAAACAAATTAGAAGATTCAGCTAGTTCAAGCGATAGTAATTTACAAATTGCTTCGAGTCCAAATAAAGATGATGATAAATCTCAACGTATTCCATGTGAAAGTGATTATGAAGTTTTAAAACTTATTAGTAATGGTGCATATGGTGCAGTATATCTGGTTAAAGAAAAAACTACACGTCAAAGATTTGCAATGAAGAAAATAAATAAAAATAATTTGATGCTAAGAAATCAAGTAGAACAAGTCTTCGCTGAAAGAGATATAATGAGTTTTACAGACAATCCATTTGTCGTTTCTATGTATTGTAGCTTTGAGACAAAAGTATGTATACATTATTTTGAATTTTATAAAATATATATATATAAATAATATAATATGAACTTAATTATATAATTGTATCAACTATTATTTAATTATATAGAAACACTTATGCTTAGTAATGGAATATGTAGAAGGTGGAGATTGTGCAAATTTATTAAAAAACATCGGTCCACTACCACCGGACATGGCAAGATTTTATTTTGCAGAAACTGTCTTAGCTGTTGAATATTTACATAGTTATGGTATTGTTCATCGAGATTTAAAGCCTGACAAGTATGTAAAAAAAAAATTTTTTTTTATTTTTTATTTATTCAATATTTTATACGTTGTTTTTTTTTTTTTAGTTTACTTATTACTGCCCTTGGTCACATTAAACTTACTGACTTTGGTCTCAGTAAAATGGGTCTTATGTCTTGTAAGTGACACAGAAAATTGATATTATTGAAAAATATATAGCTTAACAGTTGTATAACAAAATTTTTTATTTTTTCAGTGGCAACAAATCTTTACGAGGGTTATATTGATAGAGATACGAGACAATTTTCAGATAAACAAGTGTTTGGCACACCTGAATATATCGCTCCCGAAGTTATATTGCGTCAGGGATATGGTAAACCTGTTGATTGGTGGTCTATGGGAATTATATTGTACGAATTTTTAATTGGCTGTGTACCATTTTTTGGTGATACTCCGGAAGAATTATTTGCTCATACAGTTAATGGTAAATATTGCTGAAAGATACAAAAACTATTTGAAAATTATTAAAAAATATAAACAAAAAAATTATACAGATGATATCGAGTGGCCAGATGAGGATGATTGGCCTGTTCAGCCGGAAGCTAAGGACATTATAACAGCATTATTGCAACAAAGTCCTAGAGATCGTTTAGGCACTGGTGGATCTCATGAAGTAAAAGAACACTTATATTTTTATGGAGTAAATTGGAATAGTTTACTCAGACAAAAGGCTGAATTCGTGCCACAATTAGTCAATGATGAGGATACAAGTTATTTTGATAGTACGTACATATAGTATAATTTTTAATTTTTTTAATTAATATTGAAATATAAAAAAATAATATTCCAGCTCGTATGGATAGATATAATCATGATATAGGTGACGATACTGATGATACCGATGATTCTCCTTTGTTCGGATCATTTTCGTCGTACTCTCCACAATCACGAAAAATATCTCAAACCCGTCCACCTCAGATAAATTCCGAACAAACAGAGTTAGATATTTCTAAAAAACAATTATTCCGTACTGAACTTGAACGGACAGTCGCGCAACTGTCTTCTGGATCTAATAGTTCAACCACGCCTTCATCAAAGTTAGCGGAATCGACTCTACCAGAAAAAAATCGATCTTCATCCATTAAAATTACAAATATTGAAACACCTCCAAAAGCGGATAAATCAAATGCATCATTCACGAGCCCTGCCACAGTAACCAGTGGCGAGTCTCAATTAACAATTATTAGGAATAATCAAATAGAAGGGACATCCATCAGTTTAAGCACACCTGATTCTTCGCAAACGGAATCTGAGGACATCAGTCCGCAGATCCAGAGAAAGCGACATTTGCATTCCCGTGATAAGCTGCCCAGGTTCAGTATATGCATTGATGATGAACACATGTGAGTCATTCAAACATACATCTTCCCAAACATTATAATCGTTGTCACAAAATTGATTCCACTCCTTTAGAAATCAATGTCTTATCAGTGCATACGAGTCATTCACTTCTTCAATTCATTGGTTAAAATTAAAATTCCATGAATATAATAAATAAATTTTATTTCAGGTTGGATTTAATTGCAAACAGAGATACAACTGAAGAAAGTAAACATAATTCTAGTACTGATTCTTTTGAATCATTTAGCGCCATACCAATTATGCCATCCGTGAAACAAAAATCACGATCCGTGATAAAATCCGCATCCACTAGTGGATTATCATTAGTTATACCAACCAGTGATTTCTCTTGTACATGTTATTATAAATTAAATCATTAAATATTATATTATAATGTTTATTTATAATTATTAAATTATGCAATATTTCCAGATGATGCATCATTAAATACTCAACCAATCGAATCTCCCGGTGGATCATCCACTGCTTCTTCAAGAGATACATCTCCTTGTCGCGAATTGAGTCCATTGGTAACTAGTTTGAAACCTCCAATTATTATTCGCAGAGGACCGTGTGGATTTGGTTTCACTGTACATACGATTAGAGTTTACTATGGTGACAGTGATTTTTACACCATGCATCATCTGGTTATGGTATGTTACAAATTATTACCAAAATACAATACCAAAAACATAGCCCAATTATATTCATTTCACATTTTACAGGCTGTAGATCAATCTAGTCCAGCTTTTGAAGCTGGTTTAAGACCAGGCGATCTCATAACACATATAAATGGTGAACCAGTGCAAGGTTTATATCATATACAGGTTCTTCAGTTGATGTTAAGTGGCGGCGATCACGTAACATTGCGTAGTACACCATTAGAAAATACTAGTATCAAAACAGGAGGAAGGAAACGAGATTTGACTCAAAGTAAAATGGCTCGCAGAACGTTACATAAACAGCGCAAATTGAAACGTGATCATTCAGATAAAAAACGAAAAACGTCCCTTTTTAAACGAATTAGCTCGAAACGAGCTAGTGTAGAAATGCAACAGGTATAAAAATATATTTTTGATTTTTACTTTATAATTTTTTTTATATAATATGTTAATTTTTTAAAGATACATCATAATTTTCTTTGAATATCAATTGTGAACATTTAAAAAAATGTTTTGAATTGTAAATATATTATATTTTATATAATTTTTTCTTTTTTTTTTTCTTTTAAGACTTCTAATATTACTATCATTATTATTATTATTATATACTATTATTACTACTACACTTATTACTGCTACTGATCGCGGCATAAATACTAAAGCACTGGCAATTTTAATGCAACACACGTTATTATGTTAAGTGTTACTTTTTTTTTTATTGCAGCCATTAACTATCAGTTGTCCATTGTCAGCACCCATTCTATCCAGTGACAGCAAACCTCCACTTATGGTATGATTTTTCGTCACGTTTCGTGAATTTCTTGCTAGCTACGTTTTAGTTGCTGTTTTTTTTATCAATACTTATTTGCCCAATACAATCCCGTGGCAGCTTTTAAATATGTGTTTTTCTTATTGTTCGTGACAATATCAAAATTCTACACTATACACCGATCACAAAAGATATTTGAGCATTAAAAGGAAAAACATTTGATGATTTAATTAACATATTTATCATTAAACAGAAATATTATACAATTTTTTTCAGATGGCTGCAGGAATTTGTTCACCGTCAATGGTAACGCCTAGTCGATCGTTTCAATCATTTACACGTTCCCAAGAGACATCACCATACTTTGCAACTTGTACGAAGTCTGTTTGCAGTCCTTCACCTCCAACAAACCGTGTTAGCTCGGATTCTTATCATTCTACGGGGAATTCGAGCCCTTGTTCCAGTCCAAATTCTTCCTCTCCTGGATCTTCTACGTCTACTGCAAATTTATCAACTATTGCCAATCAATCTCATTATCAGAGACCAAGTACACTTCACGGTTTAAAACACAAGTTGCATACAGCTGCAAAAAATATTCATTCGCCGAATCGCAGAAAATCAGTTGGACATATACCATTGTCTCCATTAGCTAGAACTCCAAGTCCGTCGCCGCTTCCTGCTAGTCCTACCAGAAGTCCTAGTCCATTAGCATTTCCTACAGGACATCAGCCTGGTAGTTCTAATACTACGCAATCTTATAGTCCAGGTAAAACAATAAAATTAATGAATTTAAAATGATCTTGTTTTGACATTTAAACAATTGAATTTAATGTTTAATAATAAATAAGTGATTTTAATTTAATACGAATTAATTTACAAGCTGTTTATTTATATAAAAACCAATTATAATTTATTTTAATATTTGCCTCTTATGAATCTTTTTAATAATTTATACGATAATATTAGCATCAAAAAATTCAATATCAAAACCTGAAAATTTTATTACAAATTTTTAATACAAAATTAAAAAGTACAAATATATAAAAATAATAAAAAAAATTTAAAAAAAACTAAAACTATCAAAATCATTAAAATATTTAATAAAAATATAATATTTATAAAATAAAATAATTCAATTAATTTGATATTTTGATTCATTATAGTAATCAACATGATTATGAATGATTTTGAATATTATAAAATGTCAAATAAAGTTCACATAGAATCCTTAAATTATTGTATTTAGAATAAAATGAATAATAAATACATGTTCCTTATATCTAGGAGTTTGTTTATCAACGCCAAACAATCAGAAAAAAAGTTATGGACGACCGAAATCAGCAGAACCTGGTTCTCCATTGCTGAGAAGAGCACTTAGTCCAGATAGACTTCATCCCCGATCTGCAGAAAATAAAACATCAATTTCACCATTAGCAAACTCAGTGGTAAAAGTGACTCCTCGTACAACCATAGCTCAATCCTATTCAGAAACATCTGAGGAGTGCAATGACAGCTATAAAGAACCAAATGATTCAAAAGTGGAAAAAAAAGTGTCAACAGAACCGAAATCAGATTATTCGAAAATATCTCATGGAATATCAATCAATTTGGGAAATGTCAGTATGTCTAATTCTTGTGGTAGTACACAATTACCCAGAATAGCAGAGGAAAAAGATTCACCGACCGGTTCAAAGGCTGATGATTATTCAAAGGAAGTTTTATCTTTAGATAAGATTGATAAAAATAATACTTCTACAAATAAGTTGACAGAATTAGAAAATATTACTGAGCGTAGTAATGATCGTGTTGAATTAAAGAAAGAAAAAAAGAATTCATGCACAAAGAATTCAGAAGGTGCAACTATTAATAAAATTGACGAAAGAGTTCAATTGGATAATTCTTTTAACATACAAATGCGCTGTTTACAAAATCCATCTCACAAACAATCTCAGAATTCTGAAAAAAACTCGCAAGCTTCATCACAAAAAGCATTGCCACAGAGCAATGAAAAAAATTCACAACCTTCGTATCATAAAATATTACAAAGTAATGATAAGAACTCACAATTTTCTGCTCAGAAATTTTCACAAACCAACGAAAGAGGTATTTTGCAAACTGTACAACAGAAGTCTCAAAACAACGAGAAAGTATCACAAGTTGCATCTCAAAAACTGCTTCAAAACAATGAAAAAATAATTGTACCTCACAAAGTGATTGAGCAAAAAACAGCTAGTTCAAAAAATTCAGAAACTAATTCAGAAGGGAAGAAAATATCAAAAAAGTACAAAATTGATGGCTCTGAAAGCACAAGTAATGTTTCATCTACACAACATTTGAATACATTTGAGGTTATGGGATCTGGAAAGGATAAGAAAAACAATTAAATAATTATGTTCAAATGATTCTGATTTAAGGATATAACAAGATAAATATTTGCGCGTAATTATCAGATGGTCTGTTTTTTAAACTTGTCTCTCTTTTCAATCAAATTTTACAAAAAAACAAAATTGAATATCATATTTAATGAATATACTGATGTGCATATTTTAACTGAATAAGATTAGAAAGGTGGCAAATCAAAAAAGTATACTAATTTAAAGTTTACAGCTTTAAAAAGAAGTGATTTCTACTTGAATTAAGTAAATGTAGGCTTCCATTGAATAACATACCTGAACATGTAGCTTTAGCTGATATAGCGGTATACTGCATTACTCTATAACCGTATAATTTGTCATACAATCATTGAATATAAACCTAGAGATAAAAATAGAGGATAATTGCAATTAAATATTATTTCAACATGTTTGTTGAAATTATTATTGCTAATTCTCTGCGAGAAATTAAAAAACAGGGACGAAAAAATTGGAGTAATTTACACTTCGGCTACAGTATTTAAACGATCTCATTTACATTTATGTCTAATTATTAACACACCATATATGAATCAACATATAGCAGTTAGCAAATCGCATACAGATAGCTTTCCAATACGTGTAATATTCCAATACGTGAAGTTAAAAAAGAAATAAAGAATAGAAATAATATATATCGTATATATTCGTATTCTAAGTTTAAACGTAAAAGTTTTTAACTATTTCTTTTTTTAATATATGAATATAAAAATATTTAAAAATATATATTTTACATTATATAAAAATTGGATTTATAAAAATTGAATGTTTGAAAGAAAAAAGTTAATTAGTTTTTATTTATAATAATTATAAAATATTTAAGAAGTATTTTTTCATGAAATTTTGAATTGTTAAATAATTACTTGTCTTGTATATATTATATATTTCATTTGATACTAATTATGAAACAAATTTTTAGAAAAGTTTTTTGAAATCGATCTATTATGCGAGTATATACGGTAAATGATCATCGCCACAATTAGTGTATAAATCATTTCCGTTAATATAATAATATTAACGTTTTTCAGTTCGATTCGATTATATGTATACTGTGATGTATTTAATTGAAATTAATGCGAATTTTTTTGTGTGGTGCTAACATTTACTGCTCAGGGTATTCTTGCGCGTAAGAACTGGTGCTCTCAAATAAATTTAAAGTACCTAAATCACTCGTTTATTTACAAAAAGTGATAAAAATAGAAACAGAATAAATAACAAAGAAAAAAAATTAAAAAGCAAGATATAACGGAAACATATCGTATTGGAAGCATCTTGAAAATTTTTCAGCGATAAAAAAGAACAAGAATTACGAGCGTTATGGAAACCAAATTTGGTCCATTAAAACGCGTTATAATCATTTTTTAGTATTAGGTATTTGTTAATTTATTTTGTATATAAAAAAAACTATAATATTAATTAATGGCAGAAGCATATGCTTTAATCGCGAAAAAAAATAAGTAGTAAAACAGACCGTAGTTTTCGGTCTTCATATGTTGTTCACATTTCTCGACGCTTCTCTCATAATTTGCTTATTGTACGAAAAAGGAAACATTGCCATAAAAAATAACATGATATACGTATACATACATATAATACATGTGTATCTCTGCCATACAAAGGTAAATTTCGTTTCCATCGACTTTTAAATGTATTGATCATCATTGTATTAATGATAAGCCAAGCAATTGTAGTATTACATCTTTTCTCTTTCTCTTTTTCAAGAGAATGAGAATAAGTTTGTATTTGGCGTTTATTAGCAACGAGGAAAGTGGAATAACTTAGTCGCGCGATATCGATCATTAAGAATGAAATATGAACTCATATTGCGTTATATATTGTACGCCGTTTTAAATATAAGAATAGACGATAAGAGAAACTGGCTTTTTTTTAGAGAATTAATCAGTATCAGTGAGACAAATATCATAATCATCTTTATCCCTGTCCGAAGGATTTAACGCAGACAAATACTCGTGATAAATTTTAAGCGAAATTATTGTTATATTGTTTGTCTTATATATTAATTTATTTCACGTCAAAAATAATTCGACTATATTCAATTTTTTTATTTGTTTATAAAATAGTTTCTCAAATAGATGAAGTGTCACAATTAATCTTAAAACTAATAAGAAACTCATGGGTCGACGATTGCATGACATTCTATGTTATTAAGACTTTTTTAGACAGCCACTATTGCGTCTCTCTTATCTGTCCGCATACTCTTTTCTATGCTTAGCATATGTATGGTTGATATATGATCGATGTTATAGTGTTGATGTTGTCTTATAGTTAAGAGTCAGTAGTTGTATTGCGTTTCCCGAGGATTTCGAGGCAGCTTGCGCGTTTTTTCGAATCCGACGAATTCACTGCTCGATGAGGCTAATGAAATTAATGAAAGAATAAGAAAACTAAAAAATTAAAAAGTATAAATTTATAGTGATCGTGAACAAAAAAGGTCCAGGGAAACGTGAAATGTTTTTCTGCGGGCATCTCATATGATATTAAATTTTTTTAAAAATGAAAAAAGAAAAAAAATATATTCGATGTGGATTTTAAAATTAAAAAAAAATTCGAAGAAACAAATAAACAATCGTCCCGAAAATTTCAATGGTCGCATATTACTAATCAATCGTAGTAGATATATAATATGTAATGAAATTAAGAAGAATTTTGTAGAAGCGTAAAAAAATCACGATCATTGTTATTTTTATTATTTTCGCTTTATAGATCATTTTCATTCTCATTTTGCACTTAGATATGTAAGTAATGTTAATTAACGATATAGGATGGAGAGTAAAAAAAAAATCCAGTTCTTAATTGTAAGAACTGATCATACATACGAGCTAATATTCAAAAGTTACAATAACGATTTGAATCGAAATCATATCGAATAAATTATTCATGAATACGTGAATTTTATTTGAATTATCACGAAACAAAAAAGAGAAATTTTTAATATATACTTTAAGATAATCGATGTTTTGATTGTTAAACATTTTTTTGTTACATTGTTATAGCTTATAATTACTGTATAAAATTCATGAATTCGTTAGAAATTATTTTATGAGATGAAAAGCAAGATGCTTTTTTGTTGAGGCCAATAATATTTTTGAAACTAAATCATTTAAAATTTTCAATTCGTTAACAAAAAACACGAAAAATTCTTCAAAATAGCTTTGAAGATATCATTTTATTCCATGCATTTCTCTTTCTTGTTTCGCAAAAACAATCGAAAAATTAATAATAAGGAATAGATATTTATAAAACAGCACTGCATATTAGTTGAAACTATTTTACTTCAATTATAGATAATCAAATTGTAGAAAAAAATGTAGGAAACAGCATTTTGCAATTAATATTTGAGCTTTTTTTTAATTTACTTTTTTTCTTCGCTCCTTTCTAAGATTTTCAATGAACATTGTTGTTCTTTTTCTTTCTTTGTAATAAGCAAACGGATATTCTCCATGAGAATTTTCTTGAATCTTTATTAATGAACGTTTGATAATTATATTACATTCTCTCCACGTGAAATATAGTTTCGTTTTCTTATTATACATTTCGTTATTTGTCCTTTCAGTTCCATTCATATCGTAGCATCGATGCCAGCGTGATCGATGTTGATGTTTGAATGAAAAGAAAAATAAAAATTGGAGCAGGTCAACGGTGAACGTACTTGGGAGACAATTTTCAGGATTATTCTTTTACATTAGTATCTTTTAAGCGTGACGTTAAGTATACTTATCATAATATTTAGAACGGTTGGCTTTCATTCAATTTAATAAATCAAGTCAACAAATCAAGTAATTTTTTTTTTTGAAATATAATAGTAAAACGTATAATTTATTTAGCAATATATAAAAATTGATCTATATCATATTTAAAAAAATACTGTTCAATATTCATTTTAATTGATACACTTTTTAAAAAAAATTTAAATTAATAAAAAACAATTATATGAAAATTTTTGTAGAACATTTATTTTCTTGTTAATCACATCTTTAAATATTAATATCATATATTAAGATTAACTCGGGAAATTTTAATTATTCAAATTTGAGACAATTATGTCATACATTGATAAGATATGATTCATTTTGATAATAGAATATTTCATCTTTTTTGATTTTTAGATTGAAACTTTTTATGATATACTATTATTCGGAAAATTGATAAAAATATTAATAAATGAAGCTATATTTCTAAAAATATATTAGCACATAATGATCATAGTAAATCCATTACATTTTCATCTTTTCTGATTTCCTTTTAATGAAAAATTAAAATTTTATAAAATTCAAAAATCTTTTAAAAAGTTAAAGATATAAACTTTCTATCAATTAAAATAAATTTGAAACTTCTTGCCTTTTTTTTTTATACTTTTAAAAAAATATATCGATCTTTAATGGGTCGAGGATCCATGATTATGATACAGCACTGTAGCCACATTTGGTGAAGAAGCGATTGGAGAAAGAGAGGGGAGGGGGGGGGGGATAGGTGATTACGTACACCGTACGCCTCATGTGTGGATCAACATCTCTCAGAGTTACAGCTACAGTTCTCCTTGAAGATCTTCAGTATGAATCGAGACGGTTGAATAGTACAATGATGCTTATCGTACTCTTGTTCTTCTGTGGCACGATCATTGCCAGTAATGATACTCTATACAACATAATTCCAAGTGACGAGCGCATAGATTTAAAAGAGCAGAATGAAGAGGATAGATACCCACAGAATAGAACTCTGAATGAGCTCTTCATGGATGCTGTTCATGCTTATCTCGAGGAAGACTGGGACTACTGCATTGAAAACTTCAACGCAGTTTCTCATAGGTAAATCTGAAATTAAAATTATGAATTACAAAAAAAAGAATAAAAACTGACATAAATAAATAAATAAAAGTAGAACATTAAAAATTAAAAGAAAAACTAATTTGTAAAAAATATTTGATATATACATAATAAATTAATTCTATATATGTTTATAGCAATTTACATTGAAGAAAAATAGAAGATTCAATATATAATTTAAAAAAATGATAAAATTGAAAGTGTCTTATTACATTACTTTTCTTTGCATTTAATATTTTTCAGATATAAAGTTTATAAGCGAATGATAATAAACTGTAGGAAAAAATGCCGTATATATGCTGCCGGTACGGCACCAATTTTCCCAGAAAATATTGAAGATTTGCATTTTTATGAGAAAAAAGTGAGAGAAACTCTCTGTCTTCTAACGTGCAATCAGGAATATCGTGAAATCGCCGGTTCAAAGGCGCTCAAAATGTTGCCACGCGATATCGAACAAAAATTAGTGGAACGTCGTGTTTATGAATATTTGCATAATTGTTATTATCAGGTAAATAAAAAAAAAATTATTATGATTAATAATTTAAAATTAATAATTTTTTTCTTAATTAAAGCAAAAAATTAATAATTTTGTAAATAATTAAAAGAGTTCTTCTAAACTGAAAAACAAAAATAAATGTATTTAATAAATAAAACGATAAAAAAATAATATATTTTTTTATATAATATAAATATTTATTATGTAAACGCATATTATAAAATATGAATATATTTTATTATTATTTTATTTAATTTATTATAACTTCAGCATTTTAAATTTATTAAAGATCTTAGATTGTGCTTAGATTTTTTTAACTATCTCATAAATGATCTTGCAATTTCTAATAAGAGTACTTACGCAATCGTCGCAAAAACTTCATACCAGTAACTTTTTAGTAAATAATGAGTTTAACGATCCGAATGACAAGTCCGGTTGTAAAGACCAACCTACGTAATTGGTATGCCTATGTATCGGTACTTAGTATTAGACTACATTGTACATGTCACGTTCTACCCATAAAATTTCCCTTGAAGTAATCAAGTCTCATGATTGTGTGAAATATGATACCAATAAGTTTTCATTCTTTGCAATAAATAATAATAAATTTTTTCATTTCAATGCTAATTTTATAACATAAAATTTTATATAAAATTTTATATTTTTTTATATTTAAATATTTAAAATTTTATATTTTATTATTTTTTAATCATATATTTTAATTTTTATTTTCATTTTTTTTTTTTTTTACTAATATCTTCTTTCACAGAAAAATCGATATCAAGATGCTGCCAATGCGTTGTTTACTTTCTTAGTTGTTCATCCAGATAACGAGATAAACATGAACATTTTTAAACATTATTTAACACTACCAGGGGTGCAGACAGAAAATGTAGTAAATTTAGAAACACCATTTTATGTAAATATCTATTTCAAAGGAGTCTCAGCTTATGAGAACGAAGATTACGCAAAAGCTATTAGTTTGTTCGAAACATCGTTACAATTATACTTAGAAGAAGAAGAAGAATGCAGATTTTATTGTGAAGGTCCTTTTGATCAGGGCTGGCATCCGGAATTTACTTCCTCAATCGCTAGTGAGTTGATCTAAAAAGGAAACGAAATTATTATGACCTTCTAAAAATATTCTTTTCGTCTTTCAGATCATTTTGCGTATTGTTTGAAGTGCAAACGAGCTTGTTCACGTATGTTAAACAATGTAAATGGCGATTACCGCAGAGATATGCTCAGGAGTCACTATGATTATTTACAATTCTCTTATTATAAATGTGAGTATATTCGTTTATAAAAATGTATAAAATAAATTTTGAAAATTGAAAAGTTAAGAAAAAAAATCATGATTACGTGCATACAATATTTATATGTATATTAGAATATATATTACATGTATATTAGAAGAATTAGAAAGATATTAGTATATTAGAATCAATTCCTTGAGGCAAAAAAAAAAAAAAAAAAAATTGGTATACAAATATATCAATTGAGACTTATCTATTAAATTATAAGCAATTTAAATTTACATTAAATGAAGCAAGACGAAAATAGGATGATGACGTAATGAAAAGTCAATTCATTCTATTTCCGTTTCTCTTCATCTAATGTAAATTAAAATTTCTTATAACTTAATAAATATTATATTTTTCCTATTTAAAATATATATATATATACTTTTGAACTAAAATAGAAATAATAATAGATAAAGTTATCATTTTATTGCTGACATACATTGTACTGATTAAACATTATATATTTATTATTTTTACAAATTATATATAAAGCAATTTTACGAACAACATAATTATTATAATAATATATATGATAATTTGATAAACTATAAGATAATTTCATATAAATAAAAATTTAATACATAGAATTTAATTTTAAAAATTTAAAATTACAGTACAATGAACTAAATTCTTCAGGAAGTTCTTAGTCATATCTCAAAGAAGATTTAATTGGATTAATCTTGTCTAAGTAGTCAACTCGTATCATTTTAATAATCAGCATCGTTCGTGAAAATTGTTCCGACTTGTTGCTTAATCTAGTTTTTTGTCGCTGATCTAATCTCTTTCGTTTAACCATTTTATTTCTTGTTATGAATAACCTTGTAAAATATTACATTAATCGCGATATCTTAGAAACAAGTATTATTATATTTTTATAGTGGGAAAATTGAAGGCAGCTTGTGCCGCAGTAGAAAGTTTTTTATTCTTCGATCCTGTAGACACAAGAATGCTGCAAAATAAAAAATACTATAGTACCCAGCCAAAAGTAAAGGAAGATTATTTTTCTCCTAGACAGGTGATTATTTTTATTATTAAAATATAAAAATATAAAATGATATTATTCTGATCTAAAATTAAAAAAATATGATTAATTTTTTTAGGAAATCATTATTTACCTAAAAAGACAGGAATATGAATTAAGTCTTTTGCATTACATTTCTAACGAATTTTTAACTATAGATAAAAAATTCAAAAAGACAAAAGAAAAGAAGAAGCAGGAAAAAGAAATAAACACTAAAAAATTAAAAAAGGTAAAAAATAAAATATAAAAAATCTATAAAAAAAATATTTGAAATTTGTAAGCTGAATAAAATATTTATGGATTTTGTTTAATAATACATATAATAAAGCAAATGAGTCAATTATATTAATAATTATATAATTAAAAATTCTATGCATATTTTTTTTCTAATTTTTGTAAGAAAAAAATAATAAAATATCCGCAAATACAAATATATTTTGTATCAAATAACTTTTTTAACTATTTTATATTTGTATTTAAATTATTTAAGTTTCTATTAAGCATCGTGCTATTCTATCTCTTGTTGAAGCGCCTGTATAATGCAACCCAAATACATGGATGCAAGCTATCATTCGTTTAATTTTTCATAAAATTTGTAGTTTTTATTAACTTTTATTAATTATTTATTAACTTCTAAAGATCTATTCTTATTTTTAAAGAAATCTCTTTACAGAAATCAAATATTGAAGTAGTACGACACCCATCACCAGGCCATTCGTTTTCTTACACGAAATTGTTGAATAATCTTTCTATAAAACGACTTAAGGATCACGAAATATTCAATACAAAGCAACGTAGAATTAAAAATGATGTTAATACAATAGCAAA
The DNA here is from genome assembly GCF_048593485.1 of Apis florea. Classification (NCBI taxonomy): domain Eukaryota; kingdom Metazoa; phylum Arthropoda; class Insecta; order Hymenoptera; family Apidae; genus Apis; species Apis florea. Next base: position 982,086 of record NW_028256864.1, on the reverse strand, counting down.
AGAGGAAGATCTTGGTGGAATAAATCGCTATGTAACTGATGGTTTTCTTAATTCTATCGAATGTGAATCTTTAATGCAATTTGCTTCTGTATGAATCATTCCAAAGTTTTGTCTTCTCTTTTTTTCAAAATCTACATTTTTATCAATAATTATTTTAATTAATTTACATATATACAGATAACCACTATAGAAGGAGATGGTTATACTGAAAATAAAAGTCCACATTCAAAATACGAAAAATTTGAAGGAATAACTATAGGAAGAGTTGCCTTGGTAAAATATTTTTACTTTAAATTATACTATAACATGATAATAATTTATATTAATGACAATGATGATTCTAGATGGTTTATATTGGGAAAATAGAACCAGAATGGTTAGAATTACTTTTAGAAAAGACCGAACAAGTCCGGGACAATGTGGATAGGTATTTCGGACTAGATCGACACCTATATTTCACCTACACTCATTTGGTCTGCCGTACGGCTCTACCTGGTAATTTTCATCTGATGCATCATCGTGCTTCTGGTTCCTTTTGCAGCTGAAATCGCGTTGCACCGATTCTCTTGGTACGATTCGTGGATAACGGTGATCAGTCAAAACAATCTACAACTAAATAATCATTTCCTAATTTAAAACAGAAGACGAATGATTCTGAGTAATTACGTAGAAAAAACATCCATCTTTCTAATATCAATAATTTTAAAATATGTTGTCAAAGTCAACATTTTAAATTGATTCTGATTATTTTTCTTAGTACTTTTTAGTTTTCTTAGTAGAAATATTTACAAAAATGTTTTTAATATTATATTTTTAAGATTTTTAAGATTTGATATAGATTCCTATTATCTTTAATGATACATTTGTTTATCGTTTTTTCTATTTTTTATATTGTCACAAATATAATTTTTAACATTTGAAATCGGTATTAATGTAGATAATTATATCTCAATCAATATCAAATTAAATAATGTAAGGATCGGAAAATATCAATTTCGAAAAAATGTTCAGCATTTTTGAAAATGTCTAGGATTCTATAGATTTTCTTGTAACAATCCCAATATTCTTGCGAATTCCGGATATTACCAAAATTTCGAAAATCTTTCCAAAAAAAAAAAAAAATTTACATCTTAACCTAATATTTCAGATTTTTGCACATCATTTCATTTTAAATAAAAATTCTGTTCCTTTTTACGAATTAATTTTAGATTAAATTAAATAAAAATAGTATCTATCTAAAACTAGAGATAACTATATAAAGTTATAAACTATAATATAATTAATTATAATATAATTAATGTTGTTAAAAAGATATATATATATAATATAAATATTATTGATTTCTTTTTTTTGTTAATAACTTTCTAACGATTGGATGGACAAGATATCAGGTCAAAGTATTGAAAATCCTTTAAATTATTTTATTATAATTTTATTATATTATATTTTATTATTTTATTATATTATTTAATTATTTATTATAATTATTTGCAATACATAGTATTAAAAACATTTTTGATATCTCAAAAACTAAAATCGAACAATAGTTATATATCTAGGAAAAAATTGTTCAAAATATTGATTTTGGTAATATATTTTAAAATCATTGAAATCGGAAAGATGAATCCTTTTCTATAAAATTACTTTTTTGCTTTAATTTAAATAAATTTATGAAAATGTTTTTTTTCAACTTAAAAAAAAAAGGGGAAAAAATATTAAAAGAGGAATAAATATTCTAATATAAAATAGTAAATTTTTTTTTATTCTTTTTTCAGACTCACCAGTAGATCGAGATGACTTGAGTCATCAAGTTCATGCAGACAATTGTCTTTTGAATAATAACGATACCTGTCTTCGTGAAAGTCCAGCTTATATTTGGAGAGATTATTCTGCGATTTTATATCTAAATGATGATTTTCAAGGTGGAGAATTTTTTTTTGCTAAAGATCGCACTATTCGTGCAATGGATAACATAGTTTCGCCACGTTGTGGACGAATGGTGGCATTTTCTGCCGGTGAAGAGAATCTTCATGGTGTTCGTGCCATTTCACGAGGTAGAAGATGTGCTTTGGCATTATGGTTCACTCAAAATGAGATATACTTGGAATATGAAAGGATATTAGCTTTGGCAATTTTAAAAAGAGTTAAACGAATTGGTCCTTTTAAAGAAAAAGACATTCAGATACCTCTAAAGTAAGTAATATTGAAATGTATTGAATGTTTTTAATATCAAATTGATTAGATTTTTAAAATTTAATAAAAATATATTTTTCAGATATGAAGATGTACTCGTTAAATATGTTCATAATGATGAATTATTAAAATATTTTTTAAAAAATTTTCGATAAAAGAAGTTAAAGAAGTTAGTTAAATAGTTGGATGGCAGCTATAATATTTTATTATAATTTTTAGAAGTTTTTCTATGAAAAAATAACAATTTAAAGAATAATATATTTTTATGGCTGATATGTAAATTAGGGACCTGAAAAAAATTTATTATTAATAATTAATGCATTCGTTATCACTGTAAAGAAATACTTTGATTATATTAATTTTACACAATATAAAAAAAATGAAAAAAATGAAAAATATAGTGAGTAAATATAATCATGCATAATTATCTGAATACAAAAAATTTGTTATAAATATCAATAAATAATATTCAATATAAAAGAATTGAGATATGATATCATATACAGAAAATTAATATATTATGGGACATTTTTAAACATCGTTCATTTTAGAGATAAAATAAACATAATTATTCATTAAGTTATAAGCAATTTAAATTTATGTTAGATGAAGCTGAGCGGAGATGGTATATGGAAAATAAAGTCGTCTTTATTTTACATTTCTGAATACTAACTTTTATGTTTACTTTGATTTCTAAAATCAATCTTTCATAAATATCCCATATATATATTAATCTTATATGTATATGTGACGTGTGGTAGCGAAGGTATTAATAAACAATTGATAAATATACATATATCGAACTGTAAATTCAATTTTTCTGTACTTATAACAGAGATCGCATTATTATAACTATTTATCTTATAAGTTATAATTAAACAATTAATTTTTTTAAAATTAACTGCTTCAAACAAATTTGTTTATATAAATTTACTGTAGATTATTTTTATATTATATATATTATATAAAATATATAAAATATGTGTATTTTTTTACTAGGAATAGTAGAATTTGCAAGAAATTTGTACAAAGTGTTTCATACTGATTGTGATGAAATCAACACGCAATACTTAATGCAGTCCTCCTGGTGGTATATTTTATTTTTATACATTTTGTATTGTTTTTTTCCACCCATATCACTTGATTTTCTTTGCTTTTTTCTTATTTTAAGCGTACAAAGTTTCATTTATCTTTTCTATCGAACTTCTTCGAAATATAATTGTCTCTATTAATCATATTAGACCGGTAACTTATACATTACAAATATACACATATTATGTATACAGGATGTTCGTAGTCGCGGCAACTATTTATTTATTTATATATAAAATATCCTAATCTTTATTAGAACATAGACATTACATGTCAACAGACTTACATAATCACTCTATGTATCGTGTAATATCGTATTAATTCTTCATATTTATACTATATATAAGAGTTTCTTATGTATATGCAATTGCATTGCAATTCTTTTTTTTTTTAACGCTTTTCTCGTTCTTTTTTATTTCTTTTTCATACTTCCTTTCTCTCATACATGACTTTAAGTCCTGTACACACGACTGCTTTTATTTTTTTAAATATATCGCATCAATTCCGTTATGAAAACGGATAAAAAATATGCGTATATATACTGAAAATGTATTGTGTATTTATATATTCGTGTGTGCACGCATATGTAACGTATACGAAATTCTGTTTGTTAGAATCTGTTCTGTGATATATTTGTATTTGTCATCGTTATTACAATAATACGTAAAAAGCGAATCGCATAAAATCTAATCATACGTTTTATCTCTGCGTAATTATATGCATAGGAATTGAAAAAACGTATACTCCAGCGCAATGATATTAAAAGATGTTTAAAAATAGTGATTGAACCATCTTTCATTTAAGATCAGTTCTTTGTTCGAGAATTCAGTCAGGAAGAAAGTGAACGCGATCATAATTAATATTAATTATATTTTGTTATAAATATTTATTACGAAATTATAGTGACATCTAGGTATCACAGAAGAGCTCAGTCAATTTTTCATAGGAACCACTCCATAATCATATTCATATGCTCTTTTTTTTTCATTTATTCTTTTTTTTCATTTTATTTGATTTTTGTTAACATTTTCATGTATAATCATATACCAAAGATAGATATTTTATTTTTTAAATTATCAACATATTTAATTAAAAATATTTTTTAATTGCGCATTAAAAATAAGATCAATATAATAATTTAAGAAAAAAAAAATATTTACATTCTTATTCATTAAAAATAAACAATATTAAATGGAGTGGTCGCCAAATTTATCGTCTTATTTAGATGGTTTTTTGTATTGCTCTTCGTAAACCTTCATTTTGTTTTCTTATATGAGTATATTATAATAATAATAATAATAATAATAATAATAATAATAATAATAATAATAATAATAATAATCGCTATTATAATAATAAAATAATGTGTAAATTCATAAAATAGACATGGAGCATCGCGAATAAACGCTGAATGATCTTCTTAAAATGTAAAATCATTTTATACTTTTAAATGAATGATTACTATAAAATATTTGTTGTGCTTATCATTTGGTAATCAAACACAACATTTCGCATTTTTTCTACAAATTATTTCATAGTTTAAAGCATAATGCACTTTTAGAGCCAGGTAACAAATACCTTGCAACAAGTATCATTGCAACTCGTGTATAGATCAGGATTGAACAATTAAATCTTTGAGTATATTAATTAAACTTATGATTTTTTCATAATAAATTTCATATAAATTTAATATTAAAAAAAAATTAATAAAAGGATAATATGTCTATCATAAAATATAATATTTTTGTTAAAATATCAGTAGAGTTTAAAAAGGAAATTAAATATTAAAATTTTTTTAAAATATATCTTTAAAAAAAGAAAAAACTATTTTAATAAAAAAAATTAAATCGCAAATTGAACTATGCACAAAGATGCATGATTTTAATTTTTTAACTTGTTGCTGATATCTAAATTTGCACAAAAGGAAGCATCGTGTGTGCTGGACTATATAATATTCGAGTTCGATTTTTCAGACTTATTCTTAAACTTATTACTTATTTTTTTTATATATACATGTACATATACACACAAGATTATGTATGCATATGTAATTGTTAAAAGAAATGGCTTGTCTCTAATAACGATCGATTTACTTCGTGAATGTATTGCAATACAAAAAATATAACAGAAAAAAAAAAAAAATCAAAAAATGTAGTTAATTAAGCGCTGAAAAGATATGTTAACATTTTGAAGTTAATAACATTTGAAAATTTTAAAATAATAAATTTATAAAATCTTCAAAACATATAAAAAAAAAATACTAAATTATTTTTATGATCATGAAAATGAAAATAATTATCGTACAATTTATGAAAAAAATTTTCAAATTTTTCGAAAATTTCATAAAATCTAGAAGATTAATCAAGAATCATGCAATTTGTTTAAAAATCATTCTCATTTATGTTATAAATTATAATTTTCATTATTATATATTTCGATAAAGTATTTTTTTTCTTTTATTAATCATGAATAATTACCACCAATCTATCGAAAATTTTGTTCTTAACATCCTTGCTGTTTTCTCTTTACAGGAATAAAATAAAATTACGTTATCATTTTTCTTACTAAAAATAATCTATATAAGAATTGATACATAATAACAATAGAATTCAATGAACAATTCAATTGACAAAAATGAATATAACTTCATTTTGTGAAATATTAATTAAAAGACTTCTTTTATGTATGTATAATATAAATAACCAATACTTTCAAAAATTTCATATGAAAAACAAATTGAAATACATAATACAATTGTATTATAAATTTCACAAAACAAGTATTAAATTATAAATGCTAATGTACAATCACGAAGTTAATTGGCCTTACAAATTTTTTTCTTTAAAAATTCTTAACAATACAATAGCAATATATATAACTATATTAAAATTAACGCAAAATATAACAATAGATTAAGAACATTGTACTGTTTGATGATATTTTTTGGAGCTTTTTTCATGCTGTTACGTAAGTTATAATGTAAAAAAAGTCATAACGTACTTTGATTATATATATATGTGTATGTATGTACATATATAAATATATATATATATATACATACATATAAGTATACATATGTACATATATAGATACATACATACATACATATATATATATATATACATATATATATGTATGCATATATAAACAATAATATGGCGAACATATCGTGGTGAAAAATATGCTGGACACCAAAGGCTTTTGCGAAAAAGAATTACTTACTTCTTGATGTTTTAAACGCTTTCTGCAGTCATTATCATCGTCGTCATAATTACATCTCGTTTATGCATCACGTACAAACTTTACTAAAATAGTACAATCTAATCGAGAATATATTAGAAAAATTGAAAAATATACAAGTTATAAAACACATAAAACGCCATTCATCAGGTAGCGAGTGACTTACGAAGTCCAACTATGTTTTCCATTATGTTTCTGTCCAAGTATTTTTTTCGCCTAAGATTATACATCATATCATACTTATCTCTTTATGAAGATATGAATTTATATGATCTTCATTTCATTTTCGTATTTAAGATTTTTCCTTTTGTTTTTCTTTTTTTTGTGTTTTGATTTATAAAGCGAATAAACTTTACACTTTGCTACATTTAAATTACGCAGCATCACGGTTTCTGTACAAATTATTCGTCTATTTTATAATCTTATTATTGTATCGCACACATTCTTTGGTATCCAACAGGCTTTCCCACGCTGATTTCGAGTTTGAACAATAATCGTAGTATGGGCAGTGAATGAACAAGCAAGTACCAATATTAAATGGGCAGACTCTCCCATTGAGGCGCCCATTCTGGAAGTCGTCAATCCACATTCGATGGTGGAGCAGCGTATCTACTTCGTGAATCAGAATCTCCATCACAAATATACTTTCCTGAAAATGTTAATTATATTAACATAAATATATTATTATTTTCTTATAAAAAGACAAAAGAAAGAAAGAAAGAAAGAAAACAAAAACTAAAAATAGATAAGACTATAAATAGATAAAAACACTTACCAGATACGAATCTACGTTTTACTAAACTTAATCTATATCCCGGGCCTAAAAGTTCAAACTCAACTCCAGATAATGTGGTCCCTTCGCAATTAAACTGTGTAAATATAGTTCCTTGATTTCCTGGCCCATGTCCTAATTCCACTCGTGCTTTCAAAGAACCTACGCCATTACCTTCGCTATGCTGTGATAATTCTGTGAACTTCCACAATATCCGATTTGTTTCTGATAACCATTGTGCCTGAGGTTTACTGTTTAATGATTTAAAACCTCCATCTATAGGTGCAGCCACATGGAGATTTAATAATGGACTTGGAGAAGCCATAGCGCGACTATTATATTTATAATCAATCTAAGGCAAGCATGAGTTATTCATTTAATAAAATTAAATTAAAATTATAATATATATACATTACATGTATATTTATATACTATACATTTATGTGTCTAATAAAATTATATAATATATCAAGATGAAATACCTTAAGGTCTGTATGAGTCGTTTCACATTTCCAATAGGCAACTAACTGGAAAGGACACGAACCTGCGCCTTCCTTGCATTTGATTTGATACTTGAGTATATCAACATTAAAATATGAAGCTGAAGGATTTTGTTCAGCCTGTTTGCGTAACAATGTAGTTAAGGCACTCATGTTGAATTCAAAAATTGTACTGTCAACAGTTGTCTGTGTGGCATCCCTGTATTAATATTTAAATATCTTCGAATGACTTGAATAGTAATAATAATGAACTAATTCTAATAACTTACATGCTAACGAGTTGATTATTAGGGAACAATTTTTCCAATCTATTACTGTTTCGCACGCGAAACGTTAGTTTTGCAGGATTAGGATTATTCGCCAACACAGTGACAATACCGGCAGGAAATGATAACATCATATCTCCACTGAGTTTCACCTGACATCGTGTTTCATCAGTACCTCTAAAGTAAGAGTGTACTATTTCATGGAAGGCGACTGCTAAAGGAATAGTATCTGCAAGTCCTATTGTGAGTGGCGATGGACCTCTGGAAGAGCCAACTCCAACACCGGCTGTACGAAACTCTAAACTAGCTACGCTATCAGCTCTGGATATAGTCGCTGGTGAATTTCTACCTCTTGGTGAAGGACCTTCTCCTCTTCGGGATGGCGGTCTGGGAATGATAATAGATCCTGTCGGAGTAGAAGAAGCCGATTGTTTTGGAGGTAAAGCCGGAGTAATGTCTCCTACTTCCGAAAATAAATCTCCATCTATAGAGAAGAAAATAAAATCTTATAAATTCCTAAATTTTTTTATATAATTTAAATTAAAATATATTCAAATAGCAATAATTTTTTTCATAAAACATAGAAAACATTCCGAAGCTGAAAACGGCAATTTCGCAAACTCACCAGGGAATCGTGGATGAGGATGCGTAGGTGGTGCAGATTGTGGCGGCTGTAGTTGAGGCGTCGGTGACAAAGACAGCGGCGGAGGACTTTGCAATGGCGCGTATGGATGACTACCAGTCGGCGTTGAGGCGCTCGATGGTGTACTGCTAGGATTGAACAAGTTTAGGCCAAGTAAATCCGAGCTTGGCTTACCTCCTAATTGCTGTGACACTGACTGAGACCTTTTCATATGATGATCTGAGTCGGTATTTGAGCCTCTGCGTCCCTATTATATAAATAATATTATTGCAAAACAAATCTTAAAAAAAAAAATTGAAAAAATGAAAAAAAACATACCGTTGGTGCAGGCGATAAAGATAAATTTTCCACCGTTGCTCTAAGCTCGTCTACACTTGCGCTCATAGGTGCTCCGCCATTGCTAAGTGGTTTTATTTCTACTCGAATTTTTCGTTCTCTGTCATCCTCGGAATCGGTATCTGAACTGGAATAAAATCCTTTCTCATTCTCCCATGGTTCTGCTTTTGGTCTAATACAGAAACCATCTTCATCTACCTCCGGTGTTGGTGTTTCAGATTTCCTACTGTCATCCTTATCCTCCCTATTATATAGAATTAAAATAATTCAGTGATATATACCTCTAAAAGTTCCAGCAGGCCCAGTGCATCACGTATGCATAATATTTCTTTTCTCTCTCTTTTTATGTGTCGACAAATAAATTATTAAAAATTATACATTATTTTTTTTTTTATTTTATAACATCATTGTGCTCTAAATATATTAACATGTCAACAGAAATTTGAAAAAGAAAATCAAAAAAGAAAAAAATGTAGACTAATTCTATGATCAAACTTCTGCTGCATAAAAAATTGATTTGTTTATTAGTCATTTTCTCGTTTGTTCCAACGATAAATTTTTAGCTCGATCATGGAATCAATCTTTGGTGCACTAGATCTGCTGAATGCGCATATACTGACAGATCAGACTTTTCTTCTTTGTTGCTGCTCGTTTCCACAATATCCTTCTTCTTTTTTGCCTTCTTTTCTTTTCTCTTTTCTCTTCTGCTGCGAAGAAACCCTGTTGGTCGTGGACATACAATATATAGAAAACAAAGCATTTTTTCGTAGTAAATTTAAATATTCAATTTCAAAGGTACTTATATAATTACATGTGATATGATATGATCTATAATTAATTTCTAATTCACTATGCTAATACTGAAAATGGATAAAAATTATTCTATGTTATATCACATATAAAAATTATGGAAAATTTTTTCTTTCGATAAATAAAAAATAAATAAATGAATAAATAAATATTTTCTTAATTATTACTAAATATTATATTTACATAAAATGAATTTAATTATATACGAGAAGAATTTTTATCAAATAATCTTCTTATTGATTATTTTAATTAAAATGATATTGTTCTGATTAACAAAGAATAAAAGAAAGTAACTATAAACTAAAACTAAGAAGCAGAAAGATACTACATTTGCGATGTCAAAAAAGTTATATATCTTCGATCAAGAAATTAATATAAAATCTGCAATTAAACAACTGATAGAAATCAATTTACTTTCCAAGTGTTTAAGGCATAGCGCAACGTGATTAAATATTTATGGATCAAACAAAATAAAAATCACCAAGTCAAATCAATAAATAGCAGATGCACTGTTTATGAGCTTTCTTTTTATGATATTGTTTTCATTTGCTGATATAAATTTCTGTATCAATTATAACTATTTATTATTTTTTTTACAAACGAATATTCAATCATTTATGATTTATTGCAGATTAAATGCATTTACTTTTTAATTTTAATTTTTTTTTAATCTTCTAATTTTTATTTTTTATAAAAATATTTTTGAAAAATATGAACAGAAAAACATATCAGCATATTCTAAAATTAATAATAAAATTTTAATGCCTGCGTAAATAAGAAAAAAACGATAGACAAGGGATACAGAAGATAGCAAAAAAGTATAGCACATTACATCAGCAGAGGCATAAGAAAACCCATAATACCATCACCGTCATATCCTATAGATCTGCAGAAATCCAATCTCTTATTTTAAATTGTTTTTCTAACAATTATATACATACATATATATATATATCATATATATATCATACGATATTACTGTTAGGATATGATTTCTTAGAATAAAGTTGCGCAATTTTTTTCGTAAGTGCATCTCTTATGTACTTTTCTAACAATAAGTATTAATACATGTTCTGCAAGCAAGACTATTAATTATCGACATGCAGAATTATGAATAATAAGAACATAAAAATAAAATTTAATAATTTGATATAATAATTTTAAATCTTTTAAAAATTAATATTATTAAATTTAGCATTACAAACATTTATTAAATTAAGGAAAAATAAAAAAATATATAAAAAAGGAAAAACGTATTGTAATACACAAAAGTAGTTAAATAGTTAAAATAAATAGATTTAATAATAATACATATATACTAATAAATAAAAAAGAATTGCTTGCAGAATCACATTACGCTATATCATGAAAGATATCTGCACTTGGAAAATAAATACTAATTACAAGTGAGCCATGCAGTAACAGACTCATAAGAATGGCTCACCTGAGGCCCCGTCAGTAGCCAACCCCACATTTGTATTTCAACTTTATCCAAATCCAACTCCCTTTATTTAATTAATTCTATGAGAATATATGTTTATTATAAAACAAAGAAAGTTTCAAAAATTAATTTATGATTAATCACTATATTACATATTTGTATTTGTTCGAAGATTAAAATCGAAATATTATTCATAGTTTTTACAAAAGAAAACAAAAAATCAGTCTACTAATGTATATATATATATATATATAACAATACAAAAAACGCTACTATTGTATAAATTATATTATACGTAGCTTAAATTTTAGAAACTTTCCAAAATGCAATTCTTCTTAATTTTTAAATTAAATCAATAATGTTTTTTTTTGTATAGAATAGACATAACAAATCGCAAATATATGTAAAAATTTAAGAATGAGTTGTGTTGATAAAAGAATCCCTTGATAAATTTACATAAAAGATTGTTAGAAAAACAATTTATGTAAGTAACATTTTATAGAAAAATATGTTAAATTATTTAGTTAGATTATAAATTCTAAAACTAGAGCCTATTGTCTAAGCAAGCTTATCCCAGTATCAAACAAAAACGAAAAAATATTTTTTCCTTCTAATATAGAATGTGTCTATAAATATAAATCTTTTTAAAACTAATTGAAAAATATTTTAAATGTGCTTCCAAAGCCAATATTAAATAAGTATTTTCCTAATTATCTGTGAATTAACTATAATTAATCAGTCATTTTATGATATGATTCTATACAAATAATATTAATTTAATGTGCTTAAACAATGTTAGTATACGTACATTGCTGATCTAAAAGAGTGCAGAGTGGAGGAACCATAATACGCGTTACCACTGTAAGTCACCAGAGATTTTATTTAACCATATATCCTGTATGACCACAAAAAATATTATATGGAAAGAACTGTAGTATCAAAGCTATTAGCAAATACCATTAGATAAAGAGCAATCAATAAAGCAAGATAAAGATAAAGGTGTGTGAAAGGAGTAACTTCTTAAAGGTGGTCATTTAAAATTACACATAAATGTTTTTTTTAATTTTTTTTAATTTGAATAGAAGGATCATTATTATTTGATTGTATTAGATATATTAATATATATTATTTAATTAGATAAAGGAAATCAATATATTTTCATCATAATTAATATTTAGATAGAGTTAGAATTATAAAAAAATTGATCAAAAATTTTCAAAATTAGATATTTATAATGTTTGTAAAAAGACCACCAATTAGATACTATTACTAGTAATATATACTTTAATATGATTTCATTGAAAATTAACAGAAATGTATTAATTTTAATAAATATCAAAATTTTTTGTATAGTTTTTATAAATTTTTATATAATTTTTTTTATATAGTATTTTAAAAACTATTATAGAAAGCTTTTACTAATTAATTTTACTAATGATATACCCCCACCTTAAACATTGCAAACTAACTACTAAAGAAAAGCAACATTTTCAAATAAATTTTTTGTTTGTAGGTATGTGTATATGATAGTACCATATAACCAATCTAATAATTACTTTGAAATATGTGTAATGGATATGGTAAGGGTACAGGTAATGACAATGTAAGCAGTTACATTTAGATCCTCTGAGAGGGTTCCTGGAGATGCTGGGAGGTGGAACAGCAGGAGGCAGGTTGTTCCCCTGAGGAGTTGCAGGTGCCGAACCAGACCCTGCTTGCTTCTGTTTGTCTGAAACAACACTCATTGCTTATATCTTTCAATTATCTGTGACTCCAATGGCCCTTTTTTCTTCATCTTGCTATTTTCATACTTATATCTATTAAAATTTGTTTATAGTTTTGCACTTTCAGTGGCATAAATAGCACTCCAGAGGGATATTAATCATAAATATAACATTTTATCATTACATGTAAAGTTTAATAATTATATAATGAAAATTATTAATAAATAAAATGGAAATAAATGTTTATTACATTTTTTTCATAAATTTAATATTTATAATATAAAAAAAAAGAAAGAAAAAAAAAATATTTTTAAACCCCCTGGAATACACAATAACTTTTAATGTCATCCTCCACCTATTGTTAGATTATAACGCACAAGCATTGTAACACAACCACAAAAGCATAAGTCAATAAAATTGTTTCGCATATGCCTAAATCAACAAAATTTGTGATTAAGTGCTAAAAAATAAATTGAATAAGTGTATGTATATGAATAAAACGATATTGATGAAATAAATAAAACTGTTCAACACATCTACCAAGACATAATGAATTAAAAAATTAAATTTTAAATTTTAAAATAGCTTTAACAATCTTTAACAATTTTATTAATTTCATATTTTTTATATTTGATTTTATTAATATTTAATCAATATTTTTTATATTCAATTTTAATCAATTTACACTAAAAATATGTAATATTAGTAAAAATTACATTATATCAAGGTAGATAAAAACTATTGCAATTAAAAAAGAATAAGATCTTGTAAGTTCTATTCAACATTAAAAACCTACCCTGGGAGTTGGACATGAACAGGTTGAGTAGCGAGGTAGTACGGCGGGAAGCCTTGGTGGCTTGTACATGTGAGAGTTCTCTATCCCTTTCATTCAGTCTTTCATTTTCTTTTTCTTGTACCGTCCCCTTTTCCTCATCCACCTGATAACCCTCCCCTTTTAATACCCGATCGTTTTTTGAACTGTGAGTGTTACCCGCAACGCCTGTTTCTCCATTTGCTCCTTTTGATGTTTCCTTAGATGTTTCAATATTGCTTTCCAATTGAGAATGACTGGTCATTTCTCCTAAACTTGTCATGATCTCTTCATATTCAAATGTACCTAATTTATAAAAAAATTATATAATATAAAATATTAAATACTTATATTATAATATAAAAATTTTTACCTGGTTTTTCAAAACCTGTGGATTTACTTTGTACAAATTGTTCTAGAAGTTTGTCCACTGTCATGTCCAAACATTGTCGTTTAAAATCTATATGAACTTGACCAACTTGTTCATGATTTGATTGTAAAACATCTGCATAGATATTTAAAAATTCCTTCATATGTTTTAAGTGTGTCTCTTCAACATCTTGGAATCGCTTAATAAGAAACAAATAAATTCATTAATATTATGATAATTTTTTCAAAAAATATCATATAAAATTGTTAACAAGATAAATACCCTGCATGCTTGAGTCATTTTGGTTTGAAAATCATTCCGTATAATCATATATTTATCAACCAAAGTTTTATAATCATCCTGGGCTTTCTTAAACTTAATTTCTGCTTTTTCTAATTCTTTTTGACTGGCATTGTCTTTCTTTAATTTTTCCAATTCCAAACTCTTTTGTGTACGCATATCTTTTGCTTTATGTAAAGTTACAGTGATACTCTGTATATTCTGTACAATTTCCAAGGTAGATGATTCTTCTTCTTTTACCTACATATTTTTTGTTTTATATTTCTTAATATTATTATTCTTACTTTTTTTTCAAATATAATCAAGTATAGAAATCAATTACAAAGTAACATGTTAATTAATTAAGTGAAATAATTACTTATCAGTCTGATTTGGTAAATATTATCTTATATTTTTGCATATACTACTGTCTGAGAGAACTTAATGACCTGACTATGGGCGGATACTGATAAGTTATAATATATGTATGTATATACAAAATGATTCATACTATAATATGATAAACAGTTGCAAAAAAAATGCAACATATAAAAAATATATTTATATTGTTGGGATACAAAAAAGTTTTATTAAAATAAATGAGATTTTATTTTTAAAATTTTCTATATACCAATATATTTTATATTAATTTATTAAATATATTTAAAAACATGCTCTATACAATTATTTTAATTTTGGCTTATTTCTAAGTACAAAAACATATGAAAGTATGAAGAAAAATTACATACAGCCTTATGTTTCTTATGCAGTTCATCTGTATATTTTGATACATCTTTTATTAGTTCAGTGACCCTTTGGGCCATTTGCAAATGTAAGCCAGCAAGTTTTTCTGCTGCGCCTCTTAAGGCAGCCCAAACAGGTGCAAATGTTCCTTGTATACTACTGCTACTGCCAGCTTGTTTTGCAAGTTTACTTAGAACCTTATAATTATTTTCTTCTATGGTTGATCGTTCTTTTAGAAACTCGGCCAACTCCTTACTTGCAATTGCACCATGCTTCATGTTATGATATAACACGTCAAATCCATTATTCTTTTCGCCCTTAAATTATACAAAAAATCTTTTTTGTCTAAATTCTTTTTATTTTTTTTATAATATATTCACAATATTATTATACATATATATATTTTATATATATTTATTTTCTATATTCTATTGTTTTGTATATATTATATTAAAATTATAATATTAAGAATTAAGTATTATTTGTTGATGATTTAAGATTTTATCTAAGATTTTTGTATTAAGGAATATAAAATTTTGATTATAATTAAAAATATATCTAAAAAAGATACTAAAGTTATATTTAAAACCACTTAGGCATTTAACACTTGAACCCTGATCACTATAAACTCACATAGAGTAAGACTCTTGAGTAACATCGACACAATAAGCTGTGATTATATATTATTACTCTTATCATCCTATTGTATATATTGTCACTTATAACATGGATTAATTTTTTGTGAATTTTATTGGTAATATTTTATTAGAACAATAATATTTTTTAGTTAAATTGAAAAATTTTCTTGAAATAAAATATATTCTTATATTGTTTTTAATTATTTTAATATAAGATTTTAATAAAAAAAGATAAAACAAAGAAAACAAAATTGATAAAAATTTTTTATTTTATAAATTCTTCAATGCTATAATAAAATATTCTATTTATTCAATATAAACTTAATTATATATTGTTCAAATTATTAAAATAAATTATATCCTGCATATAATAATCTTTAACAGACAAAATTTTAAAGGAAATGAAAAGAAATGCTACTATCATATCTTATCTATACCATAAAAAAGTCGGACATCAGGAAGACAATGTCACATTTTTCAAAAAAATTTATGAATGGAACTGAAATCTTTAAAATTATATTAGTAGATTTAAATCTTTCTATGTGGTAAATTTTTTAAATTATAAAAAAAATTTGAAAATTTCAGTAACTTGTTTACAAATAAAATTTCTCATTTAAGGAACATCAATATCTTAATTATATTTTAAAAAAATTATAAAAAATGTAAAAAATATAAATTGAAATACATAAAATAATAAAATAGAGAAACATAAATCAAATAAAATTAATAATATAATTAAAGATAAAATTTTAAATTAAAATATATTGAAACGAAGCTAAAATTTTCGATTCTTTTCGTTTTTATAAACATGTATAAAAAACGCAGTATATATATATATATATATATACATATAAAACATATATATATATATATATATATATATATATATATATAAAATATACCATTAAATACATATTTTTTTATATTTGATATTTTTACGTGAATCACAAAAATAATACGAAAATGAAATGACAAAAAGATGAAATGTATAATCTTATATTCATGAAACAGAATAAAGACAAGCGTGCTGTGTAAAAGAAAAAAATGAGAAGATCAAGGATGGTTACGGATAAGATGTAAAATAGATAGAAAAAATTTCATTATGTAAAATGTAATAGTATTCAATTAAAAACAAAAAAATGTTACATTAAATAATATAGAGATGAATACAAGAAAAATTCGTTAAGTTCAAATGCAAGATAAAATGAAAAGGAAAAGAAAAAACGTTACCTAACCTAAACTTAACGAGGATGACATTCTGGGATAACAAGTAAAAAGACACTCACCCAAAAGTAGTCGGCGAAATCCACAGTCATGTTGGAACCGCGATCAGACCATCATAATTTATCTTTTGATGTATCAGGCCAAACTGCACCGTTAATAACGAATCATTGACACACACATGCACACACAAAGGACTACACGATATAATATCCCAACCGTACAACAGATACGACGAGACGTAACTCAATTTACGACAAACTAACGTAATGTTTCGTGCTCGGACGTTTCGAGCAGAACGAGCGCGCTCGACCGCGGAGACATGGGTCAACTTATTTCAACTATCTTCGTTGCACGTATCTTTTCTTCTTTCCATAAATAGCGTATATCGCCATCTTACTAAACACATCTAAAGATATTAATACTCAAAGTTGTCGGTAAAAGAACATTCTTTTTTTTGGTTTTACCATTGTACATTATTATTAAAAAATTATAAAATAATTTATAATAAAATATTTATAATTATCAAAATTTCATATACTTTATTTTTTTTATTACAAATAAATATTACATTTTTAATTTTATATATATTATAAAAAAAAAATTATCATGTTATAAACATTTAAAAAAATACTGAAATGATTTCTAAAATAAAAAACAAGATAAAAGACACGTTTTTCAAATCATTATTGATGAATTTAAAATTATTTTACTTATGATAACAATATTTAACGAATATCATAAAATAAATAATTTCTTTATTATTATTTGAAGTATATATAATTGTATTATATATATATTTGCATTTTTTAGTTAAATGATTTAATATTTTTATATAACAATGCTAAATTAAGTATTCAGAATCAAATTTTTTTTTAATATTTAATAAAAATCTTTTATGTTTTTTCTTGAATTTAATTCTTTCTAAATCGTAAACATAAATATTTGAGTTTTATCTTTGTGTAAAATAATTAAAATATTGTGTAATTAAATAATTAGCTTAAATATAAAATTATTAATAGTTAACTAAGATATAAATTAGTAGAAAAAAAAAAAATAAAGATAAGAGATTGTATATAAATTTTGAAAATTCAAAAGGGGCGGTTGTTACGTAGAAGAAAGGTCGGAAGACGGGAGGCGTGGCCTCGAATAATCAGCTCAGGGTAGTCCAGTGTCCTTGCGCACATCCAGTATCTATACGTACACATGTACTATTATTCACGTGTGTATTATATATACGAAGAAGAGAGAAATTTCGAGCATTATCAATCACTTTCGTCGTTGGACTGAACGGTGCATCTGTTCTTAACATCGTCGACAGGTAAAACGACCTAATTTCTGTGGACCGAGGATTACGGCGATGCCAGCAAACAAGGGGAACCTGTCGACGCCTCACAAAGAAAAATCTGGGAATGGTTTGACCACGGGTGCTTCCAAAAAGAAGAAACGCTGCACTGTTAAGCATAAAAAACATTGCAAGCAATATCTGGTGAGTGAGCGAATCGAAAAGTTAATTCCTTGACAAATAAACGGCCATATTGCAGTCGAGTCGAGAGCGACACAAGTGTCTTCGATATAAAATGTTTTATATTTACAAATTCTCGATACGAGTGCGATTAAATCATTAAAATATGTCGATTAATTAGAATATTTAATTATATCTTTTTCTAAATCTTTGTTTTTTCATCTTTATAAAGATACGAGCGTGAAATTTAAAAAATTGCAACAATAGAGTAGGTTATGTGTGGCGCGGATGTTTCAAGTTAGAAACGCGTAGGGTTTGTTCACCTTTACTGATGCATGGTCGAAGTGTTATGTATGGGTTGCAATGATCGATCGGTGTAAGCATGCTTTGGTGCTTTTTACGATGCAATTTTCATTTGAAATTCTTCCTGTGATTTAATGCACTACACCGAAACGATCAAGTAATTTGCATATCTCTCTAACATTCTACATATAAGCTTAGACATATAATATTCTGATTTTTCCCTTTTATCGGTGCAATAAATTATTTATCTGTCAATGACATTTTAATAAAATACGTTTATCTCGTACCAATTCATTTTTTTATTAATTTTTTTTCTATCAAAATAATAAATTTCTTTATTTTTAACTTGCTCTATAAAAATTTTATTTATTTTCAATAAAATATTTTCATTAATATTTTTCATTTTCTTTTATATTTTTTTCATAAAAAAATTGAATGGTATAATATCAATTATTATTATTATCTTTATTATCACCATCATCATCATCATTATTGTTATTGTTGTTGTTGTTGTTGTTGTTATTGTTATTGTTGCTATTATTATTATTATTATTATTATTATTATTATTATTATTATTATTATTATTATTATTATTATTATTATTATTATTATTATTATTATTATTATTACTATTATTATTACTACTACTACTACTACTACTACTACTACTATTACTACTACTACTACTACTACTACTACTACTACTACTACTACTACTACTACTACTATTACTAATACTACTACTACTACTACTACTACTACTATTACTACTACTATTATTATTATTATTATTCGAATTGGTACGTGATAAAATTCTCAAAAGGAAGAAGACAATTATTAATTCTATCTATATTTTTGGTTTTATCTGCAATCAAAGGGGATTTCATATGATGTATTGCTCCGCGAACGTATCGGCGAATATCAAAAGAATAAACTTTTCTAAATCTTATTTCTGTATAATGTGATAATATATAAAAATAACGTTTTTTAAAATACATCAATTGAATGTTTTATTTTTTTACGGGCCTAACATTTAAACTCCCCCTACCGCTCCTATCCTTGAAACAGTTGAGTAGATTATATCTTTTAGCACTTATACAATAGTTCCTTTATACATTATACAAGTTAAACACGTTCTAAGTTGCGTGCTCTCATTGTCAAGTATGAGAGACAATTGGCATATACACGCAATACATCTATGTATATATATACATGACAAGTGCTGAAAGTATGAGAGAGAAGATACGAAATTGCTGAATTATTTCATTGAATCAAATTGAAAATAATCCACCAGTTTACAATAAAAAAATTGAAAAAAAATGATTTTTATTGAACAATGTATGCATATAATGTTATAAAGATATTGGTAATAGACTGCTGTGTATTAGAAACTTAGGAGGCACGTATTGATTTCTAAGAATGCCAAGAAAAAGAGGTTGGTGCTGATTCGGCGAGAACAAAAGACGACACCAATTCCACTTCTGCAGTCCACTTGAACCACTTGCTATTATGTTTTGTAGGTGCAGGAGTTGGCAAAGCCGTATTGGCTTACTTATATGAAAAGAATCCGGGAACACCTTTTATTTTTGTAATTTTACTAAATCGTTTAAATTACTCTTGTTAATTCAATCGATGAATTCAATAATCGAATAGAAAAATTGTAGTTGTATTTATTTGAGATTTATTATTTCCGATTGATAACGAGCAAAAAAGAAGGAAGAAGAAAAAGAATTGTTAAAGTATCGAAAATAAATTAACAACATATGGTGCACTATATTTTTTTTTCTTTTTTTTGGTTTAATAACAATGTATATTGGATATGACGTAATTCATGCAATTCGAGCAGGTAGCGTACGTGTGACTGAACGTGGTTGCAGTGAACGGAAGCGGAAGTCGAGCGTAACTTATCATCAGCAAGCACAGAGTACGCGTACGTGTGAAGTCACGTTCAACGCTATGCTTTAGTGAACTTTGTAAAAGAAAACATTTCTTTCATTCTCCGATTGGCTTATTTATTAATATTTTAAACTTAACCACTTAACATATTATAATCAATACGAATTTTTTTCAATAAATTTTCCATGTTGTATGTGATATAACAAATTCAACCAATTCTTATTCGATAATTGATATATTTAAAATATTTTATAATAATTTATATTTTTTAAGAAACGATTTTTATCCATATCTAATATTTAGAATCGATCAAAAAATTTTAAATTGTGCATTTTTTTGTTTTTTTTTTTTTTCAAAATTCACAAAGATGATATTTATTTTTTCGTCGCGGATAAGTTTAAAAGAAAATTTCAGTATGATAATCAATTATGCTGATCAATGATAAATTTACAAAATAAGCATATACCGGTGCAATATTCAGCTAAAGATTTTAATTAACCCACTTCAACTGCATAAATGCCGCCTCTACGCTCGGTTCATTTTTAACGAGTCATGATGGTTGCTAGTGGTAGGATTCTTGCGAAGGGAAATTAAATCGAGCTGTCGATGTCTGTGTTCTTTGTTAGATATCATAATGTTCTCTAATTTCATTATTTTTCCTACTCTTTTCATTCACTTAAAATTTTCATAAATAGAATAGCATCAGATTATCTGTATTATACATACCTCTTATCTCTTTAATTAAGCAGAAATTTAGGACGTTTATTTGTTTAGAATAGAAATTTAGAAAATAACAATATAATAATATATATATATAGAAAAGAATAATATATATGTGAGGCTACATACGCAAATGCACTTTATTTATTTATTTATTTATTTTTTTTTTTTCTTTTTCAGAGAATAATTTCTCTTCTTCAATATTCATTTTTCTGCTACATTCTCAAGGACGCGCGATGAATTTTTCCTTTTTTTTTGTTTTTATTCGCTACAATTATAGTAATTAGCTGCAATTAATTGTTCACGTAATCAATCAAATAAAAATCGCATAAATCTTTTTGGATGGAGCAATTAGAAGACAATCTTTTTCACAATTATTTTCGTACAAGTATTTATACGAAAAATGCTGAGTATTTAAAAAGAACCTTTAAAAGGTACCTCATTATTTCTAATAATATACACAGATTATTTTTTGCTATTTTTAATTCTATCGTGACGATAACATGATGATAACGTGTTGATGACGTTTCGTGCCTTATATTAATAGCATTGAAGCATACAACAAGCAGTATTCTATTGTGTATACATCTCTCATCATAGACAAAAAGCCTAAGAAAAGACAAGCTGTTCGAAATTAATGTTGAGTGAAAAATATAGATATAGCTTCCAACAAATGCATCCCATAACGTTTGTACTTTTGTGTTTCACAGTTAAAGTATAGGCACGTAATCTTAGAAGCATGTCGAGAATCCAGAACCAGACCTTGTATCAGTCCCTAGTCACAAATAATTTGTTGGTAATATGTATATATGTATACACGTGCAAATATAAAATTCAACGCTTTATCCAATAGCTTGCACGCTATATGATACAACCACATGGAATTATAAATATTTCTCTCTCGCAGGTAAGTATAAATTTTTTCGCGTATTGGTCATATATATCTTTCATTTCTTCGAATTCATAAGTTATTAATGATTTATGAAGAAATTTTGCGATAATAGCTTATCAGTAATATCTATTTTCATGAATATACTCGTGAATTTTCAATTTTCATAAAATTTTCGTAAAATTCGAATATGTATTAAGCAATAAATCCTATTGGTCCAGGTTACTAATAAATTTTATGAAATCATTGATTTTTAAAATAAAAGATAAAGAACATAATAAGAATATTTAAATAGTTAAATATAAAAAATAAGTTTCATAAAGTCTTTACTTTATTTTCTTTCTCCTTAAGGCTTTATATTTTTCATTCTAGTGATTAGCTAAGCAAGCTAACATCTGAATAAAATTGATTAAAGAATAGAACTGATAAACGCGTTAACTGATAGAATTTCTTAATCAATTATTTGTAACTACATAAATATAGTATATAGTATATTCTCTTAAATATAGTATATTCTCGTTTACAAAATTGGACTTTTATCGATTCATTTAATTAAACGTTCGAAATGACACTTGTATAAATTAGAATATGTTGCAAATCTATCAATTAAAATAACTGTTCAATTTGTAATTTATTTAAATATACATTCAGATTATTTTTTTCGAATGTAATCCAAGATGTATTAATTATTTCTATTGATTTTCTACACGATTAATTTATTTAACAAAAATTCGTGGCACGAGAAAGATTATTTTTTTCGACAAATAGAATATTTTAATATCTATTATAAATTAGAAATTATGAAAGACATAATTGCAAATTAGAATTAGATTTATAAATTGAGTATTGTGCATAAAAGAGAATCTTTTGATCTGACAGTTTTTTGGTGTAACATTCAATATTCAATGAACAACTATTGAAAATAGAAAAATTCAAGAATATTTAGGTCACGATTATTTAATGTACATTTAGAAATATTTATATGCTAGAGAATATCATTGTAAAAGAGAGTCCGGGTCGATGGAAACGTGCTACTCGAGAATGGTTGGCAGGCGTGTCCCTCCCGCCAACGAAAATAAGTGTTTCACGGTTAAACAGGATATATTACGTAGTGTTATGTAACGATTATCCTTTAGAAAGTAATTTGAATCGCATTCCTTATTATTTCGGTATTATTTAAATATTATTTTATTTTTTAGGTATTAGGTATATCAGTTCAAGGGGAAATTTGCAGAATTGTAGAGCTTCCTCAAGGTTGAATTAATAAATGATTGATAATGTCATAATAATAGAAGAATTTGATTTTTGAAAATCTTATTTGAAAATTAGATAAAAGAATTCGACTTGTTTGCCATAATTGGATAATAAATTCAATGTAATAATGTCGTTAAGCTAAAAAAAATGAGTATTTATTGATATTTATATTTTGATTCGCAATATATTAAATTTATTTATTTATTTATATATAGATATAAATTAATTTATACTTTTCGACACAAATCTCTTAGAATCTTTATTGATACTCATTATGTAATCAATTTAGGTTCTATTATAATTCAATTATTTTTTATTCAAATAATACGCAATATCAGTTGGATGAACCCGAATACAACAATTGTATACAACGAACGCAATATCGAAAACGATCCGCGGATCGCGGCGAATCCTTCAAGCGTGTTTTGCTTTTTTCAATTCGTGCATCGGTCGAACCATTATTTGTGTATTACAACAAACAGAATCCTCCTCGTAACCTACATTCCTAATTGCGTGTCCAAAATCACCAAATTTGCAAATTTTGGATTGTGTTTGCTTTTTTCATTGTTTTTTGTCCATTAAAAAACAAGAAAAAAATACGAAATAGAGAAAATTGTCGACATGTAGTTTTAGAAAATAAAAAAAAAAGAAAGAAAGAATACTATGAAAACGTGAACAGTGATAAACATTAGAAATAGTGGTCGAAGCTGGAAACACCGCAAACATGCCTATATCTGCATCCGCAGAAAGGTTAGCAGCGTCGCGACGCTGGCTCGACATAGTGGCGCCGACTACGCGAATATAGTGAGACGACTAACAGTTGAAAGGGGAAGAAAGACGCACGATCGAGTACCTCCCTAACGCGCGTGGTGCAGCACGGGGTGGGAGATAGCAAGGAAGAAGAGGAAAGCGTCGTGGAAAAACGAGAAAATTTCGCTCGCTAGGATAAGACGATGGAAATTTAACGCAAGAAATCCTCTATAGGAGGAGAATAATGTTCTGAAAATAATATGAAAATTATTATTATTAATAATATGCAGGAATTACGCATATTATTGTTTTTTAATAAAATAAAATATCAAATGTTTCTGCGGACAAATTTTATATTAAAGCAAATATTAAAGGGTATCGAAAAGCATATTGAGATAGATGATTTAAAAAATAAAATTTTGAAACGTTAAATTAAGAACAATTTTAAAATTATTGGAATCAATTTGAATATTTATTATAGATGAATTTCTTACAAAGAATAGAAAATAATTTAAAATGTGATAGGATTTAAATGACTGAAATATTATCAGGAATATGAAAGGATAAAATCCTGGAGGGCATGATTTTCGTTATGATTAAAAATGTAAAATTGAAAATGCATTTCGAAAATGTATGCACCTGAAGGATCACGTCAAAAAGAAGAGAACTGAATGGAGACAAAAATCTTTAGGTACAAGAAATGAGAAAGAAAAAAAAAGAGAATGAGAAAAACAAAAAACTAGATAACTAGATGGATAATGTAACAAAAACAGTACAAAAAAGATAGAAAAAGAAAAGGAGAAAGAATAAAACATGTTGGTATGAGAGGGAAAATATACGATCGTACGAAGAAGAAAGAACAGAGAAATGGCAACAAAAATTTAGAAAGGATTCGTAAAGAGATGAAAGAGACAGATTGTGAGAGTGAATCTATCTTCTCGATTCTCGACAAAGAATTAGGAAAAGATATGTAATTAAAAGATAATAAAAACAAGAAAGAATAAAGGAAAAAACAAATAAAAAGTTATAGAGTAAAAAAAATAACAAAGTGAAAAAGAAGAATGGCCAAAAAGGTAAAAATGTAACGAAGAATCGGAAGTCTAATGTAAGGAGCAACGAAGAACAACCAAAGATTAGAAAGAGGAAGAGTTACGAAGGACGAGAAAGAACGAAAGAGAGAGAACTCGACTGAAGAAAGAGAGGGAAAACAGGGAGTAACGTTGCGGACTATCGACCCGATCCGGTTGAGCGCCTGCGCTCTGGCAACCCCTTCTACCGTCGAACCGTCTCGCCGGCGACGCGGCGCTCTACGCAACGTCGTCGGTGCGATCGGTGCGACGGTGAGACCAGTGCCTCTCACGATTCCGTTCTCGCTCTGCCCTCCGTCTCGTTATTCCGTTCGTACAACGCGTCTGAGTGTTGCTTTACATCGTTACTTGTAATATATAACGTTATACTATATACATATTATATACCTATTTATACATATATACGTATATATTTATCTGTCTATCTATCTATCTATCAATTTATCTATCTATCTTTCTTTCTCTCTCTCTTTCTCTCAAGTCTCTCTTCTTCTTTCTTTATCTCTCTATCTCTCTCGTTTTTATTTTTTTTCGTCGGTTGCTTGGATTTCCAGTCAAACGTTAGCACAAGTCGTTAATGCTCTTAGAAAGAATACCGGAGAGACGTGTAGGAAAAAGAGAAAAAGAAAAGGGAGGGGGGAGAGAGAGAAAGAGAGAGAGAGAGTGTACTCAGCCGAAAGACACCGGTACATAACGAACGTTGTTTTCTCGTGCTTTTATCTTTACCGTGTATCGACGTGTGTGTCGCGTTTAATCTACGGCCCCTACCGACTAAGGCCGCTGTCTCCGTTTCGGAATACATGCGCGTTATTAAATGCACGCACGTATGCACGCGAAAAGATTGCTTCCGGATGCAGTGAATTTCAGCCGGTGAACATCACGCCGGGCCAACGCTCTAGACTGCACGATCCACCAGCGAATCATTATTACGAGATAACCATTCTTCTGGATAATTATCATCGCCAAATAAGGTGAAAAAGATAAAAAAAGAGAAGAGAGATACAGGGAAAAATACATGCGAAATTGAAAATTGAAAGAGAAGAGGAAATCAAAAATATATTGCTCTATAGGAAGAAAGCAGAAACCCTAACAACGAAGACGATGGAGTGGTAGGCTTCGAATATGACCCACCCCTAACCTTGCTTCCTGCAATCTATCCGTTTTCTTCTATCCTCTTGTTTTTCATTTAATTTCGTTTAATCCTTTTCTTTATCTTTCTTGATTATTATTCTATCACATTTATGATTAATTATCCATCTGACAAAATTATCCACTTGATAAAATTATCGTGTACGCGATTTTTTTTATTTTTATTTTTTTTTCATATTTTTTATAATTTTAATGTATCGAATAAAATATGATTGATTCCTACCTTTTTATAATAATCTGAGTCAAATATCACTTATTTTATTTATTTTATCTTTCACCGGATCTATCATAAATAGATCCTTTGTATTAATCACCAATAAAATCTAAAAATCATTTAAATTTGTTCTGTGAACAAACGTCTATTTTTTATTAATCAAATGAATATTTAAAAATATTATAATTCGGTTCAAATATAAGTAGACACAAAAAGTTAAAGTTTCGATAAAAATATATCTTTGGACGAACTATTACCACCTACTACTTTCCTTTTCTTGTCTTTTCCACTTTATCTATTATATGATATTGACACACACGTTATTTCTCTTTCTCTGTTCTTTCTTCTCCACTCTCTCGCTATGGCATCGCCACGCTGGCGGCTCGTACACCGACGTTCTACATCCATTACTCGCACGCATGTACTGAATACGCGCTCGCGCGCGCGCGCACATACACGTCCTCCATCCTCGTGCACTTGTACATACGTGCGCACGTATACTCAGACGGAGCACAAGCCGGACGTCCGATCACTGTTCACGAATACTTCCTTGAAGGGAGAAGGAGCAGGAGTAAAGCCACGGGTGGCAGAAGAGGAGGAAGGACAGTGGAGGTAGGAGAAAGTGGTAGAACGGAGGTGGTAGAACGGAGGTGGTGGTGGTGAGGAAGAGAAGAGTAGAAGAAGTAGGGAAGTGAAGCAAGTGTAGCTGCATCGTTGACACCGAGGAGCCTTTTCCTCGGGAGGAAATCAACCTGGCCTGACGACTGTCTGTCGTCTAAACGGCCCCGTCGCTACTGCAGCGGCTGTGTGTCACTACTGTTCCACTGCCCCACACACCGCGGCCTCATGATTGGTTCATTCTGGAACCTCTGTCGTGCGTGCCCTTCAATGCCAATTGACAAGGTGAGAGAGAAATTGACCGGAAGATTATCGTATTGTTCCTGAATCATCTTGAGAATAGATTAGGTAGAAGAAGTTGGATAATTTAAAGAAAATTTCTTTTCAAGTATTTCAGATAATATCTGTGAATGTCATCGAAGCATAATAGAGCAAAATTTAGCTATATTTTTCTCAATGATATCAGGAAACTTTCAATAATAGTGTGATTCTCGATCGTTTGGAGAGATATTTGAACGTATAGACAGATAGTTCTATAATCATTTTTCTATGATTCTTTGTAAAAAAAAAAATATCTTACAATAAGCTTTTTCCTTCACGATTTTCTTCGATAAATTGACCATTGAGATTCTCATCTTTATATTTTATTTCGACAATGATATTATCTGTGTATTAATGTGTATTTATATGTAATGGAAATTTAAAAGAAAGCAGTTTATTAGATGAAAGAAAGATGATAACAATTTATTTTTTAATCTATATCAAAAACAAAATTATTTGTAATGCGAAGATTATACTATTGATATATATTATAAAATATAAAATACCGATAAAAGTAGTAGTAATAGATTTTCTAATGAGCCGTTGATTTGTTTCCTTTTAATTATTCATTATTAATAAAATATTTGTAATGTTTTTGCTTTTGTGGAAAATTCCAAAAGATAATAGAACAACCTATTTCATCGAACCGTCCTATTAGTTTTATATGCGTAACTTTTGTTTAGTTCGCATTCGTGGAAACCGTTTTATAGCTTTATCGATCGTTCCTTCAAAAACGGAGCTTCTTTTATTCGTTTACTCCCAAGATAACGCGTGTTTCTGCAACGCGATATATTTTGTCTTTCTTAAATTATTCTGAATTGATTACCATTAATTTTTCTTACTTAAATTATACTTTATAACATTCAAATAAAAAATTTCTATTGTAATAATAAAAAATATGAAATTATATCTTCATATAATCATATAATATGAAATTATAGACATAAAATCGTGTCTCACAAGTCTTCATATTTCAAAATGCTTCGATGACATTCGAAATCGACAAAACATTCGTATATTTTATATACAAAAAACTTGAGGACTTTTGAATAATTTCTTCGTGGAAATGCATGCAGCGGATATGTGCATATAGTCTGCAAATCGAAGATGTCAGTAGGTTGGTTCGGTTTTTCAATCGGAAGAAAGATCGATTATTCAAGTAGGTATAGAAGTTCTTTATCAGATTTAAGATGTTTCTTTTTCTATCGAGAAACTTGAAAAATGTTCGTACAAGAAAGAATCGATATATATTCAAGTCAATAAATACCTAGAAACAAAAATCATGATTCGACAAGTCATAGATATTATAAATTATTGGTAAAGAATCAATCAATCGCATATGCATTATCAGAAATGGACAATACGAACTTGGACATTGATCGATGGGGATGCGTTTGTACGGAAATTATCTCGCGAATGCATTTTACTTATCCAGTAGATATTTTGACTATTCCTATAATTCACTATATGGTTTGATTATTAACAACGATAACATTTTGCTAAGAATTAGTTGAAAATCAATTCGACTGTGAAATATTCGTCTTTAAAGTTATATAAATACATAGATAATATATACTTGAGACAAAATTTATTTTCATTTAGAACTTTGAATGACAAGCATAGTTCATTATTTCTTGGTTTCCCACATTTCAACTTTTTATTTTCCATAATTAATAAAAATAATCGATGGAACACAATTCTCGATTTTTATATCTCATGAATTAATGATATAAGGATGGGAGAATAGAAAAAGGTTCGTAATATGGTTTCAAACTACGACTCATAAATCTTGGAACAGGAAAATTACCGTATTCTCAATCACACGATGATCTAATGCTTCTATTTGACTTCTTAATTTTTTTTATGATTATGATACCAAATTATAGCAAATAATATAATAACCGAATTATACCGAATAACAGCAAATCATATCAAGATTATTAATATTTGATGTAACAAATTTTTAACAAATAAAAATCTATTTCATTTATGACCTCGTATTTATAGAATCAAAAATTTTCATCAAATATTTTTGATCGAGAATTAAATAATAAACGGTATTATAAAACGTATAAATCTCGAACAAGGTTAAAACTGCTTAGAACTGAATAATTGCGGTTTGAAGAAAATGTTAATTCTTAATTCTATTCTAGCAAATCAACGCTAATTCTCTCGCATTTGTTTCTTAATGAACGCTACTTCATTCATATATCTCTTTTTAATCTATTTTACAGAAAAAGAGAAAGAAAAAGAAAAGGGATAAAAATCGAGAAGAAGTAGATTAATGACTCGTAAATGAGCACTACACTCTGTAATTATACATCTCATTGTATTCGGTCACGTGAACACGATGATTGTAAATGTTTCAGACTACTTTTATTTAAAAATTAATCACGAACCTAATCTAAAAAGAATATTTTGAGATGGTATAATTTCGAGAAGCGTATAAAAATGTATTTTCCTACTATTTTCATCTGCTTATTTCTATATTTCTTTTTTCAATGAAAAGAGCCTCGTTTTATTATAAATATTTCTTTCTCTCTCTCTTTTTTATTTTTCACAATTTCATTTTCTATTTTTCTATCTATTCAAAAATATGCGTATTTCTATTTTTTATTAACTGATTAACCGACAAAATTAATTTAATATCAAATCGTAACATATAGAAAGCAATGACAATTGGAATAAGTATTTAATTTTTCGATAATGTTTTTTTTTTCTATCTCATTTAGAAGAAATTTAATTTTTTAGGAATGACAAAAATATGCAGCCTAAATTTTCTACGAATATGCCCACTTTATCATGTTGTTTTAATAAAATTAATTTTTTCGAATTATGAAATTAGAATATATTAGAATGATCGTATTTAAATCGTAGATGAATAAAAAAAAATTGCATCTTTATCCCTACGATTATATTAATGATTAATTTCAAATTGCAAACAATATGAATCTATATTATATAAGAGAAATGAAAATTTAAATTGTCTATGGCATAAATCTATGAAAAATTAAAAATTCAATACATAAAATACGAAATTATATGATAAGTTTTCTTTCAGCTATATGAAAAATTATCGTCCATTTGTCAAATGATATATTACGTCCAATATAGAGATGGCCGAATGTTTTAAGGTCGATCAAGAAGATAAGAAGCAGGCTATTCAGAATGCAGCATAGGATCGAATTCGAGCAATGTTTTGTCCTGTCACCTTTGCTACAATCGTCTAACGTAATTCGCGTGGCCAAGCGTCATGAAAAGTGGAAGGAGAACACCAGCACTGCGCCATTCTTCGTTCGTCGATATGCACTATCACGTGCACCATTCTTCTGTCGGACGTACGTTGACTTTTACTACTTGGTCGCCCGACCACGGCTGCAATGCGCAACGCCGGCTAAATTAGACGAAGGGTTCGTGAAACGACCCTTTCTCTAGTCACAGTAAATGGGATAATAAGCTTCATTCACGTTAGGGATACATTATGGAATATAATACTAGGGAAAAATTCTTCCCCTTTGTTTGACGTTTTGAAAACAAACGTTGAAGTTCAAACAATTGTATTTTTTTACTTATAATTCTATTCTACTTAAAAATAGTTACGTTTATATATTTTTAAATATCTTATCCATGTTGATAGATCTATTTTAATTGATTCATAAAGAAACAACGTTAGACAAAAAAAAAAAATATTTTACATAGATAACATAGATAACATAGAACTCGGATTATGGATGTTTCAACTTCGAATATAGAGCTAAAGTTCGCGTGTGCAAGATTCATTATTTTCACTTGCAAAATTAACCCCAAAAACCTCGATATTTATCAAGATGTTTTCCAGGAATTATTTGATGTTTCAAAAGAGAACCAAATTAATCATTACTCTTCAAAAATTCAAAATTTCCCAAATGTCTTGGACAAAATTTGTCCATTTCTGAGATAAAAAAATCTAACCCAAATGAAAATAAGTTCACCCTGAAGCAAAGCACGACAGGAGATATTAGGTCGTCCATGACAGAGAAGAAACCAAGACAGAGAATGCGCGAACAGCAAAGAAGAATACAAGCTGTCTCGATGAATTTGACTTTGACACGCAGTATTTTACCGTCTGTATGCAGCTGACATGAAGAGGACGGAGTAGTAGGAGAACACCGGCATTGCGCCACTGTTTCTCCTTCATCGATATTTCCAGTTTTCGACGAGCAATAGTACATTGACTCCTACTACTCGGCCATATGCCGCTGAGCATAGTTTGCAACGCGCAATCGTATTGATAAGCATGTATGTAGGGTTGCAGTTGACCAACTCAATGGGCCATGTCTCTGTTACGTCACTATTAACTACAGTGCAGTTTCGCTCCTTTCCATTTTTCCTTCTTCCTTTTCGTCATTCTTTGTTTATTCTGCTTGGCAAACGGCGTGGAACCGATCGTTATGCTTTGCAGACCTTCCTTTACGCTTTAAAAGACGCTACACGTTTCTTTTCCTCTTTCCTTTACTATGTATATATTTGATAGTGTAATATGCAATAGAATGCGTGTTTATTTCGTAATATTTTGTTTTTATTACTGATTCAAATAAGAAGATTTAGGAAATGTATCAAATATTCTATGATGGCCTTTTATATTATTTTTGCATTATACAGAATATTTTGATTTTGCAATATTCTATGATAGAATCTTATTTGTTGGATAACATAAAGAATTAAACTTTTAATATATGAAATTTATAAAAACAATGGTAAAAATAAAAGTTCACTCATAATGATGGAATATAAAGTATACTTTATATAGTTTTAGACAGTTTATATATATATATATATATGTCACTATTCGATGCATCAATCGATACCATTTTCAGATTTTGCGTGAAGATTATTATAACTACTCTATTTTACAGTTTTCTTTTTCATCTATAAATATTCTGAAACATTCATTGACTATAAAAAATTTAACGTTTTCTCGATTTTTTTCCTCTGGCAAACGAGAAGCCTTGCCAAGATTTATATTTTCTTTTTTCAAGATTCTACTCGACGAAATATTCTATTCTTGTTAACAGGAATTATAGATAAAAGTTGTACAAAGGGCGAAACTCAATCTCACGCTTTGTAATTTCTCAAAAATGTTTATCTTTTCAACTTTTAAGCAAGCTGCGTCCCTTTGATCAGTATTTGACAGCTCTGTTTGCTAATCCTTCCACTTACATTAATAATCGGCCAAAGAGTTACTATTCAGACGCAGATGTTTCTCTGTGACCAGCGTGTTCATCTTTTCATTCACAATCGGGGTCGTGTTCTTCACAGTTTTAATTATTCTTTCTGACACGGTTTCGTATCATTATGTCTGCCACGCTATCTCTATATACTCGCAACTTCTCCTCTCCGACTATGCGTGAGATAATGTTTCACTCGTCTATTGAATCATCATCCATGCATCCATTTTCATTCAATGGAATTTATTTGAATTTTAAACGGCCAAATTTAATTTTGCCCGCGCTTCCACTTTTCCTCTTTCAATTTGTTTTGGTTCTTTCGAACTCTCTGCGATTGATGAAATCGCCTCGCCACATCGGATAAAAAAAAGAAGGTCATGCGATATTTCCAATTCGAATTCTAGCTGTGTTAAGTTTCAATGCAATTGCACGATGCTTGCTTTTTTCACATGATTGACAAATTTCCCAGAATTGTTCATACGCGAAAAATAGGAAGAATTTCTGTCAATGAATGAGCTTATATATAAGAGTGTTCCAAATATAAAAATCGACAAATATATAATCGTTCATATATTTATCGTTAACTTATTTGAAAAATCATTTTGAATAAAAAATGTTATATGAATTACAGATCAATTTATTTTCGTTTTCAAGATATGGAAGGTAAAGTAATATAAAGTAGTAGTATATCATAAGTAATTAAATACATTCAAGCTATTTGACTCTTATATTTAATAATATTTAATTAAAACTATATTTTATTATTTACATTGAGTTATATTAGTTTATATAATGATTAAAATCAAAAACATAACATTTTTGAAAATGATTTTTCCTATTTTCTTAATCTAATTTTAGTTACATGGATCATTATCAGTTCAAACTAACTTAAAATAAATAATTAATAATATATATATATATATATATATATATTATTAAAATGATTATTATTAAAGATTAAATGCATTTGATTATTTGTGATTTATATCGCTTTATAATCCACAAAGACGATTTATATGTAATATTTTTTGTTTAAAATTTCTCAAATATGTTGACAAATTTGTTGATTCTTATAAATATTTTATAATGAAATTCAAAAAAATTGCGTGATACAAATGAAAAATTCAAGCAATGCAGTGGATTCGATCATAACATAGTTTATATGGAAAAATAACTTCAAGCGGAAATAGATTTGATAAAAAACAGTTGAAAAGTAAAAGCAAAAGTTGAAAAAATAAAAGAGGTTTTCGTCTGTTAAATCGCTTCAAGCACCTGCTGTGTCGCGAGTTACATTTCGAGCAGTCGGATATTGCGATGAGTGGCTCGTAAATCCCAATGAGTTCACTTCACTGACACCGATCATGACGATGATGATCGTGTTATTGATGATAATAATGAAAAACAATCCATCAAACATATTAAAACATCTATTCTAATGAATATTCTATTCATATTTACAACCGTATATTCCTCGAATTGCAATTAAGTTTCTTCAATATATTAACTGTTAACAGTTTTTACAGTTAATGAATAATTCTTTAACGATGAATTTAATATTTTTCACTCGGATCTACGACACATTGGCTAATCAATTCTTTCAAGTTTTTATATTATATCAATTTTAATTTTTTATTGTTCCTTCGTCCCCAAATCTGTTGATTAGATATTAATGAATTTGAAATATGTCGTAAAGGACGTCATATTTTAACAACTTTTTTTTTTTTACAGATAACTAACGATCGATTTTAATTTTTGATTTATTCGCAAAAAATTCTCATTGATATATATCATTGAAATCTATATTGAAGTCTATATGTACAATATCTATATGCAAATTATTAATTGTTTATATAAACACATAAAAGCGCTCGATGATCTATATATAACGAGTGAGTTTGTTATATTAGTTTGTATAATTTTTACAAAGAATTCGAAAAGTAAGGTCGATCGCCAATTATGAATGAATTATGTGTATGAATGATGAAAAAGTTGTTGAAAATGACATCTATTATATATACCAAAATCATATTCAATATTTTTACCCCAATTTTTTATTGCACTTATTTATAAATTTTTTGTACAAAATTTCTTCTATAATTTGATCGATAAAACATGTTGAGAAAATTGATTGATATAAAAAACCTGAAAATTGATAACTTGGCTACAATGAAAGTAATTGTCTTCGAAGTATAACTAAGGAGGAGAGAGAGGAGATAATATCGTTCTTGATGATGTCATCTCGACGTCTCATCGCCATGCAACCGATCGGAAAAACGGATTCCTCTATATCCTCTGCCGAAGCGAAAAATCTTCGATCGGTTGAAAATTACTTCCTGGAACGAGATACGAGGATAGAGGGAAAAAAGCACCAACGATAAAATTGCTCAAAATTTTCATTATTTCTCTCGGCTAATAGTATTTACATATATACATATAAATGTTATGTATACATTTGCATCAATTGTTTTTCACGAAACAATGTCTATTTGTCTTTTACTCTACAATGTTTTAAACGTATCAGAAATTAAAAGTTAAGTTTAAATTGCCGGTTAGAAATTTATTTCGTCGAAATGTGAGCGAACGATGTGGAATATCGTTTAATCTCATTTTATATCTTCTTTTTTAATCTGTAACGTATGCAATTTTCGCAAATTCGTTGAATTTTTAATTTTACATCAGAGATTCGCAATTTTGTCGAAATTTTTCAGAGATGTAAGTATTCAAATATGTCTATCTTTTCGATTTAATTTTATATTCAAATTTATATTATAATTATCTGATTTTATATTTAAATTTAATATAATTATTATTTTAATTATATTTATTATTATTTATTTTTAACTCAATATACATTATTATCCGTAAGTCATCGGAAATTTAATAATACAATTAAAGATACGGACAAATAAATTATTATGATATGATATACGATCAAAATTAATGAGTTGTTTATATCGTAAATAATTATTATTTTTTAATAATCTTAATATAAATCTATTTTAATCCGTTAAATACAATAATAATATTATTGAAAAAAGAGAATGATTTATCTATTTATTAATTAAAATTTCCACAATTTCCAAAAAGTGTATATAATTCATTATAATACTAATAAATAATTTAATTCTTTCAATTTTTTAGAGGAAAGAATCATTACAAAAAAAGATATTGTTATCTTAAATTTAATGTTAACCAACATTGGATCAATAAATTTATATATTTATATATCGTTACGTAAAAACATAAACAAAATCTGGTAATTTATATATAGATTAATTTAGGAATAATTTATGCTCCAATTCGTGTTATTTTTTTTTCTAGGATTTTTTTTTCCAATTGTTAACAATGATATAATAATAAATCAAATTGAATTAAATATTTCTATAAAATACTCAAAGAAAAATATCATAAAAAAAAAATTATAAAAAAAAATGAGCGATTGTTCGATTTGTTGAGCAGAAAAGTTTCATTCACGTCTAATCCCCTTAATGAATTCGTGATGTCGAATACAATGTCGTCGTCAAGCGGATCCGTCAAATACTCGAGAAAACGAACGATTCATCAACTCGATGAATCCTTTTCCGACGATAAATCACGAATGTATAATCGAGCAACTTTTCAGACAATTATCAAAATGATGAAACTACTAACTTTATCGTCTTTTGCGTGCGTTCGCAAATTCGAGAGGGTTTAATTTCTCGTTTATGACTCGTGTTTAATTATGCATTGCATTTGTAGTAGAGTCGCCAATAATTGCATACACAAGATTCTGCCGTTTTGCAGTTTTCTTCACGGTACGACTACGTAATTATCAATTAACTAGCAACTCGTTAAGTGGAACCTTTTGACACATTACTCCGCAGACCTTTGCGTGTTCCGCGTCCGTCCACCGTTATCTAATTTCATCGGAACAATTACGTCGACCTTTTGATTTTCTATCTGGAATATCGTTCGTGCTCCCCATTCAATCGACAAGTTTCAAACCAAACTTTCCATTCTCTCCCGTATCATCTGCGTTGTTTAATAACGAAGAGTTAGTGTTATCTATCCTATCAAATATTTATTTTATTTTCGTTAGTATTTAAATATCATTAGTTTTTTTTTTTTTGATTATCACGGTTGAAATAGTAACCAAAATAATTGAAATTAGCTGAAGTTAACGGCTAGACGAAAAAAATATCGAAAGATTCGCGTGGCAAGCATAGCGTAGGCGCGGCGACATATGAAAAGGTTAACAGTGCCCCACATCGGCATTAATAAACGAACGTATAAGGATCGATAGACGGTCATAAATACGGGAGTTCACGGGACTAGTTGTAGGCGCTGCTTTCTCATTCTATATCGATGCTGTATTTTTAAACCAGCCAAATCCATTTTTGATCGCGTCTATCCTCTACTTTACCTTCACGTACGTAGAAACTCGAAATTCGAAATTCAAGAACGCGACTCGGAAACGAAACTATCGTGTTTAGGAGTCGAACATTTTTAATAAAGTTGGAGAATAATTGAAAGGTAAAGGGAAAATTTAACAGGAGTGTAATAAAGAAAATTAAAAAAAAAAAAGAAAATACATCGTTGGCAATATCATGGCCCAAATTACAATAATTATTTCGCTGCGCGAAAGATATATGAGCCTAAAGCTTTTGCAAATGGATTATGGAAGCCCCAAGCATCGACCTGTCTGTCTATCTATCGAAACCTTGCAGCATGTTTTAATTGGTACAATGAACGCCGGGATATGTATACAACGTTAAAAATATTTCAAACTTCTTAAACCATTCCTCCCAAGAGTATTGATTCTTTGTGTCGGAAATTTCTCTTTGCAACGTAATTACCATTCGTACGATCGAAACCGGCCACCAATTTACTTATATACGCCGGTTCAAGGTATAGTATAATCACGATTTTGCTCTTTATTCCTCTTTGTACATTTGTCGTAATGGGGAGAGAGAGAAAGAGAGAGAAAAAAAAACTCGACAAACCCAACAAATGGATTTGTAAATGAAAATATTTTGAAAGAATCGACCGGTACACGCGTTTAAACGCGTGTTGTCATCTTCGTGTTCCCGGACACAAAACCAACGTATCTAGGTTAAGTAACTAAATCAATCAACTCTGAGAAAACAGGACAACGCAATTAGCGGACTACGCTACAAATCTGTCAGGTTTATAAAATCCCTAGGAAAGAACCCCGACCTTTCCGTTGATGCGATCAAATGCCTCAAAGAAAAATTCCCTTCCTCCTCCTCCCCCCCCCCCCACTCCTGCTCCCTTTTGTCCAAACAAAAACGATTTGGAATAATTACACGAAATTTCGTATCGATAAAATGAAATCATTATATCATTCCGTTTTCTCTTGTTACTCTTGCGAAGCCACGTAAGCGTTCCTCTTTTATGTCGAAGACGTACGTTCATCGAGCGAAATAGATCGACGCCTATTGAAATTTTTTTTTTTTGCGGTGTAAAAAGAGTAACAACGCAAAAAAAAAAAAAAAAAAGAAAGAAGAAGGGGGGGGGGGGAAGGAATCGTTTCGCTAGTCGCTTCTGCGTCAATCAATGAGCGTCATTGTATTCGATTGTGTACACGACGATTCTGAACATTCTTGTCAACTACAGATACGATTGATTTCTTGTTTCTACTTGTTGCGAAAAAATATAACTTGCTATATTTAGATAACATATATAATGATTGGATTCGTTATTTAAATGTAAATAATTGATCAATGATGAATTATCGATGAATAATCGAGTTTTCCATAATTTCGTTCAATTTAAGAATCTTTTGTTTATTCAAATTTCTGGAGTTTATCATCACAATTTTGAATGATCATTATTTAGACTTAGATTAATAAAAAGAAAAAAAAAAAAACGAAAGATTGAAAGAAGAAACGATTAAAGAAGAAGAAGATCGAAATTTCAATTTTTCGAAATGTACTTAACGAAAAAAGATCGACGAAATCTACTTTGCGATAACTTAACTATCGATTCCGCGCTAACTCATCCTATCGACTCTTTATTACAGCAGCTCCATTCAGAGTATAGGAGCACGTACACATGGCACGAATATACTGGGCCGCACCAGGAACAAGTTGTTCGTCGAGCACCACAACCCCCGCCGACATCGAGTAAGTCCACTCTATTTATTATTTAAGTCTACGTTTATATATATATATATATACATATTCTATTCACGATTTAGCGAAACCAGTCTTTTGATCGAGTACGATCTAGTCTTTTAGCTATATCGTCGCATAGTACAATTTGTATGGTGTTTGAGCAAATAGTATATTAAGAGGAAAGAAGAGATACAATATGTATATATCAATCGGATTTTACGAGAAAAAGAAAACAAAAGAAAATGGATAAATTTTCTCAGGCATCCATACCATGCTGTTTAAAAGTTAATTGTTTCCATGAACTCATTAGAATCATATCAGCAATCGCGAGCGTGAAGAAAGTAGAATAAGAAAGTAGAAAAAAGTATAGAATTAAATTTTTATTGGAATTATATCTCGTGAAATTATTTGGTTAAAAAAGAAATGCGATTAAATTTTGCGTTAAAATTTTTATACGAAGAAATATTTTGCCCATTTTGGTATTTTAATTTTTCAAATTCTTTTTATTATGTGATAAAAATATATATACGTAGAAAACGAGTTTAATCAATGAAAGGATCCGAGAAAAATATAAATGTTATAAATAGAAAATAACAATTATATTAATAATATACATGAGACTTTGTATATGAAAAAAAAAAAAAGAAAGAAGAAATTCACGCTCGTTTCACGCCTAAATGATTCGTTTTTATCGACTTCCATTTTTCTCATGATATTTTCTTCCCCTTGTTAGTAATGTAAAAGGTGTTTAGCGATTTTATTTCTTATTTTAATCATGCTACTATATAGTCATCATACATCTGGTCTCATTAATATCGCACACGCTCTGTCGTCACGTTTCACCTCCCGTTTTCACATCACCGCCATGTCTTTTACCTTCGTGACTCGTATAATCATATACAATCATAAGTATGTATAAAATTTTGTTCCACTATGTGTCTGTTTTATTATTACCAATTGCCACTGATTCTTTCAATAACGTGTACAATTTTTGTTCATAATATTGTCGATGTTGCGAATTTTCACTATTTCCTGTTTTATTTTCCCCTCCCACCTTTCTATTTTGTTTTCTATTTATTCAATGTCTTTCTGAATATATATTATTTCTTTAACGAAATAATATCCCTAATATTCTATAATACGAGGCTCGAAATATTTATGTCTGATTTCACATTAGAAAAAAAAAAAACGTTCCATACATCCTCAGAGCGTCTCGAGACACGTGTCCCTCAATCATGCAGATTATCAACCCAATCACGGCTCATGAGCTACCGTGAAAATAATTATCTATTCGGTGTCGCTATCGGGTATCGATAATGATTGGAAATTTGCAAACGAACGTTCAATCTGGCAACGGAACTTGCCCGGATATTCTCGTAAATGTGGAATTGGTTTTCGCCCAATTTTTTTTTCTCCGTTTCTTTTATCTTTTCTTCCTTTCTTTTGTTTTTTTTTTTGTTACAAAAGAAAGAAAAAGACAAGCGGCATCGAAATCGAAACGGGCCCATTAAATTTAGGGGAATCGAAAGGCGGGGGTACTGAAAATGAGCGAATTTAGTGAGAGAGAGGTAGAAAATATGAAAGTAATAAGAAAAGTGAACGAAAGACGATCAAGATAAAAAAAAAAAAAGAGAAAAAAGGAATTGAGAAAAGAAAAGAGAAAAACGAATACGGTGCCAGCTGCGAATTTTGATTGCAGCGAAGCAAGCGAGCGCGAAGCTACAATCGGCCAAGTCAACCGAGGATGAGAACAACGAAGGTAAGACGAACGATCGGAGCTACGCAAACATATAGATTATTATTACGGTTTATATTAATTTCGCTCGTTTTTTAGTCCCTTTTTTAACACTTCTCGCAGGTAAAAATCCCATTTGCTCTCTTTTCTTCAACTCCATCCTGTTAATCCACCATCCTGTTTCCCTAGACGCGAGGAGAGACCGTCCAAAGTAAATAATTAACCCTTCCGAATTAACTTTCGCTTTCGAAACGTCGCCAGACACCTTCCTTCGTATTCGCCGATCTTCCCCATTCGCGAATTATTTGCCCACGAGGGTCGAAGGGTTAATATAAAGCATGCTCGCTTGCAGACCATCCCCAAGGCTTGGTTCGCATTTACATTTTTCCATGCCCACGATTCGTTCATTTTGCCCTTCGAATAAAATATGACGGAACGTTATTCTCGTTGCGCACAAGTGGAAAACTATCGGTTGATTATTCTGAACTATTCTTTTCTCGTGTTTAGAAACGGTTATGCTTTATGCACACAGTTATTGTCTCGAGGGCAAAACTGTGTTTTTAATAGAAAGTGGAAAGTTTATAGAAAACGACCTTCGAGCTTTGCAAGCTTGGGGGAGGGGGAAATTGCACATGATTCGAACACAAGTGCGAACCAAATCTAAACGTTTCAATCTCCTCTCTGCGCTTGCTGTGAATTTTTGCGGTAAATCTCGCGTGTACATTCTCATTTCTCCATGTCGGTGTGTGAATGCATCCATTGTGCAGGCTGCTGTTTAGGTTGCATCGACTATCTTTAGGTGTACATTTTTCCTTTTTATCCGTTAAACCTTGTACACAGGACTTTTAGTCTCTAGCTCGCTGTGGTGTAATCGATCGTAGTACTTTTCTCGGGGAGTTGCATAGAAACTATTGTTTCTGTTACCAATTGCAAAAAGGAAAAAAAAAAAAAAAGAAAAAAGGAAAGAAACAGTAAAAGGAACGTATTTCATCGAAAAAACGTAGCTCTCTTCGCTCGATAATCGAAACGAATATGAGATGAGCACTTTTTGCTTTTGATTTTTTCTTTTTTTTTTTTGTGCTCCATAAAAAATATCCCGTGTCAAAGGGTGATATTATTCGAAGATATTTCATATTTTTTTTTTTTTTTTTCGATTTTGATTTCACACATTTTGAACATTGCTTGTCAAGCAGACTGCCCGTTATCCGAACTGGACCGCTTGAAAAAATTTATACCGGCAGCTTTTTTACCTCTGATCCAAGTAGATATAGCGTAGATATCGCTCGGTGTGCCTTTGCATTTACTTGCACGAAAGTTTATATAATGTTCAGCCTCTATATGCGTCATTATACATATACATATACAAAACATTAAACTTTATACAATTCGTTTTAAATTATCAACTTCGAGATTAGCGTTAAATATAACATGATGGATCCTCTAAATTTTTTTTGTCCATGAAATTTTCCTCTTAAACGTACATGAATAAAAACGAAGAAATATATTTTAATTTTTTAAACAATTTAATGATTATCCGATGAACCTTGTGCATAAGTTCTCGTTAAATCGTTTCACAATGAAATGTAAAAAAAAAAAACGAATCGAATTGTTTCTACAATCCCATTTGTTCTTTCAAGAAAAAACTATTTGTATCTTACTTTTTTTTATTTTCCTTGCTATGATGATTCGCGCCTTCACGAGCCGTATTTTCTCTTCGATTTAGCGCTGTAGAAATGCATTTTCAGTTTCGTTAAATTCCGCGTTTAAAAAAGTCTCGTCGTATATTGTCTCTTAGACGTTTTCTTAGATTTCTCTGCTCGCCGCATTTGTTCTCGCCTGCACGGCAATGAAAACATATATTTTTACTTACATTACGCTTGACCGTATATCCTTCCACCATAGGTGGGTGCGTATAATAATGCTTCCCTTTGGACTTCAGGCCGATTGTAGCGATTAATCGTTGCAATCGTAGACCGCAGCAGATGAAACTTGTTGTTCGAATCCACCATCGGTCATTGGTGGATCGTCACGCCGTCATTTCTGTACAAATTCCGTGCCCAACTCGTCTCCACGTGTTAAATATCCACGAGGCCCAGTGAAAACTCTCGATCGTGAAATTGCGACGATTAATCGTCTCTACGATCGGACAAGAGAATCGAACTCGAGACAATAATTTCCTTGTCGTACATAATGGGAAACCGGGATAATCGCGTCACCGGTTAATGAGCAACGAATTTAATTATCGCTCGGGAGAGATGCGAGACATCCTGCTAATATTAGACGAATTTGGTGGCGGATTACGCCCACGCGAAACCATCAACAAATTAATCAATGCGTTACACGGATTCAGGCCCCTCGTTGACATTCCTACATGCGTATACACCTTCAACTCGAATTTCAATGCGATTCTTCTCATTTTTTAGTTTCTTGGCAAGAATTTATTTAGCATGGATGAAGCACGAAATTTTTTTATCGCAAAAAATATCCTGCAATTTTTTGTGGAAAGAGCTCAACCGTTTTCGGAAAAACTAGCGTTGACCCACATTTTCGCCTTTCGCGATCACCGGTTTACTAAATTCTGTTCGGTCTGAAAATTATTCCCCTCTGGCCTATTTTCCATTGTCAACGCTACGACACAACTAATCGATGCTATAGTCCAGTGCGTATTGCAGTTGAACGTCGTAAAATGTCGTAAAAATTCGATCATTTCGTGGAAAAGAATGGAAAAACAACGCTTGTGAAATATGAGTTCGGGTCATCAGATATCAGTTATCGTAATCTTTTGTATCTTTTACAATGGCGTCCTTAATAATCATCGGTTCGATACGACGGTTGACGATGAATTACCCTTTGTTATCTCTGTTCAAACACATTAAACATCGCGTTTCGATATAGCCAAATCCATAGGAATACTCCAAAATCGTAATTCGAAATTTCGATCGATATTTAGAACGATGTTGTCTTCGTTTCAGTTTCAATTTATATTTCTATTTTGATTAAATTTGATGAAAAAGTAATATGCGAAAAAAAACAATCGGATATAAATATTAATATTTTATTCTTATCTCAGACAATTGTTGAAATTAAATGCGAAGAATGTTTGAACGAGCAACGTATTCGACGTATAAAATAATTTTCCATCTATTCTCCAGCGTAAATTAATTTATTTATATATCCCGGGCGAAGGGAATATTATTGAAACGTATCACGACGAAAACGAAGAAATCTCTCATTTTTCTCGCTTCCTTTTCCTCCCGCGTTCGCAAACTTTTACTTTCATCCAGACTTCTTTCAAATGCATCTGCATTTAACGGGAACGCGAGTTATTCCTCTGGTAGAAATGAGAACGTTAGCCCGTAGAGATAATTAATTCATAGCCACCGAGTCGAGTGACGCTTGAAAATGGAAGGGAGTTAAAGTGTGAGCGAGAAGGAGGTGGACTTATCAGTTTCAGTGCCGGCTATTGATATGCCCGGAAATCCCCTTGACAGTTTTCTGAGTTGAACTAAAGGCTATGAACATGGACGACCGAGAAAAGTCAACTGACAATAACATTACGTGACTTGCGTCAGTTCTCTGTAGTATTTTAATTAAAAAAAAAAAAAAAAAGGGGGGAAATCAACGAATTTTTATTTAATGCACAATTTTCTTTCGCGATTATTTACTTATTGGTCACTTTCTACCGTTTTAATAGAATTGAATGATCTTTTAAATGTTAATATCCAACGACCTCCTCTTTTTTCCTTTCTTTTTTCTTACCTTTGTTTTTTTTTTTTATTATTTCTCTCGTTTCTATCATATTTTTGAACACGAGCTTTTTCTCAATGTTGAATTAATATCTTACGTGCACACTTGTTTATGGATTAAGTAATTGCACGTTGCACGATCTTTTCGATTAATCAGAATTTCGATTGTTTCTTTACTTTTTGTTCTATTGTCGAGCTTGTGATATATATATAGATCTGAATTGAGCAAGTTTAGAAGATCTATTTACAAAATAAAACGAAATGCATGTTTCCTGATAAGAATCCCACTTCCTAGAG
This sequence comes from Apis florea, assembly GCF_048593485.1. NCBI lineage: Eukaryota > Metazoa > Arthropoda > Insecta > Hymenoptera > Apidae > Apis > Apis florea. Next base: position 937,237 of record NW_028256864.1, on the reverse strand, counting down.
ACGATCATCCTACTTGTGCTCAAAGATGAAACAACTATTTTTTTTATTATATCGATACATGATTTAATAATTTCATGGCACAAAACAGAGTCTTCCTTTACGAATGATTGAACAGAGAGCATCGATCTTTGTTCGACTATTGTAGGACAATACCGACATCGCAAAACAGATGTAATTAAATTAATTTTAATATAATAAACATTTTCAAGCTCTTCAAATCAAACTGATCACATGCGCATAGATTGAATCAATTTGTGAATTAATTGAACCATTGATTTTTCGAAATGATTCACTCGTAATAAATTGATTGGATTAACAGTCAGATCAACAAAAAATAGTACGATACGTATAATCGTAAAATTTCAACAACTTAAACGTATAATCAATTTTTTGGTTCGTTTAAGGCAATAATTTACTCGTATAATGAATTTTAAGGCATTATATATTTTTCAAAGTTCTTTAACCGAATGAATTAGTAAAAGAAATGCGATGTTTATATTTACAATTTAAGTACGAATGAAAATTATTAAACGATATTTTAAAGAAAAGTTGAAAAGTGACAAGTGATTCTGTTTTTAAAAGTTTGAGACAAAAAAAAAAGAACGTTCTTTGGTGAACGAGTCAGATTGTTGATACAAGATTAATATTTCACACACGCAAACACGACAACACATACACTTATATCACTATTATCACCTACACACGCACAGTATATCTGCTATGTTAGATGATTGAAAATGAAGAAAGACTATCGCATAAACGGTTGGCGTCGCATCGATCATTTGTGCATCTTGTTGTTGTTTATCCTAGCATTGTCCAACGAGAATAACCGTTCTATAAACGGAACCGTGAATCGGTTTTACAACGAAAATAACGGAATGTAACGGATACACGCACGAGGATCTGCCTTCTCTCTCTCTCTCTCTCTCTCTCTCTCTGTGTCTCTCTCATATCCATGAAACTTATTAAAGCTTCCAATCACGTTCAAAGTCGAATGACTTGCTCGATTTAAAATACGTCGCAAATTGCGTGATTCGCAGATTGTTTTTCTGAAAACAACAATTACAATGATTTCAACATTCAATTTGTTGACGGTGATTTCAATGCCGTTCCTTTGGAAAAACCGATTTCCATTTGACTTTTTAATTAATTAACGACGATATCGCCTCGTCATGTTCCACGGATGAGGAAGTGGATAATCGGTGGTAAGAAATGGAAACGAATTGCTCAACACGACCGCATGGCACGGCGTCGAAATCATCATGTCCAGCCTATGAGGAGATGGTAAAGTCTCTCTCTCTCTCTCTTCTCGAGAACTCTACGCGAGAAACACAAGAGCAACTATGACCCACTCCAGACGCTTTCTTCGCTTTTGTCGCTTTCAGTAATCGTCTTTCAGCAATGTCTTTCTCTATCTTCGAGAGAGAGAGAGAGAGAGAGAGAGAGAGAGAGAGAGGAATGAACAGTACTTCTTCCAGCTAATGCTTTGTCAAGCGGGTAATAGGAAAATATGCTGTTTAGAGAGCTAATTACCGTGTGCGGTAATTGATGAGAGAAGCGGATCTTGTTACGCGTTGTTGGTATATCGTTGTATAATACAGAGAGGAAGGAAGAGAGAAACTTTACTTCCATTTCTTCTTTCCTACCTCTTGAGCTGAAAATTATAGTGAAAATCTCGATCACGAGATGAACGCGTCGCTGAGATCAATTTCATTTCAAAATGTTTGTAACGAAGCGACGAGGAGAGGCGGAGGAGGAGGATGATGTATATTATCAACGGTGTGCAACAAAAATGTTTGTTTGTTTTGTTTTGCTAGCAGTGACGATCGAGGCCGAGGGATGGATCGATCCGCAAGGTCGAGCGGTCAGGACAATACTTGGATTAAGAGCAGAAGTCTCTGGTCGACCATAAAAATGCACCGCATCACTCTGCTAGCCTAACTCTCCTCTCGACTCACTGTTTTTTACCACGCTACTATCCTCGATCCTCGCCGATTCACTATAATCTTATAGACAAATGCTTTTCCCTCTCTTTCTTATGCGTGAAATGTGGCAGCTTCCCGCTTATCCTTCGTATTTTTTGCCTTGAGATGATCGCCTCGATTCGTAAATTCGTTTCTCGTGACACGGTGCACGCTCTCGACCGCTGCTTAATTACCTTCATTATCAGGAAATCGATTTCCGTCTTTGAACGAAGCCCGAAGTCTCTCTCTTTTTCTCTCAAAAGTTCCTTTAACTATGCGAGATTGTCGCATAGGGAGTAAAGAACAACTCAACTAAAAAAAAAAAAAAAAAACAAACTTGTAAAATCAATTCGTTTCGAATTCCCGATGGAAATCGAAAAATCGCTTTCTATCTTTCCTTTAAGGAAAAGCGGTCGAGCGCGTGGACCGTGTAGTCGGCTGCTTCTCGTGTTCGAAGATCACGAAAAAATCAAAAATGGAAAATCTCAATGGATCACGATGATTCGTTTCAGGACCCACTTTGGAACCGCCATTGCCACGGCGAAAGAAATGCCCGGAGCTTGCGTACAAAACGCACGAATTCATCACGGCAGCCGATGGGGGTGGTATCGATGCCGTCGATTCCAACGTTGTAGCTGATAAAGTTCGAGTACGTGCTCGAATTATTATTTTTTCCATCTTTTTTTATTTTATTACATATCGATTATGGGAACGATAATTGGCAATAAACGTTACATCCTAATCCGGGAATCTTAAATTCGGAAATTCTTTCACTTATTATCGATCAATGATAATGAAAAAGAAGAAAGAATGAACAAGGGACGAAAAATGAAACTGGAAGGAAACAATTTATCGTTCAAAGATTTTTCCTGTATACGTGCAGCCTGCAGGACAATTTGTTCAAGTTCTTTGTCAACAAGTCTTTGTCATCATCGAGTTTTCTTCCCGCGTATCTTCTTTTATAAACGCAATACTCGAAGAGAAAACGCTGATAATCCCACTGAAGTAATATCATTATTGCAGGAAGTTACAACGCAGTCGGGTTTACCACCGAGTCAATTGAGCAAAGCGATCTCACGGATCAGCACCGAGTATCGGTTGCAGTTTGCCTGGCCTAGAAGACCCCAACTGACGAATGGCGAGACAGTGGCGCCAGGAGTGATGGCTGCCGGACTCCCTGCAGGTACGACAGGACCACCTAGAAAGTCTCTCAGCATGGGAGCTCTTAAGCAGGGTATCGCTCCTACAGGGCCCGCCCCGGTTCACAAGAAACGTCCCGGTGATGTCGATCATAAGCGTGATGGTAAATGGAACATCTCGACAAACTTATAATCCTCCAGATGTCCGCTTCCCAAAAGTGTCGTTCAAAGTAGAAAAAAAGTGTCAAATTTTCAGTTACAAACACGTCTCTCTCTCTCTCTCTCTCTTTCTCTTTGATCTTTTCTAATCGTTTCTTTCTTTTTTTTTTTTTTTTTTTTTATTATTAACGTTTCACAGGGATGCAAGCATCGGAGCTAGAACCTTTGGTCGGAGGAACTGGAACGGACACTATCGACGGAGTGGTGCCCGAGGGCGACGAGCGCGAGGAAGACATGCCGGACTTGAAAATAGCTTTCAGGTCAGAGTTCAAAACGATATATAATTCGACCTAGCTTATCGAGCGCAGTTCCTTATGCGGTATCGCATGTTCGGACGACGGGGTTCGAAAGGAAGAACAAGAAAGCATCTACGACGATATCCTAGAGTCGATTGTGAAGCGTTTCGCAGAAAGCGTTAGTCGAAAACGAGAGAGAAAGAAAAAAAAAAAAGAAAAAGATACGTCTCAATACCCTACAACCACGATTGATTCTTTGCAGGGGTAAAAAATCAGGTAGGACCGTAAGGATATCGGATGATAAAGGGCTGAGCAAACCGCAGGAGAAACCGTTTCCCACTGCTGAAGTCATCGAGCTTAGACGACTCGCTGACGAGTACAAGGTAATTGGTTGGGAGCAGAGATGCCACCATTCCATTCCTTTCTTTCGTGGATATTCATTCTTCGAGTTTCGATACGAAACTATATATTCCCTTCCCTCCTTTCTTAGTGTCTTTCATCTCTCGAGTGTTTCCCGATGGGCTTTCGTCGTCCATAGTGTACCTTTTACTCTACGTTTTTGTGTCATTGTAAATATTTTCAATTTCGCCCGCGTCGCAATCGTGTAAAGGTGAATCGATCGTCGTTTCGACGAGTTCGTACGAATTTGCATGCGTTCGTCTTACCAATTTTTCCAGAACAAAATTTCCTAAATACGTACGTTTCAATTACAAATTAATCATCTTCACAACCGTACGCGAGAAATTTCAACGTATTTCTTTCCTCGTACACATGCATGTTTTTATTGACGATGAAATCGATTGAAATCGGTGAGAATTTGTTTGCACACGAAACAAAATGTGCGTGTCTAGCATTTCAAAGCATGTTCCCTGTATTCGTCATGTGTGTGTGCGCGCGCGTGCGTTAGTGCAACTAGAAGCGCGTTATATAGCTATAGTGTCTTCTAGGAAAATGAAAAGCAACAGAATGATTGGTTCTCATTTACATTAGCATCGCGACTGGGGTTGCGGTCTGGCAGCCGAGGACGAGGCTTCGCTGTGGAAACGAGTCTCCAGTAACCACGCTCTCAACGCGCTGTCCCTTGCCAGGCCAGTACACTATTCCACTCTCAAACATCATTTTCAATGTCGCTTGACGAAATCGAAATCGACAGTAAGAGATGTTAGTTTAACCCGATTAATAGAAATGTAAAACGAAACGATCGCTCGTTCCACGGACGGGAAAAAGAAAACGCATAACGATGAACGAATTAATTAACGAATAAGAAGGTCGTTAGAAATAATTGTAACTGTTTTGATATCAAACATAATGTTGGACATACAATTACTTTATTACTCGTTGTGACTACACGATTTAATCGACCATTTTTCATGTTTACACAATAGTACAAGTAGTACAGGTGTGCGCAGGTAGCGAATTCAATCGGCGTGTTACGTTAAACACGATTAAATTTTACTGTGTGTGTGTGTCATGGCATCTTATCAAAAAAAAAAAAAAAAAAAAAAGAAAAAAACGACATCGATGAACAATTGGACAAATTCTGTCGTTCATTGTTAAGATTCGCTAGCCCAATTATTTTGAGAAAGAAAAAAAAGAAAAAAAAACAACAAACATTTCCATTCATACACGCGCACAGACATTCGCACAACTCGAGTCAAAGAAAAGAGAGAAGAAAAGAAAAGAGTCAAACGTAGTTGTACAGGGAATGAATTCGCATCTTTCACACGGGTTTTGTCGTAGCTGCCTTTTATTTCTTCCACGCGATGTGTCTTCTGCCTCGTGCCGAATTGCAACAGTACGGGGGAAAAAGCCAGTGACGAATGATTGCGTATTTAGGTCAGTAACGAAGGAAGAGAAAGAAAAAGAGAACACGAGAAAAGTTGCTCCGGTTACCGCCGCGATGACCATGCCTCCTGCAGGTCGACCATCTTCGGTTCAAGCTAGACCCATTCATGGAATTTTGCAGGATGATTCTAAAGCGGTATGTGGATCATTTCAGTTTCAGTTACTAACAGCGTCGTCGGTTTCATTCGACTCTACGTGATATTTATTACACACATTGTCGAACAGGATACGGAAAGAGCTATTGCTCGCGCAAGAAAAGATTTCTTGATCCGCCATCATCTGGATCGTACTACTGGCGTGGGTAAGTGTATTAAAATCAATTCCCAAACGTGGTAAAAACTTTGTGAAATCATTTTTTTTTTTTTTTTTTTTTCCCTCCCTCCTGCGTTCCAACACAGGCGATGGTGCACTGCTTCCCTCTCCAACGAGAGAAAAGTTGGAGCCCGTAATACCACGACGTCGAGAGGAAACGAAAGAACACCGCGAAGAAATTCAGCCTAAAACGAAATCCAGCCCTAAGAACAGCCCAAGAACCGGTCGTTCGCAGAGTCTTGGTCCAACTGTGACGGAACGTCGATCACCTAAACGTCAACCGCCTCGTGCGCCTTCCGTCACCAAAGATGCCAAGGTATTATTAATTTAAACGAAACATCTTTTGTACACGATATCCGAGCAACAATTTATTTCGAGAAAGATTCAAAATTGAGATATAAGATTGAATTGCTTCGAAATAATTTTTTAATCCTCTCTGATGACAAAATTATCGATCGAATTTCCTTTGCTTTGCTAGGAAAAGGAGAAGGAATCAAAGGACAAGGAGAAAGAGCAAAGGGAAAAAGGCGGTGAGCCTGAAAGGCATCCACGACCGAGTAAGTAAGATGAACGAGCATCGATACATCCTTCGTCATCTCTTTGTATCGATATATAGTCGATCGATTTAGTATTTCAAGAGATCGCACCACCAAATCGATTGGCGCTCGTAATTTTGTTACGAGTTCCTTTTGCATTTTCGTGCATATATCTATCATTGAATTTTATTGGACAGAAATCCATACATTATATCTACGTATATATATATATACATATATTATGCGAGTTTGGTCTGCTGTTTGCTCTTGTGAGTCCCAAAAGCCAAACCGTTCGTCATACCTGATCGTATTTACCCTATTCGAATCGTGTTGCAAAAGAGACATTCACCGCTATTAAGAGTATTACTAAATATTTACATTTGTATTTCTTTCTTTTTTCTATCAAAAGATCAATCAATAATTATGAATCGATCTATATTTTCTTTCCTATTAAATGGATAACTCTTCAAGCGGTGTATGTCCAATACGTTAACTGCCAAATGGTCGTTAATGTTTAGGCATATGCATGACACTCCTGTTTAATCGTTTCTATATCTCTGTTTCTGCCTTTGAGCCCACATCTATAGTAACTAGTAGACCTATTGATTGTCCGTACAGAAAATTTTGCGACGTGTTGTCTTCCCCTTTTTCCCTGAACGGCCTCCGGAAACCGTGGAATAGCCTTGAACCAACCGTTCGTTCCTTGTTATATTAGAAAGTTCGATGTCGACCAGACTGAAATAATGTCAATCAAGTATAAATCAAAACCAACGATAAAGGTATCCCATCTTTTACGAACCATAAAATGAAAAAAAAAAAAGTTTAACATCTTTTCAACAAAAATGATCTACTACATCGACGTACTCAATCCAAGTATCATCGATTGATAATCCTTGTCATATTGTTTTACGTATCAATAATATCATTTCATATATATATATATATACATATATGTACTTGTTAGTATCATGATTTTTCATCCTACGTGACGTCTCCTCGTTCATTCGTAATCACCACCAGTCACATCTCTTCGATCTACCATCGTCTTTCATCATCTATCGTCAAGATCGTGTACTCGACCAAATATAATCATCGTCATTATGCCTCATCCATTGAACCATCTATGCGGTGAGCAACAAGCATTCGTACGTTAGTCGTAATCGCATCGCTTCAAACTTCATCTCATCTCTCAGCTCTTTGAAATCAAAAGCGTCTCACAAGAGAAAAGAAAAGAAAAGAAAAAAAAAGATCTACGTGATTCGATGTCTGCCACGTGCTTTTTGATCGAAATCACTGGATAGATCATCGAGATAGATAATACTTTGATAAAATAAACACCCCTTTGCCTCATCCTTCTTCCTTCACCCACCCCTACTTCCAATCCCCTTTTTCTTTTTTGTTTTCAATCTTTGCCTCTCTTTCTCTCTGTCTGTCAATCTATTCAGTCATTAATCAGGCTAAAAGTTGCTCGCGCGAGATCGATCGCGATCAGATCGACGATCGTGTCCGAGCATTGCGATCGGATTGATCAGGAGTGGTAGCGGGTGTTTCAGTCACGGGCCCTGGCCGCGTGCGTTGGAGCATACGGGAACCGTCGACGGTTTCCTCGACGGGTTCGTCGACCAGCGTGCCACCATTACCGCCACCACCCTCGGGCCCAGGGCCTACTCCGTTCTACAGGAGGTCCCCGCAGGTCCATCGGAAATGTACGTTCTCTGTACCACGTACCTGCTGCCCGCTAGCCCGACTTTCACGTATTTCAGATATCTCTATAACCCTTTACTCCCGCACCAATTACCATGGTCACTATTTATACCTTTCACCGTAACTAACTATCTCTATCTTTAACCCTTAAACAGTTTAAATGATTAAATATATAGGAGATAGAATGTCGAGTTGATTGTTAAATGTTAAATTACACGAATTTGTTTTATTTAATTATCCCGTTTTATTTCGATTAAACTGTTAAAGGGTTCGATTGAATCGCTGAATCGAATCGTTGCTCTTAATACATAATAGTAAACGTGATGAGAAACTTCTTGAAACGTTAGGATTAAAGTCGAATTTCTACTAATGATTATTACTGATAATAATTGAGATACATTTCGTATGGTCCAGTTTGTGGGTGAAAATTTTTTCTTGTTTAAACGATTCCCGAATCGTTCGCAAATCAAAACTTCAACAATATTTTAATCAAAACTGGTTTCTTTTTTTTTTTTTCCCTCTCTTGTTCTAACTGTTCAAGATTCATCTATGCTCGAATATTTTTCGAGATTACACGCGTCGTTTGTTCGATCGGTTCCAGGATGATTCGAAACAATTTTCAAAACAATGATATTGAGACTGACATTACATGTATATACCTATATACATTTATATATGCGTATATACCGCAATGAAATTCCGCGGCCAACTTTCTCGTCTATTGTGACGCGATACACATATTGCGTCCATAGCTATTACTAAGTGTGAGGAAACCTCGATATTCGAGTGTGGACGTAATTCTGAGCGGCTTGATAATGCCGAAATATCCTTCAGCCCTCGTTAACCTTTCCAATAAAAAAATAAATCTCAACATATGCGATACAACCTTGCTTAAAATGTATTATAATTAATATGTTGAAACGAATCAATTGATCATATATATACATATAACGATAGAAACTTGTCGATATTAACTGGTATTTCGAAAAATATTTCGAAATATTTCGATCGAATACTCGAGCTATTTCATACCGTGATAGATATTTTATATTTCACATTATTGCGAATGCAACATTTCAAGCAAGGTATTGCGCCAATGAGAGCTGTCTTACACGTAAATTCCCTTAATCGAAACGACGCTTTATTCATCATTGTACTTTGTGTACCGTATGTTTTAGCCTTCCTCGCAACCACAGCTCCCCCCTATCGCCCCCTTCATCACATCAAACCCTCGACCACTACCACAAGTACTACCACAATTACCACTACTACTACCACAACCACTATCACTACCACCACAAACACAACAAGTACAAGCGTAAAACCCCCGGTAAAACATTCGATTCATACGAGTGTCCATCACCCACCTACGTCGAGCGCTGCTGCTGCGGCCAGGCCGGACCGTGTTAAAGATATAAGCCGATCCCACCAAGGTCCAAACGAAGCTCAGGCAAAAACGGGCCGCGACCAGTCAGCTGCGGCTGCGGCCGCAGCCGCCGTCGCCGATCCATCCAAATCATCCTCCGATAGTCGATACGCGTCAAACCAAGCCGCTACCGCCGTCCAACCTAGTAAGTAGCATGCTCTCTGTCAGAAAAAGACCTGTGTTCTTCTCCGTTGCCTTTTATATATATATTTATATATATATTTATCCGCTCGAACACAATTAACAACAGTGCTTTCCGTGTGTTCGTTGGTGTCGTTATTATCGTTGTCGTTATTATCATTGTCGTAATCGATAATCGTTGTCGTTATCGTTATATCGCTATCGTTGTCTTTGTTATATTTGTTATTATTATATACGTATAAATACTTTTTTCTCACCCTCTCTTTCTTTTCTTCTCTCTTTATCTATCTATCTATCTCTTCTTCGCCTCGATTATCTATTCGTTTTACCAATTTTTCTCCACTATTTCTCGTTGATTCGCTACTCGAATCCCTAATTTTTTTTTTTTCTACTTTCACACACACATGTTCTCTCTCTCTTTTTCTCATATGTATCACATATATTGCTATGTATCTCCTTGATACTCTTTCGGTTCGGAGCAATGGTGTTCGGAAGCGAAGCTATTCCTGAAATTCACACTTTAATACGGTTCTTTTTCCCGCGCGAAATAGAGCGCCTACGAGTTCTTCCTTTCTCGTCACGCTTTCATCGTATAGATTGCATATAGATCGTATACACAGATATATGAATATATATTTACCACGTTTTCACTCGAATCGGACGGTTCTTCGCGATTGTGTTTTTAAAACTACTCTCTGCTACTTGTCTCTACTACTTAATGTATCTACGTCGTATAGCTGTCAAATCAAGGGATTCGAGATAGCTTTGTGTACATCTGATTGTGATCTATATATATTTTTTTCACTGCGCTGAATTCATCTCGCTAAATTCGTTCCTTTGTGCAATAGCCGGAGCTGTCGACTGTTTGTTAGATCAGCTTTTCGCACCAACACCCGCGCCTAACCTCGAAATCGAATCGTCACTCTCTAAAGACTCTTGAACAGAAAAAGGAACAGAAAGAAGAAAAGAAACGTGTGAGAGTGTTTAGAACGTGTCAGGTGACCGTTGAACGTAAGTGTGTGCTTCCAACGATGATTATGATCCGTTTAGAAATTTACGAAAATTTTCTTTCACAGAGAAACAAACACACGATTTTACTTAGTTCGTAATATGCGTATTAAGCAATAACCCTGTGACTTTCTCTTCGTTCTCTTTCTTTCACATTCTTTTTCTTTCTATATTTGTTTTTCTCTTTTTCTGATCATATCTGATTCGCAGGATTCTGCTTTTTGTCGAACACGGAACTACAAGGGGAAGCAGAGAAAAGAGGAAAGCAGATTATCCGTGATATTTCACCGCTCAGTGCAATCGAGTACATAAATGTGCGATAGAGAGAGAACAATAGCCTGTATGCTAGAGCCCTTTGTCAACCTGTTGCGTGGCCGTGCAATACAGCTGCACATTTACACACATTCTATACGTCACACCTAACCTAGTATTCTTTCTTCTTCACCAATCTCTCTCTCTCTCTCTCTCTCTCTCTCTCTCTCTCTCTCTCTCTCTCTCTCTCTTTCTGTTTATCTCTTTCTGTTTAACTATCTATGTATGTATCTGTATATTCGTACAAATACATATATGTTTTTTCCTGCATCCTGAGTACGCTAGTGTACTTTTTACTGAAATGTTCCCATTTCGTAGATCTCTCCTGTAATCGCGAATCACAATCGATTTTCAGCGCTCGATGACTCGATCAATGTTTCTCTCCGCTCCTATTATTTAAATATCGTTAACCACCAACGGTAAGAACGACATAAAAATCCTTTTTGAATACAAGTAAATATGAGAGTTTCGATAAAGTATAGAGTATGGAGCATCTCGATAGAAAGTTAGGATAGAAAGTATCCCGAAATTTAAATAAAACAAAAAAAGAGAAAAGATACATACACATATACATGTATATAAAAAATTCGAAACATCGAGTGCAATCCCGCTCGAGCACGAGCAACAGGATGGATGTATACAAAATCGTTAAAAGTGTCAATGAAACATTGCAGTGACGGCAGAGCCACAAGTAAACGGGGACGTGACAGGTGGAGAGTCGAGTGTCGCGTCGACACCACCGTCCCAGTCTCAGGCACCAGTTTCAGCCACCGCCGCAAGCCCGTGGATCGACGACGAACCGGTAGTGAAAAGTCCACCAGAACCGACAAGGGTAAAGTCGCCGGAACAGATGATCATGCGCTCACCGGAGCCGGTCAACTGGACGGTTCCATTAGACACCGGGAAAACATTCACTGTCACGCAAAACGTTAGAGAAGGTAACTAGTATTTGAACCCTTTGCACTCGTATTTAAGAAGGTTATCAATCAAGTAACAAGAATATAATTATATTATACATATAACGTAATTATATTTACTAATATAAATATATGTATAATAATAAAATGTAGGATGGCGACTATATGGTGACATACGAGTGCAAAGGGTTAACATTTGTTCGTTTCTTTTTCTTTCGAGAAAGAAAAATACAAAATTCAATGCTACTCATTGGTGAACGCTGTAGAATTTTCATACTATATTTAACATGTACAGCGAACCTTTTAATCTGTTTAATAATGAGAATATGAAATTTTAAAAAAATTTTTTTAAAATAGATAAAAAATATTAGATATATTACGTATTTTTTAAAAAAAACAAGAAAGAATAGATAACGTTGATCAACCAATCTTTATCTTAATGCATTATAAATGAATACTATAATTTTAATTTTAATTATATGTATATATTAGTTATTAAAAATAACAATATTCGATTATTAGAATTATTTTATTATAATTATTAATATAATCTTTTGGAATTGAACATATTTAATATATTTTACATTGGGTAAATTTTAAAGATTTTTAAATTAATTCAATTTACATAATTTCTTTGGATTAATTCAATTTATGTTATTTAAAAAAAGTGGAGAAATTTAAATCTAAAGTCTGGTTAAAAGAATGGATTATATTCGAAATTTGAAAGTTCACTATTATTTCTCACATGTCATTAGAAATATATTTGAACAACTTGTCAAAAAATTATTGATTTAAATGAGATCGAAATATTGCTAAGAATATTTTGAATAACTTTTTCTTGTACATATAACCGATAATTAACTTTAATTTTATTATGTTATATGTAAACTTTATACCATATATAATTATTTGAACAAAGTAAATAAAAAATTTAAGAAGTGATTCTAAAGATAAATTCAAAATTGATATATAAAAATTGAAGTTTATTTTTTATTTTGTAAATATTTTAATTTTATATTAGATAAATCGAAACAGATATTGAGTGTAATGGAAATAATGCTTCTTATTCAATCATTGAGTTATTTTATTTCATCTATGGCAAAATTAAATTGTTTATAGTTTAACAAATAGCTTTGAAATGAATATTTTTGCGTATCAATTTTTATATTTGTTTTAATCTTTAAAATCACTTTAGGTTTTCTAGCTACATGTACATTTTTCTTCTTATACATATAATTACAAAAGCGTGTAACGATATCATGTTATTTTTTTATATCTTTTTTATCTGAATTTTAAAATAAAATTTTAAAGTATATCATTAGATGCCATATATCCAATATTTCAAATATATGCGTGCAAAGCTATATATAGCTGAAATATTTGAATGTATAAATTTAACAATTATAGGAAATCTTATCTCAAATCGTATATATATATATATATGATGTAAAAAATACTCAAAGATTGTTTAAAATGTTTAATACTTTTAACGTTATATTTCAAACTTGAAATCTGTTATGAGAAAAAAGTTTTTTCACAATAAATTCACAATGTATTTCATTCGCTATAAATATTAATATATATTAATAAAATTCCATATTCATGATATTCAATTTATATTACATTTTCAAGAACCTCTGACGCGTCCGCATAGCGAGGCAAAGAGCTGGGCACCTTCGTCGGTTCCATCGGCTCCGCAATCTGCACCACCTGAATTAGCGGCACAGCACAAGTCGCAACATTCCCAACATTCCGGATATAAATCTCCAGAAAGTGAAAGTGTTTCTATAGGTAGCTTTAGCGGTTTGAACGGACACAAGGACATGGACTCCGAAAGGGATAGTCCGTTGCCCTCAAATATTCAAACTGGCGGCACTCCCACACATGTTGACGATGTAAGAGTTGTTCTTTCATGGAAAAAAAGTATTGTTCAACTTAAAATAACCGATTTTAAAATTAAAACAAAAAAATTTTAATTTCGAGAAATAAAGAAAACATTTTTATTGAAAAATAAAAATTTTTATCAATTATAGGAAACAGGCGGTATCGAAGAAGAATCTAAGGAACAAAGATCGGAGCCATCAATAAAATCCGTAGCAGGGACGAGCTTAAGATGTCTAGAGGATCCAAGTTTTGACTATGAGAGAAAAAAAGAAGGTAGTCAGCCAACAACGACGGCGACCATGACAGCCCCCTCATCGACGACGACTCCTCAGCAGGGTTACCGTATTCTAGAGGCAGAATCACCTCAAGGTGGCACGATTGATAGTGGCGGTGCCGGTAACATGGGTGGAATAGGAAGTAGCGGGGGTGGCTACCATGTACTGGAAGCGCCGACAGTGGTTCCAGGCTCTGCACAACGTTCCGCAGCGAGCGAAGTGCTGGAAAAAGCACGAAATCGTTTCGATAAATTCTGGGGAAAGGGCAGCGGCTCAGAGAATTAGGGCGTTCAATGCAAGATAATAAAAGTAGTAGCAATGTTCTCGAAAGCGGAGAAACAAAGAGAAACGAAAAAGACGAAGGTAGAAGAGAAAAGGAGAATAAATGATAAAACAATTCGACGAGGTTCCTATGGAAGCTCCTTTCCTGATTCGTCTTCTTGTTCCGGTTGTTTTTCATCGGAAACGAGATATCTCGTAGGTTCCTTTCCGTCTTACTCGTCACGTGCTGAGCGTTCTTCGTTCTTCCGGAAACGCCTCGAAAAATCTGTTCGAGCATTTTCTTTAATTCGATCATCAAAACCATATATATAAATATATATTGTATTCATTTCAACCAAAAGTTGAAATGATATATTGTAGCAGAAATTTTTTTTTTTTTCAGGAAAAATTTATTTTTCATTTTATATATTATTTTAAGCACGAAAAGAAGAGTTTTTCGAATTTATACGAGTGCTTGAATGTAATTGATAAAGCTTCGAAGAAAAGAATTGGTATATATATCTTCTCTATAAAATGATCGAGGAAAACGAAGAGGTGCGTGCAGGGAACATATTTTATTAAAATTCGAAGAATGCATTTGATTATGTACACAAATACACATTTACACAATACACAGTGTTATGCACACATAAGTTTTTTAATTTGCCAGAATCAGCAAATACGTTCGACATAGTAAAACATGATTTTAAGTCGAAATGTTAAAAAATGTTAAAACAAAAAATTTTAAAAATCTAATTTCCAATTTGTAGGACATTCAGATATACACAAATACACGCGATACCACGCGATAAGATGATACATAGAAAGGCACGCACTTAGACGAGTATGCGAGTCAATAAGTTTCTAAGATGTTTCAAGTGATCCTTCGATGTTTCGAAGGAGGATCAGCCATAGTTAAGTCCGAATTTTTTTTTCCATTATAAGAATAGAACAAAAGAAGAAGAAGAGAAAAAAAAGAAAGAAAATAATCGTGACGAATCGAATTGCGAGGAAATAAAATACGGCTTGTTGCTATAAATAAGGAGAGAAGGATTCAATAACCTTCAACCGCTTCGTGCATTTTATATAAATCTATATACAAAAAACAATTATGTACGTATACACGAATATGAATGTGTACAATTAATGGGTATTGCACTCGCGGATTACATAATCACGGAACCGAAAATATTCCTAGGATCTTTCCTGTCAATCATCCAATATTTCGACTTATCGATCAATTTAAAAAAAAAAAAAAAAAAAAAGATCTCTAGAAAGAAAGTTGATCATCCGCGATAGATCTGTTAAATTATTATCGATAGTACTGTGAAAGGATTAGTTTCTTTTAAATACAAACTAACATTTTTTGCGTTTGCCGATTCAGAAATGGATATCTATTCCATTTTTATATAGAATACTTGATCGTTTTTAAGAAATTTATATAAAATCGTCTATATTATTAACTGCACAATAACTGATATTTTTCAGTTATATCATATTCATATTATTATACAGATATTCTTATATCTTATTCATTTATTTATTTCTTACTTTGAGCAAAAAGAAAATCTTTAGTCTTTCTTGTAAGTACTTCGATATCTTGATCTTTCCTTGAATTTTCTTCAAAAAAATTTCTGAAAGAAACGATCAAGTATCATCCAACGAGCAATTTGTCGAAAAAAAAAAAAACTGGCAAATGAAAACTATCATCAAGCGAAATGAATTACTGTAGTGAGGCGTAGTGTTTTTTTCATGCATAATACAAATTCTCGAGAACAACCGGGAAAGACGAATTAATTCGATCGTTGGGAACCGACGAGAATCGAAATAAAACGAAGGGAAATTTGCAATTCCTACGAATTTCGCGCGAGAAATCACGCTTTTACGCGTCGCTTGAAACTTACGACTAGAAACTTGGTATTAGTTCAAAATATATTGAAATTATGGAATAATTTGAAAAAAAAAAAAAAAAAACAGGAAAGAGAAGAATGAATATTAACTTCCCGTGAAATGTTGTATTCCGTCTGATTTCTTACATGATAAAATCATTCGTACGTTTCTCTTAAGAACGAATCGAAGATAAAGAAGAAAAGAAGAGAAAAGAGATTCGATATGTCCGAAGCTTAATAACAAGGGAAGTCTTCCTATCTTAAAATATAAGAAATAAGGAGAAACAAAAAAAAAATAAGTAAATAAAAGATCAATCTTTTTATGATTATGAAAAGATATAGGATTCCCTTGTTCTTGCTTCGAGGACGAGCAAGGAAGGAGAGCAAAGAGAAATGCAAAGAAAAAGAAAAATACCGAATGACTCAAGCGACGGAGCTTTTTCTCTCTTTCACGCGCATTTGGTACACCGGTACACCACACTCCATCCAGATCCACGTCCAAGAGTCAACCAACCGTAGTGAAGCAGTATAATGATAATGATTAATATGATAAACGATAATCTAGTAATAAAAAAAAAAACTACTAAAGAAAAAAAAAATAAAAAAAACGTGTGGAAAAAAAAATTACAAAATGCAAATGACTGACGAGGGACTAGATGAAAGTGTAAAAGATCAGGGTGTCGATGAAAGATTGTAGGAACATTTTTGAAAATAGTTGACCGAACGATAGCCAATCAATGATAATTATTTTAGTTTTTAATTTAATCAAATTATTTAGTTTCTTACAACAAGAAAAGAAAAAAAAAATTGTAATTTTAAGTCAAAAATTGATATGAAATGTTTAAAATTTCTTTTATTCCTTGAATTATACATTTGAACAATATTTATTTGAATTTTTTTACGCTGCAGTTTATTCTTTAGGAATAATTTTTTTTAGGATTAATTGATGATATGAAGAAAAAAAATATTAATTCTTAATGATATGGAGAAAAAAAAAATATTGAAATTTATCATTGATTATGCTACCGTCTCAAACAGTTCAAGATATCGGTACGATTAGAAAATATTTGCATCACAAAATTCTTTTTTCTTTTTTTTTTTTACAAGAGTTTCATGCCATTTTCCTTCTTTCCTCAATTCTCCCTTTCCTTCCCTCGATTGAATTTAGAAAGAAGAAACGTTTATCTCTGCTTACACCGATCTGTCTGATTCAAAAATGAATACTATCAAATGAAATGGAAAATGAAAAATAGAAAGTACAAGAAATGCATGACTTTAATTTATTAGATTATTAAATGAATTCTATTTCTTGTATTTATTTGAATATTTTTGCATAAAATTTTCTATCACTTCTATTTTTAATCATAAAATAATATTTCCATTGTTATATAAATATTCGTCTCTGTACAATTTCTAGATCATCTGTTTTTAAATCCGTTTTTAATATTCAATTTTGTGATTTTTATGCATAACATCATTAAATTGTTTAATAATCTTATATCAGATATTGAAAGATATTTTCGCAATTACCATTTTAATCTATCTATCGTTTATTGTAATAAGCGCTTAAATTATTTACATATTTTATTAAGATCGTTTTGAAAATTTAAAAATATGTAATATTTAATATTTAATAATTATAATTAAAATTAAAACAGACAAAAAAAAACTAAAACAATACTATTACAATAGTTCATTCAATTAATATTCTTGATTCAAAATTCATTTGAAACAATAGCATTGTACAAAATATTATTACTAATAGTTTGCTATATTATTCTGTTATATAATGATTGTTCAAATTACATTATTAGGGAAAGAAAGAGATGAGAATGATTATGATAACATATATTTATTTGTTGCCATTGTTAAAATTATATTAAAAAATTTTTAACAGTATCATTAAATCATATTATTCCTTTTTTTTTATTTTCTTAGCTAAATTTTATCAAAAAAAATAAAAAAAAAGAGTGCAAAAAGAGAGAAAGAAAGCTTGAACAGTTTGGTGTAAGCCTATAAAAACGGAGACGGAAACGTTAATCAACAAGGCTAGTAACCGTTTTAAATATGTTGGAGAAGCACCTCGCAGAAGCTTACACTGCCTTTCCGAATTTAGAAGCTGATTTGTCCTGTGATTTCCAGAACGTCACACATCATCATCTATAGGGCTACTATGTACATTATATTCAACCTCGATTTGAAACATAAATCATGAAACACACATGTAGACACAGTGAAGGAAAATAATTCTCCCTGTTTTCAAACGAAGTAAGATCCTAATGAATACTGCGAAACAAAATAAATATTTATTCATTTTGAATTAAAATATTTATTCATTTCTATTTGATAGATAATCGAGTGCGATTTGGTAATCATTTTTAAGATTTTTCACAAGACTATAAATAATGTCTTGACAGGCAAAAGTTCAACATATTATGTTTTACTTTATAATTATACGCATATCTAACAAGTACAGATGATATGTTTAAGAAAAAGGCTTGGAAATTCAAAAACCAAAAGTTTACGATAAATCTTCCTTCTAATCAAACAAACGATTTATTATTTCGTATAGTTGTTTTCTTTACCAAAATTTATTCAATTCAACACTTCCCTTCCCATTGCTCCAAGCCTTTCTTCTCATTTCTCATATGTAGACAGATCTGGGACTCTATTACTAATGATTACAAAATCATCAAATGGGTCTTATAAGAAATGACAAATATGAATGTGCTGGCCACGTTCAACAAATCAAGATTCAAAACAGAAACTATGAATAAAAGTATAGTATTTTAGAAGATCTTTTTTTACAATTAAAAAAAAATTGGCTATTGAAGACTCTGATGGTAAGAAATACGCGAAAATCATTTTATTTCAAAACAAGAAAACAAAAATATTTAAAAAAATACAAAATGGAATGATTATTGTTTCAGAATTTCGCCTGTATTCTCGCCTCAGTCTTTATGCCTATTAATACATAGATAGATTGTGCTATATATATATATATATTTATATATAAAAATATATTTATATATACATTATATAGTATATTATGAAAAAAACAAGCGAATAAAAGAAAAATAACATTAGATTAAAACAACAATAATATTTATGAAAAAATTGAGAAGATAAATCGAAGTAAAGCCTGTTTTGTCAAAATAAGAGAATTACGTATAACAGTCAATTATTATAAGAATAATGACAATGATGAATATGCTTTATGATACCAATAGCGTGAATGATTATTTCTTAATTTTTTTTTCATCGATTGGATTGATTCTTCAATTTTTTAAAATATTAAATTTAGTAATAAAAGTAAATCTTTTTTCCTTTACTTTTTCCTTTTTTTTAGAAAAAAATTTTTTGAAAGGAAAACATGATTGATTTAATTAAGAAATAAAATATAACGAGATTTCTCGTATTTTACAAAACAGATTGAAAAAAATTTACAATTACAAAGTTGAAATTATTATTGAGAATAGCAAAAAGTTACATATGTAACTTTTCTTCGAATATATTTTTTTTCTATGTCATTCTATATCCTTAAATCAATATGTAATCATTTATTACAAAATATCGAATTTGAATCATTTATCATAATGTAACATCTTGTTATTTAATCAACGAGATAAAGATGATAAAATCATTAAGAGAAAATCATTTCATCAAGAAAAAATTAAAGGAAATTTTAAGCTATACTAGTGAATTTTTAAATGATTCGATTAACTGCCAAGTGATAACATCTATATATCAATATAACTTTCTCCACTTTATCGCAAATAATTTAATTATTTTTCTAGTGTTGAATCCGAAAATAACGCAACAATATTTCGATATTTTACATTAAATTATATAATTAATAAGTAACAAAAACTTGATAACGTGCGGCTGGAAATTTCAGGAGTTCAATTTTTACGATCACATTTTTTTTTCTCATATCCCTTTCCCACACTCAATGTGCATGTATTGGGACCGATGTTGATCTTTGTAGGAAAATTCACTGTTTGTAAAAACGAAAGCAAACCAAAGGGAAAGAAAATGATTATTTAATATGAGATATTAAAAAAGAAATTACTATCACGACGAGCATATAAATGTTAAGCATTACGTAACACTACGGTACTTTTGCGCATTCCCTTCTCGTCCAAAATTGCGTTTTTACTCTCCGATTGCATCGTAGAGGAGAATCATTTATTACAATAATTGCAAATTATTATGGCTATATATATATATTATATATATATATATATATAAATATATATATTATATATTAGAAATTGAAATACTCGTAATAAAGAACACGCCGACGCTTCCTGTGACCTTGGACTGTTTTAATTGTTCTAAAAGAATTAATTTCCTTTTTTTCAATACATCATACCATCCTTATCAATTTCTTTAAAAAATATAATTGCTAAAAAATAAAAAATATACATGAGTATATCTATCTCATTATAATATGAAATGATTTGATTGAAATAATTTATTTAAACACATGATTCGGTAAAATATATATATACACATATTGCCATACAATGCTCAATTAATAACTTGTAAGTATTTTAGTCCAATAATTGAAAACAAAGAATAATTTCCGATTCTTATAAAAAGTCATATCTTAATAAATAGGTCCATCATCTAAATTATCGTCTTCATCGTCGTAACCTTCTCCATTATCGAAATAATTGTTAAGATAATCAGTTCCTTCATCCATTTCCTCATCCAGTTCCTCTTCTTCATCTTCTGCGTGCTCATCATCTTTTTCTTCTGTTTCTTCTTCTTCCTTTTCCTCTTCTTCTGTATCACTTTGTTGTGAACTTTCTTTTTTCTCTAATTCTTGCAACTTTGACTCAACATCAACATTTTTTTGCTTTTTCAATGGCTTCTCAAATTTTTGTCCTTTACGTTTTCTTAGCTGAGGTTTTAATTCTGCTGGCATTCTGCTCCAATCGTATCTAGTCTCATAACTACTTTTATCCGTAATCAAATCTTGGTATCGATCTGAATACCTCTCAATATCTTTTTTAATTACAAGAGGTAAAACATTGTTAGACGATTCTCTCATATATTCTGCATATTCTCTCTTTAATTCTAACAGATAACTCATTTCTGTATTAATAATTAATGACATTGGTTTATATTCTAAAGAAGGATATTTTGGTGGAGGTTGTAAGACTGGTGGTGGTAATGCTTCTCCTTTAGTAAAACCCAATTGTTCTGTGCTAATTGACATAGAAGGTTTGCCTCTTCCTCTGCCACGTCCAGCCATGATAATAATATAAGTATTTTATTTTCTAACAATTAGTAAAATTAGTAAAAGGAATATTTATTTGAAATCTATTTTATTATATAATTTCTTCTCTTAAGAACTTTAATAATTCTTCACCTCAATTATGATTATAAAAAACAACACTTCAGAAAGTATTTTGATTTATCTCATATCTTTTGAGCCATAAGCTGTTTTTCTTCATTTTTAACAAATTCTTCCTGTTTAACTATAAACACTTCCTTATCATAAATTACTTTAATAACCAGAGAGCAAGAAGGACATGTGGCTTCTTCCATTCCAGCAGCTAATTCTGATTTAGATATTTGAAACTGATCTCCGCAAGGGCATGGATAATAATATATTTCTTCATCTTCGTCATATTCAAAATCTTCAATTTCTACTTCATCATGATATACTGACATAATTTTAATAATACGAGATTTTGTAGCGAATTTAAATAAAGATTAAAAGTAGTCACCATAATAAAGTAATAAATATACTACGTAAACTGTACATCATATAGTTATGAAAATGATAGATAGGCTACTCTATAGAATAAAAAAATTAGCTTATTCGCTTTTCTTTTTTCTTTAATAAAAAATAATTTTACAAAAATATTTATATAATAAACATTTTCCTATAATACAAGAATATAAAATATTTATTTACAAAATTCAAATAAATATTTTTACAGATAATTATATATTTATATCTATATTACTTTCTCTCTTTTATGCTTTGTATAAATCTTTAAGAAATTTATTTCGTATTAAATACTTTTTAATACTTTTATATAATACATTTATATAACTTTTAATATTTAAAATTGTTAATTTTATATTATTTTATATTTTATAAAATATAAAATTATATTTTATATTATATTCATAAAGATAAAATATATGTATATATTTATCTATTCATATAATGATCATAAAAAAATATAATTGACATATCATGTTTATAAAAAACTATTTTTAAAAAATTATTCGAAAAAATATGTATATTATATTTTATTTATTTTTATTTTATTAGAAGTTTTATGTTATTATAAATAAATATATTGTTTTAAAATTTACGTATAAATAATTTTAAAAATTATTAATACCCGTATATAAATGAAATTTCGAAATATATGTATATCATATTTAAAAATAAATTTTTCATAATTTTAAGGATATAAATTAAAAATATATGTACTTTATTGAACTCAGCTGTTTTCATCAGGTGATTTTGACATTCTTATCTACTTTCAGATTAAATGAAATCATCTGTTACAACTACACATAGTTCACATTATACGTCTGACATGAAAGAACATACACGTAACTTATTCGCTAGTGTAACTATTGATATAAACGGCTATAACAGGGCCCTTTAATAACTTTTTCATAATTTATAAAATAAATATATCAATGTATTTTTCTTGATATATAAAAACATAAAGGTAGGTTATTCGCATTATGTAAATAAAACAAAATAATAAACGAACATTTTATTATGATATAATATATGAGATTTTATCAAAATGTTTACCAAATGTTACAAAAATTTTTTTTTCATGTAAAATAATTAAACATTGAATCTACTGCCATTCTTTTAATATTTCTGAATATTATTTTAACTTATATAAATAAATCGATTATTTAAACATTGTATAACTGGAAATACTATATATTACTATGCTTATTAAAAATTTTCTTCTAAAATTTTTATTTTTTATTCTATTTATTAATATATTTTATATTTTTTTACTCTATTCATTAATATAATTATATTTTTTATTATATTTTCATTATTTATCTTTAATAATAAAAATTATGAGGTTATAAAGAAAATAATGTATGTGTGTGTGTGTGTATATATATATATATATTATATATATATAAATTATATTAATGTACAAATTAAATATATGTAATTGAAATATGAAATATCTATTAAAATATTTCTAAATTATTAAAGAAAAATATTTAATAATATAGATGTCAACTGAAGAATATGACACTGAAATGGATTATTCCGACTCAGATTGCGGAGATCCAGGTTATGAAGATTATTATAATGTGCAACCATGGGATGGTGAAGGTGATAATGATATAGATAATGATCAAAGCAGAAGAGATCCTGAATATGCTGTATATGATTGTTTGAGAATTGAAGAAGTAGAAAGACTTTTGAATGAGGATGTAGAATTGTTAAGTAATAGTCTTCATATAACACCATCCTTAGCCAAAGTTTTATTACATGCGCACAATTGGACATTACAAGATATCATCACAAAATATCGTACCAATGCTTCCAGTTTATTAATTAATTCAAAAATAAAACCATTACCTCCATTGGATTCATTATCAGAATTAAAAAGTCAAAGGAATGGATTATGTTCAGTTTGTGTTGCAATTTATTCAGCTGAGAAATTTTCTACATTGACATGTGGACATTCATTTTGTAAAGACTGCTGGTGCATGCATTTTGAAGTACAAATAACCCAAGGTATTTCTACAGGTAAGTTTATTGAAGAAAATGGATCAAATTATTGAAATCTTTTTATTGAACTCAGCTAAATTAATTTAAATTAGGAATAAGCTGCATGGCACAGGATTGCAATGTCTTAGCTCCAGAAGATTTTGTTTTATCTCTACTTACCAAGCCTAACATGAGGGAAAGATATCAACAATTTGCTTTTTGTGATTATGTAAAATCCCATCCACAATTAAGGTTTTGTCCTGGGCCCAATTGTCAAATGATTATGCGTTCAAAAGAGCAAAGAGCAAAAAGAGTGATGTGTTCATCATGTAAAACTGTATTTTGGTATGTATTCATATTTTTAGAATGTTTATAATTTTAATCACACACATTGTTTAATCATATACATTCAAAAATAATAATAATTTCAGTTTTCGATGTGGTATTGATTACCATGCACCTACTGATTGCAATACTATGAAGAAGTGGTTAACAAAATGCGCAGATGATTCAGAAACAGCTAATTATATTAGCGCTCACACCAAAGATGTCAGTATTTAAATTTTATATGTAAAATATGTATACATAGTTTTATAAAAGAAACAATCTTTAATTTATAGTGTCCAAAATGCCATATTTGTATAGAAAAAAATGGTGGCTGCAATCATATGCAATGTTATAATTGTAAGTATGATTTTTGTTGGATGTGCCTTGGAGATTGGAAAGCACATGGAAGTGAATATTATGTATGTTCACGTTATAAAGAGAATCCTAACATTGCTCATGAAAGTGTACTTGCACAAGCAAGAGAAGCTCTTAAAAAATATCTTCATTATTATGAAAGAGTAAGAGAGTAATCTTTTTAAGACTAATTTTGTAATATGTAATTTTATTTATACTTTGAATATCTTTTAGTGGGAAAATCATAGTAAATCATTAAAATTGGAAGAACAAACATTGGAAGCTATAAAAATGCAAATAAATAAAAAAGTAATGAACTCTAGTGGAACATGGATTGATTGGCAACATTTGTTTGCAGCTGCATCACTTTTAACACGTTGTCGTTATACTTTGCAATATACTTATCCTTATGCTTATTATATGGAACCTGGCCCACGTAAAGAATTGGTAAAAATTTATTTTAATTTTTAAAATATTTAATAAGTTTAGAGATGAAAGAAAAAATATATAATAAATATATACTAAATATATATAATAAATATTTATAGTTTGAATATCAACAAGCTCAATTGGAAGCAGAAATAGAAGATCTTTCTTGGAAAATAGAACATGCAGAAACAACAAATCGTGGAGACTTAGAAAATCAAATGGATATTGCTGAAAAGCGTAGAGTTACTTTACTAAAAGACTTCCTTGAAGTATAAATATTAAGTGAACATAAATATTCTATTATATCAGTCTCTTTTACAGTCAGGCCAAACTTATAAAATAACTATAGTTTAATTCTTGAAGTATTATATTCCAACAGTTATTATTTTTTATATGCATTAGTTAATATGCATTAGTTAATTATTTGCTATAAAAAAAAAAATATTCAGAAATGCATAGAATAGATTAAATTGATGATATTTTAGAAAATAGAAAAAGGATATGGAAATTTGTTGAAAATTTAATTACAAGTAACTTTAGATTAAAGTGTTTTTTAATGATTAAGCAATTTTTATTAAAAATTATCATTTTTATTAGACATACACATACAATTCTTAAACTTTTGTTAAGAAAAATATTTGCAGTATGAAAATGAAATTTATTTGTTGGTTATGTAATCTTACATAAATGAAGAATTCTATAAATAATTTTTAATTCTCTAGATTTTATAGATTCTATAGAATCATTAAAAAAATGATTGAGAGAGAGAGAGAGAGAGAGAGAGAGAGAGAGAGAGAGAGAGAGAGAGAGAGAGAATCAAAAAAAAATATGAGATAATGAAAAAAAATATATAAGAAAGTATTGATTTGTATCGACTGATTGTTAAAATTTGATATAGAATGTATAATTTGCTAGTCTAAGAGTATTCCATGAATATTATATAATTACAGTGCTTTCTACAAAATTCATATTTAAGATTTTTATTGATTGACTATTTCTATTCATGCTTATTGCACGATTTGACAGAAAATATAATATGAATCATTGATTTTATAATAGCATTACATTACTTATTTTATCAAATAAGATTAAATATGAATTTTATTTATCCTCAGATATTCCTCTAAGCAGTGTTATTATTAAGAAATATTTCAATAATTAAAAATAAAAAAATGAAAAAAAACAATAAAAAAAAACAAAAAATAGCCTAACAATTTAATTAGATATTACCTTTATTATGTAAATATTGTGGTAATGTAAAAGAATATATGTGACATTTTCTATAATTAAACTTAAGATGCATGCAACGATCAAGAACATCCACTAAAATCATAGCCATAATTAAACTTTTTTTCAACTATTTATATATAATATATTAGAATAGATATGAATGATTTTAATAAAGAATCCTATTTAAGCTTAATGGCCATTGTGGGAAATAAATGTAACAATTATCATTAAGAGAAATAAAATTTACCACAATAATATATCTTTTTACAAATATCTTATAAATAATCATCATTAAAGTGAGTCATAAAATGTTGAATATATTGAATTATTATAATTAAATTATTATAACAAAAAGCATTAAAAAAATTATTTTAATTTCAAAAAGCTCACTTTAAAACAAAATTTTTATTTTTTAATAGTTTAATGTATCTTATATATTATATAATTGTATACAAATTATAATAATATAAATTATTATAATATATTTGTGGGACATCTTTGATAAATTTAGAAAATAAATACAAATGTTAGTATTTATATTTAAAAAGCTTATTATTAAGTGAACAATTAAACAATGAACAATTAAAATTTACATTAAAAAAAGTTTATGTACTTTAAATGTAAAATATAAAAAAATTATCAAGATCAACATTTTTGAAATGTTAATATTTATTTTAAAATTTAATTTAACTATAAAATATTATTTTATTTTTATGAATTACAGTTAAGTATAAAAAATAATATTCATTTTATATTTTTATTCAAATAAAAAATTTACACATTTTCATATGGCATAAAAAAACAATTATAGAAATATAATTTTAAATTATTTCAATATAATTTAAACACCAGCAATATTAAATGAAACTGTTAATAAAAAAATAAAACAATTTAATGGTATTTTAAATAACTTTTTAAATTTCAATATGATATTCAAAATTTTTTTTTACTATTGAGTTGATTATATAAAAAAAATTTCATATATTATATATAAAATATACTAAAGTATATTTATATAATAATAAAATAATAAATTAATAAAATAGTTAATATTATAATTAAAATCATTCTTATATAAATACATAATTATTAAATTATTCAATTATGGTTACTTTTAATCTAAAATGTTTCTTCATAATACTAGAATATAATTCTTTAATTTAAAAATAATTTACATAAATAAATAAATTATTTTAAAAATAAAAAAAATTAAAAATTAATGTTCATTGAATATGTATAAATTTTTGCTATATTCTTAAAAAATTAATATTTTTATTTGAATTTTTGATAATGGCATTTATTTTATTTTTATTTGTGAAAAGTTTAATCATACAAATACGATTAATGCAATTTTTAAAGTGATATTTTAACTGATATTAATGGCGCGAAAAATTATTACATATTTAACTTTTTAAAATTTTAAAATGGCGCGTTCGATTGATTGTTACGGTTAGACAAGCAGACTGTAGACTTCGTGAAATCGCGATGTATATATTGCGAAAATATCGAAGTATTGACGGATTAGCGAAAAGTGCGCTACTCTTCCTCTATTAACCAGTAGAGAAAAGTTTATTACTGTTGTGATAAGTAAAGTTCAGTGACAGAAAGAAAACATAGTAAGAGTAAGGTAATCACGCTTTTCCATATGACAGACAGGCCTGTCATATTCTACCAAAACATATATTTATCTCTAAAACTTTCAAAGATATTAATACAACAATGGCGATGGGTAAAGGATTTCGCGTTTACGAAAAACTAAAGCCACCTAGTCCTCATTCACTTATATTAGAACAACGAAATCGAAAGGAAACTGTTCTTTTTGAATCACAGGCAGTTGCTGTACTTTGTAAGTATATTTATCCTAATTAATATTTTTTTTAAATATTCTCGATTTTTAATTTTTTAATTTTTTTCTTATTTAAAATTTTACTTTAAAAATAAATATTAATCAAATAAATCCTATATGTATTTTATAGTTTTGAATTAATTTACAGCTGCTGAAGAAACAGATACTTTAAAAGGAAAATATACAAAATTATTAGATGCATATGGATGTTTAGGTGTCTTGCAATTAAATGCAGGTGAAAATACATTATTGTACCTTGTTCTTGTCACTGGTTGTTTTTCAGTTGGTAAAATAGGAGAATCAGAAGTATTTAGAATTACACAGACTCATTTTGTACCACTTCATTATACACAAGGTAATGAGGATCGTGTATCTGAAGTCAGAAAAGTTCTAAATTCAGGTACATTTTATATTTCTTGGTCTGCTAATAACCAAGAACCTCTTGATATTACTCTTAGTGCACAAAGGCGGTGTAAATCTACAATAACTGATAATAGATTCTTCTGGTTAGTATTATATATATGTAAAATTTTAATATATTAAATATATTATTTTTGTTTTCTTATCAAATAACAGGAATCGAATGTTACATATACATTTATTAAGATATGGTGTAGATACATCTCATTGGTTACTTAAAGCAATGTGTGGTAGTGTAGAAATACGAACTGTATATGTTGGTCATAGACAAGCTCGTGCTGTTCTTATATCAAGATTGAGTTGCGAACGTGCAGGCACAAGGTATATATTTTTAATTTATTTTTAATTAAATATAAATTATCTAAATAAATGAAATAATACTTGAAACATAAACAATTATTGACTTTTTTTTATACCTTCTGACAATATTCAATAAACAGATTTCCAAAAATATAAGTTTTATTATTAGGAAATTATTTTATAAAATTCAATTATAAGAATTTAAATCTAATTTAATATTTAGATTTACAAAATATTCAAGAAATAAGATTTATAAAACAAGATTAATAAAATAATCTTTATTCATTGTAAGTTTAATGTAAATCAAATTTAATTTTGACAAAAATTTAATTATTATTTTATTTGGAATATATATAGAAAACTAATGAAATTAATTATTAATCTTAATAACGAATCAACATAGAGTATTTGTTTTTTATTATTACTATTACAATTCATTTTGTATATGAACTCATCTCATTAGTATATGGACTCATCATTATATTAATATTAAACTTTAAACATAATTTTTGAACTCTTACTATTAAAAGTGATGTTTTTAGACTTTATTCATTGAATACAATCATTGAATACTAATCGAAAATATTAAAAAAAGTCAATAATTTTTTATTATTTTTATTTCAGTTTAATAATTTAAAAATTTTTTAAATATATATTCTATGTATATTTCTATATATAATAATATTATGATAATTCAAACAGTAACATTTTTATTGTTTCTAATGATAAAGTGATAATAATAAATATAATTTTTATTATTTTTAATTGTACAATCATAATTAGAAAGAATATATTTGTATATTTGATAATTTCATCATTAAAAACTAAAATTATATTTGACATTAATGACATATTATAAATTTATATTTATTATCTAGGTTTAATGTCAGAGGAACTAATGATGATGGTCATGTAGCAAATTTTGTAGAAACAGAGCAAGTAATATATTTAGATAATGAAGTAACTTCTTATGTGCAAACTAGAGGATCAGTTCCTTTATTCTGGGAGCAACCTGGTATTCAAGTTGGTTCTCATAAAGTGAAAATTTCTCGTGGTTTTGAAGCATCTGCACCTGCTTTTAATAGACACTTAAATATAATCAAAGAAAGGTATGGGCAGCAAATAATTGTCAATCTTCTTGGATCTAGTCTAATTGGAAGCAAAGAAGGAGAAGCAATGTTAAGTCAGTTATTCCAGACTCATCATAATATGTCAGAACATAATGATGTGCCTCATATTTTATTTGATTATCATCAAGAATGTAGAGGTGGAAATATGAAAAATCTTTCAAAATTAAAAGCAAAAATAGATAAATATTTAGAATCATTTTCATTGTTTTATGCGGCTGGTAATACCGTTATTCTTGAACAAACTGGAACTATTAGAACAAATTGTCTCGATTGTCTAGATAGAACAAATTGTGTACAAACATTTTTTGCATTAGAAATACTTGGCAAACAACTTGGATTATTAAAGTTACTTGAAAAGCAACAGATGGTTTCAAGATTTGAAGAAGTATTTAGACAAATGTGGATCAACAATGGTAATGAAGTAAGTAAAATATATGCTGGTACTGGGGCAATTCAAGGAAGTTCAAAATTAATGGATGGTGCAAGATCTGCAGCTAGAACAATACAAAATAATTTATTAGACTCCAGTAAACAAGAGGCTATTGACATCTTATTATTGGGATCAACATTAAATACAGAATTAGCGGATAGAGCTCGGTTACTTTTACCTTCAAATATGTTACACGCTCCACCCAGCGTTCTCAGAGAAATGTGCAAAAGATATAATGAATATGTAACTACAATGAATCTTAGAGTAAGTGTAGGTACTTATAATGTCAATGGAGGAAAACATTTCCGAAGTGTTGTGTATAAAGATGTATCTCTTTCTGATTGGTTACTAGATGCTCCTCGAAAGTCATCATGTAAGTTTAATTTAAATATGTTTATTTTTATTAATGAAACATTTTTCTGAGTTTTATTATGAGTTTTATATTTATATTTTTATAGCTCTAGTACCAGTTGAATATGATAATGTTCCTGTAGATATATTTGCAATAGGATTCGAAGAAATTGTTGATTTAAATGCTAGTAATATAATGGCTGCTAGTACCGATAATGCAAAAGCTTGGGCAGAGGAACTACAAAAAGTACTTTCCCGAGATACTGAATATGTTTTGGTCACCTATCAACAGTTAGTTGGCGTTTGTCTCTATTTATTTATACGACCTAAGCATGCACCTTATTTAAGAGATGTAGCTGTAGATTGTGTTAAAACTGGATTAGGAGGTGCAACAGGAAATAAAGGAGCTGCAGCTATTAGATGTGTATTGTATTCTACGTCTTTCTGTTTCGTTTGCGCGCATTTCGCTGCTGGACAAAGTCAAGTTAATGAACGTAATGCAGATTATGCAGAAATAACACGAAAAATAACATTTCCTATGGGAAGAACATTGAATACTCACGACTATGTATTTTGGTGTGGAGATTTTAATTATAGAGTTGATATGGATAAAGATGAAATGAAAGAAATGATAAAAAAAAATGAATTTAATCAAATATTACAATATGATCAATTGAAGGTAAATATAATAAAAATACTCTGTATAAACTAAAAAATACTGTAAAAAATATTTTTTTTAATACTTTGAAAATTTTCAAGGTTCAACAAAATCATGGAAATGTCTTTAAAAATTTTTTGGAAGGACCTATTATTTTTGCTCCAACGTATAAGTATGATCTTTTTTCTGATGATTATGATACTAGTGAAAAATGTCGTCAACCTGCATGGACTGATAGAATATTGTGGAAACGTCGAAAACAAGTACCTGATATCGGTTAGTTTTGTACAATTATGATTTTAATTAATATTCTCTTAATTTTTATTAATAATAACATTTGCTTTTATCTATTTTAGATTCTCCTACAGATTGGAATCCAGGAAAATTGATTCATTATGGTAGGGCAGAATTAAAACAAAGCGATCATCGACCAGTTATTGCTATAATAGATATAGATATTCATTGTGTTGAATCTGAAAAACGTGAACGAGTATTTAAAGAAGTGATTCAAGATTTAGGTCCACCTGATGGTACTATAGTAGTAAAAGCAATTGAAGAATCAGATGATATAGATAGCGTATTTGATGAAAATTTTATGATGGCATTATTACAAGATTTCTCTCATATTGGTGAAGTAATTCTTGTTAGATTCGTTGGTGAAACAATCTGGGTAACATTTAGAGATGGACAATGTGCTTTATCAGCAGCAAGAAAAGGTATGACTCAAGTATGTGGCCAAACCTTAAAATTATCTTTGAAATCACCGAATTGGGTGCAATTAATTGAAAAAGAAATAGAACTTTGTAGTAATACTACAGTTGCGCAATTTGTTTCAAATTCTCTAATAAGAAATTCAATTCAAAGATTAGAACAATTAGACATAGCAGAACGGTCATCTTCTAGTAGAAGTAGTCCAAATGGAGTAATTCCTCCACCTAGACCAGCTCCACCAGGTCGTCCAGCTCAACTACCTAAAAGTCCAATACAAGATCGAAAACAAGGACCACGTGCTGGTGTATTTAGTGTGTCGCCCAATCAATTCTTAACGTCATTATCTAGAGAAAGAGTAGAATCTGAACAAAGTGAAAGATTATCACCAGAATCTGCAATTTATGAAGAAATATTGGATGGATCACCTAATTATCCTATACCAAATCGTCCACCACCACCACTACCTCGTACAGATCCTTTGCAAGAATCATCTAATAGATCACCCAGTTCTAAACCACCTCCACTACCCCAAAGGCAAGCTCCTCCTCCTCCACAACATCCTCCACCTATTTTACCTACTTCAAATGTTCCGCCGCCAATTCCAGCAAGAACATCAGGTGGGCCGCCTATTCCGGCTAGAAATCCACATTGAATCTATTTAATTCAAAAAACAACTCAGAATGTGTAATTGTGTAGTTAATTTATAAATATTGATAAAAATTAACAGAATAGATCGCTTCTATATAATGTTATAAAACTATATAGCATACTGCAAATTTTAAATTTATTCTGTGATTTTATTTTATTTGATAGAAATTCAGTTTTCAAACAATATAAGAATTTAAGTTTTCACTGTGCAATTTCAATACTTTGCACTTTGTAAACAAATTTGTTACTTCAAATTGATTATAAAAATAATATAGACTATATATAGAATTTACAATTGTATGTAATTTAAAAATTTCTTAATAATTGTTAAAACAATTAAAAATAATTATGTTAAAAAAAATTTGTGCTGTTGAAAATGTTATATTGATATAATTTTCTGAAAAAATTTATTGTGGCTAAATATAAAAAAAAATACTGTTATTGCTATATTGCTCTATTTGAAATAAAAAAGCCACAAAAGTTATATTTTTTTGATATATTAATTTTATGATTAATGTTAAAATTTATTGACTATATTTTTCCCCTTTATTTATATACATCTTGCTATATTTTTTTAAAATATAATAAATGATTAAAATGATTTTTTGAATATTGAAAAATATATATTTTAAATTTATTCCTGAGTATAATGCTGAGAAAAGTAAAAAATTTAAATATAACAATATTCTTATAAAATATTTTCTATAAATATACATAAAGGTCATTATTATAAAATATAGAAATATCAATCAGTATTTTGTTAGAAAAGATATTACTATATTTATTTTGCTTCATATGTGTTATATTATTATACATGTATGTATAATATAAATTGATACAAGTAAAATGAGATTCTATGTTTATACAATGAACAAAATATTCTTAATTATTTTATAAAATTCGAACAATAAGTACTTGCGCGATTATTTTTTAAATATTTTTTTAAAAAGATCAAATTACAAATTAAAATTATGAAAAATATTAAAAATGAATAAATTTAATTCATTTTTGTAATGAATCATATATAAATGCAAGAGATGATGTTAGTAAAAAATTAAATTTTTGTAATGATACACATTTTCTGAATACTTTTTTCATTACTTTTTAAAATTCATTTATTTTGCTAATATTACTTTATATTTTATAGTATAAAACACAGGATTTCAAAAAAATATTTTTTTAAAAAAAATTTTATTTATTTCAGTATTCATATAATAAAACTGTTTTCTAAATCTGTAATTAATCCTAGTATTGTCATTTATTTGATAGTACAATAATGACAACACTTTAAATATTATCTACTGATACGTATAAAAAAGTTTTACAAAAATTATTATCAAATTTAATTTGTATAAATATATGTTAACACAATGAATTGTGTCTGTCATTGCTATATCAACAATTTATTATAAAAGAAATGAATGGCTTTGAACACTGTTATGGAAATATATTTCCATTCAGTATAAACATATTTCTTTTAATGAATAAATTATATACAAAACGATATTACTAAATTAATAGCTAACTAATTTCTGATTAATATACTAAACATATTTAGCAGATACCAAATATTTGTTTATCTGCAAATAATATTTATTTTTATCAAAATAATATATAATTTCAATTTTCAAGTATTTTAATTTAAAATTATTTATCATTTAAAAGAAATCAATAAATTTAAAATTAATTAATTACAAAAAAATGTCAAATTTTAGCATTAAAAAAAATATAAAGAATGAAATATAGAATTTAACAAATTATTTCATAATATTATGTATATCCAAATATTGTAAAAACTAAATGAAATGAGAAAATGAAGATATTGCATGATTGGTATATATGGATATACCCAAAACATATCTGTTTCTAACAATTTGTTTTCAGTCTCATGTGTATCTTTTGTGCTTAGACAAGTTATACACCTTGAATATCAATTTACTCTTTTTAATTTGAGTATTAAAATATTTAACTTAATAAACCACAATTACTCAAATTGTTTTTGATTATAACATCAGTTACAGCGTCGAATACAAACTGAATATTAGATGTATCAGTAGCACATGTAAAATGTGTATAAATTTGTTTCTGATCTTTTCTTTTATTCAAATTTTCAAATTTCATTTGAATGTAAGAAGCACATTCTTCATAAGTATTAGCACCTTTATATTCTGGGAAACAAATAGTCAATGGGCTCCTTGTGATCTTTTCCTCAAAAAGATCTTTTTTGTTTAGAAATAAAATAATTGATGTCTCAACAAACCACTTGCTATTACAAATAGAATCAAACAGTTTCATTGATTCTATCATTCTATTCATTTCTTCATCCTCTGCAAGTACCAAGTCATATCCACTTAATGCAACACAAAAAATGATAGCAGTAACTCCTTCGAAACAGTGTATCCATTTTTTTCTTTCTGATCTTTGACCTCCTACATCAAACATTCTGATAGAACAGAAAAATTTTAACAATGATTCACAATATAAAATTAATGAAAATATTTTAAAATTAACTTACTTAAAATGTAAACCTTTAAAGGAGAAATGTGTTTCCACTATTCCTGTTGTCTTTACACGTGTTCTAAGAACATCTTGTTGAGTAGGAATGTAATTAGGCTGAGCTATGCGATCTAAAGCATTAAGGTAATATGCTGCTGAATCATTTAGCTGATATTCTCTACTGCGGGTGAAACAAAGTTGTACTCCAGCATCCTGCCATAATCGTTTCATTAATAATGCCAGTTCCCCAGTTAGTTCACCCTCCTCTGCAGCAGAAGCTAGGGTAAAAAATTGACGTGCTATATCCTATAATTAAATTTGTTGTTACTGATAAAATATGCATGATCTAAAATATATAATATATTTTTATGATTATATAAGATATTTTTCACTTAAAATTAATATGTTTACCGCTTTATTAGGATCTGCAAAGTCAATTCGAAGCTGACCCATGGCTCTAATTATTGTCATAAGACTTTGAACTGTGTTACTGCAAACTACAGGTTTATATTGTTCACATTCTTCTTTACTGTATCCTGTTTCATGAATAATTTTCATTTGTTTTACTATAGTAGATTTTCCAGATTCTCCAGCTCCTTAAAAGGCAAACATATATTCATATGTTTAATGAATATATATAAAATTATATATAATATTTGATTTTCATTACTTTTTCTTCTTAATAAAAAACATCAATATTCATAAATTACAATCTATTTGAATAGCTATAGATTGAGAACGTAATATCTAATGATTCATTCTAAATGATGATTCAAAGTTTTCGGAAAATTGCTCGCACTTTCATGATTACACAAATCCAATAATTGATGAGAATATGATTAGTGTGAGAAAATTATTTAAGATATGTATCAAACAATTGAAATATTATCTTAAAAAATTAATGGAAAAACAAATGAAAAAAAAAAGTTTCTTTGGTGACCATACAGTGCAGTGATCTACTTTTACAACAAATCATTAAAACATTGTGGAATCATCATCTTCGAGAAAATACATAATGAGTAAAAAAAAGAAGAATAATGCTAAGACAATTATTCTAGATAGAAGATACATTAATGGAAAGAAAAGAAGAAGAAATTACCAAGGAGGAGGAGTTTGACCTCACTAGCGGCCCGCTCCCCATCAGCTCTAAGATCCTTGTCGATCTTCTTAGATCTTTCTGCAGCTTCTTTCTCGCCGGTAGTACTCACCGCGCAGCCCATTTTTGCCGGTGATTCTTTTTATCCGGTGAAGAAAGAATGAACACCATGTACAGCGCTCTTTGAAACAATTAATCGCGCTGCCGTATATGACACTTGTTGCACGGACGTGTGGGAACCGCCCGCACGCGGTTGGCTCGCATACACACACTAATTGGATGTACAGTCTTACACACTTGCGTCTATGTCCTCCGTCAATATAGGTATTATCGTATACTACATGCATACGTGTGATCTATTTCTCGTGATCACTTGTTGCTTCCCGTCAGAAACGATGCAATGGACCTAAACTTTACAAACTTGTAATACCGGCACAATCACTTCTCATACAATCTATCTACTCTATTCCTTGGTATACGATACATAAGCAGGATTTGTGAAAATCTTTCGATTACAATCAACAACCAATCCATGTAAAGATCGCAAATACTTTCAGGCCAATGAAAACATTAAAGAGATATTTGTTTGAATTATAAGCGCCATCTAGCTAAAATCAAAGGTCAGTTAGAGAATGAGAGGATCATCTTGTAATATATTTCATTCGATGATTATATTGTATACATTTGGGTCTATAGGCCCCAATAAAATTTATAAATATACATAAATGATAATTTATAATATGTATTTTAATAAATATCTATATTGCTATGCTATCTTGAACTATTTTTCTGCATCATAAAAAATCGAATGAAATATCATTTTATAAATAAAGAGAAAAAATATTTATATTAGATAAAAAATATTTATTTATTCTCATATAAAAACAAATTTATATTTAATTTTTATTTAGAATTGATCAAATATAAAAAACTGAATATATAATATTAATGTAGCATATTATGTTATAATATATATATATATAAAATTTATAAAATATATATATATATATGTAATATATAAGATATTAATAAATTCATATAACAACTTTAAAAAATCAATCCTAAAAATAATCCAAAAAAAATTGATATATAAAAATTTCTGTTAAAGCTTAATTATTAAATTATAAACAATTTAAATTAAATGAAACAAAATGGAAATACAATAATATAGTTTTATCTTTGTTATATCGCCGGCACCGTTACATCATCTCACTCTGTCTCTGTCTCAATTTATTTAA
This sequence comes from Apis florea, assembly GCF_048593485.1. Taxonomy (NCBI): domain Eukaryota; kingdom Metazoa; phylum Arthropoda; class Insecta; order Hymenoptera; family Apidae; genus Apis; species Apis florea. The sequence continues at coordinate 899,773 of NW_028256864.1, read as the reverse complement.
CGCAAATTTAAATTATTTAATTATAATTTAATTAATAAGTTTTAACTAATATTTTTATATTTTAACTTTTTTATTTATTTTGATTTTTAATCAATTCTTCCATTAATGTATATATATATATATATATATATATATATATATAGCATATTTTATTTAATTATATATTTTAATAGTTAATAAAACATATTCACTAGTAAAATATAACAATAATATATATAAATTACATTATAAAAAAAATAATAATGCATAGGAATATAAATGCAATATTTAGATTGTAATCTAATTTTATCGGAAAAATAAATATTTATAAATTCCAATGATTTTTTAATTGTAGTCAATTTCTAATATTTTACATCCTATGATTTTTTAATATTTATGAATCTTGATATATGATTTCACAATCGAAAATTAATTCAACATAATAATCGATGAATAATGATAAGATTAATCTAAAACATTTTGAGTTTCAATAATAAATTTCTTTTTTGAAAGAAACAAAGAAAAAAAAACTACAATTTAATTATAAAAATGAATTGTAAAAATAAACTTCACCAAATTTATATAATATTTAATTTATCGATTATTTGTTATTACTTATAAAATATACAAATTATACAATTATATAAATACAAATTACATAATAAAAGATCATATATACAAATTTTATTAAATTAAATAAATTAATTCATATAATATGTTCTTTTCATGTATATGTTGTTATTGATAATCAAAAAAAGAAAAAAAATAAACAAAATATTACAACGTAAAATTAAATTAATGTAAATAAATAAAAATTAAAGTTAATTATGTAAGATTATATATATAGATTATATATATTATATATATATATAATATATATATATATATATATATATATATATATATATATATATATTTATATATGTACATATAAATATTATATAATATGATACAATATTAATAATATACGAATACGAAATAATTGAAAATATTTCTCATCATTCTTTTGATAATTTTTTTCTTTTTTTTTCTAGTCTATACTTCTCTTGTCTTCTTTTATTTATATTAATTATTTGTTCAATTGTTCTTCTAAATAATTATTAATTTCTAAAAAATTATTCTATTTTGTGATTTTGTATCAAAGGATTTAATTTGATATTCAATACATAATAATAATAAAAATAAATTATATAAAAATTGATTTATTTACAAAGATAATTTTATTTCTTTTTTTATCTTATTATTATTTTATTTCTCTGAATTTTTCTTTTTACATATGATAATAAATATTAAATATATTATATATAATAATACATATATGTATTATTAATAATAATAACATACATAATAATAATAATAATTAATAATAGCATGCATATTAAATTTTTATCAATAAAAATTTTATTTCGCTTTTTCAATAAATTATTCTATAATTTTGATTTCAATTATTAACGATTCGAATGATAATTCATATTTACGTATAAATATATGATATAGATACGCATGAATCCGCATATTTTGTTTGTATGCGTATTCAGCTGATGACCTATAATTGTCTTTAGTAATTAATTAGCTTTCAAATGTGGAAGAATCGCTAATTGTTTTGAGATTATGAGATCCTTCAGAATTTTAGTAAGTATTAAACAAATACTTGAATTGAATTTAAAGAAGATTAAAAATCAAATTTAATTTTTATAATTCGAATTTAATATTTAATTACATTTTTATATATTAGCTTCTTATCGGTTACATCGGTTTTATTTTTGCACACATTTCCATAACCAATCATTTAGATGAAAAATTAAGACAAACAAAAATTGAAATAGCCAAACTTCATATTCGAGAAGAATCAATAGGTAAAAAAAACTAATAAATAAATTAAATGTTCAAATGAAATATATTTAAAATAAATTTTTTAATAACGATCATAGTTGAAACAAAAGTATACAATGTAAAATGGAATCGATTGTGGAAAGAAGATCTCAACAAAGAACTACCTTTCATAGCAAATACATTCAATAAAATATTCTTGATAGAAGCAAATCATTTTATAACATTTTCTTTTGATGCTTCTAACAATATCTCATCGCGAGAAATAATTCCAATCTCTAATAATGGTCCCATTAAATTTGTCAGAGTATGTAAATTAATATTATTTATGATTACTTAAAATTATATATAATATTAAAATATTTCTCTTAATATATTACAGAGTATTATCTGGAAAAATGTACTTTATTTGCTAATTTGTTATATAACCGATTTCTGCATTATTTATACACAAACAAATAATTTACAATTAAGATATCGTCAAACCATTCAATACAAATGTCCTATGGATGCTAACTTTTTCGTTCGTGACAATCGGCTTTATCTCGTGGTAGCCGATAATTTCGGTCAATTTCCTGTGCCGTCTTTGTAAGCGAAATTAATAATCATATATATTTAGAATTATTTTAATTAAAAATTGCATTAAGTACATTTTTTATATATAGAATATACCATTGGAAAGAAACATATATGGATAAAATAAAGGATATAATAACTACTGCTGCAGTATCAGTCACTACATTTAAATACAAACAATCGACAATCATAGTATTCGCACAAAATAATGAAAATATTCCTGATATTGGTTCTATGGTATATGAATTTACAGAAACTAGTTTGGATAAAATACAATTCTTGAAAACTTCAAATCCGATTTCCGTTCATCATTATAGACATGCAGGCTTTAGTTTTATTTTACTAATAAATCAATATGAACCAAGTAATTTACTTTGGTGGGATGGTTCGTTCTTTTCTTATTTACCTTTTATATATTACAGATCTATGAAAATTACATTTTCAAGTTATTTTTTAGGATATGAACTGTTAAACTGGCAGCAAATCCCAGAAATAGAAATACCTGATTTAATTCATATCGTAAATATCAACGATGATAATTTTTTTTTCGTAGTCTATGATGTAAGTGTAGAATTTAATTAACTAATTAATAATCAGTAATTATTATAGTATTTATAACAAATATTATATATATATATATATATATATATAAAAAATATATATATATATATATATATTTTTTTTTAGAATATTTTAAAATTATACAAGTTTGAAAATGCATCAAATTGCACTCTAATAAATACTATGAAATTACCTAATGGAATGTTTTTGATTGACATACGAACTCGAATTGACAAATCTGTGATAAATATGCTACTGATTATCATGAATTCAGATCAAATTTACAGTATAGAATCATGGGAGTTAAAAATTGAAGAAATTTTTCCTGGTTACTTATTTTATTTCTCATTTAATTCTTTCAAAATTATTTCTCATTTCATATTTATTTTATTTTATTTTCAGAACATTTGATTAAAAAAAGCGATACTTTATCGAAACATTTGACCGAATTAGTTGAAATGTTGCAACAAAGAAAACCTTTTTTAGAAAAAGCTACAACCTTATGGTCTCTTTTATTCTCTGCACATGAAGATTTAACAATATCAAAACTTTTAATCTTGCAAGATTTAATATTAGATTCAGGAACTGTGAAAAACATTAATGTTTTCATAAATGAAGATATTATAATGCCTCGAGAATTAGAACAATGCATGGGAAATTTAATCCATGAAATTGATAATGTTTTAATGTCTAAAATTTTAATGTGGAATAAAATAAATAGAAATATCATTATTGATGGAGATGCATTTATTGAAGAATTGCAGATTAATAAACTGATTGCAGATTTTTTTAATGATGTTGATATTTATTCGAATGATATTACAGATTCAAGTAAAATGCAAAAATTTTCAATTTCGTTGCAGAAAGAAGATATGATTATAAATGATCTTAAAGTAGAATCTATTTGTGGAATTCCATTCCGATGTAAGAGTTGATAATAATAATTACTTTAAAAGTATGAAAATACTATTAAGAAACAAATCTTTATTTTAGATTGGTCTCTAGCTAATGATATATTAAAATTAGAAATAAATTTAGCATCAGATAAAATTGAATTTTCAAATGATACTATATATTTAAATTCGAATATATCGTTAATAAATTTAAATATGAAAATGTTAAATGGCACGAATGTCAACGAACTTTTTGATAAATTATTTATCATTAATCACAATCAGAAAATTAAAGGTAAATTTCATAAAATCATATTAAATTATTAACTTAATAATAATATTTAAATTTAAATTAAATTTTTTTAGGAAATATTATTTATAATAATATGTTAAAAATCCAGAATCTTACAATACAAATGTTGAATGAAAAGTCATGGAATAAATATATGAATACAATAACCAATCAAACTTTTGATAATTTTATGGTAAAAAAATTTAGAGCGGAAAATTTGTTTGCGGATTCAATAAATGATACTCCAGTTTCAAAAGCAGCGCGAATATCTATTGAAAATATAATCAAAGGTATTTAAAATAAGATTAATTTAATTTTTAAAAGTTTTATATTATAGTTATAATATTATAACTATTCATATTTGCATGAAAAATTTTATGTTTCATAGGAGATGTAAAAATTGCAAAATTACATGTAACAAAGAAATTTGTAATTGATTCAAAATTCAAAATATCGGATATTCCATATCAAATATATTCTAATGTTTCCATTCAAGGTAACGTGAAGATAAAAACTTTAGAATTGGACAATTACATGCAAATCTTTCTAAACAATGAAAAAATAAATCTTAATAATATTCTCAATGTTTTTTGGACAAAATCAAGTAATCAAGTAATCAAAAATGATATCATTTTTGAAAATAGTTTAACTATAGATTACTTAAACACAAAGTACTTGAATGGGTTTTCTGAGGAAGAATTTTTGTACACTACTGTATCAATCATTCCAGAAAATTTTAAAAAATTACACTTTGAAAATATTTACGTAGATGATATGTTTTTCGTTGAAGAAAAAAATGATAATTTTTTCGAAATTGCTCCAGAATCTATAATAATTCGAGAAAAATTATATGTAAAACATATACACGGAAACGAATTATTCATTGATGTTTTTAATGATGTTCCTATTGTCAATATTTTAAACCAAAAACAGCCTCATATTTTTCTGCAAAACATGACTTTCTCTAAGATTAAAACTAAACAAATATTTGTAAATGAACTTAATTTTCTCTTCTTTAGTGATAAAAATAATACTTTCTTTTTACGAAATGGCAAATATCAGAAAATTAAACTTATGAATGTTCCAAAATTTTGTTTAAAAAATCTCAATATTGAAAAAATTAATAATCTCGAAGTAAAAAAACTTGGATCATTAAAAAATATAAAGTTGTCTGATTTAAAAGATTTAGTAATACATGGTGATTTAATTGTTAAAAATTTAAATATTATTTACTTAAACGATATTGCTAAAAAAAATATCGTATTCAATATTATCAATAAAATTGAATTCCAAAAATTAACTGTAGAGAATATCACGTTGAAATCCCTGCATGATCTTGATGTAAATAGTTTTTTTAAAGATTTTCTCTCAAAATCAACAGAACAAAATATAACTATAAAATTCATTTTTTATAAAGTTACGGTTAATAATATCAAAACTAAAATTATTAATTATCAAAATATCTCTAATTTGATATGGATTGATAAACCTTTATTGCTAGAGAACATCAAATTCGACAATTTAATTGTAGAAGGAGATATTGTAACAAAAACTTTAAACAATTTTGTTTTTAATGAGGTAAACTTTAAATTAAAATATAAAATGATAATATTGACTTTTAGTTATTAAATTGAAAAAAATTTTATTTCAGTTATATTCAAACTTGATCAATGTGTCAATATCAAAAATCACTAATTTAAAAATACACGGAAATATTTCTTGGGATATTTTTTCAACAAATTCCACTTCTTTGACATTCTTACTCAAAAATGCAGTAACCAAAACAACGAATCAAATTATTCAAAGCAATATAATTTTTCAAAAGAATATATCAGCATCAACAATTAAAGCACAATCTAAAGAAATCGATAAAATACATAATATTATTGTAGATGCTGTGATAGATGATGAGAAAAATATTGAAATAATTGGTCAAAAAATTTTTAAAGAGAATCTAAATATTGATACTATATCAGTAATCAATGATATTGATATTCCTATGATTAACAATATTAATATTCTCGAATTTAATAATTCCGTGGTAAGAAAAGATCGAGAAACAATAATAACTGGAATTATAACTTTTCTCGATGATGTTGCGATTGATCAAATTCTTGTCAATGATAATGTTCATAACATCCTCCTGAAGGATGTGATTCTGGTAACTGATGTATTACCAAACCACATATTTTTCAAAAATCTTGTTATATTAAAAAATGTACGTTTGAAGAATTTTGATAAAGTAGATTTTGATGAATTTTTAAGGAATCGTGTAACTATTGACAAAGAAAATGAAATATTTTTTGATGTATATTTCAATGATATTATAGAAATAACAGGTATGTATACAATTATAAGTAAATCATATTCAAAATTAAAAATTATATTAATTCGTTAAATAAAACTTTAAAACTGCAAGCATGAGAATTATTTTAACAAAATCTATAATATTTATATATGATAATATTTATAATTTATAATATATTTATATATATATTATAAATTATATGAATCATTCAATTTAAAATTTTATGTATACACATTTACATACATATTCACTAATAATTCAATATAATATGATTAAAAAATTTTAGAGAATGCAAATGCATCAACACTCAATGATATTTATCTCTCCGATTTGGTTCTAAATGAAAGTAAGGAAACGCAAATAATATCTGATTCAAAGATCTTTGAAGAAAATTTCATAATAAATGGCAATATTTATACACCATTTATTAATGGGATGAATATATCATTAGAATATTGTAGCGGTGTGCAAAATGATGAAGACGTTAAAATCATCGGAGATTTGGTAAAATTGTTTGATTCAGATAATTTACATGTATATATTTTATAATGTATTTAAAAATTGCATATTTGTAGATTTTTGAATCAAAAATTAAAGTTCCAGAAAATATATCCGTTTTCAACTTAATAAACGAAGTAAATTTATATACTATTCTTTATAATCTACAAGAACAGACACATCAAATCTATCGCGTGTTTGTACTAAATGAAATTAGAATGAAGGAGAGCATGGTTCAATCTTCCTTAATTTCTAAAACTCTCACGAACATTTTTTCATATTTAGAAATAGAACAAAAGTTAAGAATTCAAACACCTAATATTAAGAAGATTGATGTTATTTATTATGAACAGATTACAAAACTGAATATGTTTGGAGAAGAAGCAGGATATTTTTGCGGACTTCCAGATAATTGTTCTTGTCCAATTGAATATATGGCTGAACTTACCAAAAAAACTTGTCAAATTCGAAAAATAAATAATAATAAAATAATAAGAAATTATCAATATTTGTATAATATATATGGTATAAACATAGAATCAAATGCAATATCATATAGCCGTGAATGTACATTGAATAATACCGAAAATGAATTCATTACAATTTTATGGATTAAACCTAACATAATTGATACTGGAGATATATTAGCTAATATAAAAGAAACGTCTTTAAAAATTCGAGGTTTTATAAAAGATGCAAAATTTTTCATGACACATGATAGTATGATATTAAATATTAATAAAATTATTTAATTTTAAGTTAATTAATAAATTAAAATAAATTAATTAATAATTTTTAGTTTTTTAACATTTTCTAATTTTTAATTTTTTTATTTATTTTAGATGCTACTTTTCTTGTACTAGCAGTATATTATGATACGATACTTGCAACACATCAGACAAATTCTCTAATTTACAAAATTGATTTCAAGAACAATACATTATTTTTGTATCAGAATCTATCTACTGATGGAGCTTCGACTGTTGAAATTTTTAAAAGAAATCACGATGTATATCTTCTATTTGGTTGTTTTGGAAACTCCGAAAAATCATCTTTATATAAATTAGATGCTTTTACTTCCAAAGTAAACGCTTTATTATTAATTATTTTATAAAAATATTTTAAATAATGATAGATTTATTTTTTTAGTTTATAATAATTAGAACCTTCGAAGGTAAAACACGCAATGTAAAAAGTTTAATTCAAGAACAAGATTGTTTTGTTTTTTTAGACGATTTCGAGACAAATGCAATAAATATTTTTTATTATAATTCAAAATTTGATAATTTTTACAATTATCAAACTCTCTTCTATAATTCACAAGTTTATGGAATAGAATCTTTTTATATGAACGGTATGAACAATATATTATGATAAAATAATAATTATATTTAACATTTTTTATTCTATTTATTATTTTAGAATTTGGTCAAACCAATTCCTTTATCATTGTCACAACAGAAAATGATGGATTTTATATTTATGAATATATGCATGCACAAGTAAGATTATATTGATTCATTAATTAAATTAATCTATATAATTTAATCTATATAGTTTTTTTCATAAAATTATTTTTAGAAATTCCAATTGAAGATACATCACCACATAGATGACTTACAAATTATGATACCTTTCTATCATTTAGAAAATTATTATATCTTTATGGGTACAAGCACAAATAGCACTATATTACGAATCATAAAACAAGGTCCCTAAAAAATTTTATAAGAATCTTATTATAGTTATAATATATAAGTTTATTTACATATTATGTATAAATTAATATATGGTAGAATTAATACATACATATTAATAACTAAAATATATGTAATATATATTTACAATATAAATTTCATGTATTGAATAATTAATATATTTGTTAGACAATCGAACTTTATTACTTTATATGAAATATATATCTTGGTTGGAACATCTATAAGACTTATGTCTAAAAAAGCAGATTTAGTATTAATCGAATTGCGCCAGCGCAATTCCAACGAAAGCATTGAACTTTAATTTTTACAAAAAGAGACTTAAGACAAAATCAAATGGCATAAAAATCATTACGTGAGGATATAAGCAATTAAATGGTGTAGTTGCAAATATTTTCAGAACGATATATAATAATATTCTACGACGAATTCTGTAGTCAACGCAATACGAAGTGTAAAGGTTTTTCTCTTTCGTGAAGTAGAAGCCATTGTAACACATTGAAGTTACTTCTTGTTGCTGTGTAACACTACTCTTAAAGTTTTAAGGTATATTCAAGTGCAGAAAGTGTTCTTTTAATTTCAAAAAGATTAAAAACGTTTTAAATTAATTTTTTAAAATGAAACTGTCAGGGTATCATTTCATTGTTATTGGACAACTTTTATTCGTCTCTAATTAACTGCAAGCAATTCATAACTTGCATATAAGTGTATGTAATTTAACTTATTTAATATGATTATAATAGATAAAATATTCTCATCAATTTAAAGAGATTGAAATATAATCAAAATATAATTAAATTTAATTGCGTCTTCTTTTATCCGGCATGTCTTTTTTGGTTATGTCAAAACGATGAATTGGCATAATAAAACATGTACCAATTTATTAACATAATGTTGGTAATATTGATACAGTTGATCTTTTTAAAACAATCATTAATTTTCGCTTTAATTAAAACATTTTATTCTATTCTTCCAAATAATGAGAATACTATTTTGAGGTTATGACACGTATTAGGAATTTTCCATTACTAAATAATATTAAGTATATTTATTTATATATTATTATAATACCACGTAATTATATTCTATAATTATAATTAATTTTATTATATCATATAAAACAGTTCCTTCAAGGCAGTAATGGCTGTCAAGGGGCTAATAGCAGCAATTGTTCAATTTTTAACTCAACAATTAGAAGAAGGTGATATTACAGCAGATTCTCGGGAAAGTCTTGAAGTAGCAATACAATGTTTAGAAAGTGCTTATAATGTACAAGCATCAGATACTCCAACAAATTTTAACTTATACGAAGTTTATAAGTCTTCCGTAGAAAATGCAAAACCTTATTTAGCTCCAGAAGCTACCCCAGAAGCAAAAGCTGAAGCTGAAAGATTAAAAAATGAAGGAAATGCTCTCATGAAGGCTGAAAAACATCATGAAGCTCTTGCCAATTATACGAAGTACATATTTTGATCTATTTATTTATTATTATATATTAGTTGAAGTAAAAAAAATATATTTTTATAAAAATTTATATATTTGTAAAATTATAACATTATTATTTTTTTAGAGCAATTCAATTAGATGGTCGTAATGCAGTGTACTATTGTAACCGTGCTGCAGCATATAGTAAAATTGGCAATTATCAACAAGCAATTAACGATTGTCATACTGCATTATCCATTGATCCCTCGTATAGTAAAGCATATGGACGTTTAGGTTTAGCATATTCCAGCTTGCAAAGACATAAAGAGGCTAAGGAAAGCTATCAAAAAGCTTTAGAAATGGAACCTGACAATGAAAGTTATAAAAATAATCTACAAGTAGCAGAAGAAAAATTAGCTCAGCCAAGCATGAGTAATATGGGATTAGGTGGAAGTGCATTACCAGGCATGGATCTTAGTTCACTCTTGAGTAATCCTGCTCTTATGAACATGGCTCGTCAAATGTTATCCAATCCAGCTCTACAAAATATGGTGAGCAATTTTATGAGTGGACAAGTCGAACAGGGAGGACATATGGATGCTCTTATAGAAGCGTAAGAATTAATTATTCTTATATTTATATATATAACATCATAAAAAAATATATTATATAAAAATATATTGTATTTAAAAACTTTTTAGTGGTCAACATTTTGCACGACAATTACAAAATGCTAATCCTGAATTAATTGAATCTTTAAGACGACAAATGGGAGGAAATCCAAATGATCCAGATCCACCTCAACAAAATTAAAAATTGATTATGATACGTTTTAATGATTTTACATGAAATGGAAATAATCAAATTTAATTGGAACATATACATTATTAAAAAGCAGTGTGTATCATTTTCTAATATGAAAAAGTGAAAAATTGTAATTAAAATTCACTTAAATTATCATTTCTTAAAATTATACATATATAAATATATATATATATATATATATATATATATATATATATATATAATATATACGATAGAAATTTTCCTATAACTTAATTATTAAATAAACCATAACAATTTATCTTTTGAATGTGTGCTGATGACATTTGATATGTGAAGATTAAATAATAAATACCAAAATATAGTGAATATTTTATGAATGAGAACATTTCAGAATATAATTGATGCTTTTTATGTCATACAAAATGACTCTTAATCTATTCTAATTGATATATAGTATAAACATTTTTTAGCTTTTAAAATTATTTTCTATATAATAAATTATTGTTATTATTTAAAAACTAAATGAAATTATGTTTCTTATCAAATATTATAGTATTATATATTTTTTTTAATAACTATTTTGTTCAAAAATTGATTATTAAATTATTAAAAAATTTCAAAATATTTAAAAAGTTATAGTGTTAGCTTTACAGTGAAAAATGTACATAATTAAACACATTCTAAATACATTATTTTATTAACAAATTATTTTATTAAATATTTTCAAAATATATTCTTTATTTAATTTCTTTATTTATTTCTGCAACTAAAATATTATAATAATATAAAAATTTAACAATAAGATAAGTAATTATTTATAATCAAGTAAAAATTACAATTTTAATTAATTAAATTTTATTATATTTTTAAAAAATTCAGAAATTTGAGTTTTTTTCTTTTAATTTTTTTAGAATTAAGAATTTTTTAGAATTATAAATAAATATATTATATGACAACATTATTCTTATTTGTCACATAAATCTTTATATTTATAAATACATTTTTTATATTTATGTTCCAATTTGTTTTGACAATCTGTTTTGTATATGCAAATTCATAATTATTAATATTATATCTTACATATCATTCATTTTTACAAAATAATTATTGCCATTGATTAATTATTCTGTTTTTTTTTGTTTTTTCTTTTTTTTTCTTTCTTCTTTTCTTGCATTATAAATTTATTTACATTTGTAAAAACATGTACACATGCATACACACACGCGCACACATTATTTGTCTCAATTTTAATGGAATTATTAAATTATTTAGAGAGTAATGATAAAATTACTATATAACAATAAAACAATATTTTTTCTTTTTTTGTATCGATTAAATTATTAATCCTAGTTTTTAGACATATTTAAAATTTCTATGATTAAAATAATATATAAAATACAATACTTGAATTATACTTATAATTTTTGTATTTATTTTTAATAAAAGATAACATTTATAACATTAACAAAATTGAAAAAAATTTTAAATGCATTCGCAAAAATATATAATTTGTCATTTTACTTGTTTCATCAGTTTCTTATTTATTTCATGGCTATAAAATTAATATAATGCTTTTCACGTTACATACCAAAAACACTGAATGATGAAACTATGATACAGCATTATTTACATAATTTTTCAAGCCTTTCCATCATTCATTTACAAATATATTTAAGAGAAAAAATTGTCAGTATGTGAGACAAAATGGCTGGCAATAACATAAGAGAATAGAGAAATGAGAAAATAAAGTTATACCATGTGATTTTGTTGAATAAACTATTGCTACAATAAGCCTCTCATCATTCCCCTATTCTTATTTCTATGTTACTAACAACCATTTTATCTCGCATATTAGCAACTCTTTTGTTCAAGAAACATTGTATACGTAAAATCCTTCTAGATTCCTAATATATGATGATGCATGATTCGTTGATTTTATAATATTATCTAGGAACGTATTATTAAATGATGCATAAATTAGACATCTTTCTTTTTAAAGAAAAATTATTATATTAAACATATTTTCATTTAAATATATAATAAAAAAATTATTTTTTAAATATTATTAATAATTTTCTAATATTACCATACTCTCATTATAGATAAAATCACTATATAAAAATTACTACATGTAAGCTTGTAAACTTTTAATATGAAATTAATAAACATAATATTTTTCTTTTTTTTTTTAATTATGCAATAATAATGATTAATAATTAAAATTATACAACATTCTACTAAGAGTTATACAATATTCAATTTCAATTACTTAAAATTTTATTAATATACAATTTGAATAATATAAAAAATTATTATTTTATAATTATCATTATATAATTTATAAAAAATTTACATGAAAATTTATATATATCGAAAGTCTGATAATATTTTGTAAATTTCTAGGAAAGGGTACTTTTAAAGCCTCAATACGATCCTGAGAATAATGCCCCTCCTTACTACTCTATTGCCGCACACTCACAGATTGAGGTGTGGCCATCGAGGGCAGCCATCTTCTTGACTTTCTGTCGCTTAGCATTTCAGGTAAATACGCAATTATTTCTTAAGTAATACTGATTAGAGTGGTGTGAGAGTGTACTGTGTTGTGTGCTCGAATGGTTTAAGCGTGCTACATATCGCTTTGTTAACGGCGCAACCGGGAACTCTGTGTGTCAAGGAGGGAAAAAAACCTTCTCCTCCTCCCGCGATAGAGAGGGCCGAGGGAGTGCCATGCGTTACGAATCCACAGCATCTTCGCATGACGACCGTTTAATTCAACATACAAGAAGCTACACGCTGTGACTGCATTCAATCACTGATTTGGGATCGTTTGTACCAGTTCAAATACGACCTGGGCTTTAATTCAGTATGTAAATCGTCCCCTAGGCTCTAGACCCCTGCGTCGCTATCCTGTCGCACCTTCAGCGCCCCCATTCTCCCCTCTTTGGCTTTATCCCCCTCCGCCACCACCTTTCGGCAATGCACTTCCGGCTGTGCAAAATTCGACAAAAAATTCCGAGTCCCAGTCCGGAAACTTAGTAAGTAAAAATTTATGTCACGGCTTCATTTTGACATTCCTTTGTCATCGTTTATTCTGTCAACCGACATCTCAAAGCTACAATAAACAAAAGGTCGGTACGCTTTTTAATGGTAGAAATCCACATTTTTATTTACATTTTTATAAAATTTTTTTTATCTTATAGCATATTTCTTATCCACTCTTTCATTTTACATCTTTAAAAAGATTTCATCAAAATTTCATGACTAATAAAAATATTAAACAAATATGTCAATTTTCTTCAATTTACATATATATAATATATATACATATAAAAAATATATATACATATATAAAAAATGTTTGAAATATTTTATATATATGATAGATAATTTTAAAAAATAATATAGTTTATACTAAATTTAAAAAAATTTAAACAATTCAATTTATGAAATGTTAAAATAATCGATTAAAATATTATGTAATTATTAATTTTTATAACAAACAAATGAAATATAAACTTTAAAAGTTTATTTTATTAATTTATATTCAAGTTTTTTCATTGCTTTTCTTATAGAATAAATTATATTATATATGATTAAAATTTTTGCTTATGATCTATCTGTAAAAAGTTTTAAATTAAATTTTTAAGTTTTAAATCTTTCTTTGTATATTAATGAATATATCAACATAAAATATAAATATTTAATAAATATTTAAAACTAAAAAATTAAAAAAAAATGAAATAAAAAGATTATATTTTTACAATTTAATAAAATATCTTTTAATGAATGGGATTTCATGTTAAAAAATAGTATTTTGAAGCATATTATATCAATTTATATGGATTATATATACATATTTATTTGTCATTATCTGAACAAATTTATAATTTTTATAAATAAAGAAATACAATTTATTCAATCAAAATTTTATACATCTTGTCTGTGTATAATATGAATGTATTGCATATTATATTTTATTTTTGCTTCTTAAAAATAATTTTTTTATGGTATACATATTTCTTAATAGTGCATGTTTAATACAAAAAAGTATCAATCTTATGTGTCTATGCATGTTCTTCAAAAACATTTTTTTCTTAAGGCATAAGGTATTCTCTTACATATATAATATAATAGTATATAAAAATCTTTACATATGAATTAAATAACATGTGAGATATCCTTTCTTATATATAATTTTTAAAGCTTTACCTTATGCACTTTAGAATTCTGTAATCTTTGATCTAAATGTGCATATGAAGTCATTATGATAACACCATGATAATATTAAATTCACATTATATTTAGTCTTTGGCATTTGCAAAATCTTGTAGTGTGCATATTTTCATATATATCGGAAGGAAAGAGTTATGAATCAAAATCATAAAGATGCCATTGTGATCATAGTACTATAATTAATATTTTTACAGATATTTAAATATATTATGATTGAAACAAAACATATACATACATATTTACATATATATGTATATAATATAATATTATATATATGACATCTGTAGTACATGCAAATATCTCACAGCCTTTTATCCATTCTAACATATAAAATGTCCACTTAAAGCAGAGACGCTGAAAGAAAGACTAAAAACATGGGATGCAATACGGGCCGATGCCTCGGTCCAGACGATACGGGGTACCCTGGATCAGGTACGATCCAATCAATATCCTTTCAATTTTCAGCCCTCGTAGGTTGCTTTCTAAATAGTATTAAAGTAGATATGAAATATAGATATATTTAAAAAATATTATACCTATATATCTATTATATAAGTAGCAGATAATTATGAAATTAGAGACAATTTTTAGCAGTAAAATTACATTATATTACAAACAGAGGGCTGTAGAAAGTATATATAAGCTATTGTATTTGTAATGCTAGTATCAATTTAGTATTCTATTTAAATATAAATGAATACAATACTTTCAGATGACAAATATTATACCCTACGAGGTTTGAATTCAAGTCACTGTTTATAGCATTGTGAGGAGGTGAATTTAACTGAACAATTTCAAAAGATTACCCTGACTTCTTCCTAACTCTATCCTGAAGAATGCTTTTTCTTAATCTCTTTTACTATTTTCTTTATATCTGTTTAAATTTAGATCTATCTATTTAAAATTGCTTTTTATTTATTTATGCCTTATTAAGGTGTAGGAAAAGTAGTTTTCTTTAATATTGATATTATTTACATCTTTTCAAATATTCATTGCATTTCCCATTAAGTTGTAATTATCTTATCTTACATGTATTATGTGTTCACTCACTGCATGCCTTTAGTTGAATTAATTTTAGATGGTGTTTTCAAGATGTTAATTCAATTGATTTAGATTCATTATCATTCATATCTGAATAATGATTAAGATATTTTTCATTTATATTGTATAAAATTACAATTAAAGTTTAATCATATATAAAATATGACTTCCATACTAGTATTTATATTAAATTTTTCATTTTATATATATACATATATACATTTATATATGTATATATAAGATAAAATTAATAAAAGTTAGGTGTATTTTTATTATTATTAATATATATGTAAAACCAAACATATGTTCTGTATATATTAATTATTATTAACAAAAAGAGGTAATAATATTTAAAATTAAAAATAAATGCTCATTTTTATTTAAACAATTATATTATTAAGTAATTATATAAAATTGTGATATTATTTAGGATATTATATAGGTAAGTTATTACAAGAATTCTAAAGCATTTATATTTAAATATGACAAGATATTAAATATTTTTAAATTATGTAAATAAAAATTTGTTACTCATGTGAAGTGATTTTAAAATTTTTGTTTTTGCATTAATAGATATATTTATTAAAATTATATACATTGAAATTAAAATTATGTATATAAAATTAGAATTCTAATTTAGAATATGTTTGAATATTAATAAAAAAAATATATAATGATTTATATTTTAGAATTCATGGCAGCCATTAGAAAGAAATTGGTTATTGTGGGTGATGGTGCTTGTGGTAAAACATGCTTACTTATAGTCTTCAGCAAAGACCAATTTCCAGAAGTTTATGTACCTACAGTGTTTGAAAATTATGTTGCAGATATTGAAGTTGATGGGAAACAGGTGAGTATATAAAGAAATTTTTTTATATATTTAATTTTTTATATTTGTATTTTTTTCTTAATATGATAAAAAAAAAATCTATAATAGGTGGAACTGGCTCTTTGGGATACAGCTGGACAAGAAGATTATGATAGGTTGCGTCCACTATCATATCCTGACACAGATGTAATCTTAATGTGTTTCTCTATTGATAGTCCAGATTCCCTGGAAAACATTCCTGAGAAGTGGACACCAGAGGTGAAGCACTTTTGCCCAAATGTGCCCATTATCCTTGTTGGAAACAAAAAAGACTTACGCAATGATCCTAATACTATCAAAGAACTTAGCAAGATGAAACAAGAACCAGTTAAACCAGAAGAAGGAAGAGCTATGGCTGAAAAAATCAATGCCTTTGCTTATCTTGAATGTTCTGCTAAAAGTAAGGAAGGTATTAGGGAAGTATTTGAAACAGCCACTCGGGCAGCACTACAAGTAAGTATTGTTCATTACAAGTTTCTTTAAAAATGAATATAAACTGAGCAGACGTTATTATAAAAATTATGTGAGTTCGTAGGTAAAAAAGAAGAAGAAGGGAAGATGTTGGCTCCTATAATTCTTGAATTATCACCGATAACGAGACAACACTAATGGAATTGCTAGTTGCAATGAAGCTAGTTGTTATGCCGGAGATCCCCAGCGGAAACAATAATATAATAACAATTTATCTTTAATTATTTTACATAATAAAGCAACTTATTAAACAAGGAAACTACAAAAATACGTAATATAAAAAAAAAACTGTCATCAAAACTGGAGACTTAAACTACTGATTAAATTCAATACAAATATATATATATATATATAAAATATCTCACACAACTGGGTCAATTCATCTTTAAAATGGTAGAAGATAGATGAAAATTTCATTAGATAAATATAAATATTATAAGTAGTGCACAACAAAATGCACAGTATTACATCTGTGATCTAAAGTTATGTTTCAAAGATTTCTAGATCATTTCCATTTCTTTAAATTAAACTGGTTTTTTTGTATTTATAAATATATCTATATATATATCTATATATATATATATATATATATATATATATATATATATATATATACACACATTGACAAATTGTCTTAAATTTTATAGAAATATGTTAAAGCACTCTTTGAAAATAATTAATTCAAAAGATATTTTAATTTTAATTGTATAATTATGTATTGTATGACAAACAGAAAAAATAAACATAAGAGCTTATATATTATACTGTGCAGATTTTTTTTGTTTTTCATATACTAAATTTTGTAAATTCATAATTAAAATAAAATTTTTAAACTAAACATTTTTAGATAAAAATGTTTTAATACTTTTTAAAAAATAAAAGCATCAATTGATTTATTAAAAAATATAAGATATCATTTAAGAAATTAATGATGATCTTGAATTCTTTGAAATGCTTTCATTTTCAGCATAAATATATACTAAATTATGTTTATTTAAAATTTTGTTAAATGAAATTTTTTTTCTATCTTTTTTCGTTTTAAAGCTATAACTTGATCAAATTGCGTAGATATTTTGTATATGCTATAGTATATGAGAAACTATAATGTATATTGTAATGACTATTTGATTGTATTTTTTAATAATAATGAATTGTGCTTCAAATTTAAAAAAATTAAACAATTGTCATACCAACTATTTATAATTATGATATATGATTATCTATATCATTATAGTAATTATCATTATTATTAGTATCTCATTGCTATCGTATGCATCTCTTTCTTTTTTCTTTTTTTAAGTCGTAGTGCATGTTTATTTTTTAATAATAAAAAGAAAGTAGAAAGAAGATAAAAAAGTTGGGGGAATTCCTAAAAAAATACAAAAAGAGAAAATGGAAAGAATAAAGGTGTTAGTATGCAATGTAAAGTCATAGAAAGCAATGTAAGAATTTAAAACAAAATGTTAAGAATTCCAAATGTTACGTCGCTATTTTATCAAACCATCGCATTATATCTATATTTCTTACACAAAAAAATAAACTTTATATTATAAAATTGCGTAAGTAGACCAACGGATCACTTTGATCTTTAAGATATCAACTAGATTAAATGTATTATTAATTATTATTATAATTATTAATTATTTTTATTATTATATTATTGTAATACGATGACACTAACATTACGAATTGTAACAGCGATTATATTTATATATTTCGACAACACATCCATTGTATCCAAGTACAGAAGTACATAAATGATGTCTTGATTGCGTTTTATTACGCGATATTTTTTCAAATTATTCGACATGATGTAATCACTCTAAATTAATAATTTAGGGCGAACAATTTTCATAAAAAATATAATAATATCATGGGACTTACAGGATACTTTACATTTCTATCAAATTCGATTGAAAGTAATATGTGTTCTTTAAACGTAATTAATTTATGAGTTCGAGTTACCTTTGCAAAATGATCGTATATTCATATCTGTTATCCTGTATTTTTTCTCCCTTTTATTTCATTCTTTTTTTTTTTTCATTTGTATGCATACTATTCTAATCTAAACTTTTAATCTTACGTATCTTGTATTAAAACTAATCTATAAGATTCATAAGGTAGTTGTTTTTTGCAAGAATAAGAATTGCAATGCAGTCTTGGCCATTGATTTAATGAATGACTGTGGAATTGTGTTCAACAAACTTTTTTTAACGATTAGCAGTACTATTGAATTACGCTTTTAATCGGAATCTCTAAGGTTGCAGTCAAATTTTGCAACGGTCCGAAATTTCATTTAACAAGAATTTATATATATATATATATATACATAATCTTAATAATCTATTGTTAAAACATGTAAAAATATCAATTATTTAATTGTTCGTAGCACAATTTAAATTAAAAAGTTAATGAATAATTAAGTTTTTCATAACATTTAAATAAAATTTACAAAAAAATTCTCGAAAAAAAAAACAAGTTGAAAGTAACACCTTTGCAAATATAAATCCGTTGCAAAATTTATAAAAAATTTTTTATAATAATTTCTGAAGAATGTACTGTTAATTATGATTGTATCAGTTAATCCTTTATGGACTCTTTTTATCCAATGTTGCAATAAGTGCGTGTTTCAAAATAAAATAAATTATGAGAAATTTGTACAAACATTATCGCAATTTTTATAAATATATGGATCACGGAATATATTAATACATAAATTGTTAACTTAGAAATTATACTTATTATTTTTATAATATTTTTTCATTATCGTTTTGATTCTTATCAAAATAGAATAATCTTCAATCATTATTGTATAAAAATTATAAATATTCTTTAATTGAAATAAAAGAAAAAAAATAATTAAACATAATTACATTTTTTTATGAAAAAATTTAAATATTGTTATATGCACAAACTTATAAGATAAGACATATGAATTTCTATGTTTGATAAGGATCAAAATGGTAATGTTTCGTATATCATAGCGTCTACCAAATTCATTAACATCTATGTAAAAGAAGAGATAAAACAACTCTGTTTGTTATTTTACATATTTAGTCCATATAGGATTAAAGATTGTACATAAAATATTACTATTCTTGAAATAGATAAGGTATTATATCTTCATGAATGTCCTATAATTTTTGTTAAGCATTTCTTTATCTATTTATCATGGAATGATAAAAATATAAATCATTATTCATTTTCTTATGATGATGTTACAGCAAATATATATATATGTATACATATACAGGGTGTTAATATATGGGATAGTTATAGAAAATCAATTCTAGATCAAAATAAACACAAAAATGATGTACAAAAATATCGATTAAACTTATTTATTAAATTATAACTAATTGAAATTTACATTAGATGAAGCAAGAAGAAAAAAAGGTTTCAAGAATTCCAATCCCGAAAATTGAAACCATTTTATCTCTATATCGCCATCGTATTTCATTTCCACATTATTTAACACAAATTTAAATTTAATTATTTATAATTTAATAAATAAGTTTCAATTTATATTTATTTTGATCTTTAGATGCTCTCCAAAAATGTCTTGAACGAAACGAATATATTAATACCCTATATGTATGATAAATATATCATTTTAATTTTGAATACCAAAAGTACATATTTGTACATGAAACGAATATGTAAAAAAAAAAAAAAAAAATAGAAAATACGTACTATTTTCCACGTCTCCACAGTTCTCTATAAATAATTTTATAATATTCTAATTAGTTATGCCAGTAGTAAAATAAAAAAAAATACTTCCAAGAATAAAAATGCAATCATTTTTATGTAATACTTTTTTAATATGTTTTACTTTTTCATTATAATTAAAATGAAAAAGAAAAAATTTTTTTATAATTAGGAAAATAAAATCAGGAGTAAATTTTTTGAGTTTTCATAGATCACTCTATAATTAATTAATCTTTACTCTATATATTTAAATATATTATTCTATATATTAAATTGTAATTAATAATAAAAATTACTTATATTAATATTATAATAATATAAATTTTTGTAAATTATTACTCCTGAAATAATTAAAAATTTATATTAATTTATATTAAATTCAACCAGTTTTCTATAATTTAAAAGGGATCTTTGAAGATACATCAATGTGCAAAATACATTGTATAATGAATTTTTATTTATATAAAAATTATATATTAGGGAGCTTAATACTAAAAAATAAAAATATTAAATTTTCAGTGCAAAATTTTATAAAAAAACAATTTATTTTATTTTTGATATAAATAAGATAATTTATTGACTTCAATCTAATATATAATAAAATATGAAAAATGGAATGAAAAATTAAATGTTAAGTATTATTTAGATCTGGAAAACTTTGATGTAATATCAATTCTGCACAGTTTTACATAGTATATAACATTATAAGTTATATAATATATATAGATGATCCTACTCTAATTATTCACTTTATTTTTCAAATACATTGTAAAATAAATGCAATCACATTACCAAAGATTTTTAATTGCTTTCTAATCTGTTTCTGGAATTAGAAAAATTTTTTGCTTTTATGTTTTTACCTACATACTTTTCTCACACTCATAAATTGTATAAAGAAAATTTCACTTCAAGTTTTGTTGAGATATATGTTAAAATTGTATGTAATAAACAACCACATATCTGTAGTGAAAAAATTTATAATTCATCACTTTTCGGCTTAACACTTTTGCCCTTACGATCAAATCCTTTTAATTCGTTGGTTGCATGTTTGGCAATATATTTAATAAAATCATCAAGCTCTCTACCACCTTCATATTTGACTGGATTATTTTTAGAGTTTTTAGGTGCCCAATAAAGCGTAGGGAAACCTCGAACTTCATATGGGCCAGGAACATCATTAGCAGTAGCATCAAACTTTATGATCTCAACATCCTCATTCGCAAGTTTTTCTCCTAATTCATCATAAACAGGAGCTAATTTTTTGCAATGACCGCACCAAGGTGCATAAAATTCAATCAATGTATCTTTGTCATTATTTGTAACAAGTTCGTCAAAATTTCGGGCTACCGCAATTTTAACATTTCCAGAATTATCTTCGGGAATTGGTTCAGACTTTAGATATGGTTCTAAAACATTAGCTTCCATATCTTTTAAGAATGCTTCGAACGTACTAACGGAGAATTCATCTTTCATAACAAATTTTTGATTATTAATATTTCTTGCCAATATAACAGGTTTATCACCTTTAACAAAATCAATTCCAAAATCATTCAATTCGTGCTGAAAATCATCTTTGGAAGAAATAGCGAAGTTCAAGTTAGGGAAGTCCTTAGCAACTTTGATAATTCTATTACGCCAATAGTTTGTACCCTTTGGATTTTTGATATAATCTACTGCATAATATGCAACAACTAATGGATTTTTAAATTCTGCTGTATTATCTCGTGTACGAACTCCCGCAATACCAAAACTAAAATAAATATTCAATTTTAGCAAATATTTCAAATATAAATATTTATATATATAATAATACAAATATTAGTAAAACATACTAATTCTTATTAATAAATTCTTGAATATCACCCATAGTTTCATCATATTTCACAATATTTGCTTCAAATTTATTTTGCAAAATTTTTGGTCTATATAAAACAATAGTATTCCTGTAAATAAAAAAAATATATTTTATTATATATTTAATATTAATCATAATGTAAATTTATTATAATATAAGTAAATTACTTATGTCCTTCTTTTTCCATAAGTGATTTGGCAGTTGTGTGTGCAAATCTAACTTTTTCTTTAAGTTTCTTAGAAACAGCATGGAAAGTTGTTGCTAAAGATAAATCTTCTTTTTCAAAGAAACCTATAACACTTACTTCATCAGAGTCTAAAAATGATTTTAAACAACTTTCTCCATTTAATTCTTTGGATGCTGGACCAACTTGTGCCTAAAATATATTAAAATTAATTTATATGAAATATTTAAATAACTTTTATATTATCAAAATCCTAATTACCTTCATATACTTGGCAATGCCAGCAGCTTCTCTAGGTCCATTATAATCACTAACAAAATCACCTTTAGAAAAGATCTTCAATGTTGGATAACCACTAACAGAATATTTGTTGCAAGTATCCTTTCCACTTTCTGTACAATCAACTTTAGCAAGAGTAATTGATGGATCATTATCTAAAAGCATTTCAGCAGCTTTTGCATATTCTGGTTTCAATCGTTTACAATGACCACACCTGAAACAAATATTCATATAAATGAATTAAATATTTCAAAATACAAAATTGAATTATTTTTATATTTTCTTATATAACAATTAAAATATTAGTTATTGATATATTACAAGCCGGCATTTGAAATTATTAAAACTTCCAAAAATATTTTTTTTAAATTAGTTTTTTTTATAATTGTAATACATACGATAAAATAATAAAGTAATAAAATTGTCTCCAATTCTAAAAATGTACAATTATTGCAAAGAAACTTCTTACCATGGTGCGTAAAACATAACAAGCGTGTTTTCAAGCCGTTCTAATTCATGGCTAAAAGTTTCGTCGGTTAGCTCCACTACATCTTTTTCTTCAGCTAAGACTGAAGCAAAAACCAAAAAAAGAAAGTTAAAATATTTAAACAGCATTATGGAAACTTATTTTTAAATCAAATTCAATCCGATCGTTTTCTTCAAAAGATACTGCTCGACGTGGCTTCAACAATAAGTTAGCCAAGATAGTCACGCAGTGCTGTCGTATCCTGATTGGCTGTTTCTGAGTATTTCACTGTGTGGGGATATATTTTCATTATACATAATACAACATCCAACATCTAATATGAATAAGACAAGATTTCAAATATATGTCAGTGAAATTATTTTCGATCTTTTTTAAGAAAAAAAAGTAAAAAAATTTGTATTTTTAAAAAAATTTTTATTGTCATTTTATCTCTCGTTCAGAATAGAGTTGATTACAGTTTAAATAATACTTTATATATATGATATAATGTTCAATATGGCAACACTGTTTTTGCAAACATTAGGTAAAATCCACAGTAAGCGACACAAATCATTGCAGTTTGAAATGATATTATAATATTATAATATATACTTATAAACACGATTGCGAATATCAAATATAGATAAATTAATAATGAAAGTTTTTACTTTCAAAATACTTACAAAATGCAATTTAATTATTGTTAAATCTGAAATATATATTTTATTTTATTTTATTTATTAATTTTTAATTTACTCTTCTAACTTTAAGTAATGTTCATAATGTTCATAATGTGTATATTCTGGAAATTATAATTTCGAAAAAATTAAATTTTAATTTGAGATATTAATATTCAATTTATAATTAGTTCTTTATGATTTATTTTAATTTAAAATTTTAATTTAATTTAATTAAAAAAAAATTGTAAAATAAAAATAGATGTCGAAAAATTATTTATAATTATTGATTGTAAAATAAAATAATTTATTTTTTATATTTATTTATATATTTATTAAAATTCGAAGATAAGATAAAATATGAAATCATATCATATTTTCATATCATATTTGAATTATTTTTTACCCATAAATAATATAATTTTCCTCGTTTTTCGATATCTTTATTTCAATTTGATTTGTGAATTTGTATAATAAATCATATTTATAAATATGTAAGCTAATAGTTTGATATATTATAGTAGTAGTTTTTACAATCATACGATCATGATTAAATCATAAAAATATAAATCTATTGAATAATACATCTCCGATAACGGTATTATCGCTCATATGCATATCAAATCTAACGTGATCTTATGAAAAAAATATTTTTTCAGCATAGAAAAAGTACTATAACGTCACGTTATTTCCATTCCTAATATCATTTTCAATATAATTATAAAAATAAGTTCGTATATCAGTCAAAAAGATCATAAGTTATATAGAATTAAACATAATAGTGAATGAAAATAGGAAAAATTCTTTTTCTTATTATTTTAAATTTTTATGTTTGATAATACTGAATATTTTGCAAGAGTGCAAGTTTTACATGTATGGATTGTCTATTTTTCTAAAGATATGGTCTAAAAATATATGATTTTTTTTAATAATTATATTCAGAATAGAGTTATTTAAATGTTTGTCAAAAGTTTTTTAACAAATATGTCATGAAATATTGTATAAAAAACATGTAACTTTAATATGATGTAACTAGTTCATTATTATAGAATAAGAAATATCAATTTTTTCTTTATAATTTTTTTATTAAATTAGATAAAGATAAACAAATGAGTAGCCAAATTTCATTGGATTTCTATGTTTAAGGAAAATTGAAAATATTATTTATCTTAACAAATCATGAAATCACCAAAAAATGAAACAAAACATAAAAATACATAAATCATTATTAAATTAATTAAATAAAAGCATTTAATCATATTTAATTATTGTATTGATGCAAAAGATTATTATTTTGAATATAACTTTGAAAAAGAAAAGTAACGAAGAAATAAAATGTAAAAATTTCTCAAGATTTCAATCTTAAGAAATTTTATAATATTATAAATATAATTTTTAAATTTTTTTTTGTTTAAAAGATTATAGAAAAGAAATATAAGATTTCATTTTAAAAAGAAAAATATTGACAACTTTGAAATTTTATAAAAAAAATAATTTTGAAACAAAATTATTTTGTTATTATATTTTTATTTTTATTTTTTATAAAAAGCATTAAATGAACATAAAAATGGAACTGAATTACAAAAATTTCAAGAAAAATTGTGAGCAAAAGATATATTTGACAAACCAATATTATAATTTTTATATAATTTAGATAATGATAAAAATCTTCATATTAGTATTAGAAAATTATAGTAAATTTCTTTATCATTTTAGAGATGTTATTAAAATGTATTTCTATTTTAATTTTTTAATAATGATGTATGTAATTTGCTACTAGCCTATTTATAAAATTTAAATAAAAAAATCAATTCTGATGGAAACAATTGTAGAATATTATATTTTGAAGCCATAATGTAATAAGAAAACAAAAAAAATTATATATATATATAAATAATTTATATATATATAAATAAATTATATAATAATTTATTTTATAATTATTTTATTATTATTTATTATATATTATATGTTACTTTGATAAATTTAAATTTAATAATTCTTTTTTTAAAATTTCTAATTTATGATTTTTTGATGTTGATATTTTTATATATATTTTATATTATTTAATTATATAATAAAATATATAAAAAATACATATATTATATAAATATATAATATAACAATTATTTAATAAAATATTTGAAAACAAATATAAAAATATGAAATCATAATATAATAATTTTTATTATAACTACAAATATTTGAAAATTATAAATATTTCAAATATGTTAATTTACATACATCTTTTATAATTTTCAAATTGAAAGTTTAAATTAATTATTAATTATAATATAATATATATAATATAATTATAAATATTAATAAATTAATTTAAAATTTTTATTATTATTTAAATATGAATTAATATAAAATTATATCATTATTGTAAGTCATAAAAATATAATTTAATTTCAATTTTATTCTTTATAATTAGTAATTTACAAATATTACAATTTAATATTTTAGAAAATAGATTTAGAATTAGATTCATAAATAATAAAATCATCTAAAACTAAAAAAATAGATAAATTCAGAATTAAATATTTTTATAAATCAAATTATGGAAAATCATCAAAATATTATTTAATATTATTATACTATTATTAGTATATTAAAACTATATTAAATTATTATAAAAAACTAAAATAAAATATTGATAAATATTGATAAATCTTTATAAAAAAACAAATTAGTTCTAAGCAACATTATTATCTAAAGTATATTATACTTTATTTATTAATATATATATTTTATAACATATTACATTATAAGTATTTTATTTATTATATGTATTATATAATTACATTATTTTTATTTTATATTATATTATTTTTCATTATAATTTAAAAATATAAGTTATAAAAATATATATAATACTACTTCAATTATAATTAATAAAATCTAATTAATAAAATATCGATATAAAGATTGGTTATTTTTGTATAAAATAAATTTTTTTTTACTGTATTTAATAATTTTTATTTATAAAAATTTTTTATACTTGTTATTGCGTTATATTTATGTTAACAATGAATAATTTCATAAAAAAATTAATACGCGATAAAAAATAATTTATTTCAAAATTGAATTAGTTAATGAATATAGATTTCGATCATTTTTGTTCATGATTCATTCCGTAAATTCCGTAAATGTATATATAAATATATATGAAAAAAACATTAAATTATGTACCAAAATTTAAAATACTACGTTTACGATATGCAACTTTAAAAAAAAAATAAATCGTTCATGCTCAATATTCTTAATAATTTGCATATATTCACTTGATTATCAATATTTTAGTATTAATTATCTTTTAATAGATGAATTTTTTATATAATTTTGTATATATATATATATATATATATATATATATGTACATATTTTTCTTATTTATATATATATTATTTTTTTCGTTTTTCTTTTGTTTCTTATCAATACATAATTCTAGTTAATAATTTCTATAGAAAATGTGTCTTGCAATAGCAATGTATATATTGACAGCTACATTCGGAATACTTGTGAAAATAATTTTAGTAATGAGTATATTTTTCTTAAATGTTCTTGGGAATACTATTTATCTTGTATATGCACTCTTTCAAATATTGGTACGTACTCAAACTGAAACTGAATAGCTCAATTATCTGCTGACAATTGATCGTAATGAAGATATGATTTTTCCTTTTAAATCCAATTTGGAAAAAAATTGTTATTTCCTAAGTTCATACATATATATGAATAAAGTTTATATGTTTGCTTAATTTTTTTGAATTACTATTATTGTAATATAATTAACACGTATGCGTTAACATGGAAGCGTGTGTGCGTGTGTATAAAATTAATTAAAGATATTACTTTTTTTTAAGCTAAATTTAAATTCTGATTTACAAAACAAATTTATAATATAAATATAATGATAAATAAATTAAAATAAAATTAAGAATAATATAATTTAGAAATGGTGATTCTGAAAAATGTATGAAAGTTTTACATATAGTTCAAAGTTAAAGAATTCAAGATATATCACGCACATTGGTTTTTTGTCAGATTTCAAGAAAACATTTTAAGAATAAATCTTTGATACTTACAATTAAAATTAAAAAGTTCATAACTTAAATAAACAGAAGTTCCTTAAATAAAGATAATTTATTAAAAATATATACAGTTTCTATTCTAGTTTTGGAAACAACCAAATATAAACATTTGTATAATTTTTATAAAAAATAAAAAATAATCCGATTTGTTAAACACAAATTATTGGTTTATTAAAAAATGATTATAAATGATTTAAATTAATAAAACATTTTTTTTCGAATATAATTTTAAATAAAACACTATAAAAAGTCATTTATAATAATAAGAAAGAATTTAAAAAATTTTTTTACTTAATATTGCATTTTTGATTAACATATATTAAAACTTATTATTTTCCAAGAGGTAATACAATAATGATGATCATAATAAACTGATTATAGATAAATATAATTTATATTTAATCATTTATATTAGCGAAATATAACATTTACTTATATAATAAGATGTTTTACTACTACATTATATTAATGTCATTTACGTAATAATATTATGTAAACAATAATTTTTGAAAAAAAAATTCTATTATGATTTTTAATAAAAATAAAAAAAAATAAAATCAACATTATTGAGAATAAAAATATGAAAGATAAACAATAAAATAACATTAAAAAATAATAAGTATATTATTATATGTGCAATTTAATGATATTTAGTAATTACAGTTATTATTTTATTATATAAAAACGTATATGAGGATAAATAAAATAGATTACATTTTAATGCATGGACTTATTGAATTATAACGATAACCTTTTAACGATAATGATTGGTTGTTTATTTGTATCTAATAGAAAATTTGCAGAATAAAAAAGAAAAGTATAATATATCCAAAAGAAATATTAAATATTATATGTAGCAAAATACAAATTTCAGTTAATTGCAAAAGCGCTGCATTATCTTGTGAAATAAACAGTTAAAAAGATGAGAATTTCATTTATTCTTGCCATTTACAATTAATTAATATTATAAATATCAAAAAATATCTTTTATATTTTTTATATTATAATTATATTATTATTAGAATTAAATCATAAAACATGTACTATTGATATTTTATTGAATAAATAAATATTTTATTGAAAATTTAGTATTTTTTTAATGTAAGTAAAGACGAAAATAAAATAAAATTTAAAAAAGAGATATTTATAAATGAACTTGTATGATATTTTTTTTATTTTTAAAATTTTTAAAGTGAAATCAATATGAATTATGTTATATATATATATATATATATATATATATATATATATATATATATATATATATATATATATATATATATATATATATATATATGAATAAAATATATTCATATTTTATTATTCATATTCATATTTTGCTTAAATCTTATCTTGCATATTTGATTGTTTCATTATATTTCATTAAATAATACTGATGTATATCAATAAAAATCATACCATAAAAAAAAATTAGAATAGAAAATGGCAATATTTATTAATTAAATTGATTTTTTCTTTAAATGAAATCTTTAAATTAAATTTGTATTAAAATAAATACTCACTAAAATAAATTTAAAAATTTATTTTAGTTTTAATCATAACATTTATATAAAATCAATGATTTACAGTCAATTATGCAAAACAATTTTTCGTAAAATAGTAAAAATCATATGTAAAATATCCTATTCGATTTCTTGAATCGACCCAACTTTTTTAAGACTGTTAATAAGCAAACTTCGCAAAGCTGATGTTGATTCATTCAATTATTCAGTTGTGACCTATCTGTCGTTGAGAGAGGTTGTATGATTTTACTTCTTAATTTTATAATAGAATTCATTAAGTAATCGGTCATAACAAACAAGTTTCTTTTATTTGTCATCTATTTTTTATATATTTTAATTTTTTCATCATTGTATCTATTATATTAAAGTGTAACACTTGTTCAGTATTATTCAATAATAGGTAAGTGATTTTAAAATCTTTAAATGTCATATCATCATGACTTGTCATTTCACTTTCTCTTTTAGCAACTTTGTTTTGCATAATGCGTATGACTGACCTTAATACAGTTTTTTTTAAAATAAAACGATTTTTCATTATTATTTAGAAAAATTATAAATATTGTAATTTTAAAAAATATATTAATTGAAAATAATAAGTGTAATTTTTATCCAATTTGATTTTATATGTTTTAGGCAATTTAAAAATATGCCCTGTCCATTTTTAACTCATCTTTCTGCAAATTATATTCGAAATTATGGAACTTCTGTAATTATGAATTATCGTCAACTTTGTCCAGTAATGTCTCAGTTTTTTAGTACTCAGACAGATTTTGCAGATACTCAACAAATTGAAAATACCATAAATGGTCAATGTCCATTTCTTGCTAAAGAACAAAATGCTATAAAAATTGCTAGTACTGTAATTGAAGAAGATATTATCAATGTATCATCCATAGAATCAAAGGAAAAAGCAAGTTTTCCATATGAAGAATTTTTTCATGAACAGATCATGAAAAAGAAAAAAGATCACTCTTATAGAGTATTTAAAAAAGTCAATCGATTAGCAGAGAATTTTCCAACTGCAATAGAATATTCTTGGGGAGAAAAACCAATCACTGTTTGGTGTTCTAATGATTATTTAGGAATGTCACGACATCCCACAGTAATACATTCTGTTCGAAAAGCACTAGACAAATTTGGCACAGGAGCAGGAGGAACTAGAAATATATCTGGAAATTCCATGGGACATGAAATATTGGAAAAAAGACTTGCTTCTTTGCATCAAAAAGAAGCTGGTTTGTTATTTACCTCTTGTTTTGTTGCTAATGATTCTACTTTATATACTTTAGCAAAACTTCTACCACATTGTCATATTTTTTCTGATGCTGGAAATCATGCATCTATGATTCAAGGTATAAGAAATAGTGGAGTACCAAAACACATTTTTAGGCACAATGATGTACAACATCTTGAAGAACTTCTTTCCAAAGTAGATAAAAATATACCAAAAATTGTAGCATTTGAAACAGTACATTCTATGACAGGTGATATATGTCCTTTGGAAGACTTATGTGACATTGCACATAAATATAATGCTCTAACATTTGTTGATGAAGTCCATGCTGTTGGATTATATGGTTATTCAGGTGCTGGTATTGGAGAGAGAGATTGGGTGCTTCATAAAATGGATATTATATCTGGTACTCTTGGAAAAGCTTTTGGTAATGTTGGTGGCTATATTGTTGGATCTGCTAAATTAATAGATATAATACGAAGTTATGCAGCAGGTTTTATTTTCACAACTTCATTACCACCAACAGTATTATATGGTGCCTTGACAGCTATTGAAATTTTAGCTTCTGATGAAGGAAGATTATTAAGAGCCAATCATCAAAAAAATGTAGCTTATATGAAGTCTATTTTAACTACTGCAAATCTTCCATTAGAACAATCACCTTCTCACATTATACCAATAAAAGTATATTTTTTTTATACATTATTTAAATAATTTATTATTATATTATTTATATTATTTCTTATACATTAAATTTAAATACAATATTTTTTTTCAGATTGGTGATCCATTATTATGTAGTCAGTTAGCTGATTTATTAATAAAAGATAAAGGACATTATGTTCAAGCAATTAATTATCCAACTGTTCCTAAAGGAGAAGAAAAATTAAGGCTAGCTCCAACTCCAAAACATACTCAAACTATGATGGATCAATTTGTGAAAGATATATTACATGTTTTTCATCGATTGAATATACCAACAATTAAACATAAATCAGACAACATTCCATGTGTAATTCAGGTTCATTGACGAATATTAAATTTAAAAATTTAAAAAATCTGTATAATATGATCATAATTTATTTATGTATTTACAAATTTATATTATACAAATATCTATGCTATTGAATAATAATTCAATAGTGAAATGTTAAAAATTAATCAAAGTTAATTTGATTATAAAAAGCTTTAAATAAAGTATTATGAAATGATATATTAATATTTACTTATCCAATTTTTCAAGGATTTAAAATATTCGATTTTCAAATATAAAATTTTAAATTCGTGATCTTTAAAAAGTATTAATATTTAAGTGTATATCATTCCTTAATTATTTAATATTATTACGCGTCGCAAGTAACGAAAAATTTTTATCTATTACAATATTTATACAATAAAATATAATAACTTCCTGTTTGATATCTCGATTTTTTTTTTCAATTGATTATTAATCGTTATATAATATGATAAGGGACTTTTTATCTTCTTATGAAGAACATACTAAGCATGATATTATGATCAATAATTGCAACATTTCTTGTAGTTTAAAAAAAATCTTGTTTATAATAATTATTAATTAATTAAAACAATCACATATTTAATAAAATTCAATAAATTAAATATAATAATTTAATAAAAACAATAAGATTGTTGTTTCTTTTGAAACACACAGTAATTTAATTCAAAAATATTATTTTTATATGTAAATTATATTAATTTATATTAATTTATTATTATTTAATATTCAATATTTAATATTATTATATTAATATAATTTATATATTTTAACATGTACTAATACTTAATTTAAATATCTGAATTCTAGATAAAATCTTTGACAATAATATTGAAAATTAATTTTAACATCTAATTTTTAGTTTCGTATTTTTTTTTAAATATCAATTTTCAAAAATGATAACAATTGTTTGATTTCACTATATATTACTATTCACTATATATATATATATATATATATATATATAGATCTTATTCTTCGTTATATAAGTCTTTATTAAAGATACTGTCAACAAGAATATTTAAAGATTTTAAATACATAAAGATATTGTTTATATATAAAGAACATAAAATTTTCTGTCATAAATCTTTACATATATTAATACAATATAATATATAATTCTTATTAAATGAAATATATTATTCTCACTTTATAATAATGATAAAACTATTGATCATTTTTGTTATTTCGAATAATTCATTTTATAATTAGGAATTGAAAAGTGATTTATACTTTTATATCACTTTATTATAATCTAATCTTATAATCTAAAATTATTTTATTTATGTTACAAATAATGTAAAATTTTATTAGCAGTTAAGTCTATGTTATATTTTGTCTATGGTTAAACTATAATATCTTACTAGAAAGTTAAATGATTTCGTTTCCGAGCTGGCCGAAAATACTGTGATCTTTTTCCGGTTTATCGTTATATTGTACGAACGACAAAATGAAGGCAAAAGGCGAAGTAAGGAAATATTTCAAATTATATTTAAAAAGTATATTTTAAGAATAGCAAATTCATCAATTAAAAAAATATTCTATAATTACTATACTTTATATATTATAATATTTAATATTTGTAAAAGTTAATTTAAAATTTCACATTAATAATGACTTAACCTAACATGACATTGTTGCTAACACATGTTCACATGATATATAGTTTTGTCAATTTTTATACTTGTAAATATAAAATATAATAATTTATAATAAAATTTATTTTCATCTTTATGAATAATATGAGTTAAGAAAGAAAAATTTTAATAATTTTAATATGTTAAATTTTATTATATACATTTATTTTAAATTTAATATATTTAACGAAACTTAAAACAAAAATAAAATGTTGAGAAAATAAAAATAAATGTAGAAATATTAAAAAAATTATTTTAAATTAAAAACTAATCAAATCTTTTTTATAGTTGAAGGAATTTGAAGTAATCGGTCGTAAATTACCGACCGAAAAAGAAAAAACTACACCATTATATAAAATGAGAATATTTGCACCTGATGCCATTGTCGCAAAATCTAGATTTTGGTATTTTTTGCGGCAACTTAAAAAATTTAAAAAATCTACAGGAGAAATTGTTTCATTGAAACAGGTAATTGTTATATAAAATCTTAATTTATTAAGAAAAATTCATTAAATATTAAAGTATAAATTTCTATGAAATATATATTATCTTTTAGATACCAGAAAAATCTCCAGTTAAAATCAAGAATTTTGGAATTTGGTTAAGATATGACTCTAGATCTGGAACTCATAATATGTATAGAGAATATAGAGATCTTTCTGTAAGTGGTGCTGTAACACAATGTTATAGAGATATGGGAGCTCGTCATCGTGCTCGTGCTCATTCCATTCAAATTATTAAAGTTGAAGTTGTGAAAGCTGCAAATTGTAGAAGACCACAAGTGAAGCAATTCCATGATTCAAAAATCAGATTCCCATTACCAAAACGTATTCATCATAGGAATCGTATGCCACTTTTCAGTGTTAGAAAACCACGTACCTATTTCCTTTAAATATTTTTCAGATTTAAATGATTTACATATTGACATCAAATATATTATTCTAAATGAAATAAAAAAACATTTATTGTATTATGCAATTTTTATTTACCCAATTTTTTATTCTACCTTATATTTTTATATAACTTATATATTTATATTTTTATATATAAATTATTAAATTACAAGATTTCAATAATTATAATTATAAATAATTATATTTAGCTATATAAGCTTATGTATAATATAACATTATTAAATATAAACTATATATATGTACATAAGCTATTTTGTAAATTTTTATTTCAATTAATAATAAGTTAAATAATAATATCAAAATTTTATAAAATTCTAAACGATTACGCATGTAATTTATTGATTCATTTATGAGTCACTTTTTAAGTGACTTGTGAATTTTAATTTTTTATTTTGTTTTGATTAAAAAAATAGAGATAAATGCATATAATAATAAAACATCACAAAAAATTATTATATGTATTTTAAGAACTGTAAAGAAGGTTAGATAGTTAATATTTGAAAAACATTATAAAATTTTATTAAAAATTTCTATTTACACTATTAAATCTAAAATATTTTAAACATCGAAACTACAAATAATAAATAGAAAATATTTCATTTAAAAAATAATATTAATAATTTGTGTATTATTTATCAAAACAATTATTTGTAAATAAAAATGGGTCAGTTTCTTGACAGTAATAGACACATGACTACTCGCGTAATGTTTGATGAAAAAAGCGAAAACGGATTAATTGTTGGTGGCAAATACTTACCAGAAGAATTATTAGCAGAAATTTTTTGCTATGTAGATTATAACTCTTTATTAAACTGTCAATTGGTGTGTAAACTTTGGAAAAATTTAATTCAAACTTATGTTTGGCGTAAAAAAGCTGAAATTATTTTTGGTCGATCACTCCTTTTTGATAAGGAGGTTCCTTGGCATACATATTATCTTATGTGTAAAAAGAAACCTTTTGAAAGGAATTTGATAAAAAATCATTCTGGAGAATACGGAACGCAAAAATGGAAAATTCTTGATGAAGGTGGTGATCGTTGGAAAGTAGAAAATCCTCCAATAGGAGTTTCACCTTTACCAAATAATGAAGCTATTTTTAAAGGAAATCAATTCTGTTTTGTTACTTCTTATAGAAGATGCACTAAAGCACAAGTAATTGATCTAGAAATTGAAGGATTGACATCATATGTCTTAGACAATTTACAACCTTTAATAGTGGTATTACAAAATCTATATTTTCTTATAAAATTTTTTAAAAAAATATTTTGATTATTATATAATTATATTATTATATTATTATATTACTATATTATTATATTATTATATTATAATATTATATCTATATTTATAATATTATATCTATATATATATAGGTAAGTGAATGGTATAGTTGTCGTTGGGATTGTCCAGCTATCTATGAATGTAAAATCAAATTATTAGGAGAAGATAATAAAATCATTGATTCCTTTGAATTCCATGATAGTATTGAAGAAGAAAAACAAAATGAATGGCATCAGGTATGTTACATATATATATAGATAAAATATTTCTAAATAATCAAATTTTTAAGAATAATAAAATTATGTTACAATTTAATTATATTTTATTTTAGATATTACATGAATTTAAGAACTATGGACCTGGACTTAGAAGAATTTGTTTTTGTCATGGCGGTACTGATAAATTATTTTGGGCAGGACATTATGGCAGCAAAATGGCAGGTGCCTGTGTATATGTAAAAATTCCCATAGTTCAATTTCGCAACAGTAAAGAAATTAATATGTTATCCAAAAATTATAATACAAAACGTATTTCTAAAAAAAAATAAGCTATATTTTTATTAAAAATATGAATAATATTCATACAAGTAAAAAATATTTTGAATATATTATTTAAAGTACAATATATAATATTCATATATTTTAATATTGAGAGTATTTATTAAATTATTATATAAAAATTACAATTTAAAAATTTGTTTCTTTTTCAAATATTTTATATTAACAATATCTTTAATTTAACATAATTTTTTACATAGTAAATATTTGACTTTTAAAAACTATATGATCAAAAAAATTAAAATTTATATTAATGTGTGTAATGAATGTAATTTAAATGCTATTTCAATTAAATTTTGTGGTGCAGAATCTTGATAACATACATATAACTCCTTTGGATGGGGAGTTGTAAATAATCGACCAACAACCCAATAAGTTAAATTTTCCCATTCAAATAACACGCCATGTTCTTTAACAGCAATTAAACTCTTATTAATCACAGTTTTATCAGCATCTGAATTTATCATTGCTTTAAATCTTACTGTATTATGTAATAATCTGTGGATAATATGAACACATTTATTAAAATTAATAAGAAAATTAGGATTTTTTCCTAAATGTTCTAGTGGTTTTGAAGATACAAGAATTCCTTCAACCATGTCTAAATGTACATAATGATATAAATAATTTTTATCACCCACTGTCAAAATTTTCGGTACTAAATATTCAGCTTGACTTAATAAATTTTCTCTTATATTAGATATATCCAAATTTAACATTTGACAGTTATTCTATAATAATAAAGTAAACTTTGTGAAAATTATATAAAAAAATAAAATATGAAATAACATAAATAATTTAATATATTCACTGTATTAATTACCTTATATACATCAATATCGGAATCGCTATCATCCGAATATCTTGATTTACTAACGATTTTTTCTCTTGTTGCTCGTCTTCCTAATATAGGCATTGCTTCATCACTTATTTCACTAACTCCACCAGTTCCTTGACTTAATGAATCTTCTGATGTATGCAAAGAATATACTAAAATAAGAAAGTTGTTTTTTTAAATCATATCATATTTAACATAAAATAACAAAATAAATAGTTTCACTTACCTGATCCTAAAACTACAGGAAATTCTTCTATATTACGTTTTTTTAAAATTGAAGGTATTTCTTGAGATCTCTTATTACTACTTGTAGCATGAGATGGTTTAATAGATACACTTTGTACATCTGTTGATTTTATGAAACCTAGGAGATTTTCTGTAATACTAGATGATTTTATAGGTACATCTTCATAAGTTATTATTTCTGGTCTTGTATTAGATGCAATCCATTTAGCTGCTAATGTTGTTACTCCTATTTTTTGTATATGTTTTAATGTTTCTTGAGCTTCTTCTACATAAAATATATCTGGACCAATAATTTCACTACATCTATATTCAATAATATATACAAACAAGTTAAAAAAAAAAAAAAATATATATATATATATATAATTATAGTAAAATCAATAATAAAATATTAAAATAATAAAATAAAAAAATCAAATAATAAAATCAAATTCATCAAAAACATAATAAAAATTATAAAAACTAACTTTGCAGTACATCCACCAGATTCTAAAAGAACTGCTAATAAATCATGTCCATATCCAACAATAAGTAAATACCATTTTCCATTAGGAATAAGTGGTTGGTTATTTTTATTATTTTCTATATTTTTATGATTATACGAAGAAGGATATACTCTTTTCCAAATAACAAGACTCTTTACGGGTTCATTATTTATCAAATTTAAAATACAGTTTTGTCTAAGATAAGATTCTATCTCAATCAAATCATTATGAATTAAATGAGATCCAAGAAGATAATGTTTGTGATAAACACAACTACCTAAAATTGTATATAATCTTTGACAGTCCATAGGATCTTCATTCTAAAAAAAAAATATTGTAATTACATCATTTTCTTCCATTATTTTTTATTATACAAAACATACCCAATCTCTATAATCCATAGCTTCCATTTCACTTAAAGCAGCATCAATTTGAATTTGTGCATCTCTTGATAATTCTATAAAATTTGCAACTGAAAAAGTGCTTCTAAATTTATAACTTTCTATATTTTCAATATTATTATGAATTTCCATACAAGAATTAGTTAATTCTAAATTTTTTGCATAACTTTTTATATCTAATAATCGTTGAATAATTAAAATAAAAAAATGGTCTAAAGAAGATTGATTTTCCTTAGATGTAAAACATTTTGTCAATGACTGATATCCAAATTCTAAAGTTTTTACTATATCATTTGATAAATTAATAGCTTCTTCAAGACTGCAACTGAGAATTTAAAATATATACATATTAATATTTATTTATTATTATAATATTATATAAATATTATTCAATTAATTTACCATTTTTTTGGAAATGCCAATAAAAGTAGCTCATCATTTCGAGGTGTATATACAACATGAATTTCTTCTTCTGCTACCTGCATTGTAGTACTATAAAAGTTGTACTATAAAATGTGATTGCATACATGTTATAAAAATTATGTATTTATAAAAAGTATTATAAAATTTTAATTATACCTAGTAGGTCGTAGACCACCAATTTCTGGTAATAAATGATTGAGAGTTATAAAAGCTCCTCTTGCTGTACATAATATAGAATGCATATTTTTATTTTCTGATCGAGGAAATGTATATAATACACCTTGTAATTCTGGTCCTACTTCTGATAGTTCAGTGGTTTGTAGATATAATACGCCAAGTGGGTAATTTATTATTGATTGCATTAAATCTTTACTTTCCTCTTTATTCATTAATCTTTGTACTAATACAGATTGCTAATGATAAAAATATATATTATTATTAATTTCAAATTTTATTTAAATTATATTTATATTATGTATATAATTAAATATATATATATATATAATTATAATTACTTTAGGACAATTTAATCCAGATAATGTTGCTGTAACATCAATACCTGCAATTCTTTGTAATTCTAATGTTACCTGAATAAAGAATAAAAATTGGTTATATAATAAAATATTTTATAATTTTCATAAAATATAAATTAAATTTAATATTTTCTAAATTTTAATTCTTACATTTGTTGAAACTGTTATTTCAGATAATATATTATCTAAATTTTGATATGTAACATTATTTGAATTTATACTTCGTAGCCAATCTCCAATTTTAATATTTTTATTCTTTATTGCTTCTCCATCTGGTATAAATCCAGCAACCATAATACGTGTTTTATCAGAAAAAACACTTGGAATAATTCCAAAATATGCTTCACATAATGTAGCTCTCCTTCCTAATTTATGTCGTCTATCAGGATCAACCCATAATATAACTTCTCGCGTTTCACCTGCCTAGATATACATATTTTTATATAAAATATATTATTATTATTATTATTTTAAAAATATTTAAATTATAATTGAAATTATTTACTTGAAAATCTCTAAATGTAACTTCCTTAATTGTAGTTCCATCTTTTCCTGAATTTCCAATATTATTTACTGTGACATTAAAATTATTTTTTTTATTCCTTGTACTTAGACGTTTACTTTCTTTTCGTTTTATAAATCGCATGAGTTTTCCAGCTCTTGTACTACGACGTCGCATCAACTCTGGTTGAGAGTCAACTTTCGTTACAGTGAATGAAAATTGTTCATCATTTACATTATCTATTGCAGATTCTATATAAATCAATTCCCCATTAGAATTAATTTCCGATTCCCATTCTGCTGTAGAACTATAATAATTTATATAAATTTGATAATTATATAATAATAATATATATTTTAATAACACAAAGAATTAAAATATTAATTTCCTATAATTAATAATTACTATAGATATTGATAATAATTACCTATCTGTATCTGAATAATATGATCCAGTACTTGATGCACTATCACTTGCCCACCAGTCATGCTCATTATCATCTTTTACATTTTCTGAAGAAAAAATGTGATCATATTTACTTTGCGATTTTATTATTATATTTTTAGAATTTCCTTCATCCATTTTTTTTTAATTCAATTATAAAGACTTATGTACTAATTTTTTCTATGATATAATTTTTATTATTATATATACTTTTCTTTTAAAACAAAAATTATTATAAAATACTTATCTTATTATTAAATTTTAAATTGCTGATATATTTTAACACGAACTGTTGTTTACTCAAATCATTTCAAGCAAAGGTTAGGTTAAGAAATTCTCTAAAAATTTTAATGTCATTATATGAAAGGTGGGGAGGTTTGATATATTTTTCTCATTTATCTAAAATGTTGCATACAATGCGAAAGTAAATTAAATACAAAAAAAAAAAATAATTTTAATTATATATTTATTTCTTTTTGTTTTTATTATAATATATAGAAAAAAATGTCCAAATGTCAATTATGTTGATTTATATTATTTATGCATATAATTATTTTATAAAAATGAGATATCTATAACTAAAAATGGCTCGATACTTCCACGTACCAAGTATTTCAAATTTATTTTAAATACATTGATAAACAAATAATGATACTGGAAATTGTATTATAAGTTTCCATGTCTAGTAAAATACAAATCATTAGTCATATTTATTATTCGATTAAAAAATAAATATAAATTAATATAAGAACATTATCGAATTGATTGTTTAAGTCTAGAAGCAACAGTTTTTATTTCATTTGTATCTTTCTTTTTATATGGATCAGGTTGAAAACATTTCCATAATCTTAAAGTTTCATCAGCTCCTGCACTAAGAATGGTAGTACCATCTGGAGACATTGCTAAATGTAAAACACGACTAGAATGGCCTGTAAGTTCTGCAACTTTCGTCATTGCAGGATATTTCCAAATTATTAATTGATTTTGTGCATATCCATGGCCTGATACAATTTCTTTATATGTTGTAGACCAAAGCAAAGAACATACCTGTGATTTGGTATCTACCATATTTAAACATATACCTATTGTATAAATATTAAATAATAAAAAAAATTTTTTCATGAAATTAATATTTTTATTATTATATATATTATATATATAACATATATGTATATACAATTTTGTTTTGATTATTTTCTTTACCTGTGTTACAATTCCAAAATCGAATTGTTCTATCAGCAGTACCTCCCCCACTAGCAAGAATACTACTTTGCCATGGACACCATGCAAGAGCTTTTACAGCAGCCTGATGTTGATTTAGTGAATAAATTGGTTGTGTATTTGTATGACTTTGTACAGACACTGATGGCCATATTTGAAGCATATTATCATTACCACCACTTGCTAAATACTTTCCATCAGGTGACCATTTTAAACCACA
Organism: Apis florea; assembly: GCF_048593485.1. Taxonomy (NCBI): domain Eukaryota; kingdom Metazoa; phylum Arthropoda; class Insecta; order Hymenoptera; family Apidae; genus Apis; species Apis florea. Next base: position 857,557 of record NW_028256864.1, on the reverse strand, counting down.
TACTTCTTGAACATGTGCATTAATTGTTGATATTAAATGGTCTCTCTGTCTAACATCATGGTGCACTATTTGTCCTGCTCTGTATAAAATATATGTATTAACATTTTTATTTTAATATATATTATAAAAATTTTTACCTGCAACCACTTGTTAAAATATGTGAATTCCAAGAAAGAGAACCGACTCTAGCTGCATGTCCATTCATTACACGTATTCTTTTTGTTTGACTACAATCCCATAGTTCTGTATTTCCTATTGTAGTGCCTACAGCTAAATATGGACCTTCTTGAATCCATGCAACAGAGCAAACATAATCATTACCATTTAATTCAAGTAACTGTTCTATAGTTCCTGTTGCAGCATTCCATAAATATACATTAGCACCTAATGCTACAGCTAAAATATTACTTTCTGACCAATCAATCAAATTCAAATCTGAAATAAATTTATAAATTTTTATGATTGTTTAATAACAATAACAATAAATATTGAGCACAAAGATTTTTACAATAATCATCAACAATTTCTGGAGCATCCAATATTCTATCTGGATTTTGTGGTATATATCTTGTAGAAGTTTTTATACTTGCTGGTGTTTTACTTTGACTATACACAACACGCAATGGATTTTGATAACCTTCTGGAGGAGCTGGTGCTTTATTTTGATAAGATAAAACTCTCATTTGATTAATATCACCACCATGCAAATTTTCTCCCATAAGTCTTTGCATTTCTCTTTTGGAAGGACTTGCATTGTCTAATTTTTCTTCATCTTTTTCTGCATTTGTTTGTTGTTGAATCTGAAAAAATTAAAAAAAATATATTTAATGAATTTTATTATTATATTAAAATGATACAGTTTATATTAAAAAATTATACATGTACCTTATAATAACCAAGATCAAAATTAGTAGTTGATCTTGATGGAATAAATCTATCACCACCACTAGGTGTTTTAGCTGGTGTAGAAGTATGACCTAATTAGATAGTATTTAAAATCTACGTAGAGCTTTTTTATATATATCACTATATATTAGTCATATGTAGAAACTCTATCACTATGTATTAATTATTATATTATATTATAAAAATATTATATTATATTATAAAAATAATTCATACTTGGAGATTTTTTAGAAGTTTTAGAAGGTGTCTTTTTCGTTCGAGTATCATTCTTTTTTGTTGGTGTTTTTCCTGTAGTACTATTTGCAAATGATCCATTTGAAATTTTTCGCGATGAATTAATGTTGACACTGTATAAATACATATAATATAGAGATATATATTTTATTTTATTTTTAATATTTTATTTTTAAAATAGTAATACCTGGAATTTGATGTTTCTAAACATTTTTTTTGCCAGCGTGGAAGAGGTCCCTTAATAGTTTCATCCATGCGAGTTAAATTATTTATTTCTTTCATATATTTTAAATGAGACATAATGATGTTAATTCAAAATTTAAATATTCACTTAATTAAAAAATATGAAATAAAGAATAAATAAAATCTAAAATATAAATTAACTCGCACACTTATAAAACATTACTGTATATTACAATTAATTAAATTATTTTATTTCCAATTTAAACTTTATTATTGTAGAAAGAGCATCAATATACGTAGATTAAGAATTACAATGACACATTAAAAAACATTAAATTCTTTAGTCACACAATTCTTAAAGCGAATAAAATACTGAACATTTAAAAAGTTCGTTAAAATTTAAAAGTCTTTGTATAATAATTTTCCAATAGAGGTCGCAATAGAAGTAAAGGAGTATTTTCAAAAATAATGCATATTAATGAAATATTAAAAAATTTATTAAACAGAAAATAATATTTTAAATAAATTTATAATTATTATTATTTCTATTATATGTATATAATATATATTTAATTGATTAATTTTACTTAATTCCATAATATCTTTTAATATCTTCTATCATTTTGTAAAATAAAAATTAGATATATTTCTATAATATGTTTGTATTTCTATAAATATATCTTTAAATCTATTTTTGCCAAATTTTTTTATATAAATTTTGTTATCAAAATGATACAAAATTTAAAATTTGATTTTCAAGTTATTCTTTATTAATAAATTGATACTAAAAATATATAAAAATTTATATATCAATTTATATCAAATTTCCATAAAAAAATATATAAAACTTTAGCCGTAAAAATATACCATATTTTGTTATAATTCGCATTTCAAATATGGATATGTACTGTATATCTATATTTCTTGTAAACATTATGTCTCTAAGGATTTATAAAATAATACAATATTTATTTATACAATAATTTATTATGCATATATTTATGATATATAAACAAGTTATTTCAATTTAAAGTTAAGTTAATCATTAGTATTATATATTTATATTATTGTATATTACTATCTACTATACTATATATGTTAATATTATGTATCCAATTTTAATTTTATATATATATATATATATATATATATATATTATATGTTATTATATATATTATATATATATAATAATAATAATTTTAATATGTTAATATTTTATTATATTATATATCCAATTTTCTTTTTCATAAATCAGAGAAAAACAAAGAATGTAAAATAGATCATTGTTTAAATAAATATAATTTTTCCTGATTACAATAGTTATAGAAAAGAAAATCTTGAAAAACAGAAAGAATGCATAAAATATAAAAACATAAAATAGAAAAACTAATTAAAAAATTAAGACAAAACAACTTATAATAATATAAATCTTAAAATCTAATATGTTATCTTATATATATTTTATGATTTTTTAAGAATAAATTAATATTGTGTATATTTCATTTATTCTTTACTAAAAATATTGTTATATTAATTTATTCAATACCAAAAGAATAAGAAATTATATGAAAAAACTTTGTAAATATTTGATGATATTATAATCAAATTCTTTGTTAAAATAATATATAAACTAATATATTATAGTATATTATAAATAAGTAGTTAATAATTGATTGAAAAAAAATCTTTTAAAAGAAATAGAAATATAATTGAATATTTTTGATAGATAAATATAATTACAAAAATATGGATGTATGTAGTTGAAAGCTAAGATCTACAAATAAGATTGAGTAATAATATATGAAAATGAATAAAAGAAGACTTGCACAAGAAGAATTTGCTTTTATATGATCCAAAAATTTCAAAGCATTTCTTAACAATACAATATTTACTTTTTCTGAATAAAAGAAAAAATATAAAATATTATTCATTTTAATTTTCATAATTAAAACACAATATATATAACTTCATTTTTGTAATAAATATTATTTTGTAATAAATATTTATTATACTTATTATACTTTACCCATTTATTTTTTTACAATATAATATTCAGAGGAATGAATTATATAATATAATTATATGTTAAAGAGTTAAATTACTTATAGTATATACATGAATTCATTATTTTTTATATAATACTGTAAACACATTAGATTTTATAAAGTATTATAAATATAACATTAATTTTTTTTATATGTTACATTTTCTTAAAAAATATTTCATTTCATTAAATATTCATTAAATAAAGCATCTTTTAATTTTTTTTCAAATGAATAACTTTGTTGTTGATGTTCCTTTAAACGATTTTCAATTTTTTTTGAAATATAATGCACTTCCATAATTTGACTACGACTATTTTCACAAAATGTTGCTAATGATTCAAATTCAACATTGCTTTCTTGATATTTATTTAATTTCCGTTTTTTTACTACTGGTTCATTAATATTATTCTTTTTTTTATTTTCTTTTTCAGTTTCTTGAATATTAATATTTTTTGATAAAATCTTATATTGAATTAATAGATTGGATTTCAACCACCATGGTAATGTTTGAAAGTATTTCATATAGTTTTTATTATAGATTACTTTTAAATCTTTATCAAGAAGATGTATTTTTTGTTTAATAATATACAATAAAATGTTGATAAAATTTGATATAGTGGAAATTCCTGTTGTAATAAAAATATTGCTTAATATATTACAAGATATTTCATTACTGTCAGAAATAAATAATGCTTCTTGACAGTAATTTGTTATATTTTGATGAAATATGATATTATTATTTATAGGCCATGAATACCTAAAAATAAATATATATAAATTTAATTAAATTCATAAATTGATATTAAATATAATAAAAAAATTAATTATATTTCTTACTTCCATTGAGGTAGCTTAAAACTAGACATCACTTTTTCTAATTTTGCTTTATAATCTTCATTTTTCCAAACATCATCAAAATATTCATAACTACATGGCATCATATATTGATTTTTAATAAATTTTTTAAATTCTGGAGCAAATTTTGTATACATAAAAGTCTCTGGATTTAATATTATATCTATTATATGAGAAACTGCTTCATTATGTAAATTAATTATAAAATTAGGTTCCTCTAAAGCATGTAATAACTTTTCATTAAAAAATGAGTTATCATATATCCTGTAGAAATATAAAAATACAAAAATTATGTAAATAAGATAAACTTTACAGATATGAAATAAATAGAAAAAAATTTATTAAATAATATTTCTTTAATTATAGTACCTTAACCATAAATTTTCTGTTAAATAAGTATCATAAATATTTTGTAAATAATTCATTTCTAGCGGATTTTGAGAAGATTTATTTATAGATAACCAAAGTATTGCACTTTGTGTTAAATTTAAGATTGTTTTCTCAGTCAAATCTTTTTCATGGATAATTGTATATACTGATAAATATCCAGATTTCAATAACTTTTCCAAATTAGAAATAATTTCTCCATCTTGGGTTTGAAAGATTGAATGACCAAAAATAACAAATACAAGTGGTATAGGCATAAGTTTGTCTCTTGCTAATACAGCATTCATTAAACGTTTTACAACAAATTTAATTTCTTCAGAAGCATCTGCTATGAATAAAAGAGCATCTGATCCTATTAAATTATGATCACTAATAAGACCTTCAAAATGTCTAATACATATGTGCAATGTTTCAACTTGATTTGGTTGATATAATATTATAATAGGTTCTGTAGTATAATCTTCAGGACAAAGATATTGATTCATTATCTTTTTATAATGCCATAAAACTGTTTTGTTGTGTAAATTTGGCCATGAAATAACTAATTTCCAATAATAGTTGGATTGTATATTAATGTCTAAAGTTTTTAAGTATTCTTTAATACCAATGTAAATTATAACTTTAATTGGTGCTAAAGATTCAGAATAATATTTGATATCTTCTTGTTCATCTTGTTTTTTACACATGTTTTTAATAGCTATATCTTGTTCCTTAGAGTATAATAATTTTGCACATTGTTCACTAGAATATTTTTGCAACCATACTGGTGTATTTTCTAATGCTTTTCTTTGTTGTTTTTTTTTTAATGTATTACATTTCCATTTTTTAAAATATTTTATAATTACTCTATTTTTTATTTTCATTGACATTTCATATAATTTTTGAACATTGATTTCTTCCTTTAATAAATTATTGCAAATTTCATAAGTTACTTCATTTAAAACTTTATTATTAATATCTTCACCAAGTGTATTGTAAATATATATTTTATCCATTTCTTCTTTCACTATAGTAGAACAATATGTTTTTAATATTTCTGTTTCTAAAATATTTAAAATATCTTTTGCAGTATCATTAATTTCTTGTGTTTTTTTGATAGATTCTTGTTCTACTTTTAATTTTTCTATTTTTTCATCTTGTACAATTTGTTTTTTTATTTCTGTTTTATTCATAAATTCTGGTACTTCTTTTGATATATTTTTAGTCATACTTACAGAATTTATAGTATTCAGTGATTTTGAAACAGTGGAAGATGTAAAATTTTTCGTAAATATATTTCCTTGTGGCTGTGTTGAAAATATGTTTTTATTTATAGTTATTACGAAAGGAGATTTATCAAGATTTGATGATGATTCAAATTGTTTGGCAAATACATTAGAAGTATTTGAAATTGTTGATGTTACATTAAATATATTAGGTGAAACAGAAGATTCATTTAAATGCTGTTTGGATATGAAACTAAATGTGTTTGAATTTTTCTGATTTTCTGATTTTGATTTTACTAATATGTTCAAATTCGCGTGTGTTTGAGATTTATTGATTTCTGCATGAGATTTAGAGACACAAGATTCATCAGAATTAGATTTTATAGATGTTAAAAGATTTGTATCTACTTCAATGTTTGAAATACATTTTAATGTTGTGTGTTCAATATTAACTATATTTTCATTATTGTTTTGACTTTTTTCCAATATTTCTTTTAATGATTCATTTTGTACTGTATCTTCATCTCTAAACTCATATGGATCATTTGATGTAAAAATAATATTTTTATTTTGATCTTCTGCATTAATAGAATTAGGCATTAAATAACCATGTAAATCAAAACTATTGTGAGGTTTATGATATTTATAAGTTTTTTCTGGCATTTTTTCTCCTGCTATACATTCTCCAATGGATAAATGTTGCATAATTCTCTTAGAATCTATTAAATTGTGTGCTCTCTTTTGTTTTATATTTAATACAGGCATAGTAAAATTATGTCGATTCAATAATACATGTAAGTCATCTTTTGAAACACTTAAACCAACTTGTTCACAAAAATATATAGCTTCATTTTCATCCTCAAAACCTAAAATATCAATCAATTCGTATAATGGATATGCTGTTGATGCAGTTCTACAATAAGCTTTGACTAATACTGATAATGCTTTTAATCTTACTTGATTAAAATATCTGAGTAAGATGCATGCATTTAAGTATGTAGTTTTTTGAACAAGTTTAAAAAACTTATAATAATTATTTGATTCAAGAGCAGAATATATTTCTAATGCAAATTGAACTTCTGATGATTTTTGTATATTGTTTGGTAATCTTTGTAAATCCCACATAAAATTGCCATTATTTAAATTTAATAAAATAATATATGCCCAAAATTCAGGTTCATTTTTACAATTAATTCCTTTTACTCTCAAATCATGATACATATACTTTAATGATTGTAAACATTTTGTTAAATTATCTGAATTGATTCTTTTATCAAAAACAGATGTTTCTTCAGCACATAATCTTTCAGAACATACTATATGGAATCTAGCACATTGTTCAACTAATTCCACGCTATCAATACAACATAATTCTTGTTGTGTTATATCTTTTCGAATTCCTCTTGTTCTATCCCATAAAAAATAATACCAGTCTCCCAAGTTTGTTCCTTGTTTATCACAAAGATTTACTATTTCATGTAATAAATAACTCATAGTCATTTTTAAGGATTTTACTGGTCTTAATTCATGAGCCATTGGTTCTTCTTGATCTGCAGAAGATCTGGAATATTGTTTGACTGCTCTTATATGATTTATTCCATATTCATTGGTTTCAAGTTGTTCATATAATGCCACTTGTCTTTTTGATTCACGCATTAAACGTTCTTTTTCAGGACACATATCAGGACATGTTCCAATCATTATTTTAGCTGCTGCTAATGTATGTGATCTAACTTGTCTCATTCGTATAAGTCGATCTCTTGCTTCTAATACTTTATATTTATCTTCGGAAGTATGTGCAGGTTGTTGAATTATATTTTGTAATTCTTCAATTGTGGCATTAGGTAGTAGATCAGATATTTGACTATCAGATTTATGTTTTTCAGCTTTTGTTAATCTTGTAACTGACTTCGATATATTTTTTGATTGTAATGGTTTATGTTTTTTACTTAAGGTTCCACTAAAATTATTTCTATTGTGTACATTATATTCTAAATTTGTCATAGCATCTATTTCTGATCTAATTTCATCATCAGATGATTTGAAAAAATTAGATACAATTTGTGATACAATATTTTTTTGTAAATCTTTTTTCTTTGTAGGAGATTTTGGCGAAGAAGATAATTTTGTCCATTCTATATTAAATTTTTCACCCAAATATTCACCACTTTTATTATAAGCTATATTTGCTTCTTCGTTGGTAGCATAAATAACTGTAATTATTTGTTTTTTAGGACGTATAGTTATTTTTAAAAGATTTCCAAATTGAATAAAATATTCCTTTGCTGTTACTTTGGTGAGTAATGATTGAGGTACATTTGTACATGTTATTGAATTTTCTGGATTAATTTTAGTAATTTGTGATCTAGAATTTTTTTTTAATTGCTCAAACATTGCAGTATCTTTAAGTGCTTGAGCAAATACATTAACAGCAGATTTATAAGAATTTCTTGAAATTTTTGGTTTATATTGCTTCTCACATGTATCCGGTTGAAAAACACATATATCTTGATTATTAGATTGTGTTGCTAATATTGGCATAGCAAAAGTAAATGAATTTTTCCCAGATATATCCATTATCTGCTTAGGAGCATTAAATGTATATGGTTCGGAAAATATAAATGTTTTTGAAGGTATGTATTCCGACAAAAATACATTTGTCTGAGTATTTTCTTTACTTTCCATTTTATCTTTTTTTTTTTCCATTCAATTAATATTGAAAAATGTCATTCCGAACAACTTCTTATAATTATATCTATAAAAATTTATTCTATTTTGCTTAAATATGATTATTAAATTATAATTGTGATTTACTACACTACCAATAAATGATCGGCGCAATTGGTAGAAGTCCAAAGAATAAAAAACATAACAGATGTCATAAAAAAAAATATTTATATTCTTATTCAAATATATAATGAATACAAAATATAATTTATGAATAATAAATTCAAAAGATATTAACTAAAATATATAAATATAAATAAATTTAATTAAAAAGAAACTAATAATTAATATGAAATATAGGGAATTTTTATTTAATAGAGTGCGCTATTTTATAATTAATGGAATAATTGTTTAATCTATGTAAATAAAAAATAAAAATCAACACAATATAATTATAAATATTTAACATTCATTGTATTTCAGTTTAAAGTTTTTAAAATATTATATAAGATATTTGTAATATTAGTGAACATTTCACAATGTTTCTTGTTTTAGATATTGAATTCGTACGTCGCAGTTTTACATTACGGGATAACCAACATGGCAGTGTGTTCAAAAACTACTCTTTGTTCTTATGAAGGATAATAATAATATATATAATGAATAAATATTTTGTCAATATTTTATAAAATGATTATGTTGGAATAATAAAAAAAAAACATGATATATTAATTATAAAATAACATATATTTCAATATGCAATAAACCGGAAGAGATTTATAACGTAATTGATCAGCCATCATCAATTTTTCATTGACCAAGTTTGAATCTTGTAACGGTCGTATAGGTAAGTAGAAATACTTTTAATGTAATATATACCGCATTATCGCGTATAGCATTTTAATTATGAATTCGTTCGTATTACACATACCATGCAAATATAATCGTGTGTAGGTAGATGGATCCAGTTTACTTTTACTACATCTACTCTAACCTTCTGTGTGTTTATATTTATGATTTCTGATTGTGTTAATTAAATTGTATCCTTTCTTATATCGGCTACGCTGATGACAGACTTGCTCAGTTGGTATTCACAACATCAGATAATAAATATAAACCAATAATGGAGGATACAAATGACTTATTATTATGTGCTTCAGAATTCATAAAAGGTAACAAATGTTTAAAAAGGATATAATAAAAGTATCATAATATATTCATATATCACTCATATTTTTTTATGATATAGATCGATTATATTTTGTCACATTGAAGACAATGACAAAACCAAAGAGTACTCCAAACACTCATTATTTCAGTATTGATGATGAATTGATTTATGAAAATTTCTATGATGATTTTGGTCCATTAAATCTTGCTATGCTATATCATTATTGCCAAAAAGTTAATAAAAAACTTAAAGCAGTAACGTTAAGAAAGAAAAAGATTGTACATTATACAATAATGGATCCAGCAAAGAGAGTTAATGCTGCTTTTCTTATAGGAAGTTATGCTGTAGGATATTTTTATATTAATTGCGTTCATGTTGATAAATATATAAAAGAAATAAAATTTATTCAATATATATTTTTTAGATATTATATTGTAAACATACTGCAGAAGAAGCATATAATTGCTTAACCAATAATCCTGATAGTCCATCATTTATAATGTTTCGAGATGCTTCTGTTGGTACACCATGGTTTGAAATATCTTTGATTGAGTGTCTTAGTGCTATATATAAATGTCACAAACTTGGATTTTTTAATTTTCAAGATTTTTGTGTTAAAGAATATGAATATTTTGAAAGAGTGGAAAATGGAGATTTAAATTGGATTATTCCTGGTAAATTTATAGCATTTTGTGGCCCTTATGCTAAATTTAAAATTGAGAATGGTAATTTAATTTTAGATTAAATTATGATAAAAACTTGTTTCATATTTTTTGAATTCATTATCTTTATTTTTTATTTATTACAGGATATCCACTTCATGCGCCAGAGTCATATTTTACATATTTTCATTACAATAATGTAACTACAATTATACGTCTTAATAAAAAAATTTATGATGCTTCAATCTTCACAGATGCTGGATTTGACCATAAAGATTTGTTTTTTCTTGATGGTTCAACTCCAACAGATTCAATCATGCGACAGTTTCTTAAAATAGCAGAAAATGCAAGTGGCGCTGTTGCTGTACACTGTAGAGCTGGACTTGGTAGAACAGGTTCATTGATAGGTTGTTACATTATGAAACATTATCATTTAACAGCTCATGAAACAATTGCATGGATACGAATATGTAGGCCAGGTTCAGTAATTGGACATCAACAGGAATGGTTAGAAAAGTATGTATCAATATATCAATGTTCTCAGTTTATAATTTAGAAATAATTTAATTTTTGATACTAAAAAAGATCATAAATTCTATATTTTAGAAAAGAAGCATATCTTCATTCTTTATTAAAAGAGCCATTACAAGCTCAAAATGGAAAACCAGTCCATGAATATGGAATATATTCTATAATTGGTAGACCAAAGACATCATTTTTATCCAGTCTAAAAACCGCTCACGTGATGCAAGATAATGTTTCAGGAATAATGCATTGTGTAGATGGAATTACACTAGATGATCATGCAAGTACTAGTACTACTTTAACTCAAGGTGATAAATTGAATCAAATAAAAGCTAAAAGAAAACGTTTACCAACGAATCATACTTCTTTAAATACAACTACTAGACCATCAACAGTAGTAAAGTAAGTATCATAATATAATTTTATTAATTATTTATTAATAAGAACAAATTAATATAGAATATTAATAAATAAATATCACTTTTTTTAGTCCTTATTTAAGATCATTATTACAAACAAGAACTCAAAAAAGTACAGTTAATACATTAAGTGGAAATAAAGAAAAGGATTCAACAAAAAGACTCCTTTCTAGATCTACTACTACAACTACAATTTCTAAAAGGTTAAGAACTAAATTTTATTTAATTCAATTCATAAATGTTTTTTAAATTTATTATTTATTTAAAATAATTTTTTCTTTTATTTTCAAATTTTATTAGTTTTATATTATAATTAATGAAGGTTGTAAAAATAAATTCACAATATTTTAAAAATTATAGAAATAATTGGCTAGTGAATAGTACATGTGAACCTTCACATCGTGTAAAGTCTACTAAACCAACAACACGACTTCATAATATCAACAATAATACATCTTCTAATACACGTGTTACATCAATGTCTGTATCAAAACCAGTGACAAGAGCTAGTATAAAAACTTCCTGTCTCACAGAGACTCAAACTACAAATGCATCTGCAAACAATTTGATTACACAACCGCAAAGAGGCATGAATATGATTCTCAGGTCTGCAGATCGAGTAAATCGCTATCATTCTCTAAGACAGTAAGTCTCTCTAGTAACTGTTACTTTCAAAATGTTTATTAAGTAACAGTTATATAGTTCTTTTTATGAACAATTTTTAGCTTAAAATTTTTAAACAAGTTTTTTTTTAATTTTAAATTTTTTTCATATAATTAAAAATAAATATATATTTTTTATTGAAATAATTATTACATAAATCAGCTTTGTAATTTTATTTTGATGCAATTTCTCAATTTTTAAATACATCATATATATTATAAATTATGAAATATTTTTATTTTAATAATTAATTGTATATAATATATATAGAACAATCTAAAAAATCATATTTATAAATCTTATATTTATCATTAACAACAATTTGCATGTAGCTTTTTATTAATATTAAATGTTGCATGTATTTACAAGAAATTTTTATTCAAAACATAATATAATTTTTAAAACATTATTAAATTTAAAAAAAAAATGATAATGTTATATATTTATTAATTTTTCTATAAGATTTTTTTATTGCATTGATTAAGAAAATTTTAAATTGTATAAAAATTCAAATGTAAAATAATTTTTTGTTAAATACAATTATCATTTTTTCTATGAAATTAATTAAATAAATTACATTTGAATTTAGATATCAAATAACACTAAAATGGCTAACGAACTGCTTCGATTTCTTTCTGTGACTTACAGTGCGCGAACGACCAAAAGTTATAAAACTGCATTTATCAGATGACTAACCGATATTCTCAATGGTATTGGGGAAGACAATCCGATAACTCAAGCATCTCGACAACGCAGAAGATCTCATCGTTTAAATTCAATCATTCAGTAAAAACATTTCACTAATCATTCATTTTCAACTTAAATAATTGTTGTTGTGATCGAAAAAGATCAAATAGTCTTATTATTATCATATAACTTTTTCAAGTTAATTATTTTATGTTTATATTTCTAAAATTGGATTGTAAGTTTCTTATAATCATGAATGTATGCTACATGGTTTTTAAAAATTCTTCCATATTTTACGATACGTTGAACGTTCGTAAAAGCAACAAAAATATAATTTTATTGATCTTAATTTACTACATTATTCTTCTGCTGGTCAGAAAATTAATATGAATATTATTATTATAATTATGAATAATTATGGATATCATCAATTAATTTTTAAGTTTAAAAATTTTCACATTATTTACTTCTTGCTATTTTTAGTAAAAAATTATGTATTAAAATTTATTTGAGCTTAAATTTTATTAAAATATTATTGATAATCATATAGAGATTTTTTATTTATTAAATTACTTATACATATATTATTAATCTTGTATACAAAGGTTTTCATATGAAATGATCAATATTTTCTTTTGTTTATTTCTTGTTTCTCTTTACAATATTTAAAATCATTATTAAATATAAAATTTAATTTTAATGTTTATTGATATACAATATGAATTTATATGAAACATAATTTCTATTATTTTCAATGAGAAAGATAATAAAATGAATAGAAACTTAAAATCCTAATATGTATTCTCATTTATATCTATGTGATTAATATAATTTATTTATCTTCCTGTAAAAGATAAAATTTAAATATAATTTTTAAATATGTATCTATTGAATCATAGAATCTATAGAATTTATAAAATATACTGAATTATAAATATTAAATAGATTTTTAAATTTTAAGTTTATTTTTTGTGATGATATGGATTTTGTAATTAGAATTAATAGATTGTAGAAATTTGTTATTGTGCTAATTATATATATTCTTAATGAGAAATTGCAATCACAATGTATCAAAGATCAATTATATAATACATACTTACATACGTGGTATTTAACATAAAATTATTATAATCAGTATAATTACACTAATAATATGTAACAATTTTAACTATATCTTCAGATTATTTTATTTAATATAAATATATAAAAATAAATAATTTGTTTTTATTTTTTACTTTTGCTTTTATTACTGTCATTATAAAACATATCAAGAAATATGATTTAAAAAATAGCTCAAAAGTAATAAAAGATGTTTTGAAATATAAAAATTTTCTTATTTCAAATTATAAAAAAAAACATAGATATTATAAATAATTGAAATAAAAGATATAAATTTTATTGAAAAATCAATTTGAATTAACAATTTTAATAACAATGTTATATTAGTTTATAAATATAATTAAATATATATAAATTATAAATATAATTAAAAATCATTCTAATAAAAATTTAAATATTTTTTTTAAATAATCTGAGGATATAATTATGTGTATTAATATTTGTTTCATAGCTTTATATATTATGTAAATAACGTATGTAAGTTAATATGTAGAAATGCTGTTAAATACAATTATAAATCTAAGATGATAAAAATACTGTTGCTATTATAAATGTTAGTATATTTTCACGCCTTGTTTTTCTAATAAAAAGCACTGCTTTTAGATGTTTTTAATTATAATAGCATTTATAAAACAAAATATTTAGCCTAAATTTTATGGTAATTTTTATATTTCTTAGTTTACTTTTTGTTTAAACTATTTTGCTAATAATGATATACATTTTGCTACATAATTTTATTTTATACTTAAAAATTACAGTTTGATAAGATAATATTTTAAAAATTTTCATAATATTAAATGCTAAAACAATTTTACTATATATTTTTAAGTTTTTAAATATATAAAAAAAACTTTCTGAACTTCATTTTTATGATGACGATAAAATAATAATTAAAATACTTTCATATGAAAGAATGAAAGATTAATGTATGATTGAATATGATTATGCATAATATGATTTATGTAAAATTATTATTTTATTCTATATTTATTTATATGTGTTTTAAATTAGTAAATATATGTCATTAATAACATATAACATGATGAAAATATGAAAAGTTTATTACTAATGCTATACATTTATTTCAGAAAAATATATACATAACTTATATGTAATATGTATATTTATAATGTGTATATACATATAAAAATTAAATATTTTGTTAAATTAATGTATTTCTTAAAAGAATAGTATTGGTATATAATGATAAAGATATTTTAATAATGTAAAATAAAATGTTGTATCTTATTAAAATTTAAAATGGAAAAAAATAAATTTTTTCTAATTAAAAAAATTAACTATCAATTAAGATATAAATATCATTGTTTTAAGAAAAAAATTATGATTCAATTATAAATTAAAGTTATCAGATTATAATTAAAAACTTATATTATCATTTAAATAATTTATATTAAAAATTGAATATATTTAATATTTTTCTGTGAAATTTAATTACATTAATAAAATTGATTATAAAATTACAATGATAAGTTGAAAAGCAATATGTACTCTCATAATAGTATATTAGAGAAATTTTATTTTAATAAGAATTAATATATTTTTGATGAAATTTTGATTAATTATTATTTAGATTATAAATATGTTTAATATAATATAATGTTTTATAAGTGTTGTATTAGATATTTTTATTATATAAAGAAAATAAAGAAAAAAAATTGAATATGTATATATGGACATATATTTTCAATTTTTGCCTTAAATATTACAATTAAATTATAAACAAATTTTTTTTTATATTTTATGAAAAGAAATATAACTAACTTTAAAATATTTTATTTATCTAATCTTTCTAATTTAATTTATAATATACGCACATTATATTGTAATATTTATAAATATTATAAATATTATAAATGATTTTCTTTATTGTATAATACTGTATTAATAATATAAATTAAACATTATTATTATACTAGAAAAATATTTTTATTCATTGTTATAATTATATTAAAGTTTCATATACATTATCTTTTGATAATATAATATATCGGTATATAATATATTATTTTAACAAATATATAAGCTTTTTAGAGTTATTATATATTAAATATTTAATGTGCTTTATGTAAACTTACATGTAAACACTATATTTATACTATATTGTATACTTAATAAAAACTACGTATTTTATTTATTTTAAGACTTTTAGAATTATATTTAATCGATACATTCAAATTTTATTTTTACTTTTACTTTATACAAGAATATATTAAATGTTTTTTTTCTCAATTTATAATTCATATTAAATATTGTAAATTATGTAGAGTAAGATTAAGACAGTAAAATTTTTGTTTAATTATTGATATAGCATAAATATTACGTATATTATATTACGTCTATGTTTGCAATATTAAAAAATAAGTAACTTATTTATACATTTAATACTATCTGATTAAAAAATATATGCAATATGTAGCAAACACTACCCAATGACTAGCGAATCCAAGTTGAGACCATTTTTCAATAGTATGAATATAACTATATCCTGTTTCTTGCAATTCAGATGTATCAAACATAAGACCTAAATAAGCTAAATGAAAAATTGATAACCCAGAAAACATAATATTTATTAAAAAAACCCACCATGAATTATGAGTATTATATGTATGTGTACATTTATTTGTAGTACACTGTTTTGATGCAATACATGCATCAAAAATATTAGCAAGCATAAATCTAAGTTGAAATTCTACATATGTATAAAATCCAAGACTGAGCAAAACTGCTGCTAACTGAAAATTTAATCCATGTAAAAGAGCACTCGTTAAATATGTTATTGTTACAGCTCCAAATTTTCCTAAATATTTTATGCTGGGACGGAATATATCTGAAAATTTATATAGAAAAATACATATAAAAATTATTAATGTTAAAGTTTATATGCTTAAAAATTATTAAAAAACTTTTATATAACTTTTAAATAACTAATAAAAAACTTTTATATTACTTTTAATATGTATGAAGAATTTGAATAATACATACATGTTTTTAACCAAAAATGCATTGGTATATTCCAACAAATCACAACATGTACAAGTGAACGTGGAAATTCTATTTTTAATGGTTTTACTATAGTACTTAATGTAAATGGAAATCCTCCTAATAATAATAAAGTAGATGCAATATATGAAATAAAATAATGAGACATTCTAAAAGCTAATGCATCTCTATAAGCTAATAACCATCTGAAAAGAAATTATTAATAATTATATCAAATAATAATTGCAAAAAATAAGATATAGTATAGAAATATTTACTAACTTCCAAGAAGTTTCCATAATCATCCATTGTGCCCAACAATTTGATACAGTCAAAAAGAGAAAAGACACAAACGCATACTGAATGGTATACAATATCCACCATTTATCCTAAAATTAATGTGTTATTAATATTAATTTTCTTTATTGAATAAATTTATAATACATAATAATTATATATACCTGATTAGTTATGTAACGTATTGATATATAATCCTTAAATGATATCCATGGTCCAAAGAGACATGTAACACTACAAAACATGTATCCCATGTATGCATAAATATTAGGTGAATTATTTGTATCAATTTTCTCTATTGCTATACTAATTGTTTTCATTGCCATAGTCATTACTACACTTCGTATTTTATGCCATATTATAGGTGGCATAGTAAATTCACTGAAAGTTAAAAGTTATGCAGAAAATTTACATCTATATTTTTATATTTAAAGAAAAATTATTAATATTTATATAATTTACCAATATGTTATAATAAAAAGTGATGGTAAAAATATACCCATATATCTGCAATATTTTTTAGGTATATATAAAGTGATATATGAAATTATACAAAGTATTAACAATGTATATAAACATTCTATTACATAAAAATAAATATTACATATACCAATCAACATTGACAATACATGAAAAGTTCTATGTGATATACGCTCTGTAATATTAAATTAAATATTATTTGTTTAATTTTATATCATTTTATTATATTTATAGATATATTTATAAAAATTTCTTACGAGAATATGCACATAATCTAAATATTATGGTAGAGATAAATAGTGGTAATATATATGATATTGTATCATAAATAGTAGGTCGAAGACAATATTGATATAATTCAAATAATGTTTCTCTTTCCATATTTTCATACTCATACTCATATTCCACATCTTGTAAATATTCATGTCCTATAAAATCAGCTTCATCGTCGTAAAAAATTGGAACTTCTACATCGTCCATCACAGTAGAAATAAAATTGCCGGCATTTCACTATCATAATATTAATTGTGTGTAACGTAGATTGTGTTGATATCTTATCAATTTTAACAAAATTATAATTTTTTGAAAATATAAGAATACAAAAATAAAAAAATTTTAAGTTAAAATTAAAAATTTAAGAATTTATTTCAATTTATTAGAATTTTATATATCTAATATTATAATATTATATATCTAATTGAGGTTAATAATAACCTCAAATTATGCTCAATATCATTTTTTATTTCATAATTATTATAATAATTATTAATAATACAATATTAAATAAAAAATTAATTAAAAATTAAATATAAATAATTTTGTTTATATAAACATTCAATACCAAAAATAAAATATAAAATCTTTAGATATATAAATTTATATAGTAATTAAGTTTTTTTTTATTTATTGGTAGATATGAGAGTGAAAAAATTGATCTTCACAGTATATCTGTATTTACATCTTATGCATTGATGTATACATTTAAAATAACAATTAATATTAAATATTGAAATTCATAATAGTAAAAATAAAATACACTGAAATATTATATAAAGGTTAATTATATATACAATAAAATAGATAAACTTATTTCTTTTAAATTTACAGTTTTTGTACATTGTTTTATAATTCTTTTTTTTTTTTTTTTTGATTTTTAAACAAGTTATATTTGTATTCTTTTGATAAGTTATTATTTTGTAGTAGATATAGTCTCAGGTAATAATCCTAAAGTTTGTAAACAAATTTGTGCAGCTTCTGCTTTAGCCTGTTTTTTGTTAGGGCTTGCAACACTTGGTTTATATTCAATTCCATTTACTTTAACCTAAAATATAATAAATAAGTAATAAATGTATTGACAACATAAAAATACAAATATTTATAAACAATTATAGAATTACATACTTTAAACAAAAAATTTTTTCTATGATCTGGTCCACATTCAAAACATAATTCATAAACTGGTGCACCAAGTTTTCGTTTTGAACAATATTCACCTAATAATGATACTGGATGTTTTCCTGCAATTTTAAATCAATAACATAATTTTAATTCATTTTGTAATTTAATATCAAGTTATTATAATACATATTTTATTGGTATGTTATACCTTCTAAAGTTTTGATTGCTGGTACTAAAGGTTTTATTGTTTTTCCTACTTTTTGTCCAATATCTTGTTCTGAAACAAGGCCTCGTTTGTCCAATTTTACTTCAAGCTGCAAGGGCTCAAGAGTACCTTCTTTATTTTTTCCCAAACCCTCCCCTGGTCGCCAACCCATCTTCTGCAGTAAAGCCATACCCATCCCACCCGAAACAGGTTGTGCTGATACTAATTGATCCTAAATAGTTTGTTAGATTAAGACATAATGAATTTTATAATAGTAAAGAAAATTAAAAATTGAGAATGACAGAAACATGATTAAAATTAATAAAATAAATTAATTATCTATATCCAATTATCATATTTAGCATATTAATCAATTGTATAAAATTCTAATACTTTTGAAATGAAAATACTTACCAAAAAATCATAAATTCGACATCACGCCGCTGAAGTTGTTTCTTCTCTGACGTAGTTATGTGCCTGTAACAAACCCTCAGGTGGATGCAGACTAATGCTAAATATCCCAGCTTTATAAACAAAAGATACAGTAACTCCAGATGACATCCTGTGATAGGAAGCTGATGATAATTAGCAATAATCTCACAAGAGCCCATTATATAAATGAATTTTGTGTAATAAATGTTTCTATTTTTAGTCTAAATAAATTATTTCTACAATTATTTTTTTTTTGTAATTTTTTGTAATAGATGTAAAATATAATTATTGATTATGATTTATTTATACAACACAAAAATATATAAAATAATGGTGCTCCTGTGTCCATGTAGGCACAGAATCTATTTCTATATAAGAAATAGTCTGTGCCTACATTACAGTTCTTATCAGATCTGCTATATATCAAAATATAGCATTGATCTTAATAGAGACTGTACCTGAAAACTTGTTACAGGCAATATCAATATCACGTAATGAATTTTTTTTTTTGTTTAAAGAAAAAAGAAAAATAAATGAAATTATAATATATATATATAAATAATTATATATATATATATATAATACATATGTGTTAATATATGTATCAATGTCTCACGCTTAATAATTTTATCAATTCTAAACATAAATAAGTAATAAACGTATATTTAGATTAACTATTCCTATAATAGTTGCTTAAAACAAATTTTCATGATCAAATAAATATAGAAAATAAATAATAAGATAAATTATGATGTAAGTAATGTTACCTTACGAGCCCAAGCTTGATAACCTGAAGTAAGCTCGGCTGGTGAGAGTACTTTAGCTCCAGTACTGCCAGTAAATTGACCTGGCATTTGTTTACTTTCAGCCCATGTTTTCATCTATTATATAATATATAATATATATATATATATATATGTATATATATGTAATATATGTAATATATGTAATATATATGTAATATATATATATATATATATATATATATATATATTAATAAATTCTTCTAATCTAAATATAAAATACCTCATTTTGTGCCCGATACATTTCGTTTTGGGCACATATATCATTTGGATTTTCTCTTAATTTTCTCATTGCTGCTAATCTTTGAGATACTATTGAACCAATATCTATTGCCTGTAAATGTAATAAATATATAAATGTAAATATAAATTTGAACAATGTTTTTTTCTATACCTCTGCTGCTATTGGTTGAGAAAAAACTATTGATTGCACTGGAACTGTAGAAGTAGTTGAAGGTATCATAGGAAAAGATTCAATTGATTCAGAAGTTGATATAAACTGTTTTTTTGTTTCTGATTTCTTTGGAGTAACTGGTATCCATTCATTTTCTGTAGACAAATAAAATTTTTAATAATAACACTAATTAAATAAATATTTCATCTATAATATATATATAATAATAATAATAATAATAATAATAATAAAAACAGTAGTACCACTTTTCCTATGATGCTGACCACTTGATACAGGAAATTGTAAACGTAATTGATTTGATGATTCTACTGTTTTTTCTTGGAATGTCTTAGTAGGCAATTGTTTTGCATCCTGTTTTTTATAAATAAATTATTAATGTATATATTATA
Source organism: Apis florea (assembly GCF_048593485.1). NCBI lineage: Eukaryota > Metazoa > Arthropoda > Insecta > Hymenoptera > Apidae > Apis > Apis florea. The sequence goes on along the minus strand of NW_028256864.1, from coordinate 836,410 downwards.
TTAACTTTTTTAGCAGCTATATTATAAATGCATAAATGCATAAAAAATTTGTATATATAATTTTATTCAATCTGTATGTCAAAATAATATAATATAATGCACTTCCAAAAATAATCAAAATATTCAAAATATTAACGTACCTTAATATTCATAATAATAGAATTAGGTCGTCCTTTAAGTAAAAAGGGATGATGAAAACCTTTTTCAGATTCACTTCCATCTTCTTCTGAAGAAATACTTGAAAGTTCTCCTAAAGCTTCAGATTTTGATAATGATTTACAAAAATCTGAAATAAAAAAACATATTGCTTATTAATAAATAATTAATATTTTATAGCTAGTAATTAAATTAAATTTGTACCTGTGAGTTCATCTACTGTTTTTCCTCCAGCTTGTATTGCAGCAATAGCTTTATCTTGTTGTACTAATGGTAATGTTCCTTGTTTAATCATGTTTATTGCATTTTTTCTTGCTATTTCCAATAATTTCTTTTTATCAATTTCTATTCGTTCCCTTAAAATATAAAATATAAAATTTATTATAAATTTATAATATATATATATATTATAAAATAATACTAACTTTCGTTCTCTACTTCTACTTCGTCCACGTATATATTTATCCTTGCTTCTATCATCACTGCGACTTCTATATCTTCGTCGTTCCTTACATTTCGAAGATTCTCGTCGATCGCTACTTCGACTTTTATTATATCTGTCTTTACTTTTATCTCTTCGTTTATCTTTTTCTCTGCTTCTACTTCTACGTAAATTCATACATGTATGAGATTCAGATCTTTTTCTTTCTTGTGAATGACAATTATGATTATGTTTGTTACTTTTGCTTGTTGTAACTTTATTATTATAATTATATGTTTTTTCTTTATATTCATTATCCATATATAATTTTGATTTTTCTATTCCTTCCCTTTTATCCACATCTTCTAATCTTTTCTTTTCTTTTTCTCTCAAAATTAATCTTAAATCATTTTTTGCTGTTACTTCACCTTTTAAAGGACTTAATACTCTATTTTCTATATTCTCCAAAGTTGGACTTAAAGTCAATGATCTGAGAGAGATACATCGAATTGGACTAGGACTTAATGTTGGAGTTTTATTATCTGTACTACTATCAGATAATTCACCATCTTCCATTCTTGCTGCTTTTTCTTTTTCTTTAATTTCTATTTCTCTAACTGTATCATTATAAACTATGCTATTTTTAAGATCTTTTATTAATATTTTTCCTTGATATCCTTGCTTTGGTTTTTCTGTATGTAAAAAAAATATTTTAAGTCAAAAATATATTTCAAATTTTTTTAAAAAACAATACAAACCAAGAACTTTAGATATTAATTGCTCTTCAGGCTCATCTTGCATTTTCTTAGAAATGGGTGGTAATTGAGGACTATCAGGTTCTTTTTCAAATATATTTTCTAATTCTGAATTTTTTTTAATCATTAATTTTTCAAAATTTTCTGATTGATTTATATTTTGTTGTTCTGATCCATTATTTTTATTATAATTTTTCTTTTTCATATTGTTGCACGTACTAAATTTTGAAATTTTATTTTTGGGTTCATCTGAATCTGATGATTTACTTGAATCATCTTCATGTTTTCGTTTTGTCTTCTTTTTATGCTTTTTTTTCTTTTTAATATCTATCAATTATAAAAACAAATAATATTTAATTATAAGTAATATATACTTACCTATTTTTTCTAATTATCAATAAAAATAATATACTTTCAAGATCACTGTTACTCTCAGATGAATTTCGTTTTGACTTTTTTTTATGTTTTTTATCCTTATGTTTATGTTTCTTTTTAGCTTTCTTTTTTTTAATTTGAGATTTAATAGACTTTTCAATTTTAACGCTTGCATTTGGGACTTGTTGGTCAGTATTTTCTAAGGATATTATTTCCTCTTCCGCGTCAAATGTGCTAAACAATTCTGTTAATATTTCATTTGAGGATTTTTCTGGTAATCCAGGTTCCGGTTTAATTTTTATTCTATCAACACCAACAGTTGTAATTAAATTTGCAATATCAAATAGGTCTCCCATTGCTAATAATTCATCATAATAAATTACAAAGAACACAAATATTAAAAATTGTATAAATGTAAAATATAATCATCTATTATATTCTATCGTGTCGTACTATTGTATTGAACCAGTTGCCATTTTAATTTCCGATAACAGCGCCATCTAACTAAAATTATTTTAAAAATATTTAATTAATTGCGCATATTCTTAATAAAAAAGTATATTATATCAAAATATAAATTACTATTTTTATTAATGTTATGTATTTTTTTGTTAATGTTAAAATTTTATATATTATATATATATAATTTTGATTTGAAGAATTAAAAATTTTATGATATATGCTTATATATACATGTATATTGGATAGAAATATCAAGCATGTAATACTAAATAAAAAAAAATTAAGCGTAATATGCATCTAATTTTATATAAATTTAAAAATATGTAGATAAAAATTAAATATAATTAAATTTAAAAGAATTTTTATTGATTATTAAATTTTGATAATGGATTATATTTAAAAGTTATTTAAAAGCAATAAAAATAATGTATTTTTTATTAAAAATTTTGGTAATGGATTATATTTAAAGGTTATTTAAAAGCAATAAAGATAATGTATTTTTTATTAATATTGTCATTACAAACATTATATATGTATATTTCTAATATATACGTATATTAGTAAATTTTAAATTTTCGATATATTATAAAAACATTTAAGATTTTGATAATTTATACAAATAATGTAAACATACATACAACTGTGTTAAAGGAACAACCAAAAAAGTTAAGTAAAATTTATATATATGTATATATATCATTGTAATAAATAGAAAATTAATAATAAAGATATGAAAATTATTTTAAAATACAATTTTACATAAAACTTAATTTTACATGATTAATGATTTTCATGAAATAAACAAATAAACTATTTATTTAATATTTGAATGCACATGAAATAAAAATTTATTTGAATAAATAACAATAGTAATTAAAAATTTGGAAATATTAATAAATCTGTTTGTACTGTTATTCATAATTATATTTTAAATAACAAAATCATTTTTTACATGAGCTAATTTTTGTTCCATTTTTTATGTTCACATAAATTATTTATTTTATTTAACGCATAAAATGGAAATTTTAATGGAAATAAATGCAACAATTATAGATAAAAATCCATTGAATGTAATATAGAACATAATATTTTTGATGATTTATTATTTTACATTTTATTTTTAATTATTTTTAACAAATTTATGTATTAAAAGAAAAATTTAAGAATATTCAAATCAATAATATAAATGTATTCATTGCAAAATTTATATATTCTATTTTATTTTATTCTATTAGTATTATAAAATCTTCAAATATTTATCAAATGTATAATTATTTATAATATAAATTAAATAATTTTCAATTATAAAATTATGATGATAAATAAATCATATAATTTAAAAATTTGAAAATTTAAATTTTTAATATGTATTATACAATATAATGAGATAATGAGTTTAAACTTAATAGAATAAATGATGGATAAGTATAAAGTCTTTTTGATCAATTATTTTATTTTGATTAATTGGAACTTTTACAAGGATTTCAATTTAAATATTTAATTTTAATTTTAAATAATTTATGCATTTAAAAAATTAGATATTTTAATTATTTAATAATTTGAATTCTTTTAATTCAAAACATTTATTATTATATCAATTAGAATTAAATATTTAAATTGAAATCTTTGTACAAATTTTACTTGAGTAATCAATCAAAATTAATGTATTTATATTTAATTACCCAATGAATCAAATCAGTAATGAATTCATATTTTCAATTTGAAATAAAATTATTTTTCTGTACAATAATTTATTATGTTATGTCATTATTCATTTTCAATATAAATATAACTAATTATAACTGTAAACAATGTAATAAATAAAAATACAAAATAAATCTTAAACAATTAAGAATTTTTTATTTTGATATAAGATTTTTTTTAAATATCAATAGTCTCATACTTGCCAATCAATAATTGAATGCAATCAATTAAAGTCACATATTCATCACATGTTTTACATTCAAATGTTTTATTTATCAATACTGAATCGATTCGTTGGACGGATTATAAATCTTTAATATTAAAATATTGATTGTCAAAAATAATTAAATATAAAATGCAAAGAATCATCATAAATATTAGCTACATATGCAATGAATTTTTATCTATAATTATTAAAATACTATTGATATATATGGAATACTATGAGAAAAAGGCTCGTACAGTCATTGTAACAGGTTCTCTGCATACTGCACAGGATATCATACCAGGAGCACATTTTACACACGCAACCATATGTCCACATGGTAAAAATACTACTCCTAATTCTCCATTATAACAAATTTTACACATTCTTGCATCATCTGTAGATTTACTATTTTGTATTTTTGTATTTGATAAATTTTCTGCACTTCCTTTTACAGATTCTATATTGCTTGCAACATTTTCTACATCACTATCTTGAGAACTTGATCCTGGATTGCTATCTGTGCCTTCTTTCCTTTCTGTTTCTACATTTGCAGGTTGTATTTTTGTAATATAACTAGGTAAATTCATTTGTATTGTTTCCTGAAATAATTATAATGTCACATAAATAATTGAATAAACAATAAATAAATTATTAATTATGCATGTAATATAAAATATGTTTATATTTTTACTTCTTTTGAAGGTGGAGATACATGCTGGCCTGTTATTTTATTCACATAATCTTGTCCTTTAACTGTTAATAAATAATAACACTTAGAAAACCACTTTGCATGTTGTTCCCAAGGATTATCTTCTGGTTCCCAATCTTTTAAACCACATCCACAATGATAACATATAGTTTGATCACCTTTTCCTGTATAATAAAAACCTGCATCTGCTAATTGTTCTTTTGTTTGTGGCATAGATTTTGGCCATGTTGAAAATGTGTTTAGTCTAGCATCATAACTGGCATATTCAGGATATACAGGTCCCTTAGGCCTTGTCAATCCTAAACGACTAAGTTTAGCAGTGCTTGGTAATTGTAATTCAGTTGAAAAATTATGATTATCAGGACCAGATGTAAGTCGATATTCCAAACCGTAAGGACCACATACATCTCTACTTCTTGGTCGCGGTGGAGTGATTGTGTTGGGATCTACTCCAATTGGTACATTACCACAATTTATTTTACGAATAAATCTACATCTTGCTGACCACCTTTGATGATCAACCATTGGAATGTCACCTTCTACCCATTGACATATCTCAACTTGACATTCAAAGCATCTAACTTTATCACCTTCACCCGTATAATAAAATCCAGCAGCTGCAAGTTTTTCAGGTTCTATATATGATATAGGCCAATTTTCAAAACTCTGAAGTCTTGCTGCTTCAAAGCGATAATCAATATTATCTACTTCATCATTCAATATATGAGATGTTATAAGAAGTGGTGATGTTAAATGTGCATTTGTTGAAGTTTTGAGGTTTGAATCATTTCCAAAATCTCTATGCTTGATAATACCAGTCATCTTATTTCTATTACCAAATCTATTATATCCAAATCTATTACAGAAAAATAAAATAATTATTAAATGATATATTGAACAAATTGTTATATTATTAATATTATGTTTACAATTATGTAAATTTTATTGGAATTTTGTTAATAATTTCTCTTTCCATTATTAATATCATTCATAATTATAATTTTATTTTATAAATAAAATTTATCTTTTTTTTATAATAAAAATAATGTAATATAATAATATATATAATAATAATTTAATAAAATTAAATTTATTTTCAGTTATATATAGTTATTTATATGAAACATATGGAATGTATATGTATGAAGAATGTCATGTTGAATATACAATTGTACATTTATAGAGCATTGTTTATATGTCATATTATTTATATTGGAAAAAATAAAAGAGAAGAAGAAAATTCTAAATTTGTTAGACAATTGCAATACTATTATGATTTGTGAATAACATATCATGAACCTTTCACACTACATAACGTTGAAATGATGGCAGTTTATATATGCCATATAACTTCGAACTTCCGAGAACTCTCCCTCTTCTTCTATGTATCTATGTATCTATAGTGTGTGTATGCGCGCGCGCGCACGCATGTGGGCGCATGTTGCCTGCCTTCCTTCTCCTTTCTTCTTTCAATTTATAAAGACTCATACTGTTCTCCGCCCTGTGCAATGTTGCCGCTTTTATAATATTTTAACTTCTCTTATTGCATTACACTATATGTTCATAAGAAAGAAGTGTATCGATAAGGGCGTAACTTATATTTTTTAATAATTATATCTTAAAATTGAATGAATTCATAATAAAATTACAAACATCTATTTTATATTTTATATTTACTATAATAATATATGTATATTATTATAGTAAATAAGTATAATAAATGTATAATAAATATACAAAAAAATTTATAATATATATCTTATTAAAATCTTATTAAATTTAAAAATCTTCATATATAAACTATAAGATTTTAATTAGAAATTAGATAAAATAAATAGAATATTTCGATATTAGAATAGATAAATATTAAATGTTTTGATTTAGAAAAACTTATTTTATAAATTATATAAATTACTAATTGATTTATTAAATTATATAGTGAAAATTTATAATGACTTTGTTTTTTCACAATGTACTTGTCTTAATATTCTTATTTATATAAAATTTAATTATTTATTTCAATAGTTATATTAAATAAATTTTTTAAATGTATATACAATAAAATATATTTATATAATAAAAGATAATAGAATTAATTATATTATCAATTTATTCAATTATGAGAAATTTTTTTTACATTTTTGTCATAAAAATCTATAAAATTAAAATTATTAATTAAGATTAATAATAATAAATTAAAATTGAAGATATAAGATAAAAAAATATTTTGTTAAAAAAGAGCAAAATAAAATATTTTCATTTATTTAATCATAGAATGGAATCTTTAGTCTGAACTTTCACATCTGTTTCATTTTGTGACATTTGGCAACAGCGTAATCAAGAGTAGAAAAGGGAGAATACAACGGAAGTTGGTATGTAAGAAAGATAGATTCAACAAACATAACTCATCATTTCTTTGAAGCAGGAATGTAAATGCTTTACGAATCATTCATTATACAGAGTATTACTCTTTTTATATAAATTATTTAAATGATATTTTATATTTGAAAAAATGAATCACAAAAAGTATAATTTTATATAAATTTAATTAACTTATATAAATGATCAATAATTATGATTCGTGAAATTCAGTCTGCTAAATATCTTATTTTTAAATTAACAATATTTAATTTAATTTTAAAATTTTTTTTAAGAAATATTACATTCTGATAATTAGCAAAAATAGGAACATATTATAAATATAACATACCTATCAAAATAACTGTAAAAGTAAGACACGCACTTTGTTTTCACACACACACACACAATAACTTTTGTACCAATCTTTAACGTCGACCTCCGACGTTGTTACTGAAGCGTATGCAAGCAAGGGAGGTTATTCCGGAATACGATACAAGTAAGCCTCACTGCATGCGCCATCTAGTGGTCAAAAGGAACTATCTATAAACTAGTGATTATGATGAATATTTGAATCTCAATTTTGAAGCAAATCGAAATTATTTAATTTTGAATTACGTTAAAAATTTTAAATATTTTAACATTATTATAAAATAATTTTTTATCATTATTAGAAACATAATACAAAAACATAATTTGATTAGATGCAATTTATATATTACTTAAATCACGTGAAAAATGAATCATCCTATTCTTTCATTAATAATTAATAAATCTAATTATTAAAATAATCTTTAATAATTAAGATAATAAATTGAAAAACAATATGCACAATTTATATGATTAAATTCATGATATATATGTATAATTATATATATTTATTAATTTCATATATTTATTAAAAAAATTAATTAGAAATTAATTTCATATTCTTAAATTTTATTATTATTATCAATGTTATTAATAAGAGTAATATTATATTTTTTTTGCAATATTTCGTTATTATTATAATAATTTTATTATTTTTTTATTATTATTATTATTAAATATGTTACATTAATTTTATAAATGAAAAATTTAAAAATGAAATTGATTTTTATTTTTATTATAAAAAATTAGTATATGCGAAAGGAATATGAATTATTTTGTTTATCGGTATTATATCATTATTTTTATATTATCATATTAATTAATATTATAATATTATTATATAATATTACATACATTTTAGAAATGAAATTAAAAAATAGAATATATATTTTTTTTTCATAAAAATAATGATTTTCTCAAATATTTAAATGCTGCAATTCATATTTTTATATTTATTGATTTAAATATTTTTTTTATAAGGAAAAATTAGAAAAAACGAGAAATAAACTTTTTGTCAAATATTTTAGTAATAATTGCAATAATAATATGTAATAATAGCTGTTCTGTTTAATTTGATTTTCTATTTTTTTGGATGCAATATAATCAAAGCATAATAATAATAAAGACCATGATTTATATAGATGTTTTTAATTATATATCAATTCATGTATAAATTTTTTAAAATCTTTTTTTTAAAAATATTAATACAGTAAAATATTTTTATATTATTTTATTGTTATTTGATTTAAATTATATACATTTAAACCTACTTAATTTATATGAAATATATATTTTTTTAATATGAAATAAAAGTATATGTATTGAATAAAATTAGTATGTAAATCTATTATAGTTTTTATAATTTCTTATAGGAAATTTACTATTTTAGTTTTTTTGTAAGAAATATATTACAACATATTACAATATTCGACATGTCTGTGTATAATTTAATTTTATTTATATATCTTAATATAAAATATAATCAATTCCTGAAATAATTTTTTCTATTATTTGTTATCTTAATGTTTTTAATTTAATAAAAGATAAAAGTATATCATATATAAAAAAATATAATTAATTATGAAAAAAATGTTAATACATTATTTATATGAATTAATTGAATTATAAATGCATGTATTAATATTTTTTTTCAATACTTTTTTATATTTAATAAAAATCAAATAATTTTAAAATTACAATATTATATATTAAAATTATTATAATGTTATATATATATTTAATTTGTGCTTACCTTCAGAAAATATACATTTAATTCACTAGTTTAACTGTTGATCTATAATTAATTTACAGTTACACATAATTAATTTATATGACAATTATTACAATTGTTGATTTATTGATACTAATAAATAATTATATCTTATCTTATTTTATCTTATCAATATGCTAGATATTAGATTAAGATATTATATTGTACGACTATTGTCGTGCAATATTGCATATTGTATACTGCTATATATAATTTATATATAATCTATGTAATATTTAAAAAATTATATTTAGCATAAAATAACTCAATATAATAATTCAATTTAATAACTATTAAATTTAATAATTATAAGTGTAAAAGTATATGAATATAAAATTTTATTTATCTAAATATTTATATTAATATTTATATTTATATTAATATAATATTTTTAATATGATATTTATGTTACTTATTAGTAATGTTTACTTAATTAATATAATTTTATTTTGCTTAATAAATTTATATTTCATCATTTTCTGAAACTTTTTCATGGAAGTAACATTCACATTATCTTTTTCTTTTATTTCATTCTATTTATTGTGAATGTTATTTTTAATTTAAATGATAAATACCAATTCTTGGAAAATCTATCTCCATGAATAACTGATAATATACACTGATAATATATATAATATATAAATTAAACTAAAAAACCTACCAAAGTAATTATTAAAAAATCACTATAATTATTAAAAATAGCAACATAATATTCTATTTAATAAAAATTATGATTTATTATTATTATTTATGATTTTATTATTATTATTATTATTATTTAATAATATACTTGATATACAGTCTTAATCTAACAGAAATAAAGCATTTTTTTTCTCTTTTTTCTTCTTTTTGTCTACAATATAATTAATAAAATAGATATAATTTTTATATTTTAAATTATTAAATTTATATAAATAAATTTAACAATATATTTATTATTTGCTATATAATTTATGATAGAAATGTACGAACAATAGCTTTAATTTCTTGTCTACACATTAGACAATATGTAAGAGATGGCGCACAATAAACACAAGTTGCTAAATGTCCACAAGGTAAAAATACAATAGCTATTTCTCGATCCATACAAATTTTACATAAACGAGCTTCTTTTAATTTTCTATTTTCTTCTTCTAAAGATGCTGAAACAGTGGATAATATATTTCTTTTATTAATTATTAATTATATCTTTAATTAATACCTAAGTATATTTTAATTAAAATATAATAATATATTTTAAAATTTATTTAAAATATATTTAAATATTTAATTATATTAAATTCACTAAATTTTATTGAAATTAAATTATTTGATTTTATAATTATTTTATAATCTTTTTGCTAAATATATTTTAACATAAAATTATTATCATTACTTACTAATTTCCTTGAAGTTAACATTTGTCTTTCTGTTAGCAGTATGATTAAGTATAGTGACCTCATTTTCAGTTGAATGTTCTTTATATTCATTTTTTTTCATATCATTACATTTTTTTATATTGTTTGTTTGTTCCCTTAACACATGATTTAAGACAGTTAATTTTAAAAACAAGAGATTCAATTTTATTTATTAAATGATTTATTACTAACTTTGATTCTTCTGTAATTTGCCCACAAAGAACATCTTCTATAAGTTGATCAGGATGTGTGTATGGTATTCCTACTTCTTCTATTCGTTTTTTCAAAGCTGTTTTTATTCTATCTATATGTAATCCAATTTCTAAAGCTACCTAATGAAGAAAACTATATATTATAATAATAATAAATATATTTTAAAAGTTATCAAAAATAAAATAAATAATACATTACTGTTACTAATGGACTCTCTAATAATTTTTTTAATGTTGCTTCTGTAATTTCTAATGAAGATGAAGAAGTAAGTGACATTTCAATTTTATCTGTATTTTGATCTTCTGTTATATCTTCAAAAATCTATATAAATGTAAAATCTAATTTAAAATTTTTAGAAAATATATAAATGCAAATCGTATAATATTTACTTACTGATTGATCTAAAGGTGGTCTGTTATTAATGCATTGTTTAATAAATTCTTGTCCCCTTACAAGATTTACAAATTCACATTTAGGAAACCATTTTGCATGTTCAATCCATGCATCATCTGTTGTTTCCCAATTTCGTAAGCCACCATCACAATGAAAACATCTAACATGATCACCATATCCTATTATAATATTTTAATATTATGAGTTTAATTTAATTTAATCTATATAAAATTACTAAATCTTCATTTTATATTATTTGTACCATCATAATAAAATCCTGCACTAGCTAATATTTCAGGAGTTTGTTTAATATTTTCTGGCCAGCCATTAAAAGTATGTAATCTTCCTTCATATGTTGCACAATCTAGTTTTTTAGGAGTTGTATGTGTTTGTATTCCTAAGTCCGAGAGATTTGATGTTATATCAGATATTAATTTTACATTATTTAAATATAAATTATCTAATAAAAGAAATGTTAAAATAAGAAATAATTAAAAAAAGAAATAATCTTTCTGGAAAAAATAATTTTTTTTTATATAAATACCATCTTTATCTTGATGAACATAAAAATTACAATCAGGAAAATATTTCCTATGTTTTTTATTTGGATCATCACCAAGCTCCCATTTTTTTAAAATACCTCCACAATATATACATTGTACCTATAAATAATATAAATTATATAGAAATAAAAATATAATATTATATATAATATATGATATTTAGAATATTCTCAATTCTGTATATGCAAATATACATATACGCATAATATATATAATACAATATATATAATATAATAATACAATAAATATTATTATTTATTTCTTTAAATTCATTATTACTTCATCATCATGTTGAAGATAATAAAATCCAGCTTTGGCAAGGTTTTCAGGTAATACAATAGAAGAAAGTGGCCAATTAGTAAAAGATTGTAACCTATGTGACATGATTCTATATTTCTTTTGAGATTCTTTATATTGATAAGAACTTGTAGATTGATATTCAATTATATTATTCTGTGATATTTCTGTTGATGATGATGCCAATTCATTATTGTTAATAGATATTGGAATTAAAGGAATATTACAAGTACTAGAAGGATTTTGAACAAAAGAACAATTAGGTTCAGCTAATCGATGACGAACTATAGCTTGATCACCATAATTCCAATCAGAAATTTTTACTTCACATAAAAAACATTGTACTTCTAAACCATGTCCACTATAATAAAATCCAGCTTTTGCTATTCGAGCAGCATCAACTGCAGCATTTGCTGGCCAATCAGTGAAAGTTCGTAGTCTATTTTCTTCAACATTCATTTTTGAAATTCATTTATATTTATGTATCAATTTTATTAATAGATCAAAGGATTGATTAAATTTTAATATATTTGATGTAGAATAAATGATCATTATATTTTATATTAGGAGCTCGATTATTTTAGAAATATAGAAACATACTAGTTCAATATAATAATCAATTAAATACGTCACAAAGTGTAGACTGACAATAAAGTATAAAAATATATTTTATATTCTATATAAACTAGTTAAAAACTTTTATTTCTACGCGTGCGCAAAAGTTAGGATTTTTTTATTAGGTTTTTTATATTGTCTGTTTTATTCAGATTTTTATTTAATATATTTTTATAATATAAATTAAAATGATTATCATTTTATAAAAAAATTTAATTTATATAAAATTATATGATATATATAAAATATTTATGTAACATGTAAAATATTATATATATATATCATATATATATCATATATATATCATATATATGATATATATATGAGTTGAAACATAAGTTGAGAGTCTAAATAATTGATTGTATCGTTCTTTAGTTATAAGTCATATAAAATATTATACTTTTTTAAAATGCTGATATTAAAAAATATAAATAAAGTAAGTTTTTTTGTAAAGTTGAACATTTATTATTAATTATATTAATTTACAATAATATTTGTAATAAAATTAGTTTGTAATAATTAATTTCTAAATGAATATTATAATAGTGATAATTTTATAATTTTGTTCTTATTCTATTTTATTATTTATTTAATAAATATAACTAATATATGTAATCTATATGTTTGATTTGCAAAAATTTATTTATAAAAAGATTTTTTATTGTTTAGCAGTTTTTTTTTTCATGTTTAGATTTCTTTGATCAACCAACGATTGTATAGTTCTAAAGTAAAATTAAATGATGTCGTTATAGTTAGTGCAACTAGAACACCTATGGGATCATTTCTTGGAGAATTATCTGGTTTATCTGCACCAAAACTTGGAGCTATAACTATACAAGTATCCATATTTACTTTATATTAATTAAAGTAATAAGAGAATTGTTATAAATATAAATAATATGTATAATTTCAATAGGCAGCAGTAGAACGAGCTGGAATTTCCAAAGATAAAATTACAGAAATATATATGGGAAATGTTTGTCAAGCTTTTTTGGGTCAAGCACCAGCAAGACAAGCTACATTATTTGCAGGTTTTTTTATAACATTATTATATTATTATATTATATATATAATGACACAAATATTTATAATAATATAAATATATTTTTAAATTAGGACTTCCTAAATCAACAATATGCACAACAGTTAATAAAGTTTGTGCCAGTGGCATGAAAAGCATTATGCTTGCTTCTCAATCATTACAATGTGGACATCAAGAAATTGTTCTTGCTGGTGGTATGGAATCAATGTCTAATGTACCATTTTATTTTCCTCGAAAAGAAATTAAATATGGAAGTATAAAATTAGAGGTATAACAATTTTTTATTATCTGATATATATATATAAAGAATATTTCTTATGTATTTTTATATTTGATTTTAATATTAATTTATTCATATTCATCATTTGTAATATAATAGGATGGTATTATATTTGATGGTTTAACTGATGTTTATAATAAATTTCATATGGGAAATTGTGCAGAAAATGTTGCTAAAAAATTAAATATTACTCGTGATGAACAAGATGAATATGCTATTAACAGTTATAAACGCAGTGCTGCAGCATATATAAACAAAATATTTCAAAATGAACTTGTTTCTGTTCCTGTGCCTCAAAAAAAAGGCAATCCTAATAAAATAATTAATGAGGATGAAGAATATAAAAAAGTTGATTTTGTTAAGTTTGCAAAATTGAATACAGTTTTTCAGGTATTAATTTTAAATTAATTAAGATTTATTAATTTAAATTTTAAATGATAATTTTTAATTATTTATTATAAAAGGAAAATGGTACAATAACTGCTGGAAATGCATCAACTTTAAATGATGGAGCTGCTGCATTAATTTTGACAACTACAACTATTGCTGAAAAAATGAATTTAAAACCTTTAGCACGAATTATTGCATTTCAAGATGCTGCAATTGAACCTATTGATTTTTCTATCGCACCATCTTTTAGTATTTCTAAGGTAAATTTTTTGTAATATATATAAGATATTTCGTTTAATGCATTGCGCGATTTTTCAGTTATTTGCGGCCATTAATAAAAGAATATTTTAAAAAAGTTATTAATATTGAATATGATAATAATAATAAAAATTCCAAAAATAGTCTTTCATGACAAGACCAAAATCATCTTTAAATAAAAGTATATATTTTTTCCCCAGTATATTATAAAAAACATTAAAAAAAATTTATAAAAAATTTATAAATATATAAAAAATTATAAAATTTATAAATAGTACACTCAAAAATATATTATATATTTTTATTAGCAATAGAAAAATTATTTTAATAAAATATCATATAATATATGTTTTTCTGAATATTTGAATTTTCTGAATACATTTAGGCTCACAATTATCGAATTGTATGATGAATCATTGAAAAGCATATTATGAGTAAAAAAGTCTAACATATCATTACTTCTATAAATATTTCGTTAAAAAAATATGAATTAAAATATAAATCTGACAATATGTAAAATATACGGCTTTACGACAACCGAAACTTATCTAATTTGAATCTAACTCAATTTGATAATGTAATCTTATACATACCAATACTACAGTAATATTTCACAGCTTCACTTTAATTATTGGAACATGAATTAGAGATGTGTTTTTCGATCGAAAAATTATGTTTCAAAAATTACAATAGTTGTTGTTCGGATTCATAAATTTACGATTTTTGAGATATTAATAAAAAATGTTGTTATTACATTGAATTATACATATCGATGGCAACATGTGTATCAATATGCGATTGTCATTTATCTACTGTTTCTATAAACATATTGTGATGGCCAATATTTAAAATATATAATAAATAAATAATACTAATCACCAATGAATTAATATATAATTTAGTGTTTATCTAGAGAATTTCGAATCCATCAATTCCGAATCGCAGAATGCGAAAATAAATAATATAAAATAAACCTTCAATCACTGAAATTATAATAACTTATATTGATAATGATATCAGCAAAGCAGAAAAAGAAAGATTCATAAACAATATGACGTGAATAACATAAGTGTAAAGTATTGAAGAAAATAGTTAAAATAGAAAAATATGATATCATAATGATATGTATCAGTTTTTATGATAAAAAAATGTATATGAGAAGAATTTGATTTATTCGAATATATAATTAATATAAAATCTTAATTCATATTTAAATATATGTAATGTTTAATGACAAATGTATTTGTAAGTAAAATGATCTTTTTATAAAAAAAATATATTTTTTAGCATATGCTAATTTGATTTATATTTTTATATTTTTGAATTTGTGATAGTAATAATTACTCATGTGAGACATTTCTATTTATTTATTGTTTTTCTACAATATATATAATTTGATAAACATAAACTAAAATATTATAATATTTTAATGTTTTCTATAATAGATTGAAAAAAATATATATATATTCCTTTAAAAAGTCTAAAGTGGTTTTGGTTTCTCTATAAAAATAAATTATTTTTAAACTTATTTTTTTAAACTTTTTTTATTACATAGCTATAAATAGTTGAAAAATTGCAAATTATTTTTAGATAAAAATTTTGATAAAATAGTTTTAGATAAAACTTTGCTACAATAGAATATTAAATAATATTTTGATGACATATAACTGTATGATGACATATTTATATTAATAATATGTATTTTATTTTTTTAAAAATATATAATATATTTTTAGTTATTAAAAAATACTGGAGTTAATAAAAATGATATAGCTCTTTGGGAGATTAATGAAGCTTTTAGTGTAGTAGTAATTGCAAATCAAAAATTATTAGATCTTGATCCTAATAAAGTGAATATTCATGGTGGTGCTGTATCTCTTGGTCATCCTATTGGGCAAGTATTTTTAATTAGGTTTTTTTACGTATTTAAACAGATTTAAATTATAAATATTTTTAAAATTTAGGTATATAAAATTAAATTAAAATTTAAAAATTTATAATTTTAGTATGTCTGGAGCTCGTATTGTGGTACATTTAGTACATGCTTTAAAAACTGGAGAAAAGGGTATTGCATCTATTTGCAATGGAGGTGGTGGTGCTTCATCAATCTTAATTGAAAAATTGTGAGTTCATGTTACAAATTTTATATAATATAATGAATGATACTTATATACTTATATATTCAATCTTTTATATTTTATTAATTATTTTATATAATATTTTATATAATAATGACTGTATACAATATTTTTATTTTTTTTATTATGCATGAAGATATACAATTTTTATATTAATATAACTTATTTTTTATAATATATTGTTATAAATAGATAATATTGTAAAAAAAAAATTATTTTTGATAGAATAAAAATTTTTATTCTACAGGTATCATACAATATCTTTTCCACCAGTATTAACATTATACACAAAACATCCTTGTTCACTTTGTGATATTTTAAAAAAGGAATTGCAATTGCATTTTTTTGGTCGTTATCAATTACAAGAAATTGATATTACTGCATCTGGTAACGAACAATATCTGAAATTATACAAATATGAAATTCCAGTTCTTTTTTTAGAAGGTCAATTTCTTTGTAAGCATTATTTAGATTCAGAATTATTAGAAAAAAAATTACAAGAATTTAGTCAAAATTAAAAATTAATATATAATTAAAATATACAATAAATATATTATAAAATATTATCTTATTTAAATATAATTAATATGTATAATTTTTTATGATAATCGAATATGTAAACAAAAAATTAGTGATCATTAATATTTTGATACTTTATTAAAAATAATAATTATAATAATATTTACAATATGTAATTATTATTAAGTATATTGAAATATTTGATGTAATGAAGATTAGTAATTGTCAGTTAACAAATCTTCATTTACTTTAAGTCATCTCATTTTCACTCTCCCTTGCTATCTCTTTCCTCTTACTTCCCTTTCTCTCCGCCATTAGGGTCTACATATTCTCTTTCCAATGGGTAAGCAAGTGACCACATACACTAGCATACTGAAGATCGGCAGTGAATTGGTGAATGCACGCATCGAACTTTCTTTGCTGTCGTTCGTTCTTTCTTCAGTGCGTGCCTTACGTGAATAACGTAAAGTATATTTTTGTTTCATATTGCTTACGTGGCATATTGTAGCAAATGTTTTATTAAAATTTTTAAAACGTACCGAAAAAGAGAAATAAATTAAAACTAACTACTTTTCAAAATCGTGAAAATCAACAATGAATGTTGTGTATTATTGAAGTCTATTGCAATTATAGTATTGAAGTTAGCCAATGCCCTGTTTGATTTTTCGTGGGGGCAATGTAACCAATATGTATCAAGAATAACGGGGATAAATGTGAAACGGATCTTGACTTTATTCAAAAAGAATCGTACATTTAATAATATGAGTATTCATAAATTCTTTTAATAGAAATAAAAAAAGAGAAGAAAAAATTCCAGAAGAATTCTAATAAAAGTGAAATTGAAATAATAATAAAATAAATAAAATCATCATAAAAAATGAGATTATATGAGTGCAGTGAATAATATAATTGAATATATTATCATTTTTAAATGAATTTAAAATAACGAAAAAAATTTAATTGAAAATATTAAAATAAAAACAAATGTTGCTTCAAAATATTAACGGTTATTTTGAATTTTGTAATATTATATTTGTTGAGAATAAAATTTATAATTATGAAATTGAAAATGTAATAATATAATAGAGGTTAATAGTAAATTGAATTTTTTTTATTTTAATAGGCGCGCTTTGAGCTAAATAAGCTCATAATATTTTTAGATGGCGTTATTCTCAATCTTAATCAATTATAAATATTAGAGCGTACTATATTTTAAAAAATATTGATAATTCCTAATTATTTAAAATAAATAAATATGTAAATTATATATGTAAATTATAATATGATATAGGTAAAAAAATATATATGTACCATATATCTAATTCTTGAGTTTAATAAAGAATAGATCAAATATAAATTGAAGAATTAAAATTTTAATTTAAATGAACAAAAATTTACGAAAATAAAAATGAAATCATTTATTAATATTTACAACATTATATCTTTTGTGGACAGTTTTAGTCAAAATTCAATGATTTTAATTTTTCGACGTTTTTTCTGAAGATTCACAAGGAAGGTATGAAAAGTATCTAATATTTTAATCAATAAAATTTTATTCATAATTATTTTTATAATAATTTCATACAATTTATACAAAATTTCACAAATATATTCCATAATTTAACAAAAGATATTTAAAGAAGTTTTAAATTATATTGAGATAAAAAATTTCTTACATGCAAAATTATATATAAAACAACTGTTATCATAATTATAATTATTATAACTTTCAAATATTAATATGCATTTATCGTATATATGATATGTATGCTAGTGTATTAATTATGTAAAAAATATATATTCAATACAAAAAAATAGATAAAATATTTCTGTTAATTTTTTTTTATTATTTGTTATTGATTTTATATTTTTAAATCAATATGTAAAAATAGTATAATAGAATAATAATATAATTATTATTTAAATAATATAAATATAATAATTATTTATATATTTATATAAAATCTAAAATAAATAAAATATATATATATATATAAAATATTTATATTATATATTATTATTATTATATATATGATATAATTATTATATTATAATATAATAATATATATAATAATAATATTATATATATAACAAAAACTTTTTTTTTAATTCACTTATTATCATTCATTATTTTTTAATTGATAATTAAATGAAATGTTTAAAAATATTGATAAGTATAAATGATAATAATAATATAAATATAGAAATTCATGATAATACTTAACATAAAGTTGAAAAATAACTTTATGCGTTTTTATGATGAATAAGAAAAATAAAAAATTTATTTGATAATTGATATTGATGATTATTTTTTTAAGATGATTTATTTGTTTGATTAGTTGAATTGCGTAAGAATATTCTTAAGTTGCTTGTATGATTCACGAATGAATTATGTAGAATCATAGCCAACTGAGGTCCGGTTACTGGTTACCTGTTACTCGAACAAGTGTGCTGGCAACTGACTCGCTTAAAGTATCGATCATGACAGTCGCTTTGTTTCACAACTTTTAAATCGATTTTCAACAAAAATTTCAGTCAATTTTAATTTTGCTAACCATGCATCGTTAAAATATGTAATAAAATTTCAAAAAATTAAAAAATATACTTTTCATATATAAATCATACTTTTATCGTTTTTAAGTTTAAATAATAAATAATGATTAATAATTAGATTAATTATTAATCATATGATTATTATTCGATATAAATATATTTTGCATTTTTTTGTATATATTCTATTTCATTGTTTTATTTTAATTAACAAATTACATTATTATAATCTTAATTACTTTTTAATATTATTTTTGTAATTTTTATTGCATAAGAAACTATAATTTAATAATTAAATATATATTATTTGGTAATTTAATATTGCCGAAGTTCTTAATATGCTAGATTAAATTATAGTAATTTTATTGAAATAGTAAATGAATCAATAAATTAATATTATCGTTTTTAGAAATTATAAGGCCTGGAACAATTAAAAATTGTAGTATTTACTATTTCTATTTTATTTTGTTATTTTTCTAAAATATAATTTTTCAAAAAATTATTTCTCAAAAAATTATATTTTACGATATATTTTAATTTTATTGATATAACTTCTTTTTAATTTACTATTAATATATTTCTAAAAGTACATTAAAAAATTGCATACCTCGATTAGTATATTATATTCATCTATTATTTTATAAAATGTGGAAGTAACTAATAATAAATGCAAAATTCCATTTGTCAAATGTTAAAAAAAGTAATGAAAAAAATGAAACATATTCTTTATCAAATTTGATTTGAAATTAATTGATAAATTATTGAATTCATGATTAATGAATTTTTAATTTTTTTTTATTTGAAAATTTTTAATTTCTTTATTCCATTCTATAAAATTTATTTCGATGAAAAATTATGTTCTTTTAAGGATTTATAAATATATTCAATTTTTCATATGATAAAAATAATCTTAGAAATAATAATAACAATAAAATAAAAAATAAATATATATGATCTTTAAAGGTGAAATATAAATAATAGAATTATCATCATATCTATGTATTTTTAATATAATCGTGTTATTGCTGTTTAGATATAGTAGGATAGTTTATAAATAATAGTTTATAATAATAATAAATTTGCAAATTGTCTTTAGCACAACATTGTTAATGGTTTTTCATAATACATGTAACATCGTTGAAGAAGCTACAGTTTATTTTCTTTAACTTCCAATGTTCATATGTATTTCTTTATATAATAAGATTAAACGTCAATTTTAATTATTTATTAAAAAATATTAATCGTATAGATATTTTATTGTTCAATATTTTCAAAGTGTAGCAAAATAAATTATATTTGATAATTCACAAGAAATTAAAAGAGTAATTTAATTATATTAATTTCTTATATGTAAAATAGATTTTTATAATTTAGAATCGGTATACTTTCATTATATATATTCATTATAATATGATGCAGATATTTGATTCTCAGGTCAAGTGAATGTAGGACAAGTTCAAATGTTGAAAAGAAAAGGTAACGGTTCACTTTACTCGTGGAATGAAGTTAAATTGATCGTAAAAATTTAAATAATTAATGTAAGATATGATTAATAAATATTTATAGATATTATATGTATATAATTAAATAAATATTATATATATATGATTAAATATTTATAATTAAATTTTAGTTTTTTCGTTACAGTAATTAATCAAAATGACTTCAAGTGAAGATGGTGATTTGATCGATCTTGGAAACGATAATTGTGTATCACGAGTATCAATTCAAGAATCATCATCTGAGGAACAAGAACATCTTCTCGATGTGTGTCTGCCAAAATTAGAACAAGCATTATCATTAACTAGAAAACAAGAACAAATACAATGTATAAATGACAATAGTGATGTATTAGTCACTTTAGGTCACGATCAAGTAGTACCTATTCGTAAAAGAATTGATGTCGTTTCATCCGATACCATAAAAAGAGTTCGCGATATTACCAAGAACTTAGAACCAGTTATAAGAAAGACTTGTTCTGATATTAATGAAGAGCATCAAAATATTATCGATTATGGGAATGTATCAAATCATAAAAATCAATATTATTCCAATGAAAAGCTTGAAGAAGAGACATTTGAGACACAAGAAATTAATAATGCTTTCAATTTTCTCACAGAACATGATGACAATGAAGATCATGCCGAGGCGAAATGTAACCATTACGATCAATTTATAAATTCACACGGATTTATGTTATTAACATGTTCTACTATAAAAAATGAACATTTGTTGAATTACCATAATAATGATTGTTCAAAAGTTTTAAAATGTTGGAAAACCGACACAGATGTAAATAACTTAACTTTTGAATTATCTTCGGATAAACTTTCTGAAAATATTTCGGAAAATATTATATCTCATCCTTATAATTATGAATTCGAAACTAATATGAATATTATTAAAAGATATTCCGAAGAAGAAATGTTTGTTCAAGCCAAAAAAAGATCGTTTCAACATGCACATCGTAAATCTTGGACAGAAGGAACTACATTTAAGATTGTAACCCAAGATGCATTCTCACGATTCGATAGATCAAGTAGTTTAAGAGAATATAATTGCTCACAACCAATTTTCAATGGTATTCATCGACAGTCTAGTTTTATTTTAAGGTATAGTAATTTTATTATTTGTTCTTGCATTTATTTACATATATAATAAATTAGCAATGAATTATTAAAAATAAAAATAATAAAAATTATAATATTTAGTTATTATATAATATGCATGTTTATACATATATATCGTAATATTTTATATTATATATTATTGCCCAAAAGTTTAAAAAGAAGGAATAAAGAATAAGGATTTTAATAATTGATGATTTAAAAAAATCATCAAAAATCACATTATATAATAAGTTAAATTTATTTGTTAGAAAAGCTTGCTGAATAATAAAATAATATATATATAGTGAAACAAATATTATGATAATATCAAATGAATATAAAATTATATCAAAATTTTTTATTTATCAAGACTATTTTATTAAAAAATTATCTTATTTTTATTAAAAAAGTTTTGAATTTTTAATTTTTCAACATTCTATTAATTTCTTTTCTAAATATTAATAAATATTTATTATAAGTTATTTTAATATTTTAATATTTACAAAAAGATTTTTTATTTCATATAAAATTGTGACTATTTTCATTTTTGAACAATAGTATATGTATGTATAAATATATATATATATATATTTGGAATGATGTCTCAGAATAATTTTTTTAAAGCATAAATTTGAATTTAAATATTCATTTAAATTATTTTATTCAATTATTGACTTTGAATATATGGATGATGATAATATGATCAAGTTATTAAATTATGAAATACTAAGAAGTATTCAACTTTGATTTTATTACTTATTATTTATTTTTTATCACAAAATCATCGAGTAATTTTTTTGTTATATGTATTTTTTACGTTATATTTATTATATAAATCTTTTTTATTTTTCCATAAAGTATTTGAGATTAATCATGTTTTGTGATAATTTTAAATATCATTTTTGCATGATATTTAAAAAGCGCTTTTTAAATTTTACATTAATAAAATTTCATTATTATAATAATAAATAATAAATAAAAATATTATTTTTTAAAATATTATAAAATTCTATTTTATTTAGTATTCAGTATAATATTGTACAATGTATAACAATGCGTTTAGTCTTCAATAGTCTTTAAATAAGTCTACTTATTAACACTGAATAATTTTTAATCGAGAAGTTGAATTTGTTAGATATCATCAATATTCATTGCAGAATATGAGCACATTTTATATGATAACATAAAAGTTTGATTTATATCAAGTTTATAAAAAAATAGAGAGAGAACCTCATAAATTATAATTTTTTTATGATTAGAAATGAAAATGAAGAATCAGAAATTTTTTAGTTTTTTTTATTTCTTAGAATAGAATAAAAATACAATATTTCATATAAAAATATAAATATGTTAAATTTTTTTAGTTAGATTAAACTATATTAATATAGTTTATAGTAGATCATTTTTGAAGATCATAATAAAAAAAGATTATAAAATCAAATAACGATAAAAATACTGTTCATTTTAAAGAATTTTTGTTTTAAACTATTATGATTAATTGAAAGTAATGTCATAAGTTGCACGTAAGAAGTGTAGAGATTGAACATGTACATAAATTGAAGTAGCATCTGTAGTCACGTTCGCGAAATAAAGATTTCATTTAAAACTTTTTCTATATGATTTGTATTTTTTTGATTCGTATTTAATCTCTTTTTAATTTCAAGTATTCTTGTTTTTTTTTTAAATATAGTATTTTTATATTATTCGTAATATATCTAGTTAAATTTTCTTATATTACATAATTCAGAGAAATATATATTGTATATATTTATAATTTATAATTATATTTTTTTTTAATTTAACATATAATCGTAACATGTAATTTAAATGCAAAAGAATGATAAATTAAAAAACTATTTTTATTTACAGTTGTTCAATAAAACAAGAAATAGGAACAAATAAAGAAGATCAAGGGGATGGATATTCAGATTGTTCGGAAGTAGATTGGTCATGGTTGGAAGAAGTAGAATATCCGCGCGTTACAGAATCGTTAGCAGTTAGTGTGGTTGACGTGGTTCAGGAAAGCACAAAAGGAAGGAGTGCATCCCCCACCAATGAAACTGCAAAGCGCAGGCGCAATCATGAATATCATGCTATCGAAGCGGGTTGTAGTGCCGCGATGTCTGTTTCTGGAACAGTGAAATCCCTAGTAGTTGATAGTCATTCGCGATGGTCAACATCCGATCCGTTGTCTGATTGTAACAGACATGATCAGAATGAAATTATACATTGTAACGCAAATAGCGAAATTATCGATCAGGAAATATGTGAAAACTCTACAGTTGTTAATTCTTGGGTACGGGCTTCAATGAGACGTTTGCGCCATTTAAGATTACCGGAAGAAACGGAACGACAAGGAAGCATCGATTCAAATAATTGCCGCGGAACTATTGCGTCCGCGCCAAATTCTTTACCAGATATCGCCTTAATTGCACCAGAAATATTAGCTGCCCAAACAAATGGTACGACATCCGGCACTCTTGTGAGACCATCAAGTGCTCCTGTTAGAAATACAAATAATTCAAATGTTGTATTCCAAAGAAGTGAAAGACAATTTCGAGGAAGTCGATCGCAAAGAATAAGAAATCGTGAAATTACTTCGAGGCAAAATAGTGTTTTGTCGTCAACTACGGGCAGTGACACAACCGTTTCAGGAACTACGACATATTCTAGTTCTTTTGGCGGTATTTCCACAAGTCCACCTTCCAGTACGACAAGTCCACAACGCATCGCTTCCAGACGGTGAGTTTCATTACTTTTTATTTTTTTTACTTTTTATAGATAGACAATTTAATAGAATTGATCTGAAAAAACTTTGCTTTATTAATGAAAATTTCTAAGATTCAAAAAATTCCAGATTCCATACATTATTTTTCGAATAATAAATGAAATATTAAAATATTTTATTTATATGACTATCAATGTTTTTTTTTCAAAGAATTATTGAAAATCTAAATCGTTAGAAATTTATTAAAGACATAAATCGTATTTTCAAACTTTGTTTATTTAATTTTATTGTCATATTTATCGAGAATCAGCTTAACAAGTTAATTAATTGTGTTCATTCAAGTTTTATTCCAAATACTGATTGGATCTTTTTTAGACAAAAAAAAAAATATCACATTTGGTGGTATTATTAAAAAGTTATTATTATTAGAAAATTATTAGAAAATTATTTATAATTTAAGAAATTATTCTATGCTTATACATATATATATTTTTATTTTATCATCTATTTTTATTAAATCATTTAACAACTGGTTACTATTATATGTACTATTTATTTGTTAAGTATAGAAAGTCTCCTTTAAATAATTACATAAAATATTCGCAAAACTTATAATATATATAAATATGTTATAATATAAAACTAAATTAAATATAATAAAACTTATAATATAAAACTAAATGTAAAAATATATATAGATATGTATATGTAAATAAAAAATAATGATTTTTTTTATATTTTATAAATATATATATTAATTTATAACATGTTTTTAAATGACATAATATTTATAATTAATTAATTTCCATGTATTTTTTTATTCTGCTAAAAGTTAAATGTTAAATATTACGAATTAAAAAACGAAAAAAATTTTTATTTTATCATTTTATAACTAAATATATAATTTTAAAATCTGGAACATATGTGATGCATGCTAAAAATGATCAATGATGAAAGTTACAATAATTACAATATATGTCTTATGTTTATTTTTTTTTTATTGTTACATCTGCACATGTATTCTCATAAAAAATTGGATGATCGAATGGAAAAAACCAATACATACTAAAAAAATATATATAATGTATTATTAACAAAAAATAATTTTTAATATTTTAGACTGTTTGTGTTATAAAAAGAAGATATTAAAATGAATACTTAATTTTATAAAAAATTATTTTAATTATTTTACTATAAAGTTTTAAAATGTCTGAATATTATGATGCAATAAGTTGTGCAAAATAATTATGATTTTATTTAATTTTAATATTATTTTATTATATCAAGTTAATTAAATAAATTATAAATAAATTAAATAAATAACATTTTTAAAATAGATACAATAAATCCATTGAAAGAAATTTAAATTCATTTTTTTATAGTAAATTTATAATAAATTTATATTTATTATAATAAATTTATTGAAAGAAACAAATTTAAGTTCCTTTTTTTTTATAATCAATAAAATTCTAGTTAAAGAAATGTGAATATTTTTGTATATTATCTATTATACATATACTATCTATTGAAAATATACAATTTCCTTTCAATATAACAATTTTAAATATTTATTTAAGTAAATTTTTCTTCGTAACATCTTAAATCTATAAAAATATTATATATATATTATTATATATTATATATATATATATCATTTATATAAATATACATCATTTATTAATTGAAATTTTAATTGTTTATGGTTAATTCTTTTGAAAAGAATATTACAAAATATTATTTATTTATATAAGTCAATGTTCTCGATTGCTCACAGCTAGTTCGATGAACTATTGTGTAACGTATTGCGCAATTAATATTCTATTGTTTTCTTTTTGATAGAAAGAAGAATTATTTTCAATAATTTAAATTTTAATTGCATCAGTTTTATTTTTTCGTCTATAGTTTGATTGATTATGATCTGATAATAAATTAATAAATAGATCGTTTTAATCCAATTATGCATATATATATACAATGGGTAATGAAAGTATTCGAACGCTTACATTTACAATTTTTGATGAATGAAATATATCTGTGGATCTCTAATGGAACTTATTTAAGATAATGAGAAGTAAGAGGGAAATCTCAAGATTGTGTCAGCAAAATTTGAAAATGATTCATCAATTTTTGCAGTAGTTATAATACATTTATTACAAACACATACCGTTAGTAGGTTACAGAAGTATTCAAACGCTTCATATATACATTCATATTATTTAACAGTATTATTAATATTTTGTTGGACCACTTTTGGGGGTAATTTGTCTCAATTGACTTCCATACCAGTGATTTTGTAAAATTACAATTGATAGAATTCCATATTTTTATAAGTTTTTGTTTAAGCATCTGCTTTGAAGATATTTGAAGTTTATTTAATTTTTTGCCTATTTCAGGCCATAAATCTTCGATAGGATTTATATCTGAACTCTGTGGTGAATATTTAACATATGGGATATATTGTATAGAATTCATGATTCTTTCACGATTTGCGCTGTATGTTTAAAAATCTTGTTGAAAGTAAAAATCTTTTAAGAATCCCAATTATCTTTGAGATTGTTTTTTAAAATATCTAAATATTTGTATTTATCTAGTATTTCATCAATAAATACTAAATTTCTTGTATCATTAACTGCCATACAGCCTCACACCATGATTATTGGACATACATTTTCGATATCTAATTTTGTATTTCTGTATTTTTCTCTATACATAATTTCGTCCATCCGAGTTAAAAATATTAAATTTAGATTCATTAGAAAATATCATTTTTTCCCAAAAAGCATTATCTTTTGTTACAAATTTTTTGCAAAAGTCAATCTTTTCTTTTGATTTTGCTTATTAATGTATGGCTTTCTTCTTGATACTCTATCATGAAAATTATTACTTCGTAAAACTTGTCGACTTAATTGGGGATGAACTTTGTCAAATATTTTTGATATCATATTTGAAAATATAGATATAATAAAATTTTTTTTATTTCGATAATAATTTTTTTTTCTTTTTCAGTTAATTTTCTTGGTCGACCCGAACGAACTTTATAATTGTTTCTTCATTTTTTGATTTTTTTATGATGTATTGTAGATTTACTTCTGTTTACGATTTTTACTATCTCATTATATGATTTTCCATCCTTGCAATCGAAAGATAATTTTTTATTCACACTTTTCTATTTTAGATTTTTTCGTATTCGTATTTTTTATTTTACTGTTAATAGAATAATAGCTTGATATCAACGTGAAAATTATACTTAATATCTGTAATGTTTATATTTTTGGCTAGAGTGTTTAAAAACTATCAAGAACGTACCAGCGTTTGAATACTTTTGTAATTTATCAACGGTGTTTATAATAAATGTGTTAAATCTATTATACAAATTGATGAATCATTTTCAAATTTTGCTGACATAATCTTAAGATTTCTCTCTTATTACACTTATATCTCATTAAACAAGTTTCATTAACATATATATTTCGTTTATCAAAGATTGTAAATATAAGCATTTGAATATTTTCATTATCTGTATATATATTCATATTTTAATATTTATAGGATTATCTATAATCTTATTTTTTCCTGTAATTCAATAATTAGAACATATATATTATATGATTGAAAAAGGCAAACCTGAATTTTGCTCAATACTGATTTCATAACGAAATTATGATACGATTTTTTGTCTATTCCTTTTAAACAAAATAACTTTTTTAACTAAAATAATATTGATTTCCAAAAATTTGAGAAAGTTCAAAGTAACAAACGATTAACAATTTGAATAATATATGAAGAATATATGAATGATTAATATATGAACTCTTATGTTTTTCATTAATGAATTAATGAATCATATATTCATTATGTTTTCTTATTATTTTCTGATATTAAAAAATAATATTGCAATAATTTTTTCTATTAAGCTGTATCAGTGATTCAATTTATATATTGCAAAAAATTTTTCAATGATATGTATATAATTCATTCAAAGATTTACGAATAATATAAAAGATTAAAAAATAATTGACTTTAAAAATGTTTAAAAAATCTTAAATTTCCATTATCGAAGAATATAAGAAAAAATAAAAAATTATCATCTTTTAATATTTGATATTAAAACGTAGGAAAAATAATATATGTAGTTTCGTTCATATTAAGCAATTATCAAAGATTTATACCATAAAGAGTAGTTTCAAAGCTTACTTCAAAATTTTTATGGTTAAGAAGAAAATAAAATTGTAAATTGTAGAAGAAAATTCAAAAGTATTGATAAGAGAATTTAAAATTTGCAATATTAACTTTGTCTTTTAAACTCTTTTCATATTTAAAATTTGATATATATATTTTATTTTTCTATTCGTGAAAATCAAATATCAGTAAAAATAAAAAATTATTAAACTCAAAAATATCAATAATTAATTTCTATAATTAATGATTATTCGAAAATTGTTAAACCAACTGTTATAAAATTTAGTATTTTTTTTATAGAAAAATAAAAACTTCCGGATTTTTTTATTTATTTCTAATATTATTTATATTAAAGCTTCTGAACTTTTCAAATATTTATGTAATTTAAACTATCTATTTTCTTCATTATATTTTTATATCTATTAGTTATATTTTATATTAATATTAAGCTGATAGAAAAGTTATATTGATTTTTTTATATTGATTTCAATAAAATAAATAATTTAAAATAGTTTATATACTATTGTTTATAATAAATTCATGATTTAAGAATATTTTATGTTCATAAAATTTTTGTCTAAACAGTTGTATAATCAATAAAAATTAAAGAATTATAAGAATTAGACTATATAATAAAACAAAATTTAATAAAAAAAAATTTATATTTTCAATTCTTCAAAAGTATTAGATGAATTTAAAGAAACAATTAATTAAATAAAATGCAAATTAAATGCAAAATTCTGACAAAATTTGTTATATTTTTAAAATGTGTGTCAATAAACAATTTATGAAATTTAATCGAATTTCGAATTACAAAATATAAGGATAAATATATTTAAGGATAAATGATAAAATTTTTGATAATCTTGAAAAATATAAAAAAAAAAACATTTATAGATTAACAATTTTACAATATTTATATAAAATTCAAATAAATTAAAAACTAAAAAATTAAAAACTAGACATACATTATAATTCTAAATTAATTATTTCTATTTACAAAATTGACATTATTTTTTTAATACTTTTTTTCTTATTTACTAATATTTACATATTTAAATTTTTTGAATATTATGTGAAATATAAAAGAAAATAAAAAAAGAATTCAAAACCATTATTCATTTGAATAATTATATCGATTGAGTAAATACTGTAAATATAATACGGTTTTTGGGTCAATAATTCTTATGGACTTATAATATTCTATTCTGACTCAACGGTATTGTTTGTTGTAGGAGCTCTCTTAATGGTATATTTGTACAATAATTCTATTACTTTTCAAAATTTATCAATCATTTTATTCATAGTTCATTCATTATTCATTAGATATTTTATAAAAAAAGATAATAATTATTGTTATAATTGTTTGAAATCGTTATCATTACTAATTATATTACAAAAATTTTGCCAATTTGTTTGAAAATTAATATATTCAATATAAATATTTGAATAGCGTGCATATGCACTATCAACATTTCCTCTTATTGATTATTTTCTAAAGCATAGCTTTTTTTGCGAATAATCTTTAACAAATAAATATTAAGTATTTATTAGCAATTACCGTGCTAATTATCGAAGATACTTACAAAATAAATTTTTATAAATATGAGAAAAAATTTTCAATTTTTTTTTATAACGAATGTAAAAGATAAATGAAAAAAAGGTATGCGAAACATTTATTATAGAACAATACATATTAAATAAACACAAAGTTAGTTGGTTTTTTTGTAATATCTATTAAATATAGGAATCAGAAAATTGATCACATAGATAATAAATTTGTAATTTAATTAGTTTCTTTTATACTTTGTTTTTATTATGTAAATTTTGAAAAATTTAAAAATAAAATTATTGAATTTTATAATTTTTTTCATGGACACTATTATATAAAATCTAAATTTAACAAGTTTTTTTAAAATAATAATTTAATAAAATAAATTTATAGAAATATATAAATAAATTTACATAAGTAAATAGAGTAAATATTAAAGAATAATCATTATTTATATTAATCAATATTTTTGTATCATTTTATTATATATGAATATTTTCTTCATATTAATTTTGTTACTTGGCTTTTGTTACTGTAGTTAATTATTACATCAACATATCAAATTAGTTATTAGAATAAGAAATGAGAAATTAAGAGCCAATTGTGGTTTAACAATTGTTGAAAGTCAATTGTTAAAAAATTAAAAGACTAAAAGAATCAATTTATATATTTCTTTCAATAAAAATTATATTTTAATCTTATTATAATTTTTGTGACAATATTTTTTTCAATTTATATTTCATTTTTAATAAGATTTGTTCTTGAAATGTTTATTAAAATATAAAAAAATTTTTAAGAAATTATTTTAAAATGTAAGAAAAAATTTTAATAATGATAAAAATAAGTTATTAATGTTAATCAGATATTAACTATACATTAGCAGTATATATATTATATTATAAAGAATTAATAGAAAATAAATTAAATATTAAATATGAATACTATGAGTGATCAATTTTGGTTGATCGTAATTCTTACGATTTGATGAACGATTGAATACGCAAGCGTAAGTATACACGTGCGTTCATCTACCTTATTCGTCACGTGACTTTAAGTGGATACAGTTATATATTGACTTTGGAGGGATCCTACGTATTTACTTACATACGATCATCAGCAATGGTGTATTCAGTCAGTATAGCAAGTTGCTGGAAGCATAAACGATCGTGAAATTTTTCAAAGTTTATTCGCGATAACGCTATAATTTGTTTTTAAGTGGTTATCAAAAACAATAGTGTATTTACAATTCATTATTTCTTGTTTTGATAAAAATTTTTTTTATATTATTTGAAATATCAGATTTTAAATATCAGAAGCATCAGATAATCTTTTTTATATTTTATTTTAATACTTACTTACGTATTTTTTTTAAAAAATTGAATCAGTTAAATTGACGACATTTCTCGTGTTGCTTTTTCTTTGGCATTTTACCGGTTACTGATCGATATTTCATACAAGAAAATGAATTTATTTGGAATACTATGATACAGTATTATTTGAAGTATTATCGACTAATTATTTTACAAACGTTCATTACAAAAATCAAAAAATAAATTCTATGAAAATATATTTTCTTTATATTTTCTTGAACAATACATTAATTAATAATAAATAATAAATATGAAAAAAACTAAATAGATTTGGACATTTATTTTATTGTTAGTTGATCGCATCAAGAATTTATATGTTTCTTTATTAAAAATTCAACAATAATGCAAAACATGTATTATATTTTTTTAAATAAAATTCGAACTATATCTTTTATTTGAAATCATAGTTAAATAAAAACAATTTAAATCAATTATGAAAGTAAATATGATAGTGCGATAAAAAATATTCTTCCTAAGAAAACGAATGATCGAGAATAATTGATGCTGTACTTTGATCGATCATCATATAGAAAAACAACTGCAGTGCGGTGTATTTGAAGCAAATATTGATTGATTATTATCGGTGTGCAATGTAAAAAATTGGATATGATTAAAAAATAAATCTCTTGAAAATTATTAGAATAAAATTTTGAGAATTAAATATCATCAAATTAGAAATTTATAAATACTATTATAATTTATGATTTTAAATGATAAACTATATGATCCATAACGTAATTAACATTTTTAAATCATTGATTAAATAACAAATTTGCGAAGAATATCTTATGAATCGATATTAATATTGGAACATGAAGAAACATGCTATTATATTATATTATAATGGAAAAAAAAAACCACCACAAATGTGAATGAATTTTATATGAATGCGAAAAGAGATATGCACTTTTAAACAATATGAACGAAATTCTAAAATTTTTCTTAAAATTGACATTGGAAAGGCATGATTTTGAAATTCGATTATTTTTACTAAATGAACACTGTTGGAAGTTAATACTTTGAACGCTTGTGTATTTCATACAATTGTTTATTATTATATCATTATCGGTTCGAAATCGAATATAAAATCAATCGATTGTTTTGTTCTATATATTGATTATTAGTAGAAGTGAATTAAAAAAAGAGAAAAATCGATCTGAACCTCATGACAACGAAAGGTCATTGACACCATTGACGTAACATATATTCAAGATGAACCACGATCCTACGATTTGTCGTCAATATTTCTACTGTAGTCAACGTAGACATCGTATCAGGTACATTGTTCTTATAAAAATTTCTTAATGATTTTTATTACATTATAATTTTTTTATTATTTCTTATTATCTTATTTATTATTATTTGATAAACATTTTCTCTCAAAGTAATTTTATACGATGAATTACAATTTTTGAATTTGAATAATCATATAGATAAATAATTATATATTTTTTCTGAAATTCTGATATTTATATATTTTTATCTATTATCTGATAATGTTTTTCTTTTCTGAGCAAGTTCTAATTTAATTTAATAGTGATAGATTTTTAATCTAACATAGATTATATAAAAAAAAATTATTCATCATCGATATCTTGTTTTCCTTGAGAAATCAAGGAAATTAAGTCTCTGAAACTAGGAGGTTTTATGACCAAGACTTCGAAACATCGAATAAAGGAGATAGTGATCATTTCAAAAGAAAAAGAAATTAAATAATCAAACTTAAATCAAGGTTATTATAAATCTTTTTTAAATATATATAATATATTATGCGATTTATCGTATTTATTTGTCAATCTTGATTATATTTCAGGAACTCTTTTTGTCAGAAAGAATTACTATGATTACTATTATATTTATTATTTACTAATAATATTAGCATATATATTATTACTGATTCATTAAAGCATATTTTTTGCTCTGATTACATTTTACATTGCAAAGTACATATAAATAGAAGAATAAATTCATGCATATATGAAATTTATTAAAATTCTGATACGTATATATTCTACGTATATATTTTTATATTTCTTTTTAACTTTCAATACACTAATATAAGTAAAATATTATCAATAGAAACTTTCTATTAAATACGTTTCTTATTTTAAATGAATTATTAATTCATTCGCTTCTTTATAATAATGTATTCATATATCTATTATGTAACAAAGATTTTATTATATAATTTTTATTATCTAACATTTTACTTTTAATAAATTTTAAATCCTGATAATCAGACAATAAAAATAAAAAGCCACAACTTATTATCTTTTTTCGTACTCTTTTTATTGTAATAATGGATCAGTCATATTAATAAATGAATTATTAAATTCAAATTTATCATTGACAAATTGAAATATACATATATGCACATATAATCTCACAATTTCAGAGAAGTAACTTTTATTTTGATTAATCATTGATTTACGTCTATATTTAATTTTAAGAATGTTATGTTTGAATTTTTGCAATTAAAATACATAATATACATTGCATTTTGTTTTTTTGTGTAGTGAATTTAATATAATGCAAGTTTAATATAATGTATTATAATGTATTTGGATATACATAAATATATAATATAATGTCACTATCGCGCCAAATCTACTGTTCGCGTGTTTCTAATCTCATGTATTATTGGCGTATACCGCTAAGCATTAGAAGTGGTCATTAGAAGTGGTCAGTTTATTGATTAATCGATAAAACATTCCGTTTTTGTCCTTGAAGTTTCAAGACTCGAGAATTCGCGAGCTAATTTTTAGATTTTGAAATTCTTATTATCTAACATCAAATTCTTATTAATATGTCTTAAAATGATAATTAGAAGACATTTTTTTATTATTTATAATATAAATTTTAAAATAGAATTATATATATTTAGATAGATATATATTTAGATATTTATATTATTACTTTTCAATATTTTTCTTATAAATAATAAATTTAAAAAAAAAAATAGAAAAGACAAAGTGCAATATGAGAATCAGAATAAATTTTTTTAATTTATACTATAATAAATAATATCATTCGTGAAATGTCATTTTCTAAGTTGACACTTATATTTTTATCATATTTTATAATAATTTTCAAGACAAATTCAATGATTTATTATATAGAATGAATGTTATAATATATAATGGGATTTTTATAATTTTATAATAAATTTTAGAGTTATAAAATTTTAAATTGATATTGATTATTGATTGATATTATAATTTATTAAATTATAAGCAATTGGGCAGTTATTTGGAATGTTAATATCTATTAAAATTGTGTTTCAAGATATTCAGACTCGAAACTTCTTTTTGTTTATAATACAATGTTGGACATTTATGAAAAGTTTATAAAATCGATAAAAAAATTTTTATTATATTTCAAAAAACTTTAATTTTTCATTATATGGAATTATCATATAATTTTTATATTTCAACATTGAATATAATTATATCGAATATAATTGAATATAATTATATGCAATATTTCATTAAATATACATTTAAATAGATATAAAACAATAAAAATAGATGAGTTTTTAAAAATGTTCATTGAGTAGAAAATATAAAAAAAATTAATTTGTAACTTAATTTGATATCATATTATATTAATAATGAAATAAATATTTATAAATTTATTTTTTGTATTGAAAAAATTTAATTTTTAATAATTTTTTGTAATTTTATAGTATTTTTTTTTTATTCAAAAACGATAATGAGTTTTTAATGTCCTAATTCTTAATATTTTTTAACATAATTGCAGGAGAATTTTGAAAACAATATTTCTCCTTTTATTTTGTATAAGAAATTAATATAATAATATTAAATTCTATATATTTCTTCAAAATCCCATTAAAAAAACCATTAGGTTTATAATGGGATTATATTAAATTCTGAAAATTTTTTGATTTTAAAGTTAATAATTTAATATTTTCTCATTATAAATCAAATATATTAGATATAAATTAATGAATTACTTTAAATAAGATCTACTTTTGAATACTTACTTTAGAATAGGATTTTGAGTATTTAAGTATTCGAGTAAGATGAAAATTGCAATTAATGAATTATTACAATAAAAAATATTAGAGGTTTATATAATATAGTAATAAATGTTTATAATTGATATTTCGTATATTAACTTTTGTGTTTGCTTTGATCTTTAGAATTGATTTTATGTTCCATGAATATATTAAAAATCTGTATAATAATAAAATAATTGTATAATAATGTAATATATAATAATAAAAATAAAATAATGTATAATAATAAAATAAGTAAAAAAGACAGCGAGTTTTTTGTAAAATGAAAATTTCAATGTTTTTAATGAATTATCGAAATTTTCAAAAATTTTTAAAACAAGAAAAATTCTCACAATTTCATTCATTATTGAAAATTCAACATATATTTTAATTCATTATGAATTCATTCAATAAATTCTACATATATTTGAATTCATTATATATATTTATTTATTATTAAATTATAATAGATTATTAAATTCGTCTTAATTGCTAACTAAGCTTAAATGCTTAATTTTTTTAATCTATCGATTGAAAAAAATGCTGAAAATTAATAGTATGAATATTCTGTATTCTTTTTAGATGAATATAAAAATGATTAAAAATATCGATATTCATCTTGATCCAACGATGATCCAACATGACACGTAATAAGTTTATCCGAGATATATAATCTTTATATGTATATATCCATATATGAATTATTTACAAATCATCATCTGAAATATCAGGAAAAGTGCAAGATTGATACAATATGTATATATATGTATATATATTTACTAACTTTTTGTATTCTCTATATAAAACAAGATCGAATTGCATTTTTAAATTCAATTGAAATCATATAGTTTTTTTTAAATATTTGTTTTTCTAATTCATAATAATATTTTGATCATTCTTTATTTTTCATTAAAATTATTGCATTACTTTTATTTATTGTAATTTTTTATTCTATCTTTTTTATCTAATTTTATCTTTATTATATCTAATTTACGATTTATTTTATAAGTATATATCATAAGTAATATTTATACTATATATTATATTTATATATTATATATTATATATTGTAATATTATTATTTTTACATATATCACGTATAATGAAAAAATGATTATAAAATTTATAAAATTTAAATATATAATATGTAATAATAAAATTATATAATTTAATGATTATATAGTGTAATATTATATATAACTTGATTTAACTTAAAACGAAAATTTGAAAATAATGTTCAACGTTCAAATAAACATTCTATAATTATAAAATTATATTAATTATAAAATTATAAAAAATTATATAAATATTCAATAATAAATCTTATATTCAATATTATTTTGTAATTGAATCATGATATAGTGTTTCATTTTTAGTAAAAATGACAAATATGATACAATTATATTTGTCCCAGTTTTACGATAAATCGATAAAATGTTTAATTTTAATTTTATATAATAATCAAGAGTTATTATCCACTCGATGAAATACTGTTCTTAATATTTTTTATTTTTATATTTATTATTATTATTAATATTTTTATTATTTTTATATACTTTTATATTATATATTATATTAAAATATAAAATATTCCTTTTTTTTAGAATATGTGAAAGGCAAAGAGATGTCGATAGAAATGAAGATAGAGGAGAGGATGAGGACGAAGATGCTAATCCATTGGGAAAATGGCCACATGCTCTTAGTCCAGCTTTGGCATGTCTCAGTTGCACTCTTGGTCTTTTTAATATAAGTAGATTTTCTATTCTCAGTATACAATTTGGAGGTTTGTATAGACATTACTACATAATTTGTACAAAGTTTTTAATTTTTATCATATTTTTTACTATTTTTTTTCAGCAAATTTCATTGTACAATTTTTAATTTTATCTTTGATATTGGGTATTCCACTTTTGACGTTACATGTATGTCTTGGTCAAAGATTGGCAGCTGGATCTGTAGATATGTGGAAAATTTCACCTGTTTTTCAGGGTGTTGGAATAGCTCTTCTAATTGCACAAGCTTTTATTGGTATTTACAGTGTTATTGGCATATCTTGGATGTTCATATACTTTAGGTATATTGATTTGTTTTATAGAATTATAATAAATTCTATGTTATTATAAATTTTATTCTATTATTTTTTATTATAAATATTTCTTATTATAAATATATAGATTTCAAAAAGTATACAATAATAATGTTACAATAGAATATTTTCAATCTCTTTTAGAGATTCGTTTATAACGAAACAGGATAAGTATCGATGGGCAGAACCATTTTCTTTATACAGAGACGATAAATCTATACAAAATAATAGTAATTTGCATAAATTATATGAAACAGTACCAGATTATTTTAGCGGAGTTGTCTTGCAAAGACATCATTTAAATGAATCAGATCCTGGTGTTATAACATTGAAGTTTCAATTAGCTTTCAATTTAGCCGTTGTATGGATGATTGTATTTGTATCATTAAGTAAAGGTAGATATTTTATAATTTTATTATTATTTATATTTTTTATTTTTTTTCTAATATTTAATAATTTTTTTTAGGATTAAAATCTTATGGAAAAGTAGTATATGTTTTTACACTAGTACCCGTATTTGGTACTTTAGTTCTTTGTACAAAATTGCTCGGTCTTACGCCACCAGGTTCTATACATCAATTATTTCCAGCCACTGTATGGACTGAATTTTTTATTAATGGTAAATCGTGGTTAGCTGCATCTATTGAAGTTTTTCTTACATGGGGATTATTTGGTGCAGCTGCTATGCAGGTATCTATATAAATAATATATAAATAAATAAACATACATGAGAGTGAATATTTGAATATTTAGTCGTAAATTATTATTCTAGATAGCTGCTCATAATAAGCA
Organism: Apis florea; assembly: GCF_048593485.1. Lineage (NCBI taxonomy): Eukaryota > Metazoa > Arthropoda > Insecta > Hymenoptera > Apidae > Apis > Apis florea. Next base: position 797,133 of record NW_028256864.1, on the reverse strand, counting down.
CAAACATCTATTACAACGAGATACGAGTCTTGTAATTGTATTAACAATTGCAATTCTACTTCTTGCTGCTTTTCTGGCAAATACTTGTGTGCAGGTTCTCAGACATCACGGATATATTTATATACCTAGTTCATTTGGTAATTATCAATTTATATTATTATAATTTATATAATACTATCAATTTAAATTAAAACTAGAAAATTATATTTATATATAATATTCTATTTTAGAAAAAATATCATTATATATGTTTATGAGACCCGTCAATCAACCTGCACCATCAGGATATAGTAGTACACCAGAAAGATTTATGGCACATACTTCTTTTATTGTTGGAGAGCGCGTAACTCGTCCTGGTGCAGACTTTAGCATTGAATCTGGTTATCAAGTTTTAAGATTATCGACTGAATTAGTTCCCGCAACATTGGCATTACTAGGTACTGAGCAAGTATCGCCATTTTGGGCAATTCTCTTTTACTTCATTCTTATTTTATTTGGAATAGCTCAACAGGTATGCAATTGAAATATTAATAAAAATTGAAAATGTAATATTTAATTCTCTAAGTTTATATATATATTTCAATATTATAGCTGGCAATATGGCATTGTGTAATAACTGGTATTATGGCAATAAATACAAAAATGATGAAATTGTGGGAAACTACTGTTACATTCTTCAGTTGTGTTTGTGCTTACATACTAGGTTTACCTATGGCTACAGAGGTAAATATAATTATTTATTTTTATTTATTTATATAATATATTTATGAAATATTTCGAATCAAAAATATTGATTTAAAATAATATCTGTTAATAATATTAAAAAATTATTGTACAGAATAATATATTGTTAAAATAGATTATAGATAAATTTGGAAAATCGATTTTAAAGAATAAACATAAAAGTTGGTTATAAAAATATCAATCGAAGTTTATTTATTAAATTATATTTAAATTTATATTATATTAAATGAAACGAGGTAAAAACAAAATGTAAAACAAATTTTAATTATTTATAATTTTATAAATAAATCTCGATCGAAATTTTTATTAATTTGTATCAATTTATGTTTGTTTCGGTCCCTAGAATCAATTTTCTAAAAATATTCCATAAATATATTAATTTCCTAAATACAATATTATAATAATATAATAATTTAATATAATATAATATAAAGTGCTTGTTCTGTTCGAACGTAGGATTTAAAATTATCTTTTTATCAGATAGACCATGTAATATTCTATTTATATAGATAACAATTATCAATCCAAGTACAAACTTGATTAAATATTTCATCAGTATGACTAGAGTCACCGTGTGTTTCATAAAATGAATAATCAAATTAATTCTGTAGTACGACGAAGTGTACCTTGTTATTTCTGCAACAATTTTTTGGAAGAGAAATATTTGTACGATCATGTGAAACATTGCGGATCTGTTTTAGAGGAATGTTCTTTTAAATGTGGAGTTTATGTACCTCGAAAAAATATAGAAGATCATCGAAAAACATGCAATAGGAATATTATTAAAGGAAATAATCAGATAAAAGACATCCAAGATTCTTTATGGAAAAATAAAGTATTCTCTGTTCTAACATTGCTACGATCTGCAATAAATATTGAGGAAAAAGAACGCAGAATTCTTCAGGATAATATGTCTCAATGCTTAAAGTTATTGAATTCTCAACAAAAATCAATTGATTTTTTGAGATTTCAACTTACAAATGTAATAAAAGAATGTCACCAGTCTAATAAAATATTAAATCAAAGATTAAATGATTTAGAAATAACTTGTGATAACATGGAACAACGTACTAGCTTAAGTTTTCAACAAATCTCGGAACAATTGAAACTTTTACATGATGAATTAACTAATGAACAGAATAAGCATGATGAAGTACTAGGTAATTGGTCTTTAGAATTAAAAGATCTAAAGACTTTTTTAACAAAGGAAAACGTACATATAAATAATATATGGCAAGAACAACAACAGTCAATTAACGATCTTAAACTAGAAATGGAAATGAGATGTAAGAATTCAAAAGAATTAATAGATCAGCAAAGTTTTATAATAGAGAAAATAAAAAATCTAGAAAAAGAAATACAGGGACAATTAAAAACTATTACTAATCAAAAGAGTGATAGCAAAGAATTGAAGTTTCAAATGAAAGAAAATCTAAAATATTTGGAAGAATTGATTAAAGATAATTTAAAATTTAATATTTCAGAATTTCCTGATTCTCAATGTAAATACGAATGTTGTGATCAATATTCAAATAATGGTCGTCTTTTATGGAAAATTGATCGCTATAAAGAGAAAATGACAGAGGCAAAAGAAAATCATTGTGTTCTTTATAGTCCAAAGTTTTTAAGTAAAGAATATGGATATACTTTAAGATTAAAATTATTTCTAAATGGTATAGGGCAATGGAAAGATCGACACATTATTGGATGTCTACAAGTTGAAACTGGAAAATGGGATCCACTCTTAGATTGGCCTTGTATTCTTAAAGCAACAGCTATCTTGAGAAATCAAGAAAATCCAGCGAATGATGTAAAAAAATTTGTAAAAGCTGTAGGGCAGGATAAATCGAATTCTAATGATGTGAATAAAGAAACTGGAATTTACATGTTTATTCCACATACAATTTTAACTCGTTATCCTGGATATATTAAAGACAATGCATTGTTTTTAGATATTCAAGTGACAAATACAAAATCTAGTGCTTCTACATTATCTTTAAAATCATAAGTAGTTAAGATAATAGGACAAATTATTAATTGTAAAAACTAATATTGTATAAAAGTAAATACGTATCTATAAATTGTACAATTTTATCGTTAAATGAGAAAAACAAATAAATATTGTTTGTTTCATAGAAATAAATCGTTTGTTTCTAGCTGGGCATACACGTTGTATATTATCTAGATTATACAATCGGAGGTACATGGTGGATAATAATTTTATATTTGGTACAAGTCGGTGCTGTATTCGCAGTACGAGGACGTCCACATAGCGGTGAAGCAGTAGTTGCCGAATTATTTCCTCCAACTGGTCGATGTCTTAGACACTGGGCTGGTCCTCTTCTATCATTTACTTGGAATGTTATATTACCTGTTATTCTTATGGTATGTTTTTGCTAAAAATAATATAATTATTTTTAGCAAATAAATTTATAGTTATTGATTTAAAATTAACAGGTACTTAGTATTACGATATTTAAAAATGCTGGATTTCGGGAACTTTATTCTTATCGACGAACTGTTAAAGAATATTGGACTGTTTGGGCAAAACAACTCGGAGCTACAATCCAATTAATACCAATACTGACAATACCGGCAGTAGCTATTATACAAACATGTCGATATCTAAACAATGGTCCACCTGATATATTTGATGTAAGGTTTAATTAAATTTTAACATACTAATAATATAGACATATTTAACACACTAATAATCTTTAATAATTAATAATTAACAATTTTATTTTATTTCTTATTTTTCATTATGTGTATTAATAGATATTTAATATTAATTTTTATTGTGCTAACATTAGAATAATCAAGTGGAAGTTAATATAAATCACTGCGAACAATGTAATGGTGTAAGTTTTTCTTTCTAATCATTGTATATCTAACATTTATGGTATTCATAGATAAAAAAAAAGTTTGTTTTTATAGATAATACATATATATATATATATATAACAGGGTGTTTATAAAAATGTGAGATTCGGAGGGTGGATTTTAGATATCAAAACGATAAAAAAAGTTCATATATACATATGTCCGATAAAGCTTGATTAATGAGTTATAAGCATTTTAAGTTTATATTAAATAGAACGAGATGACGAAAGAGCGAAAACGCTCAGTTGGGTGCGCGGCCAATATTGCAATGTCGCTTGCGTAGCAGAGCTTCTCGATGAAAATAAATATATTGATACTTTTTATACAATTAATTATTTCAAATGAATTTCAATATAATATAATAGCATACGTTTGTATTATGTAATTCTTTATTTAACAAAAACTTATCTCAAATAAATTTTAGTAAATTCCAGAATATATATTATTAATAACATATTATTTAAATCCATAGTTAAATTGTAATATAGTTAAATAGTTGTATGATACTCAATCTGCCTACCGAAATCCATAGGGGCAAATCAAAACACATTCCCATAAGATTTCAAATTAGAAAGATTGAATGTATTTTTTTATAGATAAACTTGTTTATTTCTATACGTACAAGAAAGTATTGTTTATTCTCACATATACTAATAATACTCGAATCAGTTTAAAATTTATAGACCAATTAAAATATCAATTGAAAAACCTTTGTCTCTATTTCACTTAAATTCAATATTTTTTATTTCGATATGAGGTTATTAAACAAAAAAATTGAAATCTATATTTTAATATAATACTAATGCCACTATCTTATATTCACTAAAAAAATCATTTAAACATTGAATTTTTTTTTCACATTATTATTGCATATTAGATTTTTTTTTATTCACTATTCACATTAATTTCTTCGAATAATATTATTTCGATTATTATTTATTATTGTATAATTTAATTTTATATGAAAGTTATTTAATTAAGACTTTATTTTAAACAAATATTCAAATATATATTATTTATATATATATAAATATGTATGATTTCATCAAATTCTGAACTGATTCCGCGACGCGACAATGTGTTATTGAAATAGCGTTGCTAACAATTGAATGCTAGGCGTTCAGAAAAAGAGACTTGACAGAAAAAACAAATGAGTTAGTAATTCGAAATCAAATGTTATGTTTGTGTGTTTAAATATAAGAATACAAAAACCTAGGTCAATAATTTTTCCCGTTGCTAAGATAGTGTTGCTTTGTTCTGGACTGAGTTCGTTCGTAATGTTCATATAACGTATATTAGAAATAAAAGTGTAAAAAAAAAAAATTAATGAATTTGTAATATTCATTCAAGCATACATAAAAAAAGTACTTGCGATATGTATGCATTTTTTGTGGATATGTGATATTAATGTGTAATATTGATTCATATTATTAATAAGTGATATCCAGATTGACTATTATTTGTCTCTGCATAAAAATGAAAAATATATAGTGCAAGTGAAATAAAGATAAATATTTGTCATTTGTGATTTGATTGGATAATTTAATAATCTGAAATTCAAATTGATTCAAGTATCATTACTATTTTCTTGTACAAATAATTAAAAAAGCAATTGTGGATATAAAAACATATTTTTAATTCAAACAACTTTTCTAATTCGAAATTTTATAGAAGTGTGATTTTGATTTGCTTCTATGAATTTCGATAAATACAGCAGGTTGAATGAAATACAATTCATTTATGATTTTAAATGAAATATTGTATAATCATCATAATTCCAAATATTATGGAATTTGTTGTAATTTATCTGAGGTAAATTTCTATCAAATAACTAATTACATAAATTTCAATTTGTATAATTAAATTTTTTTTTAATGATATAAAAATATTGCATAATTACATTATACGATATTTATCTATATTGTATATTATCTTATATTGAAATTCATTTGAAATAATCAATTGTACATAAAAAAATGTCAATATATTTACTTTCATCGAGAGGCTCCGCTACGCAAACGACATTGCAATACGCGCACCCAGCTGAGCGTTTTTCGTTTTTCTTCTCTTTCGCCGTCTCACTCATTTGGTAGAAACTTAAAACTCTTATAACTCTTTAATTAAGCCTTATCGGATATATGTATATAAACTTTTTTTATCATTTTGGTGTCTAGAATCCATCCTGCCACATTTTTATAAACACCCTGTATATATTTTATATATATATATATATATATATATATATATATATATATATATATATATATATATATATAATATTATTATTAAAAAATTTTAATTTCATAGAGAATTCAATTGTTATATCGACCATCTTTGGAATCGGATGATCCACGAAATACGCAAACACATATTGGAAATGATATAAATACTAGCATTCATGGTAATGCTATTGTACATGCGACGACAGAAGTACCATTTGAGGATCCACCACCGAAATATACACCTCCTCCAAGTTATACTACAGCAACTGGCGCGAGGATAGCAAAGATGTTGAGGCAAAGTTTTCGAAGAAGTGTACGTCGAATAGTGAATGTTCTTGGTGAAACTAGTACTCCGAGACAAAGACCGGCGTTACAGCCTCCACCTCCTGATTATGCTACTGTACTTGTAGAAATGAATCAAAATAGACAAACACAAGATGTAACAATTCATATAACTGAAACAGGAAATGAGAATACTAATTCAAACATTCGAAATAATGATACAGAAAGACATAGGCCTAATACAATAGACAGAACAATAGCAATTAGTGCAATAGAAAACTCGGATGTGGTCGGAAGGTCACATTCGATACTCGAAACATCTCATCGATCGTGTTTGATTTCATCGAGCAGTTCAAATTTAACTGCAGTTGATGTAGCAAATTTACTTCGTAGTAGTATTAGAAGAGGAACTACACGAACGCAGCATTCTCTACATAGAAGTTTTTGTCATGATGAACCAACTGTAGCAGCATCCGTTGAAAATCTAGTCGAGGCTGCGGCGCCAATCGGTGAAGAATCCTTAGTCCTTCCAAAGGACGTGTCTCTAGTCTCCAATGAACAAGTTAACAATAATAGCGATGATAAAAAGACTGCCGAAGAAATGGATTATACCGTTTCCGTGATATAAATTATATTTGTCTTTCAAATTTTAACAAAAAATAATCTGAAGATTATTTAATTTCTACTACATAATATTATTATTATGGTGATATAGAACCATTATGCACTGTCGACTATATACCAGAGATTTGATTATTGCATTAAAAACCGAACATTCTAATTTAGTGATCAAATTTAATAATAATATTGAAAAATTATTAATATCATAATAAATTTTTCACTCGAATTTTTACATTTGGTCTGCACTCTTTAATATTATATGACTCATATATTTCAATTGTCATTATGATTAGCTATTATCTGTATATTGTCGATAATTTCATAATCGCTAACCACATATCGGTACCGAAAATTAAATTCTCAATCAACCAAATCTAATAAAACAGATTTTGTTTAATGTTTGTTATAAGATTTTGTATAAATTTGAGAATGTGTTATTATTATATTTGGTAATATTAGCAGAAATATTAGAAAGAAATGTAAAAAAACTTGTTAAAGTAAATCTGTTAACTTTTTCTCTAGTAAATTATTTAAAATATAATAAAAATTGCCATATGAATTTTTATATATATTTTTTAATATTAAAATGATATTCTAATATCATTAATAAAATACAATAGATTTTAAATATTAGTTATATGTTTTTATTTAAAACTTTTGATTTTAAAACAAATGATTTTAAAACAAAATGATCGATTTCTAACATTTTTCTGAATATATTGCAGATTTTATTATTTTTAATAACAGGTTATATTAAAAATCTATTCGATTTCTATTACCAATCTAATCTTTGATTTTATCAACAGATTATGCAAAATTCAAATTTAATACGAAAGCAGATAATTATGAATTTATAGATTCATTTCTCAATGTTTGTTATTGATATGCTGCTAATCTGGAGACAAATGATTTATAATATATGTATGAATTTAAATGTATTTTTTTGAATCTAATGATTTCCGGTAATTAGTCGACAGAGCGAATAAATACTCGACTTTTACTTAAATAACTAAATTGATTAATTTAAGTCATTTGAAATCGTCACATATAAATAAAATATCAAATGTGAAATGATTTATAATTGTTCACTCAGAATCAATCATTTGTTTATTTTTGGTCGATTAATCTGATTAAAAGCTATTATATAACTGCAGTTTAATAGCTTTTATCTCTAGTTCAACTCGTATCAATCATTTGTACATATTATTTTAAAGAATGGATATGTTATTAATGATTTTGATTATCGAAAAATTAATTTTATTTTTTAGACTGAATTCAGTATTTTTTCAATTTTATCATTTGACAAATAATTGCATAATATTATAATTTTATTTATCTTAGCAATTTTATAATGTGCAAATAAAAACCAGATAACGATAAACTTGTTTTGTTACTTATTATAATAATCTTCGATTTTATATCGTGTATGTCGAAATTTTATAATATTCAATCTTCTTTAAACTATACTATTTTACATATTGGCATTTTTAATTAAGACTGTGCAACTAATGCGCCTATATAATATGTATATATTGCTGTAATCTTATAATAGTTTTATAATAATACTGTATATAGTATTTTAACAAATCATATTAAAATAAATTTAAAAGAATTTTTTCACTAACTATATGGCTGTTTATTACAATTATATTCTATCCAATCCATCTAACATTCATCAAAATTTGTAAATTAATTTCTAAATAATAATTAAAATGCATATATATATATATATTGTGATTATCTCTGCAAAAAATAGCAAAAGAAAATTGAAATTATTTGTTAACAATATAATACAAATATTCGAAAAATTAGTTAGTATAATTATTATATTTAATATTATGGATCATAATAAAATTTTTTTTTAAATTTATAGTACTTCTATAATATTTAATTTGATAATGATGAAATTTAAACAACATTCACATTTTAAATATCAGTATATTTAATTTCGCATAGTTACAGAAATAGATATTATTATTGATATATTTGATTAAAGCAAAAATACAAAGCATTTTAATGATACTCATTTTACTTTTTTTAATGATTAATATATAATTTTTTTAATGAATAATGATTAAAAACTGCATATTAAATTTTTTTATAAGATACATTCAAATAATATAAATTTTACAATAGTACTTACATTTAAAAAAACAAAAAATAACTTTATTACAGAAAACAATTTTTTTAGTTTTAAACGTATATAAATCTAAAAAAAATTACTTATATATATTACAATCTTGTAATAGAAACATCAATTCTAAAATGGATATTTTATTAATTATTGAATAAAATGTTTCATTTCACTGCATGTAGAATCTTGTGCTAGAAAATATTTTAAAGCGATAAATAATAATTTTTACTATATATTCAATTAGTATATTAGAAGAAATTGGGCAAACTTTCATTATTAATAAGTCATTTGTGAAATCATATGAACATTAATAGAATATTATATTAGTTAATTAAATTTATAATATTTTATGTCTTATAAATAATTAAAGATGAATAGATTAATAAATATTTTTGAGAAACATTAAAATATATGGAGACCTTTTACTATTTCAATTCTGAAAAATTCATTTGCCCATTCCTATAGAATTTTATAATCATATTATTTGTTAAACATCGCATTTCACTAATTTTGTAAGTATTAATTCAAAGCAGTAGATGTAAGAACAGCAACTCCTCTTTCATAAAAACTATGAGGATCTTGACTAGGAGCAATGTTTAAATCAACAGTAAAAAGTAATTCAGTACGTGTACTATTAAGATAAACTGGTAAAGACAGTTTTCCCTTTCGTACATCATCAGTGGCAGATCGTATCCATCTTAACATAGTAACTGGCAAATCGGTCATTATAGTTGAAGTTAAATATAATTGATTATCTTTACATTGTGCTCCTTGCAATTTAAGACCTGTTACAGCAAACGAACAATCATCCGTTGCAATATTATCACTGTCTCCTATAGTTACATCAAGTTGAAGTTCTTCTAATGACCAACTGTTTGCTTGTGCTATACACTGTCTTGTTGCTGTAATATAAGCTTCAGGATTTAATAACCCTCCAAGCCAAACGGGAAAACTCTGAAAAATTATTACAATAGATAAAAATAATTTTATATACCAAAAATAATTATGTAACAAATTAAATAAACAAACCTTAATTTCTTTAGCTCCTCCTTGAGATACCAATCGTGAAACTTCTTGTAATTGTGATACTCTGTGACTAAAATCTGTTATCCATTGTATAACAGTACATCCTCTTGGTACTGTATATCGTCTCCATCCACCTGGTAAAATACCTTTTACTAATTCTGACAACATAGTTCTATGATAATTAGTTTGCTTCTTTTTACCCTATAAAAAAACACAGGACATATTTAAAAAATTAAATTTTTAATATTAAAAATTTTCACAATTTTTTCAAATTATTCATTTTAAAACTATTATTTTGTAAAAATTTAATAAATTTTTTGAATAAAAATTATACATATTAAATTCAATTTTTATGTATTTTTAAATATTTTTGCAAAATGACTTCACAATTATATTTAAGAACTTGAATGAAAATATATATATATGTTAAACATAATAGATATTTAAAATGCGATTTTACTTTAAATATTAATTTTCAGCAAAAATTTAATAATTAAATTAATGAATCTGGAATAATACCTGACAAATTAAAACAACATCTTCTAAATCATGAATTACATCTTGTAGCAATTTAGCACCACTATTAACTTCTCTTTCAAAATACCTATAGAGAGGATCTTTTATATTTTCTACAGTTCTTTTTAATGTTGGCAAATTTTTTGGAAGTAATTGTAACCACGTTGATGCCGAATTGTGTAACGTTCTCATCCATGATGGACGACCATCAGCTTCTGCTTCTCTAGGTGTATCCAATGATTCTTCATTAGAATATGCTAATTCATCTTCATCTTCTAATTGTTGCATCTTCAATAGTTTAGACACTAAATCTGTACCTCTAGTCGTGAGTAATACTTTTTCCGCATTATTCGGTAACCCAAGCCATGAAGGTGTTTGTCTATCAGATAATGATTCGATCCATTTAAGAAAGTGATCGCGTCTAGTACCATCTGGCATAGTAATATGTCGTTGACCTCCTTGTAGACCATCAATATTAGCAACTAATGCAAAATCAGTTTCAAAAGATCGTGGAGTAAAAAGTTTCCGAAGAAACGATGCAAGAAGACGTTGGTCAAAATCATTATCAATTTTACCACCGTATATACATTGAGAAAGTAATGTCACTAAAGCATCCCAAGGTACTTTTTCTGGTGGTAAATTAGTTCTACCCATAGCAGTAGCTTCTATCCATGTATCCAAAGTATCACAAGCTACTCTCAAATCGCTTTCATTGAATTCATAATGCTTGGCCCATCCTAATGGTGCGTAACGAAGACGTTCTTGAACAATAGCATGGAACCATGCTAATAAGAAATAAAGACGAGCTCTTTCATTAGGTACTTTCATCATTCTTGATGCTGGAACTGTACTAAATGTTCGTAACAAATTCGCTCTAATTCCAGGAGGTGGTTCGAAGACAAATATTCTGCCAGCTCTAAGTAAATTAACTGGTACTTTTGGATTAATTTCCATGGTCAAAAATAATCTAAAGCTAGTATGTGGTTGCAAACTGTGCAATTTTTTTTCAAGTTGTACTAACCACTGTGGTGCTAAGTGAACATTTTTCAATAATACCCATCTACCAGCTTTAACAGCCATATTTATTGCTCTATCTGCTTGATTAAATCCTTCTGCAGATCCTATTGCGATGCTGGCTATTTGTTTGCCTGATTCAGCTGCTAAATCATCTACCCGACCAGAAGCATCAAAACCTGGTACTGAACAAAGCAGAGCGGGTACAGTAGCTTTTAGTTCATTCTCAACTACAGAAGCAAAATCAAGTTCTGCTTCTGCAGCAGCCATAAAAGATTCTCCTAATGCGGAAATTACTACTAAAGATGCAGCAGCTATTACACGATCCGGTCGGAATGCTTGTATTATTAATAACTGATGCATGGCCGTTCCAGTTGGAGTCAATGGTTTCTCTTCATCCCAAAGTTTTGGCACACATGTCTCAGGAGTTGGTGATTGTAACCAAGTATTAAATTCTGCATTTTCTTGAATCTTTTCACGTAATTTTTTGAAGGCAGGCAATCTAAGACTCAGACGCATTAGAGCTTCTTGTTGTTCTGAACTCAAATTAGGCATGATAGGATCTCTTATATTCAATACACCTTCTTTGCCGCGTAAGAAAAATGTAAATTCACTATCATAAGTAGATTCTGTAGCAATACCTTTTAAATGAATTCTACATAACAATAATGCAAATGTTAATCTATCTGTGTGTAACATTCCACGTGCAACACGTTCATAACAAGCAGAAAATAAATCGCTTGTAATAACTGATAGTCTTTGGGTATAATCTGATATATTAGACAGTCTTGGATTTTGAGATAAAACAGACGTGAACACATCTAAAAACATTTTCAAAGAATATTGATATAAAAAGTGTACTTGATTCAAACTGTCCATAGTAAAATACATATTCGAACAAGCTTGAGATAAAGGCATGTATTGTTGAGAAACTGTTTCAATTTCTCCTATTACTTTATCTGTTTCTTCAACTTTTTTACTAATATCAGCCGCTTCTTGTTTTAAAGTTTCAAGAGTAGTTATCACAGAATCATCATCAAGAATTTTTCCTTTAGCATCATTCAATGCTTGTAACAAAGATTTTTCAAGTTGTCTTAGACGTAAATGAAATTCTCCTTGTAATTTCAATAAATCAGATCTCTTCTCATCAATATCCGGACGTTCGGCTTTTAGAACTTGATTTAAACATTGACTTTGTAATGAACTTCTAGTAACAGTAAAGTTTACAAAGGTAACGCGAGAACAGATGTCAGGTGGGAATTCTACTGTTGGGTCTCTTGTTGATAAAAAGATTACGAAAGATGGTGAGAGATCAATATCTTGATCTCCAAGTGTAATTAATACACGTCCTCCTGTTCTTCTTAATTCTCTATTTAGAACAGGATTTAATATCGGATCATAATTTTCAACATCTTGTACCAATAAAGGATTACCAAAGCGTAATGCACTCTCCAAATTTTTTCTGAACGAATCATCTAAGAAACTTGTTTTTGTAATTTTTCGATCTTTAAATTCATTCATAATAAATTCTGTTGCTTGTCCAGATGGATCGATAATTAACGGATATCTATTAAATCGTTTTAACATAATAGCATTTTCAGTACAAAGATCATCTGTTGGTAGAGCATTAGCTTGCCATCTCAAACGTTCATCAGGATTTGAGAGATATTCCGTTCTTGCTATATCTGGTCGGAATTGTAGATTTGCATGTTGTAAATGTTGACACCAAGTACTGAACAAATTTTGTCGATACTAAAAAAAATCAAAACATATGTGTTTATATTATTCTATAAAGAAGAATATATATAATTATAATTATTAAATTATTTACATGTTGATCAAAATATCCAGCATATGCTAGAAAAGCAGATGACAAAAGTACATCTCCAATAATTGTAGACATTTGACTTTTGAATGTTTCACTAGTTGCTTCCCAACGTTCTCTTTCAATCACTAAAGATTTCAGTAAAGCAATAGAACGATCCACTTTAGCTTGTACGCTTTCTAAATCAGCTTTGATAGCTTGTGCCTGAGATATCAATTGAGCATATTCTTCTTTATATGAAGCTATACTTTGTTCCAATTGAGCAATCAAATTTTTCACTTCTTCACCTTTTTGTTTATTTGTTTCAGCCTGTCGCTCTAATGAATGAAGTTCATCTCTTAAAGGTTCTACTCGTTTTAACATATCTGCATATTCGATCTAAAATTTTATAAATTATATATTTTTAATTATGATTTTTTTTTAAAAATTAAATTTATATTATATATGCTTACTTGTGCAGTAGCCCATTTAACAAGAGGTCCACAAGCCATACTAGCTCGATTAACTTTTTCAAAATTATAATCAGGATTACTTAAATAACGATTCTTCATTTTCTCTCTCACTTCATCACTAAACAAATGTTTTAAAAAATTCTTTTAATTTTTTAATTTAATATTTAATAAATTTATTTTAAATTTCAAGTAACATTTTAGTATACTATATATTATATACATAATTTTGGTTAGTAACGAATTTGTCAATTATCGTTCACATGCTCTAAGTATCAATTGTGCTTTGTGTAAATTTATTCAACATTTTTTAAATTTGAGATCAGCAAGCACAAAGATTAGTTGTAGATACATAAAACGAATATTAGTATTTACACATTTTTTTGACATTCATAATAAATAATTCATTTTTTTTTCGTTAATCATTTATTTAATTGTTGTTTTAGAATATATTTGCATCAACGAACCGTGTTCGCTGATCCCTAAATTAAAGAATTAAACCATTTATAAGGATAAAACAAACAATGAAAGCATGCTTACGTAATATCCTCAGTACTGAAATTAGAGACAATAGTATTGATAAAATTGTCTCTCATGATGACAGCGCGGATAGATTTCCAATCACTGGCATTTTCACCGAGCAATAAGCAGATAGACTCCAATGCAACCTTCACGATCGCCGGCGGATTCGCCATGGACCGAACTTCGACTAAATGTTGTTTCTTTATCGATTTCACCGCTATACGAAAAACGAAACGATTTCATATAGTACAAAGAAAATAATGTGCAGGCATGTGCAATTAGAAATTAGAACAGTTATAACGATGTTACGCAAAAAAAGCTCCCTGACCGGCTGCGCGTCGTTTTAAATGACCTAAAGACAGTTAGAGATAAAAAAACACAATATATTTTATTTACAGCAACACATTATTTACGTATTATATCACGTCCTTATAATTATTGCTAAGATATTAAAAAATTCATATGAATTTAAAATAAAATTAAATATGAATTGAATCTGTAATATGAATGAAAATATGCTATTTCGAAACAATTATATATTTTAAAATGTTTTGTTTTACTTATAAGAACGTATGCTATACGTAGGTGAGTTGTATTCAGCCAAAAGACGTAACATATATATCAAGCGGTTATAGAATAATATCTGCCTTGATAAATTCCCACTCGAGCATTGAACGTTCAGCAGATCCAGAATCATTTCTTACGTGATGTTTTCTGTGTTGAAGTTGACGATGGTTGGTATAAAGCTATCCTTCATAATGATAGCACGAATTTGTTTCCAATCAGTAGCATTTTCTTCAAGTAATAGGCATATAGATTCTAAAGCTAGTTTTACGATGTTTGGAGGATTTGCCATTGATCGAATTTCGACAAGATATTGTCGTTTTATCCCCTTGACAGCTATACTCATTGCAAATATTTAAGCATAATGCGCGTCATATGTTTTATGTATTCAAAATACAGATAAGCACCAATTCCAATTATATATCATAAATATTACGATCATTTATATTTATTGCAACAATTAAAATAATTAGAATATAGATAATACATACCATTTTGTGCATCGATGACAGCTGGTTCAACTTGTGCTAAATCAGCCATAACATCATCTCTCTTTTGATTAATAGCCACAGTTTGTATTGCCAATTGTTGTTGAATTTCTTGACTTTGTACTTTTTTCTTCTCTGCTTCCTGTTGATCTTTAACCATTTGTCGTAATTTTGCATTTGCAGCTTCATTCTTTGCATGTAGTTCCTATATACAAGATTTATTGAAAAAAGATTGCAAAAAATGTTTTTTTCATATATATAATATATATATATATATATAATTTAATCTCATTTAATTACCTGAGATTTGATAGCTAAACTTTTTTGCATTTCTTCCACTTGTTCTACTGTTTCTGCAATTTTACTTAAACCAACATTTAGATGTAATTGTTGTTCTTCTAAATCGCTTCTTTTTTCTTGATATAATTTTACAAAATGATTGATAAAATCTAAATAATGACGGGGAGTGATAGCCATTGTTCTACCACTTCGTTTTGCAAGTCTAGCATTAGCTTTGTGTAATGTTTGATGTACATAAACACAAGCATTTATTACAGCATCTCTATGAGAAGGTTGTGATGGAATTAAAGAACAAACTGAAGGGAAAAAATCTGGACATTTCCACATAGGTCTTTCCAAATCCACACGACTGGTAAATTCTTTACCAACTTGAAAGAGTGCGTTATCTGACCAATCACCAAACCAATTTAATACACATCTATTGAATAGTGCAGGTGATGTTGCAGCTCGGTCTTTAAGACCATCTGTGCTGGGATTCATTGTAAATACTACATGCAAATTTTTCATAACTTGACCAGTAAACCATTTATAAAGTTCTTCGTTGGAATCTAACATAAGACCTTCACGTTGTGCTCCTTCTTTACATTGTGTCATAAGAGTTGTATACTCATCACCTTCAAATAAACCAGGTACTTCTCCATTTGCAAGCAATGTATTCATGCGTTCAAGAAAACCGGAATCCAGAACATTAGATTCATCAAGAATAAATGCTATTTTTTCATCTTTACAACCTGATCGTCTTAAAACTTGACGCAAATCTTCGTCAAAATCTTCACCAGTGTATTTATTGTGAACCTTTGATGTAAAAAACATTGAATCAATCGAAATTTTTTTAAAATGTACAATTATAATAAAACAAAAGTATATACTTTTATTTGAAAAATAGATAAACCATTCATCCAAGCAACGAATCTAGACAGAGTTGTTTTACCAGCTCCAGAAACACCAATAAGTAATAAGTGGCCCTGAGGTTGACGGAAAATTCTGTCAATCCGTAAAACATGTTCAAGAACTTCATCAAAAAGTACTAAAGGAACATCCAATTCTTCTTCATAAAATACTTTCAATCTTGCTCTAACATAATCCCGTAATTCTTGTCTATTGACTGGTACATAATCTTTAGATAACCAGTTACTATATAAAATAGGTCTGGTTAATGCTTTCTCTTTATCGACACCCATAAAATGTTTCATAGCAACAATATCTATATTTTTATTTGTCCAGGCTCTTTCAGAATCCTCCACTAATCTGTCTTGGAATAAACGAAGAGCTTCGTGTGCCCATAAGCGTACTAAACCTTCAACTGACAAATTATCAAGAGGCCTAATAGCTTCACAAATTCCTCGTACCCAACGTGTCATTTCACGAGGAGAATAAACATAATGTGGTTGCATATCTTGAGTAAATCTTTCTTGTGAAGCTAGATAAAATTCTACCATTGCATTTGTTAAAGGTTCTGCGTATCCTCGTAAAGAAGGTGTTAATCTAAAGTTATAAATATTGAATTAAAAATTATTTTTTTCTTCATATAATTTTAATATGATTATTTAATATTAAATTAAATATATATATCCTTACCTAAGCATAGCTCGTGTAAATGTACCATAAATTTGTTTTAAAGATGTTTCTCCTGGATAATCAACATATATAACTGGAACATGTCGTAAGAATCTATGACTAAGAGGTTTTCTACCTGGATCTGTTGGAGGATTACAAGCTCCAACAAATTGAATTCTTTCCAAAGTAACCCATGCTTGATCACTAGTTCGATAGAAACCTCTATGTTCTACTAATTGTCTGAGGAACGAAATTACTCGTTGTGTTCCATAATTGTCCATATCAGGTAAATTAATTTCATCACAAAATAGAACGAGCCATTTGCCCAATTGTACTGGTGAAAGTACAACACCATTAGGTGTTTTACGATATTCACAATAATGATCAAAAGTTTTTAATAATAATTCAGGTGTAGTAGCAGATGAAAAGTTTAATCCAACAACTTCCATATCAGGCAAAGCACGTAAAGCAGAAAAAAGTGTCATAGTTTTACCAGATCCAGGTGGTCCACAAAGTACTATAAAAATTAAGTAATCTTTTATTATATGTACCATAAAGTTTTTCATAAAGTTTTATAACTATTTTTATAAATATAATATATTACCTATTGGTTTGTGTTCTGCTAACCATGTATAAAGTAAGCTCTCATGCCTTACTGTATCTAAAGTAGGTACAACAATATCTGGACTAGCAACTTTATGTGTTTCCACTTCGATTTGTGGAACTTTATTACTCCAAGGTAACCATTCACCATGAATGCTTACTTCAAAATCAATGATAGGAATGTTGCTTTGTGTTGGAAGAGGTATGGTTGTAATAGATCTAGCAAAATCTCCCAAATCAGATCTAACTTTTAGTTTCGCATCACCTGCAAAACTCCACAATAATGCATATACCAAACATTTTGGTATATAACGTTCCAGTTGTTCACTTGGCAAAGGAAAATCTGTATGTGAATGATTATATTGTAAAACATTACGCACTGCTTGATTTAACATAGAAAATAAAGAGCTTAATGCTCGCAATCGTGTAAAATCCATTATGTGTTCTTGTTTCATAGCATATTCCAAACATCTTACTACCAATCCATCTGGAGCAAAATAACTTTGTAAAATGCTAGCAATTTCTCTTTGCACTGATAAGGCAGGAGACATAGTATCATCTTTTTCTGTTGCTTTTTTACCAAGATTATCTTCTTCTCCATCTTCCAGAGGTATATTTTTTAAACGTAACATGTAATTTTCAAATATCATCTCTGTAGAAAGTACATCTTCAGAAAACCAAACCATACCGCAACGAGAAACAGTAGCCAATGTGGCATATTTTAAATCTTGCACTTCAAACATAACTCTCACATTTGGAGGTAAACTTAAACGTTCGCCATTTGGTAATGTAAGTAATTTATTATCATCGAGTACAGAATTTAAGTTTTCAACCCATTCTGGATCAACATCACCATCAAATATAATCCATTGTCGTTTATTAATTTCTCCTCTTACATTATCTATAATTTTTCTAAGAATATGTGTAAAAAGTCCATCTGTCCATTCACGTGTGTTCGGATCTAATACACCATATAATGTTTCTTTGCTAATAGCTTTAGGATCAATTACATGAGCTACTCCTTCTATGCCTTCAAATCTTTCCAAAGCTTTTAACAATACTTTCCATGCTG
Source organism: Apis florea (assembly GCF_048593485.1). NCBI lineage: Eukaryota > Metazoa > Arthropoda > Insecta > Hymenoptera > Apidae > Apis > Apis florea. Next base: position 778,311 of record NW_028256864.1, on the reverse strand, counting down.
TCGTTTTTCCAGAACCACTGGGACCAACCATCATTAAACCATGATTTAAATTACAAATTTGGTAAAGTTGCAATACCTAAATAAAATATTTTATAAGAATAACTATCAAAATAAAAATATGAAATCATTTATGAAATATTTATGAAATAGGATAACTATGGATTAAAAAATATTGGCCATGCAATATTATTCAGCTTAATTTTTGTCTCACCTTTTCTACCCAGGTCTCACCGACCATATCCTGGGGTTGCATATGGTAAAAAATTTAAGAATTAGGAAACCATTATGTATCTTATATATTTTCAGGAAAAATAAAGTTTCTGTGATTTTAAGATACTATTTTTTTATGCTATTATTCATAACAATGATATAAAGGGATAATGTGAAGATGATTATTTATATCTGTTATAATATTATAATGTTATATTACCTTTTCCTGCCAAGCTCCTCCTTGTTCGTCGCCTTCACCACATACAAGATATTCTTCCATGCATACCTTTCTAATCTGATCTTTTAATCCTATGAATATATACATTTTAATATATAATAAAAGTATAACATAATATAATATAATATATAATTTAATATATATAAAAGTAAAAGTTTAATTATAGTACACAAATAAAAAATACTAAAAATGCAAGATATTAAAATATAATTTTCAATATAATAAATACCTTTCATTTCAGCACGCGTGTAATTTACATTCGGGAATACATCATTAAGTAAACTAAATAATAATGGAATATCTTCAGCGACTAATTTTGGTACCATTGTTTCACAAACAGATTGTATCAAAATTTCTTGTTCTGGTAAATTTTCAGCAATGGAAGCTTCGTCAATATTAGTTTCGCCACGATTTTGCATACCTTCCTTAATTTTTTGAATTCGATCACGTTTAACATTTCCAGCGGAAATAAGTACAGATTTAAGCGCTCGAAGACCAAAATCATAATGAGATTGATTAGAAAGTTGTTCATCACATAATCTAATAATAAAATCATATATTTAGCAAAAGGAAACGTATATTTCAATAATAAATAAAAAAAAACTCACTTGAAAAATGGTACAATTTTGCATGCTAATTTTTCAGCTGATCTAAATCCTTGACTAAAAAGCATAACTTCAGCAATTAGCTGTCTATCTGGAGTAGTCATAGCTAATGATCTAAAGAGTTTCTTTAAATTATCGGGAAGATTTGATCGTCCAGCATAACCTGGATTCATTGTGATGAAGATTGCCATATCTGTAGATACTTTAACTTGTTTTCCAACTAATTCTACACAAAGTGTTCCTTCTTTCTTTCCTTCCATTTGACTTTTTAATGCTTCTTGAATAGTTTGTACTTGTTGAGAAACAGCTGAAAGCATACGCTCTTCAAGACGATTAAATTCGTCAAAACAACCCCATGCTCCAACTTGACAAAGACCAACAAAAATACGACCCATAGCCTAATAAAACAAATAAGACATTATTATTAGAATATAAAAAGAATATAGATTTATATATAAATAGCTTTAATAATTATTATCTATCTACCTGAAAGTCGAATGTTTCATCACAATTAAATACCAATACAAATCTTCCAAGTTGATGACCAAGAGCTTTAACTGATTCAGTTTTTCCTGTTCCAGCTGGTCCAAATGGAGAACCTCCAAGACGAGCTTCTAAAGCTTGAGTCATTGTTAAATAACATCTATCTGTCAAAGGTGTTTGTACTAATCTATCTTGCACTCCTAAATATTCGAATCCATAATAAAATTTCGCATTCGCCATATGTATTGTAAGTTGTTGCAAAACTTCGGTTTGTCTTGGATCAAAATAAAATCTCATTTCACATAGCCATTCAAATGCTTTTGGATTAGAAACTTTATTTGCAATTAATCTTCTGGTTACTGTGCGTTTATGTACAAATTCATTAATTAAATGCTCTAACTTTTTTCGTCTTAATGGAGGCTGTTCTTGAAGAACAGAATCTGCTAAAACATTTAATGTACCTTCGACTTGAAGTAACACTCTTTCTAATGAATTCTTACTTGGATCATTTTGTGATTCATGCAATGCAGCTTCAACATCTTCTGACCATAAAATTTGGGCAGCTAAAACTATAATTTGAGCTTGATAATTATCACACCATGTCATGAATGCTTGAGGATTAATATTTCCATCTTTGAACTGTTTAATATCTTGTACTGCTCTTGCAAGACTTGATGCTAATGTAACTCTCATTTCTTTTTCAACAAGCGTTAACCATTCATTGATTTTCGGATGATCAATAGTTGATACAGGATTTTGAAAAAGTACTTCTTCTCCTTCACGAGAAGCAATACCAGTAATGACAGTGTTATCTTCATTCAAAAGGATAGCTGCTACCCCAGCAAACATTTTTTTAAAATGTTTTTGTAATCTTGCAATATTTTTACTATTACCGATAATTTCTAATAAATCTTCATCACCTACGAAATAAAATCGCGGAAATGATGTACGTTCTCTTTCAAGATATTCTCCTAAAGCTTTTTGTATTTTTCCAAGTAAATCAGCTAAACGTTCAAGTGCTCTTTGTACACCAGGAATATTTAAAACGTCCATTACCATTGGAGATTTAGAAACTTTTTTCATTAAGCTAAGAAATTCGGAACTAATACTTTGAAAGCGTGATGTTTCAACAGGCAATAATGTTTTAATGTCAGCACTTCCTGAAAAAATGCCTTCTAAGTACACCCAACGACGTTGAACATCTATCCATACATCAAATAATGCATTGATTCTATTCAATTTTTCTTCCCAAGTCAATGCTTCTTCTTCAAATACTTTGTAATAAGGTGAAAGTTTCATAGCAGCTACAGAATTAATATGTTCTTTAACCTTATTGAAGAGATCATCCCAACCACGAATTAGTTTACATTTATTTTGATAATTTATTAAATCCAATTCATAAGTTTGCCAAGATTCTCGAACTTGTTTCAAAAATTCTTCTAATGCCATCTCACCTTGAGCAACAAGAATAATATCTTTTACTATTCCTTCATTTTTTTGTAAATTTACATCCCAAACTTGGCCAAGAGTAAGTTCACTTAATATCCAATTTACTCGTAGTTGCTTTGTCAATTGTTTCCAATGTCTTTCTTTTAAAGCATCAGATTTCAACTCAAAAATTAACATATTAACTTTAGTGTAACTTTGTAACATTTTTTTAACATATTCATATGAAGAATATTGTCTTAATCTAGCTGGTAATTCTTTTAATTGTGCCATCATTGCATCTAACTGTTGACGTAATTTTCTTGGTTGAACAGATAACCATGGTTTTTCTCGCGTATCATCAATTTGTGCCCATATTTTTGATAATTCGGACCAGACCCCTCTCAAATCTTGAAGTTCTTCAAATACTACTTGCATTCTATCTTCGCTAGTTGATACTGCTCCTGGTTCTTGTAATTCTAAAGCTTCTTTAGCTTTTGCCACATTGTCTCTTTCTTCTTTTAATCTAGCAAATTTGCTTTCAAATAATTGTAATTGTTGCAATGCATCATCTGGCCGTAAATGACCTTCAACTGGTTTTCCTCTTTCCCAATCACTAAGGAAATCAGTAGTCCTTATTTCAACTGCCTTATCTTCTGCTACAATTTTCATCTGTAATGATGCAACTTGTGTTTGTATGCTTGTATCTTTCCTCTTAATTATTTCATTAAATGCACCCCATTCACCTTCTATATTATCTACATGCAACCATGAAGAAGGAAATTGAAATCTTTGACGTTCTAATATTCTTTGACCTTCACGATATATATCAACTTGTTTCTCCCAGACTTTCATTTTACGCTTCAAAGATTGAACATAAGTTATAAATCCAACTGCATCTGAAGTACTAGCAGCTTCAATAGATTGTTGTTCTAAATCACTTCTAGATTTTGATACTTGTGCATGAAAACTTGCCATTTCATTGCCGAGAAGCGTTCCAAATTTACCCAATGTTTCTTTGTGCCATGAATCATATTTCAAAGATACTTTACTCTGTACTTTTGCAAAATCAATAATAACAGGTCCAAATTCTCGCCTAGTATCTGATGTATCAAATGTAGCTCTAGTTTTTTTAATATCATTCAAACATTTCATCCATAAATTTATGTTTTCTCCCAATTTTCCATATAAATTATCAGGTTGTAGATCCCAAAGTGCTTGGTAACGTAGCCACTGATCTACATAATCGGCAATATCCTTCATTTTAGATTCAACTGCTTCATAAGCTGCTTCTAAAGGTTGTTTTCCACTAGGTAATTTTGTTAGTAAATTTCTGTAAGTACCTGATTCAGGTTTATCCAAACCTACTTGATATCTTGAACTTTGAAGTCGAATTTGAGAAGTAACAATAGCTTGCCATGCAAATAATTGTTGCATTATTTGAAATCTCGCATCTTCAATGCTTGGATACAAATACATTGTTTGATTTGTTATACGAACTTCATGTATTTGATTTTGAATTTTTGGATCACCGCCGGGTTTATGAGTTGGCTGAGATGGTGCATCTGTATCCATACTTAGATCTACTTCTTTCTTTTGACCAGTTAATGCATCAGTCCAAGCTTTTATTCCAGCTTCTAATCTAGCTGCTAAATTTTTTTCTACTTCTTCATCAAGTCTAGATACCCAAATAGTCAAATTTGAATAATTTTTTAAAGATAATTCATCTACGGCTTTTTGAATTTTAGAAAGTATATCAGCAAATGTATTTGCTGAATATGGACATGTTTCAAGAGATCGCACATCAACATCTAATTGCTCTTCAACTACCACAAGATCTTCTACTTTTTCTTGAAACGAAACAACAGCATCAGAAAGACGTTGCACATATTGATCTAATTTATAACTTTCCCAAATTAAAGCAATTCCCTGAATTAAAAAAATAAAATATAGTAGTTATGATAAAAACTACTAATAAAATTTTATAATATTTACATAAAATACTTACTTCAGAAATAAGTGATAATACATCATTACGCATTCCAGCAACCAAAGGTATGATACTGGCTTTATCTTCAATCTATAAAAAAAAATAAATTATGAAATACAATTTTTAAAAAGTCATCAATCATACTAATACAATTTTACAACATAAATTATCATTTATCATTCAATAATATACAGACAAAAAGGCAAATAAAAACTTTACATGTTCATAGCTTATACTAAAAAAATTATATAACAATTTTCATTTATAATCAACTTATTAAAGAAATGGAGAAATATAGGTAATACTATATAAATTACAAGCAACATCTGGTATATATGACCAATCAAACTTTTAAAATTATTATATATAATCATATAATTTGAGATTTTTATAATTCAAAAACCAACGAAATCAGATATATTAAAATGAATAAAGATATGTAAATTTTAATGTTTTAATTAAAAATGAAAAAGTTCGAATTTTTTAAAATTCCCGCATATTTTATATTTCATCTATTTATATTTTCTTTATTATTTTTTCAATTATTTAATTTACTAAAATAAAATCATAACATCTTGCAATACACGTGTTTCTACAAGAGCTAAGCAGGCATACAATAATAATTCGCAAATATAGGCAAGATGCATAATTCCTGAAAGCATCATATGACTACCTTCAGTGCGGGGCAGTGGGGACTCCGATTGGTAAGCTAAAAATATTGGACATCCAAGGAATTAAAAATATCAATATTACTAATATATATTTTAATCCTGCTTCTATTCCCTATTTATCTATTCTTTCACTTGTATTTTTAAAATTTTGAATTGCTTGTCAAATCAATTATATTTTTGTAATAAGTGAATAAAAAAATATAAAAATTACCTTTTCAAGCGTTCTTTCATAGGTTCTAATACTCTCAATCAAGCTGATGGCAAAAGGATATAATTGATTTGCTTGATGCGCTCTATTCACAATTGGTAAAGGTACACGAAAACCAAGATTTTTTAAATTTCTTACTTCCTTTGATAATGTAATAATTTCAGGAAGAAAATTCACTTTTAACTTTAATACATTGCCACGACCAGTTCGTGACCGTACATTTTCTATTGTAAAAATTCTTCCAGTTACGCCAAGATTTCTTTGTTGCACTTTACGTGCCCATTCATCAAAAATTTCCTGAGTTGATAATTTCATACGAAAACTATCTCCATCAGCTTTTAATTTTTGACCTTCAATATGAGTTTCCCATCCTTTTCCTATAAAATGGAAATGTTAATACCTATGTAGATATATGAAAAAATTGCTAATATTTACCTAAAACATCTTCAACTCGTTTTAAGTACATTGTAAGCTGATAATCAATTTGTTTAACCCAGATAATAGAGCCAGCAACAGGTGGTAAATCTCTAACTATACTCATTCTACAACATTTACTTTGTGCATATTGAACCTAAATTAACAATATAACTATTTATAAAAATTATTAAATAAATTAAAGTTTTAATTTTCTTTCTATTTTTATACCTTAAACTTTTCATGTAATGCTTCAATATCATCTTTTACTCTTTGTATTAGCTGTGTTTGGTATTCTCTAATGGCGCCTCGAATATGTGGTCTTACAAAAAGTGCGTTAAAACGTGAAAAAATTCTAAACATTTCATTTGCATTCTTTGCAGTACCTAATTGATCTCGAAGATGTGCTGTAATTCTTGCTTCAACTCTTTCAATACGTTCTTCATATCTACGGACAGCAGCTTTCCAAGATTCAACGCCTTCTTTAGTAATATCAAGACAATCGATTTCTTTTACATTTTCATATGCCAAATTTACTTCACTAATGGCGTTTGCATCTGCTGCATCTAAAGCGAATTCAACTTTTACATTATCATTATCTGGATTCTCCATCGCAGCATTATTATTATTTTGACGAACAGTAGGTCTAAGTACACGAACAATTACTGTTCTGAGTTGTTCATGTTGTCGACGGAAATTTCGCATTTGTTCCATTCTAGTTTGTAATTTTTTATGTGCTGGTAAAACTCTCCATACCATTTTCATATGTTCATCACGTTTTTTCTTCACAATATCTCTTAATAATCCTGTTAATTTCTCATATTCATCATCCCATGTATTAAATACTTCAAAACATTGTTCCATAACTTTTTCAAACTCATCAAATGGAATATGCATTAATCTTCTTGTACCTAACACTTTTAGAAGTTGCTGTCCTAAATCTCTCGAAATAGCTTCTATCAATCTCAATACTCTTTGAACAGGATATTTTGTACTTCTAATTTTTCGTAAATGCATAAATATTTGTTGAACACTAGTTCTTATTCTTTCAAGTTCTGTAGCTGATAATAAATCATTTATTGGAAAATCTTTCATTAATGGATTATAATCATTAACAGTAGCCAAAGCTTGTTGTAGGCCAGTATCTATATCAAAACTAACAGTTGCATGAAACCTTTTTCCATGCTTAAGAATATCAAGTGTTAAAGTAATTTCTATACTCTCTCGTTTTTCTTGTATTCGATGTAATGCTCTTTCCAAATTTAACCAAAAAGAGATTTCTTGTAAAGCAGTACCTGATTCTGGATCACGATTTAATTTAGTAACCTATGGAAAAATGAATATATATATATAATATATATAAATATACATAATATTATAATATTTATAATATTTCTACCTTTTGAATTTCTTTTATCCATCTATTAACACCATTTTGTAATTGATTTAAAAATGTTGAATCTTCAACTTTATCACCAAAATCAGCAACTTTCGGTTTACGATTTTCTTCTGTACATTGTTTAATTACTTGTGCTACAAGTGGATGAATTTGTAATGAAATCTCAGGAATATCTATATTTTGTTGTAAATGCAATAAACCCATTTCAAGTTCTGCTATTTTTTTTTCAACAGATGGTGCCATTTTATCACCATCTCTATCTGCACGACCTGTTTCTTTCACATAACTTTTAAAGTATGGTGCCATAGTCTTGCTTATTGCATGCAATGTTTCATATGGTGGTCCATCTGAAAAAGTAACTAAACGTAGCTGTGAATGAATGGACTTGTCAGCTTCAATTACTGCTCCACGTTTTGTTAAAACTAAGGAGGCCATTTTAGGACTAGTAAAATGTATTTCATTTGATACATAAAAAACTGTACTTTCTTTTTCTTCATCTCCTTCATTGTTATCTTCCTCTGAAAATTAATAAATAAAATATAATAAAATATTTAAAATATATAATATTGTAAAATATTATTATAAAATATTTATAAAATATAAATATTATATAGATATACTATATTTATATCTAAATATCTAAATATATTTATATATTTATAAAAAGTAAAGAATGAATTTAAATAAAAAATTTAATCAATTCATATTTTCAAAAGTTATGTAATTTAAAATCATAAAATAAATATTTCTTTTTAGAGATTACACATATTATTTAATAATAATACAATTATAATTTACTTTAAAGTTATAGATATATAATATAGAACATTAAAATAATATATAATAATTCATTTATATATATATATTTAACTTATTATTTGAAAATATAATATAATTTAATATTAAATATAAAAATATAATTATATATCTGCCAAAAATATAATTCATATTAAACTATATATCATATTATAATTCATATAGTAAACTATTATATATATAATAAAATTAATAAAAAAGAATGTAATAATGACATTTACATGTATTGATTAAATTAAGTATGAGTCATATTTATAAAGGGTTTAAATGTATTAAATATTCAACAATAATATTCAGAATATATTTCCTGTCGCAGTTTGATGCAAGTACCGTTGTATTAAAATACTGCAATGGAGGATATCATATAAGAGCAAAATGCAAAATTCTTAACAATAATTAATTAATTATTCATTATAAATCAATTCACGTACCTTTACTAGAACTTCTTTGTATGTAAAGCGCCCATACTTGAGAGTCACCTAAGAATTTTCTTATACATTCTTGATTGCTTTTATCTTCGAGAGCAGAATTAAATGCGGGTGGAACCACATCTTCATCGGGTAGCAGGACCGTTACGACTTTCTTTAAATAATTAGCGAATGTTGAATATGATACAATTATAACAATTTGAGCCTCCGGAGACGGTTCCCCGGTGCCGTCTAAGGAGTCACCCATCTTACGTTAATCAATATCGCAAAATTTGTAATCTTGAGCGGGTGATCCCCGCTCTAGAATGAACTGTCACAGTGATGACGAATTATAATAGTCATAGACTACGACACAGAAGTACTTACAAATCGCAACGATTCTTTAGTAATAACGCCATTTTCTTATATTCTATTTTATCCATCATTTTGGCTAGTTTTCATGTTATTTCTGTCAAATCAATTAAATTTTATTTTTATATTTTTCTAATCATTATATTTCATATTTAAAAATAACTATTGATATATATTTATAAAATCTTAGTTAATTATATTTTTTTAAATAAAATTATAAAAAAAACAATAAAAAAAACTTTTTCTAAAACAGATTTTACGTAGTAGAAACAATTAAACTTTAACTATGAGATTTATACATACATACACTTTAATATGTAAAATATTATAGCATGCGCACGCGTGTAGATTATGGAATAGAGAAAAGGTGGTTGGAAACAGCAAATGTAGAATTTTTGTGGTGAAAAGAAAAAAAATATCAATATAGAAAAAATTAATACAATAAATAATATTAATTGTAAAAAATTATACTTTCTAAAAATTGAAAGTCTATTATAAGCTTATGTAATTATAGATTTACTTATAATAAAAGAGCTCTTACACCGGCTCGTATCGCATAACTGTCTTGATCGATTTATCTTTCATTTACTTTATAATGGAAGCTTTGATACCTGTAATAAATAAATTACAAGATGTGTTTAATACTGTTGGTGCTGATGCTATACAATTACCGCAAATCGTAGTACTTGGTACACAGGTCAGTTAAAACTTTTTGAATGAATAGAAGATTTATAGTTTATAATTATAATCTAAATTAAAATTTTTTTTTCTAAAAATAAAAATACATTTGAATAATCTAAAATTTATTTAATTGATTTATAAATAATTTGATTTATAATAAATTTTTTGTGAATTAAAAATTTACTTATGATATTGATATGTTGCAGTAAATATAATTTTATTTTTTAGAGTTCAGGAAAATCATCTGTAATAGAAAGTCTGGTTGGTCGATCTTTCTTACCTAGAGGTACTGGTATAGTTACTAGACGTCCTTTAATATTGCAACTTGTTTATACACCCAAAGATGATCGTGAACATCGAAGTGCAGAAAATGGAACATTAGATCTAGATGAATGGGGCACATTTTTACATACTAAAAATAAAATTTATACAGATTTTAGTGAAATTCGTAAAGAAATAGAATCTGAAACAGAACGCATGGCTGGATCTAACAAAGGAATTTGTCCTGAACCAATTAATTTAAAAATATATTCAACATCAGTTGTTAATTTAACTCTCATTGATCTTCCTGGTATTACAAAAGTACCAGTTGGTGACCAACCAGAGGATATTGAAAGTCAAATACGGCAACTTGTTTTAAAATATATATGTAATCCTAATTCTATTATATTAGCTGTTGTTACTGCAAATACTGATATGGCTACAAGTGAAAGTTTAAAACTTAGTAAAGATGTGGATCCAGATGGAAGACGTACATTAGCTGTTGTTACTAAATTGGATCTTATGGATGCTGGTAATTTTTATTAGTACATTTATTATTATTTAAAATTTTTATAATTTCTTTTAATTTGTAAAAATATTATTGTATAATATTGCAGGAACTGATGCTATAGATATATTATGTGGAAGAGTTATACCTGTAAAATTAGGAATTATTGGTGTAGTTAACCGTTCTCAGCAAGATATTATGAATAATAAAAGTATTCAAGATGCATTAAAAGATGAAGCTGCATTTCTGCAACGTAAATATCCTACTTTAGCAAACAGAAATGGAACTCCTTATTTAGCTAAAACTCTAAACCGTTTACTGATGCATCATATTCGGGATTGTCTTCCAGAATTAAAGGTAATACAATAGAGAATTTTTGAATAAGTAACAATTTGTCATACATAGCTAGAAAAACTAAAATAGGCATAATTTGGTAGAACTTATATTTTTTAAAAACAGACGAGAGTAAATGTGATGGTTTCACAATTTCAAACCCTTCTTAATTCATATGGTGAGGATGTTAGTGACAAAAGTCAAACTTTACTTCAAATAATTACTAAATTTGCAAGCAGTTACTGTTCCACAATTGAAGGAACAGCTAGAAACATAGAAACAACAGAATTATGTGGTGGTGCTCGAATTTGTTATATATTTCATGAAACATTTGGAAAAACACTGGATTCCATACATCCATTGGCAGGTCTTACAAAAATGGATATTTTAACGGCTATTCGAAATGCAACTGGTCCAAGACCTGCTCTATTTGTACCAGAGGTTTCCTTTGAATTATTAGTTAAACGACAAATTCGAAGACTCGAAGAACCATCATTACGATGTGTAGAACTTGTACATGAAGAAATGCAAAGAATTATTCAACATTGTGGTACTGAAGTACAGCAAGAAATGTTACGTTTTCCAAAATTACATGAACGTATTGTTGATGTTGTAACGCAATTACTACGTCGACGTCTCCCACCTACTAATCAAATGGTTGAAAATTTAGTTGCTATAGAATTAGCATATATCAATACTAAGCATCCAGATTTTCATAAAGATGCAGCTCTTGTATCATCTTTATTAAAAAATTCTAATGTAGATCATATAAAACATAATAGGAAAGTTCCTTCTACTACAAATACCACATCAAGTAATATAACTTCAAATGAAGCAGTAAGTAATTATTAATAATATTTATAATCATTAATAATATTCATTAATTTATATTTTGTTTGTATTAATATTTTTTCTTATTATATTTTAAACAATATGTGTATAATATATAGATAATATATATAAGAAACATAATAATTTTATGTTTTATTAAATGATATAATATTTAAGTGTTTTTTAATCAATTTGTTCTGTGTGTTATGTAACTAACACATATACATTTCTAATAGAATGTAAAATCAATTAATAATCAAGAAGAAGTGGCATCTTTACCTGAACAGAATAAAGATCAACAAGGACATCAAATGGTTTTAAGCAATTGGCTGTTAAATAATCTTATACCTCAAGGAAGAACTGATTCAACTAGTTCGATTGATGGTTCTCCGGTAAGAAATCGTGAGAGCAGTTCTTCTCCCCATCCAAATTCAAATTCAAATCCAATAATTGAGATACAGAAAGCATCTTCACAACAAAAACCTGTAAATCTGTTACCTGAAGTACCGGTGCAAACATCTCGTAAACTGAGCGAACGAGAACAACGAGACTGTGATGTGATTGGTATGAATAGAAATGAAACTCTTTTTTTTTTTTTTTAAATAATATTTTATATCATTTATTTATATTATTTTATTTATATATTTTATTTACAGAAAGATTGATAAAATCATACTTTTACATTGTACGAAAATCTATACAAGATAGTGTACCAAAAGCTGTCATGCATTTCTTAGTTAACTATGTAAAAGATAACTTACAAAGTGAGCTTGTAACACATTTATATAAATCACATCATGCTGAAGTTCTTTTAAATGAAAGTGAACATGTTGCTGTTAGACGCAAAGAAGCAGCAGATATGCTAAAAGTATATATCTTCATATTTATCATATAAATGATAATATTTTTTTTATATAATATATTTTAAAGTTCTAAACAATTTATCGATCTATGTGTTTTTATTATAGGCATTAACGCAAGCTGGTCATATTATTAGTGAAATTCGAGAAACGCATATGTGGTAATAGAATTTATCTATTATTTACATGATCAATTTATAGTTCAATTTAGACAGTTTGGTTTAATAAACTGACAAATGAAGTCATATATGTCTAAACACTGTATATAATTTGTATTTTTCATGCAAATAATGTTTACAATTATAGTAGTTTTTAAGATTTTTTTTAGTTTTATTTCATTGGTATAAAAAATAAAATACAATCACACCTGCATTTATAATAAATTTTGATATTAAATAATCAAAATATTACCATTTATAACAATGATACCATAATTTATAATAATGTTGCCATAATTTTATTTTAAAAGCTTTTCTAAAGTTATGCAAATATTTATATTAAAAAAATTAACTTTTTTTTATAAGAAATATAAAAGCAAATATAAACGATCATAGATATAAAGCAGTTTGTTATATTTTGTAACATTTTGCACTGCATGAAAAAATTAATAGTAGTTAATGTAAAAGATAATAAGGATCTTATTTATGATTACTTGTGATACAGATCCAAAGCTATGTGTATGTTGTGTGTTTACTCGTGTGTGCATATGATATATATTATATATGATTAGTAATTTTTATTGCCTTTTGTTATTGAGAGGTACAAGCAAATTGATTGTAACACTGTATAATACATTGTTGTGTTTTGATAGTCTCCATATTGGGTGTGATAAAAAATTTTTCAATAAATTGTATATGCTCAAGTAATTGAAGAAGAGGCTGTTCATAATGGCCTTCATGCATTTTAGAAATAGCATTTAATCTTTTTTTAACTGATTTTTGAAGTTGATTTTTTATCTTTTTTAAATTAATTGTCTTAGTACAATTACATTGTTTGTTTAATATATTTTGCATATGTTTTTCATTTAATGCAATTATGCCAATAATTTCTAAACATGTTTTACACTTATATTTCATTATTTCGGGTAACGGATATTGCCAATTTTGAATACACGCATCACATGTACATAGAAAACGGTATTTTTTCCATAAATATTCGATTCTTGATAACTTGTTTTCACTAAGCCAATGTGGTCCATAACAATCAAGAATTTCTGTACCCTTACCAACAAAACGTAATGTTCTTACTACAACTATTCCTGTGAAAAATTATTCAAATTTATTTGTAATATATAAAATATAGAGAATCATTTATTAAGAACACAATTTTTACCTGATGGATAAGTATGACGAACAACATTTGGATAACAACTATGATTTATAAGACTAACCGAAGGATAAATTGCTCCACCTATTTGTCTTGGTTCCCAAATATGTGTTTTTTTGTCATATATATTTTCCACAATTTCATAAGCATTACAATTAATAGCCTGTAAGTGATGCAATATTGCTACTGCCAAAGAGATGAAGGATTCTTTTAAATAAATAACATCCATTTTACTCAAGACAAAAGTAAAGCACTTTGCTAAAAATATAGCTTCGATAGCACGAATGAGATTTGTTTTAGGTTCCATTTTTGTACAATGAGTTTCTAAATTTAATATAGTACGATAATCGTAAGGATTATAAATTTCATTTGTTCCTAAATTACTACGTTCTTTATTTATATTTGTAACATAATATTGAAGAAAATTATTGTTTAGAAAAGGAATTTTTTTTTTTTCGATATTGTTAATTTGTTCAGTTGAAGATAAAAATCCTGAAATTATCATTCTATAAGCTAACAACAAATATGAAGTATTTCGTTGTATTTGTTCGGAATCATTTTCAAAGAAAGCATCAAATATGAAACATTCATACTGATGATATATTTGCCACGCTTTACTACGACATTTTTCCGAACAAAAAGATACCTGTAGAAGTATAAATTTAATCATATTTTAGAAATAGTCAATATATATTAGTAAATTAAAATACGAAAAAATAAATATAAAACAATATAAATGAATTAAAATTATTTATCCTACTAACTGTTTGACAATAATGGCAAGGAATTTTAACACTATTACTCGACATTAGAGTAATATGACAATGTAAACAATTTCTACCAAGTGCTTCTTTATTTGTACTGAAAGCAAATGGTGTTTCAACAATAAGAACAGATCCTGCTTTGATGTTCTTGGTAGCTATAAGATGTCGACCTCGTTTTTCATCAAATTGTAAAGTAACAGCATCTGAACAACTTTTAAGAATAGTATGTTGTTTCCCATTAAGAGTAGGAATTATTGGTACATAATTTGCTATCTCGAAGGAAGTATTTTGATTTTTACTGTATTTTTTATGCAATCTTTTGTCCTGAGAAGATGATTCTTTCAAACTTTTATAGCATTCACGTTCTAATTGCATACATGCTTTTCTATGTTCCAAAAAACCGTTTATACTTTCAGTAGTTGTATTGTAAAGATTTTCAGGAAGTGCAAGCATGCATTCACAATATTTTAAGCATTTTACAAAAGCTTTCGAATTATAATAATAGTGTGCGCAATCTAAAAGCGCATCTAGAAACAATTTACTACTTACACTGGCCTTAAACAGTGTTTCGGTAAGGATACTACTTTTATTTGTTTCTTCGTGCACAATTCCATCTTTAACTATCATTTCGCGATTTTTGTTACAAAGTTCTGCTGCTTTAATATCATCCTTACCCTTATATGATTCAATAATTTTTATATTTTCAATACTCGGTATGCTTATAAGGACTTTAATCATTTCTTCTCTATCTCCATTTTCAGAAAATTTCTTGAAATTATTTGCATATGGCTCTATGACAGCATCATAAGCAATCTTAAAAAATTCACTAAAGTTGATATACCTATGAAAAATTTCAATCATAGTTTCAATCATATAGAATATATATTAACATATATATTCATCATTGATACATAATAATTGATATAAATGATACATATAATTGATATAAATAATTTTTATTTTTGCATTTAATGTTAATAATTGTATTATATGATTTTAGATCTCTTGTCAATGTAAGTTAATTAAGATTAAAATATATTATAATTTTATATTATATTATATATTATATTATATTATATTTCATGAAACATTCTTAAAGAATTAATTCTAAAGATCAAAACAAATATAAAAGTTAAATATAAAATATACACAAATATCGGTTGAATTATAGACAAATGAAGTGAGACAAAAAGAGGGAGATTCATTCTGATTTCGTTACACCGCTATTATATTTTGTTATTGCTTCATTTATTTTATCTAATGCGAATTTAAAATGCTTATAACTTAATAAATAAGCTACAATTAATATTTTTATTAATTTTTGTGTTTTTTTGAACTCTTGAATTAACCCTTCAAAAATATTCCATAACTATATATATTAACACATAGTTCGAATAATAATTTTTATATATCTTTGATATCATTTTTTATACATAATTTTTTTAATATTTTTTATTATGCAAATTAAAACTTTTTATTGATTTAATTTATACATTTAATTTAATTATTTAATTTAATTTTTGAAATAAAGAATAAAATATATTTTTTTAAATATATGAAAATTCATAAAAAAAATTGTTTACTTACCCTTTTGCGACAGACATGATTGTTTAAAATATTAATAAATTGTATAATTATACTATTAAATTAACACTCGTATTTTTATTATAAATAGAAGACAAATGAGCTGCGATAAATTCTAAAATTAGATATTAGATTTCGTACTGGGATATATTCATGACACATTTATATTTATATTTATATTTTAATATAAGATCATTAAAAAATATAATAAACAAATAAAATAAAATTCATTATTCATTATTATATCATTACTAATAAAAAAATCTTTTAACATTCTAAATAAATTATATAATGATAATTTCATAACAATATATATATATTTTAATATTTTCAATTATGAATTCACTTCATTTATGAATCAAAATATATATTTTGTAAAATATTTAAAATAATTATAAGTTTTTGGATTCTAAATTAAAATTTAAACATTGTTTGATACCACTTTTTTACAGTTGATGTCACTAGTGTAGTATAAGTAACCATTAAGAGTAAACGTCACATGATAAAAGCGGGTGTGAGCGCTTTTCTCTTAATTTGTATATAAAGTGTTCTTATTCTTAATATTTATGAAACTATATCATCAAGTTATATTTTAAAATTAAAGTCAATTATTTATTAAAGTTTTTTCATTTTTCTTAAGAATTATATATAACAACGAAACAAAAATAGCATAATGAGATACATTTTGGGTACTACTTTTGCGGGTACTGCTTCAGCAACAATTGTAGTATTAGGTATTGACTTTTATTTTTAAATAAAATATTAAACAATTAATTTAACAATTAATTATTCAAAGAAAATAAAATTAACTGTAAATATTATTAATTAATTATGTAATTTTTTTATCTTTATAAAATTTATATTTTAAATAATATTTTCTTGTAGTATTGTATCATGTATTTACTGGAAAAGGTGAGCGTGTTAGTATTGCATGGTAAGTAAAGCACATTTAAATTTGGTATTTTTTTTATTTAAGGTTATATATATTATAAAATATTGTTAAGAGAATATTATTAGGTTTTTAGAAAATACCTCACCATATATGTGGGCAACTCTTGGTATTGGACTTGCAGTAGCTTTATCTGTTGTTGGTGCTGCATTGTAAGTTTAATTTTTTTATAAATAACTTATATTTAAAATGTAATATAAATTTATTATTTCAGGGGAATACATACAACAGGAGTTTCAATTATTGGAGGTGGTGTAAAAGCACCAAGAATTAAAACAAAAAATTTAATTTCAGTAATATTTTGTGAAGCTGTAGCTATTTATGGTTTGATTACTGCCATTGTATTATCTGGAATGTTAGAAAAATTTACTGCTGAAGCTATTCAAAAGGAAGAAGTTCGTGATCAAAATTGGTTTGCTGGTTATTTAATGTTTGGAGCAGGTTTAGCTGTTGGTCTTGTTAATTTATTTTGTGGTATAGCTGTTGGCATTGTTGGTTCTGGTGCAGCCCTTTCTGATGCAGCAAATTCTGCACTTTTTGTTAAAATTCTTATTGTAGAAATATTTGGTTCTGCCATTGGACTTTTTGGATTAATTGTTGGAATTTATATGGTAAGTTATTTAATGAAGATATTTTTGTTTTTTAAAATTCTAATTAATTCATATAAATTTGCAGACATCTAAAGTAAAGATGGGAAATAAAGTATAAATTATTAAAATAAATAGTAATATTATATAATATCCATAAAATATTTTTTAGATTCATTATCTTTCATCACTTAGTGATGATTGAAATGAAAATATAAAAATAAAAATTATTATGTTTAAATCAATTTAAAATTTTTGTTATATAAGATTAATATTTTGTTTTTATATTGAACAAATATATATATGTAGTTTTATTATGAATAGATTTTAATTTGTATAATTTTCACAATTTTTGATTATAAATTTTTGTGTATAAATAATTATTTTTAATATTGTAAAGTTCATTATTTCAACAGAATCTTTTATTTAAAATATTTTGAGTATGATCATAACACACTCTTTTTTGAATGCTTCTCTACTGTATATATATTTTTTAACTATAATATTATATGAAATAAATATGATATATGATATATGTTTCATGTATATATAAAATATACTATATATAATATTATTTATGAGTTGATTTTTTTTATTAGATAATATAAAAAAAAGTTCTTTAATAAAAATATAAAAATTCTTAACAAATATTATATATAAATTCAAGACTTATATATATATATCAATAGTATTACAAAAAAATTCTTGCTATCCTTGATATCTAATGATTGATTATATATAATACTATCATTTTCCATAAATCATTATAGAGTGAATATTTTTAAATGCCTTCTCTAAGCACTTCACATATTCACTAGCGTTGCTGTTATTTTTATAACTTGTCACGATAGTTCCCAATCTCTTATCTTGTATCATGTATCTAAATATTAAAGTGATTATATGTAAATAAAATATTCAAAACTATGTATGTTATCAAGTTGCAAATGATATATTTGTAAAGATAATAAAGAAAACTCACCCAATTCCATATCCATTTTTTATTGCTGGTCCAAAACCACCAGCATATATAATTGGATCTGAAAGAGTTGATGTAGATAAAATATTATTATTTATATTATCATATGCAGAATCTTCAAAAATAGCTGGTTTTGAAGAATTTGAATATTCCCAAATTTTTTTTAATGCAAATAAATGTCTATCGAATCCTTGTCCTATAAAAAAGGATATAATAAATATAAATATATTTTTAATTATTCATCATTTCTTCATTATTTTTCTATTAATGTTTATATTTTATAATATAAAATTTAATAATAATATATGTAACATTTTATAATTACCCATAGCAGCTTCTTTAGAAAGTTCACTGTGAACTTTACTACAATTAATTATTAAATTTTTTAATTCGGACATGGATAAATTATTATTTTTCTGAGCTATGGCTTCACATGCTCTTTTTGTTTCCATTGTGCATGATCTAAGAGTCTCAGTACGACCATGTTTAAATGCAGCTGTACTACAAGATTCATATGTTGGTACTACACAATTTTTTTGATAATATATAGCTAACTGAAAAGCTAATTGCATAATTGCATCAGAGCTTAAACCAAATCTTTTACATTCATTTTTACCAAAATCATTAAATATTATATGATCAACACTTAAATTTTCAATCCATTTTTCAAATTTTTTTTTTTGTGTATACACAATATTTTGTATTTTACTATCTATAATAAAATTGAGCTTTTCCACTTCTTCTTTTTGAAGATATTTGATATCATCAGCAGAAAATTTTGGCTGTTTTGTAATATCATATTTTACATTCTTAAAGCAGAAAAAAAAATTAAATACTAAAAATTTTTTAATTCATTTCTAGAAAAAGAAAAAAAAATTAATATTTACTTTAAGAAATCTTAATATAGCTACTCCATCTCCCCATGAATGTTCAAAATTTATTCCAGCATATCCATCTTGTGTAACAATTAAAGAAAATGATTTATCAAACCATCTGTTTGTTCCATCCGCATGGAGATATGTCCTAATTAACTCATTATAGTCAGTGCCAACATAAATATCATCTAATATTATTACAAATATAGCAGAATCTATTTTTTGTAAAATTTCTTGGTTACCAATTTGTGATAAATATGTTCTGATTTTGGCCCAAAAATCACGTTCTGATGTTGTAAGTATACCAATAGGAGTTTCATTACTTAATAAGGTATCTTCTAAAATAGATTTTAAGCAATTAGCTATTACATTTGGTTGATAAATATAACCATTTTTATCTATTACATCAAAAGAATAAAAATGTCCTTTTCTCATTACAATTATATGTCTTCCAATTGTATTTTCATAAATTTCATCTTTTATTGATTTTGGTAATCTTGTTGTATTAAATAAATTATGATATTGTGACATATCTAAAGGGAAGGCCTAAAATAATAAATTTTTATCAGAAATGTTATTTTAAAAAAAGTTATTTTATTTATTTATTTTTAATTGTGATAAAATTATTTTACCTTAAATAAATAAGCTCCATACCATCTAAATTCAGAAGGAAGAAATCTTGTAATAATATGAAATATATTATTATGAGCTGTTTCAGATTTTAAATAAAATATTTCTGGTTGTAAAATATTTTCTTTTAATGACTTCATAAATCGTAATGATGATATAATAAGATTTGTAGCTTTTACTAATTGTATATTTTGTTCTGGATTTGAATCTGGTTCAAGAACTAAGAAAGGATTATAGTTGATAGGTAAAGGTTTACGATCTCGTAGATACATATCAAACCATGGTTCACTAATATAACTAGTATTATAATTTTTAGCATCTTTTTCAATTAGTTTCTTATGTAATTTAATACCATCTTTGATCAGAAATTCATTAACATAAATTGCAGTTTTCTTTAATTGTTCTTTAGATAACAATGGCCTTTGTGCATTTAAATATCTTCTACATGTATCTTCTAATTTTGGAATAGGCAAACGTGGTAGAGATAATTGAAAATGCATTGTTGGAGTTTTACTTTTTTCAATATATTGATATTCTTCATTTTTTTTTGTAGATATTCTTCTAAAATAAGTATATATATATTTTTACATTATTTAAATATATTTCATTGTTAATAATAATATTATAATTAAATATTGAAATATTACCTTGATGTTTGTAATAATAATTGTACTTTATCTTGATCAATCTAAAATATAAATATTAATATGATTATGAAATTATTATATTAATTATATATTAAATATGTGTTAATATGTGAAATTTACGAATCTTACTAGTTTCTTTTCAAAGTAATTATATTTTAATATAAAAGATAGCATATTGTATTTATTTTATAATTTTTATTTACAATTACACACTATATACACAACTTTATAAAAAATATGTAATAATATAAAATATTTGTATAATATAAAAAGTAAAATATTAATAGATAAAATATATTTTCTTGTATATTTTTATAATATTATTAATTTAAATAGATAATAGCCTAAACTTTATTTTGGAGCACTAAAACTTATTAACTCTTTTTTGTGCTTTCTAATAGTAGTTAATCTGATGATTAAAATCCAAAAATATTAATTTTAAGTTTAGAAATTCATTAATTTAAAAATTATTTCTATATAAAATTAGTGCTTTTTAAGCACTTTTTGACAGGTTACAAGACACCATATTGGTTTATTTTCCAGTTCGTCCTATGAGCGGAGTCACTGTCTGCATGTGAATGATAGCCATTACAATCCATTAAATAACATCTTCAAAGTTACTGGTTAGGTCATATTCTTTTTCCGGCCGCCTACGGCGGCCGGTAATTTCAATAATTATTATTTTGGTAAGTTATTTTTGTTTCAATATCGAATCAACTTATATTGAATAAACAATGTTTGTAATTGTATTATTATATTTTGTGCAAACTAATCAGAGAAACAAAACTTGTATAATCTAACAGTCAAATTTGACTTATCGCGCCTAAATAGTCATTACTCAAATGCAATCTATAACTCCGTTCATTGGATGAATTGTGAATATAAATCAATAAATGATATTCTATTCATTGACTTTACTTACGAATAATTTTTGAATCAGTGAGTTCCTAAACTTAAAATTAACATTTTTGGATTCTATTCGTCAAAAATTATCAAAAGGCATAAAAACTAAATAATCACATGATATAAAATAATAAAATTGAAACAAAAATTTTGGTAAATAATTTTTGGAAAAAATTATTTGAAATCGCCTCAGAAATCATTGAAATTTTCATAATCGACATTTGGGACATACTATATAAAAATATTAGTCTCTATAGTTATATCATATATAGAATGTCAATATATTCATAATACATCTGCAAGATCGATTTTAAAAACCAAAACAAACAAAAATTAATATTTAAAAATATTTAAGGTTTATTTGTAAACAATTAAACAAAACAAAAAAAAAAGATTTTATTATTATATCACTGTTGCACTTTATTTTTATCATATTTTATTTAACACGAATTTAAATTACTTATAACTTAATAAATAAACCTCAAATATTTTTGTATTTATTTTTTGTACATTTGTATTTATTGGCTTTTAGAATTGATTTTCTAAAAATCATGAATATATTAAAACATATATACAAATATAAAGAAAGATGCAATCATTTGTTTTAGATATATCAATGTATAAAAATGTATAATAATTCCAAAATATATTTTATTCTAAATTTTTTTATTATCTTTTATAATATTTTTCTTTAATGATTTTCTCTATCTCTATTAATTTTGAAAGTATAATTTATATCAGTTATTAAGACATATATAAATCGTTTGTAATATTATATTATCTTTTTTTTTGTTTGATGATAATATAAATATATATATATATATATATATATATATATAATAAATTTTAATAACTTTTTAAATATAAAATTTTATTAAAAATTTAATGTACTATAAAATAATACTATAAATATATTCACAACTAGTATTGCAAAAAAATGTATTTAGGAAAATATGTTTTTCAACCAATAGCAAAATGTATGTCTGTATAATCTAAAATGTTCGTGATTGGTTGTTTTAATGAATTTCACGAATTTCCCGCTTTTTAGAATGCTATAGAAGCGTAATGGAACATTTAACGAATATAAATAATATATTGTGCATTTTTCAATTTTTTTTCTCAAGATTTATGAGAATCTTGTACGATTTCTCTTGATACAGTTAAAATAGTTTTGTCATCGATTAAAAATGTGCCTTAGAAAAATGTTAGATATATCATGAAACTTTTGTGCCGAAAAATTTACTATATTTGTGAATATATACATTATAATCAAAGATTTTTAGTGATGTGTAGTGAAATTCAATATAATACGGAGTGCCAAAAACAACAAAACTAAAATATAATTCATTGATATTATATTGTTTGATAAAAAATAAGTTGTTTTCATGAATGTAAAATCAGCATTAATATTATAAGAATGTAAGGTTAGATATACGTTATAATTTATATTCTGTGTGTTATTATTTCTTAATATATTATTTTGTTTATATGATAAAAGTGTTTAAATAAATCAATAGAACTAGAAAAAATCAACAATATAAATAGTTCAAGGACATTCTTCTTCATCATTTTCATAGTGTGCATTGTGCAGTGTATACAATAGATACAATCTCCAAATATCTACGTGATATGTTTTTACTTTGATTACTGCAAGAAACATAAACATGTTAGTAGAAATAAATTAGCGATCGAGTTTTGATATTTTCTATAATTCATAATTAATACAAAAATAAAACATAAATATAGTTTTATATATTTAATATTTTGTAGGGCAGATCGAGATTATGATATGGGTCCAGCTACAGAAATGATGATAAATGATTTTGATGATGAGCGGACTTTAGATGAAGAAGAAGCTTTAGAAGGTAGTGAAGATTCTCACAACGAGTTGTCCAACTTACAAAAGGTATAATTCTGAGGTGAATGAGTTAAATATTTAACATATGCAATGTTCATTTTGTAACAAGTTTCTGATCCCAACTATTCTAGGATCAAGCCTGTGAAATGAAAAAATCAAGCCCATAAATAATTACAATTATGATAAGTTTCTACAACACTTTGGACTCAAAGTGCGTTCTCGTAGTGAGATTCGTATGTTTAGTCTGTTTGTTATATGTGGCATGGTAATCATTTGTGTTTTTGTCTTCTTTCAGGAAGGTGATATGCCACTAAAAGACCTACTTGCGATGTATGGATACGGGGATCCATCAACGGAAAATTCAAACAGTTCAGACCGAATGTTAATTCCATCTGGAAGCGGTGATCCAGAAATTGAAGGACAATATTCAGATAAAGGAGATAATGACGCAGATGATGATGAAGATGATGATGAAGCGGATGCAACTAGTAATGAACCAGATCTCAAGCAATTTTATACAGAAATGTTGGTAAAAGGAAAAGATTCGTCGTCATTAGTATCAGGATCAACAATGAAAGGAAATAATACCAATAGTGTAGGTACCGGAGATAATAGTAGACGACATAGAATTCATGATGATGATGAAGATGATGAAGAAGGTGAAGTGGAAGAATGTTCTATGATGGATGGTTGTAGTAACAATGAAAGCACAAGAACAACTTCAACTATTGGTGGTAATACTACTAAATGTAGCAGTATAACCGCACTTGCTAGCTGTACAACAAATGATAATACTGGTGGTGGAGTGGAAATTAATGTTAGCAGTGGTATGGTAGATGGAGGAGAAGATGGAATAGTTAGTAGTGGTATAGGCACATCAAGATTACTAAGAAGCGTTTCACGACCACAAAGCGAAGAAGAAGAAGATGATTGTGATTATAGTCCAGATGAAGAAGAATGGAAGAAGACAATCATGGTTGGTATTAATTATCAAGCGGCTATACCAGAAGGTCTTTGCCATTATGATGATGCTTTACCTTATGAAAATGAGGATAAGATGTTGTGGGATCCTAGCCATATACCTGAAGAGGAAACTGAAGAGTTTTTAGAAAGAGCACAATTACCAGCTGTAAAAGGTGGTTCTCTTCCTACAGGATCTCATATCAGAGATGACGAACAAGCCTTATATTTATTGTTACAATGTGGCTATAATCTTGAAGAAGCATTAAGGAGACGAAGAATGAACGTCGTACCACCAACGGATGCAGTTAGTCTATGGTCGGAAGAAGAATGTCATAATTTTGAATCTGGATTACGAAGTTATGGAAAAGATTTTCATCTTATACAAAAAAATAAGGTATGCATCAAGTATAAACTTGAACTATTTTATGGTAAGAAATATATATATAACGTAAATTATTATAATAGGTTAGAACGCGATCTGTTGGAGAATTAGTG
Organism: Apis florea; assembly: GCF_048593485.1. NCBI lineage: Eukaryota > Metazoa > Arthropoda > Insecta > Hymenoptera > Apidae > Apis > Apis florea. The sequence continues at coordinate 753,042 of NW_028256864.1, read as the reverse complement.
CAATTTTATTATCTTTGGAAGAAAACAGAAAGACATGATATATTTACATACAAAGCTCGTTTAGAAAAGAAAAAATATGCTTTGCATCCTGGTATCACGTGAGTATTTTCTCTGCTTTATAATATTAAAATATATATATACATAAAAAAAATATATATTTATACGTTTATAAATTTAAATTATTATAATAATTATATATTTTTTTTTTTATTTTTCTTTTCTATTAAATAAACTTGTAATCAATTAAATTTTGATCGAATTATATAGTTTCTATTGTTACATTTTTATGTTACGATTGAAAACTTGAAGTATGACAAGATCGTTGAATCGTAAGCAGGGACTATATGGACCGATTTCTGGAAGAACAAGAGGGTGTTCGCGATCGTAGCAGTTCACCAAACGTTCATTGTTTACTATACGGTGATGCGAAACGACAAAGGTCAACCGTTAGTGTTCCAAATAACGAGGAAGCAAAATCAGCGGAACCATGGGATGGTTCTGTAATTGACTCTTTAGCAGACTCGAATGGACCGACACCAGTACCACCGCCACCACCACCTCCACCACCACCACCACCAATATCAACTGCTGTAACTGTATCTTCAGGTTCTGTTTCAACTATATTGTCAACATCTATATATTGTACTGCGACAACTCGTCATTCCGATTGTTCACCGTCCGATTCTAGCTATACAAATCCACATATGTGGTCGAATTTGACATCTCGAAATCATTCTACCTCCTGTATCGTAACGACGATCTCAATAAATACAACAACAACAAGTACTGTTCCAATGGTTACGGCCATTGGAATCACAAGCACGGTTACAAGCAGTTCTACCATCACTTCTACTGCCTCTAATAATTTTTATCGCTCGCGAGTAACGTCGAGAAACAATGATGTGCATGATACACCATCACCGGAGAACATTTTACCTCATTTACCTCCTTAGCGTCGAACACAACTTTCAGGTTTTCAGCCTGGAAGGTGTCAAATATCTTGGTGCGAGATGATTTATTTAACACTCGCGTTATCATTATCGTCATAACATATAATATTCGTTAATACCACGAATTATATTTTTATACTATATCGTAATATGATTATTAATTTCTATAGCGAAAATAAAAAAAAAAGAAAAAAAAAGTTTTTCGCGAAATCGAAATAAATAATAGCAAATTAAGTAAAATTGGAAAGATAATTGATTAGATTAAGTGGTATATGAACATAAATTACTACAGCTTTTTCCATACTTTCTGCTTTCTACTTTCCTATAACCATTCCCGATGATCCTGTAGATTTACAAAAAGAATATAAGTTTAAAATGTGTCTAAATGATTCGCATTTTCAGATTTATAAATAATTAAATGTTATTAAAGCGAATGAACGATACAATTACAGAATTGTAGTAACAGACAAATTTATAAAAAATAATAATCGTTATTTAAAACACGTATCTAATTCTTGCTACTACTGATTGTACAAAAATTTATGATTTACAAATTTGAAAGAAATAGGATTTTGGTAATTTGAAATGGTTAAATTAAATGAAATTTGATGAATATATACTTCTTTTTTTTGTATTTTCATCAAGGATGCACAATATGTTAAATGTGACTTTTTGTTATCTCAATCATTATTTTATCCACACAAAAGAAATTTTAAGTACATTTGTGAATCCTTGCAATTAATTTTTTTATCCTTTACACATACTAAACACAAAATTATAATAAAAATTGTTATTTTATTGCGAATTCCAACATATATTATAAATCAGTTTTTTGTATAGTATTAAATAATTTCTTTTCGCTTTTTTCTTCTTTTGAATTTAAAGCACATATATTTATCGAAATTCCAGTTGTTATCGATATTGTGTTAAATCTAAAGATTCCACAACAGTCTTAAATAACTTTCCCATCAAAGATAAAAATTGTATATTATTAATATTGATTGCGTATTTTCCTGTAGTGTGCACATTCTCTTTGAATATAGTTCCTTGTATTTCTTTTAATCTAGCGGGTAAGATGGTTTGATTGAAGTCAACAGTTTGTTGAATAGTCCTTATGCTTTTAGCATCAGAATTGATTAGAGAACCCTTAACTTGCCAGTCATCAGGTGTACCCCGATGTTCAAGAAAATCAAAGAAAACTCCTAATTCAGTCACTGTTTCGCGCGCTATTAATTGTCGATCTCGAAGAGCGATTCTTGGACTTCTAACTCCTTCCAGAGCTTGATACAAGATCAATACGAGATTAATTTCAAGAGCAAATCTGGTATTATTTTCATCCATAGATTCAAACCAAGGATCGCTAAATTTTTGATACTTTGCTACAACAGGGCTATCACTGTTTGATATTCCTTTTGTTACATGTCTACCGCTTGTTAAGGCTGTTGCTCTTGAGAGAATAGTATTTTCGCAAATAAGAGGATCGTAAGGTCTGCGTACAAGTCTTGGACTGCTTAATAACGGCACAGTTACATCTAAGCCACTTACATATGCCAAAAATTCACTTCCTACATTAGAAGAGGATCTTGACGTGGAACCAGATGCCGCATGAATAATCCTTCTAAGATCTTTGCTCGAATGCATTCGCCGATCTTCTGGTGCAGCATGCTCCCATTCTTTTTTAGCAGAGTCTGTTTTATCTGTTTGCTTACTAAGTGAAACGGACGAAGAACTGATGGGCTGAGATCGATAATGTAGAGCCTGTGTAAATAATTGCGTCGAACTAATGATCGTGCCATAAGTTAATCGTGGTCCGGAACTCATGCTCATATGAGGTGGTCCAAAATTCATTTCAGCCATTGGAGTATAGCAAAAATCTTGCGTATATATAGTATCTACAAGAGTATTTAGTCTCGGTGAAAAATGAACGAAACTTAACGCACAGGTTGTATTTATAATGATCAACTTGTTAACTAACAATTTTAATTCACCACTTGGCAATCTTTTATCACAAGATTCTAATTCTTCAGCACTTTCCACACTGATACCATCAATAATGAATTTAAGAATTCGTGGTCTTAGTAATAGATTTACGGTGTTATCATATGCCAAATACATACATTTAATTAGAGTTTCACAAACATTTGGTTGTATCGAATTCCAAACATATGGTTGCGTTGCAATAATATGAATAAGAGCAACGAGAGATTGCACCAAATCGGCAGCAAGAAGATCTGCTGTATGTCTTAATAAAGTTGACGCAACCATTAATTGATATTCATGAGAATGTAGAAACATTGTGATAGATTTGATATAAACATTAGGCATTTCTCTAGTGACAAGTCCTATTAAAAATTCAAGGCCAAGTGTATAAAGCGGCCACCAATCCTGACATCGCCATTGTCCATTTGGACAATCATCGTATAATGAATCTAACATACTATTTCCAATGTCAATGGGTGGAATTAAACTTAACCATAATTTCGCGATATCATTTTCATTAATTGGATGTAAAGCGTAAGGAGATCGAATGATTAAATTAAGCAAATTAAGAGCAGCAGTGCTAAATCTTAAATATGAATATTTTTGTAAAGTAACACCGATGCACGTCATCAATTCCGGTATCATTTGTCGAAATTGTACACAGCTAGATTTTCGTTGACACTTTGTAGTATTTCGTTCTATATAGGAACGTAATACTTGGGTAACCATACAAACAGCTAAAGTTGCTGGTAAACTTTCCCGAATCCCGCGAACAGTTTCTGCATTTCTTTCTTCGGCATTCTTTTGTGTAGTTACACTATCAATCGTATCTATTTTACAATCGATCTCTTTTCGTTTAACCAAATGCTGTTCTTGTTTTCTTCTTTCTAATTGAATAGCAGCTTCTTTTAACTCCTCTAATTCACAGGCAGCAATTGTACAGGAATGTGATAGAAGATATTCGAGACTTGATACATCCTCGCGTAAAGTACTTTTCACGCATTGTACGCATCCGAGAAGCAAAGAAATTAATGTTTGACGTAAAGATTTTCCAAAAGTGCAATAAGCTTGACTAATTTCTTGCATTAACTGTGTCAATCCAGATTTAAAAATTCTGGAATCATCAACACACATTTGTTTCCAAGAAGTAATACATCGAAGCGATAAAGAAGCTAGCAACATAGTAATTTTTCGGCTAGAAACATCATAAGATTGCTTGATCCGTTCAAGTAGCGATTCTAAGGAACGTTGCGTTATTAATTGTGCTTGCGATACATTAATAGGATAATTCATAGCTATTCTTTCATCAGTTAATGTGACAATAAAATTGTACCAAGATTCCAAATTAGTTTCATATAACGAATCTGTAATATTAATATCTCGCTTCTCACAACTGTTTAATGATTCTTGTTTAACAGTATGTACATCATCAAGTATGTATATTGCCAATTTTTTCCAATAATCTTTCGATTTGTCCAATAATTTTTTCAGATTCATAGTAAAATCATCTTCCAATGTAGTACTTTTGAACAATTCTAAAGTAATTATATCTAGCAAATGAGAATAACCTTTTGCACCTGGTAATATTTCTCTGAAAAGCGGAGCAAAAAGGTGAGTCCAAAAATTTTCGCGTTTTCGAAAAAAATTTACAAGAATTTCATTTCTATGATACCACATTGCTCGTAATAACGCCATTGTGCTATTATACAACTTGTCGCTAACAATATCGTCTCTTTCATAGATTCGATTTAAATATTTAACTAAAAATTGTCTACATCCTTCAGTAAAAAATTCTTCTACCGATCGAGGAAAGATTCGTTTGCATTCTGCTGGATGTACGATATTAAAGAGAGCTTCTGTAAGACCAGGTTGTTTTTCTAAGCATACAGCAACTAGTTCAAGAATAGCAACTTTGACATCTGCGACACAAGTTGGTGACATAAGACCTCTACGAGAAGCGAAAGTCTCTCGTATAGCTGTACCGTCCATACCCATACAAACTAAAAGTGACATAGATGATCCTTCAGCAAATTTTTTTAATAATCTAACAGCCATTGCTTGTAAAGGTGGACTGAACCAAACATACAAATAATTTACAATTGTAGGTACTATTAAAAGTCCATTTGGTACACGAGGTGAAGAATATAATGCAGCTTCTAATGGTGATCTCTCTCCTATTTCTAAACCCAGGGATTTTCGGAATATAAGTAATCTATTTACTACAGATAAAGCTAATTGTACACTTTTGATTGCTTTGAAACCTTTTCCGCGAATCCAATCTGTTTCTGCCATCATTTTATTATGTAAAGTACGTTCGCCAGTACGAATTAATTTAAGTAAAGCATGTCGTGGTTCTAAATACAATAAACTATATGCAACAACAAGTTGTAATTCATTACGTATATCTTCTTTTGGTAGACTAGATTCGAGCGCTCTATGAAGACAAAACATGCTTTTTAACCACAAGTCAGTTCTTTCTGCATCCGAATCGAAATACCAGAAATCTAATTTTGGTAAAACACCTTGCAATAAAAACACCATGCCAGGTATTTCTATTGTATATAGAGCTTCCTCGTTGTATTTTCTGATTAAATATTTTGATAAAATATCTAAATATGCATTCAAAATTGGATAAGAATGAGCGATCGTTTCTATTGCAGATAACCATGACGCAATTATACCACCATCGAAGGAAACTGCTTCAGCAAAATCTAATGTTTTTTGATACCGATTATTAAATCTTGGATAGACACCTGCTCGCATTCGAGACAAAATTTCTTCTGGATATTCTAATACAAGTTCGGATGAAATACTGATGCAAGCTGCAACTATTTTGTATATATACATTTTTTCTTCAGGTAATACAGGATAAGAAAATCTGTTTATGATTTCAAAACTTAATTCTGTTGGAATAACCATATTTTCTCTATTCCATATTTCTATGTGTTTAGCTAATGTTTTTAACAATTTTAAACCTTGTGAAACATACTCTGGCAAATTTTTATTCATTTTATTACAGCCTGTAATTCCACCACCTGCTTGGGAAAACAGCTGTTCTATTTTGTGATGTAAAGCATGCCAATAACTTGCTCTTTGTCGGAATATCACTACTTCGGATCCACTTGACAATATACGTATATTTTCACATGGGCAATCTTCTGATATAGCATATGAATTTCTGTGAATTACACATTCTTGTTCATATGGTTTGAATGGTTTGCTATAGTCTCGTTGTCTCGGTACTTCTAATGTTAATGATGGAAGATTATCCAATTCTATTGCGATTTTTTCGGCACTCAATTCTGATGCAGATGCTAATCCAATTGCAATATTTGTTAATGGTTCAAATTCGTATGGAAATTGTTCAACTGCAAATTTATAAATCAACCATAAACCATCATCATGTTCTTTCCAAAATCGCATTGCAGTTTCAGGAAATTGAATTGTAGCAGCAACAGCATTGAAGATATAATTTAACTCATTTTCATTTTCGTCATTTAATTTATCTTCATTGATAAAAGCACATGCTAAAGTAAGAAGGTTGTATACACTACTTCGTACAACTTCAGCATAATGAGTTTTTTCACAAATCATTTCGCTATTCATCAAGTCTTGCAAGTAATGAAAAACATTTAATTTTATGGCTTTGATACCAAAATGTTTAAATCGATTCAAAGTATCAATATTTTCAGGATCGATGGCATAATTTGCTAACATCCAGGATAAAAAGAGTGGACTATCTTGAGGAAAATTATCACGAATACATTTTTGTTCAAAGGTTTCTTGCATACTATTTCTCACACTATGTATCCAATCTTCCATATTAAAGCTACAAAGAAAATATATTTTTATTAACATTATAATATTTAAAATTTTAAATAAAAAAATAGAAAGTATAAAAAACATACTGTTTTCTAATATCTAATGCAACTATTAACAATGCTACTTGACTGTATTGTATTTCTTGAATTTTCCTGGCAATTGCTTTTTTATCTTCATGACTTTTTGTACTTGCTAATCGTCTTGGTTCTCCCTGTAAATATTAAATTATCATTGTATAGTAATTTAATAATATTTAATAATATTTAATTATTAGTTATACAATACTTACTCCAATACTTTCATAAAACTTCATAAATTCAGTATCTGCGATATGTATGTCATGAATAATGACTGTTAATATATGAAGTAATTCTCGCATTTCAATAAGACTACTATTGTATAATCTGTATAAATACTCTTCTGTACATAGCTGTGATCGTAAAGGTGGATTTATTGTTTTTAGCATTTCTATTTGTTTTCGAATGGAATCTAATAGAGTTCCAAATAGCACATCATCAAAGAACTTTGCAAATTCTTTTTGATAACGATGTCCTTTATCTTCATCTTTATATTCAACCATTAATTTAAGGCACTTTATCAAGGTCATTCTTTCAGAGTAATAAAATTCCCAAATATCATCAATCAATGCTTTCATTGATGTAAAATCTATTAATTGTGATGCAAAAGTTTCTGCACAATTTCTATATTCATATTTTATAAAATTACATACTAAATCCCATGTAATCATAGCATCTAAGTTCTAAAATAAATAATAAATTATTTTTTACCAGATAATTATAGAAAAATTAATAAAATTTATTTGTAATACATACAAGAAGTGGAGCAAGTTTACTGATTAATTCATACATTCTAGGGGATGGATCATTTTTAGGTATGTTTTGAAGTGACGCTTCTGTATATGGTTTAAAAAATAATAATCCTTCTTTAAGAAGTTTAGTCTCTTTTTTAATTTCATCTTCTACTAGTTGTTTTTCACACCGACATACTGTATCCGATATTAAAAACCATAATTCCTTGCAATAACTTAATTTGTAAGATTTATATATATATATATTTTTTTAATTATAGAGGTAATCCATAACATGAAAAATAAATTTATTTTTAAAATTTAAAATAATCTAAAGATTAAACATTTCTTTAATCGAATAATTAAATATTATTTACTTACGGTAAACTTTCTACAATAGGTACTTCCATCTCCAATATATAGATTTATATTAATTTATATAAAGCATATAAAATATCTTGTCAATATCTTATATGAAATTCAATTAAATATATAATATTATATTATTTAATATTACTTTCTATTTGATAATAATAATAATTCAAGATTAATATGTACTATAAACAATAATCGAGACATAACCTCGATCAATGTACAAAATTTAACGACTGATATAAACATTCGAACAGCTTTCAGTTAATTGGATTATTGATTTATATATGTTAAAATAGAAATGATTAGGGACCCTAGGGTTCATGTTGGTTATACTGCTGTAGATTTCCCGCCAAGAATTGGCGCGCAGTTCATGGATTAAGAAAAATAATTTTTACAAAACATAATTTTCATAAAAAATAAATACTATTTTCATTATTTAGATGCTTTTTTATTAATTTTAATACAACTAAGAATATATATTTTAAATAATATTCAAAATTACTAAGTAATAGATTGTTTAATTAAATGAACGAATAAATAGCAAACAATAACATATTTGCATCATACAATACAATTTTATTGACAAATAAAGTAATGAATTGGCGAATATTTATTTACGCTATATTATCTAAGTTAACTTTTATAATTATATGTAGATCAAATGTGAATTTTTTAAGTATAATAGATAATTATATTTAACACAATGAAAATAATTTACAAAAATGCGAAATCAAAAATAAATAAATCAAAAAAATAAATTTTTTTTGTATGGATAGTAAATGTCGATGTCAGATAGATATTGAAAATAAAAATTTATGATTATGCAAAAGAAAAATCATTTTCAAAAAAAATAAAATGAAAGGAAAAGAGCAGTTAGCAAAACATTGATTTGTTTATCAAATATATTATTGTAATCTGTGATTAAATATAATCATATAAGAACGTTAATTGATTAATCTATTTGATATACTAGATATAGTAAACTATATTTTTTTACAGAATTTTATTATTCATTAAATGTAGTTAATAATTATTCATTAAATGTAGTTAATAAAATTTTATCAACATATTTTACGATTATGAAAAATAATTTTGAATCGGTTATTGTTAATGTAAAAACATTAATTTATAAAAATTAATATAAACGTTTGTATGTTCAGACACAATGAAAGAAACAAGATTGTTCAGTAGAAAAATATTAGGTAAAGGAATGGTTTATAAGAGAAGAAACGATAGCGACATCAGGGCGCCGACGCAAGGCGTCGAAACGGTCGACGCCGCGTAGACGCCGATTGTTCGCCAGTACACGTTCGTCTTGAACACAGAGCGTGTCGGTTATATTTATTGCGAAGAAACATTTTTTCGGTTGTGCACGATGTTACTGTTAGCGTGAGTGTATCAATGAAAGAAAGTCAGGATTATTATGCGACCTATTACGCATCTTTCTCGTAAATAATTTTTTTTATCATAAAATCAATTTCTCTTTTCGTTAAAGACACACGTTTTCGCAATTTGTTTTTTTGACATTCGATTTATCCTATTTTGTGGATTTTGTTCGACAAACGAATTAGAATACAATAAATATTTCGTGGATTTTATTTAGCCTCTACATGTTTCATATTTTCTTTTTACAAAATTTTCTTTGATGAAAGAGAAAATTTGATAGGACATTAATGGAAAGTTTAAGAAAAGATCATTGTCAATCAACGATTTAAGTTTAATGTTTACTATAGTTCCAACGTTCTTAGTGTTCGCAATATTCACAATGTTTGGGAGAATCTCGTGAACGTAAAGCGTTAAATCATCGGGGAGCGCAACAAGAGCGCACAGGTTCGGACGGCAACGAACAACTCGACGAATATTTCATCTTGAGTTGTTTCCGTGTGTGTTTTCATAATGTATGTACGTCGCGATTCTTGTTATCATGGATGCATCCGTCGGGAAATATAGTTTTGAGAACGCATAGAATTTTCTGACGCGTTTACTTACATAGTGCACGTTAAAAGTATTTTTACGTTTAATACAATTTGAAATTTGAACGTGTAGTATCATGTATGCGGCATTGCGGTTTTTTCTACGTTCATCTATCCTTTTATATCAATAATTAATACGATCACAACTGAGATGAGATTTTAAAAATGTTTAATCACAAATTATGATCCATCGATTTATCGAAATGCTTCATCGATTGCTATTCTTCTTTCGGTTATGAAATCGAATATGACAACTATCTGGTGAATAAACGATTATATATATGAATATGTTTCATTAAATATTACCGAAATTAGAAGAATTTCTTCTACTTTTCATGTTTTTTAATCTTTTTTAGCATTGTAAAATTGCTTAAATGAAAATGATTTATAACAATCTAGAAAAACAATTGTTGAACACAAATATTTTTAAAGTTTGTAATTGCACGCAAAATTTGTCAATATCATGAAATATTATTAGTATAATTATTGAAAGCTTTCTTATTCTTTGATTTGTGTTTCAATCGTAACACCTAGAACGTGTGTTTATCATTATATCATATATCAGGAGGTTAGTTCGCAGTGTTTATATACATATATTTTAAAAAAATTCGTAGTGATAAAGTCGATGATTGTATCTTACTTTATAAAAAGAAACTTGGTCTTCTCTTAGCGTGAAAAAAAAATTGATCGTTGTCTGGCTACGATAGAAGAATGTGCTTAGGTGTGCGATTGACATACCGGAGCTGAGATGTACGTCGTGGCGAATTGTTTCGCGATGAACTAAGTTCGCGATTCAAGAGGCGACATTTTTGAATTGAGTCCACGATCGTGCGCGACCAAGCAGACAAACGAGATAAAAAATAGAGAAGAAACCGACGGCGGAGAAGTGAAAAATGAGGGCCTCGTTGCTGTTGCTGGGGGGCATCGTGGTATTCTCGGTCGCAGTTGCGAGAGCTCTCTCCTGTGTCTGTTCACCCTTCGAGTGTGACATTCTCACCGATGAAGATTGTCCCGGAGGCCTCACCTGGGATCCCTGTAGGTAAGTCAAAAATCAATCTTTCTTTTTTTTAGTATCTAATTATTAACGATTCATTCAATGTTTTTTTAATAAAAATATATAAAACACATTAGAAAAATATGATTCAAAATTTGCACTTATTGAATTATTGTTAATAATTAGGTTAATAATTAAAATAATTTGAAAAAAAATTGTGAATTTTTAATTTGACATTTTAATATGATATTTTTAAATTATGTGTTCTTATATCGATTTGATCTATTTAAAGTCTCTATCTAAAATCTTAATTTTTAAAATTACGTCATTTTTCTTCAGCAAGTATGTGATATTTATATATTTCATATAATAACGAAATGTAATAATAAATTATAAAAAGTATCGGAAACATCTTAATTGCTCTAATATCACTGAAAGTTACTATATATCATTCTATTTACTTATTCTTATCAACAAAAATATCGAACTATAGCTAAAATATACAAAATATTTTTAATAACATCATGATTGATATTTAAAATATTATCTCAAGTTGATTTTTTAACTTATCTTTCTGTCTAATGTCCAATTTATTTTACGATCTCATTACTTTTTTAGAATCGTAAATTTTTGAGATTTGATTATTCTTCAAATTAATTTTTTTTACGAGAATTACACACTGTTTCGTTTTTGAGGTTATCAAATATATGGTATATATTAGTAAACTATATTAGTAAATTATCATTCGCGTGATCTTTTATGTATATTTTATGTATAATCTTTTGCATCTTTGCATTCATATTTCTAAATATATATATATATATATATATACATAGAACATCATTAATTACTTCTTCTAATCAAAATCGACCGATAATTGATTTTTTCTTTTTTTTCTTTCTTTCTTTTGCTTTTCCTATAAATAATATTTCTATAAATAATTTTCTCATCGTGTCTGTCATATGTTCATTGAAAGATCTTCTATTATTAAAGTTTTCATTGAAAAAAAGATTTCTTTTTTAACGAAAAAGGAAAAAAAATCTGTTTTTTGTGTAATGTTCTTTGTCTGATGAATTTTGTTGCGTTATTAGTGATATGCACTGATAAAAAATAGCGTTTGATAAAAGGAAACTTGAATATTCAAACTAGTAGTGAACAAAAGCGTCAGTCTTTGAAATTTTATGCTGTTTTTCGTTCGCATGTTCGAACGACTATTGCATATCGATCGTTTTTTACAATATCAGATAATTTTTTTTCGACATAACTATAAACAATAAAGTAATAAATTAAAATACGGATTAAACATTATCTCACAATCCTTTAAGGCAGGAAATTGCAACATTTGAAATTCTGATGCAATCAAAAATAAGAGTCTGTATTTTATAAATTTTTATATATGGTAATATATACTACAATATTGAAATATTTACTTTTTCTCAGTTAGACGAACTGTAAATTAATGACGCACTTTTCGTGAGTAATTGAATTGTAAATAATCAAGGTTGAATTTATATAAGAGATCTTTCTTATTTGTACGATTATTTTGAATTTGATCGAGTTCTTTAACTCGATTCAAGTTACAATTTCAAGGAAACGAATTATATTTTTCTTTCCAAAGAGGAAGTAGGCGATTTGTTTAATCAATAACAATTTTAATATTTAACGATGTATTATTCATGCCGTTAAATGGAGATTGTTTTCATCTTATCATTTTGATGACGAATTATATGATTTTTTTTTTGCGTGCCTTAAACAATTTAAATATTTATTTTCGTGCGATGAAACGAACATTTTAATCATAGCTTGTCTAATGACTTTCATAATTATGGAAACGCTTTGAATATTATTATATTGATATGCATCTTTTTAGATTATTATTCATGAATTCTTATTTGAATATATGTCTTTTATTACAATCTTTATGTTCTTTAATGCAATTTATTATATAATAATTTTTATAATATTACTATAATATCACTAATTATAATATAATATTATAATTAATATATATATAATATTAATAGTGAGATATTGTTCTGATATCGATTTATTAAACGTTACTTATTAAAATTAGTTACTTATTATTAGTTAAATTTATAAGTAAAATTTTATATTAATGTTTTTATTCAAAAATATTTAGTATAATATATTATTGTTAGATCTGCTATTTCATGATATTTGATTTTGATATAGCAAAATTAAATTTTTCTGAACATATTAATCAGCATAGGTAATTAAATAATTGACAATATGGATAATTGAATAATTAAATAATAATTTATCAAGTTAATAATTAAATATAGATAATAAATAATTAATAAATTATATTTAGTATAAATTAATATTTAGATAAAAGAATATATATTTAATTAATTATAAATTGAATGTAATAGATGAGTATCTTAGATCAAGACTGTTATAAAATGAATGATGGTAGAGAAAATTATTTCATAAAAACGTAATATAAAAAAATTGATTACTCTCGATTCAACGATAAGACAACGTAATAAAATTGCTCCTCGTAATCAGAAATATATTCTGTACAAAGCATAACGGGTTCTTTACTATTACTTATTTTTTTCTTTTTTTTTCTCTTCCTCTTTATTTTATATTTTTTTGCTTCTTTAACTTGATTTCTTAATTTTCATAATGTGAATATCGTACCAAAGTAGGTGAATTTCGTTTATAATGATTATATTCCTAACTAAAAAATTAGGAGCACTTACAATTGTTAACATTTTCTATATTTTTAGTAATTTAAAAAAGATTAAATCGAAATTTAATTGAATTTTATTAATTATTAATATATATATATATATATGAAATAATTAATAATAAATAAGATAAATATATATATTAATTTAATTTATATTGTGATATATGTATAATATCTTATTATTTTTTAATATATTCCCAATATTTAATATTATTACATTGATTTTTGCCAATGAATTCAATTGAAAATATTTACTTAAAATATTTGTATATAAATTAGTCATAATTAATTGTTAATTTAAAAAAAAATGGATATTTGATAAAATTATTCAAAAATAAAAGATATACATGGAAAAGAGCTTACTGGAAAGAATAATCAAAACAAAAAGAGGAAACAAAATCCTAATATACATATATATGAGAAAACAAATACTAATATGTGCATATTAATAATTGATAAAAATAGTTTATAAAAGTTATTATTAAATGCTGTATTAGAAACAGCAAAAATTTTGAAAATTATATATATACAGAGATTTTAATTTTTTGATTAGGAATTGTATTACATTTAAATTCATTTTTTAAAAGAAGCGAAAAATGAAGTGATAATAAAACAAAGAAAATCAATATAGATATATATTTCAATGTGATTTTATAATTTGATCGAATTAATTTGTATTATTATTTTTATTTATATTGTCGTTGAACAGAGAAACAGAATAAAATAGAAAAATTCGTTCAAAATTATTTTCAGATGTTGTAAGGTGTGCGCTCGTGTCGAGGGAGAACCATGCGGTGGTTTGTTTGGATTTTCTGGAAGTTGTGCCAACGGCTTACAATGCGTCATCAAAAACTTGCTGCCCAACACTCGAGAAGTGGACGAGGGAATTTGTACAAGTGAGTAGAATTTTAAATTTATTCACAAATTTATTAATGTCTTTTGAATCTATTATCTTTTTATATCAAGTTAATGGTACACTGGGAGTAGAGAAAGAATAATGGCGTGTAAATTTATGGAGCGATTTAAATCACTTTACTAGTCGATTTTTAAAATCACAGTGATTAATAATATATGCCACTTTATAGAACTTTTGCGGAGCAGTTTTTATCACACTTGTCATTATAAGTAATCTTTCCGTCTTTGTCTTACTTTATCAATTATCTATTTGATATACAAGAATCATCAATGTTTCGTCGAGGACAAGATCATAGTTTTATATTAAAGAAAAACAAATGATGATGTGTAAGTACTTACTTATGTATTAATAAGAAATTATTTATATAACAAAATATTCTATCACTTTATACTTTCATTCTTGCTTTAGACATATAAATAGGTAGAAAAAGTAAATAGCATGTGGATTTGTATTAAAAAAAATTAAGCATTCAATATTTAAAAATATAATCTAAAAACTTTTTCTATTCTAATTTTCTATATAATTATGTTTATTGAGACATTTATCATATTAGGGTATTAATTTTTTTATTGCATCATTGAAAATTTAGCGTTTAATTAGATTAGATAATCATTTTTGCATTTGACTTTGTTCATTGAAATTGTATCTTTGTTTTAAAAGATCTTTTGAAAATAGTTGAAGTCATAAGGGAAAAAGTCTAGATTGTATATGAGAATGTTATATTTTCTAATTAAATTTTCCCATAAAAAACGAATTATACTTCAGACTTTCAATTTAAATGCTATTTCTAATAAATTACGACACGTTTTATTATATATAAGACGATTGTTAAGTCGAAGATACGAATAATTTCAGAACAGAAATATTACAAAATATTATCAAGTTCCATCAGATATCTTGATACATAAAAAATTCTAGGCAATTTTTATTATTTTTTAGCTCATTTTCTATCTAATATTTTTCAAATTAACTGTTTAAATAAAAATGACAAGATATAAAAAATTCATACGATTTATTCGTTTGTTAATCGTGTTGAAGTTATATTAACGAGGACAATCTTTTACGGTCATGATTATCGATATAGGGAGATAATAATAGTATCCTGTCTGGGATGTAAAGAATAAAGTGACAGATATATAATTTTTAATATATGTGCTGATTAAGAATAATAAAGATTTATTTGTTTATATATATTATATCCTGTAATATGATTTGGAATGTAAATCATGTCATAAAAATATTATGATATAAATATTTAAAATAGATAAAAAATATTTTGATTGTTATTTATATTTTATTGGCAGGGCAAAATTTAATACAAATAAAATATAAAATAAATATAGTACAATGGATATAAGAGATATATACATAAATGAAGTAGTATCTATCTTAGAATATTTGTATATTTTAAAAAAGATAAAAATGCCATCAAAGAAGTCAGAGTGCTTGGCTAAAATCATAATGCAATGAATTGAATCTATACTATGATATTATACATACATATATATATATATATATATATATATATATATATATATATATTTTGCGGATATACATATTTATTCTCAATATTCAGTATGTAAAATACCATGGTTATTTATATTTTTGGACGGTACATAAATTTTGATTTTATTTAACAGAGAGTAACAATCAATATTACTTTTAATGATTTTAAGTAGAAAAAATAGGTTAGAAATTTATAAAAATATAAGTAAAATATAAAGCCATTTATTACATACATATTTTATCGAAAATCAAATTATTATGTTTGAATTTTACTGAATTTATATATTACAATAATTGGAAGCGAAGATTTCCATATATTTTATAAAGTCAGTATTGATCGATCGATTCTTCTTAACATTTCAAAAAGCCGATTCTTTTGTAAGGTCTATGCATAAATTTTTACTAGTTTCCTATTTTCAATTCGAATATTCTCGAGGATTCGAAGCTAATAATCGATAAAAAGAATTTATTTCAAGTAAACGATTTACAAATCGCATTTGATTCGAATTTTTCTATTCATGTATTGTTATCATGATATCATATTTTTCTTATCCTTCAAAATATTTCGTTAATTTTATTTTATTATTTTATTATTTATCAATTAACAGCCGTGCATACTTACAAACGTGATTTTTACCTCGTTTTAATGGAATATTGCCATCCAATTCTTATCTTCTTTCGATTTTATTTTTTATTTTTTCTCTAAGTTTTGACCTATTGTTTTTTTCGTTGAAACTTTCGATTTTAAACAAGTCGAGTCATGACTGTGGACCGAAGGAATACAAACAAGATAACTTTATGTGAATTTAATTCAACAAATTCTTCTGTTGCAACTGTATCACATTATTACTTTGTTTTTTATATACCGAGATTAATAGAAATTATTACAATAATAGGGAAAAGTTTGATATGAAAAGAAAAAAGAAATAATACAACAGAAGAAGAAAAAGTTGGATTCATTTGACGAACAAAAACGAGTAGTAAATTGCTTTCAAAATTTTAAAAGGTAAAAAAGTATTTAAATGTTTAAATGCGTAAAGCATTATTTTTACATATTTTTTTTCACATATATTAAAATGTTGAGTTAAGAAGATTGGTGTCTTTTGAATAGTTTTTTAAAATACAATTAACGAACAAAATGAAAGTCGATTTATAAATCTAGATTTTATTAGAAGAAGATAAAATAAAAAATGAAATGGTATATATATCTAATATATATAGAATAGTATTATATTTAAGAATCTAATTAATAAATAGTGCTATATTTAAAAATCTACTAAATATAAAACAGTTATGATTTATCTCATTCACTTACTTTGAAATTATAATTCATTAATCGATGAATGCTAGAGTGGTAATCGCATTTTTATTTGCAGTTCTTAGAAATCTTTTCAGAATACATAAATTTGAATATATATCTTTTGTATATATTTGTTATTTTATTATGCTTATTTCTTAAATTTTTTATTGTTAACGTAGCTGCCTATAATATTCATAAATATTTATAAAGATATGTTTTTTTAAACATATAAGAATACTATATTTTTAACTATGAAATTTTAAATATAGGCATTCAGTAATGATTCAATTATGGAATATTTCATAATTCTTCTTCCAATACGACGAACTATTAGCGAAAATTATGGAATAAAGAAAAAATGAAGCTATAAAAGTTATTTGGAAAAATGTGGATTATACTAATATATAAACTATTTAATATATAAACTCTAGATACACAGTGAATACGTTGATATAAAATTTGACACATGGATATTTCAAGTAATTATTTTTTTTATTTAATTGTACTTTAAATATAATATTATAATCAAAATGTTTAAAAAAAGAAAAAATATTTATTGTTTGTTTTTTATCAAATAACTATTTTTGTAATTAAATTTTTATAATTGTTTATTTTTTTATAAAAATATCTTATATTTATCATAAGTGCTTTGTTTTTTGTTGTACATAGTTTGGTATAACGTGATTATGTCTAAGCAAAATCATTGATTTTCCATTTTGAAGTATTATAACTGGAAAATTATTGAAAAGGTATCTTTTGGTAGGTGATGAAAGCTGTTCTAGTCAAAATCTCTTTTCCTTTGATTGAACGCTTCTCAGATTCGAGATTCAAGGTCTGATGAACGCTTCGATACTAATTACTCGCACCATTTTCTCGTTATTATCTTAAAGTGGCAGGTAATTGAATTGCCGTGATTCAATTTCCTCATGATGGAAATATTATTTTTCTTTCTCTTTCTTAAATATATCAAACGTATCGTATTTTTTTTTCTACGATTGGTAAAAAAATAATATCAATTTTGTGAATACAGAAATAAATCAATTTATTATCAATTTACACAATATCCAGTTTTTAAATCATTTGAAATTTATAAATAAATATTATAAAACTGTTATGAAATTTATTAGTAATATGATGTTTTATATATTTTTCGAAATTTATTAGCAATTTATATATATTAATAATTATTTATTTTAAACGATGATCTTGACCTTGACATATATTGTTAAAAACACATATTTTTCTTATTTATTTCGGTGATCTTCGATTGAATTCCAAGTTTACAAGATATTTGCAAAAAATGATTACTATTACTGCATTTCGAGTATACATATGCATCTATGACAACGTGTGCGTTAATATTCAAAATGTATAACGGATGAATTAGTCAAAAAGCTATTTTCTCGTGGATTTTAATAGAATTGAAATATCTTAATCTCAAACGATAACAAGTTGAATTGATTCTTCAAATCAGCAAAAATAAAATATAAAATAATATATATATATAATATAAAATTATCACAATAGATATTAAGTATTATTGTAATTTCATTGATTATCATTGATTGTCCAAGATTGATGTTATATTTTATTTCGTATTTTACGTATTTATATAATAATAAAGAATTCGCGAAATGTACCAGTTTGTTACATATTTTAACCTTCGATCGCTATAATGTATTTATATAAACAGTTGATTAGTGATCGCATGTATGTAAATAAAATTCAAGATTAGTAGTAACAATATTTTTTGCAAATATTTGGAAAACTGTAAGAAGTTGATTAATTATTATATATATAATTATTATATTATATTTTCTCTTAAAGTAAATAATTATTGTCATTCATCATTGAATGATATTATTTTGTAATTCAATCAAATTTATCTAGTATGTATTTATATTTATATTTTGGAAATAATTCCTTATCATTGTTTTCATATTCAGTTAGAAATAGGTAATAGCTTATGTTTATATATTCTGAGCCGCGTAGATTATAATTGTACAGAATAAAATGGACTTAAGTATTTCAACGACCATAAACTAATTTCATCTTTTTTTAAAAATGTTTGCAAAATGTCGCGTACAATAATAGTTCTCTGTATCCAAACGATTAATTAATTCCAAAACTGTAGATTTTCTTCCGTTGAAATCTGTGGTTAATAATAAAATTTTATAATAGTGATATCATATAATTTCTATATATTTACATATTCACATATATATATTAAATTAAATATATATATATCTAGGATAATATTTTATTTATTATATAAAGTTTCATGTAAAGTTTTAATTAATTTGATTATTAATTTTATTATAATTAATGTCAAATTCGTAGGATTGCGTAGACTTATTATAGATAGATTACATATTTGAAAAATTATGCAAATTATGATCAATTGGGATCAATTGCGGATAAAGCGCGAATTCAATTCTCATATGAATAAATTTATTATAATTATATAATTAAACAATATAATTCCCTAAAGAAAAAATATTAAATTTTTTTTTATAATGTAAGTGGTCAGTGCAATATTCTATATTTTAAACCCTATTAGAGAGTTTTAGAGGCTATTATTAGAGTTTGTTGATTGGTGAATCGCAACAATTATTTTTAATTTTAGCATTTATTTTATTATGTTATTGTAATATAATTATAATTACATTATTATAAAATCATGTCCATAAATATTATTTTCTTCTTATCATTTTCTTTTTCTATTTTCTATATTTTCTAACTTTATTAGTTTTTTTTTTGATCATATTGCAAACATTAATCGTTTTTTAATTTTATAATATCACGCGGAAAGTGAATTCTGTTCAAATAGAAAAAAAGGCAGTTATCACGAAAATTTATTTTTATAATCGCTTAAGAAATCATACAATATTGTGATGGATTTTTTAAAAAGTTTTAATAATTATAGTCATAATAAAAAAAAAAAACTTTCTGCTTATTTTGAACGTTTTGAAAATTATTAATTATGCTGTAAGTAAATCTTTTAAGTTTCTCAATAAAATTAAAAGGGAGTTTTAATTGAATATTTTTCATTCGATAGTGCATCAAATTATTAATCATTGTTCATATTGTTAAAATTAAAAAAGTTCTACAATTTAGTTTTTATTTATAAATTTAGTTCTACGATTTTTGTCTCATCATAAAGAAGAAAACAATTTAGGTATATGAATATTTATACAATATAGAATAATTTTACATTTTTACTTATGAATATTTTTATGTATTAATATATTTTTTATAAATAGATTATTTCCGACGAAAAAAAAATTCATTTATCCTGATATTGGTAATTGCTTGTAGAGATTTTTCTATAGAAATAAAAGATTTTTTAAAAAGGAATTTTAAAAATGATACATAAAAGCTAAATAAATGAATAGCCAAGAATATATTGAAATTCTAGAAAATAATTTAATGTCTTTTTCAAGGAAGAAGATTTGAATTTTTCAACAAGAAAATATTGCAGTCTATATTAATTGTATAATTTTAACGTGATTTTGAGATAAAATCAATAAATCTTAAAATGACTTGTATGCTCCTATTTCTATATGGAGAACATATGGAGCATTATCGTTTTAAAAATCTAAACTGAAAATAAAGTGAATATGGAAACATCACAGAGCTGCAATTACAATTCAAACAGTGTGAAATGAAATACTTAATATGATCGCTGAAAATCGATTGATTGATATCAAATAGAATTAATTGAAAAATAAAAGAGACATGCTATTAAAATACTACAGTTATTCATTTTTAATTTATTTCGAATTCGATGTTTATTATATTGGTTTTATACATATGAAAATTTCTTTTTATTTATTTTTTACGTACTTCTATGTATAGTTGCATATTCATTTCATCTGTTCATTTGTATTCAAATTACGAAAAAAACTGAATGCCACGCAATTATGATTAGATTATATGACAATATATTAGCAATTCAAATGACGCGATTAATCTAATTATATATTTATGTTTATAATTTAATACATTTTCATGTAATAAAACCTTTCTATTTGTACTATACATAGGGTAAAAGATTTTTGATTTTAAATTCAGTGTGTACATATTATATAAATATATCAATATTTTTCCAATTATAATATATATATAAATTTAAGGAAAAAAGTTTGAATTTTATCATTTGTTGTCGGTTATTTAAGGCAGGTTTAACAATTGAGAGAAAAAAAAAACAAAATATTGAATGATCGGTTATTGATAAATATTAACAGTTTAACTCGTTACATTTTATTACTAGATTGAACTTTTCTGAATTCGAGTTCCAATAATAAAATAATGTACTTAAACGCGTACCAATTAATTCGGATAATAATAAATGGAAAGTTTATATTTCAATTTACAGAGGTTTTCATAGTAGAACGAAAAATGAACAAAATTACAGAAGTTCTTATAAAGCTTGCCGAAGCTCGACTGTAATAGGGAAATTTATTAACATTAAATTCAAGAAAGGGGCTATTTGGGAAAGTTGTGAATCTATTTTCACGAGAGGCCAACTGGGCGCATAGATCTGAAAATTAGGTTGTAAAACGTTTAAGAAAGGAGCCACGCGAATGCTGGTCTCGAATATGCATACATTCGTGAATTTAAGCCGATGCATATGCACTAGTATATTTGACTAGTGGAAGCTCAGGTGCTCAGTATTCATGGAATATCGTTGCTCGAACGCAAGAGATCGTGATGATGAAGGGAAATAAAGGAAGACGAATAAATTAATTTAGTTTCCATATGTTTACATTATCATACTTTCATTTAAAAACCATAAACATAAATATTCACACATTGTAAAATTCAAAAATTAAACGCGTATCAATTAGATTTCGCAGTTCTTCAATTTTCACGATTATATTCTTTCGTTTCGCAATCTTTATTAGGGATAACGGAGCAAATGTTAAGTCTAAAAATATGAAAGGCAAGAGTGAATTTAAAATTAATAACACGTTGAAATTATATTATTTATAAATCATTTCTCTCTTTTTATTCGATATTATCATTTATTTAATATATCTTATATAATATAAAATTATATTCTATTCATTAGAATGATTTTTCTTTTGTTCGAATTTCGACGAATTAATTATTTTGTGAAAAAGAGAGAAATAATAAAATTTAAAATTAACATAACTGATATTGATTAGATCGATAAATCGAATCGTTCGGTGTATTCATGCAACCTGTCTACAGACAGAAGAGTTAAACAGAATCAACGTTTATTATATCGATTTGTGTAACTCAATTAACTAGTGAAATTTATTTTATTGATCTATAAATGTATTTTACGTAATACATCAGTTTATTATTGAGTAATAAATAAATTTCTTAAACCGAATCATTTTTAATATTCGGGAATGTCATTTTTTTTTCATTCTTGACAAAATTTTTTAACTTATAAATTGCAATCTTCGTGCATATGACAGAAATACAAAATGAATGAAATGAAAATGAACATACGAAACTATAATCGTATAAAAATATAACGTCATTATTATTTTACCGAATCGATAATAATCAAAAACAGTTTATATGATTTTATGAAAATCCAACTTATATGTATATGGATGCCTACTTCTTTAATATCCTTTAAAATTTTTATCTTATTACATAAATTCAATATTTTATTCCATATAAGAGATTTTTGTTCTAACATTTTGTTATTAATAGTTAATATTTTTTCTATTTCGATCCATTTTTCACTTTGGATTTGGCAATTTCTCACGTATGTATAGAAAGGGGCAATATTTTCTGTCCATCTTTAATGTTTTCGTTTAAATATTTTCGTTGTTTTTAAATATATTCAAAAACTTAAGAAAAAAAAAAAAGAAGATTCAGACAAATTTATAATATGGAAATAATAATTTTTTTGTAGGTAAAGAATTTTCAGATTTTTCAATTTTCATTTTTTTTTTTAATTGCATGCCATATTTTTTTGATGATAATAGAGGAATTTTAGACGAATTCAACGATTCTTTTTACAATATTATATTCGAAATGGCGTGCATTGATGTGCAATATTAAAATTTAATCTAATTTCCGAAATCCATATATTTCTTATCATTTCTTATCATGATTGTAACATATTTTACAACGACTCTTTGTTTTCTATCTTCTTTCTTATTGCCCTCTCCTTATAATATTTTTTAATAACTCTCACAAAAAGAAATCGAATTGTGCTGTATCTGATAAACGAGTTGGTGACGAAATAGGTTTATAAAAGAACGTGCTTCTGCAATCAAACGATTGCAATGATGCATCGACGATTTTAAACATCTTTTAACATAAAATGAACATAAAATTTATTTTTTACTCTTTTATTTATAAATGATTAAAATATGATTTTGTAATAGAAAAACTTGAATTCTAAAAATCCTTTACATTATTAATGAAAAAGTATGGCATTTTAAAAAAATTATTTAAAAAAATGAAATCTCCATTTAAAAAAAAATTATTATTGTCACGCTATATTGTACAACTTTTGTACAAAAAAAGATTTTCATGTATCTAAAAAGAATAGAAATATTAAAAATGGATATTAAAAAAGATATTGTCTCGCTATGCATATGATAAAACATGAATTCCATTATAATAGAATACTGTCGTACCTGTACGATTTTGTTACTGAATTTAACAACGTGAATTTATCAAACGTGAATGCTGTTTTGATCAGTGATAAAATTGAATTTCAAAAATATGCGAATCGATAATTATGTACATTTATATATATATAAAATTTTACAAAATGATAAAACAATTGATTCAACAAATGATCGATTTTCTTTTATTAAATAAACTGTTAGAATAGCTTGTATAATGAATTGATTAATTTTATATGTTCGAATCGGTCAAAAAACTGCATCATCTGAACTATTTATAAATGACACAAGCACCAATTAATATCGTGCTAAAACTAGAATCCGATCTTTCGATTATTTGAGTCAAGAACGCAATAAAAATAATATGTATACTTGATTATTTTTAGAATATTATATTTCTGCCATTTCTAATTATACTATAACTATTACGTATATAAAAACGAAAACAAACGAAATAAAATAAAAATATCGAAGAATACACAATTTAACAGATAGGATATTTTCGATATAATGTATAATTGATAGATGCGATAAGATACATATTATTATAATTCTTATTTACAATGTGAGATTTAAAGGAACAGACATTCGCATTTTGATATTCGAAATATTGGAAAAATATCGAACGAGGAGAAGAACGATTAAGATTGCGGTTGAAATTGGGGTTGGTAAAGAAATGGCGAAGAGAAGGCGATTATTATCTCGTGATAGGACGCATAGTGACCCATTGAAACGAGAACAAGTCTCGAGGATCTTGGTGTGGTTAAAGAAAAAGGAAGAAAAGAATGGGAAACACGGTACGAGATATCTGAGCATTTACGGGCCATTTCCTCACCATTGCTCATAATGACGTTATTGCCTTTTCGAGGTTGAATGGAGGTTCGTTCGTGGTTGGAGGTAAAACCGTATCTGAATTCGTTAATCATAGACATTATCGGTTTTCAGGCGACGTACCGGAGACGTAAATTCGTCCAAAAATTAGGCACTATTTGCGACAAATATCACACTCATCTTTATCATATCTTTCAAAGATAATCCTTTGAGGAAACTATAAATCTCAGCCTTTAACGTATGAGTAACGTAGATTATGTTTTATACATATAATTGGTCATCGTAGTAATTCTCAATTCATGAATTACGACAATTATTTTTAGATTTTTAATAATTCATTTATTTTAATATAATTGTTTTGCTTTATTAATCATATCTCTCTCTTTTGATCGAATCTCTCTTTTCCTTTCTCCTCTTCAGGAGAGATAATTAAATATTAAGTTAATATTAAGTAAAAAAAAGGTTAGGATATGCTGTAAAGACAAGAAGACAAACTTCAAATTAAATTGAATCGTGAGAAGAAAAATATAAATATCGTATAAATATCCTTCCATCTTCAACGATACTTGTACATTTTTGAAAGGATAGAGAAATATGATATATAGTTCGATACAATCACGGAGCTTAATATCGACATAGAGTAAACTGTGGTGAGTCGTTTTCTTCATATACGATTATGGATTAAAAATGAAATTATGCATGCTCGAATGAGTTTTGCGGTAAAATATTGACCGTAACATTATCTGCACGAACCATGTATTCTCTCTGTAGTTGTGCTCACGTGTATGTGTGCACACGCGTATGTATATAACGACGTGTACGCATGGTTTGCATGGTCGCAAAGTGATATCGAGCTCGATTAACCAACACGAACACGTCGTACCCTCTTACGAGTAAGGCGAGATCCTCGGTCAGCCATGAACAACGTTTATACGATAAATTAATCACAATGCTTCAAAGCTCTGCTATACGAAACATGATTACACGACCGCTTAACGAATGATAAGAAAATGCGAATTTTTATCCATCGTAAGTCACCATTTGCGAATATTTCTTAATAGAATGGTACCAACCTAAGCAAAATCGTGTTTAGGGAGGATCGGTTTAGGGAAAAAGTAATATAGGCCATCCTTGATTTTTTAATATTAATTATACGGAAAAAATGTTATAAGGATTGTTCTGTCTAGTAAAATATATTCGAGTATTAATTAGATAATATTTAAATAATACAAAAAGTGATTAAAGATAATCTAATATTTATATTGGGTATTTTATCTGATTTTCTTAAAGCAAAAAATATTTTAGATATAAAAATTGAATCGTATCAAGAGGAAGATATAATTTGGTATTAATTCTTTCGTAAGGAGATGTGTAAAGATCATATGAAGATCAAACTTGTTTTTCTTAAATGGAATTATATATATATATTTTTTAATAATAATTGATGTAATTCGACTAGTCTTATTCTCTATCCAAAAATTATTAATTTAATAAAAATTTCAATTTGAATTTTATAAAATTTATCGTATCAGAGACAAAAATAATGATATTCGCCTTTTTTTGTCTTTCGTGCAATAAATTTTACAATTATTCATTATTAAGAAATAAAGTGAGTATCATCTTGTATAATATCAATTAAAGTATTTCAATGTTTTTTTAACACGTTCTATGCTATTTAACTAGTTTCATTCAATATATACAATAGATACAATCAATTAAAAAAATATTAATAGTCTTAATAGTAATAAAATGATATAATGTCAAGAAAATTATTATAAAATTATAAAATATTAATTATTTTCATATTTTAATAATAATAAACATTTTTAAATTAATTAAACATAAATTATAATATATTTATAAATTTAAATAAAATATAAAAATTGCTTTCTTGACAACAAAGTAGCAATTTAAATTTTTCATGATCTTAAACTTCATTTTTATTATTTATGTATAAAAGATACTATTGCAATAAATAGTCTAATAAATAAACTTTAAAATATTCATTTAACATTTTCTACTGATATAATTATATAAAGTTTAAAAACATAAATTCTTGAGAAAAAATATTTATTTACGTAATCAATTTTTTGATAAATGTTAATAACTTTCCAACAATATATAATCATAATATCAAAAATAAAATCGCTAGCATAGTAGAAATTTTATTTCTTTTTATTGTGTTGTTTTTATTTTAATACTATATTACAAATAATAGAAATATTATTAATAATTAGACGATCTATTTTTGTTGACAAAACGTTTTATTATTATTTAATGTAAATAACGATGTATCAATAAAAACAACAAGTTTGATATTGAAATAAGTATGATTATTAAGTTTTCTAATAAGATTTTTATATGTAACTTTGATTTTCAACTTTTAAATAATTTATCGCGCATAATAAAAAGTGTAGATTATTATTTTTATGTGTGATAAATTAACACATATATTTGAAAAAGGAGAACAAAAAAGTTAGGAAACATAACTTTTCCAAATCGTTCATACCCAAACTTTTTTGCCAATATTTATTTATTGCAATGCGTTTTATAATATGCCCCAGTTATTGTGTTACAATACGTCGTACTTCAATATCATTTATTTATGAGTATTCATGAATGTATTCATTTACGAGTCCACATGAAATTTTTATCAGTAATGCAGTTCTGTTATATTCACAAAAAACTGGATAAATATAACGTCATCATGTTTTACACGATCCAGTTTTGTAAAATATACAATTCTTTCTGTAACCATTAGAGTAGAAAAATCAAAAGAGAAAGTGTTAATAAAAAACAATTTAACAATTTTGTTAAATATAATTTTATTTTTGCTTCTAATTTTATTATTTGTCAATTGTATTTAAAATTATACAATATATTTTAATATATTTATTATATAATTATATAATAAAATAATATAATATGATATTTTATTTCAAAAAATGCTATGTTGTAACTTTTATATACAAATCTTTATTTAAATATTGTTTATATTACGCTTTATTTAACGTTAAAAGTTATCATTATTTTCCATTATTTTTGATTAAATTTTTCATTCATAAATAACTTGTTTGTATGTATTTATAAAAATAAACAAATATTTTATATATAATAATTTAAAAAAAAAATTATTGAAAAATATTCGTTTTATTGATAAATTTCTTTGAAAAATAACACGTATTTTAATTTATTTTTTGAACATAGAATAATTCAATGCATTTAATAATTTTTATTAATCAATGAAAATTTATTTTTAATCGATATATAGAAAGTAACAATGAATTTGATTTTTCGAGAGTTATAAATATGATATTATTTTTTATTTTAATTACAAATCTGTAAGTGCAATATGCGAAAAAAGAATTTATAAGTCAACATTATATTATCTATTTGATTTATAATCTAGCTGATAGAATTTCATTTGCAAAAAATGAGAAAATTGATTATTAAATTAAAAGCAAGTTTTAAAAATGGTCAACTTTCAATAATTTTCAAACGATTTTTAAAACGAATCGAAACGTAGATATAATCATAAATCGAGAAAATTGTTAAAATTTCAAGCGTCGTATAAATATAGATTCATTTTTTACGCATTCCATTCTAATTCGTTTATCACGGAAAATCTGTAATCGTTGATCGTTATTTACTTACGTATGGTACGTAGAGTTCAACGAACGTTGGTGGGGAAAAAAAAAAAAACGAAAAAAAAAAAAAAGGAAAAGCCGTTCGTTCTCGTTTGTTGTCGAGGGGATGCATACACGCGCCACGAGTGCATGCTTCCGGCTGTATATGTTTTATGCAGTAGCGCAACGGAGATGATTCCCTTTCGAGAAGAAAATCTTTAGTGTGAAAACACCAGGATGCATTTTCGAATACTGAACGATGATGTCGGTGATTTCACGCAGCGACAAGGTTTTTCAAAGATGAATTCGTTTAATTCTAACGTTTTCGTCGAGTTTTCTATACCAACCGTACTCCTACTTCGGTATTACGTAACCCTCGGATGGGTTCTTCCACCTTATAGTAATCACTCTGCGGAATACATTGTGCTACACCGTACGGTTGAAATAGTACGATTGCGTTACAGCGGCGTGCACGGTGTTCGTTTAAAATATTCATAAACGGGACGATGGAACGCGCTAAACTCCATTTACTTCACACCGCGCCATTTCAGCGTTTGCACATTTTCTAAAGACTACATGCGACGATTCGTGTATCTTCGCGAGTTGGAAATATTCTAAAGATCGTGGTGAGATAAAATATCAGATATAATATCGTCGGAAGACGATAATACGAGAGATTCGAATGATTCGAGGAAAGGAAAGTTGATTTTAATTTTCTAGCGTTGATGATATATATATATTTCTTTTTTCTTTAGCGTGGATTTATTGGGAACGAGGAGAAATCTTTTCAACGAACGCGTTTCCAACTTTTTCCGGAAGAATGAATGTTTATGCGCGCTACCATTTCGAAAACATTTTGCATTTGTTCGAAAGAAATGCACAAAATGCACGCGTGTACTCGTTTTCAAACGTACTCTTACGTTTGTCACCGAGTAATTGCGAAGTTGAGTCGAGCATGAGAAAAAAAGATGCATGTATATGTAGTTTTTTTTACGTCAGTGAAATATTACTCGAATGCAGTTTTTTTTTTTCGACATTATATATAACTATAATAATAATCCAAAAAATTTTATGGAATTTTTTAACGATGAATTTTCAATACGACAATATATCGATAATATATAGTAACACATTTATGTTTAAAAAGTAACAGGAATGGTAATATATAAATTTAAAAATTATGATTATGAATTGATATTTGCAAAAATCGATATAAAAATAAATTTTTAACGATCTGCTGTCATAATTATCTCGTGTAACACGTTTCAAAATTTTGTCACAACTGCTTACGTAATCGAAATATCATCATAGTGAACTTCTTTATTATTATTTTTTGAAAATAAGAAATCACAGCGAATCAAATTAAGTGAACATGATAAATGGCTAAATTTTTTAGTTTTATTCATCTTTAAATCAAAAATTTATAGATTTAGTATCGTTGTATCAGAATATAATAGGATAATGAGGCGATCGAATAGAATAATTCTATATGAAAAAATAAATTAAAAATATATTATAAAATTTCTTTATTTTCGAGTAAATCAAAATCATTTGAAAAATTTTTAAGTACAAACAAAATTATTCGGTTATTTTTCGATTAGAATGATTACAATTACAAATGAATTATCGATAGGATCTAATTCCTATAAAATAAATAAATTTTTTTCACAAAAATTCATAAAAATTTCTTGTACGTATATTTAATCACAAAAACAAGAATTTAAAGCGATAAAATTTTATTTTACATTTTTTATTTGTTTTTACGTGTAGAGTAATCACTTATTGATTTTCGTATCCAATCAAGAAATTAACTAATTTCACTCGTATCTGAAAAATTGTCAAATTTGATTTATTCTAAAACGAAGCCTCACGAAATGAAAAAATTTTATATTATATTTCCGATTTATTTCTTTCACGTAAAATCTCCTTCATAGTTCTATCATCATGTACCATCATCCGTGAGATACCAACAGAATAAATATATTATTACTTTTTGATATTACATTTGTTGTCTATAAAAATTGGCACATATACACATAAATAATGTGTAATATATATATATATGAATATGTATGTGACCTACAAAACACTACAAACAATTGGCTAAAACGTAGAAAAAAAAAAAAAAAGAAAAGAATCTTTTTATTCTTTCAAACACACGGCACGTGTAAAATCAATTTTAAGCGCACTTATATTAATTTTCAATCCGATAGGAATTGTCTGGAAGAAAAATATAGACGACCGAAATGAAGGTTAATCTTGAAACGAAGTCGTTGCGGTACGCGTATCGATGTTGGATTTTCGATTGCCTGTAAGACCGCGATAAAATCGCAAGGGTCACGGTTGGTTTGTGGTGGAGAGCAGGTAGCAGCCCGGCTCAACGTTCATATTGGGAAACCTCGTTTCGAATCAAATAAACGAAGAATAGTCCATTTCGAACGACAGATGTTCTTCCACGGAAGTGCATATAGATTGCGGCCGCATGTACGCCACACATAGAGTATCAGGCTCCGTTCTACTCTCTGGTATAAATAGTAGTTTATGTACAAATACAAGTTTGCGCGCATACACGTTACATGCTTGTATACTTATAGATATTACAGTTGCAGTTTATATAGATTTATACGTACATACATAGACGATAATGCGGAGGACAGGAGGAGGAAAAATACGAATCTCGTGAGTGGAAATGCTTGCACACGAATGAGGATATTTTGATTTTACAACGGATTTTGCGTTTCGTATTTTTTTCGCGTCCACTTTGAAACGCGGAAAATTGCTAGCCGTGCGACAACTGCGTCCAAAAAACGCCGCTTCCATTTACGTGGTTAAAGAACGACACATTTTGTTCACGAGATACTATCGCCACTTGTGTCGATCCGCGTTGCAATTTGCATTTAACGGATCGCACGATTCGCGTTGTTCATGCGAAAAGCTAATTATTAACGAGATTTACTATAAACTTTAGCGTCAAATCCGTTTTTATTGATAAAATATTTTTAAATTTTGGTAAATCTGTAATTTAATGATTTATTCCAATTTTGATAATATCGCGTTATTTTGTCGTTTTAACATTTTAATTTATCGCAAAATAGGCCAAAAATATCTAAAATATTTTATTTGATTCTTTCATCATGTATGATAAATAATTACAAAAATAGACGTTGTAAATTCAAATAAAATCCAAATCTATTTAATTGTATTCCATTGCTTATATTCATTTTCATACTGTGTTCTGGACAATTTAAAATCAATTATATTCTAGCCATTTTTTTTCTTCATGAACATTTTTGATTTTTGATTTTTAATTCTTTTAAAATATTCAATGTAAATCGCAAAAATCGTATACGTTTTTTCCTTATTTTATGAAAATAGATAAAAATATGAAATTTTTTTTAAGCTTTCCTGATCGAAACTTTAATAAAAACTGGACATTACTTTACCAAACTAACTAGACAATTATCTAAATCTCTATGTAGACACTTTTTATCATCATTGATTGCCGTTTCGTAAATACCGATTGGAGTAGAAAACACGATAAAAAAAGTTGTTTCAGAAATAGATTCAATTACGTGGTAATAATGGTAATTGTTAAAAGTTAAGAAACCATTGGCATTGCCTTTTACATTCAATCAATTGATTTTCTGTTCGCCTTTGCTGTTTTTACGTTCGATCAAGACAATCGTATCGTTAACGGGACGGTTGCAAAGTATAGCTGAGAGGAAAGTAAGCGGTGTCGAGATTAAGAAACGTACGTGACTGGATTGCGATTCCGATGCGGAGAAAAAGCATTGTGAGTAACTTTGCTCCGTACGTTTCACAGTTGGCAATTGTTGATTCAAAAGCTGACCAAATCGATATATGTATTTACTTACGTATATGAGAACGTAAGCTAAAAACATCACATAGTACCGGAAGAAATTCTTTTTGAAATCTCACTTCCATTATGAATGTTTATACAAAGAAATGGTATGATAAATAATTGCAAGATTTTTATATAAGAGATATCTCGCAAAAAATTTATGACTAAACATAGTTCTTGATATACCGAACGAATAAATAAGTAATTGTATCATTCGTTTTTCGATTATCTTGAAAAAATACCAAATATCATATTGCACGTTCCAAATTGTATATAATAATAACCTCGAAGGGAGAAACAAATTGATAAGAAAAAAAAAAAATGCTTCGTTCAAGGAAAGAATATTACAAAGCATAGTGAAGTATAAATAATACAACAAATTGATAAAATCTATCATACTCGTGTTAAATAATACAATCGTATCCACAAATTTTATCTTAAAGAATTAGTAAAATGGATCGTTAAATTGTTTCCAAATCAATGACACGAAAGAATATGTAGCCGTAGGATAAAAGGGTATAATAAAAGAGAAAAGAGATATTGTGGCGCGAGAGATTCGGTAGGGAGAACGGGCACAAATATATTTTCGGTTTCACGTGTGTACACGGGATAGGGGGATAGAGTAGTTAAGCCAAGGATCCGTTGTATATCCTGCGAGGTCTATAGGCAGTCCGTCGGTTTGTGTACGACTGCAATCGATTACTTGCTTTATTTCACGTGAGCCGCTGGGACCTCACCAAGCTGCGCGATTACATTCCAGACTGTAAGGTTGGTGTGGGTGAGCGCGAATGTGTCACTGCGTCCGCGTACGCTCCAGGATATCAAACCGGTGCGGCACGGTGCTTGGCTGAGTGATGTGCAATTCGTGACATTACGTGAATCGATAGAAGACAGGAGATCTGATGCGAGAGATACACCGTGTTATAACATCGATGGATGCGCCGAATGACCTGAATGCATCGGATGGATTTTCCGATTTTAAATCTGATAGGATACCGATCAAGAGAAAAAGCAAACGTGTAACTGCAATTTTTACCGTGTTATCGAAGTTTCTATCGTTTGCTTGAAATGTATCGTGTGTCTATCTATACGTTTGTATTCAATTCTATTTAGAATTCGGTACAAGCTTCCCTTTGTCTCGATATTATTTCGATCAAACTTTATATCTTGGTCTTTTTTCTTTTTTTTTCGAGATCAAAATTATTTCTTTAATAATATACGCAACACACAAAAACACTCGGTGATTATCAATTTATTTTCTACAAATGATAGTGGATGGTTCAATTTAAAGTGTATTCACGCGTCAATGAAAATTATATTATTAATTGAGATCGATATATTTCTTAAATTTACTATAATATTTCATAGTGTTAATCCAGATACTAAAAACAAAAAGTCACTTCTTTGGGTGGATATTCTCTATGAAAAAAAAAAATAAAAATTCTGAAATTTAGTGAAAATCTTTTCATACTCGATGATCAATTACTCCATAAAATTGATCCATTCTTATAATAACTAAATATAACGTATACATTCGTGA
This sequence comes from Apis florea, assembly GCF_048593485.1. Classification (NCBI taxonomy): domain Eukaryota; kingdom Metazoa; phylum Arthropoda; class Insecta; order Hymenoptera; family Apidae; genus Apis; species Apis florea. The sequence goes on along the minus strand of NW_028256864.1, from coordinate 719,220 downwards.
ATAATTATTTATTCCGAAAATATTTCGCGATATCTTCTTTATCTGAATTTATTCCAGATAATATTTCATAGGATTATAAAAAAAAAAAAATTGATTCAAAATTAATATATAAAACGGACAATTTATTATTTTATATCCGTTCTCGAATTTCTCGATTCACATCTTCTATCTTAGTGTTATATTTCTGACAATTGGAAATTTAATTTAGAACGATAAATTTGGACGCAAAATTCAAATGTTTAAGAACATTGATATTTGTTCTATAAATTCGTCGTTCACGAAGTTAAGAGATACTGAACGTTTTGCCATTTTTATCACAAAATCTTTGATGAATTCATTTATTTTCGCGAAGTGCGAAGATTACAGCGCAAATCTGTTCGATTACGACTTTTGGTCGGATTAAATGAACGTAGCTCGTAATTGTTTTGGATCATCGATCATCGTTCGTGTGACAGATAATGAGAAAGCATAGTTTTAGTTTCCGGTTCGTTAATTGTTACGGACGCGCACGTCGAGTCAGAAAACAGATAGCTGTCAAGCCAGACGGTGTATTCTGATGTTGCGGTTTTTGCATCATCCATGTAGATGAAGTTGGAAAACAAAAAAAAAAAAAAAAAAAAAATTTTCTAGTCCATCTGATTTCGCGTTTTCTGTAAATGGATTACTCTCTTTCGCGAGTTGTGATAAATGTGCGCAAACTTATCGAGTCGCATCTCATTTCATACGTATAATTTAGTTACAATTAATGTCGGTGGTGGCGTTATTTTTCATAATATCGTCTACTTCGTAGCTAGAAATTCGTGTTTCATTGTCTCGTGGCAACGTTTCGCAGAAATTGCAACGTGCCGTGAATATGTTCACTTTTTGAAAGTCAGTTTCCACGAACGAAAAATATTTAACTATTGATTTTTTGCCGGGCACGCAATACCGACCAGTCGTAACAAAAGTTGATTAAAGATAATCTCTTTGTTCTGTTTGCATTGAAACAATAAATTTTTACAATATTTTTATGCGCATTTTTTTTTTTCCGTTGGCATGCATCACGAAAATATTTTTCGATTCTCTACCTTTTACAATGGTAAAATCAGAAATTTAATATAACTGGCTGAATGTCAAGCGTAAAATAGATTTATACGTTTACATTCACATTAAAACGGTCCTTGGGTAATTTTTTGATCCAAGTATATTTTTTTACTACTGAAATATCTATTAAGTCTGATATAAATATGAAAAAATCAATTATTAGAATTATCGATATATTAATATTACAAGAAAAGATTTTATATAAATCGCTGACTTTTTGATTACATTGGTTTAATATATTGATAAATAATATTTAAAATATTGAAGATAATGATATTGATTTTGATAAATAGTTAATAATTCACAAAATATTTAACGTTAAATTATATATATATATATATATATATATATATATATGTATATGCTTATTTCCTAAACTTATTGATAAAGAGAAGTTATGTGACAGAGAAGTATATAGTATAATAATCATTTTTTTGTTTCTGTATTTTTTTTATCAAGATATGAAGATTACTTGACTTTTTTTTTAATTCAATCATGTATTTTTTACCGCATTAAATAATTCAAATCGATAATCTTTATAAAAAGTAATAATTTATTTATGTTAAAAAGTCATATTGTAAAAGTTAGTTAAGAAAATATTTTGATTTATTAATTAAAAATTATTGATTTGATATTGTGTTTATGATTATGTTTATAATATTTTTAATTATTTTATATAACGCAAATTTAAATATTTTTTTTTAATTTCATTTAATTGCTATTTATATAGGAAATACAAGAAAAGAAGTAATAATTATTATAGTAATCATCCAATTATTATATAATTATTTCTTGTTGTTTTAAATATAAAAACTCATATACTATATAAATAAAAGCTCTGTTTTCACAATTGTAACATTTTGCATTTTATTCTTTTGGAAGGATTGTCTCGTTTACATTAATAAATAGATTTTTTAATAATCGTATCAAGCATGGAATATATATAGCATACATAAACATACATAATAAGAATGGACATGTTAATTTTATTATAAAAATATTTACATTATAAATATTTGCATTGTAAAATGTCTCATGGATGATAGTGGAAAAGGTTTTATATAAAAAAAATAAATTAAAAATAAAACCTAAAGCTTCGTTTTCGAGTAAATTAACTTCATCAAATTTTCAAGCATTAGCGAAATTAGTTATATGCCAATTATACGAAAAGAGTTATCAATAGGGAAATAATATGTGAAAATAAACAAAAAATATAAAATAAATTTCTTTCATATAAAAATTAGTTTTCGAGAAAATTCGAATTTGAACATTTTTAATATATGAATTATACGATTCCTTGATATATTATATAGATTCAATCTCGATTTTTATAAAAATTTGTAGAATAACCATATATTGATTCAATCAAGAATTACTTAATTTCATTTGTACCTTAAAAAAGAATTTTCAAAAATTTGATTGACTCGAAAATGAAAAAATTTAAATGAAAAAATCTTATTTTATATTTTTAATTTATTTTTTCATATAAAATCATCTTTTTTATGGTTGTACTATCATCATATTATATATGTATATAAATAGAGATAAATACAACTACATTTAAGGTGTTATCATGCAAAATTAGATGTCAATATTATCATTTTTCAACTTTTAAATCGTTTTTTAATATAAATAAATTAATATTTATTTTTTTTTATAAAAAATGCAGATCTATATTGATTAATACATTAAAAAATATAATTTAATCAAAATTTAAACTGATTTCCATATCTTGATAAAAATATCCAGCAATAAAAAAACGATTATTGTATCATATATTATCTTTGATATCACACAACTTTTTAAATATTTTTTTTTCATTTTCATTAGTATAATCAGTTTTAGTGTTTCAAACATCTGTAATATATAAAATCATAAAATCAAAAAATTAATTTACGATTAACGATTTTTCTTTATTAATTTTATTATTTTTAAAATCTCTTTGTTTTTTTTTTAAAAAGAGATTAAAAACAAGATTTAAAGAAGTAGCAAAAAAGAATATAGAGTTAATATTGGATAAAAAGGCGAACGAAAACGACTAATCAAAAATCAAAAAATTTATAACGAAACGGGAATAGATTCATTATTGACAATTTTTTTTTTTATTTAGTTACTACATATAATATAGCTAATATATATTACATATAATATAGTTAAAAAAATGCAAATGTCAATAAAAACAAGCGATTTATTTTGGACTGTTTTGAGCAATAAAGATACAGGTCATTGTACACTGTTTTGTGTAATAAAAATGCTCTTAGTCCTCTTTTGGATCTAACAAAGAATTAATTTTTTATTAAAACAATAACAAATTATATCGATATAATAGATTAATAATATTGTTATAATAAATTAATAAATTGCACGTTTTATTGTTTATTGTTAAAAAGTAACTATTTCTTGAGGATAATTTCAAAGTTAAAGAATCATCAGAAATTGAAATAAAGATATATTAATTTAATAATTATTATATATTTATTATAAATTATGTATTATAATTCAATAATTATTAATTATTGTACGAAAATATATATTTTTTTTCAATTTTATTTTATTTCTTTTTTAATATCAAATCGAAATAATTATTTTATGAACGGTTTTTTTTAATTTTGTTAAAAATTTTACAAATAGATCTTCATAACGCGTTCAATTATAAATTATAATAAGATACTTTATGCTATCTCAATTAACACTGATTCTATGTAACACAATTTTTTTTCGAATCGAAAATAAGTTTTAAATTCCATAACTCGTTATAACGTAGTTTTTATCATCGAAAATCGATTATACCTTTCTTTCTTTGTACATAAGTTTTATAAGTTAAAATAAAAATAACTTAAAATTAAAAATAAAACTTTAATAATACAACTACTTTTTTAGTCGCATATTTCTTTACTCTCATTTATATACTATATGTTAAGATAACTTCATTTAGCATAGTTTCGTTCAACGTTTTAACGATATATCTTGAACGTGAATCGCGCACATAATATGTATGTCGCATAAAGATAAACACATTTAATAAAAAGGGATTTATTTTGGAAAGATCCTTATTGAGAGGGAAAGAGAGAAAGAAGAGGGAAGGAAACTAAAGGTCGATTAACTTTATGATTCGAGGATAATTTGTTTCCCGATTATATTGACATAAAATTGTTTATTATATTGTCTTGATCAGAAGACAAGAGCGTTGCGTCGTATTCCCCGTTATGTCTGGCAGCAATTCGGTAGAGCGCTCTAGTGTGTGTACTCGGTGAACCACGACCAATTAGCCGGAAGCACATTCAAACCATTAGCTCGAAATGAATTCGCGTTTAGAATTTGCTTCAGCGTAGAAGGTCGATCGGTAAACTGATCGGTAAATTCGATTTCCAGAACGCTCGACTCTAGATTATTAAACATATCGATCGAGCAAGCTCGACCATCATTTTTCTTCTAATGATTTGAACTCCGTTTTTTCTCGTTACTGATTCTATAAAATCTATCTATTTTACCGACGCGATGTTTCAATCGGTAATGATTACTTTCCAAAATTGCGATAGGTTTTAACCGCTCGCCTAATTCTCGGATGGGATGCAATTTAGTTTTGCGCTTGTAATTGAATTTGAATTTGTCGTTAGAACATATAGCAAGTATCGTTAGGAAACCACGTTATATTCTCTTGGGTACGATAGAAGCGTTAGTCCGATCTGACATACATTATACTTGTCCTGTTTACTAATGTTGGCAACCGCGTAATTGCATGGACTTTCTCGTGTAACATCGCATCGATGCAATTTTCCTGTATCTCACAAGAATTCGTCTTATGCCCTAACGATCGATTATTCTTTATAATCAATGTAAACATTAATTATTCTTTTTTCGAATCTACTATTGCTGATATCATCAGTTAATATTGATATAATACTTGATTTAAAAATTCCTTCATTTGCGTGTGAAACAAATCTTTTACAATTTTTTTTAATTTTTGTTTGGTGAGGAATTGTATAATACTGACTTGCTTAAATTATTTTTCACTTTTTCCGCCAGATATTAACATTTTTTAAGTGACAAGTGAATATAATAATTTTTTGTAACATACTATGAAATCATATTTGTTTATTCTTCCGTATTATTATGAGACATTCATCGTATTTGTTTTTCAATTTATTAAAACTTTATATATTTTGGAATCGATCTTTTGTTTCTTACCTAAATAAATCGTTTTATTCTATTATGTATGTTATTTATTCGGTATTAAAAAAACTCTAGTTTTATAATGTAATATAAAATATTTCCATGAATGTTTATCGTATAATAATAAGAATGTTGAAGAAATTTATCAAAAATCAAAAATCTGTCAACTAGTACAGAATAAATTTTTCTTATCTATAAAATCAAACTGTTGAAAATTGAAATTAAATAAAAAGATATGCATTTAATTTTTAATTATTAATTATTAAATTATCAATTCGTGTCATTAAATTTCAAAAATAATTTTTTATCAAATTCTATTTATAATATAAAATATACTGTTAAAATTTTCGAGATTTAGCTCGAGATTTAATATCTCGAATAAAAAAACTCGAAGAAAGCAGGATTCTTCTTCATTCAATTTCAAATTTCGAATTTAAAGAAGAATCGATAATGATTCGTATGATTGAAAACTCAACAATAATTTTTCAAATACATGTACAAAATATACAAAATATCGATGGAATAACGATGAGTAAGCCAACTCGCTCAAAAGGAAAAAGTAATAAATAAAGGTAGACACGCGATCACGTTGCTTATTCGGATCCATTTATTCATACCTGATACCCCATTCGTTATCCCCTGTAAACTTTCGACGAGAAGAGAAAAATTGTAACTTGGTTTTGCGGTTATCCTTTCTTTCTAGAGATCCCGGGCAGATGGAGGAGGCATTGTCCGCACGGACAGATAATGTCTGAACCTGGATGCAACTTAGTGTCCGAGGGAACCACCGGAGAAAACGGAAATACGGTGTCTACTGGAAAATGCGTTTGTGGACCGTCGGTGCCTTGGTGTCCAAACGAACCTCGTCCTTATGATTATTCTACTCGACACGAGTGCAAGCTCAATTTGGCCGCAAAGATGAATTACGGTAAGCTCGCATATGTATTTCTCTCCTATTCTTCGAATATTAGTCGACTTATTCACCGTCGTTGTTTCGGATCTTTCTGATTAGTTTTACGAGAAAATATTTCGAGCAAAGCAATAATAATAATAATATTTAATTTATGAAAAATTGCGATAACGAAAATTTGTTCCAAAGAAATATTTTATTCGATAAAAAATCGAAATTACTTTGTTCTTTTTAAGTAACCGCCGTTTTTGACTTTACAAAATTATAGTTGATGTTAAGATGATAATTCAGTGATTTTCAAATAACCTTGAATTTTTGAATATATTTAAATTATTTGTATGGCTTATAATTCGAAATTGACAGAATAAATAACAATATATTTACCGTTCACATTGAAATTAATATCAATAAATTATATTTGTGACACGTTTGAATCACAAATCTTTATTTAATTTTGTTTAAGAGAAGCCAAGATATTTCTAATTTTCGTCGAACAAATTTTTTTTTTGTGAAATTTCACAATTTTTAATAAGATAAACCGAACATTTTAATGCTTTAAAAAGTCATATATTAATATTCTCGTGAAATTAATAATAAAGTTTCTAAATTTGAGATCATTTTTTTTTTATCATCATAATGTAGCACTCTTGTTAAATTCTTGATATTGAACTTGATACATAACTGAATAAAATCTTTTTTTGTCATTGCATAATTTGTTGAATTGAATATTAACTTTTTATTTATTTTATTTTCTTTTAATATTAGTTTAAAAAATTTTCATTATAACGTATTCTAGAGTGAAGATACTAGAAATAATAATCCTTTAGCAAAATTTATAATAAGAAATAAAAATTGAAAAGAGTAATAATAAGAATTGAATATACAACAAATTCCTATAATATTCCCCTCTTTCTTAAAATTCTTAATCAAATTAAACTTTTTAATTTCTATACTCCCTCTTTCTCTTTTAAAACGATCGAATCGAATGCGATCATGTTGTGAATTTCATAAAACTATTGTGATTTTATTAAGTCATCGTATCGATGAATATGATCGTGAATATATTCTATTCTTCTTGTTATTAAATTGGCTATACATTATATGTTCATATATATATGATATACGAAGAACGGAGAGCGGTTGATTTTTTTTTTTTTTCACTTGTTTCACTTCAACGATAAAGCGTTCACGGGTGAAAGAAAATGAGAATCATTAAAGTGGATGAAGTACGTGAAAGGGGAGCAGAGTTGAAATAACGAAACTGCGGCAGTTGCCCGTTAATGAAAAGAAAACATAAATAGTAGAAGAAGAAGAAGGAACAATGGCAGCTAAGAGAAGCGAAAGGTCACGAAGGTGAGGAGGGGTAGACGCCGCGGCGGCGTTAATGAGAAAAAGACATAACTAGGGATACGTCTCGTGACGTAACTCTCACTCTCTTCGCTTCTTTCTTTTCTTCTTTCTTCCTTCCTTTCTTCCTTCCTTCCTTCCTTTCTTTCTTTCTTTCTTTCTTTCTTTCTTCTTTTCTTAAAGTCACCGAAAATAACGCCTGCGAAATTTACTCGGAGGTGAATAATGAAAAGGAATAATAACGCGAAGGAAAATCGTAGGGCTGCGTTGAATCGAGGCATGTTTACGTGGGAAAGAACCGTTGTTCGCCATTGTCCGATCTTCGCGAATACCGGCTATCGAATAAGTTTGCGGTAATTACAGTTAGAGGCTGTCGAATTATTGCGTATATAGAATCGATAGTTAACTCGTCTTTTCATTGAGCCGAACTTTCAGCAGTCTATTCTAGCGCACTTTGGCGTTGAACGTGTAACGAAGTTGTTAGCGAGTAAGTAACAAAAGTAGTTACCTGCAACGGTGCAGAAAGTTAAATTCGATTCGTCGGGTAAAGTTTAATCGTGTACGTACTTTCAAGGTGGGAATCAGAGGGATTGTTCTTTTGTGGGGTTAAGTACACGAGTAAAATTTCGATGACTAAGCTCAAGTCAAAATCCATCAAAGAAAGGAATAAAAGAAGCGAACTTTGCTTCGGTTTGTTTCTCCGTAAACACTTTTCAATTTCAGAATTATTGCAATCTATCACGTACGCATATATTTATATCCTTTTTTACAATCGTTTCTAGATGGTTATCGCGGCTTCATTTTCCAGAACCATCTGTATTCTCTTCTATTTCCTACAATATTCTGTTACATGACCGAATCTCTCTTTTTATGCTTTTCGTGTTTCCTTTTTTTTTTTTTTTTTCTTCTTTTTTTTCCATTATTTCTACATGTGCAGGCTTGATTAATGAGTTAACATGCATCTACCGATATTCTTTGCAACGTACACAGGAAATCCTGTTCACGTTTCGAATGCAATTTTGACATTTAAATTAACTTTATTAATAACCTTAGTTTCGGCTTATATTATTAGTCTATTGCTTTAGTTTCATTTCCTGTCGTATGCCAGAATTCACTTTCCACGTTTCTCTGTGAAAATTAAGTTTCAAAGTAATCAATGTTTAACTCATTTAAACAACTGTTTAGTGAAATTTTCAATTTTCAATTTTATATATTCTGGAAATATAACAACATTAAAAATAGATAGATAATCTTTTAATAGATTTAATATCTATTAATGGTTTTTTTTAGGGGTCTGTTACGAAACTATTGCAAACATATTAAAAATATATTTTTAAACATAAGTGAGAAAGAGTGTAATAAAATGAAAATAAATAGGAGAAGCTAAAAATTTCGATTTTGAAAAAATATAATAATTGAAAATAATGCAATTGTTTTTTTATTGACTAATTTAGCATTACATTTATTTTAAGATTCTAAGTCTTATATTTAATTGCAATATTAAATTTTTTATTAGAATTTATTATTTATTTGTGATTGATTGAAGTGGAAATATTAACTCCGACATAGAGTTAGTTCTCACTGCATTAGGTTATTATTAAAAAATATAAGTAGCTTTTTAATGAAATATTTAATTTTCTAACGAAATAAAACAATTTCATAATTTTATAATATTTATTTTTCAAGTTTCAGATCAACAGAAATATATTATTTTTAAAAGAAAATCAAAACAATATAATATCTATATAAAATATTTAAAAAAAGAGATTAAAATTATTAAAAAAAACATTTGAATAAGAATTGTTTAATTCAGAAGAATTTTGTTTCTAGGTTGAATAGTGGGATCAATTTTTAAATTAATTTTATTTTTTAAATGGAACTTATATAATTTTGAATGCACTAATCAACTTATCTGTGTATTTTCTATAAAAAAATGATTGATTTCGAAAATTTTAACTTGAAGTTTATAGAAGTTTATTTTTCATATCATATAAAAAAAAAAATAAGAAGACTATGAAAAGTAGAGCAGAAATATGATGCAAATTATATATCGATATGATGTACGCATACACATATAAATATATACAATCGGTCCTTTTTATGGATATACATCAAGTAACACCAATATTAACGGTGCGACGTAGCATGTCATATCTTGGAAAAGACGTATCTTAAAGAGAGAGTGCTTTTAAAAGTTTCGATGCCAGCTATAATAAAAAAGATTTAGATTTCGGTTAAATTTAATTTGACATTCATCTTTATAATGTTCAGCAGCATTATAAAATCAAGTAAACGATGATATTATTTTTGTCTAAATCATTTTTTTCTGTAATTCTGTTCATTTTTTCATATCTTCTGTATTGTATGAAATATTTGAACTGAGAGATTAAAACAGGAGATTAAAAGCGAATCAATCATTATAATAAGATTCATTATTATCTCCATCGTTTTATTCCGTAAAAGTTATACGGTTAAATAATACATAAATAATACACTATTTGGTATTCAGTTATACATTTTTATAAATTTGCCAATATTTATTGCATAACTTAGATCTATTTAAACTTTCATTCGCTAATTTAAGCTAAGTCAGATTTTTATAATATATAAATCGTAATTTTATGTTAATTTTCTATTTTTATTATCTAACATTTATTTTACTAAATTTTATTTTTATATAACTCAATGAAAATATGAATATTAGCAATAAAAGAAAAAAATTACATTCCTCATTTTATCTTTTCATTTCAGTTTAATTTCCACCAAGAGAATTCTTTTTAATATCATTAGAAGAATATTTCAGAGTATTCTGTATTTTCAATCATAAATGATCGAACATCGATGTATTAAACTTGTTATATGTTTCTAACGTACCTTGAGTTGTTATGTAACACTTTGAAGAGGGGCGAATATTATGTTCCGACGTTTTTCTTATCAATTCAATTACATACTTATTTTTGAATTTATGAAACGTGTATTATTATTGCCTGTAATCAATTGCATTTATAAACGGTACTTGTGTTTTTCGAAATATAAGAGAAAAAAATTAGGACGAATATTACCGTAAAAAGAAGAAAGTATCTATATACTTTCTTCCATGCACTCGAGTGAGCAATAACTTGATAATTGGGCCATTACATGAACGGTTTATTGATCGCGAAATTCAATTTAATCCCTTTCGAAGATGTGGTCAGATATGAGTTTGCCACAACTACAAACTGTACACAAAGGAATATCTCGGAATGGAATGTCATTGAGATAAAAGTAAACGTTTTTACCAAATGTCGATACAACGTTCATTTTTTTTTTTTTTTTTTTTTTTTGCATAATATATATGCTTAAATTAAATTTGCAAGAGGACAGATATATCGTATAGATATTATTGATTTCTTCTTTTTCTTAAGAACAAAATAATTGTTTCAAATTCATTTTAAATAAATTTAAAAAACTTTAACGCAGTAAATCGATGATTGATCAGATCGAAATGTAATTGTTTATCTGCAAATATTAATATCAAACACCATGATGGTTGTCCGAGTAAGATTAATCAGAGAATTTCGTGGTTGATACTTCCGGATAAAACTTTACGTTTATTTAGGATCGCATCGATGTTGCGCAAAATTTACTTCCCATATTAGTCTTTTGGTAATCCATTTAAGTATTTGCATGATAAATGTTCTCAGATAGATGAAATATTGAGTTGTTCAAATATGCGGGAGTAAACTCATAATCTGTAATATGTTCATATACATGTATATATACATGTATGCCTATCGTAATAACAGTGATACGTCAGAGAAGCACAAATTTTCGATATATGTACACGTATACGGGGTATCATAGGTTTTAATGCTTGAACGTTGTCGATATATTCTATAAATTTAAATAAAAAAAAAAGAAATAATATTATATAAATATATAAATATAAATGGTTTAAAATTTATTAAAAAATTATGATAAAAATATAAAATGCGAACAGAACTCATGGTTAATCAGATCAATAATATTTATCTTTAATCTATTCGTGCCAGCTAAAATAAAATAAAAATAAAATTTGCAAGGTAGTAAATTCTATTTTTAGTTGCTATCGATTTTTATTTCAAAAAACGAATATGTTGAATATTTTAAAATGGAAAATTAGTTACTTTTGCATAAATGAATTTCCATGTTAATTAATTAGTTTCGTAGGTTGGTGGATCATAGATATAATCAATTATATATTAAAATATGTTATTAGCAATTTATCTTGATGGCAATAAAATAATAATGTCAAAAAAATTATGTTGTTATGAATTATTTAATTATTTTCTCTTCATTCACATTTTAAAATGTAATAAAATACTAAAATTTGTTCAACTAATTAGACAAAATTATAAATTATAATATATTTATAAATTCAAACAAAGCATAAAAATTGTTTTTCTAACAAAAATAAAAATAACAATTTGAATCTTTAAAAAAAATAACAAAAAGAGTAGATTTAAAATAAAACTTATAATTAGATATAAAATTTAGACTCTAAAAAACGTATATGTAGAAAAACTTTTAAAGTCAATTAATATAAGTTAACTCTCGAACATTGATTTTGATTTCAATGCCTGATTTCATAATCTTAAATTATTTATGTATAAAATACTGTTACAATAAGTCTGATAAACAAAATTTAATATTCATTTAACATTTTTTCTATTAAATTCATATAAAATATGAAAATATAAAATCTTCATAAGAAAAAACATTTATTTGATATATATAGTAGCCAATTTTTGATAAATATTAATAATTTTTTTATAACAATATAGCAATTTTATTAACGATTAGTCACCTGTTACTTATTAATTTATTACTTTTCAATCAACTCCTATTTAAATAGTGATCTGTTTTTACAATATATCGCACTCGTTATTATTCCTTTCGTATTTTTGTTATAATTTTTTTAATAATACTTTAAACGATCCATATTTATATAAAATTTTTCTCTTTTAATAAGAGAAAAATAAACAAGATATATAGAATACAGGTCGTTAAAAATTTGTATATTGAATTAATTTTTTTAATATTTTTATAAATTTATAAATAGAACATTGATTATTCGTTTGTATAACAAACCGAGGTTTAATTATATAATTTACCACAAAATAAACAATTTAAAACAAGTAAAAAGATTTTGAAATAAATAATTTTAATAAAAAATTAATAATTAATTTATTTTTCTAATAAATTTTATTTTTGTATTGATCTTATTTTTTAAATTTACTTTGAAAAATTTATTTTAAAACTATAAAGTATATAAATTTAAAATGACAGTAATGACGGTAAAGTTTCTATAATTAAATCTTTTACCCTAGATATTTGTAATGTAATAAACGACAAAAATTTTTCTAAAAGTTTTGTTCTTCTTTTCTTCTTCTTCTTCTTTTTTTTTTTTTTTTTATTAGATATATAATTCGATCAATTCAAAAATTGTTTGGAGGAAAACGATCGTTAGTCGATTTAATCTTGCTATTTGTTTGTACAATCATCGCGTTACGCAATTTAATTAAAGATATTGTGAAGCATGGAAAATAACGATTTAATTGATCTGTGTCGAGGATGTTTTGTTATAGCGAACAGCTCTTTCCAGGATTGATATTTACCAACTTGTGTTTCAGATCTCTTTAATTCTGGAAACACGGAAAGCGACGACATTCAAGGTGAGTCACTTTTAGTTTATTTCGATAATTTCTGGAAAGAATTTAATGTTTATCATTTTTACTATATATATATATATATTAATTATATTTACAAATATACATGAATACGCTTGTATTAACGAATTGTATGCTGTAATTTCAATTATATTTGGATTTTTATCGTATAATCTCAATAATGAATTAAAAAGAATATTTTCATAAAAATTTCATATAAACACTTTATAATAATTTCATATAATATCATAATAACCGATTTTCAATATCGATTGTTACCATAATAATAACAAAATTGTAATATAATAATAAAAATATAATAAATACATGAAAATTGCATTTCTCTCTTGTTGAAAATTTAATTATTTTGTTATTTTTATTCGCATATTGCGACTTCCAATTATTATCGTCAATATCAAAGATCATTGTATGTTCGTTGATATTCTATAATAAAAATAAATTTATTTTTATATATGTTTTACAATTTTTATATTATTATTTGTTATATTTTTTTATAAAATTATATATATATATATGTGTGTATGTATTCATTTTAATGTATAAAAATATTATAATTACATAGTACGTAAGTTTAATATAATAAAAGGTTAGAAGAAAAAGTCTTATTATTTAAAAAGAAAGTCCTATATAACAAAGTAAATAGGTACGATAAAATGATATTTTTAGAATCTTTTTCTTTCAATTGAAGCTAAATCATTGAAGTATTTATATTAAGTATTGTTACACATTTTACATTCGTTATATTTTATAATTTTTTTTAGAATTCTAATATGATTTATGGATAACTTATAAAGAGAATAAAGTACGTATAATTTTAACAATAAAAATCGAAAAGTATTCATTGTTAGTATCATATATTTTGTATAGAATTTATTTAGAATAAAATTTATTTAGAATTTACTATAAAATTTAAAAAAATATATAGCTTAATCGATATCAATAAATTTTTAGTAACGAATTCCTGATTTTTAAAAAGCTTGCACATGAATAATAACATTTGATAATAATATTGTTAAAAATATCCTCAATATAATTTTATTATGATTCCACTTCAATCTTTTCGAGAGCTCACACGATTAATAATATTGATATATATTGACAATATTATTAATGTTAATTGTATCCAGTCAGAGAAATATCGAATTGATCTTTGCTAATAAAGTTAATTGCAATAATACTCTATATACAAATACATGTATATAAAGTGAAATGCCTTATTCAACAATATCTATATTTTAAGAAGTTAAAGAATTAATATTAATTAATTATTATTAAATTAATGTTATAACACTATAAAGAACTTCGTTTATATTTTAAATAAGAGTATACGTTATTTATTAGAATAAGAAATAACGTATATATATAAATTTATTGGAGAAAGAAACATTTTTTCCTAATGAATTAAATGAATTTTTATATTATAAAAAATGTCGATTAAAATTCGAACTTATAAAAAGAAAAGCGAATAAATTAAATCTTTATAAAATAAAGGTACAATAATTGGAATGGATTATTATGAATTTATTGAAATAAAATTTATAAATAAAAAATTAAACAGACGAAATTATATTGTTTTAATGTACAAGATGTTGATACATTCGTAGGATACTTTTAGAAGATTAATTCTAGAGGCCAAAATAAATATAAAAGTTAGTACACAAAAATGTCGGTTAAAGTTTATTTATTAAATTATAAACAATTGAAGTTTGCGTTAGATGAAGTGCGAGATAAAACGAGACAGAATTTATCTCACTCTATCTGTGTCTTGCTTTGTCTAAAGCAAACTTCAGTTTTAACTGAAAAAAATAAATCTCAACCGTCATTTATGTATATTCTTTTTTACCTTTTGTGTTTGTGTTGGCTTTTAGAATTTATCTTCTTAAGATGTTTCATAAATATATTAACACCTTGTATATACAACAAAGCGAAGACAATACAATTTCCCGCAAAAATATAATATTTTAACAGAATAATGTGCAAGCGTTTATACAGCAAAATGTATAAGAGACTACTTTGATAAAATAAAAAATAAATATTAGAATAAGCTAATGAGATAATTAATCGATTAACAACGTCAAGTTGTTAAGTTTGTTATGTATACGTATTGTTATCGTCGATTCATTGAAGTGCGTGTTTAATGGCGGCGACCAGCGAGTCTCTGGCGACCAGGAAAACATGAGTGATGTACGGATGACTCGGTGATGGAAATAAATGAAATGCATTGAATCAAACGTATTATTTACACACCACAAGAAATAATTTTAATTTTTAAAAATAATTTTTCTTTGGAAGAAATAGATATAGATCTTATATATTCGTATCTATGCCTGATGATTTTAATAAATTTAAAAATTTTTCAAATGATTTAACACTCTCACGAAATTGAAAAATTTGTCAAACATTCCTTTCAACAATAAAGGCGTTTTTGCAAAGAATCCAATCAATATTTTTTTTCTTTTTTTTTTTTTTTTTTTTGAAAGGAATTTTATAATTAATAATTTTTTTGACATCCATTCTGTTCGAAATTTTCTATGATATTCACAATTTTTCGAGTCAACAAATTTATTTCATGATTTTAAATCGCTCACTGACTTTATCAATAGAACGTTCAATAGAATGAAAGAAAGTTGAGAACTTAAAAAAATCTTATCCGTCTTTCGTATCAATTTATAACGTATTTTTATGCAAAAGATAATATTATTCGTAAAAAAATTGATATAAGTCCTTATATTTTTAAAAACTTTTATTTTTTTTTTTAAATATACATCTGTATACATACATATATAATGACAAAATAGATAACAAAAGTATGTGAAAATATTTATTACAAAAATATCTCTTATTGTGTTTGACATTTTGTTAAGTCTCTTGAATTCAAATTTCTGTTTATAATTGTTGCATAATAATTATGTTTTCATTAAGTAATATCTATCTTTAAATTAGCTAAACATATGATTTTTTATATTTATATTAATATTTGGAACTTAAAGAAAAGAAGGAGAGATATTATGTTTGTTTTTTCCCATATCTTTTCCATATCTTCATATGAAATAAAGTTAAGAACGGTAAGATCAAAGCAATGCGAAGTGAAGAATACATGTCGATGAAATTTTTTGAAAAATTCAAATAATTATAAATTATAATTATTATATATAAATTTTTATTATTTTTAATAATTACTTATCTTTTCATTTCGTTCATATTTTACCATTATATCAATTTGATACAAGACACATAAATTGCGAAAATAAGTGATGAATGAGGATTAATGAGAAAAAATGATAAAAAAAAAAAAATTCAAAATATATTTAAAACCTATTGCTTTGAAAATATATGTTGAATGAAAAGAAAAGCATAAATTATACATGTATATATTATAATTATAATTTTTCGGTAAGTATATCATTTTGTTATATATTTTTCGAATTAATATAAAATATTTAACTATAAAAGAATAAATTGAACGGTAGTCATTGCTTTGATCAAAACTCCCAAAATAGGATAGTTTTACAGTTAAAGCTCGATCTTTTGTTTATATTCTGGGTTGATGTTCTTTTTCACCACGACGAGTATATTATACATATATTCGTGAAAGATTGATCAATGATCGACTTCAGTCACAGTGGTTCACTAGTTTATCGACCTAGTTTTTTCTCGTTTTAATGGTTAAATTCTATTTTATACATATTTTTCGAACGAACAATTATTAGTTTCAAATTAGTATCAAATCAATCGTAATAATATTCAGTATCATAATCAGTATATTTAAAGACATAAAAATAATATATTTTGATTAAACATTCATTTTTAAAAATAATTTTAAAATTCTTTGTATGTAATCGTTGTATGTAGAAATTCATCAAACAAGCAAATTATCACAAAACACACACACTGCGAATATGAAACCATGTCGCAATATATATAAACAACAAGATTTTTCATATGCATAATATAAATAACAAGAAATTAAATTTTTTGAAATAAGTTATTAATTAGTAATAATAAACATCAAAAGCAAATATATTTATTTATACATATTTTGTAAAAATGTTAAATTTTCGTTGTATACTATCTTTTTATCACATATTGCATCCTAAGTAAAAAGTTACACAAGTAAAATTAATTACAAACAAAGATATACATTTTTGTTGCAATGATATATATGTATTATATAAAATGGATTACAAAAACCAATTTATTTTCCATTTTATATAAATGGTAAAAAATGTTTACAGATATTTCTTTTCTTTATATTTCGTGTTATAATCATAAATATATTCTTAATAGATGAAATACCTGCGATGGAACAATTAATTTCGTTACCACAAAGTTAAGCAACAGTTCAAATGTTTAAAGAAATATTCCAAACTAGAATCAGAATAGAAGAGAAAAGGTATATTCTTGCGGACGAAATTAAGGGAAATTCATATAGTATCGCTAATTGCGAATTATCAATGTGAAGAATCGGGCAGATTCTTTCGTGTAAAATAAGAAACATGAAAGCAAAAAAGCAAGAAAGGAAGGAAGAAAGGAAGGAAACCAAAAAGGATAGAATGGACGGTCAAGCCGAGTCGATAAACAAGGAATGAAAATATACAAAGTTATGGGAAGATGTCGCGGGAGCTAACCCAGGTGGTATGTTAGATCAGATCCACAAAACACAGGAAACTAATTCAATTTGCTAGGCAGATGGGCTAGTCTTTTGCGAAACAAGAACGAAAGAGCAACAATACCGATAAGAACTTCCCTTTTTAGGCGAAAAGGAGAATGTTAGTCTCTTTCATGCGGTATATTACAGTCAATGAGAGAAAGGAAAAAGGATGAAACTTTACCGAGAAACGGACGAAATAACAAAAGAAACTCTCTAAATATCGCGTAATGCTCGTAGAGGGGTTAGATATTGCATCCTTTTTTTCTTCTTTTCTTCTTCCCTCTTTCTTCTTTTTTCTTTTTGCTTAATATCTTTCTTTTCTTTAATTTTCTACATTTGTACTTTGAAAGTTTGAAAGTTTTCGAAACGGATTTCTTGATAATACCGTCGGAATTCGTGTAATTTTTTACATTCCAGATAATTCTAGATAATCAGAAATCGAAATATCAAAATTGATCAAAGTGTAAAAACGAAACGAATAATTAAATTGTTTCACTTACTTAATTAATTAAAATTTGAAGTATTGAGATTATAACGTTTCTGTTATTTCATATGAATTTTTCTTCTTTCACGTACATACGTTATCACAAATTTGTGTAAAAATCAAATTTTTTTTTTTTTTTAATACAATCTATAAAACATTTTTAGTTTTTTACGTCAAACAGAGATTGAATCATTGTTTTATATGATCGAAATAGGAGAAAAATTGTTAAGATTCGTGCATCCAAAATATTGAATCGATTTAATCCGCCTATTATATTTTTTGATTGTTTGTGATAAATTCTTTTTTTTTTTTTTTGTAAAATTACAAAACAATAAAATTAAAATTATTCGATTTATTAATAATATTAAAAATAAATAAAGAAAATAAATTGTCTATTATAAAGATAATCAGGAAATTCTTTTTAACAATTCTATTCCAATTATACAAATTTACAAGTATAAAAAAAGCCTACATGAAGAAAAAATTAATTTTATCTGATATATAAATTTTTTTGATATTTTTTACGAAAAAAGAATTTATTTTTTTTCGTTTGTAACGTTACAGTATTGAACAATATTTTCTAAATCTATATTTAGAAAAATTTTTAATTCTGAAACAGAAATAGATTTTTATATTTAAAACGATTTTCAAAATTACGTAGTAGTTTTTATGTATCTTGATATATTAACGATTTTTAATAAATCGTTATTTAATATAAAATTCGTAAAAAATAAATTAAGGATTTTTCAACAACAAAAATATATAAAATAGATTATCCTGATGCAGTATGATTAATTTCATATATTCATACTATTTAATCGTAATATTTAGCAATATTAAATTATGTTTTATATATATGTTTATTATTTTTGTTGGTTTTTTTATTTGCTTTTTGTTTTTTCTTTTTTTCTTTTCGAATTATCTTCTTTATCTCTTTCTTAAAGAAATTGTTGCTTTTTATTAATTATATAGAATAAAAGATTACACAAATTCATTGATTTATTGTTGATTTATTAATCAAATATAAAAGAAGATATTTTGACATTTTTTGTTGATATCAAAAAATAATATTATTCTCAGTCGACGCACATTTGAATCTTAAAATAGTTGTAAAAAAGTTATTTATTAAATGAAATGCAATTATTGACTAATTGTAATATATTTGTAATGTACTTAGATTTTGCCTTTTTGGCAAAATGGCAAAGGAACAAGTAGTTCAAGATATACTAGATTCTGAGCTCAATTGATGGACTATACTCAACATGTATCACTATAAAAAAAATATTTAAAAACAAAAATATCAGTTGATATGCTGATATCGATCATAATCGCATAATTTTTTTTATTATATTCAGAAATATAATTATAGATATTGAGAAAACTTTTTCTCTGCATATACTTTTTTGAAACGATTATTATAATATTCATTAAAGTTGTCATTATATCTTGATTAACTTTATTTATTATTATATCTATTTATATATTCAAAGTAATTTACAACAGTAAAGATATATTCTTTCTATTAAATTTTTTTATTACGTCAAAGCAATTTTGTATTATAAAAAATAAATATTCCAGAAAATCGACGTATATGATAATATATGATATATAATAACGCTTTTATAAGAATATATAAAAATCGCATTATTGTAAAATTCTTATTCTGCAATTAATGTAAGTGCTGCAGTTGAGGAAATAAAAAAAAAAATTAAAAAAAAATTAGAAGTGATGTTAAAATCTCACTTAATCTTTTTCATATAAATAATAAAATTTTCTTATACATAATAAAAATAATAAAATAATAGTATTTCTATATTATATTTTTAAAAATGGTGAAGATATTCATTGCTAGGAAGTGATAAAAAATGTATCAGCTTTAATAATTAAGAGATTGAAAGTAGCTCCTACTTCGATAGTCTGAGAATAAATACAGCACTGTATACTGTTTACTGTTGTTTTAGGGATTATTTAGATAGTGGTGCGAAAAGAGACTATTTTATTAAGTGATTTGTGGACTATGGTTTTATCATATAAATAGAAGTTTAGCTATTTTATCTGAATGAAAATACAAAAATATAAATTATTAATCCATAATTGTTTATAAACTGAAACTTTGGGTAAAGAAAATTTTTTTTCAATCAAAATATCAAAATTTTAATTTGTTCATTTTTGCAAGATTAATTTAATTTATTTTTTGTTAAATTATAATAGATGATTGTTAGTGTGATATTGTTTATTTATAAGTTCACATGGTTAAGTGTCATATCAGATTTAAGGATTAGATTTCAGTTAGTTATTTTAGTAAAAGTATTTTGCAATTGTATAATTATTTATACAATTTTTTTTATTAGGATATAAAAAATATTTTCAACGCATAATGCTTTTTTATTAGAAGGATAAACATGCATTACATGCTTATAAAAAAAAATATATGCAATATATGCAAAATATATACGAAGATTATATTATGGACAATTCAATCTGCAGGAAATGATATGGAAAGTTTGAAAATGAAAATTTTCATTTAAAAGATGTATCCGGACGTTTTATCATTATAGATTCTGATAAAATCAAGACTTTAATCGATAACAGTCATTTAATAACATGAGATACTGATCAAACATTAATAATTACATATATTTGTCTCAAAAAATATATATCTCGAATTGTTCTCGATACTTGAATACTGCATAAATTGAATGAAAAAAATTTAATCGATCGAATTTCTGATTTGCTATCGTTTACAATATGGAAAAAGATTATATTCTAAACTGAGGCAGCTCAAATAGTTAAAAAAAAAAAAAAAAAAAAAAAGAAAGAAAAAATAAAACTATGTTTGAGCATTTAGCGAATGATTATTAATTATTGTTTTCTAATGAAACAATAAATTTGATCAAGTATTGCTCGCAATTAAGAAAATTAAAGGAAACAATTAAGAAAAGATCAATTAACAGAAGATCAGAAAAAATATTGTGTGTACTTATATGACAGCAAAAATTTTTCAATTCTGGTCAATTCTGATTTGGGATATTCTAGTGCATCCATCGTTTAGATCGAATTTTGAACTTTCCGATTTTCACTTATTTCGGTCATTTTAGAATGTCCTCAATAGTGTATAATATTCAAATATGTAAAGTTGTTGTTCTTTACGAAGAAGAATTAAATCCAATGAATTTTAGAAGAAAAGAATTTTTCTGTTGTCAGGAAAATAGAAGATATATACAATTGATTAAACTTACATATAACATTTTTCATATATAATTACATAAACAATTAAAAAATGGAATTTATATTAAATTATTAAAAAATACTCCAGTTTTCATGTAGAGTCTTCTCATTTTTCAATTTTTGTCTTTGATTTTCGTCAATCATTCATTTGAACGTATAACGTAATGTACTTTTTGCATGTATTTGATACAAACTATAGTTGAAATTTTTTTAAAATATCTCTAATAAAAATCATGTGATATTTTGGATTTATATTTAAAATTATTATCATTTTTCGATTCATTTCATTTCATTTCATTCTAAATATAGATCGTACATCCTCTTTACATTTAAATCAGGAAACAAATAAATGCGAGAACTTTTGTTCTTATTGTAATGTGATTCACACTTTATATATGGAATTCTATTTTTCCAATTCATTCATTCATTTGAATTAGGTCTGTTCTGATATTTGCCTCATTGGAAGCGAAAAAAAATTACACAATTTTTAATATTTTTCAATATTTTTTAATAAAATTTAAGAAGAATCTGAATAAATTTTAATTACAAATTTTATTAATTATTAATGTATTTTACATATTAATAATTTATATATTATCATATATAATATTTTATTATTTTTATTATATTTCCATAAGCAAGTACTTCTCGACATGAATCCAATTAGAGAATATTTGCAATGTTTATTTAACACACTTGTATACATATCACCAGTTATCACATTAATTTTTTCTAAAGAAAAGAATTCTGGATATTTGGCAAAATCGCTCAAAAATATAAGATATTATAAAACAATATGCTAAAAAATATATACATTCTAAAGAAAATGAAGGAAACACAAATTATTAATATGTATATACATATATAATATTTAATAAAAATAACAGTTAATAATAAAAATTATTATTAAATTTTGAAAATGTAAAAAATATTGAAAATTATGAATGATTCTAATTTTTTGACCAAGAATTGTAATATTCCGAGAATTATATGCTTCAACAATTTATTCACATGCTTTTTGGATATTCCGTATAAAGATGAGAAACTGTTCCTACAAATTTGAATTTTCTCTGCACCTATTTTAATGATATATTATTGAGAGCAATTACTGAGAACATTATGAGTTTTCATTAAATTGTTTCATTAATGTATTTTGATTATTTCCATTGCCCATTTTATTATAAAGTTATTTAATATTATTTTTATTTTTAATATCATCTTTATATTTACAGAACAATTTACTTTTGCAATAATAATTTGATTTAATCTTTTTACTTCTTGATTTTTTTCTGTTAATAATAGGTCTTCAACAATAAACTTTCAAATATTTCTTTTTCATTTAGATGAATCAACAAATTCACAAATATTTATTACATTCAAAATTATTTTCTGATTTTAATACAATCAATCTTATAATACAATACTTTAAAAACACGGTTTCGATAAAACACAGTGTAAAAATTGTGATACTCCTTCATATGGCTAATAAATAAATTTAAATAATAATGTAGCACGAATATTTCCATCACACACTATTTTTACTAACATTTTTCGATTTGCTTAACACGAAAAGTATCAATCATTCATAATGAAAATAAATACGTAAAAGAAATAGTAGAAAAAAGTTTAACAGTGTTTATACGTGGATAGATAGTTTAGTAACAACGTGATTGAACGTGACCACGAATAATTAAAGCACGATGATGTGATTGTTTGTTGTTTTATGCAAGATAAAGATAAGTCCGGATTTACATTCATATTGCACAAAACAATAATGGATGCAGATTTCAATTTTGTAATAACTCGCTCACTTGTTATCAAATTTATTAAACATACATTAAATAATATAGAATTTTTTTTTATATACATTATGTTTCATAATTCTAATTATTTTAAATATATGATTAACAATTATCGTTATCTCAAAAAATAACAATTTTGATATTGCATATTTGTATTTGTATGTATTTTGCCATTTATGTGTTTTTTTCTTAAAATATTAATATCGCTTAACGTATTCAAGAACAATATATTTGCCAAAATTTGCAATAATTATTAAGATATTATTATTATTTTATCTAAACACCAAATATTATTCAAACATACAAAATTTGTTGAATAATGAATACCAATAAATAAGAAAGATTATTGGAGTAAATTAATTTGTTCACTGTAAAATGCAGTAAACAAATTAATAGAAGTAATTCGACAATAATTGTCGAATTACGAGATTTCAAAGTTGAAAATAATCTCAATGGATCTTAGATTCTTCCGATATAATTAATTGGCAAAAAGTTGGCGAAAATTTCTGATTTAAATGTCAGGAGATTTAACTTGCTCGCGATTAAAAGTTTTTAATCGAGAAATCTCATTACCGTTAATCATAATTGAAGAATCTATAGCATTGCGAGAAAATTAGAAAGAGATTACAAAAAAAAAAAAAGTGAGCAGTCTGATTCATTTGAAACGTATGTCGTTTCGAATGATTTCTCCAGTTTATCGAAGATTTAAGGCATAATTTTCACGAATGAAAATGACAAAGATATTATAACATTATCCCAGACTTCTCGCGAAAAGGGGAGCCTAGATCGAGTCCCAAGATCGTATGCTTATCTTCCTGGTAAGTGACTCGAAGCCCAGTTGCTTTCCTTACCTGGTAAGAAATTGAACCAGGGAAGTTTACTTTGATAGCTGACTCAAGTTCAATCCACTACACGGGAGGCTACGACAAACATCTAACTAAATCCTAAACAATTTATGTTAGGTTTCAAATTTATTGGGTCTAAAAATTTAATTCTATGCATTCTTTATTAATTATTTATAATTGGATGCAAGAAGAGTCTCGATGACAATCGTCAATTTTTATATTTTTAGAAAAATAAGATCGTTAATTTTTGACATGAATGAAACGTTGAATTTATAGGAAAAAATTAAAATTATTAGTAAAAAGGAGCGTAGAATTTAATTAAATATTTTATTTAATTAAAGAAAAAATTGTATTCCGAAGCCCTTCTTGCATCCAACAGTACAATTCTGACTTATAAAACGTTTGTAACTTCTCATTTGATGAAATATGAAAGAATTGTTCAAATATTTTCCTAGTTTACATTATATTACAACATATTTCAATTTTTAAACTATCAATGCATCCTGCTAATTTGGAAGGAACAAATAATTTTAATTTCTTATTTTTTGATAAAAATTCTTTCATGTGCAGATTATTTTCATAATTTAATTTTGTTAACTGTTTTATTAAAAAAATTCGTTACATTTAAACTATAATTTTTAAAAAATTTGAAAATCTGAAATTTGAAAACAAAATTATGAAAAAAATAAATATTTTAAGAAATAAAAGTTGTATGATTCTTTTTATTATATCTTAGAAATAAAATAATAACTTTATAGAGACATCAAATTAACTTCGAATTCTAATAATCGAAATTTGATCTGTTAACCAAATACAGAATCTATTAACAGAATCTATTAATGATCTCTTATATTGATTGTTATTATTAGAAATGGATTGATTTATGGATTTACAAAATTTGAATCCGAAATTTTGTCAAATCTTAGAACTGTCGAAATTTTCGAATATTACTCTAGTCAAAAATTAGAATTTTAATAAATTTTGATTTCTAGAATTCATTAAATTCAAAAAATTCTTAATTAACCAATAATAAATAACAATTATTAATTATTCTTTTGTAAGTTTATGTAAGTTCGTTTTTTATGCAAGTCGAAAGGTTCAAATTTCAAAAGTAGCAAAAAGTTTCGTATAATTCAAGAATTCGAAATTTTTTAAGTATCAAAGAGTTTCGAGTCATCTATTCCTAATTATTATTATTATTACCAATATTACAAGTTCCATTTAATTTAATCAATGATATTTTTTTAATTCTTTTTCGTAAGAATCGCAAGAATCACAGAAAAATATTAGATAAGATTTATCTAGATAAAAAAAAAATAAGCACAGTTCAATTCAAAGATTTTTTGATTCAATTTCGATCTCAATGTTTCGAAATGGACATACGATGCTTTATAAATTACAAATCAGAAAATTTCACAAACTTTTCTTTCAGTTTATAATATCAAGATTTTTCGTTACATCGTAAAATTGTCATAATGTGGTACAATACCTCGATCCGAAACCCAGTTGTTAGTATCACAAATAAGAAACACACTTTCAGATTTGTGTCCATTTTTTAGTTTTGAATTCTCGACAAATACTCATGAAAGTCGATGAAATGTCCTTACGATTTTACAAATTTGAATTTCTACGATATATAACAGTTTGATAATTTTTCGTTTCGGCATTAAATTCAAAATAGATTATTTTAAATTATTTTGCTTTGAATCTTGATCCTTTGTATGGAAACGAAATAAACCATTTTATGATAATTTCTCTTGCGTCATACATATGTGATATACATTATGTATTCTTTAGAATAAATCTAATTTTCTTTAGAATAAATGCATAATATTTTATTTATTCTTACTAGAGATAGAGAAAAAGGACACGAATATGAAGAATATTCCATTTTATTTTTTTGGTATAGAAAGTCTCAGAATAATAATAAGTAAAAAAATCAAATAAATAAGTTTTAACAATTTCATATAGAATATGTTACATAATAAACGTGAATAAACTTTTAGTTTTTTTTTTTTTTTAATAAAGACAAAATTTGATAAAGACAAAAGAGATAAATTTGATTAGTAACATTGAAACACTGTTACTTTTGAAAGAAATAAGTTATGATACTGTATTTAAGTTATTAATAGAAAAGTATTTTGTATTAATGTATAAGGTAATATCAAATATAATAAAATAATCACAATTAAATTAATAATCATTATATTAATAATAATTTATTCTGCTTTGCAATAACAGTATATATATATATATAAATTGGATTTTCTGAATAATCATATTGGATTCATTCAATTAACATTATAGAAAATATATTTCTATAATTTGCCTTTAAAATCTTTGGAAAATTTCAATTATATTGCTATCTCATAATTATATTAAATTGTCATTTTATTTTAATTTATCATACCATAATTAAAAACATGATTATTTCAGTTTATTTATTATCTTTTCAGTTTATTTAAAAGTTACAAAAATTAAAATAAAATTCATTTTAATAAACATGCAACAAATTTTCTATTAACAATCGAAATATAAAAAGATTAAACAGAAAGAAAGATTTTAATTACTAACAACAATTGTAATGGAAGAGTTATCATAATATATGAAATATAATTATTGTCAAACCTATTATTTTCACTTTTGTATTTCATATTTCTCTATATTCGTACTTTCTCTTCTATTTTTCATATATATACATATATACATACACACAAATTATTATTGATTTAACATTGTAACATTTTCCCTTAAAATGTCAATAAAATTTACTCGTCACTCGAGTAATCATTGTACAAGGATCGTACGTTCGAACAACGTTTCATTGATTTAAAAAAGAATCGCGATCATCGCTTCGACGAGTAGGACGAGTACGAATAAATACTTGGAGTTATGCATTAAAAAAGAGCAGATAGTACATTTACCGATGCGCGATGAAAAAAATGTATAGCCGGATCCGCATTTTGTCCTGTTGCTGCGAGAGCTCGGTAATCCTCGAGGGAGGAGGGGAACACGCGGCAACTGTTAGCTTCGCTTGCGTACCCCGAGCATATTTGCACCGATAAAACGAATAGATTGTCCCGAGTTTCACGGCAACGACCCTTTTTATCAGGAATTGTCGAGGAGAGGACACAAAAGAGGGGGGAGGGGGAGAGAAAAAGACGGTTCGACGCAGCGAAATAGAAATCGTTACCTTCGGCACTACTACCTGTCCGTACTTGCAATGAAAGTTCCATCTCGTTTTCGATTAAACGATAAAAAGATGAATGAAAAAAAAGAAAAAAGGAAAAAGAGAGAAGAAGAGCGAAAGAGAAAAAAAAGATGGAGGAAGGAAGGAAGGAAGGAAGGAAGGAAGTAAGGAAGGAAGGAAGAAAAGGGGGATAAAAATATCGATGAAAAAACAAAGTTTATATTGGCACCGAGTGAAATGAAACGAAGCTTTCTATTAAAAAATCGTTCCAGGCGTAAGTGAATTTCGAAACTTCGAAACTGTATATATACTACTTGGAAAAGTTGCGAGAATGTCACGCGGCACAGATTAATTTATCTTCTCTTAACGAAATATGTACTTTCTTTACAACTGTTAATTATATTAAAAATTTATCTTCGGTTCTAACCGTTAAGGAAACTTTATCGCAACACGAGAACTTCAAATTAGCGCCGTTATCCACTGAATCTACACTCTTTTCTTCAACAGTTGTTTCTTGAGGAAATTAATTTCCGCCTTTTCTTTTTTCCTTCTTCTTCTTCTTCTTCTTTTTTTTTCGCGGTTCTTGATAAATAAATTGTCACCAATTGAAACACAAGAAGAAGAAAGTATATCCGCAAAGTAATTTGAAAAAAATGCGATGCAGCCCGGGTATATCGCGTTGTACAGGTTCTCGAGGGAAATTCAAGTGTTTCATAAAGGTACGAGTTGTCCGAGAGAAAGGGATCTCGAGTGTGACGAGATGAGTGCACGAGCTCCGACTGGAAAGAAGATTTCAACGAAACTATCCGTTAAAAAGTGACTCTTTCAACTACGAAAAGACCATCTTACCCGCTAATAGTCTCAAATGAAATTGTATGTAACGGCGAAAAGAAGGGAAACAGACTGACTCGGTAGCGGAATTTCAAAGCGTTTTGTCGCGTTAATTTCCTCTGAAACAAGACCGCCCGACATGAAACGAAACGAACCTACTAAAATCTGACAAGATTAATCGCTCTACGCGAACACTGTCGCGTTTCCAAAATTCAAAAACGAATTTCCCTTTTAACTTGATATATAATCTTGTTACGACCTGCTTCGATCATTTGTCAAGAATACATTGAATCACATATATTATTTGTACAACGGCTAGTATTCGATCTCGAGTTTTGACTTTGGTTCATCATTTCGGCTATTACGAAAATGGGATGTACAGCGTTTCATGTTTCGCGAACAGGGGAACGAGTCGGTTGATCGATATTATCAAAAGTTATTAAAGTCTGTGAATTTCGTGTGTAGCGTTGTGAAAGTTTTATTTGACAGTCGTTTATTAAAAAGTTATTGATCTAACGTAATAATAAAATTAAATAAGAAATTGTATAAAAGTTTTGTTTGACGTCAACTAATTTATCTTAATTTTAAATTTCGTTTCGAGTTAATAAAATAAAATTTACTTAACTGTTAATTGATTCGGACATTTAACATTTAAATTTATTTTCTTAATCGATAACGAAGAAATGTTTTCATTACTAAATAAAATCTTCACGATTCAGGATTCATAATAATCTTAACGATATTAAAAAAATTGTAAAAAAATTGTTATAATCTGTAAGTATTATCTTTTTTTAAATTTTATATATATATATATATATATTGTTAAAATATGTGTACATTAGCAGAAAATAACAACAAATATTAATGACAAATGAAAAAAATCATTTAATGACGACGAATAAAAAGATATAAATAAAGAATAACACGTTAAAAATTGTTCTGTATTAATTTCAATTCAAAAATATTTTCAACATATATTAGTTTCGTATATCGATAATTGAATCGTTTAAAATATTTTTAAAAGTGATGAATATTAATTAAACGTGATATCAAATCGAATAAACTTTTATTAAACGATGGTTATCACGAATGATCTTTTATTTTGGATTTATAAAGAATTAAAATATTTTTATAAAATAAAGATTCATTTTGTTGCTTCACGTAAGTATGTTAATTCCAGATATATAAAACATAGAAATTAATATTGTATTTCGTGTATTTTTTTTTTTTTTTTAGGGAATAATTTTCAATGGAATTGTAAGAGTCGAAAAATAGAAATTCTCGAAGCAGCATTCTTTCCACACAATTTAGAAAATAAGGAAAAAGAGAGTTAAGGAGTTGGGATATAGAAACTGAAAAATAAAGTCGAATGGCGATAAAGGCGAATTTTCGATTTTACAGTATGTATATATACACACGATAAGTTTTAGTAGATGTTAGTTTATCGTCGGGATACCGGATTCGCGTTTTCACGAGTCAAAATAGCCGAGGAAAATGTGGAAAAAGACCGAGACGTCGAGCTCTTATTCATATTTGCATCCGTGAAAAGCTCTTTCGGTAGATGCATGTAATTCCATTCCCGATGGTAATCTTCACCACGGTGGGATGGAGGCGTAGCCGAATAAATTTATGGGAATCGCAGGAAAGGAATTCACAGGTTTCGAATGTAAAGCACGTTTTCAATGCAAGTGCATTAGGGAAAGTCGGGCGGTACTCGGTTAATGGGCTCCCAATAATTCAGTTAATCGGTTCATCGACTATCGAAGCAAAACGCATCGAATTAATTTGCACGTTTGTAAAGTTTATTTTTAGGATAATTATTTCATAGCCGATATCGCGGCTATGAAGAAGAAGAAGCGGGGGGAATAGGTTGTTAATGGACGAGAGAGAAAAAGAAATGAAAGGTGGAATAATATTAAAATTCATTTTTGGAAGATATTACGATATTTATTAAAATTCGTTTGTTTGCCATTCCTGATTTTATCAAGAATGGTTTGATTGAAATGTTGTCGGGAATACAGATTGAAAATTGGAATTATCATTAAAAAATCGCCATATCCATGCTCGATTTTATTTCATCGCGTTCATTATTATATATTCTAAAGGTATAAATACGTGATGTATTTAATCTGTAATTCATCAAAATTGATGACTACAGAAGCAAGAAACCAGTCTTCTACTTGGTATCTGTCAAAACATGTATTTATGTCATGTTACGTCATTTTCGGAGGAATAATTGATCCGCGGTGAGAAAAGTTATTAACATAAATTTGGAATATATACAAATGTGCATATATGGTTACGTTTAATGTTGAATCAATAAAACTGATGTGTCAAAAGTTAAAATTAAATGTGAAAAATTATTTGATATCGACAAATTTTTATAAAAATAATATAACTGGCGAAATATTATTATTTGTACTATGAAAATTGATGGTTGCGTTATAGACTGCTTTTTGATTCATGATTTTAAGGACGAGCAACTACAAATGAATAGAAATATGAGAAATGTTTTTATTATTTAAATTTTACAAACTTATAGTGCTTTAAAAAGACATACTTCCTTATAATTTTTGAATATTTTTAGAATTCATTCTGCAATTATAAATTAATAATAAAACATCCAAATATAGCAACTACAAATTAATTAATATTTTGTTGTAAATTTTTATTTGTAATGTTCAAAAACTGAAATTCATACAAATAATTCTAATTAGTTTACAATAATCAGTTGCGATATTTCTACGCGATAGAAGATAAGAAAGTATATATAGATGCTCTTATTCGTCAAAGTCGCGAACAATCTAGATATAATAGAAGGAAGGAAATACGAGTTGCAGGAGAAAGAAAATCGGAAGCGGGGATTCGATATGGAGTAAGAAATTGCGCCGGGCGGCATTGCGAATGTATCTGTAGTCCGGCCTTGAATCAGGCGAGGGTGAAAGGGGCAATCAATCTAACCCCGGTGTTTCCTCTCCTTCGTTCCCTTTGACTCCGTGTTCCGCAAGTGAACAGCTTCCAAGCTCCAAATCACTTTTCACGCCACCGATATAGAATACTCGGCCGAAGTCGAAAACGATTCGCTTCATACCATCCTTTTTCCTATTTTATTTCACTTGCTTGGCACGTCTGCGCGAACAAATTTCTATTGTATATCGAGAACACTTTTGCCACGCGCTCTACGTCGAGCACATAAATAACGATGGAACGACCCCAGGACCCGTCTTATCCTTTCTTCTCTCCCTCCTCCTCCTCCTATTATTTCGTCTCGTTCTTTCTCTCCAAGCGTTCAATTTTTCATAACTTTTAATCGAAGAAAAAACTCGATGAATTATTCCTGCGCTTTCATTTCTATTCTCCCTTTCCACCTTCGAAGGAAAAGGAACGTGTCGTTAGCGACGTGTTCAAGTGTTATCGCAATAGTATCGTCATTATCGCGACGGGGAAAGTAATGGGACGCTTTAAAAATATATATATATATCACGGTTGGCAAATGATTCCAGTACGAATACTCGTATCGCATATATTTTTATCCGATGTCTAACGGCGAGTGTGGAACAATTTGTTCAGCAACGGTGATCGAACGATTCCGGCCTCGTTCGTTTCTCTGTATTATATCTCGGATACTCGGAATTTAGTTGTAAATGTTCGTACGGTAACGTTATAAATCTAAAATGAGATTTCGAATTGCGCGAGTGACGTTTTGTCGATAAATTCCGAATGCCGGAATTAATTGGGTCAAGCAATAAACCGAATGAGCGACATTAAAAATAAAGCTTGCGCTTCGTGATATCAATTTTCCATATATATATATATATATGTATATAGTTTTCACATATAATTCGGAGAGATAGGATCGAAAACACGTTTCATCGCGAATATCGGAAATATTCGGAAGAAAACGAGTTAATCTTTCGATTAAATACCGAAATTAAATAAGTATGATATCGTTAACGTGTTGATTAATTTAAAAACGGAATCAAGAATTCCAGTTTTGATCCGGAAATTTTAACACAAATCCCAATGGAAATATTTCTAGATTCCTAGAGAAATTATTAACTTCTTAAGTTTATTGAGTATGCATGAAATATATCAAACTATTTTACAATAAAATAGATATTATAAATTGTTTTAATTCGTAACTAAAAATAGCAATATTTATTTAAATATATAATTTAATTTAATGTTCTTCGATATTTATTTCTGTTGTTTCTGTAATAAATAATTGTTGCCTTTGTTCAATATGACATTTTCCATTTTGCCCTTTTTTATTTCCAAGTTTTTATTTAAGATTTATTTGTAATCACCCCCGTGGCAATTATGATATTCCTTGATTTTATTGTAAAATAAATATGATAACTCTCTGGATGGAAATAATAGAATATTTTTATTTTATTATTTTATTTCGATTATTGTACTTTTTATTTTTTCACGTAATAATGTAAATCACGAGATAGTTCAGCCACCAAAAGAGATCGGCTATTGTATACTTTAATATTTTATAACCTAATTAATATGTATCGATCTATACCAGAAAAAGAGAGAGAGAGAGAGAGAGAGAGAGAGAGAGAGAGAGAGAGAGAGAGACATTTCGTTTAAATAATGAAATAATAATAAGGTAAATGAAAATAAATGAATCAGTTTGATTTTGCAAAATCGTGTTTAATTATTTATGTAATTACGCTTAGAACTAATAACATTTTGAAAATTTTTTGATCGAGTTATAATATTGATAATAATTGAAAAATGATAGTTGAGTTTATTTATATTTATATTCCGATATTGAGAGACATAATATACATAAAAGTTTAATATAATATCGATAATGTTATTTTATATTGAGAAAATAATATAAAATAATCGATTATACTACGTGATTCTAGTCGATTAACATATTAATTCGAATATTTTGATCACAATAATTAAATATAATGATAACCATAATGATATTGTTATAGATTAAAATAAAAATATCTATAAATATAAATATATAAAAAAAAGAGGGTTAAATGGGTTAAATGAAATGTCTACTCTTTAAAAAGTACAACGGAATGTTTAAAATGATACAATGAATGTACAGCTAATGATGAATACTCCAAATATGAAAATATTTACGATTTATGTGAAAAAGGAAAAGTATATCAATTAATTTATATTTCTTATAAATTACACTTTTTATTATTTTTCAGAGTCAGTTTCATTCAAGCGAGATCGATCAATTGTAATATCAATATTTTTTATTGAACACGAAAATAAATATTTTCATTTGTTACAAATTATAATTAACGTATATTCTAAATTACTCGAGTTACTAATACTTGTCTAAAGTAATAGAAATCTAAAAAAGAAAATGTAATGATTTTTTTTTTCTAAAAAATAATAGAATTATTTCAGACTCTAAATTGTAATATTTCCTTCTAAATGGATATAATCAATTTTTTAAATAAATGGAATTATTTTTTTTTAATTCCAAAAATAATTTCAAATTTGTAATTCTTCTATTTGAAACAAACGGAAATAATTTTGAAATAAATTATTTTTTTTTCCAAACAATCGATTATTGCAATTGATTATTTTAAAATAGATTTATTTTTATTATTGTGTCGCGTAAAAATTGATTTTAAATTTTTCGTGATGCATCAATTATCTTGCACCTTTTTAAACCTTTTTAAACCTTTTTAACATAAAAGCATAACTTTATTTTATGATAAGCAAATAATGGATGGTATGGATATATAATACGGAATAATATTTAATATTCGGTAAGAGAAAACGATAATTGTGACACACAGTAACTGATTTTTCATCAAATAATTATTGTCCTGTTCTCTGAATATTAAATAATATTAATCTAAGCAGTATTAGTTAACATATAATTATGTTATATCTGTTCATTTTATTATATGAAGCTTTTAAAAAAAATTTTATTTGTAAAAAAAATATTTTCCATTTAAAGAAACAATATTAAAATATAATTTGAGTGCATAGAAAAGTAGAAACGATGTAAATAAAAATATTTTAGCAAAAATAATAAAAGAAATAATAATCTATAAAAATACATTTTATACATGTATCGTTAATATCTTATTTATCGTGATCTGTTGTTGTCACGAACCACGCAACATGTATGTCAAATGCGCGACCAATCGATTCAAATTTGAGGGGAAAAAGTATGGACAATAAAGATAACTGCAATTGTGATTCAAATTTCTCATACATTTCTATGTTATACGATTTATGTACTAGACGCAAATATCCGGTTAATGCACCGTGTTGAGTTTACCTTCAGCAGAACGCTTCGCAGGAAGTTTCATCTTTTTCCTTCTCCATCTACTTGACAGTATAGTCCCTCTGTCTCCTCTACTCTCCCTTCTATTTGCTTTCACGATGGACTTGCGTATACATCGTAAAATATGAAATATACAACACTCGCAATTTCTATGAACGCACGAGACTGAAGCTTGATTATTCCGTCATATTCTGGAAGGATTCATCCGCCTATCGTCCGCTGCTTGTTCTCTGTGCAATTTTACACTCGTTCGCATTCGTAGTCCTGCTTCTTTCACGCAATTCACGTTTTTCTTATCGATTAATTCCCCACCTCGTTCTTTCCTGCTTTATATCGATCGTGTCTCAATGAAAATAGATTTCGAGCACGTGGCAGAAATGATCGTTTATGAATAATTTTAACAAAAGGGGGAGGGGAGAAAAAAAAAAGAAAAAGAACGAACATCACGGCAACATCAGCAAGTTCCCTTCTCTGCCTACACTCTCTTTTCGACACACGATACGGCGCGGACGAGATATTGAAGGGTAGTCGAAATTGCCGTTCACGTAAATAGAACAGCAGACGAGGGGCGACGCAACGAGTTCGAAAGGCAAACAAAAAAAAAAAAAAAAAAAAAAAAAGAAAGGGGATCTCTTCGCGAAATTATTCCCCTCTATATCCCTCCCTCCCAATTTCCTTGGATTCTAATCTTACTTAATCTTCAGAAATTCAGCGTATCAAACGTTTCTTATCTTATCAAAATTTAAACTCGTCTCTTTATTGTATAGGCACGGTATATTTTTGCTTGGGTACCGTGCGAGACGAATATGGTTGGGCGTGATTTAAACGCGATCAGGCCAGAGAGATATGTTACGGCAATTTAAAAGTGGTAGGACGCGACAGGGGTATGGTGCATAGTCGGCTTGGAAGCGGAAAATTAAACGTGAGTATGATTTTAGGCGGGCAATTTATATGTAAATGGCACCACGACCATTCTACGTTCCTGAATCTAATATCTCTTTCTCTCTCTCTCTCTCTCTCTCCCTCTTTGCTTCCGTTTCCTCTGTTTCGGACTTCATTCGGTATAAGATATCTTTAGTCTGCGACAGATATCTAATAACACTCATTGTTTCGATGTTGCGATCATTTATTATGGGAACTAA
The DNA here is from genome assembly GCF_048593485.1 of Apis florea. Lineage (NCBI taxonomy): Eukaryota > Metazoa > Arthropoda > Insecta > Hymenoptera > Apidae > Apis > Apis florea. Next base: position 683,537 of record NW_028256864.1, on the reverse strand, counting down.
TTTACCCCGACTCTGCGTACGATATTCATAAATATTCTTCTAAGGATTTCTTCCGTTATAAAGAGACTTCTTAAAGAGTCACGTATCTTCGATTGGGGAAGAAGTAAATCGTTTGTGGGAATTTTTTTTTTTTAAATTTATCAAAAAAATTTCATGATGGCATTATTGTATATGTTTTTATTTTTTATTGAATTATATGGAAATAATTTTTATTAACGTTTTTTTTTCTTTAAATTCTTCACATTAGACATGGCTAAAATATATTTCTTGATGCTCGATCTATAAGATTGTTATAAAATATTAACATTTCGAGCTATTTTTTCTAATTCTTGTTAATTTTTTTAATTGCAGTCACTAATTAAAGGAGATAAATTTTCATTGAAAATATGAAAATTGTTTAAAGGTTCTTAAAGTTATAAATTTTGCTTGAACAATTATAAGAATATTATTGATCTAATAATAATTTGAATTTTTCATGTTTATTTTACATAACGTGAAGAATTTTAATAAAAAAGTATTTTGATAAAAATTACATTTATATAATATAATAACAAATAAAATTCTTAAAAATGATTTATTTTTAAGATAAAGATATATAATTGATCGCTTTATTCGAGAATTATAATATATACAGGATAATCTTCATCAGTCTTTGATTCTTTAATTCTGATATCGGATAAAAAAACAATTGGAAATTTATTTAAGATAATAGGATACTTTTCTATTATGATGCTCTTCTACAACATAATACAAACTGATCTTAGAAATGATGCTATGAAAACTGCTATTCTTTGTGAATAGTACTAAAAACTACATGGACTTTAATATTGCCAAGTATCACGTTATGAAATTCTCTTATTCTTCGAAACTTTTATTTATTCTTATTATCTAAACAGTATCCTTTTCCATTATTTGCATTATTTTATCACATTTATTTTTGAATAATTTTGATATTATTCAGCTAACGTGTAATACAAGCATTTTAAGTAAATTCCAAACATTCTTATTAGATTTATAAGTTCGAGAACGTTGCTCGAAGGCCATGAGAGTATATATAGTATATTAAAATATATAAAATATATAAAATTATTAATAATTTATAATTTGTAATTAAATTTCGTTTAAATCTTTTTTTTTTTAAATATAACGAATATTAAAAAATGTGAGTAGTCCTAATTTTTTGGCTATATCTCTTAGATCAATTATGCAATTTAATAATTTTAATCGAAATTAACGGTTATTCCAGTTTTCGTTTCGGTTTGAAATATTCCTTCTAGCGTTCTTTGTATCATGTTCTTACAATATAATATAATAATAATAATTATTATTATTATTATTATTATTTCATGAACCAGGCAATAATAAAGAGAACGCTCTTTATTATCTTTGCGTTGAAGAACGGATGAAAAATGGTAGTGCACGATGCTGAATTCAAATAGAACAGGTCGGTAACTTTAATCCTTTTGTGATATGCATCGTGAAAATACGAAACGGCTATACAAAACTGGTACGAACGTTGCTTGTTCGGCACGATTTGCAAAGTAAATAGCGCTTTAACGATGCACGGTGTCGTGCATACCTGTTATTTGTTAATTATCACAATTATTATATGTACAATGGGAATGTCATGAATCTACCAGCGTAGAAGGAATCGCTTCAACGCAGTTTATATGAATTCATGATTTCCACGCAACCACGTCGATTATTTATTATTAATTTATCATCTGTTGCATCGCTCGACTAAACGGATAGATTAACACGTTATCGCCTTCAACCATGTATCGAAGATATTTATCTCGAGTCGAAGTTCAATGTTGAATCTAAGCAGAAGCAAATTCTATTTAAAGGAAATCGTCTACGAACGTGTAACGTGTACCTTTGATGTAATAAAATTTTCAATTCAAACATCGAGTAGCAGCGGTTGATTCAAACGTTACTTCGCATGATATAGAATCCTCGTTCCGTTAATGGGAATAGTAATTAAGTTTTCGAGCTTCTGTCGATTCGTTTGTCGACATGCTTCATCAATAGGGTATGAAATTATTAAGGATTCCATTGCTATTGCACGTATATGTAAATATTAGATTATCGCAATTAGATTGGATTTTGTTTTTAAATTTTAAAAATACAATGTAATTTACAAATTAAATTATCATTTTGCTCGTGTCGTATTTGTTTAAAAAGATATAGGTATTATATAGATTTTTGAATTTTCATGAATAATGATCGTTCATTTTAATTTTTATTTCCAAAACTATTCATCGGATTTTAATCCGAAAGAAATGATCTTTTTAAATATATATTTTCGAAAGATTATTTTTTTTAATATCAAAAATTATAAATAAACTTTTTTTTTTAATTTTTAATCTGAGAACAAGTTTTAAAAAAAAAAATCGAGAAAAATACTTTCATATTTCATCGATATTTTTTCCATGAAACATATCGTTTCGATATTATTTTAATTAGCGAAGCAATAAATTGAAAAAGCTAACGATGCCCTCCAGCTTAGATAAATTAGCTGCCCGCTGCTCTATGATGACAGCTAATCGTTACTATTTCATATCTGCTGTTTCTATGAAATCAAGTGATTTTATTATACTTCAATAATACCTTTATATTTATAGAAAAATCTGTTTTGTATAAATTTGGAAAAAAATTATATTCAAAATTTTTTGTATTGTTTAAAATTGTCTAGATTGTTTATCATAACAATTAAGATATCATTGAACAGATTTTTCGAGTAATTTTATTAGAATTTATAAGGATATTTTAAAGGTAATAGTTTAAAATATTTTTAATTTTGTAATATTTAAAAGTTTAAAAATTTTTTTCAATAATAATCATATAAAAAGTAATTGAATCCACATATCACTAGTAATTGGATCTACACAGATAGATCTTTATTATTTACTATTACATCTTTTTGGAATTTTTACAATGTTTGAAAAAATGCAAACGAAAGAATTATCATTTTGTAGATGCATAATTATATGTATAGTTAGAATGTAAAATTCATATTTAAAATATTCGTATTTTATTCATATTGAATTATTAATAATTTATATTTAATAATGATATATTTAATAATTAATTATATTAAAATATATATAATTAATAATAATAATTGAGAATTTGTAATTATTATTATTATTATTCCATAGTTTTATTATTTATTTTAAAAAAAGAATTTTATATAAAATTTGTTCATTTAATGAATATTGATTTTTGACACAATGTGATAATTTTGATCTTTTTTTTATTTATATATGTATACATATAATTTTAATTTTATCATTCGAAAAATATTTTATCCATTCTATGATATTATCCTAATTCTTGGCCTAATTCTTTTTTAATCTTTTTTATCTTTATCTTTCTTTTCCTGATGAAAATAATTCACCATCTTTTCTGATGGTTTCTGCAATTCAATGATATTCTTTTTTTATCAATAAGAAACAAAGAAGCATATTGCAAATTAAATTATAAATAAAAAAATATATCATTAAAATTATTTGATAAATTTTACTAAAACAAAATAGTATAGGCTAATAATAATATGATCAGCTGTTATAGGACAGCAATCTTAAACCAAAAAATTAAAAAATAAAAATTTGTTTATAATTTTTAAATGTTAAAAATACAATTTTTCAATCCAAAAAAAATATATTTAGAAATACTATTTCTACCTGATTAAATAGAAGAAAAAAATGAATCAATGAATAATTTTCGACATAAAAATTTAAATATACAATTTTTAAATAAATGCGAAACCAATGATGATTTAAATCCATCCTAATTGTAGATGAACTATATTATAACTCAATTTCAATAATTATCCAAAAGATTGAACATTTGATTTAACATGAATCACTGTTTTTCGTTTTTTTACTATAGAGATTTATCTTTTCAAAATTTTGTGATTTTATTTTTTCAAGAAAGTAGTCTACGTTTACATACTTTAAAAATATTTAACAAAATTAATGTTTCGACTATTTTTTTACAAAATTTTTTTACAAAATATAAATCCATACAAACATTCTATTCTATTTTTTCAAAAAAATTATTCGAAATATTTCTAACTAACTTTTTAGTTAAAATACGGATTAGAATCATTCAGAATACGGATTTTTTTTATAGAAAATTATTAAATTATTCTATTTAAAACTAATAATGTGTACGAAGTATAATTGTAAAATAATAGTGATTAATAATTATATTAATTTTCTAATTATGACTATATTTTGTAAAAGAACCAAGAGCATTTAGTAACTCTTATAAAGTTAAAGAAAATAGTAATATCAATGAAAAATAAATCAGACGGTATATTTCTCAAATCGTGCGTACAATGAAAGAATTTTTAATATTCATTCGTTTCACGCATGAAAAACTAGAATGTTAAAAGATGGAAAGTTAAATAGATAAAATTTTAAGATTTATACAGGAACGAAAACGATTTTGAAATTCTTTTTATTACGGTCGAAAAATCTGAAAATATCTTTAGATAAAGCCAAGAGCGAAGCAATACGTATGAATACATTCGGTTTGAATTTTGTTTGTCGCATTTGAAACAAACGCGTTTCAATGCCGTGTTAATTGAATTGACGAGAGATTGACGCAATATTCGTATCACTTACCTCGTATATGCGATGCTTTTGCCGGAAAAGAAAAACACACTCGGGGATTATGAACAATTCAAAGAGAAAAAGAGGTCAAATTGCGAATGAATTATAGAGACATAAATTCAAAATGCTTTTCCTATAGTGCATCAGCGCATATAATCCTTTTGCAAATTATATATTAGATTTTAACTCTACTGTGTTTAATTTTACTTTATCTCACTCGGTTTATTTTTATATCTGTTTATCTTGAACGATTAATGAAACTTTTTTCGATATCTTCTTTTTACTTTATTTTTACTCTTTTTTTTTTATTCTATTTTTTTTTTTTTTTTACGACATACTTCTTACTTTATTAATTAAAATATTTTTATATATTAAGAAGAGTTTCTTTAACGATGAACGTTTAAAATCTTTCTCAAATGAATAATAAAAAAATTTTATTTTAAAATAATATTTTATTCCTTCTATCTTGTTCCATTTATAAGTTAATAATATTAGTCATTAAAATAAAGCAATAAAATCAAAATTAACATTTAATATAAAATTTTGAAAGATCAAAAAATGGTATTTCATGTTGGACATAACGAAAGCTCTTACATAAATCTGAATATATAATTTATAATAATTGCAAATATCTGGAACATTGGAGAATATTAATACAAGCCTATTTTTGCAACTTATATTCAATTCTCTTCATTGTTTTCCAAATAAGCTATGCAGACAATCTTCTTGTTTTCTTTGCTTTCCTTAATATTGTAGCTTTTTCCCCTAATATTCTTGTTTTCTTGAACTTATTTCTTAAGTTTTTCTTTTCTTCTTTAATCCTTTTTTTATTTTTTTTTTTTATTTTCAATTATTGATATATGCGAATTTGAAAACACGAGAATTTTATTTTTCTTGTCCTCATTTCTGTTTGCTTCTTCCGATAACGGGAACAAGTTTAGATTATTTTATAAATGTAAACGATAGAGATACATTTAATGCATTTTATTAGGAACATCAGAACATTTCCATAGTAATTCTTCTAACAAATATTTCTCAGAATTTGAATATTCGACACTTGATAATATATTTCTTTTTTTTTTTGTACAAAATTCAGCCATTTTGGTTGTGCAACTTCGTTCTCAGAAGAATTTATCTTACAACATCTATTAAAAACCAGTATTATACACAAAATAGAAAAACGATTGAAAAGAATATTTATTTCGAAAGACATAATAACGCAGCTCACACATCTTTTGACCACAAAAACCGATAGATACAATACCTTAAAGTTTACACGATGCATAGACTGATCCCGTAACGATTAATCAATTTCTTTATGCATGAGCGATTAGAAAGAGTGTCGAAAGAGAATTGATGAGGATTAATTTTATCTTTTCTATCCTAACTTATGCAAATAAGAATTTAATATTATATCATCAGAGATATATATAGCTATTTGGTGCTAATTAATCTAGCATAAATTACAATATTTTTAATGCACAATCGATAATGTTTATATCGATACTTATGGATATTTACGGTGTATTGACGATACTATTAATCATATTTTTAATCGAATATCACGAAGCTGATATTATTAATCGAATATCACCCGATGATACAATACGAAGCATCGCGACAGTATCAAATTCTTCTTTTTACAACATTGTAATTTTCCTAGATGAAACTTTATCGACGACACTTTTTGTTAGTTAAATTATCAAGTGGAATAATACGGAATAATACACATTTTCCCGCATTCGCGAAAACCACGCGCTATATCGAGCGAATGCAATTTTCTCAGAAGGTTTCGTATTCCTTATTTGATTTCAACTTTCATCCGTTTGCTTATATTGCCACACGGAAACAGGTCATGTTTCCTTGGAAATGAGAAAAAGATAGAAACTGGGAACATACAGCTGCTCGTAATTCACTCATATATATTTTTTTGGATTAAAACGAACTGAATCTCGAACGAAGCCGGGATACGACACGGGTAATCGTTTCTCCTTATAAGTAAAGCGTAATATACACAAATGACGGGGGAATACGTTTAGGCTTTGTGATCTTGTAATTTTTTTTTAACTTTTAATCCCGTTTATTGTGCCTCGTTTCTCCATTTTAGATACGAGATAGCCAGAGTTGACAGATGAAAGGATAAAACGAAGCATAGAGAAACGAGGAGCGTGAAGGAACGAAGAGCCTTTGAAAATCCTTCTATAATTAAATTGTCTTTTATATTCAGACGAGAGCTGAAAATGAAGCTAGTCTGGGATAAACCTACCAAGTCATTTCGCCAGTCTTCTCGCCTTTCTTTCTTTCTCTATCTTTCTCCTTTTTCTCTCCTTCTTCTCCTTCTTCCCCTCCACACTCTCTATCGTTTTCCATCTTTTCACTCCAATCTGTATCCCTCCTATTCGTCCATCTCTGCAAATTTTCCTCCTTCTTTCTTTTCCGCGAATTCGAACAGGAGAGGGAAAGAGAAAAGGAGGAAGGGAGAAGAGTGACACGTTCTCTCCTCGATTCCCTTCGTTTTCCATACCCAATTTTACCCTCTCGCAAAATGAAGCTTCTTCTCTCCCCTTTGTTCCTCCTCCTATCCCCGATTTACCTATCTCCCCTATCCCCTCCTCTCCCATTAGGCTCGTTTCAGACGCTTTTCAAGGGAAGGCAAGTTCGTTCGACCGATTCGTCCTTTTTTTTTTTTTTTTTTTTACCCCATCCTGGCCCCCAGATCCTGGTCCTTTGACCCTTTTCTGATACCTGTCCTTTGTATGTATAGAAGTATATACGTACCATCTTGTCGACTAGCTCGTTTGACTTGCAAATGTAATCACTAAGAGCATCCATTCGGCCTGATCCTCCTATGACCCGACACTGGGCTCCGTATCCAGACGAGCTATCCTTCCCCTACTATCACGATACCTACCTGCTGCTAGTCGCGGCATAGCGCAGCATCTCGTGATTCATCGGGTTTCCAATGTTTGCTTTAGCCTGAGCGATTTCAGTTCTCCAAGAAACGTTCGTCTCTCGCTTAAAAGCCCCGATCTCGGGAAGGAGGAAACTTTGTGCATCGCTGCTGCTCCATTCATTCATCTCGAATTCCACGATTAAGATGGCTATCCCGCCTTCCTGGTCAGCGCGTGCTTGCAATTCCGGATCGCCGGAAGGTGATTTTTGCGGCGAGCCACGTTTCACATTTAAGCAACAACATTTTGTTTACTGATGTCGTGTAAGTGTTTCGCGAGTAAACGTTCTTATCTCAAAGCGCGCCGGACGTAAATATTTCAAATTCTTCTTGGTCGGCGCACTCTTACCTCATTCCGGCTCTTTTCTTTCTTTCTTTTTTTTTTTTTTGTAAGGATTGACCGACGACGGCTCAGTAGGAGCGATTTTGTGAAATGATTTCGAGCAAGTTCGGGAGAATTTTTGTAAGAAGGCTTTGTGTGAAGAATTATTGACGATCGATCATAGAGAGCACATTGCCACGTCGATAATGTTGCAGTTTGAAGAATTTGAAGAAACGATATGTATCGAAGCCAGCGATTCGTCAGCGGTTATATATCGCGCTTTGTGATTGGACAGTGTTTTCTGTTATAATATTTGGGACGCAATGTAAAAAAAATGAAAAAAATTCTTTCTGAGTTTTGTTTTTCATGGAATATTCAAAATAATCATTTTGAATTTTGTTGTGTTTTTCAACTTTTTGTACTTATCGAAAATTCCCTTCGATTTTTACTGCTTAATAATAATAATAATTCGTTAACAAAGCCGAAACGAAAGTTCCTGCAAAAAATTACTCGAAATCATCTCTCTAATTAAATCTTGTCGATCAACATAACTCTGTATAATCACAAACGCTGATTTCGACTTCTCATAAATGTTTCTAAGTTTTTATCTAATATCCGATGATCTCTTCATTTTATTTTTTTTTTTTTTATTTAACAAACATGATTGAAAAAATCATGTTGGCAAAAAGAAATAAACAATTCGTAGGTATATCGTAATTTACATATCTTATTATTTATGAAAATCGATTAGTTGGTATTGATAGCAGCAATATCGAGGGAACAATACGATGTTGGAAAAGCGAGATAGAAGACATCGATAAGGTTCGCCTCGCCATCAAACTTACCTTGCTAAACTATTTTCAAGTACTTCGGGTGCCTTTGTGTAGTTTCTCGCTCCGTCACCATCGCCTTCGCTCGATTGGAAATTCCGTGGTTGCGTCTCTCTCTGTTCCTTTCTCTCTCCGGTTCTCTGTATAGTGCTGTTGCACAATAAAAAGAATTATCGCTTCGCTCAATTTTACACTGAGTTTTATTATTCGATTGACTCTGTAAAATTTTTTCATTCTTCTTACGATTTCAACGCTTTCAAATTTCATAAAATTGCGTACGAGTATCAGATTAATTGTATTAAATAAGTAAAAATGTTTTTTTTCTTTATATAAATAATTTTCAATAATTTTCAATACAATATTAAAATTTATTTCAGAAACAATGTAGAACAATTTTGTTGAATATCGATCACGTTGTTAATAATAAATACGCGTTCGATAAATAAGATTTACACTTCTTCTTTCTATCTATGGGGATAGTGTGAAAAAAGAGAGTTGAGAATAAATCTTGTGAGGAAAAATCTTGCGAGATAATCTTCTTTCTAATCTTCGATGGACTCTCGAGTTTGTTACGAATGTAACTTAAGGTACTTACATGTCCATCTGAGAGTTTCTTTTGATAGTTGCCCCCGAGAGTATTTTCAAGTTGTGTGTCCACTTGAGGGTACTTCGAAAATTTTCTGCTCTCGAACGATGTGAGAGTCAACTATGAGAAAGCAATGCTCAGGAATGTATCCATTTGACTTTCATGTATGTATTCAGCTCTCTGACAAATTTTATTCGATTTGATTACGTTGTAACGATGCTCGTAAGCGGAATGCTCGAACGGTAGTTTGTTGTAATCGTTTCTAATGTATTTTATAAGAAAAAAAAAAAAAAAAAAACGATGGATACAAAACGATGTAACAAGATGGATCTATTTTATACATTTATACGAGAATTAGATTCATAATAATTTAAAAAAAAAGTCATACGATTGCGATATAACATTGAACATTTAATAAGTTTTGAACTACAAATTGCAAACAAACGAAATTTCGAGAAGCAATAATAATAAGCGAATAATGGTAATATTATGATTTTGTAGCATCATATATTTATCTTTTGGCATTAATATTTTATATTCAAATATTTATTAACAGACGTTTATTATTCGCTTATGATAGTATAATACATATAAATTATGTCTGAAATTATTATTTATTAATATATAATATATATATATTAATATTAGTATTATTAATGTAATAATAATAATTCATATAATAGTATACTCTAATAATATTTGTTTCATATACCAACATATGTACAACATATAGAATTATATTGGAAGTAATCTCGCTATTTTCTTTTGAAAATTTGTAGAATAAAAATTTGTCGATGAAAACATGTATTCTATTAATATACTATTAAAAATGAAATCATTTATATGTAAATAATATATTTGAACAAAATTTATGATAAAACAATTATTAATTAAAATTATAAATAATTACAACTAATCTTGCAAAAATAATGGAAAATATGATATAAACTATTAGCTGAAACTGTAGAATGTGCTGAAGAATTTATCAAGAAGAACAAGTAAAAGGTGATTCATAAAAGGTATTCATGATGAGATATTTCTATTTAATGAAATATTATCATTTTTTTTTCTGTAGTCTTTGTAAATTGAAAATAATGAAAATTTTAGTAATTATTGTAACGTGTATACATATATTAACGCTATATAATCGTTTATCATCAATGCAAGCAATTGTTTTTTCTAATTTTATTCCTGAATCTTCTTTTATTATTTTCAAATTTTAAAGTTCTTAACTTTAAAGCGATACAATGTATTCATTGAAATTACGATTGACCATTCATCTTTTAATTTCTTCATAACTTTTATTGCAATTTTTAAAATCTTATCATCATTGCCAATAATCAATCTATCTTTTGTTTTGTTTCTTCATTGAATTTTTTTGTAATTTTAATTTCATTAATAATATTATTATTTTCCAAATTGATTACACATACTTCACTCTTTCTACTCTCCTCCGTTCACATTTATAATTTCATATTATGTTTTCGATTCTATGAAATATTTGAAAATTCATTAAATTCATTAAATGTATTTTATTAATATAAGCTATAATTGCTAAGATTTTCATTATTTTACAAAGACTACTGAAAAAGAATGATTCAACGCAGAAAATTTTTCTGCATTTAAAATAATATTTTTTCATCACTATAATCTTCATGTTTTATAATATTTCATCACAAACATTTCTTATTTTTTATATTATAATTAATTGTTCTATTTTTTTATTTTGTACTTTTTTTAATTTTTTAAATTTATAAATATACTACTATGATAAATTGACTAAGAAATTTGGCTCGTCTATTTAAAATTCTCCGTATGAACTCTCTATGTGAATTAAATTATTACATTATGTAGATTACTCTTATATTATGATCTCACTATCTGCAATATCATCTACACTAACATGCTACATAACATTTTGCTTAATTTGAATAATTTGTATTACATATATATATATATGTGTGTGTACTGTACAATATATTTAAGATTACTGGAATGTACATTGTAGATATAAACAATTTTTATAAATATCATTATTTATGCGCAATTTTCGTAGTGAAGAATTTTTTAATAAATAATAAATGTTATAACGCACGTTTAATAAATGTATAATGAAATAAACCATTACTATGAAACATTCCAATATATACATAGCACATTCTTTTCAAAAGTTGGAGAAAAAATAAAAAATATTTCATTTTTGCATAAATAAATCTAAATAAGACAGATTTCCTTTTAAAAGACATTTCTTTTTTCGAAAAACGTAATAGATACAAATTGTAAATGATTTCTTACATTTGTAAGAAAATAGTAAACTGAACAATACTTTATTATTGTTATCATTTAAGTGTCCAACGAATGATAATCCAACGAATATGTTTTCTGATGCTGATAATATAGTTACCATCATGAAATTAATATCATCACGAATAAATAAATAAAAATAGGACAATTGTATCTTTTTCATTCGAATTTAAAGTAAAATAGTATTATTTCACACATATTTTATTATAAAATATTTTCCTTCCTTATGAATTTTTAATTCCTATTATTTTAAAAAATACGCAAATCGTTCGGAATTTAAAAGTTAAAATACAAAATTTGATCAAAAAATCATAAAAAACAATCGTATACATGTAATTATAAACTTTCGAAAGCCAGATCCAATTTTAGTTTCGAATATTTGAAAATTATATTTCCGAAATTCGATTCGAACCGACTATAACTTCAATTATCCAAAATCACGCTTGAATATTACAAAATTTAAGTTAGCCAATAATAAAAAGTGAAGGTATTGGCATTAAAAGATGTACATTCTTTACTTTCTTTTAATAAGGATAATTATTTTCGCTTTTTTATTTTTGCTTTGTTACAATCTAATTTTAAGAATTTTAATTTCAATACCATTATTCAAATTTCTCATATTCATCAAATCTTTTCTCGAATTGTTTCAACATTGCTGTATAATTTTATTCATAAATATGATTTTCCTTTTGTTGATTGATGTATTGTTTTTTTAATTTCAATATTCTAAAAAATAATGTTTCCATGTTGTAGATAATTTATGGTTAAACATAATTATCAATTTGAAAAAATTAAAGCAGAAAAAATTTTTCATATATTTTTTTTTTATTCATTTAGATATGAGAAAATTTGAAATAAAATGTTATTAATTTTTAATGTTAGTTAATATGTTAATAATAATCAGCTATTTACAAGTGAAAGGAACATTTAAATGATACAACATTGAAATCATAAGACGCAAAATGAAAACTCTTAAATAAAATTTTACAAAAAGATTTTCACTGCTTTGAGCAATGAAAACGCCACTGATGCAAGTGTATATTTCATTTGAAAGGGGTCTACTTTGAAGAGGATACCATTTGGAAGAAAATTCAAACATCGAATTTTGCTGATGTAACTCTATGAACTTTTTGAGACCTATTTCTATAACATCAAATTATTATTATTTCGAAAAACATAATTATTCATATGTTTATACGTTTTTAAACGTATTATTTTTATTTTTGCTTTTATTATAATAGCCAATAATGATTTAGTTATTGCTTTATCATTTTTCATTTAACTAGATTTCATTAAAAAAGAATGTCTTATTTGCAAAAGAGAATATAATTTTAAGAAGGTTTGATATTTTTAATATTTTTAAGAAAAGAATTGTTCAATAACTATTAAATAAAAATAAGTAATGTTTCAGTTATATTATATTGAATTTATATTATCGTAAAAAAAAAGAAATAAATAAAATTTATCAGAAGTTGAATGAATAAAATTATATAATTTAAATTAATTAATGAAGAATTAAACATGTATGCCAAAAAAAATTATCGAAAATAATTACATATGAAATGATAATATATATTCGCATGCATAGTGCGAAATGAGTTAAAAATAATATCTTTCTAAAAATATAATAAAAAAAAAGACAGATTATGTAATATTTATCATAAAATTATTTATGTATATTATTTATCTTTTTATAATTACGAGACTGAGATAAAAAATTCCGAAAAATATTCCGATGATTATATTTTTAAAATAAAAACAATTAATGTTACGTTTTCAATTGTTATAATTTAATTATGTCATTTTGTCATCCATTTTAGTGACATCTGAAAATAAATAATGTAATTCTACAAAAAAATCTAATATGTTTCAAATAACTAAATATTTTTCGATTATTATTTTGGTTATTTTGACTATTTGATAATGCTAATAATGTTGATTTTTTTTTTTATATTTATAAATTTAAGATGACATTTAAAAATATATTGTACTAAAAAATATATATTATAATAAGTTAATATAAAAAAAATATTCTTACATATGCTTATAACTAATTGTTACCGTGACTCGATAATGTTACCATAACAGTTTGTCTCCATTGCAAATATATAAATTCTTTTTGTCGTTTTAATAATTAAAAATTCTAAACTTTTTCACTTCATTTTATTTTTTTATCACTTTATCACTTTATATCTTTTATTTCATTAGAAAATAAAATATTTTATTAAAAGTATATTTTTATTTTTTATTAACTTATCACAATATGATAACAAATTAATCTACAAAGTTTGCTATAAAAAATTTATTACAGTTATATTAAATATAAAACATAAAATTTTAAATATAATAAATTTAATTAAATTATTTAATAACGGAACGAGCAACTGCATTTTCCAGTCACTTTTTATGTTCTCTTAGAATCGAAACTTTTCAGCTCTAATCTTGCCTTTGATTATTCATTTAAACTTAACTATTTATTACATTTATTATATCAAGAATATTACATTAAAAATAAGAACTTTTACAATGAATTTATTTTTGCGCAAAAGATAAAATCTAATTAAAAAAAATCGGCATTAAATCTTAGAATTATTTATTTCATAATGTTGATAATAATTCAAAGAACAAAAATGATAGCCGATATCAAAATATTAATGAACAATATCTTTATTTATTAGAAAAAAATTATTGAAAGATTATCTAGTTGAGATGGACAACAAATCTGCGTACCATTTAATCCACCCCTGTTGATGGAATTTCTCTCATTTTTTGAATGACATACATGGCAAACATATTGTAATATAATAAAATAATCTATTCTTACAATTATTAAGAAATTATAACAGAATATAAGGAAATATTATTTTCTATGATTGATGAATATAAATTTATTTATTATTATTAATATCTGACAAAATTTTCTGGCAGAATTATTTATTTATGCTTACCTTAAAAATATGTCTTTACTCTTTTAACTCTGCTTTCAACTCTGTTCACTCTTAAAAATATGCCTACTTTTTATTATTTTATCACTATGGATGCAATGAAGTCGTGCACTTGAACGATATTCTTAAACAATTCAATTTTCTACTTGTGAGAAATACTCTCGAAGCCAATGATTTTTTTCTCAAGTGGACATCTAGCTTTATGCGCATTCACTTCGCTCCGGCCACTATATATATGTGTAAGTACATAATATTGTAGTATATGCTATACGAGCATTTCTAAATTTATAACCTTTTCTGTACATTGCATTCCTATTATTGTCGAATCAATTCGAGTGTCTATAGAAATAGTTATATTTAGTATACACTTTAATAATAGATATATTAAAAAAGAATTATGAATCTGAATATTTCATTAACCAGCTATGTAATTTATTAAAAATGTTCTTATTATTCATTAATTAGAGGAAAGGATTTGTACAAAAGCGTATATTATACTTATTTCCATAATTAATTCAAAACATACTATCATTATTTAGTAATTTTCATATTGAAGTATTTGTCAAAGTTATTTTTTAAACTAAATGTATATACATATAAAATATGTATATTAGTCATCAAATTCACGTATTTTAATTTTATATACGATATTATTTGCAAAAATAAAATTTATATTGTAATGTTTTCAATAGAGATAGAGAAGATATTTATATCGAAATTTTCGAAAATTAATATCGATCATTTTGATTTTCATATTTATTACAATTATAATCATAATTAATAGGTTATGTTTGTACATGAATTGCGGTAGAACTGTATAATGTAAAACTAACTAATAGAATTATGCTTCAAACTACTATTTAATAATTATTAGTTATATTTCTATATAACTAAATTAGTATATAAATTGTAATGGATAAACTATATACGAATACAGTGGCTAAAATCAGAAAAACTTGATTACTTTCAATATTTTCAATATATGTTATTAGTTTAAATTGGAAACAATATCGTAATATATAATTTTCTATGGAGCAAAATTGGAAAATTTAGGAAATTTTATTTTATTCTTAGTTTAAGTACTGAAATTTTATTTTTTATTATTTTATGAATATTTTCACTACAAATATATTTAGTAATTACAATTTTAATTATTTGATAATTTATTTTATAAACTAAAAAGTTATAGATTTATAAAATCTTAAGTATATATGCATATATGCTTTTCTAGAAATTTTTATTTTATTATTAATTTTTATTCTAATTTTTCACATTTTTTATTTTCTTTCTTTTCCTTTTCAAAACGTTAAAAAATTTTCTTATCTTTTTCTCATTTTCTTCTTTTAATGACAACGAACGCAAGTTTTGCTTTGTTTTAAAAATTTATAGCAAAAGGCATAAGTGTATTATTTATATTCGATGAAGATATCGATATTTTAAACTATATTTATCATATAACCATCAGAATTTTAAAACGTTATTTTTACAATGAATTCATTTTTTCCAAAAATTATCATATGAGAAATAAAATAAAAAAATAAAGATACTTTTCTTCTTAAAAAATTTTAATCAACTATAGAACAATATAGAAGAAATTTTTTCGTTACTGAATCTAGAATAGATTTGAAGATTGAAGTCTTTATAATGACTCGTAAAATTTGCTGTACAATTTTTTCCGCTGGTTATTAAATTTTTAATATTATAGAATTAAATGACAAAAATTCAAAAAACTAAATTAAATTTTCGTCATTTTCAATTATGTTTAAAATTCAATAACTTGAAATGTGAAAAAAAAATTATACAACAAATTTTAAAAGATTATCGTAAAAAGAAAGGACTTTAATCTTCAAATCTATTGTGCATTTAATGATAAAAATTTTTTTATAACTAATTAAATTTTTCAAATTTTTGAATATCTTTACTTTCCTATTTGTTTATTTCTTATGTTTTACGTAATGAAAACATAAAACTGTGAAAGTAAAAATTTTACGCTGTAAAAGTTAAATCAGATTGATTGTTGTATGATTTTTTTTTTTTTTTTACAAAATTTTCCTTCGTATATTTATTGACAAAAATTAAGAATTTAATCATTCGCAAATTTCTTTATATTTTTTTATCTTTACCTAATCTTTGTACAAGTATATTGAAAAAAAAAATGTATTATTTATTGATTTTTGAATTATTATTTTCTCGTGTTATTTCAGTTCCGATCATTTTCATTTCATAACATGAGAAATATAAATAAATTCGCAAACGATTAATTTTTTTTTTTTTTTTGACTTTTGTCAGTAAATATAGATATATTTCTTTTTGCAACAATTTAATAAATAAGTAATCGCCAGTTAATACAAATATGTATCGAGATGCACATATACGACAAAGTTCATACGAAATTCCATCTGTTATTACATATTAAGAATTCACAAGAGAATATTCTTTTTACCAAAGAAGAGAGAAGAGAGATCAAAGAAATATATTGAAAAATAAGAAATTTCAATTTTATACGTGAAATAAAGGGAGTTCCTATCTTTTTTTTTTTTGCAAAGTTTCTCGTTCATCTGGAAAATACAAAAGAATCTACCTGAATATTGAATATAGAAAAGAAAAAAAATAAAGAGCAGAAGTTTGGATCCATTCCATGTTTCGATCCTTGGCGCGAGGCGGTCGAAAGTAGTCACGGTCGACCAATTCTGTAACGTATCATGGAAATCGCGCGAGTCTAATGTAACAATGTATACTTGTGTCAATATTTGCTAAAACGATTCTTCATAGATTTTTTTCCTTTTTTTCTTCAACTTATTCTTTGAAAATACGTGTCCATTTTGAACCGCGAGTTGTCCCCTGCGAATATTTCACGCAAGTCGATCTACTAGATCCGAGAGTAAGGATAAAAATACAGGGAACAAGTCACGATCGCAAGATGTAGCTGATTAGTTACCTAGTCGACGCTCTCAGCTGCCGTACAAATGCGCCACCGCATTTGTTTTAGGTGGTTTGTTTTCTTAATCACTTGACTCTTAGTCTCTATCACGACCTATTACGTTTGTATCTTAAGAGCCTTCTCACATTATCCGGTTTTCGCCAGCCGGTTTTCGTCCTCCGATTAAAAATGAATGTCAATCGATAATCGATCGATGTGATTCTCGGTTTTTTTTTACGCTACCGATTACGTGTAATCTGGGGGCATCAAAAATGCATAGTAAAAAAAGAAAAAAAAAAGTCGTATGAAAAACTAGCATTATTTCGATCGATAACCGACTGATATTTATTTTTAATCATAACTCAAACTGACGTCTGAGAACGTCTAACTTATTTGTAATCGATAATCGATATGATTTACGTGGCAAGTAGACGTAATGTTATATCGAATTGAAAATTGGTACATCCGAATATAAATTTCGAAATGAATATTCTGATGCGTGTCGTTGAAAAATATATATGAAAAGAAAAGTTGGAGAAAAGGAGATTTAAAATTACAGATTTAATTATAATTTATGAAAGAAAAGTAATAAATTTTTATATTTTATATTTCACATTGATGAAAAGGTGTGTATTTCATCTTTATTATATTTATATAGTGTATAATAGAAAAAATTTTAAATTACTTCTTTCATTATCTTCTCAATTATTTTATGCAAACGAAACAATTATTGAAGATTATTGTTTAGAAGAAGAATTCTCTGTTATTATTCAAATTAGAAAAAAGATAGGAAATAATAACGTTATTATTACGCGCGTATATAAATACATAATTTTCTTTAATTTTATATCGATTCAATTATATCTATTAAAAACTTCAATTTTTCTTTAACAAATATATATTATAACACATAATTTCAAAGTAAACTGCATTACAATTAAGAAGAACTTAAAACGACTTTCGAATAGATATGAGTCCAAGTGTTCGATCGGCAAAAAATTCTTTTCTAAAAATTTTCGAAGCTCAAATTAATCTCAAGAGCGACTATTGCGAAAAAACTATCTGAAATGGATACTTTTTTTTTTTTTTTTTAATAAACAAAAAAGACATCATCGTACCGTTCAATACCCAACTAATCGAGTTTTCTCCATTCAATTGGTTTCCAATGTAATCGTGTGCGATTACAAAAACGAAAAATGATCATCTTATCGTCCATTCCTGCATATTTTTCGTTCAGTGGACGTCCACGACGTCCAGAATTTACAGTGCGAGTGCGCGAAACCGGTATCTACTTTGTTATTTGGCATTCTTGCACCGTCTCGGTACAAATACAAGTCTGAAGAGAGAGAGAAAGAGAGAGAGAGACCCGCTTGTTGATGAAAACCCCTGAAGAATACATGCATTTTTAAAAATAGTTGGTAAATTTAGTTGGCAAGGAGTGGAGTGAGTTTTAAAATTTCCTTATAAGCAGTATAGCCAGTTTTTTCTCTTTTTTCTTCTCGTTATCGTAAATCTTCCGGGCGACGCGAGGCGACGCAGGATTAAATTTTGACCAAAAAACGTGGCTGGCCACGAATAGTGTTGCTTCCTGTAAAAATTTCACGAACGGCGGAAAAGCTAGTTTCGCGAACAGCGCGAAATAGGACGAAATAGGCGAAGCTGAGGAAATAAAAATTTCATCAAAAGGTAAATTAAAAAATTTACGAATGAAACGAATACGGGTTCGCGGTTTAATTCGTCCGCGGGTAAATTTTTATATATTAACGGAAACGTATGTATTTATTTTTCGAAAACTAATGTCAAAGATTAATCGATAGAAATTCCGGGTTTATAAGCGGAACAACGAAACGCAATACGACATTGAGAAAAGTGATGGAACAGGTGAAACAGGTGTTTGTTTTAGAAAACAAAACGAAAAGTTGAAAATCGAAGAGGACGTTGCGGTTTTCGAAATCACAAAGTAAAATAGCTTTGGGTCGGCCGATAACGGGTTGGTTTTGCAAATCGATCGCAAATGTTCCCCGCTAACACAATGCATCTGCATCGAACCGAATCGAACCGAATCGAACCGAACCGAACCGAATCGAACCGAATCGCCTCTGATCATCTTTGAATTTTGAACACGCGTCACACTCCCTTGCCATTTATTTTCTATTCCCTTGTACGTTGTGGAAACGTGCGGGGTTTAAATATAAAATTCAAGTAATTCTATAAGTTATTCCTAAAATAAATAAACTTTCTTGAATATTATTTTGAATATTATTTTATTTCACTTTTTCCTAACAAAATCATCGATATTTTTTTTCATCTTTCATAATAATGAAACATGTAAAACAAATTGCTTGAATATGTCAGCTGTTATTAATAAAAGAAAAATATGTCAGATCAAATAGTATCGAGATATGCAAAGTTACTGAAGAAAAATTGCAAAAGAAAATAATTTACTGTATATGACCAAACGAATTTTATTTATTGGGATTTATTTATATACATTTTTCCAATTTTTTGAAAATCATTTATAACGTTTGTAAAGGCAGACTACGAGTACATTTAGAAAATTTTTCTGCATATAAATATATCTTTCATAATTTGATGGCATTCGATAAATATAGACCGTGTCTACTTTCTTCATCTTTGAATAAGATATTTGGAAAATTAGAAACTGCACATGGATCAAATATCGCAAGTTAACAATAATATTCATAGATACAGAAATAATGAAGTAACGTAATTGAATGTTTGCATTTCGATGATTCGCATTATCATGATATTACTAACAATCGAAAGAATTACAATAGAGTTTTATCGTTCATGTAAAATAAATTATTTTTTTTTCTTTTTGCTTGTTGATCTTCAATAATCTTGAATAATTTTAAAATCATTAAACAATTATTTATATAAAATTACATATCTCTCGACATTAATTATTCAAGTGATATGTTTTAAAATGTCTTATCCTCTCTTCATAAATTAAATTTACGTATAAATTTAGTAAATATAACTAATAAATAGTCGAAAGAATTTGAATAATAATAAAATAAAAATAAAGCAAAAGAAAATAAGCCGAATATAGATTTCTTGATTTCTTGAAACAAATAATATTTTTTTATATTTTTTTGAAAAATATAATAGAAAGATGCGTTCTATGATCAATTAAGATTTTTTTTTTCTCGAATTCATTATTTCAATGAGTTGTAAAATAAATGGTAGCGATTCGTATTGATAGTTTGAGAATTAAAAATGAATTAAAAACAAATCGTAATTCAAGCAATCGATAATTATGCAGAATAACAGAGTTAACACTTCTGATTTCAACGATTTTGAAATATATTGTCAAGGACATTATTCTGAACAAAATTTTTCCCTATTACGTATATAATGAACTTTAATTTTCGAGATGTATTCTAAAAAATTTATTTAAAATTATATAAATTTCGATAATATTTAATGAAATGTGAATAAAAAAATATTCGATTTTTCTGAACGATTTAATGCCTTTTTAAAGATAATAACAATTATATATCTTATAAGTGAAAATATACATAAATAAAATAATTTGAAAAAATTGATTTATATATATAAAATTTTTGATAATACAATATTTATTTTCAATATAATATATATAAATCCTTAATTTAAAAGGAATTCTTAAGAAATGTTTAGCATTGAATCTACATAGAGATAAACATTTTCTCTATATTTCGAAAAACTAAAAAAGAATTCACCTTTTACAAGAAAAAATTGTTCAGAATAACAATCTTGATAACACATTTCAAGATCATTGAAATCGCACATATCTTTGTTATGCATCTGCATATTTGCCAATTTTTTATATATTTACTCTTTTCACATTTTACAAAATGAAATGTTAAGAATGTTTAAATCATAGTTATAAATGTAAAAATATCGAATTAAATTTTGAACATGTAATATATACATGTATTTATCTTGAATATCGACAATTTTTCACATACCGTATATATACTCCAAGCTGTCGCAATTTCGTCGAAGTACAAAAATCATCTCGGTCTGTTACCTAAGAATATTGGCCGATATTGGAAGACATCCGATAATCCGGGATTACTCGAGTCGCCGAATTGCAAGCCATTCATAGTGTCGCGCATTCTTTTATACCCATTCCCCATCAATCGCAGCACCACCAATATTTTCAATTATGTGATATTATGATTATTTCGATTTTCCAATAATCATGTTTACCATGGAAAAGTTTTACCACAAAAACCTTAATGCTGTTTATTTTATCTCGTTCGATAACAATGCGTCGCACAGCAATGATAACAAATTTAAATCGGTTGAAATATCGACACAATTTTTACAAGTCATCGTTGTTACGTTTACGATAAATAAATTTCAAATTGTTATCGAACAAAATGATAGAATATTTGATATATTTGAATATTTTTTTATAATTAAGAGAAGAAAATGGATTTTTTATTATGCGAGTTTTCATATCCTATATGTATATTGGATGTACGTAAGTGAATACATATATTAAATTATTTACAAGAAAGAAGTTAAATACGAAGTGATTTTAGTCGATGACGAAACGAGAGGATATATAATATATGTATTTTCGATTTTTATCTTTTCTAATAATAATAATTAATAGTAACTGGAAGCAAATGTAAATCTTTTGGTAAACTTTGATTATCAGAATTTCTATAATTGGAATGATCGATTAATGAAAAATTCAATTATGAGGAATTCGATTATCCCAAATGGCGTTTGATAAAAAATAAAAAAAGAAAAGTATATGTCCTGTTATAAGTATTTATGCTCAATATATTTTTATATTTTTATATAGTTTTTCTTTCTCTCTCTTTCTCTCTCAGTCATTATCAAATACTGGAAATACATCAAAAAATTTAAAAAAATCAATAATGATCATTTAAGAGAAGTTCATCATTTTACGTAAAACATGATGCTATATACAAATCCAGATAAAAGTATTGTAATTGAATGGTTAATGATAAGTTAAATTGCGAAAATAATAATGGAATAATTGTGCAACAAGTATATGAATGAAACAAATTTAGCGAAAATAAAAATAATGTAGAAGAAAGAGAAGTGTAATAATTCGAATTCTATTCTTATATCCAGCCAGATGCATTCTCTGCTTTCGTAACGAGTTTAAAATAGTTCAAAGTGTAGAGAGAAAGAATAAACTGTTAATAATATTTATTAATAACATGATAATGTGATGTTATTAATAATAACATTATAATAAATTTAATAAACATAAACAAAATCGTTTAATTAGCAGCTAAAAAAATTAAGACTACAAAATTGGATATTAAAAAAAATTATTGAATTTTGATTTAAAAGTTTCTAATTTATATTTCACAATAAACAATCTTGAATACAAAAATAGAGTTATTCGAATACGTTTCAGTTAGGATAATAGAAATTTTATCCTTTGTCTTCAACGATAAATTATAATATTACAATAAGCAGTATGAAAATTATAAAATTATTAAATAGAAACCATGACGTTATATAACAATCTCCTAAAAAATTCAAAAAAAAAGACAGGAAAATTTTGCTATTACTATTTAATTCTATTTTATATGATAGAATAGCTACATCACGTTTCAGTTAGGATAATAGAAATTATAATATTACAATAAGCAGTATGAAAATTATAAAATTATTAAATAGAAACCATGACGTTATATAACAATCTCCTAAAAAATTCAAAAATTTAAAAAAAAAGACAGGAAAATTTTGCTATTACTATTTAATTCTATTTTATATGATAGAATTCGATAGTATAAATTGCTTTTTATTTTAGGAAAACTGTTAGAAAAATCATTGAAAAAACGAGAGCTTAATCTGTAAAAAATGTATCGTATTCTACACAACGAAGCATATCGAACGCAAAAAATTGTGTTTAACTTTCTACGAAATCATGTTTTTTAGAGAAAGAAATGGAGAAATGTAATTTTGAGTAATAAAAACAGATGGGATTTTTATTTTTACGATTTGAAGAGAGATGATGAATGTTTTAGCTGTCGACAAACGGACGGAGGTAACGTGGACCGGTATTAAATACCAGGGCAAAATTAAAATGAATTTTTTACAAATTCATATAAATAAGCGAATAATGTATCAAATTAATAAATAACTAGACGAATTTGCATGAAAGTAGTTCGCAGTAATTGTATTTTTCAGTGAAATAATATTGTAATATGCACTGTGAAATTAAGTTGAAACGATTTTTTATTTCTAAAAATATGTCGGAATGAATAAGTTTAAAAATATTTAGCCCAATTTGTCAAGAATTATATATGCGAATGGAAGACGTATTGTAATTGTAATAAAACAATTCCAAAAGTTTTTTGGAATGTTATACAATAGAATAGTTTATATATCGAATTTATTATATAATATCATATTTAATTAAATATTTCTCTAAAACCTTTTCTAATTTTTTATCAATGGTTTTTCGTCATTTTACAATTAAAACGAGTCTCTATTCAAATTCTTTTTTTCTAACTTTTTTTTTTTGTACATCAGATAATTTAAAAATTTAGTGCATGCAATATAAAATATTAGAGTACTTATCTATTATATAAGAATTTAGATTACTTATCTATTGTATAAGATATAAAATATTTTTTTCTTTCAATAATAAAATATTTAAATGTATTTATTTTACATATCCTATAATTTTTTCCACACTGTATTCATATCGTGTGTTCATATTCATGAACAATTTTTTATACTTAATAAAACTTGTAAAGCATAATTATTTTTATCTGAAATATAATTTTTTTTTTTTTACCGAAATATCATTTTAAGAAAGTGAAAGGAATATTCAAACTTTCAGTGCATTTTCGTTTTTTTAAGTACATTTTTGTAACTATACGAGAAACAATAAATAATAAAATTTTCAAAATTTAATATTCTATCTGAAACTTTGAAGGTTAAATTTCATTTTCTCAAACAAATTTTTTTTAAATACATTTTTGTAACTACACGAGGAACAATAATAATAAAATTTTAAATTAAAATTTTCAGAATTTAATATTCTATCTGAAACTTTGAAGGTTGATTTCATTTTCTCAAAGAAATTTTCCGTTAACGAAGAAATTACTTTATATATAATCTGTTATGATCTATATACTTGCAAACTTTCATTAAAGTCAGAATTTTCGGATTACGTGAATTTCTTTGTAAAGCAATGTTCAAATAAATATCATATATATCGATAAATAGTATTTCCAAATCAATCGTTGGAAAATAGCAATTTAAATTTATGCATAGAACAATTGAAAAATCCTTTTGAAACTTTGAAGTTCATTCTTAGAAATAATTTAATCTTCCTAAATCTTACAATAGTTTTAAAAATTATGATTAAAATTTAAAAACTGTTGGAGAATAGTAATTTTCCAGTGTTGAAACTTGTTAAAAATTATTTAAAATCAATTATAGCTCAAGAAAAATTAGTAAATTTAACAATTTAAAATTTTAATAGAACAAGATATATGTGAAAAATTAAATATCAAAGAAGAAATTATTCGAGATTGTACTAATATGAAAATGAAAGTTTTAATATGAAATGTATAAAAATAAAAAAGTATTTAAATATTTTTGTTCATTTAAATTATATATATTTTTAATTACACTTAAAAATAATTACTTGTTAAACAATAATAATAATTAATTACAATAAACATTATATATATATATATATTTTTGAGAAAAAGCTTTATTGTCACATCAGTCAGACACTCTATCCTTGGTTTACTATTTCATATGTTACAAATTGTAACATTATCAAATTAAAAAATTTTTTAAATTCAAAAAATAATGTTCCAAATTTGTTTAATTTGATATCTTTTTTTTTATTTTTTAAAAACTTAAAAAATGCAAAGTTTCTTATTGTATTGTATTCTACAATACAAAGTGCTCAAATTTTTCATGACATTTTTTGTGATATTTTTGATAAAACTTTACCTCAAACAAACAAATCATAATCAGGAATATAAAATTTGGTAAAAGAACTTTGATAAAAGTTATCGAAGTGTAATAAAAAGTTATACAATTTCTTCTTATTTTTTTCTTATTATTTTTATTCGACTTATTATTTCACTTCGTCATTTCACAATGCAAAAATTTCTAATAAGAGAAATATCAAATTATATTTTGAATCGATTGAGAAAGAAAGAAAGAAAGAAAAAAAAAAAACAGCAAAATATTTATTTTAACAAAAACTCCGGAAGTGATGCTAAAGTACGCAATAACCGGTACAAATACACTAGTTCGTCCAATATAAACGAAGAAAAAACACTTTCCGGTTCACGTTTTGTTTCTCTATAGACGAATCGGAATGCGCAAAGAGAAACTTTTCGGTGTTTTGGAGAAACCGTTTCCACGTTACCTCTCCTCCATACTCACTCACTTGTCCCGCTTTTGCGATTTTCTTTTTTCTCCCTATACCCGTGCTACAACGTTTTCGGCTTAGCGGATGTATTCGAGAAGCGGATGATTGCGCCGCATTCGAATTTTTTCTTAAGATTTACTCGCACGAAAAAAAGGGGTTCCTTTCGAGGAGGACAAGTTTCAGGAGAAATCCGAAGGAAGGATCGAAAGTTTCGCCAAAGTCCTATTGAAAAGTTCCTCTTGTTTTATTAAAACGTGGCGAAAAGTTTCTCTTGGAAATTTCATTCTTGGCCGAAGTGGAACCGCGCCAAATATTTCTATTTGCCTTTTAGTACACGTGCAGGTAATATTACGAAATCGATGTCTCGATATCGGGGAGCAACGTGTAAGCAAAGTGACGTTCATAAAGAAGCCTTTGTTTCGAATGTAAGACAACGTTTCGAACGACTTAAGTCGGGTTGAAGCCACAGCTTGCCCCGCGTTCCTGGACCATCTTGGACCATGATAACCGAACAATATTTTAGGAAAGATATTTTAAGGTTTCGCTCGATTTGAAACGTTCAAATATTTAGAAAAATACGAATAATATGGGAAAATATTTCAGACAGAAATACGGTATAATAATTTTTCTATTGATTGACGCGTATTGACGATATCTTCTTTAAAAGGAAATATTACTATTTTATTTTGCAAAACTTACCATGAGAATATAATTTTCCCATAATTTTCGTTTTTCATACGACGAATTTTATGAAATTGAAATTACAGTATCTCTTAAATTAAAAATATCTCGGTATAAATAGTTCCTTGCGAAGAAATAAAACGAGCTGCTGCATTATTAAAAATTAAATAATTATTTACAAAAATGTTTCTGCGAAACGAAACCGTAACACGTCGGTCGGATTAAGAAAACTAGCTCAAACCATTAAATTGATCAACAGTTTAAACGAGTTTTTATTTCATCTTCGTTCGAGATAAAATTAAATTTATGTAATTTTTAAACGAAATTTTTTCTCTTGATAACTTTTCAATAAACGATCATCAAAATCGTTGAAATATGCAACCGATATGGATCGACACATTAATTCTTACGTAATTCCTCGTAAAATTCCTCGAGAAATGAATAATTTCTAATTAAGCGAGAAAAGAAGAAGAAGAAGAAGAAAAAAAAATATGAAAAGAACGAAAAAGGTAAACAATTGTTGAGGAGAAAAGGCAGAAAAACGACTTGTTTGCATTTCGCGTTGAATGAACGTTAACCGAAGCGTTAGCGCCGAGGTCAAGCGGCACTATCCTCGAGATCTCGAGTGGATGTACACGTTAATCCACCTTTTGGAATTTGAAGACACACGAGTTCCTCTCCCGGCATTAACGCGTTACGCTACGTTACTTCACATGTAATACGTTAAAGAGATAGCGCGATATATAAATATATATTAACAAGGATGGCGAATAAGCAGATCGCATAAAGCAGGAAATTAATACTTCGTTTGTTTCCGTGCATCTTGTACTTACATACATACGTGTGTATGCAATACGCGATTATCTACCAATTATTTACCAAAGCTATTTTTAACAAGAAAGATTTGATTACAATTGAAATAATGTACGCGAACCATATTCGATATTCGGTAAGTAGAGGTATTTTCATGTAGTTCCCCTTGTTTTCCTAGATATATCGTGGAACATGTACAAGTACGTATAAGTGCAGCACATACCAGTTCTCTGGCGCTGGTGCACGCCAAAGCAATTTTCCGTGAGTAAACTCGGCGCCTTTCGAGAGCTCTGACGCGCGTTATCTTACAACTTGAGTCAGGGTACGGATCTGGCACCACCAGGATCTGTCTCTGTCGGGTCGAGGATATGGATTCTCCCTTTTCTTGCTTCTACGATGATTTCTAGAATGAGGGAAGATGAGGGAGTAGAAGGAGGTAGTAGAGAATAGAAGAGGGTGGGAGTACGAGAAAGAGGGTCAAGAGGGAGAAGAAAATCGTCTAGAATTCGAACAATCCAACTTTTGCCACAATCGTCATAAACCATTTGTTCATTGTCCTGGTCATGTCGAATATTCGTTTCGAGTTGTTTCATTCAATCGTGAAAAAAAAAAAAAAAAAAAGAAACGGCGGTACTCATCATTCAGAAAATAGTAGTTCTCGATTTGTAGGGTGTAGTTTATATAAGAAGGAAAAAAGTTGTGTTAACTTTTCTTTTAATTTTTCTATATCTCACGTAAAGAAAGTTATTTGAATATTACAAAAGGAAATTGCAAATTTAAATAATGTATATAAATAATAAATATATAATGAAATATATAATAAAATAAAATGTTTACTGTTTTTTTAATTATGGAGATATAAAAACGAATTTTAGTATTTGGAATTAATCGTTTATAATGTAAATTCTAGTCTTACGAATTAATTGAAAAAGATACAACTAAGAAATATTGTAATAATTTGTTACAATAAAAAAGTATTTATTCGCTTGATATCGAAGTATCGATAAATAAAAATTTAATAAAATTTATTCCTATGAACATAATTTTTCAAGGTATTTTTATTGAAAGTAAATTACGTAAATTAATAATTCAGTTGAATATCATATTATTCGAAACATACATGACAATTTTTAATGTAATAATATTCTTATAAAATTATTATTAATATAATAATGAATAATCGTAAATAATTAATAATATATATATTAAAATATATATAAAATTCTTATATATAATATAAATAAATTCATCAGACTACGGAAAGGAAGACGTGCAATTCATTTTCGGTCCGAAACAACTATTACATTGATTGATCTTCATAAATTCTTGACGCATCCATCCATAAGAAAGTAAAAACAGAAGAATGTATATTCTCTTTGAAATTAGTCAACTTTTATCCATTTCTCGCCACGAATAATAATAATAATAATAATAATAAAAGTCAAAGCGATAATTTTAAGTGAGATACTTTGTATATTATGCCCATACACGCTCTGGCTTGCGTGCAAACCTGCCGGAATGTACGTGGAATATGTGCAGTTATTTTGACCTGTGCAAACTGTTGGAACAAATAGGAAAAATCATTCGATATATCTGAAACGAATAGACTCATACGAGCAAACTGTGATAATTATTTGGTCACACATATGAATCTGTGACATATATTTCTTTGTATTCTATTTATTTTTCAGTTTGTAAAATTGTAAATTATGTAAATAAATTGAAAAAAAAAAGTTTTAAGTAGATTTTTGTTTCGTTCTTAAATAGTTATATTAATCATTAAGTACAACTTATCTAACAAGTTTTCATCCGAATAAACATTTCTTTCTTTCAAAGATTCTTTATTTTATATATTTGTTTGTAAAACATTATAAGAAACGTTATCCATTTCATGGTCACTTATGATAAAATTATAAGAAGTTTGTCCTAGCATATACAGCTTTATGAATTAATTTATGATTTAATGTAAGATGATTAATTGCACTTAATATTAGTTTTTGCAATATTATATCACATTGATGTCGTGTAGTTTTTGTGATATAAAATAGTATTTGTAATTATATTTTGATAGAGAATTCTTTAGAATTTCATATAGAATTATAGATCTTATGCGTGCAAAAGGATAAATAAATTTTATATTTCAACGGACTGTTTTTATCAGTTAAGATTGTGATTTGGAAATATCATTTTGTTTTTCTATTTCTTCTATTAATTGTTGAATGTAACGGATTGTAGAATAGATATTTTTTCTATTCTTTTCATTACCTTTATCTTGTCTGTTTGTGTGTGTTGATGTTGAGTTTGATTTAGGTGAAGTAGTACTTCATTAAGATAATGATGAAATTTTTTGACAACTTGAGATAGTTATCATGAGCATAGCTATGTCTTTAGCGTAGATTCTTGAATATTATTATCATTGTATTATTATTGAATTAATTATTATTGTATATTTAGAAGAGGATAAATCTTGGAATATTATTATTGAATCAATTATTGTCATATATTTGAAAAAGATAAATCCCAGAATAGATTCACAGAGTTTGTGCTGAATTGGAAAGCATCACTGGAATCATTGCTTGCTTTGTTAGAAAATATGTTATTTTAGTAATTGGTTCAAAAATTCAAAAAGAATTCAAGAATAATTTAAATAGAATTAGAAGTTTGTTTCAGAATGAATGTGTTTTGTAATTCTCGAAATTTTCAATATGATAGAATATCTAATTCTAAAGTGAAACTGCTCATAATACTATTTTCTCAATAATTGTAAATTGAGTCGGTGTTTCGAAAATATTGTAATATATGATATTTAATAATAATGAATAGGCTAATTTCTTGAAATTTTCAACTACTGTCAGTTTTCTTTCACTCTTAGACTGCAATTATTTTCATTTTTCTTCAAGTGATGGAGAAGATGTGTTTGCTTGATGAGTTAGTAAAGATGGATTTCTTGGATAAGTATTTAATGATGATGTGATTTTATTTAGAGCTTTTTCATGTATATTATGATTACCTTGTACATACCTATTGGACTTATGAAGATGGTATCTATGGTTTCTTATGCATTCTTGACGTTAATTGCAGTTTGAAGTAATGGAATTTCAAGATGAAGTGAGATGATTAGTGAAGAGATGTATTTTTGTTGGAACGTGTGGGCATTGTCTACGTTCAGTATGTATCTACTTGTCCTGTGAGAGGTGAGAAGTGAATTTATTTTGGAATTATTTTATATACACTTTTTTCTGCTCTACTATTTTGTACCATTTTGTACTTTAAAACATTTGAAAATCATTTATTTGACTATATTAATTTTCTCACGTTTCTTTTATATTGTGTATTCATAATGAAAACATGTCACAAATAAGAAGAGATTTTTAATTTGATGATGTTAAATTGAGAAAAAAGAAAGAAATTCGGTAATAACAATTGAAGATTTCATATTTCTCTTATATTTATTTCATGGCATCTATATCTTGTAATTCCGTTTCAAATGCATACACATGAATATAAAAAACATAATCTGAGTCAATATTTTTTGTTGTGGGCTTAATGCTTGTTATTATTTTATATTCGTTGCAATGTAATTTATATGAATCTCTAGTTGATATCTGTATTTTACTGCAGAAAGTTGTGAGTAGTATGAGTAAACGATTAGAGGAAAATATACTGTCGTACGATTTGCTTTGTAAGAATGATTAATAAGGAATATGTTTAATGTTGACGTGTCTGGATTTATAAATTTCATGCGAATATGAATCGCGTATGCTCCTTGTTTCAAAGTCTACGCTTGAAATGCAGGTCTTCATCGATATAAGGCATAAGATATAATAACAATTTGTTGTTATTTGTTAATAATAAGAGACTTTATATCTCGAAAGACAAGAGATATAAACAGTTTTTATAACAAAGCTTGATATATTTTTATTTTAAATAAAGAAAATCTTAAACTCGATTACTTGATGCATCGTTTATTTAGAGATTTTTAATGCATTAATACGGCAACTTTATTTTCTGCAGATGATGTAATTTTTGAAGTTGAAGAATTGTTAGATTTTAGCCAAGTTTCTCTGAGAATGATTATTTGATAAACAATCTCTGAGAAAAATTATTTAACCTGTTTGGACAAACAAAGTTGTGTAAACAAGTAATTAATTGATTTAGTAACAATTAGTAACATAATAGTTATAGCATAATATAAACAATTTATTTAATTGTCCATTAAAATGATACTTCTAAAATAGGCATTATCGTTCTTTCTGAATTATTATTATTTGTAGTCATTGTGTGAAATATCTTAATGTCAGCATTGTATGCAAATCGTAAGGTTTTTTATTTGAGGTCTGTAGAAGAAGATATTATGAGTGTGGGTTATTATGAAGTGGCTGTCTGATCGTATTTTCTCAGTATGGTTGATAGAGGTTGGGTAGAGAGCTGTTGGGTTATGTTGCTTTTTCCAAAAAAAAATAAAATTCCTGTTAGGAATTGTATGTCGGTGATTTGTTGCTTGTAATAGATGTTTTATGATGGCTTTTTTTTAGTGAGATGTACCAATAAAGCAAAGTATTGGCTAAAATTCGTCGATCTCTCTTACATTCAATAATATCCATCTGTTTGGCAATAAAAGTTTTGTAAATTGTATGAAAAATTGTTTTTTTAAATGAAAGAAAGTAAACTGAAAGATTATTTTAAATGCTAGATATTTCGTTAAGCTATCTTTTTGCATTTCAATATCAAGAAAGGATATTAATATAGAAGATTATTTAAATTAATAAATAGAATAGAAAAAGTTTGTTTTTTATTTTTTTTTTTTTAATTAATGCATTCAATGATTTAGTTTTGACTTTAACTTAATCTCCATATATTTTTCTTTTATATTTAAGAACTTCAAATAAAAAAGAGAAGATGTAATTAAGAAATTTTATCTTTATTTAAAAAAATACACTTTTTCATTCAAAATTTTATGAATAACATGGAACGTTGAACAGAAATTATTATTTATATGTATATTACAATAATTATATACTATAATAATTATTATCACAATATTTAGTATTTTACTAATTTTGAATTATTAATATATATTTAAAAGTATATTATTATATATAAATTAACTATTTTTAACTATTAAAAATTATTACTAAAACTATTTACAAAAATCACAAATATCATTTTTACATAACATAACATAACATAAAACAACAATATTTATCGAAGCACATCTAAATATATATTTAAAAAATAAAAAGAACATTATTATTATTTTACTAATATTAATATTGAATTATATATTTATTTTCACATATAGGATTTTACGTTAGCAATAGCAAGTTAATTTTATAAATTTTTTTGTTTTTTAATTAAAGTATATCAACTATATTCATTTTTAAAAACGCCACAATTAATATCTACAGTTAGATCTACAGTCAAAGAAATAAAAAAAATGATATGTACATAATATATATATATATAATTTTTTAAATTCGAGCGATCAAATTTTTGATGGATTACAGATGAAACATTCTATTCGTATAAAGTTCTATAGATACGATATGTAGCTAGACGTCATCGGCACGCATAGCTACTTGATACTCTTATGACGACAACTGTTGTATTAATAACATTTGGTTAAGCAGCATTCAATGTATTAATAACGTGAATATACATAGCTCTCAATGTTTACTATCGAAAGTTTTTTATTAACATTTCAAAAATTATAATAATAAATACTCGAAGCTGAAATTTTAGATCTGAAATTCATTCCTTCTTCCTGTTACTTCTCCAAATGTCTTGATCTCGTATTGATAATGTACAAAACATCACAAAATTGAAACCAAAGAAACATTAGAAATCTTGCTTTTTGCAAATCACATAATGACATTTGTTGTTGACGTTAAATTCCAGAGTCCATTAAACAAACACATTCAATTAATCTCTCAATTGGTTGATTATGGATATAATAAATCCGTATAAGATAACGCAATTCTAAAAATTTGAGTCTTTAACGTTATAGTATAATGTAAGATAAGATAAGAAGTTAAAATCTAATTGAATTTTATAGAATAAAAGTAGAACAGATCCTTAAAATATCCTTAAGGTCTGATCCTGTGCGCTTGGAGATGCTGATGATCATCTTTTGACTTTTAGAATGTAAGGATTTTAGACTTGTCTCACATACCTTGTTGTTGTTGATTTTACTTTGATGCAAGATTTTGTCTTCTGGCACTCTGGGATGTCTCCTTGAAGATCGGAATGCGTGGGATGTTTGTCCAGTTGTTGCTTGAAGTTATGTTTCACTGGTCTTAATTGATGAAATGTGATGTGTTGGCACTTCCGGCGTTTACAGTTACGCTAGGTTGTTTTCGTCTACGATTTTCTACCTCTGTAGTTGTTATTGTTTTTCCTATTTTGATTTAACTTCGAATTCTATGTTCACTTTAAACATACTATATTACATTATAGAAACAAAACCGTTTTTAAATTTAAACTCTAGAAGAAAATAAACTTTTGGTCAACAATTTCTAACTTCATGCAACAAATCTAAATTGTTCTCTAAGCTCTGAATTTTCCTCATTATTATACAAATTAATATACAATGTATAACGTTTAAAATCAAAAAAAATATATATATATATATATATAAAAGTTTCAGTGCAATATAAGAGTCAAATCGGTATGCTGCTCTCTTTGAGTCGAGAAATCAAGAACGCGGCGGGTCAGTTGCGACTCGTGAATCGCCAATTCATCATCTCCGACCTATGGTATTTAGAAACATGCGACCATTTGCGTCGATCGCTTTCAAATTGTCAAATTTGAAATAATTGGAATTAGTTTCGAATAAATAGTTTAGATGGGGCGAGAAAGAAATGTGTTCGATATCGCGGAGGGTAAAGCGAAAGCATTGAATCAGGAAGAAACGCAGATTCGTCTGGCGAGTGCGTAAGTATATACGCATCGTGCGGCTGTAGAGGGGAATCCACTCACTCGTATAAAACCGTAGAACGAGTCGCGGCTCGAGTCAGTTTCGCTCGCGCCTCGCGTGAGTTTCGGTTTGTTGTCGGTGAGATAACGGCGTGTCGTTCCCGTGCTCGACGGCGAATTTCGATTTTGCCTACGTTTCTTCGCGTGTTCTAAATTTTGAAACGCTTGACTCGTTCAAATTAACTTCAACGGCTGACATTTGCGTTAGTGGCTTATCCATAAGTTATGTTTCGCGAAAAAAATCGCGACAGAATTTTGTGGTCTCCATCCGTTGCCTTTTTTTGATACTTCTTCTCGAAGAATATTGTAAGTAAGTAATCTAAACAATTTAAGAAGAAAGATTGCCGGTGCTTTCTCGCGATCGTGGAACACGAATGATTACGATCCAAGAACAATCCAAAGTGTCATAGAATAATTGCTGTTTCCGCTCTCTTTCTTTCTTTTCCTTTCTCCTTTGCGAATGGACTACTGAAAACGAAGAGCCAATGAGAGATTTTTTACCCCAAGATTTTCTCCTTGCCATCGTGATATCGTGTCATTTCGAATTTCTCTCGCGTCTCACCGATTTATCAGTGATCTGAAACTAAACTGGAATTTCAGGATTGACCTTGAAGACCGCTTCGCTTATCGGTTTGAAGTTGATGTTTATTTTTCACAAGACGTTAACTACGAGGCTCGGCAACCGTATCGGTGGTTTTATGAACCTACCTACAATTTCTCAGGAATTCGCGGTGGCCGTGAAAGACGAGCAAAGCCACAGGTGGCGGTCAGAGAATTGATCAATGGTGGGGGCAAGTCAACGATGTTTTCGCTCGCGAGTTGCGCTCGCATCGCTATTTTTTTTTTTTCCACTCGTTATTGGTGAAGGTCGAACTATCACCGTTTGCTAATTCGCACCTTAATTCGTAACAGAATACATTTGTATAATACGCTTTTATTTCGTTCGATTCGAATTAATCTTGTGTGTAACCATTTTTAAAACGATTTGGCAATGTTGTATAAATAGAACAGCTCCTCGCATATAGAACTCGCAATAGAACTGGCATCGAATGAATTATTTCCCAATTCTGAGAAGTCTGGGTAAAAATTAGAACGCGTTAAGAAAATTATGGCTCGACTCGCGTGAATGATGATCTCGCAAGTGGTCGTCCAGTTGTTCGAATGGATGTTGGCATTTAAGAAAAGACTTCCTCGTGGTTCGGCACGAGGACAGATTTATGCGGCCAGACAACCGCGCCGAAGTTGTCTTAGGTCCGGTCGGGAAGCCAGCTAGTATTTTGGTTCGAAAGTTTGCGAAGCACGTGGTATCGATTTTTCGTCGCATCCTATCGCAACGTGTCGGATATTTTGAACAGCAACGTGAAACAGAAAGGAAAGTTTTAAAATTTAAGTTATAAAATTTAATAAAAAATGTAAAGAAATGTATTCTAATATTCTCTTCGTAACTACGATTTTGTAACGCATTTAGAACTGTTTCTCTTTATCACGAATGCTGGTTCGACACTGTATAAAAATATACGACGATTCATCGGTATATTTTGGATCGTGCGGAACAAAACTCAAAGGTTTACAACATTCATGCTTATGTTTTGAGCAACATTCTTTACGGATTTAACTTTTCATTCGTGAACTTAATTCCATTCGTTCGATTCGCTTTATTTCTTTGATTTGGAAGGCGAACGAAAAAGGTGAGATTTATTTTCGTCGCTTATCTTATCGCGCTACGTCACCGTTTTAAGAATGCGAATCGTCGAAATCTCTTGCCAAGCGCCCGATTTAAGTACATACATACACATAAGTGCATCGATATCAAAGTAACGACGGTCGAACCACATTTTTTTTTAATTTTTATTCTATAATGTTATGGAATAGAAAAGACATGTAAGCAGAGATAAAAGATATGAATGTCTTTTCGTAATGAGTGACTTGTTATCCCTTTTTTTATCATTTCTATTTTCCTTTACGCGTAATAAGTACGTGTCTAAGTAGTCAAATTTCATTCTTAAAATTGTTCTAGTAATTAAATAATTCAATGTATAAAAGTACTTGAGGAATATTTTCGATGACTATAAAAACTATTTACTGATGCCAAAATTGAGCATTAAAAAAATAAAAAAGTTAAAAATTTTGAATATAGTTATTTTATGTAATTATTTATTAAAATGTTTGAATAATATAATTCATTCGTATATAGTTGTCCATTCTTCATATAATTTTGGCCGTTTGACATTACAATTATTTGCGATAACTCCATCCTTTGAATAATTATTGAATTTATTGAAATAACTTTATTCTTAAATTAAATTATTAATTTTTGTCCATCTTTGATTGATAATGTTAATAGAAATATTGAGATGAATAATTGGTCATGATGATTGACGAATACAATATCAAAATTATTCGAATTTTAAGCAACATTGAATTTTATATAATTTTCAGAGATAGGACATTCGAAACTTTTCGAAACTAAAAAAATTTTAAATTCTTGAGTTTCTTTGCTACATTATAATTCGATTAATTTTTAAAATTTATTTTAATTAATAATAATTGAAATAAATAATTTAGACATTAATTAATATGATTTCAGTAATTTATTAGACAAAGAAAAAATAAAAGTATAGATATATTTTGGATTTTGAGAATTTGAAGTTTCTATATTTTTAAAAATTTCGAAATCTTAAGTTTCGCAAATCTGAAAATCAAGTTTTGACCTATATCTTATAATTTTAGTGTCACGGAGTCGGTCATGAAAGTTTTCATATTATATGTAGAACATAATGGATTATACACAGAACAATTTATCTTTGGACGGTTTCTTTGCAAAATTTTTTTCAGAACGTGAAATCAATCCTCAAATTTTCATAATTTTTTTCATGTTTTGGAAATATGAATATTTTATAAAAGATTTTTTTAAAAGATTAATTAAAAATCCCAATATTTTGTAGTATAAAATTTTGCTCTATCACTAAAATTTCAAAAAATGGAAATAATATTGAAATTTTAGGGGATTGATTCCTCTTTGAAATACTATTCCATAATAAAAAGAAATTGCTTTATATATTTATAATCTATTATGACTACTATATTTATTATTAAATATATTAAAAAAGATTATTGTTAGTTTTGATAACATAACTTATTGATCCTAAAATATATAAAGATTTATACCGAATGTATACAGAATGATCCGTAATTCATAGTACAAATTAGGTCAGGGAGATTCTAAAACTATAAATAAGAAATATAGAATACAATTTTGTTTATATTCGTTTTCGTTTTTGAGTTTGAAAATTTTTTAAATTAGTTAAATTTTAATTGGATGACAAATGAACTTTTAATAAGTGATTACTGTGCATATAAAAGTAAGCAAAAAATGTAGAACAAAATTTTATCGTTTCTTTGTTTTTGAAAAAATCAAAATTGATGAACATATACAAGCAACGAGTAGTCGATAACTTTTCACATTTGATTTTTTAAAAAATAACTTTTAAGTAAAAAGAAAAATATATTCTACGCTTTTTGCTTGCTTTCACACTTAGAATAATTTTCGTACTCGTATTTATTATAGAAAATTAATTAATTTGTGCACTTGAAAAATTTTTAAATTTGATTTATTCGAAAACGGAATTTTTTATGCAATTTTGTTATTCTTGAGTCGACTTATTTTGAGTCATAAAATCTGTCCGATCCTATTTAGTACCATGAATGACGGACCAGCCAGTATAAGAGCAAAATAGACAGAAAAGGCGCAACGAGGATAAAAGCCTCCTGACCTTTCCATTATCTCGACAAACGTAAATAACGCGTTGCGCGAAGCGAAATTTTTGCATTTCCGAACAGAACACCAACGTTTTATGAATGTTTTTTGAATTCGTGGCGAGACGTTTAAGCAACATGTTTTGTTCGTCGAGTTACGATCGTGAATTCGCAAGTAAGCAAATATGATACTTGTTTGGATTGTTTGGACGAAGTAAGGTAGAAAATTTAAGGAGCGATCCTAGAGAAACTAAACACAAAAGTTGATTATGCAAAAATATTCGTTCAAACTTCTTTCGTATTATAAGCGATTTAATTTTGCACTACATGAACCGAGATGGAAAAAGAGTGATGAAAACAGAACTATCTCGCTCACCGCACGTTGTTTCGCTTTATCTAATGCAAACTTAAATTCTTTTTAACTTGAAAAATAAAGTTGAACAATATTTTTACACATAAACTTTCGTGTTTGTTTCAATTTTAAAAGTCAGTTTCTTAAAACTGTCTACTTACTTCGTCCAAACACTTTGCGAATAACATATAACAAGTATAGCATAAAAGTTGCTGGTAAATTGATAGGATTACTCAAAGGCAAAAATCTTTCCTATCTTTTATCAATGATAGGAACGCGATTATTTTATCTGTAAACATTACACTTTCTACAAATACCATTATTTTTACGAACCTGTCCAAATCGACCAATTAGACCCGCATTCTTTCCGACTGCCAACTTATACCAGTAATGCAAGTGCATACACGCTTAATCTCGTTAACAAACAATCCGAAGTAAAGGAGAGACGCGGAGATTGGTCGATCGGTGTCGAGGTCAGATCGGTCGAATAGATTAAATAACTGAAATAACTTCGCATTGATTTCGTTTCGTTTCGTTTTCAAGATTTCGGAAAGGGAGGAGGAGAAATAATAGGTCGATTCGACACGAGCGTGGGCGTGGATTGCGCGGTCGGTTGCGTGGGCCGAAACGAAACGTTTAAAGAATGTTGCCGATGGAACTTGTTTAAAAGCACACCGGTGAAAACGCGGGCAAACGCGAGCCGAACTTGGTGTTCTCGATGGAAACGTAATCGACGAACCGTCAACGGCAGATACCGTACCGTTTCCAGCGACGCGTCGCGTAGGCGTTCGCCGGTGCCGGAGATGCGGGATTGTCGAAAATGGTGTATAGAAACGTGAGTGGAGATAGTGTGTAGGTGCGGTCGGAACCTCGATAACGCCAGTTTGCCATAGGAAACTGACTATTCGCGCGCGGACGGCGATCACTCGGAATCGATAATTCACTCGTGACAAGTCGTCTTTTCCCATTTATCATAATGATCGATTCGAATAATCCACGAGGCTCGTGTAACGTGGAATTTTTTATCTAAGCTCACAAGCGTTATATTCGTTTTCTCTCTGTTTTTTTTTAAATTTAATATTATATTGTAAGACATAGAGGGCATAAAATAAACATGGCTCGTATTATGATCTCGTTACTATGTCTCTAATGTAAACAATAATAGACTGGGGATGTATTAATGCTTTGAAATACAATTACGAACTGTTGTAACAAAAATTTTTAATCGAAAGTAATAAAATTAAATAAAAATGATTTTATTTATGTAATATAACAAAATTAAATGAAAATTACAAGATTTTTTTTAAATGAATTTAGAATTATTTTACATTATAATTGACATATAAATTATTTTTCTCGTGTTACTCAACTTACTGTGATTCATCAATTTTTTATTTAATAAGAGGCAAAAAACTGAAATAATTTACAATACGGTAAAATTCATTGTCAAAATTGATTGATTGTTATATCTATTTTATTGATTATGATTTAATAACATTAGAACCGATTGCCGATATTATAATTGTTCTAAACTATGTTTTTGAATTGAAATTATGTAAATTTTTATCAACGAGATGTTTAAAACTAATTAATGATTTGTATTCGTTTAAAAATGATCAGATTAAAAATAAAAAAAAATTATTTCTTAAGAATATTGAATAGTTATTATGTTTGATATATATATATATATTTGTATTGTCTGACATGAATGAATATATTCTAAATTATTTTCCATTGCATATTCAAAATTTTAATATATATTCTGAGATATTTAATGTTATATTCGTCTCCTTGTTTCTACGTCCCCGTTTACTTTATTACGACGTAATATAACGTTTGTTTCTTGACATTCGTGTAACCCTGGCCTTACACTGTTGTGAAACTTGACACCTCGAGCTACTTTATGAAAATTTCCATGAAATTTTTAACTGCTATTGAAAACCTTGACTGTTCTCTCTCCTTTCACAATAGTTAAACGAAAAAAGCATCCTGAAATGTTAGTTATTCGTAGATTGTGGATTTTTATGCAAATATATATTTTTTATAAAACATGTTTTTTCATAAATGAATATGTTTTATATATATATATATAATTATATATATTTTATATATATATAATTTCTTTTAATACGATTAGAAAAAAATATATATTAAATTTATAATTATATTTTGAATTTAAATATATTTTAGACGAAACTATTGATTATAATAATCCAATATGATATTAAAACAATATACATATTACATATCGTGGAATGATTAATTATTAATATTTTACAAATACATTAAATAGTTTGACACGTATAACACGGTATATTTTTTACATATTAATTAAATATATGAAAATCTATAGTCTAGTTATATAATATCGCTTAAATATTACGACTTATTTTTTTTCTAACTATATCGGATATCTTTATTCGATATCGTTTGTATCTGACACGCTTCCCCTTTGCTCTCGAATGGTTTTCTCGATGGAAAGTTTAATCGCTTGATTCCGATCGAACGTTTCAACGATTGGATATTTATTCGACATATAGGAAGGAGATGGTTTCACTGATTAGAAATAGTAGCATCGATTCGACCTATCGTTTCAATCCTCGTTTCGTGAGAAAACGAATCGTTTCTCATTCGATGATTTTGCACGCTTGGGGAACGACGGTCCGATATTCGAGTCTATGACGACAAGAATCCCATCGATTAAAATCGTCAAATGAATTTGTCGCTTCATCGGGAGTCATGCGTCACAGTGCTGCTGCACCACGACGCGACGACACGACACGATGTATATTCGTGTCTCGTCCTCCTTGTTTGCAAGTCACGAGCTCGAACGAAAACAAACGGCGGGCTTCATCTTTAGCCAATGCGTTTCCGGAATCAGACCTCTGATTTTCCATCGTTGAATCGAAACAGTCGATCACGATAATACATATCAAGTAAGCGTCATTGATCTCGATTAATCGGAATTAACCGTTCGCTACCAATTTACCGAATTGACACGTCGGCTGCCGCGGTTCACCACATTGAGACGTTACACGAATACGGCGTACAGTATTGGACAAAATTATAAATTATTCGGCACGTTTGTGCATTTTTGAGCTGGTCGACTGGTGAATTCATTTATCGATGAATTGATTTAATGAAAAAAAGAGATTTAACCTGACTCGTTAGTTTAAATTTTAATCCGAAAATTTAACGAATCAAATTAATACGTTTCGTGATTTAAGAAAAGAGAAGTGGCTTTGAATCGTCGTCGAATGACGGTGTTACGTGGGCCGGCTGGTATTGAATATCAGAGAAAGACGGAAATAAATTTTTTATCGAGCCGCATGTAGAGTAAAGAAATATGTTCGAATTGTTAGAAGAACAATCGGGCAAGCGTGCAATTCGCGTGACAGGTGAGAATCACATTTTTCAACAATGATGATGGGATTCATATTGTAAAATCAATACAACGAATTTTGAAAAATATGAAAGTTTTGAAACACCTTACTTGTTTACGCGATTTAAATATTATCGAAAATTTGTAATCCCTTAATATATATGTATACGAACAATTTTGTTCAACATGAATGAATCGAATGTATACAAAATTCAAACGTAATAATATAAAATCAATTCAAAAGAATTATACCAAACAATTTGAAAAATATTAATTAAAAGGAAGATTTATCGAATATTAATACAATATTTTTATAAAAGAAATGCTAATTTTTAATTAATTTTATTATCTTATATAATTTTGTCCATTTAAATTCGATTCATGTTCACATTTTTTTTTCCTTCTTTTTTTATTATATTCTAAGAATTTCTAAGAACTTAAGCTTTTGTCTGTTCATTCTGAAAATAGTAATGTAACATACATATTTAATACAGAATTTCATTATACGAAGAAGGACAAATATGTTCACATAACCAATTGTTCGTACAATAAAAAGATCCATTAAATTCCACTGTTTTTACGTCAAATTAAAGACAATGAAATAAATAAAGAATTTCATAAAATATTTTCTGTAAAATTCATAATAATGTATCGAATATTATTAATTTAAAAACAATTTTGCATTGGATTAATTATTAATGCTTAATGAATTCATTTATCTACTTTGCATTATAGATACAACAATATTTTTAATTATATTGTATTATAAAGAAATAAGACTCAATGATAATTTAAATAATGAACATTCAGCTAGAATTCAAATAATTAGTATATAATGTATGCTGTATGTCGTTTCATATAAATAGAATTCATACAAATAAAACTAACCGAATATATATATATATATTTTCTACTTATTTATATATATATATATAACAGTATTGGACAAAATTATTACTACTAAATTTTGTATATATTTTATATATATATATATTTTTTTTATATATTATATATATTTGAACGAAGATTAATTAAGGAGAAGATATTTAATTGTATGATATAATTGTTATGATATTTGAATCGAATCGAACTAGATGTGAATTCATATTAGTGTAAATATGATTATCTAAATTTCAAATTTATATTCAACACTGTGAGATGGTGGTAAAGGTGGATGCGCAAGATATATCTGGAAGAGAGGAAGGATCGATCGGAATTCGATGAGTCGGTTCTATGTATAACGCAGAAGTGATTCTCAGTGTATGTATGCCGTTTGTTAAAGTTATATTGATATTCGTAGCTGCAAGACTATCATTACATTTCACCTAGTTCCTCTAACGAGAACAATCTAAGATATATTCTCAAGACTTCGTTTACTGAATCTATATCTCAGTCTTCGAATTCCTTATCGATTTCAGGATATAGCTAATACTATACTTACACGTCTTCATAAGTCATCGAATATATTTAAAAATATAGACAAATGAATATTATAATTGTAATTTTGACATTAATATTAACATTAATTAATTAATTGTAACGAAAGTGTACTGTTTTAATAACGTTAATATAAATGTAATTTTTTTCGTTAAATATTCAGCAACGTAAGCATATAAAAATAGAATAATTCATATATTACATCAAAATACAAGAAATGCATATGTTAAATCAATAGATAATTCATTTTATGCAATTTTAATTTTGATCACATATAAATTTAAAAAAGATTTTCTTGATTTGAAAAAAAAAATTTAATTTATCAGTAATTTATCATAAATATTTTCGTTTTAAAAAAATATTTAGAATATTATAATTAATTTAAAAAAATTCACGAATAAAATATAATTCACTATTTATAAATTAAAATTATATTGAAAATTAACAAGTATTTGGCGTTTTTACAATTTCCAATAATCTTGAAATAAATGCAAAAGTTTTCCTTTTTTTTTTTTTCTTTTTTTAAGAAAAAATTTCAAAATAAATTTCAAAATTTGAACAAATGAATAAACAAAGAAAAAGAAACAAGTCGATGCGCGCGCATGCGAAACGCAATTCTAAGGAGTTCTCAGTCGCGAGGAGAAACACAGTCGTTACGTAGTGGAATATATCCATGCCCGAGGGGCGACTATATTCTGCAGGGACTCTACGGTCACGAGTTCATACCCCGAAGTGCCATAAGTATCTTCTATCTGGCGAACGTATCTGGCTGTTTAGCGAACGTGCTTAGACACCCATTCCGCTTAGTGCGCCACCGAGACCGTTGCAAAGATCTTCCCATGAGAATTGCACTGCACGCTCGAGATTCCGTTTCTTCTCCTCACCTTGGAGGGTCGAATCGTCGTCACTTTGTATATACACGTATGTAGACGTTTTTCTTCCACATCTCGGTACTTGCAACTATCATTTTTAATACCTCCATTTTCTCGTGGCGAAAAATACACGGGAAAAATGACCGCGTGCCTGTGTAAACGCATGAATGAGGTTATGTCTGCCTGCGTGCATGCGTACACGTGACAAATGTTTACGTAGGCTAGTGTAATATGGGTGGTGATGTCAGCAAACTGGTCGTCGTCGCGTCGGGTACTATACATATAGAAGAGGTGGTCTCACTGTACCTCGGCCTGTATACTTATATCGCGTTCTATCGCGTCATTTTTGATAAATCACGATCCTCCATTTTCTCTGCGAAATTCTTTCCTCAATGTTGAAAATGCGATATTCGTTCTATCTCATTGCTTGTCAGAGAGAGTGAAAATGAATTAAGATCACGAGCGATTGTTCCACTATTTATTGGATCTTT
Organism: Apis florea; assembly: GCF_048593485.1. Classification (NCBI taxonomy): domain Eukaryota; kingdom Metazoa; phylum Arthropoda; class Insecta; order Hymenoptera; family Apidae; genus Apis; species Apis florea. Next base: position 638,892 of record NW_028256864.1, on the reverse strand, counting down.
TACGACACAATGATTAACAAAATTATTTGAATTAATCCTATGGTTTTTAGTACATCATTACAAATTGATAATTTTTTGCAATATTAATATTTATTGAGATTTCAATTTCATAAAGCATCGTTTCATCGTAATTTGAAGCTAAGAATGAAAAATTTCCACGTTATTATTTAAAAAAGATACATTTGTATCTTTTAATGATTGTTTTGATGAAATTAGAAAATAATTCAATAATATATACATTATTTATAATATAATATGTTATGTATTTATTATATAAATACATAGAAATGGTTAATAAAAATGTTTAAACGCTTCAAAATTATTCTAAAATTTACCCAATTCATATTTAATGTTTCTTTGAATTCATTTATAAATATCGATATTGAATATAGACAATAAAAAATTTAATCAATCATAAAGCATCGCTTATGTAAGAGAAATGTAGAATTTTGTAATGTAATGAGTATGAATATGCAAAAATATAAACGGAGAATACGTGATATAAATCTCATGGAATAATATTTTCTTAAAAAAAGATTGTTTCGCAATAAAAAATTCTATTAACAATGATGACGACTTCTAGGAAAAAATCATATTCTTAGATAAACGTAAATTCAATGTTCTTCAGTTGAAATGGTTAAAATTAAATAATAAAAAATGCGTGTATAACGAATCGAAAAGAATAAGAGATTATAGTGAGATTATAGTGACGGATGATATCGGAAATTTGAAATTTATCAATGATGCATTTGATAAAAATAAATATTTAAATATTTTAAATATTTTAAATTTTAATGGTGGTCGTAAATTGGAATTATTGAAAATTTTTTAATAAAATAACGATTCGAAGCATAAAATTTGATCATAAAAAAAATATATTTCTTTTATAATTCGCATTTAAACATTCCAGCATAAAACTTGAGGACAGAAGTTTTCGAAAAAATCTTAATAAATACCATATTATATAAATTCTCATCAATGAACATTTTGCGATTATGCAAATAATATTCACGAACAATTCGCAAATAGTTCGTAAACTTTTTATAGTTATTTTATAGCACTTGTCATGAATATTGTTCGTGTAGTAGTTTACAAACAAATCCCAAATACTAATCTATCAGTTTAAAAAACATTTAAAAAGTCAGAACTTATAAAAAAATATCGAAGTTTATAAATATATCGTGGACAGATATAAGATTAATGTATTAGTATATACTTTATTATACTACCTTATTTTTTTTTTTTATTTACTTAAAATAGAATAGTAAAATACATTGATGATTTTTCGTTAAATGTTGCATATTATACACTAATAAAAATTAATTACTAATACATAAGAATATAATGGCAGTATTTATATATATATAAAGAAAATATAATAAATCAATGTTTCTCAATCTGTTTTTAAGTCGTGATCTTCTTTTATAACTTAAATTAAATTTAAGTAAAGAAAACACATTAAACATATTAATTATATTTATTCTATTTTAAAGTAAATTTATTTTATGATTAATATTTTAATTATTTCCTTTAATGCATATATTTAATCGATATAAACGTTACAATCGAGAACGTACAACAACAGTGTTTTTGCGATCTCTAGTCGTTGAATCATTCAATATTCATATTTTCTATTATTTCAAAAATCAATGTGATTAAATAAAGTAATTATATTTATTTAAAGTAACTATATTTAAAACAAATGCTACAAATCAACAGTTAAAAATTATTTCAACTGATTTCTTCTAGATATCGTTAAATTATTTTTTAATTTTACACAGTCTTTATTCGTGCTATGAATACCATATCTTCTTAAACATTTTGATTTAATATGTTATATATATCATCCATTGAAAGAATAGTTTCGAGCAGGACGAACAGCGAGTCAAATTTTTATCAAATTGATTTTTTATTCACGAATTAATACTTTTATGAATTTATTACTTATTTCTAGCCGAGAACAAATATTACGTATGCAAATAATAATTACATACATAAATATAAAGTATATATTCTTAGATTTGAAAGATATCAAAGTGTGAACAAAACAGATTAATTCAGGATCAGGAGTAAACCGGTGAAAAGTTTAAAAATTATAGTTGTAAGCGTTTAACACTTTTGTTAACCACTCTAAATAAGGATATACGTTTCGATATAATCTCGAGCACGTCCCAGACGCACACCGTAATACCGTACACCGTTTAATCGTTTCTTCAATGGACAATTGGAATTCCACGAATTTCGAACTCGTTTAACAAGCAATTCTCTCGTACGAACGTTCTCAGATCCCGGAGAAAAGTTTTCCCCCTTTAACAATTCCACGCTTCTGGTTCCGTCTTCTTCAGATTACGATACGATTCGTTAAATATCGTTCGTATCGAAAAATCGTTAACTCAGTCGATTACTTTTTTTCGTGTGATTATCCTTTTTTTATCTCTTTATTTATTTATTTTTTCTTCTTTTTCTTAAAATGCAATTCGTTCGAAATCTACGGGAGCACAAGGTTCGTTGGCATGAAACACGAGAGGTAAACGCGATTCATTTGCATCGAGAAACGTTTCGGGTTGATTAATGACTTTGTGCTTTTGCACGCTTACAGGTGTTTCTATAGGTTGGCTCAAAAATATCGGTCGGTAATACGAGCAGACAAATAACTCCCATTCGGATAATTTCAGCCAGTTTTGCCACGCATTTGCTCATTTCATTTCAAGCAAGCGTGCATCTACTTCCACTGGCTGGGAATAAATGGATCTTTTAGCCATTCTTGGCGATTCAGCAAAATACCAAACTTTTTTTTTAACATTTCGTTCTATTTATTCTTAATTAAAGATCTTTAAGAATAAAAATTGTATAATTATGCGTTTATGAATAAGAAATTAATAACAAATTTTTATCAATTTATTATAGTACGTTTTATTCGTGATCGTAATAAACTTTTAAAACAATTTCCAAACGTAATGAATTTTTTATTACAAGTATTACAAATGTAAATTTATTTGTTCCTTTTTTAATTCTTCGGATTATTATTATGTCTGAAATATATGATATATGATTTTTATATAAAATTGTATAATTATACGTTTAATATAAATAAAAGATTATATCTTCACGTTATAGCGTGGAATATAATAATATTTTAAGATTCTTTAGATAAAGCTGAAATTTTCTATCAGTAAAGTTATAAAAATAACTTTGTTTTTTTTTTTTTCCTTCTTAGGCTTATCACGTAATTCAGACATATTATATGATCTTTGATATTTCCTCGAGACAATTGAAAAATAAAATTGTGATCCGTTATCAAAGCATTGTTTTATTGTCGCTGTCAGATACCTGGCCCGTTTGATTGTAATTTCGACATTCAGATATCTCTCGTCAACTGTTTTTGATTAAATAATCTTGTGCATTATAATCTTGTGATTACTTCTTTATTGCACATTTTTTTATATAACAAATAGACATTCACAATGTTTTCAAATCACAAGGAAAAATTTCTTTCGCATCATCAATATTTTTCGTATCAAAATTAATCTATTTATAAGATGTTTGATGTTTTTAATCTGTAGATGGAAATTACTCGTCAACTATCGGTTATGTAAAAAAAGATGGACAAAAATCGAATACTTTTGAACAGAATGTGATTAATTTTTCTTGACAGATAGGGGTCATACGAAAGTGATTTAAGATATAATTTTTAAAATATTACGAGTTTTTATTTTTTCTACGGATATTCAAAGATGTGGTAAATTTGTAAATTAGATTTCAATAATTTTTAAACATCAATATTTTAACCAATTTTTTTCTCTCGCAAAAATGTCAGACTTTTTTAATTTGCAAGATATTTACAAAAAATTGTTGCCACTGTTGCATCGAATTTCTCTTATGCATACGTTTTCAATGACAATGTATACGTCAATATGTAACAGATGTGACATTTATCTATTGCTTTATATAAATACATTGCAACTGCTGGTGTTTAAAATGTACAACGGGTGAACCGATTAAAAAATTACTTTTCTGTGGATTCGAGCTCGAAATCTTCTCAACCTTAATCAATCTATAGAGATTTTGACTCATTCTATTAGTAAGATACAATAATATAATATGAAACAAACCTTGGACGAAACTGAAATCGAAATGATCAAAATTAAAATAAATGGATTACAATTAAGAATTATTTTACATTTTATTTTCAAAAAATTTGTTTTGGATAGATATTAAATATATAATATAATATAATATTAGCTCACCCGTTATACATTTCGAATACCTGTTGCCGCGATGTGTTTATATAAACAATTGATAAGTGAAAATCATTACGACACATGTATATAGGAAGAATTCATTGTAGCGATAATGATAGTTATTTGCAGATAAAAATTGCATAATTACTTGTTATGAATAAGAAATGTTGGTTTATTAATTATACGCCAATTTATTTACATTTTGACGTCTGTTTAAAAAGATTCATTGCTTTCGATTAATAACTGGAATGTATAGCATCTTCGTTGCTATTATTATTATTACGTGTTGATGCATGATCCTCGTTCATTCATGTCATAGCATTCACGATCTTCATTCCTATCAATGCTTGGCACCATTCTACTATCGAGAATATTTCTTCGTCAGAATTTATCCATTGAAGATATCGAACAAATATATTTTTATTTAAATTTGACAATTATTTGAATAATACATATATATATATATATATTTGTTGCAATTATCCATATCATCAGATCTATCTTTTCAAATATTTTCGTACACGTTCTTTTGCACTTTATTATATTTTTTATCGCGTTTATTAATAAAGAAAATATATTACAATTAATAAATTCTGGAACTCTAATTAAAATATACTTTTCGACTCGTTAACTATAAGTACATAGTTGCAGTTTTTAAATTGAATCGCAGAAACATTTTTTCTATCAATTATTTATCCTATCTATATTTGAATTCTTTTTTTTTTTCTGAAAGATTCAAATTTTATTTGAATCTAAATTTTCAAATATATTTCATTCGATGATATATTTTGTACAAATAGATGCTCTTATATAATTACGTATAATATGATGATAAAAAATTATCCGTCAGTATAATCGGTATTTCGAGTTGCCGGAAAGATTGTATGAATTATGTCAGTATAAGTGGCATTCCAGTTGTTGGAAAGATTACACTATATCAGTAGAGTTGGAATTCCAAGTATCATAAAGAATTAAAGTAGTTACGTCGAAGAATTATATTAATTAAGGAAGTATTAAAATTTTAAAATTTTAAAATTAAAATTTGATGTATAAAAAGAATACAAATTTGAAATATCTTTTGAATAGCTTAATATTTTTTTTTTTTTTTTTGTGAGAAATAAACGAGCTGTGCATCAATTAGTGCATTAAAATTTAATGATTTAAAGAAATTATCGATGAAACATAAATCACACGTCTAAAAAAAAAAAAGTTATTATATCAATTAATCATATTTTCTTCGAGACCATACAATTTTTATCTAAACTATTTTCTTTACAAAATGAATAATTATATAGGGACGAATGTATAATTTATAGATTGAAATCGGACATTTTATGTATTACGATGTATTATAATAGCAGCAGCACAGCTGGTATTCCGAGCGGCAAAGACTTAACGAATTTAAACGTTTGAAGAGGCGTGACTTAATTTCAGATAACGAGTGCGGTGTAATTTGGCGCCAAGTAGATATCGTTTCACGTGATAAAGCACGTTTTCGTTGTAAAGATAAACCCTTGATTCGAAGATACCTACGTTTCTCTCGAGTACGAATAACACGATCCACACGATCTTAGAATTTCGAGCGAGACAATGATCCATCGCACCTATCGATTCCAATTTATTCGCTCTCCCGGCAAACGCTTTACTCGGGTGTGCTTAGTTCAAGGTTATTCGCTTGGGCACACGTGCGTATGTATGTGTGTCTCTTAACGAACTAGGAAGCAGACATTGCGATGGTATTTTCACGACTGGAATCGATGGTTTCTCGACATGTACCGTTACACGAGCCATCTTTCGCCACGAACGAAGTTTTTGCTGAAAAAAAAAAAAAAAAACCGCGAGATCGTAAAGCCTGGCTCGGTCGATAAGATCCCTTTATTTATGGTTAAGAGGAGAAAGGAAAGAAAGAACGTGACCTACCGTTGAATCGATATCGTTTCGTCTAATAACCTTTGTTTGGTTTCACGATTTCGATCTTATTGCAATTAACACAATTATTATTTAACGATGTAAGAGAAAACTAGGTAATACTTTCCACAAAAAAAAAAAGAAAAAAATTAACGAAACAAGTATTTCTCAATAATTTTCTCTTTTGAACATTAATTATTCATTTTTATGTGATAAATACCTCTTGCTCGTGTAAAGAACGTGATAGAAAATAATAATTTTTAACATTAAATGAGACGTTGATGAGCTTCATTTTTAAGGCATATAAATAAAGATTTATCATACAAGTGATTCGAACTTCGAGTTAAGCTCCCATTTGAAATAATATAAAACATTTTAAATGTATATTTCGAAAGATCATTGGTAAATAGTAAAAAAATATATATATTTATAATAGTATACACGTATAAAAATATTTTATAATATCAATTAATCAATAATTTTCCTGCTAATTGTGATTCGTTATTATCACTATTTGTTTCTTTGGAAAAATTATGGGATATAATATATTCTAAAATATTTTATCATTAAATTCATTAATATTACATATACACGATTACATATCACGAAAAGTGAGTTTGTTTTTGAATTTCGAGTTTTCGTTTAAAAAATTCAAAAGCTGAATTTTTCTTGATATATTGTCGTTTAAATTTTGAATTGTTTAAACATCGTATTCTATTTTGCCTCGATGTTCGAAGAATGAGAACATATATTTTATTAGCTTTCTGTTCGAAGAAAATAAACTTTAATCTTCATAAATTCCCTTCTTGTCGGCTATAGATTGAAAATACCTTTAAAGCAGTATCTCGATAAAAGAAATACCATGATAAATCAAAATTGATTTCAAGATTTATTTTTTTAAAAATAGTAATATGTATTGTACAGTTGTAGAAAAATATCGGGGGGAGGGGGAGGGGGAGGGGGAGGGGGAGGGGGAGGGGGGGGGGGGGAATTATTATCTTTAGAATATTTTTGTTCTACAATATTCTCTAATATATAAATTCTTATTATTAAAAATCTTTTCATTCTCAGTTCTAAAATTTCATTATATTTTATTATATCTAAACTACTATTTTGTCACATTTTTTAATTAAGAAGATTAAATTCGTATAAACCACGGTTGTTACTTTTCTATATTATTAATCCCTTAAGCGTTACACTTTCATCACTGAATATTCATTCCACAGTGATACGAATTTTTCTCTGTTGTTACATCCAAACATTATTACATTATACATTCCTATTTTGAAATAACTCTTGATACACATATGCAACATAACCGCTTAAGGAATTAAGAAAGATATATTTTGTACGTGTATATAAAATTTGAATAGATCATATTTTCAGTAACATCCGCTTTAGTATTCCCCACAAATTCTTGAAACTCTGGTGATTTTCAAATGCACCGAATAAGACAAATTGCTGAACGGATGCCGATTCTTTGTCTAGCACGCTCTCGTTTCCTTTTTACTCAAATTGAATAACTCGAATTCCTTCCTTAGTTTATAAAAACATTAAAAATTTGACGTTTAATTTCCATATCGCAAATCTTGATCTAAAAACACTCTTACAAACGTATCATTTACGTACGAACGAGGCGTTTCATCAACACACGTGTACCAAGTTTTCTCTTAACGCGGGAGAAGTTTAAACGCAATTTCGAAATTGCGATAAAACGAGATCGAAAGGTTGGAACGGAAATCCCGCGATACCGATTAAGTTTGTAAGCGAATCGTCCTCCATTTTTGCCACCTGTTTGACCAGAATGGCACCGGCAATATCAAAAAGTTTTCCTCGAAACTTCACCCCACCTATTTCACCAGATCATGCTCTCCAACTTTGTTAGGCAATAACAACGGTGGATATTAAAGAGGGAGGGAGAAGAGGAAGAGGCAATAAGTGGAATCGCGAAGGAATACGTACGAATTATATCAAGTTTTTTAATTAACGTCCCTGAGCAGGGCCGTGACGGTCCAAGACACGCAGCTTGCAAATTAACCGCAAAGTTCGATCGATTCGTTTTGGAAAAACTTTGGAAAATCATTTAATTAAACGAGTAAATTCGAGATAAGCTGCCGCGATAACCAAGTTTCAACCGGCGAAACGATAGATTCGAAGGAAGCACTGGATTGGAAAAGCGATTATCGAGCGACCAGCCTATTAATTACCGGGATCGGAGGGGAAATTTTCACTAGGGTCTAGCGGGAGGTCGAAAGGAGGAGAGGAGCAGCAGGTTCGCCGAGATGGATGAACGCCCCGACGAGACGATTCGACGACACGTGTGAACGTGGAAAATGCGTTCGGTTAACGAAAGATCGTTGTTCGAGGAGAAAAATATCAATCCTCCTGTTCGAGGATCGCACGTGTGGTGAACGTGGTGTGAAAAAAAAAGAAGAAGCTGTATGGGTGTTCGGTATATTTGAAAAGTCGAGGAAGGAAACACGTTGGGCCAAGTTATTAGCGAACGACGTCGTTTCCAAGTGCCGGTGTGGAGGAAGGAAGAGTGTGTTAATCAACAGCAGCATCGTCGGTGGGGTATAATGGCGGTTCGCTGAAAGGAGGAACGCACGAGGGGGAAGGTCACGACGTTCGTTCACGAGACGGCCTGGTATGACGTGACGAGAGGAAACCGCTTTGGTTGGTGCACTTCCATCGCGAGTATTCCAGAAAAGAAATCTACCATGAGAGCGTCTCGAGTAGCTGCGGCGCTGTTGATCCTCTGTTACGCCATCGGTGAGTCGAGTTTCTTAGTACTTATGCGCGATTACGCTTTTCTCCATCATTTCCGCAACGTGATAAATCCGTTTACTTCTCTCCACGTTCGTTCGAGTTTTCTTTTTCTTTTTTTTTTTTTTTTCGTATAATCATCGAACGGAGCAACAGACTCTCGATCTCTCGACGAAAGAATAACGGTAGTTCGAAGACACTGTATTGTATAGATATATTGATTGATAATTGATAATTCTTATAAATATCAAAGTGACCTAACTTCGACTTTTGAAAGTTTTTAAATAATCTTGTCACGTTTTCTTCTTGTTTTTAGATTGGTTTAATTTTTGGTCATAACGTTTTTGTTGAGGGGAATTACATTTAAAAAATTATCGATTTTGTTATCATTGAATATTACAATTTTCTTTTCACATCAATAGATATTTATAAGTAAACATAAGACAGGAAAATTATATACAGAAAAACTTTTATTCAATGAATATTTAAGAAATTATGTATTTTTTAATTTTTTCTGCACTCATATTTACATATTTTGGATAAATATTTTAAAAACGAAAATTATTAATAGTTTCGTAATATAGAAATTTATTCTCATCTTTGATGAATCTAATGAAATTTTTATTTTATTATCAGTCCCTATTTCGTAGCACTTTTTATAACGGATAAATTATATACATATGTTTCACGGAATAATACTTTCAGTAAATATTTTATTCATATTTTAATTTATAATCATATCTTAGAAAAAATTATCGCAATGATTTTGATTACAGATAAGTAAAAGTTATTCTTTTATATCAAAAAAAAAAAAAAAATACGCAATACAGTGATATAATAATAAAATACTAATTTAATTAATTATAAGTAATACGGTAATTTAATTTCTTCTTGAAGAATATTTCTTTTTAAAGAAATTTTTAAAAAGAATTTAATTCTTAAAAAAACGGCAACCGGATCGTTTATTCTATCTGTTTGTACAACCTTTGATAAAAAATAATAATATTACGACAACATACGATATTATAATCTAATTTTAATTATTGCATTTTAATATTTTAATTTTTCGCAGAAATTTTTTCCTTGCGTATTGGAACTAATAACGTGACATTAAAAAAAAAAAAAAAAGAAATTACCAAAGATTATAGTTTCAAATAGTTATGACATTAAGAAAATATATATCCTCGAATATCACTTGGTATGCTAAAGGTTAATCTCGAGTCATTGCCGGCATCATCGATTATATGTACCCGAGATCAATTGCCGTTTTACGCTCGACCCCAATCCCCGATTGTTTCATGTAAAAAGATTTCATTCCGATTTATATATCTGATTTCAAGCGCAGCTTAGTGGCCCGTTCCTTTTAAGGATTCGCTCGTTGAATCACGACTTCATTTTAAGACCGTTTACTTTCTCAACTTCGAGATAAGCTGAAGAGAATATCTATGACCTTGGCGAACGCGATCGCCCACCTGAAATTAGGTGAAAGCGAGTATTGAGATTTATCGAAATACAGTGCAGCGCGAGGCGTTTTGTTCAGCTGGAAATTTCTGAAACAGCGCGCTGTGTATATAATACGAAGAAAGGAATATAAGGTGGAAGAGGGGAAAAAAGTATAAAGAAGGAATTAAAATCGGGAAAAATGTCAGGAACAAACAGAAGAGGTAATAATATAGTTGAAGACTAAGAATTAATTATTTCCAGAGCGGCGGATTGCTTGGAAACGTTATATATATATATATATATATAGGATAATAAGAGGGAAGGAAAAAAATCGATTTAGTTAGCGTAATTTGTTAGCCGTAATTGCATATTCTGGTAACGGGGTCACAGAATCTCGGATATCTTTTTAAGAGGTCAGGAAAAATCGTTGCGTAATAATAAACGAATATAAACTTATATAAATATAATAGTTAACCAGAGTTTGTCGTAAATAAAATTGTATTTTATTTTTCGATCGAATCACTTCAAACACTCGCTCAACTGTCGCGGAGCGAAGGATCGAATAAACGAAATGCGTGCGCCACTCGAAAAGGTTAACGTTGCGGTTAGCCTTTACCTTAGCAACCCATTATCCAACAACGCCCCGTCGATAAGGTCGCGACGTTGCATTTAATCGCGAACGAGATTTCCTTTATCCCGGGGAAAATACGCGCGCGCCTTGTACAATTGGGATTACCATCACGCATTCTTGGTACCGTAATTATGTCAGTTACACAGAGAGCACGTTTATGTATGTTTAGCGAGGAGAGGGATTGCGACGTAAAAGTGTAATTCGTTTTAAAGCGAAACCGCCAACGTTCCCCCTTCCTGAAAATGGAATTGGAATAATCAATGAAATAAAATTCATAACGATAACTATTATCGATCCGTTCCGCCTACGTTTCCGAAGAAACGAATCTTTGTAGCGATACAGAGATCCTTTTTGCGACTGAAATTAATACAAAAACTGCTTTGACGTTAGAAGGAACGTTAATTCAGGAAAATATGGATTATTCGTCGAGAAAAATCTTTGGTTGTACCATCAAGTATAAAAATAATCCTTCCCAAAAAAATAAACTAAATTTCCTACCGAAAGTTTCTTTCGAGGTTAAACAATACTCGATCGATTTTGTCTCCGCTCGCGGATACCATATTATCCTGGTTTCCACCGGATCGATCGGAATAGCAGGTTAGATTGAGCTCTCGGTGAGCGATAATCGGCGGAGGGGGGGGAGGATATGCAGCCGCCTTTTACAAGCCTTCCGCTCCTTCGTAGAGTGTAAAAATATTTTTACGTTCGACGTCATGCATATTTTTAACGGCGCGTCAGTCACACGGTCGGCTTTCGGCTGCTTGACGGTTAAACGCGACCCGCTGGATTACCCACGTAAGGAGGAGTATTGGATTCCGCTGCGTTCGGCGCGGGTGATAATGCCGGGAACGAATCTCAGATTTCGCTTCGGCTCGCGTAACGTTTCACGGGGAGAGCGCGCCAAGTGGAAACGAAACCGGAATAATGCTCGGCTGGATCGAACACGGCCAAGCTTTTAATCCCGTTTCGAGTTAATCCTGTTTCTCCTTCTAAATACCCTGGAACACGGTATTCGGCGCGAGGAAAAATACCTGAGAGTAAGTTAAAAGCGAAGGAATTTGAAAATGAAATGAAGAATTAAAATTTCTTGAACCTTCGTTTCGTACGTTCGAACCGCGCGATGTAATTTTTCTGTCGGTAAAACATCTTCTCGGGCGAAGTAAAAGAGAAGTTTATTTTTAAGGTTGTCGACGAGGTAGTTTTTGGATACTCGTTTACACATTGTTCGTTCATCACGAAGTAAGATTGCGTTTTATCGAGAAACTTTTCGCGGTAATTGATCATTGTACAGCACTATAGGCAATAGATGGAAATTTAAAATTGATTTTGACCCACCAAATTATTTAAAAGGTTTTCCATAATGATGTAAATATGTTTTATAAATATATTTTTATAACACGAAGCCTCGTTTCGTTTAAACTTTTTAAGTTAAGATTTGCAGAGAAATTATAAATTATTAAAAATAATTATCTTAGAATTGATAGCGTTACAAAACGTTATCGTCGAAAAAATAAACCAGGTGTCTAGTAATCGATACGAATATCCTACACGTCGTACCGTCACTCTACTCTTTGCATGACATTGTTGTCGAGTTAATTGGCTTGTTTTTGCGTATTTTTAAATGTATTTGATTTTTACGATGAATGATAAAAAAAAAAAAAAAAAAGAACAAAGAATATATGCAAAATTTTGTTTTCTTTTAGAAAAAAAAAGAAACCATCGTTGAAATTTTTTTAACGTATCGAAAAATTGTTAAACAAATAAATAATTTTAAAAGCTCGCAATACCAATTGTATTGGCGATGTTATCGAACATCTCAACGAAAATCCTTGAACGTATTGAAAGTATAAGAAAAAAAAAAAAAAAAAAAATCCTCAAAAGCAAACCAATTAACTCGCTGTAATGTTACATGGACCGATTTACAATACAACTTGTCAACTTGTTATACGTAGCATGACACGTAATTACCGTTCTATTCGGAATGGAAGCACAACTCTTGATACAAAAATCACTCTTATTCTCAACGTTCGTCTTTACTTTATTATAAAACTCGGGATAATTTTGCACGGGTTTACAAAAAAGAATAGAGGGAAAAGAATAGATAACATGTTTTACTTTTAAAGAAAAATCAACAAAACGAATATTTTTCAATAATACCGTACGTTTCTTGGCATCGTTTTGAAATTATTCATTTGTTTGTGTTAAATACTTCTTGCCTGTGTAAAATGCGTAATAGGAAAGAACGGAGAGTGCAGTTTTTAACGTTAAATGAGAACTATCGTTACGCAATACTCGAGTAAAACGTTCGTATAGATAAGTCACAATTTCATATCTTTTTTTTTAAAACAAAAAAAGAAATATTACGAAATTTTAAATGAAAACAATGAATATAATAATAAAACGAGAAACAAAAGATTCTTTTTCGATTGTAATTACAAGAAAGATAGTAAATTGTGCGAAACTGTATGCAAAACGGTTTATTTACAACACTTTGTATATAAAGTTTTATGTGAAAATAGTGCATTGGATTTTTGATAAAAATTCGAAAAATAAATATCGTGTCACGTAATTTACGACGATACACGTAAGCAATGTAATCTTGAGGTGGTTCGTAATGTATGTTGTTGCATATAAGAGATCACGTTGTAAAGGCAAGAAAATATTGACAAAAGGTTTAGACAATAATGAAATTTGAAGTGGTTACATTTCGTAGTTTTCAAAGATATCACGATATTAATTATAATCGCATAAAAGATTTACATATAGAATTTCGTTCTGCGAATTATTCAAAATTAACACATATTTTTCTAAGGAAACCTAATAATTGCTATCGCAGTTTGTGAAGATCGAACAAACGTTTGATCTTTGCACCGATACATCGCCAATTTCAAGCGATTCAGAATAACAGTGATGTAACTGTTATTGTTGATTTTTCGAGAAAGGCGTGTTTTTCCAAGATGTTTCTCTTGAATCAATTAAATACGAATATAATATAATATTATTCGTATTTACTTTATACGAAAAATACAATTATTTCACTTTTCACGAACGAAAAATGAATATAATATACGATATTGTATTATTCTGAACGACACTTCAGTTATATCGCTAAAACCTTTTACCTCTTTATAGAAACACGTTACTTAATTTCTCCTTACACCACAATGACGATCAAGAATCAATTAACTACGAACTAACCAGAGAAGTGTTTTTTTATTTACAATCGAAAGATCGATAATTTACTTTTACTTTTACTTTTCCATTCGACACAGGAAATATTATAAATCGAGAGAATTTCCGTTTTTGATCGCCTCGATGACTACAACTCGAGAGATACCTACCCATAACTCAAAAATGTATATCGGCGAAAGTTTGGCAAGTTTGAGTCGCGTGAATCACTTTACGAGGGAAATAAAAGAATCGGATGGTCAGCCTTGCTAGAAAGAAACGAGAAGAAGTTCATGGAAGTTTGTTGTTTGTTGGCGAAATCGCGTAGCTAAGGAGAAAAGTTGGAGCGAGAACGATTTTGCGAACCGGCCTCTGTACGCACCCTTCTCAACTTTTCATCCTGCAGCCTGCTAATGATCCTCGAAAATTTAACCGAAACTCGAAGGAAAATGCGACTTTCTCCCGTTATTCGAACTGTTATTCGCGCGCTTCCAACAGAATTTAAAGAGTCGTCAAGAGGATAGGTCACGAGAAATAACGGGAGTTGAGACGCGCATAGAGCAGGCGGTTTGATTTCCAGTTTTGCCGAGAATACGGGGAAACGAAGCGGACGCGTGGAGCTCGAGCTCGACTCCTCGTCAGCCACGATAAGTTAATTAGCGGATCGACGTAAATCGGATTAATACGTCTTGCAGTTGTACAATGCCAACAAATCTTGGTTAAACTCGGTATCTTAATGGCTTTAAGATGTCAGAACTGGTAGGTCGGTTTGAGGTTTCCTTCCTCGGCAATGTTGCCGTATTACGTTTGATACGTCATAAAGGCTTTGCGCACAGTTCGCATAGCGGGACGATCTTTCGCCATGCGAAGTTTCTCCCTTCGGATTCCCCCTCCGTTCCCCTCGAGGATCCCCGAAATCGGGGCGCGTAGGTATCGATCGTATTCGCCGAAAATAGCGAATTAAACGCGCGAGATTTTAATATTTGCAAAAATATATATATATATAATAATAAACGTATAATAATACATGATATGCACTAATATAATAATGAAATGTAGGATGGCGATTGTATTATATTTTAAGGGACTGTTATTTGATTGGCAATCTTCTTCAAAAAATAATATTTCAACCATTTTATATTTAAGAAAGTCAAGTAAGAAGAATCTTCTAGAATGTTATATTATATTATATGTAATTATATTATACATATATTCATTAATGTAAATACACAGCGATTATACGAATGCAAAGAGTTTAAGCGGAATTTTAAAAGAAGTTTAATGGAATAAGCACTGAAATACAAATACAAAATATACTTTGGAATCAAAAAGCATTTTTATACAATTTTAAATCTAAAATTATATGGTAACATAGGAGGGTGTTATTACCATCGATAATATAGAACTGAGTTGAAGTTGCCTAAGAATTAGAGGCTTATATTCACCAAAATACTTAGAATTGAGTTTGGAAACGAGCGAAGTAAGGGAGCGAAGAATTAGAGGCACTGAAAACAACTAATTCAGAATTACTACTACTTCCCATTTATCGCTCTGTTTACGTTCTTACGGCGAGGAACTCGGCGACGAACGTGTTAAATATAAATACAAAGGGTCTTAACTCGGCTCGATCTTTATCAACCTTACGATTACGTGGTAATCGCCATGTGGGCAGAATCGATAATTAACTCTTTGCACTCCGGCCCTCTTTAGCTCGGGCGAACCAATAACTCCAGACGCACGCATTCGATGAATTTCTTAGCTAACTTAAAATGATTTCACACACAAATATAAAACTTTTATATTTTAATATTTTATCTATCTTTACATATAAAGAAAGATAATTTATTGAATATTAAATTGTTGGATATTAAAAATCTATATTGTTTCGTGTGATATTTTAGTAATAAAGCATCCTCGGTTTGTCAGAGCAAATATCACGATAAAATATCGTTACAAACTTTACAATCCCAATAACGTGCTCTCATTTGTCTATTATTCTTATTTTTTATCTTCTTATACCACATTTCTATTTTTATCACTATTTTCCTTCTCATTATTATCATTTCTTAATGAATAGAAACAATTTCATTATTTAATAACAAAAAATTCATCTTGAACAGTCTATTATTCTTATCTTTCTCCTTCTCTTACAGCATCTCAATTTTCATTACTATTTTCTTTTTCTCTATCAATTTCTAAGCGAATAGAAATCACTTCGTTATTTAATAACGAAAAATATCAAACTCATCTCCATCTTGAATTAATTTCATTACAGTTCCACGCTTACAAAACTCAGAAACTTTGAAAATAATATTTCGATATGTCAAACTCGGACTAACGCCGAAAATAGTTCAGATAAAAATCTAACTATTTAATAGTATATTATTCTACACTTTATAGATTATACTTAAAGAGCGTAGGAATCTACTCATGAAGCGATATTTTAAAAAAAATCAAACATAAATAAATATTGTCGTTCGAATTGTTGCATCAATCCAAGTGGTGCCGGAGAGTCATCGTTGGAGCGCAAAGGGTTGAGGGAAATTCGGTTAAAAATCGAACCGAGAGTCGTTTATCGTGTTTCGGCCATGTATCTTTCGCGAAAGCCAGAATTCCTTCCAGTTCTGTTCCTCCTCGAAATCCAACCAATTGTTCGTTTTCCATCGTTTCGACTCCATCCCTCCTCGTTGAGCGCCAATCTGTTTTCCACGTCGAACGGAACCATCTTTCCCATCACGCGGTCGCATTTAATGCGCGTTTAAACATCCGTCAGCAGGCACGATCATTAAATCTGACCTGATTGTTGGCGGGCTGCTGCCGTTGCAGCTTGCGAGCAGCGCTTGGCGTCGTTATTCCAATGCTAGGATCCGGACACGGATCCCTCATCGTCGGTTAAATCGAGCGAAAATCGCGTAAATACGCGCCGCCAACCATATTCGTAACAACGTGGATAATCGGTCCTTTTTAACCCTTTGATGTCTCAACGATGACTCTCTCGAGACAGCACTCGGCTCGATAACGGTTCAGAGATGGCTCTCCGGCAATTCGAACGGCGACAATATTTATTTATGTTCGATTTCTTTTGAAATATCGCTTCAAGGAATGGATTCCTAAGCTCTTTACGTATAATCTTATCTAAAGTGTAGAATAATATACCATCGAATGGTTAGATTTTTTTATTTCAAATTAAACTATAGCGATCAAACTATAATTTCGAAGGTCGGGGTCCGAGTTTCACAGTCGTGGAAATATTATTTTCAATGTTTTCGAGTTTTGTAAGCACGTGCAATGAAATTAGTTCAAGCGAAGATGAGTTCGATTTTAAATAACGATTTTTTTTATTCATTAAGAAATTAGATGTAATATAAGAAGATGAAAAATAATGAGAATAATAGACGGCGAATGTGAGAGCGCGATTATTGGTTCGCTCTCAATAAAATAAGAAAGGTTGAAAGACATCAAACGACATCATTTTGTCGTGATACTTGCCCTGACAAACCAAGGGGATGCATCTTGGTAATTACTTTATTATTAAAATATCACACAAAACAACAATATTTAATATTCAACAAATATTCCTTCTTCATATGTAAAATATAAAAGTTTTATACCTTAATTTGCGTTAACGTGAAATCATTTCAAGTTAGCTAAGAAATCGTCTGGACTTTATTGGTTCGGTCGAGCGAAGAAAATCTTAACTCTTTCCCGCCACGATGCTTAATCCTTTGCACTCGTATTTAAAAAGTATTTACCAATCGAGTCCCCAGAATATAATTATACCAACATAAATGTATGTATGATAATAAAATGGATGAGATGCAAAGGGTTATTTTCGTAACGTTTTACTCCCTTTGTTCTCTTGAAAGGACAGAGAGAGAGAGAGAGGACGTAGGTCTCGGATTTTGTACAATCGAGGATGAATCTCGCTATCTTTCACGGTGTATTTGAAACGCGGAGGAGAGAGAGACGAAGGTCCTCGCGTGCATAGATAGACTCGGGGAATCGGGACACTGGTTTTATTGCGAACAGTCGCGGAAGATAAAAGACCGGAGGAAGAAAATGCGAAAAGTTTCGGGATACGCTGACGCTCCGAGAGACTGGCCGCCTTTATAACTGCCGCGAAGAGGTTGGTGGATGTGTATCTACTCGAAACGGCGATACTTTCGAAGCTAGTTTCGCGATTTATGGTGTCAGCCTTTTTAAATAACTCGCGATGGAGTTACTTTGATTTATATGATGGCGTCTTAATTTTCGTGGAAATTGTTGAATTTTGCCGAAATCTGATTACTCGGTTTGGATCACAATTTTGAAACAGATGGATCTTTTTTTTTTTTTTTTTTTTTTTCTTGAGATATTTGTAATTGATTGAGAAATCGTAATGGTTTGGTGCTTATATATGAAGGAAATTATGTGAGTTGTGTATTCTTTGAAACTGATTTATGTGCAGTTTGGAGATTTTGTTTAAATTTTCAATTGACAAACTAATGATTAAGTTAATGGTAAATAATTGGAGTGGTTATGCTTGATTGATTCATCTATTGAAAATTTGAAAAGATTTTTTTTAAGTATTGTACGTCGTTTTCAAAGAGTGTAATTTACACTAATTGGCTTCTTGTATATTATAATTCTTTATATATCGAATGAAATTATGCTTTTCACAGTTTCTTTCGTATAAATAGTTTTTTTTTTATATAATCTTCTTTCATTTAATCTTTTAGAATTAGAACATAATTTTTTTTATTCATTTTCACAGTATTTGGAAAATTTGCTAGAATATTTACTTAAAAAATTGTCCTTGATCTGAATAATGATATTATTTCATGATAGCAATGATTTTGTATCTACAATTGTCAAAACTTTTGATTATGTTAAAAATTGAAGGATTTTTATTCAGTTCAAAAATCAGATAAACTTTTTTAATTAAATTGGCTCCATTTCTATATTTCTCTATATCTGTCCCAAAAATCAAAAGTCACAAATCAATCTTAAAATAAGATAAAACACTTGCGCGTTATCCAAGAGCGATTGCAAGTGCAACAGAACTAAATTAAAATCAATAATTTCACACGATCCACCTCTTTCGAATCTCTTCTCAATATCCAATGAATCTGGTTAAATTTCACTTCGATCGATTTCGTTTCGTTTTATTCCTCAAAAAAGAAAAAAGAAAAAAAAACGCATTGATATCTTGGCGTTATTGACTGGCTGTCCATTTTCGACAAGTCGAGAGTTCTCGAGTAGCGTCCATTTAAAATGCATCGAGAGAGAGAGAGAGAGAGAGAGAGAGAGAGAGAGAGAGAGAGAGAGAGAGAGAGAGAGAGATTTCGCAACGACGCTGGTTGTTACGTTCGAATGAAATTTTTCATCGACCCTGGAATTATTCCTGCCCTCGAATCGATCGAAACGAAAGTGAAATACGCACCGTTGTACACACATTAATACGTTTAAAGTTATTTTTCAATCGGTCGCTTTCTCGAAAAACCGAGCCGTTTATTCTCGAGATTTATACTGCGCTGCGATCGAATACGAGCGAGGTGGATGGTCGATTATCGACGCAGAAAGTCGGTTCTTGTATTTCGCTTATAACGCGATTTCGTCTCATCCGAAAGATTCGAAGAAATGGAAACGAAAAGGTCTCTCGACGCGTGGGGCGCGCACATTTTTCACCCGGTTTTTTTGAAACGTTTAATCGCGCCGAGGCGTTTATTAAATTTTTAATCGATGTCGGGAGGGAGCCGAGTTATGCAATAGCGCATAACCATTTTGCATGAAAGGAAGGTTTAACGCGAGCGAGAACACTCGCGTCCGACTATATCCCCCCCCCCCTCCTCGTTTCATTTTTTCCTCTCCTTTTTAAACGAAACCGTTACCGTGCACGTCTCTTTTTTTTTTTTTTTTTTTTTTTTGCGCCAATTCCTCCAACACCGTTTTAATCCGCCGCCACCGCGCGTAATTAACCAATCGATAACGAGAAATGAAATATTCGAGCGTGTCTCCTTGTTACTCGATGGAAAGAAAGAGAGAAAGAAGAAGGGAAAAACAATATTCGTTACACTGGGATCGTGATGATTTATAAAACTAATAATGGAGAGAAATAATGTGGAACAACAAGGGGATCCTTGAACAAACCACACCTGCCTTGACACCTGATTCTCTCCGGTGTGTATAGACACCATTCTGTCAGCCGCGACTATTCATCATCCTTAACATAACACGCTCGCACGCGAATCGATCACGTTTTACGAAGGAGCGACGTTTCAAGCGTCGATGTATGCAGTGCTGTTGGAAATCGAAGGTTGAATACGATGAAAGATAGGAGGGGGAGGGAGTGGAGTCCGGTCGAGAGAAGTCAAGATCGGTCGAGCTTGAAACTAACTTTCTCGGGACGCGATCGAACGAAAGAGAGTTTTTTTAGCCGCGGTCAATTTCGATTCTCTCCTTTCTTCCTCTTCTTTTTTTCCCTTCAGATATCGTTGATATTGGCGGGAGAAAAGTTTTCCCCTATCCGCGTGGATAGATCGAATCGTGAAAGGGGGAACGATAGGAAGAGCAGAGGAAAGAAGGGGCGACGAAAGGCTGTCCTAAAGGGGGTGGTCCCTCTTGTCTTTTCTTTCCAAAGACTTCTTTCTTTCTCTCTCTCTCTCTCTCTCAGACGCTATCGTTCGTCCTCTTTCGGTTGCATCGGCCAAGGCTCGATAAGTAAGCTGATTTGCAGAGGATTTGTAACCGTGTGGCGAGAAAGGAAAAAAGCGATCGCTCGTTGATGAGCGGTGGAGATTGGAACAAAGGCGAGAAAGAAATATTCCGGAAAAGCGGTGAAAGCTAATCGTGAGCTATCGCCACGATCCATCGCGGTCACGAGTTCCACGCGGTACGGGAGGCGGAGGAGGAGGAGGAGGGGAGAAGAAAAAGAGGAAGGAATAAAAGCGGGATCGCGAATGGACTTAACGAGAGGGAAGGACGATAGGCGGGGTCCGGCTGGCATCCTTCTTGTCACGCCAACCGCTTTACCACGCGTCTCCTTTTGGCCCAAGAAGAGGAGGGATACGCTGGAAATGGAGATATCATCTCTCGACGAACGATAGTGCCTAGTCGGTAAATTCAACGTGCAACAAACTGCCTCGTTCGATTGGAAAGTTGCGATAAAACGGATCTCGATCCCATTTCTTCGCTTCCTTCGCGTCGTTATATATCGAAATATCGCGATAATTACGAGAATCTCGCGAAACGAACGTTGTCGGCTGTGTTGAGTTTGGTTTATACAGGTCGAACGAGGAACTGTGTATTATAAATTGGGAAAATTGTAATGAAAATTACTATGAATTGAATGTTTTTCTACGTGGATAAATGTATGTAATTGTTATTTTAATTACTTGAATCAATTTAAGAGTATCTAAATTATTTATCCAAACAAGTGGTAACAAAATTTTTAAATGGATATAACATGGAATAAGTAAAAAATTAATTCTTTTAACGATTCTAATTAAGAATTTAGAAAGTTATTTCGTTATTTTCGAAAAATTATTTTTAAATTTTAAATCGTTACAATATTTCCTTTTGATTGAACGAAAAATCATAGTAAACGAGATTTAGCTAGACTCCTGTTATGCGAATAGCTTGTATTACGCGAACGTGCTTGTCCCTCGACAATATAAATAGAGTTTCACTGTGTTAAGAAGGAACAAGTTTAAATAGGGTGTTAACAAAGTTAACCATTATATCATTATAATTCTAATTAATATTATTTACACAACTTTGTTACTCTTACGTTACCGGACACATTGTTAATTTAAAAGTGATAATTCTACGCATTTCAATAATCGAATAAAAAGCGATACATACTCCTTTGTCTCCTTTCGAAGAAGATCGTCGATCTTGTTGGATTTCTTTTTCAAACGAAGCGTGGATTGTTGAATTTCGTGCTTTTCTCTTTCGAGATTTCGCGGTTACGGTTGCCACGCGCGTTCAATCGAGCAACATAAATTTCAAAGTCGGGACAGAGTGACGCGTAACCGCGTTAATAACGCGGTGAAAATGTAGTTTTCGTCCATCAACGTTTGACGCGTTGCGCCCGATTCGCGCATACGTTAATTCGATAAAGCGCGATGTAACGCAATCGTTGCTCGGTAATTGCGGTCAAATCGAGCCAAACGCTCGTTACACCTCGCCACAAGGGGGGTGTGCGCCGCTTTATCGAGATGAAAACACCGAGTTAAAAATTTCATATCGATCGCTCTCGATAAATCAAGTTGAGGTGGTAATTGGGTAAACGGGCGGTTTACGAAAAGCACGAATTTTATTATGCTTCCTCCCCAATTGGCTGGCCAATTTAAAACTCGAGTTTGGATAATCTCGAGTCACGTTCTCGCGCTAATTATATCGAAGAAACCGTAGGAGCGGCGACAACGCGATATCTGTTAACGAGAATCGATGGAATGCGTCGCGCAAGCAAGTTGGATTCTCGTGTTACTCCTTGCCAGAGAAGACCCACCGCGTGGTATAATCGCCGTTCGAGGTTTATCATCGAGCGACGAACAAAGGAAAAACAAAACAGGATACAATTTCGATTATATTCCACGCCCGTAATTCTCAACGTGGCGTTGTATTCATGACCAATTTTTATTTTTTGACGATTTTTTAATCGATGGTTGAGATGGAATTAAATAATGGATAAATTAAAATTGCGTTTATTTAAAAAATGATAAAAAATGTGTTACAACAAAAAAGCGACATTATGGATAAATAATATTGCATTGGTTTAATGTAAATTGGATAGTTTTGACGATATCCTGTTTATTAATATTGTTTAAGGACAATGCCTTAAATATAATCGTATTTCTTGCAAAGATTCATGGCTCTAACCTCGATACCGAGCAAAACTGAGAAATTCTCTCTAAACGTGAAGAAATTCATGCTTTGCATTGTGTATATTGCGTGCATAAATAAATTGGATACGAATAAAATTGAAAAATATTTCATCTTGTTGTTTAAGGAACTATGAATATACGTCTCCTTTGATTGAAAAAAAAAATAAATCAGAATCTTCCCTAAATTCCCTTCTTCTAATCAATGATCAAAAATAAAATAACTTGAAAGATATATCTCGAGGAAAAAATCTTACAAGTTCAACTTTTATCGAGAAATGGAATTATACAATCGAATTGAGAAAAATATTAATATAATAGGAATCCATATCCTATTTATTTAAACCTAAAGTAATAATAATTTTTACGCTCCTCGTTCGGATTCAACGCACGAAAATGTCAAAAATTTTCTCCATTTTTAAACGAAGAAAAAATTCATCCGTTTGTTTTTTTCTATTTCTCACAATTAAACTTATAATTAAAAATTTATAATAGAAAATCTTAACCACGCTTGATCTTCCTCCATAGTTAAGATATTTAAAGTATAAATAAATTGCACGAATATCGAGAAATACTGAAATACTATCGTTTTTCTCTTTTGTATAGAATGTATGTCGATGGTGGCGCGAAGCCGTATCAAAATGATATAAATCTCAATTGAATAATTATTAACGGATAGATTTCGCGTTCGATATTCAGCTCCTCGTGGGCTTGATCGTCCGTTATCAGGATCAATTACAAAGTTGGCCCGTAATGTAACGAGCGCAGGAACGTTGACTGACGGTGGTGGGCATAGTGACAGTGTCCCGCGACCCGAGAAATAATCGCGTCGTAACGGCACCGGCTCGCCTGTCACCGCGCATCGACAAAAGTATATCGCGAATACGATTTATCGGACACGAACGAGATAAGGTTAGTGAGAAGTCTGCATTGTCCGAGGCGAGGCGTCACAGGCGACTATTGATTTTCGGTTGATTCAACGGGACGGATTATCGCCTGGCCTGGATAGAGGATATACTCCCTATAGGAGTATATCGAGATATCGCCACCACATTTTTTCAACTTCACATACCTTTTTCTTTCTCATAATTTTTTTTTTTTTTCCGTGTCTTTGCTGATTTTTGGAAATTTTTTTTTTTAGTGATTCGACAACGGTTCGATTAAAAATAAATAAGTGGGTCGAATCTTTGTTGCTACATTCGCTTCGAATGTGCTTTATTTTCTTTTCTTTCTCTCGATTTACTTTTGCCATTTACGAAGCAAGATGAAAGATATAATTTTAGAGAGAAATTCCAAAGAAACATTCCACATCCTGCGAGGATTATTTTCACGACGTAGTTTTATCTTCGAACATCTTCTTGAAAAATTGAAATCGGTTTTCTAATTAAAAAAAAATATCTCACTTTACAAAAATTAAGGTGTATTTTTACGTGAATTTAAGCTCGATCGCTTAGACTCTCCTAACTATTTTATCTCCTCGATCAGAGATTCGATTTCTTCTTCGCGCTCTTTCTTCTTCGAATCGAAGTTGGACGAGTCTCTATGGCTTAGCGACACTTTTCTTCTTCGAGAGACATCGGTGATTGCTAAAACTCGCAGGTCTCTGCTCGACCAGAAGCGCGGAGTACGCATACGTTACCGGCGCTTACTTAAGCACCACCGCCGACATTGACTTTCATGAGCCGAAAGTACTCTCTTTCCGAGCGTAAACTTTTTCGTCTTAACTTTCTTACGCAACTTTCCTCTTCGCTACGTGCCACACGATCGAAACCGCATCTCGTTCTCTTCCACGCGATTACTACTCGCCCAAGCCACACTCGTGCCTTTCCACGCTACCACGTGACACGGCGGAGAACGTTCGACGCACGTTCGATGCGTCACAACGCGATATACAGTATTCGAACGCTTACGTTTAGAATCTTTGATGAACGAAATATATATGTTAATGGAACTTGTTTGAGACAATGAGAGGGAAATCTTCAAAAATGATTCACCAATTTTTGCAGTAGTTACAGTACATTTATTACTTATCAAAGTATTTGAACGATTCATATATACAGTATTGTTTGATCATTTTTGATAGTAATAATTTGTCTCTTTCATATTATGTACCAGTGATTTTGTAGAATTATAATCGATAGAATTCCATATTTTTATAATTTTTTCTTTAAGCATCTGCTTCGAAGTTTATTTAATTTTTTGCCTATTTCAGTCCATAAATTTGTCTAGAAGTATTTAATATATGGGATATATCATATAGAGAATCCATTCTTTCACGATTTGCGCTTTACTTTTAGGAGCATTGCCCTGTTAAAAGTCTTCTAATAATCTCAATTATCTTTGAGATAATTGTTCTTTAAAGTATCTAACTATTTGTATTTATCGAGTATTCCATCAATAAATACTAAATTTCCTGTACCATTAAGTGCCCCACACCATTATGTTTTATTGTTGAGCATACATTTTCGATATCCAATTCTGTATTTCTGTATTCTTCTCCATACATAATTTCGTCCATCCGAGTTAAAAATATTAAATTTAGATTCATTAGAAAATATAATTTTTGCAAAAGTCAATCTTTTCTTTTGGTACTCTACCATGAAAATTATTATTTCGTAAGATTTGTCGACATAACTTTTTCTTCTCTTTCAATTAATATTCTTGATCGAGCTTTATTTATAACTGTTCCTTCATTTTTTGATTTTTTTTTGCGATGTAACGTATTGTAGATTTACTTCTGTTTACGATTTTTGCTATCTCATTATATGATTTTCCATCCTTGTGCAACCGAAAGATAGTTTTTCGTTATAACACTGTTATATTCTGTTATATTCCTTTTGAATATTTTATTTTACTGTTATTTTACTGGAACGATAGCTTGACATCAACTGAACGTGAAAATTACTCTCACTTAATATGATATGTTTACATTTCTGGCTAAAGTGTTTAAAAACTATCAAGAACGTATCAGCGTTCGAATACTTTTGTAACCCACCAACGATGCGTGTTTGTAATAAATTATATCTATTACACAAATCTTGAAATTTCTCATTAAACAAGTTCCATTCCAACATATATATTTCGTTCATCAAAGACTGTAAATGTAAGCGTTCGAATACTGTTCCTTACCCAGTGTATATATATATTATTCCTTATTCCTTCTGTCCTTTCGTGTAACTATCGATCGCGAGTGTAACTTTGTTCTCGATTCGCGTGGGTCACCTTTCAAGTCGGGCGCGTCGAGTTTAGCGCAAAAAAACGAGTTTGGCAAAGTTCCCTGTATGCGGTATGGTCCCATTCGCGGCACGGGACGAAACACGGTTCGTTTTCGGACTTATCGTCGGATTCATCGTGTTACATTTATGTGCACGGCCGTTCGCATTGAAATTCCCAGCTTTGGGAACGGCGCACGGTATCGGTATTTTCCGAAATTGCCGCTCGTAATTCCATCGTTGGAGAGTTTCGTTCTCGGAGGGAGAAAATGATCGTTTTCGCTCGGCATTCGAGCCGGGTATTTCACGAACGCGTTAATCTCGACGTTTATCAGCGGAAATGGTCGTCTTAAATTCGGATCCGATTTCTTCGGGGAACGTTTGCGGCGGAAAAAGAGAATCTTTCGGTTTTTTTTTCGTTCAGAAAAAAAAAAAGGAAGGAGGAAGGCAACAGGCAAGATCCATCGTAGAATTTTCGATCGTTTTTCTTCTTTCTTAACCATTCGCCCGGTTGCTACGTACCGTTCCTCCAATTGACCTCGTTTCCGACAATTTTCTTTCAATCGCTGTTTTACCCGTCACATAGCATTGTGCGTTACGTTATGCAATTGCAAAGACGTTCCAATTCGAGAATCGAACGATTTTTCTAACGAGAAATACGGTCTCTAGAACCGTTGCGTTCACTGGGAGAATTTTTGGCAACCTGCCCATCTTCGATTCATCCTTATCTCCTCGTTACTTTCCTCCTATATTTACACACCTCTATGTTTTCTTTTAAAAGACAAACGTTACTCCTTCCCCGCCTTCTTTTTTTACATCGAAAGATCACCTTGGACGAATATTCGTTCCCTCGTACACAAACTCGTCAACCGTGTAACGAGGCGATCGACGACCACCTTTGTTCTTTCTTCTCCCTCGCCTCGTGTCGAGACGAGCTTCGTTGACAAACATACATACATACATACATACATATATATACAAGTACGAAGGAGGTTGGTGGGGCGGAAATGGCCACGTCAAAAAGAGGAAATTAAACACCCAAGACGGATAAACACACCGGGCAAAGATTAATGCCCGGTACGTGGGTGCGCGGCGATGCTTCCGATCCAATACCATGCTCTCTCTGCCTTCCTATGTGCACGCGTCACGATCCGTAACGAGAAGGAATCGAGGAGGAGGGATGCCTAGATTGGATTTGTAAACCGTCTATCCCTCCTTTCTCTCTCTCTCTCTCTTTCTCCATTTCTCATAGAATTTTATCGTTACCACGCCACTTATCGGGGGATATTCGATTTCTGGTGAGGAGAGGAGCACTCGACACGGATGGATCGAAGAAGAACGAAGAAGCTCGATCGAAAGGAACGCTATATCGCGTATAAGGTTGCGACGCGTTCGACGGCGAGTCGAGGTCGTGGCTAGCGGTTTTCGTGCGGCCAACAACCGGTTTGCCTGCAGCCGTCTGACGTCATTCTACCTGCATGCGATTTTAAGGCTGGCGAAGGACGAGCGAGGCAGGTGAAAACGCGTCGTCTCCCCGAAAAACGTAAACACGCGTGGCGCGAGTTTGGCGCGAGTTTAATAATATCGATTACGCGAGCTCGATGCCGCGAGAGATGCACTGTTTATCTCGGGGACAGATTTCACCGGTTATTTCAACGGTGGCCGCAATCAACCACATACGTTGAAGAGAACGGTTGTTAAATCGTAGTAATCGCTTAATACGTTTACCTAAGGTTTTAAGTAAAGGTATCGAATCGATGTGAAAATGTTTTTTTATTTCTAAGTAAATATATATATATATATGGTGATGAAAAGGGAAAGAAGAAGTTCGATAATGTCTTATATTATCTAGTAAGTTCGCGACACACAATATTTGCCGTAGAATAGTGAATCAAAATTATATTACGCTACCAGTACGAAGATAATCGATGAATATTTGTATCTTTATTGATATTAGTGCATAATAGTTTTGTATTTAATAATAAAAATTGATTACACGCAATTGTTTTTCGAACTCATGTAAATTAAATTTAAGATAAATCCAGGATAGATTTTTTTCCTTAAAATTATTTTTCTTCCAATATTTAATAAATTCGTTGTAATTAATCATATCATGACTTTTATATTTTGCGTATATTTTTATTAAATCAAACTGTGAAAATATATATACATTTACTAGTCAAATTTTGATCGGTTGTGAAATACATTTACTTTATAAATTAGCATAATTAGCATCTCTGACTAGTAAGTATATATATATATATTTACCGAGTTGACGTTTCTGTTGCAACATATACAACTTAAATTAAGGTCAACCGTACCGAATCGGAGAACACTTCCGAATATGTAAATGGTAAAGTGGCTCGTTAATTCAAGACGATTACCCTTAATTGCCGGCGTGCTTCCGAGATGAGAGAGGAATTTTTGTTTGAAAAATGGTTATCCTTTGGAATACTTGGAAGAAAAGGTTCGATTGGCCATCCCCGTGAAAGATGCTAAACATTTTACAACGGAGCCAGTCTCGTTCCTCGAGAAGCAACTTCGATCACTCACGGCCCGTGTATGCATCAAATTAGTCGTAAATCTGTGATCGAAACGGAGAATAATACACGAAGAGAAAATTCTCGAGGTTTATTCGAACGTTTATCGGAATTCTCGACAGCTTTAAACTCATTCGTGGATATTAATTTTTTTTTTTTTTTAGAGGACTTTCTAAATACCCTTCATTGGTATTTGATTTATTCAACTTAAACGCTTTAAATTAAATGCTTTTATTTAAATAAAATAAAGTGTATTATATATGATAAATAAATAAATGCACAAGAGTGTCTTCAT
The DNA here is from genome assembly GCF_048593485.1 of Apis florea. Lineage (NCBI taxonomy): Eukaryota > Metazoa > Arthropoda > Insecta > Hymenoptera > Apidae > Apis > Apis florea. Next base: position 609,824 of record NW_028256864.1, on the reverse strand, counting down.
AGGTTGAATATAAAATAAACATAATTATAAAATATTAAATAATAACAATGTTATTACTAAATTATTGCAATAAAAAAATAAAAGTATGAAAGACATAGAGTATAGAAGAAATATAAATATAGATATAGATATATATATATGGAGTATAATTTTTATGTGTTTAAGATCTTTGAAATTTTTAATCTGGCACTAGTTATGCTCACACGTTGAATTACTGTTGTCATTAAAGTAAACTGTACCTATATTTATATCTAGACTACTATATCTGGACCTATTGTATTTGTATCTAGGTTGTTCTGCTTTGTAGACTGTAGCATGAAAGAACCTATTTTGATATCTTTCTAAGATCTCAAATTTATTTTTTAATAGTGAAATAATGGAAGTGAATTCGAGCATAAAGAAGTGAAAAAATTATAAAAGATATAAAGAATATCTTTTTTTGAATTGCAATAATTTTTAAATATGAACTTTTGGAGATAATAATGTGCATATTTAATATGCAATGGATCGCAAACGAAGAATGCAAGAATGCAAAAAAAAAAAAAAAATAAATATATTAGACAAACCAAATTCGTTATGGATTTTTTATTCCAATTTAAAATATAAATGAAAAATGTGTGCGCTAAAAGGAGACCTCGTGAAAATGTAAATAAGACTGAATATTATTGCATTTATCCAAATGCTTCATAGAATATTACACTCTTCTACAGAATTATTAATAAATTTCGAATTATTACTTTTTCTTGAATTTATTTATTAATTTTTTTTATATTAACGTATCTAATAATCTAAAATTATTCTAATATGCTGCTTATTTTACAGAAATATAAAAGTTCCATTTATATAACGCTTAATTATTTAAATTCTAGCTGAATTATCGCTGAACGCTATACTCGTATATGTCGTCTTTATAATATGATATAACTCAAAATATATTTTCTATCATTGACGAATTAATTCATTATTTGATATATTATTACATACATTTTAGAGAAAATGTTTCAATGAATGATATGAGCACGATTTCCATTAACAAAAATCATATTTGATGATTTTAGATTATCTTCTACTGCATAGATAATACTGTTTATTGTATATGTATATGAATTTGACAAATTCACAAATTCATTTTTATATAAAAATTTATTAATCTATTTTTAAACACGGGCTATTAACACAAAAATATTAAATCGAATGTAATGTATTCAAATTAAATCGGTAGTCAAGGAGTTGATTAATTAAAATTCGTTTAAACACAATTTTTCAGGTAAAACGGAAAAGAGGATTGATAGGTCAATTATTTATTTCTTGATTTTTTAATAAATTGTACAAGTAAAATATGATTATAGATGATTGATATGATACACAAATAAATTGCTATATTTATTAAGGCATATTCGATTATTTGATTAAATAATTAAAGGTGATTTAATAATAATAATAATTTATTTTAATGTTTTTCCAACATTTTCCATGTTATTAAATTAATTAATTATCATGTTAATTAATTAATTAACTAATTACTGGTCAGAGTTGATTGACTATTGATATAATAAATTTAAAAAAATATTATAAATAACATTAGCTATACGTAATTATATTGTAATGTATATTATGTAAAATAACAACTTATTTATTTTAATTAAATAGTAAAATAACACAGTAACAAGAAAATCGTTAAGGAATATTAATTCTTCATTCTTTTTTCATTCTTTTTTACGATAAATTAAAGTTTTTTTCTTAATAAAAATTTTAATTATATTACTTACAAATTTAAACGAAACATAAAAATTTCTTTCCCCTACAACAAACTAACTTATATCTTTATATAAAAACATAAATATAAAATTTAAACTATAGAAAACACATTTCGTTTTCATGATCTCTCGAATCATTTATATATTAAAAAAAAAAATATATATTATTGCAATCTAATAAACAAACTTTAAAATACATAATTCAACATTTATTAACCAGTGCAATTATGTAGACTGTAAAAACAAATCTATATAATTACCTGTATAATAATTTCTATAGTATAGCATATGTAACACATGTTATTACCTCTCTACGTGAACCTATCTATAAGCAACCAGAGTTTTGGTTTATCCCACACACAAATAAATAGGAGAAATGCATAAGGAGAAATGCACTATTGGATACAACATGGCGCCGCTATATACGCACGAGCCTTGTAGCGATCGGTTCGATCGCGATACTTTCCTCTCCGGAATTAATCAGGAAAATGCGCGCGTACGAATTTATTTGCTCTGCGCCTTCCGGTCGACCGATTGGTAATATCGATTCGACGTCCAGAACACGCGATCGGTCGATTTTCTTTTTTTTTTTTTTTTTTTTTTTCCTCTCCCCTTCCACGCTTGTTACTCGAGGATCGAACAGAAGTTAAAAAAAAAATAACAAGTGAAACGTCGCTTCTCTGTGAGAGGAGGGCAAGGCACGGGACGACAGAGATGAAGCGTCGTAAACGAGAATTCCGAAAATTCCAACGGCCGTCGAGTTACCGTCGACGCCTGAAATGAATTTTCTAATTAAGATTCAGTCGCATTACTCGGTGGTTTGCTCTCGACCCCTTTATGAGATAATACTCCCTCGCCCGTTTTCTGACGAAGGTAAATTACGCGTCCGTTCCGCCATCAGGTGCAAAGCTGGCGGCGACTGGATGGAGCACGCGTTACACAATCGTTCTGATGCGTTTCATTGCTCTTCTTGTATCGAGAAAATTGCTAAAAAATATAACGAATATGTGGTATAAACACGAGATAAACGAGGAAAATATTTTATCACGAGCGAATGATTTAATTTTATTTCATTATTGGAAATTGAAACGATTTTTAATGGTTCTATATACGTCTGCCTCTATATATGTCTATGTTGTTTTTCACTTCTATCGTTTGTTAATGTTTATATATCGAACTGTGGCTTGTGCGATTCATACATTTTTCTCTTTTGGATATTTGATATCAGGTTTCGGAAAGGGTTGAAGAGAAGCGAAAAAAAACAAGTTATATTTCAATCGACAATTCGTAATATCGAATTATTCGTCGAAAAGAAAATGGAACGTAATAATGGTGTTATAATACTAGTAGATAGAAAAAACAATTTTCAGCAAAATTTAAAAAAATTAATAAGAAGAGCCAAATGAATATGAATATGAATTGAATTTTAAACAATTAATATTTATTATTATATGTATAAAATGAATAAATAATGGGTGCTTTGTAGAATTATAATAGAAATAACATTAATAATAATAAAATATTGTTCTAGTAAAAGATAAATAAAAGGATAGTAATTAATAAGATCTAACGAAAAGATGGTTTTTGATATACAAAATATGTTTTTTCTCGCGAATTATCAGTTTTGATGATAAGTTTAATCACCATTGTGTTGTATAAAGAATTATTTACTTAAAAAATCGTGATTATTAACATTAAGCTATCTATTAATATTTTTTGGATGATACTTTAAAATACAAAAAATAAATGAAACAAATTGTTTAGTGTGATGATAATTTTATGTCTTGAATTACAAGTAAATATTTGTAATCCATTTTCTTGTAAACAAGACTCCAACCAATGAAAGAAATTATTGTTACTATTATTACTCTTATAACTTGTTGCTGTTATAATACAGTTATTCTAATTCAAGACGAATTTCTTCATTGTGTAATTTGCTACATTAAATTGTTTTCAATTTATATAAAAGATTTTCAACTGTAAACAACTTCACAGGAAAAATCTCTAATGGATCCAGTGTGTTTAAATAAGCTAACAATCAAATATTGTAAGCATCCATCTTATTTTATTATTATTATAAAATATATTGAAAACTATTTGAGATATCTTTTATAATAACAATAATATTGAAAATTCATTGAATCGAAGAAAACCGTGTATTAATTCGTATCAAACGATGATTTGCGATTTTCGAAATCAATTAGGATTATTTCTGGACCAATAATGATTATTCGAAAATTTTTCGAAAATTTGCGTTTATTTATCCATAGAATGTTACGTAATATTTTGGAATTATGGCTCATATGCACCAATTAGCCATGTTATAAATTTAGATGACGTTGTCCATCTGTTACGCGTAAGTGTTGCACCATAGTCATTTTGTAAGGATGGTAACCATATTTCTTCGTAATTCTATTAATAGAACTTCTAGATAAGTTAATATCGGTAGCAATAATACGAATGAACGTATTCAGATTTTCTTCGAAACGTGCTAAGCCTCTAACATTTATTGTTTTTATTTGTAATTATTAATATTACATGTGATATATAATAATAATATTATGATTTTTCATAAAAAATTTTGAAAGGCATTTTTCACCATTATATAAAAAACATTTGGACCAGAAATGATATCTCTCTAGATCTATCTTTCAGCGTTAAAAAGCTAAAGTTTTGTACGCATTCCTCGAATATAAAGAGTTGTATCAGCTATTTGACATTGGAGAATATTTCTTGAATTATTAAAAAAAAAATAAATACAGATATAATAAAATTTAATGTTCGTATTTTAAATTATTATAAATTATAACTAATAATATTTAAATTATACCATAACTATAAATACAAATGCTTGTATGCATTATATAATTTCAGGTGAATGTATTTGCACTATGTAAATATCCAGAGAGAACTATTTTGAAACTGAACAACAATCTTAGTAGCATGAAAGATATATCTACGTATGTATTACTTGATATTGAGAATATTACGTTTACTCAGAAAGATTAAAGAAAATATCAACGTAATTTGTGAAGCAGTGAATTGATAAGCAATACATTGTAATAATACTTACTAAAACTAACAATAATATTTCTGATGATTTTCGACATTTCTTCATTTAAAATCATTTCAAGAATATAACGCTGTGTAATCGTTAAATTTTTTTTACCATTAGCTACATTGTTGGAGAAAAATAGAGTAGGGCAGCAATCGTAGTATAAATAAAAAAAGAAAAGTGATTCTGCGTGAAAAAATAAAAAAATAAAAATTACTGCAACGTTTTTCTTAATCGATTGATAAAAATCGCAAGCTAAAGTATTATTTCGTTATCGGATGTCTGTCTGAGCTAGAGCTTATAAAAGTTTGTTAATTTATTCGCTCATATCAAAGAACAAGTGTATAAAAGAATGCATATAAAATATTGCATATATGAAAATATCTTTTTGAAGAAAATTTAAGAAATTAAAAGGTCATAAATGTAGCAAGAGGAGAAATATATTTTCGACATGTAATAAAACAAATAATCTGCAAAAACACTTTGCATTACTTCAATTACATTATTGTCAATGTTGATAAATTTTATCTTAAGAAGAGACATCTAATAATGGAATACGATAATCGAATCATATTCAATTTGTGAATTTTATCAAAATTGATTTTTTCGAAAAAAAAAAAAAAAGCTTCAGAGAAAGAAAATGCTACACTTTTCGTTTGTTATTTTTTCACGCAGAATCAACCCTTATCCTGGATATGTTACGATTATCATTCTAATTATATATATAGTATTATTTACTAAAAGTTAAAATGACATTGGTTTGCCAAAAAAATATTTTTTTGATAAAATTTTTTATTTATAACTGATTGAAAGCTAATTAATTTTTGAAGTATTTTTTTGTTAAATTATCAAAAATGCCCATAAAAATTCACTACTTAAAGCATCAAAACAAAGTATGAAATGTTGATATCTAGAAATACAAAAAACTTGTTTTACATTTTTTGCAATTAATGCAAATTCTTCTTCTCCATAGCTGGGTAATATATTATGTTACGTCTTCGTATACTAAAAAAAAAAAAAAAAAAAAAAAGAGAGAAACGCCAACTCAAATAAATTCAACATATGTTGTTTCGTTTTATGATCTGCAAGGCTATTCAGCCTATATTACATCTAAATTACAATTGTAACATTTGTATAATTTTGTGGAAGATTGTAGAGGGTAGGAAAATTGTTTCAGATCTTAATTGTCAACGTTGAAGCGATTTTTTTATTACTTCTTTATTTATTACACAGAATTTCATTATTTTTCAGATGAGGCAACATATAAATTTCTTTGTAATATCAATATTTTTAAAATCGACGTATACTTACAGAATATTTTTTTTAATTTATATTACTTATAAAAAAAACTTGTTTGATATAAAGAGATAATATAATAAATGCTATTAATAATATTTCGGTACATTACATTGTTGCGTAAAAGTCATACAGAGATGACATACATTTTTTTAATTAACATACTAGTTTTAATACGTTGATCGATGCAGCTCATTATTTCGTAATAAAAGCTACATGAAAAAGTCATTAGTTTAATAAATATTTTAATTAATTTCAAAGTTTATATAATAAAGTTTATTAAAGTATAAAAAACAAAAAGTTCGTGAAACGATACTCTTATCTTGCATGCTTTCCTACGATCAATGATTTTTTAACACAAATAGTTCGAATTTTTCTGCAATTATAACTTTATTTCTCGATCATTTGCTTCTGAAATTTGTTGTTCTCATATTCAATTCTCGTATCTTGCATAACGCGCCTCTTTATACAAAAAAAAAAACAATTTCTTTTTAATAGGTTTTTCACTCCCTTAGGAGAGATGTTCTAACGAAAGTTTAAAACTTCTATACAATATTTTAAATTGCGACTATATCTATCTCTGATTATACCGCGATGATCATGAATTAGCGAGTGTGTTTTAGTTTTTCTTTTTTTTTTAATTTCATTTACGAAACACAAAACCTCTTGCCTCGTTAATCGTACAATTATATATAAATAAATAAATGATACGCGTTCAACAACGCTGGACCAACATCTACTTCTTCAATCGGTAGTTAGTTTCTAGGTTGGATTAACGATTAGCGAGGAGGCGCCGAGGTAAAAAGGTTGTGGAGGAACGGAAGGGCCAGAGTTTTGCAACTTCTTCTCGCTACTTGTTCGCAATTACTTTGAGCATAATTTCCCTAATTATACTTTGGGAGGGCGGGTTGTGCAAAGAGAGAGAGAGAGATGAGAGAACTGTGAAAACAGAGCGGAAATGGTAAACGAGGCATGATTTCTGTTACGGTCGAGGGTCTTCTTCTCGCTGCCATCAAGTAGCAGCGAAACAACCTTTGACGCTTCCCCCCCCTCCCGAAAAAAAAACGTTGCGGCTTCAACGTTTTACGCGGTTTTTATACGCGCAACGTGTGCTCGAGCGTCGTTTTGCGGTGGAATGGAAGGCAGGCAAGGTCGCAATATGGAATAAAAGCTGCCATGAATCAATCGCGCACGAGTTGGCAGTGAACCGTAACGTTCCATCGCGATTCCTTGTGTCCTTTTTCCGCCCGGAAACATTTAATCTCCGCTTCAAACAGGACAGGATAATCCCCTTTAACCGTTTATATAGGCCGAATGAAAACGCGAATCCCCGATCTTATCGCGATATTAATTTTATTTTAGGCGATACGCTCGATAATTTCGATCGAGAATATTACTTTTGCTAGGCGGAACACACGTTGCCGCCATTTTTCATTTTCAAGAAACTCTACATAAAACAGATTGGTTTTGTTTGTGGTTATATTGTAGGTCTTGGTAAAAAGTTTTTCGACTAATTCATTAAAGATTCTATTATAGGATAAATATGAAACGTTAAGTCTGTTTCGTGTGAAATAAATACAAAAATATATATATATATATATATATATATATATATATATATATATATAATACTTTTTTATTATCGAAGAGAAAAAATAAACTGTAATTGGATACACAGTTAATATGCAAGGATGTTTGCGAAACATATTTGGAATTTGGATTTCTAGTGGGCAAAATAAACAGAAAAGTGATATAGAGAAATATTAATTCAAGCTTGTTTATCAAGTTATATGTAATTTAAGTATATTTAGATAAAGTGAAACAAGAATAGAATGCGATGGCGGTGTAACGAAGACAGAATGGTCTCACTTTATTTCTATTCCGCTTCTTTTAACGAAAATCTTTTTTCTTTCTCTTGGCTTCTGGGACGAATTCTCCAAAATATTTTATAAATGTATTAACATTTTGTACATAATAGTATATAATAGTATATAGTATAATATATAGTATAATATTTATTTTTTTGTGAATTCACAATTATTAATATTGTTTCTTTGTTGGCTGCATATTTTGTTTTTTTTTTTTAAGTTTAAGATTACAATGTTTTTAAAAAATTTTTCGTATCGATGTGCTCGAAATTTTTGTCAGAGATTATATTCTTATTCTCCAACTTCAGACCATAATGGTATAAACTTTTTTTTTAGTTTAGCTACTAATAATCTTATCTCTATAATTATATACTGTATAATCTTAGCCTTATGATTTCATCGTTAGAAAGTATAGAGAAATTTATTGATATTTCGTTCGTGAACAACATTTTTAATAATTTATATTATTTACATTATCGAAAAAATTAATAAGATTAACATTCTATCCATTACGCACGTACATATAAATACATAATTTCAATCATAATACTAAAACTCATATTTTCCAATTTATAGATATTATAACAAATGTCTTAACTGTGCTTGTATTATTCAAATATTTCTTATTTCAGTTTTTTAACTAAATAATTATTATTCATCTTGCAATTGCAATTTTTCATTACTCTATATTATTGCGCCCCCGTTTTATTATCCCCTATCATTATCCTCGGACCGATATTTATATTTTTCTTTTTCCCGTGTTAATACGCTAATGGTTTCGTTCCATTAATAAATGAATACGTAGATAAATAAATTACTTAATATCGATCGTTTCGCTAATTCGGAGAGCAGGTATTCGCCCTCCAGACAACGGTAACCACACTGTTTGCACGTGGGATTATACCAGTCTACGTAATTCCAAGCGCGTCAGATTAATCCGGAAGTAATTCCATGATAGACCGATAATCGCGCGTCACGAGTTCTCTAATGAATGTTTCTCCTCTAATGAAATCGTAAACTGGTTACCACCGCGGACGTCGTTGATCTTTTTTTACACACAAACCTATAAGACATCTTATGATTTTCAGACTAATGCGATGTTTATTTATTATTAAATTTTATATGCATATTATTAATAATAATAATATATTTAATAATATTTTAATAATATAGAGAGAAAGTTGATTGCAGTTTTTTCTTTATTTTTACAAATTTAAGGTATTATACGTGAAAAATGAATGTGCAAAGCTATAAGGCAGGTTTGATAAAACATTATCTATGAAATTTTGTTTTTTGAGAATGGAATTTTTATTTTCTGAATCCGAGCATAAAAGGATTTAGGTTTAAAAGATAATTGTTACATTCTTTGTGAAATAGAATTTGATTTATCATCATAAGATTCTTTTTTTATCAAAATATTGTTATTTGATTTTTGATGCCTTCATGAATAAAAACTTATTGAATGAAATTATACTCCGATGTTCGAAAAATTTCCATTCAATTAATTTTACTTGAAGAAAATTTCGAATTTTCGAAAAACTGCCTTTTTGTTGTCGATAAATTAAGAATGGAATAACATCAAAGTAGAAATATCTCGGGGAAAAAAAGAAAAGAATCCTATAATGATAAATCAAATTCGATTTCGACAGAAGAAGATACCACACGATACAATTCACAAAAATATTGGGAAAAAATTATTTTCCATATCCCGTAAATATAGCTACAATTCGCAAATATCGATATTATATCCATTTATCTTCTAAACCTAAAGCATTAGACAATTTTTACGGTCAGATTCAGAATAGCATACGAAAATATGTAAGAAATTATTCCAACTTATTCTCAACTTATCTTTTATAACTTTATCTATTTTTCACATAAACACATCAAATTTATAAAAAAAAAAAAAAAGAAAAACTACGATTGGTCCTTTTTTCCTATAATTATTAAATAAATTATATATATATAATAATTTTATTATATTATATAATAATTATTAAAGAAGAGACACAACCTTACATAAGTACATAGCATTAATCTGAAAATCAACAAAATGCAGATAGACTCGATTTTTTTCAAAATTATAATTTTGCAAGTTTTTAGGAAAAAGAGCTCGAACGTTTCGTGCAATTCGCTGACGCGAATCGGGTCGGATCGGATCGAATCGAATCGAATCGAATCGAATCGAATCGCGAAGAAACTTGATCGACGGTTACCGAGGCGAGAAAACATTTTTGCTCGTGAAATTGCGTTTCTGTCACGTCCCGGGTCATTAATCGGGGCGAGATGCGTGGAACACGCGGGGAAAGAAGAAACATAAAAAAAAAAAAAAAAGAAAAGAAAAAATAGAACAAACGCGAGAAGTGACGGGATACGTGGAATAAACGTAGACTCAGCTGATCGAGTCTCGGTGTGTTTTTAGCGCATGCATGCACATATGTCTATTAGCGGCCGAGCGATTAAAACGGGTGGTTACGCGAGCATACCGGACAAAAATAAACGCGAACGTATCCTTCTCTACTACGATCCTCTTCACCCCCCACTTCTCACTTCATCTTTCCTGGTTTGGTACAAGACGCGTCGTGGCGTTTTTGCGCGCCAGTTAACCGCAAATTATTCCTCGAATTCGCCGCGGCCTTTTCACGCACTTTGTATCGAAACAAGCCAATGTCAATACATTTTTCTTGATCGATTTCTTCTTTATCGAGCGATGGAACTGGAAGAACTGTTATCCATTTATTATTAGCTGCGCCACATCGCGATCGATACTTGCATCATTCTTCTGAAATATTTAAACCGCGTCAATTATTTCTTGAACGCCAATTATATATATCTCTCTGGTGCTCGTTAAAATATATATCTCTCTGGCGGGCTTGTACGCTTTTTTTTCTCTTTTTTCTCTCTTCTTCCAAGCTTCTTTCCAGTTAAAAGTATTCTTTTCTACCGCTCGGTATAATTTTTTCCAATGTAAATTACTTCAGGTCGTTCGCGCTGCGTTCGCTCCGATCGAATTAAATTACGTTTCATCTGCCCCCCCCCCCCGCCTTTTTTTACTCCCAGGTTTTCCCCGACTGTTTATCGTATTTCGGTACATTTCCACGGCAATTTATTTACATTCTCGACGAGAGCAGCAGGTACTCACAGTTAATAAAAGTATTGCACGAAACTAGAACGTAACACGGCGGCTATTTAAAATTATAATTAAGATCGTTGGTATATTAACGAGCCCAGTGTGTCTGTCAATGGATCGGGACGATTTTTGGTATACGAGTCCGCATTGCGGTTATCGGAAAGGAGAACTATCGAAAACAATTTTTTTTTTTTTTTTTTGTGGAGATTTTTCACTCCCCTTCCTATTTGTAATAATAATAATAATCGTGTTCTTCCGCGACGAGTCGGATCGTGATCGACCGTGGAGAATCTATTGCTTTTCGTCGCGTTTCTCGTCCGATGAGATACCGATATCTTGTTGAAAGATTCGGAGAGAAAAGTTTCCAATAAATTGGACGGATGAAAGGTAACGGAAGACTGGTGAAAACTGAAACTCTTTGGCATTGCATTAATAAAAGAGAAAAAGGGAACGAAGAACGGGTCGGAAATGCTATAGGGCGTAGACGAGAAGTAGAAACGAATATTACAGGATATCCCGACAAAGTATATAGGAAATTTTAAGTAATGATTTTTTAGAGGCTGAAACAAATATCGAAAGTTGTTATAATGTAAAAATGTCGATTGATATAAAGTATGTATCGAATTATGTAGGTTATGTTTGATATTAAATATTATTATTATTATTGTGTTTTATTATTTGCATTAAAATATATCACTGGTTTATAATACACTTTGTATCGTATGTCCTTTTTTCTTTTTACGAAATTTTTGAATTTTTATATACGATAGTTCTTAATTATCCGTTTCTGTTATTATGTATAAAAATCAAATTTATATCTATTTTATTTTAACGTTTATTAAAATTATATTTTTGTTTGCTGATGCATATCGCTAAGTTTATTTTTACCATTTTTTTTTTAAACCTAGAGGAACCAAATATAGAATACTATTTTGTTTTTCGAATGCCATTTTTATGAATTATTCGCAACAAATAAAAAATTTTTATGGATATTTCGTCGCATATTTAAATTACAATTTTTAATTTTTAGTATTATAAACAATTATTAGTATCGAAGTAAAGTGAAATAAATTAAAGGGAGACAAATTACATGGAATACATATTCAAATATGAAACACTGACAATATTTTCATTAAAAACGAAGAAAAAAATTTTTTTTATTTACATCATCATCAGCAAAAAAATTATTTTGTTTTATTTATTATAGCTCTTTGGTTGTGATATCAAATTTAATATAAAATTTAATATATAATAAAAATTTATTTTTAGGAAAATAAACATATTAACAAAAATTTTTTTTCTTTTATTAATTAAGACACTTTAATTGTGATATCATATTTAATATTAATTAATATCATATTATCATACATACAATATCGTTAAATTAAATAAAAAATTAATCATTCGCAATAATCACATATCAAATTCTGCATCAAGATATTCGTATTTAAAGTTTATAGATACACAATTCGTATTTCTTCATTTTTATTGTTTGAATATTTTTTTTTTTCACTTCATAATTTTGATACTTCTTATATTGAAAGAAGACACCATAATAATAAGTAAATTGTAAGAAAAGAGTGTGACTCAATTATAAACTATTCTATAATCGAACCACTATTGAGAATCCATATTTGAAATTTTAGAAAGTTAAAAATATGATTTCTGATGTTTTAAAAAAGCACATACATATCTTTATAAATACTTATGAATATTACAAATTACGTGTTAATGATAAAAGTCAAAACAAACAAAACTCGATAAAATATCTTAAATTCTTTTCTATTATACACGATTATCATATCACACTCACTCGGGTCTCATAATTTGTACGATATATTATTCCATATTTAGCTATTTTCCCTCTACTTTTCTCTAAAATACAAAAGCAGACTTCTATAATCATCAAAAGATTTTTTGACAAATCAATTGATATTTTTTGTTTGGGAAAAATTAATTTGTAAAAAAGACACCGCGAGATATTACTTGGAACATATTCAAATATCTTCCGATATTACTTTCTGAATTTCTATTTTATCAGCAGTATTTCAGCATCACTCGAATTAGCACTCCTAATTCTTTTTTGTTTGAAAAAATACATGATATGCTATTTAATAATAAAATACAATATAACATTTTTATTAATAACATTTATATCGATCGTGTAAAATACATGCAATATGAAATACAATGTATTCGCATGAAACTGTGTGTGGGTCTATTTATTAAATTAAAAGTAATTTAATTTAATTTCTCGCGCGCTAGAGTGAAACGAAATTTAAGATAAGAACCGTTTTCATTTAGCGGAAAAATTAAATTTCCTTACGACTCGGAAAATAAACTTTCACGGAAATTTCGCGTTTTCTTTCAGCCTCTAGAACCGTTCCTTGAATTTTCTACCCAACTCACTTTCGAACACTCTGTACGGATCGAAGAAGAGGTAAAAACGGGTATATAGCTGATCTCGCTTTAACGAGCCTGTCCCCCATCGCGTCTCGTTGCCCGCTTTGAAACCGATGCCACGAAAAGTTTTATCCCTCCATCGAAAACCACCGAGAGCAAACTTCTTCGCCGAGTTAGACCGAGCGGAGAACCCACTCTTGGCCTTTTCACCTGGACGCTGCTATTTTTTTTTTTTTTCTTCTTTTCCTTTCCGATTTACCTCGAGTTCCTTCTCTCTCCCAAGAACTCGAAAGCATCGCGACACTCTCTCTAGGCTGGGTTGCGACACGGGATAGACTTTTACCGGTAATCGATTCCGTCCTACGCTCGAGATACTTCCTATTCTATTTACTCGTTCCCCGTCGTGTCGACCGAATGATGCGAAGGTATTAGCGCAAAATAGAGCCGCGTTTATGCTTGTCGAAATACCTTTTTTTTTTTTTTTAAATCTTTTAGAGACGATCCACGTGGCCCAACATTTTATAAGCCAAGATTTACCGAAGAATTTTATTCGAAGAAGTACGTGAAAGGTAATTTGCGTTTTTATAATGGTTAAATAATCTGTTCTATTCGGAAATCTTTTCTTATTCGGTAAGAATAGGAAGTATATAAGAAAGTTTTAATTAGCTTATTAATCGAAAGGAGTAAAAAAACGTTGAATCGATATAGGTTTTAGTATCACTTTATCATTATTTTATCTGCGATTGTTCGATATCGAAAGGTTGAGCATTATTTTACTTGAAATGAGATTGTTAATAATCATGGAAAGTAGTTTTATTATTTGTATTTCGAGTGAATTAATTTTTATACTCGACTAAAAAATAACAAGTAATTTGACATAAGATATCGAATTGAATTAATTAATATTAATAAATCGAGAGCACAGGAATGTGTTTGCTTTTAAAGAACTGTATTTTCTTTTGAAAAAGTTGGATGCAATTCATTCAATCTGTTTTCGTTTTTATGTATTTAATAATATTCTTTAATAATATATAGGAAGTGAAGTACTATATGGAAATTAAAATATTTCAGATTCAATTCACGATGTTGATATGATAGAATTAGAAACTGTTTGAGATTTTTTTTTTTTTTTGGAAAAGTATTTGATGGAACAAAAATTAAAATAAAAAATTATTAAATAAACAAATTTCAAATAACAAAAAAATTTAGAGAACAATTATTCAGTATGTTCAAATAAACTAATATTTAATAATATATTAATTATTTATATGTAATATAAACTTTTCTTATAAATATTCGATATGTTATTCCTTCGTTTCAAATTTCGAATCTATGGAAATTAATTTTACATCGAAAGTATGTAAGATGAATCTTGAACATGATCATTTCAAATAACTCGTAAATTATTCATTACATAAAAAAATATGTCATACAATATGATGTGGAAAAAGATATATAATTTGATAGTATTAATTTTGTTGCAACTGGGCGTTTAAAGAATATGTGAACATCAAATTTGTTTTTTTTTTTTTTTTTTTTTTAATGAAATTATGTATTTGTAATACACCAATCGTTGTTCTCTGTAAAGAACTACTATAGCAAGAACTATTATAGCAATTAATAATTTTAGAAAGTATTATAACTTCAATTTTAATATAAACACGATTCGATATCTTTTATTCATGCTTTCGCATGTTTCAATAAGTTTTAAAATAATCGGCGATTAAAAATAACGTCTTTTGCAAATTGCTATCCATCAAGTATTAGAAAAGTAAATGATATAAACGAGAAATTTTGCTTAAACCATGAACCATTTTAATAATAATAATAATAATAATAATAATAATCTTAGTTAACAAGTACTTTGGTAAATTGAATACATGAAAAATATATGAATGTAGTAATAAAAGAAAGAAAAGAGGAGAATTAAAAAAATTAGGAATAAAACGTGAAATTAGAAATTAAGTGTATGTAGTATATTTTTAGTATAACGATTTGCAAAGAAAATCAAATAAATGTGCGGCGAAATTAATTTACTTCTCACATACGAATGCATATTAATTGTAAAATAAAGGAAAACTTTTAATGAAGAACTTGGAAATTTAATAAGTTTAATGAGTTTTAGGATAATGTCGATGTAATTATTTAATATTTTGTAAATTGAATTACGTTATTCGATGTGAGAAGATATATTTTTCTCAAATCGACTCGTGGAAGATGAGGATCGATTTTATTTTTTAAATAACTTTTTAAATATGTGCATTTCTCGTAAAAAATTGCGAAATCATTTGTCACAAAGAACCATTAGTTTAAGAGTTATTTTAACTTTAATGTTGCAAAATTTAATATATAAAAAAGGAATGTACGAAGTGGCACTCATCTATTTAGAAGCTTCCTTTTTTGTACAGAAGTTTTACATTTTAATTGAAGTATCTCTTAAATTAATGGTTTTTAATTTTTAACTTAGCTTTTTATAAAGAATGAATAAAGACTTATGTATTTAAAAAATGAGTTTATTTAAAGAAAATTTAACAGAAAATGTCATCAAACAATATATTCTTTTTAATTTTGATTTTAATTTTAAAAATCTTTAATATCGACATGCCAATTTTTGTCTAAAATATTTTTCAATATTATCAATGGCTCCCGAAAAATTCGAACGGATCGACACCAATGAGACACAAGAATTCTAATCGAGAAAGCAGATGTGAGGAGAAAAGAGGATTATGAATATTTTAGGATTTTCGAAATCGAAGAACTTGACGAGTCATAGAGTTAATCCATAGTGGACGTCCATTCCTGATAAAAAAAAGTATTTTCAACAAAAGTTTCTAGAGCTATAACGATCCGTTGCATCAGTCGCAGCATCACGAAAGATGTCGCCAGTTTATCCTCCCAGTTGGTAAAAAAATTCTATCCCAGAATCTGACTTTCCGTTTTCCTCTCGACATTCTTCCGACGATAGTTTCGTCGATGAAAAATTTGCGAAATTCGACTCTCCTCTTCTTTTTCCTTCTCCTCCCAAGGATAATAGTACCGATCGATCGATCTTCGGCCAGCGATGAACCATTCCCACCATTTTTCGAAATTACGCTCCATGCGGAAACCACTTTCTCGTTTGCAACGAAATCACGAATTAAGTCAATGCTCGTCGTGGAACTTCGAAGTTAAGCGCGAAAGAGTTCTCCTCGTGTCGTGAAGATTTTGACGAGGAAGGATAAAAACTGACCGAGGTGACGCAACGCGACAAATTCGCGACGAGAAGAAAACTCGAGAAGTGCGATCGTGTCATTGAATCGCGTTTTAACGACCGGCTCGATAATGATTATACTATATAAGTGTAGATCGAGATTTAAGCGACATTGGGCTCGCCAGATGGGTCGCGTATTCCACGCCAATCGATCGTGTCCCCGTACACACTTACCAGCCAGTGTCACAGTCTCTTCGAAGCAGACGTTCATGATTTATAGAACAATCCGCAATCCAATTCTTATCTCAATTACCCAAGCTTTAAATCTTGAAAATGAGATTTCGTATAAGAAGTACCAGATGTATTTATACGATAAATTTTTGTTTTTTCAGTAAAAAAAAAACTTTCAAATGCGAAAGAAGAAACAATCTAGACATTGTAATCAGTCTCGATTCTTTTTTTATCGATGTATTGTAAAAATTTTCTCTCTGATTTTTGTATTTTTTATTTTTTTTTGATGTTAAAAATGTTAGAAGAATTTCTCTCTCCTTTTCTTTAATAGCAGCGAAAGTAAATTTCGGTGAAATCAAATTTTTTTTTTTTTTTTTTTTTTTATTTCTGTTTTCGTACATGCGAAGTTTGATAGATGACAAGATAAATAATTAATGGAAGTGATCTGAAATACATGCAGAATGTAGTTGCTTATAATCTAATCTGCTTGCAAGATGTATCTAGGCGTCGTAAGCGATATCATAGGCATCATAATGCTGTGCATGTATACCACCAATCGAAACAAGTTTATATCCTCTGGATATAACGGTTAAAGACGGGGGGGAGAAAATGTAAATCAAAATTAAACGCTATTTAATGAAGCGTTATTTTCCAGATTCATCAATGCATAAAATTTATGCAAATTTATATCTAGATTATGAATACCGTTTAATTTTAATTTACATTTTTTTCTATTTCTAACTATTTCTAAATTCGAAAGATTATGTAATTTATTCTAGGTTCGTGGAATATTCTATATACACGTTGAATTGCGTGTCGCTTATATAAAAATTCTTATTTTAACTTTTCTCAAAAAGTTTTGTTTTAATTTTAACAATATCATTGTGTCTACTTTTTTTAAAGAACTTTGTTTCATTCAGTAAAACAAGATTTCATTTAGGAGAATTCAAGAAACAAAACTATATGAAACTGTGTACCAGAGTGAAATTGAGTATCGTGTATGTATTTTTATAATTAATTGAAAAATCGTTATTTAGCAATTGTTTTTTATTACATTGAAGCGTTCGTTCGATGAAATTATGAAATTATTCTTTCATAAAATATATAATTGTAAATTTATTGTGTTTTCGTATATATTCTAATATCTTATTTTGAATTATTTTTAAAAATATATCACAGTCTCTTGATAATCAATAAGTCATATAAAGATATTTATTAACATTTCTAAATATCGAAATATTAGAGTTACGTTAAAATTAAACGTATTATTTAACAAATATTATAAATTATTATATAAATAGAATCTATATTATTTAAACACAATTTTTCAATATTATATCTGATAATATTACTTTTTTTTTCGTTACGAACAAAATTATAATACGGCAAAATAAAAATTTCGAATATCGAAGTTATTCACTTACATTATTTACATTGAAAATCGTTGCCAATTATTTTTGTTTTAATTATAAATAATATATAAATTTATAATTTTTAAATTTTTTGCACAGCTTGCGCATAAATCGTAACAAATGAAAATACGAAATCTATGCTATTATTTAGATCAAGGACAACGTATTGCATAATGTTTTAATTCTATAACGTGAAATCAAACTAAAAGAAAATTATATATTGTTATTAATTTAAATGTTAAGTTTGAATTTTTTACTTATTATTTTATACCTATTCATTATGAAAGTATTTAATTACACAATTTGTTTTCTAATAAATTAAAAAAATTATAAACCTTAAGTAAAGTGGTATAACTTTTATATAGATTTTCCTTTTCTTGTTACTTCGTTACAAAAGTGTTTACTTTTTTCTTTATATCGATAATAAAATAATTAAAAATATAAAATTTCCTCTCCTCATTCCTAAAGAGGTTAGTTCAGTTAGATTAGATTCTCTGCATACAAACATTTTAAATTCAGTTTGAGTTGTTTAATTGCCAGTCGACAACTGTTGGCTGAAACTTCATTTAAAGTAATCATGGGAGAGATACTGCATTAGAAAAGACGCTGCATAATTAAATCGGAATAGACTGTTGCACCTATTGTATAATAGGTTATCAAATTTGTTTCGATAATCGCTATCATTAAATATAAGAGAAAAATATACATCAATTTAAAAAAAGCGACGACGTTGTCATTTCACTGATAATCGATTGTAAATTTAAAAAATTTGATCCGATCATCATACTGCTTTCAAAAAATAACGAAACTTTTTTGTTCCTTTTTAAAATATATCTAATTGTAAGAAAAATGTTGGGAATTAATTAATGTGAATAATGGAAATAAATAATAATTAAATAATAATTAAAGGTAAATCGAAACAAATCGTATCGCATCTTATATTCCTCTTCTATAAAATACTTGTTCTATGTAAAATGTCTCTTTATAAGATATATTATTGAAAAAATTTATGTTACGAAACTCTAACACAGCGTTAATTAATTTGTCAATATCTCTCCTGCAATTATCAAATCGATATCAGTGCTTTTCTTTGCAATTATATATATTGTACAAAACGAGTAGTCGTTTAATTCTGTCTGAATTTTAATCGTAAACCAATTTGTTTTATGAAAAAATGTTTCGAACAAATTTCTTTTAATATTTGATAATTTTAATGTGTAACATTTGACTATGTGATTCGAAAGAATTCTAAATGTTTAGTAAAACACATATTAAAATATGTATTAAAATCTAATAATTATCAAGATAGTGTTTGATGAAAAATGAACACAAAAAATAAAATTTTATCAACCGATTCGGTCTCCAACCACCAATTTCTGCTGGAACATTTAAAAAATGAAATTTGTGAGCGACCTACGATACTCGAAGACACGAAGAATCCCATTGCAGGGAATATTATATTATAATATATTATAATATGTAATTCTTGCGTATATGTCAATCTCATTGGCTGATCGTTATACATATTAATCATGGTAATTAGCATTTTTGAATTATTTAAATTGAAAATCTATTAAAGAATTGTTTTTTTTAATTTTACTTTTTAACTCCTTTTATTCTTACTCGCCATTCAACATTCTTTCGAATTGTACAGTTAAATGATAAAGAAATTTGAGTTTTTTTTTATTATAATTAATCTCTTAGGTAAAAAATATATAAAAAATTAATCATTGTATTTATGTTCCTTTTAATATTAAAAAACTTTGTTGTTCGAAACATTTTCTTATTCGATAAATTCAGATAGCAGAGTTAAATGACTCAGCCTGTATAAGTTCAATATTTGTTTCATATCACGCCACGATTAAAAAAAGATGATTAGAGCACGTTCTATCAATATGAAAATTCAGAATGCATCCTAACTGTTTTTCGAATAATTGGTCATGCTTCTCTGGCCATTTCCCCCCCTCGTTCAGCGTTTTTAATCTCGACAGATACATCGATTATAGGTTCATTAAAAAATATATTCGTGTATTTATGAACGCGTAAATCTTCCTTTTTATATTAAAAGGATTTTCATGGAAGAAGGATTAATGAATATGAATAACCTAAGTGTTTCACAAAATGAAGCGTGTCAAAATTTTTTCGAAAGAAAGGATAAAAATATGAAATATATTTCGAGCGATTTCTACTTTTAAATATGATAAAATAAAACTTTTAAAATAATTGGAAGGATATTTTTAAAATTTACAAAAATTATTATTTCGATAAAATAGATCTTTTGTCGCGTGACTTTCTATCATTGATCAGACTAAAAGTGAATGAACGTTCGTGACGAAATAAGATTTTAATGTATAATTTGATTTAATTTATTCAATAGACGGAAAAATCCCATTAGTGTACGAAGATTTTACTTTTGCTATAAATGGCAAGAGTAATTAATTAAAGTAAAAGAAAAAAAAAAAAGAAGAAGAAAGAATTTAAAAATAGATACGAAATTGAAATATACCACCACGCGTTTTAAAACGCAATTCTTACGAACGAAATATAAATTCACGATTTTATATCCGCACATATAATTTAATCGAATCGAGGGCACGCTCGAAAACATCTGAGATAATTTGCATTTGAATCGAAATACAGATTGTTGATTGAATATCGAGCTATAGATTAAAAAATGCTCGTAGAAACTGACACGAACAAATTTATGAAAATCATATTGCTGTTATCGTGGATGCATATTTTTTTGCTGACATCTCTTTCTCGATTGGCCGTGGTTTCGCAATCTCTTCGTGGATAAAAAGGGCTTGGATGCATGCACGTGTTTGAACATTTTGTATCTCATTTATCTGTGAAATGTGCAAACTGAATCGTAATTACGATTCTATTTTTCGTTGCTTCAAATTTTCAATACACGGAAAGAGAAGACAGGAAAGAAATCATGGAGTTACTTTTCTTATTCAGAATGATATGAATCTCGTAGCATGATCTCATTTCAAATAATAAATTATAAATTTATTTTATGTTTCATATAAAATGTTATATCTAATGAAAAAATAATTATAATATGATATAGATTTTTTTTTAATAAATTAATGCAGATTGTTATTCCTTACAAGGCCATTAAGGCTTATATATAAAAGTAAAAAATTATTTTAAGAGATATCTTAATAAATTGTAAAATTTCAATTTTGTAAAATTTATCATATAAAAGAGAAAGATATTTTCTTGTTTACGTTTTTTTTTGTAAAACCATTTTAACTGGCTTAGTAGTTTTTATTATGGAATAATATTCTGTGCCAATTAGAAAACTATTAAAAAATGATTCTATTTAAAAAAAACGAATTTGATCTTTTTGTATATGTTTTCTTTTCTATTCTTATGTGAAATATTTTTTCATAAAAATAATAATAATAATTTACGAATTATTTGATCTTACGTTATGACACTCATTTTATATAAACTTTATTGATAATTCTTCTTTAATTAATCTTACCTTAATGTATTCATGTTTCTTACGTAACTTCGGAAATATTTGCACACAATATATCAATTGCATTAGCTGTGCATTTATATTGGTCTTAATGAAGAACATTTTGAATATTATTTAAATTAAAAATTAATTAAAGATCATCAGTCATTATTAATTTCTGATTTTATACTTTTTTAATTAATATTGAACATATCTTCGAAATCGCAAGGTGAAATATTACATATTGAATTATTATTAAATTACACTCTTATTTTATCAAAAAAACTAATCGTTAAATACGAAACAATTACAAAACATTTTTTAATATATTATCTAGATCATTATACATATTATTAAAAAGTTATTAATCCAAATCCATATACAATTGAAACCACGAAACCAGAGATTAAAATCTTATTTCAACGTCAATTAATTTATTCCAATTTCTAATTTTTTAATCTCACTTCAAATCAAAGTCAAATAAAAATTCATTTAACTAGCTAATCTAACCTGTTTCTATTTGTATTTTGTATTAGTTTTCTTAATCTGGCCGCCACGGAGGCCATTATAGTAATCGTAGCAATCGTAGCAATAAACCTGATTAAAACTAATCTAATCTAAACTGTTTCCAAGAAAAATCGTTGCAAAATAACAACATTTTAATTAACAACGAATAAAATCAATAATTATCATTACATTTACAAATAATTACAAAATATTTACAATTGATCGTATTATGCCGGTTGAACGGCAACAGTTAAATGACTCATCTCACGTGTACACATGTAACTTAATTTCCCTTAATTTGTAACTCTGAACTCGTTGTAACGAGTCGTTCGTTGGCACAATAAGAATAAGAAATAAGAGATGCCCGATCGATATGGAAGAGGAGGAAACGTTAGCATGCCGGTGGCAGTGAAGGAAGGACAAGGATGAAGAGGCGCGTGACCGAGCCCGATGAATGAACGCCGCCGCTTAAGTGGCGTGTATACGCGTGTATTACGCGCGATGCGTGTCGGTGAGCGGCGCGCGCGCGAATCAATGGACGAATTCAAGTCGCGTATTTTCGCCTCTGCGTCATGGAATCCAACACCGCCTATGTTCATTAATGATACTTTGCGAAATCGTGATTCCCATCCAGATTGGAATGGAACGTATATAACCAACCACCTCTGTGTTCCATTCCTATCTATATATATATATCTCTCGGCAAATGGCTCGATAATCGAGTGAAAATTCCACGAATTATCGATCGATCGTCGAATATTTCGCGAACCGCATTCGCGAAACACGGGTGGATTTGTTTAATGAATCTCCAGGAACGGAGAAAGGACGAATCAATTGCGGTGACTTTCTCATTCGATTTTATTCTTTCTCTTATAAAGTCGTGCGTTCCCCTATAATCACGGAATTGCGCGATTCGCTTTTATTCGATCGTATTATTTGTTCGACAAAAATCGATCTTGCTTCCTTTTTGGAATACAATTCTCGATCTTGCTGGTTTACACGCTCCTTTTACGCATACAGTCGCGTGCAAAAGTTTTAATCGGAATTCTCTTCCGTTTTATGTTTGAAAAGTGATGTTTGAAAAAATATTAGGCGAAAGATCCATACTTGTTTATAAAATTAATAAATTAGTTTGTGTGCAAAAGTAAATTAATCTAATTTAATTGAATCTTGTAATTAATTTCGATTCGTTTGAAAAAGCGATATTTTTTCCAATCTTTGTTTATCCAAAGCAAGAAAATGTTGGGCGAATGTTGATATCTGAACGAATTTTAAACGGGTTGATTACTTTTTTATCAATTGGTATATTTAAAGAAGCATTTAATATTGTAATAATCATTTTGTTACGGGCTCTTTTTTCGCATAATGTTTCGTAATGCACATAAAAAATATAAGTTTTCATCTGGTTCGCTCAATCCAAATAGATATTAATTCAAATGAGCATTATTCGAAATTTTTAAAAGAAGAATGAAATGAAGTTCTTATTTCGAGATTAATCGATTCTTTACGATGCTACTATGCTATGTTGTTATAAAACATAAAAATATTAATAACAATTTGCAACAAGGAACAGATTAATTAAAATATTATAAGATTCTTTTTATAAAACGTGGTTAGAATTTTTACATATACTAATTTAATAATTTTGTAAATAAATAATAATATAATAAACAGCGTTTATTTCTTTTTATTTATTTTACTTTTTTCTTCTAATAATTAGTGAAATCATAAAGAATAATATAAAGAAAGAAGAAAAAAAATGTAACTAACTAACCGAAAATTTTTGCATGCAACTGTACGTTCTATCACTTTGTCTTTTATTTCGAAATAGCGTAAGATAAAAAAGTCGCTAGACGTATCACTGGTCAAATGAATTATCGCGTGAAAACAAAGAACAAAGAATAATATCGATACGAATTTCGATATCTGAGCAATGAGCAACATTGCGCTTTTTGTCGCACCGAAGTCGCGTATATCTATCTATATTTCCATAATATTGTTGATGGCGTAACGATGTTGGAAATCCAACACGCGTAGTTTTTTTTTTTTTTTTTTTTTTTCAAAAAACGAGAAGAAAAAATGAATTGACAACCATCGAACCGTATCTCCAACATCCGAATAAATAGGGGGGAAAGTCGTGCAATATCGATCGCTCCAAGCTTTTTTTTTATCACGATGGAATGATGGCCGATCGGTCAGAATCAAAATTTTAAAGATTAAAATCAAAATTTTAATATAAATAAAGAACTTTTATCTAATAAGAAGAGGAAAATTATTTTGGTAAAATTCAACAACGAGAATTGATATTTAATTTGAAACAAAAATGAAAAATTTGTAATTTATAGGAAACGAAAAGTTATAATTCAATCGATCATTTATTTTATAAGTGTGAATAATTAATAATGTTATTAAAGAATTTGTTACAAATAAAGTAACTGATATTTTCTTAATCCACACACATGCGTTTAAAATTCACACTGGATCCAATTTTATTTCAGAATAATAAGAAAATATTAAATGAACACCTTTTAATTTAATTTAATTTAATTTGTCAACAAGTTGAACATAAAATTAATATTTTTTATTGTATATAGGATAGACTAGAGATTAATATGAAATGAAATCATTTACTTAAAAAATATTTAAAAAGTATCTTTGAATATATAGAAAGAAGTAAGAATATATGCGATAAACTCTTTCGAAAAACAATGGAATAAATGATATTATTTTTACTATACAGATTTTTATTTATATTTATTTGTTATTTCAATAAAAATAAAATTAATATTTGATGGGATTAACAAGAAATAACTGCAATTAATGTAAAATAAATGTATCGTTATTTGAAAAACAGCATAAATATTATTTAATTTAGATTTAATTTTTATTCTTCTATATAATTGAAATACCAAATTTGATCATAATAAAAATAGCTTAAAATTTTATTTCGCTAAAAATATTTATTCGAAAATATTATTTTGTTTCTAAGTTATCACAGATTTCAAAAAATTTAAAAATTTAAGTTTCTTATTAATTATAGGAAACAATAAATATTTAAATATTAAATATTAATTAACATATCGTATTTTGTATTATATATAAAATATCATTGAAATCAAAAAAATAAGATTCCATTAAAAATGATTCCAAAAAAATTTTTTTTAAGCATCCACGTTTAAAAGTGTAAATCTACGCTGAAATTGAACCGAAGTGTAGAGATATATGCTTAAATGATTTTTTTTTGTATATTCGATTAAAAAACATAATTATTTATAAATTTTTTATTAATAATATTAAATAGAATTATAATGTACATGATAAAAACGTAATACATATGTTTCAAAATTTTGAAACATTACTTTAAATTCTAAAATATTCTTAAAAAGGAAAAACTAACGAAAAAAAAAAAATTGTTAGGATCATAAAATATGTACTTAAATTAAATTCTAATGTAAATAAATTATAAATTATATTTAACAATATTTGTGAAATTTTACGAATAAATGTTATATATTTGGAATTAGTTATTTTATTTTTATTGATTACGTACATATAAAAAGAATTTATTTTAAAACATTTCACTGTCTGGTATGAAATCGTGTCAAAATATTTTTTCATAAAATATCAAATATGTTTTGAACACTACATACTTTATATATTGGAACGTGTTCTTCAGAATCAACGTTATGAATCAACGTTAAACTTCAATATGCATATATTCAGCTATTTGAATAACACCATATCTATATAAGTATAATAACATTTTTTTTTTAACAAATGCAACAACATTTGATTTTGTATACATTTTACATGTAATATTGTGAATACAATATAAAGTAATAATAATTATTGTGCAATTTTTCTTCGCATCATAAGGATTTTCAATCTAGTCCACGTAACATATCAATGATTCACAAGTTGACAAGGAAGAAAGCGTTGGTTCATCTCTGTGTCGGCTCCAACGGCGGAAAATTACAGGAGTTGCGCGCATTCAAATTCTTCGAAAGCGAGTATGCGATTCGTCGAGATATCGTCGCAAGCCTTTGGAAAGATGAACAGAGAGGTCTTTCTTTAGCGCGTGACGCGGTGCTTGCTCGTTCGATTATCTTAATCGGCGATAAACGGCTACTTTAATTCATTTCCAGGTACTATCGACTCGAGTGCTTTCTTTCCGATGAATCATCGCTCTGGCACGCGGTGATGTCAATCTTTGCACAGCTGACTTGGAAAAAATACCAACGAAAGCCTCACCTTCGCGAATCAGACGATCCTTCCTGCATTCTTTCGAGCCGTTGCGCTCGACTTTGGCCCCGTGGCGCCGAACCAATCGTTTTCACTGCCCGCACCTTTGCCTCCGCTCTCGTCGACATTTTCGCTAAAATGTTACGATCCAAAATCGATGCGCGCGCGGCAAAGAGAAACGTAAATACGATGTCACCTTGCGAGAAAAATTCGATTCCTCGATCGTCTGTCGATCACGAAATACGCAAAATCATCCTCTCTTCGTCGAGTTAAATATGCTCAGGTGATTAAATAAACGCAATACAAATTCCTGCGACTTATCTATAGAATTCTTGAGAGGCTTCTTCCTGCGTCCAAACACGATCGTGATTATAATAGAATAATGAACGATATCCTCGTCGATAATAGATATAAAAATAACTATATACAATTTTTTATTTTATGTTATTCAAATTTATTATTAAAGATTATTATCTACGGATAAATGATATTTCATTGATTTTTTTTTTTTAAATAAAGAATAGATTTAAGTTAATTATACAAAATTGTTAATTTCAATTAATCTTTTCATTAATATCGATTAATATTCTCTTATTAATCCTAATCCTTGATTATCGATCTATTATTCAATTCGTACATATTCAGAACTTACATGTTTAAAAGCTATATTAGATTCCGTGATCCCATCAGTAGAATTTGTAACTACATGAATGTATTATAAACCAAATTGATTTCTCCTTGGGTTGCATTGCTAAATGTAGATATCCCTTAGGAGTTGCAAACTTCAATTAATGTGTCAAATTGTGCATACGACATTTCACGTCCGATACTTCGCGACCACCCCCTTTAATTTTCTAACTCACGATGTAATACTGCTTCAGAAAATTGTATCAAATGAATGAGCGGGAGATGCGCTTATAAATTAATCGCGTTCGAATCCCAAGAAGTGAATCGTGGAAATATATGTATATACGAAACATATCGTTCATCTATAGGCGTGTTCGATCTATTTTCTCCTTTTTGATGCAAACGAAGGCAAAGCGGAACAAGATACTCGCCTTTTTTATTTGAAAATCAATGACTCATATATTCTCGCGAGCAGTTTTATCGATGCATGAAAAAAAAAAAAAAAATCACATCTTTCGATATTTCTGTCAAACGCTGCTCTCGCAATAGTTGCTTTCGCGAGATCGTATTCGTGTACATATCTCGAACAATTTAATCGTCGATTCGCGCGTGCGAGGGAGCGAGAGGGGAGAAGCAATTTGTAAAAAGGATGGAATAAACGGATAAACGGAAATGAAGAAAAAGAGATTATCGACGGTGGTCGACGTTTGATTCGTGGTCACAGCTGTTCGAGGATGGAGCATTGCCGCCGCTTGAGGCCAGCACCGCTGATTTGTCACGCAGAATCGTGTATTGTATTAAAACTACGATTGCGATGCGTTTTTCGTTTAAACTGGATTTTGAGCATGCAACAATTAAGATCCATAGATTTTTATGCGAGTGGTTACATTGCATGTGTTTTTTCTTTTTTTTGTTCACAAAACGGATTAAATTCTTCATAAGTGCTGTTTCTAGTAATGGTTCGATAAATAGAGATTTGGATGATGAAGGACAGCAGATCTGCTTATTATGCAATATATGTATATGAAAATACATCTTTTCGTCGTAATTATTAACTTTTGCAAATACAGTCAATTAATTTATACATGAACTTTGTAATATTATTCTACTTAGAAGAATAAATAATGTTTTTATACGGCTCAAAATAACGTGTAATATTTAATTGTAATTTAGATATTATTTTAGATTATATTATAAATAATTAATTAATATCTTCATTTTTGAATTTTTATATAGTTTTAAGAATTTTTTTAACTTTATCTATAATTAATCAAAAGACGTTTTGCTAAATTTAAAAAAATTAATTAAAAATTATCTTAGATCCTCACTGATGCCGGAAAAAATAGGTAATCTTGCATTATTATCTGTAGATACTTACAAAAATTTACAAAAGATATTTATAAAAATTTAGATTTGTCGAAGATAATTGAAAAATTTGCATTAAATTTGTACTTTAATAAAAATAAAATAAATTGATTTCGGTACAATAATTGAATAATAATATTTATTTTTTTTATATATTATATATTTGTTTTTAAAAAAAATATTTATTTCAATGATCTTTTATTTTATATAAATAAAAATTAAAAAATTTATTTTACATAATAACTATTTGAAATTATATATATAAACATTATATCAAATTCTTAAATAAGTAATATTATATTAAGAGCGACGATATTATTTTTGCATCTGGATGAGCATCAGAACGTTTGATCCTCGCTTGGTCAGTCGTCTATTAAATTCTTTTGTTTTGGATCAGTTGCCGTCTGCTTTCTTGACAAATTTTTGCAGAATAGGGATTTGAATTCGAATTCGTTAGAACGATTTCTGCTTTCAAAAAAGTGTGATTTTTCGCATGAATTCATCAAAACGATTTCAGTTTTTCAAATGAATTTTTTCAAAAATTAATACATTACATGATTTAAATTTGACTTTAATTTAATTCTCTTCTCTTATCTGAAAACTTCAAGTAAAAAAGAAAAAATTTAATTAAAAAACTTTATCTTAATTTGAAGGAGTATACTTTTCCACTCAAGATATTCTGGATTCCTAATTCTTTAGAAAATCTTTATTTAATGAGTACATTGATTGATATATTTGAGTAAACTTGGTATTTTTAATATCATTGATATATATTTATATTTATATTGTTATACACGTTATTCCGCTTTAACTGAATATCGAAATCACGAAGAATTAAAGTTATCAAAAAAATGTTTTAACAAAACTTATTCGATTCGAAAGAAAACATTAAATTGTATAAACAATTTTTTTACAAATCGAATAATAGCGTAGATTTCAAAGTCAAGTTAATCTTATAATAGAATTATATAATTTTTAATGTAATCGATTTAGAAAATATTTCAATTTCAAGAATATGATTCCGTATTGTGGAATTTACAAGATAAAAAAATGATAATCTTATGATTAGTTTTAGTTCAATAAAATAACTTTCATAGAAACACATAAAAACTAAATACACTGACTATCTGTAGAAATTATTCTACTGAATTAAAGCCAATCACAGTAATTGTTGTTATCTTTCAAATTTTCCTTTCGTTTAATAATATCAATTCAATATTTCAAAATAATTTCAATTAATAAAAAAATAATTTTAATAAAATTTCTCGATTCGATCAGATTGAACGAGAAAATATTTTCTCAGAATTATTTTAAACATTAAAATAATTATTTGAATGTTTATAAAATTGATTATCCTTCAAATTATTGATTACATGTTGTAGATAAAATTTATAAATCCAGATAGTATATCTTATGTTCAATTTTTTTTTTCTCGTATGACGAACAATTTTTGAAAAAAATCTGAAAAAAATTTCTTAAAATTTTTTTTCATTTTAAAAATTGAAGTATGATTTGAATATTTTTTTATGAATAGAAAGTAAAATTATGATTATATATTTTTTTATGAATAGAAAATACATTTTTTTTTTATTTTGAATTTTAGGAATTTATTTTTTTTAACTATTTCATTTTTAAAAAAATTTCTTAAATTTCATAAATTGAAAAAATTCAATTCAAATCTTATAATATAATTGTAATTGAAGTTGTTTTTAAATAGAAAATAATAAGTTTTAAAATAATATAATAATAAACGATCCATACTTTTAAAAATATTTTTATTTACTATGTATTCAATGATTATTTTCAGGAAAAAAGTGTATATATTATAAACTGGATTTTTTCGAAAATTAATTAGAAAGAAACCTTTCTACGATTATTTACCATTAATATTATATCGATTATAATGATGTACTTTACGGTACAATAAGATGGAAACTCTATAATTTTAGAAACATAAAATTATACATTTTATTCCATTGTATAGAAATACATAAGTCTGATAAAAGGATTAATTTGAAATTTGAATTAAAACGTGAATTAAAATTTATTGATTACCATCGTTTGTCGCGTTCTTTTGATGTTCCAATTAGTAACTAACGATTATTGTTATGGTTATCGTATTCTATCGATAATTTTTGATATATTGATAATATCGTTAAAATATTGAATAAATAATTAATATTATGTTTTTTAAAATTATTAATAAGATTCATAAAAATATATATAACAAGTTTAATACAAACGAATAAGCTTTATTCAAAAATTATACGTTACTTCAGCTATTTCCATTTGTGTTATATCTTAACGATATTTTAAACAAATATATTTAAAACTAAACGAAATATGATTAATTCATAGATAATAATATTAACATTATAGATATCATTATCTCTAATAATAATTTTAAATGAGAAAAAATAGGAATTTCAATTATTCCCATTCTTTATCAACCTCAATGATATTATTGATAACCTTTTATTATTATCGATATCTATATTACACAATTCTAGTTCGAATGAAATGAAAACGTATCCACTGTAACCTAAATGCGACAACAGCGAATTCAACCGTGTCTGCCTGGACGAGTAATCTCCACCGCGAAGAAACAACTTTCGCTTGCCGCGTGGGTTTCGATAAATCTTGATCTTGTTTCGAGGTGATAGTTTAACCAACCGTGACTTACCCACGCATCAATTTTAATCTATAATAGCCTTTCTCGTTTTACGTAAGTTAGAGAAACATAAAGTTAAAGTTCGTTCGCATACCATCGAATATAAATAAATCATGAAAACAAAGAAATGTGATATAATTCCAATTGAAAATCATTGCAAGTTTGATTGACATTTGATCGTTATGTCATTGATTAATACGTATATACACGATTTATCTAAAAAATAACGAGATTTATTTTTTTTTATATGTCTAAGGAAACTAGAGATGACAAAAATGTAAAAAAAAAAAAAAATATAGGTACATCGATACTAAATGTCATCGATTAATTACCATCGATATATGTTATTCGACTATGATGAAATATGGATGATTATAATATATTTTCTTAAAACTTTAATTAAGCTTTTATAAGATTTTTTATAAAATTTTTATTACATATAAATCAATATTTTTATAGGATACTATTTAATAATATAAGTTGACATAGCATAGATAATCGATTTTTTTTTTTATCAAAGTTAAGCCTTTGTTAGTTGTTATACATCGAGAGAATCATTTTAACGATATTGATATTGTGACGGAAAATAAGTATTTCTGAATAAAAAAAAATATATAATTTGAATATAAAAACTTGTCAAATATCAAATGAATTTTATTTAAGTTCTGGTAAAAAGAAAAATAGTTATGTGTTTTACAATGAAAGATAAACGCAATCTCGAAATATTTATAATTTCTGTTAATAAATATTCTGATTCATTATCAAGAATTTAATATACGAAGCAAGTAGTTTGATATTTATCACGTATTTTTTAAAAAATTTTAAAATGATTCGCTAAATAGAATGAAAATATCAATGATTTTGATGTATTGAACTTCAAATATCAATCGATAAAAATATCGATGTATTCTCACGCCATCTATTAATTATTTATACCATTTTTTAAATTATGTATATGCACATATATAAATTTTTCATAAACAGAAAACAATGCAACAGAAAGAATAAACATAAGAATGAAGTAATAATATAATTGAATGAAGTAATAAAATGTTTTTTAAAACGTCTCTCACAAAAATATAATGGAATAACGATGAAAAGTACAATGCATTGTTGATGGTAGCTAAAAAACAAATATCTAGTAATAGCTATTTACTTTATTTGACTCTCTATGATTATTTCTCGTATTCAAGAATAATAAAAAAAAAAAGCAATGAAAGGAACTTGCTACGATAATATTTCAATCATATAAGCAGTCGTGACAAGGATACAACAAACCTCTAAAAGTCTATCTTTGCACTAGTTGATCATCAATGCAATAATGCCAAAAGAATATACTTTGAATAAAATGAATGATTTTTATGAATTTTTATGAACGATTTTTTACAATTATTTTTTACAAATTCTTGAATAAAATAAATGACTTTTATTATAATGAATTTCATAAATTTTTAATTTATATAAAAGAATAGTAAAAAAACAAGAATTTGTCCTATGCATATCAATTTTGGATTTTTTGTATTTTATTAAATTTTTTATTTCATTATTTTAGTAAAATGAATTTTTATAGCTAAAATTTAATAACAGTTATCACTATATTTAATTTATTATTTAAATATGATTCAATATGTTACAGTTTTCTGTAAAAATAAAATTTCTTAAATAATATTTTCCTCAAAAATGAAAATGTGACATACGTGTTATATATATTCCGTTTCCGTTTTGGATCTTTCTATTACTTCAGTTCTATTACTTTTTGTACATGCTTTGTATGTATTTATATTGGGAATGGGAACAGGAATGAGGGCCAGCTGTCGTAATGAGGTTAATCAACGCAGATGACACGGAAGTTCTGACGATAACAGATATCGTGATAGCTACGTATATTTATTTTATAAATAAATTAACGCCGCACCGGATTGCGAAAATAAATCGAAAGTCGAACATTTGAACATCACTACATTTTTCATTTTTACAATTTTATCGAATCGAATATCGAATTCTCTTTTTTAAATTACTTCGATCAATTATTCCATTTTTTCGAAATAAGTTTATTGTCTTTCTAGTCGATCACAAATGGAAATTCCCGGAAATGGACGCTTATTTTATCTCGGTTGATTAATCAATATATCGAGCAACCGTGTCGACTGCATCGCTTAATCGCATTTATCGTAATCCGTCAGCGTCCCAAACTACTAGTCGCTTGGCATCAATTGATCGGTTGCATTCGCTATGTCGACTATTTCGAATATCGTCGTAATTAATTCTTTGTACAGTGTTGCCGTTCTATTCACTTGAATATGTACGAGGTTGTGAGAATCGTATCGTTTCCCTCGACATTTCGACTCGAGACGATATCGAAGTCGTAAACAAAAATAAATATTGCGTGAAATAAGAGTTGATTGAAAACATACCTTGGCAACGCGTAAATCTTATTTACTTAAAAGAGAAGAAAAGGAAAGAGGGAAAATCTTACTTGATTCACAAACTTATACAAAAGAAAAAGTGTACACACGTTTGTTAATTCACTTGACGGTTACGTTTAGACTCGATTAGACACGAGTTCGGACGAGTTTAGCCGAACTTGGACGAATTAAAAAGAAACAGATATACTGTCTGGAATCAAGTGATTTTACTTCGCATGCGCGGACTTGAAAACATTTCAAACGAAAATTTCAAACTCGGCATCGACTAAACTAATCGCACGATATCTGAAATTGGTGTTACATATTACGGAGCAAAATCACGATAATCGGACCGAAAAAATGATCGTGTCCATGTTCGAATACGATTACAATTTATTCAAGGCACGTTGCAACGATCAATTTCAAGCAGAAAAGCGAAAACGGAACAAAGATGAGACGGTGCTTGGTTAACTCGAGAGAAGGAAAGCGTATGCACGATTCGAAAGAAAACCTGTTGAGCGATTATTACCCTTCTCGCCCTCGACTCTCGCCACTTTTTCCCCGAGTGTATTATGACGACGATGAGGACTATTCTCTTCTCGTGTCGACTTAAGAAGCTCCATCAGGTGTTCGCGTGCTCGCTCTCGCACTGATTTTCTCCTGAAATAGAAATATTTGTTTAATTTCATTCAACAAATCTCTTTATACGTGTATATAAAGAAATACAAAGATATAATACATAATTGTAACTATATATACGTATAATTATAATCTTTATTTGCGTATTTGTCTGTGAATATTGTTGAAAAATCATATCCATGATTAAGTTTAAACATATGAGAAAAATTGATGCAATCTTATGAAAAAAGTTAATCATGTTGTGTATATCAATAATCAAACGTGATATTCTATTCAGAATCGATAAAAGAGAATCTGAGTGTAACACAATAGCAGTAGCATAAAAATAAATAATCAGTCATGTTATATAAGATTAGAGATTTCTATTACATGTTATTTGACCATTCACAATGCTATTCGAGTTATTAATGCTAGAAATCCAAAATCAAATATGGATTCCTTATCTTCAAAAGTATATTATTATAATTTATTTAAATTAAATTAATTTATTAAATTTACTGCGTATAATCATGATCATTTCTATTCTATAGATAATAAAAGAAAACAACTTATGCTGAGCACTTTCAATTTGGCGGTCTGCTGTAACCTTAAAACTGATACATATTCAAGCACAGACGAGAAAACGACAAAGCGTACAGATTTCTAAACTCGTTACAATTTCTGAATATATAGAGGAAAGGACGGTATACTAACTATCTTATAGTTTTATATTTTTTTTTAAAAATCTAATATATAATTTAAATTATTTTAAATTTTTGTATAAAATATCTATAGATAAGATGATAAGGTTATGCATGAAAAAATATGGAATTTAACATATATTATGAAAATAAGTTAGAAATATTATGGCTCTCTCTAAAAAGAAAAAATAGATTTTTTACTAAGAATCTTAATTTTTAAGATAAATTGAAGAATATCAGCAAAAATGAATGCATTTTCAATGTTTTTTTAACTTTGATAAATAAGTTTCTTTGTTAAGTAATTAATAAATGCAATATGTTACATTTTCTGCTAAATGTGGTAATTATGCATTAATAAAAGAAAAGTAGCTTTTATCGCCTTGATTTTGACATATAGAATGAAGCAATAATTCTAATCTTGAATATTTTTTGAATAATTTTGTTACTTTTAAAAATATTGAAAATTTTATGGAACAGTTTATGAAAGGTTTTCAAATATTTTAAGATCATTTCCATTTTTTTAAATTGATTGCTGTATTTTTTTATTCATGATAATGGAATAAACATAAGAATATTAATGAATTCCACGACTTCTATTTCAAAATCATTTCAATAACAAGTACAGAATTAAATAACAAATATTACATTTAAATACCTATATAATTATAATTATCGTTGATATAATTGAATCATTTGGACATTTTTTTATCATTTTTATACATTTTTATTTCTACGACGAAATAAAATATTACAAGAAATAGATATAGTGATCGATAAATCTTTCTTTCATTAATAGGAATAGATTATTCAAGTAAATAGTTTGGATGGAGCAACGTTATTAAATTTTGATGATAAATTAATTTCGAAATGAAATTATTTTTATTTAACGAACAAATAGATATGCTTCTTGTATATGAAAAAAGTCGACAAAAATTCAGTGAAAGCGGAAGCACTATACATTGAATGTTATCCGGGTCATATCCATCCCTCGCATTGTATATTTTAACGGATACATGAAAAATTAAAAGATACTGAGATCTTAAATACGCGACACAATGAACGTAAGAAAGTGTGTCAAAGAAACGAAATCGGTGATTAGTGAACTTTAATCCTCAGATTAGTTGTTCATGACAAATTGAACGAAAATTCTAGAAAATTAATAATGTATTAAAAATTCTTGCCAAACATAAATTTCATCCTTATCACTTGAATAAGAATTACAGGATCAGATTTTTAAAACCTGTGTTACTTTCTGTCAATGGAAATACTGATTTTCTTTATATACAATATTATTTATCGATAAGAAAATTTTTATTAACAATGAACAAGTAAATTTGCATAACGAAAACTAAATTAAACGATCGTACAACTAAATATATATCATTAAGCTCATAAAATGTGATGTGCTATTACAGGCAAAATAATCTGATTTAATTACAAATAAAACACTCACTACCACAAAAAACTTTATACGAACTTACTATTGTACAGAATGTACAATCGAATATTCAACGGATAATATGATATCAACACGATGGTTGCTCACTATATTATATACGTATGAAAGGCAGCTCTCAATAGCATCTTGCCAAATCGATAGAATATGGTGGGCTAGTATTATGGTCAGCTCGTTCACCAGATATCACGTCGAGTTTGATTTTTTTCTTTGAAAAAATATTGTATATCGAAAAAAGATAATAATTATAACAACAAAAAACACGAGACAAAAATTTATTGCAGCAATTAATCAAGAAATGATAAGAAATATTCAAACTTCGGCATTCGGCGATACCAATGTTGCATTTATTTAAACAGACACTACTCCGATCGATTTATTTATAAGGTAAGATGATAATGTCATTTAATTTGTATTTATTATTGGAAGAAATTTTAATAAATATTATATTAATATTCAATAGAATGTTATGTTTTAATGTTCTATTGAATATTTTCTTCACAAGAATAAGAAAATGTAGCAAACAATAAAAAAAAAAAAAAAAATAAAAGTAATATTCAAAAATTCTTTACTTATAAAAAAATTATTACAATCACATTATGGCTTGTATTGTATAATTTTCGTAGAAAAAACTTTTTAATATCTTTAAAAATAACAAGTATATTCAAAGTGATAAAAATTTATTTTACTCTGTGTATGAAAAACAGTATTCTAAATAACTAATTTTCTTATAACTTAATTGATGATCTGTTATAGTTTTCAAGATATTTAAAAAATGATTATTGCTACTATTGAATTTCGTTATACGTACGCATCTTGGACAGTATCATATCAATATATGATCGTTGTTTATCTATTGTTCTCTACAAAAACAATATCGATTGTAAGATGAATAACCTATGAATTAAAAAAGCTATTTTCTCGTGTATTTTTATGAGCTTGAAATATCTCGACCATAAAATTGAACATTCCACAAATCCTTTAGATCCGTGAAATTCGACTATAAAATACAAAACAATGGCCAAAGTTACAACGAGCATAATGCTGATATTGCTGTCATTGTAATTTTGATGCGAGATTTATTTTATATTTTATTTTCATTATATTCTGCAGTTCTGAAGATTTCATGGAATTTCCAAGTTCTTCACGAATAGATAATAAATATGATGATATTAACTGATTTGTACATTTTATACATTTTACACATTTTGATACCAATTGCTGTAATATGTTTATACTATTTTATATAAACAATTGATAAATGATAGTCATATTAGTGATGATAGTGTTGATATGTTATCACGGACATATATGTACAGGCAAAATTCTAGTTGCAATTTCGGAAATTGTAAAAAATTGTTGATTAAATTATAAGAAAAAAATTATTTAGAATGATAATCTTAATAACGTAATACTAAAATCATTTCTATAATATCCTCAATAATGCATGATTATCTTAAATGTTTTTTTTGTAAATACAAAAATTACTGAGGAATCAATTTATCAGCAAGCTATAATCTTTTCCTCTAATTTAATGCTCTATTGGCTCTTTGATATAATGTAATGAATATGGAAGTGAAATGATAATGATGTAATGATATTGCTCCGAGCTCCTGTGTAATCAATTTAGGGATTAATATGATTTGTAAAGAATATGGATGAATATAGATGAGTATTTTGTAATGCATTTTTTTTATTAATGAAAAAAAGACAGATGAATTTGAAATCGTAGAATCATAGAACTTTGGAAAAATATAGAAATCTTAATTTAATCGTATAGGATCAGAATCAATCTTTGAAAAATTATTTTACTAAAAATATGCAATTTTAATTTTATGCTAAATAACATAGATAAGTTCAGAAATATGTAAACAGTATAATAAAACTTATATTATTTTTTTTATATCTTCTTTCATATCAAAGAAACAGTAAAGAAAATCATTTTAATTTTTATTAATTTATTTATTATTACTTATTTAAAAATTATTAATTACTAATTATTTTAACTTATATTTATATAAATTCATTATAGTTAATTTAATAAACAACAATCATATACAAATATTTTATCGTTCTTCTCGATATTTGTCCAGATTTCGCCACTCTCTTTGTGATCGATCAGTTTTGCTTCGTGAAATATTTATTAATTTAAAAAAATCAGAGACAATAAAATATAATTATTACAATTCACTAATTTGTCATAATAAATTTTCAAATTCAAGTGATTAAAAAAAAAATCAATTCATCAACACAACATTGAAACTCTTCAATTTTTCCGAATAAAAAAACTGTCAAGATGTGTTCTCTTTAATTTCAAATTATCACGATATGCATTCGAAAATAACATTGCCTTTATATCTTATCTTATACCAGTCTTATCTTTACAAAAACAACGATATTTGGTATGACTCACGATTTTTTTCCCATTTCTTTTCCCCACCTTAATATCGCGAGAAACGTTGTTTCCACTCCTCCTGCGAAAGGAAAACATGCACCGTCTTCGAATAGTTTGCCACATAATAGAAGTGCAAGTTTATAATTGTAGCAACGAACCGGCATTCCGGGCGAGAGAGACCGTTTGCAATTTCTCTCCATGATGCGATGCGCAAACCTTCGTTGGAGA
Organism: Apis florea; assembly: GCF_048593485.1. Classification (NCBI taxonomy): domain Eukaryota; kingdom Metazoa; phylum Arthropoda; class Insecta; order Hymenoptera; family Apidae; genus Apis; species Apis florea. The sequence goes on along the minus strand of NW_028256864.1, from coordinate 570,798 downwards.
ACGAACCGAATGCTCGAGGAAACGCCATCCGCCAAATATTTACTGAAACGGACAAACGAACAATTTACATACCTGCTCCGCACACTTCTCGAAAATCCTCCTCGAGACGGTATCGCTTCGCTCGCCACCAGCCCTTCCTCCTCGTTGATAATCGCGTATTTGCACGTTCCTCGCGCAAGGAACGTCCAATGGTCGGCGCATCGAATCGAATGCATCGCGATACGATTCGAAATCTTATCGCATTGCGATTACTCTCTCTTTCGCTACCCGAATCTTGGAAACGTTTCACGTTTCTCTATGCTCGACTCGTGTCAAGGATTCGTGACAGGTTTCCGGCTTCGTGGCATCTCTTATCTTGTGGCTTATTAGAGAAAACGACGTCGCGTCTTTCCACGATGAATACCAAACATCAAACAGGCTGTATTCTCGCGAGCACAATAGCTATCTGCATATGTTCCCCGCGATGTAGGATAAATCTGGATTTCTTTTTTCTTTTTTTTTTTTTTTTCTTTTGGATTTCTCGAAACTAATAACGTCAAATTTTTTGCGATAAAAGTATTCGTTATAGAAATTGTTAACAGTGTAAATTTGTATATTGCACTTAAAATTTGAGAATATTATTGTTATAAGATAAAAGTATATACATGAGAGATCATGATACAACGGCGAGTGTGGTAATTCTATGTATTCGAAAAAATAATTTGGAAAAGAAGAATGATATTTTTTCATAAAAAAAATTTTTAAATACAAAAGTACAAAATAAACTAATCGATTAGATTAGATTAGGTAAGAATGAACTATTAATAGGAAATAATTCATTGCGAAAAGAATGATAGAGAGAAAAAAATATGTAGAATATGGAATAAATTGTTATATATAATATACAATAAATTTTCTTCAGCGAAAAATTATACTTTGAAAAAGTAAATTTCAGAAATTTACACAATTTCTTGATCATAAATATTCAATTTCGATTTTTTCGAGAAGTAAGAACATAAGCGATAAAATTTTATTGTACATTTTTTACTTATTTCTATATATAGAGAAACCATTGCTAACTTACAAATTTGTATCAATTTACAGAGAATTGGTTAATGTCGCTTATATTTGAAAAATTTTCAAATATAAATTAAAGAAATAAAAAAAAATAAAAAACCGTTTCTCTTTCTTATTTTTGCACACGGAATCAGTAACTGGCCGCTTGTATCGTAATTTCAAAAGCACTCATATTTTTTTAGTAGATATTAATGGTAATGGTATAATAATTCTTAAGGTTTTTCTCATTTTTTTAAAACTTATCTTACTTTGTAATGGTAAAAGATGGAAATTTAAATATATAAAATATTCAGATTTTGATGGCTCTCTATCCTCCTATTGCAAAAAAAATATTATAGATAAAATTATATTCAAAAGATGAAAGAATATTGAAATTTTAAAGAGTTTGCGTCACGAAGAAATAATAGTCCCTGAGTAGCTTTTCAAATGAGTTATCAAATAAAAAGATAATATATATTTTTCGTAAGAAAAAAGATTTATATTTTTTTTATATACTATTATTTATATATTTAAACATATTATATATAATATATTCATATTATGAATAAATTTTTATTAAAATCAGGATTTTCAAATTAGATGAATTTTCCTATAAGATAATTCAAATATATTTTCTGTAATATATTTCTTTATTTCTATTATTTCTATTTTTTTTAATAAAAGTGGCAATTTTTTAAGCTATTTTCTAAGAATAATAATATAATTTATAATTATATATACATATATCTGGAAAATGGATGTGACAAAATAATGGAACATGATGAAGAAAAATGATAGATGTAAAAAGTTTTATTTTTTTTATTTTTAATAGTGTACGTTTTCTCTTTTTTCCATAATTTAATCATTTTTTTTTATAATTATATTTTTATGTAATTTCTTGAAAAATTTTTTGAAATGAAAATTTAACTGTTCTTAATAACGATTTTAACTTTTGCTGATAATTAAATTGCTTTCTATTTTTATATTTATTATAATTAATTTAATAGACATTAATAATAATGATTAATATAATGATTTTATCAATCATAACTTAATAATAATGCATGTCAAATTAATTTTCTATAATTTTAACGATATTATATAATTTTTTTTCTGTTTCATATTTTATGTATTATTATTTCATTTATGAATTTTATATGACTTATACTTATTACTTTTCCATTTATAAATCAAATATTTATCTATTCTTTGTATTCATTTCTCTTCGAATGACAATATTCTTCACTCTTTTGATTCTATGATTAGCTTGATATAACGAATCTTTCTTAAAATGAAAATTACACGATCAAACAATCATACAGATTGTTCATCAAATGACAATCTTTTATCATTCGAAATATTCCCCATTCTTTTTTCACCATATACAATGTTTCCAATTTATCTGGAACCGTCCAAATATCTCGAAAAATATGAATATGACGTGAAATAAAATGTTTCAGATAAAATTTATTAATATAAAAAGATATATTATACGGTATTTGTATTTTTCTATAAATTAACGCATAGAAGTCAATTTTAGATGGAATCGATAATTTTTAATTGCACCATAATTCGTTATTTTTTACAAAAAAACTATTTATGTCAAAAAATTTAAAAGATATATTTTGAAGTTTGTGAAATTTATATTAAACAGAAGGAACAGTAAGGTATCGCTTCGCGTGTTTCTTTCTTTTTTTTTTTTTTTTTTTTATATATATAATAACTTTTTACGAACTTTAATAGTATTTTCTAAACTAAAGATTTTTCGACGTAAACAACTTAATATTTTTTTGTAGAAAGATCATATCGATTAATACAATAAAAATTATATAATAGTTCTATTTAAAAATTATTTTAAAAAATCAAGATATATTTCACATTGTTATTGCAGTATTAATTTCACATTTCTATCAAATAATTTTTATTTGAAAAATTTTTTCATATTATTTATATTTTTCAATATTTGTGCGATTCAAGATAAATTGAATATACTGTATGTTATTAGACGATATGTTTTTTTTTTTTTTTAATTGTCTTCTTTTAAATTTCCTTCTTTCAATTTCGTTTTTAGATTTTTAAAAATACTCTGTACGTTTCATATGCACCAATATTGAATTTAATGCAACTTTTAAAATTGCACGTATTTCTGCGATGACTGTGGATGAACCTTCGTGTTAACTGTCAAAATTATTTAATAACAGCCCTGGCAGAAAATATTCGATCATCTTTTAAAATTTATAGGTTTTTATATTTTTCAATGTCTGTCGCTTGTTTCTATGTCAATCGATGAAATTTTCAAAACATATATAATTGATATAAATCTTTAAAATATATTGTTTTTTATTATAAGCTTAAATAAACTTGTAAAAAGCGATCAATATTACCTTCTTCGTTTCAATTGAATTTCTTTTTATACGTTATCTAGTAAACTAATTTTTCTAACTTCTCAAATTATTTGATTCAATTTCGAAATAGTTATTGTCAGAAGTTGTAAATTTCTAAACATTTTCAAAATATTTCATATCTATTAATTTTGACATTTTAGAAAAATTGTATTTTGTTTTTCGTTTAAAATCATTTTTATTTCAATTGTATACTGTATCGCGTCCTATTTTCATTTTAAAACGATAATACTATATATTAAGAAAAAAAAAAAAAAAAAAAGATTTAAAACTTCGTTCAAAAATTCATACTATCACGTAAGAAATAAAAAATGTCTAATCAATATCAATCCTACAGTTGTTATTAATCCTTTCGATTCATTTCGACTTTTATCATTTATCGATATTCGCGACATTTCGTGAATAAAGTTTTTCACAACACACGAAATCGATTTAAATTTTTTGCTTTTCAAAATTATCAATTTTACTTATTACTCATTAATATCGTCTAAAGATTAATTTGTACAAATACAATACAAAGCTTTTCCGTTGCAGTAAATTTTCGATGTATCTTCCTCTTATTGCAACACAAATGGCACATCTGCGAATCATACATTTTCAAATATTCCTTCGAAATCTCGTATAGTGTGACACACTTTGCACGATGATAGGAGAATAACTCAACCATACTGAATACTAAATGGATATTGAAAATTTCTACTATATTTATATCTATCTACGATATAATCTTTTTAATTGATATCAGTTTTTTTTTTAGCATCGATTTTGAAAAATCGTATTATTTTCATTACGTTCATGAAATATCTGAAGAGTGGTTGTCCAATCATTTTCTCAGACTGTAACATGAGTTACAGTCTCAACACGTATAAATAGCATAACCAAATTTCCCAAATTCATCGAAAAACGAGAAATTATAAGCGATGTTTCTAAATACGTCAGGAGTTTCCGCATTCCGCGAATCGGATGGTTCCGGATTTCCTTTGGCCAATTGCCATCTTAGATACTAAACCGTTCTCGACGTTCAATCTTGTGAGAATCTTGTCTTCCCGATGTATTATTTATACGAGATCGTATTTCAATTCGAATTAATCCATATTGCACGATAGACCGAATCTTGTTAAAATTGTAGGAACAATATGTTACCACAATTTAATGTTGAATAAATATGAAATAGCATTTTTTATATTTATAGGTATGCAGCGTATTAATATATCTTTGGAAGATCGAATAAAGGTTAAAATAAAAGTTGGTATATAAAAATATCGATTAAGGCTTTTTTAAAACACATGATCACAGATGAAATTCTTTCAATTGATTAAAATAAAATTACAATGTAAATAATTAAATGTAGGTAACAATGATAAAATAGAAAATTAAAATAAAAATATTGCAGTATTATGTTATTAAGTATAACAATTAAATATTTTTATTGAAACGTGTATATAAATTTATATGGATTTATATTGGAATTTATATTTAAGATATTTAAAATAGAAATAAAGCTGATCTTTGTGATGTTTTCAATCATCATTACATTATTTTTTTTTTATACACTTTTTTTTACATTTTTCTTCCTAATTTATTTTTTTATAATATACTTTAATTTATCTTTTAAAAAGAGATGTGTTCAATAAAATAAAAATTTGTTATGATATTTATGATATTCTTTTAGGTTTATGTAATATATTAAGTTTTTTTCCAAATGTTAGATTTATCGATATTTTTCCCAAAAACGTATCATCAACGTATCGTCGAAAGTAATTAAATGTTCCGTGAAACCGCAATAATTACATGATCGAGACAGTAAATTTGGTTATTGATAAAGGTTATTGATGATTTAGTTTCTCACACGGATATATAAAACAAGCAAAAAGTTTAGCAAACTTCAATTGTTTTTTTGTTTCTTTTTTAAATTTATAATTTAATAAATAATTCTTAAGCGAAATTATATATATCAAGTTTTATATTCGTTTTAGCTTCTAAAATCGATCTTTCAAAGATGTCTCGTGAATATATTAATATCCATATATGTATTAAATCTGTCTGAATATATTTGGAACGTGTAAAAAGGATTAAATAATTGATGGAAATGATATTTTCATTAAGAAAAAATAATATTTAAATAAATTCTCGTTGAATAATTCTCGTTGATTAGTAAATGATTATTAATATTAATGCAGTGATATTAAATAAAAAAATTGTAATAAATGAATCTATTGGATATACATTAAAATATTATATAAATGTTTTTAATTGAATATCAAAAGAAAGGGAATTTCAAATTTCATTCGTATTTCTTATAAAAATATAAAAATAAAAACACGTATATAGAATTGAAATTTTACACATAAAATGAAATTTTATAATCTGAAATGAAATAAATAGTACAAATATTTATACTTCTGTGTGTCTTTTTTTGTAATAATCTTTCAAAGATCAAAGTTTGGGTTCGTTACAAAGTTACAATTTTCAAACTAAGACAAACTATATTTTTCAAATGGAGATAGAAAGAAATGTTGTAAAATGTTAAAGTTAAGCGATGCTCAATGATGTATAAATATAATATGAATATAATGCAGTTTTAATGTATTTGCTTTAATGTATCCGAAAAATATAGCGCTTTTTATAAATAAAATTCTATAATTCTAATAGGAAGAATCGATTCAATTTTGTAATCTCTACAAAAAACACATCATTCTAAACATGTTAGTTAGAGAAGAATTTTAATACAATTAAAATTTTGCTAAATTATTTGTACCTTTAGATATTATATACGTTATAACATGTTACAATATTTGAAAAATATGAACCAATTATTAATATCAACTAACACTAAACAATATTACAAAACAAAAATGATGAATGGAAGTAATGAATCACTACAATTACAAAATTTCTTATAATATAAGATAACATATGATACCTGTAAATAGTTCATTCAAATAGTAATACCTTTTATCTTTTTTTAACAATTTCTGAACCAATAGATTTAGCATAAAAGTGTGTCGATACTTTTTATATAATTAAAAATTTATATTATTGCCAGTACAACTGCATTTTCAATTCAATAAATTATTATCATACAACGTTTTCTCTATCTCTGGGACATTTTGTAAGTAAATACATGAATTTTGTTCCAGACCTCCTGCTCGGCCTCTACTATTCGTCGAATACACAATATTTTCACGATTGATTTCTCCTTTTTCTCGAAACGAACGGAATCGTCGCGTCGCGACATCGAACTTCGCAAATAGAAAGCAAAAGGACGAAATTATTTTCCGTCGTTTCGTTGGTAAACAAGGACGAGCGATTTAGATATCACCTCGATTCGTACATGTATATATAGTTTACACTCTTCCTTTCCCATCGATGGTAAAGTTTTAAATCGAAGAAAATATTTGCTCGATAAGACGGGGTGCGCTCTTGGAAATCGAGAAGATATCCGAATATTTTGCGAAATGTCGTGAAGAGTTGGCAACCGCTCTCTAACCTTTACTGGCGAACCTTTTACGCCAAGGTCATGCATCGAGCATAAAAGAGCCGAAGGAAAGGCCATTGATCAAATATTTTCTCAAGACCCGCATTGCAGGAACTCGCAGATTTCGACATTTGCATACATTATAATAGGCAAACACTGAGCGTTTGTTTCCGACCGTTTGCAATTAGCAAACACCGCGACCCATCTTTCCTACCTCTCTCGACCGAGGAAATGGGTCGTCCACCATTCTTTCTCGATTCTTCTTCCCTTCATCCCTTTCCTTGCTCGCGACGAAATTACGAAAAAAACTCGGTGTACCAAAGGGAGCCGCGGAGATAAGGATAAATCGGCAATTTCTTGCATATCGAGGGTCGAGAAACGATCAATTTTTGTGAGTGGCGTTAAAACGAAGAAGGGGAGGAGAAGTTTGCCGTGAAACGAGAAAGTGTTGGTACTTTTGAAGCAACGAATTTATATTCCCCATAGTCGAAAGTTCTTTCGTGGCTGCTGTTCCGCAAGATCTCGTAAAGAAAGGGTGGTTATTATCTGGGCGACACGGTACGCATTCCCTCCCGATGATTGCTCACAATACCTGCACACAGTTGCTCTTTAAGATGGGGCAAAGAACCATGACGGCGTGCCAACAAAAGATTTTCCACCAACTTCTACATCTCGCCTTTCCTTTTACTCCACTCCACTCTTCCTCCTCCATTTTCGAAAGAACGGCTTCGAGTCATGGATTTACGTCACCGATAAATCACCCGAGAATATTCCAAAGGACCTTTTCCCATCCGAATGCCTTCTCTTTTCCTCTTCCTTCCCTCCTTTTTCTTTCTTCCATCCCTGCTTTCACGATTTTTCCAGCACCGGCAGCTAGCTCGTCGTTAATCGCATCGCGACCACCTCTTTGAGGGGGTTTCCACGCGAGACATGGAAACACGGGAATGAACACAGGTCAGGAAGGGAAAAGTAATTGTTTTAGCGTATGCTTTCGAGTAAACAACGTGTTGGAGACGAAAGGGGCGAGCTTTTCAACCCGATGATCCCACTCTCTTGGGATCACCAGAGAGAAAGAGAGCAGAGCGATCATTTCATTAGTCGAAAGTCCGGTGAAAATTTATCCTCGCTTAAGGGCTTAAAAGGCCATAGCGCGTGTCTACGCCTCGCGTATGTACGCGAAACCTCGAGTCCTTGCTTCGCCTTGATTCGCCTTGCCAGCCCGTCCGCTCCAGTAATTACATCCGTTTTAATTACGTCTGTTTCACGGGGCCGCAAGCACCATTCCGACGAAAAACCACCGACTCGAAAAGGATCGGGGTTCTAACGGGTTCTAAAGTCGCGCGATCGTGCTTTCGAACGCGTGTCTTTTAAACTCGCTCGCGACAGAATTACATTTGCCAGAAATCGTCTGCTCGCGAAAAGCTGTTCGAAAAGGATGCGTGCTTATATTTCATCAACGTTTGTTCGTTCGAGATATTTTTGCAAAAACTTTTTTTTGAGCGACGTGGTTATTAAACGCAAATATAGTTAGTTTAAATCATTTGTAAGATTCTTTTTGTCTGTTCGAATTTTCAATTATTTTGATATCTTTTTTTCTTGACTTTTAAAGTAAGATATAAGTAAGTGCGCAGTAACTAACGAATCGATTTCTCTGAAGAAAGTGAAAAAATTGATAAATTAATTGTTACAATGTTCGCGAAAACTTTGATAAGTTGAATGTTTGCAAACTGTTCGTCGGATGTCTTACTTCATTTTGATATTTTGAGTATTATTACTCGTAATGAAAAATGTTTCACATAAAAATTGAATAATATTAAGAAATACATATTATTAATTGTTTCATGAATAGATATGTCATGAATACAATTATATATTTTATATAAAAAGTATTGATTCATATATGCTTAAAAATTAAGAAAAGTTCGAAGAGATAAACATCGCGCTTTTCTTGTTCGTGTTCCTTTTCGTATTCCTTTTATGCAATGAAATTTTTGTAAAATTCAAATTTAAATTTTTGCTAACTAATAGTTTTTATATGGATAATATTTTTATAGAAATAAATTGATCAATGTATTGAAAAAATATATCTATATATAATTCTATTTAAAAAACAAAATCTTTACATCATCTTTACATGTTCATTCGTGAAAGAATTGATAATATATAATAAAACATTTTTCACTGCAAATAATAATATTGAGAGAATCAAAATATTAAAATCACGGATAAGATTTAAAATTTATTGTTTTATAAATAATAAAGTTATTATAATATGCTATTAATACATAGATCATAAACTTAATCAAACGTAAAGTAAGAATGATGTTGCATGTTAAAAATTGTTTTGACAAATCTGTGATCAAATAAGAGTTTTGAATTTCGTAAATTTAAAAGAAAATAACATTTTTAAATATGGTATATCGAATTTGAATAAATATATATATATCGTTATTATCTTATATATAATTTATATATAACTATAAATCATAATGTTTTTTTATAATATTATTAAACTTAATATTACATTAATATTATGTAGGTTTAATTCAATTTATAAAAATCATTTTAATAAGCAGATTCATAATTTAACTCAATATATGGAAAGAAGAAGTTTACTTAAATTTAATATTAAAAAAATGTAATATTTCCTTATTAAATTGAAAAACTGCGAGTCGAATGGATTATCAGTAATGCTTATTATTATGTAAATAAACATGTAATTAAATTTAAATTATATATACTTTATTTTACTAATTATAAAACAATAAGTATAATGAGATTCTGTATAATGCAAGTTAAAAATTGCACTATTGCACTTGTATTAAAATTAGAAAATTAAAAATATAAAAATTAAATTCTTTTTAAATAATACAATAAAGACATATTATAAATCGAGAATTAGATTCTGAAGTTGAAAAAAATTCGAAGAAATCAATACTCAAAATGTTAATGGAATTTAATCTTAAGTAAAATTCTAACAATGATCAGCTTAACTACTTCCTTCTTTTTTTCGTTTGTTCCGCGGAATTACAGGAGAATGGCTCCTTCCATATCTCTAAAGAAATTCTCCTTCGAGTACGAGCTTCATACTCGTTAAGTCCTACATCATCATCAAACTTCATAATACTCTTTTAATCGTTTTCTCGCTCACAATCATATTTCATGTATTTTAGTTTTAGATTACAAGTAGTAGCGGCCAGTCTGTTTATGATAGGAGAAAGAATGGGAGTCCTCGAGGCAAAAGAAAATTATGTGGCTCACGGAGGGGAAAAAAGTTCAACAGATCTGCTTTAAATTATGTAATATACGTAATCCAATAATTAAATATATTAAAATAATGTAACGAAAAAATTTTTTACGTTCGTGTTGTTCTAAAATAAAATATATTATTTTTTGTTATAAATTGTAAAAAAAAAAAAAAAAAAAAGAAAAGGTATTTAGTTTTAACGTTTTACATTTTTACTTTCGTATAACGTGAAATGGTATAATACGGATGTATGTAGAATCTCTCATATTTTTCGCGTTGTAGGAGATTATGTTGTAATTTATATCGTGTATATGTGTAAAGTAAGTATTATTTATGTTGACAGAAAGTAAATCATATAAAAGACATAATTTTAAATTATGTCAGGGCACAGATTTAATACAAAGTATATTTATCATTTTTTTTTTTTTTTTTGTAACTTCTCGAAGCTTTTTCGATATAAATTCTATTAATTTATTAATTATTTTGATCATTTTTCACGTCTTTGATAATCTTCTTTGAAACAACAATTTATTATCTTTTCAGTGTTTTGCTACATTTTCATAAATGATTTGATTTTATATAATAAATTAATTTAATTATTTTCTTTGAAAATTTTCTTGATAATTTCATATTTGTATTTGAAGAATGCTTTTTTACAGAATAAATGATTCACAGTCATTTCTTCGAGTAATTTTATTAAATTTTGTGGTAAAATTCTCTTCTTATCAAAGTACCTTCTGTATACATATATTGCATACACGAGTCACTGACAAACAATTTCAAACAACTTTTACGTTTAAATTTGAATTATTTTATTTATAAATTTTTTAACAAATACTCTATGAACATGTTATATTTATTAATAAAAAAATTTTTTTTGCCTGAAATTATGAAACTATTTTGCTTCTTAACGAAAATGAATTAATATTTCTCGAAGAAAATTCCGATTTTAATTTTTTTTGATTTTAATACTTCCGTTTATAACATATAATTCTGTCACTCTGTAAATATTTATGGACGTTTTAATTTTAAAAAAATTTTAAATCTTCTGCAAAATTATTTTTTATATGCTTCACTAATCTTTTAAATTTGCAGAAATATTAAAATATACAATTTTCTTTTGCAAATTTTTGATATTTTAAAATAATGAAATTGTTTTTTTTTTTGTAAAATTGTATGTACAATAAATATGAAACAATATAAAGAATATTATAAACTGAAAAACTTTAAAAATTAACCTTTAATAGTAAAATATGACTGAAATTTTTTGCGCCACAAATCAGAAAAATATTTCTATTCTATATTTCAATGAATTTCACTTCATCTTGACAATTCTGTTATTAAAAATTTATGTATTTGTGTAAAGCATAATGGGTGAAACATATGGAATAATTTTTCCGTCAACAAAAAATTTCTTTGAAGGAATAAAATTAATTTTCGGAAGTTTTAACACTTTTTTTTTTTTTTTTTGAATTTTAGATACAATCTTATCTAATTTTTAACAGGATGATAGAAATTAAAAACTAAATATTCTATAATTTAAAATTTTGCTTTATCTCGCTACAAAGTTATATTTAAAGGAACAAAAATGTACTGAATGTACTTCGAGCGTTGATTTCATTTTCTTAAAATAATTCCGTTAAAAAAATTGTCCATATATTATACTACATATGCTCACAAAGTTTCAATAAAAATAAAAAATATATCAGATATCAATATACACTTTGATTAGAACAAACTTGAGATACATTACCTTATAAAATGATATGCCTAATAAAACATTCTAAACGAATTAAAAAAAAATGCACGTGTTGTTTTCAACAAAAAGTGAGAAAAATAGAGAAATTCGTGTGAACGCAATATATGGCGAATGTACGTAATCAATATATTTATCATCACCTATTTAAGACAAAAAGATCAAGAATTAAAAAATTAGAAATAATAATAATTATTGCACCATTATCAAAATTCAGCTGCCCATACACTAGCAGCACTATCTACCCACACATTCACTTATATACACCCGCCCCCCTCTCTCATTTCCCTTTTCTTCATACGCGATCTTCGAGGGAAATGCGCACGGCCTTAATACGAGGTATTAATAAACGAGCTCTTTTATAGTCCGACTCTTCCTCGCCTCGCACCTGCGACACCGAAACGAGATTCTACTCGACCAGACGTTATTATTCGCGTCACCTTTGACATCGCATTTGCGCGATCTTCGTTCGGTTCACCGTGCCTGAAAGGGCCGTGGCTCGTTTATTACCAGTCCCGGCCTCTTCTCGCCTCGCCGGCTCCGCCTCGGTTTCAAAGCTGCTTGTTGCCCTGCCGAATTCTAGATCCGCGCGTATCTTGGAATTTCACAGTCCTCGGATGGCTAACGTTTACTCGCCCCCACTCCTCTCCACCATGATTACCAGCTACTCCACGCGACGATTCCTCGAATACAATTACACGGTAATTCCAACCTGCTCGGATGTGCGTTAGAGCCTCTTACACTGGTTGCTCGGATATACCTGAATACTTTGAATAACTCGGCCGCTCAATTCGAGTATTCTAGCTTGATTTTAGAATCGAATTGTGACGAAAAAGTGGATAGATTTACTCGAGCTTTCTCTGATGTATAAACGTATAGGAGAAGAATTTTTCATTTTATTTGGGAAAAGAAAAATTCGAATGATGGAGTTCTCGAGTTCGAATTATAGAAACAAGGTGAAATTGTAAAGTAATATACAACTTACGTCTTAAAGTTTGAATAATGTTAGAAATATTAAGTATTAATATTAATATTTGGTTTCATATATACCAAGTAATCTATTAAGTTAGATTTTGAAATAGTTTAATTAAAAGATGTTGAATAATACATTTCGTCCGAATATTCACCGATTCGAGTCTATTTCGAATTACTTTCAACGAGGGATAGTTCCGTCGATCTATTCCTTCTAAAAATTATATTAGCTTCGATTATTCAAAGATGCAAAAACTCATTGAAACGTCAACATTATGTCTTGGAATGTGTCCAAATAGAAGCTAATATATGCTATTATCCGGCTCCTTTCTATCCTTCTTCGAATTCAACTAAACGTGGCTCGTTCCAAAGTAAATGCTCTCCTAGCCTATCGAGAAACTATCAAAGAATTGTCCGAAATGTCGGTCGCAAATGAGAACGAATCGTTCCCCAATCGGGAATTCTCCTCGAACGAAAAAGAGCCGCGTTAGCTTTGAGGTGTTCATTCTCCCAGCTTCTTTTCCTTTATAGCTTCTCTCATTGTGAAACGGTGCACACCAATTTTTCTTGATTACGCGGGGAGAAGCAGTTTCAGCGACGTTTCAGAGAGCGTTTTCACCTCGACTGGCTTGTTATCGTTGCCAAGAAGAAACGAGGACGCGTGCCGATAATTAAATCACCTCGCAATCTTCCCTTCTTTATTATCAACTGTTATTAAGGGATGCGCGAAAACTGTTCGTTTCGAGGATCGAAGCTGGAAAGTTTATTACGCGATATTATATCGAATTAATCGCGACAAACTTTCCCTCGCCTTTAACCTTTGGTAATTTTGTAACGAGGGATCGCATGAGTTTTAATTATAACTCGGTGACACGTTCTCGACCGGTCACTCGTTTGCAGAACCTGTTTGCCTCTCTCCTCCCTTCCTCTCTCTCTCTCTCTCTCACACATTTCTAATTTTTCAACCTTCTCGTAGCCGCGCGGAATTTTTCAACCAGTTGTATCCTAGACAAATTCCCGCTTAATTAAAAATGCAACTCTTTACTTCCATCGTAGATATTCAGGCACACTTGTGTCTCTTTGCATTTAATTCGGCGAGTAATTCGTGGAACGAAGCTAATTTCGAGGACGTCGTAACGTCGCAGCGTATGTACGCAAGCTTCCAAGGATTTTATAAGGTGTAAAAGTCGTCGAGTTAAACCGAAAGTACTAAACGTGGGATACTTTCTCGTTAAAGTTGTCCATCCATAAAAAGCGTAAAAGATATTGGACCAACGTTGACGTTGGATTTACATTAAACACAGAGTGATCTACTTCAAAACTTATCTTCAAGATAAATTGTTATGACGCTAAAAAATAGAAATTAAATAAAATTTCTAAGGAGACGTCGTGAATATGAATAAATTTTTCTTTTATTTGAATGCGTGCGTGGAAAATATATGAAAACTTCGTTTTCTTGAAATTGTTATATAACTCGTCGTTTCTCTAGATAGAAAAAAGAAAAAAAAAATGCTAAATGTATTTGTGATAAAAATTATCACAAGAGAGAGATATTTTAACGTAAATTTTATAAAACTCGACAAGGAAAGTATGAGCAGACAAGTTATTATGCGTTTCTTATCTTTCGTTATAAGGAATTTTATATTAATTTGAATTAAAAAAATTTAAGTTAAATTTAAATTCCCTTTAAATTAATGATTTTTTGACATGAATAGTAACTTTTGAAATGATTTTAAAAGTATTATAATTCCATTAAAAAAAAAACAAAGTTGACCTTTATATATATCTTTTATATTGTCATCCATATAGGAAAATATTACACGGATCAGATTGTGTATTTATGTAACTATTATATTGAAATTATTTAAATTTGTGTAAAATATTTTTTAGTAAGTATTATCTATAGTTTCGAGTATATTTGAATGGAATTGATTTAAGCGGTGATTAATTAAATAATCTACGTTAACGATATATATATATATAAAAAAAGATGTCAAAATTCTTTTTAAAAATATATTTATTGATATTAAAAAACTTAATGTACTCAATTTTGATATGAATAATTTCTTTTGAAATGATTTTTTATATCAAGTATTAAAAAAATATATATATATAGTTTATTCACATTGGAAAATCATATTTTTCATCAAGTTTGTATATTGTTGCTAATGGATAATAAAGAACTATATATTTTTTGATTCAAAATAGAAAATCTTCTGATCCATGTAACATGATCTTTCTGGTATCCAATTGGAGAATAAAAAATTTAGTCGATTATATCGTTTCGAAAAATATTTTTTCACCAAGAAATATGCTATTTGTCTGAAAGATAGCGAAAAACAAATGCATAACAATTGATTCCAAATTACTTCGATCAAGATCGAATATACTATTTCTTCAATAAATATATCTTCTATAAAAGAAAGATATTATATATATTATTTTATATAATTACGAAAATATATATTTATACCTATAACTTTTGTTCGAACTTTTTATTGATTTGTTTAAACAACAGCACAACAGCGAAAAGATATAATAGATATAATGAAAATGCACAAAATAAGCGTACAATGTAAAAATATTAAAAATATGAAAACTCGCGAGGGAAAGACTTTATTGTAACAGCGATAAAAAAACTAAAAAACTGGTAAATTAAAAAATGAATAGAATGTGCACCATCTGGTGCTTGCATTTAAACTACTGTCCTTCCTTTTTTTCATTAATGATGGTGGATCCAAGAAAAGGTCAGAAGAGACGCAGATTAATATTTCTTTTTCAAATGTTTTAACGGTATGTCGATGTATTTTAATACTTTTAATGATAAAAATGCAATTTAATTAACAACATAATATCATCAGTCGTTTCAATAACAATTAAAATTTTTTTTGCTAATCAAGGCTTGACATTTGATAAAATATTACAATTATATTTTCATTTTTATTAATGTGTGTTGTATTTAACACGTGATGTAATAATATTTTTAATAACGTTAACATTTCGGGAATAAAATGAAAAAACACATTACAAATAGAGAAAAATATTTTCATTGAAATTTAGCTTTCCAGTATGAATATACTTAGTTTTTTATTGCTTCTTGCATATTTTCTACTGATTGAAAAAATATCTTCATTAATTTTCCAAATTTGATTTTAGATCGTTAAGTAATGGAAATACGAATATTCAAATTTTTTTCAAAATTATACTACGTCTATGTCAAAATATTATTATTAATATTTTAATAATAATTTAATGAATTAATAGATTAATAATAAGTAAATAATATAAATAAATCAACAATAAATTGATTTATTTCATTGTATATACATATATATTTCTATATAATATTTATTATTATAATTTAAATATTTACTATTAAATAACGTTAAATATTTAAAACGTAAAATTATAATTATAGAAATTGACAGAATAAAAATCTAAAATAAAAAAATATCGTTTCATAACGTTCTTATTGCTTGCAATTATTCATGGTTTTAAACAATGGAAATATTGAAACGGCGAAAGTTTATGATTATATCTATAATTTATGATTATATGATGATATTTATAGTTATAAGTTTATCATTATACCCGTGGTATTATATGCTATTTACAGTGTATAAAATTTTAATTCATATATCTTCCGTGATAAAGAAGTACATTTTATTAATAGGCAATTGCATAGAAAAGATTTTTTAATCTTGAATATTACAAAATGTATAAATATAGAAAAGACTGTAATTAAAAAAAAATTTTAATAGAAACATAAATGAAAGAAAAAGATTATGAAAGAATACATTTTTCGTAAATTTATTGCACCTCAATTTGTATATTACAAATATAATTCGAAAACAAAAAAAAAGGAATAAGTATGGATAATTAATGTGCTTTAATTAATTGTGTTTGCATAAATATCGATTAAAATAGCTTTTCTAATTTATCAAGTTTGAAGAATTAATAAAAACATTACTATTATTTATTGTGAACTATTTTATAAATATTAATTATAATAAGTAAATATTATTAAGCAATAAATAATTGGATTCTTTATCTTATATAATATTTTGATCCTTCGTTTATTTATTATTATTTTCAATGATATCGAATTATATGATTACATTTGAATATAAAATGTCCATAAAAATCGAAAAAAAATAAAACTTTTACAAGTTAATTTGAAACACACTTTCAAATAAAAACCATCATATTTGATCATAAAAATTGGATATTCATAAGAATAAAATCGTTAATTTTTACAAAAATTTATGACTATAATATTTAATAGTAGATCTTTCATTTTGAATGTTGTCCCTTTGATAAAATATTCAAATTCAGCAAATAAAAATATCAATTTTCACGATGGAATTATAAATTTTGATCAATTTCTCAGAAAAAAGAAATATTGCAACATCTGCTCGTACGAGATCATTTATTCATTTTATATTATGATATATATATATGTAAATAATATATGTATTTTAATATGTTATTCACATGTTAAAGTCTTAATGATTAGCATTAAGGTAGTTAATAAGATAATGCTGACTCTGCAATCCTTAAGAGTTGCAAAGCTGCAATCTCTTCAATATAAAATAAAAACTTTTGTTTTATCCTCGCTTAATCATTAAATGTATTTGTGTAAAAATCGTTAAATTTTCTTGATTGATAATCCATTTTATAACAACATGTATTTATATTTTGCAATGTGTTGCGTAAGCTAAGACTGATCACTGGAACTTCATTCAATGCGGACCACACTAGATGAACAATTTTTTCTTTGGCGATATGTCTACAATTATATCTCCATCTATGCCATATGCCATATTATCATTATGGTAAAAATCCCTTGTATTTACTTTGTGGCGGTTATAATTTATAAAAACAATCAAATTCTGAATATCGTAAATCAAATGAAATTGAAACGAAATCGATATGCAGTCGTTCATTTATTAAAACATCCGTCGTGCAGGTTAATTTGTATATCATCATGTAATATATCGTCTAGAATTGGTTAGAATATTCAATGGAGTTGCATTCAATGCACATTGAATCTAGAAGTGGTTATTAATATTATATATAAACAATCGAAATATAAATATAACGTCACAATGAAATAGATAGTCGATTATTTATTACAACTACTAGCGAAGAAAAACCATTTATTTGATTCTATCTTTTAAAATAAAATCTTTTTTAAAATTGAACAATTTAAATTTTTTTGAAAAGTTAAAAAGATTAGTTTACCAGATAGCGTATAAAAAAAAGCATATAGAAAAATTGCAATTACGAAGAAAATAATAAAGATCGTTTTTTGCAACTTTTTTATATGAGCTTGCAATGAAAAGTGAATATATAAATACTTTTTGTAGATTTATATCAGTTATACAGAATGAGTAACATGAAAACTCGAAATAGTAAATTATTCGTTTTATGGAAAAATGTTTCATATATAAAAATTATATGGTATACAAAAGAATATAGTACTATTAATTTTTTTGTAAATGAATTTTAAAACCATACAAAAGTCAAAGTTTGTTTTTTTTTAATGGTATGACTTTTTTAGTCGATACAGATTATTATTCTTTATTAAAAAGAAACTACTTACAGTAAAAAATTATTATTTTAGAAGATATTTTAATTTGATTTTTATAAAATTTAACGTTTAATAAACAAAGAAAATATTAACAAAAGAATATCGCTTTTTGCGTTTCTTTTTTTTCTTTTATACTTTCATTGAAATCGATCGATAGAGAAACAAGTGACGAACATCAAAAGATGTTAAAATCTATAAATTTTAAAGGATAATCGAATACTTTTTAGTCACGAGTATATTAGAGTAAAAACAAGAACAAATTGGAATCACGATATAAATAATTGTATGTAGTTAACTATGTTGCATTTGTTTTAATGCTTGTTTCAGTCAAGTGGTTAATTATTACATCACGACCTGTTCTGTTATTATTCTTACCTTTAGATCAGTCGTGGAATTAATGTGAACACAGAAGAAAATATTGTTAAAAAAAAAAATTTCATTTGAAAGTACAGAAAAAACTTGAAATTAAAAGTTTTCATTTATACGATTATACATATTATGGTTTAAACAGATGTCAAGAAAATAGAATTGAAGTTAAAATCAATAAGATTAAAAAAATAAAAGAAAAAAAAGAATGAAGTGTATAATTTAAGTATAAATATGTATATCGATGTTGTTTTTATTTTTACATTGAAATATATTTATTAAATTGTAAATTATACGTATGTGTTTTAGTTTTATTACTGCAGCCTCAAATGAATTCTTCACCCGCCATTCATCGATTCAATGTTGTTCAGGAGTTGTACTGTTATTATAGATGAGCGACGACCTATAAATTCGATGGATGGTGTCACGTTGTTTCGTGTGTGAAAAAATTGGACATGAATGGTCGTTCATCGGATGGAATCTATCAGAAACGTTGTTGTACTTGATGACCTTTGAATACGCGAAATTTGCCAATCTCTCTCGTCCCTATCTCGTTCCAAGATTGACGCGGCATCGAACGAGGATGAAACAAACGAACCGCAATTTATCAAAGTTGCTAGAGCCTGGAGGGAAACTTAAACCGGGTCTGCCCATTACTAAGTATGGAGTAATTAGTTCTTGGTAGCTGTGCGCAAACTGTGCCTTCTTCGTCCTCCATCCAGTACCCAGCAGGTTGGATTAATTAATTCAAAACTCTCTCGCTTTGCCCTCAAGCTTTGCATCTCTCGAATCGAAAGATCGTTTCAAATGTTCACTTCGAACAAATTTATTTTTCGTATACGGTTATAATATAAACAAACTTGACCCGTCGATTTCGTTGTCTCTCGACGATGTAAACATAGCGAAGGGACGCGGATCGATCGTACGACAAGGTCGTAACGCGTTACGACGTTCCACAGGACGGGTAGAGGACATGGCGAAGATCGTAAATAGAAAAAAAAAGTGGAAGGTCGTAGTAGATGGAACAGATGAAGGAAAGAAAAAGAATAGGTACGGGCTATGGGATCGAGACGATCAACGACCGAATCGTTTTGGTCTTCAGAGACCACGCTGATACTCCTCCCCGTTGTTGATTTTACTCGAGCTATCCTTTCACAACGTTCTTTACGCATTTGCAAGTGATCGTTTCGATGTAATCACGTTGTTGTCAACGAGAAATCTAATCGAAGAGAAGCAAAGGTTGATGCCATTAATAATTGCATTTCCATATATAAACGGAAGGATCCATCGGAGAGACTGGACAGAGATTTGGCAGAGAGCCAATGTTAGGTCGTGTTATCGTTCCATTCCGACGTAGGTAACTCGACTAGATAGCTCGACAAGTAGATGCTTGTCGTTTCGGATAAACGCAATGCTAAATAAATGTGTGGCCACACTTGGGCCACGAACCATGCTAATTAAACCGGGTTTAATCCAAATGATAGACTTTCGTGTGGATCGCGGTCGTCGTTGATGATGACAATTGGGCAAAAAAATTTCCTATTTGTTCATTCGGCGGTCCGGAGTGATAATTAATCGTTGCCGTTTTTCAACCGGTGCTTGATAAATCGAGAGGCGGCCGATTACACTGGTAATTTTCGATCGATTCATTGATTCACATATCTCATTTTATAAAGGACGCATGAAAAGGACGCGTGTTATAAATTTTTCGATAATGGAAAATCAACTCTTATCTCTTTGTTCTTTAGATATTTGTGCACACGCATTTGCATTTTTAAGCCGTTATTGTATATCAAGGATGATAATACGCGATTAAATTTTTTCGATATCAAAAGTAAAATTTCTGGTAAATTTCTCAAAACGAAATGATGAATTTTTTGTGAAATGTTACTATTAATGATTAATTTTTATAAGATTTAAGTTTTTAAAAGAAAAAGGACATCCCTTTCATAACTGTCTTTTTTTTTTTTTTAATTTTATGATTTTGAATATGCATTTATTTTTTATTAAAGAATTATTATTTTGAATATTTGTCCTCACTTTTTTCAATTCAAATATATCTAAAAAACGAGATCGTATTAATAGAGATAGAATACAGAGAAGCGATAAATGAAATAACAGGAAAAAAATTGAATAAAATCAATTGCAAAATCTTTTGATATAGTTAAATTATACTTACTAATTAGACTAAAAGCTTACAAATTATTTTATTTATAAATAACCAAATATTGGCAATAAAAGAAATATTTATGTAAATATTATAAATGAGAAATATTTTAAACTTTTAAATTTAAAAATCTCAACAAAATGTTACCATCATTATTAAAATTATTATTAAAACCATTATTAAAATTAAAGAACTAATATATTAATACGTTTATATCTAAAAAAAATATTAAAAAAATATTTTATTTATTGATATCTAAAAATAATAATTAAAGAAATAATTATAAATAATATTAATATCATTTTTATAATTTTTATATTAAACTATTTCTTTCATAAATCATAATTTTTCAAATCTAATTTATGAAAGAGATAAAATATATACTTTTAAAAAAATGTAGAAAAATTATTAATAATCCCATGTACATTTATAACTGATAAGATTATAACTGAAAGATAATTGATCTTCTCAATGTTATTAATTAGTACTAGAATAATCTTTTTTTTTTTTATATATCTTATTCGAAAATGTCTTTTATTACCTCCTCTCCTACCTATCATTCATGGTTTTACATTTTTATTTTCATACAATCTTTAATATAAAAATAAATGAAAATTAAAAATATATTTTTATAAGGATATTTTCATAAAGAACTTGAATGTATTTGCAAATTTAAAATAATAAGAACAAAATACAGTAAGAAGCATAAATAAAATAATATTGAACAGAGAAAATTGCCAATATTTTAAACTGTTATAATTTTATAAAAAAAAAATCATGTGTACGACAATTAATCTAAATTTATTTTACACTCTTTTATTTTATTATATATATATATATATAATCGATCAAAGAAACGTGCAACAATATATGGAAAAATAGCAAAATACGAGAACAAGAAAGATTTGATATCTTATCAAATATTTCTTTAGAAAATCTTATGAGCAGAAAAGAAAAGATTTTTTGAAGAAATATTCAATTTTCAAGCAATATTATAGGACAGTATAGATGATGATGATACGTTGATGTAATATAAAAATTAAACGATCGAAATTATCGAAATAACCGAAATTACAATCATAGATATCAAGCACATTTTGAGTGTCGATGGATGTTGTAATGTATCATTCTTGATTAAAAAAAATTAAAATTATTCATAATTTAACATTTTTTGTGTTAGTAAAATTTAAAAGATTAAATGAAATTTAATTACAAATTTTATTATTCATTTTATTATTGATATGTTTTATTTATTAATATTAATTTCATTATTGATATATTTCACGCGCACATATTAATAATTTATCTTTTAATATATATTTCAATATATAATATGTAATATTTTATTATTTTTCATTATATTCCCACTACCAAGCAAATTTCTAATATAAATCCAATTGAAAAAATCTGGGTCATATTTAAATCATTTGTATACATATCACTAATTATCACATTTAGCTGATTTTAAAAAAAAATGTTTGATATTTGGCTAAAATGTATAGATATGAATACTTTGATAATTTAATAAAAATAGTAATTAGTAAAACTTATAATAAATATTCAAAACAAATTATTTGTGTTATTAAATTTTTAAAAACATGAAAAATGTTAAAAATTATAAATGATCCTAATTTTCTGGCCAAAGATTATATAAATGTTACAACAGTTAATATCTGATGCACACATTATGATGCGTAAATATAGACAAATTCTACAAAACAAATTTTGCAATCAAAAACTAAATTATTATCTCAAAAACTAAAATTGACCGACAGATATATGTATAGAAAAAAATATTTCAAAATCTTGCTTTTTATAACATATTTAAAAATCATCAGAATCTGTGAGGTCATCACATAAGTTCATCCAAATTTGTTAAACATTGCAATATACTTCTTTTTTATAAAACTTATATAAAGGTTATACTTTTTTTTTAAACAAAAAAGAAATGAAATTTCCGATAGATTGGTACAATATAACGAATTGGTCCAATTAATCCGATTATCTGATCCAAACGATTTAAAATCGTGTTTGATTGAGAAACCAAGAAAGATAAAAATACAAATCAAGTTATCATCAATGATAAAAATCGTCAGAGATATGGGAGAATCAGGATTATCAGAAAAATTCTTTCTGTAAACAAAATAGTATAGTTAGTGAACTAGCCATATCATGATTCATATTGCCAAATGGAGATTGGAGAAATAACGAGTGTGAAAGATCAATAAATAAAGTTCACTAATACTACACTATTTTCAGGTTATTTCTTCACAAAAGGAATTTTTTTAATAAGCTTAGAAAATAGGAAAAAGTGCATAATTCTTTCTCTATTGATTTTGACAATAATTTCAAACTTTTTTCCGAAATATCTTCTCTATAAATTAAGTCGATTCATTATTAAATATAAGCATTTTTTTAGAATTACAAACTTCATTTCAAATTATGATATACACATTTTATTTTTTAAATCTATATAATATTTAACAGTGAGTTGTTTGTATTAAATGAATAAATAAAATTCTCAAATAATTGACCCACTATTGTTATGATAAATAAAATAAAATTAATATAGAATATTGAATAATTAATTTTATAATTGAATTTGATATCAAATTTTATATCTATCATTTTTTGTGCAATATTTTTTATTTTGTATATCTTTATAATTAAAATTTAAAAATCTATCTTTTTAAATAAATTTATTTTATAATTTTAATCAAATATTAAATTATATTATTTTACATTGTTAAATCAAAAAAAATGTTTGAAAGATCAAAAATCTGAAAGCGTGATTGCATTCAAAAGAGCTAATCCCAAAACAATATTCGGATTTTTGAAATTTTCCGGAATTCTGGTGATATTTTCGAGAAATCGATCCGATCTGTTCCAATTCCAAATATCATTTCCATCCAATTTTTAGATTCATGCACAGTTTTATGTCGAATTATCGACCGAGTTCCATGTTATATCTTGATAACAAATTTTCGTATCGATAAATGATCAAAGCATACGATACAAAGTATACGCGAAATTGAGAAAAAATTGACGAATATTCCATTGTTCCAAATGATCAATGTTTTTTAATTGTGGAAACTAAATGAAATTTTTATCATATTAGCATTAATCTTTATGTATTTTTCAAT
This sequence comes from Apis florea, assembly GCF_048593485.1. NCBI lineage: Eukaryota > Metazoa > Arthropoda > Insecta > Hymenoptera > Apidae > Apis > Apis florea. The sequence continues at coordinate 546,639 of NW_028256864.1, read as the reverse complement.
GTTGAATTTCAATCTACAATCTAATTTGATCCATTATTCATAGTTTTTATATAATGGTATCGAATAACTATTAAATTTGATAATTTTATAACTTTATTTATATTCATTGAAAACAGACGTGACAAAAAAACAAATTAGAGTTTGAACCTTTTATTTTTCGATCTCTCTGACCGATTTTATTTTAGTTGATTTGTTAACGATAAAATAAATTTTAAACGTTTTTTTAACGTTTTATAATTTAGAGACATCTTTTTTTTAATTTCTTTTTTTCTTTTTTTTTTTTTGCAATATTAGAATCTAAATTTTTCAGAGTCAATTAAATAAATGCATTTTCTCATTCTATCTTTATCTCTTTCATTTTATACGAATTTAAATTGCTTTTAATTTGTAAGCTAACAAATAAATCAACATTTTATAAATAAATTTTTGTGTTTATTTTGATCTGTAAATTCGACTTTCCAAAAATATTTCATGGGTATATTAACATTCCATATACTATAAAATATATTAAATATATTAAAATATTATTTAAAAACCATATATGATCCAAATATTTGAATTCCGATAATAAAAAATGTGATCAATATTAAATTTTAAAATAATAAAAAAATAACAAAAATTTTGTCAATCTAATCAATGGAATGGGTTGAAAAATAATATTTTATTCCTTCTAATAATTTAATTCCCTTTCGACTGTTACAAGATATTATATTATGTGCATAACGAGAATTGAATATCGAAAGAATGGATATCGAATCGAAAAATTATTTGTAACCTGTTCCTGTTATTATTATAATTCATTAATTTCAAATTCGCTTTGCTCGAAATGAAAATGTCGCGATCGACATTGCCGATCGAATCCGAAAATTGTCAAACGAATGAAACGATGATCAAAGCAAGTAAAAATATAATCATTCAGAGAACGATTAGTGTATGCTAGGAAGATATATGTATCTAATTCAGCGAGTATATTACAAAGAGAATCGAAGTGAATCGTTTCGAAGTCAAGAAACTCGTGAGAGCGAAGTCCTAGCCGATAACTCGGTTGTCCTCGATGAATAGAAGAGCGAGCAGTTGAAGGACTTCAGGCAGTAATTCATCGTCCGCGCGTTTGTCAAGTACTTACAGATTATCAGACAGAAATTGGAAGATCGATACTTCAGAGAAGATTCAGCAGAAATTCACCAGCTTATTTGTTAAACGCGTTATCATGATCGAATTTGGAAACTGTTCCATCAAAAACTTGACGGCGCCTTGTTTATTTTTACCAGATTTTATATGGTATCTATTTATTTATTTGTAACGTTTGTATAAGCATACAATTTTTGCGATACCAAAAGTTTACGAAACTAGAATAAAGAATGCTCGACATGTATGATATAGCACGATTATATAAAGTTATATTGTTATATTACTCGATCGATAATAGAAAAGTATATATAATTAATGGATTATGTATGGTAAATTATGTACGAATAATTGTATAAAATTACAAGTTCATCGATCGATCTCATTTGATTCGAAATGAATTTCTTAACGCGACGTGAATTATTCATGATTAAATACAACTTACCGATACGATTTGTTAAGATTTATAAAGAATTAATAGGGTAATAGGTAGGTAAGATTCGCAATTATTTCTGAATTATTCTATTAACATGCTTAAAATACTTATTAAATGATTTTATAATTGTGAAATCAATTTATCAATTTATTGAATACAATGTTTCTTAAGAATTTGAAACGTTGAACGTTTTCAAGCAATATATAACTCTATTACATTGGATTCCACATTTGTGAAAAGCAAGTAAATTTGATAAAATTAGAGACAAGTATTGTATTCGATATTTAATAAAACTAAGTGATTTGGTGATAATTTACTTACTTTTCTTCGCTTTCGCGCGAACGTTTATTGAATCACGAGAGGGCATGTTCAACAGGTTCGCGAAAAGGGTGAGAAATTCAATTGATTCGGAAAAATTCGGGTTCGTTAGCGCCTGCAACATCGATCGAACATTGGAAAAATCACGCAGCGCGAAGACACGCTGTTTCGAAACTGGTACGCATGCCGCACGACAGATGGAAAGTGAGGGAGCGAAGGTGAGAGATTCCCGAAGCGAACACGAATCGTCGGATATTGGCCACGCCTCGAGAACCTCTTAATGACATTTCTGAAATTGCTCGCGGCAATATTCGGTCGGTCGATTTAGTCTCTTGGGTGTCGCGCAGAGGGCAACAACGTCGCACGTTACAATATGGGTTGGGTGCGTAAAATTGGCGCCAGAGGTGATATCCCCTTGACGCTGATTGCATCGAAACGACTATTTATACTTTTCTCGTTCCTCGAACGAATCAAATGGCCTCGTCGACTATGGAATCGTTTACTATTCCATATATTACTTATATATAGTTATTATTATATATATTCAGCGGTTAAATTATCCAGTATCGATTTTCTTGTCGAATTACTTGGGCACTGATAAAGACGCCTGGGAGGTCGAGAACTCGTTATTGTTTTCATCCTGTGAAACGAACAGTCTTTGTCGTGCGATCCTTTCCTTCTTCTTTCAGATTGTTTCAAGCGATTTGAAAAAACTCGGTTTTGCGATAGACGCGGCAAAACGGAAAGGAAAAGTAGAAAAATCGTGACGCTCGAAAAATGTCAATCGAGTTGATTCGAAAGAGCGGTGGAACGTCGCGATTACGCGATGAGATTACGCGAATGGAAGCGTTTCTTGCGCAAAGAGTATGCCAATTCCAATTCTAGTGCAATCCATTACGGACATGTTATCCGAAAGAAGACGGTTGTAACGGATTTTACTTTAGCCTATACCAGTTTTCGAAAGATTTCTAGCAATGGATTATCGATTAATCGATGCAGAATTTGACACGATGCTCGTCACATTATACACGTCGATGCGTTGTTAGAGCAAACTTGACGAATCTTTCGATCATAAATTGCATAAATTTGTTAAAAAATTGTTTACTCTTAATTGATTTCAGTGAGTTTGGAAATACGTCATTAACGATAACAATTTTAAACACTTTTTTCTATACATACAAGATTAAAATGTAACATGGGAATATCTTGTTTGTTTTTAATAACGTTAAAAAATAGATTAAAATGAAAATAAAAGGATAGTTTAAAAAAGGATATTATTAATCTTATCATAGAGACGTACAAAGACAACTTGTCAATTATTTTTTTTTAAAAGAACTAATTGAGAAGCAAAAACAAATGAATATTATCATTTCGCGTGTTTCTTGTCTCTTACGTTTGTAATAAGTTTTGCAAAATTTAATTTAAAATATCTTTTAAATTAATAATTTTATATCAACCTACGCGTTCATTGAAATCATTTAATTTTTAATTGAAACATTTAATTAACATTATAAAAATTAAATAAGATATTCTAGATGATCAAGTTGTTTTATCTACTTTATATAACTGTGATAATCAATCTTTTGAATTATATCTAGTTTTCAAATTATAACAAAAAATTTTTTTACACTATCTAATTACATAATTACATATTCGTTAGGTTTAAGTCAATTTGTATTAAATTTCGATTCGTCGTAAAGATGGAATTTCCTGTAATCATTCAAACGCATTCGATTTGATGCACATAAAAGTGTTTCAGATACATGTAGCTCAATAATTTCACGCATAGGTAATTTTGAATAATAAATAAAAGGCATTTATTTACATTACACTGATTATTATTCTGCCTCTTGTCATTTTCAGAGGTTTTATTTAAAATAGACATTTTTGATTTCTATATCACTTTTGTTTCCAAATTTCAAACGTTCAAAATATGTTTTAATGTTTTTGGTATTAATAGAAATTTTTTTTCATAATAAATCAATAAAAAATATTAAAATAACAATATAAATAACAAATAAATTTATGAATCATTTTGTAGATTTTAAAAGAGGAGAAACTAATTTCTACTATATTTCTCTTGCCGAATATTATGTTCCATACACTGTTCACAAATTAAGATTATGTTTTATCAACCGAGAGGTTATGTTTTCGCGAGAAGCATAGTAATTTGATCACTTATTGCGTAGCATAATAGTAGAAGCAAATCTAAAATTGATTAGTTATCGAGTTTCGAAGAAAATAAAAGTATTAAATTTATTTTTAAATTAACTGTTTTCGAATAATAGATATATTTTTCATTTAATAAAAGAATAAAAATGCTTTATTTTTAATATTTTTATCGTTGAAAATTTTCTAAGTTTTTTAATAAATCGAGCATCGATTGGAAAATATATGGAAAAAATTAATATCTTGCACTTTTAATTGAAAGAAATAAATTAAGAATTAATATTTATTTTAAAAAAAATTGATTATCTTCAATTCTATAGTGTTATAATTTATCATGCGGAAAAATAATTCAGAAGATAATAGGTAAAAATATTCTATATATTCAAATAATAAATATTAAATTCTTATTTAGCTCGATCAATAAATATGAAAGATTTAGGATATTTTTCAATAAGTTGATGCAAATTGCGCTATAGAAATAATGTATACACAATATTAATAAAATATAGCGCGAAAAATATTTATGCATATGAAAATCTAAAACCAATCATCAGAATATCGTGTATTTTAATTTCTTCTTAGAGATACTTGCATATACTTTTATTATTTATTTATTTTCTTTTTGATTAAAATTATTCTAAATAAAAAAAAATTACGACCCGTTGAAAAACTCTTCAAAATCTTTTTTTTTTCTTTTTAATACATTTTAAAAAACAAAAAATCACATCCAAATATTACATGTATTTTATTTTACTTGATAATCCAACTGTTTTCAAAGTAAACGATGCCTTTCTGATCTATCTTATAGTGTTCCCTTTAAATTAATTGAAGAGAAAATGACTTTTCGACAAGTTAATTTAGAATTAGAATTCTTAACTTCTCTCTTTTCATCATCAAATAGAATTTCCTCGTCTCGTAAACTGCTTTAAATATCAATATCTATAACCTGGAGTTCGTATAATAAGCATTAGTGAACAAGTGAGCGAATGTATACGGAAGGAATAAGCCGGTGTTCACCGGGAATGCCGGGAACTCGTTTCATTTTGTCCGATCTCGATAAACGACGAGGCGGCAAAGAAAAACGAGAGACAGAGAGAGAGAGAGAGAGAGAGAGAAGCTCGTTCCTCCTCGTTTGATTTCCCGAATTTGGCTAAACGCCAAATTCTTCGCACCGGCCAACATGTTGGAGGAACGCGACGCACCCACCGCGTCTGCGTTTCCCCTCTTACTCTTAGTTTTGCGCGGTATTTCATTTTCTCCGCATGGCTCGCCTCCTCGCCGACCCAATTTCTAATCCTTTCACGTTCTCTCTGCGCCGGTCGCGCCAAAAGGAAGGGCAAAAAAGGTATTATAGGGAAGAATGGAAAGAGGCTTGTAAACGGAAAGCAAATCGGAAGATTAGGCCGAACAGATCGAATTATCCGTTTCGCTTCTCCTTCAGGACAAACCTTCACCTTCACCTCGAAAGTCCCAATCACTTTCTCGATCCCCGCCATTTTCTCCTCCACTGTTCTCGCTCGCTTTTTCTTCGCGATTCGTTCTCCCAACAGAGCCGTTTCGCTCCGGGCCACTTTTTCTAATCTCGCTCGACCCAATTTTCTCGAAATACTTGCTTTCGGTTTTTTCGAAGGGAAATAGAGCAACGATGGAAAATTTTAATAATCCCGCCCCAGGCCTCCTCGCGCAACAAGGTCGGCGGCGGTAGCGGCCTAGCGGCTGTGCCCGATTTCACGGAGAGATCGATAACCATCGGAAATACGAGATCCGTCGCTTTAGAACGAAAAACCGTGTCGCCACCCGCGGAATAAAGTTTTCGCGGCTCCAAACTTACTTTTCTCCGTCCAAGTTTATCCAGTTTCGAAGCTCCTCGTTAGAGAAGGGGAACAACCGGCCCGCAAGAGCCGATTACGGAAGAATTCGACATCGGTTGTTCTATCCGTTTTTACACGAGTCGGGTCGTGACAAACTTTTGGCGAAAAAAAAATCGGTGAGAAACGTTGGCATTTGCGGTGGCTCGATCGATGGAAAGGGAAGAGAAAGGGAGTTGCGTGGGTAAGGTAGTAGTAGTGGGGGCGGTGTGCCGAGAGAAAGGAAGCGGAAGTGGCGGGGACTGGAACGCCAGTCAATCTTCCGGAATGGGCCCATCCCTCTTTCGCAATGTATGCTCCGCCAGGTTGAAAAATGCTCGCACTTTGATATCGCGAAAGCATTTTCATCTTGGACCACGCGAGACCGAGTGTCCATCGGGACAAAACCCTTTTTTCATCGTTCCGAAACGTGTCAAACCATTTTTCTTCCCCCTCCTTATCCGATTATCGTTTTTGGAAAGATGTTTAATCCGATGCAACGTGTATCTGTCAGGGCCTCGATCAAAATTACGACACGTAGAATATCGCATATCGGGAACGTTACGCGGATAGAATTGCTCGTCGTCTTTGTCGTGGTCATAATTTATTTTCATCCTCGTATCTGTATAATATTTTTACGCTTTTTTCCTCTACGGTTCCATTCAGAAAATTTACATTTATACAGGTTGTACAATGTAATGTTATATGTATATATATATATATATTAAACTTATGATTGTAAAAATAGCGTGAAAAGTAATGGAAATCGTGTTTCTTGTATTTTTTTAAAATAATATACTACATGAATCAATTGTTTGTGCAATCCATTCGTATGCATTTATCAAGTTTCATAAGAAGTTTTGTTTGACAATGTGTCTAACTAGTGAATTTTTGATCGAAAGGAAGAAAAGATTTTTAGCTTTTGTATTTATGTTATTTTGAAGATAACAAGTATAAAGATTCGAATGAATTTTTAATCTATTTATACGTTTTGTGCTAATTCTCGCGATTCTTTTCTTTCGTTGTTTGTATTCTAAAATCGTTGTGAAATATTTCGTTTGTGACGTATCATTAAGTATATGAATTTTAAAGTTTTGAAATCTTTGTAATATTTCTATCTTGTGATTTTATTTAAAATTAAAATCTTTTTGTTGAGATTTTTTTTCTTTACCGAAAGAATTTTTTTTTTTTATAAGATCAAGTTGTATTTAATTAATATATCTCTCGTTATTATGTAAATCTCGATTCGAACTGGATATCTAGATATTTCACATAATAATTTTATTATGGAATTTCTTTTTTGTTAAATTTAAAATACAAGTTTTAGTTCTCATAGTGAAAATAACACGTTTTATTATTCACGATTTATGGTTTTCTTAGTCTAATCTAGATTAATCAACAATTCGAAGATTTTTTTCTTTATGTCATTTGTCATTTATATATCATGAGTAACTCATATGTTTCATATCGGATTTAATACTTTAAGGAAGGATTGCTTTTATTAAGTATGGAGTAATTGTCTTATCTTGATACTTGATTTGGAAAAATCTTCCAGCCAAATGATTTTAATATATGAATAAAAATAACCTGCTACATTTTCCATTATATGATATTCCAAAATGCAAAATTTTATCGAATGCTTTCATATTTAGAAATTTTTTTCCATTCTTCTAGAATGGTTTTAATGCACTTGATTATGCAATGTATTTACCTGTTCAATCATTAAAATCCAATTGATGGTTCGGAATGATATTGTTTTCCGATAGATATGGTATAAATTTATTTGTAAATAATTTTTTATATTTTCAAAGTTATACATATCTCGCCGAATAACATACAAGCATAAGATGATTTCTTTTGAGAAAACAAGAAAAAAATGGAATAAAATTTTTTCGTTCGAAAAATTGGATATAATTTTTAAAATAAAATTTTAAGAAAATCGAAATTGAATATATACAATCAAGAATATATTATATAATTCGCATTTTAAAATGAAATAAAATTAATTTTACATTTGTCGCTTATTTTCATAGAATAATTTTCTATCCAATTAAGAATTAGCCAATTTCATTTATAGCCGAAAAAATTTTAAATTCGATTTTCTCGAAAACGAAGCCTCTCGAATGAAAAAAATTTTATTCCAATTTCGTTTTTCTTATTCAGTGACAAAAATATTGAAGGCGATTTCCTTGATACCAGATTCTTCCAGAAATCCATCTTTGCGATATCCGATGTATGGATATACCGAAAAAAAAAAACTTACTTTCAAACTTACGAATAATCCTAAGTTCGAAAATTTAAAATGCAGTGTCAGTTACTCGTTACTCTTCTTCAAAAACGTGCTATACATAGTTTAACATAAATTTCTCGAATACGAGAATAGAATCGTAAAAGAAACGATGATGATTATAGATGGCCACGTGTGCTCGTTGAAGTGGAGATATCCGCCATTAAACCGTGGAAACACGCACGTTATCTCTCTTTTTCTTTTTCTCTTTTTCCCACGAAACTTTAGATGACTTTGTCGTATCCTTTCTCTCTCTCTCTCTCTCTCTCTCTCTCTCTCTCTCTCTTCTCTCTCTCGTCACGATCGTTCAAGCCGATGCGACGCGTCCGATTCTGCTTGACGTAGCAGTCTCGGAAACGAGGGGATTTAGTGGGGCGGAAGAGGAGGGCACCGCGTGCCAGCCGCAACCGGGGAAAGCGATTGCAACCGCGAAAAGTGCCGATACAGTCGAACGATGTCCCCTTTAATTTATATGCAAAGCGGTCCATTGAGCATATTGTTATTTTAATTGATCGCATCCATAGCGTACAGTATTGGTACATTGGCAATTCGATTATACGCGTTCTCTGCCAATTTCGGGACTCGAATCGAATCCAAGCAAGATTTATCCTCGTCACCCTTTGCCGTCCCATCTCCCTTTCTCTTCGACGATTTCGACGTTTCGCTCGAGGGGGCGGCACCGTTTTCTCGGTTCATCGCGTGAAGTGGCGCGTTGCGTATCATGCATGCATTTCGCTTTGATTCGTTTGCAAAAAAATAAATAAATAAACAAACAACCGTTTAATGTGTTACAATAACGGGGTTGTTGTTCATTGTGCATTGCAATTTATGATAATTAGAATCGCATCAACTGTTGGCGGTGAACACTCGTGCTAGGCTAAATAAACTCCACGTTTATTTTCATTACGCGGTTCGAAACGACGTTAATTTTCCGTTTAAAATACGCAAGTTTAGAATTTTGGCGGGGAACTCTGGGGAAAATCGTCCCCACCAGCGGTTACAACTTTCTTCCACCTACTCCTAATCTTTACAACTCTCGTATATTATCTCGAGAAGGATGTTTAGAGAGCGCGGCAAAGTCCACCGCGGAAAGTTTTAGATGTCTGGTTAACGAGCCCTCGGTTGCGTTCGATAAAAGCTTCAGACGACGCGAACGAATTACGAAACTCGCGCGTAAAATTTTCTCAAAGTTGTAAAACTCGCAAAGCCTTGGGAAGCGGAAGCGATGGCAAGAGACAAATCCGGGCAAAAGTGTTGGAGCGAAAGCGACACAGGTGTGGGGCCGTTGAGGTGACGGAAACTTCGAGTGGAACTCGTGTATGTACACGAGTTCGACGCGCTCCACTCGGTACAATATAAACGCGTTGTGTCGAAGTTGGCGCGTACTGTACGGACGAGCCGAATTCAACGAAACGTCCGAAATCTAGGCGAAACGTGTGACCAACCGTTGTTCGAACCAGCCGCTCTTTCTTCGATTTCAAAAATCCATTTCTATCAAGAAATTTATATCTATCATCTCTTCAAAGAAAATATATATTCGTCAGATCTTGCGGTTTTGTTTGTTAAGAATATACGGGGTAGGAAATATTCCGAAATAATCCGAAATCCAATAATCCAGCATATGGATCGCGCATACGTTATTACGTATTTATATATAATATATACATACTTTCTATATTCTGTGTAATCTCTTTTATGTATATACCGTTCGAGACATGACTCGAACGCTATGAAAAACTGAAAATATATATTTTCCATCGTTCGTATCGTTGAAAATAATCTTGATGGTAAAAGAATTTCTCTAAATTATTTATTCTTCGTAATTTTATTATTACGAATTGTCAAAGGATTACGCGTGGTGGAAACACATTTGTGGAACATTTTTGGAGATGAATGATCGAGGTGAAAACAAACACAAATATAAAAATGTCGATCGAGGTTTATTTTATTTAAATTATGAAACAATTAAAATTCGTGTTGATGGTGAAACGAGGCAAAGATAAAACAAGACGATTCGCGAATAATCTCATTCTATGCTATATTTAATTTAATTTAATTAAATTTAAAATTGTTTATAATTTAATAAATAAGTCTTAATTTTTATATATTATTTGTATTTATTTTAGTCTCTAAGGTTATTTCACGGATATTTCATAAATATATTAACATATACCAAAAAATTAAAGAATTATTAAATTTCGGCTGAAAAATTGTCGATGTTGAATGACTTTTGAATGACCTTTACTTTTAAAACTCAAAATCTCTCTTCATACTCTTCATTTTTTTCAAAGTTTTTATTGTAGAATAAAATGAAAAAAAATTTTTTTTTCAATTCTACAAATTCAAAAGATTTTTTTTATGAAATGCACCGTCGATATTGGATTAATTCGAAATATCACGAGAAGATTGTACGATTAGACTTGAGTGTGTGTAATGTATCCGTTTAATATCCGTGTAATGGTATTATTAATTAATATTATTATATTAATCATGATTTTTTGATATTATTTTCTTTGTTTTTAGCGAAATAAATTTAATAATGCGATATTTGATACTCTAACATTACTGAAATAATTTTTAACATTCCGAATTACCAAAGTTTTATTTTTTATAACAATACTTTATTAACAAATCTTTAAACTCCTTTTACATGAATTATAATCTACAATTCGAATAAGTTAGCTAGCAAGATTTTAATCGTTAGAAAAGTGCAGTATATATATTTTGAAAAAGAATTGTGGAAAAATTTGAGATAGCTACAGAATGATTATGAATACATATGACTACATAATAATTAATCGTTACGCAATATTTTTGAATATATTAAATTTAATAAATTACAATAGAATAGATCAATTATACATTTGAGTTCTTTCTTATTTTATTATTTACTTATTTATATATCATTTAGTATTAATGATGGAATCATAAATGTGTGAGACTTAATCTCATGAGATCAATGGTAAATTGTAAGAGAATATAATAATATAATATATATAATAACAATAAAATCAAAAATATAAGACGAAGACATAATCGAAACGATATCGCAATAACAAAAATCGCTTGTCTGCATTAACCATAGATTTAACTTAAGCCATCAAATAAATAGTGGTCATCTTTCTTGCAGTTTCTTGCATTGAATGCAGCATTAAATTTTACATATTATTATAATCATTACAAAATATAAATGTATATTGTCATGAAATAAATTATACGTATAAAATCTTATTAAATGGTATTATATTATAAACAAAAAATAATATTTTATATATAAATATAGTAATGGTGATAATAAAACAGAAGCTTTTTTTTTATATCGAAAAAGTTCTACAGCTTTTATGGGGACGAACTACCATTGCATAGAAATTCCTGAGAGTGCAATCTAAGCTGCATCTAGAGCTAAAGTCAAAGATGATCATTTATTATTTATATACAATTTGAACTTTAATAAATATGTTTTTTTATAATTATCAATCTTTTAACAAAAATTAGCAAACAGAATTCAATCCAATTAATTTTTTATCTTTAATAAACTATTTTTATATACAATTCAAAATGGCATATGTGATATTTTGTATAATTATTGGATTCATTTTAATTAAAATAAAAATTAAATATTATTTCTTTTATATGATTGCTATTTATAAAATTATATAAATAAATAGATATAACATTACATATCTAATTCTGAATGAAGTATTAAGTTGATGGCGACGATATTATTTTTGTATTCGATGGTCAAAAAAAGGATTGCTATTGAGATTATTAATTTTATAAGAATCGTATAATAAAATTATATGTTGAATACTCTTTAGTATCGCAATATTATAATATTAACATGGATTTCATATATGTAAAGTTTATATTCAAGAATCAATAAGAAATATAAGATTTTGAAACCATTAGATGTTTAAAATTTCCAGAATGTCTCGACGTAAAGTTCAATATTTCAAATGCCAAGTTTTTAATACATTCTATAAAAATAATACATTCTATAAATAATAAATAAATAGAAAGATAAATAAAGTATATTCAAGATAACGATTAATAAAACCTTAAAATTTCATATCTTATAATGACGATAAATATTTCTAATAAGATGTATTTAATGTGTTAATTTAAATGTGTTACATTTTAATATAGTATATAGAGCCGGCCGAATAACATGTAAAAATAGGCACAGGGTGAGTCTTTATGAAAAAATAAGAAAAAAAAATAGAATAAGATTTTTTCATTTTTGAGAAAAAGCAAGTTCGAAAATTTTTCGAAATTTATAAATACAAGAAATTAATTTTCGATTAGATATGAATGAATTATTGTACACGTGAAAATAAGCAAAAAAATGTAGAATAAAATTTTATTATATATGTTTTTGAAAAAATCAAAATTATAATAAATATATACAATTAAGAAATTATGTATCGACGATTTCTAAAATTTGCATTTTCGAAAATTAATTTTTCCACCGAGATAAAATTAATTTTACATTTTTTGCTTATTTTCTTATTTAAATAACCGGTATCAATAATTCATTAATATATTCATGTATCCAATTGAGAATTTCATTTATAATCGAAAAGTTTTCAAACTCGATATTCTCGGAAAAGAAGTTTCCGACAAAAAAAATTTTATTTCATTTTCTTCTCTTCTTATTTTTTCCACGAGAAATTACATCTTACACTCGCTTGTAAGTATGTATTATTCATCCGGATTCTATATTTCTATTATATACCACTTTTTGCAATCTAAACAAACTTTATCTGCATTATTTCCGTGTTGTTTAAAAAAAATATACCTTTTTAAAAGTTTTAAAGTCTACATCTACAAAAATTTGCATTGCTTTAAAGACTTTAAACACGTACGTATTCAATTCACAACCAAAATAAAGAAGAACGCGAGTCAAGGTGATCAAATCGTGATCCAGTTCGAAGAATTTTTTGAAGTAGCGCTGATAAGATTGGACAGATAAGGACATCAAACTTGAACTCCAAACGATTTATTAGTTAAATAACTTTCTACTTTGATTCAGTTTACGTCTCTTTGCGTAGCGGATCACGAGACGAGGATGTTAACCGGCCCAGTCGCCGCAGGCTTCTTCCTTATGATCAAATCTCGGGAGTAGTCGGGATAAGTTACAAAGCCTTTAACGTGCAACGCAAGATGATTTCCCCTGGTAACATTCTCTTCTTCCTTCGACGCGCTCGAACCGCTTCTATTCTTCGCTCGTTTCAGTTAATCGTCCCGACGCGACGTGAACGCAACAACGCGGCTATTCCCTCGAAATTCCATTTTGTTGCGTGCTATGATATGCTCGCATCTTATATGTTCGACCGAGAAAAATGCACGCACGATGATTCGCGAAATACAGTTGAAATTCAGATTTTCTGTCGCTTAACTCGATTCGATTTACTCAGCTGGAGATTCTCGCCGCCACCGTCGACTCTCCTCCTCCTCCTCCTACTCCTACTCCTTGCCAGATAAAAACCTGTCGTCATCCTACCGTTCTCGTTTCACAAGAGAGAAAGGGAGAAGCTTCGAGTTTGATCGATCCACGTCGACTCGAATCTGTTCGCGAAAAACCCGAGTTCGGGAATCCCGATGATTTGCCGATTAAATTGGTTCCGTCGCGGTTTACAAGCGATGTCGAGCAATGGGAATAAAAAAAAAAAAAAAAAAAGAAAGAAAAAGCATAGCGATCTTGCTATCTTCGTTTCGAGAATGATGAAACGAGGATATTTTCATCGGTCGCGGAATTGACGTATTTCTCCCCCTTGAAGCTCGTTCCATTCCACTTCGTCTTGTTTCGCTCTCGTTCGTTTCCAATTTTACTCGTCAAATATTAGTCCAATCTTGGAACTTGGTGGAAATCCTTTCGGTGATGTAATTAAACAATCGGATCGATGCGATGCGAGCGCCGCCGTTTCATCGTTATTGCGTATATAATGCTATCTCGCGTATGTACTATGCAGTAATTGGTCGTACATAGGAGATAAGATAAAAAAAAAAAAAAAAAAAAAGAACTGATTCGGTTCACCGCGAATTCTTTGTTCGAAAATCGATAAGTTGGATAGCGTGCTCGTGTTTTTAAACGGCAATGTTGTACAACGAGTAGGTAGATACGCCATTCGAAAATGTAATTGGCTGTCATTGAAGGCTCGCAGGATAACTAGAACGACATTGTCGAAGCTTGACATTGGAATACTAGTCCGCTGTTGTTGTTGTTGTTGTTGTTGTTGTTGTTGGTTGGTCAAGCACGTCCGTCTATTGGATACGCGAGGCGAGCTGCAGCAGCGGATCTTCGCTTTGCGAAATCGGACCTCGTTCCGCTTCAAGTTTACGCTATGGAATTAGTGATGGAATCGGGTAGATTTCATCTCGAGTACATTGGAACGTTGTCAAAGCAGATTCGAAAATTTTTTAGAAACATTTCGAAAAAGAAAATAGTATTTTCAACATTTCGAATTTATCATTAATTCTTTTCTAATGAAATTAAACGATCGAATAAATTTTTGACGAGTCAAAAACTTGATGAATATCTTATGAGAAAAATTCTCCATTTATTTAAAATCAATTTTCTTGCTTATCTTAATTCTTGCGTATTACAATTCTTATACGTAATGTAATTCATAATAATTTATATTAACAAATTATACTTTTTTAAAATAATTTTTTGTTTAATTTTCTTAGAAACATTATATATTTTCATTTTTTTAATAAAACTATATGAGTTAAATGTTATTTTTAAACATTTAAAAATAAAAAAATAATATAAAAATTATTTTTAAATCAAATTTTAAATCAAAAGGTGTAAAAAACAAAATATAATGTGTGTATGTGTACATATATATATATATAACAAATCAAATAAAAATTTAAATAAAGTTATAATTTATTGTTTATAATTTTTTATATTTTTCGTAAATTATTATTATTAAAAAATTCAAAGAAATGTACATTTTTAATTCGATTGATATTTTATGAAAGGTTCAAATAATCATTTTATTATCGGAATACATACTTGTAAATAAATTTTCAAAATTTTTAAATATTTATTCTAAAATTCGAAACAAGAAGAATAATATATTTCTGTAGATTGGATTTTTTACATTGAATTTGATTTAAATTTATAAATATATAAACGTGTATTGGATTTGATTCTATCCTTAATCGAAATTGACAATATGATCGGTAAAAAATTGTTTCACAATTTCTATTTTACTTTCAATTTTTCTTTAATTTGAGTAATCGATAGATCTCTAGATTTTCTAAATCGATAATTTCCAATACCTGTTGCCAATGATCAGTCCTCCAATATTTCAAGGTATTATCGATAGAGCAAGAGGTACAGTAATCATCTCCTTAAGCCAGTCGGACACACACAATAAAGTACACATACACATACACACACATACATTCTGGGAAACCTTCTCAACACCTATACATTAGAACTTCATTTATCTACGTCTGGTTTATTATATAACAAATTAAAACTTATTCTTAGATACGAACTCATAGACTCAAGAATTCTTATCTGAATTGTATAATCTCGATATTTTATAAAATGAATAAGTTTTCAATAAAATGAAATAGAAAAGTGCCAAATTTTAAAGAATTATAATTTTTTTAAAAACTATAGTAAAAAGAAATAACAATGTTTCTTAAAATAATAAAAATTTACACTTTTTTAACTTTCATATCGTTGCTTCGAATTTTTTCGAATTATATATTTCTATTTAATTACATTAACATTTTATATATTACACGTAAAAAAATTAAAATAGCTTTTTCGAATATTAAAAGAAAATTCAAAGATTTATATCATTGAATATCTTTTTTTTTTTATAAAGAATCTTCAACAATTGACCTTTTATTTCATCTTGAATAATGTGTTTGGAATATTCAATTATTTCTTCTAATTTAATAAATTAAATTATTCTATATTTTCATTGTTCCAAGATTGACGACATACTTTTCGTTCAAACTAAAATGAAACTGATTGTAAAGATACATCAACTTTTAAGGATTTGTTATAAATCAGATAAAATTTTTAAATTCAAATTGATTTAACTCGCGAAGATATTTCAAAATTAAATAGCTACTTAAATTTTTCACAATGTTCGCAAAACTATTTTCGCTTTTCGCTTTCTTGCTTCTTAAAAACATCTTCGAAAATTTATCAGTAGTATTAAATAAAACAATTGGGATTTATTTTTTAAAATAATCTGAGAAATATACGATTTTATTTTTTTATAAAGTCACACTTTAAAAATCGATAATTTTTCAATTAATGGTTTATTGGCCATTATATTTTATAATTTTAATTTATTGAAAAATATTTTTATTCCAAATTTTTGCTACAAATTTAATTTAATTTTTCAATTAAAATAATTAACAACATTCGGTTCTAGTTATATTATAAGAATAAGAAACTATTGAAAAAAATATATCGAATAATCGACCTCATTCTTCGAACATTTGCATTTTTATTATAAGCATTTGCAGATCATAATTAGGATACTGTATAAAGTATAAAACATCTTTTTGACTAATAATAAATTTATAATTGTTAAAACATTGTCTTTCAATGCTACTAAAAAATAATTAAAATTAAATATAATAGATCTTTATTATATAAATTTATTAATACACAGATTTTAAACAGAGAACACCACGAATTATATGAAAGATTTTTGAAAAGAAAAAAAATATATTCTCACATTATTAATTTATGTGAAATTTATTAAATTGTGTTGTAATTTAAAATTAAATAAAGAAATCTATTATGTAATTTACAATATCGAACATAGGATATGAATTTATATATATATATTTTATACATGCGTAGCTTGACTTTAATTATAATTAGCACAGAGTTATGATTATCAATATCTTTATCGATAAATATCGATTTTATTGATTTATATTATATCGATGATTCAATACAACGAATTGTTACGATATCGATAAAAGTGATTAAAATTCTCATTTTTTCTT
This sequence comes from Apis florea, assembly GCF_048593485.1. Lineage (NCBI taxonomy): Eukaryota > Metazoa > Arthropoda > Insecta > Hymenoptera > Apidae > Apis > Apis florea. The sequence continues at coordinate 529,457 of NW_028256864.1, read as the reverse complement.
ATTCAATTATTTCTTATTCAATATTATTAAAAATATTATTAAACGATTTTCTATGGATAAACGATATTTCATTGATTTTTAACGTATTGAAAATATCATTAAAATATCAATAACACAAATGAAAGTAAACTTAATTTTTCAATAAAATTTATTTATTTCTATTAACAATCTATTACATATAATAATAATATAACATATATTATTTTATAATAATAATATTCAATAAAAAAAAAAAGAAATTTCAATCACTTCTAACTATTCTAACGATATTATCAATACGTCGAGAATTATCGATGAAATATCGATAAAGTATCGATAATCAATAATCACAATTTTATGTCACAGACGCAATTCTTTCTTATTCAAACTTGTTGAATAATTTTTCACATTTATACTACTTTTTGCATTTTCCACAATTTTTATCCCACTTTCCAAACGAACTTAAACAGACAGACCCGTGCCGATAGTATGACTTTAGATTTAATATCGCAATTTTGTTTCACGTTGAATCCAAATTCCGCGTATCCGAAAAAAAAAAAAAAAAAAAGGTATTTAAAAATCTGTCCGAAATGGTGGGAGAAAAAAATGAATCGAAGCACGTGGATAAAGCGAAATTTAGCGAAACAATTTCGAGAGACAAAGAGGGTGGCGGAATTTATGCGCCGGGAATACCTGCCAATGGAAACTGGAAACGATGTTGGGCGCGAGAGGAAGACGAGTGCGCTTTGATCAAGGGCCGTCACCGGCACGATCGATGCTATTCGACGCGTTACAAGAATTTCCTTTGCGTTTCCCGTTACCGAAACACCCGTTGCTCAAAGCGTTAATTGGCTCCGGTCCGTTTCACCGTTTCTTCGCCGTTGCTTCACCAAGTTATCATCCGCCGGTCGTTTGTTTCCCGATTCCGTTCCCGGGGAAGACTAGGAGGTATACGTGAACCTCTCAAACCACGAATACAAAGCAAGTGTTGGAAAAAATCTCATTGTGCGAAAGAAAATAATAGTGGGAGAAATTTGAAGGATCCATTTTAGAAGCTAAAAACGAATATAAAAATTGGTATGTGGACTTGTTGTTGAAATCATGACCAAGCGATTGGATGGTGTATTCTATGTGCAAGGTTTTTTTCGTTTAAGGTTCGCTTTGTTTTCAAGTGAATCAAGTTTGAAAATTTTTCAAGCATAAGCGAAATTAAGTATTTTTCGATTAGATACAAATGAATTATCGACAGAAGGTAAGATTTACGTGTGAAAATGTGCAAAACGCATAAAATAAGTTTTTTCATATAAAAATAGTTTTCAAAAAAATTTGTGGAATGTTCGAACGTAAATATTCGATGATTTTTTTAAAAATAAGAACATAAGCGATGAAATTTTATTCTATATTTTTTATTTATTTTCGTATGTAGAGTAACTTATCAATAATTCATTTGTATTCAATAGAAAATTAAGCAATTTTATTTGAAAAATTTTAAAAATATATGATATATTTAAAAACGAAACTTTAAATGAAAAAAATTATGTTTCTTATATTTCTTTTTTTATTATGCAATTTCTTCGACTCATTTTTACAAGAATTATCGTACAATCGGTTGTATTATAATTTCGAGGATACTTTGTATAAAAATCTTGAGTGAGCTTTATAAAGTTACAAGTAATTAAAATTTGCGTTTTAATTATTAGACGAAGCAAGATAAAGAAAAAATGAAAGAACTCTATCTTCGTCATACTACTCGTTTTATCTAAAATAAATTTAAAATGCTTAATAAGTAAAATAAATATATAATAACTTAATAAATAAGGGACAGTCTTTTATATCAACTTTCGTATTTGTTTTGACCTCTAAATCGATCTTTACAAAAGTGTTACTGATGTATTAATGTTACAATATATATATATACATATATAAATATATATATAAAGCATATCATTTTCTTTATTTTTGCCATTACTTTCATATTATTTTTCCTCATTACTTTTTCCCATTCTTTTTATAATGAAATTTTTTCTAATAATCCTGAGAATGTGTTACCAATCATACATTTTCGTTTTGGTATAAAATATATCTGAGAGATAAAATCTATCTATGAGAAAAATCATTTAAATATCTTCTAAAATAATTGTTTGATTTTACAATTATTACTTTATTTTAATATGTTGCATAAAAATAATATTTAATTAAATTTCATTTAGATAATACATAAATATTTCATCTTTTCAATTTAGATTAAATATCTAAAAAATTTTTGCTATGTAAAATAAAAATTATTTACAATTTCGTTTTTATCTTTATGTAATATGAAAATAAACATATTTTATCTGCATAGTATATGACTTTAAATAATAATATTACATAGCATTATTTCTAATAATTTTTAATCCAATATTTCTTATACAATATTGTATATAACTCAAATTGATCCATCCATGAAATTTTTAAAAATATAATAATTGGAGAAGAAAAGAGTCGGATTACTATTTTTCAATAAAAAAAAATCCTACGACGAAGAAGATAATAATAAAAATTCTTCAACAAATTACGACTATTTGTACTATATTGTTTGCATAGATGTCATCATCGCATTATATCGATATACGTGATCATACGAGACTGAAATCATCGTACGTACCTATTGTATAAGCACGAATCAAAAACGAAAGTTTATGATCAATAGCATTTCCTTTAGGAAGCGAAATTTCCCCCAGCGAGGGAATCATTCCCCCCTCAAATACGCGTGTACATATCAACCCGTAAACCGGAGAAGAGATTAAACCCTCGAGAGGCATTGAAAACTGATACCGGTCGAATCGAGAGGATAAGCTTTAGACGTTGCTACTTTCGGCCGTTACCAGCCGGGCCTGGTAATGGAAAATGTCGAGTAATCCGATAACCATAGCTCGGTAAACGCGCGTGCCTAGTCGAATATCCAAATTGAATTTCGAGGGGTGAGAAAACACGCGATTAAACTATAGAAAAATGACGATGAATCGAACGTTGTTCATCGTTGGATCGCGATGGAGATATTCCTATACGATCCGAAAAATTCTTCGTTCTTTAGCTTCGAAATATCCACGGTAGAAAAAAAGAGAAGAACGCGTGAGCGTTCTACGACGCGAAGAAAGATAAGGAGCTGTAAACGAGCGAGAATAACGCGTGTTTGTGTTTCCAACACTGTATCTCCGCGAGCAAACGAGAAGGTGAAAGAACAAAACAACCTTGTCTTTCGCATCGCTGTTCGCTCTTCGCCGTTTCACCTAACCTTTACCGATCGAGTCGCGTCGAATGACGTATAAAGTAATCGGGTTTTGAAAAACACGTATAAATCGTAAACGAAACGCATTCGCGATACACGTTACAAATTTCAGGAATACGTTGCAGCAACGAGCGAGAAGATTTATTCGATTCGATATCGTTCGATGGATCTCGGTGTTCGATTTGTGCGGGGAACATTTGTCCCGGGGAATATCTTTCGTCGAGATCAGTCGTCGTCGTCGTCGTCGTCGTCGTCGTTTCAACGAAACAGGCAAACTTGCTCTTCTGACTTTACGCTAACAGACGAAAGGCGATAAATGCTTAGAGGGAGGAGGAGATGCGTTCTCTAACAAAGTCGTTTCCATGAAGGAACGGAAGCGACAGATAAGAGGACGGCCATGAAAGCTCACACGGACCTCGGTTAATTGCTTCACCGCCGTTTCACCGATCGCGAGAGAACGGTACAATAATACGGGTGCCTCGATCGTTTCCCCGATTAAATCGTTTAATTATGCCAGCAGGCGTTCGCCATTCGACCGTTCCTCCAATTCTCTCTGTTCGAATCTGACCAATGTAATTCGTGTCCTCGTAACTTTCCAATTATTTCGTTGCGCGTCGCGACGCGTGAAAAGTTGGACGTTTTCGATGTGGCGCGCGCGCTTTACCGGTAAATTGCTCCCAGCTTCGTTTCAATTAACTGGAACTCTTGCAACTCTTATTCGAATATCGAAGTACTCGTTACAGGCTGAATTGCGATTCAAGAACCGGATATATTCAAGTAGCGCTACAATATCTGAATTTAAATCTGAATATTTGAATTCCAGCTTTTTTCGCGATTAAACTCAAATATGAGAAATTTCTCTTTCCATAATTGGATTCAGATCAAAGAGATCAAAAAAGAAATTTATTTGATACAATTATCCGGAATCTCGTATCTATATCTAGTTATCTAGATATATGAATCGTATAATAGTAGATTGTAATTAGTTCATCATTTGTTGAAACAATTGGAATAGTGTTAAATACGTTGTTGTCTTGTAATGTGAATAAAGTATACTTTCTATTTGTTTCGTTTTTGCGAGAAGTGCGAAAAATAAACAATATTTTCTATCAATCTTTTATGCAATCGCATAATCGTGATAAATAGTGATAAATAATTTTATTTATTTGAAAAGAAATTGCAAACTGTGCAAATATATTTTGCAAATAATTGTATACAATTATATAATTATAGATAAACATACATATATATATATATAAAATAATCTCGATCTTGAAATTTACAAGATCAAATTTTTTTATTTTTTTCATTATTTTTATAACGCAATTCGCATTCATAGTTTTCGAACTAATTTTATTTGTAATTTATTCATTATTTCGATCAGATTCAACAAAAAAAAAAATAGGTGTGCTACTAGAAAAATAGGTTTACTGTGATACTTCAGATCTGTCATTATGTGTGCTTTCATCTGTAAATAAAATCCGTTTCAAAAGCCTGTGATTATGTATACATATAACAATAAAAACAGCTTGGTGGAATGGCACAATCTGTTGTCTCATTTCCACAAATTTTATAATATTAAAAATCTTTTTAACGCATTAATATAATAACAAGTAAAGATTAATCTGTTCTTCTTTACATTAATTACAATTATCATAATTTTAATTATCATAATTTTTGATCTTTTGATTTTCCATTATTTCTCTATTGTGATATATTTCACAATTTAATCAGCAATCCTTTGCTATTTTGTTAGCATAATAATAATCCTAAACGACATTACTCGCTTAGTTAAGTATGTACACTGAGATCTTGATTAATTGGTTCACAATTATCCGAGGTCTCGGTTATCGAGGGTCTCGATTATCCAGCGTCTTCTGTTTATTTTCTGAAGATACAAATACATTTGAGAGTAAGTCTTTTAACAGTTGTTATCGAGTGTTATTTTTCAAAGAATAGTACAGGTTAAAAATGATTATTCGATAGTTTTCATTTCAATGCAGTATCCATTAACAAAAGATAAGATAATTCTCGATAAATGTATTGCATCTTTACATCAATCTTGCATCACTTTTTGAGGTATTTAGTTGTTATAACATATTAGTTGGCTAATATATATTAGGTTATTATTAGATTAATTATAAGTGAATATTCAAAATGAATCGTAAAGGAAAGCATTTCTTCTTCAATTTATCCAAGCTATCTCTCTCCCGTTTAAGTCAATTAATCGAATAATTATAAACATATGATAAATAAATTAAATTTAAAGATTATTGGAACTTTAATATTTTTTTTCCAAAAAAGTTACAATTGTTTCTTTGTTGAAACTCTTTATTTTTATAATAAATAGAATACGATGTGATAAAAAAAATTCGATTTTAAATTTCAAGATAAAGATCACTCTTACACGAATTTTTATTTACAGATTTTCTTTACAGATTTAAAGATATAGAATCATATAAACGTAAACACAAAAAATAAATAAACAAAAAAAAAACGTAAACTCAAATACTATAAATTTCGAAATGAATCTCGAGTTAACGCTAAATATTTCAAATATGGATATCTGGTAACAACGATTCTTAAATTAATTAAACTCCGAATACTATTCGAATGCTTATATTCCAATTAAAAATTAAGTGGATATCCGAATATTCGAATTTATTCGAATCTCAATTCGGATCTCGAGGAGTTCAAGCGCGGAAGTGCCTTTGTCATTTTCTCATTATCGAAATTTTACTGTTAAAAAACGATCGTCGAAGCAAAATGGAACGCCTTCATCGAGATTTATTTTTTCGAAGAGGCATAGTTCGAAAGCTCGGTGAGTAAGTAGCGCGCCATCTCCACATACTACAAATTAAACGAGACTGGGAATGTTAATTACTCGATTAGCGCGGCGCACGTGCCAGCTACGCGCGTGATTTATGACTAAGATGCGCCACGTCGCGGTAATCGAGGCTTGAGAACATTAATGGCGAAAGCGGAATCGCATCGTGACGCGATCTCCTAACGGAGAGAACTTTATTAGACGTTGTTCCCGTTATCGATCACCGTTTCTCGTCCACTTAAACCGAACGCGTTGCTGCTCGACCATCGTATAATTCGACGCAACCTTTCGTCGAGGTCGATTGATAAGTCGTCCCATACACGGGATGATGCAATGATTTTGCAACGACCGCCACGATTTTTCATATACCTTTTTGCCAATTTAACTTTAATCGATTTGTAGCAAATTGGAATAATACAATTTCTTGAAAACCTTTTCTGCAAAGAATCATCTTGATCTCTTTAAGTATGTTGTGTGGAAATCGAGATGTATATATTCTCTTAATTTTCGAAAAGATATTTGCTACTACGTTAAAGTTTGTTTATATGTATAAGGTGGCAGTAAGCATCACTTATCTTTTGTTGGTACAAATGCAACAAGCAATTAATAAATAAGTGAATCGGTGAAAAAGTTATTTCCTCACGAATTATGAGAAACTTATTATAAGAAGCGTATCAATTTGAATTCATTCACCGAGTTTGAACATTTCGCAGAAATCATTGTTGTTAGTATTCATAAAGAATTGAGGGATAGAGGGAACGTAAAAAATAATTATAAAACAACACTTGAATGACTAAAATTACAACGATAAATACGATATTACAATAATAAATACGAGACCTGTTATCGTTATCTTTATAACTTCGGTCATTATGATTTCAATCCAAGAATTGTTTTATATTTTATTTTCGTAGAATGTCCAAGCTCTTTAAAGATAAATCTAAATGTAATGATATTAGCTTATCGAATATATGTACAATTTGGGTGCCAGCCGGCCGTGATATGTTTATAGAAACAGTTGATAAGCGTCAGTTGCATGCTGATGCACATGTTGCTGTGTGCTGTGCATGGATACAAGATAACGGAATTCTGTGTACGATTCTGTGTAATGGCAATCTTTTTGTGAAAATATATCGAAAGTTAAGATTGAGCAATGGTTAGAATAAAGTTGTTCAAACTGTCGATTTCTATATATACATCTAAAAATCGAAATCTAGGGAGGGAACGATTAATCAATAAATTTTCGTCGTTTTAAGTATCAGCATGTAACTTGACTTCATTTCATTGTTATTAAATGATATCGAAGTAATGATTTTGCAATGATTTTGAAATAACATTGAATTTATAGATTTCAATTTAATTTCAAGAGAATATTAAAAATATGAAAAGTTTCAATTAATTTATACATGTTTATAAACAAATATATTTGCAATAATAATAAAAATTTTCTAAAATTATTTATTTTAGAAAGAAGATCAGAAATATTTTGATCTTTATGTGAATTAAATACGTAAAATTAAAATTATATATTCTCGAAAATTTTTTTTTAAATTACAATTTGTTGATATTTTAGTAGTTAGTTACTTTTTCGAAGTGCAATGTATTAATATAATATTCAGAGATTATGTTTACATTATGTGATAAGATATCACTTTCTTTTCGAGTTAAATGATTCAATTTTTCATGCTGGAAATAGTTTAAAGTAAGACGGAATAAGTATCGATGCAGCATCCACAGTTTTTAATATTTCACCTCGTTTGCTTATATTGAAGAGACGAATAAAAAATTATGATTTTTCGGAATAATTAAGAGTATTTTCATTGCTGGAGATATGAACAATGGAGAGAAATTCAAAGTTTATGATTAAAAAGTTACAAAAATTTGAAGATATTTATAACATTTATTTTTTTACCTGGGCTATCGCATCCTAAAGCGATCTTATATGAAATTCAATTATTTTATTTCAAAACTTATGATTACATTTTTATTTTGTTTTTTAATATTTTCTAAAATCTATATTTTTATTTTTATATATATTTTTACCTTTGCAAATATATATTTTTTATAGATATCCATTAAATTTATAATATATCAATTATTTTAAAAGAGCCATCTCATCCGGAATTATTCCATTAAAAGAAAAAGTATCTTTTTGAATTTTTATAATCACTTCAATATATTGTTTATAATCATACATGAATTACTCTATTCAATAATATTGCGTTATTGTTATTAATGGATTATAATACAATTATGTTAAATAATGAAACAATATTTCCTTACAATACAAACTGTTAATTAGTGTCAATATTAAATCACAATCGTGATGTTCATTTTTCCATATTATGTATTAAATGTTTCATAATTTATGAATGGGAATGATTTATGAATGTTTAGTGATTACAAATGTATACAAACGTATTCGACATGCACTATAAATAAAATTATCAACAATACAACATCTATTATATATAATAATATATATAGATCATTCTTATAGTCTTAAAATTAAATTTAAATTATAAAAAATTAAAATTAAAACTCTTAAAATCTCAATGTTTTTTTCTACTTTTTTAAAATATAACTTTATAATAATAATAAATAAAGCAAATATAAAATATTTAGATAATGCTTTATATACAATATTACAAAATATATTCCCAAGTGAAATAATATTTAAAATATTATATATCTAGTGAATTTCACTTCCTTGAAGAAATTTCCTGCTGAAAAATATAGTTCCATGTGGAATAATTTTAGGAAAAATGGATATTTTGGTAAAGATGGATCACTTATATAACTTTTAAAATACTTGGATATTAAGATTAGCACAGTTCAATTCTGTATATTGCATCAACAAATAAATTATATAGTTTATTCTTATTAAATATTAAATATATATATAATTAAACATTCGCAATTATTATACAATATTTCATCTTTTTAATTTAAATTGCATAGAAAAAATTTTCTTGCTTATAATTTCATTTTTTTGAAATTTAAAAATAGATATTTTACTAAATTATTTTCTTTTCTGATAACTTTATTGTTTCGTTTAATTAGCATTAATCGAGATATTACTGTATTAGGCAATATTAATATAACTCCACTCAATAATACGTATACCATATCAAAAAATTACATTTTCTCTATTCATTTTAAGCGTAATTTAACCTATTATAATCTTTAAAAAAAGATTATTCATCTCTTCCATAATTATCTTATAATACCTCATGTAATATACACACAAACTGAGAATTAATTTTATTTAAAATCGAATTTACATCAACTTTCCAAGTTAAGTGAATTTAAATGAAGTTAGGTGATGTTTAATGATTATTCCATTTCACAATCATTTCCAAGTTAGATGAATTTATCTATAAGATATGCAATAATGATAATGTAAACACTTTTGTAAAAATCATTACTATCCCGTTGACCGAAGTGAAAATAATACCAAAATCGATTATATTCTTTCGTTTTCGATTTCGTTTCAATTTTCAACGAGCTATGCATTGCAAATAATCTATACGAAAATTTGTATTTTTCGCTAATCTGTCATTCTTTACGACCTGCCGAGAGGAGGAATTATTTCCGCGCTAAACAATTTCGGGAAGCTTCCCGCGCACCCGGAAGAGTTTTACATAATTGCACACACGGGTGGAAATTTATAGGCGGCCAACCTAGAAGAAGGGAAGCGTGTTGGAAAAGTGAATTAAAGGGAGCAAGTTGAATGTCGCAATCCCCTCGTTCTAAGAAAATTTTCTCGTCGCACAGAGAGAACTTTCGCTAAAATCCCGGCGAAAAGTGATATTTTTCAATTTAAATTGGAATAAATTATTATAATACGACTTTTAACGTGTTATCGTCGTTTAAAAAGAGACGTTTTGATTATTATATTAATTTTTGCATAATGAGAAATAAAGAAAAATAAACAAACGTAATTAATCACTTGTTTTATATATGGATAATTATCTTCATTAATTAATTAGCAAAATTTTATGAAAATTAATCATTATCCATGTCATTAAAGGCATGGGATGTTACGTGTTATGTATGACAGGCAAATATGTTGAAATAATAATTATTTTCTTTGTTGATGTTAAATATGAAAATAATTTTAATTATATATGAAAATAATAATTACTTTTGTTAGTATATAATATTTATTCAGTATAAAAATAGATTCTACTTTATAATTATTATTATTTCTTAATATTTATTATACAATATTTAATTAAATGATTATGGTTTATTAATAAACAATTAATATTTTCCTTCTTTTTCTGTTTCTTCTTCACCAAATTAATGTCATACATCGAAAAACTGGATGAAATCTTTTTTATTTTTTTGTTTTGTTAAAATATATTCACTGGCGAGAAATTCATCCGAATCAATTGAATCAACGAACTCTGAAAAAATGACTTCGGATAATATTTTCTCACCAAATTATTATTATCATGATTCTAAAATATCTTAAAATAATATTTCTAAAATATTTCGTGTCTTCTTTTGTGCTTTCTTTTAGTTGTTTAATCCGAATTAATATTTTGTATATAGTTATTTACAAACTTCTCAGCAGATTGATAGAGACGATATTTTGGAGATGGACTATATGTCTTCTTAACTTTTCTAAATGAATTGTTGACGATTGAAAATTTTTCTGTCACATTATTTGTTATTGTCATTAAACTTTTTTGCGTATTTGTGGTGAAACGAAAATATCATTATAGAATAGTAATGGAGCAGACGGCAAGGAAATAACAATAATTCAAAGTATCGCAATCTATCGTTGAAAAATGCAACCAGTGCAAAAATGCAAATTGTCTTCAGAAGCTTTCTTCAGAAGTTTACTTTAAAAAAGAAATTGCGGTTTGATCTTACATAATTATTTCCTTTGGAAAAAGAAAACGTATAAAATAAATCGCATTCTTTTTAATGTTACAATAATAATAAGTGACAAAAGCAGAATATGTATTAATTTAAAAGAAATCGAACTAAGTTAGAATAAAATGTAATCGCTGTAAGAAAAAGTTTGTAAATTAATAACGAATGAAAAAGTTATTTCCAATTCTTCTTTAAAAATTTCATTTCACATTATGAAACTCATAACTTTAAAATCTCATCTCCAAGAGGATTGTATAATGAGAAAATCGGTGTTAATGAAAAAAAATAAAGCTCGGCCAAACTTTGATATAGTTCACAAATGGAATAAAATCTTCAAAGTTAAGAAAAAAAAAAAAAATTTGTCCACCAAGATTTCGAGGAAAAATTTTTTGCACCGCACTTTCGCCTCGTCCTGACCAAGATGTTCCCGATAAACCGCAAAACCCCGAATCGAGATCCAATTATCACGAAAATAAGAATGATCGCGACTTTTGAAAATTGATCGAATATTTCGCTTCGCCGTCTGGACGCGAAACAATCAACGAAAACATCGTCGGGAAGAATTCTTGTTGTCGAAGTGATTAACGAACCGTGACGGGAACAAATAGACAAGGAAGAAACGAAAATAAACACGTTTTCTCGTCCGTTCGCTCGTAAAATATTCCGACGTTTTTATCGTTGCTACATATCTTTGCCGTGAGAATTAATCGCCTTATCCGGCAGATCGGTGAAATTAACCGAATAACTTAAAGCGCGACACTTCTATCTTGCCGGTGAAAATCCGCGGGGATATAACAAAGAGGCATCGTAATTCTAAGGAATCCTCTTAAGGTCCTAGTGCACACTTTAACGGGCGCGTTCGACGTTGAAACGTCTCTCTTGTAAAAAGTGGAAAACGAAAGAGAGGGAGAAAGAGAAAGAAAAGAAAAGGAGGAAAGAACATGACCGTTTAAAAAATATATATAGATAGATAGATAGAGAAACGACGGACGCGTGAGGAAAAGAAGAAGAGACTTGAACACGGTGGCTTTCGGTTCCCAACACAATGGCATTAACGAGGCTCCGACCGACACGGTCAGTCATCGCGCGTTGATCGCGCGAACCACGTTCAGCACGGCGAATTATCCATTCATCCTCTCGACTTACTCTCGAGACTTTGTGCTTTTTCTCTTCTTGGGGAAAAACGTTCTTATAAAAACGTTCGAATAATCGGTAAATTTAAACGGTAGAAACTGAAGGGGAAACGAGATTATCAACAATGGAAGTAACGAGAAGTAGGAGGAGCTAAACGTGTATCGATTTCTAACGGTACCCTGGAGAACGGTAGCCAACGAGCGGGGGGAGGGGAGGGGGGGAACGTTATCGCGAAATCGATTTAATTACCGAACCCATTACGATAATTGCTCGAGAAGATGTACTTTTTTTCGTGGTTGATTTCGCGCGGTAGCTTTCGGCTTATCGATCGCAGGCTGAAACTGCGCATACCGGAAATAATTATTCCATCTCGATATCAAAGGTCGGCGAATTTAGCTGTTTCGCGTCCGCGAAACGATGTAGTAACGCGATATATAATTGGTGGCGCGGTTGTATTGCTGTTCGAGCCATAGTCTTCAATCGACACCCCCGGCTAAAATTCACCGAGGATAATTGAAATTCAACGAGGCGCGTCGCGTCGTCGAAGGTGTCGCGTCGCATTGTGTCTACGATCCCGTCGATTCGCCATTCGCTCGACGGCTAATTTATCGTGTATAATTATTCTCCTTGATATGACGTCCGTCGATTTATGGAAAAGATATCGACGAATATTGAATCGTTGTTTCATACGATCTTGTTTTATACCAACTGTTCCGTCGTTGTTTATTATAAATTTCAAAGAGTTTTAATTCGCGTAGCATTATCGAAACTTCGCTGCCCGGGAAACGCAGCGAAACGATATCGGTATACACGCGTGATTAACGGGAAACGGTATTATTATTCAGATTTTCACGCGATATGCATATTGCGCGTCACGATAATTAATAATGCCGCGTGATCGTGGGCGTGAATCAGACAAGGGGGGGGGGGAGGAGAGTTGGAGGAGACGTAACGAAATTTCGTAACGATTCTTGAACTCAACTTTCTTCCCTCTGCAACATTTTTTTTTTTTTTTTTTTTTTTCACGAGAATCGATTCTCCTCCAAACGATAAATTTCGTTGCACGTTCTCCCCTTCGTTTGCTCGCTCGATTCCCGTGAACCAATTTCTTTCGGCCGAGGGAAAACTGCAAAGGTAACAACCCTCATTGCGTCCGCGTGACGAACGAATCGATAAGAGTTCGGTGTGATTCTGAGTCATTAAAGAAGGATTACGGAGCAAACCGGAAGAAAAGAAAAAAAAGGAAAAGGAAAAAAAAGAGAGGAAGCCGGGTTTCTATCGCCTATCGATTTCTACTCGCCGTTACGATAACAGGTGGCGTCTGAATTTTGCCTTTTTTTTTCCCTTTCACGATTGGATCGACACACTCGTTAATGGAACAATGTTTTTTTGAAATGATTCGTATTCGATACGAATTCTCGAGTAGCAGTAGGATAAGTAATGAATAAGTAATAAATTTGTGCGCTCGATCGTTCCTCGAATGACACCGATTTAAAATCGCGAAAACGAGCAATTCGAGTATTCGATCAGTCAAACTTCTCTTCGACTTTTCTCCCCATCTGTCTCGAAAAACTCGTAAAACACGGTTGTCGGCTAATTCCACTGCATTTCACATTTTCGCGGCCCGTTAACCAGCTAATTGCGCCTTTTCTGCCTCCTCTCTTTCCGGCTTTGCCCCCTCAACCACAGCACCACCACCACCACCACCTTCGTTCTCGGCATCCTCCGTGAATCTCTTCGTCGGCTCCCTTCGAGTCCTCTTGCTTTGCCAACAGGAAACCTGAAACGCGCGAAATGCTTAATTACTCCTTTTTCCCCCCCTTTTCCTTTGAGCATATCTATCTTCAATCTTTAGTTCGTTAAATTTTCCAGACATCCTTCCTTTCGATTCCATCAACCTGTCGTCAAATATCTGCCGAGATCAAGCTTTCCGTTTCTAGTGGAACTCTGTTTACACGAACTCCGTTTCTTTGAACGAAATTTTATGTACGTGGCGCCTGATTATCTGAATTCCAACCATCTGAATTATCGTTTAACGTCATTCCATTTGTATGAACGTTATACGTATATTGTTATATGTAGCGTAATATAATTAGAAATGTACAAGATTTTAATCTTGTACGGGGAAAAATGAACACGAAAAATATTAAAAGATACAAAAATATACGTTTCGAGTGAATAAGTTATACAATATGAGACAAATCGTGATATTCGATGTTGCGATATATTTGCTTTTAAAATTGCTTTCAAATTGACATATATTATTATAGTTGGCATCGAGATGTTTTTTAAATACTGCTTCCATTTTGTCTTTGAGGTAAACTGAAATATGAATTCTCTTCAAAGTTGACATAGATCGATATTAACCAGAATTGATCCTCGAAGAAGATCAGACTTTATATGTAACTTTATATTCTAAAAAGAGCTGATTATTGGATACATTTGTATATGTAATAGGAATCTTTTGATAAGTGTACAAATTATTTCGATATAATTTATTATATTTATCATATCGTTCTCAAAAAAAAACGTTCGTAATATTCTCATCGATATTCTTTGACGTATTCTTCAACAATCTGATAATTCATATCTTTGGATATTGGTCGATCGTAAAAGATTGTTTGATATGTTATTTATTTCTTAAGGATATCCGATAATTTTGACGTTGAATTATATTATCAATAACAAAATGTTATTTCGATGATAATAATTAACATAACATAAACGAAACAATTCTGATCTTGACACGTATATATAAACAAAGATATCAATAATTTCTTCTTATAACTTTTTTTTTTACCTTATCTCGGCGATATAATATTTCTGAAAATATTTGTAAAAAAATATTCATTTCGGATCCGAAATAAGGAAATTAGGTCATAGAAATTACATTGAAGTTACAATAATATCAATACAATATTTGATAACTTGTAATTTCGATCATTGTTCTCATAATTTAGATTGCCTGAGAATTATTTTATATTATAATTATCGCCCTGTTGTGTCTAAAAGATTCGTGAAATGCTCAAACATATTGTGAATTGAGATATTTCAAGCTCATCATAATCCACGAGGAAATAATCTTTCGACCATACATTATATATTTGAATGTTGATCGTTGCTATATGTTTGTAGAAACATATATATATATATATATATATAGATAATAGATAAGCGGCGGTTACATGCTGACACACTTGTTGTTGTCATAAACGTACATATATGCGAAATTCAATGTAATAGTGAAGTAAGTAACAATTATTTTATGCAAATGTGTATTTCGTGAACTGCAAGAGACTGCCGATTAAATTGCATGGGAAAATTATCCAGGATAATTTTCTTGACAAGAGTTCTTTAAATAATAACAATTATATCGATTATTTTTTAAATAATTTTTAAGTAATTTCGTATAAAAAGTAATTTTAAGTTAAATCATCATATAACTCGAGCTTTAACTTGCATATACTAAAGCTAAAATAGTATCTATGTATTTGAAAACATGTCGATACAATAATGTGTAAAATAAAAAATATAAATTTCAATTTAAAAATTCGATATTGATTTTCGCAAGAATATTCAGAAATATTGAAAAGTCAAATAAGTTATTTTTTAATGTCATATAATTTTTATTTGATATTTTTCCCCGTATTTTCCGTATTTTTCGAGAAATGTTTCGAGAAAATAAGATAAATTAGATTGAAGAACATTTGTCGGTGTTTTAATAAAATATAAAAAAAATACAGTAAAAGAATAAAACATATCTCTATACAATGAACGATATAGCTAAAATATATACCGAATGATCCCTATAATAAGATACATTTGACAAACGGGATATATCTGGCTATATTTTCTTTTGCTAAGAATAACTCAATATTTAAAACGGTATTTCGTGAATGCCTTTAACCTTTTCTTTTTTTTTTTCAGTGAAATTAACCTACGCTAAAGCTTTTTCTTGCTTCATTATTTACATTAATTTAAATATTAATTAATTTTTCACATATATTTTATACCTTTGAATCATTAAATAGTAGGTAATTATTGTGTTTCTCACAATTATTAATAAAATATATAGAAGAAAATAACCAACTATGATACCCTATTTTTCAAATACTGTTTACAAATCAATCATAAAGAATAAGAAATTTTTATAGGAATTTTGTTATATATTTATAATTTAAAATAGTTTAGATAAATATGCATTAAATATGGCAATAGGTTTTATAATAAAATATATTTTTTTATAAAAAATAAAGAATCTTTTTTTTATTACAATATCTTGATTATGATATAAAATTTAATATAAAATTAAAATAAAAATTTAATACAAGAAAATAACTAATTTCATAAAAAAATAAAAAATATTTTTTTCTTTTATTTATTATAATAATTTGATTATAATTTATATATCATAATATAAAATTATATCTATATATCAAATTATAGAATTTATATATGTGTAAATATACATAAACATTATATCATTTTAATATAAAAAAAAATATATATATAACTTAATTATGGAATTCCAGTCTATGAAATGTCTATATTTGAAATTTTAATGTATTCTGTGAATTGAAAAAAAATACATACACATATATAAATATTTAAGAATATTATATATTAAAGGCAAAACAAATAAACATATACATATATAACAAAAATATTAAATTTACATTGATTGAAAATTTTTTTAACAATAACAAATGATCATTATTTTCTGTTTTTATTTAACTGATGATTCACAACGTGCATAATCTCAAAACGAGTGAACAGAACAGTTCAAAACCATTTTATCGATATTTATTTATTAGATTCTTAAATATAGCACTATTCTATATTAGATATATTATTCCACATTTACTACTCTCTGGTTAGTTTTCTATAGTTAAAACAATATATTAAACTGAAATTTTAAAAAACAATTTTATTTATTTTTAAAAAAAATTATTTAAAAATATAAATCATATTATAATATAATATAACATTAACATATAAGTCATATAAATTCAAAGATATATTTTAGTATAGTAAAAACTAAAAAAAAAAAGTTAAAACAATTTTTTGTGAAATGGGAATATGAGAGGTAACTCAAAAAATAACGGATTTTTCGGAAAATTTTTCTATAGTTTAGTCGACACAATAAAACAATGCAACTTTTGTTTAAACTTTTTAAAAATATCTTTCACCTTTTCATGAAAAAAAAAAAAATCTGAATTTTTTTTCAAGAGATGATTTTACCCTTTAAAACTGAATGTTGTTGACACCAAAGAAAAATAGGTCGTTATATTATGGATGATTCACTCTATTTGTACACGAAGTTTCATAATTTTTTGAATTTCCAACCTGTCTAACCTTCTTTGTAAGAGGATTGTTTATAAAAATGATACAAGATATAAACTTTTGATTTTCTAATTAAAGATTTACAAGTTCTCGAATTCCATTAATTTATTTAATTTTTCCCACGATTTTTAAATTATATCTTTTAAAAAAATTTTATAAAATTTTTTCATATGAATTTCATATGAATTATTAATTAATCGAGAAATTATTAAGGAATTAAGAAGTAAATCCTTTAATAATCAAATAATGAACAGATTTCTACTTCATTTATTTTTAAAATTTATTTTTATTAATAAATATTTTTAATATATTGATTTATTATTTATTAATGGATCGGAAATTTTTGAACAAATAAACATATAGAAAATATAAAAGCTACAATATACAGATTTTTATAGATTTTTAATAGTAATCTCATTGTCTTAAGATAAAAAAAAAAGTTTTAATCATCAGCAAAAATGTTTAATATCAAATTCAACTAATCGAATCTACAGAAATTAAATTAGATATAATATGTAGAATTAAAAAGTGATCATTATCGAAAAAATTTGACTTTAATCATATATGGCGGCAAGATATTAAAGTTATTCAAGACTGATCAAGATTATTCATTAACTAAGTTATTGACGATTTTATGTAAAGAGCAAAAATCAAAGATTATTCTTTTACTCTTCAGGATATATATATATATATATATATATATATACATACATGATTATGTTTCATCTTGGTTGGTCAGCCAATCAGCTAATTTCAAAAAATACAAAAATTCCATCCATTCTGATTGCTATTATTAGTTGAATATAGAGATCTTGATGAAAACATATATTGATGAAATATTAAAATCTCTATTATAGAATTATTGATTCTATTGTATATTCTTAAGAAACTAAATACTTTTTAGCCAATATAAGTAAAAATTTATCTTTTATGTAAATTATTAATGATCTTTTATATAAATTATTAATTATTTTGTAAGTAGTTAGAAAATATAAAAAAGAGAATTGAATAGTATTTTTAAATCACTAGTATTTTTAATTATAACTGGTAAATTATTGAAAATTAAATTATTATTTCTTACAAATCTAATTACTCTGTATTTATTGATATTAAAATTCATATAGCTAAATAAATATTATTCATATAATCTATTTGAGTCAATTTGAAGATTGAGTATCGATGTAAATGATATAAGAAAGTGGTAATAGCCTGTTTGTAATTTATCTTGAAATATAAATTTGTAATTTAAATTATTGTAAATTTTTACTTAAAATGTAAATAAATTATATGACGTAAGGTGAAATAAAAATTGAATTTAACATTTATTGTGAAAATAAATCATTTTAAGAATTGCTTACAAAGTAAGGATTTTATATGATCCTCTAAATATAAAATATAAAAAATAATTTATCGGTAATATTTTCATTATTTATAGAGAAAAATTAAATGTATAATCCTTTTTTTTGCACGATGTGCATTCATTATGTATAACACAATGTGCCCATAATTCGCAAATAAGGCGTTTAATTTATATTTTGCAACACTATCATACGATATCATTTATAATAACACATATAATGCATAATTATTTATTGCATTACAAATATTGTTATTAGAAGTTTCAAAAACCTTGACGTCTGAAGTATTTGAAGATGAGTTTTAAGATACATACTTTTCATTTATTTCTTATTGAAATTTCGATATTGTTTAACGATATTGTTTATTGCTTTTCTATTAATTGTCTTTGTTATATGGACATTATATTCTTCAAGGAATTAATACGTCAACATAGTTCCAAAAAATTTTTAATTTATATTTGAAAATATAAAAGATTAAGTAAATTTATTTATAAATATCTATTCCATACACTTCTTTTCAAATATCATTTAAACATTTCTAACTTTTTCTTACTTTACAAGAAATAATTATTTGTCATTTAAAAGAAACATTTATTTCGCAAGTTAAATTATTTATCCCGATTATAAAAATCAGTTAATTAACTTACTTTAATAAAAGGCTCTAAAAAGCAAAAATTTACTTACTTTTTGCGAAAAGCATTTCAAATTCGTTTTAAAAAATAACTCAAAAAGAAAATTTGACGATTCAAGTTCGATCATAAAGCAATCATCGTGCTTTTATCTCGTTCGTAAGATAATAAATAAAGAAATTGCGGAAAAGGCTATAATCCAGTCTAGAACGCGACAACAAGAAAGGAAAAAAATAGCTGAACATCGGCGAGTTTCGCTTACGATCGTAAAACATTTTACGTTCTGAGAGTAACCTTCTCGGTTACGTTCATTACACGTGACATAGCTAGTAAAAAAGATCTGTACCTGATATCCGATTCACGTCGAAGCTTGTAAACCCGAGAGAACGTGTCAGTCCTATAAATATATTTAGAGAACTTTAAGGATTGATTTTTTTTTTCTTTTTTTTTTTTTTTTTTTTTTCACGAATGAAATATCTCTTCTAGCTTGTCGCACTTATGTAAGTCCGGCATACACACACATATATTTTTCGGATGCGCGGTAGTTATGCGGTGCTGGAATTCAATTCGAAGATACTGCATGCTAGATATAGCACTGCATTCTTCCAGCGACGTAGAAACATCGTAAGTTATATACTGCATACATTTTGAACTACATTTCTCTATGGAAATGTATTACGATTGTGCAGTCGTAATTCCTGTGTTTCGGTGTTTATATCGGTCAATGCGCGTGTCTGATATTTGCATATCTGATGGAATTCATAAAATGATGGATTCTAAAATAAATGGATAATAGTGGCAGAAATATATTAGATGTAGTTAAGAAAGTAATATTTGTGATTACTTATTACTTATTAACACGTGATATTGTGCAAAGATAATTTCTTGAACAAACAAAGAAATGTAGGTTTGATAAAAATAGATATTCATATGGTTCTCCATTTAAATACAGTTTCATAAATTAGTGAACAAAAGAAGGAAATACTATTTTTTTTTTTACCACCTCATTATTAAATTTCTGCATTATATGGACTCATAGTGATGATAAGTCTATAATCGATAAAAAATGAAACTATGGTATAATTTCGTATTATAAATTATTTCAAAATATGTTGATTACAAATTAAAACTAATCCAACAGTGAAACCAGAGAATACAAAAATATATACAGAGAAAGGATTATTAATTTCTTAAAATAATTTTCATTCTCCATATGTAAGTACATTCTACCAGATTACAACTTCGATATCGATAAATGTTTAACTTATCTGTCAATCCAAGTCTCATTTATTCATTTTCGCGATGGGTCTATTAAGCATTGAAAGGACGATCAAGGGCACCCAATCGAAGACCAGCTTTAACGATGAAAGGGTGGAAAACGGAAATGAAGGTGAAAAAGGTGGAATGTGGTTGATGGGGAAAGGATGGTCGATGGGAGCAGAGGAAGAGATTCGGAACTGGAGAATGAATCGAAAACGAAAGGAAAACCTAATAATGGAGTCCTTCCCTTTCCGTGGTCGGCCACTATAGCGACAATAATGGGTGTCCCGGTATACGTCAGTGATCCGAGGTCGAGGAAAATTGGATTTGAAATCGAATTTATTCGATTTTATTTGCGATCAAAATCTAAATTCTCTTTCTCTCTCTCTCTCTCTCTCTCTCTCTCTCTCTCTCTTTGAATAAGCAGTTACTATTCGTCATCTTTCAGTGTCGATTTTTTGCTATTAGTTGATGATTATTTCGTTAATTCGGAAAGAATTTTCCAAAGAATCACCAGCTTTCATCGTTATATTCAATCATCTCGTTTTCCTTCTTTCGAATCGCGTCATTTATCTTTAAATGAATAAAGTTGAAGAAATCCTGGTTTCTTCAACCGGGGGAAAGGGATTTTTCCGCTGAAAATATTCAAATTTATGCCGTATTCATAACCAACATCATTGCATTCGAAAGCATTTAAATGGATCGTTTGCTCAAAGAAAGGGCGAGACAGACATTTGTGTACATTTCGGTTGATAAACTTGGTTGGCGACTTCCACGAAACGGTCATGAGCGTGCTGTCATTCTTCGAGAAAATTCATCGGGAAATATTTCAAGCTGGCAACAACAATCGTTGACAGTAACGGCCAACTGAACAAGCTGGTGCACATAGAGGGGTTCGATAAATCGAAAGTTAACAGCGACTTGGACATGTGACGATCGAAAGGTCGAGCGTTGCGCACATTTAACATTGGATAGCGATGGAAGTAATCATTTCAACAGTGTTTCTACTTTGAAGAATGTAATATAACAGTTGAAAGTTTCTTTCATGATCGATAATCGTGCAATTCGAATGGCATTTATATCCTCGAACTTATATTTATCTTGATTAACGAAGGAGAAATGACAGGAATACGATACCTTAAATCAGATATTGAAATTATTTAAAAAATAACGAATCTTCCTACAATGAAATTATATTTGTTGTTTTGTTTTGCATAATATTTTCTTTTATAAATATCATCAAATGTTATTGGATTTTTGTTTATGAAATTTATAGACAGATATAATATCTCATCTATTTATCGATCATCGACAATCGAGTAATATGATGGTTTAAAATTTAATTCTTACGATTTTTGAGATATTGATTCCTGACAAAAAAATGTTTTGCATTAATAAAAATTAATCATTTTTCAATGATCTACAAAAGAAAGGAAGGAATTTAAAAATAGGAATTTGAATTTTTATTTTAATGAAAAGATTATTTTTTTTAAATGGTCATGGTTACGCGACTTTATAGGTGACTTCAAAACTTTAAAAGAGAAAAATTCAAAGATTTATCATATCTACGACTTTGAACCCAGAAATTAAGTAACGGCTCTTCTTGTAATTAAAACTTTCTTTATTTCTTTCATTTCTTTGAAGAAAATGAAATTTTTCTTATAATGGAAATAAAAACAAAAATACGAATATCATTTTATTTATATTTCACTATCTTGAATTTATATATATATATATAAATTATATTCTAAAATTATAATTTCTACGTATTTTTAAATTTTTCCGTTCTATTTGACTGTAATTATTCTTGTCACTTATATTAAATATAATTTATTCATTCGTCATTTATATTTGCACTTATTATTTAACGGATTTATTTATCGAAATTGAAATTGAAAATCTATCATCGATTGCAATTGAAAATATGTTAAGAAATTGTAACATATTTCGTCACGGGATCTTTGCAGCTCGCTTTATATACCCGACCACTTATTCCGATGGAAGAAACCGACAAACATTGGAACAACGTTCTCACATTTCTTTCGCTTCGATACGGCGAAAATCCTTCGTCTCGACGACGAGGAATCGTGAATGATGCGGCAAGTTGATTTTCAAACCGAGTCGATTTCGGGAAAATTTGAGAGAGGAAAAGCAGAGACAGCGATATTTCGAAAGATATAAAAGCACTTCTGACGTGACTCGTAATAACGATGTCTCTCTCTCTCTCTCTCTCTCTCTCTCTCTTTCTACGGTGTATCAGCTTACATGGCAACGACGCAATCGTAATCCTGTGACTCGGCGATTTTTGTTATTTGTATTTTATAATTATCCCGATCGTCGTCGTATTATCGTATTTGAAAGGACGAGGACGAACAGGAAACACCGGTTTCTAAATAGAATTTTGGTGGGAAACAAGATATTCACCATGGTAGCTGAATGGAGGGGGGGAGCATCGTTCCTCGAGAAAGATAGGTTCGAGAGACTTTGTAGCCGGCATTTACTAACTTTTCGAACGTAAATTCGACGGCTACAAAAGATCAAAGCCCTTCTGTCTTGGCTCGCTCGCACCCTTCCGTCCTTTATACTTGGGCTACTCGGCGTTCGTCAAGCGGCAGCTCTTCTTCTCTTACTCCCTCTTTTTTCGTTCTTCGCTTTATCCGCTCGTGCCAGAAGCTACATTATTCATGCCAAACGAACACGTCGGTGAACATCGCTCGTTCCAACCCCCGCCCGGACAATTTTTATGCTTATATCTTTTTTTACCCCCTCCCCCCCTTTTTTCTCCATCCTTTTTTCTTTTCTCCTTAACATTTCCCACACGAATATCCAGATCAAGGTTAAGATGGGAGGAATTTTTCTTCTGACGATTTTTTCGGAATTGGCATCTCGTTGCCAATTTGGTATATAAACGTGTAGCGTTGTTATTTATTAAGGCAGAGTTTTTTCTTAACCCATTCTGTGCAAGAATATCGAGAATATAATGTAAAATGAAAGACGTTGAGTGAGACACATACAAATATAGAATAATTCGTTAATCTTAAACGAAGCTATTAAAAAAATTATTAATGGTTTCTATTCAATTATCGAAATTATATTGATTTAAAGATGCGCAAAAACTCTGAAAAAAATCGATAGAGTCCACGAAAGAGTTTATACAAGCTACGAATGATCGATTCTATAGTGCATGTTTAAATTCCGAAATATAAAAACAAGATGTTAATCTTAGCATAATATATGTCGATGTGATCAAGTCACAGAGTTAGTTACACAAAGTTAATAAATCCATAATCGATTAAAATTCTTTGCAAAATATATTCGATCATCTTTTAAAATAGAGATTTTTCCATGTCATTTATTTCTGCATCAATCGATCTCAAGGAAATTTTCTTGTCAGTCATAATCCAAAA
This sequence comes from Apis florea, assembly GCF_048593485.1. Classification (NCBI taxonomy): domain Eukaryota; kingdom Metazoa; phylum Arthropoda; class Insecta; order Hymenoptera; family Apidae; genus Apis; species Apis florea. Next base: position 505,362 of record NW_028256864.1, on the reverse strand, counting down.
TTTAAACAAAATATATTAACTGTTTAACTTTTCATTTTAGATTTAGATAAAAAAATTTTTAAATTCCGACTAATTGCAATTTTTCTAATTTTAAAATAGATATTTTCTGATATTTTAATAAATCGAATATTTTTTGCAAGAGAGATATTAGATTTAAAATTCAATTTGACAATACGTACATGAAAAGAATAATAATATATTATGATTTATTTCGATTATTATCAGCATTCATTGATTCGTCAAAGTGATAAACTTGAGAGTAGAAAAAGTTTATTAAAAAAGACGAAAAAATTTTATTCCTCTAATCTAATTTTATTTAATTTATATTAAATATTGTTTCAATATCAATTTAACAGATATATATATTTTTTCAAATATGAAAGATATAAAACAGCATCAATGATATCCCATTGAATCAAAATTTTGTTAAATTTGAGAATTAATTTAATTTAAGAATTAAACTCTTAAATCTGATAAATTAAAATCTTAAAAATAATAACGAGTGTTCCAAATGGATAATATAATCAAAAAGTTTGTACCTTTGTTTATGAAAGAAATTTATGAAAGAAATATTCAATTACAAAATTTTTTTTCTGATATTGATATACTTGATATCTATGTCGATATAAATCTTCAACTATATCAGGTTTTAGTTAGTTTCAGTTCAATTGAGTATTTGACTTTTACTTTTTTTATAGTTCGAAAAACTTAAAAATGAAAAAATAATAGCAGACAAATATGATAGCTGTGATATGAAAATCATAGTGCTTTATTCTCAATAAATTCATCGAGTACACCAAATTAATTATGAAATCATACTTATGAAACCAATAATGCGGCCGAAAATTAGCATAGGTGTCATAAAAAAATTTTCTAATCGAATGTTTTTTTTTTTTTTTTTTACAAGAAATAAAAATTACAGAAACTTTTTGATCGTTCCATATAAAAATTAGATGACTATTTACAAAAAGATGCTACTCTCCGATCTTAGTAATTTTTTAATATGTTATTAAACAATATCAGCTTGTTTGTGAAGATAATAACAATATTGTGAAGATTTTATTTGGCAATCATTCTTCAATATTCAATCTTATTAACAAAAAACGTTTTTTTCAAAAAGTTTGTTTAAATTGGTATTAATTATATTTTTTGCACAGACATTGACGCCTCAAACTCATCAAATTCAATATAAATCATAAATCGGTTAACAATTAAAAATAATAATATACAATTTTTATTTAATTTTGATTTGAGATGAAATTATAATTAGAACTAAGATAAATTAATTAATGTTAAAAATTTTATATTTAATTTCTCATTTTATGGTTTATATTGAGTTTATATTGAGTTTGAATTACAGGTTAATAATTTTTTACTATAAACCATGATCTAAGCTAATTTATTTAGCCTAAATTGTTCTCGTTAATAATTTTATTGAACAATAAACGATTGCCAAATGAAAGAAGAGAAACAATATTTTTGTAAGTATTTATCAAAATACAGTTTTTACTATAAATAAAGTACAGTTTTTATTATAAATGGTGATTTTATTTTAAAAAGATAAGTTTAATTTAATGGATTTAATAAATTGAAAAGTATATAAATCGCATACAGCATTTTATTCAACAATTTTTTCCCCTTGCAATGACCGAGTCTTTATTATATCCTTGAGTATTATAAAATAAAAACGATTGTCGAACGTCAACATCGATAAACATAATTTATATACATATATACAATCGAACAACTTCTGTACTGAATTCTCTTGATTTATTCGCGAATAAATTTCATTGGAATATTACGAAAGCCGTATTCGAATGAAGAGGATCGATCACGACATTTATATAGCCGGTATAAGTCCTTGCGAAGTAATTTTCCATAGTGATGGCAATTGGAAGTTTCGTAGCCCATTCGTGCATGACTTGGGCCAACAACTATCGGTTCTCGTAACTTTTATTCCGCGGTGTACGAGGCAATCCTCGAACCTCGAGGCTCCGCCAAACTTTCCACGAATTGAACGACCATTCAGTTACAACGATCCCCCGTTAAAGCAACCGCGAAATATCATCGAGTAAATCGATAACACCGCCTCGGTAATAGGTTTTCGACTCGAGATCATTTTCCCGCTTACAGGCCGGATCTACCGTTTCGACCAATTCTCCAACGAATTATATACGGCCGAGACGCGCGCCAACCCCACGATTCTATGGAGAAGCCGAAGTTTATTCAGAATCCAGAACTCGGCGAAGCACTCGTATTTTCGCTCGTATTTTTTCGATAAAAAATGTTGTATTGGATTCAGGATCGAGATATGCGCGAAACAAATCTACCAGTAGAGTAGAGATTCCATTCAATATTAAAAGAAAAAAAGTTTCGAAGAAGAAGAAGAAGAAGAAAAAAATGGCCGATGATGGGACGAAATCGAGGGGATCAAAGATTCCCTTGGTGGAAAAAGGGAATCGCATCGATGGAGAGGAAAGTTAAGGAGAAAATAAAAGGAAGGGAAAAAGAAAGCGTGGATTTGATCGAGAGAAATCCTTGGAACGGTATTCCTCGTCCGTTTGTTTTTCTAGTCATGAGGCCAAAGAAGGGGAGTCCTTTGTTTTGACAAAAATACCGGGAACAACGCTCGTGTATCGAAATCCTTAGCTGGCAGAGATGTTTTCTTTATCTCGAGCGAGCGCAACGGAGACATCTTCGAAGAGAAAAACTTTCGTTCGAAATCTCGTTCTTTCGCGATAATTTGCGCGAATATTCAACGCGCGTTCAGAATATTTCGAATCCATCGAGGCTCCAACTTTTCGTCACGGTTTTTCCCTTTCGGTGGATAGCACAGATTTATCTCTTGCGCTTGATGAGTCCTTTCAAACGAAATGAAAGAGATTAAGCAAAACGGAGCTCGGTATGAAAAGGGCAGGGTATAGATGTGTACGCGCGTACGCACCACCCTTCCGCTCTGATTCGTGCATTCGAGCGCGCGATGAATTTTGTTCCTGTCCCTAAAAAAAAAAGAGGAACTTCCTGATTAGAAAGCATCTTTCGTCCTAAATCGGTACGATTCTAACGATCAGGAGGAAGGGATTGGAAACCACTTGCGGATTAAATCCCGTTAACCGACGACTCGTTGCCGAAAGAAAAAGCTAATTAAAATCTTTTCCACAGATTTCTCCAGGAACTCTTTTTCCCTTTTTTTTCTCTTTCACCAATGCGATCAATCGCATTGATTTCGCACGGTTTTGGAAAACAAGCGTCAAGCTCCGTTGCTTTCAATCATTAACTTCGTTTCATCCACCTATCCGATTTCAATTAAGCTAATGATTTCCCGCAGATATATCATCTTCGTCGGTCGCTTTTTGGCTCGGATATTCCCCGTGCATTTACCGGATTGGATTCGCCTAAACTTTTTTCTTTTTTTTTTTTTTTTTTTTTTATATTACATTTCTACCCTTCGCGTCGAGAATCCTATTCGACGTACGCAAATTATCAATTTGTCGCGCTTGTTCGCGCGCTCGAAATCGTCGCGATGACGTAAACAAGAAATTAACAGTTGCTTTGATTTCTTAAAATATATTTCACGCGCACACATACACGTGTACATATTATATTCCACGTATACAATTATACTTGGAATTGAATCGGAAACTTTTTCGAAATTCTCTTCGATCGTTTGAAGGGGAAAAAAGTTCCTCCTCGAAAGCTGTATCATGGATACCCGTTTCCCTTACTTCTCGATGGTGGATTATGATGCATCGATAAACTTTCACCCGCGATGCATCCCATAATTTGTCCCAGCGTTGCCTTTCGATGACCGATTTCGTCAAAGTTCTTTAATAAAACGAGTTATTGATAAACGATGTAACAAGGGACGAGTTAAAGTAACGCGTTAAATATTTTGAAACGTATGATAAATATTAATACATATTTTAAATATATGATAAAAAATATATGATATATTTAGAAGTTTTTTTCTTTGGTGCACATCAGAAAATATATATGTAGACACAAAATGAATGAAAAATAACTTTTCGATATCTTTTTCTTATTGATATTATAAAATTATAATATGAATATTTTCTTGTTTTCAATCTTTACATCTTAAAATTTACAATTTAAATTCAAAAATATAATCGATGATTATATTATCAGTCATCGGAATTGATTATGATTAATCAACGTTGTAATTACATTAACACAGAGAAAATTCGATATTTTTCCTTCCTTTGCCCGTTATGTTAATTTAAATACATGAAAAATGCATCGAGAAATGAATCTATATGTTTATCATCATAATACAAAATAATTATTACAAAAAAATCTTATAATTTTTAATTACTTAGTTGATTAATTTTTACAGATAAATATAATTATTCTCGTTTAATTTCATCCATTATTGTAATTTTTCATCCATTATTAATTTGCTTCGATAAACAATTTAATTTTTTATCATCATTCAAATTATCCGATCCATCCATGATTATAAAATTTTCTTCCCCGCTTTTGATTAATAACCTGGATATTGTTGATGAATCGATAAACGATCAAGTTATATATACAAATTTTCGTTGTCGGCACAGAATACAGTTCTCGCGTCATAATCACCAATTTCCAAAGTCAAAAGTGTTGTACTACCAAGCTTCTTCCACTCCGCTTCATAAAACTGTATTCACAGAACTCGGCAATTATCTAACCGCGTTTCGACTTTGTAATTCGCGAGGAAGAAAAATGGTGAGGAAGAAAAGGAGAGAAACGGCAAAGCGTAGCGGCGAAAAAACGTCGACCAAGGACGTGAACAATGCGGAATAGCAGCGAGCAGCTCGACTTCTATCTGCGCGGCGGGTATGGACAAAAGAGCGGAAAGAATTAATAGCGGCGCAGCGAGTTCGGACGATTTCAAAGCGGGGGGAGGAGAGGAGGGGGGGGGGAGACGAAAGCTCACGGTGGTTTGAAAACTAGACGCGTTCCCAGCTTTAACTCAACCTTTCTCCCCCCCCCCCTTGCCGCCTTGCCCGCCTTCGATCTATCGGTCGATATAAACTAGTTAGTAAGCTTCACTACAGCCAGCTTGCTGTGTCCGGGGAAAAAAATCGGATAACGGATATCGAAGATAGCGAAGGGAAAATAAAGGATCACGAAACGGTCCCGACGAATAAAGTATACCGATGGGTTGATGAAATGATTAGAGAGATTAGAAGTGAAAGTGGAGGAATGCTATTTATAAGAAAAAAATGTTTAAAAATAAACTTATATTGGCAATTTTATTAATTTTGCCCTCTTCTTCTGATAAAATATGAAACGTTGTACATAAATGTTATTCAAAAGCAATATTAGAAGAAGTAAAGAGATCTGAGAGTAAAATTGGATCGTATAATAGGAAAAATGATAGATATTTCATTGTTCTTATATCACGTTTATTTTATACAATTAGAAGCAGGGATATAAAAATAAACTTTTTAAATTAAAGTATTAAGTAAGAAATTAATGACATTTTTCGTATTGATAATCTTCAGAATAATTATTGCAATGTATGTTAAATATGTCATAATTAGAAATACACCAATTTTTTAATCTATTTTCTGATATTTAAAAATTGTTCAGCTAATTTAAAAAGTCCTTCTCGATTGCCTATATCTAATCGAGAAGCTTCGAAACGTATAGCTAGCCCTATAATGATATTTCTTTATTTCTTTGAACCGATATTATAACGTAAATATATATTAACTTTAAAATATATAATAAAATTAATTCATTATTTGTATATTAATTTATTATATATCATTTGTATATATTTAAATGTACATTTTGTTATATATATATATACAAGATAATTAATTTTAAATATATAGTCAAAGTAAAAATAAATTTAAAAATAATAATTTGAAATAACATTTCGGCTTCTTATTTATTTTAAAAATTTATAAGAAAAACGGTGTTATATTCATTCGTGTATTATTGCTAAAAATTTCAACAAAAATTGTAAATCAAATATTAATTGATTGGATGGAAAATAAATTGATATAAAAAATTTTATATTCATAATTTCAGAAAAGAAAATGGAGAAGATGTAAAAATTATTATTAACATATATATATTGTATTAACTGACTTAACATTACTCAATAACAAATATTGCAATATATATATTTTTTTTAATAAATATATAAGAAATTATAGATATATCTCTACAAATATATAATATAATGATATATAATATAAATTTTTTAATAAGAAATATAGTTTTATATTTTATTTGAGCTTTTCAAATTATTTTATATTTCCAACCATCTTTATAAAAAATGTAGTTTTATATTTGTTATAACATTCAGTATTTTATATTTTGTTTGAGATTTTCAAATTATTCTATATTTTATCAACTTTATGACAATCACTTTATTAAATCTTTTTTTTTTCATATAATATTATCTGTCTTATATTCGACATATTCGTTTTCAAATTCGTTGCTATTATTTCTTTCATAATAAATTAATCTCTCGCAAATTTTTAAGTCAGAAATAGTAATCCAAGTAATTCCTTCTTACGTGTTATAAACTTATTTCTTATTTTTAAGAGGTGGATAAATTGTTTTGAACTTAATTACGAAGTATTATAAGTAATATCTATTTAAATTTTTTATTAGAAAAAACTTAATACAAATAATATATAGTTTTTATATTTTCGTAGAGGTAAAATTGTAAATTTTTATATACAATTCGAATTTACGTATTATATAAGTTGCTTGAATGTTTATTTATGAGAAAAATAACAGAACTGAAACAAGCTAATAATTGTAGCATCAATCAAATATTTCAAAAGTTATTCAATGTTCTATCATATTTATCCAATTCTCTCAAATTCATTCTATTTAACTGGTCAATATTACGTTATTCTCTACTATTTAAAAAAAAAAAAATATCAAAATTTCATTGTACCTTGATTTGTCTTCGTTATTAAATATTGAATATTTCATTATTAAATATTGTCCATGAATTTATAGTTCGACCGTACATCGGTGAAAATGAATAAAAATATATTTTGTGCATGATTAAAAATATATTTTTATATTGATATTAGCAATTTGCGAAGCTAATTTCTGATATAACACCGAATAATTTCAATGATTCTTTAATATGTTATAATATTAAAGCTAAGCTGATTTTAAACAATTTTTTTCCTTAAACATTAATGTTAATTTTTGTTTCAAAAAATTTTCTCTATTAGCATTATTGAATTCTGCTTATATGTGCATCAATATGTGATCATATTTATGTGATCATTAAGATTCCCTTTGTGATATAATTTAAAACATAGTAAATGAATACATATAATCATTTATTTAAAATTTTAGTGAAGAAAAAGTATCAAGTCAATATAAAAATGTTTATTATCTCTAATAAATATATACACAATGCATTTATTTGCTTCAACAGATTAATAAAACTATCAAAGATAAAATATATTTAAAATAATATTAATATAATAATTTATTTAATAATAACATAATAATATTAATAAAATAGTATTAACATAATAATATTTTCACAGTTACTAAGTTGTTTAGGATATATTTTTTTTTATAACTTTCTGTAAAAACATTATTATTATTTCGATAAATTATTTTTATTCCAATATTGAATAAATTCGTATTGAATAAATCGAACATATTAAACATTTAAACATTGAAGATTGAACATATTGTCTTATATATATATATTTTTTTCTTTTTCATTCCATAGAATGTCCAAGTTCGTTATGAATGGATATTAAGTTGATATTTGTCCGTTATGTCGTGTTTGTACAAATCGTTCAGAAGTGGCGATTGTATACTGTCGTACGTGCTACGAATACGTACGTATAAGTAGAATTCAATGTAAACGTTTTTTTGCGAATAATTCTAATCAACACCGTTTCCGTGTAAGAATAAAGTTTATTCAGAATCATGCACTCGGCAATAACAATATTAAAAAATCATCATCATTAAATCGTTTGATATCAAATAAGTCCCATTTACGATTTATTGAGAAAGGAAAAATCGGTCAAAATTAAATTGAAGTTAACGAGGTAAGATTAGAAAATGGAATCTCGAGCAGGAGAAAAGCAAAGAGAAGCGCACGATCGCGTTACGTCAATGTCAATTATATGCGCGAGATAACGTTCGCGTATTTTTATAATGATCTTCATTATTTTCTCTCTTCTTCTTTCTCCCGTTATCTGTCTTCACGAACGTGACACGCGATACATCTAACGAGTTTCACAACACTCGATCAACCGGATCGGAGGAGAAGCTTGGCAAAGTTTGGTCCTCGGCGAACTCGCGATGACCGATGAGTCGTCATCGATACTGTCGTGATATTCCTTGTCCTCGATCTGCTTGATTTTCATTCACTCACAACTTGCTTCGTGAAAACGAACGAGAAAGAGGAAGGAACGAAATCTGACGAAAGAGTAAATGAACGAATCGTCGAAAAAGAGAAAAAAATTGGAAGCTGGATAATTTAATTTTTTAATTCAAAAGTAAAAGTGTTTTTGTATAGATAAAAATTTTTTATTATACATTAAAAAGTAATGTTAGTTTATTACATATATATATATGCACGAGGTAAAAGAAAACGTAAGGAATAATTCTGGAGAGTAAAACAAATACGATACAACAAAAGTTGATATACGAAAATGTTGAAATTTATTTTTTAAAAGGAATTTAATTTTGTATTAATGACTGCGATCAATGAAAAAAATAACAGCAAAGTGAAAAAATAAATTCGTCACACTCATTCTCTGTCTCACTTCATCCAATGTAAAATTAAATTATTTCTAACTTAATAAATAAGTCTCAATGAATATTTTTACATGCCATTTTTTTTTTTTTTTTGATTAGCATCTTATATAATATGACTATGATGATAATCAGAAATTAAGAATTGAGTAGATCCTCGACTCTATGAATGAATTTATAACAATAATATTTTATTAGAATGATAATAATGATAATAATAAAAATGTTCACGATTAAATAATAAAAATTGGTTTTCTTCGCATGCACTCAAACTAATATTCTTAATTGAATTAATTTTTAATTTTCTATAGAAAAATTTTTAAAGGTTACAAAGTTGAAAATTATTTCTAAAACTAATTTCTATCAAAATATATTCAACTCATCGAATCGATAAGATATAATTTAAGTGTTTATCAATCATTCTATTTCTCAATTTATCTTTTATAAATTTTAATTTTAAAAATAATAATTTTCTCAATTGCATTCGTCATTTACATGAAAATAAATATTTTCATAGCATAAATATATTTTATATTGCAAAATGATAAAAATTTTCTCATATCTCGCATTTTAAATATCGATGTTATATTAATATTAATTTTGAGATCCTTAAAGCTTGAAGCAAATACTTCTGTATTATAAAATCTTTAATAATAATAACAACCGTTTGTATACATGCAAAAGTATATTAACAGATTATTGATAATAGATACAATAACAATAAAACAAATAATAAAACCAATATCGACTAGAAAAATTATACAATCGATATAATTATACGATTATATTGACACATAAATTATAAAACATTATATATATGTTGTATATCATAGTAGCATCATGTTATCATATCATAAATACATAAATCATATCATAAATGCATAAATGCAATAAAAAGTAAAAATAGAATAATTTCAGATAAGATAACCTTGCGAGCAAAAGACTAAAAGATTTCACAGACATTATAAAACGTTCTGATTATACGATATATTACCAATTATTTGTAATAAGTGTGATAATATATTGTAAATTGAATTCAAGTACTCGTTGTTTATTTTCAATTAAAAAATTAAATAAGTTATATGTAATATAAAAATTGTAGCGAAAGTATATAATATCAAAAACTTTTTACGTATTTTTCAAATTATAACTTATTACATTTGTGTGATGAGATATTATCATATAATTATTGAAAAAATAAGTTAGCCATCACTTTCTGATTTTCGATTAGACGGTTTGGTTTTTTTATAAGATATTAAAAATACATTTAATAATTAGTAATAACTAGTAAACATTTTTCTAGAATTGGCTACTGAATATAAAAGAAAAAAAATGTAGATTATGGGCGAAAAAGACATTATTGAAGATAGTAAAAACAATTCAAAATGACAGAATGAATATTGATATGATATACACAGTTTTTAATGTCACAGTTGTTAAAGTTTTTAATGAGAAAAATAACTTTATAAATAAGAATATAATTATTTTTTTCTCAAAATTTATAATTATTTTTTGTTTTGTTCTTAATATAAAATCTACATTTATCATCTCTATATATAATAGTATAAATCTATTTGCATTGCAAATATATATTTTTTATTTAAATATTAGATAAATTTATGATATATTGATTATTTTAAAAAATATTTAAGTTTACAAATATATATATTTTTTGTTTAGATATTAGATAAATTTTACGGTGTTCTAATTATTTTAAAAAAGTCATTTCATTTGGAATTATTTTATAATTACATTATTAATTTTAAATCAATTTTAAATCATACATATTGCTGATATTGAGAATACATGCTACTTATAAAAATTAATTTAATTGCCTAATGAGAAATTCTAACCTAATTTTATAGCAATAGTCTAAATAAATGTAGAATTCTAAAATGACGCTCAAGTATTAAATTCCATGTATTATTAATGCCATTTATAGTTTTAATAAATAAAGTATAAATCAGATACCATTTCTCTTTTTTTTTTTCGAAAAAACGTGTATTATATCAAATATACATAAATAACTATAATCGTAGTATGCACATTTTATAATGGGAAAAGGAAAGAAAAATTCGCAAGATTTACCAAACTTCATTATCGATAAATGGTAACGACATTACTTTTGTCCTTGCGAGAGGTTTCCACAGCGACAGAAGCGCATCGACAATCTTATTTCGTATCATCCGACGTCCGTAGAAGCAATGTCGAAAAGTTAAAAGCCAATTACGTGGTATAAGCTCAATTACTTGTCTCGGCACGGAGCAGCTCGATCGATAATCCTGGTGAACGCGTAATACAAGGCTAGAGACTGAAAATACGCCGTTTTAAAGATCGAACGAGAATCACAGAGCACTTGAAAAGAAAAAAAAAAAGCGTTGAACCGGGAATTTTCTGCGATTACGTCCGGTTGACACATAGCCGATAAGCGATCACATGACGTAGTAAGGCTCAGAACTTTTTCGTTTAATTACTTTATCGAACGTGAAATTATCCGCAAAGGGTAATAAAAAGTAGCCGCAAATATTTGCTTATATTTTAGGTTTTTGCTTCTCATACACGAGGATTTACCATGATATTACGTTCAATAATTCGAGAATTGTTAGTATTACATATATGTGTCTTTAGTATCTTGAATTTATTATACTTAAACTTATAATCTATTGCTTCTTTTAATCTCGATATAGTGGAGGACTTCACGATAATAAATATGAATCAAGAATTAATCTTTCTTTTCAAAGTTTTTCTTTCTTTCTTACCGTATGGCAATAATGTCGTGTATATGATGAAATCTCAAAAAATCTGTATCAGTAATTCATAAGATGGAAAAAGATATTAAAAGAAACTCATAATAGAAATGGAAATACAATTCGTTGATTAAAAAATAATACGTTATTTAATTTCTCTATATTTCTTTATATTATTTAGTTTTATATGTATTCAGATATATCTCAATGTTTTTCGTTATTGAAGTATTTCGAAAGTCGATTCTTGATTTCCAAAATTTTATTACCATTTCGTTATTCATGACGAAATGAAGGATCTTAAAGCTCCTCCTGAGTTGTGAAAGAAACTAAAAATTACGGGATACCAAATTAGGCGAGCGTGACGAATATAAGAAACCATTTCGTGATTGCAAGTTCGAAAGTTGCGTGGGCGATGACATGATCGACAAAAGGGGGATAAAGTAAACAAAAAGAAATCTCTGCATAATTTATAGTATGAATGTATTTACAATCTGATGACTCACGTTGCACTATACATTTTTTTTTTCTTTTTCGAATTATATTACGATATTACTGTTCAATCGACTCACGGATTGTTCATCTTTTGTTTTGAACAAAAAATTTCTATAGGTTCAAAAGCTGAAACGACTCACATCAATTTGAGATGTGGTGTTCGAAACGTTGGTATTATTCGGTCCATGTGGAGATAGAATACTCCTAGATACCGATGCGGTATCCTTCCCGAACGCACACTGCATCGGTGAATCTCACGGGTACTATTTTTCCTCCGTTGCTTCCGCTTCTCAAACCTGGGAGGTATACAGATATGTTGCAGAATCTTATCCATTCCCGAAGAAATATCATCGTAGTTATAAATTTTAGTTACCAATTGCGATCCAACTTTTCCTTTTCCCGCGTAATTCGAGTCGGTGATGGTCGTATTTCCAAGTATCGACATCGTGATTCCCCACAGGGAATTAACGATAACGATCAATTGGATCGCAATGAACAGCGTACCGTTCTTTCAACTAATCTCGATTTGAATGAGCGCAGTCACGATATTTTTTCATTCTAACTCGGTGCTAACATTTGCAAATGCAAATGTTTTTTTTTTCTGAAGCCATATTTCGCTTTATCCTCGAGGAGTAATATTTCTGTAGCAACGTTTTCTCGAATGAGATTACGGTAAATGAATCGGTGGATGAAAAAACCGATCGAGCATTCGGCGAGAAACCGTAACGTTTTTTCCATCATAGCCAACGAATAAGCACAGCTCGATCTCCTCTCGTTTTTATTCTTGCCCGACTCGAACGAATCGAAACGAATTCGATAACACGCGATCGAGGAAAGCATATTCAACATTTGTATTCGTTTATAGGAGATACGCGTGGCAACGAGTGTCCGGAGGATAGTGTTCAAGGGGAGGGCGGTGAGTGCAAATGCATCGACTGTCCCTCGGTCGAGTGCGAACCGGGTCAACGTCTGATCCAGGTGAAGCCAGCGGATCCAGAGACCCCGGGTAGCTGCTGCGCACGTTACGATTGCCTGCCCCCAGGTAAGAGATCGAATTAAATGTCGCGCCGTGTCACGATCCGTCCGTTCATTCCGGGACAAACTCGCTCAAAGTGTCGCTTTATTTCCATCGAAGACTCTCGAGAATCGGAGCCGTGCCCCGAAAATAGCGTGTTAACCGAGGATGGAAAGTGCGAGTGCGCGCCCTGCCCAAGGCCTACCTGCCAACCGGGACATCGTCCCGTTCAACTGAGAGCTGCCCTGGATCGCGAGACACCCGGTAGATGTTGCCCTCTTTACGAGTGCAAACCCGCAGGTAACGGATTTATAAATACGTTCAATTATCACTTGTTCTAAAAAATATTTGAAAAAAATTTGACCGATGATCGTGAAGCTGCAATCACTAGAAATAATTGAATGATTGTGATAAGAGAGATTGTATAAAATGTACAGTTCAATTTTTCAGTTTTTGATTTTCAATAAATTATGCGAGAAATAATTGTATGAATTGCTATATCTACTAAAATATATCAATTAAATATATCTGATATATAATAAATAAAGATTATTTATTATGATAACAATTTTTATTTTAATGCTTTTTTTTTAATAATTATTATTTTCTAATAAAATAATTTTAAAAAAGTTTTAATATCGCAAAATATTTAATTTTTATTTCTTTTATCAGTTCAATAATAAACTAAAAAAAGATTTTTTTTAATTAATTAAACATAAATTATATTTATAAATATTTACAAATTGTATTTATAAATAAGTATACAAGTTAAATAAAACATGAAAATTGCTTTCGTGATAACTATTTAAATTTTAATATATAGAAACAACAAAAAGTCTGAAATGCTTATTTTGACTTGAATATCCTTCTTAATCTTAAATTACTTATATATACAACAATATTGTTGTAATTAAAATAATAAACTTTAAAAGATTCATTTATTATTTATTATTGTATGTAGTACAATGTAAAAATATAAAATGTTCAATGTTTTTATGTATAACACACAATAGATGCAATATCATTAACAATTAGTTAACTCTTCAAACATCTTCCCTACAGATATAGTTGTTTAACTTTTATAAAGATCAACCCATTTGAATTGATAAACTAAAATTAAAATATATAAATACTAACATTTGTCACTATTATTAAGTCGCTAAGATACAGATTGATGATAGTTAACTAACTGTCAGGATACATTATTTCTAGTGATTGTATCTCAGTCTGTTCGCAACTTAGGGAATTTATCACCGCCAACTTTCAATTTAGATTGCAATCGTTTCTCTCTTTTTTCTTCCCATAATGTCCCATTTAAATGTACGGGAAAATAAGTTAAGGTGGCAATTCTAAGCAAAAATAAACGTGACTTGTTTATCTCTTGGACAAAAAAAATATTTTAATAGATAATATAATAATATTTTAACAACTTTTGTTTTAATGTTTTAATAATAATATGAATATCTATAAAAAAAAGCAATTTTACAGTTATCTTTGGTATGGAGATAATAAATTACGAATCAACGATATGAAATAATGAGATAAAGTATTATATTAATTTAAAATGAATACAGTTTTGACATATGAACAAGTAAATATTTTTATTCTTCAATTTTCCAAAGAAAAATCATTAATAACAATATTATATTAATAAAACATTCTATGATTAAATTTATTTATTAGATTTTTTAATCTAATTTTATAAATTATAAATAGATTAGAACTATAAAATACACGATAAATATATAGAAAAAGTCCATTTTTTAGATTTCAATGATCTTGAAATACGTTGTTAAGATCAATATTCTGAATAATTTGTTCCAGCGCTGATTTTCGAAATATCAAGAAAAAATATTTTTCATTTTAACGTATGGTAATTATTTAATCGAACTTACACTAAATCGAGCTAATCTAAATTTATATTAAGTCTATATAAAAAGCTGTGTCAAACTTTACTTATATACGATACGGAATATATTTCCACGTATATCTCAGAAACTGAAGCGAAAGGAGTACATGCATAAGGAAAAGTTATTCAAAATGTTGATCTTAATAACACATTTCAATGTCATTAAAATCGAAGAGAAATTGCTCTTGCATATAATTACCAAGCGAATTAAAAATTATCTGGATAAATAATATAATAAATCGATATCTCGATTTTATTTTAAAATTTCTTAAAACATTCTTAACGTTATAATTCACTGTTCATACAAAACTCATTTAAACTATCAAATCTCCTTTTAAATTAATTGTATCATCTAAAATCTACATAATAAACTGTATCATCGAATTGCGTGATAAAAAAAAAATTACAAATCATAATCTACCTATTATTTTACCTCAATCTCTATACAAAAACAATTACTTTTGTTTGCTTCGCAGAGTCGATCTCGTGGATAAAACCGGCAACCGAGATAACGAAACCGCCTAAATATTGTATTTACGAGGGCAAAGCGAGAGAGTTGAACGAACGATGGCAGCCATCCGATTGTGTTAGTTGCGTCTGCCAGGAGGACGGGATGGTATCCTGTCAAGAATCAATGTGCAAATCCTGCGAGAACGCGATTCCTCCCGATCCTGGCGAATGTTGTCCGTATTGTCCACCGTTTACGAACACGACGTTCCACCGATCGGAGATACCTTGTCAAACTTCTCTCGACGGTTGCGAGTTAACATGCGAATACGGTTACGCGAAAGACGAAAGCGATTGTCCCATTTGTAGTTGCGATAAATCCGAGGTAAGTGCATAAATATTCTCGTGATCGTTTTTAGATATATATTTATTAACATCGAAGAAATAATGCGATCAATTTTCCAGCTTTAAGGAGGTTAAAATATAGTCACATTATTTTTTGAAGTGTATTATTTATCATGTGTATAAAGGCTATAACAATTTTGTGTCAAAGAGTTATTGTATATAACAGAAATATAAATGAAATCGTTTATTAAATTATATATATTTTGATATTGATTCGTGATACCTTTTTTTTTGGATGTCTTTCTAGATCTACAATTTTTTCACTTCATATTATTTTAATTTATTAAATCATATTAATAAAATAATCGATAATAGAGAAATTAAGAAAATAAAATATTTGATAGCACTCGTAGATTTATATCATTACGTTCATGTTCTTTGATATTACATTTTTTGACCAACTATTTAACATATATGTATATACTTATAATATATGTACAATAAAATACATATAAAAACATATTACAAACAAAAAAATTAAATTTCTAATATTTATTTTATATTAATATAAGAATCTTCTAAGATCTTAAACATTCTAAGATTAATCAAAGTAATTTCTTTTTTAAAATCGAAATTTATTTTCATTATTATTAAAAATAAAAATTTTTGGAGTGATGTAGTTATCAATAATTTCAATTTTCAATTTCTGTTTTATTTTGAGAGCAAGTATTCGAAAAATTATATTACTAAATAGGTGAAAATCTAACAATATAAACAATAAGCTAGCTGTAATATTCTAAATTGTGAAAAGCTTGATTATCATGAAAAAAAAAAAACGATTTTTCAATGTTTTATGAAATGAACTTTCTTTCAATGCAAATAAAGAATTGATAATTTATTTTAGAAATAACGAGTAAAACTTGATACTTCTATTAAAACTAATTATATCCAATTTCTTCTATGTTGATAAATCTTCTATATTAACAAATAAAATGCTTATAAAAATAAACTAATCATTTCCAAATTTATTTTTCATTATCTAAAACGAATAGATTGTGAAATTAAAAATAACACAGGAAGATAATAATTCATATATTAATTAAGTAATAAATTTTTTCCAGATATATTTAAATAAAGATCGAGTGAAAATAACAAATACAAAAAAAATTTGTAAATGATTAATTTATTTCTTAATTTTTGTCAGAAAATCTATATTTTTAAAGAGAATCACATAAATTTTTTTATGTATCTAATATACGTATAAATATATGACAAGATGAAGTACAATTTTTTAACATCCACCCCATATTTTTCTACTTTTTAGAGAAACGATGTGATAATAACGGATCATCCTCCTACTAATAACGAATCCAAAAACATTTGCCCAAATTTTCACTGCGATTTCGGTTGCAAGATCGTAAAGGACGAAAATGACTGCTCGATCTGCGATTGCCAGACCTTTGAACAATCTACCACTGACACTGTGGCAATCGACGATGCTGGAAAAAAGATTTGTCCCGAAGTAAAGTGCGATTTGCACTGCGAACGAGGATTGGTTATGGATGAAAACGACTGCACATTTTGCAAATGTCGAACGCCAGAATCGACAAGTTGTCCACCTCTAATCGGATGCAGAAAACGATGCGCGTTTGGTTACAAAACGAACAAACGCGGCTGTTCTGTAAGTACAGATACAGTTTCCTCTTTAATTTAAATAGTTACAGACGTTGAAACATATTGCAAACATCGTTGGATTTGAGTTACACAAATGCTGAAACATTATTGTATTTTATAATAATGTTATAATCTATTGATTTAAAATTTTTATTCGTTTACAATCAGTCAATAAAAGTTTTAGAAGAAAAAATTATCTTAGAAATAAATATTAAGAAGACAATCTAAAAATTCTGACTTAAAATAAAAATTTGTGTGTTTTTATTAAAACATAATGTGTATTATACATATATTATACATATAGCAATTTTTTTCCATTTAAAATCTCTTTGAATCGCGCGAAATTAAATTTTATCATTTTTCGAATGCGCTTTTGCCTGAGTATATTTTATATATTTTAATTATTTTCATAATTCAAAATCTTGCTTTATCTTATATTGTTACAAAATTATTTTAAAAAACGAAAATAATATTAGAATTTTAAGAGTTGATGTCACTCTTTCAAAATATGATATTCTATTAATAAAAAAAAAATTGTAAATTATAATGTATACATAATTCATTATAATTTATCGTATGCTTATAATGTTCCATATAATAAAATAATTATCGTTGGTTTTAATAAAAAAAATATAAATTTATTTCGCATGAAAACTTTTATAATTAACTACAATGTGTACAATCGTAGACGTCTTTCTTTCTTATCACAGTGAAAATAAAAATTAACTTAAAATTGACATTGAATAGATTTACGTAATATATACAATGTATTAACTATTCAAAGGAAATAATTAAGAAATTAAAAAAAGATGACAATGCTACGAAATTGACAAAAATACGTACCTAATATTGTTAATTATTGTATAATATTGTAAATTATTTTCAAAGCGCACATTTCTTTACATATTAAAAAATGCAAATACAATTTGACAGCTAAAAAATTATAGAATCAATTTCATAAGATTGATATTGAATAAGCGTATTATCTCTCCTTATTTTTTAATATAACAGAGACATTTACATTACGTATTTAAACGGTTTTTCTTGACATTATTCATAGATGTGCCGATGTCGTGCTTTCTGCGTGGACCACGTGAACGGAACGCATCCGGAAGGATCGACTTGGCATCCGAACTCGTGCACCTCGTGCACCTGCGACACCGGAGGGAAGCTTAGTTGCAAGGAGACCGTTTGCTCGATAGCTTGCAACGATCCGTTGCCCGCGAAACCTGGAACTTGTTGCCCGATTTGTCCGATCGCGGTAAGTATTCTGGTATCGTTTCATCTCGAGGATAAGTCGATCCTTCGTAATTTCTCCCTTCTTCGTCCGTTTATTTTCAGCCGACGAAGGGGAACGGTGTGGCGAACGGTGGTCATCATCAAGGCAAAGGGTGGGGCACGGTGCCGATCATCTTGATCACAATACTCTCGTTGTTCTGCCTGGTGCTCATCGCCCACATTCTTCACAGTCGATTCCGGGCCCGTCTCTCACCCTCCGAGACATCTTACTCCATCTACCCTCCTCAATATTACAAATGCGTGCCAGTGTACGACACGCCGGTGCATCGAAACGAGAAAATTGTACCCTTGTAAAAGACTGTTTGACAAACCGGGGAAAACGTGAGATATATTCTTTGGACAGACGGAGTTTATTACGTGCGTCGATAATCACGGCCAATAGGAGAACAGCGAAGACCACCAAACGAGAGAAGCGCGGAGGTGAATGAGAACACGCACTCGCTGCCAACAAAAGTCCAAACTTGACGTTTTACCGGTCCAAAATACCATATTGTAGATTCAGTATTATTTATAAGTAGCGGACGGTTTTACGATTGTAAGAGAAGATAACTGAGATGTATAGGCCGACGCTTTGTGAACCACGGTTGTCGGGTACCCTCTCCCTCCCAGTCCCCCTCCCCTCCTCCCTAACCTCGATTCTAATTCGATACGATATCGTGATTACGATATGTAAATTGTAATACAAAATACGATATGTAATAAAAAAGCTAGCGTAATTATCACGAGAAAGGGGTAAAAGTACGAATACGCTAACGAGATAAAAAAGTAGATCCTAACTCGATCGAGAATCGTAGAAGAGAGAAGCAGGTGTCTTAGTCTCTAGTATTAGTTCCCTCGATCTCTGGACCATTGTTGTGTTTCGTACTCACGAAACTCCGTTGCTGTTCTTTGGCAATACTTGAATTGATTTTATATCGATTTTCATTTGCCATCTTCTTTTTTTTCTCTCTCTCTATTTCTGCTATACACCATTTCGACCAACCTTATTCTTTCTCTTTCCCTACTTCTCTCTCTCTCTCTCTCTCTCTCTCTCTCTCTCTCTCTCTCTCTCTCTCTTGTCCCTCCATCATTTTCAATTTCTCTCCTTCTCTGACAATGCGTGGAATGTCTAGCTTTATTCGATTTCAAGGGAACAGAAGAACGATATTAAATTCACGATTAAGCTATGTAATACATCCTGTTCTGCCACGAGATAGCTTTGATTACGAAATAGCGCAGCTTCGTAATGACGAATTGAACCACAGAATTTTCGTTTAATTTTTCATCGATAGATTCAATCGTGCGTAAGAAAATAAAAAACCCTGCTTTCTATTTGTAACGAATAAATAACTGTCATATTGGTGCATTTAATCATCTAGATTCTAGATTCTTTTCATTTTATTTGATTCTTTCTATGTCTTTCTTTATTATTATATTTTACGTTATGTATGACGCGTAACCAAAATTAAATATTTTATCGAATAAAATCGCAATGAAACCAAAAATACCCCAATTTTCAACATATCCCATTTCTAATCTCGATCTAACGTATTTTTCGACGCATGTATACACTGTTTTTCTTGACAATTATTTGTACATATTTATTCAAGAATCTATTCGCTTTGTACACTGTTGCAATATAATTTAATACTATCCAAGTGTTAAAGAAACGTTACGCGTTCTACGAGATCGTTCATTTCGTATCGTGCTCGTTTTTAAACTCGATATCGTGTAACAACGATAACGACATAAAACACAGCCTATTTACTTATGAACTATAAAAAAAAAAAAGCTAAACAAAAAGCGAGAGAGAGAGAGAGAGAGAGAGAGAGAACGAAGTGAGAATGATGCAAATATGTGCACTGTTGAATACATGTAAGTACATATAGTTATGTTATGAGTGAAAGAGTGAGACAAAAGAATGAAAAAGAAAAATAATTATGAGAGAAGATATAAGTAAAAGTACCGAAGGGAACAGAGATTTTGCGATGGTGCGTGTGTACATGAATCGTGTAAACCAATATAAGCGCGAACAAAAAAAATTTGTTTGCGTCTCACAGAGTCGATACTAATCGTTATCGTTGTAACACGAAATAACCAATTGTCGTGCAAATTAAACATATCTCTGTGCTTGGAGGGAAGCGCGCGCGCGCCCGCACGTAGAACCTCGTCTTATCATTCCTTCTTCCCTAAACTAACATGCGTACATATATTTTTCCAATGCGACATTCATGTCTTTATTGTATATCGTCTCTAACCGTTTACCGTCTAAATAATGCTAAACTTGTCGCGTATATGCGTATTAGACGCAAGCGCAGACGCGCGTCGTATCTACCGTATGTAGAACGATCGTCGATAAATCGCAGACTGTATTTCGTACGTGTAAATGTACGTTGGAGACAATATGTATCGACGACAGGTTCGTACGATGTTCCGCGCGACGCCGATGCGCGAGCCTCGATCGTTTCTCGTACTTCATCGCGTGCTCTCGTGTTCGAATAATATAATGATATCGCGATTGCGTGGCATCGATATCGATGACAAACGGTCGAAGAAACAAAGAAAGGTTAGTTCTCTTTTAGAAAACGAAGAAATCGAATCGGACCAAAATTACTCGAATGTTTGCGCTTTTCGGCTATTTTTGCTGTTCAATGTTTTATAATGATATTTCAAGATTATAAAAATCATTTTGTGATTGTATACTGAAATGAAAAAAAAGAGGTAAGGAGCGAATGATCGTCGAAGAGAAAATCGCGACATAACCAAAATCTAGGGAAGAACGCTCGAGATGCGATGAAAAGCAGCCAATCAAGGCCATCGAGAAACGAATAGTCTCGTGTTTGCGCGCTCTTTTTGTGTACAGTTTTAACGTAACGAAATGTCATATCAGTGTAACCTAGACTTATTTAATATGTGCGAACTCGTATGCATTTTAAAATCGTGCATCGTGTTTAAAAAAATAGCTCTTGTATGTTAAATAAAACGACATTAAATAAAATTGTTGATATGTGATATATTGTATACGAGTGGTATGTAAGTTGATAGATAATTTATTTCTTCACCATCAAATTTCGAATATTTGTATCATAACGTGCCGAATGTTCCAATTTAATTTCCTTTATCATTAATAATTAATTTTTTTTTTTTCGTTACATTTGTTTAATATATTTTTAATTTCTAACAGACAAAATAAACCTATCGTCTTATGGGATTTTGTTCCCCATATATTGAAATGCCAATTATGCAAAAATCAGAGATTTTGATTTAATTTCCATAATTTAGACCTAATATTTAATCTAAATATTCAAGAAAAATAAAATAATCTTTTGTTTTATATATCGCGTACATAAGATTAGGAAAAAATTTGAAAATTTAAAAAATTATAAAAATATAAGTAAATTAATTTATTTCTTAACGACCATTTTCCTTTGTTATTGAAAAATGTTTTAATCTTAGGAATCGGTAAGATATATGTATATACATACATATTATGAGAGATACACTCAAATAACGTGTCATGCGAATGAAAGATAATTTCTTATGAAAAAAGAAGAAAGAAATGTAAAGTAAAATTTTTTTGTTCAAGATTTAATTTTCAATAATAATTTTTAATAAACGAATTTGAATATACATTACGATATTAATCGTAATTATTAAATTATGATTAAAGTACATGCGAAATACGATGTCGTTCTCAATCTTGTTATAAACAATACTTATTCTATGAATCTTGATTACAACTAATAAAAAAAGATCGCCAACTCGAAAATTAAAAAAATTATGAAACGTTAAAAATATATAAGTAACGTTTATGTAAGTATATATTATATAATTTCTTTTGGTGCTTGAAATCATTTTAAGATAAAATCAATTCTTGAAAATTTGATTATTTTTCGACATTATAAGAAATACTCGCAAACTATAAGAAATACAAAAAAAAATTTTCAGACAAAAATTGTTTCTTTTCATAAGGATTATCATTTCATAAAACATTTATTAAATTTATATAATTAAAAAAAGCTATAAACAAAAAAATTAATAATTTTTTAAAATTAATTTTAATGTAAAATTTTAATCTAAATAACTATATATAATTATTTACTAACTATGGAATATAAAAATACTTTTTGTTTTTATATATAATTGTATATATATATACAGTGGATATTCATTCGATTATCTTGAAAACTAAGCATCCACTTAATGTTCGGCTGCATTCTATATAAAGGTCCTGGTATCGTTGGTATAAAATAGATTTAAAATTAAAAATTATGATTTCTTTAAATAAAATCTCTCGCAAAGTTCCAATTTTAAAGTCGTAGGAATCTATTATTTTTAAAAATTGGAATTCACGTGTAAATAATATTAAAAAAAGAGGGAAAAAACGAAAAGAAGATAAATGATAAATAACAGAAAATAAAAAATCAAATATTATTCGCGCAAATCGCATCTCTCATTGAATTATCATCCCAAAGCAATTATTGATCGATTATCTAAATAAATACTGAATTTTGTAAGCATCAAGAAATTTTTTGTTTTAAAATCATAAGACTGTTAAGGAGTTCGAAAGTATAACTAGGATTAAAAGTAATAAATTAAATAGTTAATATATTTAATTTATAATTCAAAATATTATAAATATTCATGGAGATAATAATAATATGATAAAAAAATTAAATATTAAAAAATAAATAAACATAAATAAAATATACATTATAAAATATATATTAAATATTGCATATATATATACAGATACAATTAAAAAATCATGCTATAATTTATATACAGATCTAATATAATAATATTATTTGATTAATTATTAAAAATGTTAAAAAATTTTCATTATAGAAATTTTTAATTTATTATCATTACAGAAAATTTAATAGAATATTTTAATTTCTTTTTTAAATTATTATTTATAAACATTTTAATATAATAATTGATATAAGTGATATATTGACAATAATAAAAATATGATAAATATAATAAAAAATAAAATATAATAAATATGTATATAATGTAATATATATAATATATAATTATTACATTTTTATTATTATTTTATCTATGGGTTTAAAATCTATATGTTCATATATCATACCATATGTAAATAATGATATACATCCATTTTTAATATGTATGTAATGACGCGACATTTCAACTGATGCAATCTATTTATTACAGATTATTATGAAACAGATAATTGAAATGACAGATAATTGATTTTGAGTAAACAGAAGCTTATTTTTCTTTTCACTTTTTTTTTATTTCTAAGCTATATAAAGAACATATTATCTTCGAAGATCTAATTAAACATAATTTTTTCTTTTATTACAAAATATTAACAATAATTATAGGAAATTTAAAAAGTCGGTTCTGGAAGCAAATATATTTCAAAATTGTTAGTCCACAGAAGTGTCGATTTAATCTTAATTATTATAAGTAATTTAATTTTGCACTTAATGAAATGAGACGAAAATAGTGTAGATATATCAAAAATTTGCTAAAAAATAATAATAAAATGATATATATATATATATATATTTTTGTTTTTGCCTGGTTGCTACAGCGTTATCTGAAATTGTATACAACATTGTAAAGCATCACTTATAGATGTTGCATTAGATACAGATTTAGGGCATGTCTACTATAAAAATAGAACATTAAATTAAATTATTTATAAGTTAATTAGTCTCAACCGACATTTTTCTAATTTTTATGTTTAATTCGAATCAAAAATCTTCTAAAAGTCGTCTATGAATATAGCAACTTGTAGAGAGTTATATAATATTTCGTAATAAAAATTACCAAAAAATTACAAATTAAACAAACCTGTATTTATAATTTATTATAAATAATTATTATTATTTTAGAAATTAAAATGAAAATTTATTAAATTTTATAAATATTCTAAATATTAAACATAATCATTGCGTTTTCATAGTTAATCCATATTTTTTATTATAATATAATTAATATAACATTACAATCACAATATAATATTATATTTATATTATATCTTTGAAAGATCAATCCTTCAAAAAAGTCAGAACGAACAAAAATTGATACATAAAAATGTCGGTTGAGGCTTATTTATTAAGTTATAAGCAATTTAACTTCTTTTAAATAAAGTGAGATGGAAATAGACGATGCCATCCGATGCAATGGTGTAACAAAGATAGAATTATATCATTATATTTCCGTCTCGTTTCATTTAATATAATCAAATTATTAAATTGCTTATAATTTAATATATCTAAATATATTTAATATAATATATATAATATCTAAATATATGTATATTTATAATTTCCTCATATAAGATTTTACATTATTCACAATAAATTAATTTTATAAACATCTCGCATTCACAAATAATCAAAAAATTTCATCATGAAATTTTTTATTACAATAATATGTCATCAATTATATACCATCTTTAAAATACATTAATTATACATTGAATATACAAAAAAAAAAATCAATGTAAAAAGAATTAGGAAGAAAATTTCCCGATTTCCCGAAAATATTTTAACTTTTATTATAAAAGATTAAATATATTTGAAATCCATCTATTTCTTGTCTCATCATGATCATTTTTTTATTTCTTTTGGAAATAGTAAGAATCGGAACTAGTAGAGAAATAAATGTTTCTGGATGATAGAATTTTTCCTAAAACTAAATTTCATATATTGTAAACTAAATGATATAAAAAAAATTAAATAATATATAATATTGATATAGATATTCTTTTATTTCTCTATATTAAATAATCTGCTAAAGAAATTTAAATCATTGTTTTTTACCTTTAAATTTTTTCAAGAAATACTATTATCCGATAAATCAACATCCTTTACATAATTTTTTATTGTTTATTTTCTATTTTTTATATTGCTGATTTTTTATATTGTAGATTTTTTAATAGTATATTTTTATTTTAAATTGTTGAATACTTGTCGATTTCTTAATAATCTCAATTAATAACATTAGAATTAATACACTTTTCCGTTTAGATGATATTATTAATATATAATTCTGTGAACATTTTAAATGTAAATAACATATTGAAATATTATCAAGAAATTCAGTTTTGATGGTGATTATATATGGAAGTATATGTAAATACAATAAATACAGCATGGACTATACGTATATATCTGGACTACTTGGATTAATACGAAATATGTTCTGATAATAGAACATTTGAATAATAGAGAATTTCAATATTCCAATAATCGAGGTTCCATTATATTCCTACTATAAATTGATATTAATATTGATTTTATCGATGGATTCCAATTTACCAGCAAAATTCCACTACTTTTTTTTCCAATATTTTATATTAGAAAAATGTATTTTTTTTAGAAAAATAATTATAAATAATATGTAATTATATATATATATATATATATATATATATATATATATATATATATATATATATATATTTATAATATTATGTAAATTTCTTTTTAATAATAGTAATCAATATTTTTCTTTTGTATATTATATAATATTTAAATACTTATATATTATATAAGTATTTATATATTTAAAAAAATATATATTATATATATATATTAATAAATATATTTATTACACATATATTAATAAATAAATATCTATTTTTTTATAGATATTTGTATATATTAATTAAAAACAATCAATTTAATAAGAAATTTAATTTTGTTAAAGTATTTTTAAGAGAATTCAATTAAGAATATCAAATCTGATAGCAGAATTTTTAAATTGTTATATCAATTCGTTACTAATCATTAGAGTTAATAAGAATTATTGAAACTTTCTTGTAATTCAGAAATATATTTGATAAAAAATAGAATTTATTTTTACAATTTTCCTGTTTTCCTTTATTACATTATTGCCAAGAAAATCTCAATTTAAAAATAATTTAATTACAAATTTAATTTGATTTAGTTTTTAAAAATCCAAAGATATTTTATAATTTTCAAAATAATATTTCAAAAAACAATGATATGAATTAAAATCGGTTAAAAATGGTTAATCCCTATTTATTAACTTATAAATAATTGAAACATTAGATAAAAAGATACAAATAAAGTTTCATCACTATCATATCGTTATTTCTACTTTGTTTCATCTCAAAGCAAATTTAAATTATTTATACTTTATTGTTTTAATTTAATAAATAACATAATAAATAATCTTTAACAGACATTTTTGTACATTAACTTTTATATTCAATTTTATTTCTAAAATTGATTTTTCGAAAACGTTTTACGAATATCTATTATCCAATTACATATTATCATTCTTTATAAATAATAATAAAAAAAATAAAATAGCCAAATGGTGTATATGTCATGTATAGACGAAATTTTATATAATATTACTACTTTTTTAAAAATATTTCAAAAACTGAAGTTGATATATAAAAAAAATTGTTTAGAATCTCATCCTCCATAATATACAATAGAACTTCGATTAACCAGTTTAAACGGAGAATATAAAAGAAAAACATACTTAATATAATTCTGCAAAGAAATAACTAAACATTTTCTTTAAAAAATTGATTCTTTTTACAATTTATTTGTATGCTTTGAAAATTCATTTATAATTAAACCTAATATGTATACTAATCTAACAACTAACTTCAAAATATTATTATTTTGCAAAGTGATAATAAATAATACTCTTCGATAAAATAAATGAAAAGCCAATAAAAAAAATACCAATAATACATGTATTTTCAAGTAATCGATCATCTATTCAAGTACTAATCGTGCCTGACTTTGATCGGATAAAACCAATAATTCTTATGTAATAATGGTTCTTGTCTTAAGAAATATTAGTTTTAATATTAAGATATACGATGTAAAAATAATTTAAAAAATAATCACTCGATTGCACCGATTTAAATAATCGCGATATGTATTTTTTTAATGAAAAAACATTTAAAATTAAAAAAATATGTGAAAATAGAGTAAAACTTCGATTAACCGGTTAAAAAAAGAGACGAATAATTCGTATGAATTGAAATAAGATAATTTATAGTTCGAAAGAAAATAACTAGAAATGCATTTTTTTACAAATTGCTTTCTTTTGTAACTTATTTTTACATTTTGAATATTCATTATAATTAAATATTCATATATAGTTAATATCTATCAGCTATAATGATTATTTGATAATTTTTAATCTCAAAAATTGACGATGAAAAGTTTAAGAAAATAATTATACATAAAAACAAAAAGGAAAAAAGAATACAAGATTAATGTTAATATTGTGAATATATTTGAGAGTAAAACTCTTGAATGTTACTTTTTATTAATACTATGGATTGCGAATGAAAATACTTACTATCGAGTATATAGTTACTCTCAACCCAGTGAAAAATAACTCTCGATAACAATTCTGAAGAGTTTTATTCTCAAATATATTTGTAAACAGAAAATACCGGAGAGTCTCAATAAATTTTGGATGATCGAGATCCCGGATCGTGAACCGATTAATCCATAAGTCTCATTGTATTTAAAAATCAGAAATCAAAAAAATAGTAGCTTTCACTGAATTATTATTGTATTATTATATATTATTATGATTATTATTGGACTGAATTATTGATATTGAAAGAAATTAAATTAAATTTTATAAAATATTATCAATTTAATAATTAAATATTATTTTTCATTTTTTGAAAAAAGTACATATTTTGGAAAAAATTTTCAAAATTATTCGAACATTTTATTATGATTATAATAATTTTGAATAGGACTAGTTATGAAATGAAAAAAAATTCATTCATAATAAACAAATATTTTTTATTATTTTTTTTTATTTATAAAATATTCTTATAAAGAGGATTAAAAAGAAAAAAATAAAAAAATAACCAAAAAAGCTACCAAAACATAAAAACTGAATGAGTAAAATATTTTTTCTGTTAATAAAATATAACTATTGTTATATATGTGTATATATATATATATATATATAACTAAAATAATTTAGTAACAATAACATACATAATAAGAATAATTTTTTATCGTTTAAATTTAAGAAAAATTCAAGAAATGAAAAAACCATTGCGTTTCTTTTATATATAAAAATATATGTAAATTATATATAAAAATACATATAAAATTTGCTGTACTTCTTCGAATTTTAATTTCTTCTTTCTTCAAACGTAATACTCACTTAATTTTAATACTGATATGAATATTAATTTAATGCTATGTAAATATATAGAGCATAATAAATTATACATAGAGCAATTTTATGAACCATCTTATATCATGCGTAGATCATTACAATATAATCTATATTATCCATACGATGCAATGTTGGATTTTAAAAAATCGAAAAACAAATGATTTGATTCCATAAATTAATTAATCAAAAAATAAAAATCGATATTTTACTAATTAAAATTACTATTTCAAAATCATAAATCGTTAAAAAAAGTCGTTGTTTTGATATAGATACGTTGTCCATTGTAAAAAAACAAATATAACAGAAAAAAACATTAATAATTTTTAAATAACATTTACAATGACCTTAAGATAAAATTTTTTTATTGATACAAATTTTGAAACCATATATGCAACTATTATATAATTTTTTTTTCTCATTTTTTTATTCATAGTGAAAACTTATTTTATTTAAAAATCTAGATATTCGATTAAATATTTTAAATTTGCACTTTCACATATAAAAAAAGATATTGTATAAATCTTAACTAGAATTGTTATTATAATTATAATTTAATTATAATTACAATTTTTTTTTTGCAATTTGATAATAAAATAGATAAATATTATTTTTATTTATAGTTCAAAACGAATATAAAGATATTATTTTAGATGAATTAATAATAGTTGCAAATGAAATAAGTCAAAACGTTACAGTTCTATGTCTTATACACAAAATATAAAAAATATGTCGCATATCATATGCTAATGCCATTATTATTCCTAACGCATACAATTGTTGATAAATTATGAACTTATGAACTATTAATGCTTATCAATCACCACATATTTTTCATCTAAGCAGCACTTCGACACATAAATGAAATCTTAATAATGTATATAAAAAGAGTTAAATTTGAAAATCCTGAGCTAAAGAATATTTACATATTTATTCATTTGTTTTTTTAATATCAATATTCTTTGATTTAATATCTTTTTATTTTATTTCAAACTTTAATAACTCTATTTTATCAATTTAATAAAAAAATATAAAAAATCTAAAAAACATAGAAAAATATTGACAATGAACAAAGAATTTATAATATGAATAATAATTTGATTTAATGAAATGAAATAATTGACTAAATGAAATATTAAAAATTATTATATATCTCAAATATTTTTTTATATATATTATTAATTTTTTGTATCAAAGAAGTACAACTTTACTACAAAATTTTTATATTTCAGATTATATTAAAGATTATAATAAAATTACAATAAAAATTAAATAATTAAATCGTTTAAAACAAAAAAAAATTAATCTTAATTAAAAATTATTTAAAGTATTTAAAGTTAAAAATCTTAATTCTTCAAATTATCAATTGCTTTTATTTTTTTATTAATAATTAAAAAATATATAAAAAATAAAATAAGGTAAGTGGAAAATATCAAAATAGCTATCTTTTCATATGATGAATAATTCTCTTAAGAAAAACGTTAGCTTAAATATACACTGAAAATAAATATTAAAAGGAAAAAAAAATATATCATAACACATCTATTTTACAATTAATGAATAAACACTAACTTTGATCTCGCCTTTGAAAGACAAAAATTCAAATATTATACAGTAAATACAATGAATGTACTTTGTGACATGGTTATAAATATATATATATAAATTGAAGAAAAATTTTAAATTTGCAAGAATAATCGAACACATTTGAACCATTAAATTTAAATAAGTGAAGGACATCGAATGGATAAAAAACAGTAATACATATTAAAGAAAAATGATAAATTCTTCTAAGTAGAGAATAAAATAAATGCTACATTGTTAATGAAAAATAAGTTTTTATACTTGAGATGATTTAAAAAAGTTATAAAATAAAAAAAATATCAAAATATTAATTATTAATTAATTTTTTATAATTAATTTTTGTTAAAACAAAACAACTATTTTAGTTACTATTATTTTACCATAAATTTTTATAGTATTTGAATATTGTAACGCGAGAAAATGATTTTATTTAATTTTTAATATTATTATATCAAATTAATTAAATAAGTTAGATATATTTGTAAAATATAATAAATATTTTATCGAATGAATTTGAATTCATTCTATAATTAATAAAGATATAAATCGTTAAAGTTAAACATACGTTAGTGTCCAAATATTATTGTGTGTATTATAAGTAATAAAATTTACTACAAGACTTATTTTATTTATCCCTACTTAAATAGAGATTAAAATTCCAATTCTACAATTAATCAAACATAATTATTTATTCTTTATATTTTAATCGATGTTAAAAAATCGAATATATTTAACATGTTATTAATAAATATATTATAATTATAAATATTATAAATATATATTAATAATTATAATACTTTTCTGTAATTAATATTGTTTAATGCTTGTGAATTCCATGAATTTATACATATAATCATTAAAATTATATAATGTATATTCATTTTAGATTATAGTTTTGATAAATTATGTTGCGTATTATAAATATTTAAAAATGCTTATAATAAATTAAAATTTTTTAGCTACATACATTATATTATATAAAAAAGAAACTAAATACAAATATAACCATATTAAAAAAGTTTAAAATATAACAAAAATTAAGTGTAACTCGCTTTCCAATATGTAATCTATTTACAATTAATTTATTTAGTTCGTACATAATTCATACATAACTTTGAAGAAATCAAATTATTGAAAAAATAAATAAAATTATTTTATCTAATTTATGATCGAAGGAAATGGTGATTACTTTATTAGATATACATATATTTGTTCTATACTAAATTTCATTTTGATATATTAATATTTTTGGAATTATATATTATTTAATATTTTCATTTTTTTTCTTAATTTTAAATTTATATTTAATGGAATTTAGTGTTCTTTCTGGTAGCATTATAAAGAGCAAATCCTTAATTTTAAGATAAAAAAAATTAGTTAACTGTTATTGAGGTAGCTGCAATAATTTTTATTATTATTGATGCGCTAATGATGCATTATCAATCACCTTGAAATCAAGATTTTTATGTAAAATTTTTTTTGTACTGATAAACTTTCAAAATTCAATTTTTTATCTAGTCATTTTAAACATCAAATTTCAATTCAGTTACAAAATATGTAATGAACAGAATATATATATAAGCGTCTTCAATCATTCTGAGAACTTTAATATATAATTTAAAAAATCTAACTTTCTTCTAATGTTTTATAGAATAGTGCAGTTAGAAAATAGCAAACTACCAGAAAAAAAATAATAAATAAAAATGTAATAAAATAAATATTTAATAAAGTAGTACGTTAATAAATATAGAAGCAAACAAAAAGTATCTACATTTTAATAACTTTTTCAACATTGAATTAAATAACTTGAATTTTTTTAACAACTTAAAAGTAGTTTATTACATAATGTTATTACATAATAAAAAAAATTTTGAAGGAATTACAATTAATCAAAATTATGAAGTAAAGTTTTTTTTATATGAATTTGTAAAAACGATTTTTTTTATTTTTTTTATTTTGATTCTGACCAATTGCAACTTTTTCAGAATTTTTTTTATATATCATATAATAAACTAAATTTTTAATTTCTAAAAAAAAATTCAAGTTTTGCTAATTTTAAAAAAATTATTCTATTTTACTTTGTAGACTTATATTTTTATCGATGAATAAAATATAATAAATTGTAAATTATAAATTGTAATAAATTGTAATAAATTAAGTAAGTTGTAATAAATAATAAATTTCAATAAAAAATTATAAATTAAAATAGATTTCTTAAATTGTAAATTGTTATTAAATAAAGTAAAAAAAATATATTAATGTTTGTTAAAATTAATTTAAAAAAAATTTATAAAATAATATTTTTACATTATTATTATTTTATATAATATATAATCATTCTATACAATATATTAATTAAGTTTAATTAATTAATTTACAATATATTAATTAATAATAATATTAAATTTTATATTATTTTAAAAATGTTTCATTGCGTTTCATATATTTAATAATTCATTTATAAATGATATTAAAAAATAAATTTTATTAATTGTTTTGTATTCATAAGACTACAAATATATGTTATAATAGCAAAAAGAAAAAAATTAAAAATAAATATATGATTTCAGTTAGAAAATAATTTTCACCGCGTTTGGAAGATAAATACTCTACTATGCATCGAACTAACTCTACTAACGAAAGAAGAGATAGACGTTTTGAGAATTGGAGTCACTTTAGTATAAATAAGAGACAATATACTTGAATGAGATAGAAAGAAAATCAATATTTTATTATTCAAAATTGACGTTCGAAAATCACATCGGAATACTACTGTTTTATATTTTTATTATTGATTTTTAATTTGAGAAACATAAAAATATTAAGTTAAATATTAGTTAAAATATTTTATTATTTGACGATATTTTATTATTTAAGGATAATTCCATTTTAAAAAAGAAATAATTATAATAATTATGATTAATGAAACGGTAAATTAATAAAGCATCTAAAAATAGAAAAAATATATATATTATTACAATATATATAATAATGATATTATAAATTTTCTTATTTTTAAAACAAATATTTTATTTTACAAAAATTATTCTAAATTGTAAAATTTTCTATTTTTTTCAAATTTTTATTTTTATTATGCAATTTATATTGCATCAATTTTTTATCAATAAATATTACATACAATGAAATGATTATAAAATATCATTATAAGATTGAAATATTTCGTCATATATTTATTTATTATTTCATATTTACATCTGTTGCGGAAAATAAATTGAAAACTCAAAAAACATAGGAAATATATTACTATTAAACAAAAAATTGAAGATAAATGAATTAAATAATTATTTAATAATGTTAATTAATTAAATAATTATATTATTAAAGAATTATTTAATAATTAAATTTAAATTATATGAAACTTTTATTAATTACAAAATAATAAATAAAATAATAATTAAATATATTTTTGTGCAGAAAATATGAGAAAGTAAATTATGGAAAAAAAAAATTTTAAATTATAGTCACGAACTTAATACAAAACTTAATATCTGTAATTATTTATAATTTTTTGAAGTCTTTTTGGCATATTTTTATTTATATTTTATAAATATTATTTATATCCTATTCATATTTTATATTTTATAATTTAATAATTATATTTTGATCAATTTCAAACTACGTTTAATAATAGCTTTTAAAACAATACTTTAGTAATTTTCAATGTTTTGTAAATAAATATTAATAAAAAATAAAAATACATTCCTATAAATATTTGGGTTTGGAGATGAAATTAGAACATGATGCATTGCAATAAATGATTTTTTTTGAATTTATTGATTATTTTGTATAAACATTGTGTGTTTAATAATACATCAATGCTTTGTTGCAAAATAATATGTATGCATTTAAATCATTTTTTTCAATTATTTCTATTAAATTTTATGATAAAATATTCTCAAATTCTCTTCTGTCAATATATCTTTTATATAGAATAATCCAATAATTTTATTCATTTTGAATATCTATTATTTGTGACAATATGAAAAAATCTTGTATACAATTTTATTTACCATGAGAAAAGGCATAATATAATGTAAATACTTTTTTGTTTGAGTGGACACGTTGAGGGTATTTTAAGATCATCTATATTTTTTTGACCGAAATTTTTTATGTCAATTTTATATATTTTTTTATAAATTATAATTTTTATAAATTAATTCAATGAATTATTTTTAAAGCTAATTAACTTCAAATTTTCTTGTAAAATGATTTTAGAAGATTTCGAAATATTGATCGTTTGTGATAATATAAAATTGTAATTTTATGATTATTCAATCACATGCACATTTTATTATCTTTTATTCTATATATATTGCAGTAATTTTTTTATATTTTCGCACAACACTTTTTGATAAACAATATTTTTTTCAAAGTTCCTCCCCAAAAAAAATCCAAATAATCAGACGTTAAATCAGGAGATCAAACCAACCACAAAAGTTATATTCCTTGTTTTATCCATTTGAGCAAAGTTCTCATTTAAAGCATTTTTTATTCTTCATAATGTTTTAGGCATATTACATCGTATTATGTCATACAATTATTTAACGAAAAATTACAGTATTTCGATCAAAAAAATACAAATGATTTTAAAATATCTTCAATATATAATATTAACTCATATAAAAAATACTTACATCATATTATGCCTCCTCTCAACAAACACCGAACAAAATCGACTATATAAAATTTTTTCGTATTGTAATAAATATATATTCAAAGTGGACAAAGTTATTGGAGCTTGTTCAATAAATTGATTATTCTATATTTATTCCGCGCTAGTATCAATCTTATATGTTTAACGGAATAATTATAAAAATCTTAAAATTTTGTCTCATTTTTATTTATTTACAAATTCTTTTACTAAATAAAATTATTTAATAAAATAATATTTTATGTAATAAAGTTCAAAATTGATTCGTTATAAAGAAAATAGATTTTTTAAAAATCTTTTTTTTACATCATCTGTTTTTTATAAATATTTATTTATTTCTATTTGTAGATATTTTGATTTTTTGCAAACCTATTGTTTTTTAAATACTTTTCTAATCTTCTGCAATGATATTAAAATATAAATTCTAAATACTTTCTTTAATAATTTCTTTAATCACAAAATATTCGTAGTCTTTCTTTATTAATATTTAATTTTTAATTTTTAAGTAATTTTAATTTCAAAAGTAATATCACTTTTTAAAAACCCACGTTATATAAAGATAGGTCTAATAAAATCTATTATAAAATATAAGAAATATAATTTATAAATTACTCTTTAAAATAATGATAATATTATATATGATAATATATGAAAAATTTGTCAATTTACTTTCTGCATGACAGTAAATAAATTTTTATTTATGCATGTTTTAAGTTTATATTTATATTAAAGAATAAACTTCAAATAAATATACCATTATCATTCGAATCATACTGAACAAATAAAAAAGATATATTTTCGTTTTTAATAAAAAACAATCAGAAATACAGAAAGTGAAAGTGCATAATATACATTATGCAAAAGAACTATAAAATATTTATTATTTTAGTGAATTTATAATTTATTTTATTTTATTGTACAATTAATAAATCAATCAATGTGTAAATATAGTTTTTTAACAAAATATGTATAACTTATTCATAATAATTATGAAAATTTCAAATTAATGAGATTATTTAAATTATTATTTATCTATTCTTCAAGAAAAATCAATAAAAGTATAAGACAGATAATAATATTTTTGTAAAATAAATAATAATATTTCATAGAAAATAAACTTTATTTTCTTATTAATAATATATAATATTATATTTTTGCAATATTTTCTTGAAATATCATTTTTTTATTTTTTTATATTATCAAATTTTTTATCATTTGAATAAATATCTCGGGCATGTATTCCAATACATTTCAATACAATATTGAAATCTAAAGATCAAACAAATCATGATAAACTTTTAATTATTATTATTAATTATTATAAATTAATTAATATAATTTATTTAGTTCTAGAAAATTTTTAATATGTTTCACAGTATATATGTTTGAATTATCGCGTTGGAATAGAAATTTTTTTTTTTATTTAATATATTTGCAACAATAAAATGCAAAAATATAATTGGAAGAATAAAAAAATAAATTTTAATAAATTGATAAAATAAACTTACAATCGGAGAGCAGAGAAAAAAATAAACAGTAAGAAAATAATATTTTTTGATAAAATATGCTTTAATTTAAATAATAGATAGATCAAATTATTATTTTTATCATTACAAAAAAAAAGGACTTATGAAACAAAAAAGATAAATCGAACGGAAATAGAAAGCAATATTTGTAATAAATATAATATCAAATTTATTCATCAAAAAGTGAATAGCAAGTTACGTGCAAACGATCAATTGATTAAACATTTTCGTCGGATTTTCAAAAAATTTTAACACAATAATTTAAGTATACATACTGTGAAATACATTACAGATTTTTTAGGAGGAAATGAAAGTAAAATTTTATTATAAATTGCATGATCTCTATATCTCAATATTATTGAAAATTGTTAGAAAATGTTTGTCCAATATATTTATTTAAATAACAAACAATTTGGTAATATAAAAGAAAAAATTATATTTTAAAAAGATGAAAAGCGTTAAATTAAAAAGTTAATAAAAATTTATAAAAATCATTATAATACAAAAGAGAAACAATTGAAGTCATTAAGAAAAAAAAACTACACATTATTTAATTAAAAAATGAAGTTTATTTTTTATGAATTATTGTTATTTATTTTACTAAAACTGTTACTTGTCTTCAATTTTGTCACACTGGTTCTTTTTAAAGAATATGTAATTCTAAATAATTTTCAATTAACTTGAAATTTTCACAATTATTACAAATATATGTATTTACTAAAGAACTATACTTACATATTGATAAATGTATAAAAAATTAAAAATAAATCATAATATTCATAAAAATGGTAATAAGTATTATACAGCTTTGTTGCGAAATATATTTTTTACAAATTGGATTTCAATTCCAACTATTATCGTGCATTAATGTTAAGAATGATACGAAAATAATAAAGCGGTGCTCAGTGAAATGTGGGGCAAAAAATGCATTAAATGTTACGTGCATTCTGTATCCTAACTCTATCGATATTCTGTTATTTGAAATCAATAATAGATAAGTACATATTTAAATATACATATTTAAGTAAATATGTACATGACACAGCATATATATACATGATATACATGATATATTTAAAAATATTGAATTGAAATCTTTAAAAATAAGAATTCTATAAAATTTGAAATATTCTATTTAGTTTTTTTTTTTTTTTTTACCAAATAAAATAATTTTTATACGAAAATTTTTAAAAAAATTTGTAGTAATTATAGAATTAGTGTACAGTGAAAATTGGATATAGAAATAAATCGTAATAAAAACTTGTAAATCATAGCAAACTAAAACTATGATAGTATAATCACTATCTATCTCCATAACTAAAATAATTATCAAATACACAATTTGTTATCTTTTACTTAACAATCTATATATCATCTTTTCACAGCTATTGCTCACATAAATATATAAGTAAATACTTACTATATATATATATATAAACTGTAGTTAATTCCTACGTTGACCATAACAGAAGATGTGAGAGATTTTTTTTGAAAGTCGATATTTCAGAATATATGGAATCAAATTTCATAAAATGTCACATCCACATTTTATAACTCATAGCATTCAAGCTTTCCAAAGACGTGGAATATAAATGCGTTGATTGATAAGCCTATTCTGCATCTCATTCATTATCCCTATTCGTTAATTCATAAAACTGAATAATCCTGCGACATCTATGTATTGAAAAGACATATCTATTCTTTCATTTATCATATTCATTCGTTTATAATTTTCAGTTCATTATTGTTACAAACAAATATCATTAAATTTTAAATGTAAATTTAAATTTGAATAATCGTGAATTTAAAATAAAATTTAAAATTAAATGATAAATGGGATATATAAACGCAATATTTAAAATATTCGAAATTCTCTGTAGATGGCGGTGATGTGTATCAGTGAATTAATTAAGAAGGTATCTCTTATCATCAGTTTGTAAGTGGCGCGCAACTAAGTAAAATGTCATTTTACACGTTTTCCATTTCGATTTAATATATTTTGTTCATTCTCTAATAGTTTTTATCTTTTTCTTTTAATGATATGATCATAGTAACAAATCGTAAGTTCTCGAACCATACTTTTTCTACATCATTGAAATTAATTATCGTTATCTTTGATTGCACTCAATCGTCGCTTCATCGATTTCAAAATCGATCAATGGCGTCTCCTATTGCACTCGTGTTTGCGTTATTCGATATTAACAGATGATTTATTCCACTTTACTACTCATTCGATCATCTTACGACTACAAAGCGGTAAGATTTCGAGACAAGTGCATCTTTTGTTTTGATACGTTTTTGACACCAAGCAAAGCATAAATCGAATAATGTCGAATGTTTTATACGTTGTATCATATGTATTGTAATCAATATATTATCTAAACATGTATTTGACATCGTTTTAACGCTAAATCATGAAGCTAATGGATGAAACTTCCGTTCAATTTGAATTTGACATTTTTTTCCCTATTTTTTCCCCATCAATTATTCAATTATTCTTTAAAAATTATTTTTTACATTATTTCGAACAATTTCATTCGTTCGTTATATTCATCGCGTACATTTGACGTGAATCTTCAAATTGTTAAAACACATAGGGGACAAAATGGCGGGAAAACATGTGCAGTACGAATTTAGTTTCGCAGGGTAAAAGAGGACACAAACGGTGCATTACCTATGATCGATAATTTAGCTTTCTAACGATAAAATCGTAAAAAAGTTATTTTTCCCGGTAATAACAGTTGCTAAAATTTAAACCCGCCTTGATCTATCATTTGAATTAATAATACTTCGTGAGGTTTAATTATATCTCCATGTTTATGTGTTCGAGAACTAAACTAAAATATATCAATTATTGATGAAATACAAGCAGGAAACGCAAACAATGTGAGGAGAGAAATATGAAAATTTGACGTAACAGAAGAATCGAAATATGATTTACTTTTATATATCTAAATACGCGTCTCGCATATAATTGTACAATAATTATCAAAGCAGGAATCGTTTGCAAGAGATCGTTCGTTATGTTTGAAAATGCGAGATCAGATTATCAACAGTATACTTTACTTATTCATATGTTCAATTCTACAGTCAAAAATATATTTTACACCAGAAATTTAACATTATGATACTTATATGTATGTATATACATATATATACATATATATATATATAAATCTCTACATATATATATATACATATATATATATATATACATACATACATACATACGTACATACATATATACATACATGCATACATACATGCATACTCACATACATACGTTCATCCACAAATACGTAGACGCGCATACTTGAAACGAATACGAAGAAATAATTTATTTTTCATGTCCAAACATTCGAAAAGGCTAGGTAAAGGATAATAAATTCATCGATCAATTGTTTTCGAATGAATTAGAAAAAAAAGATTATTGAGTATTGCAAATTCTATTGCAAGTTGATCGTTTTCGTTCGAGAATAAAAAAAAGAAATTTCATTCGAACAAAATCTATGCGAAAAGAGAAAAAAAAAAATAATGGTTCAGAAATAAGATATCAATTTGTGACATTCATTTCTTTATACGATCGTTTCTCAGTAGCTTATAGAAGAAAGAGAGAGCAGCTGACGGACTCCATTGCGAACACCTTTGCAAAGAGTACGCATGTTAAACCAGTTCTCTCCTTCAAGGATAGGCTCCTCCCAGATCTTTTATGAACAATCTTGTTCCTCCATTGGCTAGAAAACGTACGATCGATGGTTGTCGTCGCGCAAACGTTTAATCCCTTTTTTCTTTTTTTTTTTTTTTGCGATTTCGCAAAAGCGAACAAGTAATGTCTGTATATATATATATATAGAAAAAAAATTAGAAAGGAACGTTGCGTGAAAAACACAATGAATCGATAATGATAAGATAAATTGTTTAGATCGGAGACGCAACACCGGTCGAATACTGCAAGTCAAGCAAACGCATGAACACGCGAAAATACATCTTCCGTTTGAACTGGATGAACCGCATCATTTCTATCGGTCTCGTAATCGGTTGGTCACGTCGAGTGTTGAGGTGGCGGAAGCGCAATTTCATATCCGGTTGGCATACTCTGTTGATGATGTTGATAATGATGAGCAGTGGACATCATCTGATGATGCGTTTGCTGGTAATACTGATGATGCATGCTCGAATGGGTAGAATAATAGACGGAAGTCTGGTCCGTGTCTTTACCTGAAAACACGAGCGATTCGATTAAAACGAACGTCTCGATCCGAGACAAATGAAACAAGGATGAGTAAAACTAAGACTTACCGGTCTCGCAAACCCCGCGGCCGTAGCACAAGGCTTTAACATCGTTCATAGGGCTAAGGCTGCCGCTGTGGGGATGCGTGGTGTGCACGGAGGATGGGGCTACGGGTGTCGCGTATCTCGGATGACGAGAAGCCATGGGGCTCATACCCATCGGGCTACACGGATTCACGGCAACCGGTGACATGCTCATCGTCGAGAGCGGCGACATTGCGAGATTCGTGCCGTTCGAATCGATGCTCTGCAAAGATTGAATGCTCTCCCCATTGGTAACCGAGCCGGTGATCACGTTGCTCGCGTTATTCTGGCAGTTCAACGGTAACATGTCTCTGAAACGAGGAAGATGAAGTAAAGGAGCGATCGAGAGCGTATTCGCGACACGATGTTATAACGTGTTACAGAACGAAATTATTAGTTTTTTTTTTTTTCTTTTCTATCTACGGGAGATGTGCGCGGAGACACACGCGTGGCATTGGTCATAGTCGATACATGCGAGAGAAATACGCCGCCGCTGAGAGAGAGAGGGAGAAATTGGCCGTGTACCGCCATAAATCTCTGTCAATCTCGTAAAGAGAGTCGACAGGGATGAAAAATCGAAGGAAAGGTTCAAAGAGAGAGGTTGGAGGGAAGCACATGCGAGGTCGTTCATTGTCTTACCCAAATTCGAAAAAACCTGTGACCCTTGGCCCGGGAAGGATCGAGGGCGATCGAGGGTTCACAGGCATAGACGCGCGTGCACGCGGCTCATTCGTTCCAAGAATTTTTTCAACACGCTCGAAAAAGGTGGAGGACAGAGAGAGAGAGAGAGAGAGAGAATAAGAGAAAAGGAGAAAAGGTAGCTCGTTCGCGACGCATTGTTCCATAGCCATTTGCACGCGCGAACTGTTTCCTCCGACTTCTCTACCCTGATCTTTCCCTATACATATACGTGTTCGCGTTAGCATTAGTATTAACGTTAATGTTCACAACACGCACGTGCACGCACGGTGGTCCGTATGCAAGCAGCTCCGCCCCCGACTACGCTTCGTTTCTGCCACTTCGTTTCTATACCTCTCCGTTGACGACCGCGCGGATTTTTATGGTCGCGCTCCAAGGTCTAAACTCTCCAAGCCAGAACTCGACTCGGCCCGATTCCTTTTTCGAACGCGACTACCTCGTGGTGAAATTCACGTGGTGGTTTCGATTCGATTTTGATTCGAACGCAGGAGGACAGGAAAAAAAAAAAAAAAAA
Source organism: Apis florea (assembly GCF_048593485.1). Lineage (NCBI taxonomy): Eukaryota > Metazoa > Arthropoda > Insecta > Hymenoptera > Apidae > Apis > Apis florea. The sequence goes on along the minus strand of NW_028256864.1, from coordinate 463,195 downwards.
AAAAAAGAAGCAGTGTCTGCGAGGCAGAACGCGCTCGAAGTTGGATGGAAGCAGCGGTGGAGGGTTGGTCGTGGCCTTTATGTAGTAAACTATTGGTAGTGCGAACAGCTCAATGGTGAAACGAGAGACGTAACCGAAGCTGCGTCATAAAACGGTAATAGGGCGTCGCATTTCCTTTTCGTAGAGGTTTTCGCCGAGGGAGTGGGACACGTTAGGGGCGGAACTAGGAGAAAGCTCGAGCGAGGAGCACCTTCGCGATAATTTTTTCCGAAATGGCCCGAATAACTTTGGCGAAAAGCGAGCGCACGGTTGCGAAGAAGTGAAAAAAAGAAAAGGGAGCGCGTATACGTACATACATAGTGCGGCGAGCAAAATCGTCGCAAACCTCCGAGCCAAGGCAGACCGTGACCGAGACCACATCGAAGCCATAACAACACGCGTCTCTCTTTCTCCCATTTCGCTTATCCATTTTACACGCGCGCGACTTGCCTACGCAGCGACGAAATTCCAGCGATCGGAACGAACTGCCGCGCGATAATCCGTATAAATTTTCCGAGAACGAATTTTCATTGTAATGAAAAAGTGGAAAATCCGAATACTCTTTATTCTTATTTACTCTATATTTTTCGCTTATGTAATTCGCCAGAAGTGTACGAGAATAAACGTATACAAAACGTATAAATAAACGTTTACACACACATATATATATATATATATATATATGTTTTTTAAAAAGAAGATGGAAACACCGCGAGAAGGATGGAGAAACAGTTTGGGGTAATAGTGGGTTTTCCTCGAAAAGAAGAAACTCGCGCGATGATCTCGGTCGGAGGCTCGTTCGGGGAATGATTTACCGTGTTCGAAATGGTCGGTCAACGTGTGCCCCTCGAAGAAAAACGCACGACCCTGTACACATGTCGAAACACTTGTTGCTCGGTGGAAAAGTCGAGGACCCCCCGTTGACACACGTGCCCTCCATGCGAGGAAAGTTGGTCGCGGAATGGTTTCGCGTCTCGGTCGGGAGCCATCCTCTTGGGAGGGGAGGGAGGGAGGGGGGGGGAGGAGAATTTTTAAGACGCGCGAAAGAAAGACGCGCGAAAAAACTTACGTTCTCGTTTGCGGCGTGCGATCCCTCTGCCGTCGATTTTTGAACCAATTAGCCACCTGAGTCAAGGTCAGGCCGGTCTCCTTCGCCAAATTCTTCTTCTCTTCGGAGAGTGGATACTTTGTCCTCATGTAGCATTGTTTCAGCGCGTTTCTCGAACGTTCCTTGAAGCAGTACACCACCTCCTCGCCGTCCCAAATCGTCTTTGGCAATGGATACTTTTTCCGTAGCCGATATTTGTCAACCGGGCCAAGCGGCCGCCCCCGGATCTTTTCCGCCTCGCGATAATGCGACTTGTACCACATCTGCTGTAGTTCCGGGTGCCGATCCGAGGAGAACGGATGGCTCTCCAGGATCGAGTAGAGCTCGTGGTAAGCGCCCCGATGAAAAGCCACCGTGGCTCTTGCTATCAGCACGTTCTCGTCGCGGCGGAACAACTCGCCAGGCGGCAACGACCATAGGAGCCTATCATCGAAACGTGCGTTCCTTTTAGATTTAACCGTTCAACCGTTATTTATATTATATTCCACGATTCGAATCGACGAATTGAGATCGAGAATTATTGCGGAAGGTGGAAGGAAGGAAGGAAGGAAGGAGACGGACGAGGGGGATAGGAGGTTAAATTTCAAGGATCAATATTTTATTAGAGAGAGAGAGAGAGAGAGAGAGAGAGGATAAAGAAGCGCGAAACGCGGATTCGTCTCGTCCTCTCGGCGATAAGAAGAGATTTCGACGGGCGCCGTTCGCGAACCGAGTCGGTTCGAAAAGGAAAGAGAAAATAAAACAAAGAAGAAGGAAGGAACGATCTTTACCTCGTGAGCTTCTCAATATCCTGCCTCTGCGATAACGCCTTGCACATACAAGATATCTGGTCCGGTGTATAGTTACTGGCCGTAATTCCCAGAGAAAGTCCACCGATGTTTCCTATATTGGTGGACGTATTCGCGGAACTACAAGTGGTCAACTCTTGAGGATACTGAAGACTGCCACCACCGTTCGAGGCGGACGTTAGATTTTGCGAATGCGTCTGATGCGTCAACGCGAGCCCGGGCATCGACGAATCGTCAAATTGTCCCGTGGACGTGTTCCGGTGCATAACACCTATCTGGCTGTTGCATTCGCTATTCGGCGACGACAGTTGATCCGAGCTATCGGGCATTCTCGTTGTCGATTTCTTTTTTTTTTTTTTTTTTTTTTTTTTTCCCTCTTTTCAACCGGTCACACGAGGCTCATTTCTCCGTTGCGACGTCCGAGCGCTTCGCCTGCAACCACGATCGCGGACTCGCGTTATCGATCGGAGGAATAAACGCGATTCGAACGTCGTACGACGCGTACCTTCGGTTTGATGTAACTTGGCGGAAAAATAAGCATCCGTTGCTCGAACGATCGACGCTTATTCGATCGACCGTGTTTCATTCACGTCCCCGCCATTCGGTATCTTCATTCATAAATCCTTACCGCCGGTGCACATCAATCTCCGGTGCAACGTAGTTCCATCGAGTCCAGAAACGAGGCTTCGTTCGAGCCTCGCGACATTTATCACATACAATTCTGTTCAACACCGTAATCACCTCTCGGAGCACACTTCTCACAGAGTCGAACGGATACGCGATCCCGTCGGGCGAAATGATTTTACGATGATAAAAAAAAAAAAGAAGTAACGCGTCGATCGCGTGTCGAGCGCGGTAACACGGTTCTCCTGCTACTGTGGTAACGCGAACGACGATTGTAGTGGTGCCAATGGCACTGCCGATCACTCCGCGCCGATGTCGGTGCCGATGCAGTTGGTGGAGGAGGTTGTCGGCGGGTGCCCTCTCTCTTTCTCTCTCCCTCGTCATCTTCCGCTCGAGCTTCTTTTTCGTTTTTCGTAACGCGCTCGTACGCCGAGGAGTGGAGCGCAACACGGCACGATACGACGCGCTCGCTCCTCGCCATTGGTCGGCGGGGAGCGCGCCAGCTCGTCCCATTGGAGCGGCACGGGGGCGGTGCAAACTTCTACCCCCCGTCGAAAGCCACCCCATTCGGTGTCCACGGAGAGACCCACCGGCTTCCTCTTGCCGGTCTTTTCTCACCTAAGAACGATCCTTCCAACCTGTCCGATTTTCAAAATTCCCAATAACTTCGTGTCGCGCGATCTCCGTCGCGTCGGCCATTTGTCTCCGATTTCTAAGATAAAAAAAAAGAAAGAAAAAAATATGCCAAAATCGTGGAAAGTGGCGGACAAGTTACGCGTACAACATACGGTTGAATGAGTTCGCGGCCCACGTCTGAGAGTATAGGAGCGAAGCAACAAACACCGGAAACGGAACGCGACAACGTTACCGTACACCATGTTGTGATTCTACGTGGTGCTATCACGCCTCGCGTTCGATTAATTTCACAACACCTGCAACGATTCTCCCCCTCTCGCCCATCTTTTTATTTATCGCGAGTTTTACTTACCGACAACCTTATGCTTCCTTCTCTTTCCGTTTGGAACACGCGTAATTTTACCAATGAAAATCTATCTGCTGAACTAAATGCGCGCGATTCATCGTTTTCTTTTCCCGAAGCAACGATTACGCGTATCCGATTAAAGATTTCGTGGACGAAACGAAAAGAAATCCATAGGATGGGATGCGAGTAACGGAGAGAGAGAGAGAGAGAGAGAGAGAGAGAGAAGACTGGCAGGGGAGGACAGGATCTTGTCTTGTCCGTCGGCAGGAAGCGGATGGAAATAGCATCGAGTTTGACAGACCACCGGCGTTACGTAGATCAATGAGAGCCGATCTTCTCTGTCGGAGACAAACGAACGTGTCTTTTAACAGCCACGAAAATCTCGATCCCGGCCACGCCTTGCCAATCCTTTGAATTCGCTCCGCCTTTCCCGACTAATTGCCGATCACAGACAGACCAAAATGGATCGCGCGACTTTGACGAGCCCCCATCCGAAGTCAAGCCAAACCAAAATACTAACGACCTCTCAGAACAGACTTGGATCGCGGATAATCTCGGCATAGAAGAATCCCCAAACGCGTCGAGTCGCGCCGACTTTTCTTTCCTTCGCCTGTGGGAAAACTCGTTTCAATTCGGATAGCGCGCGTTAGACGGACCGATGACACTCGGTGAGGCAAGAACCGATGATAGAGGGGCGGTGCCGCGCTTTGCGATGGCGTCTCCTTCGATTTGGTGTCGGATGTCCTCCGAGCCGCCATTTTCCCACCCCTCTCTATCTCTTTCTCTCTCTCTCTCTCGCTCGCTCGCTGCTCGCTCGCTCGCTCTCTCTCCCCCTCCCTCTCCCTCACTCTCTCTCTCTCTCTCTTTTTCTCTTCTTCTCTCTTCCTCTTCCTCTCTCACCTTTATCCTCCGAGTATCTTCTTTGTATCCTTTGGCGCAGTTTTCGTAGGAATGCTTTCTTTTCGAAATGATTCCTGAAGGCAAATAGTTGTGTCGAACGTTCTTCCACGTTTCTTCCTTCTCTCTCTTGATATTATTAATCGGCTCGTTTGCTCGTTTTCGCGTTTATCCTCGAATAATATTTCGAAAGCTCGTCCAACGAATAAATCTCGCGGTAATCTCGTTCGGAATCGAGAGAGAGAGAGAGAGAGAGAGAGTGAAAAAGAATGATAATTCGGAAAGAAGAAATTCGTACCTGGATAAACAGAGGTGTTCCTGGCTCGATGAGTAGGAGACGGCATCGGGGGCAAACGATGAGAAGTGGAGGAGAAGGGAGAAAACGAAGGGAGCGAAGCAAAGCGGAACGTAACGGAACGAAGCGGAGCACCGTGAACGGTAGCAGCACCAGCATCGTATTTCGTTGTACCGCGTTTAATTGCATTCCAAAATGGCTCTGTGCAAAATCGACTCGCGACGATCCTCCATTTGTCCTCGTTCAGCCCCTTGTAACGCGACGGAAAGCGAGCTGTTGGCATCTTCACCGGTGTAAATCCAGATAAATTAAACCGGACTATCTCTCTCTCCCTCTCTCGAGTAGATTTGAACTCCGCGTTTCACACTACTCGGCACGGCTCGACATCGTTTTGTCCATGACGACAACGACGTCGACGACGACGTCAAGTATCTACGGTTTCACCTAAACCGGGCTACGGAACAAAGCGCGCACAGAGGGCTTTGCTACGACACTTTCATAAGTGGCGCGTGCTTAACTCTGGATGGAAGGAGAGATCCACGCGAGAGAAATTTTTATCGAAACGTATATTTAAAAATCATTAATTGCCGATAACCGAAATCGAACCGATAGTTTAAATTTCGCAATAAAATAGAGGCCGTCCAACGATAGACGAAAGAACGCCTTTGTCGCATCTCGTATTTCTATGCAAACACGTAGCTCGCTAGTCGTACGGATAGCTACGTTTATATATATATATATATATTCTCTAAAATTAATATCGGCGAACAATAAGCGGTGCGTTCGGCACGCGGGGATCGAAAGTTCCGACACGACGCGGCGGTCGCGTTGGTGGCCGACATCGGACACCGGCTCGTCGAGATAGCGACTATCTTTGCGCGCTCGTGCATTACATATACGCGAGACGACTAGAATCGTCGACGATCGGTCGACCGAATTTATTTTTAGAAACTGTTCGTACGTTCTCGGTACAAGCAGGTGAGCCAGCTCGATTTATTCTAAAAATTTCGCCGTTTCTCTTTCTCCCAAGTGATTCCGTTTCGTTGAATTTTCTCCCAATTTCGAAGTGGGTACGTTTCCGCAATCAGTCTCGGGATCGTAGCGATGGAAAGAGAGAAAAAGAAAAGCGCGAGATTATTCTCGTTTCGCGGGACAATGAAATATCGCGTTAGCGAGAGGATTAAGCGACGTAATCCGTCGGTTATTTTCCCATTAACGGCTCGGGGCGAGGGAGATCGGTGCAGGAGATTCTTTGGATGGAAAACGCGAACAGGCGTGAACACAGGTAGCCGGAGAGACCTTTCTAATGCTAGAAAATATGCCCTTTATGTGTCACTGGCCACTTTATGCGCCGTGTCAGTAGGTTCGCGTAGATTTCCAATCTTGGCGTCCTCTTCTTCTTGTTGTGTCTATCTTTTCACAACTTCGATATCGAACTTCTCGAAAATGATGTTCGATTGAACGATCGAATTTCTACTCGATACCGCGAACAGTTTAATCTTCGCATTGTTTATCCGATAAAAGATTCGATTTTGAGAGTAGACACGCGAGGAGATCTGTTAATTGCTATTTGTTAGCGGATAGAGAGATATGAAAATCGCGCCCAATGTAATTTACGGAGGGAATACGTAGCGAACGTAGGATGTCCTAATAGGCTAAAATTGCCGATTACACGGTTAGTTAGGCGCGCTCAGTGATTTGAGGGTAGTCGAAACGGTGGACTGTCATCGTCCCTATTGTAACGGGCATCGGCTAAACGCATTGCGCGAGGAACGGGCCTAACACGGAATGATTGCTCGGATTAAAAGGGCTACTAAGAGACGCATCGTTCTGAGAGAACGCTCCAAAAATCGTGTTATCTCTTTTACGTCGTTCAGCTTTTTCCCTACTTTCGTAAAAAAACTTTGTTGAAAAAAGAAAGAGATCGTTCCTTCTTTGTTTCGATCACGTGACGTATCTAGACGAAATTAAAAATGCGGCTTCAAAAAACGTTTGTTCTGCTCGATTTATCTTTGCATAATACTTGAGCGCATATTTGGTATTTTGACGTTGGCACGGTATTGTTACTTGATCGAAGAAACCGTTCCTAATATGCGCTACCTCGCACATTCGACCTCCTCTTATCTGCGAGGTTTGTGTCAGGTGAGTTTTGTGGGAAAAAATGGTGGACGCAGGTCTCTCGCTAGAATCGTCTTTCGCTGACTCGCACGATTTATCTGCAGGTAAAGTACGACTTTTGCACACTGGCACAAATCTGCCAAGACCTACAAACTCGTTCTCACACTTGTTTCTTTTTATTTTTCTATTTATATATATATATATATGTTGGATAGAAGCAAAATTAATTAAATTCGTTCTATTTAACGAATAAATGACAGATGTTTGTCACTGTGATGTGTGAAAAATCTTGACGATTTACACGCCAATATCGATTCGGACGATTCGAAATTTTTTCGAAAAAATTCCCATCTCATTCCGCTTCCTGTCGTGGACAACGCGCCCGTGCCCGCACTCGCATCAACAATAAAGGCTTGACGCCATAGAGGTATTTGCCACTGTTATGTCGACAATATGTTCCGGATCCTTAATAACGACAGCGAGCGGTATTAAGAGGTATTACAAAGCGGCGACACTTGAATGCGCGTCGAGGAGGGTTCTCACTCTTGAAAAGAGCATCTGAATACAGAAAACCCTGTTGGCCCTTCGATGTTATTATGAACTCCCTCCATTCACGCCACGTTCCCGTCTTCTTCTCTAACCTTTCCCCCCTCTCATTTTCTCTCTTTCTTTTACCCTCTACCCATCTCTGTGTTCATTTTTCAATCCGATAAACTTTCTCTTATATTCTAGCAAACGGTGTAACAAATACATTAATCGTCAGTTTGACAATTTTCCAATGTATCAAAAGATACGTTGCACGTTACAATTTACTACTTACTAATTAATTAATTAAAAAAAAAAAAAAAAAATCATCGATCTCAATCAATAAAATTGACGAAATAAAAAATTTGAAACGAATTATCATCCAATAATATCGTTGGCTTCGTATTACATTACCGAATCCATCACGTATGAGTGTAAAATTTTGTTTTTGTAAAAAACAAAATATCGGTTAAGATAATTATTTATTAAATTATACAAGCAATTCAAATTGTATCTCCATCTCATTTCATCTAACGCGAATTCATAACTTAACTTAATGTGGCTTAATAAATAAACTTTAATCAATATTATTTTTAATGCTAACTTTCACGTTTCATTCTAATATAAATTCTACAAATATTTCGTATATTAACATTCTATGGATAGACACGTTACGTGTAGTAGCTAACCCTCCAGGACATTTTTCCTTTCTGCGTACGCGTATCGTTGTCTCCCTTTTTCTCGTCAGGGATTAGTTTACAATCGATGAAATCGTCCATAACGCAATCAAGATTTATTTAATTAGAGGTTACGCCTAGGGAGGTTTCGTGTTTATAATTCTGTCCATCCGTACTCATAAATCTTCGATTTTCTTTTTTTTTTTTTTTTTTTTTTCGTGATTCTATTTCGATCAAGCAATATACGATTTGGCGTCATTATACGACAGAAGAAAATATAATTTGTTCGTAGAGGACGGTGTGTAAAACGCAATGAAGTTTTTATCTCGTGAAAGTAATACGTTATACTATTTGGAGAAGATGAAGTGTTAGAGAAGAAAACATAACGCTGTTACGATAATTCTTAACGCTGACCGCGCAGACATCTCAAGGCCGCGCCGTTTCTTTATCGGTTTATCATCTTCTATATAGTTGACCAAGCTACTCGCTACGCTGTGGGAATTGAGTAATTATCGCGTCATACCTCCGAGAGTTGTATTTATAGCGCCTCCAGGAAGCGCCTCCCCTCCGTCCACGTATATATGTATACTACCGATTAAAATGCGAGCCAATCTCGGACAAGCTGCTCGCTCAAAAGTTATCATTTGATTATATCGTGATCGTTCCTCTTACGACGCAACGCAATCCTGATTCTGCCCAGTTTTCTTATTCCATATATTCCTCCGTCACATCCGAGAAACGGACATCGCGTATTTCGCGTAACGAATTAAATCAGAGTTTTGATCAGACACTTGATCCGTCGCTCGCTCAATTTCTCGAATTTACGTAAATTTCCATGGCTACCGCTGAAAATCCACCAGCTTTGTCATGGCTGCAATTGGTTTTCTACCACGAAACCACGAAATAGGGAGGCGCAGGTAAGCAGCTTTTATGCGAACTAAATGGATTCTTCTAGCTGGGAGAGGCAACACAGTCGACTGATGCGCGTCAATAAGCGCGGTTTAAAATACAACTTACTTTCCGATCGATTACACAAATTTTCTAAATAATCACTTTTTTTTGATCGTCTTCTATCCTTCGTCTCTTCTTACGTTGTTATACATTCTCTTTGATTTCGATCGCGACGAAAATGAGCGTAATCTCATTAAATAGTAGAAGTAGAGAAGCCACGATTTATTAAGAGAACCCTCGTGGAGCGGTGTCACGCATGACGTAACTTATGGTTGGACAGCGATGCGAACGATATAGAGTAGAAGAGAATAGCCGTATATGTATAACGAAGGTTATGGTGTTACCGGTGGATGCTGGAGTGGCAGGGTGTCCAGTGACTCCCATGTCGGCTTGTTATCCGGACCGCCCCATCGTTATCTGCAATTACCCCAAAACAGCCCCTAGTTTATAAATTATAGACCATCCCCGTCCCCTTCCCTATCCCCTCTCCACTTCTCTATATCTATTCCTATCCCTATCTTTTTTCCTCTTTCTTCGTTCCGCTCGTATCTCGAACCCCCGCCACGAATCCCATCTGTCATCAAACGTAGCCAATTACGCGCAATTATTCCCGCAACCGTCCATTTTATATTCTTAATCGGTAATGTCTCGCGTCATTGATATTACACGCTGTTCCATTATCTCTCTCAGGGAATACAATTTTACACGGGGAGCACGCGTTCGAAGATTCGAGATTAAGAGGCGTAGGTAATCCTCGGTTACCGACGATCTTTTCGAAAGATTGGGCTGTCTAGCCAGCCAACCAGTAGAGGGACACGGATGCACGCGAACGACAATGCGATCGGCCTGCTCCACCCATTGTCGTGGAGATTTCAATAGACATTGCGACAATGAATAACGCCGGGTTGCGTAAACCCTGGGGGATTCCGCGCTCCACGCGGCCATAAGCCTGCTTGACTGTACTTTTCACGCCCTTTTCCACCACCTGAAATTATTATGTCGCACTATCCCCTCTCTCTTTTCCAAACACGCATCTGCTATTACACCTACCTACAGTATGTACATATATATATATATATCTTGTGTATGTAAATACTTATGTACGTACAAATTATGTCCTATGTCTAACATATGTATTTATGATTCGCCCGATGATCGTGTCGAAGAGAGATATCTTACGCAATTTCCAATTACGATTCATTACAGATGATACAGATTTTCGTTTTATTATATATATAATTCGTATACGACTCTTTATGATACGTTTATGTTATATTGAATGATATTCTATGGCCACAAAATATTAGTACGAACTTATAAATCAATAAACGAAATAATGGATTTAATAGAAATGTAAAAAAAATATTTTTCGTAGCGTTTCAACATAAACGTAAACTAACTTAAGATATGAAAACTATTTACTAGTAAACTATATGGTAATTTTAAATTATTTCATATAAGTTCAAATAATATAAAGTTGGATATATGGATATAATATATTAACTTATATTAGCGTTCGTACAATCATCGTGGCTTTCTCCACCAATCCATATTATATATATTTTATCGTTATATTAACTTTTTATTTTTTCATTGTATTACATCATTTTATATTGTCCTTTTTCCTTAACTCGATATATACACTGATTACGTAAATAAGAATTTTCTTAATGCGGTAATATATCGGTTATTTCCATTCTATAATTATTGCGATTACGATATATTCAAAAATACAAAATAACTTAGCTTAAGGGATTAATCGATCCATAAAACAAACTTGTATAACAGCCTTTATTTTTATCGATATGATACAATTTTATTCAACACGCTTTACCGATATAAGTACATATGTATTTCGTCTTTGTGAATTATATCTCGCGTCACGTTGATTCTTATCAGATTCAAAATTGCAGAAATAGGTCGAACTATATGATTCTCCTTGTGACGTTATCCTCTATTAATCTATTTATTGATTTATTCTGTTCTCAAAGCTCTGCACTTTTACATCATATTTCATTCGTCTCCCACCCCACAATCTCTTTTCTTTGTATAAATCTTTTTTTTTTTTTTTTACTCTCTCGCTCGCATTTCACTTTTAGCCGGCATCACTTCGCCTTGTAACGGGAAACATTGAAAATCGTCATCACATCGTGTCACATCTTCGATCAATCGAATAGCTATAACTATGAATAATAATATTTATAATAAGATTTACTTTTTTAGCACAAAAATACATTTTTATTAATTACATCTAAACCATAGTTTTGCATACCGACGGATCCTAAATTAGTTTATTGTATCTTGAAAAATTTAAACAGAGTGAGCACACATCACATCACTCTGTAAAGAGTATACTAGATTTGCTGGATTCACGTCTTCCGAATTGTTCGAACCGCGCGAAAAAAGAAACACACATTCCTTTATTCTGCCGACGTAACATCGTGAATCAAGTGCGATCATGTCGATTTTGTTACGGAAGTGAGACATACGATATCCATAATATCATTCTTTCTTTCTCTCTCTTTCTCTCTTTTCCCCACTCTCTCTCTCTCTCTCTCTCGTTCTCCAAATATATTAAATATTGTGTATATATATGTGTGTGTGTATGTATGTATGTATGTATGCGTACGCGTGTCTGCGCGTGTGTGTGTACATGTGTTCGTGTACATAGCATATGAGTGTATACATATTCATAAATATACGCATATGTGCAATACATGTGTATTGTATAAATGTACACGTAATTAAATATGTATACATATACGTATACATAATACACACGAAAGTTCAACTTTAATACACGTTTGGAAGACAGAGGTTCGTGTTACGCACATATCTCTAATTGTAAGTTTATTCCTGCCGAACACGCGTAAACATATACGCTCGCGTGCAGATTACGTTTAATACGTCATCATTCGTCAACCGACCGTTCGATTCGATATATTTTCTTCCTGTTGCCCCTTTAGATGTTACGCTTTTCCTTTCGTATCTTCGACAATACTTTTTTACGATAGTAGAATTGAAGAATTACGAACAAGATTATTATTTTGCATTCTGCATTCCAAAGAGGCAATAACCCTTCGATTTTTTTTTTTTTTTTTGCTCGATCATCTCAGGGATAATAAGTTTACGCGTCAAGATATGTTCACGACAATGGGTTGATCCATTGGCTGGAGAGTTAACGAATTCGCAATATTTTAAAGGTATATATTTAAAAACGCGACACGGTCGTGAAAGCTCGCCCTTAATCGAGGCATGATTTCGTTTCGAGAGCAAAAAAAAAAAAAAAAAGGAAAGAAAGAAAGAAAGAAAAACAGAAAACGAGTAGGATAAAAAAGGAAATAAACAATGGATATTTGAAAAAAAAAAAGAAACATTCTTTTTCTTCTAAGAAATGAAGTAGTTTTATCGACAAGCTTTATCGACCGTGTCCTAAAATATTTACATAATATGTTACATCGAGAATTAGAAGATAATAAATGAAATGACCTATTCTAGCGATAATTCTATGCATGTAAAATGTAGGTACGAGAATCATGATCTATCTATAAATTATATCAAGTTTTTGTTTCACTTGTTACCTCGTTCGCTTGAAGTAGAACAGTGAAACGTTTTTTTTTTTTTTTTTTTTTTTCTAATCGATTAGCATTTATAATTAATTCATACGTAAATGTAAAAGTAAATATAATATTTGAGTCTTCTTATTTGCAATTTGACGACGTTTACGGTAACGTCGTGCGTATAGATATACTATATATACATTTAAAATCAGAATAAATTATGAAATCTTAAACTAGAATCACGTGACCGATGTCAAAAGATGGGGTGTTTCTCGTGATGAAAACCACGCACATCTATTCGTTTCTTTAACGAATCTCGTTATCAGCTGCCAATTAGGGCTTCCTCTTTCTTAAGGTTCAGAAAGATATCGTCGAAGGTTCGAATTAATTTTACAATTATATGTATATCAAGATTTAGCAAATTATCCAAAAATTCCGCCAATTCGAATATATATATGATAACATATAGATAGGATTAATTTCTTTCGATCTATATAACTATGCTAAAACAATGTATTTTTCACGTCGCGATTGCAAAATACGAGGCGTGAAACGCAACAAACGCAAACCTTACCAGGAAGCAAGCTATCTTAAAAAGCTTTATCCTCTGAGTTGTCCTCTTAAATAATGTTAAATTATATAGTTATATCTATAGTGGATTAGTGGATTCGATATTTATCGATACAATCATCAGAGCCTGCAAACGCGAATTTAACACGAACACGATGTATTTTGCAATATTTATTCGCGATATAGTTGTTACACAATTGTTTCAATGCATCTTAATCGATTCTTTTGCAATCAGAAAATTTTTCAAAGAAGAATTTAATACCAATCTAAAAATACAAACCGAGGAAATTCTATTTGACACGATACGCCTACGCTTTGCTTTGCGATCAATATTAGCTTCAAACCAAACAATTCGATAAAATTTTACGATTGTTAGAGAATCGGGTAATTAGAAGGAAACGATATTTTATCTTCGATAAAAGTTTCTTTTTCTTTTTTCCTATTGTTGCCTAATCTTCTTGTTTCAGTCGGATAACTCGACGCGAGTAAACTAAACGCGAACATTCTATGGAATTCAAGAATGAACGCTTATACCGATGACGTTGTCGATCAGTCGAGCAAAACACCGTTGTATCACGACGACGACGACGACGACTATGCAATTAGAGAAAAGGATCTCGTAGAAAAGATTGGTCGTCTTTTAAATTACATCGTCTTAGGCAGCGTTTCCAAACAGCCCTTATTCCATAGTATCATACTTGACTTTCTTCACTTTGAAATAACGATAGGCCGCGTAACCGGCAATAGTAAGTAGAACGGAAGCAGCCAAAGTCGAACCAACTGCAACAGGCGCGGTTTCGTCCCTAAACCCTCGTGCGCTTAACGATGTACACGAGAATTCCGCTGCAAATTCGTTATTCTTGAATTTAAACGGTTGCAGTTTCATATCTCTGAAATTTCAAACAGATCCATCCATGAATATCGAAAGCTTAATTTTTAATTATAATTTTACATTAATGCATTAATACATTTCTTTAATTAATATTAATCGATGAGAAATTAATCGAATTTGTTACCTGAGAAGCAATGTGGCGTGATTTTTCCCATCGGTCAATGGAATTTCTGTCTCACCACTGCAAGCGTACGATTTTCCAACGGGTGTCGGGAACAGCATGGAGCTATGCTTTTGTCCAGTGCTCAACCTTATTGTCTTATCTTATGTACAGAAAACAGATTTAACAACAGGTTAAAATTACAATATTAGCAAAAAGAGTATCATGATGCGAGGAGACCATTATTCAGTTCGACTTACTTGGTTGATCGATTTGTTCGAAATGCCGATCACTGGAGTTATATGTGAGCTCGATTTTCTCAACGTACCATCGCTCGCCACCAGGTGTCTAAAAAATAGTTTTCTTTTATTAATTCATAATTATTTTTAAATTGATCAAAAGATTACGAAACAATTAATAATAATCAATGATATATCAATCGATTTAGAAGAGGATAGGAAATTGTCGCGCATAAAGGAAGTGAAATATTTATATATTTTTAAATAAACGGAACGGGAAAAAGGGCTTGTCACAAGTATCGATTTATATGAAAGAAACAGAGAGAGAAAGAAAGAGAAAGAGAGAGAGAGAGAGAGAGCTTTTACGATAACGCAATATTCGTGACCTGAGTCATTTCTATGAATGAACTGTTTGGCTAATAGCAAGGAAAGAAAATTACAGTTGCATGTCCACGCAAATTATTCCTATCAATTCATCATCGCAAGAATTCTTCTTAAATAATATATCTCTAGTTTAAGTAATAGTTTAAAAAATTTAACAAAGAACAATGAACATACGAAATTATTCGAAATAATTCGAAATAATTGAGTAAACTTGAAAATAATACAAATTCAATCTTAAAAATGATAATCACGGAACTTTATGAAATTTCGATAAAAAAAATTCCTAATTTTTTCGCGATGATTACCTTTGCGAAACTCCATGATAATAAGAATGCTTTCCATTTAAGCGACATCGTCACTGTATTTTCATTATCACAATTGCCGGTCACAGTGGCATCATTCGGAACATAAATGCTCACCTCCTAAAAGAAATACAAACATTACACAGTTTTTTTTCTCTCATTTTTATTATATTTATTCGTACATACTGTTATGTATTTTCATTACTGAAATAAAATCTTACTTCATTATCTCCAAATTTTGTTCGATATTTCACCGTAATCAGAGCATCTACTTGTAAAAGGATGCAAGCTTGTCCATTACTACGATCCAAACGATACAAAGGTTGTTCCGTGGAAAATGATCTATGTGTCATTGATGATTCCAAAGACATCGTCGTACTCCTCAGTTCGAAATTTACCGCCGACTTTAAAATAAATCAACTTTAAAGTCATTGTTTGAAATGTGACAAATATTTATTTTAAATAAATTCACGTTCTTTTGATGTGATACATGAACGATTAAGTGATTCCTTTCATTTTAATAAAGCATTATCATATCATATATATATATATATATAAACATTATCATATACTCTTTATTAGAAAAAAACATATATATTATTATACATGGTTAGAATATATAGAATACATAGCATATACAGTTCTCTATGTTGAAACAAAATGAAATCTAAAAGATATAACAAGATACAGTTATCAGATTGAACTTGCATCTAGTTCTAATCGATACTTTTCGATCAAAAAAAATAAGTGCGAATAAATTTTAAAAAATGCAATATTCATATATATAATATATTAGTATAATCTCAAATAGTGCTAAAAGGAGTTTAAATCAATTTTTCCATTAATAAATATAATTTTGTTCAACGATAAATCCGATATTACGTTGCCACGACAAAAAACAATTAGTATTAAAAATTCATTTAAATAATTATTCAAACATACCAATTTAAAGGAATCAAAATTATATGCGCGCATTATATCGAAATATGCATTTATCAAAATACATTTACAAAAGGAACAAGTTTTATTATATCATTAATAAAATTAACAATCGTTCACGTTTCAAGATGATATTCTTACCAGAGATTGTTTGGTTTTGGATACAGGCAAATCGACGAAAATTTTTGGCATTCGACGTGTCGTATACAGTTGATCATCTAAATTTTCTGTTGTCGACGAATTAGGCTCGCTGAACGCCGTATTCAAGACACACCCTGAAGAAAAAATCATTTAGAAAATGAGGTAAGTTTCTTAATCATTTTTTGTCATCACTATTCGCCAAAAGAGTGCGCGCGTCGATAATTTTTCTATTAAGAGTTTTTCACTTCTTTGATAAAAGATCGAGATGATTAATTTTAGAAAAAAAATACTTCGAAATACCTAGAAATGATGCGACATATTCTGTTGGTTAAACGATTTAATAATAATGTTATAAAATATTCTTTCATTATGTCTCTTATATTCATTCAAAATGATGATGCAATTTAATTGTCTTAATATAAAAATCAGTATTAGTTGATATGATGATACTATGACAATAGGATACGATTGTGATCGAAGAAATTCTAAATCATGAAAAAATTTTAATCGAATTTAATTAATAGGTTTAAAATGTAGTTCGAACTTCATTGTTCAACTAAAAGTCCAAAGTGTATCGTTTTATAACATAAGACGAAATTCAAAACAATGTAAAAATAATCGAGTTGCTTTGATTTTCAAAATTCTTCATTGTAAAGATATTAAATACACTACCATCTCGTTGCGAATTAACAATATTAACAGCAAGCTAATTGAGAAAACTCACAGAATATAAATATTGTTTTAGTATTATCCATACGGCGTGACATCCTTTATAGCCAAACAAATTCGGTAATAAATATTAAATAAATACTTGATTTGGTCTGATTATATAGCACGCAAGACGATTTCACTTGAACAACGTACGCAAAGCTTGTGAACTGAATGCGAAAGCTCAGGCGCGAATGGATCGATAATTGTAGCTTTCAGCATGCGCTACGAAGTCTTTCTCTATACACGTAAACGTAGAAAAGCATAAGAATAAAATTCGTTCAATGGTTCTCTTCACGGTGGCGTTGTTGGAGATATTAAGCGTCGGCGTCGATGTTGACGTCGACGTTGGCGTTGGCGTTAAAGTTCACATCGGCGTCGATATCGACATTCATTATTATATTCAACTATGCGTTTTAACTAAACTTCTCGATTATGATCTATGCTATATTTATCTATATATTGAATGTAATTGTAAAATGAATCGCATTTATGTTTATCAAATCAAATCAAAAATAATATTTATGTAAAAAGTAAAGTAAGAAAAAAATATTCCGTTTTATTTGCAATATGTAAGAGAAAAAGAAGTTATAATAGTTATAATTATTTTTATAATATAATAATAAAATTGAAAGAATATTAGTAATTATTTTTCGTTCTAATAAAAATTTTTGTTTTAAATGTGACTTAAATAAAATAAAATCATATAACAAAACAATTTTATTCAGATTAATTTGATACATGTAAACTACATATTATTGTTCAAAAAGAAATCGTATTAATATATAAATAATATTTCATTATTTTTGTAATAATCACTAAGTCCAGATGTGACATTTCACGTAACATAAATATTCCTTATATCTATTGTAAAATCATTTTCTTCAATTATTTTGTATTTTCTTATTATTAATTACTTTTTCTTAATGATATTCATAATAATTATTTGAAATAATGTAATGTTAGAAGTTGAGAGATTACTAAGAAAAAATTTATTGTATAAAGCTAAAATGTCAAAAGTTGAATTTTGCATATTTACATTTAAATTTAAATACAGTATTCGATTCTTGAAACAGATGGCGTACTTACATCGCGAAAATACTTATTTGTTTGCATTATCCTCCACCAGATGTCTATTTGCATGTTTCAATGCAACACAACGATTCGTTTCTATGTGTCCATCGGTCACGATCTCAACTCAGAGATAGGAGCAAAACAAGATAGTTTTCACTGTGAGTAAGCTCGAGTTCCTTATAAAGGTGAAAAAATTCAAATTTTAACTGAATTCTTCATTCGTGGATGTACAAATTCATGGTTGAAAAAGATTATTAATGCGTTTTTCGAGTGGAGGACTATGTTGACTCTCAGAGTAAGGGTCGAAGAAATATCAAGGGCTAAGTGAATTGCGTAGTGAGAAGAAAATTATTTCTGATTTACAGGCGAACATCGCCGATCGTTTTGCAGTTATCGCCGTAGTTCGATCGACCATTCAGAATTTCTTGATTGGAAAGAATTTTGTTACATTTGCTAAACCTCAATCAAGAATGTCGTTCGAAATTGAAAAACGTAAGACATACGATCATTTTGTTTATTTTGGTAGTTATGTAAATGTTGATCGTTTTGATTGTTTGTTGCAATTGAATATAAGTTACGTCATCTCAAAATATCAAATATGAAACAATATATACAAAAAGGGAAATGTCACAAAAACATCGTTGATTATTATTATCTGTGTTAAACAGAGAAATTCTTGAACATGCCGCCAGAAGAAAAAAGGAAATACTATAAGGGAATTATAAACACGATAGACGAAATACCAACATGGTTCCAATATTGGAATAAAAATAAAGCAAATATAAGTATACCCGAGCTTGAAAAAGTTGAAAAAATCAACGAAGAAATGGCTAATAAAATTTCGATATGGCAAGGAGATATCACATCTCTTGAAATAGATGCGATCGTCAATGCAGCAAACTCGAGTCTTCTTGGCGGCGGTGGAGGTATATTAAAACGTTTTTTACAATTAAGAATTGAAATAAAGATATGAACAATATGTTAAAAAAATATTTAATTATTTTATAGTTGATGGAGCTATACACAAAGCTGCTGGACCTAATTTGAAAAAAGAATGCGCTACTCTAGGTGGATGTCATGTCGGTGAAGCTAAAATAACCGGTGGTTATATGTTGCCAGCAAAATGTTAGTATATTCTAATATAAATATAAAGAGAATACTAGTTATATAAATGTAATATTTTAGATGTGATTCATACTGTTGGTCCGCAAGGGGAAAAACCAGAAAAATTAAAGGAATGTTATGAAAATAGTTTAATCGTTGCTAGAGAAAATCAATTGCGCACAATTGCTTTCCCTTGTATATCAACAGGAATTTATGGATATCCACAAAGACCAGCAGCTAAAGTGGCTCTATTGACAGTCAAGAAGTTCCTAACAGAGAACAAAAATACTGTAAGATTCTATGTTAATAAAGTATAATATGTATTGATACATTAAAATATTGATATCTTTTTCAAATTACAGGTGGATAGAATAATTTTTTGCCTATTTTTGAAAACCGACAAAGATATATACGAGGAATTGTTACAAAAATATTTTGCTATTGATTAGATTACTCTCTAACAGAAGTATCCCATGTTTTGAGATTAAACTCGAAACAAACAGAGTGAAACTGTATCAGTATACACATCGAATAATATTCATAGAAAAATATCAAAGTAATATATTTTTCCTAGACATCTCCTCTATTCGAAACGTGTTGGAAAATCGGTTATCCGGTATTTCAAAAATTATGAATATAAGTGATTCAAAAGTTCGCGGGTAAACGTATCGTTCGTTGTCGCGAAGCGTCGGTGATTAACGCGATCGCAGCGCTGCAACTTTAGAGCCCATCCGCATCGTGTTTCGACCCGACGACGGTACGTCGCCATCTTGAAAAATCAAAGTGTGGTAATGTCTGTATGTGGTAATAGGTGGGGGACGGTCGTTAATGTGGTGCGTCTCGTACGGAAAATCTGTCACAAATGGGTAAATATCTCTTGTATTGAAGCCGTTCAATTAAAGGATCATTCGGTTTTGGTTTTTATCGCGTCGATCGAAACGTGAGAACACTAGCAAAAGAAGCACACCCATAGCTTCGTAGTGCTCTTGCCGATCTGTCGTGGCGAAGGTGCGTTCTCTCAACGAAGATCGCGGCTAGTGAGTAGTGCTTGCATTCAAGGAGTACAGTGTCATTTCTGTGGACAGTTTTTAGAATTTTAAGATCGATTAATACCATTCGGATTGCGTTTTCATCATCTTGTCGTTAGTAAAGCAATATCGTCGCGTCGTCGAATCTCGAAATATGTGCGTATGCGCGTTCGCGGCGTGAAAATTATCAAATTCGTCGGCTTGCTCCAAACAGTTAAAACGGGACTAAAATATTAGGATTTCGTGATAGAAACGGAACATAGGTTATATGTCGGTAACGTATCCTCTTACTCGATCGCTCGGACAAGGCGGACGTACGGACGGAGTCCCGTAATCCTGAATGGCCGCCGCTACCGCTTTCTAGGTTACTGACGGACATCCAAAGAGAGCGACAGAGAAGGAGCGATTGAAATAGAGAGAAAGAGCAGGCACTAGAGTGAAAGAGTATACGTGCACACGAGTGGGATAGAGAGTGAAAGAGTGAGAGATAGATAGGAAAGACAGTGTAATAGAAAGAGTAAACGAGAGGGAACGTCGTGTAGAGAGGAAAGAATAGAATAGTCGCAAAGAGAAGAGAAGAAAAGGGTTGAGAAGAAAGGGAAGGGACGGGAAGGGAAGGCAGGGGAAAAAAGCAAAAAGAAAAGAAAAGAAGAAATGGGAAGCGAAGAGAAAGAAAAATAGCGAGCTATCGCGCGCATTCACAACTTTAAACGCAATCACCGATGTGTGACCTCCGAGATATCCGATCATCACCGTTTTTCGAGTGTACTTTCCGTATTCGCCACCGATTTCGGATCGGAGACTCGTTGCATGTGGCAGACGAAGCTTGAATCGCTGGTGCTGCTACTGTCGCTGGTGCTGCTACCACCGCCGCCGTCACCGCCACCGCCGCTTCCACCGCTGTCCTCGTCAAGCACCTCAACTTCAACGCCGAGACTTTTACCTTAGATAAACGCGTGCTGCTTTCGTACTCGTACGCGTGTATATGCATCTCGACGTGTACGTATCTTAACGGACTAGTGATCCCAGAACGTGTTGCGTCCTAGCTAGCAATACAAGTGGGTGTGGGTTTCGTTCGTATGACTGGCGTGTATGCATGCGCGTGTGTCGCGTCTATGTGCCGTGCCGTATGTAATTGCGCTCGCGCGCACTATGGCCATATACGATCGCTCGTTTGTGTGTACATTCGTGTAAGGATGGTAAGTATCGAAAAAGTCAGACTCGAATGGAAGAAGTTATCTACGAAGCATGTCACGAGAATTTATTTCACTCGTTTTCATTTTTTCTTTTTGCTATTATTTTTATTTGAATCAAAACTCGGAAAAGATTTTTCTTCAATTATTCATCGGATTTCCATAGTCGTTGATTTCGCTTACTAGTCAACCTAACCCCACATTTTACTCATTCTCTGTCACGAGCACACCTCGAGGCTAGTTGGGGAGCGCGTTTCTCGTTGACGTATCGCCCCGCTACCCAAGCTATATACATACATAAATGAACAAAGTAGCGTATATACTTCATGGCGTGTTCAACACCGACCAACGTACGCGAAACCGATATGGCTGTAAAAAATGAGGCATCGACGTTCACTCATCGAAACAATGCGTATGACAATCATATCGTTTGCTAATATTTACGTGTCATTAAGATTATTTTCGGATTACACGGACTGGATATCAGTAAATTTTTTTTCTAATTAAAATATTTATATTTTTTTTTATCTATAAACCTTTATTTTTTTCATTGCAAATTAATTGCATTTTTCGATTATTAAATTTTTCTTAATTTAAATCTATAAAGAATTACTATTATAACATCCGCTTATTGATCGATTGATAGTCATAAATTATGTTTCTCTATCCTCTATGAAACTGTCATTCTTTCCTTTCTTCAAACATATTATTTTTTCATTGCAATTTTTTCCCCTCTACTCTATACTTTGATTTTATTTATTTATTTTGAAAGAACTAATTTTTTGACACTTTGATTCAAGGGATGAAAAGTTAATATTGCAACAATAACAATCGATTCGATTAAACATTACTCGTAGAATTTTACGCAATTCGTTCGAATGATATTGCAAATATTGATCATTTCTAACAATCCCTTTGTACTTTCACGATCATGTTCACGATTCAATCAAGATATTCATCGTTTACGTTAACTTCGAGCATTGTTCTTTGAACGATTGCTCTGTTTCGTAAGAAACAAACACGCTTGATATGTGAAAACTTGGCATTTTGTTGTTATTCGTGTTCCAATTTTCTTTCCGTGTTCATGATATATATATGTATTAATTAAGTAATACCGATTGCCAAATACATATGTTCATCATTATTATCATCATAGATTATACGACTTAGTGTCACATTTTACCGATATTTGCTGTTCTTTTCTAGATTTCACAAGTTATACTCGATTTGAAAGAACTATACAAACTTATCTTTAATAAACGAGTCCGCAAATAGGGATGGATAGCAATAGATAAAAGAGAAGGGGGGTATGAGTATTAGTTGTTACATGTTAGCCAACGATTTATTCTTGGATTACATTATGGAACCCTGGTTCATGCGTTTATGTAAGAGTCTTGATCCGTGATACAATCAATGGAAAAGCAAAACAAAGCAAAACAAAAGAAGAGAGAAACTTTTCTCGTAATTTTTCAAATTACAAAGTCGAAATAGAATAATTAAATTTTCGAAGTAAAAGCGATTATGTGTAACGATTATAGAGAGAGCGGCAATAATTGGTTGGTTTAAGAAGTTTCAAAGTAGTTCGACGATTCGGGTTTTATGTGCGTGATTCGATTTATAGTTATATGGTTTAAAATCTAAAATCCAATTTTGCTTAATGCTTCATACAATCTATATATTTTCGATTATCAATCTTTTTCTTGGCTTACTCTTGGTTCGTCGAATAAGTTTAGCGCATCGTATGATTTCCGTCATAGTCATGGATATAGACATCGCGCGCATTTTATAACCAATTATATTATTATTTTATAACCGATTCAAGTAGTTTGACACAACACACGCGTTTTTTTCCACCGCAAAATTTTCAATTGAAGTTTTTTTCAGTCTCTTCAAATAATTCGCGCACACTCACTTTCAATGATTCTATTATTAGTTTGCAATGTTTTACAGGTGTCGACTAAATATTAAAAGCATATTCGAAACACTTGTTTCATCTTCATTCGAAATCGCACTGTTAATGAAAATTATTTTTTAACTTATATATAATTGAAACGATCTTGATTACATAATCATAAAGAATTTAACACATATTCCGATTTTTTTATAAAAAAAAGTTAAATTTCTCTTTCTTATGGTAATATTCTCTATTTTTCTCTATTTATAGTAATATATTGGCCTATGTTTTTATCTCATAAAGTGATTGATTAAAAACAAAAATGTAACGATATTCTCGCTTAATATTTTGTGCCTTGATAGACATTGTGTAGCGATGTTAAAATTATATAGGGTCGCGCATTGATCAATTCCATGGCAGATAACATCTTTTCTTATAATCTTGATTTTTTTAAATTTGTTTCTTGATTATTTGATCGAACCATTGACCAATTGGTTTTACGAATTGATTCGTATCATCATGTAGCAGAGATAATATTTTAAATAAATTAATAATTTTGGTGCTGAGGGATAACTTTGGCCAATTTTATTCCACTCGAAAAATTTGCATTGGAGCATTTGAACGAATAAATGAACGCATTGAAATTGAAACATTTATTATTTCTTTCATCTTTTTTAGAAATTATTTTCTAGAAATCGAAGCCATAATGTCACTATATGTTTTTTTTTTTTTTTTTTTTTTTTGGAAAACATGGATGAATTATATGATTAAGTGATTCGTGCTTAAGTATCGTTTATTCGAAATGGGTGCAAAAGCGCAGCGAATGTGTAATGTTTTCTCTTTACTGTTTAAAACGCCGCTTTCCCTGACTCGATGCATTTACACGCGACACGCGATTTTCGTATTTTCCGACATCTCGTTCGCTCTGATTACACGAGACTGTATGCGATAATAAACTTTTGCTACGAATTAGAAAAACGAAAGACGAAATTGGCCAGATGTTACTAGAAGCAAGGTATAATTCACTTTCGCCTACCTGTACACATGTCCATTTCTATAGATGATTTTAATGATGCAACAGCGTCCGCGTATCCTCCCGTTCGTATCAGATCACAAAATATCGAATTCGTATCCCAGTTCAAAGATTTGAGAACGTTTGTTTACGCAAAAAATTGATGCGTAACTGATAGATTGAAACGTAATTACAGTGAAACAAGTCGTAAGAACATTTTCTAACTATACAATCACTATTATTGTCGACGATAAACGTCACATTTTCAATGGAACGAAAAAATTTTCGCGTTTGTTTGCCGGATTGCATACCATTCACGCGTCGTGGATTCACGGTGAAGATGCACGCATCGCAACGGAGAAGGTGCGTTAGAATCGCGACCGCGCTCGGTCGACCGAGTTACTATTATAGAGCAGTCTAATGATCGTCTATGGGCCAGATGCGCAATGTTATCGCTCATGTCAGTCCGTACTGTCGATCGTTGCGAAAATAGCCGTACTTTTACTCGTCTTTCAAAGAAAGGAGATTACATTTTCGCAAGTCGTTGAACCATTTCAAATTTATCCCCGAGAAAAAAGATTTTAATCGAAGTGCGTGAATATTCTGTTTCAGGCGTAAGGGGAGAGGGTGCATCGTCGAAGCGTTGGAGGGTTTGAGGCAGTAAAACTGGCTGGCCTACAATGTCCGCTAGTATGCGGAGCACTTTGCAAACTGTTCCAGAATCAGTGCCGGCCGACCACGTCACAAACTCCAAAGTAAGTACGAAAATTTATGGGAGAACAAAGCCCATTAAGCTCGTGCAATCGTAACTGTTCTCTCGAAGATGAAATGGCTCATCGTGTTTTTAAAAATGTCACGCATGAACGCGCAATTTTTGCAATCTCGTGCACGTTCCATTTCGAATCATAATAGAAGAAAGAACACGATCGCTATTTCGTCGATCGATAATGTGCCTTGTCACGCAAAAGTGTTAAGGGTATGGTTGAAGGTTGAACGATTACGTTCAGAAAAAGGTTTGTATTCGCGGTGCCCGAAAAACAGAATTATTTTGTTTGAAGCTTCGCATCGAAGTTGCAGTTAGAAAATAGTAGAAGAAAAAAAAAAGAAAAATTATTATCGTTTAAAAATTGAATCAAAATAGTTTGCCGTCAGTATGACGATCTGAACGTAATCGTGCGTATTTGATTATGTTGCTCTGTTGTAACGGATGCGTAATTCAAGGGTGCTTCGTGACATGTTTGATTAACGGTTCGGGGTACCGCAGAGTACTA
This sequence comes from Apis florea, assembly GCF_048593485.1. NCBI lineage: Eukaryota > Metazoa > Arthropoda > Insecta > Hymenoptera > Apidae > Apis > Apis florea. The sequence continues at coordinate 437,780 of NW_028256864.1, read as the reverse complement.
ACGTAATATTTTTCGATGATAAAAAAGATCTGATTGTAAGAAAAGAAGGAAAACATATTTCGCGCCTACAATTGAATTCGTGAAATCGATGTTGTACTCAATCGGAAATTGCAAACGTTACCCGAATACTTGATTTTTACTCGGTCGAATAGGTCGGATTCTGTTTCGCGCATCGAGATACGTGCAATACCCGATGACTCGGCTGAACAGGTTTCCACGATTGGTTGCTTTCGAATTTTCTCTCGGTAATGTGGTCGGTCGGTGGCCGAGTTTATTTTTTGAATCAATTGCATCTTGCCAGTTTTCATATCATATGCGTCGTATAGTCTAATAAAACTTGAATAAGTTGAATTGATATCTCGTTATATCCACTTCGTCAATAATTGTACATATTCGATAATATAGTCTATTTATCATTTGATTAAATAGCTGAACGTATATCCGATGTTTTGACGATTGGAAAATTTCTATATTTTTCCCATCCCAACTATATAAGGATGTATATTCGGCTAATATCAATATTATTATTATTATTATTATTATGCAGATTTTTTTCGTTTTATTTTTCCAAATCCAATTCATTAGATGATTATTAAAAAGAAAGTTTGTTTAATCGGAAATGCATTGCATCATATTAAAAAAATATTAAACTAGCAATTTTCGAGAATATCATCTCGAGCCATCATTTTATATATATATATATTTTTGATTAGAAAATTTTTTTACATGAAATGCCTTTTCCTGAAAGAGGACAAGAGAAAAAGAGAGATGGAAGAAAAATCGTCAAATTGATGAAACTTATCTAGTTTCGACGAGAATGTTTCGCATTATATATTCGTTGATCGAATTGTAGCGAGAATCGGATAGTGCGTTGGGCAGAATTGTATGGGCGCTGATTCGTTTACAACGATCGCGTGTGTAGTATACCAGTCGACTCGCGCGACGTTCCTCCTTCTTACTTTCTTTTCGTCTTTCCTTTTTCATCTAATCGTCAGAATTGCTCTCTTTTCGTCGACACGCTTATTCATTGGCGTTGATAATTGTTGAGCTGAATATCAGCTGGGAATGCCATGCAACAAGAAGTGAAACATTAATTGAAGAAAAGATTCAATTGTTTTTATTCGCGAAATATCATAATACAATCAATCTAATACATAATTCGTATAATCAAATGAATTGATTATAAGGAGTAATCGATTAAATGTATATAATATTGCGAATAGAAAATGATTACCTGTGGATCTGTTGGTTTAGAAAATATATTACTAACGCGCCCTCGTTCTCGATGTCGGGGTTATCGGTTCACCTTGAATTGCTTGAATTCGATTGACCGCGAACTTTGTGCTCGCTAGCTGATGCCTAAGTTTAGCCACTATCTTAAACGAATTCGTTTATAATTATTCGTTAAGCATGAATCTAGTTCACGGCATTTCGCCAATTCGTCATAGACTATGATGCGTAGCCAACCACACATGCAGATCCTTTCTTCCTTTTGCAAAGAAAAATTGTCATTCAATTTTTTTTATAATTACTTAATTTTGTCATTGAGATCTGGTATTGTCTCCATTTTAATCCTTCATCGTTTATAGTCTAATTCTTTTTTTTTTTTTTTTTTAAATACCTGTTCTTCCTATATGCAAGCAAGCGTTGTCGAAGAGTCCGATTATAATGAAACAAAAAAAGATCGAAGATAGCGGCGCAGTGAGAAGTGAATAGAGAAGAGAATTATGAACTACGGTGCAATGTATTTTTATGGTTAAATGGAAACTTTTATTCTCAATTCAAGTATTGTCCTTACTTGCTCCATCCTCGAATTCGCAGATCAATCTATCCTCCATCTTCAACTGTATTTATTATTGCTACTAGACACAAACATTTTTGTTTTTAATTGCACCGTTATTGCCGCCTTTCTCCTCACTATTTCATTATTTTTTTAATAATATTTATATTGAATCACATTAATTGTATAAACACTTACATACATACAACACTTACTTGAATTACATAGTTTGAATTTGTCGCGAAGCTCATTTATTTTTCATCGCTTCACCAATTCAGTCACAGATTATATTTTTGTTTCTAATTTTCTGCGTCATTTTCCCAGCTTTCTTTGTATAATCTTCTCTAAACTAACTCTTCAAATATAGCACAATTAAAAGACACGAATGAAACGAGAACGGTTACTAGCTAGACAGTGCACCGATAGAGTTTCAAATTCACTTGGCAAAACTAACGCCAGATGGCGATCGTTACCTTTCTACACGAATTCATGTAACGGGAGAGGAAAGAAAGAAAACGATACAAAGGATACTCGACGAGACATTTCTTAACTTCATTGTATCGAATGAACTTTTATAATATCCATAATGTAAAGTATTTCATTTCGAATATCCATTATAGAATTTTGAGAACAAAGGGATAAATGATATTGTTTATTAAATATATGTAAATGATATTACTGTTTTTATTAATTTTTATTCGTATATCGAATAATTTATAATTTCACGATTCTATTTGTGAACACGAATCTTCTTCGACACAGCTATAAAACAGTATGAAACAGCTGCTAGCTTGGTCAAGAACGACAGCGATCGCCATAAATGGCAGTGCAACCGTTCATTGAGAATCTATTGTCCCCGCTCAAACACAATTCCTTTACATTTCCCCATCTCGAGTCGAGTCAATTGTTTTCATGTCGATTTCCACCTACGGATGGTGAATAACTGTGGAACGATCACCAAACAGTGTATAGCAACGCAATATATGTATATCACTGAACATTTCATAACGAAATCTTCGTTGCTAATTGATTTACGACGCGTAATTTCGTTATATTTTTCTTTTTATAATAAATGAAAAATAATGATTGACATAGCGTTACATTTCAGAAACTCGTATATTTCAATAAAATTTTATATTAATATTAATACATACTTATAAAATTACAAAGGACGAAAATTTAAATTCTGAAAATTAGTTCTAAAAGAAAAGAAAATTATATACAAAGTGTATTCATGGCACATTATGAGAACTAATTTTAAAGACTGAAACAAATACAAAACTTAATATGGAAAAATATCGATTAAGATTTATTTATTAAGTTATAAATAATTAAAAATTGTATTAAATTTTGAAGCAAAACAGAAATTCACTCTGTTTTCGTTTCATTATCACCGTACTCTATTCTGACTCTAACTGACATTTTGTTAATGTATGTATTTGTTTCAACCTTTATAATATTTCAAAGATAAGACACAATTATATCAATACTTTGTGTATATATATATATATATATAGTTATTGAAAAAAATTTAACCGAATTCGAAATATAATTTTGAGTTTGATATTTATTGAATATTAAAGGTGAAACATCGTTTTTTTTTTTTTTTTTTTTTTTTTAAAGAAAATTTCATTTCTATCTTTACATTTAATGATCATGACGATGATGGTGATGATTGTAGTAATAGTAATAATAATATAATATGTTCGAAGATTTTTGTCATAAATTATTTATTTCAAGACATAAAGGAATATGATGAATCACAAAACAGATACTTTCTCCAATTACTATATAGCATTGGAAGCGTTGTTTCTTACAAACACATTTTTAAATCGATTTTAAGAATTGTTTTAGTAAAATTTAAAAATTTTTTCAAATTAAAAAAATTTTTAACAAATTTACGTTTATAATATAATAGACGTTATATTTGGTAACTTTTAATTGGTAACTTTTAATTGATTTTTTCCTTAAAATATAAATATAATAATAAAATATTAAAAGAAATGTTTCAATTTACGAAAGAAAATAATTAAAAAAAATGTTAAAAATGATTTCGAAATTAGTTTATTAAAATATTTATATTTATAAAAAAAATTATAAAAATATATTCACAAATTTAAAAAAATCTTCGAGCATTATATATAATTGTAAAAAAAAATTTTAAGCTTTGAAATAAACAATTTGTGACAAAAAATTTAATAATTTTTTGAATATATTTTGTATTATTTTTTGACAAATAACATTTTTACACGAGAAAAAGAAAATATATATATATAGAAAAATAAAAAAAATTAAAAGAAAATTAAATAAATATAAAAATTGATGGAAAAATGAAAAAGAAAAAAATTTAATACTTTATTAATGAACTAAAATTTAAAAGAAGCCTGAATTGAAACATGTTTCCTTTTGAAAATAAAAATTTTACCTCCACCGCATTATCACGCTAGAAGAGCGTTTTTTCTCGATCAACGAAGCTTATCGTTGATTTCTCAAAAGCTACGAACAATACCTTCGAAAATAGTTTGTATGCGATTTCGTGTCACTTGAAGTATCACGATTAACAGTGGCAAGGCTTCATATTTTTTTTTGCAGATTAATCGAATATCGAAGAGGAAAGCAACGTCAAGCAATTAACTTAGCACGACTATGCATGTTTTTTGCATCTATTCTCTTGAGCTTGATCTTTACACTAATTTTTGATAGCAAACAAATATATGTTCGTCATTGTTTTCTATTTTATTTTTTTTTTCTTTTTCCTTCCCCGCAAATCGCATTTTAATGAAATTACAGAAATGCTAATTCTTCTTTGATTTTGATAATTACTAAATATAGAAATTAGTATATTATAGAAACTAACTTTTTTCTATATACATAACTGATAGTGAATTTTAGTTTTAGAAATATTTGAAAAAAAAAAATATTATTATTACATAGAATTTTGTCTATATGTATGTGTCAATGACAGCAACCATAAACATGCAACCGTCACTTTTTTTTTTTTGTTAATATAAATACATCGCACTGCTAGATAACTAATACAAAGATGAATTGATTTCCTTATGAATTATGATACATTTGAATTATATTAACCTCAATTTGTAATATATGGATATTCTCACATTGTTAATATTTATTTTTCGACCTGCGAAAAAAATAAAATAAAATAATGAAAATAAAATATAAAATAATCTTTGAACGATCAAAATTTTAATAACCAACTGATATAGATATTTAATATCTATTATTATAACATTGGTTATTGTAATTCGGTTATAAGTTCGTTAAAATTAGTTATAATTAAAAGTTGTTTTATATTTATTTCTCAATATTGTATCGGTTATTAAATGTAGTGATATTAATTCGTTACTTTCCAGATATGCCGCAAGTATTTATATAAACAATTGATAAATAATAATCGCATAATTATTTATATAAGTGAAATTTTATATATAACAATCTTTTTTTATAAATATTTCAAAAACTAAGGCCGGTTATAGGCATAGCAAAAAGTTTTTTTTTAGAATTTTGTTTTCTATAATATTTGAAAATCATTGAAATAGAATATAGTTTTACAACTTTACCTCTATTTTCGCTATGTAAAACGTAGTTTATAGTTTAAATTAAAAATGGAATAGATTCGAATTCAATCGCATTGTCCTTATGCGTCTGTAATGAATTTCATCTATCTATTATTCACTATTATTCACAAACGTTTTTGGAATAGAAAAAAAATCAATTCAATGTTATATATTACAATATAGAAACAATTTTACAAAGAAAGCCAGACGAAAAAATTTTGAAACGTTGAAAATCACCTTGAAAATATTAGAGATACAATTTGTTTCTTAATATTAAGGTTAATGTATGTAAATATATACATATACATATTTATGCATGCAGCTCAATTTTTTGAAGAAATGAAAGAATAAAATATCGTTTCATTTAAACAACTGGAAATATAACAAACGTAATCCATTGCTTGCTTTCTGAGAAAAAAGAATTTATAAGTTTTCTCCTACAGTTAATCTCGATTATAGTACTTATATGTGGTAGTTATCCATTAATCTTAATCCATTCTTTCCTTTATCTGACATTCTAATGCGTTTCTTATCGTGTAGTCCTTTCGAGACCCCTTCTATGCTTAATACAATGCCAAGGGTGTGCTTCACCCACTTCGCATTGATTATACAGGTTTGGAGAATCGATAAATCGAAGGTTAAATACATATGACACGTGTGTTCAGAATAATAACATCAGTGTCGCATGAAGTTCCTAAAATTGTTAATCTTTAACAAAATGTAAGCAAGGATCTCTATCTAAAAAAGACCCTTCTATTCTTTCAGCTAAAAAGTTATTTTTGCTTTCGATTGACAACATTCAATCAACATTCTGTCTCTTTGAAAATAATGATAAAGGATATCTATATTTTTAGAAAAAAATTACATTAACGAAGTTAGTTACGCGGTTCTTTTTTACCGTTATAACGATTATTGCGTCACTTGTTAGAATGACTGTAAAACTTTGAAGAAAAAAGTTGATTTAATCGGTATGTTGTCGGTGTAATCAGTTGTATGTGAGTCAGAAAAGAACGCACATAGTAAAAGTGTCCGACTTAAGAATGCCATAACGAGCGAAACATGACATAGGAATGCAATTGATCACAGTTGATTCTTTCAAAAAACTTTTTTATCGAATTTACATAAAATATATTATATAAATATATTTTATATATATATAAATTAAAAGACGAAAATAAGATTATCTCTCTCATATTCTAAGTTTATGTAAAAAAATCGGTAAACTGGCGATTAAGTAGGTCGATATCTAACGTACATACATGTACGCATACAAGTGGATCGTGTCAAGGATGCGAAGTTGATTCGAGAATCGATAATCATTTTCTCACTCGCTTTCACGATCCATCAGGATCTTATAGCTACATAGGATTCGCTTTCTAGTACATATGTACATCAAGAATAAGATGTTCGCAGTCTTTGGATCGAGAAACTTTTCGAGCATTGAACGCAAACTTTCCACTTGTAGTAGTTTCATACTGAACTCTTCGCAATCTGTGATTACGCGGTTGTTTTATTTATATAAATATAAGAAAACAAATTAATTTATATATTATATGTGTATATAATGAAGTGAAAAAAATGATTAAATATCTTATCGGAAAGAAAAATTCAAAGAAAATCTCGAGTAAGAAATGAGGTAAAGAATTAAGAAAACGAATAAAAGTCAAATCAACATAAAGGTCAAATCAGTTTACCTTGACATTCAATTTTTTCCGTGAGCATAGCCTCGGGAGACTCGTTTCGTGCATTTTATATATCGAGTCTCAAAGTCAATTAATATAATGGATCTACAACTTTCTATATCCCGTATATTATGTCTTTCCTTCCGTCACTATCTCTTCCTCCTTCCTTCCCTCTCTTCCGCTCGTTCGTTCGCTTAAAATGTACTTGTTGCACAACGAATGTATCTAGGCGTGGTATTGTCTGTTTAATTTTTATTCAAATGATAGCATCCAGTGCACGCAGAAATGCATGCACGTACAATGATGCTATACGTGACTAGGGTAAATGGATATATAAAAGAAGTTGATTGTTGTTGAAGTCGTAAACACACTTATCGATAATTACTTAATAGTGACTAGCTTGCACGATTGATGTTTTTTTCACCTATTAATAAGTATTAAAATCGATCGCTTGCTATTCTATGCTACTTCGTGAAAAACTTATCGAAATATTGTATTTGATGTATAAGTCAAATTGAAAAGTTATTGGAAAAAAAATAAGCTATTCTTATGAATATTCTTCGGTAAAATAGCGGTGACTCGTGCGTTGCGTTAGTATTCGTGCACACACAGCATTACATATAAAAGAAAGGAAAAGAGGTGGAGGGAGCATATGCGTATTAGAAGGATAGTGAGGAAGAAAGAGAAGGAGAGAACATGTCGACGGTGTAAGATCCAGTAACGAAAGAGCTCGACTCGAGCAGAGCTCGCGTGTCTCCGTCACGGCCGTTCTACGCTCAGTTAGCAAGAGACTCGCAGTCAAGCAACACATTCGTATACGATTCGTTCGCTAATTTCGTCAATCCTGATTTGCTTGATGCGAGCCATTTTTTCATTTTTCCGCGTAATATCGCTCAACAGAGATACGATAAATACAGTGGAAAACCATGTGACGCAACGCTTTGAATTTTTATTTCGTTTTAATTTTTACCGTTTATTTTGTTTTCTATCATCGAATGTGCGATTTGAGTCATAATTTGTGATGTGAGTGTTAATGTGAAAATTATCCATTCCTGTGCTAAAGAAAAATCTTATTTTACGATATTTATATACTTACACAATATATACCTTGTTTCCTTTTTTTATTTCATTCCATTCCGTTTCATTTCGTTCCGTTCCGTTCCGTTCCGTCCAGTTATGTTCAGTTTCGTTTCATTCCATTCCATTCCACTCTATTCCAATCCATTCTATATCATTCCCAATCATAATATAGAAAGATCATAGTATAGAAAGTGAAGATGTAAACAAAGTATTTGAAATCGTTATTTATTGCGCAAACTCTTAATATTCGAAATGAAAGCTTACTTAACAGTCACAATTGATCATAAGCAGATAATATCAATTTTTACGAATGAAAATTTTAACTTTTAAATGAATTATATATGTATATATTATATATTAATTATATACTATTATAATACAAATATAAACATATATATATACATACATACATACACAAATTATAGAATGATAAATTAAAATTAAATTAGCATGTATATATACTTTACATTACATCTTTAGACGATAGAAGAAATTATTTATTATTTAATATAATAAAATAAAAAAAATTTCCCATTCTCTAGAAAATTTAAATTAAAATTAAAAATTGTCGAATTGCTATTTTCTTGCTTAGACTTCGATGATGTTTGTAAATATTACAAACGCAATCAGGTGTTCGTTTCGTCGTTCGTAAAACAAATCTTTTGTGATTCACTTACCAACCGATAGGCTCATCAATCAAAACATTAGTACGAATCGTGAACGAAGAACAGCGAAGAGATGCGTGACACGAGTATATAACGATTGATGATATTACATGGTTGTTGGATATGTCAATGCATGTTACTATCGTCTTATATCCACCGATATTATAACAAATTCGATTATAATCATTCGTCAGCTTTTTCCTTGGTCGTTTTTTAATTTTGATTTTGTTTTCAAAATTAAATCTTCAAATTTTTAGACACGAAATTTAGTCGAATCGATCTTTTGTTCAATCAAATGCAAGTGTTTACACAGTTTGATAGTGATTATGGTAATTATGAAGAGAAAAAAAAATGATTTAAATAATATCATGAAAAGGAAACATCGATTTCAATAACTTTGAGTAATATAGAGTAATATTTCTTAAGCTGTGATCCACGAATCTCTACGAGTTTATATTTCTCACACATATAAATGAATAAATATTTATCCTTCAAATTTGAAAATTATTAATGATCAATGTTTTAAATATATAATGCATATTACAGATTTAAATTTCGAGTTAAATTTTAGAAACTTGTAACAACAAAAAATTATTTAAAAAAATTCTGAATAAATAAAGAACTATTATTAAAAAATAAGATTTTGAACAAATTTTTCATATATACAACCGCTATTCAATTTTAATTCCCGAAATATTTCCAAAAAAAATTATTATTATTGCACTAAATTACTACTATTACATTTTCGATAAATATACTTCATGACACGTGCATCAATAGGCAACTGTTATCAACTGTTAATATAGCAATTCGTGACGGCAAGAAACAATATGCAAATAACCATATGAATTAGTAAAAAAATTCTATTCTAAACTGGTTTCTTCCTCATGGATTTTGAAATATTTCAACATCAGTATCGATATTGAATTTAGACATTATGTGGAAATTATTATATTTATAAATAGTATTCATAATATGTAGCTATGGATTCACGAATATAAAATAAAATATAATATAAAACAATCTTTAAGTCGAAATGATTACAATAATAATGATATTATATAATATCTATTGTTAATATCTATTATAAAATTCATCAATTTTATTGAAAAATTGTTTCATAATATTTTTTCATTTCACGAATCTAGGTAGATATTAATTGTAAGTGTGATGATATTAATTCACCTGTTATGTACTCTAAGTTTTGTCAACTGCTTATATATATATATACACAATTGATAAGTAGTAATCGCATGCTGATGTACACTTTGTCACAGATGTATATTTATAGAAATTCTGCATAGTAATCTTTTTTTTGTAAATATTTTGAAAAATAAGTCCGACTATTGATTATACGTATAGTTATAAAATTGTTTAAAATCTTGTTTTTTATATGATAAATTTAAAAGTTATGAAACTCAATGAAAAATCTTTTTTAGATAATTATCGCTTTCTAGATAATTTTCGATCGATATATAAATGAACGTATGACCAATCTCATTACTGTTAATATTTATCCGCATTATAATTGCGGAAGTCATAAATTGTTTTTTCTGCTAAATATTAAGAAACTAAAAGAATTAAATCGTGTGTCATAATTGAACGCGATCTCGGTTTTGTCGACTATATAGTCTAAGGTTACGTACTTGTGCGAGTATCGAAGAACTGGCCTAATTCGTTTAACTTAACGACATTAGGAAGTCGGGTATACGCTCTCTCGTTCTCTTTCCCTCTGATTCTCCTTCCATTTCTATCTTTCTCTTCTTCTCTCCTCTCCACTGCCTATTTGTTTCTTCTCTTTCTCAAATCTGTTGTGTAGTTTAAGACGGAGTGTGTTCGTGATACGGTGTATGCTCCACCATGTTCGTGCATTGGTATTTGTGAACAAACGCAAAAGTTACCGATCATTTCAAGTACCACGTTTTTGCGGAATCTAAAAAAATAATGAAAATGAAAAAAATTAGCAAGTGATTCAAAATTTGTTTATTGTGATTAACTCGAAAATGAGTAATAAATATAACAAGAAAATATATGAGTGTTCGTCAACCGATCTGTGGTTACCTACGATTTTTCACTGAAACATACCGACCTAAAGAAGTTAAATTTTTGTAAGCTATAAACTGATATTCTATTGAATAGAAATTGAATATGAAGTTATATCTATCCAAAAAAATGTGAAACTAACGAAACATATTAAGTAATGAACAATTAACGAAGGTTATTAAGCTTCGTTATCCCATTTCACAAATTTCTTTTCTTATATATATACATATAAAATATAATATAATATAATATATATACATAATATATATTATATATATAATGTATATAATAATAATATATTGATTAAATATTATTAGGTTATTTATGATATGATAATTTAATACATATGCTTTATATTCGATTCGAATCGACGATAAAATACTTATTTATTTATCGTTAGATTCAATAAATTCTGAATTGAGAAAATTTATTTTTCTCGATATAATGATCACTTTTATTTCAAAGAAGAATTCGTGATCAAATAAATTACGTAATTTATGATAGAATAACTTAAGTAATAGGTTGAAGGCAAAGCCAATTTGTCAGATTATCGAACATTTTTCAAGTTTAACGTCATCAATTGTTTTTCTTGTTTTCTTCTAAAGCGAGAAATGATGCGTTTGTCTCTCTCTTTTTCGTCGATTCAACTATTATCGCTTTTACAAAAATTTCCTGTCGTTATCTCTGATGCGGTACAATCGAAGAAAAATACGGGGTCTTGACCATGCTACGTACTTTTCCCTCTTTATCTTGCGAGAATTATATTAACAGCATTTACGTATCATTTGAAATATGATAATTATTCAGTTTTGTCCATTTTCTAAAATCTAGAAGAATGGTTCTTAATTTTTTATTTATTTCTAAACTAACTTAACTCGAGATCTAAATCTGTAATATCCAATATATATAATGCCAAATATTCAATATATGTGTATTTAAAATAGTGCTTATCAACAGTCTTCAAATTTGGAAAATTTGTAAAATTTCAAATCACACGTATCCACGTATTCACTCATTTGCACATGTATTTCGCGGATACTCAAGGATATATCCAACAATGAGAGAACTTGAAACGTGTAAATGGCTTCTTACAATCGTCAAAGAATAGAATCTAAAAAAGATTCCATTCAAGTATCGCGATCGCAATACATTGTTGGTCGCTTTCTCCTAATTTTGATCAGTTACGCATTTAAAAGATTAACTTCAAAACGAATCTTTAATCTTGTGACATTCCTTGCATTTTTATAAATTCATATTCGTTTCATCGAATTGATATTCATTTTCGACAATTATGGGTTATCGATAAACCATACCGTATCATATATTACTTATCGCGTTGCTATCGACAAATTTACTATCAATCCTCCTCTTTTCTCATAAAAATATTGCCGCCTCTCAAAATTATCGCTCGCTGTGAAAAAGGTTTAACGAACGCGATTTTTTTATCGATTTTTTTGTTAAGACAAAAATTGAAACGATGATATATGAAAAACGGTGATACATGCAATAATTTGGCCGATCTATCACATTTCTGCGATGATTCGATGGAAAAGAAATTAAAAAAAATTAAAAAATCTTTCCATTTAATTGGTGTATCATTTAGATATGCACACAATCAAAAACAAGTGGGAAAACATCTTGTGTTTATCAGTTGACTGGTGTTTCTGCCGACAAACCGAACAACGCAAGCGTGTGAGAAGCACGTGAATTTTTATGCCGAGTGCGTCAAGGAAAAGGAGGCAAGCCAGACGACGAAATCCAGTGGAATTAACTACAAAAAGTGAAGCGAGCAATTCGTTGTAGAGAAAGATTGAGGGGGAAAAAAAAAAGTGAGTAATATTGCAGCGCAAGTGGACATTGTTGGGATGTTTGTAACGGAGACGGGTAGCCACAAAGTGGTACCTGCATCTATAACCAGAGCAAAAATGGTCGAATACAAAGTGATGAACGAGACCGGTGAACGTGGTGGTGGCGGCGGTGGTGGCGGTGGTGGTACACATTTGGCCGCGACTGTAAAAAATACTGTGCGCCGTTTGCTTCGTCGAACGAAAAGTCATCGAGACACGCCATCTTCGAACACCTCTATGATCATGCAAACGACAAACGGAAATCACGTAAATAACCTGGCCACCGTGAGGAACAAGACGAATAATGTGAACGATCCAACCGCGAGAAGATCTCAGCCTCCCCTCCCAACATCTTTCGAGCAACATTCGAGCAGAAACAGCTACGGTAGGCGACATTCCAGGCTGCGCGTCAGACTTCAGGTAAGAGAACGTCGTCTCACGGAAAAATCCTTCCCCCCTAGACCTTGAGTCTCACGCGAGCATCAGCTGCGCGAACAATATTTCAAATCTTTCTTATAAAATTTCGTCTCATCAGGATATATATATATATATATATATATATATATATACGTATATAAATATATAAATATGTATGTTTCTCGCGAATCGAATGAATCATATTTTTCATAACGATTCTCTTTGACTCAATCATATATATATATATATATATATATAAAATATTACAATGTGGTTTTATATATATATATTATAATATCTTTATAAATTGCCGATGTAATTATTTGTCTTGTCAAATAAGAAGATTCCGAGAACATAAGCGATTACACAACCAACGATTCCACACGGCATACATTGAGCTATTACAAATAAGTCTTTCGAAGTCGACTTTGGCGATCGAAGACACAGAGATAGAAACGAGTGCTGCAGCGATCTTCTTTTGAGAAGAACGCAAAGGAAGTTCCAACGAAAGAACTCTCTTTATAAGTTTGGAGGATTTCCGCAAATTATTGATTCCTGTCAATATTATAATTGATCCTAGCATAATATTACGTAATTGTTCGTTAAATATTCGATTACTCGCAAAATATCGGTTTACAATAAGTAAAAAACATGGCAAAAATGGCTCAACTGGGGTCACTGAATCAAGTTCTATCATCCATTCGAGCATGTACTTATTTCATGTTTAAAATTATCCTCTCAATATATTCAACATTAATGGTTTGAAAAAAAAATAAAATGTTAGAAACGTAAGAAAATAGTCGTAAGTAACCTCCAACTGCGACAATTGCTTCCTTTGTGGCAAAATAATAAATTCTCGTAGGTATCTAGTAGCGGTGAAACATTCTTTTGTTTTCATCAGTGCTCTTTTGAAACACATCACTTTTGTTCATCGGAAAAAACATTCGATTTAAAGAGGTGTCAGATGTTTATTCGGTTTGCATTAAATATATAACGGTGACACGTGTATCAATATTCTTTTTTATATAAGAAAACACATTTACATCACAAATTCGATAATGATAAAATATTCTCGATATTTATTCTATTATAGAAATCTGCATATTTTTTCTCTGTACCAGAGCTTTTTATACGAGATACACTTATGTTTTTATTCATTTAGACATTATAACTGTAGACACGTACTAATTCGTTTTGAGGTTTTCTAACGTAGAATCGCTATCTATCGATACCTATATCGGCGCATGGCGCGTCACATCATGGCGTAGCAACTTCTCTTTCCTTTCCTTTCACCGTTCAAGAATGCGCGGCACGCATTGTAGCTCGCGTTTACGTATCATCGGTTTCCGCTTAAATATATCTATATCTAAATGCATACGTACATTTATCGATAGAAGTTAAAAAGCAATTGTTGACGAATTTTTTTATACTTTTTATCCTTTGAAATCAATAGCTTGGAATTAAAAATAATATAAGAAATTATATAAGCATTAAAAATTTTTTCAAATATAATTTTCATAAAGACTAAAGATAATATCGACTCAGAGAAACAAAACAAAATGTATAGGACAAAAATTTTCATAGACAGATTATATAACTACTTTTACAAAAAAAATCAATATATAAATATCGGTAATTTTTATGTAACTAAGATGTTAAAAGCTTAAATTTCATGATTGCATGACATTTTATTTAATTAATCGAATGCAAGCTTTGTGGTTTTTTTGTGTTAAAAATGTGTTGATAAAAAAAATGATTTCCTAATATTCCACAAATATTCACTTAGATTCAAATCTAAGAATTAATTTGATTATTTGATTACAAATATTTATACATTTATACAAAATTTGAATATATAAAAATGTACAGAATGCTCATAACATACAAAAAGATATAAAATCTAAAGTATAGTGAGTAAGTATGACAAGAAATATAATATTTTGAGAAATAAGTCTTACATTTTTTCATATTCATAAAACTATGATTTTATATAATTATTTGTTCTATTAATTAAATACATTCACAATTCTCGAGAAGAATGTTATAATGATTAATTTTTAAAATTTAAAAATGTTTTGTAGCGTTATTATTGAAATAACATTTGTTGATATTTTTTCAAGAGACAATATAATTTTAAAACACAATATATTCTAATGTATTTTATATTCTCTCTCTCTCTCTCTCTCTCTCTCTCTCTCTCTCTCTCTCTCTCTCTCTCTCTCTCTCTCTCTCTCTGTCTGTGTGTGTGTGTGTGTGTGTGTGTGTGTGTGTGTGTGTGTGTGTGTGTGTGTGTGTGTGTTGTTTCAATGTATAAATTTTATAAAATTATAAAACAATGTATAAATTTTAAAAAATTTATAAAATTATATAAAATATCGTGATATACGAATTTATTCATAGTGTCTTTCAAGAGAATGATTATAAGAAAAACAACCAAATTATCATATTATTACTACTAAATTTTATATGTTTCAGATATTTAAAATTAAATTGTTATTTAATAGAATATTGTGTATGTTACGTTTGAAGTCATTTTAGAATAAATAATTTTATTCTTATTTGTAGAATTCTCGACCATTTAATAATAAAATTTTCGACCGTTTAGTAATTTCAATTGAATGTATTGTTTAGCAAATTCCAATCTTTTTAATTCTAAGACTTTCTAATTCTTTCTTGAAACAAATAGATAAATTAGTGTATTATTATATTGTACACGTATAAGTTCATATACTACTATAATTAAAAATGAAAAAATTTCAATAAAATGATCTTTTCAACATAACAATGTTTCAAATTAAAGAAATTCTTCCAAATTAATTAAAATATTAATCTTTATAATTAATTAATTTAATAATAATTTAATATTAACAAAATGTGAATGTAATTAAATAATCAATTTCTAAATTTGTATCCAAATTCGTATTTATTGGATTATATTAGATTAATTGGAAATTCATTTATTTTATCAATAAAATCGAATTAATAAATATAACGTCAAGAACAGAGGTAAAATTAGATTAATTAAATGAATAACTTACAAATTTATGTAATAATATATCGATTATCTCTTTATATTTTTAATTTTTACTTTCATTTTAATTTCAATCAATTGATTTTAAAAGATAAGAAACAAAATAATCCTTGGCGAATTTTTTTATATTTCTTAACTTTTGTCAATAAGTATGATAACAACATCCGATAATTTCGCATTTATTCAATTATTATTGAAGAAAAATATCCATCGATTCAATTGTCAAGAATTGAAATTTTCGAATTTATATATTTTCATCACTAAAATTTACTGGTTATGAAACATGTTTAACCTTGATATATGATAAACTAGACGCGCGATTTCATTACGTTATTAGACTAGCCAAACGAAATGAATTTATTTGTTAGGTACACGACTAACATTGCCTTTGAATATACGATTAGCATTCATATATCATCACCAAACACACGTGTGAATTATCGTATGATTCCTTTTGTTCCTACTTGGTTTCTCGAAAATTAAGTGAGTGAGGATATCTACTTAACGATAACAATGATGTCATTCTATATTTTGTTCAGGATTTGTATATGATTCTGAAAAAAATAAAAAAAATAAATATAACAAAAAATAATAATTACAGACTAGATTATAACATCGCTGATTATGTTATTACCATATCTATGAAAAAAATACTATTTGTTACAATATTTAATAAGTTCTTAAGATCTTGCAATTAATTATTCTCATAATTATTAACGATACTAATTTTGATTCATATACAAGATGACAAAAAATTATTAAAATTATTATAGTTTGGTTATATTATCATCAAAGATTTATGTATTAGGAATAATTCTAGTTTGTTTTTTTTTTTGAAAATAAAACATTTTAATGCAAAACAACTAGATATATACAACTATACTGGAATTATATTATGTATTTTAATATTCTTATATGCAAGCATTAACTAAAATTTTGTTTGAAAGGATAACAAAAAATAAATAATTACATTAATTAAATTAATATTTCAACAAAATCAAAAGAAATTTAGATCAAAATTAAATGTATTGAATTTTCAAGTTTTAATTTTTTGAAAATTAAAAATTTCCAAAATCCAGATGAAAAATAATTTGTATGTAATTTCTTAGCTTGTTTGTAACTTGTAATTTGCAAAAAATATTATGAAAAAACATATTTATTTTTATTTATAGTTAATAATATTTAATCCAATTAAATTTATACATAGATTATTGACTTATTTTGATTAATTCAAATAAAACAATAAAATTTAATTTTTTCTTAATCAAAAAGGCAACTATTGACTACAATTATTGATCACGAATCTAATCTTAAGCTTTCTTTTAATCCGAATTTTCAGAAATAAAAATTTATTAGAATTTTATTTTTCAACAAAATAATATTTCTTAGGAAAAAAAGAAAAATAAATGTTCTAGATTTCAAAAATTTCGAAACTTCACAAGTCTTATACGAATCTTGTGAAATTTCGATCCATCTCTAATTGTAAATAAATATTTATTTATTATATTTAAGTAAATAAATAGAAATCGATAAATGCGAATACAGTCGACACATATGGAAGGATAAGAATGATTTTATCAACTGTCGATCATGAAATTTATTAATGATGAATTCGTTAGAAAAAATTCATTGTTCCATAGCGATAAACTATCTTTCGGAGACACCGGTTAACAACGGCTCGAATATACTTTAAACGATTCACTTCCGTGATAGCCATCAGGGGACTGTCCATCTGTATATACATAGGCAATGTTCATACGGACATTGGATGAGAGTTTCATCAAGGCCATTTTCATTTAACGAATCGACATTCCCCTACTGTATATAACATATCGTTTAATACTCTTACTAAAAATGAATTTTTCTAACTGTTCAAATATCTATCAAAATATACGCTGATTCAAACAATCACGAAGTTATTCCATATTACATTGGATTACAAACAACATTAGAAATCGAATAATCTCGAATTTTTTGGGCAATAATTGAGAATTCTGAGAATCTTCCATTTCGTTACAATGATGGCAACTCTTCTTTTGTTTACTGTTTTGTTTACTCGAATAATTAAATATTTGATCAAATAACAAAAAAACTAGTTTAATCGTGTTATTGATAGTTTAATAAAATTTAATAATTGTTGAAATTGGAATGTTTCGGGGATTAAAAATTGGCGAATGTTGTTTATATTTAGTGAAACTGAGAATATGAACATATAGATATGTATATCGAGTATTAAAATTTGTCAACGCACGTTTTGTGACGATCGTGAAGGAAAACTGTTCCTATTCCAAACTCGCAACTGCGTACATGATATCAATTAACAAGGAATTATGTAAACTAGCTTCAATATTTTCATTCGTGAGTCTCGTGTAACTGGAAGCTAGCATTAGGTCATATGGAACGAGCATGCTTGATAAACAATTAATAGCACTTGTTTCCTGATTCACTTACTTTAAAGATGTTTCAAATTCATCTTCGCAACTTATACATCAATCTCTATCCGTTATCGAGTATACTTTTAAAACATTTTCCTTATTTTTTATTATTCTATGATGCGGTGATACAATAATAAATAAATTCTGTTAATGATTTATGAATTATCTAACATAAAATAGTTATTTCTAAGAATATGTATAAACTTTACACGCTTTTATATTCGTTAAATACTTCTTTTGATATATAAATGATTCGTTATCTTGACAAATGTCGAAAAAAGGCTTATAAATAAGCATTAAATTGCTGAAAACGCGTCTGATTTACAATCTTCTCTAAATTTCAAGTCAATACTCAAACAAAAAAAGAAATTATCGTTTTTAAACACATGATTCCGGAACGATAGATTAATAACGGATTCGTTAATTTGACTTTTTACGTGAATTATCAAAAATGATTCAACGAATCCATATTTCGTATCCTTTTTCTTCTCTCTTTCCAATTCAATCACAAATTGAAATGTAATAATTATTAAGAAAATGTATATTTGAAGATTTGTCGCATAGAACTCGATCTATCACTTTTTATTGAATTTTCGATGTTTTTATTCGATGTAAAGCATGCAGATAATGCAGCCATTATAATTAAATTTGTAGAAAATTATGAGAAATCATCACAGATACGCGTTTATTACTTTATCGATATATCGATGACGTATATCGAAAGAGCAACACAACTTTATCATATTCTATCTTTGTATTATTTGTGAATTTCCGATGTGATTCACTTAACATCCAAAAAAAAAAAAAAAAAAAATTGAAACTAAAAATAAACGATTTCGATTAGATTCGAAACGAAGGAAGAGGAAGAAAAAAAAAAGAATGTTTTCGCGTTCAAGACAATATCGATACGCAAACATTCATTCGATGAATGCCTAATTTCAAGTGTAATCAAACCTCTCGAAAGGAAAAAAGATGGCAGTACGGGTACCGAAGCGGTCGAATACAGACCTGCTATCGGTACTTGCACTTTGAGCTCTCGACATGATAGATGACCGCATTGGGAAAGAGGTGAGAGACGAAAGGCGAGAAACAGAGTTTACCATCGACTTGGTGGTCGAACGAGTGAGTCACGAGCACTGCTTTCGTCGATTGTGAACACAGTTGACCGCAATTGGTGTACAAGCTTGTGTCTCGCATTCGTGAGAAATTTTCATATCGTGGCTTGGCCACGCCAAAGACGGCACGGCGCGGCGTGGTATTGCGTATGCCGTATAAACATTCCGTCATTTTAGTGCCAATTCACAATTGTGTACAATCGAGTAATGCACAAGTAATGAATATTTTCATCATTTAAAATCGAGATCATTCAGTGAATAAGTTCGAGAGTTAAGTTGGTAATAAACGACGAATTGACGGATTATTTCCCTCGATATGATTTTCTCATTTTTCAAACTCTTCGATTTCGATTTCAATTAAAATCTCTGCGAATGTAATGATACGTTTTTGATAATTTGCAAAGTTTAATTAATACACGTTTGTAAATGTAATTTATACGTTATACATTATTTTTCTGTAAATGTATCTCTTCTCCTGCTTAGATAATTCGAGTCACGGATTAATATGCATTTTTGCGTCAAACGAACAAACCTGGAATCTATGAACGATGATAATCAATATGAAAAAAATCTACTTACCGTATATTTTATGAAAATACTTACAAATATTTGCTTGTACATCGTTTATTACTAGTAATTGCTAACTGCTTTCGTTGATTTCTTTTATTTATTTCAATCCTATATTACATAACGGTGAATCTCAATCACGCGTTGTACTGAATTCACATGGGTGAACCTCGTATCCGATCAAGCGAGAATATATTTCGTTTTCGGCTCAACCTTACCAGCCACCTGTTCGATTCTTAACTGCGATTTATAACGCACTGTCTCTATATTTCAAACGAAAGAATGCATATGGCTGCCGCTTAATCAGTTCACGATCAATTTATCTGCTAGATCGCATATATACAGATACGCTTCGATAGTCTTTCGTAATTCCATTCATTTTTCTTCAATTCAACGTTTTTCTCAGCGATTTTTAATTTTTCTTATTTTTCTCTTACCTCTTTTCGATCTTTTTGTTGTCTTGTTATCGATCATAATGTTGAAAATTGTTAAAGAATTTCCGATGAAAGAATGCAAATTTTGAAAAAAATATTCGGATACGGATATTACGATACTTGAAAATTTTACTTTTGGCCAGGCTCCAGAAACTCGAGACGCAACTGTTCAAATCTTTTCGATGCAGCCTATTTCTAATTTTGCTTCATTCGTGCATTCATTGGCGAATTGTTTGTACGGAAGGATCGATCGAATCTCACATTGACTCTATAAAGAACATTTATGATCGCCTATTTTCTTCCCTCTTTTTTCTTTCTTTTGACGTCTGTCATGACATAGAGCGGATGACAAATCGATATCGATTCAGTTGAAAATCGATTACGAGAAAACATTATAAAAGAAACATAATATTCTGAGAAGCATAAAAGGATAAAATGATACTTTTAGATTAATTGTTTTTTATAAAAATTATAGAAAGACTATAAGAAGAATCATAATCTTAAATTATATATATGTATATATATAACTAAACACTGCAATTTATAAAAACTATATGCATCCGTTATTTAGCTAATTTTCAAGACTTGATCGCGATTCACATTATTGCTATAATTTTTAACTTGTTGTTAAAAAGAAAAAATTAAAAATTTCAATCAAACGAGAAAATTTCAACGATGGTATAAATATATTTTTCTTCTTGTAAGTTATGCTGGAATCCGAAATAAGTTAGGTAGACGGTTATCGCTTATCTTCATCTATCATTGATAACGGTCTAACAAAGTCGAGGTGGTGGTTGGTCGAGTTATTATCGTTCGGGAAATGGACCCAGTTGTTCGTAGTCGTCTATTGACGCACAACCTCAAGCTGTTCGTTCCCCATCTTTTCGGCGATCGAGCCACGTTTTCTTACCATCCTTACCAGTGCTGTGTGTTCTTTGAAATTTTCGGTCGCTTCTTTGGACAAGAGAGATACGTTTTTTTAAATAATTACGAGCAATCGATATAGATCATAACCAATCGAAAATCTCCTCCCCCCCAATTTTCTTTTGAAAATTTTCTTTTCTTCATCTGAAACTTTATCGCTTTCTTTTCTTTCCTTGACAACGAAGAAACAATAAATCATATAAATTTCCGTAGATTGCGCGATAGATTGGAGATATTTTATTCTCACCAATCGCACCGCCGTCGAGGCCAACCGTGATATTATTACGACAGAGAGAAACATACTTCTTATCATACCTTTATTAACCCATACTCGAAACAATTTCAACGAGTTAAACTTTTCCATCGAAACGTTATAATCTGTCTCGCGACAACGACAATTGGCTTTTTCTTATCAAATTTTTCCGCTTTTTTTTCTATTTTTTATTTTATTTTTTTTTTTTTTTTTTTTTTTTTTCCCTCTTCTAATTTTCTTTTCCATCGATTCGAGTTTATTTTGAGAAAATGTGCGTATATTCTCGAATATTCGAACGCGGATTCGCGGCCACCGAGCGATAAGCCAATGAAAAAAAATAAGCTCGAAGATCGGCAAATCAACACCTTAGGAATACGCGTGCGTGTTTTTATCAGTCGATCCAATATATATATATATATATATGGCTAAGTATCATGTACATGTGATATCATTAGTTTCACTACCATTCGTTTTCTTTTCTCGTTATCTTTCGTTTTTTCTTTTCCTTCTCTTTCTTTCCTCTTTCCTCTTTCTCTTTTCATTTATCAATTCACTCCCTTTATCGATTTTTATCAATGAAACTGATATAATTAAAATGGTTAAAGATTCGTTCTAAATCTAGTCGCCTTTATCGCGCTTTAGCTATTTAAATCGGCAAGTTTCTCGCGAATCGAAAATTTGATCAAACCGGGAACATATCGATTCCAGAGAAAATATTAGAATTCCAAGATTTCTCATCGGTCGAAAAAGCTTTTCTGTCTTTCATCAAGTGTGCCTGTTATCCGTCGTTGCTTTCTGCTTGTCGGTACTTAATATATATATATATATATATATTACACATACATACGTATATATATATATATACATATATGTCACTGTTGCCAATTAGAGAAAGGTATAAGACCGGCGAAGGATAATCGGCTGAATCGTGTCTCGTTCCTTCTGCTCTCGGGTTTTGGGTTATAATAAATGTGAAACGTGTCAAGAGTGGTAATCGTCCCTTCGTCGACGAAGATCGTCGTCCAGCGAAGCAATCAACGGCACCTTAACAAGGATAACGCATGTTTTTCTAACAGAGAAATCGAGCTGTGCCACCCATCCGCCTGTAGAAGCCTCTATCCACTTGGTCGATGAAGGGTCCATATTGAAGAGTTGCCAATACTAATCGAGGTTTGAACGATTATGCGGAAAACGATCGAAATCTGAGCATTTTCTTCCTTTTCCCGCGATAAAATTCGATCGTAGCACACCCGATAATATTTTCAATTGAAAATCAAGGAGAATTGAAAGTAATGGAGAATCAAGAGAGATCGCTGTTCGCTCGAATGCAGCCGAGCAGAGATTCGATCCGATTACAAATCGGGCGAAAAGGGTTCGAGGCAGGAGGGAACGTAAAATCAACGACGGAGAGCGGGAAACAAATCGATGAACGCTATTCCAAAGAGCGTATCAGCCCTACCTCTTCCGGAAAGTATGTGGCGACACCTCGCCCGACGATGGACAATCTAAAGCAGTGGGAATTGGTAGAGTGCGGTCGCAGTTTGCGAGTAGTGGAGAAGAGAATCGGCGTGAAACCTCGGGAAGAGGTAACGGATGTTGAACGTATCTCAAGCTTGGCTGGAAGGAAAACACTTGCGGAGAACATAGCCATCGATGCGAATCTCGAAGAGAAGTTGAAAGCTTTCAAAGACTCGAAGATCGTTCAACCTATTATGGCGCCTCGTACCGATGACGCGAAAGTCCCGATTAATCTCGAACTAATCCTGAAACAGCGGAAAGGCTCGGCTGTCGAGAGTACGGATATGCTTCAACGATTAGAACAGCAGGTCAAGGCCATCGAAATGGACACTCTTGCAGCTAGAATGCGCCAGTTGGAGTTTAGCTCGGATTTCGAGCCGGAAATTCGATACACGGACCTTCACCGATACAGGGAACAGGAGGATCTACTTCGAAACGTGACGGATAACGAGGCCGAGGGGTAACATTTTCTCTCTCTCTCTCTCTCTCTCTCTCTCTCTCTCTCTCTCTCTCTCTTCTCATCACACGAAATACAATTATTTCACATCTATAATATATTCGCAACTACGTATTATTCTGGTGTTTCGCTCTCATATTATCTCTTTTCTTTTTTTTTTTATTTTTATTATTTTTTTTTTTATCATTTATATATATATATATATTTTTCTTAATCATTTTATTTTATTTTTTATTTTAATCTATTCACTCTCAGTTCTTTTAATTCCTGTTCATTTGTCCGTTTCTCACGATTATTCGTAATTCGTGAAGGGAAATTGATCTCTCGTTGTATATCTATTATGAATCCTCATAGAATCGGGAGGGAAAAAACGTGTCGAAGACACGATTTAACGTAAAATCGTAGGAAAATCATAAACAAGGGAATTAGAATGATTTACGGTGAATTAAACCGAAAAGGTCTCCATTACACCGAGGAGATGCGACAAGGAATTCGACGGGAAATGCAGGTATCGTTACGAAGAAAGCCTCAACAAAATTATCAAGGACAGCCTCGGACTCGAGGCGGGGGCAGGAAGCGGAAGTACTCCTTCGAGCGCAAGCTAGGGTGTCACAAGCGCGTGTATTGATACAGGCCAACAACGCGAAGAAACATCAACGTCAACAGCAACAGCGACAGAGCAGTGCGGTCAGACCATTGTCAACCGTCACGCAGAAGAGCGCGCAAAATGAGAAGGAGGTAGATATTGTTTATAGTGGACGGCAATTAAATAGAAATAGTAAATTCTTTCAAGAATTTGGGGAAAAAGAGGAGAGGAGGCGATTAAAAGAATGATAGAAAAAAAAAAAAAGAAAAAAGAAAAAGAGGAGATACAATAAGTGTTTTCTGTTCGAATTATTTTTTTCTTCTTTGTTTTTTTTTTTTTTTATTTTTATTTTTATCCTTTTTTTTTCTTTCTCTGTTTTATTTTTTATTCGAATAAAAAATTAACCCATCAAACGATCGAAACGAAAAAAAATCGAAAACTATCGATGTTAAGACTAACGTAATCGCAATCCTCGGTTAATCAACCGAGTATAACGCGTATAAGCTCGGTTCACGCACATGATTAGTCACAGTCTCATCCGTTTCAGCTAGAATGACATGGATGGTTCATCTGTCCGTTCGATTATACGAAAATGCATCGTCTACCAATAATCGTGAGATCCATCATGGTCGACTGTACTTTGTATTACATTATTTCATACTGCATTCTATTTTTTATTTTTATATTTTCTTTCTTTCTTTTCGACTCGAATCATATTACAATCGTTTCGTCCTAAAATATTCTTTTAATTTATGCCATGATTTAACTATTTATGTAATATATCAACTCACAAACTTTCCTTATCAAATTCCATATGATATTCAAAGTGCAAATCGTGTCTTCTTCGAGCGAATCGAAGAAAACTATACTTATAAAATTCGTATCGTAATATATAACTCGTGCTAGAACACAATAGTTACGTTTGTATTTCTTGTTCTCTTTCGATCTAAAAATAACGTTATAAATTCGGATACGACTGTTTATTGTTTTTGGATGATCAGCTGACTACGCGAAGACTTAGATTTCGATCGCATCTATGATATCTTTTGGTAAGAAAGATTATTGGGAAGCGGGATGGCGGTGGCACTTGTTTCCGAGATTAGCGCATGCGCAAACGTTTTCGTCGTTAGAATCATCGTTGTGTTCATCGTCGTGTCGTCGTGTCGTTGCTGTCGTCCTCATCGTTGCCGTCGTCGCCACCACCACCACCGCCACCGCCATGATCGCGCGATGGTGGTGAAAGTGGTCTTGGTCGTGATGAACGCGTCGGAGAATTAATTATTATAAGAGAAGTCGAAAATAAAGGAGAGTTGTGCAAACGCTCGGCTCTCAAGGGTAGTTCGCTCGCACGGTGGTAGCAACAGGGGTGGCGGCATTACGCGTATTGATTCTCCTTTCGTATTCCTCGGCTGTGAACTTCTCTGTGACCGACAACCGATTCTGTGACGTACGGTGAACGAAAACGAGAAAGAAGAAGGGAATAATAATCGAGAGGACCAGGCATTGGATGTTGGCTACGACGACGATTAACCACCTCTCGATTTTTCTCATCTTTAGTTCTGTCGAATCAAGGGGTCGACGCTTCGACTTTGATCTGTGACCGACTGAAGACGAAGATGCGGTTCGCTCGGTCCTCGCATGACCTAACCCGAAGACGAAGGCCGCCAATTGTAATTAGTGACGTCAGACGCATATGCGCTCGCGGCACACCTCAGAAACCTTGGTTCCAATCCTTAATCGCTGCTAACTTTTTTCTTTTCGTTTGAGTGTCATTTCGACTCATTTAACGTCATCAATGCGCACTCGCCATCCTTTTCGCATCTCGTTATTGCTAGTGGAAAAATTTTTTGGTGTAATCGGATTGAAATTAATCGAAGTGACTGTGCGAACAATAAATAAAACTGTGCACCTTCGCTTTTCTCGAGCGAAACCAACTTTCTTAATCAAATACAATAAACGATGTAAATATTACGGCTCTGCTTCTTTTTTGTAATTAATATTCTACGAGGTTTCAACATTTATCTGTTTTTCAACGTAGAAATGAAAAAAAAATAAGTTTTAATCTCATTTTGAATGCACATAATTGTATGATTGCGGACTAATTCGAATTTTTTCCCCTCCTTCTTTTCTTATTTTCATCTAAAGATCAATGTTATCTATATTGTTTCGGGAAGAAATTTTTGATTATCCTCTTTGATACGACTCGACAAAAAAGCCGAGAAATATATATACGTCGACCAAAAAGAAAAATGTCCTTGTACCTGATTATACCAATTATAAAAGAGAATATATACTTGACGAAAAATCGTATATTTTATGTTACTACCACTTACCGCGATATTTATCTTTCTTCCGCGATATTTCGTATGTGCGTGTATGTATGTGTCATCTGAAGTGATCAAAATTCAGTGTATGCCGCGTGAAAAAAAAAAAAAAATAATTAGAAAAGAAAACTAATAATAGGAAGACGAGAATTTCTCGTTTGGGTGTTCCAATCGTTCAAATATTTTTTTGCTAATCTTTAAAATAGAATCGAACAGTCGCTTATTTTCATTAAGTGAAACAGTGAATAATCAATTAATAAGTTTATCAGTACGTAATTGTTGCGGATCCGCAGAAAGTGATTGACACTCTTCAATTTTCTCGTCTCGATTCCAAGTCGGTTTTTTTTTATCTTTCAAGACAACGAGGAAAAACCGATCAAACTGGCGGCCTCAAAAGTTGCTGCAGCCTCCTCTTGCAAAATGGTCACTCGTGGCCATACGCGGGTAACTGACCTTAGAGAGATAATTGTAATCGAAATTAATAATTTTTCAAATATTTTTTTTTTAATCTTTCACTGATATTTAAAATTCAATTCCATTAATAATTTTATTAATCAAATTTTGAAAATATGAAAGGTCAATTAAGCGCGTGACGCTCAATCAGTTTCATAATCATGTAATAAAACGTATAAAATTTCAAAGAATCAGTTCAGATTAATATTTGATTTGCAAAAAATCGATCGAAACACATTAAATTGGCCACTGATAAGATTTAGTTGTCGCTGCAGCTGTAACGCCGCGCGAAGATCATTATTTCGTGTTGATATTCTAGATTTTACTAATTAGAAATTATTTATATTTATTACAGACAGGGGATGGCGTGGGAGTGTCGAGTAGCGGTGGTCGACTCTCTTCTCGAAGTCGAACCTCGGAGGAACCCCACATCGGCAAGTACAAATTACTTAAAACAATTGGCAAAGGTAACTTTGCCAAGGTAAAACTTGCCAAACATGTACCTACCGGAAAAGAAGTGGCTATCAAAATTATTGACAAGACTCAACTAAATCCCGGTAGCCTTCAAAAAGTAAGAAATAAATTGGATTATTCATCGAATAAAATGAATATTTTTGATCGTGATACGAATAATGTTACGTTTTATTTCAGTTGTTCCGAGAAGTAAGAATAATGAAGATGCTCGATCATCCGAACATAGTGAAGCTTTTCCAAGTGATCGAGACTGAGAAAACATTGTACCTGGTAATGGAATACGCCAGTGGTGGCGAAGTTTTTGACTACTTGGTCCTACATGGTCGAATGAAAGAAAAGGAGGCTAGAGCAAAGTTCCGGCAAATTGTCTCTGCTGTGCAATACTGCCATCAAAAAAAGATCATCCATAGGGATTTAAAGGCTGAAAATTTACTACTCGATAGCGAGATGAACATCAAAATCGCTGATTTTGGTTTCAGCAATGAATTCACACCAGGCAACAAGTTGGATACTTTCTGCGGATCACCTCCTTATGCAGCACCTGAGCTTTTTCAAGGTAAATATGCATAAATTAATTGTCTCTTCTTCCTTTTATTGATTCCTAGAATCAATATTATATTTCGAGATTTGAAAAAGAAATACAATAACATCAATGATGCTTTTAGGTAAAAAGTATGACGGACCCGAAGTAGATGTCTGGTCGTTGGGAGTAATATTATACACTTTAGTGTCTGGATCACTGCCCTTCGACGGTTCGACACTGAGAGAATTGAGGGAACGAGTATTACGGGGAAAATATCGAATTCCATTTTACATGTCCACGGATTGTGAAAATCTTTTGAAAAAGTTTTTGGTGCTTAACCCGACAAAACGGGCATCTTTAGAGGTATATGTTCAAACGTATAACATCTTTGAAAATGTACTATATTACATTCGTTCTATTCTGTTTTTTTTTTATGCTTCTAGACTATTATGAAGGATAAATGGATGAACATGGGATATGATGACGACGAATTGAAACCGTACTTAGAACCTGAACCTGATTATAAAGACCACAAGAGGATAGGTGAGTCTGCCAGTATGTACATAACACTTACTACTTTTATTGTTTCTATATAAAATATAAAAATGCACGGCTTATGATCCTATTATCATTTTATATTGCAAGTTATATTGCTTCGCATTATACGTAAAAATTATATATGTTCAAACGTGTGGTGTATATTTTCATGAATGACATATAATTTTTACTTAAGGCATATCGATTTGGTTGTAATTAAATGATTTTTCCTATATACTTATCCCATCTTACTGTCTACGATTTAACAATCGTTTCAATCTTTGAATTGAATAATGCACAATTGTAGTAGCAACAACAATAATAATGAAAATAATAATAGTAGTAATTATAGAGCATTAGTAGTGAAAAAAGTATGTAATTGCACTTTTTGTATAGCAAAAGCATTGGGCTTCTTTTAGAAATGTTTCTTTTGCATTAATAAATATGAATATAAATAGGTCTTCTGGATTCTTCTTTTCTGTCATTTTAGTATTTTTAGTGGTTGTGACTATGCCGTTACACCTGTTTGTTTTAGAGGCCCTGGCTAGTATGGGGTATACAAGAAGTGAAATAGAAGATTCCTTAGGACAAGCAAAGTACGATGACGTGTTCGCCACGTACTTACTCTTAGGAAGAAAGACAACTGATGTGAGTAGCAGAAAGATTTTGATGATTTACATGAAGAATTGTTGTGTATAATAAAATTCATATATGATTAACCTGATCGATGAATGGATATAAATTAACAGTTCATTCATTTCGTAGCCTGAATCAGATGGCTCGCGGTCAGGCAGTTCGTTGTCACTACGCAACATTCCACCGCAAGCTGGTTCAGGTGGTGGTGGAAGTGGAGGTGGAGGAGGAAGTGGAGGAGGCACTGGTGGTGCTGTGCAGAGTCCATCGCATAGAGGTGTTCACAGAAGTATCTCTGCTAGCAATCCAAAACCGAGTAGACGAGTTTCATCCGGTCTCGAAACGCTTCGTAAGTTAAAATTGTATTATCCATCTATCAAAGATTTTGAACCATAATTGAATTCAAGTTGTATACTTGTAAATTTATTATTACAGTTATTAGCAATCTATCTGGATTAAATGTATAATATTAAATGTATATGTTAATGTGAACCCTAATCAAATTAACGCGAAACTTACTAAATAAAATTATAATAATAATAAGATTATATATCTAGATAAAAAGAATAAATTTATCAACGTTTTATTTTATTATTATTATTGCAATGAATTTGCATGACATCCGAATTAAATCGGTCTATGTTTCAGCGAGAAATTCCCCCGATTTTCAATGTTTTTTATGCTAAAGGATTAGCAATTACAAGGATTTTCATAAGAAAATGATTAACATCGATCAAGCTCATATCATTATGCACAAATTTTATTCTATTCGTAAACAATATTTATTTTGTTAGGAGCAGCGCCGAGCCCAGGAAATGCAACGAACCATAATCACGCAACTCCTACGACTGGTGGAACTGTAACTGGAAACACTGGTAGTAATTTTAAGAGACAAAATACTGTGGATGCGGCCACGATCAAAGAGAATACTGCTCGCGTTTCTGCGAGCCGACCTTCGGCTCCTAAAAACAGTCCTGGCCAATTAGATACTAGTGAGTTTTTTTCGTCATCTTGTGATTTTTTTTTTTTTTTTTTTTCGTAATTCAACTTATATTTGTCTAATTGTTTTTTTGCGACGTTGTACTTGTGCAAAGCTTTAGCTAAAGTATATCTGCTTTAAATAAGATTGTCATAATTTGTAATTCTAATCTATCAAAGTTTTAGTTGAGATTCATACTTTATATGATTTTTATTTCTTTTTCCCATTCTTTTTACTTTTTTTTTTTTTTTTTTTTTTTTTTTAATGTCAATTTGTTCAAATGTCAATATTACATTACATAAATATGATCTTAATTTGTAAAAACATAATAAGAACGCATGAATATTAATAAATTTAACTCTAGATTAATGTAATCTAATGAAATCATATATCAATAATGATTATATTTTTTCTAACGAACAAACCGACGAAAAATGGAAAGATGCACAATATATCGCAAGTATCTACATAGACAACGATAATAGTTTATTCATTTACACTCATGATACCATTATGCACTAATAATAATCTAGAGTTAAAAAAAATTATGATTGTAGATGTATATAATTTCAACGTCGCATTTGTGTCTCTTTAATCCTTGCAAAGAAAATCCCAATTTCTTTTATGGATGGAAGCAGATGAGACGTTATGTAATCTTTACGCGTTTTATTATTTTATATACGACACAGACACATACACATTATTTCTTTTATTTGTACTCGTTGCTATGCTTGTTATAGTATAAGTAAAGTACGCTGCTTTGTTTTGTGTTGAACTATATCTAATGAGGCTTGCAGTGACAATGTTCATTCTAGGCGTGGGTACAAGTCCCGGTGGTAGAGCATGGGCAGGAAAGAGCAACACAATGAATGCAGGGGTAGGTAGTGGTCGGCCTCTTACTTCACCTGCCCCTGGTTCTGTTGGTCGACGTAGTACCATCTCTTATGATCAAGCGAAAACGTCCTCTTCATCTACCGAAAGAACCAACGATACACCCAGGTATAGTGCTATCTAGTTATTTCATTATTTGTATATCAATTTAAATACTTCTTTTCTTTTTTTCCTATGATAAATTAAGGAATAAAAGAAAATTTCTTTTAACGTAGCATAGAGACTGGATCTGTGTGATCATGTGATAACAGTTTTTCTATTTTCATGATGTATAAGAATAATATGACATTTGTTTGTGAATGTTTTCGAAAAAAAATTCGAAATAATCTCGATGAATTATACAATCCAGTATCTGCACTAATCGAATGAATGAATTTCTTTAATGTGCGCATGAATATGCGCGACTCGGAATCACTTATACTGTTCTGGCGTTTCGTTATTAACTAAATAATACTTTTCGTTGTACCGTTTACTAACCATCACCAGGTGATTGATTTTTATTTTAATGAATCGTATGGAAAAAAATCATGTGATAATCAATGATAATCATTTGATATAACAAAAAAATCTGTCATGATAAGCCCCAGGGAGTTTCTTTGTTTGTTGCGTTGCTCTAGCATGTTGGCTGCTGCCTGCCAATCGTTCATTGCAGATCACTTTCTTTATGGCTTGACAGATCTACTGAAACAGATATGATCTAAATAAACGTGTATACATATACAAATGCTTGCTAAATTGATACTGAATCACAGTTACATTCACATGTTTCTTTACTCTGTTATATATTACCAACGTATGACTGAATTTACAAGCGTGTGTGTGTATAAAACAGTCATTAACATCATCATACATATGTCCACTATTTATTTATGTTTAGCATCACAATTCTATGTCCCTCATCGTAGAACTTGTCGCGTGCTAAAAATATTAGCCATGCGTGAGTTAGAATTTTCATTTATCATCCGTTTACCTTAATCTATCCTATCGTACTCATAATACAACCATTACATTACATAGTACAACATTCCATTAGTTTTCAATAAATTTCATTGCGTCTTGCTAATTATATCTACTATATAATACGATTAGATGGCTAAATTCGCGAATCAACGACAATATTCGGTATCAGTTGATTCGTTGGTTTTCGTCTATGTCTTCAGCTCTCCTATCCTTTCTGCCACGTTCGATCCTTCAAAAACATCGGAATAGTAAACAAGCGTCACGAAGAAATTACATACGAAGACGTTTAAAATTTCAATTTTGACTAAAAAATTAAATTTTTTAAATAGTAAAAAAAAAAAAAAAAGAAAAAAATGAATTGAAAAATAAAAAGTACTAGAAGAAAAAAAATAAAGATCTAGGATCTATGAGAATAAGTATAGGAACTATTTAAGAGTAGGGCCGGGCAGTTTGCTGATTAGTTTTGTACACAGCCTTGGCGAGGGCACTAGACCAACACGGGGTCACACCAAGTCTGCGAGCATCAGCGCAGGTCACCGTTCCTCAAGTGGCGTAGCTCCCAGCGACCATTCACTACTGGACCCTCAACCACGCAACGCCCACAACTCCTTACTCGCCACTGCTGACCCTCTTAGACAGAGGTACAGATCCTCAACGCCTTATCAGCCAACCTCTATTATACAGTCCTCTATTAGATATGCGACAAAAGTCTAACGTGCGTTCTACCGATTATCAAATCTTGGATAGGATAGAAAAATATAAGTATTTGAAATGATTATATTCCGTAAAAAGAATTGAGAATGCTTTTAAAAATTGATTTTTAAATTTATTCAACTCGTGTGGAAAATTCATTCGAGGTGGTTATAACGATTTCAATGCTCGGTGGAATTCTACGCTAGGCTATTGGTGCACTTTGTATTGCAAGAGATTTTCAAAATATACATCTTTTTCATTCATTTATTTGTTTTCTTCTCTCTTTTTTTGGGCCACTAACTTTCTTAGGATGACTAGAAATTTATTTCACGTTCACGTTTCTAGAAATGAAACACAATAATAAACGTAAAATGATATTTGTGTAAACGTTACAACACAATGTTTCATTCATGACGCAAATAATCTTCGTAGGTTCTCTAGGATAGTTTTTGGTCATTTGTTCGTAATCGTTTTCTCTAATTTTTATTTCCAATTTGCATGAATATCATATGTATATTTCTATTCCGATCATTGGTTTTGGTCACCTTCATCTCATTTATTTCCCAATTCCTTTATTTCTAGCACATATTTTTCCGCTATAATTATCACTATGTTCACACACGAACAACAAGGCAAACACCATTCTGCATTCTTTCTTGTTTTTCGTACAATTAACGGGAAACCGTGATACGTACGTTACATATGAAGCAGTTTAACATCTCATTTTACTTTATCGGTATACCAATTTGCGTATATTTATTTCGTGTACGTATTTATTAAGATCAATAGCAAAAAAAAAAGTTAACGAAAGGAATAATTTGGTTGAGTATCTAGATATACAATCATCATGATATCGGTAAATTATCGATTATAGATATAATTTTAAATGAAATTTTTAATATATTGTACACGTATATTGATGAAGTTATATGTTATATGATAAATTTAATCCTGAGAGAGAACAAATAATAATCCTTCATCTTGATCCTATCGAAACATACGCAAATAAATGTAAACTGTTTCAGTTTCGATACATTCTATGTTCATTCTATATATCATTTAACTCTCATTAGCCAAATTAAACTAATTTGTTTAAAATTCTGCTTCCTTAGCTCATTCTATCGAAGCTTGTTTTGCAAGATATAGAAAGATCGCTTATGCATTATTATCTATTCTTATAATTACTCCTTGAATTTCACAGAAGAATTCATGTGAAAAATAAACGTTTTATTTTACATCTCTTAATTTTATTTCGTAACCTGTCTTTTGCTTCTTTTATAACGAAGGATGATGTACAAAACGAAAACGAAAAATTTTTTGTATCGTGCACAAATTCTTAACAAAAACGTATGGACGAAGCAAATATTATTTATATGTATCCATATGTTCATAAATATATATAAGCATAAATGCACCAATAAGTATATATATTATAGTTTTAATGTAAACACTGAAAAAATTTTATTTTCAACCAGCTTGGGTGTGTCTCCAAGTAATAGACTGGCAACACCTACAACACCAGCATTTCCTCGAAATGTTCCAAGCCGTAGTACGTTTCATTCTGGTCAGAATAGAGCTCAGCGAAATCATACTCAGGTTTGTAAATATTGTCATAATTTTAATATTATTTACAATCTCATTATAAAATTATCTAAAAAAAAAAAGGAATTTGATAATGTATATGATCGGTGTCCTCGTAATTTCTTATAATCTATCTTCATTTATTTAACATGTGATTTTTCATTATTGTATAATTATTATATTCCATAAATTTTTTAGGGTCACACGCATACACAGGACACAAATGCAATTAGTCCACTAGCGAGACCGTCCTTCTTCTCCAAATTGTCCTCAAGATTCTCCAAACGGTAAGTTTTCTCGATTCGTTACATCCGTTATATACCGTTGTATATCGAAGAAACGGTATTTCTCACATTCGACAGCATGCTAGTACATGTATACCACTGTAAAGTACCACCGTTCGTCCAGTTACAATATGTCTTATAATCAAATTTCGATCAAGCATTTAATCTTAATATTTTCGAAGGACGACAATCGATCAATCTTTTATGATGATTTAAAATTTTTTTCGAAAATACTCATTTATATCGAATGTATCGAAAGAACAACTATGCTTTAATTTGAAAACTTCCTTTCTCTCAAAGAATAAAAGAAGGAAAAGAAAAAGAAATGAAAGCGGAAGAAGAAAAAGAAAAAGAAAGAGATAAAAAGATTAAGTGGTACGATAAGTTCGATTCTGATTCACAAAACAGACGTATATTTAAATCATTTCGTTGATGCAGTTGATTATCTGACATAGATATATATTTACATATATAAGATAAAAAAAAATCTATCGCAAAGACGTGACAGTTTTTGCAATAGATCTTCGATGCATGTGTAGAAAATAATTTTTATAAAACGATATTTATTGTACTTATATTTATATTCGCAAACGAGTCGAACCTATCGTTTTGCATGTGATATGACATTTTTGTCTTAAGGATGCACAATGACTATGTAATTCTAAAAATTTTATATCGATACGTTAAACATTTCTGTATCCTATTTAACGTAATATTTCTCTCTATACAACTATACGTAATATACTGCAAAAACGATATATAGCAGTCCGATGAGCGAGCAGCGACCATTATCAGTGAAAGCCACGAAAACCGTAGCTTGTTCACAATACTTCTCAATACGTAGTTGCATTTATTTCTACGCCGTTTTTGCCGTTTCTTTGTCCCATAAATTGCTTCTCAGGTTTCTATAGTAGCACCTTTTAGTTGGACTCTCCGTTGACCGAACGTTACATTATATACATATGTATTTTTTTTTTTCTTTCTTTCTCCGTCTATCGATATCTATCCATCTATCTATCTATCTATCTATCTATCTATCTATTTATCTATCTATATCTATGTCCTTCTCCAGTTTTGCTCTGTTTCTCATCTCTTTTTATTCATCTCTTTTATTTCGATTCCTGTTTTGTTTTCCTGTAAGAATGCAATTAATTATTGAAGGAAAATCTAAAAAATAACAAATATACCGAATATAATCGTCCGTTCTGTGCCCTTCACGACGAATGCACCGTTATCGTTACCTATTTAATGTTTGAGTGTTCTCATTTATGGAATAACCCTAAAAATTCATCGGTGAAAATAATACCGCTTGGCCAGCTCAAGTTCAGGCCACCTCGCATACTCATTGTGCATCCCTTCTTGACTCGACTGTATATAGCGAGGCATATCCTTGACTTAGTACTTTACCTATACTTTGTACATATATGGGACTTTGAGTTTATCACATAGAAAAGATAATCATTAATCGAAAGAAAAAAAAAAGTGACATAAGTGTTATAATGAACGCGTAGAATAGAATAGGGTAGAGGAATAAAATATACGCGATAAAACGGTTGAAAGCAAGGATGCAAGGCCACAGAATAACGAGAGCAATCCAGCTTATTCGTCTCACCGTCAGCATCTTTTCTACTTTCACGATATGGTCACTGTACGCATCGTCAATACGTACTATAGACACAACTGTTTGATCAATCCGAAAATTGCCCGATTTGCCGACTCAGCATAGCCATTGATGCATCGTCCTTCTCACTTGGATTAATCTATACCGGTGTATTCTATGCTACAGGACATGAACCGATTAAAACTTGGCATCGCTCGAACTTCAAATGATGGCCATAAAGATGCGCAAAATTTAATGACCAATAAATCCAAGAGAAATTTGCGCAAAAGCAGCAAATCCAGCGAGTCTAGCGTGTTGCTTAGAAGAATGGTAATATCATCCGTGCCAACGATGATCTATGGATTATTGGAAATACGTTGAATAAACGAACGATAATGAAACTGGATTGAAAGAAAAAGAAAAAAAAAAAAGGGAAAGAGAAGAAAAGAGAAGAGGAGGAAAGGGAAAGAATAACTCCGTTATTCTGTGGTGCATCGTCAAGCTTTCGAGAACGAAACAGAAACTTGTTGCTCATATCTAAAGGAAAGGTTTCTTACCATTTTACTATCAGGATCACACGAAGTGCGGTATTCTCGTGTTTGTCCTTGCGTAATCCTAATTATGATCCTTCGGAACGATTTTTCGAAGTGTCTTCCTGACGCGCGACGATCCAACAAATTATTACAATCGCCGCCATTATTATTATCATAACATCGTAAACAACATTCTCATTGCCAGTCGCCGCAGCCTTATCTTTCTAGATATAGCATTTAAAATCGTGCCTTTCCTAACATAACCTGCCAGTGAATGTGCACTCTTATTGCCGATCATTTTTTAAAGATATATATATATATGTGTGTATATATATATATCCAATCTCTTTCTATTTTTATACGTGTACCCATCGTGACATACATCAGCTTCGTTTTCCTTTCTTCTTCTCGCGATATTCTAGGATAATTTTAACGAATGATGATCATCAGCATTCGTCGATCATTGGTCGATTTATAGTATATTTCTCGACATTTATTTAATTTCTTCACCTTTCGAACAATTTTAAAAGAAACTTGAATGAATTTGTTCGTTTTCATACGCGTAACCCTCGTAAGTACTCGCGGTATAATATGCTTGTGCGTCCATCTGTCTTTTCTTTCCCCCTCTCCTCCTCCTCCTCTTCCTCCTCCTCCCTCTCGTTTGCCCTCCGTTTTCTTTCTCTCTTTGTCCTTTCTCTCTTTCTGTCGTTTTTAATTTGTTAAAAAATCGATAAGAAAGGGAAAGAAGAAGAAAAAGGAAAATATAGAGAAAAAAAAAAAAGAAAAAAAGAAAATGCTCATAACTGAGAGGAAAATGGGGTAGAAATAAAATTGACTGTTTCGCGTAAGGTAATTTGAGAACGCACGATATATATGCACATCGTTATTGTTACCATTAATGTTATCGTTATCGTTATCATTATCGTTACCGTTGTCATTATCGTTACCGTTATTGTTATGATGAAAACAGAATATCCGTTGAATAATATCCGTGCAAATGTAATTTTCTATACATCGATAGTGCCAAAGTCGCATGGACAAGACTTATATATGACTTCCACGCATGATTGCTTCGTAAAAATAATTCTTGGTGTAATTGTAAATCATGAAGAAAAATATAGCAGTCTTGGCGTATTTTTGCCCTGTTAACCTCGTGACTTTTGCAAAATAATAATCGTTATTTGTCTTATATTTTCGATCCAGTTAATTGAATATTATATCCTCCCTCCCTTTTTTTTATTCGACGTTATCAATGGTTCAACAATGTTCGTTAATCGTTATCCATCGCGTGAACATTATTTACATATTATCGCATTTTCTCAAAACGAATATCTAATATCCGCTATCTAATTCTTATAGAAGTGGTATAATTGAATGAATATAATTGTTATATTATATTATTATATTCTCTTTATAATAATAACAATAAAGTAAGTATATATGAATTCGTACATTGACAGGTTTTCTAAGTGAAGATCGAAGTCTCGCCTTGTTTCCCTCGAGCCGAAATAAAAGCGAGCCACACGCTGAATATCAAACAACGACAATAAACAAAGATATTTTACTGGCACAGTAGTTAAAGTATAATCAACTAACCATGATTTCTTACATTATACAATATATTCCTTTCATTTCTTCTTCTTCTTCTTCTTCTTCTTTTTCTTTTTCTTTTTCTTCTTCCTACCCACCCACCCTCCCTCCCTTCCTTTGTGTTAATAATTTTTATTTAAAACTTATATTAAAAACATATGATGATTAAAATTTTGTAATGATTAAATCGAAATCTAAGGAAATATGTTGGATAACAGTAACTTTAAGGCAAAAATTTACTATGTTTTTTTCAAGAACAGAATTACATTATTGAATATAATACTGCTTGTTATCTTATTAGATCAAAAATCTTTAAATTTTTTTTATTTGATCTTTTAACGATAATTCTTTCAAGTATGAAAAAAAATTAGCATAATTAGCATTATCTCCATAATATATAAGCCATTACTACTTACTCATTTCCCATTTTTCATTTCTTGTTTCTTTTCTTTCTTTCTGTTGGTATCCAACATATTCATTCCTTCTTGTCAGAAATAAACGTGAATTACGTTTAAATTTACGTTTATCAAAATATTATTTAATTGTGAAATGCAAATATATTTGATAACGCGACAGAATCGCTATCTATAAAAAAATTTTCATATCGATTCTTTCGTCTAACCGAGAATGCATTTCTTTATACAAATGTACATGTATATTGCGATATACATATGTGTGTAATTTATGTAAATATATTATTCTTAATTATAGTTTCAGTATTTGCATTGGCAAAGTATTTTGTACAGCTTCATATAACATATAAATAAACTGTATTTCATAAAATGGAAGAAGAATCAAAACCATTTTATAATCGTCGTGTTCGTCGCATTAGAGATCGGCGACGAGTTTTTAAAGAATCGATATTCGACGTGTCACACATCTTTATCGATTGACAAAAATTTTGCGTTTATTATTATATATATATATTTTTTTTTTTTTTTTTTACATTGATATCTTTTGTTTTTTCATACTTAGCATTTATATTATTTAATGCGCTGTTGATTTCATTTAATTGACCCGATTCAATTATACACGATGCATTTTCTTCGATATCGAATCGCTACAAAAACCCGATATTTATATCGAAGGCATTCCAATATATATTTCCCTTCGCATGCTTTACTTAACATATGTTCATCTACCGTTTGTTATTTATTTATCATCGAAATTCAAACTTCTAATATTTTCAGAGTTTGATGTTGAGCTAAAGTTTGAATTTGAATTATGTAGAACGAATAGCAAACTTTTATCACGAATATACATATATTTTCCTTTTCTTTACCAATATTTCTTTGAATATTTCATTTATCAAGAACCAAAATAATAGCAATAAAAAATAACAATAATAATAATAATAATAATAATAAACGAGGAAAAAGAAGAAAGAAAGATAACGATAACTTTTGATTTTTTAATCATTGCAGTAATAATGCAGATATCGTTCCAAAAATTGATCTCAATATTAAAATTAAGAATAAAAGAGCAAGAAAAATTTTTTAAAAATAATGTTAAATCATATAGAAATCAAAGATTTTAAAAAAACAAAATATAAAAATTTGATTAGAAATATCTTTATATAACAATTATTTTAGAATGATTCCTATTATAGTAAATAGAAATACAAATAGATATAATTTGTTTTTGATAATGAAATCATGAATTAATGAAAAATTATATATTCTTTCAATATGTTTTTCAATAGAACAATGTCACGCTGTGTAGTACACGTAGTACTGAAATTATTTTTTAATCACGTTCGATTATCTTAAATATTTGTTTATTTTCTAGTTTATACAAAAAAATACGTAAGAAATCCAAGAGCAAAAGAAGTAAGCAGTAAACTTGTACTAAATGCAAACGCTATTTTTGTTAGACATTTTTAATCGATTAAATGATCTCAAGTACTGCGTGAACCAAATCATTATCGAAACTACGTGCCTTCCTATTTTCGATATTATACATTTCATGCATATTTTTGATTACGAAAAGAAAAAAAAGACAAAAAGACAGAACAAAAATATAAAAAAAAAGAAAAAACAAAAAAAAAATGGCAGGACGAATGCAAAACGATGCACTAGTTTTTCAAGCATTTAATACAAGTTCAACATAATTCGATCGCGCAATATGCGTAATTATATACATACCGAATGATTTCAATAATCAGTTATCATATAATTATAGAATGTAATTATAGCATAGAAAAGAGATAAGAAGAAATATTAAAATAAAGATTTGTAACATGTGATGTAAAATGAAATGAGAGAGAGAATGAACAATTGATCGAGCGAACAAATGAAAGAATGAGCGAGAGCAAGGGGAATGAATGTGAAAAATTGGGACAAAAAGTGGCCTTGGGGTTACTTTAACAGTTTCAATTCTTCGTTTCCATGAATTTTTAGCAATCGAATGAAATTCAAGCGCACGCTGGTATAGATTTAATTTCTCTAAGTCTTGTATCTTAAGTCGCAATTATCAATCAAACTTTTTTTTTTGTAACTATATCGCTTTATTAAAATTTCTATTTCAAAATAGAAACATATACAACATATATAACGTATATGTGAAACTTTTATTAAAATATTAGGAAAAAAAAAAAAAAATAAGTAACGTATTCCTGAGGCCACCAAACAAATTGAATTAGTGTATAAAAATAAAAATGGAAATTGAAGCAACACGAATTTGTTGCCCTTTATAATACTAGATGAAATGATAAAAAAAAAAGAGAGAGAAGTAATATCAATAATTCAACAATATTTATATGCAAAATTTATGAATATAGCACATTTGTACATGATTAATGCTCTTTGCTGCACTCCAATTCCCGTCCAAGTATTTAAAAAATTATTTAATATTTTTTTATTATAATCTTTTTTTTCTTTTTCTCTTTGTTTTTTTGTTTTTTTTTTTTCTTCTATCGATGGATCTTTAATTGAAATTAATTATTTAATTATTAAACTTTAACGAATTTATTTTAAAGATGTTTATTTTAATTTTTATATTACGGAGGGCAGTAAATAGCTGATAGAAAGTGAATAAAGATATTATTTAAAATAATTTTAAGAAGCAATAATAGTAATAAATTCGTATTAATAAATGTATTAAAATTGCCTTGTACATGTTGTATCAATTTATTTCTAAATCCTCTATTCAAAGTAATGTGTATTCGTTGTACATTCTTTTTTATCAAAACCTTATACACAATTTGGTTTATTTCATACAATATATGCATTTAGATGGACGTTTTTTTCCCATCAATTGTCATTAATTAACATAATAGTATTTTAAAACTCATTAATAAGTATAAAAAAATAATAATAATAAATTTTAAAGTTTAAATAGAAGTTCAAATAATTTCAATAAGATTTTATATCTTCAACTTTTTAATATCAATTCGTCATTTCCCTGATAACACCAATTTTTCGCAATAGATGTGCAATAATTATAGAATGGTGGTGCTTAAACGTATGAATTGAATTTGGCTAAATTTGATTTGATGATTTATCATATTTAGTGTTTGTTAGCAACTACCTTTGTTTTGTTATTTCAGCCCCATGGACCCATCCGTACCTCCCAAGCACCCAGTAGTGAGGTACGTTGCTATATGCCATAATACCATGATCCACGCATTCTAATTTCACAATTTATATCCTTTTCTTACGTTCTTATATTCTTTTTTCATTTTTGTTTTTTATTTTTTTTTTCTTTTTTTATTTCTTTTTATTGCTTTCTATTTTTTCTTCCTCTCTTTTTTTCTTTTTTTTTCTTTCATTTTTCGTTCGTTACTATAATCATTCGATTCTTCTTCTTTTTGCTTAGATTATTACTTTTTATTGAAGCTTAATCACAATGTAAATTCACGCCATTCCTGTAATATAATATATAGAATAAATTGGCGTCTTTTTCTGTAAAGCAACACGTTTCTTATTTGAAAAATAATGTTTGACATATATTGAATAATACAAAAAACACCGATATATATTTAATTATCGTTCATTTGTCTTCGTCGCAAAACAAATGCACAATTTAGGTAAGGCGTAATAATTACAATTTCAATTAATTTATTAACTTATATTATAATATAAATTTTGTTTTGTAATAATCCACTAAATGATCTTTATAAAATTCTTCATCCTCGACATAGATTCTAAAAGCCAAATTATTCTATCATCCTTAAGGTTCAAAAAATTTTTTGTGAAAAACGCGGAAAAATATTTTAAAATTATTAGCTTGAATGAAAATTAGTTTTAAAACACAGAATTTAAAAAAAAACAAACATTTTGAATACCATAATGTCCATAATTTTAATACAAATTTTATTTGTATTAATTTTAAATAGTTGTAAATAAGTATCGAGGTTTTAAAAAAAAATATAAATGTAAGTAGTCTTTATATTTTTACGAAATGATGTTTTTTTGACACATATTTTATACACAATATCTAATTTTTGAAGAAAATATATATTTTTGAAGAAAAAAAATGTCGGAATACTTTTTAATTCGAATGGGTTGAAAAATAATAATTGGCAGCATGTGCATGATATTTTGTCATTATGATTATTATTCTCTGTGCCGTAACTACTTAATTAATACCAATAAAATTGTTCAATAGGACATTTATTTTTTATGTATAATATTTAATTTTTTTTAATTTTTTATTGTTTAATTTTTAAAAAAATTTTCTCTTTGCTCGTTTTTAAATATTCACTTCAATTCTAATTTAATAAAATAAATTGTAACGATTCGTATTGATTTTGATTTTTTCTTTTTCTGTTTCTCCTATTTTCTCATGTTTTTTCCCCTATAATTTAATAATAGTATTAAGAAAATATTAAACTTTTTGTCAATCGAGAATTATTTAAAAATTAAACGATAAAAAGTTATAAGAAAATAAACTTTACGTGTAGAAAGTTCGCAATACAACAATTTTGTTAATGTTGATTATGGCATTGACAAATAGACAAAGTAATGATTGTATGGTGGCAAAATATTATGCACATGTTATCGATTACTATTTTTTAATTAAAATAATAGAATAGTGTTCAATAACTAATTCTTACGATCATTTTTTCTCCAGAAATGTATATAAAATTTGGTATTGTATTAGAAATTTATATCAAATAAACATCTTTTCATAAAAAATCAAAATTGCGTAAAAACTATTCTCTACTAAAAAGAAGGAATGCAATCAGAATAGGAGAGGAAAGCTTCATACACATTTTTTGTTCTAATCTGCTATTTATCAATATGGACATATATATTAATACAATTACATGACAGAGAAAAGCATTTTCAATAGTTAAGAAAATAATAATGTGTATATGAGTAAAGTGAGATATACTATATATTAATATTATATTAATAATTTAAATAATTAATAGTTTCGAAAATATTTCAATTTAATATCTGTCATGACTCATTTTTAAAATAATTTCATAAATAACAATAATTATATTTTATTTGTACATCAAAATTCCTTTATTCACGATTTTGAATGTTTAATCTCCCATTATATATATATATATATAAATAGTATATATGAGTTATCAGGAATCACATGTAATCTCCAAAAACAAAATCAAGGATAGATATAGATATAGTACTAATCTTACCGAAAGACCTCTTGCTTTTCTACTATTTCGCGAGACTTTTCTAATAATAATACAATATTCATTTTTTTTTATTTTGATGTTCATTTAAAATTATTTAAAATTATAAATAATTATAATTTAACAATATTATATTCAACTTTTTTATTATTTTTTTAAATTAATTTGAAATTTTTAGTTTTCATAATATTTTTAATATTTTTGTCAAAAATCATGTATTTTTTGAAAATTGAAGATAGAACAATTTCTAGATTTGTGTTTAGAGCGAAGAATTCTACAAGAATCATTCAATGAATATTGCAAAATGGAAAATAAATTCTTTTTTTTTTTTTGTTGGACAGTATTATCCATATATGAATATTCCGAATAATCAAATACGCATATACGTTTAAAAATTTGTTACATAAAGATAAAATATTTTTAATTCACAATTTCGAACATTTTCCTTATTCTTTTTCTCCTTTCCTTGTCTTCTCCTTTTCGATAAA
Source organism: Apis florea (assembly GCF_048593485.1). NCBI lineage: Eukaryota > Metazoa > Arthropoda > Insecta > Hymenoptera > Apidae > Apis > Apis florea. The sequence continues at coordinate 393,220 of NW_028256864.1, read as the reverse complement.
TTTATCTATCTATCTTAATATTTTTAACAATTATCTTTCTTTCTCTCTTTTTCAATTTATCTCCAATTCTTTAAATTATTACACGTTGGATCGAGGAAACGACTTTATTCATAATCGCGCGAATTCATCTCAAAAAAAAAAAAAAAAAAAAAACGAGATGAGAAAAAAAAGTGTGTAACAGATTTATAGATAGCAGAGAATTCAATATAATGCATTCAAAATTATGCATACTCATAAATAAAACAAAATGAAATGAAGCTAAAGAAAAAGTAAGAAAAAGTCAAGAAAAGGAAGAAAATACTATAAAATTGTGATATTTATTATTTAAAATTCAAAACTTTTGTGGATTTTTAAATACAGCTTATATACAATATATAGTATTATATGTATAGAATTTTTCTCGGTAATAGTTTTTAATTTCCACTAATGTATCAATATACATGTATGCACATAACTTGCATGTCACATGTCTTCTGTTGCATTCTTCAACAATCAACTAATTTCCAAATCTTAATGCACATTATTTATCAACTCAATTGAAATATTAATTAATTTAAACCATTAATTTAGAGTAAATAAGGATACAGACAATAATAAAAGTGATCGATATATTCAATCTTAAAAATTTATATATGAATGATACATAATTTACAACGAACAGATTTAAAATATATTTTTGTTTCAGTGGTGCAACTACTAACGATGAGCAAGTTAAGCCACGCAGTCTACGTTTCACTTGGAGTATGAAAACTACGAGTAGTCGAGATCCAAACGAAATTATGTCCGAAATTCGAAAGGTATTATACTCAATTCGTTATAAAATAAATAAATAAAAAAAAAAAAGAAAAAGAAAATATTTTGTGAAAATGTGTGTTTCGAAATGATAATATCAAGTAACAGAGTACAGAAAGAAAAATTTTTATCATCAATCAAATTTTCTAGGTATTGGATGCCAATAAATGTCAGTACGAACAACGTGAAAGGTTTCTGCTGCTATGTGCGCATGGTGACGCAGCGACAGATAGCCAAGTACAATGGGAAATCGAAGTTTGCAAACTGCCACGACTTTCTTTGAACGGAGTACGTTTCAAACGGATCTCAGGCACTTCAATTGGCTTCAAAAATATTGCTAGCAAGATAGCAAATGAGCTCAAGCTGTGACTGCCGACAACAGGCGCCCTATCCACCCGCGCCAATCCATAACGTTCTCATGATCGATGACACGGATTCACAGTTACCGACAACTTTCATTTTTCCTTCTTCTGGGACTTTGACCTTCTCGATGATATCAATACCGATACAGATATCGATACCGATACCGATACCGATACCGATACCGATACCAATACCGATACCGATACCAATACCAATACCAATACCAATATCCATACATATACACATACCAATAATGATTCCGATTCTGGTTCTAGTTCCAATCTTCATTCCGAAACCAATACACGAGAGATATTCGTTTAAAACAATTCTCTCTATCCCGTCCCAGTTGAACAGCGAAAGTAACGTCGGCAGAATCGAACTTTCACCGATCATCGATCATCGATCTTTGATTTATCAAGCATTACATCATCCCGTTACTTATTCGGAAGCCTCGAAAAAACTGTGATCCGTGACCGTTGAACGCGCGCATATTCAAATACTCCCGAGTGCCAAAACAAAATCAAGCAGTCGGTTTTTCGTGAAATCGTCTAGATATGGAATAATACAATGGGAAGATTGGGAGTGAATGAAGAAGGTGGTGCTGATCGGACAGAAACGTGAAAAAATTCAAATGAGATTCCACAGAAGGAAGAAAAGAGAAGAGGCTAAAAGAAGAAGAAAAAAAAAAGATAATACGAAAAGATACGAATTGATCGTATCGCGCGACAAATTGTTATCGGTCGATATGATCGATCTCTAATAATTTAACATTCTTCTTATCGATACGCAAAAAAAAAACGATGTTTGAAATCTTCTCGATATCGAGAATATCATTCGCGTCGTCGTATCAATTGTCGAATTATGCTCATTTTCTGTACTCTCTCAATCACGCCGAAACGGTTGCTATCAACTTAAATACTACGCGTTTACAGTATTATATATTCCAAGCAATTTTCTTGATGTTATAACACGGTTATCTCCGGTGAAATTGACAAAATTATTATTTTTTAGTTATTTAAGCCAATCTTATATTCGCGTCTTCTACATAATTATATTTGATCTTTTTTTATTTTATTAATTTCTCTTTCCTTTTACAAAATTTCTAATTTCTCTCTCACAAAAAATATTGTTTTATTTTAATTGTGCCTAATAATGCGTATCAATAAAGTATAAACTTTCTTCTAATGAGCGAGGAAAGGGATATAGAACCTGTTGGCAAGAGTGGAAGGAAAGACGAGATGAGTGGAAAATAGTGTACATGAATAAAAGCTCTTTAAAAATAAAGATATTTATAAGTGGGGCGTTCGATCGAATGCATTATGCATTCTATGTCAAGAGTCTTTCTTTTCGCAACGTTAATTTTTCAAATTACGTTTTTTATATACATATATAAGGGGCACTCAAGTAAACAAGTGATCTGTTTGTACATAATCAATCAAATTATTCGAAAAAAGTGTAAAGGAATATATAGGAATATAACTTCTATCTGTAATGAAAACATCTTTATACATTTGTCATTCGTTGAATATTGAAAAAAATTCAAAATATTATTCAAACGTAATCCACGCACCACCTTTCTAAATATTTTTAAGATATCTTACTTTTTTATCTATATTATAAGTTTAAAGCTATCTCATACCATAGGCATTAGTCAAATTAATTATGTAACGCGTTATTATTATTAATTATTAATTATTAATTATTAATTATTGTTGTTATTATATTTTTATTTTTATTAATAGTATACAAATAACGTTACGACATAATGTTGAACGTAAAAAAAAAAAAAACAAAATAGAGAAAAAGGAGTTAATTATCATTACTTAAAGATTATTATCAATCGAATTTACTCGTATCTCGCGCGAATAATGATGCAAGTACTTTTTTCCGAAACAATTCCGGGATATACCTAGCACGATATGCACGAGCGCACGACATCGTCGATAACGAGATCTGTTATTTCTACGAAAGATACTATGTAAGATTATATTTAAATATTGTAATTGGCTATACACTACTACGCTGTTTAACCCTTCATTCGCAAATGTATCCGCGGTTGAATGAACTTACATTAGAAATTATTATAAACGTAGAGGCGACTAGAGAGACTTGGTGTACATACATAATACAATATACGAAGGTACTAAATTAACCAAATAAATAAAGCCTCACATTAAGAATGCAAATAAGAAATTAAAGACGGCGAAAGAGAGAGAAGAAAAAAAAAATAGATCGATAGAAAAAAAAAAAAGATGAAAAGAGGAAGGAAAAAAGAAGAAAAAGTGTAAACAAAACGAAAGAAAAGAAAGAGAGAAAATTCGTATTGCGATCTTTTTATATTTGCCTAAAATTAATCGTCTACGTTAAACAAAAGGCAATGACTAATTTATTTAAATAAATGCAAAACTCAAATCATTTTTTCACATTTTTAACACGAATTAAACAAACACACAACCGTGCCTCCAAATGTCGAATAAAATCTTGATTTTTCGATTCGATGAAACGTTCATTGTCCAGCACATGTTTTGGTGTATGGTTCTTTCAAGTTGCCGGAAACGACCGATAACGACCAAATATTGTTATCAATGATCTGTGACCATGTTATTCTCGTAAAACGAATTCGCAGAAACTAAGTTTTCGATTAACTATTATACATATAGTGTTTAAGCGTAACATCGTGAATATTTTTCGTGAATCTTTTATTATAAGTTGCAAACAAGATTCGTTTGTCATTCGTCATTCGACTAGTCATCGATAAAGCTTCGTTTCGAAGTGATATCCGTATTGAACTTCTCGATGCGAATAATTCTGCAATGTCGGACACAATTTTGAATTATGATAATGCAACGGAATAGAAGATCTTTATGACAAATTGAATTGCTGTCCAAACTACTATTTGAAAACTTTTTCTATGTCAATTTCTTCCTGAATAAAAAAAAAAACAAAAAAAGCAAAAAGAAAAAATAAAAAGAACAAATGAAAAAAGGAGGATCCTGAAAGAAAGTAGACATAGGAAAATAAAGGGCAGTAAAGGAAAAAAAATAAATTCTGTTCACAATGATCATGCATGTCAATGAAACAGTACTGTGTATAATTCCGAATGCAATCGTCGTTATACAAAAAAAGACAGGATACTGTAGAAAATTGTATCTTTACCATAGCAATTATGAATTAATGTTACAAAATAAGATCTTTCAGTAGCGTTAATGATATATCCCTGTAAAATGCAAGTAGGCGAGGAAACGGTACTTTATTGTAACGATATAAATACACATTCATTCATTCATTCGCACGCTCGCCGCTCGTTACTCGCTTGCTTCATCAAATAATATGATTGATGCTTAAGAAGAAGATTCAACTTTGAGAATATTGGCTAAGTGAATCGTAAGATGCAGAAGCTGAACGGATGACACATTAGCGATTCGAAACGGCGAGCGCATGCTTGTGTTGCGCGTTTACCCCGATCGCGTCGCACTAGCAAAATGCTTATGTGATTTTTCTATTATATAATTAGTAAAACAATAGAGAAAGAAAGAAATATCGAATTTAATATGGTCCAGTCCGATTCGGTTCGGTTCAGTTCGGTTCGGTTCGGTTCGGTTCGGTTCGGTTCGGTTCGATTCGGTTCAGTTCGGTTAGGTTTAGTTCGGTTCGGTTCGGTACGGTACGGTATGGTACGATTCGGTTCGGTTCGATTCGATTCGGTTTGGTTCGATTCGTCATCCATCCAGTGACATCACTTTGCCCTGCACGCACACATATTCACACATTCACACATGCAACATACACGTGACAATTTGTAGATAGATACGTACATACAGCTTTGCTAAGTGTTTTCTGGTGATCGGTATTTAGCCAACAAAATGTAGCAAAAATATTTATAATAAAATGGTAACACACATTGTTTCCCAATTCAGATTCCTTTCAAAATTGTATATGTGCAATAGGGTAAATATTCTATCCTTTTTAAATAATTTTTTAACATACCATAATGTTCTGTGATATAATCCCACGAACAAAAATAATAAGAAATTAAAAACAAATCAAAGATAAAATTGAAAAACATTAATATATATTTCTTTATTTTTTATTTATAAATTCACGTTTTCATTGCGAATATCCAAACCTTTCTGAATCAATTTTTGATGATTTTCCATTTAAGCTACTTAAGTTATATACGCCCCACATTATTATGATTAATAATTTTTTTCTAAGAAGTATGTTTTATAATATTTTAAAATAAATATAAAAATATATATATCATAATTATCAAGAAAAAGATGAAGAGATAAAATTTAAAATGCAAAAAAAAATATAACTACAAATTTTTTCAAAGATTTCATAATGAATTTCAAATAGCGTGGGATGTATGTAACCTACGCGAGTGTGTTAATATATTTTCTATAAAAATATAAAAATCACTTTTTCTATATTTATTGATGTAAAAAAAAAAATTTATTTTGAGGCAAAACAAAACACATAATTTGCCAAAGAATAATATTATGTCAAAATTTTTAAAATTTGTGTTAATTTCTAATATTATTATAATATTGTCTATCAATCTTTAAAAATATCCGCTTCTTTTGTGTAATACTTTGTCTTTTCTTCTAGTCTTCTTTATTCTATGTTAAAACGGAAAAATTAAATGTAATATTAGGGTCTATCTAAAAAAACATAAATTTGTTAAAAATTATTTATTTTTAAAAATATTGATTTTTTCATTTTGATACAAATTTTTTAATTATTACATTATATTTCGTTTAAATATGTTAATTGATTTTTAATTTAGAGCGCTTAAAATAATTTAATTTTAAAGATTTTGTATACATATCGTATTATACATATATGTTTTCTTCACTACTTTGTCGCCATTTGTCTATCTATCAAGTGTCTAAAGGAAACGTAACTAGCAATTATTTCTGATGCATGATGACAACACGAGCTTGCGGTTTTGTTATATTTCGGCGTATTCAAGGAATGGTCGAATTTCTTTTGATGCAAGTTTCTTACGGCGAACATCATTGGACACCACCGAAAGGTTTGTCACATCGTTCATTCTTTAGCAACTTTACTTTAGAATCTAACCTAAAAAAAAAAATAAAACATTTTTTGTATAAAACTTAAAAATTATTTATTTTGATAACTTATTATATTTTATTTATAGGTCATGTTGATCCTGGTGAATCGGATATGGAAAGCGCACTACGTGAAACGCAAGAGGAAGCAGGTTTTTTACCTAGTGATTTAATTATATTCGAAGATGCAAAACAAGAATTAAATTACGAAGTGAATGGAAAACCGAAAATTGTTGTTTATTGGCTAGCAGAATTAGTAAATATTGACAAACCTATTCAATTGTCGCATGAACATCAAGCATTTAAATGGCTTCCACTTCAAGAAGCTTGTTCTATAGCAAAATATCAAGATATGCAAAATACATTAAAAAATTTTAATGAATATATACTAAAATATCTTTCTTAATATAATATTTCTATAAATCTTGATACTATTATTAATTTTGTTATATTTTTATCTTTTAATATGATAAAAATATGATAAAAATATCTTTTTTTTCATTTTTCATTTTTTTATATGTTTTTTTCGACAGTTTTTTTGTGTTATAAATATATTTTTTAATATATAAATTAATACAATAATCGAATTCATTATTATTAGTTCATTATTTTATCATAATGAACTTTATAATGTAAACTATAAAATATTATAGTATAAACAAAATTCAAATTCGATTATAATTTTTATGAAAATTGATCATATAGATATATTAATAATAATAAATTGTTGTTTTTGATGGTTGCATGATATTATTTAATGAATGCATTAAGAATTTCTTTCTAAGTCATATATTTTAATTGATATTTATATATATGTAATGAATTACATTTCAATAATTATTTCAGTAAAAATATTTCAATTAATAGCCTCTATAATTTTTTATAAAATTCTTTAAATGTCTTCTAAAATAAAGAACATTTTCAACACATAATATTTTATTATTCAAAAAACAAGTATAAGAAAATATATGCAGAATATAAAAACGAATCAACTGTAAAAAGTAATTTTTAAAATTTAGAGATGAAAATATTAATCTAAAAAATATATCTCAAATGTTCAATCGAACATTTTAAATTCTAATAAAATTTTAATCGATGATTATTTAACAATACGAGAAAAAATTAAATATATATAATTAAATATATATAATGTCCCAAAAAAAAAAAAACATTCATTAACTGAAGATTTCTGAAGTAATTTTAAGTAATATTTTCATTCATACAAAAACTTTTATTAACAAGTTATTAATAAAAAATGCTGGCCAATTACAAAATGCATAATCAATCGAATAGCTACGTACTATCGATCAAGTATGAATGAGTTCAAAAAACATATTTTGAAAAAAATTGAATGTTGAATGTAATAAATATTTTTTTATCGATAAAAAATTATATCAAATTACACTTATATCAAACATTTTCTTTGAGATATATTGCTTATTCATGTTTGATTCACCGAATATAGCCAATACACAATGTTTTTAATAAAATTAATATATGTTAACAACTTGTTAACAAAGCGAAAAACGAAAGTTTTTGCAAAAGAAAATATTGCTTGAAATTATTTCAGGAATCTCCAATTTACGGATGTTTCAATATTTTTAGAACAATTTAGAACATTTTTGAGAATATTTATATTCCCGAGATATACAATATTATTTAAAATATTATATATATATATAAATATATATATAAAATAATTATTTTACAGAATCTTTAAATATACAATTTTAAATAATATTGTATATCTCGAGATAATCATGACATATATATATATTTAAAATTATATATTTAGAGATTTTGTAAGATAATTATTTTTTGTAAGATGAAAATTGTGTAAAATGATTAAAATTTAAAATATAATAAAATTTGTATTAATATTCAATAAATTAAACAAAATTTGTCGTTACACAGATGAAATGATATTAATGAATTATCAATATCATATAGAAAAAATAAAATATAATTTTATATGTACAAATATAATAATAAATATAATTTTTCCTATTAATATTTTGTTGGATAATGCATTATCCATAAACATACACGTTTTCAATGCGTATTCAATTGTAATCAGAGTATAAATCTTATTTAATTTTTACGAAATTCGGAAATTATTTTTTCTTGCAGAACTTTTTTTAGATTTTCCGTAATTCTAATGTCGTATAATCTTAATTTTTTGTGTAATTCATTTTAAATGTATTCAATTATATAATATTAAAAAATTAGAGAAAAAGGAGAAAGGCATTTGAATAATTTTAAAGCAATTATATAATAATCAATTTTTCATTATAAATTATGACAAAATATCCATTTTCTCCATAAAATATCTATTAATTTTTAGATTATTTTTCAATATATTTCATTATATTCAATATATTTCGTTATAAATAAATATTAAATTTGTCAATAAATAATTAATGCTAAATTTCCAACTGGATTTGAATATAGCTCCATATAGCTTTAGATTATTTGAAATTCACAGATTCAATAAATTTAATTTATCATTCGAATCAAAAATGTTAAATTTCAACTCATTTATAAAAATTATATTTTTTTTAAAAAGAAAAATTTTTTATACATTTTTTAATTAGCATCTTCTTTTATTCTATAAATTTATGAATAATTTCTTCTAAACCATGATTCTGTTGTGATAATTAACATATGTATGTAATATGTATGTAATATTTCTTAATATTCTTCTAATAATTGAATTGCTTATTTTTGTATTCAAATATTTTAATATACTAATTTAGAATGCATTAACTTAAAATCAACTTTAATTTTTCTGAGAATAAATTTTTCATTTCTCATTCATTTAAGTTCTTATCAAATCAATATGTGATTCTTTTTTTAATATTTTTTTTATAATATTTTATGATATTCTACTTCGATTAATTTTATTATAGTTTTTTTTATTTTTATAATAATAAATAATTAATTTTCATTATTGTAGTTTGTCTCAATTACAATAATAACTATTTCTTTTATTTCACTGAAATGTATAAATACATTTATAATATATAAATAAATATAACACATAGAATATTCAATAACACATAGTTATTTCAATAACATTTGTTACCGAGAATTTATCAAGAATTTAAATAAATGAAAAAATTTTATATTTCATATTTATACTGTTACTACTAACTTTTATTAACATCTAAGTTTCTTATACAACAAATTTTTTTTTAATTAATTACATATCATTAAGATTTAATTATTTAATACAATTTTTATATTTTATATAAAATAAAATCACTAAATGATCGATTTTAATTTAAAATTTTTAAATAACATGCATTATATACGCAATTTTGATCATTCGATATTTAATAAATTAAATTTAATAATAAATCGAATTTCTGTTTGTGATTTGCTACTAAAATAATATTAAAGAAATGTATTTTTAGAATAATATTATTGATGACAAAAAATGGAAGTTTATAACAAGGATATCAAACTTATTATAATCATAAATTATTTATTTAGCAAGAAGAATCACGCAGATTATTATGTATAATATATATATACATTATTAATTATTCTAATTTTTAAATTTCACAATTTTTTTATGAAAGACTGAAAATAACAGAAGATTATAAATCAAAATGAAAGATTTATTTAAGTAGTTGATTACATAATTGATTAAATTATATATAGCTACTTAAATATAAATAAATAAGTACAAACAAATTTTAAAAATGGAACAAATTTATGTTATAATCCAATAATTATAGACAAGATTACCAAACGCGAGGTCTAGATTTATCTAATTTTTATGATCTAATATCTATTCTAATAGGGAATAATAGGGGAGGAAAAAGCTAATTGCTTGAAATGGAGAGAATAATATTGACATACTAGTTATATACCAAATGATATTCTATCACATTTCTTTAAATTTAAATTTAGATTTTAAGTAATATTTCTTTTTCTTATGATTTGCGATATTAAATTTCATAACTTTCGTTATGATAGTAACACTACAATATCAAATTTAGTATCATAATAATGCGACGACGATAAAAATCATAAAAGTTACAATTTAATTTCGCATGAAAATATATGTTAATATGTTTGCGCCCCAATAGGCAGTATGAAAATCAAGTTTTCTCTATCTTTTTTTTTCTCTCTCTCTTCTATATTTTAAGGAATATAGTAGGAAGAATTCACAAGTGGAAAGAAGAATCACATGCGAGTCATCGGTTATCTATAGAGAAATTAATGATGGAAATTTCTTTTGAATTATAATTATAACATGCATTATAACAAGAATAATTAATAATATTCACTGTTCAATTTTGATTCAACGGTTGCTTTATTATTTATTTTATTTTTGCATTTAGCGGATCCGAAGGATTGTCAAGTATGTATGTATAAACAGAATTCAATTTCTCTTCAATCGTGTTAATACATTATACTAAAAGTTTTTTATTAATATTTCAAAAATAATAATAAAAATCTGAAGCTAAGATTTTATATTCAGAATTCAGAGCTTCTTCCTTCTTTTGTCTCCCTCAAAATTTCAGTGTTTTCTTTGACCAAAAGTGCGTATTTTCTCCTTTTCTTTTTCTCGATGTATTTTAATTTCATTGTTTATGAGCGGAGAAAAGAAGATATAGCCATAACTGCTAATTGATAATATAGTCCTTGAGTTTTATCTGATATTGTCTAGAGCATTATCTGAAGCATTATTATTGAATTAGAAAAAAAATAATACAAATAATAAATATTTTTTTATTCAAAATTAATATCAATATTTGATTTTAAATTGTCAAAGTCATTTATATTAATTATAAAAGATCTTATTGTATTATCTAATACAATAATACTATAATATAATTTAACTCTCAAAATTTATTTTCAATTTTGTTTACAATATGATTTTATAATATATATTTTATAATATATATAATACATGTCTTATAATATACATTTTGTTTAATATTCGTAACGAATATTATTATGTTTATAACTTCGTAAAATAAATTTATCATTTTTTTTTTCTTGAAATTTAAATGTTGCATTCTTCATTGCATATTTTTTTATTTAAGTCTATGTCAATTTTATAGAATTAATTTACAATGATACAATGAAAATTGAAGAATGCTAATGATTTTCATTTTCGTTTTTGTCATCTCATCTACGGTAATAATATATGGTAATAATAAATTTTATATTTTATTGCTTCATATAATTCAATTCAATTTTGTATCATATATTCAGCAAATATAACATTTTTGAAACGCCAAATATTTTTTATGTTTTCTTTTTTCTTTTTCCATAAATATATTCTCAATTTTCCGCGTGTAATACACATTATTCATTATAATAATAATACACTTTTTAAGTTTTTCTAATATTTTTGAAAACCATATTTTAAATGATGTTGAATTCATATTCTTATAATAAACTCAAAATATCAGGTACAAAATTTTTCTCTACCAATATATACGATGATTTCCTTGACAAAAAAATTTTTCAATTCGATTGAATTAAATATCTATATAAAAATATTGGATGAAAAAAAATTATATTTAAATTCTACCATTTTTTTTATAGCCAATATTTTTTATAGCCAATATTGATCCAGATTTCGTTATATACATATATTATATACATATATAATACATATACGAAGAATATGGAAATATTAATATATATATTATATGACAATTATTCTTTCTGAATTGCTTTAATTTTCTTAGATACACTTTTCACCATATAATAATTTTGTTGCTATCATTTTGTTGCGTTATTCATTTTGTCATCGCGTAAATTTAAATTTCATATTTTTCAATAATTTGTGAAATGAATTTTTTTTTTACATTTCATAAAATATTGTCAACATTAACTTCTTTTAAAACTTTCCGAATTATCATAAAAAAAAAATTAATGAATAATAAGTCTGATTGCATTTTTACCAAAATCATTCACTTTATCATTAATTTTTAAGTGGTACTTTGTTCTTTTTAGAGATGACATTTTTCTTACTACAATTTCTTTGTATATTCTTTGTATATTCCATAAATTGAGTTAACATTACAAAATCAAATAAAATACAATAAACAATAAAATGCAATGATTTTTTGTAAAAATTTCTGTAATATTTGCAATCGCTGTTATTATGCTATCAATGTTTTTTTTTTCTCTAATTCATTTTTAACACAATTTTTTTTCATTCGTAAGATATTTTTGTTGAATGTTTTTTATTTTAAATGTTAACATATTTTTTCGTTTAAAATCCGAATTATTCATAGATATTTTTACAGAAAATTTATAAAAAATCAAATAAAAATTTAAAAAATATAAGCAGATAATCAATGTGTAGTATATGAAATTTGTTTATTAACTACAAATTTCTCGCTTATATTAAAAATGAATTTCAGAAAAAGCAAGAAAAAGTTTACTAATCAAAAAATAAAAAAACTATAAAAGAATTATAATTGGTCAGAATCATAAAGAAAACTTTCAGTAAATCTATCACTGTCTGTGTGATATCTTTATAAATTTTTATACATTATGTAGTAAATCTTCCAATTCTTCTAATATTTCAAAGAAAAATTAAATCGTTTGATGAAAATTTAATAAATTTTTTAAAAAGTTATTCAATTATAAAGAATATTAGAATATATACTTATATAGCAGAGCATATATATTCTACTCAAAAGAAAGATGATCACTTTGGAATTAATCAATCAGATAATTATTCAGAAAAAAAATATGTTGTAGAAATCAATGTTTTAAACAACTTTTTCTTTTAATGTAACATAGCATATCCATATAGCAAAAATCATCGAAATCGTTCAAGATTCTGTATTCTGAATAATTACCAAATTGAATTACTATTTAAATTCCTATAATATTAATTTTTAATTCAAAAATATATAATTAAAAATTTAATTTAAAAATATATTCATTATTATATTCATTATATTCCTGTGATTTTGTTGAGATTAAATATAATTACAATGATTTTAAATTCATGAATTTAATTCCTTATCATGTTTTTATCATATCTTTCAATATGTTTCAATATCATTTGTTCTCTCTCAATTATACATTTTCTTTTTTTGTCTAACTGTCTAAAAAAAATTGACTGAAAAGTTGTCGAATAAAATTGTGAAATTCAATCATTTTATTAATAAAGAATCGCATATCATTTTTATAATTGATAGAGATAAATTCCTGATTATGCTGCCATTTATACAAACATTACATATATATTTCCAAAAAAATGTCAATATAATGTAAAAATTTTCCAAATAATAATGAATTCATTTGATAACTATACAATTAACTATATTTTAATCTAATTAAATCCAATTTAATCTACAATTAAACTAATTAATTTTTAAAAATTTCAAGAATCTAAAAAATGCAATTTAAAAGATAAAAACTATAAGCTTTATTCTAAAATTATATAGGATTTTTATTCATATTATTGTTTCACATTTATTTTAAAAGTATCATAATTTTTAAAAATTTTTACGATCATATTTAATACAACAAATTTTAATAAATAAGAAGTGCAAATTTAATATTGCAATTTTCATCAAAAAATTTAAAAATACTAATTTAGTCCAAATCTAAGATTTAAATTTTTTTATAATTTTTTTATACAATATTTAATACAATATGACATTGATATTTTAATTTATATTTTTATATTTCATATTATAATATAAATTACAATTTACATTTCATATATATATATATATATATATATATATATATATATATATATTCATAATTTAAATCTCTGAAGAAACAATATATGATGAATAACAAATTTTTTGATATTTTAAAAAGAATTTTATATTTGAAAATTTGATAAAAAATTGTCTTTTTTACAAAGTTAATGTCATAAAATTTATTTAATCAAAATTGCAAAATAAATAAAATAAATAACAAATAAATATTATCTTTTTTACAAAGTTAATGTCATAAAATTTATTTAATCAAAATTGCAAAATAAATACATATAAAAAAATAAAAATAAGATAAATTAAAACTTATTATTATTACCATATAATTATGTATAATTATGTATAATTTAGTAACATAGAAAATTTCAATTATTTCAAATATTTGAAGGTATTTTATTTAAAAAAAATATACTCATTATTTTTGGTTAATAAAAACTTTTTGTCTTAACTTATGTATAGAATCTCAAAATTCTTGTATGTAATAATTTGGATTATTATTTTTAAAAATAGAAATTCACTTTTGTATTTATAATGAATAGAAATAAATATAAAAAAATTAAAAACATATATTCAATATATATTGCTGAAAAATTTTTATTAAATTAAAATTTTATTTTATTATTTAATTTTATTAGAAGCCTTTTTCTCTATCAAATTTTCAAATTTTGTATAAATCATGAAGATTTTCTTAAAATTTTATAAATTAATAATATTATGAAATATCAATATGATATTGTTACGTTTCTGCATAAAAGAATTAATCTGTAATATATATTAATGTCCAAATAATTGATAATATTCTTCATAATGAACAATTTTTATTCACAATTATATTATATTCTAAATTGTTTTTAATAAAAAAATAAAAAAAATTTATTTTTTTTAATGATAAAATTACTTTCTAAATATTTATTAATATTTTTACAACATGTATATCATAATTTTTATTTTTTGTAAATTATTCAATAAATTTCTAAAAATATTATTTTACATATTATTTTTTTGTTGAAATTAATTATTATACTTTTTATATCTAAAACTACTATATTTATTTAATATTATTTTTAATAATATTATTAAAATATTAGAATAAATATTAATAATAATAAATATTAGAAATTTTATTTTTTTTATTAACTTGTATACTAAATTTTTAAAAGCTATAATTCTATATATAATTTGAATTTGGTTGAAATTTACTTTATATTAATATTTATTCAAATTAATATAAATATTTTAAAATTTTAATTAAGCATTACATTATATAATATAGCATTATATTATACAAATTATTATTTAAACATTACAATTTTAAATACTCAAAGTTTATATTAAAAAAAAAGTTTATATTTTAATATTTATGTATTAATTTATATATTTTTAGATTAATTTTCTAAGAAAAAAGTTAATTATACCTCATCTTTCTTATCACAAAATTAAAATAGGATTCAAGTTTTCAACAAAACGATGTCATTAATTACTTATTATTATATTATTTGATATTAATATATTTATATTAATATCAAATTGTAGTTTTAATCAAATTTCTTTATATTTATTATAAATTTATAAAAATTCAAAAATTGAAAATAGGGCTTGATATTTATAAAATGCTGATTTGCTTTGTCAAAATGCGCGGGATATTCAAAATAAAAATTTAATTTTTGCTATTCGATATTTTTTATTTATAAAATTATTTTGACATTTCTCATATTCAGTTTATAATAAATTAATTTTAAAAAATTGTTAATAATAAAATACTTGTTTTTAGATTTTTCACAAGAAATACTTAAACAAGATATATTTTATATTCACATCTGCTCAGCTATTTTCAAAGAATCCGCCTTCATTTTATTTATCGATACATTGAAGCAGATATACAAAATTTACAATGTAATAAAGCCAAGTTCATGCAATAATATAATAATATATATTTCATGCTTTTAAGTTGGTACATAACCCAAAATATGTTATGTATAATTATTTTATAACTTAGTAATATAAACTTGTTGTTTCGATTTAAACACTACATAAATACATAAGAAATATGATTAATCCACTACAAAAGTTATTTTCTTTCTTAAAATATTGGTATTTTAGATACATGCTTGTTACGGAATTATACATGGTTGAAGAATGGGAAAGAAACTTTATCAGTATCCTTTCTAAAATGTACATAAAAATTAAAGTCTATTCAAAAAATATTACAATGTATAATTTTATATATTTAAAAAATAGTAACAAATTACCATAATAAAACATTTGAAAATTAATTTATTATTCCTATAATACATATAGATATATTTTTTGTTGTACTCTTCTTTTTCTTTTTTGTATTCAATTGTAAAATAGTATTACCAATTATACAGTACATATTATATTCAAAAACAATAATATTTTAATTGTATTTATTTTAAGAAAAACAACAATTTATTCTTGCATTTTAATTAAAAAAATTTAAAACATAATTAACATTGTATGGTGAAAGTAATAGTAAATTCGTATTCAAAGTTACATATAATTTTTGCATTTTAAAATGAATTAATATAATTTATTAACGAAATATCTTTATTCAAAACCATATGTATATTCTATTATATAATTAAATATTAAATATTCAATTAACTAATAATTGTAGTAACTCATTTTTTTATATTTAATAATAATATATGCTTTGTTACATAAGAAAAACCCTTCACAAAGTGAAATATATTTGATAATTAAATTCCTTTCAAAATTCAAAATAATTATTTATGTAAGATATTTTGTAATAATAATAATAAATATACAGAGCAAGTACAAATTTAAAATTAGCAAATATATTTTAGTATAACATACCACAACGGTATTGGATTTCAGATATTTTTAATTATTTTTTATTATATCAACTAAATTATATTTGAAATGAATATCAATTAATTTAATTACAAATGAACGTTAAAAATAATATAAGAAAAATTTAATCACTAAATTATAGGATATAATATGCAGTGTATTTCTACTTATCATTAATGAAATTTTAATTTATTTATTTATAATATTTTTAATTTATTTATAATATTAATGAAAATATTAGAAATGATGAAATGAAAATGACAACTATTATTTTAATTATGCTAATATTTCGTTTTATGTAGAATATGTATAATTTGTTATTACAGTTTATTAATATTATGATTTTTTTTGTTAAATGCTAAGTGCCTTCAAAAATAATTCCAATATCTTTAATATTATGATATTATATATAAAGAAATAATTTCAAATCGAACTTTCTAAAATTGCTTAAATTGATTATCCATAATATTCATAATTGCATATGCATAAGAAATATAATTATAATCGCAAATATGTGATACGTAAGTAAAATAATAATATTTTATTTGATATTATAATGTGAAGAAAATAAAGGACGGATTATATTTGAAACAAAAAAAAATATTGTTTTTTAAATTTTGTAACATTTACGAAAAATCAATTACAGTTTTTATATTATTATTCCGTGCAGTGATTTTAATTCTACTATTATATATACACCACATATCACTGTAATAAAGTAGTAAATACGAATGTAAAGTCAATAAAATAATGCCTGATAAACTCTATTAAATATTAATACAGAGATTTATATTAAAGGTAAATATGATATGGATCTTCCATCTGATTGTAAGTCGTTTTCAGTATCTAATCGTCTAACCCGTACTCTTTGCTTGTAATGATATTCCTTGAGATAACTTTTAAGCGTCTTTGGTAATTGTAACTTATTAATACCGTCATATGTCGTCCGTGTAGTAATTACTGCTCGACATAAATGTTGTAAAGGAAAAGCAAAATTTCGATGAAATGGTATCGTAAGCATAGGTTCAAAAAACATAGAACATGATGGATGTTTATAATGCTCAATTAAACCACATACCTGAAAAAAAATACACGAAATTTCGAATATCTATATAATGTATTTTCTATATTTAATTTTAAAAATAAAAATACCGTTTCCGAAGCATAAACTCCTGGATCATGTGAATCAAAACTAAATTTATGATTCCATTGCTCGATTCGAGCATGTAGTGATCGACCATATTTTCGAAAACTAACAGAAAAAATAAACTCTTCTTGGGCCGAATCACGTAACAAAAATGTACCTTCTTGTTTACCCTCTAATAAACGTTCAGCTTCATATCTATCCATTTTACCCCAATAGAAAGAACAAGCTGTAATTGATCTAAGATCTGGCACAAGACAATGAACATAATCAACCTATTAAAAAAATTAAAAATATAAATATCAATTAACAATAACCAATTTATTCTTTTCTATGTTCAAATGGAAATAATCAATTAATTTACCTGAGTATGTGCTGGCCTTTCAATGTTCGGAATTAATGTAAAATCAATTTGTGATAAGGCTGTGAGAGCAGCAGCTTGTATACCAGCATGTGCTTGGAATAAAGCTGCTAAACTGTCTACTGTTATTCCATTTGGATGTACTTGAATTCCAGAAGGATAATTAGGCTTATAACCAGGAGGAGGTTCAACACCTTCCTCCATTTCTCGTGCACGTTGTAATCGTGCTCTTTTATCACAATCCTATAATGAAATATTAAAATAATTATATATATATAATGAATAAATTATTGAATTGAAATATTAATAATACATACTTCCATTGGAAACTCTTCTGGATTAAATCTTGAAAGATTAATTATAGGACTGGGTGGAAGTGGTCCAAGTATTGGACTTTGAGGAGCAGATCGGCTATTAAATATAACACTAGTTCCCATAGAATGTTCTTCAGTTCTTCTATAACCAGTGCAAACACAATCTAAATTATTATTTCCCTGACCAGGAATAATATCTGTACTTTTAGAATTTTTATTTTTAGCACAGTTAAATTTTAACACCCAATTACTTCGTTTTTTCTTCGAAGACAAAATATGAGTACATACTGGATTTTGATCTTTATTACGTTGTTTACCTAAAAAAATTAAATTTTATACATTGTACTATTAAAATTCATAAAAAAAATAAATATTAAAAAACACAAAAGATATATTTTTACCTTTCCTCTTTCCAAATGATAAAGTTTTAGAAGATCTCCTTAAAGAAGGATTTATAGGACTATCTTCAGAACTACTACTAGTATTACTACTTCCAGAACTGCTGCAACATGCCTCTTGTTGTTTAAAACATATCTCTCTATTAAAATTTCCATTACTACAAATTTGTTTTGAATTCTGTGCCTCAATTGGTTGACTATATAAAGTTTCAAATCTAGAATTATGATTATCTAGATCTAAATTTACATGATCATTATCCAAACTTCTATCTGCTTTACATTCTTCATGAAGAATTAAACTTAAATTTAATGTAGATACATTTCCATTATTTTCATTTCCATTATGTAAATTTTCTATATCATCTTGATTCATTATTTCTAATTGTGTTGGTTGTATAACATTACATGTTTCAGAAGATTGCCTTTCATTGTCCATTCTAAAAAATTCTTTGAGACTAGCGAAATGCTGTCCCATTATTGAATGGATTGACAGGCATCTTATTGCCCTCAAAAGTATTTCATTTTCATTTTTTTTTTTAATAAAAATATTATAAACACTATTACATTATGAATGGTATATATACCATTATATCATGTTACATAAATATACTAATCAATAGGAAGTTTTGATTATCTACAACAAAATATATTATTTTTAAATAAAAAAAATAAAATATTTTAAAAATATTATAATAAAAAATATCTTATCTTAAAATATATAAACTAATAATTAATTTAAATAATTATTATAACAATAATTTAAATAATTATGATTCTTTATAAAATATATTGTATTTATATAATATCGTAAATTAATTATTTAAATTATAATTCAAAATTTAATATAAAACAAATTTTTTTTACAAACATAAATTCAATTTTAAACACAAAAGTATATAAACACAAATATATATATATACATATTTACAGCGTATAAAAATTTTAATGCATGTCTTCACAAAACTATTGAAAGAAATTATTCAGACGTTTATAATGAGCATTTCCTAATGGCAGCTACTTGAAACACGTTCAAACAAGTCTTGATAACTTTTTCTTATTAATTTAGGCATATATATCAACAGATATTTTTAACTTTCACCAAAGAATATATTTTACAATATAAATAGATTGATATTTTAATATATTATACACTTTTCTCTGAAATTAATATAATAAAGGAATTAAAATTGTCAAAACATTACTGTATAGTCAGCCATTTTCCCTAACTGATTCTCTCTCGTGAATCATTGGTAAAATACAAATTAGATAGTATCCCACATATCGAAAAAAAAAGATACTGAAATGAATGCATAAATGCGTAAATAAATTACAGTATATTATTATAGATTATAAATAATTATAAATAATTATAAATAATTATAAATAATTATAAATATATAAATATTCATAATATTTAATAGTTATAAATATTTTTAGTTATTATATATTTAGCAAAAGAAAAAGATTAAATACATAAAAATTAAATATAATACATAACATTTTTTATTTTATTAAAAAATCTCCATAATTAATAATCTTTTATTAAAATCTCCATATTAGTATATTTTTACACGTGACAAAAAAAAAAGAAAAATAATGAATTTGTACATTGTTTGAAGTATTGTTGCAACAAAAAAATCTTTTTAAAATAAAATAATTAAATTTAATAATGGAAATTAAAAAAAACACAATTTTAATAACCGGATTTGGTCCATTTGGTAATCATATTATTAATGCCAGTTGGGAAGCGGTAAAGGAATTAAGTAAATTATGCGTTAATTCAAAAAAGATGAAAGATATTGATATAATCGTGAAAGAGATTCCAGTTTCGTATGAAGATGTTATCATGTATATACCTAAATTTTGGAAAGAATATAAACCTATAGTAAATTTCAATTTATACAGTTATATTTTGAGATTCTATATATAAATAATTTATTTTTTTGCTTTTGTTTCTTATTAGGCAGTTTTACATGTAGGAGTAAGTTATAAAGCACAATGTTTGACTATAGAATGTTGTGCTCATAGTAATGGTTATTTAAAACCAGATATATTTAATAAATGTCCAGATGAAAGTAATATTAAATCAGAAGTTTTGGAAACTGAAATTAATGTTACACAAATCTGTAATATAATTAATCAAAATTCAAATGAAACAAGATGTCATGCTTGTATTTCATATGATGCAGGAAGATATTTATGCGAATATATATTTTATAAATCTCTACAAATTTCATCTGAAAGAACATTATTTGTTCATGTTCCTGATTTTGCTCAATATTCAAGTATACAAACTGCAAAAGGTTTATTCAATATCTTGTATTATATAATTAAAAATATAAAACAAAAATAAAAATAATAAATTTTAAATGTAAATGTATAATTCAAATAATTTACATATATAATATGTAATGTTTATTCTTAATAAAAATTAACAAATTTATATAAAATATCAAAAATTCTTATAATTTATTACTCATGATATACTTGAATCTTCTTTATTCATTTTAAATATTCTAAAATGTTATAAATCAAACAAAACTTGAAATTATTTTTTAAAATTTTTATTTTTTTATCTAATAAGATTTATTTTTTTTAGACTTATTATTAAAAAACTTTTTTTAATAAGAAACGAAATATTTAATAAGAAACAAGATATTTAAAAATTAAAATTTTAGTTATATCTAAATAGACATGATATACAAAGATACACAAATATTTTGTGCAAAATTAATATACATATACATTATATATAATATATTTATAAATATTTTTGTTTCATCTATGATCCTCCATGTTGAAATCTAGTACGTGCTGGTGGAATATTGTATCTAAGTTCTAGAAATTCTGGTTTTCTAATCAAAGATGCTACATGACCCATTTGAATTGTACAATCAGGATTTAAATTTGGAGGTAATAATGTACATTCTCGTTCCAAAATACAAGCCAATCCTTCTAAAAGTTCTACAAATCCCATTGATGCTGCAGCTCTACGTAATCGATTTACTTCCTATATAAAAATATAAATATTATAGATTATAAAGTTTATAATTAATTTGAGGAGATATATCTTACCTTATAAAAATTTTGAGTTTTTTCAGGTAATTTTCTTGCATGTCTTAAAATTTTTTGAATATCTGACTGTAAACCAATTTGACGAATCCAAGAAGGTGCATTTTGAGTATAACTTCTTTTTTCATTTGGTCTAACTGGAAAACTAATAATCGCACCTTTGGCTGCATCAATAGGACCTAAATTGCTAAAATTACCTAACCAAGGTACAACATCTAAACCTGGCTCCAATACTGTTAACATTAGGTTTGACTTCTTTTTTGTATCTGCCCATGAATATATAAAACCATACCATTCATTATTTAGTAAACAAAGAGCTACCATATTTTCAACCTATAAGAAATATCAATTTTATAATTTCAGAAAAGTAAAAAATTGAATTCATTTAAATGTAACCTTTAAAGCTCCATGTAACAGCACACAAAAGGATGGTACTTTCCCTTCATCTCCATTCTCATCTGTATCTGAATCTTCTTCTAAAGATATTCCTTGCATACTTGAATTTTTTTCTGTAGATAATGGCAGTACTAAATGTCTAGATATAGCACTAGGACTGCCAACATCTGCTACTGATATAAATCCACAAATTTCTATAGTTTTTGATATTATTAAACCAGATACTAATTCAAAATCAGTCTTTTTAGTATATGCCTAAAATAATAAATAAACATACTTTCATTTATCAAACTCTAATTTAATTTATTTCTTCATTTATATTATTTAGTATTATTTTACCATAGGTGCTGGTGAAAGAAGTATACGAGAGCCTAAATTTCCACATTTCAAATATCCTTGAAAAGATACATAATTAGTTTCTGCTAATTTTTGAAAACAAGCTGTAATTGAATGTTTTGAAATTGGTGTTTCAGGAATTAACACTATACTATCACCACCAGCAAGTTCAACTAATCGTTGATATAATGGTAAAGCAATATGTAAACCAGCATCTAATAAAAAAATAACATCTAATAATAAAATCTAATAATAAAATAACATTGAAATTAATAAATGCAAAAAAAAATATTTAAATATCATATGATCATATTTTGACATACCTTGCTGTGATGAAATACATACAACACTTAGTTTTCCTGGATAAGGAAAAGGTAATGGAAATAGATTTATGTCTCTTGTTACATTTAAAGAATTCAAAGAATCAGCTAAAGACATTGGTCCTACACCAGGATTACCATCAGTAATTAAC
The DNA here is from genome assembly GCF_048593485.1 of Apis florea. Taxonomy (NCBI): domain Eukaryota; kingdom Metazoa; phylum Arthropoda; class Insecta; order Hymenoptera; family Apidae; genus Apis; species Apis florea. Next base: position 369,947 of record NW_028256864.1, on the reverse strand, counting down.
ACTACTTGACAGGCAGTAGTATTACCCCATTCTGCCATAATAACATTGTTAACACCATGAAGAGCAGTTTCAATGCAAGTTTTGTCACATTCCTCAATATATTGTAATTTTGAACGTATACTATCATAATCACGAGTGAATGGACAAATAACTTCATATAATGATGAAAATACAACCTAAATTAGAAAACAAATAATATAATGATTTGAAATTAATGAAATAATAATATTATTTATTATTAGAAATAGAACTTACTAAAGCGACGAATTCCAATTTTGAATTCGTTTGTAAATAATGTAATAATGCATTTATTCCATGTACAGCTAAATGATGTCTTGTTAATTGTTCATTTTGATTATTTTCACCAGACACATTTCCTAATATCGGACGTCTCATTGATAAAGATACATCTAATGCTATAACTGTTGGCATTTTAATATATTTATATATTTATATTAACAAAAATTTTAGTTCCGTTTACATAATATAATGATTTTCCAGATTTATTTCTTTAAATATTTGTTAGTTAAAATATAATAGTACATATTAATTATTATTCGAAAATTTCAGGTTAGAATATCGTATATTTTCATACATCCAAGTACATATATTATATACATATTCCTTCGTAAACATTTCTGAATTTAATCATTTATAATCAAATAAACTATATTATTATAATTTTATTTTTTAATATTATTTTCTTCTTATTTTTTTTTTTTTTGAGTTTTTCTTTAGATATAATTCATTATTTTTATAAAAATAAAATATAAAATTTATTCAATTAATATTTAAAATTGAAAATTAAAAATAATAAACAAGACAATTAATATAAATAATTATCTTTCAAAAATTATTTCTATGTATATAATATATAACTATTATGTTATACTTATATGTTAATATATAACTATTATGTTTTTAAAAATAGTGCATTATATAGTAATTTTATTATAATTAGAGTTATAATTAAAATTTATAGTTTTATTACATTTAAAGTTTGAAATTGAATATACAAAATCTTTTCTATTGGAAATAATAACATTTTGAGTATTATATTTTTTTTATAATTCTTCCAATCATTTTAATCAACATAGATGTTTCATAACAAATAAATAAAATAAATAAAAATTTTTATTATTTATTAATTTTTTTATTTACATTCGATAAAAAAATATATTGTTTATTTTAAAACACATTATTATAAAATAAGTTATTATTGCATTATTTATTTTATATATATAAAATATTGATAAAATTTTTTATATATAATCTCAAGACAAATTTTAAATATATATAACTTTCAAATGTGTGCGTCAATGATTACGTACTACGAGATTACGATAAAAAAAACAAATAATTGACGCTTCTTTTTCGATCTATTTCTCATACATATACTTGTAATGACTTCAACAGCTATTCTAAATTTTAGAGTTAATTTTATAATATAAATTGAAATGTATAATACAATTGAAAATCTAATCCACAGAAATATTTAATGTAAAATGCATCTGTGTTTCATTATCTATACAATTATTTCTTTACGTTGTATTTTATCTGTAAATTCGTGGCATTTACGAAATAAACAAATATCTCCCATTATATTTGGTAACTATTTTTTTTACATCATAATATGATAATAATATATATTTTAAATATTAAAATTAATATGATTAGTTTAAAAGTTCCAGGTGATGGTGGTAGTCAAATTGAAGCAAAACTCAATAAAACAAAAGTGGTACATTATTTATGTGAAAAAGTATCTACCGAATATTTTAATCTCTGGTTAAATTTAGAATTACTTGTACCAGTTATTATAGATTGCTGGGTAATTTTATTTTATATTTTTTATATTTTTCATGATATGTGAGATAAATAAAAATATTATATTTTAGATTGATAATATGAAATTAATTTATGATAATGTTACAAGAACAACAAGAAATCAAGATGGTGTTGATATACGTATACCAGGTTGGGGTGATCCATTTGTTGTTGAATATTTAGATCCAAGTAAAGCTTCTCCTGGAGTATATTTTAATGATATTGGTAATATGTTGGTTAATGAGCTTGGATATGTTAGGAATCATTCTATACGAGGTGCACCATATGATTTTAGAAGAGCACCTAGTATGTATATATGTATATATATATTTACATATTAATTATATTATATTACAAAATATTGTTTTAAATTTATAATTCATAATTGAAAAAATTTTCATTTTTAGATGAAAATGAAATATTTTTTAATAAATTAAAAAATTTAATTGAAGAAACATATAATATTAATAAACAAATACCTGTGACATTATTAGCACACAGTATGGGTGGACCAATGTCACTTATATTTTTGCAACGTCAAACTCAAAAGTGGAAAGACAAATACATTAATTGTTTAATTACTCTTTCAGCTGTTTGGGGTGGTAGTGTTAAAGCACTTAAAGTTTTCGCAATTGGTATAAAATATTATTAATATATTGTATTATAATATATAAAAATGTACTTTTATAATTATTTTATAATTATAGGAGATGATTTAGGTGCATATCTTTTACGCCAAAGTATTCTTAAAGATGAACAAATAACTAATCCTAGTTTAGGTTGGTTATTACCATCACGATTATTTTGGAAAGATACAGAAATATTAGTACAATCAGAACAAAAAAACTATACATTATTGACATTACAAGATTATCTAATGTAAGATATAATATATGTAGATAATGATTCATATCATTAATTACTACTTAATAATATTTAGTAATTATTATTTATTTTAATTATTCATTATTAATAATATTTATATTTATTTATTTAATCAATAATTTTCTTACACTATTAAAAATAACATTATAGAGATATAAATGTTCCAAATGGTTGGGAATTTAGAAAAGATAATGAAAAATATCAATTAAATTTTACTGCACCAAAAGTTGAAGTGCATTGTCTATATGGAAGTGGTATAGATACAGTGCAAAGGTATTTAATTGTATTCTAACCAAATTAGTAATAAGCTATAAATTTTTTCCGATATTTATTATATCTTATATAATATAATACACTATTATATAAATAATACATTTTAAACTGTTAGATTATATTATAAACCTGGTACATCAATAGAAGGAATTCCTCAATTAATTCCTGGTGATGGCGATGGTACTGTAAATTTAAGAAGTTTAGAGGGTTGTAAATATTGGCAAGGTAAACAAAAACAAAAAGTTTATTCTCAAGTCTTCCCTAATGTAAATCATATGGATATTCTTAAAAATAGTAATGTCTTGAGTTATATTAGAACTCTTTTAAAAGTATGATGTTATTTATATTTTTTCATGTATAATTTTTAGTATAATAATCAAATTAAATATTTAAATTATAATAAATTATATAAATATGATAATAATATCTTCTGATAAGAAGTTGTAATTAGAAATAATATTATATCAATTATACATATTTATAGAACAATTATATATATTTATATTCTATTAATTATATACAAATGTATAGAATTATTAGTATGTTTTAAAATAGATTATTAATATTTTTTTTATCTACAGCTATATAAGTACAAAGATATTTTATTTATATTTTTCATTATTTTATTTATATATTTGAATATAATTTTGAATATTTTTATTATTTATATATTTGAATATAATTTTGCTATTAAATTTAAATGTTTAAATTTTTTACATATAGAAATTCTATTTAGTAATTACAATTTATTATAAATATATTTAATACATTTAAATATTTATATATATTATATATATATATTAAATATATAAATATATTTAAATAAATTTAAAGAACTTATTTTTGACCTTCTCTGTATAATAAGAATTTTTTAGCACACTTTATATCAATATTTCAAATAAAAATTTATTGAATATATATAATTATATGATTTCAATTTATGAATATATTTTATAATTTAACATTTAAATTTTTTAATGATAATAAATTTTTTAAAAATACAAATTGTTTATAACAAATTTTATTACAATAAAATTTTAATAAAAATTATAAAATAAACAAATATTTATTATTATAATTAAAACTATTAATATATGAACATAAAATTATATTTTTTATTTTATTATTGTAGAAAGTCGATTCTTTTTTGCAAATTTGTATATATATATTCGTATATACATATATCATACAGAAACTTAATATATTCATAATATATCTTTGAAGAATTCTTTAATTCTTTGATTCTAAAATATCTTTGATTCTAGAAGAGAAAATAAACACAAAAATTGGTATAAAAAAATATCGGTTGAAGATTATTTATTAAATTATAGAAAATTTAAATATAACTGTCTCATTTTATTTCAATTTTTCTTTTTTCATTTATAAACGCAAATTTAATAAATAATTTTCAACAAATGTTTATATATTAAATTTGTATTTATTTTAATCTAATCGATTTTTCAAAGATATCTCACGAATATATTAATAAATAAGAATTATTCATTTATTAAATTTATTTTTTAATGACTCATTTATAAACAGTCCATAAACAATTTTTTACTTTTCTGAAAAAAAATAAATACTCTTTTGAATTGTATTATTTTTGAAATATATATTAATTTTTATCTATTGAATTATATACATGCTATAAATTTCATCGAAATCGGTTAATGTTGCTATAAGCTACAAACATTAAAAATAATGAAAATCAATTTTTCATGACTAATTTTTCATGTCTAAAATTTAAAGATTTTTTGCTTGTTTCTGCCTCAACCGATTCCAATAAATTTTGTATATATAATAAATATATAAATATATATTGTATATTTTACTAACTTAAAATGATAAAAAGAAATTTTAAACTTTTATTAAAGATTCAGATTAAAAAAAATATTTTTCATTATTTTCTTTGCAATTCCAAATTGTAATTTTTTCAAAAATTTTTTACACATCATCTAGTAAACTAATCCATTTAACTCTTTGAAAAATTCAAATCATTAAGCCCAATTTTAAAAAAATTATTATGTTTTAAAGAGCATACTAATAATTTTTTAATTGATTGTATATATTACATAAATTTGCAATATATTGTAAAGAAAAAATTAATTTAAACAACAAATATATCTTTCACGTTAAAAATTTTTTTTAATGTTTCAAAATATACATATAGATATTTTTATTTTGCAAGCATATTTGTATGCTTCCTCTTACTCACGTTCACCTATCTTGAAAAGTCTTTGTTTACACTTATTTTTGACACTAAATAAATGTGCACAAAATATTCATGTCAACTTTAAAGAACACAGCATAAAGGCAGCATAGGAATGCTCAAGATGCTCCTTATTCAGAAATACATTCAGAAATAAATTCATTTAATCGCTGATTTATAATAATATCAACGATTTTATGATATTATTATTTCACTATATTTGTGTGCCCAATAATTTATTTTATTATTTACCAAGCTAATGGTATATAAATAAAATGGAATTTTGCTTATAGGACACATAAATCAATCTATTATTTAAATAGATTAAATTTATTTAATGTCAGTTAAGGCCAGATGAAGATCTTAAAAAGGCATATAATCCTAAGGCCAAAATTGTTACTACTGTGATTGTTTTGTAGCTTCTGATACGGTATGGTATCCTTGGTACTAATTGCACAATTCTAAGTTGACGTTGTTTTTCTCTCTCTTGACGACTTGCTTCTGCTTTTGCTTTCCATTCTTGTTCTTTAAATTTTCGTTTTTGGTCGTATTCTCTAACGTCGTTATTTATAGATTCAGGAGGATATTGACGATATAAATTTTTAGCTTCAACAAGTAGTTTCTCAAAAGGTAAATCATCAGGCAGCTATAAATAAAAAGTATTTTAATATTAAATGAATAATATAGCTACAATTTTATTTCAATCATATTATCAATGTTAAACATTACTTACAGTACATAAAACTTTATGTGTATGACCCATATCTGGTGTAGTATTAAAAATTTCTGTTGCTCTATGTGCTACAATCACAGTACTTAGATAAAGAGGCATTAATGGTGGACTACCAAGAAAATAATCAAATAATCTGTGTAGCAGCTTTCTATTTTCTGCATATTTGTGCGCATACCATGTTGTATATTCAGCCAATGCAAAATGTGGAAATAATTCTACACTGTAATAAAAAAATAAATTCAATAGATGATTTATCTACAAATAATTATATAAAATATATATTTGTTATACAAACTTTTCCAAATGTTCTAATAAAGTGGGATGTACTCTTTCTAAAAGTGCAAATATATAAAATAATTCTTGATTTACTTTTTCCATTGTCTTCTCCATAAATCTTTCAAGAAATTCTAAAGAAATGCTCTCAAGTACATGCAAACCTTTTTCTAAGCCCATGACGAGAAGAACAGTTGCTGCTATATCATTATAACCCTGGTAATAACTAAGTACGTATTATTTTATTTTGAATTATCAATATATATTTGTTTACAGAAAATGTTTCAAAAATTATAATAAAATAAAAATATTGCATAATATATTAAATGTATATAATACTAACTTTAGCATAGAATGTTTATGGAGAACCCAACACATTATTTGAGTCAATTGTTCATGAAAGTCATCTATTTCATGTTGTGTAGCATTTTGTGAGATATGACTTCCACTACGTGCAACATCCTTCAAAATTTGTTGGTAGACTTCATTTGGTATATGATTATGTATAGTTTCTAATCCAGTTATAGAAAAATTATTTTCTTCTGAGAGTCGCAATAGTTTTGGCCATAGAATCCTTCGTATCTCATCTACAAATAATCTTTATGACTTCAAGATTTAATTATGAAGTATAAAATCATTTTCAATAAGAAACCTATAATTTTATGTTTTATTATTTTGAGTAAGATTGTACAAATTTTCACTTAATAAATGTATAAAAACAAATTACACTATATTATCCATATAAGGATTCCTTCTTTATAATAATACATGATCATATTAATGAAATACCATGAACTAAACCCTCACTGCTGCAACCAAGTAGTTTGAGTTCTCCTAATGTCAAATTTGGATTAACGATGCTTCCTCGAATAACGCTTATCTTGATCCGTTCTGTATTAGTCAATATGTCTGTATCATCAAAATTATATTCTAATGAACTGTTATCGTCTTCATGATTCAACACTCCGTTTTGTTTACCTGACGAACTAAAGTTTGCGATGTCAGGTATTCGTGGTATAATATCATCGTACCATGCTTTTGTAGAATCTGACATTCTTACGAGAGGTATATTATTTTTGGAATCAGAAGTTTCCTCTTCCTTTGATACGAGATTTATGGTTTCGATTACATTTCTTCGTCTAAGTTTCAGGTTATGATTTTCAATAGGAATTGACATTTCCGTAAACGTTTCTGGAACACTAGAATCTAAAGATATTTCGTCTTCTTTGTGCTCCATATTACTCGACGAAACAAATTTATACAAAAAAATTTTCAAAATATTTCATTGTACAAAAAATTTACTGAAAACTCCCGGAACATTTGACAGAACAATGACAGTCTGTCAAGAAACATGCATTGGTTACCGTCACTAATTCGTAAGAGAATTCAATTGCTTATCAACTGAAATTGAATAGACATTGACGTGGCTTATCATTTTCTTTGCTTTCATACACCACAGAAAAGATATAAAATAGATATGTTACGCAGTTTGGGGCCTTAGAAGCATTTTAGCATTTTAATTATTTCTAATATCATTGATTTAATATAAAATAATATTATAATCCAAATAAAACATAAACGCAGACTTGTTCGCGACTACAAGGAAAATCAAAACAAACCTAACATTACATATAACGAATGTCAATAAATACAAAACTTCATATGTTATGTTTACAATTATAAAATATAAAAATTTATATTTTACTATACTTTCATATAATTATTATAATATATTTTAATTTTGATTATTATTTACTGTAATAGATAAATATAGATTATTATATATATATATATATATATATATATGTATATAATTATATTTCAAATCAGTAACATTAAAACTAATACAAAATATTTTTAAACTTAATATATATGATCGAAATTTTTATCGAGTGATAGGTCTATATTATATATAATTGTGATGTAACTTAATGTTCGCTTATGTCGCTTCAGTCGTTGTATCATTATTGAGTGGTATTGTAAGTATACTTAAAGATCATATTACGATTTATTGCAATAAGAAATATATATTGTGAAATTAATATTTTTGCCCGGAAGGTTATAATTAAAATTAAAAGAATGGCCAATGCTCTGTACAATTTCATTTTTAAAAGATCCTCTACATTTACCATAGCTATTATAGCTAGTAGTTTTTTCTTTGAACGAGCATTTGATCTAATTTCGAATGAAATGTTCGAACAGATTAATAAGGGGGTATGTATTTATATAAAAAATATTGTTCAATATTAACAATATTATAAACATATATTTAAAAATACATTAATTCTTTATATAATAAATTGCATAGAAGAATAGTTATTTGATTTTTTATTTTCTATTGTTATGTATATAATTTCATATTTAAAATATATTTTATGTTTTTAAAAATTTAATAATATTGTTTAGTACTATGATATTAATGATACAACTTAAATATGATTTAATATTTATTTTTCATAATGTTATTATATGAAATTTTATTAATTTTAAGAAAAAACTATTACATAATATGTTAATTGTTAGATTTTATAATAATAATAAAAAATAGTAATTTTTAAAAATAATATCCATTTATATTTTTTGTTTCAGAAACTTTGGAAAGATATTAAGAATCAATATGAAAACAAGTAATGAAAAATATTAATTGTATTATATTAGATATATATATATTACATAGGTATGATATATTCCTATAATTATATAAATAAACAATTTATTCAATGTGACAAATATATTTTCAAATAATATTATTATTATTATTTTTAATTTTATTTGTTTAATAGAAAAAAATAATTTATGTTGTTGATAAATTTTAAATATATTAAAATTTTCAATTATAAGAAAGAAAAAATTTCACAATATCAAATTCAAATAATCATTAAAATGATTCAATGAAATGATAAAAAAATAATGTTGTTGCAAACATTAAATAAATAATCATAAAGATTTGTTAATTTTATTTCCTATATGAAACTAATTTTATAAATCATTTTGAAAGAATAAAATTTTTGGTTTAATTAATTAATATTCTTTCTTCATTTATTTTTAATATTTTATAATATATTTAATTATTTATATATTTAATTATTATATATTTAATTAATTAAATATATTAAATACACATTTGAAAATATTTTAGTTAAATTTTCATTAAATAAAAATATATTGTCTCCAATATTCAAATATATAATATATTATATTTAATATATATTATATATAATATAATATAATATAATATAAAATTTTAATATATTTAATATATAAAATTATATTAAATATATAAGATTAATTTTAATATTAATTTTTAATTCTAATAATACAATTCTAATAATACATACATATTTTTTTATTATTTATATATATATATTAATAAATAGATTTGTATTTCATAAAATACATATTTCAACATTAGGATATAAAAATTGTTATTTCATATTTGTTTCATTGAATTATTTTAATCAATATTCTTTGAAATAAATAACTAAAATTAAAAAACAGATATGTATTAAGTGTAAGATTATGTATTTAAAAATATAACAAAAGAAGTCATATTGCATATTATCTATCGAATCAATTCATTGATTTTATGGGTATTTTGCAATTTTGTGATTTTATATATATGTTTGTCTTGATTTATTATTTAATTTTCATTTATTTATAATTATGAATCAATTTAGATATTATTTTGATTAAAAATCTTATATAATCAAAACTATTATTTATTATGTTGTGTATGTTTTTTTATAATGTATTCTTTCAATATCATATTATTAAAATTGTTTTAAGCAATTCTTTCTAGCTTACAACTTTAAGCAAAAAATATAAAAATAAAAATCTAATTTATTTAAATTTAATCATCATATATGAGCAATTAAATAATTTTGACAATGATAACAAAAAATGTAAATACAAAATTGAAAATTTTTACATTTTACATTATGAGAAAAAAGAATCATGTAATATATATTATATATTTTTTATATAATAAATATATAATTTATTTGACATAATGTCATATCTGTCATGTCTTTAAAAATATGATATTAAAAGAATATATCAAATAAAAAAATATATATTATCAATAGTTTATGTTTTATGTCTTATGTGTATTAAAAATTTGCATTTTTATCTTATCTATATAAAATATATATTGAAAATATTTCAATTTTTGATATTTAAATTTGTTTGAAAGATTAAATCTAAAAATTACTACATTAATATTAATATTTTATATTAATATATTATTTTATATTAATAACTTTTATTTTGTTTATTGTGAAGATAAAAGACCATTGCCATTGCCATAAATTATAAAAAAAAAGTATAATAATATTATGAGACTTAAAATATAATGTAAGAAAAAGTCAGGTATAATTTTTATTAAGTATGCCTAAAAAACGAAATTTTAATGTGGCATACAGCAATTAAATACCAATTAAATGCATAATTGCAATAATGCATAAATGCAAACAATGCATAAAATATAAAAAAAAGAAAGATATATTTTATTAAATACTTTTAATATAAGACTATTTATGCAATATTTTAAAAATATACTTTAAAATATTATTATTTAATATTATTATTTGCTATTCTGGTAATAATATGGAAAGAATTTATTCCATATAATTATAATAATAATAATAATCAAATCACATTGATACTTATGTTATATTAAATTAGCATTTTGGTTGAAAATTATTTATATACAAATAAAAAAAATTAACTTTTTGATATTAATTCTAAATTTAGATGATGATTCTTGCTAATAATTTATTTTTATTTTATTTTTATATTATCCATTGTGTCAAGAGGATTCATAATCTTGCCGATATAAATAATTGTTCCACTGGATTCATCTTCGATATAAAATAAAAATGGATGATTAGCATGAAATGTTTCATCCTGGTTTTTATTTCCAATTTCAATTTCTAGAAACAAATGGAAAAATAGATTATATATATTCCGTACATTTATAAATAAATAAAAAAAATAATTATATAGAAAGTGGTATATACTTTTTGATAATTATATCTGCTACTTTTCTGATTTCGATGATATATTGTATAAATCATCATCAAATTTTGAATAATTTTTTCCTTTGTATTTTAGCACCGCTTGAACTTAGTTTTCAAAATATTTGCAAAAAAAGAGTGCTACTATTATATAGAATTTTTTTTATATATATTTATACATATGTAAATTTGTCATTATTTATTATTTCTATAAATAATATTGTTTTGTATATTGTTTTTATAACATCGTAGCAAACAGTTCAAAATGTATAATGATCAAAAGATCAAAAAGTTTTTTCTTTATGATGTATTTAAAATATTTTAAATCTAATGCCGAGTTTGAACATTTTTTTGGATCCATGAAATGCAAAAATAAAATATAAAATAATTCCTTTGAATAATTAAAATTGAAATAATATTAAAAATAATACTGTGATTCATTATTAATTTTGATCATCTAAGAATTATTTTATATTTTATTTTTATATTTCATGAATCCAAAAGAATCTAATACTCGGTTCGATATTGAATTTGAGATATTTTTACTCATTGTAACTTCACTGTAATCCATGAGAAATTAGAGTTTTAGTCCATTCATTATATATTTTAGTTGTCATTATATATCATGTTTACTTTAATAGAGAATAAATAGTGGTCACACTTATGCAGCTGTAGATATATTAATATAAGAAGAATTCTATGTAATAACAGCAATTTTTTTGCAAAAAAAAATCTTGAAAACTAAGATTGAACAGCGATAATATCTATAATTAAATATCAATAATTACTGTGATATTTTAATATGTTATAAAAAACAATTTTTTCTTATATGTATAATGTTATAGTTTTGATATTTGCAAAAAAAGATTTATTGTTTATATTAATAGAAGAAAAGAGACGATCATACTTCGCATACACTGTCATGAACGCATATATATAAATAAAATTTTACCAATTTTTTTCCAAATATCTCGAAAACTATGAGAGATGGTTATATGTAAATAAATATTGTTTAAAAATTTCGACCTTTATGACATTTAAAAATCATCGAAATCAGTAAAGTATGCCTCTTTTTATAATCCTGAAAAACAATTCTAAGCATAGATAGAATAATAAGAAAAAAAAAAAATTTACCGGTAGCCACATAAGCTATAGTTCCATTCTCATTCATTTCGATTCCAACTTTTTGTAAAATACTCGAAACCTTAAGACGTTTTGAAGTTCGTTTGGTTTGAGCTATACCAGTTAACGTTGCAGTATCATCAAAAATATCGCGAATACGAAGCTAATAAAAAATAAAATATAAAAAATAAGAAACTGAACGCAAATTAATAGAAAGAAAGTGATAAGAAAATGAAAGAAAGTACTTCACGTAGAATGGGTTCCAAGTAGCTAGAAAAATCAAACTTGAATTTAGGAATTAAGACATCAACGGGCAAATCTTGCATCAGCCATACATATCGTGTTAATACAAAGGGATTAATTTTATTGATGAGTTGATCAATTCCGTTTAATATGCGTGGTAATAACAAATATATAGCGAACTGTCCCTAAAATAAGATAAAATAAAAAAAAAGGAAAGAAGAAGATAATAAATTATATACATCATATGGAATTCTTAAAATTTTGGCATCCAAGTCAGAAGATTCGATATAATGAAATCGTCCGTAAGCATGCATAATAGGTGTGTCTACAGTTCGATTATCAATTAAATGAAATTTGTCATTTTTTGTATTTTCTGGAGAAAAATATTTGCCACGCCACAATCCTTTAAAGAAAATAGTATTCACAATCAACATCAATGAATTTTTCACACTATTGTCTGAAAAAAAAGAAATTTATTTGATTATATAGTTTAAATAAAGTGCAATATTTGTGTATTTTTTAAAACAGAATAATTTTTGAATAACTAAAAAAAATTTCTTCGATTTCAATGATTTTTGGATATGTTATAAAGAATAAGATTTAAAATTTTTTCTTATGCATATAACTATTATTGGCTTTAGTTTTCGAAATATTTGAAAAAAAATTGTTACATAGAATTTCTATATGTTCATGGCTTCATATGCATAATCATGCAACTTATGTTATATAATATAATTATGGTGATAACAAATAAAAAATTAAAAATTTAAAAATACTTTCTCATAGATTATAGTGATATAAATTAAAAATATTTTGAATCCAATACCAAATTTAAGCATTCCGTGAATCTGAAACAATCTCTCGGATTTAAAACATTTTAAGCTCTCTATAATAATATAATATAATTTTTTGACTGATATATTCATTATATACTTGAATGTTAATGTGGTTATAGAAACAATATATAAACAATAGATAGTCGTAAATTTGGAATTTTAAGCATTAAAACATCGTGAAAAAAAAGTAACAATCATAATTTTTAATTTTTTATCTTAGTCTACAATGAAATTTAAAACATGCTTTTTATAAATTTAAGTTATATACATAAACTTTTACGGAAATCAATTAACATATAAAAAAGTATTGAAAAATGTAAAAATTTTTACATTTTAGAATACATTATAGAATTATATACAATTGTATTTCCGATTATTTCTTATTGCAATATTAATCGATTTTGATGAAATTTTAATGAATTTTGAACATATATATAATTTATTGAAATTTAAGCGAATTTTAAATCTTCATTATAGGTTTAGATAAAAAAATCATGACTTTTATTTTTTCACAATTCTAACTTATTATAATATTTTATATTAACATTTTTTTTATATGTTATATATTTTTATATGTATATATTTTTTTATATGATATGTTATCTACATAAGAATTAGTAAATTAATCCTTCTAACATTTCAAAAAAATTTAAATCGTTTGATTCAATTTTAAAAAAATTATTCCGTTTTAAAAAGTATATAAATACTTTTGTTCATCATTATAGTTATATTATTATTAACATCATTGTTATTTAATTCTTACCATCTTCTATTATTCGATCAATATTAGTATTGGTAACATTACTGACCCAGCTATTAATCGCCTTAACTACTGGCTGTGCGTCAGATAAATTCGCAATGATAACATCGGTGTTATAAAAGATTTTTACATTGGCTTCATATTGTTGTCTAACCGAAATATTTGAATCAATATAAATTCGCGTACCGATATTCAAAGTATTTGCTGTATAATTAGTCTGAGAAAATATAAGAAATATCAAATTTGATAGAAAAAACATTTATAATAACATTTTTGTATTTATTTTTTCATGTTTCTTAGCTTTGATTTTTACGCAATCAAAATTGCAAGAAATTTACCTGAAGTGATTGTAAAATATTAGAAAACTTTTTTCGTGTAGCATTTCGGGTACCAGGTAATTGCAATGTGTTAGCAAGTTCATATGCAGTTTCACCTTGAGCTCCTTCGTATAATAATACTAATGCAATTTTTAAAGATATTGGCGAAAGGATAACATTTTTAGAATATTTCTTGCTTATACTCTAATGCAAATAGAATGTCAGAATAAAAATAAATATATAGTATTTATATTATATAATTTTTTATATTATAATTATTTCATATACATTACTTTGAAAAATGTCCAATCAAAAATATTGAAACGTTCTCCTTGATAAGGTACAAAATCATTATTTTTATTATGGTTAATAATTTCATGATTAATATTCGTAGTCATATTTGTATCAAAAATAGATTGTGATTTCATTATCTCCGATTTACATTGTTTTAATGTGAGAATTGTTATATATGTAACTACCAGATAACCTGAAATTAAATAATATAATCATAAATAGTAATTATGACTTGCAAATATAATCATTTATTCATGATCAAATCAAAGAAAAAGAAAATTTTACTTGAACCAATAATCGTAAAAAATATTAGAATAAAATGTACCTTTTTGTTGTTCTATATTTTTTGTGCAGAAAAATTTATATACTTGCAAAATTGCTTTTGATCATTATATAATTTAGCAGTTTTTTCAATTTTAGCTATTTTATTTCAATTTTTTTTTAAGCTTTATTTTATCATTAAAATGAAAAATCAATCAAAAAACTTAAAAACTAATTTTTTTCATTTTTCTTTAAAAAAATGTTGGTATTATTATCAATAGTACATATGGTAAAATGCCAATAATCGATATTGTAAATTAATATTATCATGTTATATATCTATTCAAATAGCGAACTTATGAAAATCAAATATAAAAAATAAAATACAATTTTAAATGCAATCTTTAAATGATTGAAAATACCAAATAACCAAAGTTAAAATGATAAGTATTAATCATTAATATCAGCATAATTTCAATTATTATATTTTTAATCATTCGATAATTATTTTATATTTTATTTTCGTAAATTCGTTATAGAGAGATATTAAATGTGATGTAATTAATTTATCTAGTATATAGATTGATTACTGGCTGTTTTAATGTGTTTATATAAACAGTTGATAAATAATGGTTATATTGACACATATGTTACTTTGGACGCATACAAGAATTTAATATAATAATATCAAAAGATTTTACCAAATATTTTGAAAATTAAAATCGATTGCTTATTATATTATATGTAATAAGAAAGAAAAAATTAATTAAAATATTTTCTTTATCATAAATTTTGTAACATATTAAATTTATAAAAATTCGTGAAGCAACATCGACAAATTGACTTTGGCATTTTTTTTTTAAAAATGCCAAAGAACGTTTTTCGAACTCATTTTATTGATTTAATTTAATGATAAAGTAAACATTTAAAAAAAAATTAAAGCAAAATAGTTAAAATTCGAAAAATTCGAAAAATTGCACAATTAATACTTTTATTATTAAATAAATTTTTCTTACCTAATATTTCAACGATGTATTTCATAATTTATATATGTATATGTAAAATTTAGATAGATATATAGAAAAAAACAGTAAGTTGAAACAAGTACATGAATAGCTCTACGAGATCTATTACGTGCTGATTTTATCCAGCAGTATTCAATACATAAATAAATTTATTTAGTAAAAAACCAGTCAGTCAACATGTTTAATCATTTATCTGCATATATTTAATTACATTACTATTTAATCAGAAATTTTACAAAATTATATAAAATCAATATATTTCTCTCTTTTTTTTTTTTAATTGAAATTCTTATTAATTAAAATTCGAATTACTTAGAAAAAAGTTTGCGATTTGAATAAATTTGAATAATAATAAGATCGGAATTATAGTAATATTTATATCAATTTAATAGAAATCAATTCAAACAAAATACAATAAAAATAGTTATTTATTTACTTATTATTATTTTATTTTATTTATTTTTATTTCATTTCAATTTTTAAATAATTTATTTCTTTTTTAACTAATAATTTGAGTGAAATAAATTTCTAATATTTATGATTTTGCAAGATATGGATTATTAATATATTTGAATTTCTAATTGATTTCTTGATTTTTTTCTGTATTGTGTTTTTGTATTTTCTATTCTGTATTGCTGCATGTTTATCAAAAGCTTTCGAAATCAAAAGAGTAATCGTGTTCATAGTTATATAGTTATATAAATTAATTTTATTATTTATTTTCCGAATTAATTTTATTATTATTCCGAATTAATTTTATTATTTATTTTTTAATTTGCAAAGATTTAAATAAAAAATTAATTTTTTTTATTAAAATAATAATAACATAAAAATAGCTTTTTTATGATTTTTCATACACAAGATCAAAATTAAAAAAATTAATCATATAAATTGATACAAATGCATAAATTATAAAAATATTATTTAAGAGAATTATATGAAAAAAAATTGTAAAAAATGAGCTCTAATTTGAGTATATTAAAATTTCATTAAAAAATAGTAGGAAATTCGTTGCAATTTTAGTAATTTGAAAATTGAAAGAATTTATACTTCACTTGATGATAATATTGATAGTTTTAATAGAGATAACTTTCATATTCTGTTTAAATAACGATTATTATTATAATTTAGATAAATTGAATAAAAATATTCATTAATTATTGCTTGATTTTTCGAAATAACAGTGAATAAAAAGTTGTTGTTAATCATCATTGAGATATTATTAAATATGTATTATTTAACTTTTCATACTGATAAATCTATTCACTGATAATTTTTTCGTTTTTTGATATAATTATATGTAATAATTTGATAATTTATTTCATAATTAATGAATTAATTAATTAATCAAAAATTAAAAAATCAAATAGATTTAAAGATAAATTAAAATATAATATATGATTTTTAATCCTTCTTTTTATATTATAAATATCAAACTGTTACAATTCAATTATATCTTAATAATAATATATCTTTTAAAATAGACATGATTATTTTTTTTTTTGATATTTTCAATTCAAATAATTGATCAAAATATTTGCAATCTTGATTTTATATATTTTAAAAAAATTCTGATTAAATCTAGAACAAAAGCAAATTGCATAGAAAAAAATTTTTATTTATTAGGAAGACTTTTTTTCGCTATTCCTAATTAATGGGATTCTTGATTAACATTAGATGAAAATTTTTTTTTAAAAATAGAAGTTTACTTACTATGTCATGAAATTATTCATATTTTGAATTACTATCTTTACTATTTTTTTTATTGTAAAAAATTGTAATAATAATTAATATAATTTACGAATATTTATTTGATTAGAAAAATCATAAACAAAAAGAAACAAAAAAAATCGAATTGTTATTTTTTAATCCAAATATGAATATATAGAAACTCAATACATTTTAAATATTATATTGAATTGAAAAATAAAAAAAAAAGAAAATGCTCAATTTATTATTATTATAAATTATATAAATGATAGATTTTTAAAATTGACTTAATCTATTTTTTTCATGATCGCTTTAATAACGATTCGTCCTTTATTTGTTTGCGTAAATTTTCAGTCTCATCTTCACTGCTGCTAAAATAATTTATTATATTTCTTCTCTTATTAATTCTCCTATAACGATTTAATTCTTTATCGCTAATGCGTTTTCGTTTTTGTCTTTCAAGTTTTTTTTCCGCTTTTTCTAGTTCAGACAATTCTTTGTCTCGAGTAATTTCCTTATCATCATTTTCATCTCCTGTTACGCAAAACGAATCCTGAAATTCATCATAAAAAAATAAAAATATTAAAATTTATCAAACATTTGATATTAGTTTAATCATTTCACTTACATTTATGTAGGATTCGTTTTGAGTTATAGGTTGTGAATATATATCTGCATTATTAAATGTACATTGTTGTTTAAAAAGAAAATTTTGTCTATTCATTGGACTTTTAGTACTCTGCAAGTAATGAACATATATATCAGATGTATCTTGTACATTTTGCGTATAACTGACAAAATCTTTGAGATCATCATCGGTTTCAAAACTTTCATTTGTTGTATCACTATTTGAAGTAACTTCTGCTTCCTCCAATATAAATTCATTTTTTGTTTTTCTCAATTTTCGATTACGATTATGTTTTCGAGAACATTCTGTTTCTTTTTTCTGACTTACATATTTTTTCTTATTTTTTGATTTATCAATGAAAGAAATATATTTCTCTTCTTTTACAGTTGAAAGATAAATTTTTTTTGTGGAATTATCTTTATTCATAGAATCATTATTAAAACAATTATAACTCGAATTCTTTTTTCTTACATTTGCTAATTTATTTGCTATAGTCATGCAAGAAACGTTTTGCTTTGAAATATTTTTCGATTTTTCAATTGAAATCCATTCTTTATTATTTAAATCACATTTTTGCATATTATTTTCAATTTTTAATTTCTTGTTATTTTGTTTTTCAAATGTATCGAATTTTATATAATTTTGTACAGTATCAATCGAAACTTTAAAATCATCATCCCAATTATATTCTTCCATTTCTAATTCTGTATTAATTATATTTTTTTGATTATTTTTCATGTTATTAAAATTTTTTTCATCTTTATAATTGATTGAATTATTTATTTCTTCATCAAAATTTGATTGATTATCGATTTGTAACAAAAAACTTTTGTCTTGAAATATATCGTCTTCTGATTCGCTGATCTTTGAAAGGATTGAATTTGAATTTAATCGAGCTAGTTCATCAATTGTTTGTTTTTCATTAAAAGTATATTCATCTTCAAATTCAATAAATTTTGGTGTATTAGTAGTTCTACTTAAATCTTCAAAATATTCAAAATTATGTTTGTTTTGATCTATCGGAATTGAAGAAAAATTATTTATTTTAATTTCTTTTTGTAAATCATTTTTTAACTTAAAATTATTATCTAATTGCATAATATTAGAAGAATTTTTTATTTGTTCATCGTTTTTAATGTCAATATTTTTTATCCAACTTTGTTCAAAATTTTCAGCATGATTAGTTTCAGAATCATCAGATATTTCATTCAATATATCTTCAAATTTGTCAGATATTGAACTTTGTAATATATTATTTGTATTTCTTGCTTCGACTAATTCTAACAGATTGCTTTTTATATATTGCTTGGAAACACTTGAAGAAGAACAAGTAGAATGCATAATGCTATTCTCTAGTTTTTTTTCCTCATTATCCGTTAAGTCAGTTTCATTTGATTTATTACTATCATCAAGTAAATCTTCAAACTTGGAAGATGATTCTTGTTGCTTGTCAACAATCTCTGTTAATGTTATTTTATTTTTAACTATATGTTCATCGTTATGTGAATTGTTCCAATCATTACAATCATTTTTATTATCATTATTTGATTTATTTTTGTCATAACTAAAAGGAATAATATCGTTCAGTGTAATTAAACAATCAAGAATTTTAATATCAGGTATTGTAAAATCCACAAAATTTTTAACAAAAGAAGATTTAGGTATATAAGATTTATTAATTTTACATTTATTCTTTATATTTTCTTCTCTTGCAGAAATTTTCAAAGCACATATTGTAAGGAAATCAACTGCATGATTGTCGCAAGAAAGAATTTTCACATCTGATAATTTTGTAGCGTTATGATTATTAATATTTTGAATTGCCTCGAAATTAAGAATACCAGAATTATATTTAGGAGATTCTTTATTTTCTTCAATTTTCAAATATTTCGTCATTAAAAATTTAGTTCCGTCTTTCTTCGATACTAAATTGGTTTCTAAAACATATAAAACATATATAATTTATTTCTTTGCAAAAAAAAAAAAGAAAAAATATATAAAAAATACTATAATTAAAAAAATAACATTATATGTTCATATATTACCATTTTTTTTTATGGTATGTTGATGTTTCTTTTCTTTATTATTTGCTTCTCTTTTTCTGTTTTTATATTTTATAACAGGAGTCTTTGGTTGTATACTAATATGCATTTTTAAACATTCTGGAATTAAGATGTCGGGAATCATACGAGGATTGTTTTGATAAAGTGAAGAGAAAATATTATTCGTATTTAATACTTTATAATTTAAAGAATCTCTTCTAGCTATTGTAGATTTTAACGTCTGTAATATTAAAATATAATTAAAATAATATATAAAATATTTTAAAATATCATAGAATATTAAATTTTAAATTACTTCATGCTCTTTTCCATCTGTAACAAGAATAATTATATGTCCATCACGTTTTCGTCCTGTTCTTCCCATTCTTTGTACTAGCCGCGTCGGTGAATGTTGAGATACATCGAAACATATTATTAAATCTACTTCTCCAACGTCCAATCCTTCTTCTCCTATTAGAAATGTAAAAATTTTGGAAATATGTATTTTGCATTTTCATTAAGTATGTTACTACTTTTTAATATTGTATTATTAATATTACTATACTATATAATGTATACTAGATACCTATACTTGTAGATATAAGAACGTTAACATAATTATTTTTAAAATCCTCTAATGCTTTTATTTGTTGCTTTTGTTTTTGCCCGGCTTGACCAACAAACATTTGAGGTCTTATTAATGGTTGGCATTGTAATAATAGAATATAAATTTCACTTACAATGTCTCGATACTATATAAAAAGAAAATTATGTCGCATATAAAATTAAAATTTCGTTAAATTATAATAAGATTAAAAATTATAAACCTCAACAAAAACTATAGCTCTTGTATTATTTTCTTTTTTTTGATTATTTTTAAAATGACATATAAGCAGTTCTTTCAATTTATCGAATTTCGTATGTCCAAATATGAGATTTTGGGGTATCTGAAATAAAATTTTATATTAGAATTTTATATTTAAAACAATAAGAAATTTTATATAATAACTTTATAATATGAATTATATAAAATTATATAAATAACTTTATACAAACTTCCATTATAATTTCTTCACATAAATCTTTTGTATCAGGAAATGGGCCAAGATATGCTTTAACATCTTCAAGCAATATTTGTAATTGTGGTTCTTCATTCATCCAAAATTTATCAGAATGGTCTATCAGGATAATATAAAAATTATTTGAGTCTGACTTTTATAATTAAAATAAAAAAAAGTAACAATTATATATACTTTGATAAAATTTATAAAATGCTCTAAGTCCATCTCTAACCATAAGCTCATAAGCATGATACATTGTCATTAAAATGTTTAATGTTTTTATAATTTGTCCATAGTTTCCCGTTTTATTTGTTTTTTTTTGGAATTCTTTCAATAAATGGAAGACCTAAATTATTTTTTGTTCCATTTTTTTATTATAATTATAAATAAAATTTAAAACTAAAGTATTAAATTTAAATTTAATACTAAAGTCTATTAAAAATCTATTAAAGTATTAAATATTTTACTAAAATATTCAATAACTTACTCTTCCTTTTGAGATATTTGCAGTTTGTCCATGAAGAATATTATACTGAAGTAAAATTTTAACATGACGATCCATAATAAAAATATACTTCTCTTTATATTCTGTCAATTTATCATTAAGTGGTACTAAAATTATCTCAACTTTTTTTTTATTAATATAAGGTATAATATCCAAAGAAGTTTCATCTCTTAATTCTACATGAGCAATTAATAAATTTTGTAATACCTATATTTAAATATATTTAAATAGAATTATTTCAATAAATTATAATACAATTATATAAATTATTCATTATTTTTGCATGTATTTGATAGCAAAATATACCTCATGAACATTATCAATTTTATTGCCTGGTGTAGCAGAAAGAGCTAGCACTCTAAAATTTTGATTTTTTTCATTTAATATGCGAATACACTAAAAATATAAATAAAATATATTATTATTCAACTTAATAAACAATATAAATTATATTAAAACTTTTTTTTGTTTCTATATGAATAATTTCATTATCTTATATAAATAATCTTTATATGGAATAGTTACCTCACAATAAGAGTGTTTACCCAAAGCTTTATGAGCTTCATCTATAACTATACATTTTATTAAATCACTAGGTACAATATTTTTGTTTAAATCATTGTGAAAAACTTGAGGAGTAGCAAATATTATTCTTTTTTTTGACCAAGCTATTTCTCGTTTCTTGAGATTAATTGCTCCTATAATGTGGTATTTTTACAATAAAATAAATACAAATACTTAAATATAATAACATTCTAAACTTCATAAATTATTTGTATACCTGTGAGTTCAATAGTTTCTGCACTAGGTATACCCATAGTATTGTGACATGCAAAAATTTGTTGAGCAACTAATGGTTTGGTAGGTGCTAAAAATATAATTTTCCCCCATGGATACCATCTCCAAAAATTATACATTACAACTGCAGCAATAAATGTTTTTCCTAATCCTAATAAGAATAAAAAAATAAAATATTATTGCTTTTTTTTGTAATTTTTTGCTTTGTTTTAAATATAATGTTAAAAAATATAGTTTCATTTACCAGTAGGTAAACAAACTAATGTATTTCTGTATAAACATGCTTGAACAATATTAAACTGATAATCTCTGATAGGATAATTTTCTGGATAAATCCATGTTTTGCCAGCTGATAAATCAAATCCTTTTGTTTTTTCATCAAAAGAAATCTGAGGATTTTGTGACAATTCCATTTGAAAAGTTTTTTTAATTGATTTCAAGTTATAAAAGTTTTATTTATTTCACTATTTATAATTTAGTAGAAAATAATTTTCTTAAATAGATTTAAAAATAATTTTTTTATCAAATAATTATTTTTATTTATAATCAGAGAACAATCTCACAATAATCACATTGTAATAAAGAGAAAAATTAAATATATAATATTTATAAGGATATAATGTATAAATACGTATGTATTTGGAGTTGGATTGTTAATGATTTTCTTATAGTAAAATAAGAAAGCTATATTATAGTAATATAAAAAAAAATTATATTATCATGCTAGGGAATTTTTTTTTAACAGTATGAATAAAACATGGAGAACGAGTCATGAAGTAAAATAACATTTTATCATTAAAAATAATAGTCTTTGATTTATATACGCATATAAAATCCTTTAAATTAAAAATATTATCTATCTGAATTATAAATGATATTGAATCAGAATTCATATTAACAATTATCATCCATTTAGTAGTATATAATATTGACTCAATATTTTTCATTTGTATAAATATATAAGCAAAACATTATAGATACATATTTCATAATAAAATAAATAAACATTTTGTTGTCACTATATGAATAGTAGGTTTGATCATCAAAATTATATATTTTAAATATATATTTAAATTACTATCGAAGCGATATAAAAGAATGTCAATGTTGTACTATTATTACATTTTTATTAAACTACATGTAATAAAATGAATGTACCGATAACTTGATTGACCATGAATTATTCAGATGTTATATTATTAAATGAATGATGATATTTAACATGAAAAAATATTAAAATGATTGCTTTTACTATAATTATTATTATATCAATAATAATAATCATAAAAAAATATTTATCAATATATAATAAATGTCCAGATATGTAATGACTTATAAAAAGTATATGCATTTTATTAAATATATGTATAGAAATATTAAAAAAAGAAACCATAAAAAATTAATTAGAAATTAATTTATTATACATAAAGATACAGGAAAGAATATGATTGTTTGGGCCAATGAGCATATAAAATGGATGTATGTAATCATTTTTATGCAGCTATAGACGAACAATGCTTAATAAAAAGAAACTAAAAGCTGAAACATAATAGACTAGATCACCCTATTTAGGATGTATGATTTGTGGATAAATGACTATTTAACGCAGCTTTATGGGCAAATTTTTTTAAACAAATTAAACATTCATGAGTTTTTTCATTTATGTGCACAGACAAATGTTTTTTCAATGTTGCTTTATCTTTAAATATTTTCTGACATGCACTACACTCGTATGGTCGTTCTCCTGCATGTACCAATATATGACTATTTAATGTTGTTTTTTGAGTAAATGCTTTATGGCATACATAGCATTCATATGGTCTATCACCAGTATGACTTAACATATGTTTTCGCAATGAAGACTTCTCTTTGAAGGTTTTTTGACAAATGTGACAGGCATGTCGTTTATCGCCAGTATGTATAAGCATATGAGAATTTAATCTAGTTTTTTCTCTGAAGGCCATGTCGCATAATTCACAAGCAAATGGCTTTTCACCTGTATGTATCAAAGTATGTCGATTTAAATCTGACTTACGAGTAAATATTTTATCGCAGACTTTGCAATCATATTGGCCCCCTGTATGTAACAGCATATGACTATTAAGATCGGATTTGCGGGCACATGCTTTATGACATATATGACACTCATGTGGTTTTTCACCTGTGTGCACAAGCATATGAGAATTTAATTTTGCTTTTTCTCGAAAAGTCATTAGACATTCTTTACATTCATATGGCCTTTCACCAGTATGAACCATAGTATGTCTTATTAATTCTGATTTCCGTTTATATGTTTTTTCACAAATATTACATGCATGTGGTTTCTCACCACTATGTGCTAACATATGATTGTTTAATGCTGTTTTCTGTGTAAATGATCTATGACACATTGTACACTTGAATTGTTTGTTTCCATGTAACACCATATGCATATTCAATTTTGCTTTTTCCCTAAATGCTGCAAAACATACATCGCATTTATATGGTCTTTCCTCTGTATGAGTAACCACATGCCGATTCAGACTAGATTTTTCTTTAAATGTCGCGTGACAAACATCACATTCAAATACTCTTTCTTCTGTACTCATGGATTGGTCATGCTCAGAATCAGGTCTTTTTATAAATGCGTGTTGCAATGCATCATTGTCATATGGTTTTTCTAATACATGCATTTGCATATGACTACGCAAACACCATTTGTAAGCAAATCGTTTTTGACAGATATTGCATTCCAATGGACTCATTCCAACATGAGTCAGCATATGAGCATGTAAACTGGAATTATCCTGAAAATTTTGTTGACAAACCTCACACTGATTTCCACTACAGTGCATTCTCAGGTGAGTAACCATAGAATCATTATTTAGAAACCATTTTTTGCAAATAGAACATTGTATTTTATAAAATTTTGGTTGCTGTCCATTTGGACAAAATCCAGAATGTTTTTCTACATCATGTACTTGAGCAAAATTTGCATTTGTTAAGCACCTTTGCATAGCACCATCTTCTTTATCACACAAATTTGTATTTGCAATTTGTGTTGTCCAATTCTGATGACTACTGGATTCCCCATCCAATTCGAGTTTTACCTAAAATTATTTTGTGAGATCAATTAATTTTTTTATAAACAAAGCTTAATTATTAATAATTTTATATAAAATTTACCATTTCATTAGAGAAGTCAACTTCATTATTTTCGATAGGTAAAAATACCTTCTCGAATGTCCCAGAACAGATGTCCTCCATGTAGTCTGGATCAAATCTATCGCCGGGTTCTTCTTTAAGTACAACGCTTACAATGTTTTCGTCCTTAAAGTAAGGTTTAAGTTAGAGTCCTTGTGGAAGCATTGTATTGTATGGTGCTGCTGTTTCATAGAAAACGTTTACCATAACCTGACTGTCTATGTTTAACGCATCCATTGGTTCATCTTTCACTTTAAAATCTTCCATTTGCTATGATTTATTCTAGAAGTGAAATAATTTATTTATTCATGTTATATATAAACAATCTGATTACAATACAAAAAGCAGAAAAATCATGTTTTACAAGATTGAATATAGCCAATTATATTGTAACCATACTGTATAGAATCATTTAACCTAAAAATACGACATACAACTTGATCAATCCGATAATTTAGACATATAGAATTATTTTATTCATAAAAATTGTATGTCATATGATAATTTAATCCTTTTGTTAATTATTATGATTAAATTGAAAACGATGATTTTTTTGTTTCTATACTTACAACGGAAATTACACATTTCACCTACGAAACAGAACATATAAATCAAAATCTATTAATTCTTATTCTTTTTGTTATTAACATTCAAAATTTTTTTTATTTTTTAAAATTATACACATATTCTAATATTATTTTGATAAAATTAAATTTATTGAATCGATTAATTTACTTTTATATCATGAAACTGCGCGTTCCACACACATGCAAACATACGTTACATAAATACTATGCCTCTATTACACGGTTATATGTATATATATATATATATATATACATATGATATATATAGGTAAATTCGTGCTTGACCATATTGTGTTACTATCTACACGGAACTGCTAGTTGAATGATTATGCTCGATAATAATATATTACAGGATACATCTCTTTCAATAGTTTATTATATTTACTATATATTATTCAAAATTAAAAAATAAACAAATCAATTTTAATATATAAATTTCAAATATTTCGTTAAGATACAATTATTTTAAATTATTTAATTGAATTTATTTATTACAAATATTATAGTTTAAAGAAGATTATTTGTTTTAACAATTTATATTTTGATATTTTCTCTAAAGAAGAAATTCTATTAATAAATATAATATTATAATGTATGTGATATTATGCCAAAATTTCTATTGTTATCTATTGAAATAAATAAAAGAATCCATTTATTATATCTATCTAAGAAAAATAATTAAACAAAAATAATATATTTAAAATATATGATGTTATTTTATATTTCATTTATTTCCATCATAATATTTATGATTAAAAAATACACAACGTTATGTTTATATTTTTTTTAAAAACTATTTTTTAATAACTTTTAAATATATACCGTGATATATATATAGAAAAAATTAGTTAAATTAATTGATAATTTTCATAAATTGCAATATTTTATAATATTGTTAATAAGAAGGATATATAGCTGAGCGAAATTTTTAATATCTGAAATAATATTATAAAGACAAAGAAAAAAAAGATGAGTAAAAATATGTGAAAAAAATATATCTTACATTGCAAAATGTTAACATCGTCACAGGAAATAATTTTCCTGCAGTTAAATAAAGTGGCTTCTTTGATCTCGCCATAATTATGATCAAACTTTTTGCTTTCGTGTATTTTAAACTTACCCACTCGCATTCATATGCAGCATTATGTATTTCCTCGGACTATATAATTACAAGAAAATTTTAAGTAAATACACAAATAATGCAACAATGTAGAAAAAAAAAAAGAATTTTTACTTACTTGAGTTACTAACATTTGTCCTGCCATAAAATAGAGAAACGTTTGAAGAAATGTGTTTGTAAAATTACATATTAAATATATTATTCGAAGCAGGGAAAATTGCTCTTCTTCAATGTATATCTTAAGACATTTAAAAAAATATTTAAAGATTGTAATTATGAGATTTATAATTTGTTCCACAAATATCTTAAATAATTCTATAAGGCTAAAATACTTACAGTGATTATTAAAAAGCCATATATACAAGTACAAATTCCAAAATTAAGTAACAAAATGAGAAATAAAAGTGTTGATGTATTTTCGATCACATTTGCTGCTCTATAATGAAATATTTTTAAAAATTAAAATAATTTTTTATTGCGTATACTTAATAATATAATATATAATAATATAATAATATATAAGTTGCTAAAATAGAGAGAAAACAAGAGAAATAATACGGATTTATATAACACAATATAAAAGAAAATACCTGATAAGTCGTATATGATCTTTTACAATAGCTATTAAAACAAAATTAGAAGTTTCTGATTCTTTCATATTTGCTAGCTGAAATCGAAGATTTGTTAATTGGCCGCAAATATGAAGGATCAATATTCCAAAAAAATTATCAACTCCAGCATAACAAAATGCCGCTATTAAAAGACTGATAGATTGAAGAGTATATGTTATTTCGAAATATGGAGTTTCAGATACATCAAAAATGTAATAAGTTGGTAATGGAAAAAGTTTTTTTGCATCGGTTCCATTCATTACATATCGAATAGTAATACCGAATCTTGGAAGAATCATCAATAACCATATTAAAATACACATTAATATATAACCAAATATATTGATTATTCTTGCAATTCTTGCTCGCTGTATCATTACATCTTTTTCATAGTCAGTTTTTAATTTTAGCCAATCTTTTGCGATCATGTTTACAATCGGTGAGAGAACTTGAAAAAAAAAGTGATGCGAAATTTCATGCATTCTATATATATTTTTTTTACATTGATGCTTTCTACTTTTCCTTCAATTTAAACTTACCTTTCTTCTTGCTGGATATTACAATAAATTTTATTGTCGTTATTATCAAAGGAATAGAATATGCAAGATTATCCGTCACTTCCATTAAAGTATTGCATTGTTTAAGAGCACATAAGCAAGGAATCGTACAAACAAAAGTTATTAGCATAAAACATGCTATTATATGTAATTTCGTCCAAGATTGTTTTCTTATATTTTGTTCTTCCACAGGCCAAAGACAAATTAGATTTAAACTAAATCGATTTAATCTTACGGCCCATTCGTAGTCTATAAATATAATATAAGAATGAAAACTAAATTAAAAAATTATTATTTGAAAAATATTAACTATAATACTAATTAAAAAATACACCTTTTGAATATTTCTTTGACTCTGATGTAACCATTGTGTTTAAATTTCTCTACACACTCAGACAATTACTACTTTTTTTTTATATATGGACAACAATAAAAACGTTAGAAGACAATATTAAATACTCATATGGTAATAACATTGTAACATTGTATAAAAAAATATGGGAAAGTGTTTAATATTTCATCCTATCTTGTATCGTGAGAAACGAAATTTGTTTGTAACATTATTGCTTGTTAACTACTTTTTTATTTCTAAGTAAAAGTAACTAGAAACAACAACGATGAAACATTTGTTCAATTAAACTTTCAAAAAGATAGAGAGAAACAGTTTCTCTTTTCTCTCGTACATTTTTAATAGCTCTGATAGATTCGATCGATCATGTAGATCGCATAGACTTTCTTTCTATTTTAAACGATTTGATACGAAGAAGAACCAAATATTTTTATGCGTGATCGCATCTTTTTATACATCTTTTTATTCGTACGTGTATGTGCATGCAAATGTGTATATATGTGTGTACGTAAAGTCGTTTTTTGAATAATTCAAACATATTTCTTTTTTTATTTAAGATTACGAATATAATAAATGTATGTATCTATTTTATATTTATTTTAAATATATTAATTCTACTATTTTTGTTATTTATTATATATAATGTCGAAACATGTATATGTTTATAATTTTCCTTTTTATAAATTTAGATTATATTATTTAAAGGAGATATATAAGAATATATTAAATTTAATATTTTTATTAAATTATTTATAAAATATATATATATATATTAATATTTATATTAATATAAATATTTTAATAATAAAATATAATATTTTACATAATTTCAAATTTTCATTCTATTAAATATCGAAAAAACAATATTGTTATATGTTATATTTCATATAATATATGTAGTATGTTAGTAGCATTTATACTTATTAGCATTTTAATTAAAATGATTATAATTGATGTATTCTTATTTTTTTAATCATGATTGCAATTGCTTTTTCCCGACACAATTTTATGTTTATTTTATATTCATTTTATTTTTTATAGTAATCTCATTACAGGTGTTACCTCACGCACATTTGAGTAAATTGTCACGAGTCAAATACCAAGAAAGATTCGTAAGCTCTCCGCGCGTAGCGCCGGTGTGTGAACGACCTGTCGAAAGGCTAAATGCCGTATTTACCTATTTTAATTAATCAATTTTTTTATGTTTCTATACTATTTAAAATTTAGCATTTTTTCAAGACGGTGTAACATTAATAGAAAATAATTATTCTTAAAAAATCTAACCAACAACTCAAAAAAATCACTTTACGGTAATCATATCACGCACTAGTAGGCGTTGCTGTCATTTGGCTTCTCTTTGATTTTATTATTTCCTCTAAATATTAAACAGGTCATATAATTTTATACATCATTTTTCTTTTCTTCTATATGTTAATTTTAAAAAACTACCATGTTACTATGTATACGTAAAAATTATTCTTTGAGAATAATTTATAATAAACTCAATTGACAGTTTTAAATCTATTGCTTTTCAAAATAATTTTTAGTTTAAATTTATATAATTAAATACATTTGCTAAATTATATACTACAGAAATATGTAAACATATATAAATATTTAGTATATTATAGAATTTTAGTTATATTTTTTAATATTAATAATTATTATAGGATAGGAAATGTTTGCTAAAAAGAAAAAGAAACCACAGATATCTACTCCAACAAATTTTGAACATCGTGTACATACTGGATTTGATAAACGTGAAGGAAAATTCGTTGGACTTCCATTACAATGGGCTTCTATTGTTGGAAACAATCAAATTTTAAAATCTACAAATAGACCATTACCTTTGGTAGATCCAAGTGAAATTACACCTACAGAAATTCTAGATTTAAAAACTATTGTTCGAGGCCATAATGATCCAAAAGGAAGAACTTTCAGTGGTGAGAAAAACACTGAAAATGGATTACCCAAAACTAGTACAGTTGCTAGATCTAATTCTCTTCGTTCTTCAAGTCCACCAAAACTTAGAAGAGATTACAGGTAATCTTTTTTATATTTATTACTATTTTAATATTCAGTAATTTATTATATTTTTATTTTAGGCATAATAATAATTTACCACCCTCTGTGCCAGAAGGTCAAGAAATGTCATCAAATACTAATCAAATTCAGGGTTATACTAATTTTGGAAAACAACACAATTACCTTGATAAATTGAGACAAAATTCATCTAATGTTACAAGTGGATTACATTCCAATACACAAAACATGATTCCAAATCTTCAAAACCTTAATCCAAATATGCAATCATCTCCTAATTTAACACATGTTGGTTCAAATGCACCAAATTTGTCTTTAAATTTCCAAAATTTAAGTCCTATTAATACTCCACAATGTTCTATACAAAGTCCTAGTACTCCTCAACTTATAGATTCTGAATTTCATAGGATAAATACTCAAATATCTATAACATCTGGTCAATATAATGGAAATGTTCAGGTAAACAATACTTAAATATTATATATTTTATTTATATTTAAAAATATATATTATTTCTTATTCACACAGGCTTCAAATATTGATACTTCTTCAAAGGACCAACAAATAACTCAAAATACTCTTTTGCATAAATTACAACCTAAAATCTCACCAGTAGGTTCTATTGCTTCTCAACGACCATTAAGCCAATTAAGTACACATAATGTTAATAAATATTCACAAGGATATAGTACATCTGAAAATTCTTCTATTTTGCAATCTCATATAAAAAAATCTATTGAAACATCTCAATCAATGCATAATTTATCAAAATCCAATTTACCATCTTCTGGAAACAATTCGATACCTGATCAAAATCAAAATATGAAAAGTGCTTTGTCTTCGGGAAATCTGGCAGTCAGTTCAAGTTCAAATACAACGAATAAACAAACAGCGGAACAAAGACTTACTCATGAACAATTTAGAGCAGCTTTACAGATGGTGGTAAGAAAAACAAATTAATATTATGATAATATTAGATAATAAAAATAATAATAATAATATAAATGAATTCTATAAAAATATATAAAAAAAAGATATTTCAAATTATTATTTGATTTTATTTATTTAAATACTACAGGTAAGTCGAGGCGATCCAAGAGAAAATTTAGAAAATTTTCTTAAAATCGGTGAAGGAAGTACAGGAACAGTATGTATAGCAACTGAAAAAAATACAAATCGACAAGTTGCAGTGAAAAAAATGGATTTGAGAAAGCAGCAAAGACGTGAATTACTTTTTAATGAAGTAGTTATCATGAGAGATTATCACCATCCAAACATCGTTGAAATGTATGATAGTTTTTTAGTAGATGACGAATTATGGGTCGTAATGGAATATCTTGAAGGAGGAGCGCTTACGGATATTGTAACTCATTCTCGCATGGATGAAACTCAAATTGCCACAGTATGTTCTCAATGTTTGAAGCCTCTTGCATATTTGCATTCTCAAGGTGTTATTCATAGAGATATTAAGTCCGATTCTATACTACTAACGGCTGACGGTAGGGTCAAGTTATCCGATTTTGGATTTTGTGCTCAAGTATCTCAAGAATTACCCAGGCGAAAGTCTCTCGTTGGAACGCCATATTGGATGAGCCCAGAAGTTATTTCGAGGTGAATTATAATTTTTTTTTGTTTAGTTTTATTTAATTGTTTTATATTTAATTTATATAATTTATATAAATTAATAGCAATGTAGCAATATAAACTGAGCAATATATATAATATGATGATATATAATGATATATAAAATTAAAAGAGCGCTTGATTTTCGCCAAAAATTTACCGATATTTAAATCGTTTATATCTATATAACATATATATTATATCGCTATAACAAAAAATCATACATAATAATAATAATATTATGCTTATTTTGAAAGCTTTTACTTTTAGAAAAAGAATCATTAAAAAGTTTTTCTCAAAAATATTTTAAGCTAATAAAAAATAAAAATATTTTCAAAAATTGTTCAGATTTAAATGACCTAGCATTGATAAATTTCTTTAAAAATTGATAATTTCAAAGATTGAAATCTCTTCTTTACAAATACTTTTTAAAATTTGATATATGATTTTCTTTTTATTAATAAAAATTTTTTTTTATACATTTTTTTTATAAATTTTATAAATTTTTTTTAATAATCGATATTAAAATAATCCGAGATACATTATGAAAAGATTGCATGATCGGATATACTTCATATGTATGTATTTAATGTGTAAGTTTGATTTATATTTCGAATGTGTGTGATTAATATATATGTATAATACATTAAATTTACACAATTAATTATAATACATTACATAATTAAAGTATATAGTTTTAGTTA
Source organism: Apis florea (assembly GCF_048593485.1). Taxonomy (NCBI): domain Eukaryota; kingdom Metazoa; phylum Arthropoda; class Insecta; order Hymenoptera; family Apidae; genus Apis; species Apis florea. Next base: position 336,356 of record NW_028256864.1, on the reverse strand, counting down.
TGAGTGATTAAATGTTCAAAAAAATATTGCTCTCTCTTATTTCTTCATATCTGTAATTTTAATCAGATCTTTTTGATGATTTGGTGATGATGGATTTTTCTATTGGATAAAATTAGTATGATATAGCAATAATACATTCAAAACGGAAATCTTTTTACATGTAATCCCATACAAATTGAATAAGAATATTCCTAGTCAAATATAATATATATCAATTTCTCAAGGTAAACAATTGAAATTATCTCTCACTCATTGAAGAATTTAGAATTCTTCTGAAAATGTATGAAATATTACGAACGATGATTATGAAGCATGAAAGAATTAACATTGAATATATAAAGAAATTTTAAAAATTTTGGAAAGATATTCTTCAAAAAGTGAAAAATCTACATTAATGCATCAATATGTGAAAAAGAATTGATAAGCACATTTTTTTGATAAAAAAAAAGTAGCTTTATACTTTAAAAAAACATCCTTTGGAAAAACTTATTTAGCAATTTTGAAAATAAAATTTTTATACTTCAAAATGAGACCAAAATTATTATTGTGATTTGATGAAATGATTTTTTGTTACAAAGATATAATTATTTAAATTTTTGGCGAAAATCGAGTATTTCTTAATTTTGCAGATTAATATATGTATATGTATTTCACATAATTAAAAGTTATTCCAAATTTAGACGTAGAAAAAATATTGTAAAAAATAATTAGTATTTAATAAAGCATAATCTAGACATAATTTGAAAAATGTAATTATATTTTTTTTTTTTAAGTGAAATCTTATAATCTTGACAATTTTTTAATCTCTACAATGATATATTAATACTTTTGCTCTAAATCTACTTAGAAATTATTACAATTATACAATTAAAAGTTTTTAAAATAGTTATCTAATCTGCAGATATAATAATTTATGTTATAACACATTATTTGTAAATATGAATCAATTGCTAATATCAACTAATAATAATAATAATAATTTTTTAATATTTAGTAATACATTAAGTAATATTACAAAAAGAATAGAGAAGTGTTTAAATTGTAATAGCAGATTATTTATTGTAATAAATAATTGTAATAATAACTTATTCATAAATAATCTAGAAAATTTTAACTAATAACTTAATTAATAACTTCAATATCAGATTAAAAAAAAATGAAATAATATTTTATTATAGAGATTAAAAAATTGATTATCAAAATTATAAGTTTCCATTTAAAAAAAGATATAATTGCATTTTTCAGATCAATTCAGAAAATTATATAAAATTATTTAGATTATACTTTATTAAATATTGTTTAATTTTGATTTATATATTTTTTTATCTCTACTGTTTGAAAGATATAATTTATTCTAATCTTCTAATATTAAAAATATTATATTATATATTATATATACAAAAATAATATATATATATATATTTTATTTATTTATTTATTTTAGGTTACCATACGGTCCTGAAGTGGATATTTGGTCATTAGGTATAATGATTATCGAAATGGTTGATGGAGAGCCACCATTTTTTAATGAACCTCCTTTACAAGCTATGCGACGTATTAGAGATATGCCACCACCAAAATTAAAAAATTCTCATAAAGTGAGCTAAAAATATTTTACAAATCATGATATGAATTTAATGATACAAGAATTATTTATTTAATTATTTATTATTATTATAAAGGTCAGTCCACGTCTTCAAGGATTTCTGGAAAGAATGCTTGTTCGTGATCCAGCACAAAGAGCTACAGCAACTGAATTGTTACAACATCCGTTTCTTAGGCAAGCACAGAGTCCAAGTATTTTAATTCCACTGATGAGAGGTTCTAGACATACGAACTGCTAATAAATCGGTGTAAAAAATAAAAATAAGGGTGGTAATTAATTCATTAAAACGTACATAGATTATAAAAGTAATCATAATTACGATCTTATTTTTTAAGTTGTTGTTAGATGTTACATTTTAAAATATGTAGAATTTAGAAACATTTAAGCGATTTTCATTGTTAAACAAATTTTACATTCCATTGTGACCTTAACTTAAAAACGTTATGTTACAAATGGTTATATTGCCTTTGATAGGCATTAATGCTGTAAAAGATATTTTTTATATTGAATTATTTAACAAAATATTATAGACATTCAAGTGCCTTCATAAATAATACTGTTTCTTGTTTATACTCTTTATTTCGATATTGATTTCACTGTTTGTTACCTGTAAAAGCATTTGTGAGATGGTAGAAATAGATTTTATTGTATTCATTCAAAAGATAATGAAAAGAGATACTACTTCTTTTAAGTAGTAAAATAAAAATATTTTTATGCATGTAAGTACTTACTTAAAGTAACAATTAAATAGTCATATTTAATTCAAAAGTATTGATAAGACAATTCTTATATTAAATGCTCTGAGAAAGGAATAATAATGTCAATAATTACATTGTTTCAATTGACAATTCTTATGTGTTTTATTTAATTTAAAAAGAAAAAAACGAGATTTTATTCATAATTTATTTTATACATCTTAAAATAATACTATATAAAATATATAATTGGAATAAAAATTAGAATAATTTGACAATTATAATTTTACAGTTTTCAGATTAAGAAAATAAGCATAAGATGAATCACTATAAAATGAATTAGATTTTTCAAATATAATCCAATACGTTCCGTTCAATATTTTTAAGAAATATGAAAGAGTATTTTAAGTTTAATGATATGTTAAAAAAAAGTATTTTGGTTAAGAAAATAAACAATTGCAATTATACATATTTGTGAATGTATAGATATTTGAGTGAAATTAATGAAAAAAATTAAAATAATAGTTATTTTATTTTATTAAACTATTATAAAACAAATTATAATGATAATCCAAATTTATTTTGATTGAATAAAAATGCAATACAAACAAATACTACCAATCAAATATACGATTTATGATCATAATAAATTATTAAGTTACACATAGAATGTTTACAGAATGTAGATATTATCAAATGTTATTACATAATAATAAAATATGCAAATAAAATTGTCACAAAATGTTGTGAATCATGTTATTCTTCTCTATTTATAAAAAGATATTTTAAATACAAACAAAAATACAAAACAATCGTCTTTTTTTATATATCTCATAAGATTTATTACAGATGACATATTTCATATGATAATATTTGTAAATGTATGATAATATCAATTATCAATAATTGATATTGAATGATTTAATATTTTTATGAAGAAAAATCTGAAATAAAAAATAAAATTATTTTAAATAATTCAAGTTTTTTTGTATTAATATTATTTATATATCACTGTATGCAATAGAAAAAAATGATACTAGAAAATGATTACATTTTTTATTACATTAATAATATAATGTTCCTCTTTTTTTATAAATCATTTTAAAGATTACTTTGAAAATAAAGAGCATCGCAAATTGTACAAATCATAAAAAATTAATCGATTTCATAGATCTTTTTTATATCCGAATTAATAACGAATATTATATATATATACACACAAAAGAAAATTGTAATATACTTTAAAGTCTTTTTCAATTTAAAAATATTAATAATGGAATATGTAATAATAGAAAATATGTTGAAATATTTTATTCTCAAATTTTCACGTAACATTTATATTGTATACAATAATTTTGGGTCATAAGTTGGGTCATAAGCATTAACAAAGATTAAAATAAATAAAATAAATATAAATATAAGCTATATAAAATCAATTTATCTTATCTTTATAATTCTAAAAGTATTAGTATCATCATAGTAACATAAGGCATATATGATTAGATTCAAATACATATATATTTTAAAATACCATTTGCTGATTGGTGAAACGTGACGAGCCTCCATTTGACCGAAATGACCTTCATATTATGCTTGGTCACTGGCGCCACTGATGTTTCTCAATCAATTTAACTGATAATTTTTCATGAATTGCATAGCAGAGAACTATATCAAACAATTCACATATCAAATATTTACTTAAGAAAATAATAGATTTCAACGGTCATAAATGATTCTTTTTTCAATCAATATATTTTCATTATGGAATTTGAAGATAAAAACAAAAAAATGAATATTTGCATCTAGAAGATTTACGTATTCGTACATTGCTACGTGACTGTGTGCAGTAACGTAATCGCATGCCAACGTGTCAGGATTTTTATTCTCATCATTATTCAATTTGAAAAATATATTGTAATATAAATTCTTACATTATTGACGTTGTAAATTCACATTTTATATTATGAACAAGCAAATATTTATTTATAATTTGGAATTAATTTTTTATAAAAAAAAATAATTTAATCGATACATTTCAAATGATTAAATATGATTAACATATTTCGAATATTAAATTATATAAAAGTTTGTAGTCATTTGAGTAGATGATTGAGTAACAATATTAATATATAAAACAAGAAAATTATAGTTTAACAAAAATTTAAATAATCTAAATTTGCTATTTATAATTTATTATCGGTTTAAAAAATCAATGAAAATAAATTTCGTGAAGGCTTGATTCAAGTTGACCTCGAATCATCGTTTTTCAACAGAACGTGATAAACGAATTTGTTATTACGTCATTCTATATCAATATTTAACTTAATATTTTCATTTTTCTTTTTCATTGTCTCTAATTTCTACTTTTTCTTTGAAAAATGTATATATATATATGTATGTTTATTATCACATATATATGTATATTTAAAACTTTGGCATAATATATATCAAATTATACATTTATAAAAAATTAATAAAATAATTAGTTTTAAAAATTTATTCAATTTATCTTCTTTTTACGAGACATCTTTTATAATTTGATATAACAAAAAACAAAACATATAATAAAATAAAATAATTTTGAAAAATATTGATTAATATAATATAGATATAATACAGAAAAAATTGTACAAAGTATCAAAATAGTAGATTATAATTGTTTTCGTTTTAATATAATGAAGTTGCATAAAAATTATAAATACATCCAGTTTAATTGATCGATTGATTAATCGATTAAGAATTTTGATGGGTACTTAAATATATTGCTAAAAATTTATATACATAATAGCATTATTTAAATTCTTTTTCATCAATTCTGAATAAAAAATAGAAATAACAAAATTTAAAGGAAAAGAAATGATTAGGATATTAAAGATAAAAAGACATTAAATATATAAATGTATATGTGTATCCGCTAAATTGTTATATTAAATAAACGTTTTCTGATAAACTTAACATCTTGATATAGATTGTATATTTTCCAAATAATTGAAAAATAAATAATTTATTAAACGAATTCATAGACTATTTGAAGAAAAAAATTTAATTACCCTTATAAGAATTTATTTATTTAATTGTTCTACCGTTAATTTGTCAGAAATTGCATTTACTATAACCGTAGTTTTACGTATAGATCACGACAAAAATAGAAAAAGAGAAGGTTTGCAGAGGCAAAGAGAAACGTAGTAGAGGAATGGAGAAGAGAAGGGACTAAGGAGTGCAGAGTATAGAGAGAAAAAAAGATGCAAGAAGTGGCAGCAACTGCGAGGTCATAAATATAAGCGCTGCTATACCTTTCTACTATTTGATTGGTCGAGCCTCCGACGAGCCTCCTGTATACTCATGACGATACGTAATGCCGGAGAAACGATAGAATGGACAATCGCACGAAGGCGCGAGTGCTTCGACAAGGAGGAAGGGGGAACAAAAAAGAAAGATCAAAGATGAACCAGACAAGACAAGGATAGCACAAACGAGAAATCTACGAACGAAGAAAAGAAGAAAGGTGCGACCTTCGAACATTGGATCGTGATTACGTGCCGTTCGTATCACGCCACAACACAATATACATCATATGTGGAATACCGAATTTTTCTAACTATTGAATTATAGATAAAATAGAATACCATTAATTAATCTAGCTTATTTGATTTTAATTAAAAATAAGAAAAAAGAAATGAAGAAAGGAATTCATTATTGAATAAAATTATCAATTAAGCTAAAGAATTTCATGCAATGAAATAGTATAATTATTTGAAAAATTTAAACAAATAAATTAAAAAGATTATCAAAGAAAAACATGAAAATTGATTAATAAATGTTTTCAAAATCTAATATCTAATATTTAAATTTAAAATCTACTTATAGTTTGATGTTTTATTTATGACATTAAAAAATAATTTGACATATAATAAAAAAATAAAAAATAATTCAGCGTAGATGATTATCAAAAATAATGTAATATTTGATTTGATAATTTAATAATATGAAATGTACTTTGTTTTTTTGAGATTTTAACAAAAAAATATGCAATTTAATTCGTAAATGTAATATTATAACTTGAATTACCTGCATGCGAGACAACATGATTGGCAATGACGTAAAAAAATAGAATAAAAGAGCAATAACGTCATTATACCATGTGATCCGTCGAACAAACCGTTACATCGCATCATAATGAGCTAGCTTTTCATCATCATTCGCCCATTCTCCTACTTCTATGTCACTGCTAGCTATTTTGTCCCGCATGTTGGTAATTTAAAGCGGGAAATATTTTCTTAAATAAATAGTTTCGTGTTTTATTTGAAATTGAATACAATATAATGTTATCGTATGTTTTGATCAATTACTACAGATTGATTTATTGCTTTATGATCAAAATATTAAGTCATGAAATTTAAAAACTGCAGAAAAATAAAGGAAGCAATAAAAAAATCGAAGATGAAGAATAGAAGAAAACATGAAAAATGCAAATTTGAAAGTAAATAAGTTAATCAACTTAGAAAGAGAGAGGAGAAAGGTATGAAAGAAGAAAAATAAGCAAAAAAATAAACGAAAACAAAAAGAAAAAAAATAAGTATTGAAGTTTCGCTTGATTGATTTAGTTATTTTCCCATTCGTTGAATGGACCATTCTTGCTGGCATAATGGACAACGATTATTCTGTTGCACCCAAAGTGACATGCAACAATAATGAAATGAATGATTGCATTCTCCCCAGACGACGACACAGTCCTGTCGGCTATCATCTTTTTTGCTTTCCGCTTGACATCGAAGACACGCATCTGAAAATGAAAAAGATTTGGAATATATGATTGTTCACAAGGAAAAATCTTCTCAATTTAAATATTAAATTTCAATTAAATATAATATGCCTATTGTACAATGTATAAAGTACAGCCAAATAAGTGTACAAGTGAATATAAAATGATTTCATTTTTTTTTAAGATGACATGACATGAAGAAAAAAATATAAAATAAAGTTTTTTTTCCAAAATTTTGTTTTTAAAATAATTAAATTTAAAAATTCATTGTTTATGTATTTAGTTATGATTAAAATATGACCAAACAACATAATATTCATTATATTTATAAAAATATCTTTTTGATCTTTCTTGAATTTAATATTGGAATTAAAATTCGAAAATATTATAAACATTATTCAAAAACACAATGGACATTATTTGATCTTTAATAAATTATTAATAGTTATTACATACATATGAAGATAGATTTTTGAATTTAATTATTTTAAAAATTAAATCTTGGATTTTAAAAAATTTTATTCTAAATTTTTTGTTATTTTTTTTATAAAAAATCACTGTACCCACTTGTACATTAGTCTATATATGTATTTTTGTGATAGAAAAATTTGAAATAAAACTTGAAATTTATCAAGAAATGAATATAACATTCAATTTGAAAATTCGAAAAATTCGATTAATGGTCAATCGCTTTTGAAAATATAAATATAAAATTGAAATACAATGATAACAATCGAGTCGTTACATCGAATTTTTTGAATGAGAAGCCGATTCACCAGCGACCAACTAACTGACTGGTATCATCGATATCGTCTCGGTTGGCTTCTGCTGTCTCGGGTATACGAAGCATATCCAGTAAAATTCCATCGTCTTATCTAATGCAGGTGCGCTTGATACGTTTGTTAGGAATAATTAGCAAATCAATAGAAGCATAGATTAAAAAAAATTAAGCAAGTTATTAAAAATTAAAGATTTTTATCATTTAAGTATAATTTTTTTATCATGAACAAAATCGAAATAATATTGAGAAAAACTGAAAAAATAGGATACATTAACAATTAACGATAAATTGTAAAATAGTTTTAATAAGATGTATGTAACAATTCTAAAGAAATAATAATGCTGGTCAATTAATCTTCGATGATCTTCATGAGAATTGCCACTTGTTAACCCACGCCAGGGGATCCAAATATGTCCGTGTTCCCGAGTTTAAAGCGAAAAAACATTGGACCAATTAAATTTTAGACGAACAAGAAGATGATAAGCATAAAATACGCTTTTTTCAGAAATATTCCTTTCTTTTGTTTTACATTTACTTTTTATTTTTATTATATAATTAATAATTCGCTATGAATTAATAAATATATTTTTTATAGTTATCATAAAATAAATTGATTTGTTTCGAATCAATAATCCAATTTTGCGTTTCGATTAACCATCGATAATCTATCGATCTTAAATGATAATAACTTCCCTAAAAGCATAATTTATTCATACAACGAAATTAGAAATAGATTCAAATTTCAAATAATATATGGATAGGTAATGGTATCCAATTACAATCCGAGAAAATAATTTACATATTGAACAAGCTATTCGTAATAATGACTATTTTGCTTTTAAATTTGGAAAATCGAAGATCGTATACATTAATACTGATGAGATTGCGATAGTTATCGAACTAGTTTAACTGCATCAATCATTTCGATTTTCTAACGAGTTTCTCGAACGTTCGAAGAATGCGTCCTATCGATCTCTTTGTGAGATTTGACAGGCAATAAAGATCGATTGATGTTACATGCATTAATCATTTAATTAATCTATTTAATTGATTGAACACTATTTGAAATATTAAAATGAACGAAACTTATTAATTATATATATTTATTATTATTATATATTAAAAAATTCAAGAGTTTCGATCATAAGATTAATGGTTATAAAATAAATAATATATGATTATAAATTTAAAAAAGAATTACAGAACATTTGTCACGTGCTTTAACCTGACAAACGATGCACGACGACCGAGCAATAAGAACGATTGAATGGCCTATGTGTGATAATGTTCTCTCACAATGTATGCTATTGAATTGCACGTTATTAAAATCATGAATACTTTACATCTACATTTAAAAACTCTGAGAAACTCTGCATCGAATCGAAGTTCAGAATACAGTTTCGACAATTATACCATATATATACATAAAATACTTGTTTGTTTTTTTATTGCCACACCTTCCGTTCACATTTTCTTTCTATACGTTCATAACAGAAATTATACAATTCAATATAAAATACTTTCGCTTCATAAATCCTAACATATTTTGATTAATATATGATTCTAATCAATCAATCGATATATTCATCTTTTTTTTTATCACATCAAATATGAAAAAAGATATTAAATATTGTTACATTTATATTGTAAAAACGAAAAATTTCGAGAATATATTAATTTATTTTTTTCAATCAGTTTTAATTCTGTCAGTGTCACATTCGTAAATTTTTATCGATCATTACAGTTACCAGGTATTTTTCCTTCGATACAATACTAACAATTCGCTTTATCGATTAACCTCTATCGATCAATGAGTTGACCGTATTCCGTGATATAACCATGCACGACAATTGTTGAAGAAATCTGATCATCGAAGAAACGAAAAGAAGAGAAAGAAATTGATCTTCGCCTGAGATAAAATTTGTAATGTAGCTATTGTTTTGTTTTTGAATTTAGTTTTAAAATTTCAATTATTATACTTTTCAATTGCTCATCTTATTCAACTTTGTTTATCTTCATTCTCTACATTTTGCAAATCATATCGATATTAAGAGAAATTTTTTAATTTTTAAGAGATATTGATATATTTCAATATCTTAAATGACTCACGATAGATTCTATTCGCGATTCAATATTATATATTAATTCACTAATACAATAATTAATAAATATTATATTATTAAGATTAAAATAATAAAGATATTATATTATTAAGATTAAAATAAACATGTTATAAATATATATGTACAAAAAAAACTCTTAAAAAATTTATATTTATATTAAAATTTAAAACATTTTATATATCAATATAAAATTTTCTATATCAATATAAAACATCAAAAAAAAAAAACATGATTTCGATTGCACAAAATCATCAATTATAAATTTGATACATTTTTTATAGTTATAATCTTTATAGTTATGAATTTAATAAAGATAAAAATTCAATTATGAATATAATATGATATTTTTAAGATCTTATATTTTTTGACATCTTTTATTTTCGTTAAGTAATTATTAAAGCGATGAATTTTAATACATACAAATTATATCTTTTTGTTTTACTATATGCATATTAATTCAAATTAATATATAATAAAAGTAGAAAAAAAAATTTAAAGAAAGAAGTTAAAAAACAATAAATATATTTTGCAAAAAAAATTAATTTGATTTATACAGAATGTTTTCGAAAGCATAGTGCAAAGGTTGAAAAATGATTCTATGCAAAAATAAATCGAAAAAAAATAAAAATAAACATTTTTTCGTTTTCAAATATCAAAAATCAAATTTTAAAAAATTTTAATTAAATAAAAATAAAGTTGGCTATTTCTCGATTGAACATAAATAAATTATCGATAAGTAGTCTACATGTGGAAATAAGCAAAAAATAAAATTTTATCGTTTATGTCTTTATTTTTGAAAAAATCGAAATTGAATATTTACAATTAAAGAGTTGTACAATCGATGAATTTTCAAATTTTCAATTCTCTTGAAGACTATCTCAAATCTCTTGAAGAATTTTTAAATGAAAAAATTTATTTTATTTTTCATGTATTATACTTATTTTTATATATAGAATGTACTTCTATCGATAGTTCACTCGTATCTAATCAGAAAATAGCTAATTTCACTTATACTTGAAAGTTTTTCAAACTTGATTTATTTAAAAACCGAAAAAACCTTTAAATAACAAATTTTATCCTTTTTTTTGGATTTATTTTTGTAGAAATACTACATAATTTGTGTCGTAATTTTGGAGACATTCTTTATATCTTTTTTTCAACATTATTATAATTTATACATAATTTTACATGGAAAATTTTAAAATATTATCTATTATTTCCAGATATTATTTAAATAATCTAAACTAAAAATACAATTTCAATTACGATTTTTTTTTAAAATACGAATAAGAAACAAGAAATTATAAAATAATATAAATATAAGAATAAGAAACAGGAAGAGAAACATACATATATATATGTGTACAAATGAACAAGATCGAGGGCATCTCTATACTATTGCAACTGAACGAGGTCGAATGACTGGAAACTTCTGTGAAAAGTTCACAAGATATTGATATCGTATTTGAAAATTGGAAAAATCTAATATTTTATTTTTATTTTTTTCTATTTTTTATTTTTAATTCTCACCAAGAGAAATAAGTTATATGTAAAATATACATATTTTTGCCAATCGATCTTGTTTGACAATTGTAATACATCGTAAAATGAATAAATAAATTCGATTTTTACGACAGTTGCGATGAAGAAAAAATAAAAATCGAAGTAAAAAATGAATGCAACATTGGTTAGTTTCTAAAAAATGGGCGAGATTGTTAAACCAAATATCGATATGATAGATTATATAAATGCAAAGAAAACAGATTATTCTGGATATATGTCGCATTTTCAATCTGCGTCAAATTCATATGAGAAGCCGCGAAACGACGTGTGACTACATCGCGTTGACGCGTCTGGATAGAAAAAAGAAAAAACGAAAAAGAAAAAGAAAAAGAAAAAGAGGATAAAGTTGGTCGAAGCGAAACGAGATGCGACTTATGGCGAAGAAAGATAGGACGAACAGCAGTTACGCCTGGCGAGATATGGTAAAGAGAGGTGAGGTGAGGTGAAACGAGGCAGGATAAAGCGCGACGAGACGAAACATGGAACAGATAGGTGAGAGGCAAGAGACGAAGCAACTGAGAGAAAGAAGGGTGAGAGGAAGTGCCGGGTCACCGCGCGTCCCCCACCAGTTACACGCGCCCCAATAGAAGAGGCGGCGCTTACGACCACACCGGTCTCTATATAAAAGAGACAAACCCCCCGATCTGATTAGCAAAGTTTCAAACACACGTAAAAGTGCATTTCACTTATATTTTATACGATTTAAGTTTACGGATAAACAAAAAAAATAATAAAAAATTTATAACACAGATATAAACTATATTTTCACGTGTTTAAATCGAAGGAAAAACGTATCAACACAGAAAATCAAATTGATACCAATAATTAGCGATAAATGAAGAATCATCTAAAGATAATTGATAAACTGAAGTGGTAATAGATCAGAAAAATTTTGAAAAATCGAAATTGTAAATGTGAGAAGTCACATAGAGACGCATGCCACAAGCGCGGTAAATGTAGCAGGAATAGCGCGGCGAATCAGGAACGTAGGAAACATACAAAGCAAACAACAGGGAAACAACGGATAACACGGCACGACACGGCACGGTACTGTACGAACAACAGCAACACTAGAGAGCAGGAGGGTAGCTGTGGTGTCGCTGGTACCGCTTAGCAGTGGTGGTAGTTCGAGTTCGAGCTAACTAAGAAATACGTTGAACCGTCCACGCGGCATCATTTAGACTTTAACCATTCCCTGCGCAGTCTTGTAAGGGTGGTTTGTGTACACGTGGGAAAAGAAAGCGAAAAAAAAATAGCTTTTACGCGCGCGTTTCATTTATTTGAAAAATAGATTGCGTGATTCATTTTCAAAATCTTCATTATCGAAAACTATATTTTCATCAAAGTTGTATCGAATGAAACATTATTTATTGCGCATAGCAAATACAAGCGACTCGTGACACATTATTAAGGACACTGTAAACGAGATTGCAAGTCACGAGAAATTTCACAGAAAGGAATATACTTAGTTTGCACGACAAGAGAAGTTGCAAAGCATCAAACCAAAAAAAGAGGTAGCAACGGGTAAAAAAGAAGAAAGTCGATAGAGTTTCGAGAATTTGGTTGCGAGTTGAATGTGAAGATTCACGTGACGCGATCCAGTTCGACCAGGCGACAACACGCAGCACTGACACAACGCGAACATTTTGAGGCGTGACGACAAAATGTCCAATTCCGAAAGGAGACAGATGCAGAAATGGCCTCTGTGCCTAGTACCTCTTTCAAGAACGAAGGTAAGACACGTATGCTATCTCTCACGTATATAATGCGCATTCGACCGTTCGTAATCGACGAACCAATCGTTCTCCGCCGACTCGTTTTCACCTAACCATTAGCCGTTCGTGTCCTCTCGTTCTTTTTCGGCATATTCTTTCTCTCTTTTTCTCATATCTGTTTCCACAATTCAGTACTCTCATCGTCTTGCTCTTTCTCCCCTCTCGAGCTTCTGGAAAGTTCCACTGTACGTGCCGCTACCGCCATCGATGCCGGGGCCGGTATTGAAGCCGGCGCCTCGATTACCATCGTCATTACTATATTGTTACTATTGCAACTTTTCATTATATATCTCTTTTACCATTCATCGCTCTCTATGTATTCCTTTTTTCATATATATAGATTTCATATTATCATAATTTTATTTGTTTTCAATTTAATCGCTTCTTTTTCTCTTTCAGTTTGAATCATCATTGTATTTTATTGTTACAAACAGTATTTTAACTATATTTTGATCTATATATATGAATCAATAATTTAATTATTTAATTTTAGATTTTTTATTTTTTATTATTTATCATTACTTTTCAACTTTTTGTATAATTTTCTTTATTTTCTCTCATTTTACTTGGATAAATATGAAATTCTACAAATTTTATAATAAATGCAGATTAAATCTTTAGCTTTTTCAATTCTATATTTATTATATTTAATATTTTTATTTTTCTATTCTTTTGCTTTTTATTTCTATTTTTTTCAATTATTTTTCTTTAAGACTTCCTTAAAATTTAACTATCTATCATTATTGATCTGTTTTTATTGCTTTTTTATTCATTAGTACGCGTCCTTTCATTCGTACAGAAAATTTTTCGTTCTATATTTAAGAAAGACAGTATGTATCGATGTCGGCGGAGATTACCGGGTGTATCATATGTCGGAAGTTAATCGCGAAGCAAACTATATTCGAACATATAGTATACATATTATGCGATACATAGTATATAACTGCGATTGCGTCTACGAACACGAATGCGACCGCGATCACGACCGCGACCGCGACCGCGATCGCAATGTTAGATATTCTTCGTTATGGCAACATTTCACGTGTATATCTTTTACCTTTTACATGTTTCATTAGTATTTTATTGAATAGTTGATATTGTATTATCCGAAAATATCAGCCGTTAAAAAAAAAGTTATATGTTTTTATATTTATATTATTTTTTATTGAAATAATTTTATTGTATAAAAATAATCGAATTCCGCAAAAAAATATGAATTATTCATATTTAAATTCAATATCTTTTATTTGTCTTTTTGCTTATTTCTTATTATTCGATCAATTATTTCATTTCAATCATTGACAAATCACAATATTTACATATAATTTTCATATAAATTGTGTTATGTCTATTCTATTATATTGGATAATCGAAATTGCGATAGTGACAAATCTTTGAACAATTAATTATCGTTATTATTTATTGCTATTCATATTCGTATTTACACTTGTAGTTCATATTTATTGAACAACAATATATATATATAATTTCGAAGATTAAATTATCTTTTAGGATTTGTCTACCAGAATCATCGATCGGCATGTACGATCTACACACATGAATCTAAAGATGACATGAAATTTTGTAACACAACAAAAAAATTTTTTTAATAAATTATTATTTTTTAATAAATTATTAAATTAGTATTTTTTAATCGTTAAACATTAGTTTTTAAATGTTTGTCGGACCTGCTTTTCCATTATCATTCACACTCGAACATTTAATCATCAAATACTATTCATTATTTTTATTCATTTAGAATTCGTTTCACTTTCTATGTCAACAATATTTCTTTTTCATCTACGTATATTTACATACATATATTAGTTGAAAAATTTTACGAAAAGTTCGCTTTGAAAAATTTTAAATTGAAACATATCATATCACATGATTTGGAAATGAAGTGTATACACGTATTCACTTATTTATGTATGTATGTAATAATACGCAATCACACATATTCACATTCACATATCATTCTATCAATATCTGAATTTAAGATGTTTATTAATATTCTATATAATAATATATATAATAATCCCATTATATAATAATATATATAATATATATAATAGGATTGTTGTTATAATAGATTTTCTTTACTCATAAAATCATAAAAATCTGATTGTTCATTGTCTGAAAAAAAAAAATAAATTATATACTTATCTATTATTATACTTATCATCATGATTTTATTTAGGATATAAAAACATATTATAAATATATTGTAATTACACATCTAATATTTCTTTTTATCTACATACTATTCATTAAAGGTTCTTTTTCATACTTGAGTAACACGTATCGATACGTGATGCGATGTAACTATGACGAAGAATAAAATGACAAGAGAAGAAACAATTACAAAATACTATGACTTAAAAAAATAAAAATCTTACGAAACAAGAATATTGTATGACTATTTGAATAAATGTTTAATATGAAAAAAGAATATATAACATTAAAATCACTAGATTTCGAAAATTGAATAACAAAAATATATATGATTGTGTTTTATCGCGTCGCGTTCGATGACGATGATGCACTGCTACGAATCACTCAGAAACGGGAGAGAAATAGGGGAAAATAGGTAAGACGTATATGTATGAATACGGCTTATATACATTGATAATTACGAAAAGGAGTCATATATCGTGACCACTGACAGGCTAGATATCCAAGATTACACCAACTATTATGTAGTACTCCCCGCTATATCGCTTTTCGTAGCATAATATATTTCGGCCAGCAGGATGTGGATATTGCAGTCGACTTATCTCTACGTTAATTGTCACGGACGCAGCGCTAAAATGCTTCGTCAGCCACAAGTATCTACATCGTTGGTACGTCATACTATTGCTCTAAATCAATCGCAGCTTCGTTTTGAAATATGTAGAAAACATGTGTGTAGAATTTCTTCTATCGATCATGTAGGAAAATAATTCAAAACATCAAGATTTATCATATCGAAAGGATCCAATCAACTGATTGATACAGATATATATAATATATAAATAACGACTAGTGCGCAAATTAGCGAAAATGCAGAATAAGTAGGATTGTAGACATAATTGGATGAAATATGCATGCATATGTATATATTTTTTTTTTCTTTTTTACTCTTGTTTAGATTTTTTTAATATTTTATGTGTATGTATATGTGCGCGCGTGCCCAAAATTAGATATTTAATATTCTTGACTATTGTTTTTTTTTTTTCGTTTCTTTTAATTCTTTTTTTTTTCTTTTTTTGTTGCGAAAAATATACATAATAATTTTATATATTCAATTTAATCGAAATTATTTTAAAAGAAACTTTATTATTTTGTGCACTTTTTTTTAAATGTCCCTAGAGGAATTTCATGTAAAAAGAACAAAAAAAAAAAAAAAAAAAAGAAAGAAAAAAAATTTCAATAGAAATATTTGAAAGACATTTAGAAAGATTTAATACATATAATATTTTATCTGATATTTAATTATATGATATATTAAACGCAACTATCGATAATGATTCACTTATTATATTATAAAAGTTTTTCGTTTTTAATAATTAATAGATTTTGAATTTTCTAGTTAGCGATACGAATATACAAATGAAAGATTATATAATATTTCAAATGGATGCAATGATATCGAAACAAATTTGTCACTAGTTGATGAAGATTAAATGCAGCTGCTTTTTGTTTTTGTACATATACACTCATACGGATTCCGATTCATGCGCATGCGATATTTGCGCATATCGTTAAAGTATATACGCAATGTCACCTTAACGTCAATTCACGGTCGAGACAAGATCATTACGACACGTACTCATGCATATTATTCTGCGTATCAATGAAATTTTTCTCGAGTAAAATTTAATTTGTTATATTTGTTAACTTATTTACAAATTAGTACAACATGCGACATTTTTTATATTTAATTTATTTAATCAAAAATATTGTGGATTTGAATACTGAAAAACGATACGAATATACAAATGATATTCTATTTCAATATATTCTTTGTATGAATATAATATATTCTCTCTATGGATTTGTTTTCTTTTACATATTTCTTGGTAAATGTGACTGATGCAATATTGTGTTATAATTGCGAAATATTTGAAATATAAAATTGTTTAATTTGCATATAACTGAATTTCAATTATTATGGTCTATATCTAAATTCTATGGAATGATCGTTTTTTGATACGATGAAGATATGATGAAATTATTGCTTCTCTTTCCTTTCTTTTATTAATTATTTTTATCCTCGTTTTATAGTATTTTTTTTCTGCGTAAACATGTATTGTAAATTTCTTTTTCTTTTTATCAAATTGATTGTTCGAGAGGCAGACGAATAACGAAAAGCTGCGTCTTCCTTCAGCAATGTTCGGGAGGAACGAAAATAGTACCGTCGTTCGATTTAGACTACGCAAATGAAACGATAAAAATTTGTGTTGGATGTATGAACAACACATGTTCTGGAAATAGGATGGCAAATTTAATTCTGAATATCCTCAAACAGAAAAGTAGATACTTTGAATGCATATGTTTAATATTTATATTTTGACGTTATTTTCAATAATTTGAAATTTCTATGCATTAATTTTTATTTTATAATCTATCCTGTCATATGTTTCAATGTATTGAAAACTTTAAATAAATGATATCATGTGAGAAATAGATAATTTTACAGAATGAATATATATTGAAATAATTTCTAAATACTGAATACTTTAGTATTTTTATTTTTATTTTTTATTATCATGACATTATATCATGACAATGTTGATCATGATTGAAATCTTATATCTTAAGAATTATAATATTTGTTCTGAATTATTGCAAATTTATAATTTTTAAGATATATAAAGTTGTTACTATTATTACATTAAATTTTACTTATGCGTCCATGAGAATATATGCATTATTATGGAATTATTTACTGTTTATGTAAACACATAAACAGTAAATAATTGTACTCGGCATCTAAAATGTATAAGTAACTATAGTATCTAATTATAGAGAATTTGAAATTTTTTGAATTTAAGAAATGCAGAAATAAAATATAAATCTTTAGGACCGAAATTATAATGATCAAAATTATGATAATATATATAAGCAATAATATAATAATATAATATAAGCAATATTTGCTTCATGCTTAGTATTTCATCATTATAATTTTAATCATTGTAATTTCGGTCGCCAAAAGATTATTTTGTTGTGTTCCATTGATTCAAAAGGTCTCAAATTCTTTAGATAAATATGAAGTCACAGTTCTTTGTTATACATTTTAGGTACCAACCACGATGTGTTTATAAAAACAGGAAAGATAAAAGCGATCGTATACTGATGCACATACTATATATCTACAGGCAAAATCAATATAGTAACAATTTTTATTGATATCTCGGAAATTAGGAATGTAGCAATTTTAACTATAATTATTATAATATAAACTTTGATCAAGCTTACATATTCTCTAATTTATGGTGATAACAATTAAAATAAAGTTATTAGTAAAAGTTGATACGTAAAATTTTTCGTGATTGTTTATTTTGTAACCGAAAAGAAATTAATTTTAAACATTTACATTAAATAAATTTTTGGATAGTCAATCGAATTGAGTTAATAAAAATTGCTCGTGTAAATTAAATTTTAATAAAATATAGAGTTTAACAATCTCGATTAACTTACTAGTATTGAATTAAAAGTAAACATATTTAAATATTTAAATACTTAAAAACATAATTTTATCATTTTCTCATTGTTCGAAATAAGAAAAATGGAAAACATATGAATAATCGTATCAAAACTCAAAGGATAAAGTTGATTTGTCGGTATATGAATATAACGATAATGACTAACACACCGTATAACTTGCGATTCAAATATACGATTCTCTTCTGTCGGTTATCGGTATTAAACATTCACGAGAGATAGCGCCACAAGAATTCGACGAAATTGAAACTAGCGCCAACCGCAAAACAAAGTAGATGCAAATGCGCGTTTTTTGACTTTTTATATTCCAACGCTTCTTGTTGAATCTATGTATTATGAACGTAAGAGTCAAAGATCATTCGCATGATATACATTGTGCACCAACGATATCATGGAAAAGATGTTTCCATTGTTTTCTTAATAACTAAAGAAGATGACGTGTAGTTATACATCATTAACGAGTCGTATCCGTATCAGCTATATGATCGGTTATTGAGTTCAAAAAAAATGCGATAGGACAAAACAAACAACAAAATCATCGTTTTTAAAATGTAAATAAAACAGCAAAACTATTAACTAGCTTATTTTATATTTAACTTGTTTTGTATATCGACAATAGATTTTTGATATCAATATACAATTGAGAAATGCTACGAATATTGAATTAATAAGAAAACAAAAAAAAAAAACAATGAAAGGGTGCAAAATGAAGGAAAATAAATAGTTGTTAAAAATAGAAAATATATCGTTATTAAAGAATAAAACGTTCGCATAGAAACAATCGCTATTATTAGAATAGAATGCTGAAATGATTATTTGCAAATTTAATTGGCCATGCGATGTTGTACATTGTCATATATAAATTTTAAATTTTTTAACAATAGGGAATCACTAATATTTCAGTGAATGTGCAATACACGTTTGATCAACATTTAATTTTTGAGTGAGATATTCGAAGATTTCGATAAATCGATAAAATTAAATCGATTTATTAGGATTTATATACACTTCATATACAGAAGTGTAAATAGAGTTCGTGAAATATTATTTATTTATATTGATACTGCATAACACTGCAATAATTTTTTTTTTATTAGACTATTATTAATAAATTAATATCATTTTCTACTATTAGTTCAAATTTCATAATTGTATTGTAGTTCTATACAGTTTTAATAAACATTGTGTCTCATCATCACAAATGAAACAAAATGTCTTGCAACTTTTGAAAATGCAATGAATCAACATGTTATTTTTTTCAAAAGATTGTGAAACATTCTGTTTCATTTGCGACGACGGTTAGGAAGAAGTCTATTAAAATTGTCGCTGCATAAGAACTATAAGTCATATAATTGTGAAATATGAACTAATAATAAAATACACTATCAGTAGTATGGTCCAATTGAAAAAATAATTACAGTGTTGTCAACATCACAAAATAAAAAGCAAATTTCACGAACTTTTTATGTATCATATATGTCAAGATGCGTTGTGCACGAGCATAACATTCGCAAAAGCAAAGAGCTCACGATTTGGTCATGAAGTTCAACAGAGGTTATCGGTAATCACAGGGGTAAAAGTCATCTAATCGTCGAGTAAGAATCACGCTGTTTCTCGTTCATCGCTTTCTGTCATTGGTTCAGAACGATAATCGGTATGTGTCTCCTCCTCTTTTGGCACAATTCTCGATAAACGAATCTAGTATAAATATTCCAACTTTGAAATTTCATCCCCTTAACATAGTTGACCGTTTCCCGGCGAACATTGGATTACTATAGATTAGGTATCTGCTGTGTTAGTTAAATAATAAATATATTAATTAATTAAATAAACGCTATATATATTTTCAGGTATTTTTTTTTACATCTATTGCAATAAACGATAATTATCTATGAAAAAGTTCTGGTAATTTTGATCACGAGTGCCCAGTGTGTGTTTCTATGAAAAAAAAGAAAAAGAAAGAATATGTTAATCGAATAACATAAATAAGTTTAATATTTATTGATTCAGTTGAATAAATTTTTATAATTATTTAAGATATCGAATTGCCTTGTATTGAAAGTTTACTTGCGCATTATGGAAAGCGAACTCGAGCGGGAATGAGTAATTGAAACGAAAAGAGAAAAAACAAAAATGATAAAATAAGATACCAAGAAGAAAAAATTGATAAGGTTAATTTTGTCTGTTTTCAGGAACGAACTGTTCTACCAAAATACTATACGAGAGTGCCTTCGGTCGCAAGATCGTCGACGAACAGTTCAGGCATCAATCTAGATTGTTCATCGAATACGACACTCGCAACAATTGCGAGTCCGTTCAACAGTCAAACAGCCCTAATCGCGGAGAAAAAAGTGATTCCTTCTGGCAATATTGTCATTGCTAACCATTACTATGCACAGAACTTGAGGAACAATCATCAGAAGACTCTAAACGGGTCTCACATATACGACCCTCTTGACAAGGGTTCTGATCACGATTATAAACAAATCGATCCATTATTGGTCGGCGAACCTCCGTATATGGGGGTCGAAAACACCAAGCAAACCATGAGTTCACAAAATATAAAACCGGCCAAGGATTCGGACGATGTTTTGCATACACAGTTCAAAGAAGTAAAACGATCACCTATGCGCTATACTATGCAGGTAATTCATTTTCTTTTTTTCTACTCATTTCGTTGATTATATTATATATAATCAATCGTATATGCATACAAAAAAAATATCACGAGCAATACTGTGAAATCGCGTTCATATTTTTCAATTCAAGTGAAAAAACAAAGTTACACTTCGTTCGTTTTTGTTCGTGTAAAAGTTTCAAGGATAATCCGAGAAAACATCTTAAGTATTTAATCTATTTTTTTTTCTGATTCATTTTGCGAGAATCAAAATTCGAAATGAAATATTTGAATATTTGGAATTGGAAATGGTATTATCGATAATTGTCATTGTCATCGATAAAGTCGAAAGTTTCGTGATTCAAGGGAATCTTGCGCGATGATTGCGCGATGCGGCAGATCCCGAAGCTTCTTGCCCTCGATGCTTTTCTTTCTCGCATGAATCGAATGCCATGCGTGCCTCTCCGCCCTGTCGTTTGAGCTAAACTTGAGGGCAGCGTGATCTTCGCCTTTACGACATCCATGTTGTGCGCGTGTGCACATGTATGTACATGTATTTATTATCGTTACGCAAACAACAATGCGCGACAATAACATCTTCAATGATATAACATTATGAAAGCATATAAAAAAAAGTGCGATCTTAAAAGATTGATCGATTTTAAAAGATAGATAAGTTTTCAGTTCATACTTGAGTATCTTACAAAACTCAATATGTTCAAAGCAGTGATTAAACGTAGTTCACAATGCTTTTATTATTTATCACAAAATTTCATTTTAATCGCATCTTCATAGTTAATATCTTCAGTTGCAACTGAACAATGCCCAACTAAAAGCAAACTGAAGTTATGTTTATATATATTATCCGTTCGAATTCGATATTAAATAGTGCGACTCGGACATGACGATAGTATTTATACTATTCGATTCCAATAACATAAGATACTTGTCAAGTATATTATATGCTATACAATAGCACATATACGCATACAAGATCATCTCTTAGAGTTAGAATCTGATTTTATTTTAAGATGTTTGATTAGAATGTGATTAAATTGTTATTATGTCATTGTTTTTTATATTTTTATTATATTTTTTTTCATTTATGATTTCTCTTTTGAAATTATGTGAATTTTGAATAATGAGAAGCTGACAAAATAAAAATTTATTTATAATTTTTATTTATAATATTTATAATAATCAAAAATAATATAATTATTATATAATAATCATATTAATAATAATATATAATATTATATCAAAAATAATATAAAATATTATGTTAATTTTATAATAAGCCAACTTGCTGATTGCTTCCATTCTCATTGATTTTAATGAATTTGAAATATATTGTAAAAAAAAAATGATTTTAATGAACTTTCATTTTGAACTTTTTATATATAGGAAGTTTTAGATTTCAAGTTATTTTTAAAAAATTTTTATAATATTATCGTTGAATCTTGCTTATATACGTGCATTCGTGATATAATCAGCAATTATTTAAAAGCAGATAGTAATATATTAATACATAAAATGAGTAAATTCATCGAAAATTTACTTTCTTGAAAATAATCTTTTTTTAAAATTATTAAAATTTTTAAGATATTTTCTTTATGACACGATTATATACAAGATATTAATACATATATTTATGAGATATTTTTTGAATTTTAGAATTCTAATTCTTCGAAACATTCATATTTTCTATCTTCATTATATCTTGCTATGTTGCTCTCTTTCTGCCTCACTTTATCTAACGAAAATTTAAATTACTTATAAGTTAATAACAATCACCTCAATCGACATTTTCGTATCAATTCTTGTTTTGGTCTCTAGAATCGATCCTTTAATAATGTTCGAATATATTAACATTCGTATATACAATAAGAATTTTTGGTCATTGTAATATCAATTTTTTAAAGATTATTTTATATTTTATTTTCACATTCCACGGATCTATTCCAAACTTGGATGAGTATAATGATATTTGTATATCACAATATTATGTTGAAGAAGCGATCCCATACTAGCACATGTACTATCACAAAGACAGAATTCAATAGTATAATATAAAGAGAATTTTTTGTGAATAATCTGAAATTGATGATTATGCATAAAAGAAAAAGTTACTTAAAATAATACTTTTTACAATTTATTTCAAATTCATTAACATTAATGAAGAGCTAAAATTAATCGGCAAATTGATTAAAAAAATTTGAAAATTGTTAAAGTATTAAGTAATATAATTATAATACAAGAAGAAATAGCACATAATATGAAATATATATATATATATATTGAATACTCGACAGTAGTATATATCATATATGCTAATCTGTTGTCAGACGTCTATTCAACGAAACATTGTTATTGATAGTAATGATAGATATTTGTCGATTGAACAAAACGTCTAATACGCTATATGAATTTGATTTTCTCCAAGAAAGTTCATCATAATAAGTTATTTGATAACGCATCTGAACGAGCATAAATTAGCTTGCATTGATTGGATTGAAATTAAAATGGATACGCTAAGCGATATATGTATAAATATTCTTATCTGATTACATGTGACAATATTTGTCTGAGTCGATGTTCATTGTCAGATAATATAAATATAAATTGGTAATCTAAATTACCAAATTTAGGGCTGAAGAATAAATGAGGAAAATATGAGATGAGATTACAAAAAATATATCTATCTACGGGAAAAGGACATGTGAGTGAAGAAGAATGCAAAAGTAAAAATGGAGCAGGTGCAAAAACGAAGAATGGAAATGTTGATCTCTCGCATGTTTCGTGGTCGATCCATCGAAAGAAACAATTGCAAAAAAACAAAAGACGAATGTATGCATTGCATGCATGCATATACATTTGTACTCAACTATACTGACCTTGTATACGCTTCTGATAATAACTAACGACTTAATTTTCTTCCACGTACATCATTGACGTATATACTCGAGATGTTTGTGAACCATATTAAACAATTAATAATGATAAATGACACAAAAGAGTTAAAATTGAATGATAGATATAATCACGAATTTGATCATTGATTTTTCTTCGATTCTTTTAATGATAATTTCTATCGTCAAACATGAATGCGAATGGATATAGGGGTGGCAAGTTCAAGTTGAAGTTTACAAATGTGCCGTTCAATTGTGTACTTCAATTTGTTGAAATAATCATATAATTCAAAACTTATAGCTTTTTACGTTTTAGAATGTTATAATTTAAAATAAATTTAAAATAAATTTAATAAAGAATTTTTCAAATAGTTTTAAATTAAAACTATTATTTTTATATGTTATTATGAAGAAAGATTTAGATTAGTTTTCTTTAAAATCATGATTTTTATTTTATATATTATCATTGCAGCGAAGAAATGATATATTCAAAATTACAAAATTTATAATATATTATACATTCTCTATCGTGTCAATCGTAGAAAAAAGCATAACGAGTTCATCTTTTTAAGTTTGCGAAACGGAAAATAACGAAACGAAATGAAACATGGCAGTGTTGATCACGAATAAGAAAAAGAAGAGCAATGCGTATCATGCTTCAACAGAACATTACGCAACGCGAAAGAAGGTCGCGAGCGGTAAGATCGGTTGCTCATATAACAACGCGATTCTGTCACGAAGACAAACGACTACTTTTCGAAAATACAGAGATTTTAAATATTTTTTTCGATTGCAGTTCGAATATGAAAAAATATGATTTGTTTCTAATCAAATTTGAAAGGAAAAAGTTTTTCTCCCGATAACTCTTTTCATCCAATCTCTTCCTTATTTCTTTTTGTACTAAACGATCTCTCGAAATTAATACCATGTGTCGATAAAGCAAAAGTAATGGTACAAATTACGTTTACGCGTAGAATCCCGCGTACGCAAAGCCATGCGCATATATACGTATAATCGTCCGATTCGCGGACGATGGATCTTCGCAATGACAAGAGAAGGGATAGTCGCGGCCCCCCAGCATCGTTTCCCTATATAAACAGGGAACCACCCGTCGGTCCACAAGTGGCAATAGCGTTTTAATCTTACGGGAACGTTGTTAACGTTAACAAAACCAATTGGCGACAAAATCACGACAATAACAACGACAACGTTGACAACGAAAATAACGATATTGACAGTAATATCATCAAAATTGGTACCAGCAAGAAAAAGAAGAAAAAGAATAATAACAACAGCAATTGTAGCAACAGAGATAACATTTGATATAAGAAGGACGCGAAATTAACGACAACACGGTGAAAGCAAATAATCGATAAATACGCGTATTGAAATCGAAAAACTTCTAATTAAGAAACGATTTGGTGTATCAAATAAAATTAAATCGATATTGATCGGTGCGCACGCGCGTTCGAATGGTGTATTCGTTTGGTTCGTTATACATATCGTGATTCGAAACAAAAATCGAGCGGTTAACGCATAGGCGAAAATCGTGCTACGATCGTAGAATTGTTTTTCATCTCCTTGACGTTACGCTAACGTGAAGCTTTCGCTTGTTATTTCTATATCTCTTCTTCGATCAATTTTCATCTTGTTCCTATATTCTTATCGATCATGAAGATTTTTATGCGAGCTGATACTCATGTGGACATCGAATTACCGGGCAACGCGCCAGTTGCTAAATGCACCCCTTCTCAGGTATCGACAACGGCATTGTGTACTTTATATAGAAATTGATGCTTCATTTTATTCATATGATCTGAAGTGTATAATCACTCTCTTCTTTTCGTCCTTCATTCATTCTTTTTATTATTGTATATTACCACTGTTCGACCTTCGTTTCGTATTGAATATCGGTCGAGATTTTTACCAGATATCATTTAATTGACTTCGCTTGATAAATATCACGAGTATCATGATTTCTCGAATTTTAACCGTTTATGATAAATATTTAAATTTCTAATGGAAATACCAATTTTTCAATTTGATTTTGCTCAAATTTTTTCGTATAATTTCGTAAATTCATTTTTTTTTATTTTTTAATATTCTTAGCTGTTAGCTGCTCTAGCGGTGTCAATGGCCTCTTTGATGATCGGTTACTCCACTTCCTACACATCCCCTGCTTTAGTTTCGATGCGAGATAATACGACAGCCACATTCGAAGTAACTATGGATATGGTAAGTAGAAAAGTGTAAAAGTGGATATGTAAAAAGAAAAAAAGATCGTTTTTCTCTATCGTGGATAAAATTATTTTCAAACAAACGTGCTTCGTAAGAATGTCGGATAATCTTGAGCATTTCGGTGAAACGAAAGACAATATTATCTGGATTCTCTTCTTATCAAAACCGAAAACCAACCGAAGGTCAAACAATTCGTAACAAGGCACGTTTGTTTTCAAACGTATTCCGATTACGCGAGACTTCCTCCTCGAACGACCGATTCACCGTAAATTCTTGCGATCGATTCGCATATTTACATTCAAATAACAACGCATTACGCGATGCATTGTCAAATCGGTAATATAAAGGAAGGGTCAATAAATGATTAAGTCTTTAACCCATCGAGTGCGTCAATGCGATATAGATTCGAAACACGTTTTTCATTCGACCCCGGTTGTTAATAGCCATGCCATCGACGTGTCTTGTCCAACCTCGATTGGTAATTGGTTTGTTCATGATCGATGCTACTATATCCGTACATTGTTACGACACGAGTTTTTTTTACCACAATTTATCGCGATTAATCGCGATTTACCATAACCTTCAATTATTTGACGATATGCCACCTGGAGATTTACTCGACAGGAACAGATCTTTGTACAAGTACCTACTTCTGGATTCAAGTCAATGTCCCTCGTCTTCCCTACCAATTCCAACTTACAAAAATCGAGGTCTGTATAAGCATATTAACATTTCCTTTTTTTCTTTCTTGCTTGCTTGCTTCCTTCCTTTCTTTTTTTCTTTTCTATCTTCCTTTTTTCCTTTATATTTTCTTTATTCTTCAGATGTAAAATTGTATTTAAGATCAGCGCATAATCCAAAATAACTAATCTTTGAACATCAAAAGCAGGAAGATATAATTTGCTTATATATTTTTAACAAGAGAATCGTAGCTCGAAATTTTAAAACAAAATGAGAAGTGATCATGTGAAATTTTCGTTCCAGGCTATGTGGATAGGATCGATCATGCCACTGAGCGCACTTATTGGAGGTATAATCGGTGGTCCATGTATTGAATATATTGGTAGAAGAAACACTATTCTGAGCACTGCCTTACCGTTTCTTGCAGGTATTATTCGCATTTTTATTATAATTATACAACGAATGATGTGCTTTATTCATTCTGTTCATGATAATATGCATGACAATTCTAGATTGCGGAATAAATTCAATATCAATTATCTTTCAGGCTGGTTATTTATCGCACTAGCAACAAATGTTGCGATGATATTGATTGGGCGCAGTATATGCGGTTTCTGCGTCGGTATTGCTTCTCTTTCTTTGCCAGTTTATCTTGGAGAATCTATACAACCAGAAGTACGTGGCTCACTTGGTCTCTTACCAACCGTTTTTGGTAATACAGGTAAGTTTTTCGAATTGTGTTTTATATCAATCATTATCCATGTCAAACAAAACTTAATAAGTTTTCTTTTCTTTCTTTTCTTCGGTCTCTTCAGGAATCTTAATCTGCTTCACAGCTGGAATGTATCTAGCTTGGCGAAATCTTGCATTACTAGGTGCCTGTATACCGATACTATTTTTGATCCTGATGTTCCTAATTCCTGAAACGCCAAGATGGTACATTTCGAAAGGGAAAATAAAAGAAGCACGAAAATCGTTGCAATGGTTGCGGGGCAAGACTGCCGATATTAGCGAAGAATTAGATTCCATTCAAAAAATGCATATCGAAAGTGAACGTATCGCTACAGAGGGTGCTTTCATAGAACTTTTCAGGAAAAATCATATAAAACCGGTTTTTATTTCGCTTGGCCTAATGTTCTTTCAACAGTTTTCAGGAATCAATGCGGTCATATTTTACACAGTTCAAATTTTCAAGGTATATCGCATTCTATAATTTTCACCATATCTATTTGTGCAAAATTAATGATGATTAAAGTTTAATTTTCGAATTTTTTCGATTATATTTTCTTCAGGACGCTGGAAGTACTATAGACGAAAATCTTTCCACCATCATCGTAGGTCTCGTAAATTTCATTTCAACGTTCGTTGCAGCAATGATCATAGATAGACTGGGCCGAAAAATGTTGCTCTATATAAGTAGTATATTGATGTGTATAACTTTATTCACGTTCGGCACTTTTTTTTATGTGAAAGAATTAATGGATGTTACTGCATTTGGTTGGGTTCCATTAATGAGTCTGATTGTTTATGTGATCGGGTTCTCATTTGGTTTTGGTCCGATCCCATGGTTAATGATGGGCGAGATCTTACCAGTTAAGATACGCGGTACGGCTGCCAGTGTTGCAACGGCTTTCAATTGGTCCTGCACATTCGTCGTTACGAAAACTTACGAAGATTTAGTTTCCCATATCGGCCCATATGGAACCTTTTGGCTGTTCGGTACGCTCGTAGCAATAGCATTCATTTTTGTAATTATTTGCGTACCAGAAACACGAGGACGATCTCTCGAAGAAATCGAAAGAAGATTCGCTGGACCGGTGAGAAGAACGAGTGCGATCGCCAATTTAAAACCGATGCCAATAACCATTTAATGCTGGTTAATCGTTCCTATCATTTTCTTGCTTTATATCTTTTCTTTTTGATAATTAGTTAATCAATCTGTTCGATCGATGATCAATTGCCTTTCGTTTTATCAAACAAACGAATATGTATTATAGTTCATTCTGTCGATCAGAACGAACAGATTTAATAATAGTCTTCCGGATCGTCTTTCTTTTCTTTTTTTTTTTAAATTTAAATTCAAATGCGCGCAATTATTCTCTGTTAAGTTCTTTTTCTCTGATTCTCTCTTTATTACAATTACATTGATCTTCACATGCATAATGATTGATCATAGCAATAAGTTTTTGATCGCCAAAATTTATATTGTTGTGTCTTATCTTATTGAAAAAAAAATTAAAACAAAAAACGTGATAAATCAAATAAAAAGAATTGGAGAAAACATACAAAAAAAAAAAAAAATAATAATAGAACAATAGATCAGAGAACAATAAAGAGAGTTTCAGATATTCAATTTTCTGTACTTATGAACTATATTTATTTATAATTAGCCGAACATTTAGCGATATAATCGCGAATGCAAGCTCAACAAAGAAAATGATCCGTTGATTAGATATTATACGTAACTGTTACTTTTCTTCTTTCGTTTTAGGGTCTACCTCAAATTAGTACTTTTATTAAAGGTATACGAGTAGGTTAACAGCAAGTATGAATTATTTAATTAGTACACATAACTTGTGTGCATTAATTTGCTGATATATATGCTGATATGTTGTACTTAAAAAAATACGTATAACCAGCATTTAAAGGAAAAAAACGAATTTCTTCCTTTTATATAGCAGCGACAATAAAATTCTAATGTGACGGTCGTATATATGTATAATTCTTATGCATCTTTATGGATGTAACCGTCGCATTTATACAGTTACCGATTTACGTCAATGAACAACTGCATCATTTATCAACGAATTAAATCATAAGATATACATATAATTAAGAAATAGAGATAAAAATAATTGCGTTTATTTTTCCATTACCAAAATTAATGTAACTAATTTAAAAAAAAAAAAAAAAAAAAATATGATCAACAAACGAAGAGAACATATGCATGATCGCGCACGATTCATTGAATCTCTTATATATGAGCTGTATATACTTTAAGAAATGATTTTTTCGTAAATCTTTAATATGTATTTCTATACGTAATTGTCTTTTACAAACGTGCGCTTTTAATTTTTAGTTTTTATTCTAATTTCCGATAATATATCCAGATTGAATTTCGATCATCGCATCTCATTCTGATTCATCTCATATATTTGTATATTACTATTCATTCTTTAATCCTATTATTTCACCTTTTTTTCTTTTTTTCGCAAATGCATATTGTTCTCGATGTTAATAAAACTGCCTTTATATCATTCCGAATCTTAAAATTAGAGCAAGACAAGAAGAAAAAATGTCGAAATATTCCTATTTTGCAAATTCACATACAATTTTCAATTGATATTATATTGAGAGTAATGTGTTCCATCGAAAGAAATTTTGTTTCATATGCTAATTTACCTTTTTTTGCCATATAATGACATTTAATTTTATACTTTAATTTTTTATCGTCATTTCTATTTATTTGACGAATATTTTTATTGTGTGTTGTTTGGGCGTAAGGTGCTTGCCAAACTTTAAAGAAGAAGCTTACTCGATACAAAATTTATAACTATATATATTTTATATATATATATATATATTATATATATATTATTATATATATATATATATATATTATATATATTATTATTGTTATTACTAAACACTATTATTGCTATTAATAATATTTATGATAAATTTACATGTAAATTTCTAAATTATTGAAGTACAACATTTAATAGAATATTCTTCTTTTCCTTTTTCCTTTTGAATTTTTATTGTTAATTTTATTTTCTTATTTATAATGTATTCATTATTTTGCATTATATATGTACAATATTTATTATATATCTTATCATAAGTGTACATTAACAAATAAATATAAAATAACAAATTTAATTATAAAAAAAATTAATAGCATATTATTAATACTGCATATATTAATCAATATCATTTCGATTTTTAAAATGCTTTAAAAATGTGTAATGAACAAAATACAATCTAACCTATAAGTTTATATATTTATGTATGTTTATATATGTATATGCAACTTACCCATTACTTGAACTCGACAAATTGCACAAGTATCACATTCCACATCCCAACTCCACATAGCTACAGCATTCCATTTTTTTAAGATAAATAATTTATCAGTTTTTAAATTGTCATTATCTCCACGATCTCCGAAATCTTGTTCTGATTCAGCCATCTCGATTTAGGTTAAAAACGACAATGTAGAGTTATCAAAGCGATTCAAATATCCGTATTCTCTTAAAATATTTCAAAGAATTTTGTTGTTTATTTACACTTTATTTTTAATTAACTTGATCACACACGTTTAGATGAAATTAATGATACTGTTAACATTATATTGACTTTTAAATCAGTACATTGAATATGAAGAAGTTCAATTCCTTTTTTCATGTAGGAATTCAATAACGTATATTATGCACAACCGGTAATAGTCGAATCTGTATTTTTAACATTGATAAGTTACTATGTTGATTGTAGGTAAGAAACCTTGTTTGAGCAATCTATCGTCACAGATTAGATATAGAAATCCTATTACAAACTAAATATAAGAGTCTTATATATAAAGATTCTATCTCCTATAGGACTCCTATATCTGATCTATGGTTAAAATTAAAAAAGATGAACGTAACGTATTATGCCATCTAGTGATGAAATGTCTATTTCTTTTCGTTAAATCTGATTGATGCGCGAAGAATATTGCGCTTGATATCATTGCATAGTTGGAT
The DNA here is from genome assembly GCF_048593485.1 of Apis florea. NCBI lineage: Eukaryota > Metazoa > Arthropoda > Insecta > Hymenoptera > Apidae > Apis > Apis florea. The sequence goes on along the minus strand of NW_028256864.1, from coordinate 304,155 downwards.
ACGAGTGATCAAAACGACTGATTTTCTACGTAAGGTTAGATAATCGAATCATAAAACGATATCTTGGAAAAAGAAATTTTTAATTCAGCATGTGAATCGTGACTTAACAGTAACGTTTATATTCTTTCCATGAAACTAATTTAATTGCAGCTCAGTTGTAAGCGATTCAATAGCAATTATTTACTGATTATTCATATATAAAGAAGAATATATAAAACATAACCTACATGATGTCATTTTTTTCAGATGCTTTGTGTAAAATATGTCAAGAAAAATAATACCACAATTCTGTTTAATATATTATCAAAGGGTTGCTATTCTCGACGTAGCAATAAAAGCACAAACTCATACAAAATCGTTCAAGCAAATAGTGAAAACTTGAATGGTAAATATTATCGTTAATTTAAATTTATTTATTTTAAAAAATTAGCTTTTTATATTTATTGTTATTTCTTTTTAGATGTAGATGGTGCTATGCTTGGAATAAATTCTAATTGGGAGCTTTTAACACCTAGAGGATTCAGATTTTATTTACCGGGAAGCATTGGGCCTGGTTGGTCAGATGTAACCACAACTATTCAAGTTAGAACGCAATTAGTTGACTTTCATAACAATGATAAACAGATATCGATAGATGATTCTAAAGAAAAATCTGTTCCTCGACCAAATCGTTTGAAAGGGACTCAACATTCAATGCTTCATTGTGTTGCACAAGAATGTCCTTTACTATTGAGAAAAGGTATAGAAGAATTATTTCCTGGATGTTTAGATGTTGGTTCTCCACAACTTACTATAATTACTATCAGTCAATCAATTAATTTTAAAGTTATGAAATGGAACAAAGAAATAGAAACTGAGAAATTAGCGAAATATGTGAGTATGTAAAATGTAAAGAATATGGTGTATATTTTAATCATAAACTGTCGCTCATTTCATATGTTTGGCAAAGTATGTTTTTCCTTTTATTTATAGTTTGTATTAGCAGCTTCGGATATTTGCGCAAAATTAAGGAGAATGGGTTATTGGGCAGATTTCATCAATCCATTTAGTGGACAACCACATTTAAATTTACAAAAAAATAATACTCTTTATAAAACGGATGAGCGATTTCGATGTTTAGGATTTAAAATATTACATAGAAACAATTGTAAAGTTATTTTATACGATAATAACGCAAAAAATTTTTTGGGTAAGTAAGCATAAGCTATATAATATGTTACATTTATAATTATAAACTATTCCATTATTTATCGAAGATTTATCAATTTCACATGATTGAACAGTTCAAAACGGTCATGGCACCGTTGTGTATATTACAGGAAATCTCTACACCACAGCGCCTGCGAGTACAGAATTTTTAAAAGAAATTCTGTACGATTGCGAGCTTGTAAATGTTAACGAAGCTTAATAAAAATAAAATGAAAGGGAACAAGGGGAAACAGAGTATTGATACAATATATATTTTAACATATGTTACATTGTGTCACTGAAATATTTCAATCTTTAAGTTAAGTTATATTATATAATTGTAAAAAAAATTTTCATTCGAAATCGAATGTAAAATGCTTTTTTTTCGATATATATTTTTTTGAGTATACATTGTTTCATAATTGCAACTTGTGCATCTTGTTCGATTCATGCATCGATATTTATTATTTTTACCACTTCTGCATTGAAAATGTATAAAATTATTTTTTTAAAGGATGTACAGTATATGTCATATACTACAAATGCTATATTGTATGTAAATTGAAACGGTCAATAGGTAACTAATACCACCGGCAGGAGAGTTCTTGAGTTGAACACAAAATAAAAAGTATTTATCTAGGCGCGCATAAATAACTTCAAGTTTCGATAAAACATGAAATAATGAAAAAGGGAATGATTTTTTGATGAGAAAAAAAAATTGTCAATCAACTTCTAATTTACGGAAAAAACCAGATATACCACATAAATCATCGTTTGAAACATATTGGCAATCCATTGATGAAATTTCAATATACATGTCATCGAGATCTTTTATTCGATTCCTTTGTTCTTTCAAAGTTTTTTTGAAATTGGCTGGAAAACAGAATTGAAATTGACACTAATACTGAAACGCATCTTTTAATTAAATGATTAATATCAAATTAATAATTAAATATGTGTATACCAATCATTTCAGAGAGTGGAATTTCTCCTCCATATTCTTTGGGTAAAATACTTGGGTCAATAACACTTTTTAATTCATCCAAACTCTTATGTACCTTAATTAAAAATATAATAAAATTAATAAACTTGAAAGAATTCAATTATATATAATATATTTACATACCAAAATTCGATTTTTTAACTTATCGTTGAGAAGAGAAATGCCAAACTCGATAATCTTGATTGCACAAGTTGGAATATTAACAAAATGCGTTTCCTTATGTCTCATGGGTGTACTATTTTGGATACATCGTAACATATTACGAATATCCGTTAGAGACCAAGCACTAAGATGACCCATTGTTAATCCAGATTCATCATTAATGTGTGTATATCCACGCACTTGATTTTCTTCATCATCCATTAAAGCTTCCACAACGAGACTGTGAGCTCTAGCCATTTGAGCAGATGTATATTTATACGGATCAAAGCGTCCTATGAAAAAAATATACTATTTATCATACGAAATATATAATATATATTTAGTAACGAGAAGAAATAAAAGAAGAAAAAGTGAATGAGATAGAGAAGGAAAAAAAAATAGAAAAATAATTTCGGACTTGAAATTAACATTTAGAACGGAACTTAGAAATGAATATTACTTACCAGCGCAAGAAAGAATCACTCGTCGACCGTGACGATCACGTTCCATCAATGGTATCAGATAACCAGCATCTATTATAGCTTCGATGTCTCTATCTTCAATGTCAAGATTTTGAAACCAGTTTGGATACATTTGTCTAATAGTCAGATATCGTTCGAGCATTTCTTCTGCCATCGGCACACTGAATTTCTTGGTTCTAAGAAATCTGAGAAGAAAGGCTGCATCTGTTCTACAATGCTTGATATTTGGATGCTTTTGGATCCAATGTCTGAATTGTCTTAATGCTTCTTCCCTAGTAGCATCGTCTTCACGAAGTTCAAAACGAGCGATCGTTTTCGTAGCTTCGCTTAATGCACATCCGTAATCCTCTTCTTTTAATTTAGCCATCATCGATGTATGAAAAAACTAGCAGATGAGTATCAGAACAGCACTTTCCTCACGAATAGATTCGTGTTTTTAGTCCCCCTCTCTTTCTCTTTTTCCTTTTACTTCTTTTTTTTTTGCTTTTCAACCTCCTTCTTGTTCTCGTTATGTTGTTACTGCAGCTGCTACATACTAATGTTACTTCTACTCCTACTCTTACTCCTCCTCTTCCTCCTTTCCCTTCACTTTTTTACCCTTTCTCTGATCCCGCGTCCTCGTTTTGTTCGTTCGAATTTTAACCGAGCTACCAATGATTATAAGACTCAACAAATTCTTACGCCATTTGATAGTTCATCAAGGAGAAAGTTCAACATCGATTTACTTGCAAGAAAACTATTCTTATATTTCTTTACCGCGCTTTTTATTTTTGAATTTTTTATGCAATATTTATATTGATGTTTTTTGTTAATTAAAAGTAAATAATTACATAAATTTTATTTATTTCTAAACATACATTCTTAATGAAATTTGATTTCGTCATGAATACAATAAAAAGACGCATTATATAAATATCTGTAGAAAAATTGAAACATTATGTTTGATTATTTTTATTTGTGACATTATTAGAATTAATAAAAATGTAATTATGATGTAATTAAATGATCATATTTTTATAATTATATGAAAATACACAATTGATCAAATCACCGATTACGATTCGCATCACAAAATATGTTTCAGAAAGGAATCTTGCTTTTTGAATGAAATAATCTGCTTAATTATTTGTATCAATTTAAGACCAGATCGCGCATTATTTTTCTACTTTAATCGTTCTTATCAACCTATTCTTTTTCTTTTTTTTAATTTTATTCTTTTTTTGTTTTTTCATTTTAGTTTAATTTTATTTTTGAATAATTAAAAGATTTGACATATATACGAAAAATACTTAAAATTCTTTTGAGTAAAAAATTATTGAAAAATCAAATTATAACATAATTGTTTGCTATTTTTTGAAATTATATAGTAAAATGATTTTAGATGCATTCATTTTTTCAACGATCAGAACTTTTTTAAATTTAAATTTTTATTTACAAATATTTACTACTATTTACTGTCATTGAGAATTCACTTCCTGTTCATAATTTTATGTTTTACTTTCACCATAAATCTTCATTCGATCGAATCGTTAAATATCGAAACTTATTATACATTATACATAATATTATGCAATAAAACGTTAAATAATTTCACAAAATTTATGTCGTCATTGATAGCAATGAATATTGATTGTAATTATTGGAATTATAATAGACAATTATTACTAACCGTTTTTTCAATCATTTTATAATTTTTTTATATTCTATTTTTTTCTTACATTTTTTTTTCATTAATTCGTATCCTTTGAGACGAAAAGATATTGTTTTAATAATTTCCAATATTTATTTAATGATTAATTTATAATTGTATGTTATAGATGAAGTTTTTTTCGCTTACTTACGTAATTAATCGCGTACCACTTGATTTCTTGATTTGGTGAAAGTCGTGATTCGATTCTATTCGGAATTGTGGCTTTCTATTCATTTTTAACTTATGTATATTTTACATCAATTTTTTATATTTTATTATTTCTCAAGTTGTTCGAGTAATATATATATATATGAAAAAGTTAAAACTTTATCTAGAGTTTATTTTTAAGTTTTATCAAAATTTATATTCTTGTTGATTATTATGGTTAATTTAATTTTTTTAGTAGAATTTATATTAGATAATTATAGGAAGAAGAGGTATATAATATAATGAATTATTTTTTTTTTTGTGAACAAAATATAATTGGTATATAACGTACGTGCATACATTTGTTATATTCATTTTTAATTGTTCAATATTTTTATGTTTGTTTGGATATTATTATATTTTGATATGACAAACGATAAGTTTTTGTTCATATACAATATGTTTACAATTGTGTATGTGTGCATTATATGTTGAGTTTGATAGAAGTTTGAGAAGAATCATATAATTGTTGAGAAAGATACGGGTTTTATAACATAAAAATTACAATGTTGAAATCAATCGCAATAGAATTATCAACAAAAGTTGAAACTTAAAACATGAATATTAAACATTTTCATATTATTTTCAAAATATGTTTACAAAATTTCAATTATTTATTTCCAATTATATTATTATTATATTATTAAATTCCAATTATTGTTCGAAAATTCCAATTATAATAGCCATATACCATGATGTCTAAAGAGTCATCTAAGAATTACATTATCAAATGTCAGGTCCCTACTGTCACGCTGCGTGGCTGACTTTTTAAATGGATTCCACGGCAGTTTTTTAGTTACATGAGCAGTGGTAACGGAACCAGCAGGACTTGGTTGACCAGAAGAAATTCCGGAAGAACTACTCGCTGAAACACTTCCTTTATCCTGCTGATTAATTTTACCTGGTTTCTAAAATCAATAATAAATTTTTCATTGTTATAAATCATTTCTTTCAGGAATCTTTGTTTTTTATGTTTACCTTTAAATAATTTCTATCCATAGGTGTGACCAATTTTAAATTGATAAAATCGCCAGATTGCTTAATCAATCGAACTACTTGTTCATGAGACGACCACTTTACGTCTTTATCACCAATTCCTACTATAAAATCTCCTTCCTTCATACCACCCAACTAAAGAAAAAAAATAACTTGATTATAAATTTATTATATTTTTTTATGTGCAGGATTTTTTAAAAAGAATAAAAATTAGAATTAATAAAATAAAATAAAAATTAAAAATATAATTTATTAATATATTGGTAAGATGTGAATCTAAATCAATTCTAGAAAAATAAATATAAAAATTGATATAAAAAATATTGAAATTTATTTATTAAATTATAAGCAATTTAAAATTGCATTAGATAAAATGAGATGGAGATATAATAGAAATAGTTATCTCATTCTTTTTTAGTTTTTCTTCATGTTATTAAAACTACAATTATTTATAACTTAATTTTGTTAATACATTAAACATCAAAATAAAAAAAAAAAAAGATTATCTTCAAAGATTGCATATTTTTATTCTTGATATCTTTTGAAAATTTATTTAATTAGATAAATTTTAAAAAATATTTAAATATAAAATATATTTTTTTTTATTATAATTATATAATAATATATAATTATATAATTCACGGAACATCTTTATCAAGATCAATATATGAAGCAATAATATATGAAGCACATCTAATCTAATTTTCTTAGAGTTAAGAGATTAGATTTATAAAACTTTTAGCTTGAATTGAATAAACTTACATAGCATTCAATATGTTATTAAATAAATTTTAATCGATATTTTTATAACAATTTATTTTAATTTCTAAAATTGACTTCAAAGATATTTCAAAAATATATTAACATCCTTATATATATATATATATATACATACATACTTACATCAGCCAAAGAATTATGATCAACTGCAGCTATTATTACAGGAGAATCTCCTCGAACGCTAAAACCGAATCCTTCGCCTTCAGGTCCTCTTTGAAGCTGTATCAATCGTGGTGCAGTCCAATGTCTTTTTGCCGAAAATATAGCAACTGGGCCCAATGATTTGAAAAGATCTTCGACTCCATGTTGTCCAAAATCCGGATGAGTTATGCTCAATTGAAACTTTGTGGATGCTGTGATAAAAATATAGATATCATTATTCACGTTGTTAATGAATATATATATAGTTATAGCTTTGTCTCTTCATTTATGCTCTTTATTTACCTATAATATCAGGTGGATCCAATTCTCGAAAATCATCTTCGTTTTTAATTCCATTATAGTCTTCTACTGTTGATTCTTGTATCCTCTTCAAAACTTTGGCAAGTGCCTGTTTTGCTTTTAAATCTCTACACATTCTTTGCAATCTCTGACTTTCTTCGTGTAAAACCAAAGCTTCTCTGAGATGCGCTTTTGCTGAAACATTTAAATTGATTAAGATCAAAGATTGAATCCGTTTGAATTGGATAAAATAGAATAAAAAAGAAATAAAATGGAGCAGAAAGAGAACAACTAGAAATTGATAATAATTAACAACACACCTAATAACTTCCTTTCGTTTTCCTCTCGTGGCACGATTATATCCAGTTGCGTTTTGCCATCGCTCTTTTGTATGTGTTCGAGCGCTAGTTTAGTTTCTGCTCTCCATTCGGAAACTGATCGATCGAACAATCCAAGTGCAAGATGCTTATGTGCGAGAGCCATGTGATGTTCACGTTTTACCAAGATCAATGAAATCCAGGTTTCTGGAACGTAGTCACGAACTGGTTCGCGCGAGATCAATCCATGGACGTCGCTGTAGACAGCCGCAACCTAGGCAATTGATGACCGTACGCAGGTCATACGTTCGGTAAAATGGTTCGGGGATCTAAGCGAAATATAGGCGTATTAGATTCACGCGTAAGTAAAATTTTGACGGTCGCTACCTGTGACGCTTCCTGTGCGAGATCCAATGAAACATCAATGCTCCTTCCATCTTTTGATTGAAGTTCTAGTTTTTCGAACAAACATTCTCTCGCTTGGGCCTGAAACGAGAATAATAAAATGTGTGTCAAACGAAAATTCTCGAAATTCCATTCATTTGATTATATATAGTTGTTTATTTTCTGATGAATTCAAAGTGTGTAACAAAACTACGAACGTGTTATTACCAGCATCAATTGAACGAGCATCTCCAGCATATCCGGTCCAAGATCCATACTCGGTGCATTGGTAAAATTTTCGTATATATAACGAAAAGTACCAGCGGCTCGAAGAAAGGCGTCAATCGCCTGATCTAAGCCTCGTGTGGACAAACGATCTTGCTTCGCAGCCAACTGAGTATAAAGAGCAGCAGCGTTAAATAAAATTGAAGCCTTCTCAAACGCGACAGTTCGTTGGCAACTCGGAACTCCTGTCAACGAGTCGAACCATTCGAAATAGATGCCAAGACTTCGATCAGGAGGAAAAAATCTTCGTTCAACGAAGTATAATTGATTGTAATACCGCAACAGCAATGCAATACCTGCAGTGTCTCTGGTCGGTGTACGTGTTGCCTTTAAACAATAGAAAAAAAATTCAATTATTTTTTCCATTATTTTATTCCATTTTGTCGGAATTCAACCACCAGTAGCTCACCTGCCTAGTCTCCATTAGATCTGCTATTGCCTCTTCATAATTTACTCCATCTTCGCTATAATGTTCGAGGATGAAATCCTGTAATATAATATATATAAGTATAATATATATTAACAATAATATATTACATAGTACATGTGATAAATATAAATAAAATAGAAACAAAAAATAGAAATTAATAAATTAGTAAACAATTGCATTGTTTGATGAGTTCGATACTAATTGCTTAGCGACCATGAGAATTCGCGTTATGTGTACAAAATGTCGAGAATCACGCTCGATTTATTACGAAAGCGTTCAGAGCATAATGAGGGCGAGATTTCAACACTTGAAGAGATCGCGTTGCATCAAGAAAATATCGTGAAGATCGAATTGATCGATAAAACATGCAGGCATATGAAGATTCTATTATTGCAGAATAATCTAATATCAAAAATTGAAAATCTAAGCAAATTGAAAAGGTTAGAATATTTGAATTTAGCTCTGAATAATATAGAAGTAATCGAAAATTTGGAAGGACTTGAGAGTTTGAAAAAATTGGATTTAACCGTTAACTTTATTGGTGATCTTCGAGGGATCAAAAGTTTAAGGTATTGTTGTTGAAATATATACAATTAAATTACAAATTAAATTACATTAAATTACACAAAAATTAATCTTTGATAATATATCAAAATTCATAACAACATGTCAAAATCAATCAAATCATATCAAATCATTGAAATTTTTCTATATTTTTATAAAAAAAATTAATTTTTTTCTAAATTAATTATGTTTAAGATCAGGAAGATATCTCTATTCCATGTTACATATTATATTTTCACCATCGAAGTTGGTTGGATGTTTTAATCTAAATCTTAAATCTATTAATATTTTTAATCCTTATTATCGTATAATGATACTAAAAATGATATTAAACATTACATCGTATCGCATTATTAGCATATTCTATCTGCATATGATAGCAATTCATGAATATGTTTAAAGCGTGTTTGTTTATGTAGTCAATTGTATTCAATTGCAATCATAAAACATTTTTATTTTGATTTAGAAAATACACAAATATATAATACGCATATATAAAATCTCATTGGTATTCTTGGTTTAAATGTACAAAATATATCAAATTATAATTGACTGATTTCGAAATAATTTTTCTGTTGGATGAAAATTTATGAATTGCTAGTTAAAGAGTCTCACTCATTTATAGACATTAATATAATTATTTTAATATATCATAGATATAATGAACAATTGGAACAACTGTTTTTAATGGGAAATCCGTGTGCGGATTATCAAGATTATAGAGAATATGTAATTGCAACATTGATACAATTAAAGGAACTTGATGGAACACAGATCGAGAGATCGGAACGCATAAAAGCATTGCAACATTATGCTGAAATTGAAGGAGAAATTATTAGAAGTTGCATGAAACATAAGATAAAAAGAGAAGCTGAATTATTAAATTATCACGAGCAAATAAAATCACAGAAAGATCAAGTAAGCAAATATTTCTTGATTTTATGAAGAGATAATAGTTTAATTATATTAATATATTATCTATTTATAGAAAGATGCAGATAAAGAGAAAAATACAAATGAAGAAGATAAACAAATAGAAGACAAAGAAGAAAAGGAAGATGAATTATTTTGGAATCAAACTAGTCGTCACACACCAGAGGAACGCATTGCTATTGCGGAACGATTTTTGCGAAAACAAACACAAAAAAATCAGAAAAAGAACCAAATAATCGAATCACGAACGATTTACAAATTAAAATTATTTGATTCTAAAGGCAAACCCTATAACATTAATCAGCCAAAAGTATCTTTCAAGTTGAATGAAGAAGATAGAGATCACATTATTTTAGAGATTGCTCTATATAGGTATGTAATGATTTAATATGATTAATCAATAATTAATATTCAAATATTGTTATTATGAATTATTATGAATTTAGATACTTGGACACTTGTTACGTAGATGTAGATGTGCATCCTGATTACGTGCGCGTAACTATAAAAGGAAAGATATTGCAATTGACCTTACCTTGTGAAGTATCAGTAAATGGCAGTACAGCACGAAGAAATACGACGAACGGCAAGCTAATAGTAATGATGCCACGTTTAAATGAATTATCTACGATATTCTCTAATAATAAAAAAGTAACTAAACAAAATCCCGACCGATATACAACAATAGAACGACGATCAGCGATGAGTGTACGGGAATATTTAGAAATTGGTCCGGAGAATGATTTAGATTTTTTGAAAATTGTCAATCCATCAATCAACAAGACAATTGTCAATAATGGAAAAATGGAAAAATCAAAAAATGAAGAGATTTGCTGCGATAATAATTTAGAGATACCACCACTTGAATGAAAGCGATTGACTTTCATGTAAAACGCTCACCTTGAATGGATCCTGAAAGTCTATATCTTTGGTTTCCTTTAGACCCAATGGTATCATTGGCATTGCCGGTTCCTCGCTAAAAATATACATACACATATAAATATAAAGTTAAGTGAGTTTAAATTGTGTCGAATCAATGTAAAAACACATTTCATAAACCTGTCAACATTTTGATACAGTTCAACTGAACTGTTTAATTCGGCAAGTTGTTCTTTTAGTAATTGCAAGTTTGAATTAACGAAACTCAATTCCAATGCAACAGTTTCTCTCAATTTCCTATTTGTTGTTGCTCTGAAACATAAAATAATGTATAATTATACTTAATTGAATAGCAATGAGATGTATATATATAAGAAGAATGAAAGACAGTTACTTGAAAAGATTTTCTGCGCCGGCTCGTAATCGAAGCTCCTTATTGATCTCTTGATTCAATTTGCTTCGTTTGTTCTGTAGTTTTCCTCGACATGTAGCCACTCTAGGATCGGAACCCTGTACAATCAGTTGAACACGTAATCAATTTATAGTATAAATGGATACTGGATATTAAGATCATCAATTTTATTACAATGAAATAAAAAAAAGAATAATGAACTAATCTTAACGACAGGAGAGTTTAGGTAAACTGAATATGAATCAGATCTTGGGCTCATTAAAAACAATCAATTATACGTATCAATAATTTATTATTCTCTCGGATTAAAAAAACGAAATTTTTTTGTTCTTTTCGAAACACTTTTTCATAAAGAATTCTTGAAATATTTCTACATCTTTTAAATAATAAGAAGCTTTTTCTATTCGAATACTGTAATGACGCAATAGTTCTGCAGAGTTCCTTCTCTTTTTTCGTTTATCCAACAAAGTTGATCAGAAGAATATATGATTTTTAAGTCCATTCATAAGTCCATAGCATTCATTCTCGTAATCACATCATTTATTTCAATCACTATTTCATGTCAGTACGTTGTTAAGAATAGAAAATAAATTTCGTCGATTAAGAAGCAAAACAGACTACATAAAAAATTCATTAGAGATTATATAGATTCCAATCAAAATACGGTGTGCTCGATGCTTGTGATTGTGATCATGTGTTTGAATTTTATTTGTATTTGATAGTTCGTCGATAAAACGCAAACAATTGTACATGAATTTCAATCTATAATTCGGCTAATTTATATATTAAACGCATTCACTGCGAAATTTTTAATAAAACAAAATCCTCGATGAATAACGTGTTATTTTTCTTTTATTTTTTCTTTACTCTTTTCACTCATTCCATATATATTCTTATTCTCTCCATAGTGTTTTATTCTATTTCTAATAACTTAGTAAATTATAATATCAATTCGAAAAATGAAGAAACGCGCTTATTTATTAAAATGTTTTTTCTTTATCTTATGGTATACCATGCCTTACAGCTTCTTCAACCGACTTCATGGAATGAAAATTCTCGGTGAAAGGAGAGAAACTGATTGATGGTGGGGAGAAGGATAACGTTCGCTCTATCTTACCGGGTGCGGCCAGCTACTTAAAAATGTAATTTTAAGGTCGGCATACTTCATACTTGACTACCGATATTACGATTTCATCTATTAATTCAATAATATCAAGTATTTTCTAAATTATTTATTATTTAAGCTGTTCTAATCAATTAGCCATTCTGTGTTTAGTTTTTTATCATAAGAAATCAGGATAGAAATCGAACAAGATATATGTAATAATGAAAACGGTCGAAGACCTTACTGTTGCCATCTTAGTAGTTTTTTTATATGTAATTGCTTTCCTAATACGTTCTATTTTTTTTTTTCATGAAAACATCAGAAAGAGCAAATTTGATACAAAAATATGGAATATTATGGTATTCAATCTGCATTTTTACAAATCTAATTTTCATATATTAAAAGATTATTTACATTAGCTAATAAATTTTAAATATTATCGTGTTTATGATGTCGCTTTAATTACTTGGAGATAATTACGATTAAGTAGTGTTCAAGGAAATGAAAGGAAGTAAACGTTAACGTTTTTATGATTTTGTAGTGGTTTTTCGTTACGCGTGGATTTGATCGCCACTTGAGTTCAATAGACGAGGCATATTTTATCGAATTTGAATGTTACAGCTTTTCATACTCGTAAAATAGGAAATGCAATTTTCGTTCATTATCTCGTTCGTCCTTAGATTTTTTACTCTCCTGTCGTTTTAATTTCTAATTTTTGTTATTTTCATCGATTATGCAGATAATATTTTCATTTGTGATAATCTTTTTTTGAAAATAAATTAATTATTTAACAAATAAGCTTTTTAAAATTCATAATAGAAAAAAAAAGTTGGATTAGAAGAAAACGATATATGAATGATTTTGATTTACCTGTAATCTTAAATCTGGAAGGATCAGCATAGTTTTGAGTTTCTGGTTATTATTAAAAACAGCCGAATTTGATAAATTTATAGATTATTCTTCTATAATATTCACAGGTTGTATTGTTCTTTGAATTCTCAATTTTTGTTTGTTTTTCTGACCTTGAAAAAGATTATTCGCTAATTCACTAATTAATATGAACCAATAGATGATCTAACGGATACTAATAATCAAGATTCTTTCTCGAAGAATAGCTTAAAATTATCGATGCCTTTCAATCGCGCATACCGATTAATTGAACACCATAAATCCATGTCCTTCCATAATCAATTGCATAGTAAAAAACACTAAATAAATTAGTAGCAAATGTATTTCTTCACATTTCACTCGCGTAAATAAATACATTCGATATGATAGAATTAAAACAAATTTAACTAGAAAAGATGTTATAGAAATAGATGCATTCGATGTTTCCGCGATGCATTTCTTTTCTATGAGAAAGCGGAATTCCCAGGGCCGACGAACGGTGTTGCTCGCGCAAAGGAAGGAGTATCAAATGAACTAATGAAAGGAATAAGAGGGGATATATATATATATATATATATATATATATATATATATATATATAAAAGAGCACGAGAGAAGAAAAGACTAACCAAGAAGATCACTATTGGCTCGATATCGATCAAAAGACGAATAACGTGCACAATATAATCCACCAATTTTTCACCTTCCTCGATCTACTCTAGTTAATGACCGATCGGATCTCTTTTCTCATTCGGCAAATTTCGCTTCGGTTCGTGACAATCCGACTGACTACGCTCTCTTTCGGCCACCGTCGGTTGTTTCATTTTTTAATATTATGCTCTATCATTAATAAATGTTGTAAATTTTGAAAAATCATTCGCGCTTTTTTTTTAAATCTGAATATAATTATTTAAAATTTACAATCTGAGATTTTATTATGAGCTAGATTAATTTATTAATTTTATGATGAGTTGTAAATCAATTTATCAAGTTTATTCAATATATGAATTTCAGCAATCTTTCAATTATTTTATTCAAATTATTTTATAAAATTTTTCATAAATTTTTTATAATTTGAAATGATCACTTCTTTGTGACGAATTTTTACTAATTTCTATATTTCATACATTTTTATGCATATATTTATTAAACCAAATTGAATAATCGAATATTCATGTTCTGTTGATTTTTATATTTATGCTATGTCTTTTTTTCATTTATTAACATCGACCGTTTGATTGTGTATTTTATATAATCAAACGAAAAGATTGTTAAATTTTATATAATTCTCTTGCAACTTAATAAGAATAAAAATTTCTTTTGCTAAAAAGTTTTAGAAAATTTTTTTTAGTTTATAGAAAATTTAAGATTAAGATTAATGATTAATGAGATATATGTATTTTCTTTATTATATATAGTTTTGAATACTTCTAATAAATAATTTTATTCTAGATCAATATTCTATAATTTCTAAATAGAGAAAATCAAAATTTTATTTGCTATGCATTTTTGCTATTTTAGTTTTTGAATCACATTAATTAATCATTATAAATAAATGATTGCGAATTATGTCCATTTAATTTGTTATTACTATTGTAATTTTTTGAAGATTTTTTATTATTGCATACATACGTGTACGCGCATATAAACATAATATACATTATATATATATGTATATATATATATATATATATATATATATATATATATATATATACACATACACACACGTATCATTATATTTAAATTATTTTATGAAGCACAAGACAAATTGTAGTTATTTGATTGATGATTGAAAAATGGCGTAGAATTAATGAAAAAAATTATATAAATGCGTTATATTCAATGAACAAATGTGTTAAATATTTTACTATTTATAATAAAATAATTATATATATATACGTAATTTATATTTTTTATATATTATTTATCTTCTATAATATTATCAAGATAATATTTCTAAATTCTTAATTCAATGAAATTGATTGAACGTTATACACGTATAAATACTTTGAAGAAGTTCTTTTTTTTCTAAATTCATTATTTTAAAACAAATTATAATGAAGAAATTTTACCATTGTATTTTCATTTTGATATTGTATCGTGTAAATGTATACGAAATATATTTGATAATATATTTGATTAAAATGTAATATATTTGGTAAACAAAACAAATAATGTAAATCAATTAGTAAAATTAAATAAAATAAAAAACGTATTTAAAAAATTTGATGCGATACTCACCCTAATAAAACGTAGTTTATGGGTATCATTTTCGACGATATCTCCTGACACGATAGGTATGTTCATTGTATATTCTTCATTCTATCGTGCGAGCAATATCACCTTCAGAAAATAATAACACGATTCAATTGGTAAACTATCGAAATCAAATAGAATGTTTCGTCCACGATATCAATGTTTCCCTATTCTTTAGTTAATATATTATAAATATAGGTGCAAATGAAAGACTGACTGCTGCAATCAAACAGAGATATGGATCGAATTGAAACGAGAAAAATGAGCATTCAGTCTGTAGCGTCAATTGTTCGTTCAGTTGAGATTCGATATTGTTCAGTTTACTATTCAATATGATTTGTCAAAAAATGTTTCTCTTCTCAATAATGAATTAAAATAAAATTACAGTGAGCCATTGATTCAAAATATTTAAAATGTCGCCGGATAGAGATAGGCGAATTGTCGCATGCTTATGTGTTCACATGTCAAAACTATCGAACACATTTTAACGTAAATATTCTGCTTTAATGTACAGTTAAAAATCAAGCGAAATATGATTGCTAGGAAATCAGAAAAAAATGACTGCGAACAGTACCACGATTAATGCACTGAAATATTGAGACGCTAAAAGCACGTCGTTTATGCATCAACTAGCTTGTTGACCGTACACTCGTTTGCCCGATACACGCGTGTACCGAGAGATAGGTTTTTCTCGTCATACGAATAAATGTGACCTCGTCTGTTTGCAAATGGATTCAACTATTCTCTCACAGGTGTGCGCGAGTATAATGACGCGCACGCGTGTGCGCGCTCGAGAGCACCATCGCATGTGCGTATGCGCATATGTATGCCATATACCATCGGTGTGCCGTTGCAAGGCTTCTCTGTTCGTTGCTCAAGCGACAATTGAAAAGATCGAAGAAATAATTGTACAATTAAACCGTATAACGATTATAAATATGTATCTATTCCAATTGATTCATTTCTATTCGATTCCACCCAACTTGATGTTATTAATTAATTTACTTTATTCTCATTTTATTATTATTAATTTATTATTATTTTTTATAAGAAATTTTTGTTAGAAAAATTGATTGGCAGTTACGCCAATGTACATAAATATATACACGCAACGCATTTTGTAATATTGATTGTCGCTCGAACAATATCAATCAAATACCACACCCTTTACTTAAAGGTGTTTCTATGTATCATAAAGTAAAAAAAAAAAAAAAAAATGCTACGATTGTATTGATCGTAATGTATTGATACTATCTAAGTTCACATATTCACAATATAGATACAAATTATTTTAAGATCTGACGTTAATACATACAATATAAACAATTGCCGAACTCGAGATTCGAAAAATAAATGGTCTTTCATTATTTTAATATAGCGTCAAAATATATCTTCAAATTCATTTGAATTTTTACAAATCGGTCCGCATTTAAACATTTTACGCAAAAATGCTTAAAATTATCGCATAATTCATTTTTTTTTTCGACGCTTCATTGATTTGGCACGGTTTGAAAGGTTTCGCGACAATACAAGGATTCGATTACCAATATGCGTTTTCACATAATCGAACGAGGCTAATCGATCACCGTGCTCAAGATCAGCCGTCTTTGGATTAACGCAAAGAAAAAGACCTATTGTACGCATATTGTATATGTATATGCATATTTACATAATATATTATTTCACAGTTGTAAAATGTATGTTTTCTGTTAATGGAATTAGTTCAATAAAAGTAAAAAACCAATTAAGAAGTTGAAAATTTGATAGAAAATTTAGTCGAGTTATTTTTAAATGTTTTTTTTTCATTATCATTGAAACGCTTAGCATTGTATTAATACATGTTACGTATATCTACGAAACAATTGCTCTAAACACATTAGCCATAATAATAGGAAGACTGCTAGATTAATTATAATTCGCAAAAATCAAAGCTTTCTTTCGCTGATACCGAATAAATTGATATCGAAAGTTCGCGTGCTTTTCAAATTATTTGTATTTTTTTTACCGATTTCATTTATTGATAAAACAAACACTCGATCCATCACAGTTTTGAATTTAGGACGGAAACAGGTTATTCCATGGATTATGCCGAGCTTATAAGTTCTCTGTAACAACGTTTGTTAGGCAAAGTATTATTTTGAAAATAATCCCTTTTTATAATTTTTTTATATCTCTTCCCTTGTCCCAAGTCTATCTCATTTCTTTTACTAAATTTTTCGTTGTGATCTTTTCTCGTTATTATCAAACATATCGTATACGATAATCGATTTTGAGTATCGGAATACGATACGTGTGTATACATATATCGCGAGAAGATCTGAATTCAGATATAGTTGTTATATCTAAATACTTACGTTGAAAGTTCTCTTCCTAGCAAACCAGTTCCAACTAATCCGGTACGCGATCGACTTCTATTAAGTTGAGCTCTTCTTTCTGCTGTAAAAAAGAAATATTTACGTCGTTTGTATCCGTCTTTCATACACTTGTATGCGTTATATTAACTTGCATCATTTTGCGTCATAAGCTTTGCATATCATGTTGATTAGAATTATCTGTTGCGCGCAACATATCAGTTTTAACGAAAATAGTTTAAATACAGTATAGTATCGATAGTATAGGAAACTTTCTTTATTAATTTGAAACTTACGATATTTACAACGAATGCAATTACAAGTGATCGATACATGTATATGCGTATATATATTTGATATTTATTTGTATCTCGATCACAGAATATAGCACAGCCTATAAGTTTTTTCTTGTAAAAACAAAACAGTATTATATGTTTTTCTTCTTCTTCTTCTTTTTCTTCTTTTTCTTCTTTTAACTTTATTTCTTTTTTCTTTTCCTGTTTCAAATGACTAGCAAAAACTATTTCAATAATTGATGCAATATGATTTCCCCAAAAATAAAAGATGAAAAAAAGAAAAAGAAGTATGCAGGAAAAATAATCATAATGTTTTTTTTTAAATTCAATGTAATGAGGATTATAAAAATTTAAAGAAATAAATATATAAAAAAAGAGAAAATAAAAAAATAAAATATATAAAAAAAAAAAACAAAAAAAAATAAAATATATAATAGTATTAAAATGAAACAAAATTCAGTCTTGTCGTAAAAATTACATAGATACAATGAAATACAATATGAAACAGTTATAGTTATGTAACATTCGAAGAAATTACGACGACGCAATCGTTTGACAAATCTACCAAAATTTCCAAATCCTTTTCCGATGTTTTTTCTTCATCGAAACGGCCTGTTCAGTTTCAGTTGTGATTATAAAATTGCATTCCTGTTTAGTCGATATCGAAAGCGTGTCCTTTTTGAGCGCAAATATCGAACAATTTTTTGATGCATTATTTGTCAATTTTAACTGATGGAAAGTATCGAGATTATTATTAATTTGAGATTCAATAGTAATAGGTTGTGTCATCTGAAAAGTAAGTTCGTCCAGCTCAGTCATTTTTCCGCTCGAATTCAATATCGGACATTGAAAAAAACACTTCAAAGATGGAAGCTGGCTGTTCGAATTCTGTATAGACAAATCATTTTTATTTTCATCTTTCCAACAAAGGATATCGTCTAAATTTTTTTTTTGAATCAACTTTAATGGAATCGTTTTATCAATTTTAGTTGCAATATTGTCCATAGATTTTCTATTATCCGATTCGAATGCATGGAAAAGGAAACGATTTTCGATCAGCGAAATACTTTCGCCTATAGGACTATCCAAATAATTGAACAACTTTCGTGCTCTTCGATTATCGCTAGATCTCGAATGCCTTTGTTTACGATTCTTAACAACACGCCGCACTATACTGTTTCTTTTACGTTTCTTACTTACTATAACTTGTCTTCGTTTAACTGGAGTAAGCTTTACAGCTGTACCTATAGAAATCGTTTGATATGGAGAAGGTGAAACTAAATTCGATTTGACATGCGTCGGAGTATGTTTTTTTAGCTCATCTATCACAAATCCGTAAGATGCAACACATTGATCGGAATTATTTGATAAATTCGAGATTTCATCGAAATTTCGAGATATTTTTATAGAAATCTCTCTTTTCGGAGTTTCTTCAAACATTAATTGATCAATACGTATTTTCTTGGATGCGATTTCATTTTGTTTTTTTCTTTTAAATGAGCTAATCCTAGATAAAAATTTATCTTGTTTAGGCGTTCTTGTGACAAAATCAAGTAATAAACGCTTATAAAAATGTTGATTTTCTTCCGGTGTTGTATATTGTGTAAAATCAGAATTTTTTGAAATTGTGAGCGGATCACGAGAAAGAGAGACATTTCGCGTAATATTATTTTGATTTCGTTTAATTGCAAATCGCTTAGCTTCTCCCGATTGATACATTTTAGCAAATAACAATTTCTCCTTCTTCGTAGATTTCGTTGAAGCGTATGCAGTCCTATACAACTTACCACCAGCAGCGCGTATTTGACGTTTCCGACGTTGATCTGGTCGACTAAACGCGGAACCAGTTTGAAGAGCTTCCATTAAGCTATCCATAACACCTTCCTGAGTTTCATGTGCATTCATATCGACAAGTGCTATTTTCCTTGCTACTCGAGCTGCTTTCTCTGCCTCTGCTTTTTCTCGCGCCTCTCTCGCTCTTCTTTGCTTTTCTTCTGTTTCTCTCATCTTTATTATTTCTTTTTGAGCTTGCTGCAAAAATATGCATCAAAAATAAATATGATACAAGCTTTGCTTTTCGATTTTTTTACTTACCATGAAATCATCTTTAAATGTTTTTATATCGCCAAAAAATTCTTCTATTGTATATTTCTGTTTATCAAAAGAAAAAAATTCGGAAATTTCTGTGTATAAGCTGTCCATATTTTTAAACATATTTTGAAGAACTTCGTAAGATTCACGGGCTTTTTTTGCAAAAGGCTGTATATTCGATATGATATTTAAGGAAAACAATGTAATAAAGAATATAATTTAAAAACTCAATCAAATATTCATGATATTTATAATTACAATATAATGATGAAAAAAAAAGGATACACCCATGACATGTAAAAACATATCTTCATCGGATTGTGGTATTTTGGCATTCGATAAATCTTGTTCGAGATTTCGAATACTAGAATCCATTTGTCGCAAAGTTCTTTGTACATTTTCTAACGAAACTCGACTTGCTCTATCTACGTGTGCCAGTTCTTCTGTAAAAGTGAGACATTCTGAGAACTTTTGTTCTATTGTATCTACTAAATAATGCATTAAAGTCTGTTTGTTATCAACGTCCTTAGTGCTAGTCAACTGAAAATTAAAAGAAATCATTATTATATGGTAAAAAAATAGAATTGAGATTTTGTTATTTTGAATTACAAATATAATTATAAATTATTGGAAATTACAAGCACAATAAGAAACAAACCTTAGTAAGAAAACTAATTTCAAATCCAAATGCTTGACCATTTTTTGAACCAGAATTCATATAATTGCCAAGCAACAGGATCAATTCCAGAATTCTGGCAAATTTTTTACTATCCTTTACTTCTTCGCAAGCTGCTGTGCCTGCCACTATGTCCGGTTTTACATCTTGTACTAATTCTTCATATCGCAGCATGAAACTTAATGATCTCAGTCTCGGCAACAATCTCTTGATTGTCGATATCTATAGTACATAGACTCGAAAATATTTCAAAGAATAAATAAAATAGTTGTTTCAAATATTTAGATACAGTTCTTTTACAGAAGACATTTCGATCAAAAATTGCTTGAAAAATGCACTTACAGTAATACAAAACTGTTCAGCTTCTGTTAAATCATCATACTGATCTTTATAAAAATGAAGTTTTTTTAATTGATCGGGTGGCGGTAAATACTGTATCAGTCCTTGAAGTATATTATCCGAAATAACGGGTCCTTCACATTTGAGTAAACAAGATTTTACTTCTTCATATGACATATGCTTTAAAGTACCATTAAGAAGTATAAGAATATTTTGAGCAGCTTTTCCATCAAGAACTTTTAAATCTTTCACTTTCTTTGATGGAGCTGATCTACATAACAAGAAGCATCATATTATCAAAGATTTTAAAATTTTCATATTTCAATAATAAAATAATTTTTAGTTAATTACTTATCGACAACGTCGTCAATTTTTTTCCCACTTGGTTTTGATGCAAATTTTAGACTTAAACCATTTAGTATTTCGGGACTAGCCAACTTATCCTCTTGCACTTTTATCCAAAATGATTTTTCGGTGAGTTTATGTGGCATAATCTACGATATGTTGTATTATATAGTAAAAAAAAAGATTATATTATTAAAAAGTATAAATATACTTTACTTACTGCTTTCCAATTTGCTCTCTTCAACGGTGCATCGACTTCCCATTTTTTTTTTGGTTTTAATCCTAATGGAAGCGATTGTGACATGTTAATGGCGGAATTAATCCCACCCATCATTGGCGGTGGAGGACCTGATTGCGGCATTGGTGGAGGTTTAGGACCTGCTAGCATACCAGGCATAGGTGGTGGTGGCGGTCCTCCTAATCCAGGAAGTGGTGGTGGAGGCGGACATAGACCGCCAGAACCCGGTAAAGGTGGTGGTGGTGGAGGTGGCGGTGCTATTATTATTGCTGATCCACTTGCATTCGGAAGCGGAGGTGGTGGAGGTGGAAGATTACCAATTCCAGCCAAACCCGATAGGACTGAACCAATTTTCTGTTACAAATTAAAACAATTTCGAGTTGATAATAGTTATAAATCAAAAGCAAATTATGTTTATATCAAATAGAAACTTTAAATGAAAATTTCATGATAAACTTACCGCATTACCATTGGTTGATTTAATTCCTCCTTGTTCCAACTCTCTAATTTTATTTTCTGCATGTTGAAGTTTCGCTTCTGCTTCTTGTTTACTAGCTATAGCTTCTTCTAACTTTTGCAATACTTCAACCAATCGCCTTTCTTCTTCCACTCGTGATTTTTCAACCAATGTATCGATCAATGGTTGGACATCAATTTGAAAACGCTTAGTTGCACTAAAATCCGGATCACAGCCTGAACGGTGCAACACAATTTGTGATACGCATTCTTCTATCAGTTTATAATAGGCCGGTCTATTAGAAAAGAAGAAAATAAAAAAAAAGGAAAAAGAAAATAAATAGTATGCAAAAAGCTATGTTTTTTTCCTACCTGACTAAAGCATCATCTCTGACGAATAAAAGATGTTGAAGTATTGATAAAAAATATGGTTCAGCAGACGTTTCCATTACCATATTTTTTATTACTTCAAAACAATCATTTACATCATCCAATTCCAATCGTACGTGATCAAATCTTTGTACAAATTCTTCATAATCTTCCTCTTTATGATCATTGAAAATTTTCAAATGTCTAGCTAAATCTTCAGATTCATTTTTTTCCAATGTTTCTAAAATATCGGCTAAGCCGACTCGCATGATTTCATTTCGTAAATGCAATCTAAAGTCTAATTCTTCGGCCGAAGAAATGATAGAATTGATAAGTTGAAGGCACTCCACCTATCAATCAATAAATTGCAATTTATGCATTTTAATAGTAAGAACTAATAATAGTAATAATAATAATAATAATAATAATAATAATAATAATAATAATAATAATAATAATAATAATAATAATAAATAAAAAAAAAGAAATAAAATTGAAAAATGAAGACATTAGAGCGATTATAAAACGTACTCTTAGATTTTCATTCTTCTTATTCATCAGACCCTGTACAATAGGTAAAAATCTTTCTCTTCCTTTAAACTCTCCGTTCATAGTAATCGCATCCAAAACTTTTTTATGACTGTCGCTTGAAATAAGACAAACTGCACCAAGCAGTTTTACAGCCTCTGACATAACGGATGGTTTTGTCGGCTCCAATGATCTAGCTACGATCGTGAGTGCTTCCTGATGAGCCAACATCTCCTTTATACCAACGGTATTATTCATAATAGCCTTCAAACATCGAATGCATTCGTACTGTATACGTTCGTATCGATTGTCACTGTTATAAAACACAAAAGAATATCAATTTATCGAAACTAATTACAGAAAATAAAAAAAAAAATATTTTCATTGAACTGTCCAACTATTCGAAAAGAAAAATCTTTAACCACTGACTATTCGAACTATTCAATTAAATGTAATAAATGTTCGTGTTCAATAAATTTCACATGATTTTTGATTTTCGATTAGTCGATCAATACTATTATATATGGAACATCACATAGATTATCAATTAAAGAACAAACATTGACATTATCATTTTGTTCTTTAACGACAATTATCGAAGCATTAAAATATATACGCAGAATATTAATATATTTATGGAATATTTTTGAAAGATCGATTTTGGAAGTTAAAACATAAAATTTAATATACAAATATTATTTAAGTTATAACAAATTGAAATTTGCGTTATAAAACAAGACAAAAATAAAATAGAGACAGTTTTTATCTCTCAAACTGCTGTTTCACACCATTTTTTTCTAGTTTCATTTAATTTAAACATAAAATTAAATTTCTTATAATAAATAAAATAAAAGCTTAATAATAAATTTCTATCAAATGTAAAATTTTTACACATCAATTTTTATATTATCCGTTGTATAATCCATTCTACAAAAATATTCTATAAATATATTAACATTCTGTTGACTTATATAAAAAACATATAAAAAAAATTTTTTTGGCATAAAATTTACAGAATCTTGCTCATAATTTTTTCATATAATGTACATACATATATGTACATGTATAATATTACTAGTGTTCTCATATATATATCATATACACTAACGTGCATCTATATCAATATAAAAAGCTAAGAGGAAAAAAAAAAAAACAATGCAAAATATTCTAAATTGCTATAAAATTAAAACAAATAGTATTTTTACAAAGATTACCTATTATAATATATGAAGGCACTGCAATAGAATAATATGAATATTAGAAATTCTTAATCAGACAATATACCAATGCTATGATAAATGACGTAACATAACAATTTTTTTTATAAAAAATACTTACTTTCGATAGCACTCGTTGAGCGTTGCTAAAACCTGTTTCAATCCTTTTGTACCAAATTCTTGAACCCAACTTAAAGGATTATTTGTCAATGCTATTCTTAATGATTCAATGCAATTGTAGATTTTGTTGACACTTAAATCAGGTTGCGCCAAATATTGAATATAATCCGCGGGTTTATCAAATTTTGATTTATTTTCCTGAATGCTACCTTTATAATGCAAAACCAACATCTCTCTTTTCTTTGCTTCCGATTGTTGTCGTAATGGTTCTTTTTTTTCTTCGGTCAAATTCATATTAGCCTTTTTCGATAAAAAATTTAATTATTTTAAATCATATATCATGGATCGAAAGATAGATCTTAACTTACCAACATTTCCTCAAATTTATCATTTACTGTTTCTTTATCCATTCTTTCGATGATACAACGTTGCTGTTCAATCTCATTGAAATCATCACCGGAATGAGGTCGTGGTATAGTATTGTTTCCTAAACCACTTCTGACCCCACCTCCACGCCCAGATTTTTTTGGTCGGCCGAACCATGTGTCCAGCTACAACAATAAATAATAAAGAGAATAAAAAAGAAATCAATTACAAAATTGCTGTCGTTCTAATTCGATCTTAATATAGCACTCACTCAC
This sequence comes from Apis florea, assembly GCF_048593485.1. Classification (NCBI taxonomy): domain Eukaryota; kingdom Metazoa; phylum Arthropoda; class Insecta; order Hymenoptera; family Apidae; genus Apis; species Apis florea. The sequence goes on along the minus strand of NW_028256864.1, from coordinate 279,104 downwards.
GAATAGGGATGACGATATTACATTATTCGACTTTCAATTCGTATAAATTATCAAGAAATCAATGTAATGTCATTGCATTATTCTTAGAATTAATCCCTCTCTTCCCTTTCCCCTTCTGTCTTTGTTTTTATCTCTCTTCATCTTTTGCAACTCCACGATTTCATATTTGAAAATAAAATTTTACTCAATCTGTGATCATTAGTAGAAAGATTTAAAAAAAGAAAAAAGAGAAGTATTTTCTTATCGTTTATAGTAATCGATGCATCAAAATTACTCAGTTATTTTTACTGAATAAAAAAATTTTGATTTCTCTCTATCTACAATAATCGATTTGTTTATAATACCGTTTTTCATTTATCCGATAATATATTGTGATAATAATGTAAAATTTTTCAAAATTCAAATTCTTCGGGATAAAGAAAATTTTTAAATAAATTCCCGATATATGACAATTCAATAAAAAATTTCGATAAAGCATAGTTTTTCGTTTTATTTTGGCAGAGCAATGAATCGGCAAGGCACGTCACGGCGCGGTTGTTTCATGACCTTCGCACAAATCAAGATTGGTGCATGCGAGCGCGTCCCTTCGGACAGATATTGAATCATAGAGTGAAATGTTTTCTTGAGTTAACGAGCGAACAGTATCAAATCGAAAAGTAGAATCAAATTAACGCCATCATCATCGAGTCATTGAACGGATTGAAAGAAGGGAAAATCATGTTGGCCTTGATAATATCGAAGAAGCGCGCCTGCGTAATTATTACAAGTCTATCTACGATCAACTAAGTAAGTAGATTGCCATCGCATCGTGTGTCTCGCAGATTGGTCTTCATGCGTTCATGTCTCTTGATGCGGATAAAACGAGAAACTATTTCATCAATTTTTTTTATATATATTGTAAACAACTTTTCCTGACTTTAAATTCTTGCAATCATTTTATCTCCACACTTTTTCTTATATATCTCTCATACTTCTATACAAATCTATTTCTTGTTTTTTCTTTTCTTTATTTTTGTTCTTTTGAAATCGAATTTTTAAACAATAACAATATACAACACAATTGTTAAAAAGAAAATATTATCGGCATATAAATAATTGGCAACTTTAATGAAGGAGCGACAGTAATAGTGACTCACATTCTAAGTTTTCTATATCATTTTTCGACATCATAATCGCAAATAGTTCAAGGTTGCGATAATTTAAGTAAAAATAGTATTTTAAAATTATTTCAATATTGTTTGACGTCTTAAATTTGCAAAAAATATTTTGTTCTTTTTTACTTTCAAAATTTACGTTAAAAATTAACTTTCATATTATATATAAATTTTATCAATTTATTGATAACATTATTAATAACGTTAACGAATTGTTGTTGATATAAAGTATGAGAAAAGAAATGTATGCACTGATGAGATCAACGTTATGTGAAGGAATGACGATATAATCTCTATGACTGACAGCTAACATGAGTGCTTTCGTTCCATCCTTTTCTTATCATATTTTATATCTTTCATTAATTGTTTTGTTTGTGCACAAAGAAAAAAATAAAAAGCATTGTTATTTGTATATCTTAAATATGTAATAATGTTTTTTGCATATTTCTCGATTATTTATACGATAAATTGTTTGAAAATAGAAAGAGTTAAACATTTTTTAATTATTTAGTAATAATTTTTCATTAAATCTTTTTAATTAATTTATAAAATATGAAAGAAATTTTAATCTTTTTAATTAAATAATTTTTTTAATCATCAAACAATTTTTTAAAATTCTCAGAAATACTTAAAATTTTGAATTTTAATAATTATTAACAAAAAAAAGAAAAAAACGAAAAAAAAATCTTCCTTTCTGGAAGAAAAGTTAATATGAAAGAATGAAAAAAAAAAAAAAAAAATAAAAAAGTATATTTAATTAAATTGTTCTGGTTATTCTATCCTAATATATATCATAAAATAAGTTTTTTCTGTATGTGAAACAATTTACTTTGAATGATTCGTCTGATTCATATATGTAATAATGTTTTATTTTTAAAAAACTATATTCGAATATTTTCAAATTATATTCGAAAATTTATTCTTGCTGAACAATTTAATTTTATATGATAATATGCCAAAAATTAAAATTTATTTCGATTGAATGTTTATTCTGTTATCATATGAAACCCATAATTATAGCAGGAAATATAACATATGCGTATATTTATATATATATCCTATATATATATACATATATATATCATATGATATACTGTATTACTGAGAATTGAATTGAGAATTTCAATGTAATGCTATATTTATTTTTAATCATATTCTTAGAAAAACGATTTTCAAACTAACAAAATACCGTCATATTTACATGCTAATAATTTAAATAATTCAATAGTTTACTTGAATAGTTTTAAATTACTACTTTCATTGATTTGTTTGAATTTGTTATTATTAAACATTGTTAAATTTAATTATTTTCACAAGCATTTTTCCATTATAAAAGTTATTATCAACTTCTATATATTATATATTATTATATATATTATATAATATATTATTACATTATCTCTTTAATATCAAAAGATATTAGTACTTATATGCAGAGACATTATATATGTTACCATTTATCTGATTTTTTGCAAATTTTATAAAAATTTATCGCACAAAGAAGACATCAATTTTCAAATTTCATCATTAAATGGATGATAGTTGATGAAATCAATAATAAACGAATAAACAATATAAACAAGAATTAAAAATAAATCATATTTCTGTTTCTTTCCTGCATTTCTATTTATTATAATGTTAATTGTATTAACTTTAATTTTATTTATGATATAATACTTACAAAACCTGTAGATGATTTATCTTTTCTGTTGGCCATAGTTATCTTCTTTGGTTGTTACCTTCTATTATACATTGTTTTTCTATAAAAGATATGAAAAACTTTTTACGAACATATTTATATACATATATTATGTGTATTTAGTTATTTATTAATTATTAAATTTCTAATAATTGTTAATCCATATTAATGTAATAATTTTATAAATAAATAATGAATAATTATAAATATCAATATAATAAATATATAATAATATAATATAATAAATTATAAAAATTTATAAATTATTTATATTGATATTTATTTTATAAGAAAATATTTTATATTTGAAAAATCTAAAATTCCAAAATTAATAATTTTATGTATGATTATATTATGATAAGATATTTTGTAATACCACAATAAAGATTTAACAAATTTAAATTATATATTATCTAATTACAAAATTTCTAATCATTTTCGATACATTTTACATTTAATTCATTGAAATAAAATTTTATAAAACTAATAAAAAGAAAGTAAAATATGATATTAGAATAATAAAATTATCTTATTACATAAAAATTTAATCACATAACACAATAAAGAAATTATCAAATTATTCAAAATAATCTTAAAAGAAGAAGAAATAACACTTAATATTATATTGGAAAAGAAAAAAAACAGAAAAAAAATTAAAAGATTATATATATTTTACTGAAATATAAAGCGATTTTTTTATAAAAATTATTTTACTTACCTAATATTACTTAAAATTTTATTTGTCAAGACATATAGTTTTAATAATTACAAATTCGATGTTATTTGTATTCATTCGTTACTTGTATTAAATTAACCAAATTTAACAGTTTTTCTTAAACCACATAAAAAATACTTGTAATTTCTCGAGCAAACTGAAATGACCTTTCCATAGATAAATATTCATTTCATCCGTTATGACAATGGAACACCTGCCAATATGAAAACAAGTTTTTAGAAAGAATCACCAAATTATTAACCAAAATTTTTACACTTCATAGTAAAAAAATAATAAATTAAAAATATATTGATAACAAATATTATTAATTAAGAAAAGAAAAACTGTTGTATCAGTTAATATATGTTGTTAAATGAAAAGTCGTACCGAGTAGCATGCAAGAAACGTTACTCACGCACAACAGCGCCAATGAACAACGAATTGCAAATGTCACTTTTTCTCCATATCTACGTCGGTATTGTAGAAATATTTTTATCATTATTCACTATTGCCTTTTATAAACTCTTCATGTATTATTTTCTAACGGTAGATGCAGTAAACATATAATATATTTGATCTACATAAACATTATATCATTTTCAAATATTAATTTTGAATCATAATTTCTATTTATTATTTATATATATAAAAAAATATATATATTTAGTTTTCATGTATATATATATATAATACGAAATAATATATTATAAATAATATATATAAATAAAAATCAAAATGCAAAACATTTCTTTGTTTAATGATTTAATTTAATTTAAACTATATCGATTATGTAGATACATATTGAAATAGAATTATTACTGTTAATCACATCAAAAATGTATATAAAATACACGATTTTATTAATATTCATATATTAGAATAGTGCTAGAAATAAATTGATACATATATCAATTTTCAAAAAGATATTTATATCTAAATCGTTTCTACAAGAATCTCGTGTAAATATAACATAAAATTCTATAAAAATATATTTTTAATGAAAGATGAAAAGTGTTTTTTTAATTGATTCAATCTATCTTATGAAACATTTTTTTTTTCTAAGTCCATCTATTTCTTTTTTTTTCTCATTTTTCATTATATTTAAATATTTGCACTATATAAAAAGAAATTGAATTACTATTTCATATATCAACTATTTAATATCGGCTATTATATATTTTATGTATTTCGTTTTTTATATACATAAAATTATTCCCGCATTTGATTTTAAGAAAAAAAAAAAAAAAAAAAGAAAAAAAAAGAAAAAAAAAAGAAATACTAAAAATTTACAATAGTATATACATGCAAAAAATCTACGCATATACGTTATGCGTTAATGATTTTCCTATTTAATATTATATGCATTCTAAATTGCTTTTAATAAAATAAAAAATAAAAAATACATTGACGTTTTATTGTTTTACAGTATACAACGCGATATTATCTGGATGCATGTGATTAGGATAAAAAGATAACATATTTCGCAAGATTATATGCAAGGGATAATGCGAATTAAACTTTATAATACAATTTAATTTCAAAGATTAAAAAATTTGTACAGTCTCAACAAATATTTTTCATCCCAGAGTAAAGAATTGAAAAGTACTCGCTTTAGTTTAGATATCATTCGATCATTATTTTACAAATGATAAAGACATTTCATTTCTTATGAAATTTTAACTAACCTTGCAACGTAAATGACAATGCTTATATGTTTTACATCACATTTCTATACTATATTGTATTATGTTAATCAATGTATAAATATAAGATTTACCAAAAAATTACTATGTAAAAATTTATGAAACCTAAAAGCTGTTCTATTAAATATCTCCTAAAATAAGAGAAAGTAATTCGCAATATTTAAAATTATGATTTTATATTATAAAAAAAGAGTATTGGCGTTGAGTTTCGATGCAACGCAATATACACGTAATTTAAATTATTATTATTAATTAAAATTAAATCTATGTTTCAGAAACCGAATTAAATTTTCGATTTCATGATCATTATAGATATTGAAAAATAACATGATCTATCTTTTTTTATCATTTTTATAATTTCTTTTTACCCTCTTTTATTCTTGCAAAAATGATCTAATGCTATATTACGGAGGCAAAAAATAAATTCTCTTTTTCGCATCCGATTATAAAATATATTCATTCATCGCTCTATGTACAAGCTAAATGTACATATGAGTTTATAAATGTATACTGCAATAAAAAGTAAACGTTCATACTGTGCACCAAAGGCCGTGTAGTCATATATTGTAAATCGCATTCCATGCACTCGCTACTTGATATCATAATCTTTGTGACTATTTCATTCATAGTAAGTATGCAACATTTTATTCAATAATAATCCTGCTCTTAAAATATACACCAAATGATTGAACAGACATTATGAAACAGATTTGCAAACAAACAACAGATAAAATGAAATTATTGAATTTATATGTTTGCAATGTTCATGTTATAACTTTATCAATGAAAGTTTTTAATTCACTAATTGTTACATACAAAAACATTGCAATATTTTTGTTTCTTATATAGAAACTTACTTATAATTATTGCATATATGATTCTTGCGCTTTCTTTCGATTTTTAAAGATATGGATGAACAATGTTATTTTTATATTATAATTATTTTTGCGTGAAGATTAATTAAGTATTATACAATTAATCTTGTTTAACAAATAGTTGATTTCATAATAACATTTTATCCTATCCAAAATCTTAAATGAAATTAATAACTTATATTTATATTTTAACGCAATCTATTTTTTTTTTTACAAATTTTATGGACATTCTTTATTATTTATTTAATAGAAATATGCGGGTGCTTTAGTCTGAAACGAAACTACGAAAACTATCACTTTTTCCCTCTCCATTCGTCGTCAAAAAAAAATAAATCAAAAATCATTAAATCGATAATAAAAAAGTAAAAAAAAAAAAAAAAAAAAAAAAAAAATGAAAAATATTTTGTATATAAAAACATTGATATACAATTATAAATATATTTTCATATTTATTCTGATAAAGAAGTAAATTCGATTGATAATGAATATTAATGACCCATGTTTAAGCAAAATTTTTAGAGAACAAATTACATGCACATAAGATTGCAAAACTTTGCAAAATCGTAAAAAACAATATTAAAATTTCTAGAAATTGAATCATGTATGTTTCCGTTTAACGAAATTGTGATAAAAATATTATACAAAAATTAGAAAAGATAGAGAAAAAACGACGAATAGAGGGTATAAAATAAGATATACAGTTTATCCAATGAATATAATTAATACCTGCTTTACGTGATATATTTAGAATAAAAAACAAAACAAAACAAAAAAAAATTGTAAACAAACTATAACAATTGTAAATATACAGGTTATTAATTAATATCATATTATTTTTGACATAATAAATCAGACACGATCGATATAATAATATTGTGTTAAAATAAACACAAAGATATATGTTTACTATGTGAAAGTTGAGTATCGATTACTATATTTAGTCATATGCAGAAAATATTTGATTAATCTTAATGATATAAAGTATTAAAATATTTACGTCTCTTTTTGTAATTTGTCGTTCAATCAATGATTATAAAAAGCAGGTTTAAAGAAATGGCAAAAAAATATCTAATAACGTTTAACTATCGAGAAGGATTGGCATCAGTTAATAGAAGTTCCAGATTTGTATATCTGCCGCATTTTAAATGAGATAGTCGATTCAAATGCTGATTGAGCGTATTTGCAGCAATCGGTCGACAAGGTGCGACACAGGGTGGAGTTTCACCAATTATTTCAATGATGTTTGCTATGAAAGATGACCATTCCGAAGATAAAGAATCATCCGTGGGATATAATTTTTCTGCTTGTTCAAACATCGAAGCAATTACAGATACACCAAACTAAACAGAAAAGCGTTTAAATGTTGAAACCGATGTAAAAAGAAAAACAAAAAATTAAAAATTTAACAATAAAGTTTTAAACAAACCTTGTTTGTCAAAGCAAAAGCTAAACTGTTGTTCTTGATAGGTTGATTAGCAGAGTCAGATAGCGATCGAGCTAGTCGAAATATTGTATTGATGTTTTGCACGGTATCAAACCATCGTTGAAATTCCGAATGCAGGCTTATCAAGAGGTGAGAATCTCTACGACCTATAATAGCTAATCCTCGAAATATCGCGTTCCATAATTCTTCTACTTGATTACGATGGTCCGTTACATTCAAATATGGCAAGAACCTCAACAACAGCGTCTGCAATAAACAATAATATTCGAATGATCAAAATATAATTTTCTTTCTTTTTTTTTTTCAAATTTATGTGTATGTATATATGTATATGTGTGTATTTTATTTCTTATAAGATGTATATTTTATTTTCAGCTGACTTACCTTTCCTTTTCGAATACTTAGTATGCTTGCTAATTTATCATCTTGTATTAATTGAAGAAAAGCTGATAATATCATATTTATTATATCTGAGCTACCTTTCTTAATATTATTTGTTTCACTCTCTCCTTCTTGATTTTGTTGCTGCTCGCTAAGTAGAGCCAAAGGATTATGCAAGTCTTCAAGTTTTAATTGAATTATATATAACTGGAAATAATATTATTCATGCAATAGATGCTTATAGATAAATCGAATGTTTTGTTAATTAGAAACAAAACAAGAAAAAAATTAATACCCTTTCAATTTCTAGTAATAATTGTCTTGTTCGCTTTGTATCTTTTTGTTGTATTTGAGTAGCTAATTGAGGATCACTATTTGGTACGACATCCATATCAATAACTTTACGTGGTGCAATAACACTAGCAAACTGTAATTTTCCCAAAGAATTTTCAAATTGTGTCGGTGTATATATGGATTTTGAAAGTACATGATGTGGTTGTTCTCGATCTCTGAAAATAAATATAATAATAATGATTATTATTGTTTATTTTAGGGATTTTAGGAATTTAAGTAGAAAAAAAATAAATTGAGAGAAAGAAAAAAGGAAGAAAATAAAAGAAAGATTTACCTGGTATCTCTATGATAATTATTATTATTATTATTGTGTTTTTTATCTTTTTGCTCTTGATTTATACATTGCCTATTTCTTCTATCGCAGAAAACGATGTAATAATAATCGTCAACATATGGTTCATTTGTATTAAGTTGCAATAATTGAATATTAATTAACCACTGTTTTTCCCGAGTACTCATGAGACCGGCATATTCATCATATTCTCCTGATCCGATGATTCCATTTATTCCTTGACAGTGATGATTATAATGATAATGTCGCTGATTATTTCGATCATGATTTCGATGATGTTGATTGTTCTTAAAAAATGGTTGGTGATTTCCTTGTTGTTCCCCATGATGAAAAGCTCTATTTTGATTTCTTTGATTTCCAGAATGCGGAAAAGAATGTTGTTGTTGTTGCTGATGACTGGTTTGATTGCTAGAGAAAGGAGGTATCATACTATGATCTGCTCGTAAAAATGGAGGTGGACATAAATTCGAAAGCGATGGTTGCTGTAACAATATGATTAATTTTAATAAAATATTTTTTAGAAATATTTGTATAGAATTAATTATTAAAACTTACAGGAAAATTATTACAAAATGAACCATGAATTGGTTGTCTTTGAGCAGTATGTGGTAACATCAAATGTGCTGCAATAGGATATCTTAGTACATTTCCAGTTTGATCTGTAAAAATAGATACATTGATTCCAAAAAAAAATAATATGAATTCAGATTTATATTTTCTTAATTTATCAATGATGAAATTTAATCATGTACTTACTGGCTAATAATCTAGGATGCTGTAAAAATTGAGGATGAGGAAATCTCATGTTTGTTGGTAAAACAACAGGATGTGGAGGTATACCCAATCCTGGCGGGAAGCGTGGTGGTGCAGACAAAGATTCAAACAAAAGTGATCCATCAGATTTTTGTTGTTGTTGTTGTTGTTGTTGTTGTTGTTGCGGTTGTTGTGTTTGAGTAGGTTTATTTAATCTAGATGGTTGTCTATTTGCAATTAATCCCTTTTCTAATTGTTCCACCGTGCATACATTTGTTATAGCTGGTGATAAAGTCAAAGGTGGTCGAGGTTTAGGAAGGACTAAATTGGAAGGACTATCCCATACTCCAGGACGTGGAACAATACCTTCCTTCTCATCTAATACCAAGTGGGATAAATTATCTTCGATATCTAAATTGGTTACATTCTGTAACAGTAATCATAATTTTTTTACAAATCAGTTGATATAAATGGTTATTAATAAAAAAAGGTATAATAAATCTATTTACTTTTTTGCTTAAAGTATTCTGATGATGAGGGCGATTGGATTCTGTAATTTCTGCAAGTTTTTCATGATCTTTTTCCCAATCGCCAATAGTAGCTTCAGAACCAAAAGTTTCATCATTCAAAGCATCATATTCTTCCTCTTCTCCAAGATCATCTTCTTCAAAAGGACATTCAAGACCATCTTCTAGACTGCTATTCTATACAAATTATAAAAAATAATATATATAAAAATAATAAATATAAAAGAAATATTGTTGAAATAATATTTTACTATTTTTAGTTTATTATAAATTAATTATTTACTATAGATACAAAATTAATTAAAATTAATACAAAATTGTATTGAGCGACAAATAAAAAAATTTTGATACAAAGATAATAGCAAACTATACAACGATCATTCGCTCTTTTTATTTTATTGAAACACCTAACAGAAAACTAAAATAAAACAAAATTATGAAGAAAAAATTAAAATAAAACAAGCTTGTGAAGGAAAAATAATAATTAATATGAAAATAGTAGTATTAATGACCTTTGAAGAGATTAAGATATTGACGAGGTTATGCGATGTATGTATCTCCATAACGACTGGAAGTGGTAATGATACATACTATGTATTTTAAGAACTATATATGTGTAAAAAAAAAAATAATAGAATATAAGATATAAAAAATTTGCTAAATAATCTTTGCCAATCCATGTAATCTGAATAAGTTATTCGTGTTAGCATTGGATTGAATTGGACACTTTTTAATTCGTTATATTCTGATGAAACCACGACGCGACTCTTGGTTAAAATCATGCACAATCTCTTAGTCTTTCCGTGTCATTTTTCATTATTTTTAAACAGAGATGAAAAGAAAAAATAATCCCAAGAGGAACTTGCTTACTTACTGCAAGCGACGTATCGAAACCGAAAAAGAAGTCTGCCATTTGTCGAAATTAAATGTGCAAAATGACATGTTCTGATCAAACGTCAAGCGATACGAAATGCATCAGCTGTCATGGCGGTTCACTGTATGAATTCATAACTGTATTCTAGATGTCGCAGTCGTTTCTTTAAAAAACTTATATATAGGATATTTATTGTTTAATATTTCGAAGTTCTAATTATATTATTTCAAGGATTGCATTAATTGCATTTAAAATGTTTAAAATGTTACTATTTTTTTAATTACATATATTAAATAGCTTTTTTTCATTTAAATCAATAAGAATAAAAATATCTTGATAAATATTATCGAAAAATATTGAGAAATACATTATTTCATGTGCATGCATTATATTATATTAAAAAAATAAATTGTATAGCATTTAGATATTTATAATGACAAAAAAAAATCATTTAATGATGAAAAAAGGGAAAAATGATGAGAAAAGACGAATGAATTAAATGTGCATTTTTATTGCCATCAAGTCTTTCGATATTGTGCTAGTATTTTTTAAATTTCTTCATTCTAATTTAAATTTTAAACGATTCACGCGTTAAGTAATATTCATGTCTAATCGCTTAATTGGCAGACTGTACGCAAGCTCTTATATTCTAAAAAAAAATTTGAAATTAAGCTAATGTGCACAGTTGCATCAGATTTAGGATACAACTGGTCGTGCTTGCATTTGCTTTCTTTATGCTCATTTGTGAAATATTAGTGACCATTACAAAGAACACATTGCTCAAAAAATTCTAAGTAAACAAAATCCTAAGTACATAAGTAAATAAGTAAGTTGATACAACGGATATTATCAGATTTAAACACTGCTAGTAGCGTGACAGTCGTCCAACGTGGCTAAACTGCTGGCTCTCAATGATGCCAGACTCAAGGAACTGTGATTCAAAGTATTCATGCCATGAGGATCTTCGCAATGCAGGTACAATCGTGAACTAACAGATTTGTGACAATCGGGACACAGACGTTTCTTCTTTTTGTCACGTTTCTTTAAAATATCATATGCACATCTGTAAATTATATATAATATAATGCGATAAATAATAAAAGCAATTCGAAAAAAAAAAAATAAAAAATATGTTATATTTTTGAATTCACTTTACCTGGCATGTAATATGTGAGAACAAGGTAATGCTTCCAAGGAATCGGTTTCAAGGCCGAAAGGCTCGTTACAGCTACCACATCGCAATTCTAAATCTTCTTCCATTGCTGTGGCTAATCTTTCGTGATGAGTCTTTTGTTCCTCATCTCCAAGAGAACCATAAATACGCGAAAGTCTTGATCTCACCGTTCGTACCAGGAACTATGTTTCAGAGAAAAGGAAGAGAGAAGAGGAGGAAGGAAGAGGATGAAGGAAGAAAGAAGAGGATGAATAGAAGAAATAGATGAAACAGCGAAGATTATTAGGATCTAATTGTTAATCAAAATAAAATTAAATTAGAAAATAAAAATATAAGATTTCTTACCTTCGCACCAACTGATCCAGCTACTTCGAGCAGCCTAGTATTGAATTCAAGAGGACGACAATTGCATATTTTATGTTGTAATCGAAGGGCCTCAAGACATCTCGCTGCGCCGTCCATAGCTTCCATTTGACAGAGACGGTCTCCAGTCGCTGCCGCGGATCCCATCGCACTTTCGTACTGTCGAAATGCTTTCTACGAGCGAAACAATAATGTAATCACACAATTATATCTTACATCTTTATTTCATTTTTTATGTGAATAAGAACTTGTCCATCTAGTTTTTATACGTTTTACATACTTACGTTTATATCGGATTTTTTTCTATAAATATCTCCCATTATTCGTATACTCCTGGCATAACTAGCTTGATCTCCAGAAACTAACGATAATCGTGTTGCTTCCTGCGAGTTCCCGATCAAAATAAACAGGTCCAAGTGGATACGTGACAGTTGAATATGGGGGTTGTAGAAAGAAAGTTACTGCCTACCGAACAGTAATCGTGGGCGTCACCGAGTTCTCCTTTTTTCCGGAGTGCCGCTGCCATCTGAAGAAGAGCTGCTCTATGATGTCGGGAATTTAAGTCGCCCAATTGCAAGCTTCTCGAGAGGTCGTAAGCTCTAGCCGCATACCTAGCGCTCTTATCAGCATCGTGTAATCTGCAGAACAGCTCCGATAAACCTACGTATACCTGTGGATCGAAAACAATATGAAACATATATCCTATCGAATAAGATCGAATCTTCAATAACTTACCTGCAATTCCAATGACGGATCTTGAATCGAATGAGCAATTTTATGAGCTCTCTGAAAAGCTTCCAAAGCTTTACAAAATCCTGCTAATTCCAAGTGAACTCTGCCTACGGTCAAATGAACCAATCCAGCAGTCGCACATTGGTCGCATTCATTGTATAAGCTACGAAACAGATATTAAATAATTTGTTCATAATTTTATTGAATTGGATTGAATCGAGCAATAATACGAAAATCGAAAATCAAAAATCAATTGAAAATAATTTGAATCGGAGTAATGAATACATATTTTATTTGTATATAAAATATCTCAGTTAATATGATCATCTCGAAACTATTATAATTTTAATGAAATTTTTAAAATATGGAATTTAAATAACTGTTGTATAATTTTATGGAAATTTTAAGATGTGGAATTTAAATAGTTAGAATTTAAATTTTTTTTTTATTTTATATCTTATAAAATATATGCTTTTTTGTAAGTGAAAGCATTTCAGAGATTTCAAAATCATCTTGATTTTTAATAGAATGATTTTTTTTTTTATATTATAAATTGGTAGAATATTATTTCTAGTAAAAGTAAAAATTGATCTTCATGCATTTTAAATAATAAATAATATTAAAAATAATTAAATATTACCGAAATAATTTTTAATACATATTTATTATCTTTAAGTTAAAGTTAAAGTAAATGCTTGAATTAATATTCCTTTGATATAATTTCAACATAATTTCAATACTTATTTTGGTCCTATCAAATGTTCAATGAGATTTAATTATTTCTTATCTATTATTGAATATATCTTATCATATATTAATTATTCATCATACTCCATTGTCATTAGTGATCAATTTAACGTTTTGTGACCAATAATACATCTTTTTGACCAATAATACGTCTTTTAAATTAAAATAAACTAATTAATATTGTTTTATTATAAATAAAACATTTTGTAAAAAGAAAAAGGAAAAAAATTACTTTTTTTGCAAAAGATTTTAACAAAACATAATAATTTTGACACTTGAATGCATTGCATTGAAAAATTGAGTAAGCTTGGTATTTCTAAAGCATCTATTTTAGTTTTTAGAAATAAAATTATTTCATTAATTAATTAATCTTAATTATTAATTTCAATTCTTAATTATTAAATTAAAGACGATGATATATGAGAAGATTGATATATAATATTTTTATTTAGAATGTAATATTCTAATGATTTACAATATAAAAAATAGATTTTTTTATTTAAAAAATCAAAGTTATTTTTTAAATAGAAATAAATAAATAGAACCTCTATTCACAAAAAAGCATGTAGCTTATAAGATGTATTTCTCGAAACTATTTAAATTCCATTCCTATTTTTATAAAATGTATCGTTTAGCAATTATTTGAAATGATCAAGTTAACTGAGACATCCTATATGCCTTGCATATGTAGTATAATGTAATAAAAAAGCTAAAATAATTAATTAATTAATAATTAATAATTAAAGTATATAATAAGAAAAAATAATAGATATTCTTACCTATGTCTCGCATAGTCCAAAGCCCTATCTAATGCGCCCAATCTTTCATGTGCCCTCGCCAGATTTAAATAGGCCTCTGCCCGCATGTTTGGCGAATCCAATTCTTCGGAAATGCATAACTGTTTGTGTCCAAAATCGATGCTATCTCTGAAAAAGATATATGGTTTTTTTTAATAAGTTACATTTGTTCATTTATTTGTTATCAATAACAAGTTGTTGTCGAAAGCGAGAATAAGTCGAGCGACGAACTTGGTTAAGGTTGAAAGTTTCGTTTATGGAACGATTAAAAGAAATGAAATAAAAATAGGAAATGGTGAAAGATCGAAGTGCATCAAATACTCTTTCACACATGAATGAGCATAATGAATATCTGCGAGTAATAACGAACATGTTGATTTGTTAGTTGGTTCGTTACTCGTTTTTTAGGAAAAAAAAAAAAAAAAGAAAAAGCTTCTTTATGGTGTCAAGAATCTTCGAACCTTTCACCTTTCAAATATGATGTGTCTCGCTAATTAAATATTATCTCTTGGTTATAATCTCTTTATTAAGCTTTTTTCTCTTCCTGTTCGTAGTTTAAGTTACGAGGTTGACAGTGCCTCTCCATAGCATTGAAGTGGGTTGAATAGTCTGGACAACCAGTGCCTTTCGGCGAAACAAACCAACTCGTGTCTTTCTTCTTTTCTTTTTTTTCTTTCGCTTCTTTCTTTTATCGCTTCATCTTTCTATCCATTTCATTTCTCGTTCTTCCTCATTTTTTTTTTATTGATGTCATATTATTCTCTCCACCTTCATTTTTTTTTGATTAAAAACTAATTACTTGAAATGAAAAGTTATTTCGATTTGGAAAAAGTATATTTAAGTAGCGAATACGAAGAAGAGACAAGCGTTTGGACAAGAATTCAAAAACAAAAGTATCGAGGTAATTCTGATTACATACCTATACTTTCCCCAATCCATGTAGGCTTGATACAGATAGCCGAGAAGGGCGAATTTATCTTCTCGTTGTCTAATATTCTTTAAAGCACCTCTCCATTTACGAACAGCAGCTTGTTGTTTATGAGCGCGATATAGCTTCAAGCCTTGTTCCACCTGAAAAAAATTGAAAATATAGATACACGCGTCTATCAGTTAAAACGATAATGAAGGAGGTTGTATCGATTCGGCCTTGAACTTCCTCCATCGGTTTAAGATCCCTCGATCCTGTGTAACATAAATAGCACGAAGGTCAACCTCGACAATAATGGAGAGAACAGACTAATTAAACGATGCATCGAGTAAAAGTAATACGACTAACATGATTGACATTTAGGTCAAACGATCAATCGGAAAATCTTCCTTTCTTGATTTATCTCTCTTTCATTTTTTTTTTTTTATTTGTGTCGATCATATTGCATCGCGAAAATTTAAGAGTATAGGTAAATATAGAAATCGATTTTATACGTAGCGTGACTTGTAATCATAGTCGCGTGCATCTTATACGCGCCATGGTCCCATTCTCGGCAATGACCGTGACCGAAGGAAAGAAAGGGATAGATTCGAGCGTCGAAATCGCGAATCGTTATAAAAAATTAAATTTTTACCCGTCTTCGAGCCATATGTTGGTCTAACCGACGTCTGCAACCTATTAGACATTCCCATAGACCAGAGCCGGACCTGCCGTTCTGGTAATGAGTGTTTCCATTGGAATTCTGATGCCGATAGTCCTCTTCGGTGAATTCGCATACATCTAACGGATGCCGCGATCCATCTGGACTACCCAGAAGAGCGGTCGCGGAGAGTTGATGACTGGCCGCTCCGCTGTAAATTTCCAATGGTTCGTTCAGCGATTGTTCAATCGCACGTATTATTACATATTTCACGATTACATATTTTTCAATTCGTGTATTTTCACTTGCGAGAAAATACAAATAAAGATCGAGTATTTCTGTTTTTTCTTTATTTTTTTATATTTTCGAATCAATAATGAACAGAATTTTTATTTTATATAGATTTTTTATTATAATTTTTATTCGTGTCAGCTTTTTATTGTCGATCGAATGAAATGTTAGATTAAACAATTTTTCTCCTTTCCAAATAGATTACAAGGATGATGGCGATTGTAGCGATCAAACAAAGAGATGCGAAAATTCGATCACGGAATTCCATTTCTCAATTCGAGACGAACGACCTGTATGCTCATCGTGGGCGAGGCTTCTGTAACCCCTTTTTCTGACCTATATACCAACTTATCCCCGAGTATTATGGCACCGCGACAGTTGCCCCTCCCATTTCGTTTCCTTTCGTGTTTCGGTGATTCTCGCGCCAATTCGAGAATCTATATCTATTAAAACTGAATGAATAACTATTTTATTTTATTCAATACTTACCCGAGATAATCTCTTGAAGAGATTGATTCCCATGACATGATTGCGTCTTCTTTTCTTCGTTACTTTGTCCTTTGGAATGTGTGTTCCAGTATTCCCACAACAACATGTCGATTCGCCAAAGCTTAAACTCAACTTCCCTCGTCAGCAGAGGCATTGCTTCTACAATGCTTGCAAGTCGTTACTTCGATATGACACATATCCTTCTTTTTAGATCGAATCGACACTCGATGTGTCATTAGTTAGTTGTTTCTAACTCTTTCAATCTTTTAAATTCGAATTACGATTCAAGAAAGAAGATACACGATCGTTTTCTCACCAATTAATCAATTAATACGATTTTTTATCTGTAAATCATGGATCTACTGCAAAAGAAGTCGTGAAATCGGATCTAACTTGTTAAATCGATATATGCATACAATTCAATCAAAGAGAAGATAGTATAATATTACGGTAACTTCTTTCAGCGTCACATTGTGCATTTGGACAGAATTTTTTTTTTGTGTATGGACTATTATATTTATATTTGCGGAAAAAATAGTTTTTATTTTTGCGAAGTTTTGTACTTGTTTTTAATTGAGCATTGCAAGAGTTTATTTTTTTTAATTTCCAAAAATTTGTCGAAAAACAAGCAGAATTTCTGCAATCGACAAGGAAATAAAATAATAAAATATAATAATAGAAAAGAAAGGAAAAGAGAGAGAGGCAGAGAGGAGAAATTGGAGGAATGAAGAAAAAAATGAAGGAAACAAAAAAAGATTTAAACGAAAAGAATTGGGCCACGAATATCGGGATTTGAATTATACATAAAGAATATATATATAATAAAGAATATATATATATATATATATATATATATAAAAGAAACCGAGTATCAATTAATAAATAATTAACATTTCGATAATTTATTTTCAATATGATTATCTTTATAGAATCTCATCAAATCCTTTTTGATGATATGATATCTTTGCTGAACGATATCTTTTATGATTTTCATACATTATTATATTATATTTTATTCTTTGTGCTTGAAAATTTTAAGCGTTCGTCTTATTTTTTTACTATTAAATCTGATTATTATTAAATATATAACATTTTATAATTTGTGACGTAATAACAGAGTATACAAATAATTCGCGCTATTGAATTTTATGAACATGAACTATATATAGATGCATGCATGTTACATGTGGTCGCGTTATATATGTATGTATGTATGTATGTATTTATATATTGTGTAAATATATTAATGTAACAATAATTTAATTTCGAACACGATGATATTTAAATATAAAATTAAAAAACAATCGAAAAAATTCGATCATAACAATCAAAGCATGGTTAACTCATTCGTTTCATTGTTTCATCAGAAAATCGCGTCACTTCGATGTTGATCTTGATCAACGAAACGCTTTGTGATAAGGTACACAAAGTATCGATTTGTCGTATATTCTAGAGCAATTGTATGGTTTACAACGTTTCTTTGATTATTGATTCATTTGTTTTATTTCTTTATTTATTATCATTTTATCGTTCTATCTCAATGATTGAAAAAATAATACTGCGCGCGCGAATTTTCAACTGAAAGTTGAGATAATTAACAGAAAAAAATTAGCACGGAATTGATTATTTGTATTTCTACCGATTGCATAATATTCAATCAATTCTGACTCCAAAAAACGCGAAAAAATGTCTAATCAATTTTTGTTTCGTATCAAAAATTTTCGAATTAATAATCATTATATAGAAGTTGTCGTAACAAAAAAAAAAAAATGATTTATAAGAATTGTAACGAGCGATAACAATTGAAATCGGTACGAAGATTCGAAGATTTTCACTGTTTAAAAGAGGAAAACTCAATTTTCAAAATTTGTCATCCATTCTGAGCTAAACATATGCATTTGAGATTTAATCGCGTGATATGATGTATCTTCTTAATGAAATTAACGATCTTGTTCAATTAATATATTTCCACATGCCGTAGTCTGATATGTTATTATAGTTGGCGACACGATAATGATTCTTGTCATACGAAATTCTTTTCTTCTCTTTTCCTTCCGTTCGCTTCTTCTCTTTTTTCTTTCCTCTTAGTTTTTTTCGGTTCACGTTGAAATATTGATGTATATATTTGATGATGATCCGTCCGAACGCTGAAAGTGCTTACCGTCTGTAATACCGCGATGAGGATAAAAAGTCAGAAATGCAATTGAAATATTGCACGTGGATTTACGATTCAACCTAACACACAAACTGTCGCCGCGTCATATCGCGCCGCATCGCGTTGAAAGGATCACCTCTATTGTTTCGTATGCGTAGCTGCCTTGCGAAAATTAACCGGCAATGGTCGAGGTAGAACTGTCGCGCCCGAGCCGCAGCAGCCCGCAACACACGACCTGACGACCAACTCTCTCTTCTCCTTCCCGACCACCCCTCGCAAACCCCTCGCAACCCCTTGTAAACCCCTTGCAACCTCACCCCTCCAACTCCTCGCCCAAACTCTTGCTTCGTTGTCCTCTCCCCTCTGCCCGTAACTACTCTCCGCGCCTCTTCTCGTCTCTTCTCACAGCGCCGCTCTTGCACACTTTTCAACACCATCCTAACCTCTTTATGTCGCTACCCTCGTTTTATGCTTTCACTTTTCTCTTTATTTCCTGCCGCCATCGTTATGCTTTACTTTGTCTTTCTTTTCCTCCGATCATTTCTTAGCCCTTCACGATCTCTGCTTACAGAATTACCCTCTTTCCCTGCTCTGTATGCATAGCATATACATATTGGTATACATACTGGCATACATACCGAGTTTGTGCGCGCGCGCGCGCGATTACGGGAACAAAATCTCTTCCGTATTCGGTAATGACTCATCTCGATATGTTTTTTACTTTTGTATTTTCGTTGTAACTGTCAATTATTCCGATCTAATCGATTTTTATCTTTCATCTGAATTCTTTTTTTTTTTTCGTTGGATTTGTCACTAAGCATACTTGAATAGAGGAAACAAAATAGACTGAAAAAATATCGTAAATTTTTAAATTTTCGACAAGAATCTTTCCTGTATTGGCAATCTCGTGATCAGTTAAAAAATAAAGCTGAAAAACGAGAAAAGCTGAAATAGAAAGAGAATCGTGAATCATTCAGCTTGATTTGTGCGTTTCCATAAAAATGGGTGAGGCATTGCCCTTTCCTGAACTTTTAGCTTTGCCGGATGAGGTATCCCGGCCAACCGAATCCTGAAAGGAGAAGAGGGTGACCCGTTTTCCATCTCGCTTCTCCGATTCAAATAGTTCGCCTTGCGATTTTCTCTCTTTGTTTTCGACACGATTACCTCCGAGTCGGTCCGAGATTTCACGAATACTGTACCGTTTATAGGGGTGCAATACAGCACCACCCCTATTACGCGTCAAACTTTCTTTCTGCACTTAGATGCATACTTATATATTTATATATTATTTATATATATATATATAAATAGTAATATAAAATATATATATATATATATATATATATATATATATATATATATATATATATATATATTTTATTTGTGATTCGGATACATATTTGTATAGTCTAATTTATTTAGGCTTATTCATGGATACATGTATCCTAGTTATTTATATATTGATAAGATGTTACACGATGAAAAATAAAAAATTTTACAGTGTAATGGAAATTTATCAATTGGATGATTTGTTCATTTATTTATTGATAAAATCGTTAATTTCAGTCACTTCCAACACTCTTTCTAATTTCCTCGGTGTTTTGCGATTATATTCTGCGAAATGCCTCTTGCTTGCAATCTCTTTCTACGATATTTTCCTATGTAGGTAAATAGGTCACCGGTTCAAGGCCAATCTTCGCCGTTTGCCGTAGGGCAATTCGTGTTCTCTGCATCGTTCTCCTTTAATTTTAATCTTTTCTCTTACATCATCGAATGGCTTTTGTTGGCTTACCCATTTGGTCTTTGATACTACATAGAAAATTTCTCGTTTGTTTCATCATTTGTTTGTTTCTTTAAATGAAGAGCTTTTATTTGTTCGATATGTTCAATCCAACTCGAGAGTAAAAGCAAGTCAATCGCATCTAGTATAAAAGACAGGAAGCTACGAATATAATATACTTATACATATACTTATATGTATACATATCTTTCGCCATCATGACGCGTTGAATAAAATTGCATTGAATAAGAAATGATATTCTTTTAATTATATTTCCATTTTTGAGATCAAGATATTGTGATTTTTATTTGATCAATTGAGAAATTAATCTTTAGATATACGAAAGAAAATAATAAAATTTCGAAAATACTCGAATGCAATCTCATTCAAATTTATCAATGATTGTGAGGAGAATGAATCATCATGAAAAAAGAGAAGGAAAAAAATTACGACTCTATATCAACTCAATGTGTGATGACTTATAAATCAGATAGAAGATGAAAAAATTTTAAACAGTATCGAGATTAAAACCACACCCCAATGTGACGACATTTGACCAACCATTAGATTCGAGTAGAGAAAGAAAAGAGGCGGGACGATAGTGAACGTCGGAGAATTTTCACGGACTCCAATTGGTTGGTTTCTCGTCGAAAATAATCCATCTGGGTGTACCCAGATGCTAAACGTAGCTCGTAAAGTATCCGAACTGTTCGCTAGGCGTGGGTTTCGACGGTCGAAGAACGTGGTTCGAAGTGTGAGCGCGAGTGCGAGCATAAGTGCGATCGGGTACGGAACTCGACGAACGTGAACGAGAGCTTGCGGTCCGCATTCGTACACGTTTCAGGGCCACGAGCCGGCTCCCGGAAACTGCGTCGCGACGTGCCGCGACACATTGCAACGCTTTAATCTTAGAGTTTTCGATTTGATCTTTGCGATTTTTGAAAATTTTCAATCATCGATTATTGATCTCTCATCATTTATATTGTGTATATTTTTTATTCATACGTTTCTCCTACACGTTTTATTTCATTCACGTGCCTTCTTGTTTTTAAATTTGTATCAAAATTGGATAATTCCAACGATTGTCTACAGGTATAATTGATTGATTGATCGGTCGGTCGGTCGATCGGTCGGTCTGTCGGTCGATCGATCGATCGATCGATTAATAAATTGTCAGATAGATAGGTAAATAAATGGATAGATCCGGAAGAAAAACGGAAATGGAAATCGGATCGCGGATATTGTTTGCGATATTAGAAATCGCTTAACAGAACATGTATTCGGCATGAAAATCGATCGAATCAATTACGAATTTCCTTTTCAAAAATATATTGGTAATCAAAATATCGATACGCGAATCGAGAAGCGCCGTTTTATTCGATTCCAAACGAAAAAAGGACGGAAAGAAAGAAAAAGAGAAGAAGGAAGAGGAGAACAGGAAGAAAGTGGAAGGAAGTGGAAGAAGATTGCACGAAAAAAAACTTTTTATCGGAGTGTCTCACGAAAAACGATGACTCTTGTGACAAACACTATATCTTATGCATGTCAACCGATCAACAGAGAATCCTACGACATTTATCGGCATCATCACTTACAACTTCGGCATCATAATCATCATCTTCATCGTTATTATTACCATCGGCATCATCATCAGTATTATCATCAGTATCATTATCGTCGGCGACAAAGTGTATACACTTCTATTGATAATCCTTCAATTGAATATCTGGAAAGACACCTGACTGAAGAAAATGTGGATGAAGAAACGAAAAGTCGTGTAATCGAGACAGCTGAGAACGACTTTGCATTAGGATCGACGAGCTCTCAATGCTATCAGTACGATAAAGAAAAAATAATTGTTCAACAAATTTCATTTTTTTTCTCTTATTCTTTCTTTTTCTTTTTTTTTTTGGAATTCAAGTGAAATTTAAATCGTATAATATTATTATTTCAAAAAAGTACGCAATGCATTGCCGTATACGACGACACAGCAATTTCGTCGCGTGTCAAATCATTTTCATCTCATATTTCATATTTAATGTTTATTATCTTGAATTCATTGTCACACTGACAATGAGATCTCACAATGCCAATCATTTGGAATCATTTCAATCAGAAAAAATATTTTCCATGAAACGGAACCCAATGGTTTATTTATCAATATATAAATCATTTTAATTTTTTTTTTTCTTTTCGGATTTGTTTCTATGATTTCAAACAACACAAGAGATAAGAAAAAAGATATAATAAAAATTTATTGTTCGTCGATAGATCACAACCATTACGATACGCAGTGGACTCGGACGACGCGTCGTCCATCGTATCGGTGGATGCTTCGGCTGATCTTGAATCCGGTTCCGTCGAGGCTGAGGAGAGCAATGGGGATAATGAATTGAATGAATCAAACGAAAGGAGTAACGAGTTGAACGAAACCGAACTACATGAACATGTGCCTCATCCTGACGTGGCTCTGGATACTGCTACTTCGATACACGGACCTCGCCGATGTTTACTTTGGGCTTGCAAAGCTTGCAAGAAGAAAACTGTCACCATCGATCGAAGAAAAGCTGCTACTTTACGAGAAAGGAGACGTTTGAGAAAAGTGAGTTTCAAATACATATGAATAATTGAGATTCATAATAGAATTCTCTTTTTTATGTTAGTATTTCGATTCGTATCATAACAGACAGTGACCCGGAAGGTTATTTGTATTTCAGGTAAATGAGGCATTTGAAATTTTAAAAAGAAGAACAAGTAATAATCCCAATCAACGTTTGCCAAAAGTTGAGATTTTAAGGAACGCAATTGAATATATCGAAAGTCTTGAAGCATTGTTGCAGAACAACAGATCTTCCTTAGCTGAAGATCATGGCTTGGTCGAAAATACGACAGTAAGTTTATATACATATATGTTTCTTACAATATTCTGTATTTCTTCGTATTGAAAAATCGAACATGCATGTAACGTTCCTCTAATTTTTTCAATATTTCTATTCAATAAATGAAAACAAATATCTTTTTAATTCTTTATTCAACTTTTAGATCAATAGAAATGATTTAAATTATTTAATATAATATTAAAAAATATAATCTTGACAATAAATAAAGTTAAAAACACTTATTAAATATGTAGGACGCACTCGAATATCCGGAATACTTTGTGTTGTATATATTATAATCATTATATCATATTTATTCACAAATTCATAAATTCGTGATAAAGAAAAAGAAAATTAAACTGATAAAAAACTGTGAATAGAAAAATTTAACCATCGTTGTACGGTCTTTAAAATAGAGTTAACGAGCCAGCTACTTTGGGATTCTTCTCGAGGGGATTATACAATGAAATATATTTCCCTGGTATTTCGTATCGCGCAAAGCAGTCGACTCGTATCCTCGCTAAATATAAGTTTGATGCTACGCATCGATTCATAGCATGTTAACGGACGCTTTTCTTTCTTTGAAATGTGAATACCAAATGAAATTTTAATTTTGATATATTTACCTTCGAAACATTCTAATGATTAAAAAATTTTTAACATTCTATTTATTTGCATTTATTATATTCAGATATAGAAAAAATTTAAAAATAATACAGAACAGGACTACAAAAATGAGATACAATTACATAGATAATTATTAGAAAGTATATATATATACTAGAATATATTACTAGAACAAAGGGACAAAGATAAATATCTAATATAATATATTTAATAAAAATGTTTGTAATGTGAAAATTATAATTTTTGAGCAATGAGCAATCAATGATTCTCGATGTTTTTGAATATTATTCCGTGTAACAAATTGATAAACTCTGCTATATTATATGCTTGAAAGATTCAAAATACATACATTCATGTATACTTTAAAAGAAGACTACCTACTCTTGTATCGACCTCCGACATAGAGAACGCAAAGCTATCTCCCAGAACAAACATCGTGCTTATTTAAAGCAGTCGTTTGAGTCATGAGCACGAGGCGGTTAACGTATCCTACTTTACGATAAAAGCTCGTCGGTTTCACTTCACATGCCATCCCATTGCGTCGTGTTGTTTGTCTCTAGTTTTATCGTGTTCATCTTTCAAAAATTTGTTTCGATTAAAAATTGAATATATATATCTTTTTTCCTTTATAATTAATTAAAAAATAATGTGAAAAATGATATGAAAAAATTTTTTCTATTATTTCTTGAAGAAAAATGTATTTATTTACAAAAAATAGATAAGTGTTTAAGTGTGATAATTTCTTACAACAAGTTTCAAATGTGTAAGGATAAACGTACGATATGAGGACAGTGTAGCGAGGAATTGCTTTTACTCCAAGAATAGTTGGCCGTCACGACGTATATGTATAGAAACAAATAAAGAAATCTGAAGCAGATAAAATGTATACATGTTTAGTATCTATTTGATAAATAATGAACAAGAAAAAGAAAATTATTAAAAATATTCATAAATTTTTTGATGAAATTAATTCTTTTTTATATGATGATATTTGTGATCTCATCAAGATTATATTAATAATTTGCATTTATTCAATATATTTCGAATATTATTTTACATTTTTAAATGTTATTGTAGTTTTTCTTTGTTTTTCTCCAACCAACTAATGTAAATAAAACGGCGTATAGTGGTCTAATTGATCGATTTAGCTGATCAAAAATCAAAAAAATTTTAAGTTAATAAATTTTTATCCAAAGTAATTGAATATGTAAAAAATAATGCTTTGATACTTTTTTTTATTATTTACACACTCATGAAATGTTATGTTTTGTTAAATATTAAAATAATACTAAATAATATTAAGATTTACTGTTAATATATGGTAGATTTTTAAAATTGTTTGAAATATATATAAATATATATAATTTTTATGTTTTATAAGTATTTTTTTTTATGAATATTTTTTATGAATGTATTTTATCTATCTTTCAAGTATTAATATTTTTTTAAGCATTATTACATTTTATAAAAGAATTATTTTTTACATTAAAAAGAATTATTTAGTGATCGAATTAATATTGATAATCGATATTGATAATGTTCGAACGATTCGAAAATACTTAATAGAAGATATGTATCAAAAAATTGTATGTATTCTATATACTTATCAAAATTTTAAGTAATTGATGTTATTTCATGATATTAATGCCTCTTAAAACAATATCAAATAATATTAAATATTATATTAAATCAGAAACTATATCTCAAGAAGATTCGTATTTGATATTTCATAAAGTTTTCGTTATCTATTTTATTTTTTCACTTTCATTTCTAAACATTATTATCAAGATCGTTATTAATCGATATATTATGTCTATTTTGATTCTAATTGTTTTTGATTCCAAAAATATCTATTATTCTATTTCCTTTTATATATTTTATATTCTATTTTCTTTCTTAATCAAATCTAATTTTAATTGTAACGTTTAGAATTAAAAGTTAAAGAAATAAGTTGAATAAATATCGAAATCTTTATAAGTATCGAATAATTTTTGATTCGATATTATGTATCCAATGTTGATTTGATATCACTTTAAAAGTAATGATCTAAACATATTTTAATACATATTTTGCTATATATTGATATATATATGGATGGGAATTTGTATCGGTAGATTTGATACTGGTATTGATGCTAATAACAATTAGTTAACAATTAGCATTCTGCAAACGCTCTTTCTGCAACTTTCTATCATTATGATGACTACATTATTGTTGTATAAAATCGATTGTATTAATAATCAAATAATAAAAAATAAGGCAAGAAGAAATCTAATAAACTTAAATAAAGATCATTTCAAAAATATCATTTACAAACAAAACAAGAAATAGATTAAAATAATACTGAAAATTATCGAATTTTTCATATAAAATCTATATAAAATTTAATAATAATAATTTAAAGATATATTTTTTTTATTTTGTATAACTTTAATACTATTATATTTTATTTTTATAAAATTGGTTAATATTGTTATTTTTTTTTGAATTATATTACAAAATATTTGCTAATTCAAAATGGACTTTTTATTTCATTTCCGGAACAATATATATGTTATAAAAGATTCAATTTGAACTATATGATAAAAATAATTTAAAATGTTATATAATAAATTATATAATAAAAATAATTGAAAAATTATATAATAAACTAAAAATCTTCTTTCAACAAAAATAAAAACACTATTTTAACAACAACAAATAATGAAATGAAACGAATTTTCACTTACTATTTTATAATTAAATATCTTTAACTTAATTACTATCGTCATTATTATTTTTATATACTTTTCTTTTTCAAATATTATATTTTTTAAGTATTTTACATAATTTCACTTTATTCAAAATAAATCCTAATAAGAAACTTTAATCCAATAGTATTTATACAATTTCGTCGATATATAGATTAAAAAATATTATTATTTAAAAATAAATATGCATATTGTTAAAGAATATATAATCTTAACTAATGTATTTATTTGATGTTCTGTTAAATTGTTTCTTACCTGTTAAAGTTTACTTTAAATAACGTAAAAAAAAATGATATATTTTTCACTTTTTGATATAAATGATTATAAAATTGTTCTATAGTTCATACAAATATACGAAAATCAATAATTTTATATTCGCTCTTTCTCCATTACCTTTCGCTAAGTAGATAGTATGATAATGCAATATTTAATTAATTGTTTACAAATAAATATTTTATTGGATTTATATTATAAATTATTCTATTGGATTTAATTGTATTCTATTTTATTCTGAAAATTAGTATCTTTTTATACAATATACGTATTGAAACAACCGCAAATATTTTTACAAATAGATTGAATTCGGGAATATATAATCATATGTGTAATATGTGTTCCTCTATTCTCAAATCAATTATTATTATGTATAATAGATTATTTAAATTACATACTATATGATATAATTTATTTTATTATATTATATAAGTATACAATTTTTATATACACATATAAATGATATCATCATATTTTATCGAAAAAAATCAATATGGAGGTATTTTTAATTTTGGTCAGCTAAATCGGCCAATTGGACTACTGTGCGGTGCGTTACTCCCTACCTGTACTACTTTCGATGCATGGTCACGGTAAGTTACGCGATGCAACGATCTAAGATATGACAAGATATGATTTGTAACATATGTAAGTATGTACATATGTATGTATATTGCGAATAATAGAAGTCAAGCAATCAATGTCATCAAATATTAGCTTCAAAATGTTGCTTCCAAATACTAATTTAATCTTATTTTTCATTTTTAGGATACAACTTCTCCGCGATACATGACCGAAAGGCTGAGACAGTTTTCAGATCCTTTGGCAAGATTTCAACCTATCAATGGTGAGTGAGATTCTATCCACAAAATAATAATTTTCGTTAAGAAGTTTTGCCGAGATAGATGAAGAGACAGGAAGCGACTATTAAGGAGTGCGATACGACTGGTTTCTCTTGTTTGCTTAACGGTTCCAAAACGGTATCGGCCATATGATAGTGGTATTTTTAAGTAGATTAATGCTTGACACGAGATGGAGCATTAAGCAGATCGGTATTAATGAGTTTTGTCACCCTTGAATGACACTTCGTTTCTATTTGGTTACACGCGCTGCTATAGATAGCCCACCCGTAAGTTTCTAACGATGTAACGTCATCCGGATACAGTCGCTTCGCGTCTTGCTCGTGGGTCGCATTACTTGCAATGATCTATAAGCCACGTGCCACGCGTCATGGTTCATAGTCTACCGTGTATCATGCGCTGTGCATCGTCCGTCACTAATCGAACTGACTAGAAAACACACATTTTGCAACTAATAATCTACATTCAATTTCAATTTCTATCTATTTTTGCTTCCAAGATTTCCTTATTTTTCCAATTTGCCGAATGTATTATTATCGAATAATAAATTGATCCACATTCTGAAATTAAACGACTGATCCTATTTTCGTTTTTGTAAAAAATCAATTAATCATGCGTGAATTTATGCACGAATAAATTGATTAACAAATATAAACATATTGCAAATAATAGAAAACAAAAAAACCGATAGTATATGTGTGCACGTGTAACTATGCATTTCTCATGTCATAATAATACCAATTTACTGGCGCCGATGATGGCTGAGCGAATTGCTTCATGAGCCAAAAAGAGCAGGCACATTCGTGCAATCCAATTTCGATCGTTAAAATAACTTAGGATTAATTAGCGTTAATGAATACCTGACTATTGACAACCGTGAAACATAATTCAAATCGATGAAAAAAAGAAAATGTTAATTTTGCATATGCACAAGACTTAATTACGTATTCAACATTAAATCGTCCATGATTATTTCACATAGTTATCACGGAAATAATAACTTTGGACGGTACAGCAGAACTCAAGGAAGAAAAAATAATAACAGACAAAGAATTAAGAGAGTAAGAGAAACTGCGCCAGAAATTCGTAGCATGAGTTTCTCGTTAAATGCAACAATCTATAATTCACACGCGACACATCTGCCAAGTCCGAATGGTCTATGAGCCGAGGAAAAAAAACGCTTATAATTGCAACGACGAGAAACAAATTCTTCTTGGTAAATGAATAGCTTACAAGATGAAGATGCCAACGAATTTATCAAACCGTAACCCATTAGCGTAGATTCTGATCATTTCGATCAATGTTTCGAGATTTTATTATACAATTATTAAATTTATCTTATTCCGCAATTTTGAATTGAATAATATTATTTAATATTTTAGACATTTTTTGAAAATTCTTTCAAAAACTTGAAATTTATTATTCTACTATTTTCTGCCACTACGTATTCAGTTAATATAATCAAATAATAAATAAGATATTATTATGAGGTATAAATCATCAAAACGCATATGTATCAATATATTTTGCATTATATTTATCGAATCTGTATATATATTTTTTTTTCATAAGAATTTATATTTACATTCAAAATTCAGTGAATTCTCGAACGATGAGAAAACCAACTAGAA
Organism: Apis florea; assembly: GCF_048593485.1. Taxonomy (NCBI): domain Eukaryota; kingdom Metazoa; phylum Arthropoda; class Insecta; order Hymenoptera; family Apidae; genus Apis; species Apis florea. The sequence goes on along the minus strand of NW_028256864.1, from coordinate 249,220 downwards.
GTGCTATATATTGCTATGGTACATTAGTATGACGCATCGTCGCCGGACTATCCTTTTGCCAACAGGCCGCCCATTTAAATACGACGGAAGTAACGTCTAAAATACATACTTTGCTACATTCAGAATTCTCTCATGTCTCTCGAAAATTTTCTCTTACTTTTCGTTTATTTCCTTTATGAATACAGCGAATTAGTTTCTCGTCTTTTTCTCTTATTCGTTATATATTTTTTAACTTCTTTTTTTATTCTTTATCTTTCATTTTTATTTTTTCAATCAATTTTCTTTATTTTGTTCAATTCGCTGTATATCTATATGCGATATAATCGGAGATAAAAAATATCTTTATAAAAAAAAATCAATAATATTTATTATAAATTTTTTCATTAATGTGAGATTATACTTCGATAATATGAAAAATTTCTTCTACATGTTTTTTTGTAATAAGAATACCATCACCAAAGATAAAATAAACTTAAATCTATTGAGCAATGCGAAAGACTATTCATCTTTTTTCAATCTCTCATTTACTTTTCTTTTTCGATTCTCTTCTTTATGAATGATTATATTTCAAAGTTTAAATCGTATATACATTTGTATTGACATATAAATATAATCGCGAAATAAATAATTCAATTATTTTTTTCAAACATCAAATATAAATGCATCTTTGTTTTATATTTTGAAATTACAGAAATAATTCAACATGAACTCAATTAAAACCACTTATATATTTATATATATGTACAACATTCGAAATATATATTCAAAATGAAAATATTCGAATGAATTAAATGGATCTTATTTTCATTTTATTTTTTTTTTCTTTCTTCTTTCTTTGTCATTCATATATATATGCTGTTCAATGTTTATATACTATTAATAATATACCATTTTAATTAATTCTAAAATTTCAAGTTTTCAGTTTGTTTTATATCTTCAAAAATCAAAATATAGTTGAATTAAAATGAATAATTTTTAATAAATTAATGATTCATTATTCATTTTTGGTAGAATTTGAGGAAATGCTGGAATCACAGTCATCTCAACTCAATGGAAGCAGCTTGGATCGCCTCAATATGATTGTTCAAAGTATAAATGGACCGACTCGTACAACCACCGATACGCTTCAATATCCTTCGCATCAATGACACTATGTTCGAATATCAACACAGATACAGATGTTTGAAGAAGAAAAGATCAAAGAATTTTTTTTCTTCTCGTTCCTTGTTGATCCATTGTTGAATGCATCATCGAATGAATACAAAGTTCCTAAAGTGAATTAATGAAAATATCTACTATTCTTTCTAATGTTAATATACAGCAATTATTTTTTTTCGAATCTAACTGATATCTTATAATCAATTGATTAAATTTAAGTATGTATTTATTCACGCATCAATCAATTTCGTCAATCATATTTTATTAATCGTGTAAGAGAATTTTAAACAAAATAATCTCATACAAGTATATTATTATCTATTAATTATCTAGTAATCTATTTTGTATATAAATACGTATGCACAATGTATATATATATTTTATATATTTGTATATAAATATGTATATATAATGTATACGTATTGCTGCGAAAAAATAAGTATATACTGGCATGGTACAAAGACAAAAAAAAATACGCTGATACATGTATGTATTTATTTCGCTTACTTCATTGTATTCGCTTATCATTATACGATGATATTATTTGAGATATGAGACTTTTGATTAATGCCTATTGCATGCTTATTATTATTATTATATTAGATTTATTAGAAATAATCAGACTTGCATTCCTTTCAAAGGATTTTTTTTGAACAGTACGCAATATATACTTATATATATATACAAATTTATAAGCGCATATAATAAAATATATGAAGATATGTTAAACTTCGTAATAATATTTTTTGAATTGTATTTATTAATTTTCCTTTCATTTTGCATATATAATCAATTCAACTTATTGTTAATTTTTTTTATCAATGATTATTTTGATTATTAAAAAATTATAAACCCTAAACAATGATTATAATTCACGAAAATTGAAATTAAATATTTACATCGTTATTTTTTAAAAAACTCATCACTAAATTCTAAAAAACTCATCGCTAAGAAAACATAATAGAAAAAATAGATGTTACCAACATCTAACTTTTCAAATTTATGTAAGTGAATTTTATTACTAGCCTAAGTCTCAGATTGTACTCGATATTATATATACATATATGCATATATATATATATATATATATATATATATATATATATATAACACATACTCGGGTCATTTTTTCTCATTTCTTTTGATCAACAAAAACCAAAATATATAGTTTTTTTTATAAAGTCAACTAGAATCTTGTGCGATTTATAAACATATTTTTGAAAACTTGCAATCGGCACGAGCAAAGAAATTAATTCCGGAAACCAGAGATTACTTTTAAATAGACGTATTGGAAACTTTGTCAAATTTAGCTACCAACGTACTCGCTTAGATGCGATATCGGCACGTATTCAAAACATCCTGTAAAATGCATCCCTTAAAACACATGTTTCTACACATCTGTTCTTCTTCTTTGGTATTCTCCCTTATTTTCCCATGAAATATTTAGAAATTAACGTTATATATTATGTCACCCTACGACATTGATTTACATTGACATCCTTATACTTCCGTTGATGATTCTCTTTCAAAAAAGAATCATTACCATATTTTTTTTTTTATCTTTTCTTATATTTTTTTTATACGTCTTATTTCATATATCCAAGTTCCAATCACACATAATTTGTAATTAAAATCGACTTGAAAATAATTTTGAATAATTTTGAAAATTACATATTATTTGATTCTCATTCTCTTCTTTTGTTTCATCACTTTTCAAATTATCAACAATTCATCAGTTTCAAACATGATTAAGTAAATAGGTAAGGATTTATTTAATCTCTTGATTATGCTTTGATTCAAATTCTAATTAGCATGTAAAATTATTAATTAGAATTATCTTTATATATCAATTTATTTCTATCAAAAAATTCAATATGTATGTATATATATTAAAATATTTTATCATAAATTCAAAATTGTTATCAATATTTCTTTAAATATTATAAATGAAGAAATTGAAGACAATTTTATAAACACTATGAATTGTTTTCATAATTTATTGCAGTTTTTTTTTATTTAACGATAAATCTTTTAACAAAAAAAGAAAAGAAATATTGAAATACTGGGATTACCCAACATTAGCCGAAAATATCCATGTCGCGGGAGTAAGAATAGTTAAGGACGACATAAATATTTTTGGAGTTACTGACCCGTCAAAACTCACTATACTTTGAGGCGAGTGTGTCTTTTGAATGTCTCTTTGAACGCTGCTTGTTGCTTTTCGAAATTGAAATAATCGTATTTTATGTTTAATAATCTTTTTATACAAAATATATATATTTTTAGATGTAACTTAAATTTTGTATGGAATAAGTAATGGCAATATAAAAATATATAAATTTCAAATGTCAATATAAGTGTAACTCTTCACTTAATGAAATTAATCTAAGATTCTATCTAAGATTCTATTTAAGATTTTTGAAAAATATTAACAAGATTCTGATTTTTTATATGATGAAAATATGAAATACAAAATCTTATAAAGAAAAAAAATTGTCTTATATCTTATTTGTAACAAAGATATAAAATTTATTTCTGCAGATAAAAATTTTACAAATATATATTTATAACTTGATTTTTTTATAATATATTTATTATAATAATATTATATCAATTCACATTGATAAAACTTTTATATTTAATGATTAATGAATATCAATTATCATAAACTATCTTATATTTCATTTCATTTGCATTAAGAATTGTAAATTAAGAATGATTAATTAGTTTTAAAAAAAATAAGATTAGAAATTAGAATAAAATATCTTTTTATAAATGAAATTAATACCTCATGAAATTTTTCAGAAAATTTAATATTAGCTAAAAAGGTGCGTCTGTCTGTCATAAGTTCTTACAGCTTCAAAAATGAATATAATAATGAGTATAATATTTGTATAATATATGATATATATAATGTTTTTGTAATGTTTTTTTATTTTTAAATTTTTCTAAATATATAAATAAAATAAATGGATGGAAAAATACTTGATTCTCAATGAGGATTAAATAGTCTTTATATTTATATTTTTTTATTTATTTTATTTAAAGTTCAAATTATGTTTAAGTATAATACATATAAAATTGTACGAATATGCATAAATATATTTTTTTTACATATTTTTATGTATGATATATTTTCATTTTATATATATACGCAAATACATGTATATCTTATTTTTTTTATTTTTTTTTTATTTTAGACGTAAGTGTAATTTATATCATAAATATAATAATGCAAATTTTAATGTAATAATTAAATCTGCTTTCGATGATAATTTACTGTCATCATCATCAGCACGGAGAAATCATCTTCATACACATATTATTTTAAAAAAGAAGAAAAGAATATATAGAATATATAGAAAATAGCATAAAATTTAATAATTTTCTCTTTAAAATAATACTCCAAATTATGCAAAGCAAATAAAATATAAATCTCTATATATCTAATATCTATTGAAATTCTTTTTTATATTATATATTTATTTTACTTTTTTAACAATTAGTACTTAAAAAAATATGTAATATTTATTTATAAGATACATAAAAATTAAATTTATATATATACATTTTTCTTATACATAAGTCAACAAATTAAGAATCGGAAGCAAATAAACGAAATTACATAATATGCTGCAATTTCTAATTATTGGTTTTGCGAAATTTTAATACTTTTCAAAATTAGTATATTGTTATAAATAATATTTAATACTTTGCCAAATATTTATTTTTATAAAATGAAATTATGAATTTTTTAAATTTATATCATTAATTTATTTATATTTATATTAATAATGAATAATTTTATAAATAAATTATATGAAATATGAAAAAAAATAATATGAAGAAAATAGTTCTCTATTTCATATATCATTATAATTTATATTTGATTTATTGATAATATTGTTTAAATATATGTATATTCTCCATATATTATAATTTGACATTTAATCAATTAATCAATACTGATTAAATTTAATATTAAAAATGCATATTAAAAAAATTTATAAAATTTATATAAAATTATAATAAATGGCATTCTAAATCGAATAATAAATACGCAATTTAAAATTTCTCTAGAATTTCTACTAAATAGTTATTTTTCATTATTTACAAAAAATATACATTTTATTATTGAAATTATCTTATTTTTCATCTGTTGATAAAAAACATTAATTTTTTTTATAAATATATAATTTAATAAAAATTGATATTATAATTCTGTTTTGAAAAAATATTTATAAATTATATTCAATGAATTTAATCAATTATCAAATTAATATAAAACAAATGTGTTAATCATTTAAATAAAGATAACAAATCATGATGAAGATATATTTTTATATCTTAATAAATTCTTATTTTTTATATTACATTAAAATATCTTTGTAAAAACTAAATTTTTCGTTGTCATGGCATTGAATTTGATATTAAAATATGCAATTTAATTTAATTTATTGTTCTTTTTTTGATACAGAATTTTGAAAGAAAAAAAAATTTTTCAAAGAAGAAGAAAAAAAAATATGTTTGTTTTCATTTCAATTCCTTTCTTATTTTATGCGCGCTTTTCGCGTTATTTTATTCATTAATATTGCATTATTACAATTTTTTAATTATATCTATGCATTTCTATCATTCACATACTTCTTATTTATTTGAGTATTTATTTGAATCTTTTTTTTATATCTATACATTTTTATGTTCAAAGTATTAAAATTAGAGTAAAGTATTACAAATATTAAAAAAATAATCCGTTTTCAATATAATGATCCGTAAAATTTTATATTTATATAATATCATATAAAGTGATAACTTTTTCTATCTATGTTTTTTCTATACAAATAAATTTTATAAATTTTTATAAATTATATATTATATAATTAATTTATATATTTATATCTCACAACTTATATATATTTATATCTAACATATATTTATATATATAATATATTATATATTATATAATTATAATTATATAATATAATATATTTAATAATATATTTAATATATTTATATATTCTTTATTATATATTATATATTTACATCTTTTTTTTCAAATTCTAAACTTTATATGATTATTAATTTCGCTTATATGTTTATAATATTTTTTAACTTTTTATTTCATCTAAATAGAATTTTGTCAGTTTTTTCATTTCTTTTTAAATTTTGTAAATTATTGATTTAGCTTCCAGTAAATCCTAATTTCTCTTTCTTTTCTGTTAATCTTTCCTATTTTCTGCCTTCATTCTTTCTTAAAATTTTCTTTTTTTCTTCTTGTTTTTTAATTTTGTTTTTATTTTCTTCTGAAATCTTTGTCATTAAATCTTTTTGATTTTAAGTGTTGTTTCAATTCTTAAATATTGAAATCTTTCTTTTTTTTTCTTTTCTCTTTCCCTCACTTCCAAAAATAATATTATATTTTTTATATATATTATATTTTATTTTTGTTATATAAAAATATTATTAGCTTTATGTTATATTTTTTCAGTTTCTTTCTTAATTTTATTTTTTTTCTTTTAATATTTTTCATGTTCCTATCATCTAATTAATTAATTAATTAATTTTGTTTTTCATTTATATACTAATAAATTGTCTTGTTTTTTTTGAATTTCTGTTGTATAATAATTATTTATTCTTTTTTTATTCTTCTTGTTTCTTGAATCATTAAACTTTTTATTTTCGTTGTTTTCTTCTTTGTTATAATATTTCTTATATAGTTACCTAATCTTTAATTTTGTTTATTGTGATTTTTTATGCTTTTAGTAAATGTACTTATATATTTGTGAATATATAAAAAATATATAAAAATTATATATTTTTGATTTTTTATTTACATAATGAGTTCCTTCTTTTATTTTTTTGTCCTTTCGTTTTCTATTGTTCTAATATGGATTAGAATTTAAGTTCTATTTTTTTATATTTTTTTCTTCCTTTTTCTTTGTTGGTTTTTGTAATGTTACTTTCCTTTTTTTCTACTTTTTTTAATTCTTTCCATCCAAATATTTTTTTTCTCTAATTTTATTACTATTTTATATTTACTTTTAATTTTTTTGCTACTTTGGCTAAAACTCTTCTGGAATTAGTATTATTTATAAATTTATTTATAAATTTATTTATAATATTATTTATAAATTTATTTATAATATTTTCTATTATTTTTTTTTTATGTATTCTGATAGAATTATATTTTAGAAATATAATTCCGTTATAATATTTGTGATTGTAATATTTTCATTGAATTATTTGAAATATTCTTTTTTGTGCTTACACTTCAAGTACGATAAAGTGGAATATAAAATAGATTTTTCTCAAAGTCGGTGATGAAAATATAAACTTATTAGTTTGATGATCGAGTTTTGAGACAATATTATAATATCAATTGCAAAAAATATACAGAATATACAGAAGAATATATATTTTGAAGAATGTTATTAAAAATATACAGATGAATATATATTTATATTCTACATTACAAAGAAATTCATTTTATCCGAATATTCTGATTTTATTAAAAATTCTTATGAGAACATATAATTCATGATATATAAAACATAAATTATATCTGGAACAATTATTTTTGTAGGAAATCTTTTTGAAGAAGTGATAGAGTATTAAATGAAGAAAAGATAAAATATTAAATTAAACATTTTATAATATAAAATTATATTCTCTTTTGTATAATTGTAAACTTAAAAAAAAAGAAAGAAATATTGAATTAATTTTATTTCTCAAAAAATAAGGCAATTTTTTTTAGCAATATTAAAATCAATGTATAAAGTTTTAATATTTTTTTGTTGTTTTTAATAATTTTATAGTAATACGAAATAAATCAAAATTTTATATAAAATATTTACTTTTTATCACTTTGTTGTAAAAAATATATTTAAATGAATTATATATAAAATTGAAAAGAAAATATACTTTAGAAGAAACTTTAGAAAATTGATTTCACTTTCACAAAAAGATTTCTTATCGGCAAAAATAATTGCTTCATGTTATACTTTACATACAAACTTTTAATAAAATCAGAATTTTCAGATAAAGTGAATTTTTTTGTAATATAGATTACGAATAATAATAAAAGAAAGATTCTTTTAAAGTTATTAATTTATTAAGTATTATTTTTTGTTTTTTACTACATTATTAGTTTATTGTTTTTAGTTTATATTTTAGTTATTACTTTATATTTTTTTTTATTTTATAATTTATTAGTATTAATTATTAGTATATTAATTTATTAATATTAGTATTAATGTATAAAAATAATAGATTTACAAAAAAATAATACTGTTTACGAATCAATTATAATTTTCATAATGCAATTATAATGTAACAAATAAATTATAATGTAAAAATTAATATATTTAATTAACATGTTTAATTAATTAATTATATATACTAAGTTTCTTTTATTTGAAAAAGCAAATGTAAGAATTTGATTATTGATTTGTTATTTTATATTTTCATGTTTTCATATAGATTTTATAGATTTATATTTTCGGAAAAAATATTAACAATTTGTCAAGATATTTATTTTTCAATCATTCTGCTGAATTTTGCAATTATACTTCGCAATCAAAAGAAAAAGAAATAAAACTTACAATATAATAATAATAGGATATTGTAATAATGAGATTTGTAATAATAAAAGGATATATTTAAATTAAATATTATAAAAATTAAACATTAAATAGGATATATTAAATAAATTTATATATTTAATTATAGTATATGAATAATCTAATCAAATAATATCACATTTTAAAATATCATCAATATGATTTCATTATTATCTAATTTAAATATTTTATTTTAAAAAGTCTATGATGAAATTATAATAAAATAAAATATAAAAAACATATATTTCGTAAACTACTTAAAATTAAATTAAAAAGCCAAGCCTATTAGTATTAAAGTATTAGTATTAAAATCGAGATAAATAAGATTTTTACAAATTAATTAAAATAATGTCAACAATGACGCAAAAAATGATTTTTATTATAAACTTATATACAAAAGAATTTAAATATAAAAAAAAGAAAAAATTCTCATAGTTTGTTGAATAAAAAATTATGATTTACATCAAATATCCATTAAAAGATTTGAATAAATCAATATATATATATATTATTTTTATACATGTTAGTTTCATAAAAGCTATTATTTTTGCATGAATGTCTAATTTAATTTATTTTTAAGATTGATGTTTGTGTTTTTTATTTAATGTTGGCAAATTTAGATAAAATAAATAACAATGTAACAGAATATATTGTAATATATCAAGCATATGTTTCTTTTTTTTTTATTTCTTTATTTATACAAGGTCTTTCTTTATTATTAGTTTTATGTTTATTTCATAAAAATGAAAAATGATTTTGTAAATGAAGAACAAGTTTTATATCTTTATAGAAAATGGAATACAGTTGATTTTTGCAAAATCTTACTCATTTTATGATGAATTGATTTCTATCTGATCTCTTTCAGTATTTGTTTTTTTATTATAAATATATCTTCTAATTTTTTAATTAATTTTTTAGTCATTTTATTTCATTTTTATTATATTAAATGAATTAATTTTTTTTTAACAAACCAAATCATTGCTTTTTGCAGATACAAGAAATTTTTGATCGATAAAAAGCATTAATGGATGTTATAAATTTTAATAAAGATAAAATTAATTTAATATTTCTGTCCTATGCAGTATTAATAAATATCCCTAAATCTTAATAAAAATGAACTTAATTTAATATTTCTGTTTTTACAAATCCATAATGGATATGGGTCTAATGCTCTAATATATTTTATAAGAACTAATACAATTCGTTGTGATTTTTATATCATACATAAACATGTTTTTTTATCGTTTCCTTTATCGTTAAAAAGAATGAGCTTCCAATGAATAAACTTATAAATATATATAATCAATATGTTTTCATGAGTATAATTAAGTGGTATAATTAAAAAAAATTCATAGATGAGAAAGAAAAAAAAATTGATAAAATAAACTATAAAAAAAGGACGAAGGGATGAAGAAAGGAGGTAGCAACGAACGGAAGAAGGGAAAAAAAAGAAAAAAAAAAGAAAAAGAAAATGTACAAGAAAGAAAGAGAAAATGCAGAGAGAAAAAGAGAGAGAAGAGAGAAAGAGGGGGGGAGCGAGAGAGAGAGAGAGAGAGAGAGAGAGAGAGAGAGAGAAAGAGAGAGAGAGAGTATACTCAGTTTTGACAAAGATACAACTTTTTTTTAAATCAAATGTAGAAACATACTCACAAATTCTATTCTGATACTAAAATATATTTAACTTTAATTTTTATATCTTTGTTAATTATAACAGAAATGAATTTAAACTTGTTTTTTTCGACATAATATTTATTGTACAAATATGAGATTTATTTAATTAATTTAAAATAATAAAATAATATTAAAAATTAAATGAAATCACAACTATTTTTCGCATCATAAAAATATTCGAACACTTTAAAAATTTATAATAAACTAAAATAATAATTTCTTATAAAAATTAAATATTAATTTTGATATTTTCTTAATTTTAACACATTTTTTTTATAATTTAATCGCTAATATATTGATTTAAATATTTTAATGATTTCGATACTTATATATTTTAGTATTATAAGATTTATGATATTTCTCTATTTCGATAAAATTGTATCGTTTCGATACAAATTATTGATGTCATAATATTTATATCATAATATTGGTTTTAACTCTTTGGTTAAATATTTTAATAATCTGCTTTTCCTTTTTTTGTAATTTTATTTATGTTTCTATTATTTCATTTGTCATTTTCTTATTTTATTAATTATTCCTAAAAATTTTGCTGTATTATCTATATTTTTTTTTTATGTTATTATGTTTTATATTTATGTTATTATGTTTTATGTTATTTATATTTTCTTTGATATCTTTGAATTTATTTCTTTCACATTTTCAATATTATTATTTTGTTTATTATACAATATCTTTTTCTTTTTCTTTTGCCTAATTTGTAAGTTGTTGTTGATAATTCATTCTATAATTTTCGCTAAGTAATTTGTTAGAGCTATCAAAAACATTTCTTATCTGATTTATCATTTAATATGATTATTGATCTTAATCCAAAATCTCATTTTTTTGCTATACTAATTTTTCTTAACATATATCTAAATTTGTTTTATTAACTATTTAAGAGTATACTTTAGTCGAATTTATTTTCGTCCGAAAGTTACATAAATTTAGATCTCGATTCACTTCTTATCCTTTTTCTCGAGAAACTGCATGATTTTCATCACGAGCACAATTACATGAAATATGATTATAAGTATCGAAGCAATTGAAGAATTTATTATGTAATTTATTAATAAGCAGAACTGACAGTTCCCGAATCAATTATGGTTTGTGCTTCTTTGCTTGTTTAAAAGATATCTATCCTAGGATATCCTTCCTAGGATATCCTTCCATACTTCTAAAGAATTTTGTTTTTGATGAAAATATCACATAAATTGTTTTATTATTTATTTTATTCTCTTCTATTTTCATAATTGATTTTATTTTGTTTCTTCTTTAACATTTCTTCATTCTTTTGAAATTTAAAATCTTTTATATTTTCTCTTTTTTGATTTTGTTTTTCTCTGTTTTTTTCTGAGTCTGTAATTACACATAAATTATCTGTTAAAGCCAAATTATCTTTTGTTACTTTGTTGAGACATTAATCTGAGAGTTTATATTCTTCATAAAATCTATCCATACTTTTCTCCTTGTTTAATTTTTTTATATTTTTAATCATTTTTTCTTCATTTCTTCTATCTTTCTCATATTAGTTTTTATATCTTCTCTAAATTTATTACCATTCTTTTTTTCTCTTTCTGTTCTTTTGCATTCTTCATTCTATCAAATATATCTTCTTGAGTTTTTCTTGTTTCTATTTCTATTAAATTATTTATTTATTTCTTGTCTTTCTTTCATTCATTTTTTATATTTCTTTAATAAATGATTTTTTAATAATATTTTCTATTACTTTCTTAAAGATTTCGTATTTTTTCATAATTGTTATTATTGTAGTGATATAATTTTCTGAATTGTATTTCTGATTTTTTTTATAGTTATGATATATTTCTATCTTTTTTTTAATTTATTTTATTTTTATTAAATTTTCTTTAATTCGATTAACTTTTATTTATTATTTTTATTGATCTATGGATTTCTATAATTATAATTTAATGATCAGATTTCATTGTCTTGCTTATTCATTGTGATAATGTCTTATATTAGTTCTTATATATTAATTAATAGACTGATGTTCACTGTTTTTTTCCATTCTATAATTTAGAAATGATGATTTTGTTATGATATAGACTATATTCTTCAATGATTTTTTATAAAGTTTTTTCTGCATATACATTTATTTCATTGTGTGTATGTAGTTTTATGTTTTAAAAAAATTATTTTCCATTCTTTCGTTGGTTCTGAATTTCAGTATTTATAAGTTAAATTTATAAAATTATATCATATATATTTCATATATTTTATTATATTTTATTATATATTTATTTATTGTTTATCTATGTCTATCTATTATTTCTCAATTTGTTTATTGTTTATTTCTATCTGTTATTGCTATACTATATAAATATTATCATGTTTTCTTAATCATATTTCTGTTATTTTTAATATATATTGTATTGTATTTTTTTATTATATTTTTCAGTTATATAATTTTTTTTATAATATTCTATATTTACTATATTAATTTTTCTATTTTATTGTATATATATATTTTATTTATTGGTTATTTTTAGTTATTCTCTTTGTTTGTTTGTTCTTGTAGTTTGTTTTGTTTGTTACTTATAAATTGTAATTATAAATTTCTGTAAGTTATATTTATTTCTCTCTTTCTTTTTTTGTTTTTTTCATTTGTTTATTGTTTTTTTTTTATATATTATATTTTGCTCATACATGTGTTTTTATTGATTTCTATTTCTATTCTTTTTTAATTAACTATTGATAATTTTTGTCTATTTTTATCTTTTTTTTTCACTTTTTTCTTCTTTCTATTGCATTTATAAATTTTTCAATTATTTTATTTTTTTTTTTTAGTTTTTTTTTTTCTAACTTTTCTATTTCTTTACTTACATTTTTTTTCTACTATCTTATTTAAATTAGATAGTTTATTTTTTCTCTATTCCTGTCTATGTTTAATATTGTCATTTTTTTGTTTATTTATTTTTTTTGACATGGTTGCGACTTTTCAAGTTTTTACAGATTCTTTTCTATTATCAGATTAATTAAGTCTTGAATGTATTTCATCAATTTTTTCTTTTTAATTGTTCCATTTCTTTTTTGGCTTTTATTATTCAATTTTGATTTTTCTTTATTCATATTCTATTTTTTTTAGTTGTTCTACTTTAGTTGATCTTAGTGATATACCTCTTCTGTTATCTTGATATATATTGTTATTATATTAATTGTCTATAATCGAAAATTAATCGAAAATTTATCTCTTTTGCATTTTTTTATTTATTATTTGAAATCTATTTTGATTGCTCTATTTTTTTATCTTATGCCTCTTATCCTTATTTCTATGTAAATGAAAATATGTTATCTCTATATAAATGTAATATAAATATTTTGCTTTTGAAAGATTCATTTTGGTTCTATTTTGTCTTCTCAGATTTGAGAATTCTCTATCTCTTAAGTTTTTGTTATATGTATTTTTTTTCATGTTTTTGAATCTACATTATATATTTAATATCTTCTTTGTTTCTTTTAATTTTCTTTAATTTTGCTTTAATAATTTTGTAAGTTGTTCTTTAAAATATTCTTTTGATATTTATAATATATTTTTCATTGCAATATATATCTTTTATACATTTCATAATATTCATAATATATAATTACGTAATATTCTTCCATACATATAAAAAATGTTTCCTTATCTATGCTTTATATTTTTTGTACATGTCTAAATCAAAGAAACAATTATCTTCACATGGCTCCATTTTTATTTACGCATACATGGCCTATTAATGATTTATAAATCTGAAATCATCTTTAAATCTGATTGATATGTCACCTCTTTTTAAATAATTTTTTGTTCTTTATTTTTTTTCCTCTTTAATTTTTTTATTTCAAATTGATCCTAGTTGAATGTAAATTTCTTTTTCAATTCTTTGATTCTTACCACTCATTTAATATTTTTCTTTTGAATTATTTTTTGTTTGAGATTTTCTATTTTTTACAAAATAATATTTTTTTCTTATTTTTACTTTTAGAATACTCTTTATATGTTTCTTTTCATGTAGATTTTTTGGCTTGTCAAATTCTATACTTTTCAATTATTTCAATTCACCTTACAATTCTATACTATTTTTATAAACTAATTTATAATATAATTACATAATTTATTACTTTCTAAGTTTTTATTAATAGTAATTTTAGCAAAGATTTTTTGTTTTTTTTTTATTTTACTAAAACGGATTTTTTTCTTTAAATACACTCATATATCATATATTCATAGTTTTTTTTATTTTTTATGTTATTATAAAATTTGTTTCAAAATTTTTTTTTATATTTTTCTTTGATTTTTTTTTTATTTCTGATCTTTATTTTTTTTTTCATTATTATCGTAGTTTTCTTTTTTTATTTTTTTGTTATTGTCTAATTTTTGTGTTTTATTTAATATGTGAGTACTCTTGCTTTCTTTTCTTAAATTCAAATGATTGTCATATTTCGTTTTACTAATGTTTTTTTTTCTTTCCTTTATTTCTTTCTATTTTTTAATTAACAAAAACAAACAACTTTTCATAATCTTATAATCTTAATCTTTCTAGAGAAATATATTATAATATATAATATATAATATATAAATATATTATAGCAAAGTGATTATAGCAAATTATACATCGTTCAATTCTTATATATTATATTATATTATTAACTCATATTTAATTATTTGCACAAATTCGTTATTTAAAATTTATTATAAAAAGAATTTTTTTCAATAAAAAAGTGAGATTAAATATTTATATAATAGAAACAAATGATTATCATTATTACTATATTTATTCTACTACATATATAAATAGATTCAAATTGGCATATTTTGATTTTTAATCAAATATTATAATATTTTTGCTATTTTAAATTAATTATCTATTCAATATTTTATCTGAATTTTTATTTCTAGTTTATTTTAATATAATATAATTAATAAATATAATAATTTAATTATTAAATATAATAATTAAATTTAAATAGCTAATGAAATTATCTTTCTTGTTAAAAATAGATAATGCAAATGATATTTTGTAAAAAAGATAATGTTTAATTATATAATGTAAATATATTTTATAAAATATATACAATATTAATTGATAATATTTTAATAAAAAAAATGTTTTACATACCTCCAAATATTGATGTAAATATCAGTAATAGCATCTACAAATTTTATCATAGATTTTTAATTTTCATCAGATGTGATAATAGTACTTGATTTAATCTACTGTTTTATGATAGTAATTAGAGTATTATTTTTGTTGTTTGTTGTTGTTTGTAACAGGCATTTATAATATCTTTTCTCTTTCCTATTTGATATTATCAAATATTCATTGCCTTTTGTGTATTTTTATCTTTTAAATTTTGATCATCTACTTTTATGATTCAATGATGATTGATTATATGATTCAATCACTTCACAATAATTATTTAACCAGTCATGACTTGTTGAATAAAATATAATCATTGCTAAATAGTACTTTTATTTAATTTCAATTCTTTTATAATATTAAATTGTTTATAATTGTATATATAATTTGTAATGTTAATGTTAATATTAATTTTAATATAATTTTAATATCTTTAATATTAAGTTTTCTTTTTGAAAATCATATATCTTATTTTGAAATTACAAATTTTTTTTTCTTTTTGATTTACAAATGTTGAAATCATCAATTTCCAATTTCTATCTTCTTATCTTATTTCTTAATATTGCTATATTATGAACAATTCATTTCTTTATCTTATAAATATAACAAATATTTTTATCAACATTTTATCCTTCCAAAAATTTGAAAAGTGATTTTGACAAAATTCACAAATTTTAATCAAATTTTATATTTTTAAAATATCATATATCATTAACTCATTTTTACAACAAAATGAATTTATTAAAATCATTAGAATATATAAAATTTGAAAAACAAAAAAATCATAAGTGTTAATTTAAGAAACAAAAAAAGATCACAAATATTTGAATCATTGTTTGATCATTTGTTATTTGAATTTTATTTTTCAAATTCCTATAGGATAAAATGTTGATAAAAAAAGAAATGAATTGTTTATTTTTAATATGCCAATATTATGAAAATGAAAAATTAAAAATATCTTTGGTATTTATTGAAAGTAGAAATACAGATATTTTATTTGATTTATTTTAATTATAAAAAAGTGAATATTATCATTAAAATATTAATAGTAATAATCCTTGTTGAATTGCTATTGATCAATTCCTACCAGATGTAGATTAATATAGTTTAAATACCTTTGTATTATGTAATAGTCTTTTTAACATTAAATTGCTTAAAAGGAATATACTATTATTTAATGTCATTTCTCAATTATTTGTATAAATTCAATATGATGGAAAAAAAATAATATATTATCATACTTCATGCATTCATGCATAACAAATTTGGACATTTTATGGATCCGAATGCGAAAAAAAAAAAAATAAAATAAAATAAAAACAAATTAAACAAAAATAAAACAATCGCCTTGGGTAATTGAACATTTTCTATTGTATATATACCATAAATAAAGTCTTAAAAAAAGAAAAAAACAAATTTTCATTCAAATCTACGAGAAAAAAGATTTTCGATAAATTCATTCATATATAGTTATATATTATATGTTTTCAAAATAATTTGAAAATTAAGATCATTCATTATATACAAAAAACAATATTATTTAAAATATTTAATTGTTTACAATATATTTTATTAAAATCGATAAGGAGAGATAATTGATAATTGAGATTAACTGGAAAATATGAAATATATATAAAATTTTTATGATTTCAAAATTTTTCAGATAGAATTTTCATTTATTACATTTATTTTTCTTGTTAAAGTTTATGGATTATTAGAAAATATATGTTAATATAAATAATTTAATATTATTTGTAATTGGTTTAGTCTAATGTTTCAAAAATATTTTCGTAAATGTCAAGTTGTGTGAAAATATATTTGTAAAAATATATTTGTGAAAGTATATACAATCAGAATACATATTATTGTATATCAGAGTCGTCTTAATAGAATTTTTATTATATAATACAAAATAAGTAAATATATCAATTTTTTCGTTGCTTATAAATAATTTGTAAATCATTTTTTGTAACAATAATTTGTCAATGATTGTTAGAAACTGAATAAATATTTTTGTCATTATAGTTTCTAAATTTGAAAAATCGAATGTGATTGATCGCTCTCAATGATATAAATTATTAATAACACATGTCAATATATAAGTTATATTTCTTTTACAAAACATTAGATTTTCCAAAAATTATCAAAAATATAAAATATCTCGCGAAATATTATTTTTTAAATCTATATATACTAATAAAAAATTTTTTACGCGGAATATTTCAAGGAATCAATAGAATAAAATAATATATGTAATTGTATTAAAAAAAAATGCATTTATATTTTTTAGATTTTTTTTATAAAAAAAAAGTGTAATTAGAAAAATTGTCACTATAATGTCATTCAAATTTTCTTTTTATAATTTTTTTCTATCTCTTACTAAATTCAACTTGACCATTTGCTGTATATATAGAATATATATTGAATATTAGAATATATATTAAAATATAAATTGTAGCTCAACAAAATGAATTGAACAATATATAATTTGTTGCGATTACTAAAAGGGTCATTTCTTAGGAATATAAAAATTAAACAAAAAATTTAATCAATAGCAATAATAAAGTGCATAGGAGAAATCTTTAGAGATCAATCAATTAAGTAGAAAAAAATAGTATCATAGATAAAAACCAAAACAGATTCAAAAAAAAAAAAAAAGAGGAAATAATATATAATATAAAAATATTAATAACAAATACTAAAATCTTAATAGCATTCATTGGTATTATAGTATTATTGGTATGTAATCATAGTAAATTCATCAAGGAATTGTAACCATATAAAAAAGAAATAATAGAATATGATAAAATAAAAATATATGTATCAAACAATTATCAATAAAAAGATAAAAGATCCATTTGAAATCAGTCTTTAATATTTTATGATTTATATATAACAGGCATTATTAAAGACATAAAAAATTTATATTAAGCAAGAATATACAATATGATATTGTAATATATACAAGCAATATCAATCTTAATAATATAAGAAATATGTAACAGGTAATAATTAAGCTAAATTTAGAAAAAAATCTAGAAATTCTTATAGAAAAGTGTGTAATAGATTCTAGAAATAGATTCTAAAAAAAGGATTTTAGATTCTCTAAAATCTAACCAAAAAAAATATGTATTAATAAAAGTAAATAAAAACAAAATATAAAAAAAATAACAAAGTAAAATTTTTAGAAAGATAAGATAAATAATCATGTGGATAAAATAATAAGAAAAACAGCTAAAATAACAGTCATATTAAAATACATAATAATAATAAAAAAGATACATATTCAAAAATAATTATTAATAATCAAATCAAATAGAATATGAAATATGATTTTATTTAAATACTTTAAGAAAAAACAAAATAATTGTAGAAAGAAAATAAAATGCAGGAATCAAAAAAAATTGTAAGTTAGGATAATCACATTAACATATATAATGCACACAGAATCAAAAATAATAGATAATTACAAGAACTAAATTAATCAAAAAAAAAATGCAGAAAATACGCTATGAAATAAAGAATAACTTAGCAAAGATTATAAAAGATTATAATAAACGGGATAAAAAAATAGAAAAAAAGAAATTAATATATAATATATCTTGAAGTCTGGATGAAAACAAAAAAATGAGAAAAATACATAATAAAGAAAAATAAAAAACATCATTATTAATTAATTAAAAACTAAAATACCTAATTAGAATAAATGAAATATGTAAAAATATGAATATTACAAATAATAACTAGAAAAAAAATAAGATAAATCTTAATAAATAATTAATAAATGATGCAATTAATAATCGCAGAATGAATCTCAAAAGTACAAATATATATGATAATAAAAATATAATTCCAATTCTAATATAATTCTAGCTTATATGTAGTAAGAATTCACAATGAAAACAACATTGTGAATGTAAATAATGAATAATACATTATTACATTAAATTATTATATTATGTATAATAAATTAAACAGTAACAATAGCAAAAAAAGAAATAATAAACAAGTAATACTTTATTATCAGACAAAATAATAAAAGTCATCATTTTATGAATTAATAGAAAAAAAATCCTTTTTTTTAAAAAAAGAAAATTATTTTATGATTTAAAAGAACAAGCAAAGAAATAGAAAACAATACAAAAAGAGAAAAAGAAACTAACAAAGAAATAAAAATGAAAATTGCATGAATTCCGATACACATAAAAATTTAGGAGAAAAAACTAATAAAAAGAAAATTAAATATAATATAAAAGTAAATAAAGCAAATAAATCAAACAATTCAAAAAAATATATTAAAAATAAAATTCAAAATATTCTTATTGAGCTTCAAGACAACATTAGAAAAGGACAGGAAAAAGAACGAGAAAATAAAATATATATGTAATATTAAATACAAAGAGAATGGAACAAAAAGAAATATTGAAACTGTTCTTGTTTTCTGTTGTTTATCACATATATTGTATTTTATTATATAATTTTTTATTATATAATATTATATTATAATAATAATTTATATATATATAATAAGTAACAAAAAATGAAAACAGTGATAAAATTATAGAAAATAGTTAATATTAAAAATAATATCTAAAATAAAAGTGTTAACTTAAGTGTTAGATTAATAGAAAAAAAATATTTCAGCAAAGTAAATTACAAAAATTTGGAAAAATTAAATCATTAATATATTTTAAAAATATGCATACACATTATAAATTAAAAATACCTAAAAAAATAAATAGAAAAAATAAAAAAAATCATATTTTTATTATTCATATTATATATTTATATATTTTATAATAATTTAGTATATTTTATTTAAATTTATAGATAAAAAAATAAATATTAAATGTAATTAAAAATAACATATAGAGCGCAAAAATCTAAACATAAGATATAGTAAAAATTTTTATTTTATTATTATTATTTTACATATTCTTATATATTATTTATAACTTTTTTACTTTATAACTTTTGTATTATATATTATAAAATTTATAACTTTATACAAAAATGTAAGAGAGAAAAAAAAATGTAAATTGAAAAACAATAAAAAATGAAAAAAAAAACACTAAAATTAAAAAAATAAACATTAATATAAACATAATAATTTTCGTGAAATAAAAATCCAATACCATATGTGTAGTAGAATTATTAACAATGTGAATTTTATAAAAGAAATTTATTTTTTTTTTAATCGTGAGAAAATCTTTTGATAGTTTATAATGGAAACAAACAATAATTATATATATAGTTAATGAAAAAATATATTTTATAATTTTTTTACGCAACTATTATACTCTATATATTTTACTCTACTCGATAACTATATATATTTAATAAAATTATTCGAAAAAATGCTTTTTTTCTCTAAGATTTGGATAAATTCTCATATTGCAATATCGGCAATGCTGACACTTTCCTAAATTTTAACCGCACTTTTTTTATAACTATACAGCAATGCTATCTTCCGACAGAAATTATATCCCTATACCAAAGGAAAAAGTAAAATTAAATTAAATTAATTAAATTAAAGCTATAAAATGTCTCTCGATATATACAATATTATCAATAAAAATCATGATTCATGATTTTTATTGTCATTAAATCATACATTGAATTTAGTCTTGATTTCCCTAGATTTTGATTATGTAGTTTTATTTATTTCCAATATAACTTGCAATGATTTAGTAAATACAGACAAATGTATTATAAATTTCCTTTTTATAAAAATAAATTTTTGTGACAGTAAATGATTTTTGAGCAATAATATCTATAATTTTTTATCCAATAATTAAATCGTGTTGTATATTAAGTAAGTACATATTTGGTTTAGTACATTATTTATATCAATGATAATGATTCTGGATTGATTATAATTTAGTGCAAATGATAAAATTAGTAGTAAAATATGAGAAATACTTTATGTAAATGTTTCTTTCATAATATAGATATAGAAGAAACAAAAACTTTCATAAATAATTTTAATTTTCAACTTATATATATATGTATTTGTAAAGAGATTTGTTAATTCTACATAACCTATATTTTTATTTTATAAATTACATAGAGATTATTTCTGTGATTTTGTATAGTTTTAAATAATATTTGTGCAATTTAAATGAAATTCTTTGTCAAATATTCAACATCATTGCATTTCTTTTTTTAATACTTGTAATTTATCAAAAATAATTTTAAATAAATAGAAAGATAAATTTTTCTTTTTGTTTATATTTTGCTATATTAAATATTGTATTGTTACTTGTTTTTAAATATAACATGTAATGCTAGATTAGTGAATTTATACATATTATATTATATTATATTATATATATAAAATATATATATATATATATATATATATATATATATATATATATATATATATTAATATAATATGTATGAATTTTTATGAAAATACAAATTATATTTTATTATATATATCTTTTTAAATAATTGAAATCAAAATCAAGACATGCATTAAGAATAAATGGCAATATGGAATAAATGTAAGTTTTATGTAATTAATTAATAAATATTAATTATTAATTAATAGATTAATATATAAATTTGAGAAAAATAGAATAAAAGATGCTATATAAAATTATTTATTATAAATTATTTTTTATTTACAAAAAGTATATTTTGTGGAGTAATATTAGTTCATTAATTTATAAATTCAATGATTTATATTTACTTAAAAAAAGAAAAAATACTTTATATGAAACTAAGAAAACATTGATTCCAGAATAATAATTGGTAATAAATATCGAAAAATAAATGCGAGAAATAAATTTATCAAATGCATATTTTGACCATTACTTTTTGGACATTTACAATTTCCAGCGATACATACCGTATTATTTCGGTAAAAAAAATGTTCTAATTTATCCTTATTCTTTGTGTAAATGATTTCGGTAGGCAATCGATTATTCATGCTTTTAATATTACTTGATAAGAGTCTCATAGAACTTTTTCCATCTGCACAAATACTGTTTATTTTAATGCTATCTGTCGCAACTATATTTGCACTCGAATTTGAAAAAATACAGTTTTCAATACAAACAATATTTCCTTCGATTAATATATAACCAGGTTTTTGTAACTGAAACTTGGAATGAAGAATATTTACCGTTGAAAAATATGCGAAATTCAATGAACCAATAACATTTTGAAATTCACTATTTTTAATATATAGACTTTCACCTCGTTCTAAAAAATTTAATTCATGAATACGTTCAATTGTAACATTGATCATAGAAAAGTTGGTTATTGCTATATCAGTAAATCGCTCTTCAAAATTATCAATTCGTGTGTCCTCAATACGAAGCGTTTCGATGCTATTCAATCTAACGAATGTGTCATGAGTAATTAATGGTATTCGTTGAATTTTTGATAATTTTAGTTTTTTTATTTTTTTTGATGTTAAAAATAGTTCGAAGATCAAACGCTCACTGATATTTTGCACAATTATTTCTGTTATTTTATTCGCTTCCGTTAAACTGGAAAAATGAAGATTCACAATGGTACAAGATGCAATTCGTATACTTGTCACATTTTCATAATTGTATCCTTCCGGCAAGAAAAATTCCTGTAAAAGAAAATCTTTACAGCAAATTCTTTCATAAATTTGAAGCATTTCTCACTATTTAAGATCCATTCGATCGTAATGATAAATTGTGTGATATAAAATTTACCTCGTTTCCGATACAATGACAATTTACTGTTGTCATTTCATAAATTTTACATTGTTTACTAATATTAAGTGCAGTTGTTAGTAATAATAATATACAATTCATTACTATTAATATTATTTTCATCTCATTTCTTTTCAATTTCATATCAAAAACAAATATTTGAAAATTTCGTTTCTATAGTAGATTTTATTTAATTTTTGATTATATTATATAATATCTCGAAAAAAACTGTTTTACAATATTCAGCAATCGAATTCTTCGGTTATTATTTATTTAAAAAATTACAAATAATATTTTAATTAGTTTGCTTTTTCTTTTTTTTTTTGTTCCACTAAATAATATCACTGCAATGGAATTATCTTTTAATTTTCACAATTTTTACAGCATAACAAAAATAATAAATGATAGAAACTAAAGAAAAAAATGTAACGTGATATTAACACCGAAGTCGAACAGCGAATAAACATACCGATCAATGGTTGATCGTCAGGATTAAGATGGACACTTGTTTCATGCCGCTTTCATATTGAGTGACATGCAAATAATTCGTAAGTAACGTAGTCCATATACTAAACTTTCAATAGGGTAACATATATTAACTCAGCTATATGAAATGAATCTTCATTTTAGATTACTATGAGTCATTATAAATATATATATATACAAGAAAAATCAATTTTTTTTATATATTTATCCATTTATAATAATTTATAATAATTCAATTTTATATTGAAAAAATATATTGCAAAAACGAATTCGCCAGATATTTCATTAAATTTAAAATTTATATTATTTTACATTTTTTTTTATCATTTAAAATAAATTTATTTAATTATATGATTGATATTTAAATCTTAATAAAATCCAGATAAGAAAAAATATTTACGTAAGTATTATGATATTTTCTCAATCCTAACTCATATTTATATTTTATTTCTTTTCGATTTTTTATGCGCAATCGATAGACGATCTATTGGAATCATCTAACCGAATATTTCAAGAAAATACAATTAAACTTAACTCTGCACTTCAGGCCTTTTTCTCTCGGGCGAATCAACAACTCCAGATGATTTCCCGCACTCGTTCTGTGAATTTCTTAGCTAACTTAAAATGATTTCACACACAAATTAACGTATAAAACTTTTATATTTTAATATTTTATATATCTTTACATATGAAGAAAGAAAATTTATCGAATATTAAAGTTTATATTGTTGTTTTGTATGATATTTTAATAATAATATAATTACTAAAATGCATCTTCGATTTGTCAGAATTTTATAATTCCAATAATGTGCTCTCATATTCACTATTATTCTTATTTTTCATCTTTTCTTATTACATCTCTATTTTCCTTCTCTCTATTGTCAATTTCTTAATGAATAGAAATAATTTCGTTATTTAATAATGAAAAATCAAATTCATCTTCACTTAAACTAATTTCATTACCATAATTTCATTACGTATTCCATGCTTATAAAACTCAAAAACTTTGAAAATAATATTTCTATTGCCACTATCAAACTTGGACTAACGCCGAAAATATTCGCCGACCGTAATTCGATCCGCGATCACGGTCTAATTTCGGATAAAAAAATCTAATCATTTGATAGTATATTATTCTACACTTTATAAGATTATATCTAAAGAGTTTAGGAATCTATTCATGATATTTTAAAAAAATCAAACATAAATAAATATTGTCATTGTTCGAATTGCCGCATCGATCCAAATGATACTTGAGAGTCACTTCTGGAGTTATCGCATCGAACCGATAAGTGACTGAGACTCAAAGGAGAGCGCAAAGGATTAAATGAGAAGTCTTATTGTTGCAGATTATACATGATAATAAACGAAAAATATAATAATGATATTGAAAATGATTGAAATATTGTAATATTTCTTCATTCGTCTTTTCAATTATTCTTATGATGCTTTATAAAAAATCCGTTTTATAGCTTCTTTTCCATCTAGGCAAGCAAATGCTAGCGGTGTTTTTCCTTGATGATTCGGCAAATTAGGATCACTTCCAGCGTTAAGCAATAACCAACATATTTTTTTTTGTTTTTCCGAAAAAATATTAGATGATATAGCTAAATGTAATGCTGTATCATGATTATAATTAACGGCGTTTACCAAATCGGAAGCACAAGTATCCAATAATAGCTATTGTATGTAGCATATATAAAGAAAATAGATTAGAAAATGTTGGAAATAGATCTATAAAATTAAATTAAATACTTGTCAATGAATAAAACAATAAAATACCTTGATGAGAATAGGATCACTGTCTGAAAAAATCGCCATATGCAAAGCATTATTGCCATATTTCATTTCTTTAATTTTAGGATTTGCTCCATATTTTAAAAGCAATTTCACTGTTTCTAATGATGTGATTCCTTTTGTAAATGGTTTATGCGATTCAATCGCAATGTGAAGAGCTGTTTTACCTATAAAGAAATGATAAACATGAGAAAATTATAATTTGTTTGTTTTTTTATTTGAATCTAAACGAACCATCATAGTTACGTTTTGACAAATCAAATAGCATATTTCCTTGAATTGTTTTTAAAGCCAATAATTCACTTAATACTTCTTTATAAAAATCCCCCCCTGCCGTGATTGAATGTATCAAAGTATTACCCTATAAAAATAATAAAATTTTTAAGAAACGATATTTATTTAAGAAATCAATCGGTGTAAACAGAAAAAAAAAGAGAGAAAGAGAAAACGCAAAATCGTACCCAAGTATGATACAATTGTTGACTGATATCGATTCCTTTTTCTAACATTGTTGCAGCTAAATATCCAGCAACAAAAGAAAATTGTGGGCAATTTAATGCAGCTAAATAAAGCGCATCCTCACCGCGATTATTCATAATCGTTAAAGCTCCACTGATTGTACTCAAACGTTCTACAAGCGGTACCAGATAGGCTAGATTTTCAAGAAGTTCATTCGGATGGCTGACCAAACACATCAATTTTCTATTAGAAAGAATACAAACAATTAAAAAGTTAATAAAATTGTAAAACAAATTGTAAAATTATAAATCAAATTAGTGAATCAAATTGTAGATTTTTTACGTATATCCATCTTCGTCTTGTTTAGTGAGTGTTTTTGCTGGTTTTTTAAGTAAATTAATCATAGCCTTCTCCACTTCGTCTGGATTCAATTTTTCTTTTAATTTTTCACTCGCCTTTACAGATGGTAATAGTCTCAATAATCGAAATTGTTTATCTTCTTTGGAATGGCTAGAATCATATAATAAAATCTTGGATAATAGAATCGATGAATTTCAATGATTAAAATCAAAACTTACCATAATAGTTGAAAATATTGATTTTTGAATGAAATTGCTTTTGATATTTGAAAATTGTTTTTCAAATTCGTTATTAAATTTTTTTTTTGAAAATCATGCAAATTCAAATTTGGACTGACAGATGTGATTAATGAAGAGTCATTGTACAAAGAAGAAAAATTGTGCTCTTTTTTTGTTTCTATCGAATATTTAATATTATTATTATGGTCATCTTTTGAACAATTTGAAAATATAGGTATGTTTACAGTATAATCAAGTTCGATTGGATTAATCGTTTGAATCTTTTGAGTTTTTTTTTTTTCGGAAATATTAGTTTGTATCATATATGGTATGTTTGACCAAGACAAAGTTTTCGTAATCGTAAAATTATTACATTTATTACAATTCGAATGAATATATGATTTGTCAAAATTGTTGCTTTGAAAAGTAATTGCATTCTTCTTCGTTGAGAAATTTTGTGTATACGTTTCATCGACTTTGGGTAGATTCAAATCATCTAATTTCTTTTCAATCAATTGGTCAATGTTATCTAATAAGCTTTCATTTATTAAATCTTGTTCGAATCGTTTCTCGATTTGAGAATCGGATATCATTCGATTCGAATTTGAATTTGATGTGTCACTATAAGATTGATTTAAAGAAGATGGCGAACAATTCGAAGAATAGATTTGTACCGGTGTCCATGTTGTGTCAATCACCTGTGAATTTGTAATACGAAATTATATGGGTATTATTCTGAATTTTCTAATATAGTATATAAAAAAAGATTTATCGTTTACCCGAGAAGAGTCGATTATATTGTAATTCAAATTTTGTTGCATCAACTTAGGAGAATGCATATGAATTGCTAAAGCCGGTAAATGAGTATGACTAAATTCACTTTTCGAATTAGAAACAATTGTATTATCATTATTTAATGAGAAACTTGAAGAATGTTGACCTTCTTGAAATGCCCCATATTGGACTTTTTCTAATAACGAAATTTCTAAATCATTGTTTGAAACATTTCCTATAGGAAGTGAAAACTAAAAAAATTTTTAAATTAAGTTTTTTATTCATGTTTGATCACAAAACAAATATAATCATTATACATACATCTTTTTTTAAATTATATAATTGCGACGTATTTTGATTATTATTTTTATTAGTTTCAAAATCTTGTAGTAGATTAGACGAAGTATCTTTATAATCTTTTTTATCGATTTTATCATAATCGCTGAGAAAAATTTCGTTTGCTTTCAAATGTTGCGAGTGTTCTAAATTTATGCAATATGGTTTAATGCGATTTAACGAAGAAAGTGGCGATTTAATCGGTCCTCGTTCAATGAGATTTTTTGATTTGTGATCTTGATCATGATCGTCGTCATCGTCATGATCGTGATCGTCATCATGATCATGATCTTGATCATGATCGTAATAATTATTTTGATTAAAATCTTGATCATAATCCTGATCATAGCTTTCATTGTTGTTTAACGTTTGACAAATTGAAGTAGGTTTTGTTCGATAGGAATCACGTTGATTATCAGAATAAGTGGATGTGTGTATTTTAATATGATTTACTACATGAAAATGTTGATTATTATTAAGATGAAGATTTTCAACTTTCTTAATTATATTTTTCATATCATTCAATAAGTGAAAATCAATTAAATGCGACATGGTATTTTGCTTTCGAGATATGAATATTGTACTAATATTCGTCACATTTAATTCATAGCTTTTTATAACAAAAATATTGCGCCTGTAAATAGATTCAATAGTTATACAGATAGCTATTTTTAGTATTTTATAGTTTTTTATTTTGCTTAAAAATCAAAAAAGAAAATTGTTAAAAAAGTTCATTAATTAAAAAATCATGAAATTAGAAAATAACAACTATAAAACAAAAAATAATAAAAAAATATTCAGTAATCAATTATATAGTAAAAATTAAAAAATGAAATTAATTAATTCTTTTATTACGTTTTTATTATTGCAAATAAAAATTTTTGTTATTTTAAATTGATAAAAATATTAAAATATTAAAAAATATTCTTAAATTATTTCATAATATTTCATAAATATTCTTTTATATTATATCGTATTTGCAAATTAATATTAACGAATAGTAACTACGAATTGAATGCAATTGTGTATATATATATATATATATATGTATAATTATTTACGTATTATTGATTTATTGATCGTTTTATAAAATCGTTTTGATTAGATGGTCTATTATAGCTAATCATCAGTTTTAATGATTACCATGAATATATAGTTCATTCGAGAAGATAAGAATGGCAATAGATGGTGATAATAGTTTGTTGTTTATAACAAGGAAACTGCTTATTATTATTCCGCAAGTTTATTACATGAAAAATGTATTTAATAAAAAATTTAAATCATTATAATAGCCGCGAATATCATGAAAATCAAATGAATTTTAATTAGCACTAGTTTTATTGAAAATGTTATATCGTTTCACGATTTAAAAGATTTTAAAAAGAAAATTGTAATCTTACCCATTTATTTAAAGATAATCCCATAGCAATTTATGTATCTATTTTTGTCCGAATTTTTTCAAATTTTGATCCTCAATAAGATTTTTTCCTTTTTCTCATAAAATTATAGCAATAATGAATATAATCTAATATTTATGCACGTTAAATTAATTAACTGATCTGCTGACTAATGATGAACTTCTATTAAATGTGCGATGAATAAATATGCATGCGCAGATATCAATGACGTCTTTCAATTCCATTTACATATGAATATGTATGTATGTTGATAAAAGTATTATTCACTTTTAATCACAAAATTGATAGAGGTAAGAAAGAAAAAGATAAGAAAAAATAGAAATAAATAAAAAGAAAAAGAGAAAGAAATTGATTAATAATATTCTGAATTTATTTTATTTTGTATAATGTTATAGTATAATTATGTTTATAAAAATAATATTAAAATATATGAATAGATTTTTTTTTCATAATTGATTATTGCGTTATTCTTTTTTTTTTACTGGCATTTCCTTACTAATCACATGTTATTAAATAATAATTTCAGATTATAAACAAATCATCACAAGCTGGTTAGAAAGCGATTTGAAAAGTATGAAAATATTCCGATTTTTCCAAGTATCCATATTAACATGATAATTAACCAAATGTTGAATATTTTATTGATCCATCGCATCCTAAAAATTATTGTATTATTTTTAATGTTCTGTAACAAGTCGATTCAAAATTGAACCGAAAAAATGTTAATATTAGTTTTACACAAAAATGAAAATAAATAAAAGATATCAAAAGAATGGTATAAGATATATAATATATAATTGCGTTATTTAAACTGGATTTCTTATTTTCTGATTCCCATTTCATTTTTCCTTTTTCTCGCAATCAAAAATTATCAGTCATTATACCATCTTGATTATTAAATTATTTTTTTCTTTAACTTTTGTTGACTATTGATTCGATTACTAACATACAGTAGCATGCGCCAATTGAAATGTGAAATTGATCAAACAAATTTCAGGAATGGAATATATTCGAGACAGAGAATGAAATGCGCAGTTAAAGAATGATACGATAACACGATCATGCAATTTCCAATGAATAAGTTATTTTTTCAAAGTGAGTTCAGTTTACCTATTAAAATGTTGTTTTGCTTCTTTTAATCGATTCAGATCTTCTTTCAAAAGATAATTTTTCGCTCCAGTCAAACAATTTCTAATCAAGAAAATAATAAATTAGAAAAGACTTATTAAAAAAAAATTTGCTTGTGTGTTTTTTAATCGTTCATATTTCGCATACTCACGTATAGTATTTATTTTTATCAAAATTGCGATAATCATAGCCAAAGATTTCTCGTTCTGCCATTGGAATTTGCGTATCCAAAATGTCCAACATTTTGAAATTATAAAAAATCCATTCATTATGTAAGAAATAACTTAATTGTGTTACATGTGAATAAATAATTTTATGAAGTTTCATCAGTCTAATTAAATAAAAAAAAATTTCTGGAATGAAAGTTGTAAGTAAAGAATAAAAATAGTGTATAACAATATATTTACATCGGCTGACGACCCATTATTTTAAGAATTTCATCTATAATCAAGGCTGGTATTACATGAATCAACAATGTCAATAAAAAATAAAGAAAACGATTCGATATTATAAAAGTCTGGGGATACCAAATGATTCCTTCAACTGGTATTTCTTTATTTACTTTTAATCCTATTTCAACCATTTCTTTATGTGAAGTGCGAGCTATTTGAGAAGAGGTGCCATTGTACACGTGAGTAGTTGGATCCTTGGTAACTCTATAAATATTTTCAAAAACTTAATTTAATTTAATATTTAGTTGATTAATATTATGAATTCTTATACGTGTTTAATCCTCGTTTCCATGCTGCTGCGATTATAATTTTAATAGTCAAGTCAACAGGAAGAAAATCTCCACTTTTGTGCGGTTCTAAACGAATTACTCGTAATATTCCTTTTGCACCAGCAATCATCATTGCTACAGGTCCATTGAAGTTGTCTAGCCAGCCAGGTATGGGATCATTGATTGTTGAGATCACTATACCAGAAGAGATAACAATTTTATTATTAAGTTTTTTCTATCAACTTTTTTCATATCGCATCTTATTGCGTTTAATTTCACTATGGATGTGTACCTATTCCGGGCCGAATAATTACAGTAGGTAAATCTTTCGAATAATCATTTATCACCTGTTCCGCTATTCGCTTGGAAAATGTATATGTATTTGGCATTGAACCCAAATATCTATAAATGAAATAATCCATTCATTAAATTTTAATTTTTAACGAAGTCAACCGAGGGAATTGGAAAAGATAGGTTAATAATTTACTTACTTAGAAGTAAATACTTGCACAATTTGTTCGTCCAATGATTCTACCATTTTTATAACATTTCTCCAATCGGTTAAGGGAGGGTATACAATTTCGTCGATCACCGGTTTATCAACATGTGCGTATGCAGTACTAATGTGCACTAAAACCTGCATAAAAGTATATTTTTCAAAATAAACATTGAATACAAAATATCCAAGAACAAAAAGAATAATTTTACTTGCCGCTAAGTTTTTCATGCTTTTTGCAAGAATACAGATATCCTTTGTTGAACGAACATTAATCAATATATCGTTCTTTAGATTTCCCTCGAATCTAACATTTGCAGCTATATGGAAAATTACCGAAACTTGTTCGATTATTTTTTGTCTTTCGATTTTTGATAAACCTAAATCCTCGACGCTTATATCACCAAGAACCGGAATTAATTTTTTGAAACTAGAGTGGTTTTCTTTTCTCAATTTATCAAATAACTAAAAAAAAAATAAATTATGAAAAACACGAGAACATATATATTACAGTTAAATATTTTTCTACTAACCGGTAATTCACACATTTTCTTCAATCTATCGTCGATAGATAATCCTTTTCTTGGCCGCATTAGAATAAATATGTATCCAATTTCGGGACAAGATCTCAATAATTTTTCGATTAATACCTTTCCCAAAAAACCAGTACCACCGGTTATAAAAATATTCCGACCAGCGTAAAACGTAGCTATTGAGGCACATTCCATTGATTTCATCTTTGTATCGGCTTCGCAATTCTGAAACCAATAATGAATTTTCGACACGAATATTTCTCATTTTTACTTCTGAATGAATCAAAAAAATCGCTCGATAATTACAATTCGAATATAACTTACAGACATAATGTAATGATCTTAATGTATCTTATTTATTTTTAGATTAATTTTTTTTAACACTAAAATTCTTTGCTTCTTTTCTTATCTTTCTATCAATCGATTAGCAAAATAGCAATCTAAGCGATTAATTGTCTAGCTAAGGATTGAGACTTCAGAAAATGACGCAGAAATTGACCTTTTGATAATGTTATTTTAATTCATACGGTTCAAAGAGCAAATTCTTGAATATGTATTTATACTTGCTTTTAAACCGGATTTATATATTACCGGATATTTAACATTTAAGTGAATATTTAGTTAACCAATGAAGAATATTTCTTATTTCATGAATAGAATACATTCTATTATAAACATTCTTATTAATATTCTATTCTAATATTCTATTATTCTAATATTCTAAAATATTCTAATATTTTATTCATTATTACTTTGTATATTTAATCAAATGATTACCTTCTATCGACAAAAATATCATTTCATCAGATTTTTTACCAAAAATCTTCCAAAAAATAAATTATTTGACAAATTTTTCTTTTTAAGAAAGATATATTTTTTTTAATTATTATATTATTCATATAGAAAATAAAACACTAGCTTGTTTAACAATTGTATTAGAATTCAAGTTAAAAACTATCTGAAAAATTGACTTCTTATCTAAGAGATAAAGCTGTTTTAGTTCTATTTTTGTACAATTAATTTTATTTTTTAAATAAAAACAAATAAACTTATTTTTATTTATCCTTTTGATTATTTCTTTATTTAATATTTTAATTTTCATCATTTTTTCGAAATTAAATTATATTGCTGACTTTTTTTTCTTTATTCACAATTTTTTCACAATTTTGGTATCATCTTATTTATAGTTACTATTAAGCAACTAATTAAGAAAAAAATAGTACAGATAATTGAATAAAACAATGAAATATGTTTATTCAAATGATGCAAAAACATTTGTATTTTTTTTATAAATATTCTATGAATATTTTTATACTAAATAAATAATTTTACAAAATAATTATGTATAGTTTTCGTTAAATATAAAATGTTTTTGCATCATTTGAATAAACATATTTATTATGAAAAATATAATAATTTAACATTGATTCAGAGTAATATTGAAAAAATATTATTGCACGAATTATTATGTGTATATATATTAGTTAATACGTATTAGATGTAGAATTTAAGCATTAAATATATATATATATATATATATGAACAATTTCATCAAATCATTCATAAAGATTTATGGCAAATTCGGATATACCATAATTGTAATATAATATAATATATATAATTTAATATAATTTAATATATATAGTAATAAATATATTTAGTATAAATACAAGTATGTTATATTATATATAGATTTTTAAATGAAATTACGAATGTTGATCTTATTTTATTTTTTTTCACGTATGCCTTAACATTATGCTTTTTTTTTTTTATTATCCAATCACATTCAATATTATAAGTCTATTATAATATGTTACACATATATTTATATATTTCGTACACCCGTATCATTCGTATCATTGCTATCATTTGTTTTGGTAATGGTTAGGAATTTTTTTGTCGATCGGGATCGCCTTTTGTAAAAAAAAATTTTTCAAAATATGAATTCATCAAATCATGTTTCTTCGGAAGCATCGATATCAACATCGATTGCCCGACAAAATGGAATACAAACACCATTGACTTCTTTACACTTTAACTTAGATCAAGAAGAAATTTTGAAAAGGTATAGAATTAACAATAAATAACCCTCATATCAATTTTTCATATAATATACATATATGTGTATATATATGTGCATTCATGAGATGGGTGGAATGGTTCGATGGAATAATAGTTTACTATTATGTAATATAGTATGTAAATAATTAAAATTGTTGATATCGTAGAGAATCGAGTAACAAAGCATCAATGATTGATCAAAAAACCAAAAATCATGAACATGTTGTTTTTAATAACTCGGAAATCTCTTACGAGGAATATATAGAAGACATAGAAGAGGAAAAAGAACGAGCGAAATCCTTCGATGCACCACGTCGCGTTTTATCATTGGTAAAAAAAAATATTTATATATAATTTTAACTTTCAATTCATCATATTTAATTTAAATTTTTTTATTTCAGGTGGAAAAATGGCGAGAATGGCAGGTTATTTCGATGTATTACGTATCGAGATCGGCAACGATCGTGATTGATCACGCCGATATCTACGGCATAGCGACGTAATGCGATTCAAGCCAGTCAATCTGATTTATTTGTGTTCGGTATTTTTCAATCAGTCAGTTTGGCAAATGTATTGATATCCAAACACCGCGATCGTTTTCGAAATAAAATCTTTTCGAATCGCGAAAAAAAACATTTTTGATTGGTTTAGAAGGAGGCAATGGCAGCGTTAGTGATGGAAAATGAACAACCTGATGTATACAAGCCATGGAAAATTTTACCTATAGAAAAAAAGATTGAACCTGGTGTTGAAGTTCCTATTCGAATTGAAGATATCAGGTATTATAAAGAGAAAACTAACTCGTTGTTTTATCTTAGAAATTGTTCTATAGATCTTTCGTTTTTTTTTTTTTTTTGATATCATACAGAGATAAAATAATAAAGGACTTGCAAGATAATATCCGTATGGAACAACAATATGAGAAAGAAAGAAAGGAATTCGAAGCGGAAGAAGCGAAAAATCGTCAAAAACAATTGGAACAGACGCATGCAATTCTTTCTCGACACTGGACTGCGTATATGAAGAATATATTAAAGTTGGAAGAAGAAGAAAATGTTAGTATTTATAATTTAATTGAAAAGCTTTGTTATTTAAATGATCGAAGAATTCAGTAATTATATAGAAAGAAAATTGCCTGTCGATTTTGAAATATTATAATTATATAAATATTAATTATAGAAGAAAAAATTTTGAACAACTTTTTTTATGTATATAATTGCTTTTAGAGCTTAGTTTTCGAAATATTTGCAAAAAAAGATTGCTATTATGTAGAATTTTATATATATGCATCTGTGAGTATATGCATAAATATCTTTTTTTTATATAAACATATCATGGCAATATAAATGAATAAATGACTTAAAATGAATAATGGATGAATCAGTTAAAAACTTTTACAATATATTTCAAAATTATCGAAATTGATGAGAAGTTCTCTTGATTGTAGTAGTACCGAAAAGGTCAATCGATACGAAATTTAAGGAATGGTAGGGGAAGAGAATGAATCTCCAACTATAAAGTTTTAATTAATTATAAGTTTTCGAAATATTAATAAAAAATTTTCAGTACCATATATTGAATATATGATTATTACGTTATTACATTAAATAGAAGTTTATCTAAATATTACTAAACAATTATCTTTGTTATGATTATGATTTTTGTTAATTATTATGATATTAGTATTATACTATACTTTAATATCTATGGAATGTTTTATATCAATATCAGTGATAAGTATTATAAGTAATAATGAATGAAATTTTTATTAATTTTATATGTGTGCAGAAGATAATGTTAATATAGGATAACTCCAGATGATTCGATTTCGAAAAGTTATAAAACATTTTTTCAGATATTTTTAATAGTATATTGTGTATTGTACAAAATATGTACAAAATATATTTACTAATATTTCTGTTTATTTTTAATTGAAAAATTATACAAGTTATATCTAATTTAAAAATTGTATATTCCGAAAATTTTTTACATATTTTTTAAATTTACTGAAATTTTACCAAAAAGTAATAATTTTTTCAGAATATAATGCGTTAATATAATGTTCAGTGATTATATTTATGTTTGTATTATGAAATATTATCATATTATTAAAAAATGAGTAATCATTTTTTTATTTTTGAATTAAATGGTTTGATTTTTTACGAAATAGATGATCTACCATAAAAATGTCTATTTTATGATGTATATGTCTAATTTAATTCAAATGCAATTCCAAATTTCGCTTTTTAAAATGAAACAGAACAATCAGAAGAAAGATTAAAACATTTTACAAATATTATATTTTACAGTATAAACGAAATTATAGAATCAAAACTTAATAGAAACTTTTGCAGTAAAAACAATAGATATATTATTAAAAAATAAATTCCAATATCTCAATGCATACAGTTAAATAAGAAAATATAAAAAACAGATTGCTATCATTTTAACATTTTCTGAAAATATCAGTAAAAGAAGAAATATTGAAAAAGAAAGCTGCAACTCGAAGAATTTCAAATAAAAAAAGTAAACAGATGTAAACAGAAAATAATTTATATGCAAAATAATTTTCTAATGTAAAAATTTTACAGATTTTCATGCAGAAAATGATCATATTTTTATATATATATATAAAAAAAAAAAAAAATACTAAATGGAATATGAGGAACAATATCATATATCAAAATAAGATTACTGAATTCAGTATTTGACTTGTGAAAAATTGTTTCATGAAGAATATTCAGAATTTTTGAATATATGTTATTAATATGCAAATATTTTATGTCTTTATGAAAGAAAATAATTTTTTTTTTACTAGATTTATAACATGTATTTTTATCTGAGCTACAGCTTGAAGTGAGCATTTTTATTCCGGATGAAATAATCGTATGCATAGAATACAATTATTTTTTTTTTCAAAAACTATGATTATTTTTTCTTTAATATATAAATCTATATGTATTTATATTTGCAAATATATTTTTTTGTTTATATATCAATTAAATTTATAATATATTGATCATTTTGAAAAATTTGGATCAAAATTATCTTTTTTTATTCATAGAACACTTTTGGAGAGTTAATTAAATCAAAATAAATATAAAAGTTGATATACAAGACTTATTTATTAAAGCTTGAAGTTTATTTATTAAGTTATAAATATTGAATTTATTATGAGTTAAATAAAACGAAATAAGAACAAAATATGATATAAGACAAAATAATTTTATTTTTTTTACAAATTTTATCAAATTTTATCAAATTTTTTGTGAAATACAAATTTCAATTTATAATTTAATAATTTAATAAGTTTTAACTGACATTTTTATATATCTTATAATTTTTATGTTTGCTTTGGTCTTTAGAATCAATTTTCCAAAGACGATTTTCCATGAATATATTAACATTCTGTAAAAGTAGTATGAATAATGTGATTGGTTTATGTTTTATTCATTGTGAAAAATACTTAAGAAGAATAGATAGTCTGAATTGTATGAATATTTTAATGTTTATTCGGTCCTATAATATTAATTGTAATGATTTAACAAATGGTCGTCTTTAAAAAAAATATAAAAATGTAAAATGTAGAAAAATTTATTTTAAAAGTGTTAATCACGAAAGAAATATCTTTGAAATATTGGATCTTATCTGAGAAGAAAGTTCGAAGATAACAAATATCTCATGAGATTGACGAAAAGTTTAATAAGTTTTTAATAATAAAAAAATAGCAATACATACATAGGCAAACAATAATGATGTTTTAAACATTTCATAGAACGATTCATGACAAATAAAATTAACAAAAACATAATTTAAATATCATAATATCTCCATGAAACCTTTTAAGATTTAAGATTATTTTTTAAGAAATTTGAAGTGTTCTAAATGAAATGAAGAGTAATGTTTTCTAAAAATTTTTATTGTAATGAGATCTGCTAATCATAGAAAAAATAGCTAACAATGACTCAATTGATGAAATTAATTGAAATTCATGAAATGAAATTTGATCATTAAAAAAAATATCAAAGAAATTACATCGCCAAAGATAAATAAGATTTCATAAAGAGATTCAAGAACTTGATTTGAAGATATCATTATATATATATATATATATCAAAAACAAGAAAAAAATACATTGCTTGGAGAACAATGATTTATTTTAATTATTGAAAAGTTTACAATTGTTTGAAATATCAACACTTGTCAATAAATTAATTTGTCATCAATTTTTTAGATTCTAAAAAGGAAAGGAATTTTCAAAGAATCAAAAATAAATGAAGACCAATAAAATTATATTTTCAAAATAGAGAATTAATAAATTTAATAGATTTTTTTTAATTTTATTAAAAAAAATTTAATTTAATAAATGGATTTAATTTAATTAATAGAGGATAATTATAAAATAATAATAGAATAATTAATAGAGAAGTAGCAATTTAGATTAATCTATGTGATGAAAACAATTTAAATAATAATCTAATAAATAAATATAATAATAATCTAATAATAAATAAATAATTTTTGTGTATAATCTATTGATTTATCTATCAATTTAGATCTATAATGAAAAGAAGTTCAAAAAAAGATTTGTTCTCTGAAATATTCGAATAATTCGAATAGTTTATCTAAAAATTAAATAAATTGTTAAATTGTTCGTCATAACTTATTTTATGTTATATTAATTTTTAATTTTGATTGACAATCAAAAACTGTATAGTTATAAATTAATAAAATCTGGATAGACAGCATATTTAAATAATTATAATAATTATTTGTATAAGTAGTAAATAATTATTTGCATTTATCTATATGCAATATTCAATGTGGTACTAAAAATTTTTTATTACTATAGAAACTAGCTGAAACTAAACTTTTGGATGATATGATTTTATTAAATTTCTTTCTTCCTTAAAATTTCGATTCAATATGATACTTAACTCATACTGTATTTTATTCTTCTTTATTAGATAATTATTAAAAACTCATTTCTGCTATTTCTGTCAATGAATTTTAGTGGATTCGATATATGACTTGTGATGGTCTTCCGAATCCTGGATTGCTATCTGACATGAATACTTTTTTGTTTCTTTGGTCATTGGAAGATGAACTTGCAACTATGGATACCATAGAGGAAAAATGTCGAGTGATCATACATGTAAGTAATATCGTTTCAGCTTTTAATTTATAATTATGATTAATAGATTATAATATGGCGTTTCAGTTATTAAATAAACTTGATAAAATTATTCGCTTTTCCACGCTAATTACAAAAGAATATGTGGCTGAATGCGAAACGGTAAGCGAATTCTTGACAAGATTTTATTCCATTTCTTTTACACTCTTTTGTAAAATATTCAGTTGATTATTGAACAGATCGCTGCTCAACTTCGATTAAAGCTGCAACAATGGATAGATCTTGCATGCTATCGAATGTTACGTAACATCGAGACAAATATGACTAGAGAAAATACAAAAACAACTAGATACATTCGAACTACGAACAAAGCAATATGTTGTGTTTGGGCTCCGATCACATTACCAATAGGAATGAAACGACAAGTAGAAAGAGATCGACCATCGATATTTCCTGTAGTTGGGTATATATTTTCTTTAATTTTATTTCCAGTATTATTAAGCTATTATTAAATATAATATAATTCACATGTTGTTCAATAGAAAATGCATTGAAATAGAATTCAAAGAAATAAAGTTGAGAATTAAAATGCCAAGTGATATAGATTGTCATTGTATGGCGATTAGAGGTCTATGGCTTGCTTACGATCATTATTCGATTGGATCAAATTCTTATTGGATGTCCAAACTTCCAGAGTTATTCGATTTATGGAATCCTACTCTCGGTCCGTTATATGTATACTATATATTCTATACTAATTTTTCATTCAAATCATATCGATACATCGTTTATAATTTAATTTTTTTTTCATTTTTTTTTTATTAGGTCTTTTTGAATATTCAGTAAAAGAATATGATGAAAAAATTCGAATAGGCGAAGAACAAGCAGAAGGACGACGTTTGCGATTAGAAGAAAAAAAAGCGATACTCGAGAAGTTAGAGTATCCTTCAGTACCGCGAATCGATAGAAGAAAACGTGTTAGAAAGCAGAAAAGATCTTCGCCAAAAGATCATCAAACAGAATTCGAATCCATGTTGACTTCAATATTACCTTCAAAATCGGAATTATTACCCTATTTACCCACTCCAAATGAGATCATTCTTGAAAGGGAAGGTATAACTTTCATTTAATTTTCATGAAATGTAAATTTTGTTTAATTCTCGTTTAGTAAAATTATGCCAGATAGAATAAAATTTTGTTCGCAGAAAAAGCTATGTTAGAAAGTAAAAAACTACTATTCACTCGATGCGAAAAAACGGAAGTGAACTTGCGAAAATATAGAATTCTCGGTGGAGTGTTTCGCGTGGATATTCTCTATCAACCACCGCAACCGAAGGATCTTGGAAAAGACACTTACTTGACAACTCGTGAGTTTATATATGTCTCCTATACCATTACTCTTTAGAATAGTAATTATTCAGCAATTATTGATATAGACAATGTTAAAGTCTAACAGCCTAAAATCTAAAGTGATCTAACAAGATGATTTTGAGATTTAATGAGTTTCTCAATTGAATACTATCGTTCAAAAGACCACTTATGATTGTAATACATTTTTATATTGTAAATTTTAATTGAACTTAATAATAATTAATTTTAATTGTTTTTGTAACTGACGATTGATTGAATTCCGCAGTTTCTCACTTGTGATTTAATCTGTATTAAATCTTTCTGACTTTTATGACGACTGTTGTGACTAATTGTGATCTAATTGATAATTGAAGACTATGAATCAGAAATTTAAAAATGCCTCAATAATAAATAATCTGTTAATTATAAATTTTCGTGATAAAGTGTACGAAAATAAATAAAATTTTATTATAATTTTGCTATAGATCACATGTACCTAGCCTATTCTGAAGCTTTGAAATATCTTACATATTTTCTTACTATTTGTTTCATTGAGAATTTGCAGACTATGGATCAATATCACTCGTGCAACGATTATTATTTGTTGGCATTCCATATGTAATAATCTAATCTACTTCTGTTTTATTATAATTTACTTATGTTTTTATTATATTTTATTATGATTTCTATAATTAGATGTTTGAAGGATAATTCGTTTAGCAAAGAATGTCTTTTCTGATAAGTATTTTGCAATCTATTACTTGTTCTAATAATTCCGGTTGCTAATTTTTTCTTAAAAGATTATAATTTTTTCGACATGTTCACGTGAGTTTAATTGTAGCACATCATCTCAAAATATATATTGACTATATAAACGTTTGTTATTTGCATGTTTTCTAAAAAATAAGATTTACAATAATCCTGTTTCTATTCGAGTTTTGTGAATATTATCAAAATTTTTTATTTCCAAAATTTAGCAAATTAGTTGTCATTGTTTCTAGTGTGATACTTAATATCAAACTTTACCGATTATATCAGATAAAAGTAATGCCAAATATTTACTCAATATTTTGCTGATAAATGAAGATTTGCTCAGTGTTATATCCTATATACAACAAAATATATCCATTTCAATGAGCATATCTATTTTCCCACATTGATTAAATTAAGGATCGCCTAATTTATGTGTAATATTTTTAATCTGTTTTTCGCTAAAAGGAAATTCGGTATATCTACATAATTTTTTTAAACATAGGATGGTAAACTTATTACATTTAAAAGAAATACTAATTTGGATTTTTCCTGTTATGAAATTAATTAAACTTTTGATATTCGAAATATTCGATTTTGTTGATCTAAATTTTATTTCTAACCTATTACATAATCTGTATGTAACAAAATTATACTGAAAATTAGAGTCTAATTTCAACATTCTTACTTCAATTATTCTTCAATTATCTTAATTCAATTATCCCTCTCCATTGAAAGTTTAGAAAAGCATAATATGAATCAATAAATTATTCATATTGCATATAAGAAAATCTAAATTGTTGAAAAATGCTGAAAATGTTGAATAATCTTGAAAATGCTGAAGTTATTGAAAAATGAAATTCAAATTATCTTAATTGCTTCATAAGTCAATCCTTAATGAACAATATGACAGATAGCTGCAAATAAAAATAGGATTCGTTCATTTAAAAAAAAAAATTAATTTTTTGCATTAAAGAATATTTTTAAGTTTCATTTTATCAGTTTTATAATTAAAGATTGAAAGTAAAAGTATACATACAATGATTTAATATAAATAAGAAATATGATTATTATACATTTTTATTATTATATTATTAGGGATATATTATAATATAATATTTTTTAAAATAATTTCCTAAATAAACTCAAATGATATATTTTATTACGAATATTATAAAAATAATTTATTTCTTTTCTTTCTTTTGTTCAATTTATTTAAGATATATTTAAAGTATATAGTATATTATATTTAAAGTATATAGTAACCTTTAATATTTTCACACTTATTTACTGTTGCTGTTAAACATTGAATTTAATTATAATTTCGAAAATCTGTAATTAACTGCATTAGAATTTTTGCTAAAATATAGATCTTACACTTTATAGTTTTATTAATTATTTATTAAATTATTATTAAATTATTAAATTATGATAATTATTAAACTATGATAAAAATATTTACCATAATATTTATTTAGGTTGTTTTGATATTCTTGATCTAATAATCTTGACATATATTGTTGAGAACACTTTCTCAATTTTTAGAAATTTTAAAATCGCTCGTTATTCCTTAAAAATGTAAAAAATAAAGATATGTAATTAATTAATAAATTAATAAAGAGATATATAATAATTAATTAATATATATGGAAGTGATTAAATATCTATAATTAATATATATGGAAGTGAAAAAATAAATAAGATTAATGAATTAATTAATGATATAAAGAATAAGATATATAAAGAATAACGATATGATATAAAAATAAAAGATATAAGAATTAATTAAACTTAATTAAAAATAAAAAAAATAATAAATAATAATTATTTATAAAAAATAAAAAATATCGAATACTTATAAAATTATAATAAAATAAAATTATATAAAAAATTAATTACTATTATAAATTTTATAGCTTTTATACTTATTATTATCAATAATAATTAATTGCAGAAAAATAATTAATCGTAGAAAAATAAATAAATTCTGTTGTATTTTTTATTTACAAAATATTAAATGTTTTTCGTTTTTATGCTTTAACTCTAATAACTCTATTGATCGTGTCAGATCAGGATATTGATATAACAGACATAGATCATATTATTTTATCTGAAGGAAATTTAATTGTTTATAATTTAATAAGTACAATTTAATTTTTTTTTATATAAATTATATTTTTATTTTGCTCTCTAGAATTGACCTTCCAAAATATCATATAAACTATTACTTATTATTGAAGCTATTATAGTTTGCATTGCCAAGTCAATGTTGTGTTTCATACATTAGATATACATATACTAAGATATACATATACAAGCAGGTAGTTTTAAATCATATATTAATACTTAAAAACATAATAATTTCTAATCAGAAATGAAATCACATTCATTGTTACAGTCGAATTACCGAAAGAACCAAAATTTGTGCCATTTTATAAACCATATGAAACACCTCAGCCAGATCCAGATTCTGAAAGAACGCCGGAAATTATCGAGGCTGAAATGAAAGCTTTGGAAGTGGCAATGGATGCATTAGTCTTGCTTACCCTCAAGTCAGTTTGCGCAAATTTCTTTTCTTATACATTTCTATTAACACAAACTTGTTCTAAGAATTTGTTAAAAAATTGTTGTTGCTGTTTGTTTTGTTCTTCTGACAGATTGCCTGATTCAGTTTTTTGGTTTGAACCACCAGTGGTCGCTCATTGGTTACCAGAAAAAAGGATATGGTCAACAAAAGACATTCACGATATTAAATACAATGAAGAGAAACAAACAATTGCTTTCAGAACTGGAAGATTGGGTATTCATGGATTAGCTGGATATAAATATGCAAATCTTCCATTTCAAAGTTGGGAATTGAAACCAGAATCGAAAAAAAGTGGCTGTGTTCACATTGGAGTAATTCTCACTGTTACAGCTGCTATAGTTCAAGTTGAATTTGTTATCAGGGTACTTTCTCCAATTGAAACTTAAAATTTAAATTCGAAATTTGTTTACTTGTTTATCTAATTAAATTCTTACTTTTTTATTTACAAAACAAATTTGATTGCGAATCAATTTTATTTATACACAGGAAGATCAAGTTTGTTTAAAATCATTCACTGGTACTACATCTACACCACTTGAAAAAATTCTCGGTGAATATTTCGAATTAGAATATTTAATCGAGGTATGTGACAATTTATTTTGAATTTTTCTTT
This sequence comes from Apis florea, assembly GCF_048593485.1. NCBI lineage: Eukaryota > Metazoa > Arthropoda > Insecta > Hymenoptera > Apidae > Apis > Apis florea. The sequence goes on along the minus strand of NW_028256864.1, from coordinate 204,719 downwards.
AAATCATATATTTCCATTTATCTTCTCGCGATAATCAAATAATTGACAGTAAGTAATGCAAAAGCTGCTCACAGCGGTTACAACAGGTTGGATGTGATCTCTTTCCGGAACGAGATGCTGCCAGTTATTTGAAAGGACTCCCAATCAAACACCCGATTGCAGAGAAACACTTAAGAGAATGTATGGCTCTTTTATCTACTTCTTATATTTTTTCGTGGTCACGATGGAATGCGACTCGAGACTTTCGAGAAATAGTTTTACAATTCAAAGAAGCACATGGTTGTATTGCTAAAGAGGTAACGGAAAGTCGATTACTCTTTGATTATTATTCAAATATCGTTTTCAAATTGAAATTAATTACTTATTATATTTTTTTTTCAGCGTACGAATCTGACGCTCTTGGTGACACCTTCTCGAACTATGCGTATACGTTGTACTGAAGTCAGTTCCGAATTTTCCGATTTACCGCTCGAGGATCAAGATACTAAGGTAAAGAGAAAATGATGATTATTTAGAAAGTGATTGTCATCTTCAATTTTAAATATATTATAAAAAATAACAATTTTTAACAACTTTTTCCAATATATGTAATTGTTTCTTGGCTTTAATGTTTGAGTTACTTTGTTTCTAATATTGAATTTCAATTATGTGCGTTCATGACAATGAATGCGAACCATTTATTTAATGAATTATTTATATAAGGATATTAGACAGCCAACATTCATATATACATAACAGTAAGCAAAATATATAATAAGCAAATTAATATCATTATACATAATGAGAATATTTATTTAGAGTAAATAAAATAAAACATAAAACCTTATAAATATAAATCCTTATATGATCGAAAAATGATAATAATATTTTTGGTCACATGAGACATATTTTTCGCGTTACTTTATTTATTTAATTATTATTATAATAACGAAACGAAAAACATATAATAGCTAATCGAAAGCTATCTCAAGAATTATTATTTAAATATTTATAGTTTTCAAGATATTAATAAAAATATATATATGCTCATATTTATAATAAAATGTACATTAGTATGCGATTGCTTATCTATAATCATCTGATGATCTAATGTATAAAAGTTGAATTATTATGTATGCAAATAAGTTCCTTCCTCTTTTTTTCTATGATCATAACTTCTGACTGAATTACTTCTCGTTTGTAGTACCATCTGAAAGAACGTTTTTTTATTTTTTAAGAAGAATTGTGATGAGTGCTCTAAGAGTTTCCAGTCCTATGCAACAATTTCAAGCAATATGCGAGAAACATCATTGTCATTGCTTACTTTTTGCATTCCAGCTTAGGAAATCAGCTGTTGAAATTATTGAAATGATTTGTACGGCATTGGGAGAGAACGCTTACAGAACATAAAAAGTACCAAAAAGTACCAAAGATTTAAACCCGGAAATTTTAGAAAACGATAATCGTTTAGATGCACCGAGAAAGTTTGATGACGGTGAGTTAGAGGAATTGCTCAAAAATTCGACTCAGATGCAAGAAGAATTGGTAGAAAGATTGGAAGTCACCAGACAAGTAATATCTATCTGATTGAAACAATTGAGTAAGATTTACAAGTTAGATGGATCTCACATGAATTAACCAAAATGAATAAGAAAAACAAGCTCGAGATTTTTGTTGCCTTGCTTTCATAGCATAAAAGGAAAAAGAAAATTCTGTACAAAATTGTTACTGGCGATAAAAAATAGGTCCTATATAACAATCCCAAACGACGGAAATCATTAATTCTGGAGAATCGTCGACTTCAATTTGCATTACAAATAAATTTTGCTGTTTATATCATGAGATTTCTGAGGAATTATTCATTATGAACTGTTTCCATCTGAAAGGACAATAACTGCCGAATATTATCAAAATCAATTAATGAATTTATATAACCAGCTATGGCCGTTTATTAGATAAGGAACAAGACACGTGATTTTGTAATATGATAATGCTCAGCCACATTTATTACAAATAAAACGCGGGACACAATTTATGCATTGGGATAGGAAGTTCTGCTACATACTCTTCAGATCTGGCCCCGTCAGACTATCATTTTTTTTTAAATCTGTAATATCAATTGTCGAGAAAATACTTCAATTTGAAAGATGTCCGAAAATGTATTGATGATTCATTAAGGATGAAATTTTTAATTTATTCATCAGGTGGGAAAAGATTATAGAGAATGAGAATAAATACTTTGAGATGTAATCTTGTATCTGATTATGTAAAATTTTGAATTTGGAAAAAAAAGGGGAAAGAACTTATTTGCATAGCTAATAATACCAATAGATCTGCAAAATATGAAAATGAAATATACAACAATCCTTGGATAATTGAAATTATAATAATAATGAAATCAATCATATATTAAATAATTTAATAATAGTCATAATTTTAAATAATTTTAATCTCCCAAGGATTATTTTATTTTATTTTATATTATTTTTTTATTTTATTTTATTTTATTTTTTATATTATTTCGTGAATTCAAAGAATACATGGAATATTCAATTTGCATAGATAAATACTAGTTATAAACAATAAATTATATTAGTTCATCCATTATGCATTTTAAATACTAGTATAATTATATATATAAATATATATATATATAAATATATATATATATATAAATACTAGTATAATTATATTATATATATATATTATATATAAAAATATAATTTATAAAAATAAACAGCAATCCTATATTGACGCCCTCATATATATATTTAATGCATATGTATAGACAAAATTCTGTAATAGTAATAACAATTTTTGTTAATTTTAGAAACTATGAATTTGCGACAATTACAAACATTATAATTCTTGAGGTAGTTAATTTTAAATTTTCAATCGAACTTATTGTATCAATAACTAAAGTTATCCTTGTTTTATATTTAATTTTTGCATTTTGAATATTAGAGTTATTTATTAAAATATTTTAAGTCTATTATGAGGACATAGTTTTTTGACTGATTGATTCTTTATATTTTAGATACTAACTTCTGCGGTATTATAGAAATAGTAAATAAATGGTACGGCGGTCACATAATTAATCATATTAGATATATTGCAAAATTATATATAATAATAATAATAATAATATTTATATAATATTTACAAATATATCTAAAATTAAGAACGAAGATTGCATACAAAAAAAGTTGTTAAATATTGATTTCTATCGTATAATATAAATATTTATTGTATTTGTATTTATTGGATTTATATATAAATATATATAAATGATGATCGTTTTCGAAATATTTATCGAGAAAATAAAAGTTCCGATATAATATTATTATATTATTATATTATTATTGAAATAACAAATTGAAAGATATATGATAATTTGAAAGCTTATGTCTCCAAGATTACAATGATTGTAAATATTGAAAATTTATATTTTCGATATGTTAACAAAAATATATTAGTATTTCATTCTGTTGATATATGTGTGTGTGACTGCATATACAATGCAACTAATACAATATTCATTTTGCTTATCGTTCTATTCGATTATGTTTCGATTAATTTGTGAATGATTGCTAAATGAATTATAATAATTATAATAATCAAAGTTATAATGACAGTAATATTAATATTATAATTTTGATCACTGGATGTTTTATAATTTTATTTTTCAAAAAATTTATGGAATGCCCAAATTCATTATTATTAGAAAAAAAAAACGAATCGAACGATATTATATATTTATAATAATAAATCTTTTTCTAGCTATCGAATAAACAAGATAAATTTTTCATTCGCTATAATTTATATAATATATATATATATATATATATATATTATCAATGCAGTCTAGTATATAAAGTAAAAAGCGTTTCTTTAATATTGAATGGCATTTAGTATGAATATCAACTATATCTTTGATGAAATGTTATTAAGTTATTATTTATATAAGTCGTGGAATAGATAAATATAAACATCGATTTTCTTTCGATACATTTCAGTTTTATGTACAAAGTTCAGGAGATCGATTAATTGTTATATTTACAATAATATAACGAAAATCCGTGTATCGTATAAATTGTAGACAATTATATTTACCAATTTGATCAAAAAATATATTTATTGTGTTATTATATTTTCTGATAGATATTCTTTTTTGATTACTTTAGTATTTTGTTTATATAAATATAATTTTTATAAAAAAACAGTATATAAAAAATAGTAAAAAAAAAATTTTTTTTTTGCTGACTTCTAATTCAATATTTTTTTGTATTACTGTTTTAATTTTAAATTTGCTTTTTATTTGTATTTAAATACTAATATTATTTCTGTTATTTGATGCTAAGAAGAAATGAACAAAAAAAAGAATAAAAATCATTTGAAAAAAGTGAAATTCTCACTTTAACTTTTTTTATATTAATGAAGAATAAGAAAATAAAAAGAAAATTAAAAATCACAAAATAAACTTGAAATGAAAAAATTAGAATTCTAAAACCAAGAAAAGAAATAAAGAAACTATCTGTTTCATTTATTTAGAAAACAATGAAAAAGATTGAATTCAATATTTAAATTACCAAAAATGAGTATATGAAGCTTGTGCTGATATCCCCGAATATTCTGACAATTATATTTATAATCAATATAATTTTTATTAATTATATTAAAACTATTTCGAATTATATTAACATTTTTATTGTATCCAGTACTTTAAAGTATTATTTTATGATCTCTCAAAATATACAAAAATTTCAAAATCTTAATTTAAATTAACTATTACGATGATGATTATTTTGTTGCTTTATTCTGATTAATTATAAATAAAATAGAACAAAAAAAATAAAAATATTATATTTTTTTATTTATTTAAAAAGAATCTTAAACATTGGACACTAGAAGAATTTCTATAATAATATATATATGTATATATGTATATATGTATGTATATATATTATGTGTGTATGTATATCAGCAGTGTTTCAGATTATATATATATATATATAATCATATAAGTATGTCATATAAGTATGTGTCTATATATTTAATAATATTAAGAAGCAAGCAAACAGAAGCAAATTTGAAATACTGTCAATACAACTTAAAATTGGAAACAATTTGGATTATTGGATCCCGATTTGTTTCTAAAATGATATTTTATTTTTATTTAATTAAATTTAAATATACAGAATTATAGAAAAACAATGATTTCTATGATTATTCGTATAATCATTATGAAAATAATGATATAGGACTCGCCCTTGTATTTATTCATCATTTTTAAGTGAAGAAATGTGATAATAAGATAAAAAAAAAATTTAATGAAAAAAAAAACGAAAATTTAAAGAATGAAAGTTTGGAATATGGTAATTAGAGTTCACATAGCTGATTCATATGCAAACAGCATGGAATAATATGGAATTTTTAGATTAGTTTTTTGAGTAGATAAATAATTGATAAATTTTTTTATAACTCAATTAAAAAGATATAAAAACAATAGATATCATTGTAGATCATTTATAAACATGAACATAACTAATAGATATACCTATAAATAACATATAAAATATTTTATTAATAGATAACATTCCAATTGTCATCATTAATATAATCGAAATAACAAAATGATTCATTCATTTTAATTCGATTAAAAGATCAATTAAAAATATAACTAAAATCGACAAAACATTATAGGAAAATAATGAAAAAGTTAAAAAATAAAATGCAAATTTTTACATTTATCAATCTAAAATAAATAGAAGATTTTAAAAACAAACATAAATATGAAGAATTAAAACAGTATTATTCTATTAAAATAATATAGTTAAATACGATAAATTATATTAAATTAATCATTATTCTTTTTCGTCATCAAATATTAATAAAGATATAACATAGAAAAATTAACATAGAATCGCCGAGATAAAAATTAATATAGAATCGTCGAAATAAAAATTAATATAAAATCATCGACATAAAAATTAATGTAGAACTACAGAGATCGAAATGTAAAATATCACAGTATCGATATCAAACGTATAACAATACAAAAAATTACTATAATAGATTACCAGCTTATGTTAAATGTATATTTTACAATACTGTGGACAAAGTAAAATAAAAAATATAACTAAACGTAATAACTAAAGAATAAACAGTAATTAAGCAACAAAAGAAAATATCTTGCAAATTACAAAAGTTATGTAAAAACAGATGTAACAAAAACTTCTCTTTCCCTTTTAAAAATTGAATGATTTCAAATAGAAAACAAATAAATAATAATTTATACTAGTATAAATATTATAAATAATATATACTAATTATTAACTAATCTAATACAAGCTCTTTTACTTAATCACTTTCAATCTTTGTAAGCAAGAATTTATTATAAAGTATAACAAATATATAACTTAATAAAAATAAACTGTTGAACATAATACATAATAACAGAATTAAAAGAATTGCATCAGAAGATCTAGAACTTAGTTCTAGATGATTAGATTTTCAACTTTTCACGATTTCACGTTTTCGTTTTTTGATTGATGCAAATTTCATTTTTCATTAACCACTCAATTATTTTGGAAATCTGCAGAATTAAAATTATTATTAATTTAATCGATCAAAAAAGATATAAAGTTTATAGTATATATTTATATAATAAATAATAAATAATTTTTATGATAGAATTATTTACATTATCAATCATAAATAATAGATTGTTTAATCAAATAATATGGAATAATAAGAATAATAATAATAACAGAAGAATTTACATTATTATAATATTATTATTGTGTTTTATTAATGTATTATTATTGTTATAATATAAAAACAAAAATATCTATTTACATTGATGGTAATTTCAGAAATTCATTTTACAAATAAAAATCACTATAGTATATAATATAAAATCTCATTATAGTATATATGATACGAAACATTAGGATATGAAGGATATGAAAGAACCACCATCATTATTAAAAATATTATAAATATTATAATAATTTACAAAATTGCATTAAATGTTACATAAAATATCTGTAGAATACATATGATATACTACATATGATTACTGCAATATATATAAGTAACAATAGCAATAGTATAAAAGTGATGGAAAATCACAAAAATGGAAAATCACAAAAAATGAAAAAACAAGTATTGATCTTTTTTCATTTTTAAAATATAAATTTAATTCAGAACAATATAAAAATTTTTTTTAAATTTAAGTAACAATTGTATAGTAACAGAACCAAAAATAAATTAATTAAACTAGAGATTAAAAAGAACATCACTCACAGCTAAAATACTATTACATAGCTAAAATACAAACCATAGAAAAACTATCATTAACAACATAGTTGATGAATCTATTTATTAATCAACAGTAATTGAAAAAATACCAAACTTAATAATAAATATATTGATAATATATTATTTCATAATAACTAAAGAATAATAATAAGAATAAATAAATAGAATGCATTTCAAATTATTTTAAAGTTCGGAATTCTGATTGATTATTTACAAAATTCACGTCAATTAAAAAATATGCACATATTATGTAATAATATCATAGATTAGAATAAGTTTATCTATATAAATCAATAATTAATAAGAAATTAAATTGTAAAATTTCTTTTAAAAAATTTAAATACATTAAGAATATAAGATCTAATCCAAATAATTCAAAAAGTAATTAAGTAACTTAATTATCCATTAATAAAAATAAAATCGTTATAATAATAATATAAAACTAATAATAATATCATAATAATATAAAATTAGAAAAAAGAAAACATAGGTGAATATACATATTAAAGAAGTTAAAAAAATTATACAGATATGTTGCAAAATATAATAAAAGAATATAACAAATATTTCTTCAATGCAAATTATTCATTATGAAAGACGATATAAAGATTAATAGTGCCTATAATATATATATTCTTATGTAAGATTTATTTGATTAATTATATAATTCCTTATGTAATAAACACTTATTTTGAATAAGTATTAAATTCCAGAATATTGATAAAAAATTTGTATAAATAACATTTTATTTTATTTAAATCCATAGATAAATTGTTGTATATTTTATTTAATCATTGAATTTTTTTTATAAGATTTCAGATTATGAAGGTATTTTTTTAATACAAATTTATTTCTTTTAATTATTCTCATATAAGAAAATCACTAATAATACTTGATTAAAATTGATTTTCATAAATGCATCAATGAAAAACTTTATTACTCTAATTCTGATATGAAATTACTAAACAGAAAGAAATAATAATCGAAATTTAATATCTATATTTTAATCATATTAAATTACTATTACGTTTTGTATTTATTAAAAATCTGGATAAACATTTTATTATATAATATTATATTATATTATATTTTTCCTTTTTTCTAACTTACTGCAATATTTTATTCATTAATTTTTTTCGAATAAAATTATTTCGATTATCATTATCATATAATTTAATTTGGATAAAATGCCGTACGCATTTCTTGATCAAAAGAGCAAATTTTGAGACAGAAAGAAGTAGAAAAAGAAGAATATTAACTTTTTTTAGTTTTTTAACTTTTTTAGTTTTTTAGTTTTTTTTTGAGTTTCCAAGATATTAATAAAAAAAGTTTTGATACTGAATTTTGTCTATATATTGCTGGTTGGCAATATATGTGTCAATATGATATTATTATTACTTATCTATTATTTCTATAAATATATTGCAACGAATGATGTCTAAAATGTATAACAAATCATTAAAAATCTGTTTCCTTATAGATAAGTTTTTTTTATATAGATTTCAATTTGCAAAATTAAAAATAATTTTATTTTTAAACGAGATAAGATATCTTACATAGTTATACAATATTTATATACATTGTATAGTATATTATACTAAAATTTAGAAATAATAATTTCTATATAAAAGAATATCGATATATTTATTTTTTGAAGTATTCTGCTACGCAACAATACGATATTACTATGTATTGAGCATTCTTCTATCAGCACGATACACTATCTCTATCTTACAATAATTATAATTTATTAATTATTATTAAACATGTGTATATAAACTTTTTTCATTATTTTAATATCTAGAATCTATCAAAAATGTTATATAAACACTATATATATATATATTTTAACAATTATTGAACCGTAACCTAATTTATTTTTTCATGTAGATAATTTTTCTTAATCTAATACTTTGTTTAGATATTTTGTACGTATTTTCTACAATTTTTCACAAAATATTTTACATTGTTACAACAAATTGTTTATGAATAATTGCAATTCATTATTTTTGATGGTTGAATTATTATCGTGATATTATTCATATTCGCAATAATTCAATTTTAAATAATAATAAGTATGTCTATTTTTCCCGTATATCTTCCTCTAGTATCATGTAAAGTAAGTAAATGAATAAGATATTCGTTCAGTTGAATATTGAATAAATGAAACGGACTTTATAATTCATACAATGTCTTTGTCGCTTATTTCCGACAATTATTATGTCGTAAGTAAGATATATAATTATATCTAACTTTTTTAACTTAAGTTTTTGAAAATAGTTTTCTAATGATTCTCTTAATCAAATTTCATAGAGAACATCTTTGAAAAATTTGCAGAAAGAGGAATTTGATTTATGGAATTGCAATATTAATTGTCATTTTATCTCTGTCCAAATAACAATGATTTATTGATGAGCCAAATCATTGATATATATAATTTTGTAGTCGACTTATTGTGTAATCATCCCCATTTATATTGCTCAATTACTTAATCTACAACCAAATCGTTCTTAGATGTATTATTTTTGAAAATTAAAATCATTTGTTCATCATTCTAACAGTAGACAGAATATTAACTATATTTGCAGATAATAATCCAAATAATTCTAGATATTTGTTTTTTCTAGTTTCTATTGTTTGATTTTAATATCATTGTTTTTTCCTTTTTTTATTGATGATTTCAAGTTCAAGTCTGGCCAACTTTTTCTCGCTTGCTTCTTTATCTCTATTACAATATGTCGATTCTCTCATTATTAACTATTCCATATTCCATATTGCTAATTGTAATTATGAATATGTATATAATTATATTCTAGCTTTATTTTTTTTCCATTATTTCAAGTATTAGGGGAGAAGGCAGGGAGAGTAGATAGCTTACGAATCGCCAATTGAAAAATATAGAAATAGGATTTTTCAGACGAACATCGCTATGCATCCAATTATAACGAATAAAATATAAATGGTTCAAGAATCGCAAGATCAGCAGCGAAATATGTTTAAAAAATTCTATCTTTAGACAAATGATAAATAATACCAATCCATCATTATAATCACTATTGTTATCTAACACTTATAAAATATCAAATCGATAGATATTATCTATATTGTACATTATATATAACTATTGTATAAAATATTATTTATGTATTATTACTTATTTCAATATAATAACTTATAAAATGTTTATATATATATATATCATATAAAATAAGTAAATATCTATCATATCTATCTCAATCTATCTCTCTTTTGATAAAGAATAAAAAAATGAAATTTCTGATATTGCAATAATTTAAGATCACAATTGTTAATAATTAATTTGTTAGTTTAAATAAAAAAAAAATAAATATCGCCTTGTCTTTTCTAAAAGTTCTTATCTTTCATCTGACATCTAAGCATCTATATATCTATCATATGATTCATCATTAATTTCTTTTACATTAAATATAATACACAATAAAATTAAATATTTTTGTAATATCTCATTGATGAATTATAACTCTTGAGACATAAGCTTTCGATCCTACTATCATACAATTCATTGTTCCAATAAATGAATTTCTTCATCTTGTACTTATCTTTTGTCTTTTTTTTTTATGTATAGTACTATGCTGATCTCTATCAGTTGGCATTACATACTGCCGGAATCAAGACTCGATTGTTAACGAAACAGATTACATATAAATTAGTATCAACAGTTACTCAGCTTCTTGAACGTACCAATGTAATCAGCATGTCTTCTTAATCCGATTAAATCACTTGTCAAAATGAATACTATGTAAATGTTTCATAAAAAATAAAAGGGAAATAAAATTCAACAAAAAATTCGTTTCTCAAACGAAATTTTCTTTATTCGGATATACAACGTATGTCGAGCATCAAGCAATATTCAGGAAATAAACATCTCCGTTCGATCAATTTATTAACGATATTAGTTTATAAAACAATATTTCGAAGGAAACACACAGCGATATCGAATTTATGACTAAAAAGTTAATGAATGCATTTCATTCTTGGGTTGGCTAAGGGGAAGGATAAAATAACAGAATGAAATAGATATGTAGATACGATCGAGTCGGTTGTTAAATCGCTCAGAATGAAAGAATGAAATGTGACGCAAATAATATATTCATTAAGGATTCATGAGATTTGCTCGATAAGGTATAATAAGCAATACAACAACAAGTAAACGATAGAGCATTAAATTTGTATGATCAAAATAGTATTCCACGAACTTGACTACAAGAATTTGACTAATGCAAATATCTTGTTAAGCAGATATTTGGCTAAGCAAATCTAACTACTCGGATTTATTCATACGATTTTCGACAATGAATGATCTGCATTGTCGCGAAACCGCAATTATATTTCGAACGGAGTTCGTTTCTTTTTTTGTTTATTATTTCGCTATATATCCCCCCTCCATTCCTCCCCCTCCTCTCATTTTCTATCATTTGTAAATACATAGTATTTATTAAAAATTTTTTTTTTAACATCTTGCTCTATTCATTTTTCTTCTTTTTTCATTCTTCTCTTAATAGAACAATCTTGTGTGTATACAACAAGCAAGAGAAGTTAAAAAATATATCATGTATTTACAAGGATAGGACATAATCGATTATGAAATTTCTCTCCATTATTTGTTCGCTTTTATTTTGCCTTCTTTTTTCTTCTTTTTTTTTTTTTCTTTTATATTCTTATATTTGCGCTTACTTCTTTGACTTGATCAATAGAATTCTGTTCATTTTATCTATCATTTCTACGCGTATAATATTTTCACTGTATATTCTAACGCACAACATATCAAATAATAAACACTGTCACAAAAATTTCCTCTTCTGTTTCAAAGAGATGAAATGTGATCAAGGGCTGTATATTATTTTATATTTACTATATTTTCTATCTAACATTTATGTTTCTACGTGCTTTCTTCCCTAACATTTTTCAAATTGTTTTATTTGAATGAAATCAAGTTTGTTTTTCACCTTTTCCTTATTTTTCAACTCTTCTTTTTTTTCCGTTTAGAACTTTAAACGAAAGCTGATTCATATATCAATCAAATAACTTATATATATATATAATTAGAATTTGTCAATTTAAAAGTTGATATATATACATATATATATATATAATATAAATATTAAACTTGAAAAAAAAGTCAATAAGTTTTTTTCAGATAATCATTCGAATGAATATTGAAAAAAATGGTTACGAAATATACAAATATTGTTAAAAAAAAAACAGAAGATTTCACCTTTTTTTAAATAATTTGGTTAAACGAAAAATCGAAAATCTAAAAAAAGGAAATAATTGCGTTTTATGCGATGTCCTAATATCGTATCAATTTGATTCCATGTTTTGATCAAATAATGCTATTCTTATTCTCAATTTACTATCAGATAATGACAAATTGTGTCACGCCCAAACATAACAATAATGCAAGATGAACATCTAATTTCAATTTCATGTTTGATTTGTTATATTTGTTAAACATTGAAGAATGAGTGGTTTTTATGAAATCGGTTTAAAATCTTATTAACGCTTTTATTGTAGTCGCAAACTAGAACTTGACTGGCAAGTTGCTTACGATTGAGGTAATCCATGGTATAAGGCCCAATTCGCATCCAATTCGAATTAAATTTGTACACTATGTAATATACATATAATACATATGTTGATTGAATTTAAAATATACGTTTAGAATTAACATGTGTTCCATCTATGTGAAAAAACAGAGGAAAGACAGAAGAAAAGAAAAAAATAGAGGAAGAAGAAGAAAAAGGCGAAGAGAGAGAGAGAGGGAAAGAGGTGAGAGAAAAAGAGAAATAAAATTTCGCAATAGATTGTTTGAACATAAATCTTTGGCGCCAGACAGATTAATCGCGATATAAAGCGATTATATTTTATCATTATACATCTATCTTCGTTGTTAATTTGAAAAATAAGGAAAGATATGCAATTGCAATAATGTTATGTGCACATTATAGTTCAATCGGCCACCGATCATTATTGTTGAACGAATCATGCGAAAACTTTTTCATATCCTATTGCAATTTAAACAATTGCAGTTCTTAAACTTTCTTAAATTGTTAAACAAAGCAAGTATAAAAAGCTAAAAAAAAAATTAAATAAAATCTAATAAAAAAAGAAAAAAATGTAAAAAGAAAAAGAGAAAGAAACATCCAGGAGCCGGAAAACATGTTCGATCCGCCATTCACGTTTACTTTTGGCACTTTTTTTCCAATTATGGACTAATTTTCTAAATGATCGTGTATAATCGCGTATAATCATTCAAGAACACGTTTACATTACGATAGTTGACTAAACACGATCGAGCGACGATCGAACAACATATGTATATACTTATATATTTATAAACGCATGATGAATGTATTCATTTAACAGCTAAACGCTATAAATTTTGCACATGACATTTATCAGATGCATACGCTCGCTCGTCTTCGATTCGATCAGTTGAATAAGATCGTTACAACATGTTTTTTTTCTTTTTATTTTTTCTTTTGAGGGAGGGGGGAATTTATTTTTTTCTAACAGATTTATGCCAAATTATAATATTTTTTTGTTTTTGCATTTCAACTGTTATGCAACAGTATAATATACAATCTACGATATACAAACGTTAGTCTAATTGATTTTTTGTGCTACCTGATAATTAGGTGTACACACATATGCGTATTTGTGCAAATTTTTTTAATTTTATATGCAACAGGCTCGTGTATATATATATATATATATATATATGTATGCGTATGTATATGGACAGTAAGTATATACGTGCGTGCGTGCATGCGTGCGTGCTCTCGTGCGTCGTGTTTAATGCTATCAAATATGGAAATACACATTCATGCGATGGATTCAGACGAATTTAATGTAACACGAGAAAAATCGATTGATTCTCGTGTAAAAATTCGTCGCTCGATCTCGCTAGCGTGATACGTAGCTTGACTAAAAAGCGGCACGCTTTTTACACACTCAATTATTATACACTAGTAATTTGTTAATTTGTAAAACTACATAATGTAAAAATATTCGATCAGTCATCGATCATGCTGCTCAGAATATATCTTTGCTGCAATATCGAATTTTACACTTTCAGCCTACAAACGCATCTACGCTCGTAACCTAAAAGCGCTACGCTAAACGTAGCTACGTAACGCTTTTCAATTTGGGAATAATTAGAATTATCGTTGTTTCTTTCACGACGCACTGCACATTCGACACATATACAAGAATATTCGTATTTCAGCACACAAATATCACACGTATATGCAAACGTACATGTACACGCACACTTTACGAGCGCAACATACGTATGTATAATATATGCAAAATCGCCATCTGAATTTGATCTCAAGGATCTTTCTACGTGTTATCGTCAACAACAGCAAACTATCGAATTTAACGCTTAAGATTAATTCAAGGTGTAACACCGATCACAATTTTCATCGTTTTCAAAAGATTTCCGACTAAGTCGATACAAAAATTCCGTCAAAAATATCGCTGTTTTATGGATTCTACTTATGAGAATTCAACATTATATTCCAGTGTCTTGTTCCGATTGTATTTCTATGCGATGATATATCATAAAATAAAGAAAAAAAAGAACAAATGATAAAACAAAAATAAATGTTTAAGAGGAAAAAAAGAAATGATTGATTTGATCTTGAATACAAGAATATATGGTAAACGAAAGAAATACAAATAGTGTGAAATAAAGATGAAAAATCATCACATCTATTAGTAATCTATTGATTGAATGCAACATTATTAGAAAATAATTACAGAGAATTTATTAAATTTTCTATCGTTAAATTTTTTTTTTTTTTAGAAAATACCATAATAGCATGATCGGAAGACACCGGATATAAATAGAGTTAAGATGCTTGACGCATCAAATATGGAAATACACGTTACGCATTTCGAAGCAACAGTATTACTTACTCGATACGTATTTACTCATGCAAAACAGTCATAAAAATAACATTCGATGTTAAATGTTGATAAAAATTTAAAAATAATATTGATTAATTACGCTTTCGAGCGTCTTGTCGGTTCCTCTATGTATATTATATATATATGAAAACATTGCGATGTATGAATCATGTGAGTTTGTATTGTTACGCAAAGATGAATTTGATATATTCATCGTGAAATCGTTGTTGTACATAAAAAAAAAGAAAAATAAATAAATAACCAACGAGAAGTACCGATAATGAAGAGAATAATTTAATCGTAACATGAGAGAAGTTCTTCTCGATAAGAATGTTTTACATGATCATATAATCTTGGAAACGAGGAAATCTCTTTCGTAACTTCAATCTTTTCCTTTTTTTTGTTCTGCGTTACAATCAATCAAATAAGAAGAATTAAATAAAATAGCAACCATCGATCTTGTTACTTTTAGATCTTGGACAATTATTGGGATCTGAAAAAAAATCGAATCTAAAAAACTAAGTATATACATCTATTATATGTTATTTACATTCATATTAATAAATCATAATAATATATATTTAACAGTTTTTTATATGAAATTCCAAAAAATTTTAATTAAAAAACAAAGCGACAAATAGACAAAAAATATACGATTTCGAAAAAAAAATTGAGAAAAGAAGAAAGAAATAGAAAGAGGAAATAGAAATAAAAAAGAGTAAATGGTAAAAAAAAATATGTATTTAAATTAAATTAAATTTAGATTATTAAATTTAAATTAGATTTAAATTAAAATTTTTGATTAATATTCTAAATATAATATACAAATATCAGATATATTTTAACCTTTATTCCGGTTTTAATCGATGCCATTGTACGATTGTTTGTCGTGGCTTCGTAATCATATCTTGCCAATGTTTTGTTTCGCTTGCTCCACTCCCGTTTTTTCCTGAAAGTTAACAAAATATTATTATCATTATTTATCATTATTTATCGTTATAATCATATAAATATGCATATAAATTAATCATTACTAATATCAATCAATATCAAATTTGTATAGATAATTAAACTAATCGATTGACTATTCAAAAAAAAAATCACTTTACCTGCAAGTTGAATTCGCCCAATCAATTCATTTCGGCCAATATTATCAAAGTCCATTACCATTACGTCTAACGAACATTCGCGAATTTTTTCCCACGGTACGTTGAATGAGAAGGCTTCATTAAATACTGGATTTAAAGTACATTTAAATATAGGAGTTTTTCGTTTTTCAATTCTCTTATCTCCAAATTGTAACCATACTTTTACGTACGGATCTAAATATAGAAATCGAAGAAAAAGAAAAGATTTATCGTTAAATTTTTCTCTGATTCGCAGTTTTTATTGATTTTTATTGGTTCTGTAGAAATGTCATAAAAAGGAAATATATCGACATTAAGGAAATATAAGACATTATAAATTTCTTTAAAAGTCTGCTTAGAACAATTATCTTTTTATTTTATAGCGATACCGCATATGCAATTGTGATTGTTGATAGATTTTCCATTTATAATTATCATTCTTATAATTATTCCTTTCAAAATTGGCTCATTCTGAATATATATTTATTGTATATTAAAAAATTCTTTTTTTAAATATTTTCTTCATTTTTTTTAGTTCATATAACATATAAATAAAAAATACAAAAAAAAATATAAGAAGCGTAAACAAAATAATATATTACAAAATTTTTTAATATAGCCAAATTATATTTGTTAATATTAGCTAGATTAGTTAGGCAAGCTATCTTAGAAACTACTTTATTTATTGAGTTAAACGAATCAAATATTGGTAATAAAGAAATATTTATTATAAATAAATCTTCTTTCAAATTATTTAAAAATTTTTTAAAAATATACTACGGATTTAATTACTATTAAAGTTAGAAGACTGACATATTAATATACTATATATATTATGTATACTACATATATATATATATATATTGTAGTATACATATATATTTAAAAAAGTTGTAAAAAAAAAATAAAAAAAAATTTAATCCCGACAAGAGTTCATTAAAAAAAAAAGAATATTATATTAATAATAGTAGTTGATAATACAATATATTGTGATCTGAATAATATAATAATATTTAATAAATTATTTAATAATGCTTAAAAAAGAAACACGTCTTTTATAAATGTCACTATCTTTTTCAATACAATCAATTTATGAAGAGGTTAATAGTATTGCAAATACATTTATAATTAAATATTTTTCCAATGTTGTTATCAATTATAATAATTTCTTAGTTTTTTTTTTTTATATTTTGTTCGAAACAAAAATATTCCTTTCATGCCATTTCTTTGCTATATAAAGAAATGATGATTTCTTTACCTGATTTCCCATTAATATCCTTTGCTTTCAAATTTCTAGCTTTCAAGAGTGTCAAAGTTAATACGGAATTGCTTGGATGATAACACAAAGAACACAATAATTCTCCACATTTATCTTTTGCTGGAGGTTTTAAAGCTTTCCAGAATGAAGGTTTGTCCGAAAAATCAACCTATTAAATGATCATTGAATATTTTAAACAATTTGAAAGGAAAAAAAATCGATAATCCAATAATAAAAATTACCTGACATAGCGGAAGAAACATTTCTCCAATGGAATCATCTCTTGAAAATCGATCGTAATCAAATACATGTAAATGTAACACTCGACTTTGTAACTTTTGAATTGGAAAACCTATAAATAATAAAAAAACGAAAAAAAAACATAAAATAATAATTATAATAATATAATATAATATAATATAATTTTCAATGCGATCACTGAAAAAAATCCAATTTATCAATCTATTTTAATTCGATACTTACCTTCGAAATAAAATGTTTCGTTCCATCGAGGATTTAGCGTGCGTCTCTTTATCTTCGTCTCGAGTCGGTGTTTTTTGTCCGGCAGAAGAGTTACGCGAACATAAGGATCGGACGTTCCGGATAAATCCTTTGCTGGCAAATCTTTACCCTAAATCCGAAGAATAAACTTTGTTTATATGATGTAATAATTATCTTGTAATATCAATATACATTATGTATATATGAATATATATTATATCAATATATATTAACCTGTATAATACGTAGGATAAGCGTAGTATTTTGAAAGTCATATTCCAGACTAAAATGAATTTGGCCAACGTTTTCACTGGGTTCCGAATTATCAATATACATGTCTACTAAAGACATCGATCTATTTTGTAGGAATGCTTTCTAAAATAATAATGAAGATATTTTTTTATAAAGAAAAAAATAATTATTTCTGCAAAAAAAAGAAGAAAATATGAAAAATATATACTGAAGGATGTTCTCCTTTGACATTTTGCAATTGTTTATTTTGTACTCCGATCGTTGGTGTACGAGATTCAACCGTTCCACTGGCCACATTTCCGGTACCAACATTCGTCCCGATGCTGATACCACTGGTCCCTGCATTCACAGTACCAATACCAGATACGGTGGCGCCAGATCCGCTACTTCCTGTGGCTACTCCGCTTGTCGTTAAGTTATTCGCACCGACACTTGTCCCACTAGTTCCACCAGTGCCACTTCCACTCGCCGATGATGCTGGTTTATTCGCTGGACTACCGGTTGTTCTACGACAAAATCAATTGGCCACCGTCTTTTTAAATCTCGAAATTCAACTATACATAATGTTATTCATTCCCATGTTTATGTTTTAGCCGTCATTATCATCATTATTATCATTATCTTTATTATTATCATCATTAATATCAATATCATTATCATAGTCTGATAATGATATCATGATATTGTGTTATCGTCATTGCTGTCATCGTCATTGTTGCTGTCACCGTAATTGTCATGCCATATGTATTTATATTTCAGTTTCGTTTTTTCGTCTTTCACCAAAAAAAAAAAATTATTTCTCTATTTCACATCATTTCGATTTTGTTTCACGTGCATTTATCAACTACAATGAAATCTAAAGCATTTATGCATACAATTTCTATTTTGGCATAGCTGAAGCAATCGTGACAAGATTATAGGATTTTGTCGTTGAAAGCGATGGCAACGACGATCGTAACAACTACAAACTATGAACAAGATTCTGAATGTCCATATATTTAATATAAATATATTTATATATTATATATATATGTGTCGCAATTATATAATGGCTGTCTATGTTTATTTTTCTATATAACGTAATATAACCTAATATATAACTAAATATATAGATAATATATACAACTTAAATATTCAAGTTTAAACATTTACAAGAACACAAAAAAATAATTATATTTCGAATCATTGGAATATACATTGTCAAATTTTTAAATAAATATGATTTTATTATTTTATTGTTAAAGATATTTTGATAATCAATTTCGAGAGATCAATTTTTTGTTTGTCTCTCTCTTTTTCTCTCTTTTTCCTTTGTTTTTAACGTTCAATTTCTTGTCTAATTAATCTCGATAAAAAATATTAGAGAGAATTAAGAGAGTATTTCGAAGAAACAGCGAGATAAAATAGTTTTTCATAATTGTTAAATTTGCTGGAAAAAACGTCTAAAACTTGCACATTATTTTAAATTTGACATTATTTTAAAAAAAAAATGAAAGGCTATTGTTTAAAAGACAATTTAAAATCGAAGAAATTGGAGTTTAGATTTGGGAATTTTATTTCAATTGAATTACTTACGCAGATAAAGCAGCGCCCATCCGCGAATAAGATATTCCCATTAGGAAGAAGAATTGAAAGAGAAGATAGAAGAGTCAAGTGAAGCAATGTGAGAAAAGATCGATTAAAAAATTTTAAATTATTCTCTAACTTATGATATACTTACTCCAGTTGCGCTCTGGATTCCAATAGTAACCCCAAAAGGATGCATGAAACACAAAAAATTAAAATAAAATTTTTTGAATTTTAAATCTTGATCTCGAATTTGACGAAAAAAAAAAATGAAACAAACATAATAAAAAATTGTTCTAATTCAACAGAACCACAAATATTTTTCTTGATATCATAAACCAAATATTCTTAACTTCCATTTTTATTCTAAAACGTGACTCGATTTATATTTGCAATAATAATAAATTTAAGAAAGAAAAAAAAAACAGAAAAAAGATTAATTAAATAAAAAAGAAAGTTAGCGAATTGTATGAAGGAGAGGAGCAGAAGGATAGACAAAAGACAGAAAAAGACAGAGTAAAGACATAGAAATAGAGAGAGAAAGAGATAGAGAGAACGTACCCATTTCACGAGTCATCGTTCAGACAAACATACTCCATCACACCTTATGTTCGCAAATCTTTATCGAGAGGATCATTATCATGCTAATTTTATTCTTAATTTACGTTGCCGAGTTAATACACATTTCTTACCTGGTAGTGTAATATTCGAAGAAGGCAACCAGTATTTCCAAAGATCTCGTGACTGCAGCCCACATGATTTTATTGTTCCGAGTGTCTTTAACCACGATTATTGCGTGGACGCGTTCACATTCCCGTTATTAAGCTTTTTAGATATAATCTATTTGAATAAAAGAAAAGAAAAAACGAGAAACAAAAATTCTTTCTATTTATATATGCATTTTTAATATCTCCCTTAGGTTTTATAATCTCTTTCTTCTATTTTGAATATAGATGTTTGATATAGAATTTTTTGAATTAAATATTTTTTTTCAAATCACAAAACTCGATTCACAATTCTATCTAGTTTTTAATATTTTAATAAATTTTATTTATATATAAGCAATAATATATGATAACATTTTATTTAATATATGATAATATTTAAGTTACATTATTTATAAATATCGAATTCAATGTGAATAAAAACATTTGCAATTCAAAATTGTGAATATTTTGTATTTGTAAAAATTTACATCACGACATCATTTTAAGGCATATTTGGCATCCATGCATGAAGTTTTTCGAGTAAAAATATTTCAAATGAAATAGTTACTATTATTGCGCGTACTCACAGCTTTTAATGTTCACGAATATAGAAAAAATTAAAGAATCAAACAAACTTAAAAATGTATAAGTTTTTAAGGAACTTAAAAATTTAGTTAGTAAAGAACTATAATAATAATGGTCGATAGTATCGAAAAAATCCCAAGAATTTGTTCGATTATTCAGTTGTTCAGTCGGTCGGTTAGCCCGTTAGTCGGTTGGTGGATGGAGGGGTTGAAAGAAGGGGATACGATCGATCTTAGCTACATTCGCTGGTACCACTGCCACTGTTCACGCCATCGTCGACGTCATAACCACCGCCACTGCTGTCATCGTCAACAACTGGGATAGCTATCACTATCATTTCAATTCATTATATTATTATTGTTTTTGTTACCAATCACCGCCCACAAATAACTTGATTGTTATTGCCATAACGTTGCTGAATAGCAGCAGCGTGACCAGCGACAATCATGCGACACGTGAACGAAATTAGACATACATTATTGATTTCTATACCAAAACTATGTTACAGATTAAGTCTTCTGATATTATCGATGTTTAAGAAATAAACGACAAAATTTCAAAGCTAATAGAAGATATATATTAGGTCACGCATGTAACAACGATGTTTGCAAAAGTCGATAAATAAGGCGCGCGCATACTGAGTATGTATACATTTTTGTTACGATTAAACGACAATATCGAAACAAGAGGCAATTCATTTTTTCATCTATGTATATCAACTCCGTCTCCTCTTTTTCTTTCGTCATCATTCTTTTTGAAACTTGTTATACAAAATGTTGTTTAAATGACAAAAATGCCGATTGATTCATTACCAATAATAATAATAATCATATTTGTCATATATAGGAAAATTCTATTTTTTGAAATTTTCTTTTTTCTTTTTTTTGTAAAGTGAATCATTTATATTAGTTCTTTTTTTTTAAATTTCTTTTAAATTTTAGTTAAAAATATTAGTAATGAAAAGTGCATTTGATACGAAAGAAAATTGTGAGAGAAGCGATCGATTGAAACGCACGCGCATGATAAAGGTAAAAGTTCCTGGCCGTGATATGGCTCGGTCAATGCCGAAGAATATCCAAGCAACAGGTTCCTAGTCGATGTACACGCGGACTATTAAATTTTATAAGAAAATACAAAAATATCTTTCCTATCATTGGATATTAAAAACTTAAATATTTAAATATTTATTATAAATTTAAATATTTAAAAATATTTCGCTTTTTTCACTATGAACTTTCACAGTAATCACATACTCATAATGAAATAATATCACTTCTTCAACTAGAGAATATCAATCAAAACATCAATGATGAAATTTGAGTAACAAGTTTTTATTATGAAAATATATTAGATATTTTATAAACATTCCGCACTTTTCAAAAAACTTATTATTACTACTCTTATTTATTTATCAATGCATAATAATCCAAATGTTATCAAAGATATATATTGTATTTTAATAATTTTTTATTTTGAAAATTTTATATGAGAAAAAAGACAGAAAAGAAAAAAATGGAAATGTAATATACGAGAGCATATTAAGCAAAGCAGTTGCAGAGAGAAAGAAAATAAATCAAGTAAAAAATACTTTAAAAGAATTAAGAAAAAAAGGAGAACTTATTTATTAAATTATAAGTAATTTAAATTTGTGTTAAATAAAATAGACGAAGGTAAAATAGAAAAGATAGAAACTGCTTTATTTTTTTTTGCCGTTCCATCTAATGCAAACTTAAATTACTTAATAAATAAGCTTAACTTAATAAATCAATATTTTTTTGTCATATATATAATATCAACTTTTGTATTTATTTTAATCTCTAGAATCGATTTTTGAAAAGTGTCTTATAAATACATTAACACTCTATATATAAAATAATATAGAAAAAAAATATTGTTCTCATAAAAATATTGACTTATAATCAATCAGATCGATAATTAATTATAATCGATAATGAATTGTATTCATTATATAATTCAATTGAATTATATTCATAATCGTTTCGATTTAAAAATTTTAATTAATCTGTAATCTTAAAATTTTTTAGCCACTTTTTATTCAATTCATGTATATGAAAAACATGGATAAACATTAATTTAAGATAGGACATATCACGTATATGCTTATCGTTTTTCCAATTCCACTACATCTATATTGCGATGTCGTCAAAAAAAAATTGTGTATTTTCTATATTAATATTTTTGTGCTTATTCCTTGTCATTCTTTAATTACTCACCACTCACTTCTTTAATATTTCCAATTGAAAATAAACAATTAATCAACAATATAAAATTTAAATGGAGATAAATTTAATAAAAGATATAATAGCAAAAACATGTTATCGAAGAATAACACGCAGGAATCGGTATATAAAAAAAACAAAATGCATTTAATAATTAAGACCGAGAAACGAAAGTTAGTGAACTACACAATCGTGAACTGTAAGCTGTAAGCCGTAAGCTGCAAGCCATAAGCCATAAGCCGTAAATTGTAAATTCTTCACTGCAAATTATAAATTGTCGATAAATTCAAATAAGAACGCGATGCGAAATTCTCGTTATACAATCGAAGAAGAAATTGAAATATATCACGTTCGCTTTCATGCGAAAAACGTGCACATTTTTCTCTTTCTAACTGCAATCGCGTCGCATCACTGACTAAACTTTTCTCCTAGATGGAAAAGCCCTGGTCACATATACACATCAATGCATTCAAGCCTTCGATACATTGGCGCCACCTCGCTGCTCACCAAAGGAGTATTCAGGACGCCATAGAAAATTTCTCCTACGCACCAGGGATCAAACGTTTGCGCCCCTCTTTTCTTTTCTCTCTTTCCTTTTCTCACTTCTTCCTTCTCTTTTAACCCAGACCTACCCCTCTCTTCTTGGTCAATTTCTCCGCCATGGTTATACTACTTTATCATATTCTATCTTTACCCTTTTCTACCTACATATTACTATCCTCCCTCCAATTCTATCCCCTCCATTACCACTACCACCATTACTAACTTTGCCAGACTTCTCCCACTACCGTCACCACTACTATCACTATCTTTACCATTATACCACCACCACTATCGCTTCCTACCCTCATCCTTATCAACCATATATATTTTCTTGGTCGGTATTTCATTGGCTCCCTTTCTCTCTCTCTCTCTCTCTCTCTCTCTCTCTCTCTCTCTCTCTCCCGCTCCCTCTCCCTCTTATTTTCTTTAATTTTTTTTGTTCTTTTTTTGCTTTCCTCTCTCTTTGGCTTATCTTTATTATTTTTTCTAAAATCATTATTTAATCGTAAATTTCGAGTTATTTATTATCAACAAATTATATTGCTTAATATATTCCAATTATTTAATAATATAAATTTTTTATGGATTGTGCAGTATAAATTATAAAATGATATTTCTTAATTTTTAAATATATAAAAAAATTGATTAAATAACTAAAAATAAACGAAAAAAAATATAACGTAGAAATTGTAGAACAAATTGAAAAATATCTATTTTTATATGTGAGAAAAAACCATAAATTGAAATGGCAAGTTCGATCAAAATTTATTTCTTGTTCTTCTTTTGTTTAAAAAAAGCCCGAGGCATCGTTGAATAAAGTGGGCCAGCTCCGTTCTTTCAATTATTCGTATATATCTTCGTTGTTAGATGAGAAATAAAAAAAAATGAAAATGGGTTGCAGACGCGTGCGCAACCAAGATGACTGACCGAAGTCTATTTTACTAGATAATAAACGCTGATATCACAAATTATTTGTTATATTTAACATATAATTTTATATTTTAAAATACTCTAAAATTCACGAAAACATGCAAATAAAAATTTTTAATATCCAATAATAATTAATATTAAACTAATCCATGATTTAATAATCTTAAATTTTTTTATTTCAAAGAGATAAAAATAAGCATTGTATATGTATATGATTATAGTTTCGAAAATATAGACTTGTATATATATAAGACTTGTATATATATAAATACATAATTTATGTACATACTTAAAATGCATTTTTTTACTTATTCTCTTTGAGACTTCATATCAATGTATTTTCGAATTAAAATTCGAATCATTATATTAAATTTTTTTATATGATAAATAATGTTAATACATATAAATTTTAAATATAATTTTAAGAGCAAATAAAGGAATAATTCCTTTTTTTGCTTTTTGATTTATTCTCTCTCTCTCTCTCTCTCTCTCTCTCTCTCTCTCTCTCTCTTTCTCCCTCCCCCCCTCTTCCTCTCCCTCTCTTTTCCCCTGTCTTTTCCTCTCTTCTCTCTCTCTCTCTTTCTCTCTCTCTCTCTGCATTTTCTCTTTCTTTCTTGTACATTTTCTTTTTCTTTTTTTTTTCTTTTTTTCCCTTCTTCCGTTCGTTGCTACCTCCTCTCTTCATCCCTTCGTCCTTTCTCTATAGTTTATTTTATCAATTTTTTTTTCTTTCTCATTTACGAATTTTTTTTAATTATACCACTTAATTATACTCATGAAAACATATTGATTATAAAAGAATAGAAAATGTTTCTTTTACGAAAGAAACAAAAAGAACGAAAAATGAAAATTGAAGAATAAAATCGATAGTATAAGTATTACTTCCATAAAGAAATATTACATTCTCAGCTAGATCGATTGACGACATCGGGATTTTTATTCCGAATTTTAAAATTCCTTTAAAATTTCGCATGCTTTGTAAAATTGTTGCTAAACAATTACAAAAAAATATATTCTATATAGACAAGATCAAAAAGACGAAGCAGGTCGAAGAGAGTTGATATAGGTAGCAATATAATCATGTTGTGCCCATCGTGAGAACGCGAACGATTCGCGCGTGGATAATCAACTTCGGAGCAGCGATAAGCAAATGCGCGTGATAAATGTTAAAAGGATCGAGAATGCGTAGGTTGGGAAACTAATTAACTAGATGACGATGAGACGCAATAAAAGCATAAAAAAGCCAAGCAATCAATTATTGTGCGCGCTACTGTGCCGATGCTTTCTAGCATCCTGGTTACTTGTACCACGTCGAATCGATTACGTGCTCGACGAACGGCCGAGTTAATTTACTCACAGACTCTGCGACAAGAACCGCGACAGTGCCAACTTGCTGATTCGATTGTTTTTCAGGCCATCCAACATTGCAGAGGCTGCGATTTCCATATTCGATCGTTCCCTGAACCAAACTAGAAACGGAACTACTTTTCGTATTCGTTTGTTTGTAGACTTTCTGAGCTGATTATCGAATAATGAAAACTTTTGATGCTTTAACGAACGTATTCATCTCGTATATTCTTCTAACGAACGAAAACGCGTCTCCGCTTGTTGTCGATACCGAAGAGGATCGATATATTACAGTATTATATCTTAACCGATGATGATGCTATTCCATGGGAGTAGTTGTTCGAAGAAAAATATATAAATTCAATAGCGAAGAGCGAATTACACAAATACTATTATGAATTTTCTTTTTTAATTAAATGATTATTTATTTTTCTCGTTTTTTTTACTTCGACTTGTTGAATTTGTGATACATTTTTTGTCAAATCGTGTCGCATGATTCAAACTTTTTTATGTTAATTTTGATAATTTTCTATCTTCTTTTTTTTCTTTCAGATTTCATTCCATAATATATTTATCACAAATATTAATGTAGTAAATATTGTATAATAAATACCATTGTATAGATATTGTATAATAAAAATACTTCTCTTTTATCCTTTATTATCCTTCTTTTTTTCGTTGTCGCTCTTTCTTTCAATTTTTTTTTTGTTCTTTTTTTACATCTTCTTTTCACTTTTTATAATTCTTTTTCCATTGCTATTTTTTGCACTTTTTTGAAAAAAGTAAGATTTAATCCGAAAATATCGCCCAATATTTTACACGTTTGAAATCCGCTTCTCTTTAGAGGCACTTTTATTTTTTCATTTCATTCGTTATTCTCCTTATATTTTCATATTCTTTTGTTTTTCTCTTTCAAGCACCATTAATTCCTTTTTTTCCTTTATACGAAAGATTGAAGATAAGAGAAAATCAATTTCACGACAATTTATATTACGAAGAAAAATTGTTCCGTCTACAAAAAATGATAATATGATCAAAATGTATAACGTAGACTTTAAATGAATAATCTATGATAAGATTATTTGAAACATTCGATTAAAACTAAAAAATATGTAACTTGATATACATTAAAGTATTAAATTCATCGATAACACATTAATATTCTTTAAATGTTCTATTAATAAAATTAACATTGATCCGATCTGATGACTCATTTATCTGATTAAATTCACGGGATAAATAGAATTATTGAATTATAATAATCGATAATCAAATTAATAAATATATAAATTGAATACAGAATTAACAATAATAACAATCAATGTTATAATTTTAATACAAATATTTCCTAACGAAATTGATTTTTCGCTGGAAGAAACAAAAAAAAACTAATCTTTTTTACAAATATTTTATAACTTTTCAAATATTTCTCACTTTCTTCTTTCTAATTTTTCTCTTCATTCGTTCTTCTTTTTTCTCTTTGTTTTTTCACCTCCACTTTTCTTCTTTTTTTTAACTTTCTTTCCTTTGTTTTTGTTTCATTTGTTTTTTCTCTATTTTTAAATTTGAAAATATTTTTCGAGGTAAAATCAAATGTTTATATTTCACTGGTTTTCAAAAAAAAAAAGATTAAAATTAATGAAAAAATTAAAGAAAATATCAAAGAAATTTTTTTAGTTTATTCTTCTTCTATCCGATAATAATTTTAATCTTATCATGATTTGATCAAAGAATTCGTACAAATTTGACAAGTTTAATCGAAGATTGATCAGATCAAATGTAAGGATAGTGGTGTACACGTTTGCTTTTCAATGAATCTAACAAAATGACATCAATGTGAGGAAGAGTAAGGGAAAATGGTGAAAAGACAAAAAGATTGATCAATGACTGAAGATTAATCACTGAGAGAAAATGCTTTGAAGATGTTGACTAACATTAGTTTATAATTAAAAAAAATTTGAATTATTCTAAATATTGAATTATTTTGAAAACCAATCAAAATTAATATGCTTTATATTTAATCGATCGGATCAATGTCGATTCTTCATTATATGATAAATATATTCAGCCATTGCTCTTCGATGGGAATATCCATTTCCCTCGATTTTCTATTATATTCTCGGCAAATAAGGACAAGGATAATAATAACAAGGACACATCAAGGAGTAAGTGCAACACAGAACGATGAGAATAACAATGACAACGATAACGTCGAAAAATATAGAATGACAAAGACGATAATAACGACGAAAACAGTAACGACGATGATGATGATAATAACACTAATAAGAAAAAATGAAGATCGATATTAGAAACGAGATATTCTTGAAAAAGAGATACGAATGAAAAATGTAGAGAAACGGTCCAACGATTATTATACGCTTTGTCCAACGAACGAGTCGTTTGCTAAACGCGAACTACCTCTCTCCTCTGGTATGACCTACTCGTACACTGCTCTCAGCTGCTTTCAACCCCCGGAATCCTACCGTTACCCCTATGACCAATCCCCACTTTCTCCTTCCTTCCTCTTCTCCTCATCTCTTCTCTACGCTCCTCATCACCACTTCCTTCTCCTACCTTTACTCTCGTTCCCACCCATTTCTATCACTCTGTATCCCACTCCGAATTCTCCCACTCTATACTTGCACTGTACCCCTCGATATGACTCTTTCTGGACTTTTGCTTCCCCTCTCACTCCTATCAGGATAAACTATATATACATACACATGTATAGTCTCTTTATTTTTCTGCAGTTTTCTCTTTTGTCCTCTTTTTGCTCGCATTATTTTCTTTCTTGATAGATTGCTTCGTTCGTTCCATGATTCTACCATTTTTTATATCGAATATCCTTTACCGTCCAACGATCCTGCACATATTATATAAATATATGTATATCAATTGATATATTCTTTTGCTTCTTCATTTATTTCTCTATAATCTTAATATTGTGCACATTTCTTTTCTTCTATTATCCTTTCAACCAATCCTTTCCTTATTTTCCTTTCATCCTATTTCGTTTTGTTTTTACATCCCTTTTTTTTTTACATTCTCTACATTTGTTTCTTCTTTTATTTTTACTCATGTATTTATTTTTTATTTTATTTTTCCATTTTAGTTTTTTGCAAATAACGATAATTTGTTCGTTATTCTTTTTTGTTTGACATGTTATTATATTATATTATATTTCATATTATTATATTATAATTCAGTTTCTTAAATTTTATTGAAAAAATTTTTTGCAATTTTATGTTTTTTATAAAAATTTCACATTTATATATATATATATTTTTTTGCTTTTATTTGTTATATTTGCATATATAATTCAAAGAATATAAACAGTTACAATATTTTTTTAACATATTTCAATTAATATTACATTTACATTTACATTTACATTTACAGAAATTAAATTTACTGATAATCGAATTGATAAAGTTCATAGTCGAATAATTAATTTAATTAATTCAATAATTATTATAAAATTTATTAAAAATACAGGAGAATTTAATATCTTAAATGGAACAAAATGTCTTAAAAATTGTAAAGAATTTTTATAAATTAAATAAATTAGAAATCTAAATCATAAAGTTAATGATAAAATTATATTTAATAATAAATGTCTTGTTATAATAAAAATGTTATGGAATTAATCTAAATAAATTTTCAAATATAATATTTTATAATATAAATTATTAATCTATAGCATTTCTGTAAGAGATATTTTGATACTGAAAGAATTATATACAATTAATAAGTAACATTATGATGTTAAGAATAAATTTATGTTTTTTAATTCTTAATTATAGAATGTGAAACCATAATTTTTATCTTTGCTTACGATAACTTATGATTCATATATCTTTTTATCGTTATGTATTTTTCAATGAAAATCTAATGTTCAATTATTAGCGGTTTATATGTTTTTAATTATTAGTGTGATTAATTTATTTTTTAGCAGCATTTGTTATTTTTTTACTCATTCTACATTATTCATTATTTTTGATTTATTATATTTGATATAATTGAAACACTGTTAATTCTCTTTTATATTTATTTATATTTATTTTTATTTTTATTATAAATTGAATATCTATATATCAAATGAATATCTGATCTTGATAATTATTCTTATATTTTTATTTGCTATGGAAATAAAATCTGATTTTTATTATTTATAATTTGGCTTTATTTTTTTTAAGTTTATTTTTATCTAAAATTAATTACCTATTATCTTAGTTTTATTTTTTTTTAATTTATTTTATCTAAAATTAAGTACCTATTATCTTTTAATATACTTTTTACAAAAATTAAAAAGAAAACAGATATAAACTAAAACCATATAAAACAAAATAAAAACTTCATAAATAGAAATCATAATTAAAAAGATATAAATAATAAAAGATAATAGATAATTATCAAAAAAAGATTTCCAATATATTTATAATGTTTAATTTTAATAATTAATTATAATTATTTAATTTTGAATCAAATTTGGATCAAATTTCTCTTCGTTATTAATGTTAATTATTAAAAAACAAAAACAATTAGATTTGATTTTTATTCGACACTTATATATATATAATACACAACAAATTTTATAACAGTCTATACGACTTCTTATAGTAATTACATAAGTTTTAATACCTATAATAGTTAATGTATCAAACACATAATCTGTCAAATATATTATGATATGCCAAATATTTATTATTATTATTATTATTATTATTATATTATCAACGCAAGGACAAGATTATTTTTATTTTCATTTCATATCATGAAGAATAGCAATAAATAATGATAATATGAATAACAAAACAATTGCGAAAATATGTTTAATAGTTTATCTTAGTTTTTTTTTCTATATCAAATATATATATATATATATATATATATATATATCAAAATATATATCAAATAAATAAAAATTTTAAAGAATTACAATTCCTATATGCGCAATGCACTATATGAATTTTAATAAAAAAAAAATTATATATGCAATCTATAATGTAACAAGTGGAATATCTGTTGCATTTCACCAATTTAAGTGTTGCGAAATACCAGACTTGGCAGATTTCCAATTGGCATCTTGTCTGAAATTACGAAATTTATAGCATACTACCTCTTCAGATCTTTCTTTTTTGTGATTTTTTTTTTAAGTTTGTCAGTCGATCATAGTTTCGATATTCGATAAGAACCTATCTATCATTAGCAATAATGACAAATGAATATATATGGTTTTAACATTGATTCAAATGATTTCATTTATAATTTAATGAACATATATACATACATACATATATATATTATATTATATTATTTTATTATATTATTATTGAATATATATATTCAATATTTCATATTTCATTTTGATGATTGAAAAGAACAAGAACTAAATTTCAAATAATATATAATAAATTTATTTATTAAATTTACATTATATTTATTTTTAAGACAATGTATCACGTATAGGTATAAAACATAAATTTTATGAATTATATAATCAATTCGATGAAATGTATGTTCAACTGAATATAATAATTGAAAAAAATTGCGCGCGCAATACTACGTATAATTATATTTCATTGTCTTTTTCAAAGTATTCGAATTTTTTCAAATATAATTTAAACATTTAAAACAAGAGATAAATTATATAAAAGATAAATTTATATATTATAATGACTATGTCATCATAAAAATTAATCAATTATTTAATCATAAACGAATTACAGAATAAACCTATCTATTATCTGATAGAATTTCAAGTTACATGTGTTCGGAAAAAAAATTAATTAATTATTCAAGAATTATATTCGGTTTAATTACGAAGTTAGTAAAATCATCAAAAGTAATGTTTATCTTTTGTTATATTTGTTATATATGTAATATTCATGTTTGACATGGAATATTAAATATTTATATTTAATATTTTTTATAACAAGTAAGTATTTAACATATATTTTAGTTTTATTGAGGTTAGAATTGCTGTTATGTTTTTGTTATTAATAAATATATACATTTAATAATATATTAAATAATAATTATATAAATTTAAATTTTGACGAGGTTAAAAATATAGTTATATTATCAAAACTACATGTACACATAAATATTTTTTAATGATGTATATTCATAGTTTTGTAATTTATCTATTATTTTACTTATTTAATTAAATATTTAAGAGGAAGAATTTAATAAATTATCCTATGATTTTTTCTTATTTTGAATTAAGTAAGTAAAATTTATTTTTTATTTTATTATATTATATTAACTTTAAGATTAGATTGATTAAATTAAAAATTTTAAATAGTTTATTTGATAAAAATTTTTTAAAGAATATTAAAAATATTAATATTTAGAAATTTTGTAATGAATTTGAATGCGAAAGCCTATATTCATAATTTTAATAAGTATATATATTGTTATATTGAATATATGTGTATATTGAATATAAATAAAGACACGGTTTTATTTAAACCATGTTTGATGAAAATTGATATTATTACACATTGTTAGAATAATTTTAATTTATGTTATTTATAGAGTTTACTTTATAGAATATACTTTTTTAAAAAACGTTAAGAGATATATATAATTTATTAAATAAAGTTTATAGTTATTTCTAAATATTTGATCATATCATCATATAATATTTTAATATTATCACATTATTATAATATGCGTATACTTATTTTTATTCAGATTTAGTCCTGATAATTAATATCAATCTTCTGTTGTCTATAAATAAATAATGAGTCCATATATGAATTAGAAAAATATATATCTTATAGAAATTATATTTATTATATCTACAAATTTAAAATCCAATGAGTGAAAATTACATAGGATAAATTGATTTTTCACTTTTTAATCTAGTGTTTTTGATAATTGGCTCACTTTAACTCTTTTGTGATTAAAATTTCTTTATAGTATTCTAAATATGTATAATATTTGTTATAATATTTGTTTATATTATTTAATATTTATTATATAATATTATTTAATATTTGTATACATAATAATATATTGTTTGCAAAACAATATATAATAATAAATTTGTTTGCAAAACCTTTTTGATGTAAGCAATTTATTTTTTGTAGATATTTAATTCATAAGTTTTTAGAATTCATTAATACAATTCATTAATACAATGTATATTGAAGCACCATCTAGCAGTAAATAGGTGAAACTATTGAGTTGCTTTTAGATAGCAAAATCGAAGAATTCAAATATTTAGATTTTTAGATTAAAAATTCAAAGAAATTTTTAAGAACTCAAATTAAAACCTAGATTTTAAATAATAATTCAAAATTTATTTTATAGATAATTGTAGAAAATATGAATACAATTTTTACTTTTTAATTTATTTGCAAAATCTATATATAATTTTTATGAAAATCTTAAACATAAAAACTTTACAAATTTACCTCTATATATTGAACTTTTATTATCGTTATTTATGGAATTTGAAATTTATAGCTAAAATTATAACATAACAAAATATAAAATCAATTATTATTCAATATTGTTTTTTTCTTTTAACATGTTCACTGTCCCATATATCATTGTTGCATCGATGTTTTACTCTGCCATATGATATATATATATTATTGATTCATAACACGTTCTAAATATCATTTTTGCAATGATTTAATCAATATTAAATTATATCTTATACAAAAAGATATCTAGATATATAGTTATTAATATTACATTTTGATAGGAGTTAATATTGATTGGATTTTGACACATAGAATGTGTTTGTGTGTTAAGTCAACGTGTGTGTCAAAGTGTATATATCATGTATCAAAATATCATGTATTATATCTGATAACAGAATAGTAAACGTGTTAAAATATTAACAATCTTGATACATGCAATTGAATAATGTTATCTTTTCCAAATATTTTAAGTTTATATTTTCGAAATGGATATTAATTTTTGTCTTTTTCTTTTAATAATCTCATTACACACATATACATACAAATATGTGTACTTAACATGTAATTTATATTACATATATTTTATATTTGGAATGGAATGCAACCTAAAATGATTTTTTATTTTTATTGATTTTTGGAGATACAATGTAATCTTTTACACTCTAACTTTATATAAATTATAAAAAATGAAATAAAATCTCTTGTTCGATTTATATTTTAAAACATTTCAAATATAAAATTTTATAAGATGATAGCTTTTTTGTTTGTATTATTATAATTTTTTTATTATTTTCTTTAAAAAAAATACAATTAATATATAAGTGGATAAACAAAATATGATATGAAATTAATTTTTCTTCTTATCCAAAAGACTTTATGTTAATTAAAGGTGTCTTGAGATTTAGAAGACCATCTTTGTTAATTTTCTATGTTGATTATACATGAAATTATCTCCATGTCCGTTCTGTTTTTTGATCCGTTGTTTAGTTTTCTTTGCTTAAAGATAAAACCATGCAGCTATACCGAAAACTATTAATATTGCGAAAGCACCAATAGTTTCAAAAATTGTTGTTAAAATTATATTTTTTTGCTCCATGTCAAATTCCTTTGGAAAAAGAAGTTTAAAAAAAGAAATTTCAAATAGATAAAACTAATTTACATTTAAACTAATTTATATTTCAATATTATATTTTTTTTAATTTCTTTTCATTTTTCCTTACCCTCTCAAATATATATTAAAAAATGAAATTCGCGATTACATATCTTACATATCTTCGATAATCTTTATCGAATATAATTATATAGGAAATTATAAGTTTTATATATATGATATTAAAATATAAATTTTTTAATATTTTAATATAAATTAAAATTATATATATATAATATATAAATATATAATTATTATTATATAATATATAATTATATATATTAATTAATATAATATATTAGTAAATATATATATATATATAATTACTAATATAGTTAATATATATATGAAAAATTTGGTATAGTTACAAAATTAAGTGAACAAATGGTGAAAATTAATAAAATGAAGTGAAGTTAATAAAATATATTGTTATATAATTAATCAAACATATTGTTATATAATTAAATTTTATTTTTTACACATCTTTATAATATATAGAATATATTATTTAATTAACTATTATATAATTATAAATGGATATTACAAATAATTTAAAATTAATGATTAGTATTACTATGTTTTGCTATAATTATATATATAATAAATTTTTATTTTTTATTATGTTTTAAAATCTTTATTAAAGTTTTCAAATATTTAAAAAAAATGTTTAAATTACTAAAAAAAATTAGTTAAAATTAATTAAAAAAAATTTAGTCACATGAATTATTATCATGTTGAAAAATTTCTTATCTTTATCTTTTTATAAAGCTTCTTCAAAATTTATTACATTAACCTATTTATTGATATTTCTAATTTTATTAACTAAATCTAATGATTCAGTTCTTTTCCAGAAAACTTTAATCATCTTG
Source organism: Apis florea (assembly GCF_048593485.1). Classification (NCBI taxonomy): domain Eukaryota; kingdom Metazoa; phylum Arthropoda; class Insecta; order Hymenoptera; family Apidae; genus Apis; species Apis florea. The sequence continues at coordinate 168,947 of NW_028256864.1, read as the reverse complement.
CAATAAATTTAATTATTTATATATAATAAATGATTTCTTTGTTCTCTCCAAATATTTTTAATTATTGTAAATCAAATTTGATTCTATCAATCGATACTAGAATCTTCTATCAGAGTGGTAACAATATTGTAAATTTGAAAAATCCATAATTAACAAATTTAATTGTTAATTTTAATTGCTAATTAAATAATCTATATGAATACTATAAAAATATATAAAAAATAAAACTTAATCATGTAATATCAATATAATTTTGATTAAGCTTTATCAATTTATTTTTATCATTTAATTTCATTCTTGATTTATTTATTATAAGTATATTAAATTTATATTTTAATATTAAATTTTAGTTAAATTATGTATTATAGGAAATATAGTTTCAATCATTTGATCTTGATATACGTATATTGTCAAGTATATTATTTCAATTAATATTTTTTTTAATTTACTGATTCTATGTTGGATCAAGTAAGTCAAAATTTAACATAATATAAACCCACCAACCCACCAACATATTCGAATATTGTTATTTACACGTTTGCTGATATTTATCTACGAATCATGACGGATAACATCTTCTGTATTATTTTTATATAACTATCTTAATGTTTATAGTAATTATTTATTATATCTAATTGTAATTGGCAACATTCAACTCAGGAAAAAAATTGAGAGCAAATGATAACTAAACATTGGATTAATAAACATTGGTACCCATTAATAAATTATGTTTACATATTGGTATACATATTACATATACATTATATATACGTTGGCTTAACATATGAAAATAATTAATTTTCGAAATATTTGCCAAAAATTATTGCACAAATTATTTACTAAAACTTATTTACTTTATTGCATTAATATGTAATGTGATCACTAGTTATCTCTTATTTTTACAGTGATCAACGTTCAAAATATATAACGAATTGATCAAAAAGTTATTTTTTTGTAGATTTTGATAGAATTAAACTATCTCAATCCCAATTTATAACAAATATATAGAATAAATACTAATGCTATTATATTGTAATTTCAATCGCTTTATTGTTTTATATTTTTTTTCGCATTTCACGGATCCAAAGGATTTATAAATTTATAAAATTTATAAAATTTATAGAATATACAATAATATCTTGCTATTAATAGAATAGTAATATTAATTCATCTATTATACATTTTAGATACTGACTATCATGTATATACATATAAGCAATTAATAAACATGTTGGCAGGCAATATATTATCATGAATATATACGTATAGGCAAAATTTAATATAGTAGTAGCAATTTTTTACAAATATCTAAAAAACTGTAAAATTTTCAAAGTTTGTATTAGCAAAATAAAAAGAAAGTGAATTCTCACTCTGTCCTTTTATTTTCTTCATTTAATTTGTTTTCAATTGCTTAATAAATAATATTCAATTAAGCTATTTTTATATATCAACTTTTATATGATTTCTAGAATTAATCTATTTATTATTCCATTATATTAACATTTTGTATTATTAATAAATTATAATAATGATTCCAGAAAAAACTATGCAATATGCACTTTATCGATCTTAAAAATATATGTATAATCCCTTCACTTTTATATAGATATTTTCCATTTTTTATACTGAAAGGAAGTTGTTATTCACCGAGGACAAACCAGAAATAAATAACATGACGATCAATTTTTTTATTATTTTGGTTCATAAAACAGAATGAAGATAGCCCTATCAAACAAATATTTTATATATAAAGATAGTAAAATTTATTTCATTTGATTTCGAATAATTCAATTTTTTAACGATTAAGCGATTATTATATTGCAACAATATTGTATCATTTTTCCTATTATTATATATATTAATTAGATTGATTTATTGATTATTATATTGATTATTAATCAATATTAACAATTTCCTTATACTTTTCTTTCTTTTTATCAATTTTTTTTTATATATTTTATTTCTTTTCTCAATTTTCTTTTATTGTATTTTTTTTATATTCATTTATTTCTATTGAAAATAATAAAGAAAAAATCCTAAAATCTTTAAAAAAATCTATATAGTTATGTATATATATCCCAAAAATATTGTAGAATTATTAATAATTATTAACAAAAAACATTTATGGAGGTTATACGGTTAATTACGAACCACATTTTAGTCAAACCGTGATAGTAGTATTAGCTATGTGTCGCCGACTAAACAGGAACAAATCTATTTCAAGAAAAGTGTGCTGAATATTATATTTATTTATTTATTCATTGTTTGTGCTATAATTTGATATAACTAATATTATTATTAAGATTTATGATTGAATGTTTTTTAATAACTCTTTAATATAATGAAAGTTTTTGCAAAGGAAAATGTTGTTCGAAATTACTCAAGAATCTCCAGTGAACGATGATTGAAAATAACGTACATTTTCGAAGTCCTCTACTTTTATTAATTCTATTTTATATCGGAATTCAAAATAATCATCATTAATATTAATTTTTAATTATAATTATCTTCTTTGATTAGATATAAATTCCATAATAATGATAATAATAATCAATATTTAAGATAATGCGAGCAAACTCATTAAATTTAATTAATAATAACAATATCTAGTATACCAAATAAAAAAGAGAAGAAGAGAGAAGAAAAAAAAGAAGAGATATAATGAGAAAAGATGAGATAAACTATTTTTCAAATAATTTATTTATTTATTAATTTATTTTATACGGGATAAAATATATACAAAATTATAATAATATAAAAATTATTTAATGATTAACTAAATAAATCGTTAAAAAAACAAATATTGTTTTCATTGATGATTACACAAAATTAATCAAATTTCAAGAAGAATATAGTTAACAGCAATAAACATTAAGAACAAAATATATATTCTTAATGTATTTAATATTAATAAAATAAGAAAATAGGTTTCATAATCAATCGATTGATTTAATAATTACTGTAAAATCACGCGTTAATTAATTGATTTTTCTTCTTCTATTTCTCAATATTCAATAGTATTCGATTAACGAACAATATTTTCAATAGTTTCATATATAATATTCATTATTCATAAAAATATTTATTATACATTTAATATATGCTTTATTTTAATAATCTATATCTATATTATTTATAAAATAAATTAAAATTTTTTTTTTCAAAAGTGCATTTATTGTATTTTATAAATATGATTTTATAATTTTAAAATTGTATTTTACAATTTATTTGATATAATTACTAATTTGATATAATTAAAATAATTTAAAAATTAAATGAAATCACAATTATCAAAAAAATATTCAGATACTTTAAAAATTTATATAAAACAAAATAATAATTTTTTATAGAAATAAAATATTGATTTTTATATATTCTTGCTTCTATAATAAGTAATAAATTTAAATAGCCAAAGATTTTGATGAAATTATTTATTACTAATAATTTATTTTATATTTTATTCCTATTTTAGATGAATTTATCATTTTTAATGTATATTACTATTTTCTATTCATTTTAAAATCTAATTGTATGAAAATGATCATGCAATGTATTAATATCATTATTTATTTAGTTTGATAATTTAAATTTGCTAATTAATGTATTTGATTATACTACTAAATTAAAAATGCATATTCTTATTAAATTCATAAAAGAAGAAATTGGAAAGGATTGATATATTTTTATATTTTACACATTAAAAATAAAAAAGAAGTATATGCTTTAATATAGAATGTTTTATATAAATTACATTAAGTTGAATGATTGTTTTAAGTAAATTTATTAACTTCTTTACTAAAAATCATATTAGTAAAGAAAGTTTCTGTACTGAAAAATATAAATTTTTATTTTATTTATATAAGATTTTTATCATTATATATTGATTTTTAGAAATTAATTTTTATAAAAATATTAAATCAATATTAATAAATTAAATATAATATATAAATTAATATAAATTAATATAAAATAAATTAAATATTAAATATATACATATATACATATATATGCCAATTCTTATTGCTTTCAATTTAAGATTAAATATTATTAGAATTATATAATTTCTAAAATTTTACATTTGAAATAATTAAGGAAGATTAATAGATATATTATATGTTTCTAAAATAATTTATCTTATGTAATCTGTAATTGCGATATGTAATTAGATGTTCTTCAATAAGTAACTTATAATGGAAATAAAATTATGATGGAAATTTATTTAAAGATATCGTTTAAATGGAAATCTAAAAATTACCAAATAAATTTGCTTGATAATTGACATATTAAAAATGCTGTACTGAAAATTAATAAAAATAAATGAATAAAAACAATTAAAAAGTTCAAAATCAATAAAATTACATATTATCTAGATATATAATTAGATATAAAAATATCAAAAATATAGTTTTTTATCCAAATTTTATAACATTATAAATATTTATAAATGAAGAAGAAAAGTTATTAATAGAATATTCATTAACTTCAGTAAATTTTAATTATGGTTTTTGTTATGTTATATGTATATATTAATGTTATAGATTTTGAGAATAACATAAGTATTGATAGTGTAAATGAAAATGAAAATGTATTTTGTATTTATTGCAATTCTTTATATTCACATTCGAAATCAAATGAACATTGGATTTAATGTCAAATGTATTCCAAATGGTGCTATACACAGTGTACTATATATAATATTTGATTGAAATTTATATGAAATAAACTATTTTTTGTTTTTATGTCTCATATCTTCCATAATTATGAATCAAAGCTCCCTCCTATATATATATATATTTAATGTGTATATAATGCTCAAATAATAAATCAGCAGATTTTTTATTTTTTAAATACTTATATACAATACTGTGACATATGTTCAAGAATATATAATATTATTTTATCATGGATATAGATAACAAAAATAAAATATATTGATTTATTATATTAAAAATAAAAAAATCTGTTAATTTACTATGTAAATATTACAAGATCAAAGAAATCCATTTTTAATAAATATAATTAAATATATTGCAAATTTATCAAACTAAATTAACGAGTGTTAATTTAATTAAGTATTTTGTGCAATTGCATAAGTATTCTCATATAAATAATTGAATTATCGAATGAATAAAAAACAATTTATTACATAAACATTAAAACAATTTAAACATAAAATAAAAATAATAAATTCATCTAAAATAAGAGTAAAATATAGAATAAATTATTAAAAAGTTGTAAAATTATAAAATAAGATATTAAAAAATAATTTTTAATATTTTATGTTGCTTAAAATCTATTATAGAACCAAGAAAATATTAAATTAATTAAAAATTCTTTAATTTTTATAAAAAATTGTTGTTTTAGTTATTTTATTATAAATTTTTAAAATATCGAAATATTTTTATAATGCGAAAAATAATTGTATTTTTTTTTATTTTTTATATTATTTTTATTATATCAAGTTAGTTAAATAAGTTGTTTATATTCATAAAGTACAATAATATAAATACAATTTCTTTTGAAAAAAACAAATTTAAATTTTATTTCTTTTATAATTAATATATATATAAATCGTTAAAATAAAACATGTTAATGTCTAAATAAATAATTCTATATATATATATATATGTGAAATAACAAGCGATGCTCGGAAAACATAAAAAATGTAAAAAGTATGAAAGATTAGACGGCTTTAATATTTAACCAATTTGAATATTAAAAGTGAAACGATATTTATAATTGATTCTTCAGAAATTTTAAAAGTCTTAAAATTAGATCGAGCAAAACTTTTTCTTCTTTATTCAAAAAGCTTGTGCGCTTTTCGTAAATCGTAATTATTAATCGTAAATATTAAAATAATTTTTGGATGTGATGCATTCCATAGCCAAATAAACTGAAATTATGAAGAAAGAAGAAAAAAAGAGGAAGAGACTCTTAAATTTTAGTTTCGGGTTTTTATTAATTTCCAAGATATTATAAAAAATTTTTAGTATAATTCATTGAATTCTAAATATAGATATATATCCATGATAACATGATGCGATTGCTTATTTATTGTTTCTATAAATATATTGCAGAGGACAGTATCGAAAATATAATGAAAATCCAAAAATGTATAATCAATAGAAATTTATTATATGTAAATTATAATTATAACAATAAATATCAAGAATGATGTTGATATTCACTGTAACTTCGATCATTATAATTTCAATCATTTAAGGATTGTTTTATATTTTACTTTTGCATTTTGCAAATTCGAAGGATCCATGTAATGTCCAAATTCGGCATCCGAATCAAATCCTTTGAAACATTTTAAACATGATATTATTAATAATTGTCTATTATCATATTAATATATGATATATATTGTAATATATATTATTATATTATTATTTAATATTAATATGTTTATTATTATATTAATATTTATTATACTATTATTATAAAAAATAAATCAAGTTAATAATTGAAATTAATCGAAACGCTTGTCAATATTCATTTCATATTATTTCGATTCTATACAAATTTTCTTTTATATTAAAGTAAATTCTAATTTTTTTTTATCAATATTAAAATTATAAATATAATAATATTTTAATATTGAAATATAACATTATAATTGTTACAGAAATATCATGAATGTTCGAAAAATTAACAAGTTATATATATCGAGATATTAATTGCGATTTTTATTTTTATTTTGACAATATATGATCGATTTTTGCTAATACTTTCTATGATATCTTATCCATATAGTATTGTAAATATTTAATGTTATTCGCGTAATATTAGAAATGTTCAGTCAGAAATATTTAAATGGTAAACTGATAAAAATGATAATAAAATAAATATTAACTTAAGAGAAGTTTTAAAAAATCTTAGTCATAAAGATAACCCAAGTTTTATAATTTGACTCTATATGAAATGATATAATAAGATACAGTACAATGAAATAAATATAATTACGTATCTATAATGTTATATAGTAACATTGATTGATGTTAGATACAAGTAAGATATTGCAACTATAGATATTATTCGTGATTATTGTTTAATAGATTTATTTAAAAATTTTGTTTGTCATTTTATAAATTTATACTATATTACTAAATTTATACTTATTAAATTTATATATTATTACTCACTTTCGTTAATAATAAAAGCTTATTTGTTTATTCTTGTATATTGCCAATCATAGATTTAATAAATTTAACAATTTAGAACACGCACGAATAAGATTATATATATACTCGTATATATCACGATTAAAATAAAATTATGAAAAATTATTGAACTAATAATTAATATATTAATATGAAACAAAAGAATAAATTCAATTTGAATTATTGAATCGAAAATTTCGTTTTGTTAATTTGTTAATATGTTAATTTGTGAATAATATTGCAATATCGATTTCAATCATTTTTCATATTTTTATAAATGAAATTTATAAAAATTTAATAATGGAAATAGAAATCCTCATTAATTTCAATGATATATTGTAGAAATCAATATTAAAGAATGTTTTCTTGTATGTTACCATTATTCACTAATTTATGAGATTTGCAAAAAAAGATTACTATTGTTAAACATTTTAGATATTTATTAGACATTTATTATTTATTATTTCAAATCAATTATAATCCATTAGGAAATAGATTTTTTACTAATTATCCATTCTTGCCTGTTGCCGCCATGTGTTTATATTAAGAGGAGATAATAATTATATGTATAATAGCGAAAATTCTATATAATAATAATCTCTTTTTTTTCAAATATCTCGAAAATTCAAGATGCAAAAAAGAAATTGTTCAAAATGTTAATTTCTATAACATCATCGAAATCAGTGACAATCCTCTTATTTCGAATAAGGAAATCATTTTTTTGTAGGAAATACTGCATCTATTATTGCAAAAAAAATATATATATATTTCATAATTACATTTTATTTAAGAAATTAAAGTTATTCTTTACATTATCTCTACATCTATCTTTAAAAAAACTAATGTGAGATTTTATGATTCCTGAAATTATTTAATTTTTATTTGAAATATTATATAATTATAAATAATTAATAATTATAATAATTATAAAATATTATATAATATTATATATTTGAAATATATCATATAATTTTATATCAATAGTTTGGCAAATATTCGATTGGATCGTTTTAAATGTACACTATATATATATATAAAATTTAGATATATCATATAAATAGTAAATACATATATAATGACAAAATTACATACATACAATGACAAAATTTTGATTTTATATTAATAATTTATTGTTATGAAATATATATATAACATTTTTTTAATTTATATTTATACAATTTCTTATTTTATTTTTTTAAATATGAAACAAAAGTCAATTTCTCATATATTTTTCACTGATAAAAAAAATATTTATAATATATTATGATCTTCTTCATAATCATATTAAATTGAATTGTAATTAAATTGTATTGAATTGAATTTCTTCATAATCATATTGAATTGAATAATTCAAATTTTTCTTGTATTTTTAATCCTTTTTGAAATATTCGATCATATTCAAATAAAATAAATACTTTATATATATATATATTTATATACTTTAAAGTTTTTTATTTAAAAATTTTTTATTTAAAAGTTAAACATGTGTAATTTCTAATATTTTAACATACAGTTAATTATTACGAAATGAAAACAATAAAATAGATTAACAAACGAAAGAGAGAGAGAGAGAGAGAGAGAGAGAGAAAAGAAAAAGGAAACAATAGCATTGAAAAATACTCACCAAATAGAAAAAGAAATTGTTTTTTATCTCATTTTTAAATCCTAAGCACGGCAAACTTAAGAAACACTTTTTTTATCGTAACAAGAATAATTAATTATATTTCATCACGTTTATATTCATTATAAACATCCACTAAACTTTCAATGATAATGTTCGTCATTAGTATTCTTTTTTTTAATCGATGTTCAATAAAATTCTTATATGTTGTTAAATAAAATTTTTACATATGTAAAATTCACTAATCTACTAAAAAATGCAAAAATTAAAAATGATTATGAACGGAAATTTTTAATAGATCGAAAAAAAAAACAAATTTTAAAAAAGATTGAAAAAAATAAGAAAGAAATAAAAGCGTAAAAAAATATTTTAAAAAAATAAAACAGAATAAAAAAAGAAAGAGAGATTGAATTGATTTAAAGAAAGAAAAGAAGAAAATAGAAGAGTTGAAAATGAAAAAGTATAAAAAAAACAACGATTAAAACAGTGAAGAAAATGGTAATCGAAAAAAAAAGAAAATCAATCTTTGATACTGATTATTAATTTGAAAAACAAGAAAAAAGTTAAGATACAAGAAAAACAACTGCATGGCAGACAGCGTCGCGACGCACTGCTGCTTCGCGACTGCTAATCCCACCGCCGCAACATCGTCAGTTTTCCATCCATATATGAACTCGCGCTCTTGCTCTACACGATCCCCACTTTTTTGATTATGGCATACCTTGCGAAATTCAAGATTTTAAGGTACACTTTATCCATAATATCCCTAACATATAATTCACATGCTTTTTTTCAAACTTTTCTCTTAGTTATATTTTTTAATTTAACAAAATTCCATTATTTTTTTCTTTTTCTAACTCTTTCTCATCGTTAAATCTCATAAATAATTCACATTAATTTAGTTTCTTTCGAAATTATTTTCATATAGATGTTCATGTACCTACACACAATAAAATTGGATATTTCTTCAAAAAATTGAAATCAAAATCAAACATTACGGAATAAAAAATCAGAATTTTATCTTAATATGGCTATTAAAATCAGGAATTCTTATATTTTGAAATTTTTTCCGAACATAGAAAAATCAGTGAAAAATGAAGAATTGAAATAAAATATTCTTCGTTTTATCGTATAATGTGGAAAATTCCCTTTATAGTAAAAATGATACATCATTTTGAATAGCTATATTATCTGTAATATAAAAAATATAAAATTCTGCTTTACGTAGACTTAATATAATGTAAAGTACTTTCTTTGATCTTAATTTTGAGTTTGAAAGATGTTGTAAAACATTATTTTGAGTAATATTTTTTTTTATATCAATTATTTTTCTTTATGTAATTAAATTTATTATCAATTTTAGTTTAGTAGCCATAGTTTGCAAAATTATAAATAAATTTCTTGATTTTTAAAATTTATCTTTATATGAATTTTTTAAAGATTTTCTTTATGATGTATGACGGAAAAATTATTAAAAAAATGCAAAACGATTGGACTCCTAGTTAGAATTAAAATTTCATAAATTGATAGATTTGTTTACGAATGTATAGCGATTATAAGATATCGTAGATTCAATAGTTTTTAAAATTTTTAAAATTAAAATTTGCTCGAAAAATTCTTACAATAAAATACAATAATAATTATATATTTAGCGATATTAAAATTGTACGTTGTTAATCAAAGTTCAATTTCTTTTTGATGAATAGTTTTTTATCAATTAAATTATTTTTATTTAATTATTTATATTTATATTTTATTAAATTATTTATATTTATATGCTATATACTACTTTATATATACAAACACATATTTAATTTTGAATAAATTATAATACATTGTTTTGATTAAAAGACTTTAACTTTATTTCATATAAAATATATAAATTAATTGACCGACAAATTGAAAATCTTCATCGAATTTACAAGTTTTATTACTTGAAGTTTTATTAATTGAAAAGAAATTTTGAAAAATAATAAATTCATTATTTTTTAATTTGATATAAAATGTATAATTTATTGATATAATGTATGATATAAAACAAATCTAAGTTTTAATAATTCATAGAAACAGTAAAATGAGAAGTTCAATAAAATTGTAAAGAACGCGAATTTAGAATCCTATATTGATAAATATTATTATTATACATAAAGATCTAATATTTTTTCTCTATAATAATATATATTATTTTTCAACTTTTTATATAATAAATAAAAATAAAAACCTTTAAGAAATCGAAACAATATATTTAAAATTTATTTGAAATAATATGCGTTTATATATTTAAAGTATAATAAATAAGAATAATATCATTGAAAAAAATTATTTATCGAAAAAAAATTGAATTTAACCAACGATATACAACTTTAATATGTTATCGCTACAAAGATACATTTAAAATTGTATTTTCAATTATAAAAAATCTTAAAAAATCTTAAAAATTTTAAAAATCTTAAAAACTATTAAATATTTTATAATACTATATATTCGGAAACGTCAATATATAAAATTTCGGAGATTTAAAAGTCTTGTATTTTTCTTATAAGATTAATATCATTGTCATTGTTTTTTCAATCATAATTAATTCAATCGTAATTTTTAGTTATTATATATTATTTTCATGTTTCTTCAGATTTGTGAAAAGTCACTATGAACAAATGGAATGAATATGAGTAAATATTAAGTATAATATTAATTCAACTATATATATTCAACTTATATATATAATATAATAATAGTGATATAATAGTAGTAGTAGTAATATATAATATATACAATCTGAAAAATAGTATATTCGCTATATTTGCTGCTACGAAAACAATATATATAGACAGAATTTAATGTATAGTACTAAAAATTTTTTATAAATCACTCAAAAACTAAAGTCAATTGCCGATTTTATAGTAGGCAAAAGTTATTCAAAATGATGCAATATATTTAAAAATTATTAAAATTAATAAAGAGGAAACTAAATCAATTAATGTTTGGAAAAAATAAATTAAAAATATTTTATAAAATCGGTGCAATTTATTACAAATATTAGAAACATAAAACAAGAAATAAAAGATATTTTATTTTATTGTTCAGATTCAAAATTTTTTCTTTTATATTTCATAGGTTTAATACATGTTTTTATACATATGTATATTTTCACATTTTTTATTTATTTCCATTATTAAACATTGAAATTTTAACATTTAATAAATAAAAAATTGAATAGTTTAAAAATCATAATAATATTGTATTATTATTAATTATATATATATTTTCGTACACATATAATATACTTCAGGGATTTGAATGTCAAATATATCTTATTAAAATATAAAATTATCATTATGTCATTTTCAAATATAAAATCGTAGAATAAAGAATTCTAATACGAAAAATATCTATTATTAATATCAATATACTTCTATTAATTTTGAACCATTTTAGTAATCTATAATATACATATTAAATTTATCAAATGATTGTCATAGTTAATATTCTTAGAAAAAATTGAGCAAATATAAAACTTCTAAATTTGAGAAAACATAAAAAATTAAAATAAGGAGCTGTTCTTTTCATTAATTTAAATTTTAAATAATTTAAGTGTTAAATTTATTATATTTTAAGATTTTATGTTTTATATTTAATATATTACAATAAATTTTTCATAACAAATCATTTATTTGTGGTTGATCGAAATGGAATAGTTAATTCATGTAATTGTTACTGCATTAGAATAAGTTATTACTAAGAATTAAAAATCGCTTTTTAATAAAATATTTCATTTTTTAAAAAAATAAAACAAATTTTATTTATTTTATTCATAATATTTATTTTTTAATAATAAAAATATATTACTTCTAAAAAAAAGCAAACCAATATAATAAGCATAAACATTATCTTTGATATAATAAAATAATAATCTTGATTAGTCTTACATTTTACTAATAATAATTTAATAATATAATAAATAATAATTAATAAAATAAAATAAAAGTATAAGAAAATATAATATATATATATACATTTATATATATAATATATAATTTCTTATATATAATATATATAAAAAAATAAAATGAAATGAAAAGCCAAAGTTTAAAATTTCTAAATTGTTAAAAAACACAGAACAATTTATATATTTGCTATAGAGATAAATTATTAATATCATCATGTTTCAAATTACGGTAACAAGTTTTCGCATGTAATTTATAGGAATATTTTACTTATTGAATTATCATTCAATATATCATATCATACATTGAATTATCATATTACATTTTCTATTATAATGTTTTTAAATGTTATTTGATATTATGATTTGATTATAAATGTAAAAAAAATTAATGTTAAATAATTAAAATAGATCAAAAAATAATCAAAAAATATTTATCTTTATTATATTTTATTCTTATAATTGTATATTTATCTACATTATTAGATTCTTATATAAAATCATATTCACTCTCGAAAATGCCATTAAAATGGATGACGTGATGAATGGATGAATGGCATGATCGATTCATGCATTGATAATGATCGAAAGTATGACAATTATTTTTATTTTGAAAATATAATTATCGCAACACCATACTGTCAGAATTTTTAACTTTAATCTCATTCCACTTATTCACATATTTTAATTATTTTAATAAAATAAAGGATTAAAAACTGGGTTTTTATTAAAATTTCATTATTTTAAATACCATCAATAATATATATGTCCTAACTTAATATAATCTAATTATATATATAAATCTTGCAATGAAATGATAATTAAATTGCATTTACACATAATAACACGATGGAACCAATACAATATTGACTGAATCGTATTTTCAAAAAGAATAAAAATATTTCGATTATCGTATTTGGATTGGAAAGGGAAGAAATGAACATAAATCTAAACTTCATCTTCGATTATTTAATATTTCCAAGATAATAATAAAAAATTTTTGATATAATATATTGAATTCTACTTATACGAGTACGCACATGTATGTATCAGCACAATGCGATTACTTATGTATTATTTTTACAGATATAGTGAGTTGCAAATCTCGGTAATTTATTCGAAATAAGAGACTCTTCATTCATCTCGATTATTTTTTAATATGTGAAATTGTGGAATTCAATATTTTGAATAATTTTTTCTTTTACATGTTATCATTCTGTCTAATTTTTGAGATATTTAAAAAAAAGATTACTACTATCCCATTTTATAAAATTTTTTTTTATCTACATACAATAAATAAAAATATAAACTTATTTATTAAAATTTATTAAGATAATTTATTAAAAATATTAAGATAACTTTTTTAAAATTGGATCAAATAATTTGAATTGTTTTGAAAAATTAGAAAAATTAGTTTACTAGATAATGTGTAAAATTTAAAAAAATAAAATTTTGAAAAAATTATATAACATATATATATATATATATATATATATATATATATATATATAGAGAGAGAGAGAGAGAGAGAGAGAGAGAGAGAGTTATAAATGTTTCAAAATAGAGTGGAAACTCAATATAAGAATGGGAATAGGAAACGTTTGAAAATTTCTCCCACTATTCGAGTATTGCTTCATATCATACAACTGCAAAAGTAAATAATAGATAATGATTTCAATTAATCCTCTTGCGGTGCGAATATAAATGCAAGATAAGTAAAAAATATCATCAGTATATTGTGTATATACAGACTTGTGTATTCATTGCGGAATATCTTCTTAATACATGGTAAAATCTTATTATAATATTACATTTTGTTTTATTTTTAAACTATCGACAGACATCATAAATTCGAATATATTTAATCTGATAATAATACTAATTTTGCTATTTTATTTCATTAAAAATACATTATATATAATATATATAATATATTTGTGGAATATGTTTCAAAAATTGACTCTAGAAATAAAAAAACATAAAAGTTGATATACAAAAATGTCAATTAAAATTTATTTATTAAGTTATAATTTTATGTTATGAAATTTAAATGTATAAAAAAGTAGAATGAGATCGTTCTATCTTCATCATATCATTCTTTTACTTTGTCTTTTCTTTTCATCAAATACAAACTAAAAATATATAACTATACTGCAGATTTTATTTTAAATCTATAGAATAAAAACTTAGAAAATATTCAAAGTAGTAGTACGCATCATGACATTTTAAAAATAAGATAAATCTTTATTTAAATCATATATCTCCATTTTTTATTCATAAAAATTTTATTTTACATAAACATTTTTAGTAACTTAATAATTTAAACTTAATAAACTGACATTTCTGTACATCTTTCCAACTTTCATGCTTATTTTGACTCTAAAATTCTTCAAAGAATTTGTTTTACAAATATCCATAATATAAAAAGAAATAAATATATTATAGTAATAAAAAATATTTATAGTTTTTTAAAAAATTGCTAAGTCTTTTTTAATTTTGATATATTAAAATAAGAAATGAAAATTGACTTACATAAATATTATAATACATATTATAACACATATTTTTCTTATGCTTTAAATGTTCTATTATAATTTTATTTTAAATTTTCTTTTTTAGATTTATTATACAACATATGATATAAAACAACGAAAAGATTAAATAACATGTGTGGAAAATTGAACGAAGTCGGATTATTATTGATTTTCGCACAATTTTCATATCAGGTAAAATCTAAATTTTTATATAATAAGTGTGGATAATTACACAAAAAACTTTTTATGAACATGACAGAAGAAAAATTTAAATTAATTAAGAATTAAATTAAGAATTTTTTTATCAAATATCATAATTCGTATTTGAATATTTTGTGCTTTTTTGCATATCATATACATTTTATTAACTTTTGTACATTTAAATTTTATAAATGTATAAATATTCACAATCTAATTATATATAATATAATAATCAATGAAATAATGTACATATATTTATTATATTATGTATATTATTCAAGAAATAAATTAATTTGTATAATAAATTCGTATAGAGTATTAATATATTCATGAAGAGTTAGTAATATATTTCTGAAAAGTTAATTTTAAAGATTAGAGTGAACACAAAAATTAATTTATGATAAATAAATAATAAATTAATTATAAATAGTTAGCTTATTTATTAAGTTATAAAGAATTTGCGTTAGATAAAATGAAACGGAGATAACAATAGGAACAAAACAATAGTGTAATAAAGTTAGAATTGTTTCAATTTACTTTCGTCTTATTCTTTTTAAATCAAATTTTAATTAATAAAGTTATAATTAATTATATTAATTAATTATTTAATTATTATAATAACTATATATAATAACTAAATTATTAATTAATTATTTATTAAGTTATGATTAATTATAACTTAATAAATTTCATAATATTTTTGTACATCAATTTTTGTATTTGTTTTTTAACTTTTAAAATAAGGATTCTCTAAAAATGCCCTCCCTCCCCTCAAATATAAATACATTAACATTCTATATATATATGAAATAGATAACTATACAGAACTCAGCAGATTACTATACTGCAGCTGTGGTAGAATTTACACCAACTTATATCAGAGATAATGGACCATTAACATTATCAAAGAATACAGATGCATACATTAAATATATTGAAAAAGCAAGTAAACAGGTAAGCTCAACTGATTATTAATTTATCTATTATTATATTTTCTAATAATTTACTTTTTTAATAGTTGTTTGTCCTGCATTGTTTTATTTTTTCCAAGATTTTATGTTAATATTTTATCAGTTAATGTATTATTTTCATTCTTAGATATCATATTGTTTTCAATAACAAAACGTTAAATTTCGCATTGAAAGGATTCAGAGAAGATTTCGATATTTTGGAATTACATTCTCAAGCTTTTATCATTACACAATTGATTTTCCGTATCCTATGTACCATAGTTCTAAATAAGTACTTTTTGAGTTGCAGGACACAATACAATTTGCTTTTGTAATATTTTGATCAAAAATTTTACAGAATGCTGATATTATCGTTTTTCCGGAAGATGGACTGACATCATTTCATATGCCTAATAGATCACATATGGATTCCTGGACAACATTAATTCCTTCCGTTCATGATAATTATGTTCCTTGTACAAATAGAAGTATCGATGTCAGCGAAGTAAATACTTTATATATTCACATTTAATAAACAATTGTTTTCATCTCAATCTTTATTTTTTTTATTTAATGTTTATATTCATAGACATTAAAAAAATTATCATGTGCTGCAAGACAAAATCGTATTTATGTAGTAATAAACATCGCTGAAAAACGACTTAACAATGATGAATGTTCTTCGAATCTTACATGGCATTATCATAACACCAATGTCGCGTTTGATCGAATGGGAAAGATAATTGCTAGGTAATTATATTTCAAAATCGATTTTATAACAATTTCTTTATTCTTTATCTTCATATATAGATATCGCAAAGTAAATCTTTATATGGAAAAACAATTTGATAAAACCAAGATACCGGAAATTGTAACTTTTGATACTGATTTTGGAGTGAAATTTGGTACTTTTATATGTTTTGATATATTATTTTCGGTACCGGCTTTAAATTTAACAAGAACATTAGGAGTTTCAAATATTATATTTACCACTGCCTGGTTTTCGGAAGTACCATTTTTAACTGGTATTTTTATTTTTTCACTCTACATATTATTTATTTTAAAAATGATTAAATATTATTTTTCATTTGTAATATTTTTTTTCAGCCGTACAAACTCAATTCGGATGGTCTTTTGCCGAAAACGTAAATTTACTCGCGGCTGGATATCATCAACCGAATACAGGAACTCTGGGAAGTGGTATTTATTTAGGTAATAATATTATGTATTAATGTTACTTTTTCATTTATAAGAAACAATTTCTTATCATTCACTATTATTATCATTATTTTCAATGCAATTAATTTTTCGATATTTTTTTAGGTCGTAATGGATTAATTAATGCTACCATGTTTAGTAATCCTAAATATCGACTTTTAATATCTCAAGTTCCAAAATCAACTAAATCTAGAGAAATTAAAGAGAGACAAATAGTACAAAAGTTAAGAAAAGAGAAAAAGAAAAATCAAAGAACGAAAAAATATATTATACGCTATGAACCATTCAACTTTTACAACAAGCCAAAGAAAGGAAATATTCTCGATTCGATAAAATTATTACATGATAATGTTACATCATTCGAATCTATTTTGTTCAATAGTTCGATAATTCAAAGTGTTTGTTATCGTAATTTTTGTTGCGATTTTGAAGCTCGTATTGATACTATCAATTTATCACCAATCCATTATCGTGCAGTAGTTTTTGATAATGTTCGATTATACGGTAAGGAAGTAGAAGCTGGTGTTCGTTTATGTGCTTTGATCCAATGTTCTAATGATTCAATTCGCTCTTGTGGTTTCATTGGTCAATCCAATACTACGTTTTTTGCTTTAAGCATTACGGCACGATTTAATGATTATCCAAAAATTTTGGTAATGCCTAGTGTACTCAATTCTTCGCTTCTTCCTTTCGAACAATGGTCATATATTGAACATACATATGGGAAACAAACAAATCTAACTATTGTTTTAAACGAACCAACAAAAAATCTCGTTACATTTGGTATATATGCTAGAGATTTTGAAAAAGATAAATGGTATTAATTTTAACAGTTAAATTTATTATTTTTTTTTGGTTTAAAATTTTTTTTTAAAGTAATGTTTCAATAAAAATATTACGCAATGTTATGAAAATATATATATACAATATATATATATATATAATTTATTTCAACTTTACATGATTATTTGTAATGATACGCAAAAATAGCAAAGAAATGAATTTAGTTTAGTCAAAAAGATAAAAAAGACATTTTTTTAAGTCATATTTTTTGAGATTTTTAATTAATTAATTTTTTAAATAGAATTATATATTATATTAATATATTGTTATAATGTGATAGTTGAATCTAACGACTTATAATAACTATTACATGATTTTAATACGAAAAATATAAAAATGTATATAATAAGTGCGAATAATAAAACAATTACAATTTATTGAAAAAAAAATTAATTGTAATAATTATTCAAAATTACATTCATTAGTTTTTAAGTATTTAAGCTATTACAGAAACACAAGTTTTTCGAATATTTTCTTTCATATTATATATTGTATTTTGTTAAAAAACTTTTTTTTAAAATCTCATAGAAAAAAGAATTGTAAGAATAATATCAGGAGATTGTGAAAAGATTCCGACTTTCTCTTCCTATCCATCTATCTAGATATGAAATATTATACTGCGAACGAGCATAATATAGTAATATACTATCTTATCGAAATCATATTCAAATGTAATATTAATGAAACATCTTTTAATAACATCAACAATATATTAATTAAGAAATTTGTTTGCAAATCATTATTAAATATTGTATCTAAAAAGTATGATATTTATAATAATCACTTATAATATTATATTATATTCAATGTCTAATAATCTTAAAATTACATGCACTTAGGATTTACTGCAGACTAGAAATGCATAATATGACTATTTACAGCTTCAATATTATAAAATATTTCATTTGAAAAAAAAATTTTTTACGAATCATTCTGAAATAATTTTTTTATTCGGTTACGAAAATTAGCTTTCTAGATAAAATGTAGTTGACGAAAAATCTTAAAAAAAACGAAAGATGCCTTTCTTCAATACATAATATTATGGTCTTATTTTATTTAATTATAGATGTGACTAATATGTATTCCTTTTTGAATGATTAGAAGCGTCAAAATCAACCAATCAGACTAGTATTTTTTTCAAAGGATTTATTATTAACCACGAATAGCGTTATATATTTATGACAAACTCTTCGTTATTTTTTCTCTTTCTCTTTTTTTTTTTTCAATTTCTTTTCTTTTTGTGATGCAGTCGCACTCTCGATTATTTCAAAAAACAAATATGAATCACAACATGAAAACATAACAAAACACTAAATAAAACAGAATTGAAAACGCAAACGAATTCCATGTTAATAGGTGATGATTAATAGAAAACTAAACACAAATGTCGTTATCTTTCCTATCGATTTTCTCTCGATTTCCAATCGAAAACTGCTTGAACGCGAGTGTATTGACATTTTATTTAAAATATCGATATGCACACACTGATTTACCGAAACCAGACTTTCAAGAATATCGTCGAAAATCTCTTCTTAATTCAAATATATCGGCTAAACGAAGCACCGATGAACGAAGAACAGCAAATTATGCTGCATCTTTCGGTATGTTTTCATAAATATTTCGACTTAGTGAAACAATGAAATAGAAAGATTGCTTTCATTACCAAAAAAATAAAAAAAAAAAATTAACATAATATTTTTACAATTAGTGGCCGGTGTTGCAGCACTTTATGGGTTAAAATCTCATATATTACATTATATATTCTTTCTTGCCCCATCACGAGGCATTTTAGCGGAAGCACAAATTGAAATTAGTTTACGAGATATACCAGTAGGAAAAGTATCAATATTTAAATGGCAAGGAAAGCCGATTTTCGTTTATCATCGGTAAGGAATCATATATAAAGATTTTCATTAATTTAGTTTTATTTCAACTTCAGTTTTCAACCTAATATTCAAAATATATTAAAAATTTTTAGCTCCCAATCCATTATAGATCAAGAAAGATTAGTAAATATTGCGGAATTAAGAGATCCTGAAAGCGATAATGAAAGAGCTAAGCGACCTGAATGGTTAATTGTCATTGGAATTTGCACGCATCTTGGCTGTGTGCCAATTCCTAATGCCGGTATAATACGTGGTGGATTTTATTGTCCATGTCATGCATCTCATTTTGATGCAGCTGGACGTATACGTAGAGGACCAGCACCTACCAACTTAGAAATACCTGAATATAAATTTCTCACCGATGATACCATTCTTGTTGGCTAACTACCGTACTTGATATTTATCACTGTTCTTTTAATTACTTTTTATTCTATTTAATATTAATCTTTATTATTTATTTCTATAAAAACTATTTCTTTTCTTTCTTTATTATTCTTATATTTTTTACATATTATTATTATTATTATTATTATTATTATTAATATCATCGCAATATCTGTTAATTATTATCTATTATTATCTTCGTTGTCTTGCTTAAAAAAATATATAAATAAATAAAAATATATAGATGGCGTTAAAGCCACATTTCAACCATTTCATGTTCGATAATTTTCGATTGTTGGTTAGTGTTTTATTTCATAATTGAATTCCATGATTGAATTTTTCATTTTTTCTTTTCTATTTATATTTTTTTATATTTTTATTTAGATCAAACGTGATACTAATTCGTCATACTTCATTTTTAAAAAAAACCAAAATGACACCACCAATGGAAAGAATACAGATTCTTGAAACAATTGAAAAAGATATTATAGTGTGTTTACAAAGTGCAGGTAATCGACAAATCTTTATTTTTTTATATACATTGATCTTCGTATAAATAAATATAATTTGTATAGGACAAGCTTTCGTAGAGCTTAGTAAAGAAAAATCTAGTTTAAAACAAGCTGAAGCACAAACTCAACAATTTTTGAAGACATTAGGACATGTGGAATCTAAATTAAGTGAACAAATTAATTATTTAACTCAAGTTTCCACAGGTAAAATGGAAAGAAAAAAGTTTGAAAAAGTTCTAATAATTCATTTAATATATTTCTTTTTTTAAAATTTGTCTTCTTCTCAGGACAACCACATGAAGGTTCTGGATATGCCAGTCAAAAAGTATTACAAATGGCATGGCATAGGTTAGAACATGCACGAAGCAGAGTAAATGAATTAGAACGTATCAAAAACAAATCAAGATGAACATATCCAATCATCTTTCTCAATTATTTTCAATGTATCAATCATAAATGTTTTAATTGAAAATTATTAGTTTTTATATATGTACAAATAATATAAAACATTTAATTCATTTATAATAAATATATTTGTAATTTTCATGCAAACAACATAAGTATCTACAATGAATGAAAATTTCAAAAATTGTATTATATTAAATAATTCAATTAGTTATTTACGTTTATATTTTTCTTTACAAATAATAGAGTTACAAACATTTTAAAAAAAAAACATTCCTATTATATCACATTAAAAAATATAAATATAATAAAAATAAACATCAATAAATAAGCATTTAAGATACCGATCCATCCATTATACCAATACTACGCTTTATTGTAGCAGCTAAAGAAAGTCTTGATCGTCTCTCTTCATCTAATTGTTTTGTCAATAATGACATTTGTGATTGTAAATTTGTCATTTGATTTTTCAATGTCATAACTGTTTCTGATAATAACCTATTTCAAATGAATATATATATTAGATTCACATTTTTAATGATGTAATTTCATATATATATTTTTTCATCTATAATACATATATTATTTATATATATATATAAATTATAATAATATAAATAAAACATTAATTTACCGATTAGTATAAAAATCCCAATTTTCACGATTATTCATTAAAGATACTTTTTCTTGCATTTTATGTGAATCATATTCCAATATTGCTAAAATGTGAATAATATTCGAGATGTAAAGATTAATCATCAATTTAAATATTTCAAAAACAAAAAAATTTAATTCACAACCTACAAGTTGATTCTCCAGAATGCATGGTAAATCTAGCATTAACAGAAAGACAGTATGCCTCAATCACTTTTAAGATGATCGCATCTTCTTCAAATTGTCTTTCATCTGCAATAGGAAAAATTGATTATTCTTTGTATTAATATATATTGTATTGATATATATATTGAAAAGTTTAATATTTTATATTTATATCCCTACTACATGAACGTGATGAAGATAAATCCAAACTGATGTCAGTTTTATTAAATATTTTAAAAGCATAAAAAGGAGGTGCTGGTCGTAATGAAGCGATATTCCAAGGTGTTTTAATTCCTAAGGTGGAACAATGTTCCATGATTGATTTGTGATGTTGTTGTTGTTGTTGTTGTTGTTGTTGTTGTTGTTGTTGCTGCTGTGCTTGTAACTGCTGTTTCCCATTTTGTTGGCTGCAAATCTGGCAAAATGAAAAAAGAAATGCAAAATAATAATTCAATAATTCATCATAATTATAATTAGAACAAAATTAATTACGAAATGTATTATTCTACTAATCACATATTTTAAATAAATAATAAAAAATTAGAAATAAACCAACAGCATATGCAAGTTAATTTTGTCTAATTTAACATTTAACATTAATCTTGTTTTTCAATTATTTTATACAATACATACAAATGTTAAAACTAAAATTTACTTCACACAACATGGCTGTAAAAAAAAAAGCATATGCTTATGTGCACTAAGCGCGCGTATATGCATCTCTCTCTTTCTCTCTCTGTGTGTCATACGCGCGCTCTCAGAAGAACATAATTAGTATTAAAACAAGCAAAAACATTAATTAAATGAGAAAAAAAAAAATAAAACAGCCATGCCATGGAAGCTTGCCTTGATCTGAGCATCCAGACAATGGTATAAATTTCTTCAACCACCAATGGGCATATAGTCCTGATTTATATATTTGACTCGTTCCGTTGTAATTGTTTTTAACAATGGGATGATTTGGCTGAATTACTCTTCTTCCAACTTTTCGTACTATAGTTTGATGTATGTACGGTATAGGTTGCGTAAATCTTTTTTGCACTTTATGCTCATATTTATTTAAAGGTACATAAATTGTATTTATTTGTGTTTGTATTTCATTTGTAGCAAGAATATGCTTAGAATTATGATCTTTTATATTAGTTTTGCACATTGAAGGATCCTGAGCATTTTCAATATGCTTCGATAAACTGCACAAATGAACGCTATTTCTGGGAGTAGAACCAAAAGGTGATGTACAAACGCATTGATATTCAAATTTACTTTCATCATTTTCACTTTCGCTAGAATAGATTCTTATAGGATGTTCAACGTTATATTTATTATTGACATATGTGCATAATTTACAAGAAGAATTAATTTCAGATGAATTCAAGCGATAACTTTCAACCATTCCTGAATCTAATGATCCAACACTAATTACATTTGCTTGAAAATCAGATGTTTGATATATTTTTTTTGGTATATATGTTTGAAATTGGCAATAATGTTTATTAATGTTTGAATTACACATAAAAACAGATGAATGATGTATAGAATTTTTGGTAATCTGTTCATCAATGAATTCTTTTCCTTTCCAACACTTTATTGAATCTATATGCTTTTCCATTTCATTAAATGATGGATATATATCTTGATGGAAGTTAGAGCCAATTGGATATGAATGAATAAGATTAGTAAAACGTGATCGGTAAAGAGATTGTGAAAGATCAACAAAATTATTATTTATATTATTATTATTCATAAAATTATTAATTGAACTTTCAATACCAATAAATGGTAAACTTTTACTAATTTCACGTATGCCATTTTGTGTTGGTTCTGTTAAACATGAATCATGTGCTAATCCTATAGTACTAAGATCAATATCTTCTAATGCATATTTCACTTCTAGTATCAGAGTAGACTTACGCAACATTGTTTGTGTCGTTTCAACAGGTGAATGTTTCGTTTTAATATTATTTAAAGCGATATTCTCTGAATTTTGAGAACAGCAATCTTGACTGTTTGTTTGCATTGGATGAAGAATATATGTTGTTATATTAGTTTTTCGCATTTTTACGTTACTCATATCTGGTTTCAGAATGTATTGCAAATAAAGCAATTTTTTCAGAATTTCAAGACGTATAATTTTTTTCTTGACTAATTTTGCAAAATATCTTGAAAGACGAACATATGGAGGTAAATTGTAACTCACGCGTGATGTCATTGATGATTTTACAAGATTACTATTTGTTGTTTGTTCTTGTATTAAAAGTTTAATCCAACGCTGTTGATCTTCTTTAGTAGCACAAAATACAAGTATATTCTCAATCATGGGCCCTAAGGTAAAATCGAAATTTTATTAATTTTTAATGTTTCATTTTGAAACGAATAAATGGTTTTAATGATAAATAAATAAATATCTCTTGCCTGTAATTTCGAAAGTATTTCTTATTTCATCTGTATCTTCTATTTGAATAATGGTAATACCTGTTAATGGAAGTTTTCCCTACAAATAAAAAAAGTAAATTCTTTTATTTATATATATTTATGAATGGAAGATATAAGAAATATAATATATAAAGAAAAATTTTGAATATACTTCATAAACAAAAGAACTCATTCTTGGACTGATACTGAGAACTAAAAGAGTTGTTGGAAAAAGAACAAAATATCTATCTCGACGATCTAGACTTGTAGTTCCATTTGCCAAAGTGACTGAGCCAATGTAAAGAATTTCTCCAAGAGAACTTAATTCTTCTCCCTCCCATCCTTTAATACCACTAGTTAAAACTTGGAGTGCTAATTCACGTTGTTTTCGTATAGATATACATTGATCCTATACAACAAAAATATATGTATTACATCAAAATACAAAAAAAAACATATTACAAAAAATTTCAAACATTTTTAAAATTAAATATATAACATGTAGATAATATTGAATTCTTTAACTTACAGCTATTTCCCTATATACAGCTATACTGCGTTGAATGTCGCCTCTATCAGGATGATTCTTTTCCGTATACCTTTCCAATTCTTGAAGCATAGCAGAATATTTGTCCAATCTTCGAAAAGGTTTACTTAAACTAGTTGTTAATACTAATATACCCGGTGATATTGCTCCATTACATTCCATGAAATTATTCAATTCATCTCTATATAAAAAAAGTTTTACTAATTCTTTTTTTTATTTAAATAATCTAAATAATTATAAAAATCTTTTAATTTTTGTAACATACCTGTATTGATCTAAAATACATACAGCCTGTGGATGATTTCCACAATACGTTATATGAATAGATTTTAATTTTGGTGCTAATGTTAAAAAGAGATTTCCAACTCTCAAAGCACAATCTTGTGTTATAGTTGCTTCCAAGTTAGATAACAATAATTGATGTATTTCAAGAACTTCATGTATATTACCTAAAAGTTGCTTGTATTCTTCTTCTTCTAATCTAAAAATTTAACATATAAACAATTTTATTTTTAATATTACAAATTTTCAATATTATTAATAAATATACATTTATGTATATACAAAAATAATATGTACAAATAAATTAATAATCAATAATTAAATAATTTAATACATATATTTTATAATTATTATATATATATTTTATATATATTATATAAACTTACATATTAGCAGATTCTAAAGGATGTAAAAAATTATTTATTAAACCTTGCAATTCTGCTACATTCACTCTTTCAGAATCTATTAAATCCTTTAATACAATATCTCGATTTAATTTTTGATGCACAGGGGATTCTTGCAAAATTTTTTCAGGAGAAGTCTTCATAGTTGAAATATTATTTTCTTTGAATGAAATAAAAATAAATAAAATAAAAAAGTAACAAAAATATAATAGAAATTATTTGATGAATTAAAATAGATTATTTTATTTTATGCATAATACCTGAAACTCTACATTCCTTAACATAATTAGATGGAAACCAACCAGTTTTGTCATGCAATGTGCCTTCCCACCAGCCTTCTTCATCTGTTTGTGTTATTGTTATTACATCTCCTTTTTTAAAACATAACTATGATAAAAATATAATAGTATTTAGAAAATCAAATTATAAAAAAATGATAATATGATACAATAGAAAATCAAACATACTTCATCATTATTTTTTCCTTTAAAGGAAAAAAGTGCAGTTACGAGTTTTGGCATATCAGGTTTTGACATGATTATTAATATAAATTAATAAAGAAAGAAAAAAACAATTCAGAAACAAATTTAAAAATGAATATATAAAAAACATAAACAATCTTTAATCAAACAATTTCATTTTACAAAAAAATATCTCTAATTTTATTTGCGTTTCTTTTTTATCAATTCATATGTATCATAAAATTTGAAATAATATAATCTTGAATACATATTCATTGAATATATGGTTTAAATAATATTTTTCAATTTTCACAAAATTACGATTCATATTGCCATTCTTGAATGTTTAATTGCATTTTTATTTATACGTTTCACCTTTGTTCTTGAATCATACGATTCGTATTCTTTTCTGATTACACGTTACCGCATTTGATTTTATTCAACAATTAGTTTAAATATACTTGATGAATTATTATATACAAAAAAAAAATTGAAATTATTCAACAATGTCATTGAGTATTCATCTAGGAAACAAAGAGGTTAGTCTTACATTCAGTTGCAACTATTAATATCTAACGTATACATTTCATGTATATGTATATGTATATGTATGTATATATGTTTCAATTTTATGTATTACGTAATGTAACTATTCAACTTATATAAATAAATAAGTAAACATATATTACGTACATATATATTTATGATATCTTCTTTTTTCTTTTTTATTTTTATGTAATATCCTGTTATAATATTTTATAAAAAAGAAAAATTTCAAAAACTTTTTTTTATGAAATTAAATATCAATACAAATTTGTTGTATAAAATTTATATAAAATTATATAATACTTACCCACATAAACAAATATATACTATAAATAAATACATATGAAAAATATATGATATAAAAGATAAGTTTTTTATAGAAAAAAATAATACGTAAGTAAATGAATTATATAAATGAGAAAATGCTGTACTTTTATTGTACCGAATTACATGCATATGGTATTACTTACATTCGCGTTCTTAAATATTACTAATATATAGCTATGATATTTTTGAAAACAATAGTTTTGATTTTTATCTGATTTTAATACGTAATAAATTCGCAATTATGATGTTAGCAAATATCTATTTTCGACAATATATTTTTTCTTGATTTTATAATTTATAGTATATATTACATACTATATAAATTAAATGAAAAGAAAAAATGAGCATATTGTTGACGCATCAATATAATAATTCGGTGAACACAATCAATCTCATAATCAATAAGTTGAAAATAGAGAATGTGCAATACAATTTTAATAAAATGATAATTTTTTTTAAATATATTGGATATACGTACAGACAGAAATTCAAATAGAAATAAAAAATGTTTAATGATTATATTATCGAATTATTATCAACGTTTTGTCATGGTCATTATTATCGCTAATACGGGCATCATATGATGAAAAATCGGGATCATAAATTCGATCGAACTATATTTCTCGTTGTATCCCGATTTTCCGTATATATATAATAGAAATCATTTTGCTAGTAATAGTCAATATGCAAATAACATTGTTTAATAACACTAATAACAAGTAAAGACAATAAAATTGGCGCGGTTTTACTACGCACACAGGTACAAGGATATAATATAACATCGATCGAAGAAATCGCCTAATCGGAAGGCTCTGGTCCGCAAAATATGGGTATTCGTCGGTGTATCCAATCGCATACATACATACATATATACTTATATATATATTTGTATTCACGTTTGTCAAAAAACAAATAAATTACTTATCTCATTTATTTGTTTTCTTCTTTTTCAAAATTTTTTCAGCTGTAGAGAGCAATACACGCGATCCATGTCATATTCTAAGAGACGGTACTCGGGTCCTTTAAACAAAATTCATTGATGTTGATGAATTTTCAATTAAAACCGACAATATTATTCACGAAGGATCCTTGAAGGTTTATGTTGATGGACGGATAATCATCAGTGAACATTATACTTTGTTTTCTTTCTTTTTTTCTTTTTTTCTTCGCTCTCTCTTTTTCTTTTCTCCCATCTCTTACTCCCTCTTCTTTTTTCTTGCTTACATGCTCATCAACTTCTGCTCTAATGAATTACTTTTTTACTATCGCTCCTATCTTTTCTCTTCGCATATCTTATTTCTTATCGAATTGGTCCTTATAATTACGATCAACTCTCTCATTCTATAAATTCTTTAATTTGAAATATTATGTACGCGCATGTTACTAACGTTTAACGTCGCTGCTCTTATCATTAATATGGTCTAAGAAAAGAGCAGAAGACGATTTTTCGTTGAAAGAGAAAAAAATGAAAGTAAAAGAACATACATGCGCATATGGAGGACGTTTGCTCGTATTAGAAAATATAATTTGTATCGCAAACAATATTTTCGAAGAAACAAAACATTTATTCGTCAATGATATTGTTCGATATTTGAAATCGAATGAAGATCAGTCTCGTGCGCGTGTTTTGAAAAATTACAAGTTAAAATTCGAAAAAGACAATTAGCGCGGTTCTTAACCACTAATTATAATCGACTAATTATGTCATTCATGCACTCGAAATATTTGATACGTTCGTTACAATGCCATGCATTAATGGCGATCTAAACAATTGCCATAGCTCGTAGAAATTTTTTTTTACTTGATGGACGGGAAGTTATTATAAGAATGGTATAGACCAAGGTAAAATTGTATACTTGAAAAGTATAATACACGCGATTTACGGGACAGTCTTCCAAAAATCTACTTACATCATATTTGCAAAAGCTTATAAGCAAATAAAATTTCACACGTGTATTACACTAGTGCAATATGTTTTCTTTTTTAAAAAAAGCTTTGTTTTTTTTTATATATGTTTAAAGACAAATTTATCTCAATGATATATCAATTCATTCTAACTTTTGATAATTATATAGAAAAAGATATACTTCATAAATTTCGATGATTTTCGAAATGTTATTTTGAATAATTCTTTCCTATACCGCTACTTAATCTTGAGATATTCGCGAAACATTGTATTATAATTTTGTTACCTTATATGTAACCTTCTGTAGTAGCAAAAGTAACAGTAAAATGAAACTTATTGTTTATAGTTTATATATATAATACTATATATTTATATAGTATATATATAAACATATTATAGCAACAGGCAATCAAAATATATAACGGATAAAATATTATTATCATATTTAATATTTATCAATAACAAGCGAGAGAATGATAAAGTGATAAAAATAAAATATAAAACAATTTTTCAAAATGTCAATGATAGAACTTATAAATTAATATTTTATTCATTGATTTTAATGATTTTAAAATATAATGTAAAGGATATGATTTTAAGCAATTCTCTATTTTCTACATAATAGCGGTTAGTTTTTTGAGTTAATAAAAAATTTTTCATATTATATCATTGAATTCTATATATGTCTGTACGTCAATATGCAACTTTAAGAGCAGTTAGGATATGATTTTTATTATTAGAACAACAAATTGAAGAATTATGGATTTATATATAAAAATAGTTTTGATCCGAATTATTGCAAATTCATAATTTACGAGATATTAACAAAAAATTTTTGCTACTATTTTATTAAATTTTAATCTATATCATTTTATCTATATCTATATATCCATATATCCATGAGAATATAAATCAATATACGATCATTGTTTATATATCGTATCTATACATATGATGCCCGGCTTTTAAAATAACGAAATTAATATATAGAGAGAAATTAGACATTTTTTTACGAAAATAAATATTCTGAAATGTAATATGCTTTCAATTGATATGAAATTAGAGAGGAACTGAATAAAAAGAAATGAATCTAAAATTTTAATTTCGGGTTATTAATTTTCGAAATATTAAAAAAATTTTGATTTGATAATTATTTAGAATAGGAAAAACCTCACTAATTTTTATATTTTTTGGAAATCGCAAAAAATCATAAAATCAATATTTTGAACAACTTTTTTCTTTAAATATATATATCATCTTCGTATATTATCGCTCTTAGTTTTCGAAATATTTGCAAAAAAAATTATTATTATTATATTATATTATTATTATTATATATTATATTATTATTATATTATTATTATATTATTATTATTATAGAATTTTTTTTATACATTCGTAACTGTATGCGATTTTCTATAAATATAAACAACTAAAATATATAATTAGTGAACTAATAAAAAATTATTATATATATTATTTTATATTAGATTTAAAATCTTAGTTTTAAATCTAATATCGAACTTGGTCAAAATTAAAATATAAAATAATTCTAGATAAATTATAATAATCAATGAATAATCATCCAAATTTCGATTTTTTTTTCGTTTCGGTCATTCAAGGATCTGAAAAATTTATATAATGCTCCCGGCATTAGATTTGAGATATTTTAAGCATATAATAAATATCTATAAGCAAATAGATTTTTGACCAGTCTACTCATTATATATTTTGGATGCCATCCGCTGGAATATTTATAAGAATAATAAATGATTGTAGACTCACACACATACATAGTATAAAATTTCTTTTATACATTTACTTATAATAACAATCTTTTTTTATCTCGAAAACTAAGAGTAGCGGTAGGAACATATAGAAAGAAAAAAGTTTTTTTAAAATAAAACGGCAAAAATCTTTCTATTCCGAATAATTAACAAAAATTTCAATACAATATATTAAATTCTGCCTTCAGACATATTATGAAGATGTATTATCTTCGTAATAATAGTCGTAATTTAGTGTTAAGTATCAAATAATTAATCACAATAATATGACGATAATAGCAATAATAATCTTAACATTTATAAGATATTGCATAAGTATCGGCAACGCGTGACTTCTAAGCCAGCCTAGTAAGGCTCAAAATATTTTAAAACCAAACTAATACTTTTTTATCTCCATGATAACACATTTATATGTTGCTGAATGTCTTTCACTGAAATAAAATAGCTAAAAAAAATAATAATGAAAATAAAAATCATTATCGGCATTGGTAACTATCTATAATCGGGAAAAAAATTTGTTCTAACCAACTCAATAATTCTGTCAATAAATCTTAAAATATAATATAGTTTAAAATAATTGCAGATAAAAAATAATCTTAAGCAACTGAAATTACGATAATGGATTTTATTTGAAGATACTATTTACTTTAGAACACACTGTGAATGAAGTATCGCTATTATATTATGTTATCAACCTATATATCAATCTATACTCGATAACGATCCATAGAAAATGCAATGATAATAAGCATTTAATGTTAATTATATTTATATTATACCAAAAATTTTATTAATATCTTAGAATAAAGTATAATATGCGATTCTAAACGATTGAAATTTTGAGGGATCAGAGAAAGATTCCTGAATATAAAATTTTAGCTTCGAATTTTTATTAGTTTCCGAGAAATATTAATAATAAGATTGATAAAATGTATAAAGATGAAATAGTTAAAAATCTATTTTCTCATGAATTATGATAATTAAAATATCTCAAATTCAATGCCGAGAAATAAAATAAAACACAAAACAATCCTTGAAATAAAAATAAAATATAAAATAGTTATAATAAATATCAACATTTTTTAAATCTATCGGATGGTAATTTCCATCATTCAAGGATGTTTTATATTTTATTTTTCAAAAAATCCAATCGTGAAATATTCAACTTCAGCATCGAATAAGACATTATAAATTCATTATAATCCATAAAGAAGCAGCTTTTTAACGAATCTATCTGTTATGTATTTCGCTGCCCATTGCAATATATTTATAAAAACAAAGGATAAATACTGACACATATATTGACAAAAACATGCACATACAGGTATTCATAAAAATGTGGGACCTTTGAAGGATTCTAAACATCAAAATGATGAAAAAAATTCATATATATATATATGATAAGGCTTAACGATATTATATAACGATATAATTTAACGATTATAAGCATTTTAAGTTTATATCAGATAGAGTAAGACGGCGAAAGAACTCAGCTGAGTTCTTTGAATGCGTGGCAGTACCATATTACAATGTTGTTTGCAAAGCAGAGCTCCTCAAAATAAATATACTGATATTTTTATATATATATCAAATTTAAATATAATATAATATACATATTATATTATAACTTCTTTTATCATTTTATATTATATTATTTAACATTTAAATCGAAATTTTATGGGAATGTATTTTGATTTGCTTCTATTTTTGATTTCGATAAGTAAATAAATAGAATGTCATACAACAATTCAATATAGATTTAAATAAAATGTTTGTATTATAAAATGATTTATTTATGGATTTAAATGATTAAAATAAATAATGATAAAAAATAAATAATATATTAATATCCTAGAATTTATTAAAACTTATTCAAATTTTTGTTAAATAAGAAGTTACATAATACATATATTATATTACATTATACTGAAATTCATTTGAAATAATGAATTAAAAAAATATATATATTATATAAAAAATATATCAATGTATTTATTTTTATTGAAAAGCTCTGCTATGCAATCGACATTGCAATATGGTAATCCCGTGCACCCAGTTTAGCCATTCTCTTCGCTATCTTACTCTATTTAATATAAATATAAAATGTTTATAATTCATTAATTAAACTTTATCGGATATATATATATATATATATATATATAAACTTTTTTTATCATTTTGATATTTAGAATCCTTCAAAAGCATTCCATATTTTTATGAATACTCTGTATAAACAGAATTCAATATATCAAAAATTTTATTCGGAATAGAAATCTTTATTGATTTCGATGATTTTTGAATATATTTTAGAAATCAACATTTTGAACAATTTTTTTCTTTGTATGTTATCACTGCAACATGTTTATAGAAATAGATAAGTAGTTGCATCGAGCTGATGTATTGTCAAAGAGCGTGCACGTATATAATATAGATATAGTATATAATATAGATATTTTATCTATATAAATAGAATCCAATGTATTATACAAAAAGTTTTTTATTAATTATTTTGGAAACTAATAAAAACCCGAAGCTAAAATTTTATATTTTGGACTCCTTTCTCATCTTCTATAATCTTTCAAATTTTCAATTCATTTTTTGAAAATTGTTCCAGAGGATTCATAATATATTTATATGTATTTTAAGTTGATAGAAACAATAAATAAACAGAGATCGTATATTGATCTATATGTAATAAATAAGTAAAATTTAATATATAATAGCAATAATTTTTATTAATATGTCGAAAATTATGAATTTATATCAATCCAGATCAGTTAATAATATAAACTTCGCTATTATGTTCTTAAATTTGTCTCAATAACTAATAAAATGAAATCATAACTGACCAACAACGTATGAATGAACTTATCAAAAATCTATTTCCAAATAGATTTGAATAGTAGTATAGTGATATTAGTTTCTCCATACATTTTGATTATCATGATATGTTTAAAACAATAAATAAACAGTATAGTAATTGCATACATTATCACAAATATATAATATAGACAAAATTTAATATAGCAACAATTTTGATAATTATTAAAAATAGAGATCCTCATCGATTTTGATAATTTTCAAGAAAAGATAATGTTCTAGAAATCAACATTCTGAATAATTTTTTCTTTTGCATGTTTCTTTACATGTGTCGCTCGGTCTTTGAGATATTTACAAAAAAAAGATTATTATTATTATATAGAATTTCTTTTATATTTATATATCTACAACCATTACTATTAATATAATAACATAAAATGAAATAGTAAAAGATTTTTTTTCATGGAATATGATGAGTGTAAAATGTCATAAATTTAACGCTGTACTTGAGCATTCCGCAGATCTGAAAAATCTATGGAATGCAAAAATAAAATATAAAACAATCTTTGGATAATCAAAATTAAACCAAAATTCCAACAATAAATATCAAAAATGATGCTGTTATTCATTATAACTTCAAATGAATTTTCGGTTTTATATCTTATTTTTATATTTCGTAATTATTTGTGGAATGCCAAAACTTTATATTGATATTTGAAATATATTAAGCTATCATAATCATAATATTTTTGTTAATGTTTAGTTATATAATATTGAAATTTGAACAATTCGGATTACCATCATTGTAATTTTTATTCCATAAATTTTCTATTGATATTTCCCGCTTCCCTAATCGATATATCAAATATTATATATTTTTTCTATATATATATATATATATATATATATATATATATATATATATATATATATATATATATATATATAAGAGAATCGTTCAAAATGTTATCTTCTATAATATATTTCAAAATCATCGAAATCAATAAAATATGCTTTCCTCTATATAATTAACATTTTCATTCTATAATTAACAAACGAAAAGAAATGTTTATTATTCTATTATTTTCCTGTATTATTGTAAGAAATTAATAGAAAATGCAATTTGAAATAATATATATTTTATGACATGAAATATATATCATGTCATATATTATAAATATTTTTTACTTATTAATTTTTTATCATTCTTTGTTTTTTCTTTTTTCTTATCTTTTCTGTTCCTTTCTCTTTCCCTTCTCTTCTTTCTTTTCTGAATCATTTAAACGACAAACGAAGTAAGGCGACAAGCTTTTTGTATTATTTGTTTACAATTATATTTAACTGATCGAATATCGAAACAATATTTATCTAGTCTAAAATAATCTAAAATATATGTATAAAAAAAAAAGAAAAAGCGTAGTTTGAAAAATATATAAAAAATGAATATATATGAAAAATGAAAATATGTAGAAATCGAAATAACTATATATATATATATATATATATATATATATATATATATATATATATATATATATATATGTACATGTTGTTTGAGTTATCATATAAAAATATCATATAATAAATTATTATTTTTTTTGTTATTTATTAAAATTTAATAGAAAATAAAAATAAGATTATAGCTACGTATCACTCATACGAGTTTTAAAACACAATTTGTTTATTTGATTTATCTTTACATAATATAACCGGATAATAATATGTATATTAAACATGCAAAGAGAAAAGAAATCGATAAGTGATTGCATCACACAAAGAAAGACTGATATAAGAGGGAGAGTTTTAAAACAAGAGAAGGGATGAATAAGCTAAAATAGAAAGATAAATAATATATATATTGAATATATAATATTTCTTATAATTTCGAAATCATAATACATAATTTTAAATAAGAATTAAAGAAAAACAAAAAACTTACTAAAATTATTTTCTATTTATGATAGAAATCTTCCCATAATTTCTTTCCAATACAATTTCATTATTATAAACATTTTTAAGCTATTCCATTATATATTTAAATATATTTTTTATCTAATATGTTAATTTTCTATTAAAATTACTTTTGATCACTATAATATAATGATTAATATAAATTATTACAAGAAATATTATTACTTTACAGAAAATGATTCAATGTATAAAATGTTAGAGATATTATGAATGTAAAATGCATATTAATATATATACACGAAAATATTTACAGGTGTCGTCTAATAACAAGATACGTACTGTAGAAATGAGAAATTGATAAATATATTCTAAATACTATTTGTACATAATATATGTATACACATGTGAATTTTTATATCTAATATTTTTGTATATATTTATTCGCAAACATAAATAATTGACTATTCGATAATAATTGAAATGCTAAATTTTATAAATTTGAAACTGAATTTATTTGCATTGGTCCATTTTTCCTTGTTCTTATAATATGTTTTTATTTTGGTTGTAATTATTTATAATTTGATGATTGATGTATTTTGTTTTTTTATCATTAAAAGAAACTAAATGATAATATAAGAATAAAACATAAAAGAAAAAAATCTGATTTGTGATTTGACAAATGTTCTTTGCAAAATTCAAAATACAAAATGGAGAAAAAATAAAAATAAATAAAAATAGAAAAGAAAGATAAAGAAATGTGTGATGCATATGTTTTTGAATAAATGCGAAAAGGATAAAAGAAAAGACATGAAGAAAAATAAAAAAAAGAAAATATAATGAAAATAAAGAGATAGAATAAAAATAGAAATAGAATAGAATAAAAATTGAAAATTAATGATTAATTGACATTTTGACTAATAATAAAAAGCCGTGTCGCATTTCTTCGTCCAAACAATTAAAGAACGTGTAAATTTTCACAACTTTTAGATTTACTATCTCTTGACCATACCTTACCTAATAAATTTCGTACTTTCAAACTGGTACTTGTACGACTACCTCGATATTTTTTCGGCGAATTATTTTCAGAACAAGATCCTAAAGGTGATTTACTACGATTTTTTCGCGATCTCTTCCGAAATAAATCTCTTGTTCTTTCAGGATTTTCAAGCTTCAGCCGAATTTGTGTAAGTAAGCCAACAAGAAGTTCGTCAACATTATGATTGATCCCAACGGATGTTTCAATAAATTTACAATCATAAGATGTAGCCATAGATTTTCCCTCTATAACATAGAGATATAAAGATATTCGTGTTATTTATTTTCGTTATTTCGTTTCAAGTCAAAAAATCACATGCTAATATGCTTATTTAAAAATATGGAAAGAATGAGAAGAAAAATACATACTTAAAACGACATACTTAATACAAAATAATATTATTTTGATATCGATTTTATTAATCTAATCTATGTACGATGGAAAGTCGATATTTCTTCATATTCTTACATATTTGAAAACTTCAAAGAAATTTATTAAATTTAAGTAACGATATAGTTAATATGGAAAGACTAAGCACAAAAGTTGGGGATCCTATATAGCCTCTTACCTTCAGTTGAGACCAATCGACTGCGAACAAGGTCAACTTTATTTCCAACAAGGATCACTGCTCGAGCTGATACATAATCGCTACGCCAAAGTGTTTGCAAAACTTCTTCTGCTACACGTATTGAAGCTCGATCGGTTGTAGAGTAGACGACGCAATAAGCATGTGGTTCATACGTAGTTATACAAGCTTCCGGCTATAAAAAATATTATTCGAAGAAATTTTACAAGAAGTAATTCAATAATTTTCATTATGATTATCAATATATTTAAAACATTAATCACATAGTCTATATTGATTATATTCGATGAATTAATGTGAAATATTTTTTTCTTTTATCTGATTTCATATGTTTGAACAAGATTCTAAAAATAATTTACAATTCTTTCGCGATCTCTTTCGAAATAAATCTCATTAATAGAATATATTATATATTCTTATATATATAATAAGAATAACAGTCGAGAATCATAATAGTTATTAAAATTATCAAAAGTTCTTTTTCTCATTCACTCATTCATTCATTCATTCTTTCCCCATCAATTTATTTTTCAATTTTTAAATTGTTGTTTTTCTTTGTTGAGACACACATTATACTAAATATAAATTATTATTAATATATAATCTAAATTATCGAAAAATAACTGTAAACTGATTTATATTATGATTTTTATCCATATTGATCACATACATATACACGATATCGCGGTTCGATGGTTCAATCGATCTCTGGACCGTTTTACGGTTGACCGATAGTTATGGTTCGATGCTTGTCAATCGCTATTCAGCATGACATACCGAGCTTTATTAACACGCTTCATATTTAGTACATTCGACCGAACACTATTATTTCTTGTCTTTCACATTCTCTTATTCAATCTTATTTTCTGTCTCTTTTTCTTTTTTATTTTTTTTTTATTAATTTTATGTATCTATCTATTTTTTTTTATTTTTCTTTTTATTATAATTTAATTTTGATTAAATTACATTATATGTGCATCTTATTATTATGAATATATTGAAATTTAATTGTGTCAAATATATTTTATCTTATAATGACTAAATTTTCTATTGAATGGGAATATTTGATAAAGAAAATTCGAATAATTAAAAGATAACTTGACTTTTTCGATATTTCTTTTCATTTTTCACATGTAATTACATATTTCATTACGTACCGTCATTTCCGCGCTAGAATGATCGATAAAAGTCAGTTCTGATTCTTCCCCAGCTAAAAGGACGCTAACAGTTTTCTCGCCTGATTCATCATCTATAAAGAAAGAATAAAAATGTAGAGGTTTAAAATAAAATTTATCATAACGTGAGAAAAAAAAATAAAAAAAGAAGTTTGAGGATTTAGAATAAAAAAGAAAATGAAAAAAAAATAATCATTATTGAAACATAATGAATATATTTTATTTACCAATTGATGTATCGTATGCATGAAGATATTCCGATGTCATAAATTGAGAAACTAACGAACTTTTTCCTACGGCTGGAGCTCCCAGCATTAAAACACGATATGGCGTTGGTCCCTGAGACGCGCTGCTTTCACGGGAACTTGCCAATGAACCCGCAGCTGAATTTCTTGCTGAGCCAGGATACGAAGCTGTTAGATGTTCCGTGCTGTACCATCATTGATAATCACGCCATGGAAGAACCGATAAAAGGACGAAAAAACAGAGAAAGAAAGAAGTACTATATAATCGATATTTATATATTACATCAACAATCAAATAAATTTGTGATTTTTTATTATGCTATTATTATTGTTTATATCATTTGCTTAATATTATTTTAACTTCAATTTTATTTCAAAGTAATTTATATTTTATAAAAAAATCTCGATGACAATCGGAAACGATGGAAATTTGTTCTTGATATATTTTTGATGTAGCATTTAAATTCTACTCTAAGGTCCAACACGTGTGTCTACGTCGCTTAAATGCTCAATGCTACACGTAAACTCACGCGTTCGATTTAGAGTAGAATCGAATAAAATTTTAATTTCCAAAATCCTTTTTTCTTTGTTATTCTTTTCTTCATCTTCTTTTTCTTCTTACTTCTTTTCTCCTTCTCCTCCTATAACAACAATAATAACAACAACAACTACTACTACTACACTATTATCACCACTGCTACTACTACAATTACTGCTATTACTATTACTACTATTAATATTACTACTATTAATACTACTACTACTGCTACTGCTACTGCTACTGCTACTACTACTACTACTACTACTACTACTACTGTTACTACTACTGCTACTGCTACTGCTACTGCTACTGCTACTGCTACTACTACTACTACTACTACTACTACTACTACTACTACTACTATTACTACTACTACTACTACTACTATTACTACTACTATTACTACTACTACTACTACTACTACTACTACTACTATTACTACTATTACTACTACTATTGATACTATCACTACTATTACTGCTATTACTGTTATTATTATTATTACTACTATTACTATCACTACTACTATCATTATTATTATTACTACTTGCCACTATCATTACCATTACCATTATTATTACTACTACTATTATTAATACTATCACCACTACTATTAGTATTATTATTATTACTATTTTACTGCTTCTATTACTATTATTATTATTACTACTACAATCACCATTATTACTACTATTTCTATTACTATACTATTATTATTGTTTCTCCTTCTATTTTCCGATTGTCGTCGTTTTCTTCTATTCCATTTCATTTGGTCTCGATATTTTAATTTTAATTGTGTTTAATTTTCTTTTTTCGACAGAAAAAAGAAAAACGAGATATAAAATAAGAAAATCTCACCTTGAATTGCTCGAAGCAACGCTATTGTTAGATCGAGATCTTCGACTTTTCAACGAATCTCCTCGATTTACAATTCCTTTACCAGTTATACTGAAATGTCGAAGCCTGTAATATTCTTCCTCTACACCAGTGTTTGGCATGCTTGCAACTCTTGATCTCTGTTGAGGAAGACATAAATAATTTGGTCTACCAGATGAACGACTTCCAGGAGTTTTAACCGATTGAGATCTACTGTGATGTGGACTGCCATATCTAAAAAATAATAATAATATCAATAATATTAAATTTAATAATAAATGAATAATAAATAATAAATGAAGAATAAAATTGTATTGTTGCAAAATATAAATACGCATGAATAAACATAACGAATAATTATAGTAAACTATATGATAATAATGATTATAATCCAACCTCATTTCAAAGTCGTGTATCTCTTGTAATGTCAATGTATTCGCAACATCTAATAATTGTCTCATATTTTCTTCTCGACGTCTAACATCCAACTCCGGATGTAGCAGTATCGTAGCAGCTCCACTCGATCCGTCCAATGAGAGTGATGGTTGTTGAACCACAATCGTTGCCGCTTGCGTTGATCTCTTATTTCCACTCGTGTTGCCTCCTTTTCGATATTAGAAAGTAAACATCCGTTATCTTCGTCCCTCAATCTTGTCTGTGATTTAGTTTGGTATTTACAAAAAGATCTCCGAGCACCGAATATCAAATATTTTTTCGTCTTTTACTTTTTATTTCCACACATATCTCTTTTTTGCCTTTTCGCGGGGTTGATATTCCCGTCATAAATCTGCCCGCGTTCCCTATCTTCATTTTTGCCAATTTCTCTTCTCGCTTGTGTAAGATGTATTTTAATACGCGATCGATCGAGAGGAACTGATTGCACGAACGAACACGGAATTGATCATGCTCATCGTTCAATCTTCCATAATTTGTACCTTTTCTTCCTCTTCCTTCATCACTTTTTTTTATTTCCTCCTTCTCCTTCTCTTTATCCTTCACCATTTAATTTTTTTTCCACCTTCACCTTCACTTCTATATATTACCACTATTACCACTATCATTACGTTCATCTTCACCTTCACTATCTTTATCAGTTTTTTTTTTCCTTATTTCCGTTTCCGTTCGTCGTTTTTGCATCTTTACCAACTATTTTGATTTTCACCGATCTTCTATCTCTATGATAATTTGGTGTAAAGAATGGATTACTCGTTGCCGCAAATTTCATAAGCGTTCCTTCATTCGATCGAGAAACGTGCGATGCCGGGAGAGTCTTTTTAAAGCTTTGAACATATAGGCGTGCATTTTTCAAGCAGAATTGCCACCCAGAATAGTTATCATAAAATTAATTTTCAAAACTGTACCAAAAAATGTTTTTCAATCATTAATAGTCATATTAATTTTATAGAATTATACATATATTTTCATCGATTTGTTTTTGCTTTTACTTGTATTGCCCTTTTTTTTCATTGTTAATATTTCAAAAATTTGTTTCTTATTTTTGAATAGTAACAATATAATTAATAAAAAATCGATATATATGATCAAACAATTTGAAGCGAATATATATAAATAAGATTATATATAATATAAGATTATTCACAGGAAAATAAACTAAAATATCAAATATGAATTCGAAACAATGTTACAAAAAAATGTAGAAAAATAATAGCAAATAAGATAAAAATAAGCGAAAAATATTATAAATATTGTTTGTCTTCAATATCTTCAACAAGAAACGTATCATAAAAAAATATCATAAATGTGGAGAAATCGAATGCAAGATAAAAATAAATATAATATTCATTAAAGAAATTTTTCAGTATAAAGAAAAAAACAATTAGAAAAAAAAGAATATATAGATACTCTTGAGATTAAGGGCGGCAATTCAATGAAATTTGCAATATGACAAATCGAGGCACTATCACCTATATTATTATAGCTAACTGATAAAAATCGGCAAATCATGCGCTTTTGGATATCGCAATATACTATCACCTCAAGCTTCGAGAAAACACAGCGATGCAACGAAAAGATTGTGAATGATGGTTCTCCTCTCCTCGAGATATTCCTTTCTAAGTACTTACAACATTTTTCACCTCACGCTTTATGCGTCTTTTTTTTTTCTTTTTTCGATTAATATCGATTCTTATATACCTCAATGATCAATATTACAACTATTACAAATATATACATAAATATTTTTTTATTTAATATAAATTAAATTATTTTATCATTTTCTATCTGTGACGAGGAGAGAGAGAGGGGGGGGGGGGAAGAGGAGGAGAGGAAAAAAGGAAGAAAAATAAAGAAAAGAAGAAATCGAAAAATCAGAGATGCAAAATTGAAATTAATCAACTAAAAATGACAAAAATGACTGCTAATATTGCTCATACTTTGATTTCCGAACGTATATGTACAAGAAAATGCTATAACAGTATGCTATATACGACAAGGAGCGAAAACGAAGGTAATCGTGAAATTAATTTCGTAGACAAGACCACCAGAAATCCGAGACACCACTAACCGAGTCCAATCAGTAATTGATCATCGCAATTTATTTCTTTTTAAATTAATTCGTTATTCTAGAATTTAATTATATTTAAGTATATTTAGTCTAGTGATTTCTCGGTTTCCGAGATAAATATCTCGAAGCAGAATTCGATCACAATCAACTTTATACCTATTGCGCAAAACGGGAAAAAGAGCCTGACCCATGAATGAATGGTTGAAACGAGGGGATGCGATTCTGAAAGAAAACAATACAATTGATATTCTTAACG
The DNA here is from genome assembly GCF_048593485.1 of Apis florea. Classification (NCBI taxonomy): domain Eukaryota; kingdom Metazoa; phylum Arthropoda; class Insecta; order Hymenoptera; family Apidae; genus Apis; species Apis florea. The sequence continues at coordinate 125,823 of NW_028256864.1, read as the reverse complement.
AGAACAATTGCAAAAACCTGTCTCTATGTTGTCCATTTTTTTGTCTCTTGTTATTTTGTATTTTTATTTTTTATTTTTTCGCGTGCTATAGATTCTTACAAATTATTGTAAGGGAATAAATCATCCATCCCTATTGAAATATTTTAAACAAACGTGATTGATTAATTTAATCGACAAAATAATAACGCTTTATTGTTCATTTATAACAATTATTGTGACTTACCAGTTGCTTTTCTTCGAGATTTAGTCGAACTACTACTAGGTCTTCCAGAGCTGTCGGATGACTGATCATTATTAGTACGAGATTCTATTAACGATATATCCAAAGGATTTGTAGTGACGTTCATATTCAGCTTTCCTTCCTCATATTTTCTCTCATTAGATATAATATCGTTTAATCGATTTTCTCGATTTCCATCTTCTCGAGATCTACCGACGATTAATGTTAACATCGAATTTGAACTATCTCTCTCTGACTGACCAGCATCGATCGAACCTCTTACAGGTGTGCTGAAAAAAAAGTCCAAAATTTGATACTAATAATAATACTAATAATAATAATCAATGTGGAAATAAAATATATAATAGTGTTCCAAGAAAATGTCAGAAAGAAAATAAGAATTTCCGTTTGTTGTGCCTAATATATTAATAATAGCGTTGATTTTTGTAAATTATAAAGATATATTTTGTCAATAATTAACATTATTTAAGATATGAATTTGCCAATGCTTTGAAATCATCATTCCCGCATCGTTCTATTTAATCACAATTTATATATTCATTTGTTTTTTTTTGTGGTTACGTAATTCGATTGTAGATGTGTTTATAGATATACCCAATTATAAAAATACGTGATATGAAATAGGATATCAGATACTATCCATATTTTTATACTTAGTCATTTTCTGAGATGATGAGAATAATAAAATGAAAAAAAAAATGGACGAAAACGTAAAAAAAAAGATGATATACAAACCTAAAAAAGTCTGTTGTTCGAAGGTCTGGAAGAGGTGGAGTTCTTCCGGAAACAGATACCTTGATAGTTTCATTGACAGTACTATGGATTATAATAGGCGTTGAATCAATTGAAGGAGCATCGGTTTCATCAAGGAGATTTGAAATACTAGATGCACGAATGTCAAGGCAAGTAATAGGTATATCTGATTTCAAACCAGTGCCAGTTAAAGGTGGACACATTTTAAGTCCTTTCTCATCTTCAGTTGAATATTCCATTGATGGAGAGGAAGAAGTTGGAATTGGCGAAGATGAAGGAAGTGGAGCAGATAAAATTGGTTCAGATAATGGTACATCCATCGATGATGTAGCAGCAGTTGATGGTGACATCTCCGATGGAATGTCCATTAAATCAAAACTGTCATCTGGTTGTTCTCCATCCGTTGTTGTTACCTATACAATCAAATACTTTTTCTTTATTCTTAATTTATAAAATTAATTATAAATATTAAATTATAAATATTAATATTTTTATTTTCTTATAGTATAGCATAATTTTAATTTATATAATTTTACCATTGTAAGCATTGTATTAGCACTATCAGTACTAGTGTTAATTGTTGTTTCGGAAGCAGTACTCGATCCCATGACGACAACTTTCGGAACAGTGCGGCAACTTCGACTTCCGCCTGCAGATTTAAAGTGCAATCTCCGTAACGCAGAGGCAGCATGCGACAATAAATCGGTTTCGCGGGAATTTTCTGTTCCATTATAACGATGCGTAGCATTAGAAACACGTGATGTTTGCGACTGTGATTCAGCCGTTGTTGAATCAGTCCCATCATTATTCCTCGAATTGCCACTGCTTCTACGATTTGACCCACGACCATCCACCAGACATCCCTGTTTTCGAATCGATAACGCAAAAAATAATTGTTATTACTTTTTATATCAATTTATTTCTATATTTTTATTTTTCTAGTACTCACGTGATTTCTATGTTCCGGTGTAGAAGGAGAGTTTGGTGAGTTTGGCAAAGAACCCCCTGTGGGGGTGCAATGCCGCAGTCGCGCCAGGGCCGTACGAAGCCCCTCCGTCACGAGGCTCTTTTATTTGGTCCTCGCAATGCCTCGCACCCTTTCTCTCTTCTTCAATTACTTTCTTTTTTTCTTTCTCTTCCTTTTTATTTCTCTTTTATATAATATTCGTTCCCTTTATTTTCTTTCTTTTTTTGTTACACTTGTTTTATTCCTAATCTTTTTTTACTTTTACTTTTTGTTTCTTTACTTTTTTTTCTATTATTTACTTAACAATCAGTTTTTTGCAATATATCGATTAAAAAATTGAAAAGAAGAAAAGAGATTCAAATATGTTACAATACGTAATATTAATTTTATTTTCTTTTTTTTTTAACCCAGATCACCGAAATAACGTAATATATTAATCAACATTTATATATTTTTCAAATATATCATATAATTATTAATTGAATTTTATTTGAAAATTTCTATATAGTTGGCTGATCATCCATATGAAATTTGAACACCACATCTCTATCCTATTCGATTTTCACCTCTATTCTCCTTCATACCAATAACCTTTTTTCTTCGATCAACCATTGATTTATGAGCTGCGTCTCTGTAACGCAAAATGATATATTCATCTGAAGTTTCAAATGCTATTTGAATAATTGCAGAATCTTTTATTTCTTAATCATTTAAGTAAGATCCAATAAGAATTTAATATTAAATTTCATTGAATGTACCACTAAAATATATGAATATATGTAATAAGAATGCAAATGGATTCATCATACAAATGAATATTTATATCGTTTTAGATTTGATTTGATAACTACATTACCAAATATTACTTTCTTTTACGGAATCATATGTATAAAATATTTAATCTTTCCACATCCATAATTAATTAAAACTTGTTATTAACAAATATTCATTAAGTTGATATTTTTTCTTCTTCTTTTAGGTTAAACAAAATTTTTTTCGTATAATCATTAAACTTATTAATTATTACTATGTATCGAAAACAAAATCTGCGAAATAAAAATAAAAAGCACAAAGATAAATCAAAGTAAATATATCTAGAAATCAGAAATAATAATTATCAATATTATTACAAGAATCAATGATTATCAATAATATATCATTTCATTGATTGTAATTTAATTACTCAATTTTTAACAAGATATGCACGCTAATTATAACGCCATTGACGTTTTTATATAAATATATTCACATATTCACAGTATATATTACATTATATTATATATATTCGCAATTTTTAAAAAACAAACCGTTTTTTATAATTAATTTCTTTTGTCTTATTTTTTTTTATTTATAGAGATGCACTTTGCTATATATGTATATATATATATATATATATATATATATATATATATATATATATATATATATATTTATTGCAGATTTTAACTTAAAAGATGAAATTTAAATAAATTTATGAGCGAGTTTAAAAGAATTTGAATTTCTTATTTTTTATAATTTTTTATAATGCATTATGAAGCAATTACATATTTGCATGAATAAAACAAAAAAAACGAATAATACAATATGATTGAACGAATCAAAGAACAATAATCAATCGTGATGAAATAATGAACAATACTGTAAATGGAAATGTACAAAGAAAAAAAATATACAAATCAAATGAACAAAAAACAATCCACACCTAATAGATCGATCAAAATATCATTAAAATAACATTTTTTTTTTCTTTATAATTCATAATATGAAAGATAACAGGAGAGATTTGCTATATTCCTTTGAAATAATATTTATTATAATCCTTTGAAATAATACCTGCTATATCCCTTTGAAATAACAGCACTTTCTACCTTCACATTCCACGGATTACTGGCGTGTAGTAAGAGCTTCGGGAAAGGATATTAGCGCTTGCGCTTTTGCAAAGGGTGAAAACTGCTAAACTAGCAGCACTGTCGCAACCAATCTGCACCATCCCCCCACTTATTCATTTCTTTTGTTTTTTTCTATTAACTAGCTTTTTCTATTATTATATTGTTTTCTTTTTTATTTAATTCAATTTATTTTGTTTCGTATTATTTCAAAAATTTTTTATTTTGCGTTCTCCATTTTCCGTTTGTCAAAATTATTTATTTTTCCTATTTCTTGTATTGATACTAAATGGACAAGTTTAAATAAATTTTTTCTTATTTTTAAAAATCTAAGTTAAAAATCTTTCTCATTTTATAAATGAATAAATCAATTATATATTATATTTTTTAAATATTGTTTAATGCACGATGTTAAGCATTAAAAAAAAATAAATAAATAAATAAATGAAGAAAAATATAAAGAGAAAAAAAAAATAAATGATATCATATAATTAAATATATCATATAAATCATATAAATAACATTATAATTGAGAAAAATAAAGAATTATCAATTTTAGTTCAATTAAAATTAAGTATGCAATAGTATAAGTATAAATATTTTCAACCAGTTGACTGATTTTATAATTTGCTTGCATAAAAAAAAAAATAAAAAAATATTATAAATATGTATATATGTATACATATATGTATATATGTATATATGTATATATATATATATATATATATAATAAACAAATGAAATTTAATCATTTTATTGAATAATATCAAATGTATAATATCAAAAATTGAGTAATTTTATGAGATATGCACAACATCGAGTGAATTCTTTTGAATAAAGACCATATTCGTGACAAAATATTGAACCTCATAAATCTGTACATCTGCGCAGATGCACAACCATTTTCTATATTACTAGTGCCATTCACCTCATCTTTGCCCTACATTTTATCTTCCATCGTTCTACTTTTCAATTTTACATTTTTCATTTTTTCTTCATATAAAATATGTAATCATAAATTTAAAAAAATAATTTCTAATAACTAAAAAATATTTTTTCCAATCAAGAAAAAAAAATAGAGACAGAAACGTAGAGAGAGAGAGAGAGAGAGAGAGAGAGAGAGAGAGAGAGAGAGAGAGAGAGAACACAAGGTTAACAATATGTAAATGGAAGATACTCACACAGTCTCTATAATCAAACGATTTAACGCGGTTACACATACATGTTAAATCAAAACATATGCAAGTTGATCGATCGCTTTATCAAAACATTAGACACATTTTTATCAATTTTTACGTTCCACGTATTTTCGTATATATTTTATGGATATATTATTTTTCATATTTATAAGAGAATATAATAGAATATACTGAATAAAACATGAATATGGATAATGGAATATGAATAAAAAAAAAAAAAAATTAAAAAAAGAAAATAAATGTATAAAACATAAATTACTATGAAAAAATCTTATTTGCAAAACAAATTCAATATACAACAAATAATTTATAATTTTTTTTTTGTCTTTGTTCATTTCAATTAAAGAAAATCTCGTTATTGATTATATATTTATAGATATAATATAATTAATAATAACATTCACATGCAATATTGCATCTTAATTAAACGATATCTTTTTTTTTACATATAATAATAATCATTTGTACATTTATACAAATGTAAGTATTTACTTACGTGTAAGATAAAATATGCATAGATTTCTTTATATGATAGTATAATATATGTATATTTTCTCATATTCAAAATATAATAATGAATGTTATACATAAGTATAACATAAGTATACATTAGAATTTTAATCAGGAATCTTTACAAAGCAAAAGTGACAATATTCTATTTCAGATCACTAAATCATAATCTCTATCTCTTTTTACTTATTCTTACAATCGAAATCTATTATATTATTTCGCAATAATTTTCTTTTGTATTTTCATTGATTTTTCATTTAAAAAGAAAAAGCAATTGTATATACATATTAAACAATATATATTGTCTAATATATTATTGTATTTATCTTTTTTTATAATACTTATATAATCGATCCATTTTCAATAGAATACACTCATTTTTATTACTTTAATACTTGTAACATAAATAATATGTGAGTTTTTAGTTGAAGTTGAAATCTTGTATACTTCTTGCTTTTATCTTTATTTTCATTATTCATTATTCTTGTTATCATCACCATTGTCGTTGTTGCAGTGATATTATTTTAATAAATAAAAAAATCATGATTCTTAAGTATATATATTGGTTATTTTTAACTGTTTTTTCTTTTTCTTTTTCTTTTTTAATTTTACATTCAAATTAATAAATACATTCAATCAATATAAAAAATGTAAAAAAATTGCATACGTAAATATAACATATAATTTTTTGTAAAAAATTATTATTTGAATCATGAGTATTTTTTTCTATGCTTACATCGAATTTTATTTACATAGAAAGTATAAAAATTTCAATGTACATTAAATTTATAATATTTAATTATAATATTTAAATTCTAACTTGATTAATATTAATTTTGCTAATTTTTACGTGATTTATCAATACTCACTCCACAACAACAACAATAATTTTCTTTCATTCATTTTTTTCATGTATATATAAAAAAGGATATGATCGTTAATAATTATCAAAACATGTTAAATTGTATTTATAAAATAGATCAAATCAAGTTTAATAAGACACACGATAAAATATGTTTAATTTCTATCAAATGAGTACGTAACATATCAGGAACTTAGTGAAGTAGAAATAAATTTTGAGTTCATCAGAAGTAAATAAATAAAATAAAATAAATCAAATAAAAAAGTAAATATAAATATATAGTGAAGAATAAGGATCGAGCTTGGAACGATAGTTTTATGCGTATAAAAATAAGAATTTATCTTAAAAATTTATCTATCTTACGGATTAGAACCAGCACATTATCGTACTTGAATATTATACGAATTTTAGAACAGTCTCAATTGTTTATAATATAATATATTATAAATATAATTAATATATATTATTATATAATATAATATAATATATATATATTATATGCATGATGTGTATATGTGTATATGTATCTGAGAGTATGTGTGAACGCGTGCATATCGTATATATATATATTTTCTTTTTTTTGTTTACACGCGTTTATTTTTAAATTCAGCATAATTACACTCTATTTTCATTTATGAACAATAACAAATAGATAAAAATACAATGAGACTAATAAATAGTATACTCTCATCGTAAGAAAATCTGTCACTAATCGAAGAAAAATAATATTTTGATTAGGCACAATGCGTTATCAATATATAAAAGAAAACAAGAGCATCATAGATCGCTGATGCAATTCCAGTTTATATTTTAATTGTATTTTAACGAATTTTAATCAATCGCATTAGACCATACATTATTTTGCGTATTTTGAAATGCATTAATCGAGTGTTACTCTTTCGTTATCATTCTTTTCGATTCATCAATTTTTCATAATAAATGAACGTGGTAAAAAATCACTTCTAAAGTAACACTCGATATTTAATTATGATAACTGACTATGTAAGTATATATAATTCATACCCTTTTTAAAAATCTTTATACAATTTTTAAATTATTATATACAAAATGTAGCTGGTTAAGAGATAAAAAGTATTTTCTTTCTTACTGTTACACATTAAATTAATCAAACTAGCAATTATAGGATTACATTAATTTTGTTCGTGATGAATCGAACATGGTCTTATTTCATTATACCCTGCTTATATTTACAAAAAAAGCGGGTGCATAATATTTTGTCAGTTAATATAGTATATACTTTATACTGTATACTTTAAATCTTTAATCTCGGTCTCACAAAAAATGATCGAGGTATCGTTGTTTTTATCCTTAAATAGAAATTAATACTTGTGTTTCTTAATATATGAGCAAATTTTTTGCTCGTTTTCAACATATATTTATATAAAAAATACAAGTGCAAATATACAGATTTATAGGATGTAAATAGATATTTTCCGGCAAAATTTCGACCATTATATGAAACGGACGGGCATAAGATCTAAAATCTAAGATCTAAGTACATCCCTACCTATATCAGACTGAATCAACATATACATGGTTCTGCATAACTAATGGTATAACTAGAAAAAGTATGATTCTACATAAAAAAAAGTAAATCGAAAATATAGAATAAAATTTTTTTATATCAGATTTTATTTTCTACTATAGAAAATTGATTTTAAATATTCGCCAAATACATATCACTTGACTATGTCTTGAATATTTAAAATTGATTTTCTAGAAAACATAGCATAAAATTTTATTCTATAAATTCGATTTATTTTTTGATACAAAATCACTCTTCTTCCAATTACATCAACAATTAGCAATTAGTATAAGTACGATAATAAAAGTTGATTAATGTAATAATAAAATAAGAAAGAATATAATTACATAATATTCATAAAAATGTGGGACATCTTCGGAGGGTGGATTCTAGATATCAAAAAATTTATATGTACATATATTCGATAAAATTTAACGAGTTAATTAAGCATTTTAAATCTGTAATAAATAAAGTAAGAATATTTAACTAAGTATGCAGTAATAATACTGTATTGCAATGTCGCTTATGAGTCGCTAACAGAGTCTTTTAATGAAAGTAAATACATTAATATTCATTTATATATAAATTATTCTGAATTTTTTACTATTTCAATGTAATGTAATATATAATGTATGTAAATATCATATAATATAAAATAATTAACTGTGCAACATTCTTATATCTTTAGTTTTAAAAAAAAAATTTGTTATACAAATCGAAATTTATGTAACTTGTTATTTAATAAAAATTTATCTCGAACAAATTATAGCAAATTCCATAATATTCGACGTTACATGATGATATTTTAAAATCATAAATGAATCATTGTATTATATTCAATTTGCCATATTTGCCAAATCTAAATAGAAGCAAATCAAAGCTTACTTATAAAATTTCGAATTAAAAAGATTGAATGTTTTTATACGCATAATTGCTTTTTGATTATTTTTACATATATATCTGAAGTACTAAAACTACTATTTGAACCTATTTAAATTTCAGATTATTAAACCAAATAAAATTACTAATAAATTTTTATCTTTATTTCACTTATATTCAATATTTCTTATTCTTATGCAAAGAGAAATAATCGATTTGAATATTACATATTAATATCACATATCCATAAAAAATATATTCATATAGCAATTTTATATTTATATTATATACGAATGAATATTATAAATTCATTAATTTTTTTTTTTACATGTTTATTTCTTATTTATATGAAAGACCAGAACAAAGCAATACTTTAGCAATAGGAGATTATTGATTTATACTTTTTATAAATATTTTTGTATTTAATACACACAAACATAAGATTCGATTTCGAATATTTTTTTTTTATATTGATATTTTTATCTTAATTTTTCTTTCTATCTAGATTCTTTTTCTAATGCTTATAATCAGCGTTCAATTGTTAGCAATGCTATTTCAGTAATACATTATCCTATCGCGAAATTCAAACAAAATTTTAATGAAAAAATAAAATATATAAAATTAAAAGTTATATAATAATAAATAATAATCAATTACCGAAATAATTTTATTTAAAGAAGTTTATGTGAATAATGAATAAAAAAAATATCGCTAATATGAATATCGCAATAGAAACATGAAAAAGAAAAGTGCAATCCTTATATGATTTTTTTAATGGATATAAAACGCGGTATTACATATAATTAAAATATAAATATTAAATTTTGACTATTATTTTTTTCTATTTAATAATTTTATATTGAAATAAAAAATATTGAATTTAAATGAAATAGAGATAAAGATTTTTCAATTGATCTGTAAGCTTCAAATTAATCCAAGTATCATTAATGACTTTCTTGTATATATGAATAGAAGAAGGAAATTTATAATTTGCAATTGAATATATAAAAAAATACATTCAATCTTTCTAATTTGATCTTACGGGAATTTTGATTTGCTCTTATGGATTTCGATAAATAATCAAGTCATTAAGTGTCATACAATAATTCAGTTATGCATTTAAATAAAATGGTATACATTAATATTGTGAGATTTACTGAAATTTACTCGAGATAAGTTTTTATTAAATAAGAAGTACCTAATATTACGATATACTGGAATTCAAAAATAATCATTTATATGTAAAAGAATGTCAATTTATTTATTTTCATTGAAGAGCTCCGCTATTGCAATACGATACTGTGCATCTAATTGAGTATTCTCACTCTTTCGCCATCTCACTCTAAAAATAATAATAAAAATAAACTTAAAATACTTATAACTCGTTTATTAAACTTGATCGGACATATATGTATATGAATTTTTTTCATCGTTTTGAAGTCTAGAACAAATCCCGTATTTATGAACATACACTATATATATATATATATATATATATATATATATATATATAAGAGAGAGAGAGAGAGAGAGAGAGAGAGAGAAAGAGAGCAGCGCGAAAATTTTCTTTGTAAAAAGAAGAATTGAAATGAAAATGAAAAAATTATTAACTACTATCAAAAAAATTATAAAAATTAAAATACTATAAATTAAACCCTGATATGTCACGAATTTCTAAACCTAATCAATTAAATAAAACTATTCATTCTTGATTTTGATTCTTAAAAAAATTAAAAATAATTTTGATTTTTACAAAAATTAAAATATCGTATGGATTTGTTGATCGTTTTCTGTGTTTAGTTTGAATCCAGTTTGAATAATAATAGTAAGAAGAAGAAGAAGAAGAAGAAGAAGAAGAAGAAGAAGAAGAAGAAGAAGAAGAAGAAGAAGAAGAAGAAGAAGAAAAAGGAGGAAGAGAAGAAGAGGAACAAGAAGAAGAAAAATTATTAATAAGATAAAAAAAAGAATTCCATTAAAAATATTAATTCACGTGGAAGTGGCATATCATCTTAATAAAAATATGTATGCAGCATAATTTCCTACAACTGCGATATATACGATTCTAGAATTAGAAAAAAGTGATGCTAAACTGGAATACGCTTTTTCCACGTCTTCGCAAATGCCTGAAATAATAATAATAAAATTATTATTAGATCATAATCTAAAACGTTTCATATTGCAATAAATATTTCACAAAACAACTGTAAATACAACGAAGAAATATATGAAGGAAAAAAAACTAAAAAAAGTTGGAAATAAAAAAAAAAACTAATTTACATTTTTCGTTTGAAATACCTTGATTAATAAGTGTATAAGACCGTTCATCTTCAACTTGTTCTCTACGACAGATGCGATCTAATTTAGTCAACCAAAGTTTCTGTTCAGAGACTTTCATTTTAACCGCTCTTGTAGTCATAGATGTTTTTTCTATATTATTACTAAATCGCATAGAGAAACAAAAAGTTTGTTCGAAACTTAAAGAAGCTTGATTGGTTTTTAGTGATACTATTGTATACCAACTATCTTTTTCTTCCCAACTGCCATGACAAAAATATGCTACAATAATAATATTTATTCATTTTTTTTATATTTAAAATTCATGTAAATAAAAAATATAAAAAATAAGTAATGATATAAAGAATACTTACTTGTTTCTTCAGTATCACATGTTTTTCCAATAACAATTTCTGTCTGATTTGATGAGACACAACCTATTTGAACATTAGTATTCTTACAATCTCCTCTTTGTTGTTGATGATGTTCTCCTTCATATTGTTGTTGTTGTTGTTGTTGATGATGCTGATGATGATGATGATGATGATGATGATTATGATGATGTATTTGTTGATGTTGTTCATGTAATTCTTTTTGAGGTACATCTTCATGCCAAGTTCTTCTTTTAGTAATTCTAGAATGTCTTTCACTACGATGTTGTTGATGAAACGAAGTAGATATATCAAACGGTCCAAGTATAATGTATCGTCCAGGATTAGGACATTTTCTTTGACGTAATGAAGAACCTATATAATAAGAAATGGATTTATATATGTTATATTTTGTAATCATTTAATTGAAATTGAGAAATTTTTTAAATAAGAATTTCTCGAGATATTCCTTTTTTCCAATTATCGCATTTTTTGATGATCTATTGAGCTTATTATATATATATGCCTTTAAACTATCAATAGTACATATAAAATTGTTAATATTATCTGTAATCTTGTAATAAAAAATTACCATTTACAAAAACTTTAAATTTCACTAAGTAAACATAAATATGTCATTTAGTGGTATATTTCCTTTATATTATCAATAAAACTGCTATATATTTTTATAAAAAAAAATTTTAAGTTTTTAATAACAATAATCTTTTCAACAATGAATTCTTAATTTTTTATCGAATAAAAACGTAATCCTTTCGTATTTCGCTTTACTTTATTTGCAAAATTTATAATAAGAGCATTTACCTGTTTTCAACGTATATTTGTTATTGCTTAATTATAATTAAGTATTCTGTGAATGTCTAATTTTTTAAAATTAGATTCCTCAAATAACTATTATTATTTCTAGATAAAAAAAGTATCATAATATTATAAAAATTAAAAATTAGTGAAAATTAAATTTTAATATTTTTTTCACTATTGATATAATTTAGTATTAAATTAAATTACAAATATAATTTTTTTCCATTGTTTTATTTAAATACAAATAAAAATTCCTATATACAAGATGTTTATAAAAATATGGATTAATTTCAGAGTGAGTTCTAGACTTCAAAACGATGAAAAAAATTCATATACATATATGTCCGATCAAGTTTAATAAACGAGTTATAAGTATTTTAAGTTTATTTTTATTATTATTTTTAAAGTGAGATGGCGAAAGAGTGAGAATACTCAATTAGATGCACAGTATCGTATTGCAATAGCGGAGCTCTTCAATGAAAATAAATAAATTGACATTCTTTTACATATAAATGATTATTTTTGAATTCCAGTATATCGTAATATTAGGTACTTCTTATTTAATAAAAACTTATCTCGAGTAAATTTCAGTAAATCTCACAATATTAATGTATACCATTTTATTTAAATGCATAACTGAATTATTGTATGACACTTAATGACTTGATTATTTATCGAAATCCATAAGAGCAAATCAAAATTCCCGTAAGATCAAATTAGAAAGATTGAATGTATTTTTTTATATATTCAATTGCAAATTATAAATTTCCTTCTTCTATTCATATATACAAGAAAGTCATTAATGATACTTGGATTAATTTGAAGCTTACAGATCAATTGAAAAATCTTTATCTCTATTTCATTTAAATTCAATATTTTTTATTTCAATATAAAATTATTAAATAGAAAAAAATAATAGTCAAAATTTAATATTTATATTTTAATTATATGTAATACCGCGTTTTATATCCATTAAAAAAATCATATAAGGATTGCACTTTTCTTTTTCATGTTTCTATTGCGATATTCATATTAGCGATATTTTTTTTATTCATTATTCACATAAACTTCTTTAAATAAAATTATTTCGGTAATTGATTATTATTTATTATTGTATAACTTTTAATTTTATATATTTTATTTTTTCATTAAAATTTTGTTTGAATTTCGCGATAGGATAATGTATTACTGAAATAGCATTGCTAACAATTGAACGCTGATTATAAGCATTAGAAAAAGAATCTAGATAGAAAGAAAAATTAAGATAAAAATATCAATATAAAAAAAAAAATATTCGAAATCGAATCTTATGTTTGTGTGTATTAAATACAAAAATATTTATAAAAAGTATAAATCAATAATCTCCTATTGCTAAAGTATTGCTTTGTTCTGGTCTTTCATATAAATAAGAAATAAACATGTAAAAAAAAAAATTAATGAATTTATAATATTCATTCGTATATAATATAAATATAAAATTGCTATATGAATATATTTTTTATGGATATGTGATATTAATATGTAATATTCAAATCGATTATTTCTCTTTGCATAAGAATAAGAAATATTGAATATAAGTGAAATAAAGATAAAAATTTATTAGTAATTTTATTTGGTTTAATAATTGAAATTTAAATAGGTTCAAATAGTAGTTTTAGTACTTCAGATATATATGTAAAAATAATCAAAAAGCAATTATGCGTATAAAAACATTCAATCTTTTTAATTCGAAATTTTATAAGTAAGCTTTGATTTGCTTCTATTTAGATTTGGCAAATATGGCAAATTGAATATAATACAATGATTCATTTATGATTTTAAAATATCATCATGTAACGTCGAATATTATGGAATTTGCTATAATTTGTTCGAGATAAATTTTTATTAAATAACAAGTTACATAAATTTCGATTTGTATAACAAATTTTTTTTTTAAAACTAAAGATATAAGAATGTTGCACAGTTAATTATTTTATATTATATGATATTTACATACATTATATATTACATTACATTGAAATAGTAAAAAATTCAGAATAATTTATATATAAAAGAATATTAATGTATTTACTTTCATTAAAAGACTCTGTTAGCGACTCATAAGCGACATTGCAATACAGTATTATTACTGCATACTTAGTTAAATATTCTTACTTTATCTATTACAGATTTAAAATGCTTAATTAACTCGTTAAATTTTATCGAATATATGTACATATAAATTTTTTGATATCTAGAATCCACCCTCCGAAGATGTCTCATATTTTTATGAATTGAATATATTTTTATTATATTATATTTACTTAAATGTGTATTTAATAACATATTATGCACGTAATATATGACTTTTAATATAAAATGAGATGAAATATTAATATAAAAATTATGAGAAAATTTGATATTTGGAGAAAGCACGATCAAAATCATTTTTTAAAATGATTTAGAAATTTTATTATTGTTTACTAAAATGAGAAATTCATCCTTTTTTATTATTTTATTTTATATCAAAAATTCATATACTATTCATTTTATAATCTTTTCATAATCATGGCAATTTTATAAAAAAAAGAAATTTCACTTTTGAATACCTTAAAACATGATTTTAACAGATATACTCTTTTAAATTTCAAGTTACTTACTTATTAAAGTGGTATATGGCATTGTAGATGTATCTATAAGAGAACATGCTTCATCTGGCATTATAGCTTTTTGATCTAAAAATGTTTAATTTTTAAAATAATAAAGTAATATAGTTTGAGTGTTCGAAAAATAAAATGTCAAGTTGAACTTACTTGATTGCTGTAACTCTATAATATGTTGATCTCTTTTGTGAAATATCATACAAACATAACCAATATCACTGTAATAAAATATTCTTATTATACATTATAGTTTATAGATCTGTAACATGCTATAATCATTACTTACCATCCACTAGTAACATGAGCAATTAACTTTACTTTATGACCTTGTGAATTTTCTGTCGGATATAGTTTTTCTAAATTATGACAGACAATCTTTTCTTCGTGAAACATATCTCCATCAACTTTTTGTATTTTAATTTTAAGTGTTGCATTTTTATTTGTGAAATGATAAATTTTAGAACCATCTAAAGAACGCCAGTCATGATGTTCAGTAATCCATGAAGGATATTTGCATCTGTTATGTTCTTTATCAACTATAAATAATATAAAAAATTAAAATTTTTGATCAAAACAAAAAATTTTTATATACCTTTTGTAAGTTTTATAGTTGGTGATCCTTCAGAAACAGTAGTTAAGCCATTACAAGTTGGCTCGCCTGATTGAGCGAGTAAATAAACTACTTTCCCCTGATGATGTGTTTTTTCTTCATATAAAAAACATCTAATTCAAAAAAAAATAAAAAAAATCGATACTGAATATGAAAATCAATTTTTATTATATTAATAATGACTAATAATATACATGCATATAGGAAAGACCGAGACAAGTTGATACATTTCTCAGTTTCTAATTTTTTCAATTTTTGTTTAAATTAATTACCTAATAAATATACTAAAATATTGGCTCTTCTATATGTGAATATTTGAGAAAATACATATAAAATAAATTAGAAAATTTTTATTTAATGAAATCAAAATGCATCAACTTACCCCATAGCAGGACAAGTTGATACTGCTCTGTTATTAAATATTAATACATATGTAAAATATCTTGTTATTATTCCATCACTTAATAACTATTTTTATTACTTAAAATATGTTACTTCAGTCATGTTGATTATAATATAATTATAGTTTATATTCTAAATTATTATTTAAAATTTGATAATATTTCGAGTAATTTATTTTTACATCAGGATTCCTATTTTTTTTAGTAATATGTCTTAATAAAATCATTTTATCTGTTTTATATATATTTGCATTTTGATAATGAGCCTTCTTTTGTAGTACAAGCTTTGTCAAAAATATCTTAGAATATTTCATCATAATATTCTTTACATAATTGTGAACCATTTTTCTAGAAAAAAAAGAAAAAATCTAATTAGAAATAATTGGAACAAATTGATACAACATATTTCAAAGAAGATGTATCAATATGCCTCACAGAAAATTATTACATAAAAATATCTTCATAAAAAAATATATATATAAATAAAATAAAAAAAAAGTATTTATTTTTAAATAATTTAATGTAAAGAGTAGACTAATTTGAATTATAAAATTTTATGTAATATCTCTAAACAGATTAAAAAATCGACATAAAAATTTTTTTCCATAGAAATAAAAACAATGTAATATTGACATTCTATAAACAGCAATTAAATAAAAAATATATATCTATATAAATATGAAAACTATATATATATCAATATGTATCTATAATCTAGTTGTATATATAGAATGTGCAAATAATTTTACTGTATCAATTTGTCTTGGTCTATCCTATATATAGTATATACCTATATGTTTTTTCAGCACCCGATATACTTCTTCCTTTCAACGTTCCAACAAGATATTTATTACGACCATCGTTCCATACAGCAAGACATTGTAATTCTTCCGCTAAAATATGAAAAAAATGCATATCAATAAAAATAATATAAAATATATAAAATAATATATAAAAATAATATAAAAACATACTTATTCAAGAAATTTATTTTTATAATAATAATGCATATTCAATAATCAATTTATAACAATAACTTACTGTTACTCTCACTTCGTTCAATATCCGGACAAGCCTGATATTTAAGAAGTAATTTACTTTCATCAGTGCATTTTTCTCCAAGACTAATAGGCATTGCACATTCACCAAAACCTTTATCATAGGTAAATGTAAATGATGGTCCACTGAAAGGGCAAGGTATTGGTTTAGAATTAACACGAAACATTGAATATAAAGTATCATCGGATTTAATTGTATTTGAGCACATATCATCCAAAGTGGTTTGTTCAGAATTGCACCATCCTGACAGAAAAAAGAAAATAAACTACATTTGAGAAACAAAATATCAAATTATAATACATACATTTCTTGCAAAAAAATTTGGACTAACCTTCACGAAATTGAATCACATTCTCATGTCGATCATTAACAATTATACAATAATAACAATTATCACCGCTGAAATATTATATAACAATTATATAATTTTGCTTGTATCTTGTATATTAATCTTTTTCTATCTATTTATTCTCAAAAGTATTATTATTCCAATACTTACTATACAATATAAGAATGTTCTGATCGTTCTACACACATTCTTTCACCCAAAAATGTTGCATTTACAGTAATTGATACCGGTTTTCCATATTGATACCATTCTCCAGTCCATGCAATGGGAAACTCGCATAAGCCTAAGATAATTTTTTAAGACATTATTTGTTATTTCACTTGTTTTCAATTATTTCTTTAATATCATTTTAATTGTGAATTTTTTTATAAATATTTAACTTCTTCAAAAATAAAAATGCAATTGAATCAAATAACTATTCTTGTCTATTAAATAGAAATTTGCACTTTTTAATGGTATTTGTTCTGTTATCCTAATATATTGTCGAACATATAATTTCACATATTATTATATAATAATTTATAATAATTTATAAAAAAGAAAAATAAATTGTTCTATTATATTAAATCACAAAGATAACAAGAATTAATTATTTTTCTGCAATTCAATAAAACATAATATTCTTTAAAATTTGCTTTACATTTGATTTGATACGAACAATTTTTATATATACTTACCATTTGCAAGATGTACATCACTTAGATATAATAGCAACAATATTAACATTGTTGCCATATAGCAAAGACGTTTTTCTTGATATAAAAAAAATTCTTGCATTCTGAAATAATAAAATAAATATTATAAATAGATATTATAAATAATTGAATATAGTAGATAATAAATAATCTTTGTTATTATTATTATTGCTTTCGTCATTTGCAGTCATTATAAAATAATTTAATCATTTTTGTTCAACCACAAAAAATTTTTTTTCATATATAATAAAAGTAGAATTTTAATGTATTATATAAAAGATTAAAATATCATAAAATGATAATAGTATATATACAATAAACAATGGTTTCATTTATAAAAATATATATTATCTATTTATAAATATTTATATATATATTTATTTTATAAATAAATATAATAAATATAATATTTTTAAATTGTTAATATTATTTGTATCATTCTTATTATAAAATTTCCGCAATATCACAATTTAAATACATTACTCATATACTTTTTTAAAATAAAAAAATCATAATAATGAAATAAATGTAAGGAAATGTTACAATTATTAATGATTGAAAAAAACGTATGTAAAAAATTTGACAGGAGAAAATTTCCGAGAAAAATGCATTATTTAGCAAAGTACACGTGTCTCAATTGGTTTCGTTCAGTGTTTTCTTTACCGCGAATCTTGTGCATTGTATATATTTTTTCATACCCTATTATTCGTACGATGCGCGAATAGGAATGGATCTGCGCATACCAATAATTCTAAATGTTAAATTTTTACTTCATTTATTAGTCTTATTTATTGTTTTTTAAAATTAAAAAAAATCAAATTTTTTTTATTTCTATATTCCTTTTAATTTTTATATTTTATTTCTAAAAGAATATTTTCATAACATATATTATTGTTTTTTCTATCAAAATGTGTTTAATCGAATTTGTATTAATGTTAAGATGTATATCCATCCTAATTTAATTAAATCTATTTGTCAAAACAAGATGATACAAATTTTGAATAATTAAATTTATTATTTTCTTACTTTTATTATTGATATTAGAAATACTAACCTTTTTATATTGATCATCACAAACGAAAATGATGGAAGAAACAAATAGTAAGATCTAGAAAGTATCACATAATGTTCCACAAAATTCAATTTTTAGATATAAAAATATTTTTCGAATTTGCTTCAAGCAGATTATAATATAATAATAATAAATAATTAACAATTACAAAATTTGTAACACTATATAAACAATAATTTTTAAAAAAGAAAAAAATAAAGAATGACTGCAAGAAATGAAATTTTGACTTTTTTAATTGTTAAAAGTTTTTCCTGCAACAATTAATTCAATTAATCAGCAATCAAAGAAACGCATTAAATATAATTGGATTGTCTATTAATGAAGATTTTTCTTTCACTGATTCTAGCATGGAAGAACACTTAGCACCATTATTATCACTGCAGAAATTATGAAAGCATCACATTAAGAAATAAATATTGAATGTATTTTTTATCTTCAAAATGCGATTTCTAAATTCTTTTGTCGATTTTTTTAATTCTACACAAGTAAATAAGAAAATAACATAAAATTTAAAGCATAGAACATGCTATTTATTATTCCTAATTTTTAATCAGTTTCTATTGATAAGGAAATACAATATTCACTATTGTATATTAATTTTAGTCTCTTTGTTCGTTTATTCATTTGCTCACTTTAAGAAACAATGGCGACTATAGGCAGCGAGCGGAACGCCGCTGCAACTATTCTTACGGTGCGATATAACGCTGCAGCCAGTATACATTGCTACATTTATAGTCTGCTTGCCTATATATCACAAAACCAGTGTGTAGAAAAGTATTAAATTTTTCTTTTTTAAATTATATTTTATATTTGTTTTTCTTTTTCTTTTCTTTTTTCATTTTTTATTCTTTACTTTTTTCTTTTTTTAATATTTTCCTTTTTCTTTATTTTTCATTTTGAAATTTACTATAAAGATGTTACGAAAGATTTATTATTCAATTTATATATCATATTATTCAATATATTGTATTTATTGTATATATTATTATATATCATATTATTCAATTATGTATTACTCAATACATGTAATCGTAAGCAACGAGTAAAAAAACTTGAATATCAATTTTATTTCAGTTTTATTCAGTATATATTATTATATTTTATCAAATATTATATATTAATATAATATAAAAACAATTTATAGTATTTTTAAGAAAAAAAAATAATATGTTTTTAAATTATAAATTAAAAATTAAATATCGATACAAAATAAACATATGAATTGTATCATTTTAATAGACTAGGAATTTTCGTCAAATGTTTCAATACCAACATAAGAAAAATGCATAAAAAAACTAATAACATGGAATTCTAAATATATATATTTATAGACATAGTTTCAGATATTACCTTGAAGTAGAGATAAAATCATGAAAATTAAATGAAAATTAAAAAAAAAATTTTAATTATTATTAATTATTATTAAAAATATAAATTTTATTTTGCTTTATTATATTATATCTTATATCTAATTTTTATTTTATTCTTATAATTTTAAACATTATAAATAATTTTAAATATGTTTATTAATAATATATAATATATATCTTTTAGAAATTACATAGATTTTTATTAAATATAAATTTAATTTCGAAAAAATGAAATTTTAATTGAGATGTCTATTTATAATAATCTATTTAATCTATAATTATTTCTTTATAATTTATTTTAGTTTTAAAAAAATAGTAAAAATAATATTTAGAAAAAAGTTATTTATTTTTGTAAGTAATTATTGATTTTAAAATAAAATAGTTTTAATGTTTATTTCTCATATAAGATTCAAGATTGAGATAGGATATTATGAAATATATCTTTGAGTATTACATTTTTATCATTTTTTATAATTTATCATATAGCATATTTTTGTTGCACCAACATTAATAATTAAAATTAATTATAAAATTTTAAAAATTATTCACAAAATAATATTTACAAATATGTAACTTTATGTAACAGTTTCTAACATATGTTTGATAGTCCACCATTTTGAATTATCTTTTGTCTAGTGATGTTACATTTTTCCTATTATCTTTGTTCAATTTGACTTATGAATCTATATAGATTGTGCTTATAAGTATATATGATCTAAGCATAAACTTATAAAGAAAACAATAATTTGATTTATCTCAATTCTCTAGGTAGTCTTCATATAATTTGATATTAACTGGTGCTTAGTTATAATATAATCTAAATAAGATTCTTATTATTACATTGTAGTGTAGTGATGAACATTTATTTGATTCATTGATTCATAAAAAATTCATACAAATATATAAATTGCTTCAAAAACATAATAAAAGCAAAAAAATTGGTATCATGCATTTTTATAAAAAATAAAATAGAAAATTTAATGCTTGATATAAATTCTGTTCAATTTTTTTTTGGTAAATTTTGTTTGGACAATTATTTACAAAAGGTGATCTCAATTTTATGAAATTTTGGATATGTGTAGAGGAAGAGGACGTGAGTAACATGTTCTTTGTTTAAAGCATGAAACAATTGCAATTTGAAACTTATAAAAAAATATTGTATAAGTTAGTTAATAATGTAACATAAGTTATTATGTTACATTGTTCGAATATAAATATTTAAAAATGAAATTATAAATGCATTTGTAATTGCAATTAAATTGTAATATAATTATAGTAAATTGATTAAATTAGATTTTTTAGATGTTCTGAATAGATTCCCCTGTAAATAAAAAATTGCAAATTTTGATTAAAATAATATACATACATTTTTTACATATAATTTAGCTATATTTCCGAAAAATTATAATCTAGCCTAACCATACTTTATATATGTATATAGAATTTTTAAATACTTATATATTTAAAACTTATATTCGAATAATAAATATAATATAAATATAGCTTTTTTTTTTAAATAACTTTTAAACTATGATTTTCCCATGCTTTGAATAAAATACATCTATTACTCATAATTATTTTTATAATATATAATATAAAATCTAACAAAATTTTTATAAATAATTATATACGTTTTATTTAACGTTATTATTTTTCTATATATGTTATTATTGAACAAATTGATAAAAAAATTTATTATAATACTTATTTAATCCTTTAAATATTTACACTATATAACTACAGTTCGGAAAAATAATGTTTATTTATCACAGGAGAGATATTGAGAATTGAAATTAATGAAGTGTAAATATAATATAAATATAATAAATAGAAATAAAATCGTTATTCATTTCAAATATAATATGCATCAATAGCAATATTGATATCAGTGAAACTAGTTTTTCAGAAATTAGTAATTATTTTTTAATGTTAATCAGTATTTCATTTCATTTAACTTTTTTGATATCATGTGTTATACGTATATTTACTTACAAAAATATTCAAACTTACATATGTTTAATTTTAATGATTATATATATATATATTATTTGTTTGTTAATTAAAAAAGAAATTAATTCAAACTTATTTTTTTCAATAAAGTATTTATTATACTTTACAATAAATATAACCAACTTAGTTAATTAACTTGATAATAAAATAATATTAAAAATTAAATATAAAAATTATAACTATTTTTTTGCATTGTAAAAATATTTGGACTTTTTAAAAATCTACAATAAAATAGCAAATTTTTTATAAAAATTAAGTATGATTTTTATATCTTTTTGATTTTATAATTATATTTTAAGTAATCTAAAAATTAAATATTAAAAATTATTTCTAAAAGTTAATAATATATTGTATATTTTATCCTTATTTTAGATGAATTTATTTCTTTTTTTTTTAGTGTATTTTGTTATTTTTTATCAATAGTTTGAGCATGAGAATGTTTATATAAGATTCCTCAATTAATTTAAAAATACAATGTTCTTGAATATTCTTGTGAATTAAATATGTATTTTTCTTTGGTTTATTTTGTAATTCTCAAACAATAAGTCACCTTATTTTTTATTTTATATATTCTATTATAAAATTATATGTAATAATTTTTTATAACATTATATAATATATAAAGTCTCAGAACATGAAAAATCTGTTGATTTATTATTTGAAAAATTTTTACATTATGTTACAGGAAAAATAATTATAAAAAAAAAATTTTTATATTTACAAAAATATTCATAACTCACATTTAAGTTAATGAATTCAATTAACAAATATTATATATTATGCAGTTATATGAATATCCATATGCTAATAATTGGACTATCGAATGAATAAAAGATAATAATACATACTAAAAAACATAAATATATAATAAATATAAACAACATAAGATATATAATATATTAAAATAACAAATTAAAATGAAAATAAAATATAAAATATATTGTTAATAAAAAATGATCTAATATTTTTGATATAATATCTTAACTCTTGATTATTCAAAATGTTATGATTAATTAAAAAAATATTAAATTAATTATTTTAATTATTTTATTATAAATTTTTAAAGAATCTGAATATTTTTTGACGAAAAATAGTTATTACTTCAATATTTAATTTTTCAATATTTAATATTTATAATATTTAATTTTTAATATTTTATTATCAAATTAGTTAACTAAATTAACTATTGCTTATAAATTAATTAAAATTAACTAAATTGTTTATATTTGTAAAATATAATAAATATTTTATCGAAAAGAATTCAAGAATAAATACATAAATTTATTTTCATTGTAAAATATTTTTATATATTACTTCTATATATCAGACAAAAATAAATTATTATTAGTTTACAATATATTGTTTTTAATTATTTTGAGTTGCGAGTAATCACAGTGTTTTCTTAAACAATAATAGCAGAAGAATAAACTGACTCTTTCGTAATTAATATTATAAATAATATTGTTTATAAGTATTCATTCGTTTTGCATTTTTATGAATGTATAGTTATGTATTATTTATAGTTTATTTATTAAAATTATTATAATATACGTATATTAATATCAATTTTTTCTTTTTTATTAAATAGGAATAAAACATGCATTTATGTTCATCAAAATATTTTCAAGATTGCTATAAGATAGATAAATGGAACTTTTTCATTTTTTTTTTTAATAATATAGTGTATGTGATATATGGTATTGGTTATTATTCAAATAAATTTATTTAGAATATTTTATTAATATAGATAAAAAATTATGATATATATAAAAATTATTTAAATAAATACTTATCAATATATATCTTGAGTGATAAATAAATATAATTGAAATAGATACAATTTATATTTAAAATCATTATATCAAATATTGGATCGTGTAATAGTTCTCAGTTCATATACAATATTATTAAATAAAGAATTGATATTTTTTTGAACTTCATAAAAAATCTTTATTTCTTTAACAAAAATTTTTTACAAACACAGCAAATTATTATTTATATTCTATTTATTTAATACCATATTGTTTTCTATTGATCATTTATTTGAATATGATATTGAAGTAAACTTATATATATACATATATATAAATGTATAAGACAAATTCTTCAAAATTTTGTACATGTAAAAATAGCGAATATATAGATTTTCAAGAATTTTTTCAATATCAGTTTATTATTATTGATGGTATTCAATTATAAAAATAAAAATTATGAGATTTTCCATCCATATTATTAAAATTACTTTTTCTTATTTTTATCAATTTACTTTTTTTCCAGTCTTTTTATTTCTGTTTTTTTTTAAAGTTCAAATAAAAACGATAAAAATAATAATAAAAGAATTATCGAAAAAAAAATAAAAAAATTAAAAAAAGAAAAACATTTAATAATTCTTTTTAAATGTTCTTATACATTTAGTATATATATATATATATATATATATATAACTAAGTTAAATGTACATTTTATTTCTTTTTTCTATTTAAAAAAAAATACATACAATGAAAACTTATAAAGTATATACAAATTAATACAATTCACTGTGCCAATAGAGTTTTAATAAAATTAATGCAAAAAAAATGAAATGATTAGTATCAATATGAAAAAATATTATTTTGAAACTTAAAAAGACTATCTAGGTCACAGAAAGCTTTTGAGCGCAAGTCCGTCGTGAAGCAAACATCATTTTTCGATCGACTTTATTCACTTCGTAAAATACATTCTAAGTAAGTAGTTACTTAAAAAGACAGGTTAACGAATGCAAAGCTTACAATTTATATGTATATAAATTATTAGTTACTGAAAATTTTTTTCATTACAATATATTTTTATTAAATTTAATCTCAATATATTATTATAAATACTTAATTGTTCGTGTGCATAAACATGTATTCACCGATTTTTTTTTAAAGAAATATTCTTTTTTATTCTTTATTATTATTATTCAAGTTTTAAATGAATAATCAAATAAATAAAAAGTAATGAGATGATGTATTTATTTATATTATAACAGATCATATTTTCAATCCTTTAAAATTATTTTTATTTCAAAAATAATTTAAAAAAAAATCATAAAAATAATTGATTAAAAACTTGAAATTGATATTAATAATATACAAGTAACATAATATTCATAAATATATATATAGTCATACATATTTTAAATCGGTTATCATAAATATTTTTAACTAACATAAGAATTAAAAAAAGTGGATATTATACTATTCATTGTAAAAGTAAATAACAAAAATAAATAAAATATTTTAAAAAGATGAATGTAACATTCATTTTTTTGACGCTATTGTGGTTCCAACTTGAAAAGTATTGTAAATTGACTGTAAATGTTTCGTTCATTGTTTTTTTTTTTTATTTGTACAAGTTCTACAAATAATTTTTTTATAGAAACATTCGTAGTAGATGCATCGCAATGTCTTTTTTTACTTGGAAAGGAAGCAATCGTTCCGAAAATATTGAACATGCTGGACACAACTTACAAGATGGTCTTTTTCAAATCGCATCTCAAGCTTGTCATATTTTAGTACAAGTAAGTTTAATAGAATTATATAAATCTAGAGTTTCTTTTGTTTCTATTTTTATTTTGTAAATTTATGTGCATACGCTTGTGTATATATATTTGGATATTTTTTCTTTCCTTATTTCCTTACTTTATTTATTATATTCTATTTATTAATTAATTTTTTAAATTATTTTAATTAATTAACTTGTGTACAATTTTATTAATTGATGAAATTTGATTTAAAAGGTAAACAACACGCATAATATTTCGTATGGTGGAAACAATAATGTAAGAAATATTGCATATTCCAAATGTTTAAACAGTGATGAAGATTCAACACGATTGGCAGCTTCTTCTACAAATAAAGGAACTACCACAATCAAATCTTATTCAAAATATATGAAAGATCAAAACAAAGATCAAGATGTTGTCGTTCTATTACCACATCGCAAAAACAGAACACCTCTTATTAAACATAAATTATCCGTATGTACACTTACGTAAGGCTTTTTTCCTTTTATTCCAAACATTTTTATTCTGTATGCAAAATAAAATTTTATCACAGACAGTTTCGGAAAATGCTAGATTGGAATTGAATTCAAAATATACTAGCGGCAGTGAAAATAATGGTAATCCTGCTGGTGGTAGTACGAACGGTAATAATATCGTATCCGACGATGATTTCGAATTATGGGATCATTCTGGCTTTATGTTGAGAAACGATGCAGATGATCCAATAATGAATGGAAAGTTAGTATATATTTTTATTATAAATTTCAATTTTAATAAAATATAAAGAACAATTGATAAAAAAAAGAAATGATTTATTACTTATGTCAGTATTATGTGTTATCGAAACAGATGGGGAGGTGCTCAAGGATGGTGTAAGCCAAGTTGCATTCCAATCACAGTTATATTAATTTTGATTGTGCTAGTTGTTTTATTACCATTATTAGATCATGCAGCAGACAAATATGCATTAAATGATACGGATTTAGATTTCGATTCTAGCTGCATGGAAGGCTGTAATTTATCTTTTGTAGAAACTTTACCAGTAGGCATGAATTACATCAATAACACTGTTTTCCTTGATAATACTTATGATTCCTGGAGCAAACTTATTTCATTAGCACGGCAAAAAATAGAAATAGCATCGTTTTATTGGACTATGAAAAGAGAAGATGTATATTCAGACGATACTGCAAAACAGGTAAGAAATTGAATAAAGAATAAATAAATAGAGTTTAAATTTAAAAGTTGTATTTTTTTTTCAATTATATGATATATTTCAGGGTGAAGAGATTTTTCGTTTGCTTCTCCAAGCGGGAAGAGATCGAAATATTTTGTTGAAAATAACGCAAAACATGCCATCACAAATTAGTCCGAATATTAATACAGAGGTTTTGATGAAAAAAGCACACGCTAAGGTAATTGCATTGCTTTAAAAAAAAAGAAAGATACATTCCAAAGTAAATATACACACTGTGATGTTATATTGATGTTTAATAATAAAATACATCTTGACACTAACAATTTATCTATATAAATGTTAATAAAATTTCGATAGGTTAAAAGTTTAAACTTCGCGGGATTATTCGGAGGAGGAGTACTTCACTCAAAATTATGGCTTATTGACAGAACACATCTATATGTAGGTTCCGCGAATATGGACTGGCGTTCACTTTCACAAGTAAAAGAGCTTGGTTTAACCGTTTTAAATTGCAGTTGCCTAGCAAACGATTATGCTAAGATTTTCGATGTAAGTCAGTTACATCGAAATTATTTCTTTTTTTATATGAATATATAGTACTTTTTTATATGAATATTTTGAAATTAAAACTAAAATTTTTATAATATTTTATAGATTTATTGGGCAATAGGTGAAAATAGTAAAATACCATCTATTTGGCCAAACACTTTTAATACAAAGATCAACTTAAAGAATCCAATAAACTTTACTTATATGAACAATAAATATAAAGTATTTGTCGCTGTAAGTATATTTCTATGAAAATAATACTTAATATGAAATCTAATTTTAAATAAAAGAAAAAAAAAAGAAAAAAATAATATTTGTATTATACAACACCATGTATTTTAGAGTTCACCTCCACCATTTTCGCCCAAAGGTAGAACCAATGATGTGGATGCTATTCTTTATTGTATCGAAAGAGCAGAGAAATTTATTTATATTTCTGTAATGGATTATTTCCCATTGACTGTATATACACCTAAAATAAAGTATGTATTTATCAATATAATTATTGATACTTGTTAATTTACTTATTTATATTTTATTTGTATTAATAGATATGAGTATATAAAATTGAATATATGCATGTATAATACTTTATGTAGTATACTCAGATGCAGAATTAAGGAATTAAATTTTCATCGAAAAATTGTTAATATTTAAACTATTATAATTTTATAAAAAATAATTATACAACAATCAATCTGAAATCATTTTAAAAGATGAAAATTTGTTCTACTTTTGTATTTTTGAATTTAATTTTTTCAAAGATTTCTTTTTATTATTAGTATGAAAATTGAGATTTATTTTTTTTTTCTAAAATTTTATAAATTTAAATAACTACGATTTTAAAATATTTTTGTTGAGATATGTTTTAAAACTATTTTGTATAAAATTTCTTCTTTATAGTGAGCTCTGAAAATTTAATCTACAATTTTTTTTTGTTCTTTTATTGCATTTTTAAATGAAAAGTGGATTACGGTATTGGAAACATAACTCAAAGAATATTAACGAGAAATTTGCACGATCGGATATACATCTTGTATATTATACATGTGTTTAATGTAAGTGTTTAATATATGTATGTAGTCTATACTTAATGTGTTTTATATTTATATGTATTCATGAATAAATATATAATTGAATATATGTATATATAGTACTATATTTTACTATAAATATAATTATAATATATATATATATATATATATATATATATATATATATATATTTAAATTATTATAACTTTATATGAAAAATAATCATACAACAATCTATTTAAAATTATTTTAAACTTAAATTAGATTTTAAACGAGAGCAAAATCAGAAAGGATTATATAAATATTATTCTTTTTTTATGAATATTCTAGATATCGTTCTTGTGTATTGAAATATTGCTTTTATTATTGAAGAATTTCAAATTAAAAGTAATATTCGTTTCTGTACATACAAAACACACACATGTATCTATAAATCCGATCGTATAATTTTTTCGTGATGTACATTTATTTACAAAAATATTCAAACTCTTATACGTAAATTTAATTTTAATGATCTCTTTTTGTAAATTAATATATTAATAATAAAATTAATTATAGAAACTCAAATTTGTTTCTTTTGATAGAATATTTATTCTAGTTTATAAATATGTGTATTTATATATGCATATGTTATTTTATTTAATATGATAAAATAATATTAAAAATTAAATGGAATCTTAATCATTTTTTATGTCACAAAAATATTCGGATTATACTTTAAAAATTTATAGTAAAACATGTAAAATATTAAGTCCAAATATTTGTAATGCAAATAACATTACAAGTTACGATTTTTTTTAACTTATATTAATTAAATATTAAAATTAATTAAATAATTAATTAATTAATTATTATAAAATATTATATTAATATTACCATTTTATTTTTAATATTATTTTATTTCGTTTATAGTTGTATATGCATTAATAATAAATAAGTTAGTTAAATAATTAAATTAATTAAATAATATATAAATAATATATTGTATATAAACAATATATATATACAAATATATATATATATTACAAATCTATCAAAAAAAACAAGTTTGAGCTCAAAACTAACAAAGATATAAATTATTAAATTTAAGTATGTGCTCAGTTCCAATACTTGTTTACTTAAGTAACTATACTTTGGATTATGGCCGGCAATCTAATTTTCATTTAAAGTGCGATAAAACAGTAAAAAAAAATTATAAATAGTTTTCAGAATTCGTTGTAAAGGAAAGATTTTTCTATATAAAATAATATTTAATGAATCGTAAAAAATTTTTTGAACGTTGTAGAATTCGTAAAATTTTAGAAAAAAAAAACTTCAAGATTTCGCATTGTATTTGTAATAAAAAATGAATTTAATTTTTAAAAAAATTTAATTCATATAGATTTAAAATGATTGTTGTATGATTTCTTTTTATAAAGTTATAATAGTTTAAATATCAGCAATTTTTGCATGAAAATATTTCTTTAATTTAATTTTGGACATAAGTATTTCTATATTATAAATTTAACATTTGACTCTTTATTCATATCTTTATCCATATGATACAGATATTGGCCGATAATAGACGATGCATTGAGAACTGCAGCAATCGAACGTAAAATACATATACGATTGTTAATATCATCATGGAAATATTCGAGTAAATTAGAGATTCCTTTTTTGAAATCTCTTGTGGAATTAACAGATAGTTACACAGGTGTGAAAATCGAAGTGGTCAGTTTTTGCATTTATATTTGTTTACATTTCGTATATTTCTATAGTATAATTATATTCATATTTTATACATGATATTGCATTTATATTGATTTTATTTTTCAGAAAAGATTTGTAGTTCCTACTAATCCTGATTTTGATAAAATACCATTTTCAAGAGTAAATCATAATAAATATATGGTGACTGATGCAACTGCATATATAGGTACAAGCAACTGGTCTGGCGATTATTTCATAAACACAGCAGGCAATTGTTTTTTTTTTTCTTTTTTCTTTTCTCTTATTCTATTTGAACATTTACTCATGAATAAAATATATAAAATTCGTTATTAATGCATTAGGTATAGGTACAGTATTTGAGACAATCGGCGATCAAACTTTGGACAATCTTAGGCAACAATTAGAAAATATTTTTCATCGTGATTGGAATTCCGAATATTCTTATTCTCTAAACGGAAGTTTGCCATTCGTGGAACGACAGATAAATACTATTGAAGATGACTATTATCTACCATCAGCACGCTACATATTAGCGTGATAACGTCAATGATTTCATTAACAATTATACGTGCCTAATGAAAAAAAAAATGAAAATCATTTTTCATGCTTAATATTTATAATTAGAGATGAATTTGTTAAATTTCTAGACTTTCCATTTTTGATAAATATTAAACTCTTTTTTTTTCTCTCTTCTTTATTTTTTTTTATTTTTACGCACATTTTTACGATTATCTATATTCAGCAAATATCAATTTCATGCTGACGTTTTGTTTGTTCCGTGTACATTACATACACGCAAATACAGACACATTCTTCTTCCATTCTTTTTTACCATCTCTTTTTATGCTATTTCTTTGAAAATATATACATGTGCAATCGCGTATATGTCATATATACATCTACATGTGAGCATGCTCCATCTCTCTTTTTCTTTTCTATGTATATGTCCGTCATACATAAATATATATAAACTACGAGAAACGCACATACCTGAAATCTTAAGCTTATAGGAATAATCTTACATAACGGACGTTTGTGTGCCTTGCTTTAAGTGACCTTGCAAATGTCTTCTATGAAAAATCGTTTTAATGCCAGTGCCCCATGTTCCGTCCATATATGTATAATTCTTAAAAAGATATTAAATATTGTAGCAATTAATATTTATAATTTTTTGTTTTTATACATTATTAATTAAGAAAAATTGCATGAATCTGTGACATTTATTATGTGTTAATAATATATGTTTTGCAAATATAAAATATGAAATGTATCGTAAATATGCAAATTATATTGACGTATCTGATTATAAAAAAGTAGCTTCTAGTATGTTCATATAACGCTTAAAAAGTATCCATCTTTGTGCAAATACACATAATTCCACAAGAATAGCCTGATAATCGTGACAAAAAGCAATGTTTTTTCACAGCTACGTTCGAATTTGCATGACGAATTATATGCTTGCAGAACATGTTAGTTTGCATCATGTTAATCATGTTAATTTGTTTATCTATTACGAAATATAGTTCTTTTTAAACATACAATATCATGACTCGCAATGATTCGTCGTTGGATCTTTCTTTTCTTTAACTATTTTCAAACGAATTTTTCTCATTTATTATACAAATTATTTCCATCTTTTCTAAACAAATATTTTGTTTGTATTTTTTATTTTATACATTCTTATACAAAAATATATTATTATATAGTATATATAATGTTATACATAATATACAATATACAAATATATATAGTAATTGGTCTGTGTAATTATTAATGATTAATTATATTAATTATATATTACGAAGCAATATTTCTAGTAGGAGGTTATTATTCTTTCTACAGCTGAATAAGCAGATTGTCACAGAATACGTCACATACCAGAAAAAACGTACGCGTAAGCGAATAATGGCGCGATTTACTTTTAATCGTCTCTTTTTATTTTAAACGTTAGATAAAAAATATATTATAATAAATTATATATATAATGAAAGATATGTGTTCAATATATTCAAAAAAAGATTTATGATATTATAATAAATTTATATAACAAGATATTTGTTATTTATTTGTTGAGACACATATATATATATACATATACACACACATATAAATTTTGCAATATTTGCAGAAATTATTGTTCGCTAATGAATGTTTTGTAATTAAGATATCTATTTATGAATTTAATAATTATTATTAAATTATTTTAAAACATATGAATGAAGATATACAAACTCTCATATTGATTCAAATGCTGAAATGAATATTTCAGATAATCGAAATCTTTTTTGTAAGTATCTAAGTCTCTTGTCTTTCTAGCGCTTTCTCTTCCTTTTTTCCATTATTTTTTTTTTATTTCTTAATTTCAATTTTTCAATAATAAGTATATAATATTTCTATTAATATTTTCATTTTGATTTTTTATTAAACAATTATTTATAATATCAACAAACTACATTTCTAACATTTATGGACAAATTTCATGAATGTGATAAAATGAATTTTATGAATTAAAATGTGACAAATAGAACGACTAATCTTCCGTATTATTAATATTGCAATTTTTAAAAATTTCTTTTATATATTTCTATTTTTTTTAAATTTTGAAATATTATTAATTATTAATATTATTTTTATCATTCGATTTGTTTTTAAAACAATCATTAAATCTTTTTAATAACAATTGAAGTTTGAATTAAAAATGAAAAAAATAAAAATTTATTTCCTTCGATAGAAATAAATATTAAGAAAAATTATTGCAAAAAACTTTTATTGTAAAATTTCCATAACAATATATTAATTATTAATATCAACTTGAAAAATTATTTATATTAAGAGACGTTATTTTAAGAGGATTATTATTCATAATATTTCATGTATATACTAACGAGGTATATACTAATAAAATTATACTTTTTTAATCAATATTATAAAATATCTTTTAAAAAAGATATGTTTAGAAAATACTACATAAAATAAAAGAATTTTCTATAAATAATAAAAATTACTATATATAATTAAAATAAATAAGTTCTATATATATATATATATATATATAACATATATATATTATATGTATATTATATATATATTTTATATATATATATATATAAGTAAAATTTTTAAAAGTTCGAAACTTATACATTATTTTATATAAAACAATAACAATTAATTTTTGTGTAAAAAAAGTATACACTTTAATGTAAAATGAAAATTGTATAAAAAATTGAATATAAAAATATAAAAATTAAAGTAAATAGTTTGAACAAATAAACTAAAAATTAATTTTCATGATAAATGAAGAAAATACTGACTTACAAATTAATAATGAAACACTAATATACTCTGTAATAATTTTGAAATCATTTAGTTTAAGTATATGTAAGCTTTTCTTCTTTTCTTTTTTTAAATAAGATTATTAAGAAAAATTTTTTTTATCTTCAAAATGTTCTTTTTATAACAAAATGTTCAAAAATGAAATTTCGCTTATGCATATGTGTCATCAAGGGATTAAGAAAATCTGAATTGAAATGCAAAAGTAGCTGAAATAAAATGAAATAAAAAAATATCAAAGAGAAATGAAAGGTAAAAAGCATAAGAGAAAAGAGGTAGTTGACTGGGGCCGCGTGTGATTGAACGATTAAGGAAGGGGAAGGAGAGTTAAAGGGTAAAGAGAAGGGGCAATTGATGAAACAGAGTAGAAGGAGAAGAAAAGAAAAGTAAGACTGACGATGCCAAGAGTGACAATTCTGAGGTATATCGCTTGCAAAATACTCGAGGTGGCATAAGAGAAAAATCGGTAGGTTCACGTGAGGAGAAAGTTTTCAAGGTATATCTAGTGTTTGTTTGTTCTTCTATTCATTCGATCGTTTGATTGTTTGTTTTTCATCCGTTTTTATGCTTTTTTATTTTTTTAATTTCTTGGTGTTGTTTTCTTAATATTTTGAAAGTGTGGACATTGATTTCACGAAATATCACGGATAAGGTCAGTGAAATTGTGTTATGATTTATCATATAAATTTACTATTCCTGACATTATTATAATATAAAATATATAAAATTGAATAGTATATTCAAATCGTTAGTTGGTTATAAAATTCATTTTATTAATAGAGACATAACATTTAATTAATAATCTATAATCGATACAAATCAATGTCTAATGGTAGAAATGTTTCATATAAAGTACATATGTAAAATAAAATATAAAATTGAATGAAGAATAAAATTAAAACAATTCAGTATTTAATAATAACTCAGTCCTTTTTTTTAATGATTCTAAAATATAATATAATCTTCATTTCGTATAATCATATAAAAATAATATTAAAGAAAAAAGAATGGAAAAACATATCTGTCATGATGCAAAAGGATGAAACTCTAAGTAAAATGTATATGATATTTCAATGTAAGAAGTTATTTTTCTGATTTTCGGTATCAACTTTAATTTATGTCGGAGTTGTATTTCAATCATAACTTTCTTCGTCAGACATTCACTGTGAGTTTACCGCCAGTTAAAATTCGTGTCGAGCTCAGCAGGAAGGAATCGTTTAAATGTATTATTTGTTGAAATATATGTATATGTATATTCATCGAAAAGTTACGAACAAGTTTGATAAGTAGGATATTTATTGTGACGATTCGATATAACGGTTGATTATGAGATGATCATATAGGAATTCGATAAAACTGTGACGCAGATTAATTTAACACTTTTCATATAGCAATAAAATTTTGAGCTTTGAAATTTTTCATATCAAACAGAATATTTAATAAGGAATCTTCTAAAGTTTACTTATACAACATTCACAAGTATATTATATGATATGTACATATAAATATAATTTATATAATATAATATATTATAATATAATAAAATAATTATATAATATAATATAATATAATATATATAATATATATATATATATACATATATATATAATATATATATATATTTATTTATTTATTTATTTATTTATTTATATTTACGGATATCATTATTGAGTAGTATTTCTTTGAATATAGACCTTTGCATAATCACGAAATATTTTCATTGATTCCAAGAATGATAAACAAAAATTGCATATTATTTCATAAATTATTAGTTAATTATAATTTAAAATTCTAATTCCATGAAATTTCGAATCAACTATAATAGTATCTCCTTCTGAATAACATTTTCATTTTTGTACTATTTGATTTCCATCTTTATAAAAAGGAGATTGCTAATAATGAAATATCAAAAATTGATCAACAAATGTGAAGATATATACCAAAAATTTCGAAAAATGGAATTTTTGAAAAAACGAATGAATTTTTGGGTTTTGTGATACTATTTCAATAGATAATAATTTTATTTAATAGATAAGAATTTTATATAATTTTTTAATATTTCTGAAACTAATTATTTTAACATTTACCGAGGAAATAAAAAGAATTAATGATTTAAATAGACAAAGAAAACGTTTCTAATATAACTAATTTTGCATAATAGCATCTTTAAAGATTACCTTAAAACTCTAAATTATAAAATAATAAAATATATATAATATATAATATACATTATTAATATAATTACATTACATTAAAATCATAAGAATCGAATTTGGAACGATCTTTTATAGTGAAATGATGAGGGCAAACTGCCGATTGGCAGTATGACTTTCGATTTGGATTTGGAACATGGTAAAAGACGCTGCGACCAAGTTCATGATCAACTTTCACTCCGTGACGATATATGCGGTTTCTCTCACACTAGCAACCGCGAGAGTTCGAACTGCGGTGTGGAACGAATAGTAGATTTCAGATTAACATCTTACAGTTGACGTGTAATATCACGCGTATTAATTTTCTTCTCTTTTCTGATTTGTTTTCTTTAGTTGTTTGATCATTTACTTCGAAACATCACGCAACGAACACGATGGTGGAAGTTTTGGTAGAACCGTGTGGTCAAGAAGCAATAGTATCAGATAAGAGTTGCAAAATAAACGATAGCCCAATGGAACGTTTGACTGAAAGTAATGGTTGTGATTTGATTTTGGAAAAATCTTCACTCAGTCCTATTCAGAACTTCTATAATGGACAAAGCATTTTCGTTACTGGTGGTACCGGATTTATGGGCAAAATTCTGATCGAAAAACTCCTCCGGGAATGTCCTGGAATTTCATTTATTTATATGTTAGTACGTCCGAAGAAAGGCAAAGATATGCATCAACGTATCGAAGAACTTTTTGATGATCCGGTAAAAATTTCTATTATTTTTTTTTTTCTATTTCTTTTTTCTTTTTTCATTTTTTTGCATTTTCTATCTTCTATCATCTTCATCTTTTCACATTTTTATATAGTTTGTTTACATTCTTTTATTTTTTTATTAAATTTTTCGACTAAATATTTTTCCAAGCACTG
This sequence comes from Apis florea, assembly GCF_048593485.1. NCBI lineage: Eukaryota > Metazoa > Arthropoda > Insecta > Hymenoptera > Apidae > Apis > Apis florea. Next base: position 88,886 of record NW_028256864.1, on the reverse strand, counting down.
TTTTTCTTTCCGACACTATCGATCATGATATTCGCTTTTCCTCGACACAAGATCGATTATGATCTATTTTTTTTCTTCTTCACTTATTTATCAACTATATATATACTCTATTATTTTTTTAATATCTTTTCTAACTTTGCAATTTTTTTCATAATTAATTCTTTTATAGACATAATCCATGAAGATATACATACATATATTTATATTTATAATAATCATATATATATATATATTATATATATATATATTATAACAATATATTATATCTATATGAAAATTTATAAATAAATTAACAAACTCATAATTAAAACTATAAAGATCGATCATATATAAATACTATTATTAATGATCAATTTTTTGCTTAGCTATTCAATAAATTAAAAGAAAAGCATCCAAAATTTCGATATCAAATAGTTGCGATAGCCGGAGACTGTGTTCAACCTGGTCTCGGGTTGTCTTCCGCGGACAGACAAATGATAACGCGAGAAGTTTCTATCGTTTTTCACGTTGCGGCTACGGTCAGATTTGACGAGAAAATGAAACTCGCTGTACCTATTAATGTTCGTAGTCCCAAAGAAATGATAGATCTTTGCAAGGAAATATCATATTTGAAGGTAAGTTATTTACATATGTGTAAATAACTAAATAAATATCTATATGTATAATTTATTGAAATTATAATTATATCGTAAAACAAATTTAATAATAATAAACGAAATTTTCAGTCGTTTGTTCATGTGTCGACTGCATATGCCAATTGCCCGCATGATCTTATTGAAGAAAAAATATACGAAGCACCAATGGATGCGCACAAGTTAGTAACAATCATTGATTACATGGACGATAAATTGGTTGAAGATATTACTCCGAAGTAAGAAATTTTTTTAAACAATTATATAATTTAAACAATATAATAATTGAATTCGAAATAATCAAAATTATATTCGATTTGTTCATTTTTTTTTCATTATATTTATTTATGTTATAATAATTTAATTCCTACAGATTATTAGGTGCATGGCCGAATACATACACTTTCACAAAAGCAATAGCAGAAAGTGTTATTGTAAAAGAGGCCGGCGAATTGCCTATTGGAATATTTCGACCTGCCATTGGTTAGTAATTTACAAATATAATGCTTAATATCATCCATGATTTTAAATGATTTTCTGGTCATTCCAATCGTCTTTTTAATTTGTTTCAAATTTCTTTACTCTCATAATTACTTTTTATATTTTACATATATATATACAAAATATATAAGATATATATGTCTTATTCAATCGATTTATTCAAATATGTATTCAAATTATAGATAATGTTTTAGAAAAATGTTTTAAATAAAAGTTTAATAATTCCAAAGAGTATATAATTTTACACAATTAATATTTTTACGGATAAAGAGTATATAGCATCATTTATAAACATATGCAATTCAATTTGCAGAAAAATTATTTTTTTCTTCATATTCATTTTTTATATTTAAATTCACTACATTTAGATATTTAGATATTTTGCATATAATATATAAATATATTCATAGGATATCTTTAAAGAATCAATTTTAGAGAAATAAATATAAAAGTTAATATATAAAAATATTGGTTAAAATTTATTTATTTTAAATTACAAACAATTAAGCCTATATTAGATGAAGTAAAGCGGAAATAGAATGCAATAGCTGTGTAATAAAAACAGATTCTCTTTGTCTAGCTTTATCTAACGCAATTTTAATTGTTTATAACTTAAAATTAATGAATTTCAATTGACATTTTTATATATCAACTCTTGCATTTATTTTGGCTTTTAGAATTAAACTTATAGAGTTATAAATTTATTTTATAGAATTAAATTTCTAAAAGTGTCTTATAAATATAATATTTTGTATATAATAACGAATATATATTTTGATTCATATCGTGTTTATTTTAAGTAGAAGTAAAATATAATAACATTATTGGGAAAAAAAATGATATGAAAATAGCAACATATCTATTATAAAAGTATAAAGTATAAAGAAAATATAGAGAAAGGAGGATATCGGTCAAATATAAATAGAATATAATTAATTGAGTATTGAATTTTCAGTAATATCAACATATCGTGAACCAATTCAAGGATGGATTGATAATCTATACGGACCAACGGGTGTTGCGGCTGGAGCTGGTACTGGAATTTTACGATCAATTCATTGCGATGGATCTATACAAGCCAATGTCGTTCCTGGAGATTTAGCAGTAAATGCTTTAATAGTTTCCGCTTGGGATGTAGCGGATCGTCGAAAGTGAGATATGAAATTAAAATTTTTCTATCTGATATTTGATTTCAATCTCCCATAACATTTTCCCTTTTTTCTCATGCGTGATTTATTTATTTAAATCTTTATCTACATTTACAGATCTACAATTAGTAAAAAAGAAAAAAATGATATACCGGTTTACAATTATGTTTCAAAAGATAATCCTATAACATATGATGAATTGAAAGTTTTATCTGAAAAATATGGACTTGAATTTCCCACGAGTAGAGCTATATGGTATTATAGCTTTCGAAATAACAAATACAAGATTATTCATTTGATCTATGTCTATTTATTACATTTATTGCCAGCACTTTTAATCGACACAGTCATGATCTGTTTAGGAAAACAACCTAGGTAATAAATTTTTATTTTTTCCTTTTATTTCATTTTTTTTTATTCTTTTATTCTTTTTTTTTAATTTTTTGAAAGGATGTTAAAAGTTTATAAAAAGATACATAAATTTATGAGTGTAATCAATTATTTTACTGTCAAAGAATGGAAATTTGCGAACGATAATGTTAAAGTGTTAATAAATAAACTATCAGAAGAAGATCGTGAAAATTTTGCTTGTGATATTACTCAAGTTGATTGGGATCATTACTTTCGAACGTATGTGCGAGGACTTCGTATTTATCTCATAAAAGATTCTTTAGATACTCTTCCACAAGCACGTATTAAATGGCAAAGGTAAATTTAATTAATAACCAATTTGATTTTTTTTTTAATTCTAATAATTAATAATTCCAGTTCATGATTGAATGTTTGATTTACAGATTATACTGGAGTCATCAGGTACTAAAATTAATTCTTGCATATGGCTTGTTGCGAATATGTTGGTTAATTATATCTTTTTTCTTTTGAAGTGATATATGTTAATTTGCGTATTAAATGTGTTTTATACATATATAACGAGTGCGCTCAATTACGTACATGTATTTGTATGTGCATATGTATTATTACATCAATTATAATATTTATGCATTTTTCATTCATCAAATATAAATTAAAATCAAATTTGTTTTAACTCACACTTATAATCTAAAGTGAGATTATCTTTTTGGATAATTTTAATAATTTAAATAATTTTGAAAAAATAAAAAATAAAGAAAGAAAGGAGAAAAAAATATGGGAAAAAATAATCAATTTCAATATTAATTTGTTAATTAAACAAATTTATTATTTCATTTGCATTTTTTGTATTTCTTATTTAATTTTTAAGAACATTAATTAACTTAAGATTTTAAAATAATGAGTAATAATTTTTTAATAATTTAAAATCTTCGATTTAAAAAAATGTATGAGTGTTAGAAAAATTTATATAAAGATAACTAAATAAATATAATTTGCTTCTTTTCATTTTTTTCTTTTTTTTTTTGTGATGTATTTTTATAGGACGATTTTTTGTTTACTCAAAAAACTCAATTTCATTCATTTTTTTTTTATTCAAAACTTATATTTTTACAAATTCATTTTTAATAAAAAATATATAATTTCTTTTTTCTAAAAATCAAATTAATTCGATTTATTTATTTTTTCATTATTGTTCATTGAAAACATAATTAATATGTTTAATTAACAATTCTACATTCTTGAGATTTATATTTGCATATAGACCGTTAATATATTCGTGAGAGTATATCTTTGAAAAATTGATAGCAAATATAAAAGTTGATATATAAAAATATTAGTAAAGTTAGACTTATTTATTTTATTTTTTATTTATATTTTTTAAGTTATAATTGAATATAAATAATCGAAGAAAGTTTATTGAATATAACAAAAATTTTTTTATTGATAAAAAAATTATATTGATAATTGATAAATTATATTATATTATATCACGAATAATGAATAAATAAATAAATACAATATTCAACACATTCACATTTTTTTCGAGATATGTTATTTAGATTTGATCATGTTCAGCTATGATGAATATTTTTTGTAAAGGAAAATATTGCTTAAAATTATTTTAGGAATCTCCAGTTTAGAGATGTTCCAACATTTTTGGAACCTTCTATATTAATTTTTTTGTATCATTATTTTATTTATTCATTTTATAACCTTTTAAATATTAAATATAGCAGTAATGAAAGTAAAGAAAAATATTGCTCAAAAATTATCTCAATCTCCATTTTACGGATATTTCAATATTTTTGGATATCAATGATATTTTGCATATCAATTTCGGTTTTTTTGTATCATTATTTTATTTATTCATTCTACAATCTCTTAAATATTAATAATATAATAAAATTAAAATATTAATTAAAAAATTTTATGTTTTATTTAATAAAATCGCTCAAAAGAAATATAAAATATATCTAAATAATCATATCTATAAATATAAAGTTTCAATTCATCCTCTTCTAAACTTAAAACATTATATTGATTATGAAATCAATATAATTCAATTTAAATTTGTTTAAACAAAGCGAAACAACATAATGGATATAAAGTCTCTCCTTATTTCTTACAAATTTTAATTGTTTATAGTTAATAAGTTTCAACAATATTTTTATATACAATTTTTTATGCGCAATCGACGATTTATTGGAATTAACTAACCGAATATTTCAAGAAAATACAATTAAATTTAGCTCTTTGTACTCCAGGCCTTTTTCGTTCGGGCGAACAATTCCAGACGATTTCCTACATCCGGTGAATTTCTTAGCTAACTTAAAATGATTGCACAAATTAATGTATAAAATTTTTATATTTTAATATTTTATGTATCTTTATATATAAAAAACAAAATTTATCAAATATTAAAATCTATATTGTTGTTTTGTGTGATATTTTAACAACAATGTAATTATCAAGATGCATCTTCGATTTGTCAGGGCAAGTATTATAATAAAATATCGTTTGATATCTTTCACTTTTCTTATTTTATTGAGAGCAAATCTTATAATCCCAATAATGTGCTCTCACATTCACTGTTTATAATTCTTATTTTTTATCTTCTTATATATCTTTATTTTTGTCACTATTTTCCTTCTCTCTATCATCAATTTCTTAATGAATAGAAATAATTTCGTTATTCAATAATGAAAAACTCATCTTGAACTAATATCTCAATAATGTGTTTTCACATTCACTATTTATTATTTTTATTTTTCATCTTCTCTCATTATATTTCTATTTTCCTTCTCTCTATCGTCAATTTCTTAATGAATGGAAATAATTTCGTTATTTAATAACGAAAAATCAAATTCATCTTCATTTAAACTAATTTCATTATCATATTCTATGCTTACAAAACTCAAAAACTTTGAAAATATTTCTATTGTCATGACTGTCAAATTCGGACTAACGCTGAAAATGTAATTCGATTTGCGATCACAGTCTAATTTCAGATAAAAAAATCTAACCATTTGATAGTATATTATTCTACACTTTATTATTAAGATTATATTATATATATAAAGAAAGAAAAAAAAAAAGATATAAATATAAAGATTTTAGGAATCTATTCATGAAGCGATATTTTAAAATATCAAACATAAATAAATATTATCGCCATTCGAATTGCCGCATCGATCCAAATGATACCCGAGAATCTACTATAATATATACTCTACTATATATAATCTACTATAATAATACTACTTCTAGAGTTATCGCATTGAACCGACTGGAAAATTGGAGCGCAGAGTTAAGTTTAAATATCTTTTATTATATAAATTCTTTATATATAATTATAATTAAAAACCAAAATTAATGTTAACATTTATTATTTATATTTTTCATTTTTTTATTGAAAAGAGATTATAATAAAAATGTCTTAATAATAAAAGTCTCAAAATTAGTTATTATTATTAGTCTTATTAATATAAATTTCGCATAATATAAATATTGTAAACTTTTATGAATTTCTATACTTAAAAATTCATTATTCATTATAATTTTGGACGAAATATTAAAATAAATGGACGGAAAAATGTACTTATTTAAAATATTAATATATTCGTGTAAAATATCTGGAAACCAAATAAAATTAATATACAAAAATGTTTATTGAGACTTACTTAACAAGTTATAAACAATTTGGCTTGTATAAGATAACTATAAAAGCGAAGAACGAAATTATAATATGACGAAACAAAGGAGAAAACAAAGCTATTCATTTTATTTTATATATTTGTACATTTATTATAATGTACATTTTTTTTATTTTAATTATTTATAAATTAATAAATTAATAAATTAGTCTCAATTGGCATTTTTGTATAGCAATTTTTATATTTTTTTTTATTTCTAAAATCGATTTTTCAAAAATGTCTCACGAATATATTAATAATCTGTATACATTGTGATACAAAAGCATATAATATTAATACATGATATATCAATTTTTCTTATCTTATGCTCATTTCATTATGATATTCAGTATATATATATATATATATATATATATATATATATATATATATATATATATATATATATATAAAATATATATATATATATATATATAAAATATATTCAGTTAATTTTTTTATATTAACGACATGATAAATATAAAAAAGATGAGAGTGAAAATGACAACGGAATGAAATATATGATAATAAAATTTGATAAAACTTAAAAATTATTTAATTGTTAATTTGCAGGCAGTGCCGATACTGCGCTATGTGGTGTTGTTGGACGAGAACCTGCGATAGAATGTGTAGTAGATGCATTCAATGATTGCATAGTACCGATCTAAAATAAAAATCGTCAATTATACACAATAAAAAATAAAAAATAAAGACAGTTTTAGATATCAAAAAAAAAAAAAAAATAAAAAAAAAGATAAAATTTAAATAAAAAAATTTCAACATTAAATAAAAAAAAAAACTTACTCTCAAATGAGCCAAATCTTCTAATCTTGTAAGATCACATAATTCCACATATAGAGAATAAACGATTAACCATCCGTAAATAGAAAAGCAAATGAATATTATCCATAAAATACACATTGTAATATTATAAGCAAATATCATATCATTTACTACACTATAAAATATAAAAGCAAATAATCTGAAAACAGTGAAAGCTGCAAAACTGTAAAGCCATGGTATCATTTTCCTTTCATATTCTTTTCGTAAAGCAGCTATTAACATTAAGGATGTTGCAAGTACTGCAATTCCACTAAGCGTAGAGAACAAAGCAAACACAACTAGAGTATTACGTACTGTAATAAAACATTAAATTAAAATATTACAAATAATTCATTATTTATTCTACAGTAATAGATAAAAATATTTGCATATTTTTTAAAATGGAATTTTAAAAATTAAATCAAACAATTTAAATTTTTTTGAAATGTTAAAAGAATTAGTTGAGAATGTATAAAAGAATTAAATAATATGTAAAAAAAATTTTTTAAAAATTGCTATTAATTGGAATTGTAAAGAAAAAAGATTATGATTTTTTTATTTGAATCTATATCTATATTTATAATATATTATTTATAATATATAATAAAAATTTAAAGTCATAATATATAAACATTCATAATTAGCATATTTTAAAAGCATAAATAATAGTCTATATATAAGGTACTTAGATAAATTATAAATATTTATGCTTTTAAAATATGTTGAAATAATAGTAACTTTATATATTATTAAATATTATTATAATTCATATTATAATAAATTATTATTATTATAATATATAATATATAAACATTTTTTTCATATTAGTTGCAAATAATTGATAACATTTATTACTTAAAATTAATTTGCAGAAAATGATCGCTCGATATTATACAATATAATTAGATTTATTTAAATTTATTCCAAAACAATTCTCAATTTCTATTGGATTCTCAACAATTCTTTTTCACATTTATTTATACAGATTTTGTATTATTTACAAAACTATTATCTTCTATTCCATTTAATATAATCTTGAATTAATATTCATTGATTTTTTCTTTCATTAATTTAAAGCGTTAATTAATATATATTATATTGATTTGTTATTTCAAATTGTACTTAATTTATATATTATATAATTTATATAATTTATATATGATATGATAAATTATAATTGTATAGATTCAAGAGCAATATTTGTTGTCATTTCCTAGATAATTATTTGGTATTTTATAATGTTGTGTAAGTTATATTATAAAATGTATTATAAAATGATATCAGTCATATTAAATTTTAATGAGATTGTAATTTCATTTACAATAAGTTGATTTGAAATTTCAATAAAAAATAGCAAAATTCAAAAATTCAGAAGAATAATAAATATTAATGACATATGCAATATATTTTTAATATATATGCATTTAAAAAAATAAATTTTTGTTTAGGTTTCATTTCATAATTTGTTTCTATAAAAATATGCTTTTTTATAAATATCTGCAGTCTAATTATACAAAATGTTCCAAAAATATGAAAATATTTGTATACTGAAGATTCTTGATAATTTTAAATATTTTCCTTTGGAAAAACTTTTATTATAACTTTCTTAATAAATTATTAAGAGAAAAATCATGGAAGGTGTCAGTATATATATAGTTTAGTCAAACTGCGACGATAATGTTATTTATATATTGTCGACTGAGCATAAATAAGTCTAAGCAACATATGTAAAAGAAATTTTTTTATTGAATATAACAAATATTTTTTTATTAATAAAAAGTTATATGGAATTATCTCATGAATAATGAATAAATAAACTATTTTACATTAGATTACAATTATAAATCAAAAGTCGTAAAAAATTATAATTTTCATTATACTTTTAATTATATCTATATAGGAGCATTAATCGATTTGATGAAATTTATAGTATATATATTTAATATATTTAGATTTACGAAAGTACGTTCTAAATTTTTATTATAAATTTAGATAAGAAAATTAAAAATTGTGATATTTTTTTCTGTGATTATTTTTTTTACACATTATCTAATAAACTAATCTTCTAAAAAAAAATTAAGTTTTTTAAAAATTTTTTTTTAATTCAATTTTAAAGAAATTATTCCATTTTATTGTGCAAATATTTTTGTTCATCATTGTATTAATTTTATTAAAAAAAATTATTGAAAAGATATATTTTTTTACCATGTCGATTACCCACGTAAACAAATTCATAGGATATTATATAATAACCATAATGTGTTGAACCTGGTGTAGCTTGAGAGAGACAATAAAGATCGAATATTGATGTACAAATAGTAAAGATAGCTAATGACTGAAATAAAATAAAATATCAAATGACAAAAATAAAATATCAAATAGAACCTGGATATTATTTTTAAATTGCATATTTACCAATGAAAATAATGCTGTAAACATAGCACCTCTTTGAATATCTAGTAAATAAGCATTTGTTAAAATTGGTTTTTGATACCAACATGTTTTAACGCTTCGCATTGATCGCGAAGATTTTAAATTTGCGCTGCTACGTGTAGTAACGTGAGAATATAGCGATGGTGTACCCATACTAGGAGATTTCTTTCCGTAATTCATTTGAAAATTAATATGTTTTCTTTATCTATAATTTCATATAATTTTTTTCTTAATTTTTTTTCATATATTTTGTTCCATTTGTTCAGATTAAAATTTTGAAAGTATTCCTTATTACACTGTAACAAAAGAGGTTAACACTTTGAGAATAATATATCATATTATTTCCATTTTACGATGATATAAAAAAAGATATTCTAATGATAATTTATAATAAAAATTCAAATCAATTAATTCACAAATATATACATAAAATCATACTTACCGTTTTAATAATCATCTATTATAATCATAAGCCAACGCCCGATGTTTTAAATTCTTTTAACGAAATATGTCGACAAAAGGCGAAGACATCCGAAATAAATTATATGTAATTGAAGGAAAATAATCTAAAAAAAAATGTGAATTTTTGTCGATTTTAACAAATCGAAATCTGTTAAAAAAATTGGTACATATTGGCCAAAAGTATCATATTACATTAACATTATATAATAACATATATAAATATATATAAATATTATATATATAGTATATACATAAACAATAGCATACATGACAATAAGAAAAAGTGGAAATATTATTTCATTTCTATATGATTTTTTGTAGCGACAAAATAAGAACATATTGATTTTTAACCATATATATATATATTTATATTATATATATATATTATAGACACGATTTTAATTGTCTTGAACTAAAAGATAAAAGTATATAAAAGTATAATAAAAGATAAAAGCTTATTAATTACAATTTATAAATACATATTTTATTTTATTCTATTATTTATTAATTTTTATTTTTATAAAAATTATTTATATAATTATATATATTATATCTTAAAGTGTTCATTAATGTATATTTTGGAAAAAATAATTTTGCAAAAATTAAATTTTAACTGAAATTGATATATTCAATCTGTAATTGTTTTGTTATAATTTATTTAAAAAAATAATAAGAACAATATTTAAAGAAAAATTATTTATTCATAATTGTTGATTATAAAATAAATAATTTTTATGTCATATAAGAAATAAACATGTTCAAAATCAAGAATATAATATGAAATATTATAAATATCTGTAACATAATTATGATCTTGATGAATAAAACTTTACATTCCTTTCAATTCAATTCAATTCAATTTTGGATTTAAATTGCATTAAATATCTCATTTATATATTACTATTTGTAGCATATATTTGATGCAGTATAAAATCATTAAATTTAAAAATTTTTTTTTCTTCATAAATAATATATTTTCTTCAATATCTTTGTCTTAATTCGCGAATTATATTTATAGTTTAAAAATTAAATAAATATGTATATGTACATATATATTAAATAGAATTAAAATTAAATTAAAATAAAGTAAATATTTGGATTGTAATAAATATTTGTATGAAAAATAATTTTACTTTTAAAAACTAAATCTTTTTTTTCATTTCAATGTGTATATACTATATAATATAAAAAAGTAATAAAATATATAATAAGAAATATTCAAATTATTTATTTAAAAGTATTCATTTATAAAATTAAGCTGATAACGCACATCTAAAACCAAGATTTCCAGCTGTTGTATCAGGAGTATTTTGGCTCCGTGCAGCACATCTATATCGAAAACAATAACTCTTATGACAAAGATAGGAACCACCCTTTTTTACTTTGTTTGTACCATGACTTGGTCCAGTCTGAAAATATGTTTCATATAATATAGAAACGTTGTCAAATAGTTTAAATAAAGAAAGAGAAAAAAAAAGAAGAAAAGATAGAAAAAAAAGAAAAAAAAGATTAGATATAAATAACTCTTATATACAGGATTAACAGATCCGCCTCGTGTTGTGATTTCAATTGTCCACCAATCAAATGTCCATTCCCAAACATTTCCTATCATATTATATAATCCATATTTATTTGGTGGAAATTCTCTAACAGGTGATGTACCTTCATATCCATCTTCTTTGGTATTATTATTTGGGAAATCACCTTGCCATGTATTTGCTCTGAAAATTATTTTTAGATATATATATTATTATATTTTATTTTTATTATATTTTGATTTTAATTATCAAATTTTAATATATAGTTTTATTCACCTGTATTGACCATTTGGAATTAATTTATTTCCCCATGGATATAATCTATCTGACAATCCTCCTCGACATGCAACTTCCCATTCTGCTTCAGTAGGTAATCGTTTTCCTAACCAATTGCAATAGGCAATAGCATCGTTCCATGATACATGAACAACAGGATGATCCATTCTATCTGGATTATTCAATTTTAATTGTTGCTATTTCCAATTAGGTAACAAGCAATCAAAAAGATGAATCATACTCTTAATATCTGATTCAGGACCCTCTGGATGTAGCCAATTTGCATTTTTTACTTGTAACCACCAAGGAACTTGAGCAACAACAAGCGTTACATTCTCTTGACTTTTTTGTTTTAATAGACTTCCAAATACGAATGAATCTCCGAATCTTTCTGCTTCTGTTTTATACTTAGTGACATTAACAAATTTTGCAAAATCGCGATTACTTACTTCCGTCTTATCTATGTAAAAACTATTTAAATATATTTGCTGTTTTGGTCCTTCGCCATCAGCAATAAAAATTGGATTATTTGTACCAATCGCGAAAATACCCGTCTTTATCTTAATCATGTTTTTTAAATGATTTATAGAATTCACAGATTTTTCATAAACACGAAGAATATCATTCGCTAAACAAGAATCTTGTATTTCTTTTTTATAATAATTCTTTATATTAGTTTGTCTGTCAAAACTGCAACTATTACAATGACAAGATTCTTCATTTGAATCATCTATTTCAGAGCTTTCAGCTATAGAACATGATGTTATTATATTTGTGAATATAAACAATACAATCAATTTCTTTTTTATAATTCTTATTGAATTTTTCATTTTAAAATAGATTATTAAATAAAGTTATTAAAAACTTTTTAAAATAATTTAAATTAATTAAAATATTGGTTAAGTGATTGTAAAATTATAAATATATTTTATATAAATTATAAATATTTATAATCAAATGTTTAATTAATAGTAAAATTCATTATGTGCCGAAAAATTTAAGTAATTGTAAATATATATACATAAATACATATATGATAAAAAAATTAAAATAGCAGAGATTAAAATTTTTATATAATAGAGAAAAGAATGTCACATAGAACTACATACATTAATGCAATTTGAGCATACTATGCAATGAATAGTACAATAAAATGTCACTTAATATCTTCATAATTCACATATTCACTTATATATATATATATATATTAATATGAAAATATTTCGTTGCAATATCAATTTTCAAATTCTTATCTAAAATCTTTTTTAAATAAAAAAGATATTAAAGATTATGATTTTGAACTCATTCTTTTTAATTTATAATTATTTTAATTAAATATTAACTTATAATTTGAAATTATATTTTCAAAATTATTGATAAATATTAATTAATAATAAATATAAATAATTAATAAATATTAATATATTATTTTCATTAACAAAATTCATTCAATAAATTCTTTTTTTTGATATAAAAATTAATATATTTATATATGTTTATTATTCGGTAATAATTTATTGGGAATAACTATATTCTCAATAGTTGAGAAATATTTTTCAGAGGTAACATTAATTAAAATTTGAGAAAATATAAATTTAATTTAAATTAATATCAATATTTTAAAAATTAAAAACATGAATTAAAAGGAGTATAAATACATATATATTTAAATATACATGATAAATATATGTATATGTAATTATGTGTATTCATCCATATTTTTAAAATGACACATACTGAAATATATATTTCTATATATGAATCGATTTCTAATATATCTAATACAAAATTAAATGCAGACTTTTTGCAATATTTGTATATTTTTATTGGATTATTTAAAAAAAACTAATTGAAAAAAGGTCAATAGAATGTGGTTACTATGTAATATAATCATGTTATATATATTAAGGAGCGTTTTCATGTGAAATTAAGTATTATAACTTTCATTATCATGATTTTTATGTGATATTAAATTTAATGTTATGACAAAATCATGATATTTAATATTATGATCGAAAAATCATAATTTATCATATGAAAACATATACATCTCAGATGGCATAATAATTGTATCATTTTAGTCTCTCCTCAGTTAATTTTTTTCCTTTTTATTTTATTTTTAATTATGTGATCAAATTCTATAAATTTAAAATGTGTCTGGCAACTTTGTCTTTAATAATAGTAATAGTAATAATAATTTCAAAGAATTGATAACTAAATATGGAAAAGGAAAATTAAATTTCAACTATATTTTAACTATATGTTGTATTTAGCTCAAAGAAGTAACTATTTGATGTATATTATCTATTGATGTATGCAATGGTTATGGAATACTCGACAAAATGCACGAAAATTAAATAATTTTTATTAATCACAAGATTATTTTTATTATAGATGTTTGTTGAAATGTAGTCAAAATACAAAAATATTTCATAAAAAATTTTTTTTTTAAAATCTCTCAGAATTTTTTGATGTTCATTTCTGTGTTCCAATAATAGATTCTATTCCATTTGCGAAAGATATATCAATCAATCAATCATGGATGGATATATTAACTCATCAATTTCTTTATAAATCAGTAAGAATAAAAACGTTTCATTATTACGTTCGAATGTCAAAATATAGAATATACAAGAAAAAATACATAAAAGAAATTTAAGTTGAAAAAATCAGAAGACATTCTTTATCATTTTTTTCGAAATAGCAAGTAGCAATAATACTTTAAAGCACTTAAAGGCATTTACTGAATTTTTAATTAGATAACAATGATAATTTAGTTTGGAATCTTCAATAAAGAATTTTCTGTCCATTGAATTTTAATTTTCTTTTTGTTAGTATTACTTTCGTCATGAATTAATGTATTCATTGTTATTATTATGTATTTATATATAATTAATTTGAATTTTGCCCTAAATTTACATATTAATATTGTTAATTGAAATCAAGTTCACATGAAAACAATCAATTTGAATCTAATTTTTCATATTGTTCAGGTATTAATGTTAATATTTAAAAAAATATAAGTTTTTAAATACAAATCTATATTATAATATTTTTTTAAAATCTTTTATTTTATAAAATTAAAAGTGAGAATTTTGCAAATATAATTTTCTTCTTAATATATACAAATTATATAATATAACTTATAATGTAATGAAAGTAATATATATATATAGAACATACAGAAATTTATATACAAATTTATATAACACAATTATAAACTATATTAATCTAATTTTAATATACATTAAAATTTATAAATAAATGCATAAATAATTTTTAACTGAATTCTTTAATTGAAAAATAATATAAATTTGGCAGGTATATAGTATTTATATTCTCCAAGTGGATTGGATAAAAATTCAACATAACATTATGCAATTCATAAAAATCCTAGAAATGAAAAAATTTTATGCAAATAATTTTGAAATATTGAATTATTAAATATATTCTGATATTTAAAATAAAAAATCATTTTGGATTTTATCAGAAATTTATAAATAATGAAATTTATAAAACTATATATAAAAAACATTCACAAAATTTTAGTAGCAGTTTTAGTTTCAAATTAAATATCAACCAAATGTCAATTTATGTGATCAAAATGATATCCTAAAATAAATAATAATTTTTTCTCTTTTTATAAATCTTATTATTAAATACATAGTATATATTCTGAAATATTATTTATAGAAAAATATTATGTAAGTATATATATAAATATTTCTAATTATTTTCTTCAAGAAATCGATAGTTCATCGATATCGATTTTTTGATACTTGATATTAGCTTTTCATATGTATATACACATGTATGTATAATTTAAGTACAATTTAAAACATAACCTATAGTTAAATGCCACGTATTATTTATTTGTAATCTATGTATGTAGAATGTCTCCAACATTTTTCTTTTCATCGTGACATTGGTTCATGATCAAAATAATAATTATATCATAGAACTTATGATTATTCTAATATATTAATACATATATAAGTACAATGACTTCTACGAAACAGTTCAAACTTCTGTTTTGTGCTCTCGGCATTTTTGTATGTTATTTTCATTTTGGTATGTTACAAGAAAAGATCACACGGGGACAATATGGAGATGAAAAAAATAGTGAAAAATTTACGTATATGTTTTCTTTAGTTTTCTTCCAATGTTTAATTAATTATTTATTTGCCAAGACTAGTTTATTAACAATCATGAAGCAGGACGAAGATACTACTCCAAAAACTTATTATGCGCTTTCTGCCTTAACTTATTTGCTTGCTATGGTATGTAGTAATATGGCATTACAATTTGTTAGTTATCCAACACAAGTTATTGGAAAAGCTGGCAAACCAATTCCTGTAATGATACTTGGTGTATTATTAGGAAATAAGGTATTTTTTTTTTATTATATATTATATTGCTATTCATTGCAATTCTTTTCATATTTCTTTTGATTTTATTTTAATATTTATATAAAAAAAGAATTTTCAGAATTTGTACATATATAATTTTTAATTATTATTATTATTGTTGTTGTTGTTATTGTTATTATATATTAATTTTTAGTTATTTTTCTATTAATATCTATTGTTTTTTTTAATATTTAAAATTTATATGTACTTATATTAAAAATATTATTCATAAATATTATATTATATATATATTATAAATTTGATTTGCCACAAGTTGTATATTTTATATTTCATAAAAATTTATTATATTATTTTACAGGTTTATCCAGTGAGAAAATATTTGTTTGTCTTCTTGGTAGTCATCGGAGTAGCTTTGTTTATGTATAAAGATGTCAATCCATTAAAAAAGCATTCAGAGGGACAAACAATCATTGGAGAATTATTGTTATTACTTTCATTAACAATGGATGGTTTAACTAGTGCTGTACAAGAAAGAATGAAATCTGAACATAATTCTAAATCTGGCCATATGATGTTGAATATGAATGGCTGGTCTGTAATCTTTAGTGGCATCGTCATTATAGCTTCAGGAGAACTTTTGGAATTTGTTCAATTCTTACACAAATATCCTTCTACTATATGGCACATAGCTACTTTTTCTATAGCAGGAGCATTTGGACAATATTTTATATTTCTTACTGTTGCAGAATTTGGTCCATTACCATGTTCCATTATAACTACAACTAGAAAATTCTTTACAGTTTTAGGTTCAATACTTATTTTTGGTAATAGTTTGACTTCTAAACAGTGGATGGGCACATTAATAGTATTTTCGGGATTACTCTTAGATTCTATGTATGGTAAAGATAAATCTCCTAGAAAAGATACAACGAAGTAACAAATGAATACAAGCATATTAATCAAAAGATTCTAATTTGTCAAATAATGATCTTATATCATAATGTTTGTATATATACTACATGTTGCATTATGTTGAATTATATTTTACGAACATTATAAAAATATTTTAATTTTATTTCGTTTGATATCAATATAATATATGTACTTAAGAACGAAATTTTGAAGAAAAAATCATAGATTACATATTAAAAATTACATATAAAAAAATCATATTTACATATTATATATTTTGTATGTTATATATGCATAATACATATAAGCATATGCTTGCATATATTTAGGAATATATATATATATATATATATATATATATATTTTTATTCATACATATTATATCTACATAATATTTGAGATATAACTGATGAAGAAATAGCAAGATTGCAAATATAATAAGTATTGATTAATGTTACTCCTTCATCTTCTCTAAAATTTTGTTAATTTCATTTTATAAATCAAAAAATGTGTAGTTTTGTGCTTGAATAAATTTTTTATCTTGCTATTTTATCATTATAGATTTATCATATGTAAAATTATATATGCATCTTTTTCACTCTCATATTAATTTTATTAGACAAATAATTTTATAATTTTTTATAGCATATATTTATAATAAAAAATATAAATAATATTATAATTGTTAATATGAAATAAAAAAGAAATATAATTATTCGATTTGCGAAATTTAGTTATTTTTATTTATATAATTTATATAATTAAATTTTTCTATATCATTATTATTATATAGAGTATATAAAATCAGAGTATTCAAAAATATATAAAATTAGTATGATTTACATTAAAATATATAAGTTAACAAAAAGAAATATGAAGTATGATAAAATTCTAGTAATAAAAATTTCAGATTACAATTCTAGTAATAAGAAGTTCTAGATTATTAAATGTGCAGGATTATTGAATTATATTTCTAATATAATAGAATAAAATAAATAATATGAAAAAAACAATTTTGGTTAATGTAATGTAATTTGTAAACAAAAATAAAAAAAACAGTATAATATAAATAATAAAAATATAAAAATGATATTTGAAAAGACATAATTATGATTAATATATCAAATTATTGGAATGTTATTGTTAATTGAGAGATTGTTTAATAGTCTTCTTTTAGTGAAGATATCTAATTTGTCACACAATTACTTGTAAAGAGATTTTAAAATCGGATTTCGTTATTGTTATCGACTACTGACAATATGTTGACGATGATTAAAGAGATAATAACGGCGTTTAGATGGCTGTTAGGAAGGGAGTAATCAGTTGAACGTAATATAACATAAATGCGAAGACCATTTCTCAAAAAGTAGTTTAACGTATTTTAGCAAACAATTCACATTGAGAAACAATATTTCATAGATAACGAAAGGTATATGCGAAATGATTATACAATGATTATATCCTTGAAAAGTTACACGTGTATCATTGTGCTTTTGATATCTGTTTCGATAACTTATGCGATTCTCGAAAATGGTAAGATTCAATTAATTTAATACATAATTCTTTAAAAAAAATATATATATAAATATATATATATATATCGTAGTAAAAAATATTTAAAAAAAGTTAAATAATTTTAAAGGACGTGTTCTGATATCTTTAGTTCTTTTTATGTGGATGTGTCAAGGATTTATGAAGGTCAATTTTGCTTTTTAAAAGAAATATATTTTTTAATACATTATTTGATGTAATTTAATATTTTTTATAAAAAAAAATATTAAATAGCATGTAAAAAAATTAAAAATTTAGGAGATACCGATTTGAATTTATTATATGAAAGATAAAAAAAACATGACAAGCAAATATAACCGTGTGTTTTTTATCTTTCATACAATAAGATTTTACAAAATTCAAATTGAAATATATTCTAAACTAATCATTTTTTAACAGAGATCAATATAGTTTTATAAAAAATGTCGAGCTACATCAACAAAGTTGATTTTCATAAATCTTCGATACATGCACACATAAAAACATCAAAAATAGTAGAATATACATTTTTTCAAATCATTCAACTTTTTAAATAAAACACACGCACACGCACACGCACACGCACGCACGCACGCACGCACGCACGCACGCACGCACACACACACACACACACACACACACACACACACACACACACACACACACACACACACACACACACACACACACACACACACACACACACAGACACACACAGACACACACAGAGAGAGAGAGAGAGAGAGAGAGAGAGAGAGAGAGAGAGAGAGAGAGAGAGAGAGAGAGAGAGAGAGAGAGAGAGAGAGAGAGAGAGAGAGAGAGAGAGAGAGAGAGAGAGAGAGAGAGAGAGAGAGAGAATATGTTAATATATTTGTGTAATATTTTTGATCAATTTTAGAGATTAAATTAAATATACAAGTTCAATATACTAAATATATTATAAAGTTATTTATTAAGTTATGACCAATTCAAATTTGCGTTAAATATAGACAATACACAATAATAAATGCAGATAGAATAGTATAATTTTATTTTTATAAGTTTTTAAAAGAAACTTTAATTTCATAAAACTGAATAAATAAGTTTTAACCAATATTTTTATATAGGAAGTTGCGTTTTTTGTTTAATTCCTTATTTAGAATTACTTAAAAGAATATATCTCATATAATCCTAATATATGTGCCAGAGTTTTTCTGGTCAAAATTTGTGTTTGTGTATATTTATAGTATATATATTTATAGTTATAATTATACATAAATGCGTAAAAAAAAAAGAATTAAAAATTAAGAATAAATAAAATAAAGATATATTGATTAAAAGATAATAAAAAAGAAATGAGAAATGTGACGGAAATATTTATTGCGAATAATATATATATTGGTCTTAAAATTACATTATTTTTATTTAATTAGGATATTTTGAATAAATATAAAAAAATTAAATGAAAAAGTGCATAAAAAATTATATAAAATAAAACGATAAGAATAATTAATTAATGTATTGAAAATGAAACATAATTAAAATTATGCAAAATAATTTTTTTGTATTTATTAACAGAGAATGTGAAATTTTTGAATAGATCTTATTTAATGAAGATTACATTGATTAATCTTCATAAATATCATAAATATATCATAAAATAATAAAAATATCATTTTGTTTATATAATATTTATATATAATAAATTTATATATAATATAATAACACAAGTATACTATTATATTTTCTTTATTTGTATTATTTATTTATATTTCTTTCATATTTTTTTATGATTTTTTAATAAAATATTTTATCGTTTTTTTATTCATAATTATAGTATCTTTTTTTTTATAAAATGCATATAATATTGCAATATTTTATAAAATATTCTCTATATGATGAGACTTGTCTCACTAATATAAAATAACTAATGTAAAATTGGAATAAAATCAACATTTAAACAAATTTGTTAGAACAATCAAACAAATTGATAATATGAAAGTGTATTACGTGTTTTATTCATCAAATGTTTTATGAGTTTATTCTATAATATATTTTGAATTTATTCGTCAGAAAATGCATTCATTATAATTTGGTGCATAGTTTAATAATATCAAATATTAATAATGAGGATTGTATCGAATAAGGTAAGTATATATAAGTTCCTTATTTCTATATGATGAGATCTTAATTTCGTTCTATCACATACTTCTAAGGGAAGTCTTACTTATATAGTATAAAAAACATTTAATTCATTAATTTTATAAATTCTCCCCATTTAAATGATTATCGAAATCAAAAAGATTATGTTTTTATAAAAATATTGATTGATATGTTTAAATTATTTAAATAAATCTGCAGTTGTAACTATAAATTAAAAATTTTTTGTACGTATTCACTTGTTTTTTACTATTTAATATTTTTTATAGCTTTGAGAAAGAGAAAGAAATGTTTCACTTATAGAATCGTTCCCGATTTCGGCCAATATTATTCGAGCGCATGAAGTGAATAAATCATTAATGAAAAACGAAATAATAAAACAAGCGGTGAAAGATAATGGAAAACAAAGATACTTTATAATTGAACAGAAAAAAGAAGACAAGAAGTGTACGGATCGTTCGATACATGATTTTCCTGAGGATTTGTTCACACACGAACAGCGACGTCATGGAGCAGTAGTATTACATGCTTTTCTTGGATTATATTGTTTTTTATTGACGGCATTCGTTTGCCATGATTATTTATTACCAGCCATTGATTGTATATGCACTAGTTTGAATATAAGCACCGATGTTGCTGGAGCGACATTTCTTGCAATGGCTAGTTCTTTTCCTGAATTGTTTGTGAATATTATTGGAACGTTTTTAACCGAATCAGATCTTGGTGCCGGTACAGTTGTTGGTAGTGCTGTATTCGATACCTTCGCAACTCCAGCTTGTGGAGCGTTGATGACTTTTTATGTAAGTATATTGTTTATTAAAAATATATTATATTTATATATTTGAAAATAATTGTTATGAAAATTATTATAATTATGATAATCAAAAATGAAATGGTTTGTTATATAAATGATATTAATACCTGTCATATGACTAACGCATAATATTCTTCTTATTTATAATAATCAAATATATGCATGCATGTACATATAATCAATTGAAAAATCTTCATACATTATATGTGATCTCAAATAATATAATATTAAATAAAAATTTAGTTATTCAATTTTTGATGAAATTTTGATTATATTTGAAATATAGAACAAGAATGAAATATATATTAATATAGATTAATATAGAAATATATATTAATATATTATATATAATATAATGAAACATTTTTGGAGAATTAATTTCAGAAATCAAAACGAAAGTTGATACACAAAAATATCAGTTAAAGTTTATTTATTAAGTTATAAGCAATTTAAGTTTAGAGTTAAAAATTGAGACAAAAATAGAATGCATAATGATGTAACGAAGAATATTTTTATTTCAATTTTGTTTCACTTCATTCAATACAAATTATAATTATTAAATAAATTGTATTTAAAATAATATAAAGAAGTACTAAAATTTTTCATTCTTTCAAAAAGACTTTCCACCAAAAAAAAATTATTTTATATATAATTTATTAAAAATAGAATTTTCAGATTAGGAATTTTTTTGTAAGATGATATACAAAAATTTCTATGACTGATTGTATATCCATGTATATATATCCATATATACATGAAGCATTTTTTAGCAAATACTGATGTAAATATATATATATATATATCAATATTTCATATAATCTTGTCGTCAAGGTAAAGATTTTTAGAGCACAATAAACATCTTTTTAACTATATTTAAATCGATCATATCGAATTTATTTTTTTTATTTATTATATAATCTCGTTAACGTTATATTATTTATTTGTTTCATTCAAATGTATCTCTATCCTTGATGTTATTTCTTAATTTCTAATTGATTTTTTATTTTTTTTTGATATAGGCAATACCATTAGAATGGCAAGTATTGTCACGAGATTGTATAATGTATGTGATATCTGTTGGAACATTAGTAATAATAATGTGGGATGCAAAGATTCAATGGTACGAAGCAATGATCTTGTTAATATTGTTTTGTTTTTATCTAATTTTGCTCTTTTGCGGTAAACATATTAGATTATGTTGCGACAAAATTTCTTTTAATTCCAACTCTATAAAGCGTAAGTGATATTAATATCTATATATATTTTTCAATTTTTATATCATATACTCGGTTGTTCGTTGAAAAATTTTAGAAAATAACTGTATATTAAATAATAAAAAATATTTTTTATTATTGATCATAGTATCCACTATTGATTTGAATGAAAATTTACCTCCTAATGGCTCATATAAATTGCGTCCTCAAGACAACGCAGTTGTTGTAGACCATAAAAAGAATTTGAATATCCAGAACTTAGAAAGGCAGCAGAATCGGATATATGATTCTGAAAATGTAGAAAATTTTAAGAAATCGATGAAGCGTTCAATTTTTGGTATACTGTAGTATAATTTTATATAACATTATATTATCTACATGATATTGTTTTTTAAATAGGATAAAAAATATAAATATAAAGGAAATGCATTGTATTATTATGTTTGCAGAATATTTATTTACTTGGCCAATAGAGCGAACTATTATTGAAAAATGTTGGTTCATGTTTGGTTGGCCATTAAAATTTT
Organism: Apis florea; assembly: GCF_048593485.1. NCBI lineage: Eukaryota > Metazoa > Arthropoda > Insecta > Hymenoptera > Apidae > Apis > Apis florea. Next base: position 65,504 of record NW_028256864.1, on the reverse strand, counting down.
TATTATTTATAACGATACCAGATCCTAAGATTGAACGATTGAAACATTGGTATCCGTTGACTTTTATCATGTGCATGATTTGGATTGCGATATCTTCGTATTTAGTTTCTTGGATGACAACGGTTATCGGTGATATCATAGGTATCCCTGATTCCATCATGGGTCTTACATTTCTAGCAGCTGGTGGAAATATGCCAGAAGTTGCATCAATTGTAATTTTAGCAAAACAAGGTAAGTTCTCTATTTTTCTTTTTTTCTTTTATTTTTTGCCTTTAATATATATATATATATATTTTTTTTTATATATATTTTTTATATTTTTATGAAACTCAAATAATTGAATGAATATATAAAAGATTTTGTACATAATATATAAAGATTTTTTTATGAATATATGTATGTATAGGCGACGGAAATATGGCAATGAGTAATACATTGGGAGCAAATATTCTTGACATCTTACTTTGTTTGGGTTTACCATGGATAATAAAATGTCTCATGGAAAAAAGATATGTGGAAATCGAATCAGGAGCTTTAAAATATAGTGTATTTTCGACAGTTATTTGCGTAATTATTCTTTATACAGTTATAGCATGTTTTAAATTTAAATTGAACAAAAAAGTAGGAATTATATGTTTATTTCTATATACGATATTTATAATATTTGCAATTCTTATAGAATTGAATGTTTTTTTCATTATAAATTTACCAATGTGTGATTAGTGAATTATTAATTTCTCTCATACATTTCATTCTCATATACAGTTTATGTTTACATTATGCATTTATATTTGTCTATTCTCTATGCGATTCTTAGATTTCATTATTGAACAAATTTCATAATTTTTTTCATTTTCATAAAATAAGGATTTTATTTAAAATGAAAAGAACGAAAATAAACTTGCTTTTATTTTTTAGGGATTTTAATCACTGATAACATATCGTGGCTAAATAATATTGATAATTAATGATAGATAGATAATTAATGTAGAATACTGATCATTTTCATACACTTTAAATTTTATCTTTATTAATCAATAATTCACTATATTAAATTTCTAGTAAAATAAAAAAATAATAAAACAACAATGTTATTATAAAATAACAGTTTTATATATTTTAATATATAATAGCAAAAAATAAATTATTTATTCTAAAAATTTAAAATGATATAAAAATATTCTTTTATCACAAATGGTTTTACACAGACATATACTTAAATAAAATCTTATCCTCTACTTTTATTTAGTATTTAAGTAAACTTTTTAAATATATTTTTAATAATTTATATATAATTTTTTATTTTTTAACACTGCAGCAATTTCTTTGTTATGTTAATTTAAATTTGTTATAAAAATAAATAACTAAACTTTTTTTTACTTCGTCTTCTATATATTTTTTATTTTATATGTTTTTCTTTTTTATATTTTATATTATATTTAATTATGATCTAAAGCATCTTTATTGAATTTATATCACGAGTATAGATCTCTTATCGTCTTTCATTGCAGGTTTGACATATTGTTTTTTAAATTTTTTTAATAGAACGACGTTTAAGAATTTGTATAAAGAATCGTATTGGCAAATAATAAAAATTTGACATATTTTTTATCAAAAATTAATATGTCAAATGATCTATATCTGTGTGAAATGCAATAACAATGAACAGAATTAATAGATCTCGTTTGTAGAATATAGCCTGTGATACAATGATATATAATATAATAATATAATATACATATACATATAATAAGAATATTCTAATATTTTTTGCAACAAATTATATGAGAGAGATTTGCATTGGATAAACAATGATTCATGGCATTTTGTCCGTGTTATCAAACTAAAGTAAAATAAAATTTAGATTAAAATATTAATTTTATGAAATGACTTGTATAATTTTTGGATAGAGATTTTTTGGGTCAATATAGAAAAAGATATAAAACAGAAAAAAAATAGGGAAGATTTATACATAACAATGATATTTTATTTTTATATAAAGTATTGCAAATTATACGAGTCAATGAATCATAACGAAAAAATATCGTAATAATAAAAAAATAAAGAATTGCATATAAATTATTAAAAATATATTATTAAAGTTTAAAAAATAATTGCTTAAAATTAAAAATAAACAAATTTTTTGTATTTAACTAAAACTATGTAAAACTGTCTATAATGAAAAACAAATTTTGTTTTAAGAAACTATTCTAGATTCTTAAAATAAATAACTTATTTTATTAATTATTTTCTATATTAGAAAAGTAATACTTTGTAATAATTTTAATTTGTTTTTATTTTATTATATTTTTGTTTTATTAGATGTTTAATACAATAAACTATTGACATATAATAAAGATAAAATTCAGAGTATTTGTAAATATAATAACTATAGATAAATATTTATAATTATTATAATTTTGAATGTTTTTTAAAAGAATACCAAACGCTAATGATTAATTTCGTCTTATTCCTTAATCTCATTAATCTTATAAATAGTTGATCTCATTAATTTTATTAGTTCAAAAGAAAAAATTAATTTCTGAAGGTTCAAGTAATAAGATATATTATCTTGCAGTATTTTTTTCACAGAGCAAATCCATCATCAACATTTGTATACAATATCTTTAATATTATACACATGTTAATGATAGATTTGTTATCGAAATTTCAGTGTCAAAACTAACAATTAAAAATGGATAAAGATTATCAGTTAAAAATAAAAATAAAAAAGAAAATACAAGTTAAACATAAAAGACATAAAAATGAAATGAAGAGAAAAAAGAAATGCTTAATATAAAATATATATGTCATAATATATGTCAAAATAAAGATGATCAATTTTATCTATTTGTTTTTTATCATATTATAGCACGATTGCACATCATTCAGTAATATGATACAATTTAATAAATTCTATGATATCATTATTATATCATATATAAAAAAAAAATATGATGTAGAAATGATAAAATGTATTCATGTCAGAAATAAACAAGTAAGATAACGTTTTCCGTCTAAATAAATTTAATAATATATTCAATTACTTCTTTGATGCGACGGAAAAAAATCATCACGTTCATATTTATATTTTTATACAAAATTTTAACATGTACGGTGAAACTTGTTAATATTTATCTGATAATATTAATATATAATGATATAATATATGTAAAAAAAAAAATAAAAGATATAGTATGTATAAAAAATAAATAAATTAATATTTTAATAATTATGAATTACATTAATATAAATAATATATATTTTCAATATAAAATACAATTTATTTTTATTCAAAAAATGTATTGAAAAAAATTTTTCGATATTAATTAATCAAAACAATGTATCATTAATGTACATATAATTTGTTTCGATAGATTTATAAATTGAAGAAAATAAATTCTATTTTTCCACACATGTACACATATGTGCAGTACATGTAAACTTATTATGTAACTAGCAAAATGATAATAAGAAAGGTGTAATGGAGTAATGCACAAAATAATATGTTTCTTTTATTTATAATCATTTCAAAATAATTTTCTAAATACTTAATACATTGCTTAGAATGTATAAGTTTTCGAAAAATTTTGAAAATGTTTTTTTTTATGAAAATGTGTTTTACATTCTCCTAATCGTAGCTTTATTTATTTAATGAAATATATATTATTCTGTTTATTTCGATCGTGATCGTGATCAAAGGAAAGAAAGAAGTCAGAAGGATAGAAAATACATCTAATAAATCACAAATATCAACAATTATGATAATGATTAATGACCGTTTTTGGCCCCTATAATTTTAGGGTTTTTTTGAAAATAACAATACAATTGTATTCTTAAAAAATAAAATATTTTACGAAATGTATAAAATATATATAAGATATATATGTCATTTTGAAATTTTAGCGTAAATAATAAATTTGCATATAATTATAGTATAATTGATAAAATTATATTTATATTGGATATATTTATTTGAATTGGATTTTATTATATCTTTCTTTTTATCATATATAATATATATCTATATAAAAAATATAGATAGATAGAAGACATGTTAATTTAAAAAAAAGTCACTATTCGATGAGCATTTATTCTTATTTTGTGACAATTGCTAAAAATACGCAATAAATAGATATAAATATATATATATATATATAATTTATAATATAACTCTCAATCTTATATAATGCGATTTTAAATCCAATTCGATAACATTATATACTTGACTTATACATGTATAATATACACTATTTGTTAATTAAATTTTTTTTTACTTAAATATTTTTTTAATTAAGTACTCGATTGATATATTATATCAATTTATAGATTTCATTAAGAATAGATAGAGACTTATTCGATTTAATCACATAAAATTTTATTGATCTTCAATTGTAATTGTAATTAATCAGTTTCTTGTACTTTTTTTCACTTATAATTAAAAGATAATAATTAGTTTTGAAAAAGAATAATTAAATAATTAAATAATTAAATAATTAATTATATTTAAATGAATAATATATCAATTCATAGATTGATTATATATATATATATATATTAAATTAAATAATATATAATATAATATATAATATATATATATATATATATATATATATATATATATATATATATATATATTCGAAACGAATATATCTTTTCTTAAAGACTTTCAATAAAAATATTAAATCTTATATCAATTCTTCATATGCATATTCTAGCTATCTATTTATAAGAGGTATAAATCATATCATTTAAAATAAATACATTTTGAATGAATATCAACTTTGAATATGTTCAATTCAAAGAATCATTAAATAACGAATGAACAATCTTGCTTCGGATATAAAATTGATAAAAATATTTGAGAAGAATCAATTATATAAAAGATCAATCATTCATATAAAAGATTTATCTATTTATTTCCAATTTGATAATTAAATATATCATATCATGACAATATTGCTCTTTTCCGACTTCTTTCTTTATCCTTACTCTTTTTTATTTTCTTTTCTTCATTTCTATTTATTCTTTCTTATCTAGCTTTAAATCATATTTTATCAATTATTATTAATTACACTGAGATTATTGGCGCGGAACACAATTGAGGCATTTCGTGTATTTTAACGATCGTTCGCACCATAATTATTTAATTAACAACAAAACGATCGACGTTTTGGCAGTTTAATTTCTTTTTAACGATTTGAAATTCTTGAAATTGTTGGATTTTCTGAAAAATTTGCATGACAGTTTTCTAATTATTTAATTGCCATGTTTTTGAGATCACGATAAATATATGCACGTCTGTATATGTACGTTTATTTAATGAATTTGTTTATATTATGAAGTTATTATATATAATATATTATGTTCTGATAAAAATTTGAGTGGAAAATATAAAGATTGTAATTTGCATGAAAAATCGTTAAATAATTAGCGCTAAGTAATTAGTGAAAGCTTAGCTCTACAACTTAGCTAGCGTAACTGGCATACTTATAATCATATTCGTAATGATTGGTATTCGAATTTTACCATTTTTTTTTACCGATAGTTAATCTCATAATTATTATCAACCAATCTTATCAACGAATATGCCATTATTTTGAGTGTGTATGTAATATACGTATATTTATCCTATTATAATACACACTATAGATCAAAGAATCGCTAAATGTCAACGTAATTGTAGCAGTTAATAATTACGAATATACTAAAGTATTATATATTTACAATCATTAACAATTGGAACTTTTTATTATTTCATCATTTTTATATTTTATCGGAATTTGATTAAATTTGAATTTAATTCAAATTTTATCCAAGTCATATCTTTCTCCTCATCTCTTTTTTATTTTTCAATTATCATTTATTTATTTCATTTTTTTCACACCCCCATTTTTATTTCATTATGCATTAAATATACATAAATTTTATCTTCATGAATACTTCATTTATCCAATTTATAAATGATACAATTTGAAAATGACTTTATTAATTTACGAGGTTTTACGCAGTATGTCATTAGGACGGTTTTCATTCGAAAAATCAAATGCAAAAATGACATTGCTCTAAGACATTGCATTTAAATATGTTATAAATATTCATAAAAGATAGCGGATAGTTGAACGAATCCAACGAGAATAGAATGGAAATGTTCTTATATCACACTTCTGCTACGTGTATGTAACAATCTACAAAATGTTTATTCTTTATCATTATCTTTTTTTTCGAGTATTATCACGTATTTCTTCCTACGTGAAATTTCATGTAATTTCTATGTTTATCGCTGTTCGTGCTTTCATATATCTAACTATTTATTTACATTCTTATTTAACAACTTACCTTAAGTACGCCTATTTATTTATATATTTATCCGTCTATACCACTTACCTATCCTTACATAATTTGTTCGGTAAGCTAATTAACTAGCAAAATGACTAGTTAACTAACTTGAGCCGATCTGTAATTATGAAGGACATAGCAAGAATTATTTACGTGATATTTGATAAAGGGTCGAACAAATGATTGAAAGTGAAAGGAACAATAGTGGTAAGGTTTGAATTAATACATTGAAAAATATATCAGTAATGTACAAGATCACGTGAATTTGCCGCGTTTCATTCAACTTATTCTTGTGATGTATATATTTGATTTTTTGTAACATAGATAAAATGTGTGAAAGAATAAAATAAAATAATATAAAAAATTTTTTCAAATTGAAAAAAATAATTATACTATCTTATATAGTTTCAATAAAGAATTTACAATAATTTTATCTAATTTCGAATGAACTTTGCATAGGAAATCGTGAACTTATCATTTTTTTTTAAAACTTATAATCAAATAATTTTAAATCTTTTTTTCTTGTATTTAAATTTATCTATAAGAAAATTGCAAAAAGAATAATTGTTCAGATGCATCAAGGAATGAAAATTATGTTTGGAATTTATCTTGCAAATATTTCTCGCTAATTATTTATAATTTTAATTGCAATTGCAATTGCAACTGCAATCGTATCTATAAGTATTGTCGTTGATTCATTTTTATGTGGATATAAGTACATAATATGTACATGTATTCGCGCTTAACACGTTGAGTATGGGACAACGTGCACTAATAATTAATATTTCTCTTTTTTTCATTTAAATTTATGTGACCTCTCTTGGCACAATTTTGTCATCTTCAATCCAATTTTAATCGATCCAATTTCATTCGATCAAGATCAAACTATATCTAAATATACGTAAATATATCTAACATTGTTTCATTGTATTTCGCAAAATGGTAGTTTGCCGGTTAGTTCTTTAGTCTGTTCTTGATCTTGACTATTAGCACCTTCGCTTTTTGGGCTACCTCCATCCTCTAAAGAGCCCCCACCACTTCCGTGGGGGCAAATTGATTGTCATCTGAGTGCCAATGTTGAAATCATCGGAGGTCGTGATGGTTTATTATCGAGAATTCTTTCAATTTCGTTCATTATATTAGCATTTAATTTTGGAATTAGCTGGAACGATGTAGCATTTATTGTCATAACGTTTTGCATAAAAATAATAAATAATAAAAATTCAATTTGAATTTAAGAATATATTTTATGTTTTACCTGTAAACTTTGAAGACTCTCGTATAATTGATCAATATTTGATGCACCGAGAAGAAGGCACTGAACACTTTCATTTTTTAAAGACCATGCAATAGCCAATTGTCCAAAGGAACAGCCGAGTCGTTCGGCAAGTGCACATACGTCTCGTAGTTTATCCGAATATTTTCGTGTTTCGTCATCGGCTGATTTCTCTTTCCAACCATATTCCTGCTAGAACAAGAAAAAAAGAATGTATAAGTAATATTTTTTAGACGTTATTTTTTTTAATGTCTAATGCTAGTTATGTCATATTTTTACATAATAACAAACATAAATATTATGAAAATAAATTTATTAATATTAGTAGTTTATTAGTATTAGTAATTATTTTAGAGTTTTAAAAAAATTTTTAAAAAGCTTTAAAAAAATTTTTAAAAAGCTTTAAAAAAACTTTCAAATAGTATGCTCAAAATTTCTTTAGAGTTAGTCAAAAAGATGATTTTTTTGATAAGCAAAAATTTGATTTTGATTATATTTATTTAAAATTTTGTCATTTTTTCCGTTTCAAAATATATTTTTATTATTATAAAAAGCAATTATAATGTTATAATAAATGTGTTTAATATGTGATTTTTATTTAAAAATCTTTTTATTATTTTTAAACTTTAAATAGTAATACATATATATAATGCATTCTTAATATGCAAAAATATAAACACACACACACATACACACACACACACACACACACACACACATATATATATATATATATATATATATATATAATATATATAATAAATTATATTAGTTTAAGTACGTACTTCTTTATACAAAGATTGTGTTTCGTCTTCTGTCCAACTGAATGACGAATACTTGTTCTGGAAGTAAAAAATAAACGTTGCGAGAGAGAGTCGGTGGCAATAGTCATCTTTCTACATATTCTTCCATCGCCGTTAACGTGTTGTATATGTATGTATTACCTACATATATTTATCAAACCAACAGCATTCTTGCATTGTGAATTGTCAATTTTTCTACATTATAAAAAAATTATCTTTTTGAACGTTACCTTATAGGAAGATCTTGAAAAAAAGGAGACACCACAATCTTCAGGTTTCGAGGAAACCATACCAATCGTTACCGTGGACCATGCCATCAGACCAACACCTAAGATAAATAATTTCTTTAATTAGTAATTAATTTAAATAAAAGAATCCTCACTGATTTGGATGATTTTTAGATATGTTGTATCAACATTTTGAATGAATTTTTCTTTTATATATTACCGTCGATCGATTTTTAATTTTCAAAATATTTGCAAAAAAAGATTGTTATTATTATATAATTAAATTTCTTTTATATCTATGTGTCCGCAGTTGCATGTATATAAACATGCAATAACCAGTTATTCTCTTATATTAATTTAATTATATAATTATATTACATTAATTTAAACACATGAAGTGAGTGAAAGACTAAAACAATCTATTTTTTCATGCATTATAATAAATTTAAAACATTTTAAATTAATTTAAACGAATTCGAAGAATCTATGAAAAATAAAATATAAATTTTGGATAATCGCTATTATAATGATCGAAATTCTAATGATAAATACCAAAAATAATACTGATATTCATTATAATTTCAGTCATTGTAATTTTATGAGAATTATTTTATATTTTATTTTTGCAGTTTGAAAAATGGAATGTTTAAACTTGATATAAGATATTTTAAGCCATAACTTATAATCAAATAGTTTTTTGACCGATCTACTTGTTATATATTTTGGATCCGATATTTAAAAAGATAAATAAATGGTGATCACGCACATTCAGTCACTAATGTACGTATATATATATATGAGAAAAATTCTATATAACAATCTTTATATTCTAATAATAATCTTTTTTTATAAATATCTTGAAAAAGTCAAGTGACTGTAATATACAAAAGAAAAAATTGTACAAAATTTTTTTATAATATCTAAAATTATTAAAAGATGAGGATTTCTTTATTCCGAATAATTATTATCTCTTTTAAAATTGTTATGTTAAAGCGATATATTTTCCATATATAGTAAATTTATACATTTATGGAATATCTTTGAAAAGTTGATTCTAAAAATCAAAACAAATCAAAACAAATACAAAAATTAAAGTTATTATTAATTATTTATTAAATTATAAGCAATTTATGTTTGCATCAAATGAAATGAGATATAATATAATAGAATAAATGAAAATTCTATCTCTATTACTGTGTCATCTTAATTTCGTTTCATTTAACATAAAACTTAAATTACTCAATAATTTAATAAAACCTCAATTGATATTATATATCAACTTTGTTTTGATTTTTATAATCAACATTTTTACGAATATATTAATCCTTCTACATATATGTATAATTGAATAAAATGATAAATAAACATATATTCCAATAATATATTCCAATAATTACCGATTTTATTATATAACTCTGGCATATAAAGTTCTGGTTTTTCTCTATAAAATAAATGATATTCGGCTTGTTCTACAATTGGTGTGACACAATTAAATTGTCGGCAATTCGTATAAGCTTCCATAATTTCGACTGGAGTCCAACGAGATGTTCCCCAATACATTACCCATCCTTTGCTTATTACGTAATTCATAGCACGTACTATCTCTGAAAGAAAGAAAACGTTAGAAATATTAAATTTACAATCATATTTTTAATTATTTAATAGTATTGATATTGATGTGTAATGTAGTAATTGCAACGTACCTTCCATGGGACACATTGGATCTACTTTATGAATCATTACAATATCGATATACGATAATTGTAACCTGACTAAAGATGCTTGGACTGATTCGATTATGTGTTTCCGTGATAATCCACGACCTTCCGCTCTACGATCAAGTTTTATAAATTATAAAATTTTACATAAAATATTAAATAGCATTTGTTCAATTGTTCAATAATTTGACAAACTGACAAACATTTTTCAGTTTTAATAGATTAATCTTTTTGCATTTTATATATATATATATATATATATATATATATATATATATATATATATATATAATATAATATACATATTTAAATGTAATAATTTTCTTAAAATTTTTTACATAATATATTTATGATATATTTTTAAAGAACTAATTTTAAAGATTAAAATAAATAAAAAAGTTGATATGCAAAAATGTTGCTTATTTATTAAATTATTGAACAATTATATAACGTTAGATGAAGCAAACTAGAAACAGACCAAATTAATTCGATATAAACAGTACAAAAATAGAGCTATATCATTCTATTTTCTTGTTTCATCTAATATAAATTTAAATTACTCATAACTTAATAAATAATTATTTTTATTTTTATTTCTATTGTATTTGTTTTAATTTCTAAAATTGATCCTCGAATGATATTCGATAACATATTAACACTTTTTACATATCTATAACTTCAGTAATAATTTGACCGATACTTACTTCGTATTCCAATATATTTTAGTGGTAACAACGTAACTTGAACGATTCCAAGCACGACGTAATAAAATTCGTCCAAATTGAATTTCTGCTCTATGACCGCTATGGGCTTCGCTCAAATCGAACACATTTATTCCACTTTCGTAAGCTAGGGCAACTACAGCTTCTGCTGTTTCTTCATTACTGCAACCTCCCATGCCAAAAGTTGTCCATGTACCTAAAGATATAAAGTAATTTTATTCATTCAACCGTTTTCAGTTGCCGCATATGATTTAATTTTTCATTTCTAACAATTATTTTAATATTTCCATGTTTTTATACACCGTTTTCATACAAGATTCAAAAATAGATTTTAAATCATTACACATACCTACTTACCTCTTAGTTTTTATTATCATTATTATATAATCCATGAATATGCTTAACTACAAAATCATAATTTATTATCTCTCGTATATAATAATCAACTTTTTCTTATTTCTTTCATTCCTTTCTTTCCTTCATTACTCACCTAAGAAATCCATTCTTGAATTTTATATATTTATAAAACATTTGTTTATAACAATTTGTTGTATCAATGTTATCTTAAATTAAAGCTTCAAATAGCATTTTTTATTGCATCTTCTATATACAATTTTAATAAGCAGTTTCGGATATAATAACAATAACAACAACGATGACAACAAAAATAACAATAAATATAAATATGCATATCGTTATATTCGTTTTTTTGACTACATATAGTATACATTTTTATTTATTTTTTATTCATTGCATAAATTTGATTAATATCTATTCAACGAATCAAGACATTATATATAATTATAAATAAAAATATGTATATGTATCTATATACATATAGGTTACATTTATTAATTAGCATGAATTGCCACTATTATTGGTTCCAGTATAGAATTTGTCATTTCATAAAATGAATCAAATCATTATAGTTGATTTTTTATTTATTTCTTGCTTTTTATATACTTATTATGTTATTTTTTATTATTTTTATTATATATTTATATTTTTATTTACAATAAATAATCTGATAATAATAATGATAATAATAATAATACATAAAAATTTCTGTAATAATTATAATCGTTTGAAAAGTTCATAATATATTCTTATTCTACTTATTCACGTGCATTTGTTTAAAACAGCTGATTTGTTGAATAGATTTTAGAAGAACATACTTACATAAAAAGCTTGTATGTTTACATTAACAGATGATAAGGTTCCATCAATAAATTCCAATGTGAAAAAGAAAAAAAAAACAAAAAAAATAAAGATATAAACAATATAGAAATAGTAAAAAGTTAAAAGCGTCGAAAAATTGCTGATGGATCATAGAAAAGCATAATTTTCATTTTATTCTAAAGCATAAAAAAAATATTGTTAACATATTATTGGCAAGATACTACTTAAGAAAAAGATATACTTTAAAGCATACATTAAGAATAAAATAAATGGGTAATCGCGATTCTGATCGTTTCTACGAAAGTGGAGGAAAACATTCAGCGTACCTAATCCAACATTGGAAACACGTAGACCGCTTTTGCCCAAGTTGCGGTAGCGAATACCTGGCGAAGGATGCTGTAAGCGTTGCGCTTGTGCGGCAATGCAGTTAGTCAGTAGCTGTTCCTTCGTTCCAGCGGTATTACTGCAGTGTATACCAGAATCCACAGTACCACCACCGCCACCGCCACCGCCACCGCCACCACCACCGGCACCACCGCCTCCGCCGTTGAATTCTTCCATGCAATCTAGACTCGCTATAGGTGCACGGCAGCTGCGCGTATAAAATATATGGAGTATTAATAGAACAGGATCGATCGAATACTCGATACAACCATGTAAACATTTAAACGTTCATAGCAAGTCATTTTATGAAATTTTTATCATTCATCTATAATACGTTTAAATCAAAAATTCATAGATCATAAACATTTTTCCTTTTCATTATATACTTATATATATGATCGCTACGAATTGATTTTATATTATTTATTGGTTTTCCCATCGAGAATACAATTTCGAAAGAAAGTTTTATTATAACGAAGTAAAATTTTTAGATTCGAAAATAAAATATAATATATAATATTTACTATTATCATTATTCTCACTGTACATATGCATGCGCGTGTATACATGTATGTTGAAATATAAAAGCAAATAGATAAATAATTTTGACTGTAAAAATAAATATTCATTAATTTAATAATTCATTAATTGTCAATAATGGTCAATTATTAATTGTTAATGATTAATTGAGATTATTAATTTGTATTGGTTTAATTATTAATATTATTAATAATATTTGTCTCTTATGTTTCATGACCTTTTAAATCAATTAAAATATCAATTGTTATATTTTTAATGATCACGACAATGATTAATCTGTTTTATAATTTTATGATTGATTTGTGATATCGATACATGCGATATGCATACATATATATATATATATATATACATATATATATATATTATAAAATATGCATATTACACGCTAATAGAGAGAAAAAATTAATGCGACAAAGAAACAAGAACGAAAACGAATAATAAATAAATAGATAATAATCTTTACATAACTATATATATATATATATATATATATATATATATATATATATACGTTATCGATCAAGAATTCACTCACCGATAAATAGTAGGTAGCGGATAGTAGTCATCGTCCTCCATGCTACTATTTGTATTCGCATTGTTATTCGTATCATTTCCTGCCGTGGATGCATTGCCAAGGTTACATAACATTAAACGAGACATTTCTTTATATCTTCAATAAATTTGTATACGCATACACACGTATACATACGATGTAAACGGAAATTTTTTGAAGAGAATAAAAATTGCAAAAAGACGCGAAGATGAAAGGTTTAATTGAAAATGATTTAATCAAATAAGTTTCGATTCAATTCGAATCCGATTTCGCTTATTTTTTCGAATTCGAAGACAAATGTTAAATATCATTTCATAAATTCTATATTCATATTTGTTAACAAATCAATAAAATTCGTGAATCATTTCCTGATTCTAATTCTAATCTTAATTGTTCGGCGATCAAAAGTTTATTTTCAGAAAGAAAAGTTTTCTCACACAATTGATAAAACTTAAATATTAAAAAGATGGAATTATTGATATATGTTGAAAAGCATTATTATATCACTGAACTGAATAGAATGGAACATTGAGCGATTCAGTTCGACGAGACAATCTGTATTTTCAAATTACGATATATATATGTACACATATATATATATATATATATATATCGTATCGTATATATATATCGCATTTATCGTGCGTTATGTAGGCACTAGTTTTTCTTTACTTAAAATATTTAGGCACCACAGTAAAGAACATAAGTATATAGATATTGTTCGCGATTAATTTCATACGTGATATTACAACATTTTGTAAAATGTCTTTCCGGTTCGATCACAATGTTGGTCAAACACTATAACACAATGAATATTTTGTTTTAAAAGATAGACGTCGTTACCTAAAAACGAACGATGGTCGATATGAGTATCGATATGTGGTACAATTGCTGGTGTGAGAGAGATAGGGCACAATAATTATTAACCCCAAATTGGATATTAACAATGTCACTAAAAATCCATTTATAGATTATTCTCTGGTCCAACTGGTAACTTTGAAAATCCAACAGATATAATTTTATAGAAGGAAATTTAGCAATCTTAATCTTAGTTCTTATAATAGTGTTATTTTAAATTCTGGTTCCATTTTTTCTCTTTTTTTTTTTTATTTCTGTTTAGAATTCCAATTCCAACTTTTTATCACTCTTAAAATTCAAATCTTGATTTGATATCGATTTAATTATTTATCCGATTTGTAGTTATGAAATATATGACAATTTCAAATCAATTCTCATTGCTATTCGCAATATAAGTATAAATATTTTTCATAAAAATATTCGATGCGAATAATTATCTTTGTGATCCTTCGTTTTAATTGTTGTTTCAAATCGTACTTGCCTTTTACGATGTGTCTATCAAAATACCATTTTCTTAACGATTGATCTTGCGTAACAATTTATGAAGATATAGATGACACATTTCTTGAAGAATAATAAAAAGAGAAAAATGTCAAAAAAATAAAAACACCGAAACGTAGAACAAAAAAATTTGTGAAAATATTAGGATCTTATTGTAGAGACGGCGAGTGTTATGCCTCCTACGTGGTAAGCAACACTGCACAACTTCGATATACTGCGACTCCCTCCTTTACAGCAGCTACGAGCTACGAGCGTGCGTGCCTTTGCGTCTGTTTCGCTACGGGCATCTTCGAGACTATAATGCGCGCGTGCGCGCTCGTGTACCGATTGCGCATCGTAGCCTGTGCATCACGCCACGTTATCCCTACCGTTCTTCCTCGATTTCTAACAGGGGGTTGCGGTTGTTTTCAGAGCGCATGACGTTACCGTCGTCGCATTCAATGCATTCAGCGCATTCGCCGCATTTGCCGCATCGAGCCTCTCTTGGAATTATATCTCTTACTCGCTTACTATTTATCCCATATCTCACTCATTGTTTAATTTTTTATTATATTTTTATTCATTTTTTCCGACTTTAGTTTTTCCGACCGCGTAGAATATAATTGTTTTTTTATTATCTTTCTTTTTATTTGTTTTTGCTTATAAATTTGTTTATTCATTCAAAATGTTTCATCAATAAATTCTTATCTAATATAAATATATTTTAATCATCTTATGTTTTAGTTATGTAAATATATATAATATACAACAAATTTGTTTCTAAAACTTTACTAAATATATAACATACAAATGTATAGAAATATATAACAAATCTAAATATATATAAAATATATATTTAAAATTCATGAATGTTAATGATATAAGGATTTATTGTTAGAAATTGTAACAATAATCATTTTGCGACAACACCGCATTGCGGATTTAGCGTGGTGACGTGCAACTGACCCCTTCCTGAACAGTCACGTTGTTCGACCTATCAACCTAATATGCACTCGACTTATTGTCGTTTAAAATAAGAAGATATCAAAGATTCATTTCTTAATATATTCATTCTTTGTTATGTTTGTTTGACACATGTGCATACTTAAATAAATATAAGATAAGGAACATTAATGTATTGCAAAAATTTATTAAATCCCCATGCTATAAAGATTTTGATTATTTTCTATATATTTATTATATTAAAACATGTCGAAATGCTAAGATAAGCAAATGTATATTTAAAATTTATCTGTGTTTTATTCGAAACAATAAAAATGCTCTTCAATCTTATTAAATTATTTCAATTTTTCAAAAACAGAAGGCGATTATTTATTTACTTACTTATCAAAATTTACTTACTTATCACAACGTGTTCCGACGTGTTTCTGTTCCTTGCTGAAACGAATCTGCGCCGCATAACAGTCGTGTACTTTTCTCAATTCACAAATCAACTCCTTCATTGAAATCGTGCCAAAGATTTCAGAAATATTGATTACAATTTCCACCTATATATAACCATATTGCAATTGTATAATTTTTCAATTATCAATAGGATTTTCGAGTTATTGACATTTTTTCAATAAAAATCGCTATAGGATTCAAGCGAAATAATCGATTTTTTTTTTAATAACTTATTACAGTACTTTATTAAACATGTTAAGTTCTTAGAGATTACCTAAATATACATCCTGTGGCGAATTTCAGTACACGTCAATTTTATTTTATCAAACAACCTTGATATCAGTTTCGATATATAATTATCAAAACTTTCGTAATTTCCTTATTCCGATAATCAATTATCATGATATTTCGTAACGATAACCGATTATCGAAATTTTATTTAATCACTCGTACTTAATAACATACGTATCTATATTTAATGTTTGATGTACATATGTGTTGTATTCTCGAAATAAAATGTAAAAGCGGCAGTCTTTTCTACGCTATCGTATATCGTATCGCATATGTATATTTACATATAATGTTTAGTATACAATATATTTAATATATACATATTATATTTTTATTGACATATTATTCTTTGTTTCTCATATTTTATTATATTTTTTTATAAATTTAAATTTTTTTTATCGAAATTTAAGATAAAATTATAATCTTATTTTATTTAATAATAATATTATAATAATATTTATTAATATATTATTATTATATTATAATTTTATTTTTTCTAAATCCATTTATATATTAATACTTTCCATTGTTATGAACATGTGAATATGTCTTACTCTTCGAAATATGTACGCATAAATGACAAACTTTTATTTATTTATTTACCAAAAAATAAAATTTCTTTCTTTCCTTTTTTTCATTTACATTTCCTAATCACGTTAAAAATTGATATTGTTCACAATAAATCAAATATTTAGACGATAGCGCAAGAGAAAGAGTTTGAGAGATGAAGATGATTAAAATGCTTGTTATATTTTGATCGCAATGAAAAAAAACGGATAAAATATACGAAAACCGAATGATAATGATCATGAATAGAAAACGAAAGAAAAACGAAAAAAAAGTTTCAAAAAGGACAAAAAATTGATGGAAATGAAATTATGAATTTACAAGATAAAAGATATGTATAGTTGGTTACCGATTATAAAGAAAAGAATATGATATGGAATAACGAAGCCTCGAAGTAAAAGGCTGTCTCCTTGAGAAATGAGACGAGAGAAGAAATAGTTTTATATAATGTAAAACAGCATTCTTCAATTCACAATGTTGTTCGTAAGTTCAAGAGAACATACGAAGGTCAACTAAACACTGTATCAAATATCATTAAGCAAGTCTACTTTTGATTTCAGATCATTTGACCGTCCTCTGGCACGTGGGTAAATTTACCCTGAAGAATACATTGAGTTCTATCAACGAGGCTAATATGAGGAACACAGCATACATACATAAACAAGCTCGGCCAACTTTTCTATCGAGCTGAAACTTATTTGAAGCAAAAGCAATGTAAAGTAACATTAATGTCGACAACAATGATATAGCACTGTATTCAAGCCCACCAGAATTTATACTGATATAATGTTTTCCTGGTTGTGTTGGTGAAAATGAAGATTTGATTAGCCATGGTAGACCCAAACACAACAATATATCGAAAGTGTTCGATCCTATCGAGTTGCTAATACCCATTGAACCATGTCCTGAAACAAAATAAATGGAAAAAATTTAATGTAAGAAGTTTCTGTAAGCTATTTCTATATTTTTTTTTAATATTATTATAGAATATGATGAATTATCTTTTTCTCATATTCGCATATTATTTTACCTTGTTTTGCTACTATTACACTTGATACAGCCTCTGGCACGCTAGTACCAGCAGCGAGAAAAGTAATACCCATAACGGAATCTGGTATTTTCAAAGTGTCTCCTGAAATGAAAATTATGATTTTTTCTTTTTTTTCTAGCTTTCCTTTAAGCCAATTCAAAAAAATTAATTTTTTTTTTTTTTTTACTTGGTATCACTTTTTTTATTACCAATTATAGTGATCATCCATGCTACTACATAACTTAAGGATCCAATCCAAATAATGCACATAAGGAATGTTATTGGAAACCAATTTTTAAATCGTGGTTTTTCGCAATCTGGTATTGTACACATAAAAATTAAATGAATCGGCCAAGTCATAATCCATGCTGTTTTTCTTATCCATCCAGCTCTTGCTGGCCATACCAATAATTCGTATTCATAATCTGAAACAATATAAAAAAATGTAATTATTTTATTTTATTTTTTTTTCTTATTTTTGATTTCTTTTACTTTTCTTTTGTATTCTTTCTAACCTTCCCTTTCCTTTTCTTTTTCCTTCTTATCCTATCATTCATCATCTCATCAAGATACAATATTGAAAAAATTTAAATATTATATGAAACAATTATTATTTTGTTTAAATTAGGAAATAGTAAATTTTTACAGCTATAAATTTTTATTATACTTACTAGGATCAGGATTTTCTTCTTGTGTTTTTGTACCTCCATTTTGTAATGGTACATCTATATGTTCGACTTGTTCACCGGTCGTTTGTAATTTATCAGATCTTGCCATGTGAATTTCTGTGCTGTCTTCTAGAAGGATTAGCACGTTATATTATATATTAAATTTTATTGAAATGAAAAAAATGAAAGAAAAATTGTAATTCGATAAAATATCTTTCTTAAATAGATTAATATTTATAATTTGCAATTATACATTATACATATAAATATTTCAGATAAATATATATATATATATATATATTTATATTATATATTATATATCATATATGTATTATATAGGATGTAATATATATTGTGTATATATATATATATATAAGTGTTAATATATTTGTAGAATACTTTTGAAGAATCGATTTTAGAGATAAAAATAAGCATAAAAGATGTTATATAAAATGTCAATTAAAGTTTATTTATTAAGTTATAAATAATTTAAGTTTGTATTAGATGAAAGCAAAGTAAATCGAGACGAAAATATAAGAGATAGAATTGTATCATTCCATCTTGTATTATCTAACGAAAATTTTAATTGCTTAATAACTTAATAAATAAATTTTAATCGATATTTTTATTAACTTTTGTATTTGTTTTGATCTTTAATCAATTTTTAATTCTTTTCACGAATATTAATATCTTATATATACATTCTGTATATATATAACTACAACATATATATATATATATACAAATAACATATATATTATATATATATGAATTTATATTTATAAAATATATGTATACATGTATATGCGTATACATATATTAAAATAAAATAATTGTAAGATTAAAACATTATTAATAATACCATTCTCTATTAATACTTAAATCTACTTGAAAAAAATATTCATCATTTAAAATTTATTTGCTTTATTGTTAAAAACAATGTAACTCTTACCTGTCGCATGTCGATGGTCATCCGATAAGGATCGGTCAGCGTTATGTGTACGAAATCGTGTGCATCGCTGGAATGATTTATCCCAATACATAACAGCGATGTATACGATGTACAATAATACTAGCGTTAACGCTTCGTACCATTCTACTCGCTCATCGTGTATAATACATATTAAAATAGCAACTGTAACACCATAGGCAAGACAATCTCTGCTAACTGGCCACCAGTCTAAAGGAACTACCTGTATATATTTAATTAATATATACAATATCTATAATTTTAGTTATAATATAATATATAACATATATATGCTATATTAATATTAAATTTATCTTAAATAAATAATAAAATTTCATAGAATGATTTGTTATTGTTCAAATTGTTAGGAACTTACCATACCAGCACCAATACCGCAACAAGCCGGCACTGCGAGAATATTGAATACAGCCGAGCCTACTATTGTTCCGACACCGATGTCACCTTCGGTGATAAATGTACCGATTGCGTTTACGAACAGTTCCGGTGCCGATGTTGCTGCAGCCATAAAAGTAGCACCTGCTACGTCCTTGGACATCGAAAGTGCTGAAATTGAAATTTCAAAGCATTAAGTAGCATTGAAAAATTTGAATTGTTTATTTGCTATTTCTTTAATTAATAAACTGCTTAAATTGAATAGCAATTGTTCTTACCGTGACATATCTTTTCTACGGCGGGAACAAAAAACTTGTCGCAAACTACTGCTAACGCGATAAACAGGTAAAGCGAAACGATTACGTGTACTACGACAGCTCCTCCTTGCCTTTGCTTCTCATCGAAAAGATCGTGTGGAAAGTCTTCTATTGCTGCAGGTGTACAATTTGTACCTAAAATAGAAAAAATTTTTAACATTTATATATATATATATATATATATATATATATATATATATATATATATATATAACATATATCGTTAAAACAATTAATTAAATGAATAGCGAATTTAAAAAATAAGTATCTAATTTCAATCAATCAAAATCATTCAATCCAATTAAATAATTCACCATGAATTACCATTTATTATTATTATTTTTTATTTTTCTTAGTTTCTGTTATATCTCATAAATTTTTGTTTTACTTTTATTTATCTTTTTTCTTTTTTGTATCGAAGAAGGAGAATATAAAATATCGCAAGAAAGAGAAGGATGGTGGATAGAATTCTTGCATGTCACATATTTTATTTTTAAGATTATCTATTATATTTCGCTTGACTTCCGTTTAATTACTTAATAAATTTTTGTCATTCAAGAAAACGTTTTGGACGCTTTATTGCAATATTAAAATATCAAATAAAATTTAAAAATTATTCGATATTGTTTATATTCTATCAGTATACAATTTTGGTCAAATCTATTACATAAGTTTCAAAGATTTTGCATATTTTGTATACATATAACACGCTTGGATACAACGTCAAACACTCGCTCTGTTCTGTAATTACGAATTTATATAATTGATTGCATTCGCTCTAATAAAGTCATAAAGATCATAAATATAATCAGTCCATCGACCTTCATTGTTTTTTTTATTGAATTTTTATTTCTTAAAAAATTTTTACTCTGAGTAATTGAAATTACTATGATGTAACGACTATGATAATAATTGTATATAACAAAAATAAACAATTGTCATGTTTATTGAATACAAAATCTATTGTATATATAGTGAAATAAATATACATATGTAATTTTATATCATTGTAAATTATTTTTATAAATCTTCGATTCCTTTTTTAATTTTCATCTTATTTTAATTAATTTCGAAACGAGATAATAAATTTAAATAAATAAATAAAATAAAAAATAATACGATGTATTTTATAATGTAATTATATATATATAATAATAGAATACATACCATCTTACACACTTTTCTATTGTTATGTTTTATAATATTGAAATATAATTAAAATAGAATTAATAAAAATATATAGGATTCAAATAATCGTTCATGTCAAAATTTATCAAGAGGTATTTCTTGGTTATACAAAGAATTCAATGAAAATCATTTTCATGCATACTTAAAAGTATCTAAAGCAACATATATATATATATATATATATATATATATATATATATATATATATATATATATATATATATATATGCAAAAATGTGTAAACTTAAATACATGCAAATACATGTGTGTGCAAAATTATAGAGATTATATGTAGATTTTGCATGGATTCTATTAATTATACAAGATTTTTAGATAATATGTAATTATAATATGTAATAATATGTAGTTAATAAAGCGATTGAAAAAATGGAATATATGAATATAAACATGATTTGTATTTTTACTGATAATAATAAAAAAATCATTTAATACATAAATGAACCAATAAACATTGTATTATGTTCAAATTAGTAATAAATATTTTATCAAAATCTTTTATTTTAAATTGTAAGAAATTTGTTATATTTAAATTGTAAGAATTTTTTTAAAATTCCATGTTTTCATTAAATTTTTTCTTTTAAGAGATATTAATATCAATTGCTCGCTAATCGTTGTTAACTAAAGTCATTGTAAATGCATTCTTTTGATAGATTTCATATATTGAAACTTGTATATACTCAAAAGTCATACAAAAGACAATATTAGATATCAAGATATTTATATAATAATCTTTTTAAAACAAAAACTGTCAAGTTATACATTATTGTTTCTTCAATTGTATTGATTTTTATTACCTTTATTAATTTATTAAATTAAGTTAAAAATAATATAAAAATTAATGTATAGTTATATCTATCATAATCATTAGAAATCAGATTTAATTCGAAAAATGATATTCCATAATTGGTGTATATACATGAAAGACCTTGTTTCTTCACCTTCGTTCTTAGATCTTAGTAATTCTTCTCCTATGACTTCTTACAGCCGATGTAATGAAGAAAATGATGCACGTATTGGTGTCTTGTACAGGTTACACAGCTGTATAGTTGATGTGACTTCCTACCGATTAAGCAACCTAAAGAAGTTAAATTGCTCTCATTCAAGTTGGCAGAGGAGATGCCATTCATGTCTAATGTACGTCGTATAAACTAGATATAACGTGGCTTGACCATTCGGTGTCGAACCATTTTGTCTCGTTGGAAACAAACGATGATCATCGACTCGATCATCGATCATTAAATGTTGATTCTCAATCAACAATCTTTTGATTTTTTTTTAATAGAATATACTTTTTTTTAAAAAATATTAAAATTTTGTTATATATTGTGTGTTTTTATTATCAATAAAGTCTATCATATATGATGCCGTTTTTAGCGTTAATAGCGTTTTTAATTTATCTTTCTTTGCCTTTCTGTAATTAATGTTTTTTTTTATTTATTATTTATTCAATATTATATATGCATTTTTATTTCTTCATTTTTGACATATATTTCTTTCAATGTATTTATTTATTATGAATCGTTTAAAGAGAGGAAAAAGAATTTTTATTACAAAAATTTTAACGAATTCCAAGTAGATTTAAAATTTCTTGAATTCTGAATTTTAGAGCATCATGAATAACATCGCTCATTTTTAGAATTCGTTTCTTTATTCATTTCCTCTTGGATATGCTCTTAAAAATTGTAATGCTAACATTATACATGATCGAATGTATTTTAAAAAACATATTTAAATATAAAATCATATTTAAGTGAAAAAATAATAACAATTGATGAAAATACAAAAATCAAATTAAAGTAAAGAACGAATCATGCAAATATTACATATATTCATGTTAAAGCAAATTATGATACAATTATGACATAAATAAATCAAATTTTTTAATGTATCATTAGAAGACACTTAAAGAAATGATTTATTAAGTTATTGTATGAAAGAATTTTAAAAAATTTATATTTTTATATACACATATATAAAAATGCAATATTGCAATATAAAAAAACGCCATGCAATATAAAAAATGAAATATAAAATTAAAGTTAAATGAATAAAAATAATAGAAAGTAAAGAGCACTAAAAAGAGTTAAAGAAAAGAATATAAGAAAAAAAAAGAAAGAGAAAGAGAAAAAGAAAGCAGGGATGGGCAAAGAACAAGATTACTCGCCAATTAAATTGCTTTGTAAATTTTTGAATATGTCTATGGCATGTCACGATTCTCTTATCAAAATAATGATCACAAAAGAAAAATAATGAATATAATTTAATTTATAAGAATAAATATTTTACTTTACGCGATATTATGCTTTGATAAATCTTCTATATAAAATTATTTTCAATCAACATATGTTGCTCTGTTTTTACTTCTTTATAATAATCATTAAAAACTAAATCACAAGTATTATTGCACAATATGCAACACCGCACGACACATCTGTAGATAGAAAAATTAATTTAATTTAAAATGCACTCTTTGCAATATTTCTCTAGCTTTCTTTCTTGCATTTTCATTCGTTTCCTTCCTGTTTTCTTTCTTCTTCTCTGCCTCATTTTCCACCCCATACTTATCCTCTTTCATTTCGCTTTTCCTTATGATGCATATTCTTCTACTCTTTCCTCTGTTGTTATTGCTGCTGCTAATGCTGATGCTAACCATCCTGTTGTCCCTCCTCCTTCTTTTTCTCCTCCTTCTCCTCGTCTTCCTCCACCTTCTCCTGCTCCTTCTCTTCCTACGACTCCTCCACCTTGTTCGATACTTTAATTTCAATTCTTTAATATTATTCCATTCTATTTTTCACCATCAATGAAGCACAACCCATCACTCTAATTACCTTTATATCGATCAAATTTGTCGTATCATAAAAAAACATTTTTTTTGCAATAATATTCAAAATATATTTTAACGAACCTCCTCCTAAGTCAGACGTATCCATGTTGTCAATCCCGTTGTCACACATATACTACATTAACAACTACTCCGAAGTCCGGCAGCGTTTGTTAGAATCGCCCCTCCCTCTAACTCTTCTCATCTCTCGCGCATCGCGCCCGCTGAATCGTGCCGCGGTCAAAATGCGAAATTGTCATTACACTAATCGTCGTTATAGCTTCCTTGAAAATTGAACGTCGTATCGTATATGTTATATTCTATTCCGACACAATCAACTATTTTGCTTTACTTAATTTTTTCAATTTTCTTTTCAATTATTTTAACAGCCATCAATTTCTTTTTATTTGGTTATTTTCAAAGAAACATATAATGATATAATAAATAATATTTACAAATGTTATCATAAGATATATAACGTGATAAATAAAGGAAATAATAAATTATAGAAATAGAAAAAAAAATTACAAATTAATTTATAATTGAAAGAAATAACTATGTTGTGAAATAAATAATTTAAAAAAATAATAGATATTATTATTTTTATATATAATTATTATTTCTATATATAAAATAAAATTAATAATGAAAAATTATAAATAAATTTGTTATATTATATTAATTATAATTTGATTTAAAATTATATAGTTTAATCGAAGGAAATATGTGTGCATGCATATGTGTGTGTGAAAGAAAAAGAGAAAAAGAAGAGAAAGAAATAATTCTTGTTCCATTTTTCAAAGATGGAATATTATTTTAATATTGAAATATATATAAGTAAAGTAAATGTAGTTTTACTTTTGCATATAATAATTATATATTATAAAATAAATGATAATGAAAATAATATATATAAAGTTTATAATATTAAAATAGAATAGACATAATCAATATATTATGAATAAATAGATATTTAATTAATAGATAATTAGAGATTTCCAATAAAAGGAACATTCCTATTGTTGGATTATCAGTAAAGGGATGTCTTTATAAGCTCTATATAATATCTTATCTGTGTAAAGTTGAAACCGATAATGCTAGTAAACGAAAAACATCGATGCGATTTGACTTAGCGAATCAAAATTAGTATCATACGGAACGGCAAATCACATCTTTGACTCGATCACTAAAGGAAAATTTTTCTAATTAATTAATTAAAAAAACGATTTTAAAATGGTAAAAAAACACAGACAAATGATAGGTTACAAAATATATTACATGATTATTATTCCTACAATGTATTTGATTTTCATAAATATTTTATCAATATTTTTTCTAAATAATACAACAAGTGCGAGTAATCCTACGGATATACGTAAGTTTTGTTTTCTTAATTTCTCATCTTTTTAATTTTTTTCCTTTTTTCCCTTCTTTTATATGTTTTATATATAGGAAATATATTATATCATTTGTCATTGCATTTGTTACTTTAATTAAATTTCTCCCGCATTGCTATAACGATTAGCTATCCTCTTACAAAGTAAATGAACGTCTAATAACAAAGATAGGTAATAAAGAGCAATTATGTAGACATTCAATGATTACAATGTGTGCATGTATATATATGGATTCATGCGGTTACGTTACACGAAAAAGATGGAGGTGATATAGAGATACTAAAATTCAGAATGAATCATTACGTAATATGTTCATATATATATATAAAGTAAATATTATGTACTATATTATATATAATATTTATATATAATATATATTATGTGTGTGTGTGTGTGTGTGTGTGTGTGTGTGTGTGTGTGTGTGTGTGTGTATCATAAAATAGATGATACTAATACAATAATATATAAATAATATATCTTGTAGAATTTTTAGAGAAATTTATATATTATTTAATCAAAAGATAATATGATTTAAACATTCTATTCAAATATTTCATTTGTTCTTTTATTTTTATTTAAATATATTCTATTTGTATCAAAAAGTATCATTATATTTTTTTTTAAATAATTTACATTCCATTATTATAAATTTAAATCATATTATATATTATTTATTATTGTAGAAAGATATATATACTATTTTTTTTTAAGAATTTCGAAAATTATTACAAATTGGATTAACTACTATTGAATCTGGAAAAAACAGAACAGATAATTGTACTCCTCCAGCGATCAAAGAATTTCCATCTGATGGCCTTACCAGAGAACAAAGACAATTGGGATTTATATTGATACATTTTATAATAGCAATTTATATGTTTCTGTTACTTGCTATTGTTTGTGATGACTTTTTTGTGCCATCAATTAAAAAAATTTGTGATAGTAAGTTATACATAATTTTCATTAAAAAAAAAAGAAAAAATGAAATTTTTTTAATTTTAATTCTCAAAATAGAAGAAAAATTATAAAAGAAATATTTTTAAAATCATTATATATATTTGATTTTTTAGAGATTAACGTTTCAGAAGATGTCGCAGGAGCGACAATTATGGCAACAGCTAGTTCTAGTCCAGAATTATTCATTAATATTGTAGGTACTTTTATTACAGAGGGAGATTTAGGTGTTGGTACGATTGTTGGTTCTGCGGTTTTCAATATATTAGCGGTACCTGCATGTTGTGGTTTATTTGCAAATCAGGTACAATTCTTTTTTATTTATTAATAAATAAAATGCTATTAATTATATATGAAAAATTATATAAAAAAAATATATATATAAGGAATGAAAAAAATAAAAGGAACAATTAAAGTAAATTTCTTTATAGATATTGAATTTAGAAGCATGGCCTGTAACGCGAGATACTATTGCATATGCAATCACTGTTCTTTTATTAATTTTGACTTTACAAGATGGTCGTATTGAATGGTACGAAGCATTGATTCTTGTTCTCTCATATTTTTTATATATTTTAGGTAAGTTTATGATATATATTATTAAATTGATCCTCTATCACTATATTATTTTTTATTATTTTTTTTATCAATAAGTAAAAGTAGTAGAAGAATGTGCTTAAAATTCAAATAGTTTTAAGATTCTAATATCGAATGATATAAACTTTTTTCTAAAATATATAATATATATAATTTAATATAATAATTTAATTTAAAGAAAACATTTATATATGTATTATATGTATATATATTATATATTATAAAAAAAATATATATTATATTCTATTATTATTATATTTAATATTATATATATTTATAAATATTTTTGCGTAGATTATTTATTTTTCTAGCTCTATTATATGTGAATTTTTATCGTTTCAGTAATGTGTTTCGATCGTAATATACATCAATTTATTCGATATGCAACAAGAACAAAAAAAAAGTATAAGAATCTTTCTGAAAAAACTCCTTTATTTTCTAATGGTATTATTTACATTGATTAATTTTTTACTCAATTCTATAAATTATATGTAATTGATTTTTGTTTATAAAAATATTATTCATTTATTCTTTCAGATATTAAAAATACAGATATTAATTTATTAGAATCGAGTGAAGAAGATGAATCGCGTAAGTAATATGGATTATATGAAAAACATATAGTGTAGTATACATAGTATACATATAATTATAAAATACAGTAAGATATTGTTTTTGTTTTCTAGTTGAAATTGTAAATATGACGAATTGGCCAAAATCGAAATGTGAACGAATTTGGTGGTTGATTACTTGGCCTATAAATTTTGTGCTTCTTATTACGATTCCCGATTGCAGAAGAAGCACATTAAAATCTTGGTATCCCCTTACTTTTATTATGTGCATAATATGGATAGCATCTACTTCATACATAGTTGGATGGGTCATTACTGTAATTGGTATGCATAATAATTTTTATTAAACAATTTCATCTATTTAATTGGTAGATTTTATTTATAATAAATATTTATAATTAGTTATAAAAAATATAATAATATGAGTTATATAATATAAACATGTATAATAAATGCACAAATACAATATAACAAATATATAATTAAATGATATTATGTGATAATAAATATTATTTTAGGCGATACATTTAGAATTCCCGATTCTATAATGGGATTAACTTTTCTTGCGGCAGGAATGAGTGTACCGGAGGCTGTGTCGAGTGTTATTGTTGCGAATCAAGGTAATTTAATTTTTTTTACGTGTTGACTTTTTGATATAGTATTAATATGAGACATTGATTAAAATCAATTTCTATTTGAACAAACTATTTTTATTCGGAAACAATTGATGATCTTTCATTATCATTTATTATAATCATTAAATCGATCAAAAAATAGTAACTATCGAATAAAAATCGTGATAATACTAATATGCCAAGTTACGATAATACATCAAACGATATTTAGGATCTGGTCAAATTTGTTTCATTTTTTCATACATAGATAACTAATATTATTTGTATAATATTATTGTATTTGTAATATGTTAACACTTTTATACATGTATATTTATAATTAAAGTAAAATTTCATGATATTTCTAATTAATAATTTTTTTTTTTATTCTAATTTCTATTTTATTTTTCAATATTTTTGAATCAAAATGTATCTTTTATAAATTTAGTAATTGACATATAATTCTTTTAATTTTAGGACATGGAGCTATGGGCATCAGTAATTCAATTGGTTCGAATGTGTTCGACGTGTTACTTTGTCTTGGATTACCTTGGTTTTTAAAAGCAGCACTTTTTTCGAAAGAACCTGGCAATTATTATGTAACGATTAATTCTCAAGGACTAATATATAGCTCCATATCGTTATTTTCTACTCTTACCGTTCTTTATTTATCTCTTTTAGTTGGCAAATTTAAATTAACACGATCCGTTGGAATAATTTGTCTTACTATGTATATGATTTTCTTAATATTCGCTTCTATCTTGGAACTTAATATATTCTTCATGGTTAATTTACCTATATGTATTGATTGATACTTTAACAATTTATGACTTGTTATATTGTTATTAGATTTTAATATAAAGATAGAATTCTTTTCTTTAATTCTTTTGTTATTTGCTGATGCACTTATCGCATATTTGAATTGTTCAATTATGAATTTAATATCAATTCTATGATGAATGTGCTATACTCATTGCAAATAATTTTTTTTCTTTTACAATATATTATTCTATATATATAGTTGTATGAATGTATGTAAGTATTTGTGTGTGTGCGCGCGTGTGTGTGTGTGTGAATATCAATGAATTTAAATATATTTGTAAAATTTGAGAATTGAATCTATGTATATTTTTTGAAATATATATATATATATAAAATTGATAAACTTAATAATTCATTTACATTGTTTTTACATTTTATTAAAATATGAAAGAAAGTACATTTATTTTTATAGTCTTTCTATTTTTTATATTCTTTTATTTTCCAATTATTTGCATATTAGTTAGTTATTATTAATGTACTTTATTATGAAGTAAGTTCTAATGCAAATATGAGAATGAAAGAATATGTCAGAAAATAAGATATATATTTTCAATCACTTTTACATATAAAACAAATTATTCTATTTGTTGTTGCTTGTTCTATATTATGTTCATTTTATAAAAATTAATGGACATATTTTAATAAAAAAATATATATATATATATATATATATATATATATATATATACACATATATTATGTATATATGTATACAATATATTATAAATAATCAAGCTAAAATATTTTAGAGTTGACCACAATTGGTAATCATAATTTTTTGATAAGTTTTTCCAGTTTGAGAACCATAACTTTCAATTTTTTTTACTATACCCATACCATCCACTACAGAACCAAAAACTACATGTTTATTATCCAACCAAGTAGTCTTTACAGTAGTTAAAAAAAATTGTGAACCATTGGTATTAGGTCCAGAATTTGCCATGGACAATATGCCAGGACCAATGTGTTTTAATTCAAAATTTTCATCTTCAAATTTTTCTCCATAAATTGATTTTCCTCCTGTGCCATTATGATTAGTAAAGTCTCCACCTTGACACATAAATTTAGGAATTACTCGGTGGAAGATACTTCCTTTATATCCAAAACCTTTTTCTCCCGTACAAAGAGCCCGAAAATTTTCTGCTGTTTTTGGAACTATATCTGTTCGTAATTCCATTATGATACGACCTAATGATTTATCATCAGCTGATATATCAAAATATACACGAGGTAATCCCATATTTGCAAAAATCACTTTAATTTCACTTTAGTATTCACGAATAAAAGATAATGAACAATATTAAATATACATATGTTTCTTTAATTAAATTTATATGTAATATTAAATTTCTAAATTTTTTTATTCTATGCTTATGTTATTAAAGATGCATAAAAGATAACTCAACTTAATAAAATTATTGAACAAAAATAATTAGGTTACTTCATTCCATTTAAAAAAGTATAAGAATAAAATATAATCGATACGCCATCTATATTATTATGCTATATCAAATTAAACATGAACTATTTGTATTTATGATATGTAACTAAGTTAATATATTTATTTATATATATATGTATATATTACATATTATTTCGAGATTATATTATCTATCTATCTATCTATCTATCTATCTATCTATCTATATATATATATATAGACTCTATATCTTCGAAATATTGAAATATTGAATCATTGATTGTTGACTTTTCATTGAAAAATTAAAAATTTTTGAATAGAATATGTTATCAATATCCAGTAACTTATTTTAATTAATTTTAATTTTATTTTTTGATTAATTTTAATCAAATTTCATACATTATCTATATATAATGCATAAAATGATTTAATTTATATATATTATATATTGTACATATTATATTTTAATATTTAATGCAAATATATATAAGAAATTAATATTAAAAACAGATTTTGAATAATAAAAATATTTTATAAATTTATGACCATAATATATAAATTATATTTTTTAAATATTTTATATTATTCTTTATTTATTTTTTTAATTTGAATAAAATAAATTAATAAATAGAATTATTTTTAATATCTTATCATAATAAATTATATAGAATCGATGAAAATCAAAAATAATTTATTATTAATGCAAAAATTATTTATTCTTAGTAGGATAAAATATCCTAGATGGCGGTTGACTCTATATCTTCGAAATAATGAATCGTTGATCGTTGACTTTCTATATTTGTTTGAAAAATTTGTGACAGTAAAGTGTGTTGTCGACGCCCAGTTACTTGTGAGTGTTTTAGTCAAATTTCGTGTATATTTTCTCTTTTTTTAAATGTAATTTATATTTTAATATGGATTAAATCGTGAAACATGTCACTGAATATATTTGATCATACATTTGAATAATAATTTATCGAAATAAAAGTCGATAGATTTGATAAAATACCAAAAATGGCGATCTGAAAAACAATTATTTCATCACAGATCTATCTTTGTAATTATGTTGAAAATTGAAAATTGACGATCGTTATTCTTTTCATTTGTTGTATAAATATTTTTTTTTATTTGTGTGGCAAATGTACCCTTTGGAATTCAAAATATATTTTCACTTATTTAATAAAATATACGTTGAAGAACATAATTGGACATGACGGGATATAATGAGACATGATAAAAAATGATAAAATTTAATTATATTGAATTAAATCAAATATTATAAAACATAACTTTATATTGTTAATTGATTTAATATTTTTAATTGATTATTAATATTTATATAAGAAAGTTTCTTATGTATAAAATACATGTATATGTTTAGTAACATGTTATACTTTTTTTTTGCACAGGAATATTTTAAGAAAATAGAAAAAATGCAAACTATTAAATGCGTTGTAGTTGGAGATGGTGCAGTAGGTAAAACATGTTTGTTGATTTCATATACTACCAATAAGTTTCCATCCGAATATGTTCCAACAGTATTCGACAATTATGCTGTAACTGTTATGATTGGTGGTGAACCATATACTTTAGGATTATTTGATACAGCTGGTAAGTATCATATATTTATTAAATTTATAATTTATTAGACTAGAAAAAAAAAGTCATTTATAAAAATAAATATACATATTGATAGATACTGTTAAAAATAAAATCATATAAAATTTATTTTATTGAATGAAATAATTTCTTTTTAATCAGAATTTACATTTCTCTATTTATTCCTTTAGAAGATTTTATTAATTATTGAGAGAGTCTTGAATAATCTTAAATATATGTTTATTATATAATCATTTATTATATTTACATATTTTATGGTCTTTATATTATATTATCTTGATTTTTATATATATATATATATTATATTAAACATTAATAATTCATTTAAAGGTCAGGAAGATTATGACCGATTACGTCCTTTGAGTTATCCTCAAACTGACGTATTTCTTGTTTGTTTTTCGGTTGTATCTCCATCATCTTTTGAAAATGTTAAGGAAAAAGTATGTATATATATTTATTAACTCTATTTACAAAAATGATTTTTTAACTCAAAAATTTTTTATCAGTGGGTTCCAGAAATAACTCATCATTGCCAAAAGACTCCATTTTTGCTAGTTGGTACTCAGATTGATTTGAGAGATGATGCAGCAACTATTGAAAAACTTGCAAAAAATAAACAAAAGCCTATATCGGCTGAACAAGGTGAAAAACTCGCCAAGGAACTTAAAGCAGTAAAATATGTGGAATGTAGTGCTCTTACACAAGTATGGTTCTGTTTGTGATCTCGAAAAATACTATATTCTTTATAGTTATTTTTTAAATGTTTCTTTAACATGAGTAATATTGTTTTTTTATTTTTTTAGAAAGGTTTAAAAAACGTATTTGACGAAGCAATTCTAGCAGCATTAGAACCTCCAGAACCAGTTAGGAGAAGACGATGTATTGTTTTGTAGAAAGCTTTTAACATCGTTTTTAAAATCTATTAGCGCTGTTCGAACAATGACTGTGTGAGTTTGTCATACGGTGCATACGAAAATACTTCGACTAACGATAGTTCGTCTAATTATTGGTACGATCTATCTTTCGTTTTCATCTCATTCGATTCGCAAAAACAAAAAATAAAAACAAGCATTTTATATATAAAAGATATGCACACATTATATACACGTACATTACGTGTTTACATGTGCACGTGTACATATATGCATATGTATAAATCTATCAATACAAAATATATATATATGCTCGCATGCGTGCTTTCACACTTATGCATACATACATTTATCCGTTTGTGAAGATACTCATGGAAGAAATATGATCGATGATTGATTTCTGTTTAATCAATCTAAAGCAGCGAGCGAACATTGATGCTTTTTGGCTATAACGCGAAAGAAAAATTGTAATAATCGTCAACTGTGAACATCTATACAAATTTCGTATCAAAAATACTTGTAAAACATTCTTCTATTTAATATGTAAGACGTTTTTATTGATAAATTAGTAGTGTGAATTTTTTAATAAATCAGTTTAAAAAAAAAGACTAAAATAGAAATGTGTGTACATTTTTTATAAATTTTTGTCTTTTATTGTTACATTGTTTTTAAATTATATTATTTTTGTTGCATTTAAAAAATTAAATAAAATAGAATTTTTTATAAACTTTATAAATAAATTTTACAAATGATAGCAATGTAAATAATCTTTTTTTATAAAAAAAATCAAATGATAAAAATATTAAAAAATCTTACATCATTTTCTCGATATTATGCGTTTTAGTTTATAAATGAAAAAGAATTTTTTATTTTAAAATCAATTTCATTTTTCAATTTTTTGTTTCAAAAATAGGAAATACAGGTAAGTTATCAATAAACATAGTGAATAATGTTCATTTTTTATAATATTTATATATATTATATTTAAACTGAGAAAATTTGAATTTTTCATTTAATAATAATATAAAAAAAATAATATAAAAAAAATTTTCACATTTTATTTATTTTTTAAATGATTAGAGTTTTAAGATAAGTATATTCCTTTTAATTTAATTACAATATTTAATAAGTATTTTTTGATTTTTTTAGAATAATAAAACTTCAAACTTCAATATGGTTAAATATTTATTTACATGAATTTTTTCATGATAATATGGAGTAATTAAGTAAATTATAATATATGTAAAATTTATTTCTAAGACTTGTGTGTATCATAAAAGTTTAGTATTTAACTTTAGATTAAAATTTATTGCATTCAAATTCGAATATTATTTTATTTTCTATTATATTATATTGATACTTTATTTTTAGATTATTTATGATTATATTTTATGATTTATTACATTGATACGTGTATATCTAAATGATTTATGCTAAAATTTGTTCTTGACAAAAGTCTACTAAATTTTATAAAACAAGATATATTTTTTTATACTTTACTTTCAATAATTCATGAAAAATATTACAAAAAAATATGGTGTTACACATATATCGTAAATACTTACATTTTTTTTGAATTTTATAAATAGTATATATGAAATGTTTTACACGAAAATATTGTTTTAATAATTATTCATTTTTTATTTTATGTTTAAACATTGTATTTTTATTATAATACAAAGAATATGAAATACATAAATTAGTTCTAAAAGCAAAATGCTACTTATTATTTTTATTATTATTTATTATTTTTAATAATGATTAATTCTGTGATTTTTTTTTCTCTAAATAAATTAATGATCTGCAAATCATAGAAATTGATATTTAAAAATATTTTATAAAGTTAAATTGATATCGTTCATGAAATTTGTGGTCATCTGAAGTTTCTATCATCTAATCATATAATAATAATACATATAATACTGATATTTTTGAACAAAAAAACAAAGCAATGTAATATTGCATTTTATATATATTATATACATATTATATACATACACACACTATATATATATGTTATATATATACATATACACATATATATATAATACACGCACGCACACACACACATACGTATATATTGACGTTAACTTAAATCTAATGTTTTTATTTTTACATGTTTCACATCTTTCTTTCTTTTTTTTTTTTTAACTATAAAATTTTTAATTTATTTATTTCTCAATTCCACTGCAAAAATTAATTTCAATCTATTGAAAATAATTTGTATCAGCTGTACTTACATCTGCACATCAAAATTGTGAAGACATCCTTTGGTTTATTTGATATCCCTGTAAGTATATCATCGTGACTAGAATCCATTATAATGTATTTAGAATCTTGCCATATGATAAGTGGCAAACAATTTTTTAAAATTATACAGATTTTGAGTGCATTTTTTCTCTATAATTTATTCTATAATTAATTAATTCGATTCGATTCGTATTCAATTCGAAAAAGGGCAGTTTATCTATTTGCGTGTCTTAATAAAAATGCAAATATTTTTATCATCGCTTATTGTTGTTTTATATGAACAAAAATGGATGAATTCGTTCCCTTTGCTTAAGAGAAATAAGTAGTAAACCTCTATTTTGATATTTATTTATATGTTTTAAGTATGTGTAATAAGAATAATAAATTCATTATTATTTGAAATATTCAAATAATGATTGCATTATATGATTCTTTGTATTGTGACTTATGGTTTATGTGTATATATATATTGTGTATATATATATACGTAAACACATACACTTAACGATTTGTATGAATTTAAACGTTCATGGCATAATATATAGAATTTTGCGCATGAGTTGGTAAAGCTTGAACACCAGTGGAATTATGTGTGACATAAGAATTTGTTGTAAGTAAAATTCCGGATTGCGAAACATCGTGGGATGGTACATTAGCTGCTCCTTCAGGAACTCCACGTTCTATTGTTGTATAATTGTTAATTATTTGTTGTTGTTGTAGTTTCGAAGGTGAACAAGGAATTTGTAACGAAGAAGATGATGAACAAGATGAGGAGGAAGATGACGAAGAGGAAGAAAAGGAACAAGTTGAAGAAGAAGAGGAAGAGGAAGAAGAAAAAGAAGAAGCAGATGATGACGTTAAAGATGACGATGATGTCAACGAAGAAGATAAGGTATAGATAGTTGAGGAAGAAGAAACAGTGATAGTGGATGGTGCAGAAGTTACGAGATTGTTAGAAACAGAATGAATAATCCCTGTATGATTTGGAAAAACGAAGTTCGAGGTTTGTTGAGATATTTGTTGAGGTGTAACTATTGGTAGAGAACAGAAAGTGGATTGTAGAGAAGATGATGATAAATACGAAGATGATAATGCAGGAGAAAACGAAGTGGAATTAGTAGGAGCTGAAATAGAATCACACAAAAATGTTTGAGTTGATTGAAAATCAGAGGAAGGTGTGAGAACGGTACGTCCTAAATGTAGTTGATAAAATCGATAAGAACCTTCGGATGTTGCTATTCCGTCACCATTAAAGGAAGCACATCTCGATGGCGCTATTACGGTATAGGAGGATGAAGAAGAAGATGTTACGGATATGGTGGATGGTAAACGATAAAAGGTTGGTTGGTGATTGTGGCGATGATATGAATGATGTTGTTGTTGCTTGTGATGATGAAATTGCAACGAATGATTCGCAGTATGAGGAACTGAAGAAAAAGCAACTCCGGAAATTCGAAAATCATCTGGTTGCTGACGATGATGCAAATGGAGATGCAAAGTTTGTTGCGTAGGTTGTAATGTAATTGAATTAGACGATGTGAGCCGAGAATCTAAAAGAGAAGATCCCGAGAAATGATTACTGAATGAACCAGAAGAAGGAAGTGGCGAAATATGATCAAGATTTTGAGAAATATTTGTTATTGGTGATACTGAACGATGGAAATATTTCAATTGCTGCGTTGTTGATAATGATGGTTGTGTTTGCGTTTGTGTTTGCAATCGATGATCATTTTTGTTAGATCGAGGATATGGATATCTTTCAATATGATTCGCGTAACTAGGAGAAGGATGAGATGGCAAAATGCGTTGAATATTTTGATAAGTTGGATCGGATATACCATTATACGGAACAAAATACATGGTTCGATAACACTTGCCATTAGTAGGAATTCCTTTATACGTAGTTGTAGGCACTATGTTACATCGATAATTAGAAGGAGTTGCAATGGATTCTTTTCGTCGAATTTTTCCAGAGAATCCATTTGTATTTTTATCTTCATTGATACCAGCAATAGCATTATTGCCATCAATCTCCTCAGCTCCGGTTGCAACACCTCGTGTTGATCGTGTATTTGTAATATTTAATGGCTCTTGAAAATACTGTTGACTA
This sequence comes from Apis florea, assembly GCF_048593485.1. Lineage (NCBI taxonomy): Eukaryota > Metazoa > Arthropoda > Insecta > Hymenoptera > Apidae > Apis > Apis florea. The sequence goes on along the minus strand of NW_028256864.1, from coordinate 27,524 downwards.
TTTCTCGAATCTTGATAAAAACGAAAGTTATTATCGTTCGCTGGTAATCGAGAATATTGTTGTATAAAAACATCGTCTGTATACTGTTCGCAATCCAAAGAATTTTGAGCAGTAACATTAGTATTCTCTACAATAGTTTGATAGATATCATCAATTTGTTTTTGCATTGTATTTATTCTATTAATTGTGTTCGCATCTTGTTCATCAGCAACTAAAGTATCGACAAATGTGTTTGATGTAGAACCATTTATTGTTTCATCATATAACGCGATTCGGCTATCAAGTTTAATACAATTATCTTCGTAATATGTCGGTAGCGAAGAATGAAAATTTGTTTTAAGAACATTTGTGTTATCATTTTCCAGACTTCCACATTGATGAAATTTTTCTTCGATATTATTATCTTGCTGTTGTCGTTTGATGCCGGTTACTGATGGTCTACGGTTAAATCCGTAATCATTTAATTCATCATCGTCATCGTCATCATTGTCATCATTATCGTTCTCAATATCATTATTCCTACTAATATTATTGCCGTTACTGTAATGGCGATTAATAATGCATTGCATTTCATTAATTACAGTACGATTTTTGTTTCCATTGTTTTCATGTTCATTAATATTCTCGTTGTAAGTAAATCCAACTTGCTGACTATCACTTTCATTTCTTTCATCAACAATTTTATTGATTTTATCTTCAGTGTTATAACCAATAATATTATTCATTATTGGATGGTATTGATTTTCGACTTCATTATAACGTCGTTTTAGTTTTTCAGTTCTAAATTTGTCTTGTTCTATAAATGCCAATAATTCATCTGTTGTACTATCTCCTACATCTGGTTTGTTGATATTTGTTGGTGTTCCTTTAGTAATGTCTGGTTCTACATTATTTCGATCTTCTTCACAAAATACTGTTTTGATATCTTCTAGATTGTAAGGTGAAAAAGTATTATAAGTATTATAAACTGTAGAACTACGATTTTCCATTCTAGAATTATATTGATAGTAATCTTCTTGAGTATCTGAATTATTAACAGTTACGCATGACAATGGGGCAAGACTGGCTAAAAATTGTTTACGAACATCAGAATTATTCGTTTTCAAAGAATTTTTTGATTGTTGATTATCTTTAGCGATATTGTTTTTTCCATTATTACCAAGACCTAGATCAGGTAAATTTGAAGGAATATTTTTTTTATGTGCAAACAAATCAGTTAATTTTTTATATGTCGAATGATTGTGTATGTTATCTAGAATTGGGCTATTACCAGCTGAAGAAGTTTGTTTATAATAATTGGAACTCGCAATAGTTGTTGTCATAGCTGTTGTCGTCGCCGTGGTCATTACAAATGAAGAATTTGATATTAATATTGTTGTCATTGCTGTTGTAGTTATCGTGGTGGTAGTCATTGTTGTTAAATCAGGCAATGCATTGAGTTTCGTAGCGACTGGTATCGGTGCCGATAATGTTGTTACTGTTGACATTTCATTAATGCCTGCTGTATTACGAATAAGTGTTTCCGTTGATAACAATTTATTTTGTTTGTGTTCTGATAATGGAGCATGTGTCGAAGCAAAACATTCAGCATCGATTTCAGTATTCGATGAATCTATGACATCTTTAATAGAATTTTGATAAATATCATCTTCTTCTTGATCCACGCAAGTAAGTTGACGTATTCGTTCCTCTAATGATAAATTCTTGGAAGGAATTTTCTTTCGAGAATTTGTACGATATTTATCAAGAAAACTTCTTCGAAGAGTATTTCTCTCGATCGTTCTTTTAATTGGATTCGTTGTCTCTTCATGGAGAAATACAGTTTGATTTTCAGAAATTTTCGATTTTTTCGTTGCACCATAAAAACGTGAATTATCTGTAGTAACGAGAAATGTCGGGTTATCTTGAGGATCATCAAGAGCATGCGTCGAAGAAATCATTTTTCCAAAAGGGACTGGTGGCGGCGAAACAAATTTTGGATTAGGAAATAATTGTCTAACTGCCGAATTTGGTTTAAGACTATTACCCATTAAAGAAGAGTTACCTAGTTTAAAAATAAGGGAAAACTCTTTTATATCAGATGGAGTTTGATTTATCGCAAACTGGTTTTCATTGTCATTTTCAATATCGTTTATCATTACTGGTTGCGTATTATGATCATTGGTAACATTGTGACAATGAATTTCTTTATTATATCCGATACAATCAATAGAATTATTTTCACTGATTGTGCTATGATTATTTGTTATATTATGGGAAGTAACATTTTCTTCGGAAACATTTTTTCGATTAACTTTCTTTCCATTTTGCAAATCAATATCTTCACTGATTTCACGTACAATACGGTGTTCGGTAACAGTTGTCATAGTTATAGTCTCCACGAGATATCGATGATGAGATTCTATAAAAGAAATAAAATTTACTTATATTGTTTCTTACGAAGAATTAATTTTATATTTTTTGTATAAACAAAAAAAAGAATTAAGAAAAATATAATTATACCATTAGAAGTGGGTTTTTGTTCGTCCGTTTTTTGTATATGTTCATTATTATTTTCTGTTATTTTATGATTGCATCTCTTTTCCATTATTTTATGATTAGATTCTCCATCAATTTCCGGGTCTGTAAAATCATATTATATCATTTAATTAATTTTAGTATATACAAGTATAAGAAATATATATAAAATATATGCGAATATATTTAACGCAAAGAAAGATATCAAATATTTTATAGAAAACTGATTTTATAATATATATATATTATTTTATATAATATGATTAAAATCAGTTTTCTACAAAATTCAAATATTCATCCTTTGTAGCATGTAAACACCGGAATTATGGTACATTGTACTTCCTGTAAAAGCTAACAATTCGTGGTAAGCATTCATTAATTATGCGATCGATGTTTATACATTTATTTTATAGTTTTTTTTTCATTCTCTTTTCTTTATTTTTGGTTTTTTAAAAATGTTATTAAATTATTAAAACTATAATAATGATTATGCATATATAATTGAAAAACAATAATCGATATATTATTTAATAAATTAAGTTAATAAGTTAATTATTTATATATATTTTGCATGTAAAATGAAATATTCTTAATATTAGTTTTTGTTATATAATATTGTTATCAATATACACATGCAATTAATATAAAAAATATTTGTAAGTGCACTAGTTAATTTCAAGAATATTGTAGAACTTTGTTAATTAATAAATGTCCAGAAAATGAAGAATATAAAATATTAACAAATATTTAAGAAGGTAAAAATATATGTATAATAAATATTCGTATAGTATATTTTATTAAATATATCATATAAATATAGAAATATAAACATAAAAAAAATAAAAATTTAAAAAAGTATGTAAAAAAAATATATACAATTTTTAATTATATTTAATTAACATATAGGATTAATAAATAATGAATTGCGAAAACATTATTACATAATATGGACTAAAAAAAATTAATGAACATAGTGATCTTACCATTTCTCCATTCTCCTTATCTGTTTATAATATATAATATATATAACATATCTTGAAATAAATTTTTATCTTTTTACATGTTCAAATTAGAACATTTATATTTAACGAAATATATGACTGTACGAATATTTATTACGCATATATTTTTACTTTTTTTTAGATATTTGTTTATATTTCAACATAGATATAGCAATTTTTTTATGTGAATTATTTTATAGATTTCTAAAAAAATATATAATATTACTTGTTTATATTATAAAATAATATTTATAAAATATTACTTATTTATTGAAAATATTAAACAACAGATATAGATATTGTAATTTTTTTTGTATTATTATATAAATTATTCTATGAAGTTTTATAAATTCTATAAGTTTTATAAAATATATATATATTATTTATTTATTGATATTTTGTTAAATGAAATTTCATAATGAAATTTTTGTTAAAATTACTTACTGTATGAATACTTTTTACATAATTATTAACTATGAATTATTATTATTATTATTATTATTATAATTAATAACTATTAATAATAGGAAGAAAGTTTGAATTATACGAAATTATGTTTTTTATATAAAATATTAATATATTTATAGAATCTTTCAAAAATTGATTCTAAAGATGAAAACAAATATAAAAATTATTATATAAAAATATCGGTTAATTTATCAAATTATGTAATTAAAGTTTAATATAATAAACATTAGATGAAAATTGCTCCGTTACAATCATTCTATCACATTATCACCATCTTGTTTCATTGAATGCAAATTTAAATTGTTTGTATAATAAATAAATTTTAATTAATATTTTTGTGTAACAAATTATAAGAGTTTAGTTTGTCTAAAATCTTGCAGAAATTTTCTACGAATATATTAACATATAAATATATTGATTGTATAAATATATCAAGAAAATAGAATTGTTATAAAAACGCTGTAACTTTTTTCGAAATATATTATTTATTATTATGCATTTTATATTATACAAAGAAATGATATGAAAATGTGTGTAAATATTATCATTCTATAATATATGTATGTAATATGTTTTTCTTACTGATTCGAATGTTTTTTTCGATTTGTATTTATAGTTAATTAGAAATTATTTGGAAAATAATTCCTAATTAACGGAAAATAAAATAATATTAATAAAAAAAATTAATAAGAAAATCATTTATTAATAATAAAATGCAACGAATTGTCAGGTATTTTTATTGAGATAAAACTTACCTAGCTTTCGTTCGCAGTGAAGATAATCTAAGGATGATCGTAAACAACATTCTGCTACGTTAGAAAGTTGTCCATTAGAATAAACATCTTTGTAACCTTCTGGTGGACTTAATGTTTCTTGTTGATGTTCTTGCTTTGGAAGCAATGATGGTCTATCTACTGATGATTGTGATAATGGTGGTGGTGGAGGTGGTGGTGGAGGTGGTGGCGGTGGTGGTGGTGGTGGTGATGGTGGCGGTGGAGGTGGTGGTGGTGGTGGTGGTGGCGGTGGTAATGGTGGTGGAGGAGGTGGTGATAGCGAAGATAACGACGATGTAATTGTCAATGATGGCAATACAAATTCACCCATTCGTTTATGATTCTCGATATCCTTTTGTTCATTAATCCGTTTATTTTTATCCCATATATTCCGCGACTTTGCTATTTTTCTTCCTTTTCTTTCATCTTCTTCTATATCAAATTTTCTCTCTTCAGTTTCTGTACTTTTTCGTATTTCGATTTTTTTTTGTATAACGTGCTCCTTTGTTTCTTCAATCTCTTTCATTTCTTTATTATCCATTAATTCTTCTTCTCTTTCTATTTTTTTGATCTCTTTATGTCTTTCTATTTCTATTTCATATTCTTCATTATCTTCATTTTCTAGATGCAATTCTACACATTCGAATTTTTTGTTACTACAACTTTCTTCTCTTAATGTATTCTCGTGTATTATTTCTTCATCTCTTTCCATATTATGGTATTGATTATTATCCGATAGATTAAAATGAAGATTCAATTCGGCTCGACATTCTTTACAATTTCCTAAACGCATTAATTCATGTTCTTGACAACAACAATCACAATCTTCTTCATAATCAGCACAACATTCTTCCTTTATTAATATTATATAATCAGCAGCGAAAAATTCATTTAATTTTTCGTTTATTACAACTCGATTTTTCTGCGATTTAGTTTTAGATTGACCAGGTTTTTTTAACAAGGACTTGAGAATTTTCGCAGGCTGTTCCGGCGGAAGTTTGCTTCCGTGCTCCTTCATTATTGTGGCTTCTTTCCTTCTATTCTCTCTGTACCTATATATTTTTTTATGTGTACAGTACTCCTTTCTCCACTTATTGTGTACATGTATAGGTTACAACGCTATACATATGGTTTTTTCCCCTACTATAATTATCAAATGTTTTCAACATTCCTTTGTAAATGAAATTCCAACTCTACTTCCAATATTTCACTCTACTTATATACTTGTATTCTGTTTGTATATATATAATTATATATACATACATATATATATATATATATATATATATATATATATATATATATATATATATATATATAATTAATCGTTTATACGATCGATTGAGCGATCCTGTTAAGTAATTATATCATCGAATAGCAATACCATTCTTTCTGATTTTTAATTTCTGTTGATTTATTAATTCGATAATACGTTACATCGATAAATAAGTAATTGTATAGTAATGAATCATATTGTAAAAAAGAAAATAATAATAATCGTAAATTAAGAATTAAAAATATATAAAATATATAAAACCGTGATGTTTCAAAACTTGTTAATTAAAATATTCATACTTGTGAAAAGTAGATATCAATTAGTTTTTTTTCAACATTGTAAACGATAAAAACAAAAACAAAAGTGAGATAAAATTATTATTTCCGTTTAAATCGATATATATTTTTTAGTGTTGTTATTGTTATTCAATATCACATATATCAGAAATTATTACTTTTAAATTAATTATAAAATTGACAAAAAGAAATACAATACTGATGAATAAACGAATAAAGAATCGAATGATTAAAATATTTGATATTCCATACCGTATTTATGCAATATACTGTATTTATGCCATAATATAACTTAAAGCTTTCTCCATGAATTTTAAAACTTTCATGTTTTCTATACACCTATTTTATTCCTTCATAACAATGATTATTTGAAATATTATCCGACACCGATCACTGTCACCAACACATCGTTATTGACACTCATCGGCAATAGAATGGTCATTAACCGTACTGCCGTAACCACTGTTGCTGTTTTCGTCACAATTGTTAATATTGCGTCGTCGCTTTCGTCATTGGCATCGTTTTCTTTCCTGAACACTCAGTATTTCATTCGTTGTGCGCAAGCGAACGCTCGTTTTAGGTATAACTCTACCGTTTATCGATCTTGGACGGCGAACGTAGGCGCACTTCTAATTGACACAACGCACTGCCATGATTATCGTGGTAACTTGTATTTTCACTATAAATATACGTACATACATGCATATTTATATATTCATATAATTTTTTATTTAGCTATGTCATATGAATGAAATATTATATCCGAAAAATATAATTAATATCAATATATTTTATTTATGAAATGAGATTTAAAAAGAAAACTATAACGAAATGAAATAATATTATTTTAACAATATAAATGAATGTTTATACACTTAACTATCCATTAAAATTAATTAGAATCCTAATTCACAATGTATCAGAAGCAAATATTATCACAATGCAACAATCCGAATAGAATGCACCATAGGTTTTCTCATTCGAAATGAACAGTGAGGCTATCATCGGAGCGTTTCAACCTCGAGAGGACACTAGCTTACAACCTTGCATCAAATAGATCATTAATGCGCAACATGATCGCGCATTGCGTCATTTATTTCAATTTATCCCGCGTAACAATCAACAGGATGATATTAAGAAAAGATCAGTTAACAAAGAATAACAAGAATTATTCAAGATCAAAATCATAAACAATATAAATTATTACATACATAATTATACAAAATTTTAATTTCAAATTATTTTGATAGTATAATTATTTTAATTGAAAAACATTTATATAGATTTGAGAATATAATATCATTATTATTATATTTTTGCTTTCTTATTTATATATAATTAAATAGGACTTTTATTTTTTATTTTATATTTATATTTTTATTTTATATGATTGATTTATCGGCCATCACTTAATTTAACTTAATTACTTTATATAACAATAGGACAATTTTTATATACTTCTAAGATAATTAATTTTAATAAATTAAAAACAATAAATTATTTAAAAAATTAATAAATTTAATAAATTATTGATATTGAATGAAAAAGTTACTAATACAAATAATAATTTAATTAAATATTAAATATTTTATAAAATTAATATTAAATTATATTAAATTAGTAATAATATTATATTATAATATAATATTATAATATAATATAATATTATAAATATTATAATATAATATAATATTATAAATATTATAATATAATATATTAATCTTTTATATTATATACATTATATGTGTATCTGTATATACATTATATTATAACATTATATTACAAATGATAAAATTAATAAATTACTCATAAAATAAAAGATTAATTAACATTTAAATATATATACTATATTATAGACTAGATATAAAAATAAACCAATCAGCTTAGATTTTTGAGAACCAAATTTGATTGCTATATCGATTTTTAATTGCTTATGAATGATAATTACATGATGAAATAGTTATTAAAGTATTAGTAAGAGTTAAATGACTTAATATATATTTGTGTGCTGTTCGGCAAATAGTCACTATTTGATGCAGAAAAACGGTTTTTAAATAAATAATTAAATTAATAATAAATAATTTCTTTAAATAAATAAATATTTGCAAAGATTTTTTTGACATATTTTAATATTTTTTTTCAATATAAGTTTTAAGTTTTCAAAATAAATATCAACTGTTTTTGCTATAATAGCCGTCATCGAATTAAGTGGAATACCCAACAAAGTAGGCATTTATAAAATGTCTCATTTACAATACAAAAATCTGATTATTCGTATAAAGTATCGAACGATGTGCCAAGCAATATCAAAAAAAATTTAAGAGCCCTATACAAAGAGCAGATCATGGCGTATATTTTCTCTCTTTTTTCCACTCACAAATAACAAAATTTCGAAAATGTATAAAAAAAAAAAGGAAAATTAGAAAGAAAAAATCTATAATTTGGAAAGAAACATTAGTTATAAGCAAAGCATCTCTAATAAATGCTAAACTTTTATAAACATTTTCGTTATTTTATTTTAGCGCTCAATTACTTTTTTTACTTTATATTTTTTATAAAATTTCTTGCATTCGTTTTCAAGAAATTAAAAATATATTTAATTTATCAAATACCATCATTATATAAATTTAAGTTACATTTAATACTATTTTACTCCTGCAAAAATTATTTTTATTATATTTTTATTTTTAAAACGATATCAAATACGGAGGACAATACAATATAAGAAGGAATAAAAAAAATAATAAATATTGTTACTTTAAGTATATACTTTATAAACGTGTTGAATATTAGGTTAAACTATAATTTAAAAGCTTCTATTAAAATCAACTTAATTCGACATTGACAATTATTATATACATATGTTAATAATATATGTTTGGATAAGCAGTATTTAATATGTTAATAATGTCTGTATATATAGTTTTCAATGTGTGATTGAAAATTTTTATTAATATTTTGGGAATCAATAAATTCTGAAAATAAAATTTTATATTTAGATTCTTCCTCACTCTTTTTCTTTCTCTAAATATGATGACAGGTCGCCTAGAACTTTATTCATTATTTATTATATAATAATTAATATTTAATATAATATTAATTAATATTAATTATTATTTAAAAAATTCAAGGAATTTCACTAATTTGGATTTCTCTTTGTCATTGCTATCTCTTTATATAGTCTTAGATTGTTTCATAGATTTCTATTTAAATATGTGTTTTAAATTGTGTGCATGTCATTCATTTGAATTAATATGGTATTTATAATTTGCTAAGAATCCCATCACAATTACTTTTATGTTGATAACAATGCGAAAATGATAATGAAAAATCCTAATTTTTTTTTTGAATCAAAAAATACATCGAATGATTAATTTACTCTTATATCTAATCTATGATACGACTTTCAATATATTTTTTTTTACAATTTGGGATTTTTAAAAGTTTCTTTATCATTTTACCATTTTCAATGCTATTGATAAAATAAGATTACTAAGACTAAGAATATTTATAATAGTTAGAATTAAAACTATATTTTAATATAAATTACAAATAAAATATAAAATAGATTGTTTTGTAAATTTAAACAACGTGTATAATTTCATATTAAAATGTATATATTCTTATAAAGCAATTATCTAGAATAATGATTTTGCATAGAAAATATCATGCTTTTTTATATTAATCTTGATTTTAATAAATTATAATTGTAAAAATAAGTTTTTATTTTTGAAAATATTAATCCAAAATATTAATCCAATGTATGTAATTATTTTTTTTTATTATAGAATTTAAGTTTTTTTATAATAAATAATTTAACATATAATAATTTTTTCTATATAATTATATCTAATTCAAAAGTTATTAACAAAAAATTATGAGTATATTTTTTTTCGTAATTTTTTATAAGTAAAAATTTTAATAATATATTTAAAATATTTTTAAATATCTGAACAAAAATTTTAAATAATATGAAATTTACGAAATTATAAATTGTTATTTACATATTTAATAATTGTTATACATATTTAAACTTTATCTTATGCATTAATTTATTTTGCAATTTTTAACTAAGTTTTAAATAAGTTTCGTGATATTAATTTGTAAATTTCAAAAAATATATTTCTTGAAATTTTTAAATTTTTAAAGTTCTACATAGAATTCAACATGGAAATAATAATTTGTTATTCATCTTATGTGATTTCTTTAAAAATTTAGATTATTAATATATATATTAATATAATTTATTATATATTAAATATAAATTGTAATTTATATTATAACATCATAAATTAAAGTATTAGTAAAAACTTGCAATCTTAATACTGTACACATTGTATAAAAATATTTTAAATCTTGAATTTATTTAATTGTAAATTATAATATTCTCCTTAAATTGATAATGAAAACTATGCAATATTCTTATCGCTTCTTATTTGTTGATATGTTGATAAAAAATGAATGTAAAATTTTTAACGCATTATATATATGTGTGTAATTTTCATGTTTCAAAAAAAAATTTCAAATTGCATTTTTTAAATTCTTAAAATGTATTACATTAGCTATTATATAAAAGCTATAAATATAAATTGTGTAACCAGTAAAATGAACTCAAAAAATTAACTCATTTGAAGAATTTAAATATTTTTTGCAAAAAAATTATATATACGGTATATATACAGTATATAAATGATAGCAATTCGAGACCAGGCTTTGTTAATTATAAAAATTAATTAACGACGATACGATTTTTTTTGAAATGATTGAATAATTGAATTTCACAACTTCATTCGATTTCGAAAACTTGAAAGTTTATTTCTAACAATAAGTTTTATCAATTGTTTTGTGTCGATGGTGACAAAGGATCACAAGATATATAGAGATTCAGGATTTACTATTATTAATTTTTTGTTATTTTTTTCTATATATATATAATTATATAAACTTATTTTCATCATCAACAAAATCACAGGAATATATTTTTATAAAGGAAAAAAATTAAAATTATAGAAATTTCATTTTTTTCTAATTTAATTATATTTAAAAGCTAATAAAAAAGTATCGAATTATATGATTGATAATACAAGCATATTTTTTCATTAAATATCTTTGATATTTCTATTTCTTTTAATAATATGTTGCTTCATATGGTCTTCTATCCCTTCTTTCTAATAATACTTTTAATTCGCTTTCAATAATAATATTGCTATTAATTTTTTTTATTTTTTTGAAAATCAAATTATCATTATACTATATTAATATTCCGCTGAATATTGCATCTATTTTATTCAATATCCTTCATTAAAATTTTCTTGCAATATTCTAGACAATAATCAATAATTTTTTTTAGTAGCGAAGTATAATATATTCATATCCATTTTTTTAAATTGATTATTATATTGCGAAAAAGAAATGATTTAAGATAAGGAATAATTTCATAGTTACATTGCAATACATTAGATCGATCAGATATGTCCAATCATACATTTCATATCTTCATATTTATTAAAATTTTAATCCATAAATGAAACGATTACTATGTAATTATTCATTTCATATAATTCCAATAAGATATATATATATATATTTTTCTATTTTTTTTATTTTTATTTCGAAAATATTTTTTAAAATTGATATTAATTCGAACATTTATTTTTAACTTTTAATTAATAAATATATTAAAAACTATTTTAATTAATGATATATATTAAAAACAATTTATTTGAATTATTTCCTTAATATCTTAATATCTATTAATTTTAAAATATATTTTTATTCAAAATTTAACTGATCAATTTACAATACAAAAAGTAAATTATTTAAAAAATCAAGATAATCTTAAAATCTTTGAAATATTTTCACCACAAAAAAATACATAGCTTATTATATACATACTATACTATACTATACTATACTAAGTTGGATAAACATGTTGATTTCTTCCTTAAAGTAGAAATTAAATACAAATAAATTATAATGATTGCACAATAATCAAAATCAAGTTTTTTTTAACTAAAAAAATTAAAAATTGTAAAAAAGCTTAATAATTGTGTTTAAAGAAAATTTTTTATGACAATAAATAATAGATAGTAAATAAGAATAATTAAAGCTGTTTTATACTTAATCTACTTTAATAAATTCAAATAAATTGAATTATAAATATAAATATTTTTAAAAAACCATTTATTTATTTAATAAATATATATTAAAAAATTTTATAGATTATGTACAGTAATAATCTTTTAAAAAGAAGTTTCAATTTGTTCCGATTTGTAGAATTTGTTTATATAAATGCAGAAGAAAAAATCTGAAAAAATTGGTTTTATTTGCTACTTTTTGCATTAAAGTTTAAACATTTTAGGAAAAGATTTAAAAAATGTACATATTGATTTTAATGAAATTTTGCAAAAATACACATTACATTTAAGAATTTAACTGTGACACATCTTTTCCAGATATTTTTTTTTATTTTTATCTCTTTCTTTATTACTTTTTTATTATTCTTTTCTATTTTTTAATTCCAGTAGCTCTTTTTATGTTTCTACAGTTTTTTAGTTTTATTCAATATTATTTTCTTCCTCAGTTTGCTCAATATCATTAATATTCATTTTATTTTTATTATTAGAATTGTCCATAATGAATTTTTGTAATCACTATTTTCTTCATATATCAATTGGTTCTCTTTTTTATTTTTGGTCTCATAATCCAATTTAATTATAATTAAATCCTAAATTTTAATTTTCATTAATTTTATCTTCATTTTTCATATTATATAATAATTATAATTTGCATTAATTATTCCTTTTGATGACTTTCTGTTACATTATTATTTCATTTTTCTAATAAAAAATTTAATATATTCAATATGTGTTATTTGCTTTTTATTCTACAAAAAAACCTTTAGCTATTTTCAATTTAAAATTTTTAATTTTTTTTTGTCCAACAAAAAATAAACTATATATCTAAATTTTTTCAAATAATTTTCTATTATTTCAAATTTTATAAGAAGTTTTTCCATATGAATTTATTTTATATCTGATATCTACATATGAATTTATTCTATATCTTATATGTTATCTTATCATGGCATAGTATCTTAGCAAAAAAATTCAATAATATTTTGAATCATATTATTTTTATTATCTTAATAATTGACTTGTTTGCTCTTTTCACATCATTACATGAAAATATCAATAGAAAATTTGTGTTTTATTCTTTTTTCCTCTAATCATCCTTTAATTTTTTTTTTTATAAACTTGCATTCATTATCTAATCATATACATATTACTTTCAATTTTGGTTTGGTTTTTTTTTTTAAGATAATCAAATTTTTTAATTCTCTTACAGCATGTCCTTTTTCTTGCAACAATTTCATAAATAATATATTTGATTATCTTGATTAGTTAGCATATATTTTTTTTCATCATAACTGAATTGGACTATTTAATTTATATATCTATTTTTTCATTCATTTCTATCAAAAAAATTTTCTTTTTTAATTTCTTTTAATAACTTCTTTATTTATAATGTTGCAAGTCGGTTTGTTCATAATAAATGATCTTACGTAATATTCATTTCCATGCAAATAGTAGTCATTTAGAACAAAAGAAGTTTCTTTACCTTTAACACTTTTTGATAATATTTGAAATCACTCATTCATATCTTTTTATTTTATTTTATTATTATCTTTATCTTTTATTTTATTTAGTTTTGACATTTTCTATTTTTTTCTTTCATATATCAAATTATAATTCTTATTATTAATAAAAAAAAAGTGATATAACATTATTTTGTGATATAAATTAGAATGGAAAAATAATTGGTCGTTTCGATTAGATATTTCTAGGACAAATTCTTGAATTCTGCACTTGATTCTATTTTCTAGTAAATAATGTCTTTAAATTCATTAAATTTTGCAATATAATCATTGTTTATTATTTTCGATTAATAATAAATTTATATTTAATTCAGATGTATATAATATATTTTTTATAAGTTATTTTTACTTAATTGATTACTATTTTTATTTTACCTTGTCACTATTTTCTTAATTTCTTTGGAAATTAATTCTCAAATTCTTTCATCTTTATTTGTTAAAGAAATTTTTGTTTTTCAATTATCTCATCAAATATCTTTCATATGACTATATTTTTTTGTTATTTATGTTAATTTTTTTTTTTAATTCCATATTCTCAAATATTTGTTTATTTATATTCATTAGAGCTTTATCATTATAATATTTTATCTTTACTTTTCTATTTTTTAATTTTTTCCTCTTCTTCAAAAATTTCTTTAGGTATTATTTATTTCCCATGTAATGATATTCTTTTGATCTTTTTGATTTCTTATAAATTACTGCAACATTATAAAAATTTTGATAATTATATCATTTTTTATCATAGCATTCATTCATTGTATATTCTCTTTTTTCAATTATAATAATTAAAATCATTTCTTAGTCTTTTTTTTTACTTTTCTTTATATTCTAATTTTTTTTATTTATTTTTCAAACTTCTTTTTTTCGAAGTAAATCTTATATCATTCATCTTGATCTTTGAATTTTCAATATTCTTTGAATTTCTGATTAGAATATACATTTTTAATTTACAGTTTTCAATGTTTTTATGTAATTGTATATATTATTTATATTTTTAAAATATTTAGATTTCCATATTTTTTCATATTTAATTTTAAATAGTGATTTTATTTTTTTTTTGTATTGTTATTATAATTTATTTGAATAAAAATCATAATTTAATTGCATTTCTTACTATAATATTTGTGCCTTGTTCATAAAATTAATGATTATCATTCTTTGCATAATTCTTCTATTTGTTCTATTCTTTTTTAATTCTTAATTTAAAATTTAATTTTTTTTTGATATTTATTTTCATTTTCTTTCAATTATCAAGAATAAACTTTGAACTATTTTTTTCTAAAATTTTTAGATTTTAAGTTTTGAATTTCTTCATATCGTCATATGAATTATTCTTTATAGAGTGAAAATATATATATATATATATATATAAGTGTATTTTTGCAGGCATTGAAAAATTCAGTAAACTGTTTCTTGAATTAATTACAAATAAAATTATCATTATTTAATAAAATTCGATTTTATTTTCATATAATATTTCATATAATTATAATCATATAATCATATAATTATAATATATCATTATTCAAATCTTTGTTACCAATAATAAATATTTTATTAAGATATAATATATCTTTTATAATATAAAAATAATATAATATATAATATAAAATATAATCTTCTTTTATTTAAGATTTTATTTGAGTTTTTAAACAGTTCTTTATCAAATCAATCAAAAGATGCATTTCTTCTTTTCATTTAAATATGTAAATATAATTTTGAGTCCATATTAAATCTATATCAGAAATAGTATCAATTTCTAATATGATTTCAACAATTCTTCATCCGATATATAATATAAAATTATATACTTTATATAAAATTAATTATAAAATTTAACTTTCAAATATACATTTTTATTATTATAATTAATGTCATTTGATTTTTTTTCATTGATCATTCTTTTGTAATTCTATATAAAATTAATGCATTTTTACAATATTCTTTAATTTTCTTAACAATTCTTTTCCATATTAAAAACGAAACATCTGAATTTATTAATGCTGAAACAATTTAATCTTGAAAAATTAATTATAGTAAACAATAGTAAATATAGGTAAATAACTATCAACGTCAATGGAATTGGATTTTTATAAATTTATATATTTTTTTTTGTATATAATATTTTTTATAATATTTTTATATGTTAATTGCAATCTTTTTTTATATCACTTTTGTACTTATCTTTGGTTATATACGTTAATGTGTTTTTTTTCCGTTTTTATTATTACATTATTCCGTTTTTTTTATTTACCTACTTATTTATTTAATTATTTTATTTTCTTTATTACTTATTGTTATTTATTATTATTAATTTTACTTTTTTCTGTCTTTCTGAACTTTTTTCTTGTCCTCTTCAACCTGTTTATAACCTCTATACAATATATTTCTAATAGTAATTTTTGCTCTTTCAAATTTACCTTTTATGATCTAGTATCCTTTAGACCATAGTATACATTTCTTTTTCTTGTTTAATTAATATTTATAATATTATTCTATATTTTCTATACTTCATTATTGCTATTTCTTTATATATTTAATCTTCCTTTTCCATTCGTATAATTGTATTGATAATTGTATAAGAAAGTATAAAAAATAAATGTTATATCAATCATAATTATTTATAGCATTATTCTATGTTTTCTACATTACTTTACATCATTCTGGATTGATGGGAATTTTATACAAAATTTTTTAAATCTTTTTAATTAAAAATATCGCAAAAATGACTTTGATGTAGATTTTCAAAGTTTTTTTTATTACATCATATAATGCGAAAACGTCTCAAAAGAAGCACAGATTGCAAATGAATTGTTCATTTAAAAACTATTCTAAAGTTTCATATATTATTTTACTCAATATTTTTATGTTTTTATTAAAATATTGTAATGTAAATAGTATGCAATTGATAAAACAATTAGATATATTATTAGATATATTATATATTAAATTGCGAAAATTTATACATGAAAATTCAGCAATAAAAACAATTATTTTTAGAAGAAATATCAATTCGATGCGATTTTTATTAAATTAATGATTTATTGATTAAAAATTAATATTATGTCACTTCAACACTCATCAAAAATCACATCAATCTCACAGTGAAAAAGAAACAGATTATCATTACACGATAATAATTACAATGAATAAATATAAATTAAAAAAAAATATCATATACATTTCAAAAAATGTGGTTTGCGTTTTAACTTGTATAATCTATTGATAAAAATTTTATCAAACTGTATAATGATTTAACTGAATATGACATATTTCTTTTTTATTTATATTCCTCATCGAATTATGAATGAGAACACTGATGATTTATTCTCCTTTATTATGCGGTTGATTTAATGAGCACTCTGATCTCTGGAGAGTGTTAGGATGGTATTAATTTTTAGTCAATAAATTATTAATTTGGCAATTCGTATCATACCATACCATATTCTTAACAAATTTGCACGAGAAAAGACCATTATAAACGGATTCCAAGTTGTGCTGGATGTAACAGCAATTTTCAGAAATATACAATTTATATAATAAATTCGATTGTGCATTTGCTAGAATTCTTTGTAAGTCTTTATAATTTGGCTAGAAAACATCATTCTCAATGTTTTCGAATAAGCGATTGAAGGGAACAGACATTTTCGTGGCAAGACAAACACTATCGTACAAAATCTATCATTCCATGTAGCACTCCAAATTTGAACGAGAAAAAGCGACTCTAAAAACAGATTCCATGCTGCGTTTGGTTGTAACAGCGATTTTCAGAATTCTACAATTTCTATACTTAATTCGATTTTGCATTATTCAATCGAAACAACAATTCAAACACAGCATGGAATCCGTTTTTAGAATCGCTTTTTCTCGTTCAAATTTGGAGTGCTACATGGAATGATAGATTTTGTACGATAGTGTTTTTCTTGCCACAAAAATGTCTGTTGCCTTCAACCGCTTATTCGAAAACATCGAGAATGATGTTTTCTAGCCAAATTATAAAGACTTACAAAGAATTCTAGCAAATGCACAATCGAATTTATTATATAAATTGTAGATTTCTGAAAATCGCTGTTACATCCTAGCGCAACTTGGAATCCGTTAATAATGGCATTTTCTCGTGCCAATTTGGTAAGTTACGTTGATTTCAACCGGGAAAAAAAGATTTTGAACGAAATTGATGCTCTTGGCCTCGAAAAACTATGTTACCGCAAATCGGTTATTCGAAAAAGTTGAGAATTATGCTTTCTTATAGAAATAAATCTCCTTAAATCGAATTTTGACTAATGCAAAATCGAATTAAGTATAGAAATTGTAGAATTCTGAAAATCGCTGTTACAACCAAACGCAGCATGGAATCCGTTTTTAGAGTCGCTTTTTCTCGTTCAAATTTGGAGTGCTACATGGAATGATAGATTTTGTACGATAGTGTTTGTCTTGCCACGAAAATGTCTGTACCCTTCCACCGCTTATTCCAAAACATTGAGAATGATGTTTTCTAGCCAAATTATAAAGACTTACAAAGAAATCTAGCTAATGCACAATCGAATTTATTATATGAATTGTAGAATTCTGAAAATCGCTGTTACAACCAAACGCAGCATGGAATCCGTTTTTAGAGTCGCTTTTTCTCATTCAAATTTTGAGTGCTACATGGAATGATAGACTTTGTACGATAGTGTTTGTCTTGCCACGAAAATGTCTGTACCCTTCAACCGCTTATTCCAAAACATTGAGAATGATGTTTTCTAGCCAAATTATAAAGACTTACAAAGAATTCTAGCTAATGCACAATCGAATTTATTATATAAATTGTAGAATTCTGAAAATCGCTGTTACAACCAAACGCAGCATGGAATCCGTTTTTAGAGTCGCTTTTTCTCGTTCAAATTTGGAGTGCTACATGGAATGATAGATTTTGTACGATAGTGTTTGTCTTGCCACGAAAATGTCTGTACTTTTCAACCGCTTATTCGAAAAAATTGAGAATGATGTTTTCTAGCCAAATTATAAAGACTTACAAAGAATTCTAGCAAATGCACAATCGAATTTATTATATAAATTGTAGATTTCTGAAAATCGCAGTTACATCCTAGCGCAACTTGGAATCCGTTTATAATGGACTTTTCTCGTGCTAATTTGTTAAGTTACGTTGATTTCAACCGGGGAAAAAAAGATTTTGAACGAAATTGATGCTCCTGGCCTCGAATAACTATTTTACCGCAAATCGGTTGATCGAAAAAGCTGAAAATTATGATTTCTTATAGAAATACATCGCCTTAAATCGAATTTTGACTAATGCAAAATCGAATTAAGTATAGAAATTGTAGAATTCTGAAAATCGCTGTTACAACCAAACGCAGCATGGAATCCGTTTTTAGAGTCGCTTTTTCTCGTTCAAATTTGGAGTGCTACATGGAATGATAGATTTTGTACGATAGTGTTTGTCTCGCCACGAAAATGTCTGTACCCTTCAACCGCTTATTCCAAAACATTGAGAATGATGTTTTCTAGCCAAATTATAAAGACTTACAAAGAATTCTAGCAAATGCACAATCGAATTTATTATATAAATTGTAGAATTCTGAAAATCGCTGTTACAACCAAACGCAGCATGGAATCCGTTTTTAGAGTCGCTTTTTCTCATTCAAATTTGGAGTGCTACATGGAATGATAGATTTTGTACGATAGTTTTTGTCTTGCCTCGAAAATGTCTGTTCCCTTCAACCGCTTATTCGAAAACATTGAGAATGATGTTATCTAGCCAAATTATAAAGACTTACAAAGAATTCTAGCAAATGCACAATCGAATTTATTATATAAATTGTAGATTTCTGAAAATCGCTGTTACATCCTAGCGCAACTTGGAATCCGTTTATAATGGCCTTTTCTCGTGCCAATTTCGTAAGTTACGTTGATTTCAACCGGGAAAAAAAGATTTTGAACGAAATCGATGCTCTTGGCCTCGAAAAACTATGTTACCGCAAATCGGTTGTTCGAAATAGTTGAGAATTATGCTTTCTTATAGAAATACATCGACTTAAAACGAATTTTGACTAATGCAAAATCGAATTAAGTATAGAAATTGTAGAATTCTGACAATCGCTGTTACAACCAAACGCAACATGGAATCCGTTTTTAGAGTCGCTTTTTCTTGTTCAAATTTGGAGTGCTACATGGAATGATAGATTTTTTACGATAGTGTTTGTCTTGCCACTAAAATGTCCGTTCCCTTCAACCGCTTATTCGAAAACATTGAGAATGATGTTTTCTAGCCAAATTATATAGACTTACAAAGAATTCTAGGAAATGCACATTCGAATTTATTATATAAATTGTAGATTTCTGAAAATCGCTGTTACATCCTAGCGCAACTTGAAATCCGTTTATAATGGCCTTTTCTCGTGCAAATTTGGTAAGTTACTTTGATTTCAATCGGGAAAAAAAGATTTTGAACGAAATTGATTCTCTTGGCCTCGAAAAACTATCTTACCGCAAATCGGTTGTTCGAAAAAGTTGAGAATTATGCTTTCTTATAGAAATAAATCTCCTTAAATCGAATTTTGACTAATGCAAAATCGAATTAAGTATAGAAATTGTAGAATTCTGAAAATCGCTGTTACAACCAAACGCAGCATGGAATCCGTTTTTAGAGTCGCTTTTTCTCGTTCAAATTTGGAGTGCTACATGGAATGATAGATTTTGTACGATAGTGTTTGTCTCGCCACGAAAATGTCTGTACCCTTCAACCGCTTATTCCAAAACATTGAGAATGATGTTTTCTAGCCAAATTATAAAGACTTACAAAGAATTCTAGCAAATGCACAATCGAATTTATTATATAAATTGTAGAATTCTGAAAATCGCTGTTACAACCAAACGCAGCATGGAATCCGTTTTTAGAGTCGCTTTTTCTCATTCAAATTTGGAGTGCTACATGGAATGATAGATTTTGTATGATAGTTTTTGTCTTGCCTCGAAAATGTCTGTTCCCTTCAACCGCTTATTCGAAAACATTGAGAATGATGTTATCTAGCCAAATTATAAAGACTTACAAAGAATTCTAGCAAATGCACAATCGAATTTATTATATAAATTGTAGATTTCTGAAAATCGCTGTTACATCCTAGCGCAACTTGGAATCCGTTTATAATGGCCTTTTCTCGTGCAAATTTGGTAAGTTACGTTGATTTCAACCGGGAAAAAAAGATTTTGAAAGAAATTGATGCTCTTGGCCTCGAAAATCTATGTTACCGCAAATCGGTTGTTCGAAATAGTTGAAAATTATGCTTTCTTATAGAAATACATCGACTTAAAACGAATTTTGACTAATGCAAAATCGAATTAAGTATAGAAATTGTAGAATTCTGACAATCGCTGTTACAACCAAACGCAACATGGAATCCGTTTTTAGAGTCGCTTTTTCTTGTTCAAATTTGGAGTGCTACATGGAATGATAGATTTTTTACGATAGTGTTTGTCTTGCCACTAAAATGTCCGTTCCCTTCAACCGCTTATTCGAAAACATTGAGAATGATGTTTTCTAGCCAAATTATATAGACTTACAAAGAATTCTAGGAAATGCACATTCGAATTTATTATATAAATTGTAGATTTCTGAAAATCGCTGTTACATCCTAGCGCAACTTGAAATCCGTTTATAATGGCCTTTTCTCGTGCAAATTTGGTAAGTTACTTTGATTTCAATCGGGAAAAAAAGATTTTGAACGAAATTGATTCTCTTGGCCTCGAAAAACTATCTTACCGCAAATCGGTTGTTCGAAAAAGTTGAGAATTATGCTTTCTTATAGAAATAAATCTCCTTAAATCGAATTTTGACTAATGCAAAATCGAATTAAGTATAGAAATTGTAGAATTCTGAAAATCGCTGTTACAACCAAACGCAGCATGGAATCCGTTTTTAGAGTCGCTTTTTCTCGTTCAAATTTGGAGTGCTACATGGAATGATAGATTTTGTACGATAGTGTTTGTCTTGCCACGAAAATGTCTGTACCCTTCCACCGCTTATTCCAAAACATTGAGAATGATGTTTTCTAGCCAAATTATAAAGACTTACAAAGAATTCTAGCTAATGCACAATCGAATTTATTATATGAATTGTAGAATTCTGAAAATCGCTGTTACAACCAAACGCAGCATGGAATCCGTTTTTAGAGTCGCTTTTTCTCATTCAAATTTTGAGTGCTACATGGAATGATAGACTTTGTACGATAGTGTTTGTCTTGCCACGAAAATGTCTGTACCCTTCAACCGCTTATTCCAAAACATTGAGAATGATGTTTTCTAGCCAAATTATAAAGACTTACAAAGAATTCTAGCTAATGCACAATCGAATTTATTATATAAATTGTAGAATTCTGAAAATCGCTGTTACAACCAAACGCAGCATGGAATCCGTTTTTACAGTCGCTTTTTCTCGTTCAAATTTGGAGTGCTACATGGAATGATAGATTTTGTACGATAGTGTTTGTCTTGCCACGAAAATGTCTGTTCCCTTCAACCGCTTATTCGAAAACAGTGAGAATGATGTTTTCTAGTCAAATTATAAAGACTTACAAAGAATTCTAGCAAATGCACAATCGAATTTATTATATAAACAGTAAATTCCTGAAAATCGCTGTTACATCCTAGCGCAACTTGGAATCCGTTTATAATGGCCTTTTATCGTGCCAATTTGGAAAGTTACGTTGATTTCAACCGGGAAAAAAAGATTTTGAACGAAATTGATGCTCTTGGCCTCGAAAAACTATGTTACCGCAAATCGGTTATTCGAAATAGTTGAGAATTATGCTTTCTTATAGAAATATATCGCCTGAAATCGAATTTTGACTAATGCAAAATCGAATTAAGTATAGAATTTGTAGAATTCTGACAATCGCTGTTACAACCAAACGCAGCATGGAATCCGTTTTTAAAGTCGCTTTTTCTCGTTCAAATTTGGAGTGCTACATGGAATGATAGATTTTGTACGATAGTGTTTGTCTTGCCACTAAAATGTCCGTTCCCTTCAACCGCTTATTCGAAAACATTGAGAATGATGTTTTCTAGCCAAATTATATAGACTTACAAAGAATTCTAGGAAATGCACATTCGAATTTATTATATAAATTGTAGATTTCTGAAAATCGCTGTTACATCCTAGCGCAACTTGGAATCCGTTTATAATGGCCTTTTCTCGTGCCAATTTCGTAAGTTACGTTGATTTCAACCGGGAAAAAAAGATTTTGAACGAAATCGATGCTCTTGGCCTCGAAAAACTATGTTACCGCAAATCGGTTGTTCGAAATAGTTGAGAATTATGCTTTCTTATAGGAATATATCGCCTTAAATCGAATTTTGACTAATGCAAAATCGAATTAAGTATAGAAATTGTAGAATTCTGACAATCGCTGTTACAACCAAACGCAACATGGAATCCGTTTTTAGAGTCGCTTTTTCTTGTTCAAATTTGGAGTGCTACATGGAATGATAGATTTTTTACGATAGTGTTTGTCTTGCCACTAAAATGTCCGTTCCCTTCAACCGCTTATTCGAAAACATTGAGAATGATGTTTTCTAGCCAAATTATATAGACTTACAAAGAATTCTAGGAAATGCACATTCGAATTTATTATATAAATTGTAGATTTCTGAAAATCGCTGTTACATCCTAGCGCAACTTGGAATCCGTTTATAATGGCCTTTTCTCGTGCAAATTTGGTAAGTTACGTTGATTTCAATCGGGAAAAAAAGATTTTGAACGAAATTGATTCTCTTGGCCTCGAAAAACTATCTTACCGCAAATCGGTTGTTCGAAAAAGTTGAGAATTATGCTTTCTTATAGAAATAAATCTCCTTAAATCGAATTTTGACTAATGCAAAATCGAATTAAGTATAGAAATTGTAGAATTCTGAAAATCGCTGTTACAACCAAACGCAGCATGGAATCCGTTTTTAGAGTCGCTTTTTCTCGTTCAAATTTGGAGTGCTACATGGAATGATAGATTTTGTACGATAGTGTTTGTCTTGCCACGAAAATGTCTGTACCCTTCCACCGCTTATTCCAAAACATTGAGAATGATGTTTTCTAGCCAAATTATAAAGACTTACAAAGAATTCTAGCTAATGCACAATCGAATTTATTATATGAATTGTAGAATTCTGAAAATCGCTGTTACAACCAAACGCAGCATGGAATCCGTTTTTAGAGTCGCTTTTTCTCATTCAAATTTTGAGTGCTACATGGAATGATAGACTTTGTACGATAGTGTTTGTCTTGCCACGAAAATGTCTGTACCCTTCAACCGCTTATTCCAAAACATTGAGAATGATGTTTTCTAGCCAAATTATAAAGACTTACAAAGAATTCTAGCTAATGCACAATCGAATTTATTATATAAATTGTAGAATTCTGAAAATCGCTGTTACAACCAAACGCAGCATGGAATCCGTTTTTAAAGTCGCTTTTTCTCGTTCAAATTTGGAGTGCTACATGGAATGATAGATTTTGTACGATAGTGTTTGTCTTGCCACGAAAATGTCTGTTCCCTTCAACCGCTTATTCGAAAACATTGAGAATGATGTTTTCTAGCCAAATTATAAAGCCTTACAAAGAATTCTAGCAAATGCACAATCGAATTTATTATATAATTTGTAGATTTCTGAAAATCGCTGTTACATCCTAGCGCAACTTGGAATCCGTTTATAATGGCCTTTTCTCGTGCCAATTTAGTAAGTTACGTTGATTTCAACCGGGAAAAAAAGATTTTGAACGAAATTGATGCTCTTGGCCTCGAAAAACTATGTTACCGCAAATCGGTTGTTCGAAATAGTTGAGAATTATGCTTTCTTATAGAAATATATCGCCTTAAATCGAATTTTGACTAATGCAAAATCGAATTAAGTATAGAAATTGTAGAATTCTGACAATCGCTGTTACAACCAAACGCAGCATGGAATCCGTTTTTAGAGTCGCTTTTTCTCGTTCAAATTTGGAGTGCTACATGAAATGATAGATTTTGTACGATAGTGTTTGTCTTGCCACGAAAATGTCTGTTCCCTTCAACCGCTTATTCGAAAACATTGAGAATGATGTTTTCTAGCCAAATTATAAAGCCTTACAAAGAATTCTAGCAAATGCACAATCGAATTTATTATATAATTTGTAGATTTCTGAAAATCGCTGTTACATCCTAGCGCAACTTGGAATCCGTTTATAATGGCCTTTTCTCGTGCCAATTTAGTAAGTTACGTTGATTTCAACCGGGAAAAAAAGATTTTGAACGAAATTGATGCTCTTGGCCTCGAAAAACTATGTTACCGCAAATCGGTTGTTCGAAATAGTTGAGAATTATGCTTTCTTATAGAAATATATCGCCTTAAATCGAATTTTGACTAATGCAAAATCGAATTAAGTATAGAAATTGTAGAATTCTGACAATCGCTGTTACAACCAAACGCTGCATGGAATCCGTTTTTAGTGTCGCTTTTTCTCGTTCAAATTTGGAGTGCTACATGAAATGATAGATTTTGTACGATAGTGTTTGTCTTGCCACGAAAATGTCTGTTTCCTTCAACCGCTTATTCGAAAACATTGAGAATGATGTTTTCTAGCCAAATTATAAAGCCTTACAAAGAATTCTAGCAAATGCACAATCGAATTTATTATATAATTTGTAGATTTCTGAAAATCGCTGTTACATCCTAGCGCAACTTGGAATCTGTATATAATGGCCTTTTCTCGTGCCAATTTGGTAAGTTACGTTGATTTCAACCGGGAAAAAAAGATTTTGAACGAAATTGATGCTCTTGGCCTCGAAAAACTATGTTACCGCAAGTCGGCTGTTCGAAATACTTGAGAATTATGCTTTCTTATAGAAATATATCGCCTTAAATCGAATTTTGACTAATGCAAAATCGAATTAAGTATAGAATTTGTAGAATTCTGACTATCGCTGTTACAACCAAACGCAGCGTGGAATCCGTTTTTAAAGTCGCTTTTTCTCCTTCAAATTTGGAGTGCTACATGGAATGATAGATTTTGTACGATAGTGTTTGTCTTGCCACGAAAATGTCTGTTCCCTTCAACCGCTTATTCGAAAACATTGAGAATGATGTTTTCTAGCCAAATTATAAAGACTTACAAAGAATTCTAGCAAATGCACAATCGAATTTATTATATAAATTGTAGATTTCTGAAAATCGCTGTTACATCCTAGCGCACTTGGAATCCGTTTATAATGGCCTTTTCTCGTGCCAGTTTAGTAAGTTACGTTGATTTCAACCGGGAAAAAAAGATTTTGAACGAAATCGATGCTCTTGGCCTCGAAAAACTATGTTACCGCAAATCGGTTGTTCGAAATACTAGAGAATTATGCTTTCTTATAGAAATATATCGCCTTAAATCGAATTTTGACTAATGCAAAATCGAATTAAGTATAGAAATTGTAGAATTCTGACAATCGCTGTTACAACCAAACGCAGCATGGAATCCGTTTTTAGAGTCGCTTTTTCTCGTTCAAATTTGGAGTGCTACATGAAATGATAGATTTTGTACGATGGTGTTTGTCTTGCCACGAAAATGTCTGTTCCCTTCAACCGCTTATTCGAAAACATTGAGAATGATGTTTTCTAGCCAAATTATAAAGACACACAAAGAATTCTAGCAAATGCACAATCGAATTTATTACATAAATTGTAGATTTCTGAAAATCGCTGTTACATCCTAGCGCAACTTGGAATCCGTTAATAATGGCATTTTCTCGTGCCAATTTGGTAAGTTACGTTGATTTCAACCGGGAAAAAAAGATTTTGAACGAAATTGATGCTCTTGGCCTCGAAAAACTTTGTTACCGCAAATCGGTTGTTCGAAATAGTTGAGAATTATGCTTTCTTATAGAAATATGTCGCCTTAAATCGAATTTTGACTAATGCAAAATCGAATTAAGTATAGAAATTGTAGAATTCTGACAATCGCTGTTACAACCAAACCCAGCATGGAATCCGTTTTTAGAGTCGCTTTTTCACGTTCAAATTTGGAGTGCTACATGGAATGATGGATTTTGTACGATAGTGTTTGTCTTGCTACGAAAATGTCTGTTCCCTTCAACCGCTTATTCGAAAACATTGAGAATGATGTTTTCTAACCAAATTATAAAGACTTACAAAGAATTCTAGCAAATGCACAATCGAATTTATTGTATAAACTATAAATTTCTGAAAATCGCTCTTACAACCTAGCGCAACTTGGAATCCGTTTATAATGGCCTTTTCTCGTGCCAATTTCGTAAGTTACGTTGATTTCAACCGGGAAAAAAAGATTTTGAACGAAATCGATGCTCTTGGCCTCGAAAAACTATGTTACCGCAAATCGGTTATTCGAAATAGTCGAGAATTATGCTTTCTTATAGAAATATATCGCCTTAAATCGAATTTTGACTAATGCAAAATCGAATTAAGTATAGAATTTGTAGAATTCTGACAATCGCTGTTACAACCAAACGCAGCGTGGAATCCGTTTTTAAAGTCGCTTTTTCTCCT